>NC_087478.1:51247541-53747541 GCF_036417665.1 Passer domesticus | reverse complement strand
ACATTTTGCTGCCACTTATTTCTTTAGAAAAAGCTGAGATTTTATTTTCCTGTATTTTTTACATATGTTTTCAGTTTCTCATATTTGAAATTTTAATAATCTTTCAATATAAAAATATGTACCTTGAGATAAAAATTCAGATTGGCAAATTCTAGACATTAATGTAGCCACACTGACCTATGAAGCCCTAAATAAAACCCAAATCCAAAAATAAGACAATCCCTACAGCCTCAGCATCTTCCCTTACCCCATTACTAAGAGAAGGTAAAATTACAAAATAACCCAAATGAAGGATCAAAACCTCAAAAATAATTCCACAAAATACTCAGAACTTCTGACTTTTTGTTACAACTGTAAGAATCAGAAAGTTACAGTGAGTGTCATATGATGTGCTCCTAAAAATCAGCAATTTTGCATAAATACTCTTCAGTACATGGAAGGGATGTAGAAATGCCATAACTCCAGTTATCCTTGGTTTCCAGTTTTGTTGCTATGCCACCTATTTCTGTTCTAACTGTAGTGTAAATCTTCTCTTTTGTGTGAAGACTGCAGATCTGTACATAGCTGCATAAAGTAAGAATGCTAGATGATATTGCAAGTCTTTTCCCAATGTTTATAAAGTTCTTGAATCTGTTTCTATTAGAAAATTAAATTTAAAATATAAATTAAATTAGTGTTTAAAAAGCAAATTTTTGAACAAAATCTTATGGTGTAATTGTGTATAAATATATTGTCAAACAGTAATAAAATATAAATATTATTGCCATTATTTAAAGGCTGTTGATTTACTAATATCTGTGTGAGGAATATGGAAAATTACTTTTATTGTAGCCTTTGTCAGTTCTAAGGTAATTTAAAACATACCTCAGTTCTGCCTCCCTTTATGATGCATCTCTAAGAGGAAGCAGCACAAAGCTAGTCTTGAGCAAAAAAAAAAGCCAAAAGGTTGTAAGAAGTCACCAAATAAAACCATTTCTAGACTGTCAAAGTCAAATGCCTTCAAAGTTTTGAGTAACTCAGACTGTACCTGACTCGAAAACATGACCTGACAGTAAGGATACCAGAGAAACTTTTTAAAAGTGTGTCCTCAGGAGCACAGTAAAAGAGCAAATGCTTGCTGTTCTTTTTTGCTCCCTTCCCTTCCCTTCCCTTCCCTTCCCTTCCCTTCCCTTCCCTTCCCTTCCCGGAACTTCCCTTCCCTTCCCTTCCCTTCCCTTCCCTTCCCTTCCCTTCCCTTCCCTTCCCTTCCCTTCCCTTCCCTTCCCTTCCCTTCCCTTCCCTTCCCTTCCCTTCCCTTCCCTTCCCTTCCCTTCCCTTCCCTTCCCTTCCCTTCCCTTCCCTTCCCTTCCCTTCCCTTCCCTTCCCTTCCCTTCCCTTCCCTTCCCTTCCCTTCCCTTCCCTTCCCTTCCCTTCCCTTCCCTTCCCTTCCCTTCCCGGAACTTCCCTTCCCTTCCCTTCCCTTCCCTTCCCTTCCCTTCCCTTCCCTTCCCTTCCCTTCCCTTCCCTTCCCTTCCCTTCCCTTCCCTTCCCTTCCCTTCCCTTCCCTTCCCTTCCCTTCCCTTCCCTTCCCTTCCCTTCCCTTCCCTTCCCTTCCCTTCCCTTCCCTTCCCTTCCCTTCCCTTCCCTTCCCTTCCCTTCCCTTCCCTTCCCTTCCCTTCCCTTCCCTTCCCGGAACTTCCCTTCCCTTCCCGGAACTTCCCTTCCCGGAACTTCCCTTCCCTTCCCTTCCCGGAACTTCCCTTCCCGGAACTTCCCTTCCCGGAACTTCCCTTCCCGGAACTTCCCTTCCCTTCCCGGAACTTCCCTTCCCGGAACTTCCCTTCCCTTCCCGGAACTTCCCTTCCCTTCCCGGAACTTCCCTTCCCGGAACTTCCCTTCCCGGAACTTTCCTTCCTTTCTCAGAACTTCCCTTCCTGCAACTTCCCTTCCCCTCTTCTCTCCTCTTTTTTCTTTAAGTTTTTAGGTTTTCTGTTTTGTTTTTGTTTGTTTGTTTGTTTTTGTTTTGGTTTTGGTTCTTTAAAATTTCTTTTTAAAAGCTATCTTTTGTTAGATTCTAAGGAAATCTTAATTCCGGCAGAGTGGAGCTTCAGATGTGGTTGATATGCTGACTACACTGATATTTTCTGCCATGCAACCCTGCTCCCCTTGCATCAGTCAGAATCCGTAGGAAATATACAGTACAGAAGTATTAAAACATAATGGGAAGATTATTGGAGAGCTTGTGGGAGCAAAGACATCCACCCACACAGAGCTGCTGATGTCCTTTTTTTATCAGAGCTGTGCCAGAACGCAGCATCTCCTCCCCTGGATTCATTTTCACAGTTGCTCCTGGCAATGTGAGGGATTTTAAAATGTCCATACCTCATTCATTGCATAAACATTCTTTTTATATTTTGGAAGCTTTTACTTGTGTCTAGGAACACAAAGTACTGTTAGTATTTTGTCGGTTCATTTTTAACTGATAATTTTGAAAAGCTAAAATTGTGAAAAAATGAGGGCAAATTCCTTTTGGGCCTAAAAGAATGATTTGGCTATTCTTTAAATTAAGGACATTGTTTTTTTAAGTAGCATAAGGCAAAAGTTATTATTAGGTGAGAAATACAGAATTATATTATCCATATTGTTATAGGCAACTGTCCTGGCTTGTAAAATAAGTATGTATTCTATTTTGCCATCTGTTGGGGGTTAGGCAGTTTTTCTTATCTCTTTCAAGAACAATGACACTGCCAGGAAGATAATGTCCTGCTAATAGCCTATTGAATTACTCACTGTGGCTGGTAAGATTAGTTACATCATCCCATTGGGAGATGCTCCACCCAGAGGGAGGAGCCAAGCATCCCTGCCACCATAAAACAAGCATTTCTGAGACAGCCTTCTTCGCTGGATTTCCGAGAGGAATCAGGAACCAAGGCCCAGCTGCTCCTTCGCCGCATTTTCGGAAGGGATCTACACCCTTCTGCAGATCGCCGCTCCAGGAGGAGCAGCCACTTTTTGGCTGGACTGCTATCAGCACCCTGACTTCTCAGGGTGTCAGGTTTTTTCTCACTTTGCCAGTGGTTGTTTTGCTTGTACTAAATTACATTGTTATTTAGTTTTTTTTCTTCCTAGTAAAGAACTGTTATTCCCGTTCCCATATCTTTGCCTGAGAGCCCTTTTTAATTCTGAAGTTGTGATAATTCGGAGGGAGGGGGTTTACCTTCTCCATTTCACAGGAGGCTTTTGCCTTCCTTCACAGGCTCCTGTCTTTTCAAACCAAGACAGCAACAACCAGATCAGGCCAAATCAATAATTTGAGAAAGCCAGATTAAAATAAAAAGATAATAAATTTTATTTTGCGAACTGAAATACAATCTCTGCCAGCCACAGTCAAAGGGACAGCGTCGAGCCCAGGACTCGACCCTGGGTGAACACAGGTCTGACCCCCTCTTGCATCAGATCTGTGGAGTTCACAAAGTTCACTCTGGTGAGCCACGGTTATATACTGTTTTTCTCTCCCGGAGCTTGGTTTCTTTTGTTTCTTTCTTTCTCCGAATATTCATACGGTCTTCATCTCCTGTCTGGTGTTAGGAGAATTCTATCTTTGAGCAGACAGAACAGTGTCCGGGGAAGGATTCAAATATTCATGTAGTCCTCTGTCCTCCATCCAGTGTTGGAGGAATCTCGTCTCCTGCTTGGACAAAGCTGCCTTGGGACAAACAATACAGTGTCCGGGAACTGATACATGTAAAGTTCAAGTTACAGGAACCAAGCATGGGGAACTGAGCATTGACGTGCTAGTCCAGAGTTGTCCTCAGTTATCTACGGTCATTATTGGCCAATGATGGCTTGGGCGCTCATGGCTCACTTGCTAATTTGGACTTCTATTCAGTGAACACCTGTGTGCTACAATCTAGTGAGGTAACCGATTTCCCAACCCTTGTGTAAGACATCCAAAAATATGGGTGCTTTCTGTAACATATTCTAAAGCGTGATTCGATATATATTTCCCTAAGTATGAATATATTTATCATATTTATATGAGCATGAATTTAATACACTTATTACAATACCTAGATCATTGAAACAAGTGAGAGTTTCTAGTATTCCACTTTTACAAACAGCATAACTAATAGAACAATTTCATGGCTTCTCCTCTTATGTGTCTCCATTTTAAGCATTTTTCATTTCAGTAGCATTCCTTTTGTTTCTTTGGAACATATTTCACAGAATTGCTTCCTATCACAAATCGGCCTGGAGGAAAACACCATTACTGTTTGCAATAAAGTTGGTTTCTGTTTCATGAACACCTCATGGCACTTCTAGGAGCACTCTCTCTCCTCTCTGCCATCCCCTCCTCTGTGGTGAGGTTGCTAGAAGAGGTCTGGGTGGGTGATGAGGCTGCAGTGGAATCAACATGCTGAAAATGCACCCAATTAAGGTGTAATGGCATTGCAGCTTTCTCACCCCTGAGCTGAGAATCTGGCTGATGGAATAACGTGTTGTGATTCCACAAAATTGCCTTCAAATCAAGGGACAGATCTTTCAGACAGAAATCCCAGACAGAGGTTTGGAATGCTGTTGGCAGCAAGTACTGAGATGGTCCTTGTGTGCTTGCGGAATTATTTTTGCAGCCTGTGATTCTTCATGTGTACCTTTGTCCTACCAGTTCCCAGGTAGCAGGCACATCTTGGTAGCATTTGGGGAAAACCCGGAAGCCAGGGCTTTTTCTCTGCTGTGCTGTTTCTGTGTTATATTGATGCCCTGGAGTGGCTACCTAGAACAGGTGTTAAACAGAGTTAAGAGAATAAAGCGGTGTTAGAAATATGGTTAGTAATTCGTGGAAATAAAAGATGTATAATGAAATGAATGGGCAGGAGATCTTTCTCCTTTTTAATGCCTTTATTAAGAAGAATCAGCTCAGGTGGGGAGAAATCGACCGGTTGCGCCCTCGCCGCCGTTGCTCCCAGGCGTGGCACGAAGAAGGAGGATGATGCAGCTTTGTCCACTGGTCTGCAGACAGAGCTGGGGACTCTGTCCTCACGGGAGAGTCGTGGAGTCCTTAGCTTGTTTGTTTAAAAACCCCGGGTGTCTCTTTAATCAGTTTCTTTTCAGGTTAGGGTGAGAAACAAAAAGGTCCAAGCAGGTACGGGACTATGCTCCCATCCTTAGACATCACTTAAGTCACTTGTTGGCTCATGATTTTTAGGGGTTTTTCTTGTAAAAACTGTAAAACTGTAAAAACCCAGGGTGCAATGCATTTCTCATCTGCATGTTGTCTCTGGTGTCACTGCCCATTCTCTTTACACTGGAGGGTTTCCCTTGGTATCTTTTTGGCAAACGGCCAGCATCAGAGGAACAATCAGTTAATCACCGGCCATTAACAGGTAATTAGGAACTTTTTCTTTGGCAGCACACCCAAAGAAGTCTGACCGGTTAGACTTTTTCTTTCTTTTTAACTCTGAAACTCAAAAAAATTACAATTTTCTACTCATAACATATAAAATTTATGTGTAAAATAAACGGCTGGTACACGGGGTGGGGGGAGAGATTCTTCCCCAGGATGGCGAAACCACGGCAGATGGGCAGAGAGGCACCACAACATTTACATGCGAAGGAAACCTTGGCTGCACAGGAGATGGGCATTCACAGAAACATGCACCCAGTGACACCCAAGAGATGATGGCCGGGATGAGATACCTATCTGAGATGACCACAGCCATCAACACCTTCCACCTGAATGCCAGATTCTGGGAATTGGGGAAGTGTATTATTCTATTCCCGGATGAAGGCTTTGTGCAGCCCGAGCCAAAGAAAGAAACCAACTTGAATATGAAGAACTCAGAAAGAAACAAAGGGACTCCGCCGCGGGGCAAAGTAAACTGTATAAGAACTGATGCCTCGGAGCAGCCAGTGTGGATGGGGAAGAATTGGTGCTAGTGAGACCAATCTCACGTCCACCCGGCTCACCTCCCGGGGGGGGGGGGGGTACGCTGTCCGATTGATTGGTGGCTGTCGGGACTGTATTACGGTCACGAAATACATTCTATTTTAGTTTTTTTTTCTTAAAATTGACTATTTTTCATTTTTCACTTATAACAGTGGGTATTTATTAAAGGCCTTCAATAGGTACACCTGGGGCAGTCAAAAGCCTTCCAGGGGCTACTCCCCAGATGGATGATAGTCATGGGTTTTTCAGAGAGATATAAATTGTATTATCAGGGGTCAGTTCTTTAATTACAGCTTCAGGTAATGAAGTAATGTACCCCCTGTTTGCTCTCCCCCCCCCGCCATTTATTTTTGTTTATACTTTTTGGGCCCGAGACAGAGGATGTTCTTGGCTCTCAGTCCTAAAAGGATTGTTTTGTCTCCAAAATGTGAAGAGAGCTTGCTAACAGTCTATATGGAGTTTAGATTTACATACTAATGCAGTGCAGAATCTGAAAGATGTAAAAGCTAAAATCTTAAGGTGTCAATATGAACTGCAAATACCCCCAAGGCATCTTACCATAGTGGGTGGAGACAGTGTTTAGATTCCATATAAACACCAAAGGAAACTCATGAACTCTTTTTACAGCAAGGGTTTCACACTTGGAAGGGACAGAAGCCTGTTCAGACATCTTTTGGTGAATCACACCAACACAAAGGGTTTCTGTGTCAATCCTGGACACCAGAAGGTAGGGAGGGTGGTCTTTTATCTTTGAAAATTGAGTGCCAATTGAGAACACTTTGCCAGCTTTGTTATCCATGATCCAGGCCAAATCCTGCTTTTCTGCCTGGAGCAGCCTATTTGAAGCTGCTGGCCGTATATAACAGTGTACTGTAAGCAGGGTTTATGACTTTTGTGTAGGGTGAGAAGAGCTGACAGAAAGCCCAGAAACAATAGGCCTGCAACTAGAATCCTTCACATGATTGTCCCAGCTGAGCTCTTCCCAAAATAATTGACAAGGTAATTTAAATGTGAGGAAATATCAGTACTATTGAAGACAGCTACACACAAATTTTTCTTTTTATTCCTGAATTTTAAGTTGAGGGTGTTTATTATGAGATGGTTCTTTAAAGAAACAGTGTAAGATAAGGTTCCTGCACCTGAGATTTTACAGATAAGTCTGAGCAGTAAAAAAAGATAATAGAAATATCTTTAAAAAACAAACAAAACAAAACAAAAAAAAAACCCCAAACAAACACACATACACAAAAACAAACAAACAACAAAAAAAAAAAAACAAAAAACGAAACCACAAAAATTACTTCTCATCTGTATTTTCCGAGTTTTTTTATTGGCAATGTTTTTTTGAAAATTAGTTTTTTGGAAACCTCCAAGTGTTTTAGAATGAGAAGAAATCATTTAAAAATAATATTTTAGAGAAGAACAATTAGTCTGGCTATGTATGTGTGTGAGTAGAGATGAAAACTTAGTACCTGTACTGAAAAATATGGAAATAAATATTCCTTTCAAATGATAAAATACAAAATAATTGTTCATGTTTCAGCCCAAACCACCACATCTTCCTCTGGCAAAAGATAACACAATATTTGCCAAGTTCCTTTCCCAGACATGGTTTTCCTTAGGAATTCCATGTAGAAGGCCCATTTTCAAGGATCTGGTCTTAACTACATTTCCTAACCTGAGGATAAAAGGATTCTGCTTTTACTCAGGTCTTCTTTCCAAAAAATACAGAAAAGAAACAGTGTGTGGGGGGGGTTATCATGTTGATTGTCATGGTAAAAATTTATCTTCCACTCAGGATCCAAAATGGAATTTTTAATAGAAATGTATTCATAATTCCTATGAACTATATCCATATTTTCCCTATGTACATGTTTTCTGCTCTGCTTGCAATGTAAACATTTCAGCAATTTCCTATTGCAGTATAGCTGGAACTTGAACCTGAATAATCTGCCTTCACAGCTGAATTTAGTGCAAATAGTGAAACTGTACAAAGATGAAAAGCAATTAAGGCTATTATCTTGGTAACATAAATAGTTCCATCAAACACAAAGGAGCTAATTTCCTGCTTGAACATCTTGGGTATTTAACATGCCTTCAGTGTTACAGCTTAAGACAGAATATTTTAAATACATATTTTGAGTATGTACAGTGTTTTTGGCAGCACTCAGTGGTACAGTGCTGCTATGTCACCTGACCTCACCTGTAGTACCCATGCAAAGAATGGCTAAAAATCTCTGAAACCCTACAAAGGGTTTCATTTTGCTAAAATGTCTGCCTTTTCACCCAAAATATATTTAAAAGTGCCTGTGAGTTCCAGTTTGGGACAACGGGATGGCTTTTTTTTTCTTATTACTCACCTCCTGTCACAGTATTTACCTTTCTTTGAAAGAACAGGAGAAGAAACCCAATTAAGTTGCTTGCTGAGGAAGTGTTAACTGTACACTGCATTTCCACATTGTACTAAGAAGTCTTCATGGACATAAGTAAACACTTCTTTAAAGTGCTGGTGGTATCTGTCAGTGCAAGAAAACAGATAGCAACCTCAGGATATTATTGTTAATATTTTCAGTCCTGCAAAGAAAGAATCCTTTATTAAAGAGTGTGCCTAAAGCACAAAGAGCAGTTCCTGATATTTTCCTGTATATTCAGATTCTCTAATCAATTTGTCTCTGGCCCTTGGAAAACACTGTCCTCCTCAGTAATGTTATAGGTAAAAATTGATCCAGCCAATTAGATAAAAAAATAAAAATTGAATTTATTTGCGATATAAATATAAATATTTATATACAGTCCCGACCACCAACAATCAAAAAGCAGCCCTGACCCTGGGATCGGAGTAGGTGAACTATGATCCAGCCTCTATCACACTGAATCCCCCTGTTCACCAATGATGCCTAGCAGAGTTTGGTTTTTATATTTTTTTTCTTGCTCGCAGTGGAGTCCCTTTGTCCCCTCCTGGAGTCCTCCATATTCATGCAGTGTCTATTCTCTGTCCTGCGCTGGACAAAGCCTCCCCCGGGAATTGATGTGTATCTGTCCCCAGTTCCCGGAATCCTTCATTCAGATGCATGTCCTTGATCGTCCTGTCTTTCTGAGGTGAACATCTTCATGGGCCGTCATGCCTGGTGTTTTCTTGTTCATGCCATAGGGGAGTGCCCATCTCCTGTGCAGGCTAAGTTTTCTTTGTATGTTAATGATGCACCTCCTCCTCAGCTGTGAGCTGTCCTGTGTGGCAATCTCCCTTTCCCCTTTGCTGGAATGATCTTAAAGCTTTATTTTATATTACATAAATAATCTTACATTTCCAGCATGAATTACCCCCTTATTCATAACAGTAAGAACACCTATGGTCAAGGTATGTGTAAAAATAGCAGGAAATATTGTTTTCCTCCTTATCTTTGCCTGAGTGTCAGAGTGAACAGCAGAAGAAATACAAATATTTTCTCTTCATAGGGTATTTATTTTGATTTTCTTCTGCTTCCTTCAGACTGCCTGCTGTTTGTCATCTATAGGAAACAACCATGGTTCCTTGTGAATTATTTCTCACCATAAGCTTTCATGAAGGGGCCTGATTTTCAGCACACAGAACAGTGTCTTTAAATCTGAGCAACTTGGGCAGCAGATGTTCTATAAATGCTATAGTCTTTATTTCTGTCCTTATGGAAATGCAGGAACATTCTTCTGACTGTGACATGCCTGCCATAAGACAGGAGGCTCCTGGGGAAAAGTGGAAAAGTGTAGCTTGGATCCTCTCCCTGCAAAAGTGCTCAAAGCAAAGGCTGTCAGGTGGATACTCAGGAGAGAAGTATTTCTGGAGGAAAAGACACAAACGTCAGGATTCTACTTGTTTTCACATTGATCTTTTTCAGACTTGACAATTTCCAAACAATCTCCAGAGCAAACCAGACATTATGGCAAAATACCTCCACGGTGTACTAAGTTGATTTGTCTTGCAAAATAGAAAATTAACTTTTGCACAATTAAAGACACATAAAAAGGTGAAGTTAAAGATGTGACTTTCTACAAAACCTCCTCTTGCTGATATTGCCATCTAGGTGAATTTTAAGTCTCTTTTTTAAAATCAAACAATGTTATAGGCAACAACCAGATCAGGCCAAATCAATGATTTGGGAAAGCCAGATTAAAATAAAAAGGGAATAGATTTTATTTTGTAAATCGAAATACAATCTCTGCCAGCCACAATCAAAAGGACAGTGTCAAGCCCAGGACTCGACCCTGGGTGAACACAGGTCTGACCCCCTCTCGCATCAGACCTGTGAAGTTTACAAAGTTTGCTCGGGTGAGCCTCAGTTATATACTGTTTTTCTTGCCCGGAACTAGGTTTCTTTTGTTCCTTTCTCTTTCTCTGAATATTCATACGGTCTTCATCCTCTGTCCGATGTTAGGAGAATTCTATCTTCGAGTAGACAGAACAGTGTCCGGGGAAGGATTCAAATATTCATGTAGTCCTCTGTCCTCTGTCCGGTGTTGGAGAAATCCTGTCTCCTGCTTGGACAAACAATACAGTGTCCAGGAACTGATACATGTAAAATACAAGTTACGGGGAACTGAGCATTCACATGCTAGTCCAGAGCTGTCCTCGGTCCTTATAGGCCAATGATGGCTTAGGCCCCTCAGAGATTCCCTCAGAATTCAGTAGGAGCTACTCCCTTCACTTGCTAATTTGGACTCTTATTCAGTGAACACCTGTGTGTGCTACAATCTAGTGAGGTAAGCAGTTTCCCAACCCTTGTGTGAGAGTTCTAAAAACCTGTGTGCTTTTTGTAACATATTCTAAAGGGTGATTTGATATATATATTTTTTTTTCCTAAGTACGGATATATTTATTACAGTTATTTGAGCATGAATTCGATACATTTATTACAAACAATATTACAATCTCAAGAGCAAGCAACAATTTTTCCTTGTATTCTGAAGAGCAATGTTGGAAATGTCTCTGTAAAAGCTAAGTTAGAAACGATGTTGCTTCTAACAGGCAGACAAAATTCACAGGGGTTTTGGGTGCATGTTGGCCAAGTTTATACTATTGCTTCTTTTTTCATTGTTGTAAATACCGCATTGAAGTTCCTTTTAAAATCAAGGCAAAGTCTATTAGCGCACTCAGCTATGCAGCAACAGTATAGGAGTTTAAAAAGGGCATAAAATGTCTTCCATCAAGAAAAGCACTCTGTAGGAAAGGTTCCAGACCCTAGTGAAGCCATCAGAATTTGAGCTTATTCCGTCTCTCTATATAATTACAGACAGATAGAGTTGAAGACTTAAATATCAGCCTAAAGAAAGTGATTTTTTTTTTTACTAGCTGTTATAGGTAAAAATAAAAATTGACCCAATCGAAATAAAAATAAAAACAAAGAAAAATTATTAGTGACCGTGATACAGCCAACAATCAAACTGACAGCACAACACCCCTGGGAGATGGGCTGGGTGGACGTGGATCTGGCCTCTAGTGCACCAAATCCCCCTGTGTCCACACTGGCTGTTCCGAGGCTGCAGTTCTTATACTCTTTATTTTGCCCGTGGCAGAGTCCCTTTGTCTCCTTTTTGAGTTCTTCATATTCAAGTTGGTTCTTTTCTTCAGCCTGAACTGCACAAAGCCTTCGTCCGGGAATTGATCAATGCATTTCCTCGATTCCCAGAATCCTGTATTCAGGCGGCAGGTGTTGATGGCTCCGGTTATCTCAGATGGGTATCACGTCCCGGCCATCATCTTTGAGTACATGCTACCGTGAACGACCATCTCCTGTGCAGCCGAGGTTTTCTTCGTATATAAATGTCATGATATCTCCTTGCTGGTCTGCCAGTTTCATCATCCTGAGAATGAAATTCCTAGCTGCACCCCCCCCCCCCCTTTATGTACAGCCGGTTTGGTTCATATACTTTATAGAAGTCTATATATTTTATCTGCACGAATTACTAACTATATCCCTAACACTAGCCAAATGGGAAAGTTCCTCTTCACCACAAGAAACCAGACGAAACAAACCATGACTATATGAGATTGAGCAGAAACCAGCTGGTATTTAGGAATTTTAAAAAGAGATTTCTGATCAGAAAAGATGAGAAAGCAACACAGTTGCCACAACCAAAAACAAAAAAAGAAAATTAGATATTCTGTTTTCAAAGTCCCTATTTATCTCTCTTTCCATGTCATATACATATATCAAACTAAGCAAAAGCAGGAACAAAGGGAGTTATGGCCTTAACAGCTTTGTATTCCACTGCAGGGAGGACTAAGAAAAGCCAAAAGAATGCTGTTAATTATTTGCCTTTCTTCTAGTTCTATTCTAAGACTGTTCTTGTGGGCTGTTGTAAAGGAAAATAGGAAAAGTAGAATTTACTAAAAGTAAAGCTCTGTTGTCACTAAGATCTGCAACCTCCTAAGAGATTCTGAAAGACTTTAACACCAATTTCGATGAGTAGAGGTGAAATGCAAATGTTTTGGGGAAAACTATTATACAGAATTCAGGAAAGCTTTAGAAAAGAGTGAAAGAAACTTGAGAAGGAATGCATGTAAACCGACACTGACGTGTGCATTGGAAAGCTGCAACAAGAATGGGCTGGCTAGCAACTGTTTCTTTCCCTGGCACACAAAGTCAGAGTGCCCCTTGATTGCCGTAATTAAAGGCCTGTTAGGGTTTCAAATGGAAGGTTACATTTATTCTAAACTGCATGTGGAATCCTATCCTTTCAGTTTCGCCTAAAGACTTTCAGTATCATCAACTGCCTTAAAGAAAAGATCCTGGAACAAAAGAGACAGTGCTGGGCATCCCTTTTCCAGCTTTAAATGCCACAATACACATTAGTATTGTGCCTTTTTTTTTTTTTCCAGCTGCATGTACCTTGACACTTTGGCTCTGTCGCCGAGTCCAGCTGGATCATTTTAATCTGGAATCAAAAGAAGAGAAAACAGTTGCTCAGTTTCACATTACTTTTGAAGGCTATCAACACACCCTGTGAACTGGGGCTAGAAGTTTTCCTTTCAAACTAAATGGACCACCCCATTCTTTCTTTTGATCATGCAGAGTTCCTGAACCTGAACTGTATCAAGTGGAACTATTGGTCACAAAATGTGCCTGCTCAAGAAGCTATTGTTGTCTCCACATTTAACTCACATCCTGTAAAAAGCAAAACACACCGTGGACTTCTGCTCATGGACCATCACAGTCCTACACTCTTGCAGCCCAGCTTCAGAACTTGTCCAGCTATGCCCAGCTATTGCTCCCAATCCAAAGCTCCTAGAACAAAAAGTAAGCGCTGGCCTTCACTTTGTCCTTGCAGCTTTTAAAGTGCAGTACACTCAGGAATGCATGCTCAGCTCTTGAGACCCTCATGCACCATCAGTCTCAGAGTCCAGTTACAAAGCTAAGAACATTCAGCACCTGGTCCCACAGGAGAAATTCTAGAAGGGAGAGGCAGTGCTGGAATTCACTTTCCTTTTGCAGCCTTATAAACTGCACAGCAAACAGTGAGACAATTCGTCTTCCTTCACATGCAAAATCACACGTCCCTTCCTTCTATGCAGGAACACGTGATTTCAGTCTGGACTGAGCATCCACAACAGAGCCCCTACACTGCTTGCTCTCACACGAATGATGCCACGACAGAAAAGCGCTCGGCTCTTTGCTGGGCACTGACAAAATGAACCACACGATGGCGGTGTGGACTTGCCAAAGAAGAAAACGCGCCTCGCCTATGTGAAGTACCTGAGGTGCAGATCCAGGTTGAAATCGCCACTACGCTCAAATCAACAGTCAGGACAAAAGGATTTCACTGCTCTTCCAAGTACAAACTCTTATTTGCCCCACACTCAAACAGCAACGCAAACTCCTTTATGCTAATACATTTTTTCACTCTCGCAGAGATCGGCTACAATCTTGAAACCATCTGGCAAAAGTAAAGCTCAGAAAAGTGTCAGCTGAGAATGCTGGTGCTGCCTTACAACTTCAGCTGCACCCAAAGAACTGCTTCTCACACTGCTCAATTTGGGAAGTGATTCCCACTTCTCAGAGGGGGCCTTCAGAAACTTTGGCCTTATTTTGGGCGAGGTCCTGTGCTCAGGATTGGTGTGCAGCTGCTAAGAGTGCCCTGGGCAGGTAATGCCCAGTTAACAGTGTTCTGGTACCCTTGTAGGGGCTCATTTCCTGGATGCTGTTTATTCCAGAGGAGGGGTTGCTGTTTCTTTTGAGATAGGCTTATAGGTCCACTCTTTGGCAAACAAACCAATTTTGGATCTACAGATTGGGTAATCTTGGTGAAATTTAAAGGCCTTTCCTAATAGGCAGCTCTGTCAGTGAAAGAGCTGTTGAACTGTTCTGGTGGGAATGCAAAAGTCAAACTGTTGATGAGCTTTCTATCCTGGTACCTTTAGCGTGTGAGCAGTTCCATTTGGATCCTGGCTCTGTGAGACTGAAGGCTTGTGATGGTTCATAGAGCTGAGAAGAAAGTGTAGATAGTAAGGTGTGTTCTGGCAGTTCTTTGGGTGCAATGGAAGTTGTAAGCAGCAAGAGCTTTCTCAGCTGGCACTTTTGTGAGTTGTATTTTTGCCAGATGGTTTCAAGTTTGTAGCCGGACTCTGCCAGAGTGAAAATATTTATTAGCACAGAGGAGTTCGTGTTGCCATTTGAGTGTGGTGCAAATCAGAGTATGTACTTGGAAAGGGAAAGTCAGCAAAATCTTTTTGTTCCGACCCAGTGGAGTAGAGTGCAGTGACATTTTCAGCTTGGCTCTACACTTGTAGTGCTTTAGAGCAAGGCCAGGAGCGTTTCCTCTTTTTGCAAGCCCACATCGCCACCGTACGGTCGGTTTCAGGAGCGCTGAGAGTGCCCAGGGAAAAGCCAGGCCTTCACCTTCCCCTTGCCGCCTGCGAACAGGCCAAACACACCGGCAACTCGCACTTTCCTTCTCTATGCACAGCACAGAGCTCTGCACAGCACCACATCCACCCCTAATCCGAAACTGTCCAGGTGGGGCCGCGCTCTGCTCCAAGGAACAAGGCACGGGACAAGACTCAAGCTGTGCCAGGAGAGGCTCGGGTTGGACACCACGAAGAATTCCTGCACTTTAAGAAGAACTTTTTCTTAGACATTGGAATAGGCTGCCCAGGTTGGCGGTGGAGTTAATTGCTGCACCCTGAGGTGTTGAAGGAAACACCAGAGGCACCACTCAGTGCCACAGCCCGGCTGACACGGCGATCTGCAGTCACAAATACGCCTCAGCCACATCCACCACCGTTCCAACGCTAATGAGCTCCAACGCTAATGTGACTTTAATTACCGCGGAAGCCCCTGAGGGGCCCCGCGGCCCCGCCCCGCGCAGCCGCGCTGCGCTCGCGGCCCCGCGCACGCGCCGCCCCGCCCCAGGAAGACACAAGATGGCGGCGGCGACGCGCGGGCTGCGGCTGCCAAGGGCAGGTGAGTGTCAGCCCCGGCGGGCCCCTCACGCCCACCGCCCTCACCCAGCTCGGCCCGCCCGTGCGGCTCTGACCCGGCCCGGGACTGAGCTCCGATCCCGGCTCTGCGCGAGGGGAGCTCGCACCGCAGCGGCTGGAAAGGAGCTGCCGAATTTTTCCGGGGGCGCGGAAATGATCGTGTTTGTGCCTCCCTTCTCCTTCCGGAGCTGGGGATTGGGGCGCAAAGGGCTCGGGATGTAGCTGCGGGTGTCGCGCTGGGGCTGTCACTGCCCTGTAGATAAAAGCTTGGATTCCTTTTGCGGTTTCTTAGGTGACTGTGACCTTTGGGCCATGAACTATGGTAAAGTTCAGCTGCCAATGTTATATTTAAAGCGTGTATTTGGGTCTTTGATTCTGTTTAAACTGATTTTGCCCACAGTCTTAGATTGAGTAGCATGGGAGATAGCAAACTGGTTTTGTTGGTAGAGGCAGGGAGGAATTTAATATCCTTTAAATAGGAGCGGCGTATTCTTTATGTACCTAAGTGGCTGTCAGACTCTCTTCCAGGATAAAATGAGAGATTTCTCATTTATAGTGTCTTTTTCCAGTTTGTGGAGTTGGGAGAGAATGGGGATAGACGAACTTTTGTGTAGAGAAAAAGGTGCTTTGGGTTCGCTGCAGATATTTGAGCTTTAATTCATAGAATGACAGAATTATTTGGATTGGAAGGGACTTTAAGGACCATCTGGTTCCACCCCCCTGCCATGGGCAGGGACACCTTCCACTACCCCGGTTGCTCAGAACCCCATCCAACCTGGCCTGGAACACTGCCAAGGATGGACCAGCCACAGCTGCTCTGGAAAATGTAATTTGGAGCAATGAATAGGTTTATAACCATAGCTGGTGATAATTTAAGGTAGCCAGACCTCATAGAGTTATAGAACAAGGAAAGTTGCTCATCCCTAAACACCATATAGCGTAAGGTAAGTGCAGCAGAGGAATAGACAAAAGTGGAGAATACAAAACAGTAATTAGGTGTTATTTGTTGGTATGATAGTGAAGAGGCATTATGGAGAGCCTGCCACCAATAATTTTTGAAGAAGTAACAGCAGTGAAGCCACTGGGTAGTTGAAAACTATAAATTATTACTGATTTTTTAACTTTCAGTGGCTCTCAACCTGTCTTTCAGGACAAAATTGGAGATGCAATATCTTTTTCCAGTTTATCGGATATGGAGAGAATAGGGATAGACAGACTTTTGGGTAGCAAAAGACCTCCTTCAGGTGCTGAAATCTGGTTGGACTTTCTGGTTTGAGCTCTGCCAGCTGAGGTAACAGAATATCATTTGTGCCTCAACACACCCTATGCTTTTGATCTTCTCTGTGAAGATCATTGTGGCTGGAATGTCAGTGCCACGGTGTAACTAGTAATTCCTAACCACACTGGGATAAAGCCTTCTTTAGTGTGCACCTGTCAAGTTGCTCCCTGTCCTATCCAGCCTGGCCTTGGACACTTCCAGGGATGGGGCAGCCACAGCTTCTCTGGGCAACCTGTGCCAGGGCCTCAGAACCCTCATAGGGAAGAATTTCTTCCTCATATCCTATCCTATACCTCCTCTCTGTCAGTGTGAGGCCATTCCCTCTTGTCCTGTCACCACATGCTCTTGTATATTAGTATCCTGATGATGTCCTGCCTCCATGGCTCCCACGTTTTCCTAGCTCCTTGAGGAAAGGAAGAGCTTTGAGGCCGTATGCCATGTATCATGGATCTGGCTCTTTGCATCTCTCCCTTTCATCTTGCTTCAGAGCTGTGATACAAAAGGATTGCTTCCTCTGCTATATTTTTATGTTTTTCTGAGTATTCTTTACTTGCTTCACCTTAAACTCACAGTGAGCTTTACTTGCTCTGTAAGAACTGATGTTCTTTCTTTGCTCCTTCCATGTCTCGGTTTCGTCCTTAACTTTACCAGCAACTTCCCAGGCCTGCTCCCCTCTGACCTCTCCAAATATCTCTGAAACAGCCCAGGAGTCGTGGCGTGGTATATTAGAGAAAAAGGATCTGATGAGGAAACCAATATAAACTGTGAGCTAGCAGTGCTGAATTAATGTCTCAAACTCTCTCCTGTTCCGTGTTGCAGGCCATGGAATTTCTGTCCTGACTGCAGCACCGTCGGTGTTGCAGCAGCACCGGCAGGTCCATCACGCCGTGATCCCTCATGGCAGAAGTGGAAGATCCTCTGTCAGTGGCATTGTGGCCACTGTCTTTGGAGCCACAGGTTTCCTGGGACGATATGTTGTCAACCGCTTAGGTAATGCTTACCAGGAGTACTGATTAAAGAAACTACCCAAAAAAATGTTTAACAAAACCAATTCGTCTCTGGGTTGCAGGGTGATGGAGAAGTCTCTGGCATTGTGGATCCTAAAAGCGTTTTGCAGTCTGCTTAAGTTTCAGCATGTAACAAGTAGTAAAAAGTGTTTTAATCAAGGAAATTTTGGAGCTTTGGAAGGTTAAGGTCATTAAAAGAAGTCTTACCCCTCTGTGGAATTCAAGTGTAAGGAGAGCTACAGCCTGTATTTGATTCCTCTGGTTTTAGCCTTATTGGGACGTTTTACTAAAGGTTTGCAGGAATTTGATTGGAATTCTTTAAAATTGCCCTTTTGAATTTAAATTTTGGAAAATAACCCATGCTGCTTTTTTCCTCTCCTTCTTTTCATGCAGCTTACAAAATGGAATATCCTTGTAAATGTTCCATTTTTAGGTATTCTGCTGTGTTTATAGGACACACTATTTTTGTTGTTGTTTGTTAATGAGCTTTGGCATTTTGTCTTGCAAGCCCAAATATTAAGGAAAAATCCTATTTAAGAATTTGAATTATGGGTTTAAGAAGAACCTTAGTTCTGTTCTACTTTTAGCTTTGCAAATATGCACTCAAGATACTCATGTCTAATTGTAGTGCTTTAATGCCAGGGGGAAAAGGGGGCTTTGTTTATTCAGAAATTCATCTACTTAAAGGCATGTATTTGTTTGAAACTTTGGGGGTTTTGTGGCCCTTTAGGTCGCATTGGCTCTCAAGTCATCATCCCCTATCGCTGTGATCAGTATGACCTGATGTATCTGCGGCCCATGGGTGACCTGGGGCAGCTTCTCTTCATGGTGAGTCTGGCTTGAGACCAAGCACAAACCCCTGGCTGTACAAGGCAGCTATGTAATCCTTCTCAAAGACACAGCTCCAGCTGTTGTTTAGCCTCTAAATGGAAATGGTGTGAAAGAGCTTGCTTTGGTGATGCTTATTTACACATTACCTCATATTTTCCCCATTTGATGCTCTGCTTGCAGGAGTGGGACTGTAGGGACAAAGATTCCATCCGAAGAGCCGTGGAACACAGCAATGTGGTCATTAACCTTATTGGAAAGGAATGGGAAACAAAGTAATTTTCCTTTTCTTTCTTTTCTTATATGTGATAGATTAGCACCAGGTATCGTAGCCATGTTTTACAGCATGTGTGTGCAGTGATGTTGCCATTGTTTTTGGCTTCTGTGAAAAGACAACCCCAACATTTTGCATATAAAATTTCTTTAAAAGGTTAACTCCAGTCCTGGTTGTGATCTGCTTTGGAAAAGTGCATTTTTTCCACATTTTTCCAGTGTATAACTTTTGTTCTGTCAGAAAAATCAAATGTGCTACTGTCTCATACCTAGTGGGTGTTCCCTGAGTGCCTTCCTATAGATAATAGAGCCTTACCAATTTCTTATATTTATATTTACATTGACACTTTTTTATATTTAACTCATATTTACATTATATTTGCATTTACATTATCAGAGAAGTAAGATTTCATCCTGTCACTTGGACATAGTTATGAGTTGTAGCCTGCTAGAAAAAGCCATGATCAAACAGGAATAGCTGATGGAGAGTTGATTATTAAGTTGATCATTAAGATTATGACTAATAACATCATTCCTTGGTAGAATTTTGGCACAGACAATATTAGCTACAGAAGCATTCTTTGATAATAATTTCTAAGAATAGTTTCTTTTTGAAATTCATTTTAAAATTCCCATATTTTAGGTTAAAAATGCCTGTAACAGCCACCTTCAGTGTGTGTGTGTGTGTGTTCATACAATTGTGTCCCTTTTATTTAAAGCCTTGTGCAGAACTGCCAGACAAAAATTCAGTGGTGAGATTTGCCTTTGTATGATGCATAATTTTTGCTCTGATAGTAGACAGAAACAAACGTCAATACCAGTTTCATCTCTGTTTATAAACCTAATGCTTTTGTTGCCTTTTTTTTTATGACCAGCCCTTTGATGTTCAAAATTTCTGGTCTTGTGTAAAAAGTGTGATTTATAGAAAAGACAGTTTATTTTATTATTAAAAGGAAATGTGAGGACAACAACAGAAAGTTTTATTCTGTTTAAAGGTCCCCAAACCTTGTTCTCTGTGCAGTTTCAATAGATTGAAACAGACAAGTCTTGGTCCATGTTCAAAACTTTTGGACATTACAGAACTTAACCGCTGTGTGGCACAAATGTTTTAATCACATGTTTTGTGCATGTGGGTATCAGTGGTGGTGCTGAAACCCTGAGATCAAGTTCTCTGCTTTGTTAAACATGAGGTCAGAGTAACCGTTGTAATCATTCCAGAGCCTGTGAAAAACTTGGGCAGGAAGAAAAGTAGGATTAGATGGAGAGATCAGTCAAAAAAAGCAAAGCCTACCATGAAATATTTTCTTCTTTGCTTTGTACTTGTGTCCAGGCTCCTCTGTGTGTACTGTGTTGTTTGAAACTCCATGGTTACAGGAGGGATGTTGTTCTCGTGTGTTTCTAAATCTATTTTGGTGAACAGAAAAGGAGTGATGGTTCCCAGGATCAGATTAGTTATTGAAGGCTCAAAAATAACTTTGTATTTTTAAGGCTTTCTTTGGACTCCAGTGGGATCTGAAGAGCTGTGGGAGGATGTAAGGACAGAGAGGGAGGTGTTTGGATTAGATGCTTGTTACCCAAAGCAAATGGTCTAGATGCAGGGGTGCCTACAGGGACAATACAACAATATGAGAAGCCAGTTCTCTTTCTTGCAATTTTGCAATTGTTGGCAGTTCTGCATGGAGACAGAGCTTCTGTATTGCTCTTGATGAGATACCAAACTGGTTGACAGTATAACCCTATAATTTAGGCCCCTTGAATGTCATACAGTGAGGGGAGAATTTCTTGCTTCTCCTGAAGTCCCTTTCAGCTCTGAAATGGTTCTAAATGCTCTGACAAATCGTTTTTCCATTTGCATGAGCACCTCTGTGTTCTCTGGTTTGTTTTTATCTTCTCCCCCCGTGCCAAGCACCTGCCCTGATTTGTGCTGCTCAGAAATTTTGAGCTTCTTTGTAGTGTAATTAGGTGTGTCAAATCATGGCAAATTTTGAACAGGGTTTGTAAAAACATAGCCTTCCTCAGAGGTCAGGATGCAGGAGTGCTTCTTTTAATAAAAATGTGTTTCCACTTTCACTGGGAGTTTTCTGTTTGTCACAGACAAGTGGGCAAGAGGATTTTTCATACTGATTTAATCTTATCAGGTGAAAGGGCAGAGAAGCTAAAATTGAAGATTACAGTTGCAATTTCACTTTCCTCTAATATTCATTATATGAAGAGTCCATCATAAAGGGAAATTTTGTTTCTAACAAAGAGTGTCAATGTAGGTTTTTGGTAATACATTCAAGTAATATGTAATAATTGCTTTTTGGCTGAGTGGCAGCCATTGTTGATTGCTCTTAAAGTAATGTTTGGGTCTTGCCTTGCTTTAGAAACTTCAGATTTGAAGATGAATTTGTAAATATTCCTCAAAGTATCGCACATATAAGTAAGGAAGCTGGTGTGGAAAAATTCATTCACATCTCTCACCTGAATGCTAGCATGAAGAGTCCCTCTAAATACCTCAGGAGCAAAGTAAGTCTGGAATCCACTTAAGTATATTTCCTGAGAATGTACTTTGTGTTTGGTTTGGGTTTGGTTTTCTCCCCCAGCTGGAGCTGTTTGAAGGAAATCAGTGTATGAATTTACTACAGGCTGTTTTCTGCAGCTGAGAAATGTTTGGGCTTTTTGTGAGACTTTTATCTTAGAGCAGCATCTCGAGGATCAAATGGCTTAGATATAAATAATTTTTGTGCTACTGGTGGCATAATTTTTTTTAGTTCTGTAGTTAAGGGTGCCTTCTGCTATGAAAGGCATCTACTTCTGCTTGGTTCAGCATGGATGTAATGAATGTGTTTGTTTTATTGATAGGCTGTTGGAGAGGAGGTTGTGAGGGAAGAATTTCCAGATGCTGTAATTTTGAAGCCCTCTGAGATGTTTGGGAGAGAGGACCGATTTCTCAATCATTATGCAAGTAGGTACTCTTGGAATGATAAATCCATGTATGATTTATGTAACTGCCTGAAGAGAACAGAGAGAAAATGGTATTTGCTTCTGAAAAGCAGACAGGTGTGTTCTTATCAGCAATGTGTGGGATATACAGCAACATACTAAATTCTCACCTCTTGACAGAATTCTTTCTCAGTCTAGTTAGATATTGCTCTTTGTTTTTATTTTTGTAATAATTTTATTTTGAGGGGTGTGTGTACTGACTCACTCTAAGGAAACAGCAAATGCAGCCCTCTCGTTACTGTTAATATGAAAATTAAAATGTCCTGAAAAAAAATGCTGCTGCAGTTGGCTGGGAATTCTTCCCAATCCATTTTTTTTAAAGAGAAGTCAATTTTCAAAAGAGACCCACACTCAGTGTGGTGTCAAATGTCTTGGTTATTCTGATACTGAAAGGATTCCCAGATTTTCTCTTTTTTTTACATCAGACATGCGCTGGTTTGGTGGTGTCCCTCTTGTTTCTCTGGGCAAAAAAACAGTGAAGCAACCAGTCTATGTAAGTTTTACATGAAATCCCAATCTCAAATCCTCGGTGGGTGGATGTGTTGGTCTGTAAACCACCTCTGAAAGAAGAGTGTGTGCATGTATTCCTGTTTTCTCTTGGTAACTGTTGGAATTTGTTCCTCACAGGTGGTTGATGTAGCAAAGGCAATTATTAATGCAATTAAGAATCCTGATGCAAAAGGAAAAACATATGCCTTGGCTGGGTAAGTCACTTTCTCTGATTCTCATTAACTGTAGTACATCTTTTTGGTGTCACTTTTTGGCATGCTGCACAGTACATTTAATTTCTCCATCCATGCACACAGTTCAAGCTGCAATAAATTCCACCTCCTTTTTGGGAGGAAAAATGGCTCAAGCAAGCTCTTACTGTGAGTACTCTGAAAATCCTAATCTGGGCTCCACTACATTTCATGTGATGTATGTGCACACAAAGAAGTAGGCAGCTTGGAAAACATGCTAGACAACATGGATTTGGGGAGAATTCTGGTAAAGCTGTGTGGAAACCACCTGGAATTAGAATTGGATCTTAGAGGCAGTGGATCTACAGTTAGAGACTGGATTTACAGGTTGCCCAGAGGAACTGTGGCTGCCCTGTCCCTGGAAGTGTTCAAGCCCAGGTTAGACAAAGCTCTGAGCAACCTGGGGTAGTGGAAGGTGGGGCTGGAATGAGATGGTTTTTGAGGTCCCTTTCAACCCAAACCATTTTATGGTTCTCTGATCTCTTGGAACTTTTTTGGAGAACATGTCAGTTGAAGGCTCAGTTTTCATGCTTGTAACCTTAGACCTTGGCATCTGCGATCCTGCATGTATCAAACTGCTCGTCAGTGTGCTCTTGTGGTGTCATGGAGCTTTTCAGAATGTTTTGGAATGGCAGCAAATTGCCTGGAAAGCCAAGGAAGATACCTGACAGCTTAGGCTGAGCACATCTAGAGAGCCTAAAATGCCAAGGTACAATCTGAACAAGAAAGAAATGGGAATTTCCAGTGGTTTGTATTACTCCTAGGCAAGTGGATGGAAGACTGACTACTTCATTCTCTCTGTCTTGAGAGAGGGGGAATGCATTTTTTGGACAATTCATCTTGCTTTTAAATAGAACAAGATGTTAGTCAAGTAAAGGCTGGTGAATCAATTTCCCTGCAGCCATTTCTACCAAAGATGGGATGTCTTGTTAATAAAGCATCCTTAATTCTCCATTTGATTTCTGGCTTCCAAGTGGGCTTGAACAAACTCCTGTCACAGTGCTGGAAGTCTTTGAATTCAGAATTGGAGTCAGCATGGAAGGAGGCACATTCAGGTGTGCTTTCAAAGCACACAGAAACACTTCATCCAGTGTGGTTGTGGTGGGTTAGTCTTGGCCAGCAGCCAAATGCCCACTGTCCCTTTCTGCCGAATCTTTACCATGCTTCTCCCCAGCTCCAGGATGGGCCCTTCTACAGGCTGCAGTCCTCCGGGATAAACCTCCTCCCTGTGAGCCACAGGGGAATCTCTGCTGGCAAATTACTTGGATTGAAGAAACAGGCTCTTTGTAGCCTTGGGGTTGGAGGGTTTTAAATTGTTTTTCTTCTTGGGTGTTAATATTGCAGTGTAGGTGACTGAGGTGTGATGTTTGCTGTGTTCCCTTCCAGCCCTCACCGGTACCTGCTGTACGACATGGTTGAGTACATCTACGCCATTGCCCACCGCCCTTTCATTCCCTACCCGCTGCCACGGCCTCTCTACCAGTAAGTGGGACCCTAATTCAGTAAGCTCTTGGCTGCACAGAAGCATCAATACCTGTTGTGTGGGTTATTTGCTCTGCCCAGTTGTTATTAAAGTGGTGGGGCTGCAGAAGTTGCCTTTCTAAGGTACTTGTTAGCCACTTTTGAGCCTTCAGCTCAAGGACAGGCCTGCATTTGATGAGCTGGTACATGAAATGTATGCTTGTAGTGAGCTTAATATAGCCATTCATTCCAGAGTCATTTCTCCTGACATCTAGGGACAGGATGAGAGGACGTAGCCTCAAGCTGCACCAGGGGATGCTCAGGTTGGACATCAGGAAGAATTTCTTCACAGAAAGGGTGGTTGAACATTGGAATGGGCTGCCCAGGGAGGTGTTGAAGAAACAACTGGGCATGGCAGTCAGTAGTCTAGTCTGGTTGACAAGGTGGTGATCAGCAGAGGTTCGACTTGATTATCCTGGACATCTTCTCCTACCTAAGTCATTCTGTGATTTAATGGCTTTGCTGAGCCAAGAAGTAGCAAAAGGTCCTAATTCAATAAAATTAGTAGCAAACCAAATGATTTTTAACAATACCATAGGGAAAATCTGTGTGTATGTTGCTGACTGCAGGCCCTGACAGATTGTTTTGCACGACCTTAAGGACCTGCTACTGAGCCTGGGCCTGATTTTTAGAGAATAGTCACATCTTTTTGAAGAGCTCAAACAATACATGCCATTTCAGAAGTTGCCCTCAGCAGAATGGGGCTGTGTTATTGTTTAGCATACTAGTCCTCCTCATTTTTAGTACAATGCAAATTAATAAGCTTAATCAGTTACCAGAGTTAGAACCCTTTTAGCAGTACGACTCAGCATTGGATCCATGGAAGTGCTGATGAAGAACACTTAGAACATCTTAAACTGTTTTGGCTGTTCCTATATTGGCTGCAAGAGGCACCAGGCACATGGCTCTGGTGACAGAGCAGCTTGTTAGAAAGGTGCTATGTGGATGCTTCTTAGTTTCATTCACATTTGCTGCAGTCCATGTTATGCTTTTTTATTTATGGGCTAAACTAAGTGATAGTTCATATTTTTGTGAAAAGAATGCACCTAAAAGGCCAATGAGCCTGGTTGTGTTTGTGTGCAGTAACTCAGTAACACCCTGATCTGCCAGGTGAGCACTTCACCAAGAGGTCCTGCCTGTTCAGTGAGAGACTCTGCTGTTGGTCCCAAGACACTGAGCAAGAACTGTACCATTATTTTGTTTTCCCCGTCAGATTTCATTTCTTTCAAGGGAAAATTCATTTCTGAAAACTGCAGATACCCCAGTCCTCACCCTTTTTATAGATTGCTCCAGATTCCACCAGCATGTTTGTGTTGCTGATAACTGCTGATTAGTTGTCAGCAAGTGTGTTTTCTTCTGGAGGCATTGAATCCAACATCGTGACTAATTGGATTGCTGCCTACACTGGCAGGGAACAGAGTTTGAATGAAAGGCAGGGGCAAGACTCAGCCCTCTGGTGTGTGGGGAATTGGATGGGGGATTTACTTTCCCCACCCACTAATGCTCATTTTAACTTCTAGAGATCTGCTTCTCCAAAGTAAAATAATACAAGATCCAATAATTCAGGAACAGTTAATTAACAGAAACACAACGAAGAACTTGGTGGCTGGCACATCTAGTGCTTTAATGAACTCAGAGCTTGCAAGAACAGCTGCTTGCTGTTGGAACAACCTCTTGCTCACCATCTATTAAGTCTGAAATAATTTTTACCAGATTTCTATGTATCTGGATAAATGACTGCGCTTTTATACTGTTTCTTCTGTTCACAGTTTAGTTGCAAGATTCTTTGAGATTAATCCGTTTGAACCGTGGTTGACACGGGACAAGGTGGATCGGGTAAGTGTGGGACCAGCCAAAAATCCCTCTTGGGAAATATTTCATGGTGCATTTGTTACTCCCACTTGCAGTTTTGCATTCTCCAAAACCACATGGAATTGAAAACAGCCGAAAGTAGAGGTTGGATGAGCAAAATGAGGGGGGAAGTGCTCCCCACTCTTAGTTTATGTTCCTCTAGATTCACTCAAATCACTTCCATCTTCCAGGGAATGGTGTTTTTAACAACTGAAGTTGAACTGACACCCTGTACACATTCCAAAATCTTGCTTAACATTCAAGTGTGTTTCCTGCGAGAACATTGCCACTTCATGTTTATTCCTGACTTCTCAGAGTGTTTCATTGGGGGTGGAGAAATAAGTTGCAAAAAACCAACTGCAAGCAAGGAAAAAGCAGGAATTGGCAAGGGTTAGTGTCAAAATTTGGCATATGTGTAGGGTAGCAAAGATAGTCATGTACATTGCCTAAACTTTCTGCTTTCTGAATTACGGAGTGACTCTCCCAGCTGTTTTGCAGCACTGGAATTTCAATATATTTTGTTACAATACAACATCAATAGCCTACTTAACCTGATTGTCCCCCTGGATATAATTGTAACATCTCCAAAAACCTTCAGCTGCCTTTGTAGTTTCTTTCATTATATTTCATAAAATAAGCCTGCACCAAATCACTAAAACTGCTGCAAGTCAGCTGTAGCATAGGTAGTGTAAGAGGGAGTTTCTCCATGTCACTTCTGGGTCTGATTGTTCCTCTTTCCAAGCTTCTCTTCCTTAAATAATATGTACAATATTAGATGTATTTGATTTAAAAGACCTTTCAAGGAACACCAGCATAAGAGAAATCTCTGTTTTCTATGGGTTGCATATATAGAATATAGTTAATATATAGTAATTCTATAGGTAATATATTTAACTATGGTAATAGAATCAAATATTTGTACCAAGCCATGTTCTAAACCATAAACACAGCAAAACAATCTACCAGAGGTGATAATTCAACACAACATTTTCTTGACAAATCAGAATATCCATAATTGGAGTTCAAGTATAGCCTTGGAGTTTCACTTAATTTTGCTGTTGTGATGCAGTAACCTCCCTGATAATGTATGGAGAATAAAGGAAGGCACTTCGTGCATAGTATTTATTCCTGAATTAAAGCCTGAAGGACTTCTTGCTGGGTGCGGAATACCTGTACCTCCTGTTGAAGGTCTTGGTACTCAAGAGCTTGTGTAATTGTGCCACAGTTCTGTGTGAATCTTTCTTCCTCTACTTCTTTTGTCAGGAGAGTAATTGCATTGGGTGCAAAGCTGCTCATTTCAAGTGAATTATCTTTTGTTTTTTTCCTTACCCTCCCCATTCTTGTTGAAGTTTCACACAACAGACATGACATTTCCTGACCTTCCTGGTTTTGAAGAGCTGGGGATTGAACCAGCCTCCCTGGAACAAAAAGCCATCGAAGTCCTGCGCCGTCACCGCAGGTTCCGCTGGTTGGACGCTGAGCTGGAGGAAGCAAAGCCAAAAGCACAGCCCATGTAACAACTGGCAAGGGGGATATTTAAAGCTTCTTAAACTGCCTTCGGATGACCCAGCTTCTTTGGAGAACTGTGTACATACTGAGTAAAATGTATTAATCATGTAAACTGTATTTCACCAGTGTTGTCTTTTCAGTTAAGGGGGGATTGTCACTGCAATGTGAATTTTCTCTCTGCCACAGAAGGAAATAACATGGTTGCTTAGCCCGGTGAGCAATGTAATGTTTTGAAGGTTGGGACTAGAGGGAATATGCCATAGTACTTGTCCCTTTCTCCCTTGGCTCTCAAAGCAAATGTGTCACTAAGCTTTAGGTGTTCAAACAGTTTCAAGAGTGTTGCAGTTCGGGACTAGCTCATCCAGAATGTGCCCTTTCCAGTAGGAATTGCTGGGAATGCTGCCTATTCAGACTACGAGATCTCAGACAAAGCCCTGGTTTGAAGTTTTTGACTCTTCTGTACTTGGTTTTCTGTGCTGAACATGGCTCTTAAAGTGCCAGCCTCCTTTCAGGGAGTTGTAGGGAGCCACAGTCACTGAGCCTGCTTTTCTCCAGGTTAAACATCCCCAGCTCCCTCAGCTGTTTGCTGTAGCCAGAGAACAGGATCTCTCACTCTTTCTATATTGCCAAAGTACAATGAAACTCTTGGGCAAAGTGTTCCTCAGATTTCAAGAGCTTCCACATCAAAACTGCTGCTGCTAATGTTTACTCTGCTAGAAGGAGGTGGGCTCTTGTGAGTGTTTTGATCCTGCCTTTGAAGGAAGTATTAAATTTGTCTCTCATGGATTGTTTATTTTTTTTTGATAACGTAAGTTCAAAAGCTAGGGCAAACTGGAAATGAAGTGCATATTGTTAGTAATTTGAACATAAACTTCTATTATTTTTGACTGCCAGCTTTTCTCTATCAGACCCTAACTATAGTCTCATTAGCACTCATTTGCTAAGTGTGGCCCTGATCTTGATTTATTGCACGTTGCTCTCATCCTGCTGTGAAAAGCACTCATGTTCCTGAGCTGCTTCACAGGAGTACAGAGATGCAATTATCACACAGCCCTACGGCTAACGAGCAGTTTCCATTTTCAGATAGCAAAGTGCTGCAGGAAAAGCTGGCAAGGGCAGTGTTGGAATGTGAGGTGCCAGTTCTAGAAATATTTACCATGGTGCAGTGATTTATTTTTCCTGCCCCCCTCATTCGAAGCACAGCTTTTCCAGTTGCACTGCTGAGCTCTCCTACAGGATCTTAGTTCAGACAGCCATTAGGGAGTGGGAAAGGAGTGAATATCCATGAGAAATTTACTTGAAGTAGCTGTTCCACATCAGGAATATGGGTAGAGCATCACACCACAATGCCTTACACAGCACTTCCCCTTCCCACCTTGCAGAAACTGTGCTGTGATTTCTCCTTAGTTACCTTTCTGAAGCAATTCCTTTATTTTGTAATACAGCCCTGAGTACAGAATTGCTGTAATCCATAGAATTGCTAAGGTTGGAAAAGACCTCCAGGATTGTTGAGTCCAATCTTGGGTTACCACCTTGACAATTAGACCAGAGCACTGAGTGTCACACCCAGTGGTTTCTTGAACACCTTCAGAGATGGGGATTCCACAGTGTCCCCATGACAACCCTTTCCAATGCCTGAGCACCCTTTCCATGAAGAAATTCCTGCTGATGTCCAACCCAAACCTCCTTTGGCACAGCTCGAGGCTGTTTCCTATTGTCCTGTCTCTTCTTATTGGGAGCAGAGCCTGACCCCCACCTGGCTGCACCCGCCTGTCAGGGAGTTGTGGAGGTGTCAAGAGCCAGAAGGTCCCACCGAGCCTTTTTTCCTTCAGGGTGAGAAATGCTTAAGGGTTTCTGCAGTTGCTCAGAGGGCAGATTTTAATGACTGAGAGGAGCATTCATGCTGGCAGTAATTATTCTGTAGTTACTTCTCTCTCCCTGCTGTTATTTCTTTTTTTTCTTCTGCCCTAAGAAATGCACGTGGATACAATTCTGTGAGATGAGATCAGAGGACTGATACATTTAAAGCAATCCAAACTTTGAGTAATTAATGACAATCTTATTGCAGCCTCTTGGAAGTAGGGGAGCAGAAGGTGAAGGGCGCTTACAGAAAAACAGAGAAGCTGGTGGCAGAACTAAGAACAGTGATGGTGTGCTGCTATAGGATTTCTTTCCGCGATCTTACTCCCTAAATACTATTCCTTCTTGAAAAAGCTTAACATCAGTTGGGCATGTTACTAACTACAGAATGGAAATTGCCTTTCTCATTGTCGCTAGGATACGACAGGGATTTTGTTATCGAGATTCTGGTTTGAAGCAGCACACGGAATCCACAGCTGGAAGAACATATCTAGCAACACAGACCTGGCTTACACTTAATCGCCAGTAGTCGGAGCTGCTGCTTAGCAAATCCTGATCCCAGTTTTCCATTCACCTCTTCTGGAACCTCCTTCCCCAACGTTCCCCTCTGGGCTGATACAACTGATTAAAAAGCCATAAAATACCTCCCTCCAAAGTTTCTTGTGTATACACATCCAGAGGGGAGTGGTCAACAGTTCACTGTCCTGATGGATATCGGGGACAAGTGCTGTCCCTCAGGAGTTCATGCTGGGACCTGTGTAATTTAATACTTTTTTAAATGATGTAGCCAAAGGGATCGAGTGCACCCTCAGGAAGTTTACAGCTGACACTAAAGCAGAGTTGTCACACCTGAAGAACAGGACGCCGTCCAGAGGGACCTGGCACAGGCTGCCCACAGAGAAGCTGTGACTGCCCCATCCCTGGAACTGTGCCAGACCAGACTGGATGGGGCTCTGAGCAACCTGGGATAGTGGGATGTTTGCCTGCCCATGGCAGGAGGTTGGAACAAGATGATCTTTACCCTTCCAACCCCAACCATTCTGTTATTTTAGGAACTGAAGTGTACGTTCCTTGCTTTAAAACCATTGAGTTCACTTGTCTCAAGATTATCCCTGAACCTTACTATTGCAAACCTCCTACATGGAGGAGATGCCTCTCAGTTTCTGGTCCCTGGGCAAAGCAGTCTGTACCAAGAAACAGAATCTCAGTTCTGCTAGAGGAGCATCTCAGGTGCTATAAGGGATTTGTCCAACTGCCTGCACCTCAGGAGCCTTTCAAGCGTGCTCAGGTGTGCCTGGAGGGAAGAATGGGGCAAAGGTGACAACAAATGGCTTAAAGCAGCCCTAGATGGGGGAGGTAGGTGCACGGTGAGGAGTCTGGCCCTGACAGTGGTGGTGTGGGAGCTCTGGTGAGATGCTGTTTCCTTTCAGCCAGCAGTGCCTGTGGTAAGTCACTCTTTTGCCTTTTTGTTATCTGAATTATTTGTTGTGGGCTTTACAGATTCAAGAATGAATGGTTTTGCAAGCTGGAGCCTCAGTGAGCAGCTGAAGAATTCTCCCGTTTCTTCCAGTTTTGTGTCTTGTGCTTGGCTTCTCAGGGCTATAATAGCATCATTGCCTCATTTTGTCCCTGTTAAGGTGTTTGTGTTGTCTCTCTGCTATGGAATTAACTGGTATGTAAGGCTTAAATTTATGTTCTAGTCTTTCTATGAGTGGGTAAAGTGCAGGTTTTGTTCTCTGTAAATTTGTCCTGTCTTTGGCCAACAGGACTTTCTGAGTGAAGGGTGGAGAATAGGAGCACATATGCATTCTGTAGGTACAATTTCCTTAGGAAGTTCACCTCTAACTAATGTTGTTGTTAATTAAAATAAAGCTGATGCTGCCACTGCATTTTTTGAGCCTCTGAAGTCTGAGGGCAGCCTGGGCAAAGCAGAGGTTGCATCCCAAGAATGTGTCAGAGCAGTAATTTAGTAACACAATTGAGTGAAAATAAAAGCAAAATATGTTCGCCTGTTTCCAGTTTTGCCAGCATTTTTCTTAACTTTTCCTCCCACATACACCCCATGCTTTATACCCTTAAGTTGGGCTTGGGTAGGAAAGAAAGAGCCACTCATTTTTCCATGTTTGTTGCTCCCCAGACCACCTTATTCCTTTCTTTTTGTTGCCTTAAGAGTTTTCCCAGCCTGAACATCAGTGTGTTTATGAATCTATAACAAAACAAGAATAACCTCTCGCATCTTTGTGAAACAAGAAAAATCTAGTTATACAGCATAAATTAAAGAACAATCCCCTTCCCTGTTAATTAACTTTTACTCAAAATATTTGACATTCTTCATTCTAGTCTTCAAAAACTGGCTCAAGTCTATTCGAAATTCCTAATCTGATTTACTCAGGCCACTGACTTAATTTTAGAACCACAGACTCATTGTCCCTGGGCAGCCTATCCCAATGCTAGGTAACCTTTTCTGTGAATAAATTCTTGCTGAAAAGGAGAACGTTCTGAAATGCAGAGGAAATGCTTCCCTCCTTGGTTGTGTGCTCAGGCTTGCTTGGCTTTACTGTGTGTGCAGCAGGAACCTGCCTTGGGAAGAAGAATTTAAAAAGGAAGAAAAGGTTTTATTCAGTAGTGTCTGGTGGAATGGAAAGAAGAGCTGGTCTGGAGACAGGAGCTATTTAAGGGCCTATTAGCTACCATTTTTTTTTAAGGGGAAACTAAATCAGAGAACAGACAGAATCATTTAATCTGTTGCTGAGGGATTTCATTAGTTCTGATCAAACCTTGTGTGGTGAAACAATTATAATCAATAATAAGATAATTTAAAAAAAAACCCACAGTGCTTTCATTCACATCTTTTTTTGCTTGACTTCTCTAAAGTCAGGAGATAAATTTAGATTTACCTTTTCATTTTCCTTCTTTGTGAAACTGCAGCCCTGTTGAAATATCAAGTGTGCTTGTTATCAATAGGGTATAGAGCCCTGTTTGCATCAAGTGTGCTCCAGTCAGGACCAGTGGGCAACGTTGAACCAAATTGTTATTTGAATTTCATCTGTCTCTTGTTAAAAGCAAGAGAAGAAGAATTGTAGTTTTCAGGAAGTTAGATGATTTACAATTGGTTTCACCTGTTTGTCTCTGTTCCTGTCCATATCACAGCACAAGTTTCCTATTCCTACACAAAGTACAGGGAGGTCCCATCATTCTCTGGTTCAATTTTTTTTTTTTTTTAATTTAGTTGATGTTCCTGGGCTTTGTTGATGCTGTTTAACCTGCTGTATATCTCTTTTCCTGTACCCATTTTCCAGTGCAGTGCATTTTGCATTAATTTTCTGGTATATAACCTGAGGGATTTTTTAAGTATTCAGTAGACTGGGAGCCTTTTTCCCTTATGCTGAGATCCAGGTGAAGTGAGGACAGGACATCCACCAGCTTGGCAATTAATTACCAGCACTCAGAGGGCTAAAGGGCAGAACTGCTCGTGGTCAGCCACCAAAAAGCCCTTGGTAAACTGTGGAAGACCAAAGACTGCCAGTGACAGAGAGGGTCCATCAATCCCACAGGGCAGATCAGGGTCATATCCCATCCTCTGTGCCTGGAATCTGGAGTTTTACATGGAGTTCCCTGCTTGAAACCAAGCACTGACAGTACCTGGGTGTTCAGCTCAACTTTCTGTAGCAAATGTAATTTTAGAAATTGTTTTATACTTCCCAGCAGATTCTGTCTTCAGTTACCAGTCATGACTGTAATCTCAGATTAGATTTCAGACAGTGTTTTTTCTGATTTTCAGGAGACTCGGTGTTACTTCAGAGCATGTTTTTCCATCTATTTACTGTGAATCTACTTGGAGTCCCTAGTTCTCCCAGACAAGGCAAAATAGTACCTGGCAGTGTGTGTTTGCCTGCAGAATTCCCCAGAAATGTGCCATCTGTTTCCAGTGCCTAAAGGATCAACGGTAATGGCAGCAGCTTTGAAGCTGAAACCACACCTTACTTGAGCCCTGCTGTGGTGGGCACAAAGAGCTCTGAAGTCAGTGCTGGCTTCTCATTCCATTTGTATTTCTCTTGCAGTGGTTCAAAAGAGATTTGCAAATGTAGGTCAGTTCTGTGTGGATTATTTACCAGGAATTCTTGCTGGAAGTGTTATTTATGCAAGTGTCAGGACTCAAACCTGGGAGCTCCATGGTGAAATGGTGCACATCTTCCAGCTACTTCTTCTGTGGGGAGTTTGGTAAAGGGGAAATTCTTGTTGTACATAGGCAGTTTGAGGAGGTATTACCAATTTGCTATTATTCAAGGAGTAGTGCTACTGGTATAATTACTAGTGCAATTCAAAATGCTGTGCTAGAGCTCTCTGCTGACAGCCACATCCAAAAAAGGCTGAAACAAATATTTGCAAAACTTTATGTGCAACTCCATAGCATTGCCCAAGTTTGTTTTTGCACCTCATTTAGACTTTGAATTTGTGTGTCTGCTGTGTTTTTGGTTTGGTTTTTTTTTTTGTTTTTTTTTTTTTTTTTTTTTTTTTTGTTTTTTTTTTTTTTGTTTGTTGAAGGGGTGCAGGTGCTATTAGTGTGGATGAACTGAGGCTGGCTTCTTCTTTACCCCACCCTAGAAATGCTCCCTAACATGTTCAGCTCAGTTTGCATCGAGTTCCATGTCTGTGGGACTGGCATGCAAGTCAGTTGGTTTAAGTAATAGCACACTGTGCTGCAATCTGCTGCATAATTATACACTTAATTAGATTCACAGTTTGCTACCTGTGTCACACTGTGACAGGGCTTGCTGCTCTTTAGGGAGGAGAAAAAAACCCTCATCTGCTTATAGCTCAGAAAAGCAGCATAACAGTTGATTTTCTCCCTGAAGGTTTGAATTCCTCTTAGAAGAACCTGCAGAACAGATTAAAGATCAAGTAATTACTGTTTATTAAATATGAGTGGTGAACACCCCCCAATTAAAATAGGCCTTTGGGCTTGCAGGGGAAAAGCCCTAAGAACAAGATGATGATGGCAAACACAGAGCTATGGGATAAACAGAGAGAAAATTTCAGTGTGTGAGTTCAGAGGGACCTGTGATTGTGAGGTCTTATATGACCACCACAGATGGCCTAGGTTAGGAGGAACATTACACATCATCCAGTTCTAACCCTGCCATGGGCAGGGACAACTTCCACTAGCCCACCTTGCTCAGAGCCCCATCCAACCTGGCCTGGAACACTGCCAGGGATGGGGCAGCCACAGCTGCTCTGGCCAACCTGTGCCAGGGCCTCACCACCCTCACAGGGAGGAATTTCTTCCCAATATCCCATCTAAACCAGACTCTCTGTCAGCATGAAGCCATTCCCCCTTGTCCTGTCACTCCAGGCCCTTGTCAGGAGTCTCTCTGCATCTTTCTGTAGGCTCCCTTCAGCCCTGGAAGTCCACAATGAGGTTGTTATCTCATGAGGTGGATCACCATCACACGGGGTAAACATGTTCTTACTTGTTATTCTACAAAATATCTCTCTTCAAAGTATCTTATACATGTTTAATCTGCCTTAAAACTCTCCGTGATGGGCACTGCTTGTGTGTGTCAGCAAATAGGAAAGGGCCTTAATTTACCATTATTCATTTTAAACAATAGAATGCTTTGGAATGGAGGTATCCATGGGGCTCTGAGCAACATGGTCTAGTGGAAGGTGTCCCTGCAATGGCAGAGGAGTTGGAACTGGATGAACCCTTCCAACCTAAGCAATTCTATGATTCTATAATTATGTCATTCGATCCTTTACAGAGCAATCTTTCTATCCTTCTCCGTGAAATGAGATGAAAAAAGGGCATAAAAATTTTATTTCTCATTCTGTTCATCCTCTTCCTTTCAAGACAGAAACCTTAGAAGTGTCTGACTGCTCAAAGCCTCCACAGATGGGCTGTTTCCCTAAGCATGACACTGCAACAGTGCAGCATTTCAAGGACTGTGTCAAGCTTTGTCCACGCTTTTGAGTATTCAGAAACATAAGCCAATATTTCCCTCTGTAAGGGAGGAGTCCTTCACAACATCTTGCTGCTGCAATTATGGCAGATTGCATTTGCACAGACCCTGCTAAGATATTGTGAAGTTGGTTATTGTGCATTTCACTGAGCAATGCCAGGATTTAGGAGCCTATGCTGTTAATTAGGACACTGGTGAGGCCACACCTCAAGTGCTGTGCCCGGTTTTGGGCCTCTCACTTCAAGTAAGGTCCCTTCTGTTCACACCATCCCACCCTCTTTGCTTGATAACCCCATACACCATTTCTACACCAAACTGCTGGTCACACTCTCTCCCTCCTCCATCATTCTTAGTTTAAAACTCTCCTAAGCAGGTTGGACAGTTCTCTGTCTTGGCCTTTTTAACTCTGGTGTTTTCATCACCTCAAAAAGATTACTAGGAGCAGGAAAGATTCAGTAAACTTTGACCAAAAAATAGAAATAATAATAAAGCCTGTGCAAGTGTTTCATATCTCTGATCTGTAGCAGTTTCCTATAATGCTGTTTAAGGTAATTTCTCATGCAAGCACAGTGCACACAGCCTATAAATCTTGCAATGGAAGAACGACTCAAGCTCTGTGTCAGAAAGGTCTCCTTTGCCCCTGCTCATGGAAGGCTGTTCCAGAACTTCATAGTTCTGATCCTTAGAAACTTCAAACCAATTTTCAACCCATGTCTTTCCTCGGAGAGTGGAGATGAACAAGTCCATATGTTCTTCTTAAGCCAGGAATGTCTTTTAGATTAGAAATTTCTCTCCTTTGTATTTTTCCCTCCTGGGAAACCAAAGAAGCAGTCAGTTTCTTAGGCAATTTAATTTCCAACTTCATTTTCTTAGACAAAGTAAGCATTTTTTTTCTTCTTAATTTCTTTTCATTCAAAGGATTTTCTTAACTGCCTTCGTAGTCTTGTCCTATTGATCTCTCATAGTCATCCTGTAATCAAGCAACAAATGGAGCCTTCATTTTTTCTCAGTCTGAACACATAACAGAGGAGAAATTCTGTTCGATCTCTGAAGAGACACTGTTTCCTTTGTTTATTTCATGTGATTTCTATAATTATAGTCCTTTAGGTCATCCAATTTTTTGGACTGATTTCCCAGCCTTTCTGAAAAAGCCTGATTAACAAACTAATGCTATGACTCTTAATTGTCATGGCTATGTAAGCAGCATTTTAGAAGTGATATCTGGAGTAGAAACTATCAAGTATTTTTGGCAATGAGAATGAAAAACCAAGTAAACCACAAAGCAGCCAGATCTCCTTGTCTTTTGTACTTAAATAATAATGTTTTATGCAAGACACTGCTGGGGGGGTATGACCAACAACAACAACAACAAAAAAACCTGAAAATATGTAACTGCTTAAAGAATAAAAAGGGCAGGAAAAAGTTTGTCTCCGTTTCAGTTGGGAATATAGGGTGGTCCTCAGCTTTGAAAATAAGATCAAGGAAATTTACAAATTGGCACCTGCCTGAACCAATTTTGGAGTTTAAGGAGAGTGTGTTTCAAGGTTGAATGAAGTGCCTTTGGAGTCCACAGGCAAGGACAATTCATTTTATTGTCACTAGGACTGAAAATTTTTAGAAGGAATTATGACTTTTGCAAGATTTGCTTCTACCCAGTCTCAAGGCTTGAAGTCCTCTGGCTCCTGCAGAGCATGGGTCTAGAGAAAACTGTCCACAGGAATGACAGGGGGTTTCCTGAATAATTTCTTTACAGCAGGAGCTCTGGGAGGTTTTGGATGAGGAAAACCTATGCTGTTCTTGAACATGAGGTGCTTCACAGCTGGGTACGGCTCAGGACAGTGTGAGAAGCTGCTGCTCTGAGTTGGATGCTTCACAGCTCAATGAGCAGCCTTAAGCTAGCTCTCAGGGGTGAAACATGGGAAAAGAAGGTAAATGCATTCCTTAGTGTGGAGCTACCAGAGTGGGGACTCCTACCAGCCAAGTTGGGGAGTCCAGTTGCCAAAAGGGACACAAATTTGGAGGTCACTGTGAGTTTAGCTGAATGTGAGGCAGTGGTTCAGCCAGGTTAGTCCAGTGCGAGTGAAGTAAACACAAAGCCAAGCACTGAAATACTTGCAAGACTTTAGGAAATATTCAGAAAACAGAGGCCTTGCTGCTTTGTGTCTCTGGTAGTTTTGCATTACCTAAATTCCTTCCTAACCTGGAGATTTGTCTCCAGGTAGGTTTGTTCCTTGTAAATACTTTTTGAAAATGATGAAGAGCTGCATAATTAATCAGAGAAGAGTTCTGTTTTCTAAATAGTTGAGCTGCATCTCTTCCCACTTCCTACTTCTGATTATATTCCTCCCCTGGTGAAAGCCAGAAACATGCAGTGAGATGGGCAGGCAGGGATTTAGCCCCAAATGTCCTCTCTTTCCAAAATGTTAACAGAGCACTCACACAAGATCCCAGCAGGCTTAAAACATGGCCACCCCATAAGAAGAGCCTTTACTGAATTTCTTAGATACGGATCAAGAGGCAGGCTCTGTGCTGCTGCCCCTGCTCAGCAGCCCTTGTGTAACCACTGCAAACCTGATATTTTCCTGAGGAATGTGTGCACAAACACCCAGGGCACACATCAGGAGACACCTGAGCACTGGAGCTGATCTCATCTTATTTCCTGCACAGGGATGAATTGTGGAAGGATTCTTCTCTGTTAACAAATGTTGAGGGGTTTTTTTTCCTTTGGAAGAGGAATTTCTAGGCTTTCTCTCCTCTCTGGAAACTTGCTATATCAGAGATTTATGGCTTTCTGGTGCTTTTAGTTGAAATCAGGCAGTGGTGGCACACTAGAGAGACAAGGGCAGCTGCTTGGGCAGAGAGAAATCAGGTGGCACTTGAGTAAAGAGCAGTTCTTGGACACTTTTAGCACAGGTCCTGCTCCGAGGCTGTGTTTTATGGCCTCTTTGTAGATGTGCTGGTATATGAGCTGACAGCTAGCGAGGGTTTGTAAGACTGATTTTGTTCGGGTTCTGCTGACAGTGGCTTAGAGGAACCTTTGTGTCCTCTAGGGGAGCATCAGTGCTCCTGGGGAGTCATTTTCATCTCACAGGTAGGAAAAGTTGTGGGAGCTCAGCTGTCAGTGGGGTGCCTCAAGATTCTTTGACAAGGGGTAATTTCACACACACTCCTATTCAGTTTGGGAAATTGGTCTAAAAATGTTACCATAAACAGGCTCAATTATTATAAAATACAGTTTATACTAACATAAACAAAGCCTGCCATGGCCTGCCTGAGCTTCTACTAGCTCAGGTTGCTCAGAGTCCCATCCAACCTGGCCTTGGATACTTCCAAGAACTGGGCAGCCAGCTTCTCTAGGCAACCTGTGCCAGGGCCTCACCATCCTCACAGGGAAGAATTTCTTCCTGATATCTAATCTAAATCTTCTTTCAGTGTGGAGCCACTCTCTTTTCTCCTGTCACTAAATGCTCATGTAAATAGTTTCTCTCTTCTTAGCAGATTATTATTACAATAGTAAAAAGTTGAGGAATAGATACTTGGCTAACAGATAATATGTCTGAAATTGATTATTCCCTCTCCCTGCCCCCCCTCTCCCTCCCCCAGGAATAAATCCAGCTCCCTGGATTTACCTCTTCATGATGGTGTAAGAGTGCAAATATTCACTTGTATAGAACTTCCAGGCGAGAAAAGCTGCAGGTCTTGGTGGAGTAAAATTTCATAATGAAGTTCTTATTATAGGGTTTTGGTCTTAAAGTTCATTTAAGGTTGGCAATTGGTACAAAAATGTTGGCCTGGCCTCAGGGTCAAACTTTTATTTATAATACAACAGATGGGAGCAAAACTGGTTGTGCACCTCTCATGAGCAAACATGTTTCAAGATAAGTGTATGACAAAGCTCAGCTGCGTGGGATTTGAATGTGAGTGACTGTCTGGGGCAGGAAGCATATCTGGCAGTGTTTGTACAGCATAATATAGCTTGGATGTTGCCTTTGGGAAATGTTTTAACGGGGGCTCGAGGTATCCACTCACTTTATTTTGCATAGAATAGTCCATCTAACATATCTAATGATGATGGGTGAGATAATTTATCTAATTTTTCCTGTATTGAACCCAGGAACTAATTCATATGGCCTCTCTAGTTAGGTATAATCATCACATAAAAAAAAAATATTGAGAAAGAGTAAAGTCATCCATGTGAATGTCAGGGTATAAATGCAGTTTTTTCTTTTGCAGTAAAACTACTAAATCATGTCTTCTCAGCCTGAAACCTCAGGGTTTGCATATGAAATTGCAGAGAAGAGGATATTTACTTTACCTGATCCCTTTGCTTCCCTACTGAAAGAGTGAAGAGTTTTGATCTGTAGTTAATAAAAAAGAAGCATAATCTATATAAAACAGATGTACGCAGAAGACTTTTCAAATAGCTTTAAAAAAAAAAAAAAGGGTTTTAATTGATGGCTAGGAAGTTGTGCCAAAAAAGAGAGACCTTTTTCAAGCTGAGATGCACAGCCATTTTTCTATCTGACTCTTTAACAGAGGCTACGTGAGGAGGTATCAGTCCTTTGACTCCTCAGCTGATCCTTCTCCATGCAGATTTGATTCCCCACCTTCCTGCTGGAAAATTCATGTGATAGAGAGTAGGATCTTTGTGATTAGGATGATAAGTGGAGTGGCTGTAGAGTTTTAAGAGGTCTGTTCAATATTACTTTTATATGCACTTCTGTATGATCAGTGAGTTGCCAGAGTTCTTCTGAGGAGCTTTTGAAAACTCATGGAAGTATTGCTGGAGGGCACCTCTGGGAATCCTCCTGCAAGGGCAAATTGCCACCAGGTCACATCAGTCACGGCTTTGCCTGTCTGGATCTTGATGGCTTTTGCTGATGAAGTTTCTGTGACAGAGGAGCCCTTGAAAATGATACTTTGTCATTTGTGTTAACTCATTCCCCACAAAAGCTTTGCAGGAATCTGTGGCTAAAGGAGAAAAAATGTGCCCACAGCTGCAGAAATAAAGATTAATTGGTTTGTTGCCTTTCAAATGAATTGGTGTATTATATTTTAATAGTTTAAGCTGGTTCTATATTTAGCATCTATACTTCTAGAAAAAATTAAAAGGCTTTTGTTCCACTGATCCTGAGAATAATCAGGCTACAAATTAGACATCAGGACATGCAGAATAGGTTAGGGGAGTTAATTATTCAGAAACTGGATGGCTCAGATTTTTTCTTGTCTTTCAAAAGCTCTAAAGCTTAACTGTTTTTCCCAAAATAGGAGATTTTCATAGGATCAGAGAGTTATAGAATGGTTTGTGTTGGAAGGGGCCCTCAGGATCACCCAGCTCCAATCCCCTGCCATGGGCAAGGACAACTTCTACTAGCCCACCTTGCTCAGAGCCCCATCCAGCCTGGCCTGGAACACTGACAGGGCTGGGGCAGCCACAGCTGCTCTGGGCAGCCTGTGCCAGGGCCTCAGCACCCCCACAGGGAACAATTTTTTTCTAATATCCAACTTAACCCTCTTCTCTGTGAGTGTGAAGCCATTCCCCCTCGTCCTGTCACCCCAGGCCCTTGTCAAGACTCTCTCTCCACTATGGATGCACAGTTTAAAGAAACATATGGCCTTGGTCTCCATCTTCTGCCTTTACAGGGGATGGTTTAGAGGACAAGGAGCCACACCCTGTTCTTTATTAGTTGCTGTGTGTTTGCACAAAACAAGTAAGAGCTTCACAGGCCTCTGAGCTACTATCATTTTATGGCATAATTCAGGGCCACAGGGCAGAATGACAGAATCACTCAATTTAATCAAGTGTTTCCGGATGTCCATAGTCCAGCCAGTTGCTCAAAGCAACATTATATCTGAAGTGAGGTCAGGTTGTACAGAAATGTGTCAGGTTTGGTCTTGAAAACCTTTAGCACTGTAGACTGCCTGTCCCCACAACATCTCTAGGCAACCTGTTCCTGTGCTTTGATATTTTCCTGTGCCTTTTTCCCCACCCTTACATCCAGTAAGAACCCCTCTTGCTTCAATTCAGAACCCTTATCCATTGTTCTGGAGCTGGGAATGTGAGATCCCTGCTCTTTGGCCTTTGCAAAAGCCTGTCAGGGATTGGGAGGTGGCTTTAACGTTTTATTTTCAGTGTAATCAAGCTCCATTGCCTCAGCGTCTCTTCACAGGACAAACTCTCAAGGCTGGACAACTTTGGTGCCATTCCACTAAAGTCATTCCAGGTTACTTTTAAAAGACTCCCTGAAATAGCTGTTCATGCTTTAGAAGTGGTTTATGATTCATCCAAAAGCATGGCTAATCCTGGTTAAAACATTTTGACTGGCTTTCCTACAGGCCTGTGCACAAATATATGAACACAGCATCTGTTTTGTGTTCCCTTGACTTCCTGTCTGGGTCATCTCTTTAATTTTGTGTCTCTCCCATGACACCCAAGAAGTCCTATCTTGCCACAGAGAAAATACAGAGGTTTTGCCTTGGATTTGAATGAAACAATAAAAGGGTTCTTTAAGTTTTTGCCTTACTTCTATTGCTTGGGTCATTAAATAGGCAAAGCATAAAGAAAATTCTTCTTCGAAATGTACATCTATGGTTCTTCAGGTAGAAAAGACCCTGGATATCACTGCATATGTCTTATTATTATGGTAAATGTTAAAAAGTGCAAGTAATATATGTTAATGTTGAGTTTTCCTGTTAATTCAGATGAACACATTATGAATAAAGCCTGGATTCCCAACTTCTCATGCCACTACAAAATAATGTTCCTTCTCTTCTCAGACTCAGTCAAGAAAATCACTTCAGGAATAGAAATGAATTATATAAGGCTGTACCCTGGCTATCTGACAACCTCACATCTTCCCAGTAGGCACAGTACTAACTTTATCCCAGCACAGTGCTCGGGCTAATATGAGTCATCTGATAACCTCCTCATTGTGCACTGACCTCAACCTTGGACCAAAATAAACAGAAATGCAATTACAAACCTCTCCTTGGTGCTCTCACCCTCCCTCCAGTGTGTCTGAAGCTCTGAGCAGTGTGGCAGACTCGGCTTGGCTTTCTTCCCCATCCGGCTGTGGTGAAATGGGAGCTGAGCCTTGGGATGGGTTGTGTTTGTCCTCCAAAGAGACTCAGGCTCTGATCCTGTGTTCAGTGGGTTCAGCACTTGCTCTGCTCACTGCAGGTGAGTTGCTCCTGCCTGATGTTGAGCAGGAGTCCTCTGTGATATGGGAAAAGCCTTGCATCTCCCCCTCAAGGCAGGACCTGGCATCTAATAGCTAATTTCTTCACTTTCCCTGCTTGCATTAACAGCTGGGAAAGATTTTATTTTTAGGTTTATAATTTTTTTGCCATTCTCCCTTCCTGATAGACAGATGCAAGTTGGGGATCTTCAGGAAGAGAATAGGGCACTTGGGGCAGAGAAAGAGCAGGGAGGATCAGTGATAGGATATTTTTGGGATTAATCTTCCTCTGAAACAAGTCCACTTTGAAGACACAAACCTCTGTATGTATCCAGGAATGACCACCTCAGATGTGCTGTGTGTGACAAGAGAGGGATGGCACATTGCCACACATGGATATCAGCTTGTTAAAGCACTGCACTGAACAGAGATAATTCCAAGATAACTTCAGCCCTCCCACTGGACACTCACCTTGTGCCTCTTCCCCATCTACAAAACAGGGCCCACCACTAAGCCTGTTCCACAGCCATACCCTTTTAGTGGAAAGATTTAGGGTTTTGTAGTTAGTCTGGAGAAGGTTCCATGGGGTCAATTAATGGAGGGTGCTTAGCATCCCTGCACCAAAAACAAAGCTGCTCATCTTCTAAAGCCTTGATTTAAATCTCCCTGAGCTGTTCTCTATGAGTAAATTATAGAACTAATTACCTTGGTCTCTAGAGCGATCCAGTCCTGATCTGTCTTGAAATAAATATTTGAAACTTCACAGTGAAAAGCATATGTTCAATTCATGTTATTCTGCATCGTCTCTGAACTGTTTGCTTGAAGATAAGCCCCCTTTCCTGTTCTTGCTGATCATTGGTCATCTGTTCTTCAATATCTGAAATCACTAAAGCAGGAAAGTCATGCATGAGGGGGAAAAAAGGTAATGCAACAGTTTTAAAGTGCATTTTCAGATGCATCATGCAAAAATTCCCTAAAAGATTTAATAACATTTTCATGTGTGAATTTACAAGGACACATGTATTTCTACAGCCAGGGGATAATTCTGTAAATAAGCACAGCCCTGCAACCAAACATGCATGCAAATATGCCCAAATATACCTTAAGATTTATACAAAGCTTGCACTTATTTGGCTTTAATAACTACCTACATATCTGGGAAAAGTAAAGGTGAATCTGACCAAAATTCTAAGGGTGAGTCAAGAAGTTTGGGTGGAAGGCACTACTGAAACATGGAATCATTCTGTTGAAGAAGACCCTTAAAAAGTTGGGACTTGCAGACACCAAACTTTCAGCACTGAATGTGATAGAGAAAGAAAATATGGTTCTGTTCTAAGAAAGAGCCTACTCACTTAATTTGTACCCAAACCACCCTGGAATGAAAGGGTTCTTTCATCTGAAAGCTTCAGGCTCAACGCACCTTTTGTTTTACATGAAGCCTGAGGCATTCACCTCCTGTCACTTTGCTGGTGAAGTGTTTTACCTCCTTTATGATGCAATCTGAAGATCTTTGTACTCAGCAGAAGATTTCCTTTTCATGTCAGTTGGGGAAGAGCTGTGCACCTCGTTCCTTTGAAAAATGGATTAATGATTCAGAAGTGCATTAACATTGAATGTCCGTAGTCAGGCACCTCAGAGAATGTGATCTTGACTAGCTTGGAAAATTAACTTCCTCTTTCCAACGTGGACGAAAACCACTCAAACATAGCAGTTTCTTGTGGAAATGAAATAATGAGCTCACACATAAATTAAAGTTTCTCTGGAAGCAACATTCTTTGAGTCTGGGATAAGATTTTGAGCTTGAGATTGAGTGTAGTGCCTCTGTAATAAGCACAGAAGGAAAAAAAAAAGAGGTGGAGATAATGGTTTGCTTCCTAAGAAATCAATATGAGATGATTTGGCATGGTGTAGTGCTTGGAGCTCATTATGGAATTCCTTGGTGAAAGTATTGGCAATCACTTGGGAATAGCAGAGAGAAATCCATTTTGTGATGATCCCTAATTTTTTGTTCCTCACACAATTATCTGAATTGCAATGTTGGTCTGTGCCTCTGACTTTATGTGTAGTTCACCCACTGAGAAGATTCTGGAGCACACAAATTCCATCCCTCAGCAGTACTTAGGTTTTTTTTCTCTTGCCACAAATTCTACCTGTTTTAATACCCTTTAAAGGAGCAGCTCTGTAGCTTAAACAACTATCAAGTTTATATTTTAAATTTAAACTTGTGTATGTTAGAAGGTCCTTGTCCATTCATTTTCTCTTCTGATCCAGGACAAAATTTTGCATACATTTGCCATCCTGAAAGCGAAATCCCAGTGTCCTGTGGGTCCCTTGGACCTCAATTACCTTGATGTAATCCTGATGGCTGCCAGCAAATGTCTGCATGTTTACCCAGGGATAATCAATAACACTTTGGGCTCAGAAACAATGATTGTTGACTGGAGCCTCTTCCACCTGTCTTCCTGTGAATTAAAAATTGGTGATCAGAAAAACCTCCTTTCAAACAGTGAGGATAGTAGTCCTTCCTTACTTGCAGAGATTTGGGAATTACATTTTAACCAACGCTGTCTGAGAATCTTCTGTGAGGACAGTTCTCTGATGGAAAATGCATATTATTAGGCATCAACAGCAGCTGAGATTTAATGTCAAGAAAGGTGTTTATTTCCCCTCTCTAGGATGAATATAGGGAATGATCCTTGGTTCTCTGCTCAGAGGAAACTCGGGAGCAGCTGCCGGGTGGGAATGAACTGCAGACGCCTTCCTGCTTGTTCTACTCAGCAGCATCCTTGGAAGCCAGGCACTGGGAAAGGGCAGAGCAGAAAGACACAGGAGGCTGTTCCTCAGCCTTATGGTTCTTACAAACAGCCACTGTTGGATCCTCTTTCTCCTTAGGAGCAGGCAGGGAAAAGGGGGCAAGAAAGAAATGCATAGGTAAGGCACCAAACCCTTAATGACAAGCACGTAGAATTTCCACAGGTGTATTTCTGGTGTAGTGAACTGATAAAAAGTGGAAGACAGGCATATGGTGTTCCTTTAGATTATAATTTCCTTGGCTGTCAGAGGTTAGGTGAATTCATCTGTCAGGAGGCAGGAGTGGACATAGAAGGAGTGGTTTGGATTGGAAGAGACCTTTAAGATTGTCTTGTTCCACCCCACTGCCATGGGCAGGGACACCTTCCACTAGCCCAGCTTTCTCAGAGCCCTGTCCAACATGGCCTGGAACATTGCCAGGGGTGGGGCAGCCACAGCTTCTCTGGGCAACCTGTGCCAGGGTCTCAGCACCCTCACAGGGAAGAATTTCTTCCTAATACCCAATCTAAACCTCCTCTGTTTTAATCTATTCCTCTTCGTCCTGTCACTACATCTCCACATGTTTTTTGTAGCCTCCTTTCAGGTAATGGAGGGCTGAGCAGTTTGATGTTGCTTTGTTGCCACAGTGCTCAGCTGGATCCAGCTGCAATGTCCCCATAAGTCAGAGATAATCATCAGAGGAGACATCTCAGAGCAGGAACAGCATGGCCACAGAAACCTCTGAATCTGTCACTGCAAACTGGATAGGCTTACATGTAATTGAAGGAATGCTGGAAGCAAACCCATTAAGTGGGTTTTCAGTAGCACTGATGTCCTTCTAACAATACAGCAGAGGAATTACTCTCAGGTCAGTGTTGCCCCTGCAAGGAGGCTGGAGCTCCTTTCTCAGAACATGTTCTTGCATTACCTTTGCAGAAATGTCTGCCAAAGGGGCTCACTGGAGTGGAAAGCAGCCTGATTCTTCCAGTGTTCCTGGGGGATGTGCTTGGGAGAGAGCACTGCTTGGCTGCAGAGAAAGAAATCTGTGCAAGAACCTTCCTCTGAAGGCTTGTCAAATATTCTTGTGTGTAACCTCCCTCCTACATTGTTTGGGAGCACACAGGGAGTGTTTTACTGGGCTGCAATGATCTCCACAGCCTGGGCATCAGGTGCTGCAAAGAGCTCAGCATTTGCAGAATTAGCTCAGCATTTGCAAAATTATTGGTCATTTTGGGCAAACAAAAATAGATGTGATTTTTAAGGCTCCATTCCAATCGCTGGCTCTGATGACAGCTCAAAATGTCTCACAAAATGAAGTGCAGTTAATGCTATTTCTGTCCTGAGCTGATCTATGGGTTTTTTTTTTTAAATTATTATTCTTAAATATTAATAGCAATGTCTCCACAAATGATCCAAAGTTCAGAATTCCACATTTCTTGATCATTTAGTCAATCCATTCCTTAAGCTAGGTGCTACTTATGCTAAAATGGCTGAAAGTGCACTTCTCAGCAGGGTAAAAACCTACAGGATTGGGGTCGCTGTCCTTAGGTGAAATGGTTCCCTTGAGAAAAATCCTAGAGAAGCTGCTCCTGAGAACCTACTGGGAAATAAGAGGAGTTTTGTTTGCTTTTTAAAAGTCCAGAATAATTCATTTATTTTTAGATGTCTAGCAGTGAATCTGGCTGCTTTGGGGATGCTTAAGCTCTTCTTAAATTCAAGTGAGTTTCCTTATTTTTCCTTCAACACTGAGATGCCAGCAGAATAGTTTTGATTCCACAGACCTATCAGTTCAGTTTTGTTTGCTTAATTGACAGACTGATAAAGCCGTGTTTGCAAATGTTTTGGTTCCAAGGGTTTGACTGGCCCATCACAAAGGCAGGGATTTATAACAGGAAAAGATTAGGAGATTATAAATGTTGTAAAGAAAGCTCTTCCTAAAAATCAGGGGCTACTCAAAGCAGAGTTCTAGAAAGGGTTAGCATGTGATGATGTATACAAACAGAAAATGAAATTTATGGGCTTTCAGGGCTGTGGAACTAAAACATGATAGGAGCTTTATGGCTCAAATTAAAAAACAGCTTCCATGGTAAATTTAAAGCTCCTCTTTATCTTTTAAGAAATAATTTAGATATTTTCCCACAGAGGATTATTGACTTCAGTAAGGGCAAAATCAGAAAAAAAATCCAGTCTAAACAGAAGCATCTGGAGTTTGAAACCTTGCTATGCGAAAGGCATTATGTATTTTTCATAGAAAGCAATGAAATATTAATTCCTTTTAGTGACTTAGATGAGCACTATAAAAAAAAACCTTATTAGAACTGGGGCAAAAGAATTGCATTATTCAACCACATCCTCTTCATTACATGTTATTAAAGAGATGTTCGATATTTTGAGAGGAAAAAGGCTTTTATAGTTCTGGTTATTAGAGTAAAAAGTTAAAATTTTGTCAGTCTTGGGAGAGAGCACTGAGGCTGAGGGAGATCTTCCCACTCCTTTCTTTCTAAAGAAGTGAGCATCAACATTATAATTAAGGAATTTTGTTTGACCTTTGTGCTGCAACAGCATTTTACAGAAGTGTTCATCAGAAAAGCCTTCAGCAGTGTTAGAGCCTGGCTCCACTGACATTCCAGGCTCCCTCCCAGTGCTCCCAAAAGAAGTCAGAGGGATTCCACCAGCCAAGGAAAACTGCTCCCATGCCTGTACCTCCAACAGTAACTAAGTCACTATAAAAGGCTTCTCCTGGGTCCAGGATTGTGTAGTATGTGTTCCTTACAATCACAGTCCATTGGGTGCTGACATCTTCACAGCAAGCCTTGACCTGGTCAATGCTATAAAAAGTTAATTTTATGGATTTCTCATTAAACTCCAAAGGGTGGTTTAGGAAGGTTTGTTTTACAGGCAGCTTGTGCCTATTCAGGGTGGGTTTTAAAAAAAGAATAAATAATGAAAGTGGTGCTGCTGTTGTTCCTCCTCCCAAGAGCTGAGGCCTGGCTTGGCAGGCATTAGGAAACTGTTGGATAAAAGAGGATAAGACAGATCTAATAGGAGAGGTGTAATGGAAAGAGGATGATTCACTGTTTTGGGCTGTGCATAGAGCTCAAATCCTTGGTTTAATCTGGTGTTAAGTGCCAGCTCCATTTCTGTAGCTTCACACTAGGACAGAGAGCTTTTTTCCTTGGCTCCTGGTGATCCTGAAACTCCTCTTCCCCTTTGGAGGAGCCTTTCCTGCATGCCTCAGGTTGATCCCAATGAGATAATTCTATACTGGTGCTGTAGATGTGTCTTGCAAGCAGCAGCTGGAGCTTGGAGAAAACACCCTTTCCTTTGGTCTCAAAGAGGTTTTACAGCAAAATTCTCCCAGGTCTGCTTCCTGCATTAACATAGAGGGCTTTAAGCTGCATCTAGTGCTTAAAACTGTGACTCTGCCAAGCTCCAAACCTTGAAGAAACCTAACATCAGAGGTCTCATATTAGACAAATTTGCAGTATAGCTCTCTTCCATTGCAGTTTAACACATTGCTCAGATTCCATTAAGTTGTAGCACAGGACATAGCCAGGGAAGTGCAATGGCTTTTGTTTCCTAGATAATGGACATTAAGGATGAGGCAACACTGTATTCCTGGTAAAACAAGGAAGGCAACATTGCTGGGAAAACTAAAGAAAAACCCCAAAAAGCAGTGCGCACCTCAGACTTTCTCCTGTCCTTTTTCTTTACCTTCCCTACCTCACTGAGCAATTTATGTATTGGCTTTCCTTTTTATTGCCCGTTTATTTATGGAGCCAGTTCCTCTTGCTCTGAAATCTGAAAGAATCAGAACTTGTGGCTCTGCAGTGGTTTCCAGAAAGTCCCAGAGCAGACACAGATGATTTTTGCATGGGCGACTTCTGTCAGATATTTTTCATCCTCACCCTATTTGTGACTCTTACATTTTTTTTTTCAGCTTCTCTGCAATGCCCCACTACTTTCCAGCAATTTTCATGCAGGGGAAGAGATGGTTTTTGTTACAGAGCTAATCTTACATCTGCTTTTATCGCTGTGTATTTGAAGATTGACTTCGTGTTTCAGTGGTCAAGAAGAGGGGAAGTGATTTCTGCCCTTTGTAGCCAAGAAGGGTGGGAAGGCTGTGTGAATGGGTTTAGTCTGGTACTGGGTTTTGTACATCAGGTTAAGATTTAATTGAATTTGGTGTCTATTTGGTTTATATTTAGTAATAATAATAATAATACCAAAATACTAAGTTCAATGATCATGCTACTGTTATATTTTGAGGAGTTTGATAAAGCCCTCTCTGTCCCAGCTGGAAGGTTTCTTGTTGATATTAAGACTGCTAAAATGAGATCTTTTTCATGTTGCTTGTCTACCTCTGAGCTAATTTGCTTGTTTGTTTTTATTTTGAAAGCTTCTGCTAAAACAAACCAGGGGAAAAAAAAAAAAAAAAAGGCTTGGCTGTCTCTGAAACAAAGTTGGTAGAAAATGTTCTGCTCTGCCTGTCAGAAGTTATTACACTCATTTTGCTACAAAGCTCTCCTACTTTTTGGGCAGAGCCAGAAAATTTGGCAGGGAGGCTATTCTGATGTCATGGTGCTCTCTGCCATCCTTGAAGAAATTTTCTCAATGCATTTATTTTTTTAACATGTATTTTATTAGAGACTTGTCAGAGCTTTACTATGGAAATGCATGAGGATTTCTTAGTTCTGGGAAGACCAGATGTTCCCGTATCAGTAGGAGGGAACTGTTCTGGCTGGCCAAGACCTGCTGCTCCTGGCAGGGAGGGATGGGATAACAAGTGGCAGGCTGAGAACTGTGTCTCCAGGGCTCTCCATGCCTGCAGGCAGGACACTGGGAAGTGGGAGGGCACAGAATGGGATGAAGGGAGAGGCAGCCTGAGGTGAGAGAAGGAACACAGTGCTGCCAGCTGTGTCCTCACAGGTGGGGACATAAACCTGTTTTAGCCAGATGACCTCTGGAAGTATCATCACTTCCATTCCAGGGGTGAACAGAAATCCCTGTGAAGAGCAATTTTAAGTCACAGAAAGGCCAAATTCTTTCCCTCCTCCTTGTGGCTGGGTACTCTGGACAGGCAGAGGGGGCAGGATGGACGCATGACACACAAGGGGTGGGGGCTTCTCTTGCAACAGAGAGTTCCCTTCACATCAGAGCAATACAAATCTCAGTAAAATCTTTCTTTATTGTTCCTTCCTAATAAAAGAGAGGGTGGCATAAAATAAAGTGAGTTTAGTGATGATACAGGCAACATCTAACAGACTGTTAGAACTTATTAAGGACTAACAAGTTCTAACAAAGTAATGCATTTAAATGTAACAAATTTCCACAGCTGAGGTGTTCATTTGCTACTGTTGGTTGCTTTTCTCTTGGGATTTGTCTGTCTGTTTTGGTTTTGTTTATCTTTTAAATAAAGTTTAAACACGCTACAAGTGCATGTGACTGTAGAACTGACCTCAGTGGAAGTTTCTCTGGGTGATCCCAAGCTCTCAGGGATGGGTGTTAAGGGATTCTGTAAGTGGCCAGCAGCTCCTAAACTCTCCCCAAGTTTTCCATCATTTCACAGGCACCCCTCAATTGTCATGGCTCCTCCTGTTCCTCATTGCCCTCATCCATTGAAATTAGTGATGGAAAAATATGGTGTTTGTCATGTCTCGGCTATCCCTTTGTGTCTCTGTGTGTTTTTATTTTTTTTTCCCCTTTATTATCACCTTTCATAGAATCATAGATTCACAGAATGGTTTGGATTGGAAGGGACCTTAAAGATCATTTTGTTCCAACCCCCTGCCATGGGTAGGGACACCTTCCACTAGCCCAGCTTGCTCAGAGCCTGGTCTGGAATATTTCCAGGGATGGGGCAGCCACAGTTGCTCTGGGCAACCTATGCCAGGGCCTCAGCACCCCCACAGGGAAGAATTTCTAATTTCTTCCTGATATCCCATCTAAACCCACTCTCTGTCAGTGCAAACCATTCCCCCTTGTCCTGTCCCTCCAGGCCTTGTCAAGAGTCTCTCTTTGCAGTGAAAGGGTCCTTGACTGGGATGCCTTAAAGAAGCAGAAGCTTTCTCCTTCCACATAGACTTATACAGGATATAAGCCACTGATCATTTCCTGGACCACTTAGAAAACATTACACCACCAGCTAAAACCATCAGAGTTGCCACTGACAGCATAGCATGTACGACCTGCTCTTAGCCAAGACTCCTTGCAAGGGCATTCTGGACTTTGGCTAACATAATTTTCCTCACTGTACATTTGGAAGCAGTGGATGGGCACCCATATGTAGAGGGACTAAATGCCACAGCAGAATTCTCAAGAATATCTTGTCATTTTGGAAATAATGCCTTTCTCTTGCATGGAAGCAGGGCTTCATTGAACTATTGGGGTTTTGGTGTGAGCCAAAGTTAAATGAAAGGATTGGAGCAGAAGGAACTGGGAAATGAGGAAGGATAGAACAGCAAACTGAAAAGGCAGGGAGAAGATAGAAAATGGGAAGGAGGATGGGACATGGACAGGAGCTGAGGGACAGAATAAAAGGATAAACAATTGAGACCACCTCAAGGCCTCTAGGATGGAAATAAATTAAAGAAGGGAAATTGAATATTGGAGTGCAGGAGCAAAAGGGGTTGAACAGACCCACAAGAAGACAAAGTCCAGCTGAAGCATGACTAGAGTTGTCCAAGCAGTTGCATCTGATGCTGCAAAACCTGACAGCAGGTTTTTATGCAACTCAGTAATTTTAAGTTGCCTAGAAAAGAACTGTGAAACCCTTCATCTTTCCCTGGTGAGGGGTCTGCATGCTGCTGTCACTGTCTGTCACACTCATTCATTTGCTCACACACCACAGGGTTGTGTTGTGAATCTAAAAACTATAACAGACCAGAATGCTTTTCATCCTGTGATAAACAGAAATGCGAAGTCCCTGAAGTACATCCACAGACTCTCTCTGGGAAAGGGCATCTGAAAAAACCCCAACATATTTACATGGGAAATACTGCAGGGATTTAAAAATAAAGATTTAAAAGTTACTCATCTGTAGATAGAATTTTGGGGGGAAACCCAAGACAAACACAGTATTAAAGGCATTTTAGGTTAACAGAAGTACTTGAAAGATAGGAAATATATGTGTGAAAGTTTCTGGTACAACCTGTTTCGTCTTCCCCTCCCCCATTTATCCCTGTATTGTGACAAAATCTTTAGTTATATCATTATACATTTTTTCCAGTACAAAGACCTGTCTTTGTTCAACAGACAGAAAGGACAGCATTCCAGGAATAGTCTGGGTTGATCCAGAGAATGGGACTGTCACCTTCACTTCGTGGAAGTGCAATTCTTCCTCCATCAGTGAGCAGTGAAACAAGCACCCTTTTCAAAGGGCAGCATAGAGACTGCTCAAGGCCTGGCTGCATGGGACTCTCAGCAACCTGGACTAGGGGAAGATGTCCTTCCTGCCCATGGCAGGGCATTGGAATAGGATGGTCTTTAAGATCCCTGACAATCCTGGCCATTCTATGATTCTAAGACTGGGATGGAGGGTTTCCCATCAGAAATATTCAGGGTTACTTCTATTTTGAGAAAATTGGGATTTTTTTAAAATCCCTGCTCATTGTGGTGATGCATGAAATCATGATTGATACGTAGGTATTGTTAGATGCCCCAGCCCTCCTCACCTTGTCTGGTTCTTTGAGATCTGCATTTACATGAATTGAGAACTCTTTGAGTACTTTCTTCTCTCTAGGAGTGTAAAAAAATAGGAAAGCCAAGGTTTCATTGCCAATATGCAGTGAAATCACTGTTCTTTCATACCCTAAGTGAGTCTGGCATTCTGTGAGATGCAAAGTTTCAAACCCAGGCCTTCACTTGGACTAGAATAAGGAGGCTGAAGGCACTCAGGGATCTGACCATGAACATTATGCTGCAGCAGGTGATGCCTGGAAGGACATTAATAAACATCCTTCAGGTTTCTCCTGCTTTCTGGTGAGAGAACAAACCAGGAGAACTCCTGTTTCTGAGTGGTGTGCCTAACAGCTCCAGGGCTCAAGCTAATTCTTCTTCCCTCCCCTGTTCAGCACTCTCATTTACAGATTTATGGCTCTGAGTAAGAAGGGAAGTATGAAGTTGGCTGTAATTGGTACTGTGTATAAGTGTAAATTACCATTTGAAATGGGGATGCTCTGCCAGCTATTGCATGTTTTTTTCATTTTCCTGTCTATTGCTCTTTTTAGACTGTGGGGATTTGTTTGATGTGTGGAATATTTTGGCTCCTGGGAAATGAATCCTACCCCAGGGCCTCCGGCCTGGGGGAGGTTCTGTTGTGCCTCCCAGCCTGTGTATTAGGGTGCCGATGGATGATTTTAGATATGCATTGATCACCAAAATATACTGCAGGCATGGAAGGTGTTCTTGTGTCTCCATTTGATGGGGGTGAGAGTTACAAGATGTCACATGAACAAAGCATGTCAAGCTGTTCTGATGAAGGCCCAGTGGCCAGCCAGCATCCCCAGCACGTACTGAGCAGCCTTCAGCCAAAAGGAGTTTTGGAAAAGGGATATGAAAAGTATTTTGCTGCAAGCAAGTGAAGAAACTGTAGTAGGGTTATAGGAATGAGAAGCTCCATAACTGGGAAAAGTACCTGAATGTGGGAAGCAGAAGATAGGGCTAGCACAGGAGCCATGAAGGAGGGAATTGGAAAGGTCAGGAGACGATGGGCTGACTGGGAAATGCAGGAAGATAAGGAAGTGGCTAAGAAGTTTTGCATGCCCTAGCCTCAAACCTGGATTCCCACTTGGGATATGTTAGTTTTGGAGTGAGGGTCTCTGTGTTTGGCTTTCCTGAGAAAATGCTACACAGACAATTTTTTGGCAGTTTCAGTGCTGATCATATCAAATTCTGCAGAAAGGAGCTAAAGGAAATCCAAAGGGTGACAGTGTTACCCAAAATACTGAGCCATGTTTGGGGGTGCAGCCAAAGGAATGGTTGAAGCTGAACTCCTATGCTGCATATTGACAGTGCCTGTATGAACCAGGCCTGGAAGGAAAATGTCCCTCCAGTTTTTGGAGCAGGATGAGAGCCCAGAACTGGGTGTCCTGTGCAAGCCAGAACACTTTTCCCTGTGAATCTTTGAAGGGATTTTTGTGCACCTTGGCATTAGTGACCAATACAGCCTGCAGGGGGATGTGGCCATCATAAACTCTTGAACCACTGTGAGGTGCCAGACTTGAAGTGGGAGATGTGATCAGAGCTACTGCCTCAAAGAGGAGCTTAATGGCACCCTGAGGTGGCACTGGCCTCCTGGTGTTGGCTTCAGAGCCAGCACCCAAATCTCTCTCCAGGGAATGTTATGATATAGCAGTGTGGCTTTTGCGGACACTGTTCTTGTCCCTCCTGACATCTCCAGGTCTCCCTTGCCTCCAGCTCTGCAAATTGTGTGCCATCGGGAGCTGCTGGCCCAGCAGGATCTGCACAGAGGCTGAATTGCGGCAACTGGTATTGCCTCTTAATATAGAAGTGAGGGAGGGGTGAGGCTGCACAGGCAGTGTGGTGTGGAATGGCTTGGGAGCAGGCTGAGTGCTGAGAAGAGTTGTGTTGCGTACTGCAAGGGCTTCTGGCTTTAACACCGAGCCTGAGCGCACCAGAGGGACAGCGGCTTCTGAAGGGCTGTCAAGAGCAAGCCCAGGTGGTGCAGAGCAGCCGGAGTGCCTGCTCGGAGCTGGGCTATGGCAGGAGGGTGGGAAGGGATGGGATGCGAGAGCACCTCGGCTGCCTGGAGCACTGCTTGCCCAGGTATCGGGAAGCCCAGAGCTGTGGCAGCACGAAATGTCTGTATGGGCTAGAAAATGGTCCTGCAAACCTCTCTGGAGCTCCACACTGACTCTGCTTGGCTGACTGAAGCTTGCTCCTTCAAACCCAGCACAGGGTGAGCTCCATCATGTATACATGCCCTGTGTGTCCTCTTAGAAACCTCGGGAGCTTTCCCATCCCTCCTGAAAGCTGTTTTGAAAGGATTTCTCAACAGTTAACCCTGCAAATGAAATTATGATTCAAATAATCTTGGGAATGAATAATTCATTGTAATAATTGAAAAAGAAATTTCAGCAAGAAGCATTTTACTATTACAAAGGCAAACAATGATTTTTTTTTCAAATAGGTATATTCTCCAGCAAAGTCTTTTTCATCTGGCTGCCATACCCCAATTATGTATAATGTGAAACAAAAATACACTTCCTTGTGTGACAGCCCCATAAATGAAAAAAAAAAAAAAGCAGCTTTCTTTTGCAACAGCCATCTTCAATGCTAATGAGCAAGAAAGGAAAGGGGATTAAGTGACATTTAATTCATATTCACCTCCTTCCTGAGAACAAAGAAAGCAGCCACAGTCAGCTGGTCAAAATGTCCAGAGCCTGAACCAGGGATTGCCAGCTAGTTAGGAGGGACTGGGAGGAGGGAGGCATAAAAAGGAATGTTTTCCTCTAGATCCGTGCTGCTAAGAGATGGTGTAGGCTAAGCACATGGCTTGCAGCCAGCACAGGCATCAGATGCTGCAATGATAAAAGCCTGGTTAATAATATTTAGCACTGACAAAGAGCTTTCAAGGGAAAGACAGACTTTTGTCCTGGGAAGGATGGAACCAGAGTCACCTGTTAGCCCATTTTCTCTCTTTCAGGAGAACGTACAGTGTCGTGAGTTTCTCTGCGCTTTCAAATGCCGAGCGTGATAGGGACGGGGCAAAACACAGGTTTCTAAAGACAAAAAGAGCTGGTAGTCTGATTGCTTGTGAAATGCAGATTCTAATTTTGGGAAGACTTAATGCTAGCTGTGTGGTGATGGACCAAAAAAAAAAAAAAAAGCAAGCTCACCTGTTTGGTATGTGGGAAAAGAGGCAAACTCTATCCACCCCAAATGAGGAGAGCAATGCATTTACCTGTATCTTTCCCCGGTTGCACTGTTCACCGTGACAGGCTGTGGATGGTCCGATGCTACCGTCGTGCTTGCATCATGACAATGACATTTATAAATGGAGGTCCACGAGCCACAGGCATGGAGTGACTGGCTCAAGGTCAACTCCAGCCTGCGGCGGGAACGGGAACAACACCGAGGTCAGCCCGGTCCCATGGCCGAGCTCTGAGCCCGGCCCGGAGCCGGCGGTGGTGGACAGCCCCCGGCAGGGGTTTGCCTGAGGGGACAAGGGCAGGACTCCCGGGGGGAGAGGTGGGCGAAAGAAGGGCGGCGGCGGTGCCGCCCTTTGGACCAGCTGTTGCGAAGCTCCTGGCCGGCGGGCTGATCCCCCAGCGGCTTCCCCTCGGGGGTCTCCCCCGAAAAGCCGGCGCCCCTGGGCTGGGGCTGCCGCGTCCTCCGCGGCGGGGGGAGAGGTGGGGCGAGCATCCCCCCTTGGCGGGTGCGCGCATCCGTCTGTAGCTGAGCGTGTCGGCGCTGGCGCGGCGTGCCTGTCTGTGTCTGTCTGTCTCCGTGCGGGTGCCTGCGTGTGTCTGCGTGTGCCCCTCTCCCCGTGTGTGACACCGTGCGTGTGTGCTCGCACACCTCCCTCTCCCGCTCTCTCCCGCGTGTCTCCGTGTCTGTGTGTCCCTGTGTGTGCGCGGGGAGCGCAGCGCGGAGCCGGGCGCGGCAGCAGCAGCAGCGGCGCGGTGCTCCGCGCTCCGCGGCCGGAGGAGGAGCCGCGCCGGGAGCCCCGCGGAGCCGCCGGGCGAGCGCGGCCGCACCGAGGCGCAACAGGCGGATGGCTGCGGGCGGCGGGCGCTGAAGGCGAGCGGGGCGAGGCGGAGGGGCAGGGAAGGGCAGGCGAGGAAGAGCAGCGCCGGGCAGAGCGGGCGGGATGCGGGCGGAGGAGCCGCTGGCGCTGGCGGCCCCGCGGGCGGGCGGCGAGGCGGAGGCGGAGGCGCCGGGCGAGGAGCGGAGCGGCGGCAGCTGCTGCAGCAGCGAGCGCCTGGTGATCAACATCTCGGGGCTGCGCTTCGAGACGCAGCTGCGGACCCTCTCCATCTTCCCCGACACGCTGCTGGGCGACCCCAGCCGCCGGGTGCGATACTTCGACCCGCTCCGCAACGAGTACTTCTTCGACCGCAACCGGCCCAGCTTCGACGCCATCCTCTACTACTACCAGTCCGGGGGTCGGCTGCGCCGGCCGGTCCATGTGCCCCTCGACATCTTCCTGGAGGAGATCCGCTTCTACCAGCTGGGCCAGGAGGCTATCGAGACATTCCGGGAGGACGAGGGCTTCATCCCAGAGGAGGAGAAGCCCCTGCCCCAGCACCACTTCCAGCGCCAGGTCTGGCTGCTCTTTGAGTACCCCGAGAGCTCCGGGCCAGCCCGGGCCATCGCCATCGTCTCCGTGCTGGTCATCCTCATCTCCATCGTCATTTTCTGCCTGGAAACCCTGCCTGAATTCCGCCAGGAGCCCAAGGGACCCCAGCCTGGCTTCGGGGAGGCTGTGCCTCTCGGCGATGAGGCGCTGCTGCTGCCGCCGCTGCCACCGCCGAGCGGGACTCCCCCGCCCCTGCACCCCGGCGCCGGCTCCGGCCCGTTCTTCACAGACCCCTTCTTCCTCATCGAGACCCTGTGCATCATCTGGTTCTCCTTTGAGCTCCTCGTGCGCTTCTTCGCCTGCCCCAGCAAGCCGGAGTTCTCCCGCAACATCATGAACATCATCGACATCGTGGCCATCATCCCCTACTTCATCACCCTGGGCACCGAGCTGGCCCAGCAGCAGCAGCAGAAGCAGCAGCCCGGGAGCAGCAGCAACAATGGGGGCCAGCAGCAAGCCATGTCCCTGGCCATCCTCAGAGTCATCCGCCTGGTCAGAGTCTTCAGGATCTTCAAGCTCTCCAGGCACTCCAAGGGGCTGCAGATCCTAGGGAAGACTCTCCAGGCCAGCATGAGGGAGCTGGGCCTCCTCATCTTCTTCCTCTTCATCGGGGTGATCCTCTTCTCCAGCGCTGTCTACTTTGCAGAGACTGATGATCCTGACTCACTGTTCACCAGCATCCCTGATGCTTTCTGGTGGGCAGTGGTGTCCATGACCACTGTGGGCTATGGGGACATGTATCCAATGACCATCGGTGGCAAGATTGTGGGCTCCTTGTGTGCCATCGCGGGTGTGCTCACCATTGCCCTCCCTGTCCCTGTCATCGTGTCCAACTTCAACTACTTCTACCACCGAGAGACTGACCATGAGGAGCAGTGCCAGTACACCCACGTCACCTGTGGCCAGCAACAGTCACCCTTCTCTGAGCCCAAGAAGGGGGACAGTAATCAGTCTCTCAGCAAATCTGACTTCCTGGAAGCAGAAGACCTGGAGTCCATGAAATATTCCAACTTCATTCCTCCCAATAACCAGGGATATAAAGAGAAGAAAATGCTGACAGAGGTGTGATGGGTTTTGTTGTCCTGGGTCCAGACACAGAGCTTCAAGCTGCTGTTACAGTTGTCTTCCTACAAGCAGCTGGATCTATTCAGCATTTACATGCCAGACTGTGGATTGTGATACCGTAAACAGAATGATTGTGATAATGGGCTCTTCTGGCCTGATTTGCTGTTTCTCATTACTGTGTGCAGCCAGAAATGTTCTTGCTTTATTCCGTGGAGTGCTAGCTGTCATCCCCACTCCCTTGTGCATTTCTTTCTCTGCTTTTGATGACTGCTTTAATCCAACATTTGCTCCGAAACCGTCTTGTAACTCCACTAGCAGAGAAGTCCTTGCCACTACTTCAGCAGAGGCATTCAGCAGAGTAAACAGTTAAAGCAGCTACAAACATCTGGCTTGAGCCATGCTCTCAGTCCCTGTGCCAGCACAGTGCCCTTGGCTGTGGAATCAGTCACGCCTGCCATGCCATTGCCTTTGAATAATGGAAACGCTGCAGCCAGGATCACAGGGTGCTCTGCAGCTGTAGGGGAAAGCCGGCAAGCAGATACCTGCCTTCTTTTCATGGCATGCTAAAAGATCCTCCTGGTTTGTGTTTCAAAAAAAAAAAAAAAAAAGAAAAAAGGTGCATAAATCTAAAAGCTCTTTGCTATTTGTGACCATACATCATGTATCAAAAACAGGCTTAAAGCAGTCAACAGGCTTGGTGAAGATTCTCTGTGTTTTGAGCTTATCTCAGCCTTATTTATGCCAGTGCCCTGATGTTAATTGGCTTTTATAGTACTAACACTAACTTAATCTTCATAGTGGTAAGTGCCTTCTGATGCAAGGCATGTTTGAGTAAATTCATTTGTTATCTGCAGCGTTCATCTTCACACAATAGTGGTTAATGAGATGTGCTTTGTGCTTCAGATACCCAGCTCTATATTCAGGCATGGGAGAGCAGTTGACTCCGCTGCTTTTTTTGATTGAGCATTTGTGTAGCTGAGGGAAGTTTGCATGTTGGCATTTTGTTGATGTGGCAGGAAAATCCCAACCACAGAGAGCTCTGCACCTGTGCTGTGTGAGGATCTTGCTGCTTTAGCAAGTCAGAGGCATAAAATGCTCTAGGGTGAATATGTCAACATTTGAAACTGAGACTGGCACAGATACAAACTTCCCTAAGCCATTTGCACAAAGCCAGCAGCATCCTCCAGACCCTTTGAATGAGAGGAGAAACAGCAAGCCCTGAAGAGATGCTCTTGCTGTATTGCTGGCCTAGCCAGTTCCTGGTATTTCATCGATAGGAGTGACAGCAGTGTTTTTCTACTTGGTTTTATGAGAGCAGTTTGTGCCAGCCATGCAAAATATGCATAGCTTGGCCTGCAGTGCCGGGTTTGTCAAGGGACCAGAGATTTCTATCCTCAAATACATGTTTTGCTTCCCAGATAATTTCATTAGTTTCAGTCAGCTCTGCCGTACACCTAACTTTAAAAATGTTTCAAGCTCTGCCAGCAGGTGAGAAAGAAAAATGTATGCTTTCAGATTCCACTGGCAGATTTTCCTGCAAGAAAAAGTCCTTGTTTGAATTCTAAGTGTTTGTTCTGCATTCACATATCTGCATGTGTACGAAAGCAAAGGCAGCCATTAATGCCTTGCATCACACTGTATGAGATACATATTGGAATGTACTACATATTGCATGGGGCACGTGTAATACATAAACCAAACGTAATGCCAGGATGCAAAAATACAGAGAATATATTTTGTATCTATATTGTGCTTTCCAGCCATAAGACTAAGAATGCTAAAGGCATATAATAGCATCATAGAATGACCTGGGTTGGAAGGGACCTTAAAGGTCATCTCTTTCCAAAGGACACTTTCCACTAGACCAGGTTGCTCAGAGCCCTATCATTTAATATAGTCAAAACTGGCTATAGAACTGGTTGTGAGGTGGGATCTGTTTGCATCTTCATTACTCTGCCTGTTTTCAGTTGTTTTGAGATATGACTCCATGCCTAGAGTGCTTTTATTGTGGTCTCTCTCCATCCTGGCCCTGCTCATATGATAGAAGTTATTTGTGTAAATCCTAACTACTCAATTTCTCCAGAGTCCTGTTGCCTTCTCAAATGTTTATAGTGTGCAGGGATTTCCCTTGGGGTCAGCACACAACCGTTATATTAAAACCTCTGCTCTCTCTCTTACTGAAATCAGTAGGAAAATTCCACTTCTCTCCAGTCTGGGAGACACAAGTTTGATGTGGTGAGGACTCATAGCTCAGAGGGGTTTGCCTGAATAAAGCCCAATTTATCTTTGCTTCATGTGACTGAGACAAAGGTTCGTGAAGGTCTGAGCCTTGGGGACCATTCTGCATTCCTTGACACCTGTAATCAGCTGTTGGGTAAATTGTCCTGGTGAATAAGTGGGACTGAGGGGCATGGTGCCACCTCTGTTGCTTTTGTGTAAAAGTTGTCCAGTTCTTAGTGTGTCTTAGTCTTGGTGGTGTTCTTAGTTGTGTTTGGGGTCACCTTAATGAAATCTTTACTGTGAGGCCGAGATTCAAATTTTGTATTGCTTAAAACTAGCAAAAGATGCTGCTATTTAAGAGGGATGTTTCGAGGCTGCTGCTCTCTCCCAGCAGAATGCCCATGTTTGGGGATATTTTATGCCTGAGTCTATCAGCTGGTAAAAGTTCCCCCAAAGTAAGATATAAAAAACTCAGGTTGAACACAAGTTCAGGAGGAGTCATGAGACATGCTGAGCCTACGTCAGAAAATTCCTGTGCTCGTTTCTCCCCCTGGGCCTGGCCCTGTTGGCCCTGCCAGGCAGGAGTCCTCCCTGCCCAGAACAGGTTGTTCTCCTGACCAGCATGACAGACAGCTGGACACGGAGACTCTAGCAAGAAAAAACGATCACTGGTAGCACAGTCCCAGCATGTCTTACACAGATCCTCTTGGAAAGAGGTGTTCTGCCCTTGGGTGGGATCCAGCAGTGAGTTTCCAGGTGGAGTCCAGCAGGGAGTTTCCAGTGGGTATTGGATTCTCCCATCCACAGATCGCCCCCAAGGTGTAAAGGTATTTTGTAGTGAGCAAGGCAGCTCTGTGCAGTTTTTGTGAGCCACTTTTGTCAGTTCTGAAAAGGGCACATGAAAATGTGTAAAGCAGGAGTGGAGTTTGCTCCCTGGGTTTTCTGTGTTGGCTCTAAGAGAAATACAGATCACCAACAGAAGCATGGAAACTATAACCTTGGGACTCATCTGGGACATGTAAATCCTTCTCAAAGCACCTCCTGAAAAGCAGTGAAGTCCCAGAGTCATCAGTAATGCTATATGCTACAGAACTTGTGGAATCTGACCTTTTTTAAGGAGCCTTCAGATTTTTTTTTCACGTGACTGAAATGACACAGTGGCACCCATTGACTTTACCAGAGGTCTCATACCACCAAATCACAGAGATGCTTTCAAAAACCTTACCTCAAGTTCTCAGCCCTTAGCACTCCCCCCACCTGCTCAAAATGCAAATCTATTTCCTTCTGAAGGTAAAGCACATCCCTGTGAAGCCAAGTAGGCACCTCCAGGGACTTGTTTCCATAACAACCTCCCGGACTGTTTCTCTCTCTGTGCTGTGATTGTGGCTACAAGCAAAAGCATTTGTTGGACATTTTGTGTTCAGATATCAGCACCTTATCTTTACAGATGTTTTCTTTGCCTACTGGAGCTGATCCCATCACCTTATATCATGTACAGCTGCCCTGTCCAACTTCAGGTGGGCAGTTTCCAGACTTTGAAAGCAGGGAGAGCAAACCTGGAGATGGGAAGAGATTTTATTTGTTCATCTACACAGAGTTGGAGAGTGTATGAAATACAATCTGAGCACTCAGCTAGGGAGCTGAGGGACAACTGGTCTGATGTAGAGTCATCTGGGTGTCTGGTGATAAGGAATACAGGCTAAAGCATTACTTTAAAGATCCAGAAATTCCTCTTGCAGCAATCTCATTAGGAAATAGTTTTGGAGTGGAAGAGACTATTGCTCCTTCCAGATCCCCTGGCTAGTTTGTTACAGTTGGTTCCCCTGATCATTTTCCCTCAGGATGTTTTTCACCAGAGCAGGACAGGGAAGAAATCATTTCCTTGGAGGTAGGGTAAGAAGGAAGGAAGGAAGAATTTTACTGAGGACACCATTTTTTTAATCCACACAAAGGTCTGGAAGCATGAAAGGCATGAAGACCTGTTCTGTGGTGTTTTACTGTTGGACTCTTGCTCTTAACTCCGAGATGAAATTCCTGTTCTGCTCTTTGTTGGAAAACATTGGAATTTGGGATTTTTGAGTAATTTTCTGTTTGGGCCTTTTGATCCAGCTTTTGTGGATAAAAATTCACTGCTACAGCAGATGTGGGGGTGAAGGTGACTGAACTTGGTCTTCTCTCCTGCTCCCTATGGGATAAAGAGGAGTGAGTGTCAAGAAAATTCAGGACAGCAAGAGACAGGGTAAGGACTGAAGTGTCTTCCACACAGTGATGGAAAGAGCAGCATCAACCCTAAAAGCAAAGGAACAAACAGATCCATCATCTGCTGCTATTGCAAAAATAGGTAAGGTTTCTTTCTGTTCTGGGAAATTAACAACTAAGAGTTTCTTGAAATTAATGAGGAAGGATTTCCTAATTAAGATTTGCAACCTAAAGGGAGAATCTGGTTATAGGTGAAGAAAGAAAGATAATTATAAACTACGGAAATGTAGTATGAGCCAAATCCTCACCATCTGCTGATTCAAGCTTGCAAAACTCCTTTTCGTACAACTGCCTTGGATTATATTGGGCTTCAACTTCAATCTTCTGTATCAAATTCAAGCTCATGTACTGTTTGTTAAACTGCTTCTTTTTGTTTGTTCTTTTCTTGAGGTCCTGTTTACAGCAGGGAAAGATCTGCAGATTACAGCAGGAGTCAACTGCAGCTTTCCCAAAAGCTCTCACCTGACTCGAGTCCAAGTAAGTCCTACCAAACTTGGCAGAGCTAAGTTAAATTTAACTTTAAGTTTATATTGACAGAAATTAAGAGTAGCAGCATTTTATGGATTTTTTTCCTCACTGGTGGAAAGATGTGGATAGATTAATGGGGCATTGGAAGATACTGCCCTCCTTGGCAGCCCTGTGAGCATAAGATATCTCTGTTGGTGCTGCTGTAACCAAGAGCACAGCCTTGAGCCCTTCATCATTGCTCTTTGAAGCTTGCTCTAGAGGCAGATCCCTCCTGAAGAGATTTGCAGCCATGTTATCAGCAGGTTCACAGGAGAATGCCTGAATTGCAGGCACCTGCTTTAGGCATAAGGAGGGGAGCAGGTGTTGGCAGGATGAAAAGACTTAATCCCCTGATGAAAGAAACCAGGGGATGCTGCGTGTCCTTAGCTGCCACCAAAGACAGTGCCTGAGGAAACTCCCTGCCAGTTTCAAGGAGCTCTTGCTCAGGCTGGGGTCCTACAAGACCATACCCAGGGAGATAAATCCAGAAAAATATTTTTGGGGAAAGCAGACAGGGACTATGCTAATTAACAGTACAGCATTAACAGTGCAGCTGTTAGTTCATGTTAATTCCATGTGCTTTTCCCTCTTTGAGTCGGTATTCCCTTCCTCCAGGGAAGTCTGTCTGGGGCTTGTTGTCTGGCACAAGGAGTTTGAATGTCATAACATGGCTTTACATTTTGGGAAACTCATAGCTGAGGTCAGTGTGGCTTTTACTGTCCTACAACATTCACTGATGAACCTTCACCACTGGACATATCCAGGCTGTCTGTAGTGCCAGTTAATAAGAGGGGGCCCAAGAAATAATTGAGCTTTGCTGTGTAGAACTTCTTCTTAGTGAAAGGAAAGAAAGGATTTGCAGGAGGGAAAGTGCTCATCAATTTCTGTGGTCACCATAAATACTGAAGCTGTGTTGACTACTTGGAGATGAGAATTAGGGGAAACTTTTGTGTTCACACAAAGAAAATTCAGCAAGTCCTTCTTTGGCTTCATTTTTACTAAATTAATATAAATACATTTATTCAGTGGTATAAAATTTTGGAACACCCTTAGTCCAAAAGTGGCATAAGTCACAAATTTATCAATTTAATTACCTAATCTAGCCATTGTCTGTTTAACAGAATGAGGGCCCTCAATTCTGCTCTCTACCCAAGATTAGATAAAGGTTTCCATAGGATTGTGGATGGTATGACTCCGGATTTAAATGAGTGTGAGAGAAGAATCAGGCTCAAAGAAGAGGGCTGTAAGTGCACATGATTAGGCTGGATCTCTTTAGGGTGCTGTAGGTGCACTTTGGTCCATTCACCTAAAAGGTTGTATGCAATTTTACACCAACAAAAGTTCTAGCTGTTAGAGTACATATTGGTTTATTCTCTTACATTCTCTGGAGGGAAATTAAATGGTATTTTACAAGAAAACTGGAACATTACCATCCCTTCTTGCTGCTCCTTGATGCATCTGTTGTTTTCAATTAGCTTGATGGCATCCATTTTCAGAAAGCAGATGCTGCCCTCTTTTACACTGGTTCAATTCTGGAATAACTCCACTGACGTCAGTGAAGTGACTCCAAATTTATCCCCGGCAAAAGCAGAATTGGACCACAGTCTCTTTGTCTGCCTCTCTGCTCTGGAGCTCTGGGGAAGGTGTGCCACTGCCACAACATAAGGTGAGGGTGAGTGCCTGTCTGCTGTGCTGTGCTTGGCATTTTTGTGTCCTTGACACCCCCACTCATGTGCCTGGCTGTAGCAGAAGTCAGGCTGGCCTGGGGCATGCATGGCCAACAAATTCCTGGTGCTGAATGTAGCACTTTCTGGCTCTGGATTCCTGACCACTCTTCATCTTAGCTTCCTTTTGCCTGGATATGTTTTCCAAGGAGACAGAGCTTTTTAAGCTGAAGAAATGTAGTTGCAATTCTTAAGTAATAGAACAACAGAAGGGTGGCAGAGGTAGATGTGGAGACAAGCTCTGCGCCTCCTACATTTTTTTTGCTGATAGGGCTATGTGAAAATCATTGCAGTCCTGGTAGGTTGGCTTTACATCTGCTGGTTTCAAAGTCTCCATTTACAGGGACTACTAGGTTGGAAAAAATGGGACTTAACCTGCTATAACTTTTCTGATGTCAGTCCTGCCTTCCCTGAAACTGGACAGAAAGCTTTGTGTAAAATCACCAGTTTGCTGTAAGAGAAAATACCACTGGAGATGGGACAGATGAGGGTGAGTAGAAGGAATAGTTGTGGAATCATGGAATGGCCAGGGTTAGAAGGGATATTAAAGACCATCTCATTCCAACCCCCTGCCATGGGCACGGACACCTTGATTGCTCAGAGCTCTATCCATAGAGCTCTCTCCCAGAGCTCTATCTCTTCACCTTTCCTGTGGGTTCCCTTCAGGCACTGGAAGGCCACAAGGAGGTCACCCCAAAGCCTTCTCTTCTCCAGGCTGAACAATTCCAAATTCCCTCAGCCTTTCCTCCCAGCAGAGCTGCTCCATCCCTCTGATCCCCTTGGTGTCCCTGCTCTGGCCTGGCTCCAGCAGCTGATTTTTTTTTAAACTGGGCCACCATAGTGGCCCAGTTTAAAAAAAAATCAAGGTGCAAGTCTTGGAAAATCTCAGGACAAGCATGTTCAGTAACACCTGGAAAAATCTTAATTCTGCAAGGCCTCATCTGCAATGCTGCGTGACCTAAATTTGGTAAAGACAGGATGCATAGAAGAACAGCAAGAATGATCAGGTGGATGGAATGTGCTTTGCTAGTGGAAGCTGGAAGAGTATGACTTCTCTAGGCCAGCAAAAGACTGACAAGACCTGTAGTTAGGAAATAACTGGGGGCAAAATAATCAAAAAAAGGAAAAAATATGAGAAATTGTAAGATCTTCCCACATTTCTTTTGTCTCCAGATAATTTGCCATACTGCATGTTTACCTACAAAACACCAAATCTTGGTGATTTTACTACTAAATACTTGGGTTTTGTGGGAAGAAGGGAGAGGTAGGAGTGGAATTGTGAGTCTTGGGAAGTTTTTTTTCTCAGTGGGACTGAGGAGAGAAAAGGAAGTCCAAGAGTGCAGTAGAATGGTTCAGAGGATACCATCCCTCTAGGAGCTGGTCTGGAAGCAAAAGGGCAAATTCACACCCTTTAAAGATACCCCACCAAACTCTGTTCGCTGCTCTTCCCCTCAGCGTGGAATGGCTGCTCACCATATCCAGTCCTTTCTCCCTATCCAGAGCTCTCCAGCTTTTTGCTGACCTTCCTTCTTTCTGGAATCTGTGGTCATTCCTCACTCCCATGAGCTCCCTGGAATCATTGGAACGGTGCATTGCATCTAATGTTGGGAAAAGCCTTGAACACCTCTGCTGCAGCTCAGTTAGATTATCTGATTTGAGCAACGTGCCCTGGTGGAAGGCATTCCAGCCCCTCTGGCATGAGTGTTGGAATGAGGTGACCTTTGAGGTCATTTCCAACCCAAATCAGTCTGTGAATCTGTGGTTCGTCGCAGAAATAAGCAGTGATGCATGGTCTTCAACAGAAGACCATGCTCACAGAAGACCATGCTCACAGAATCATTAAGGTCAGAAAATACCTCCAAGATCATCAAGTCTAGCCTTCAGTGGAATATCAAAATGCCCAGAAAACGATATAATGAAGTGCTACATCCACTCATTCTTTGAATAGGTCCAGGGCTGGTGACTCCAGTCAGTCTGTTCTAATGATTAACTGCTCTTTCAGTAAAATTTTTTTTCCTAGTCCAGTCCTGTCCCTTGTTCCCCTGGAGAAGAGGCTGACCCCCACCTGACCACACCCTCCTGTCAGGGAGTTGTGGCAAGCAGCATTGTTGGGTAGCTGGTCAGAGCAGTTGATCCCAATGACCACTCTGACCTGAAGAGATGAGCAGAATAATTTCCTATTGCACGCACTGTTCTGACACAGAACAAAATTTCACATTTCCACTCTTACCTCTCTCACCTCTCTCAAATCACAGAATTCACAGAATGACTAGGTTGGAAGAGACCTTAAAGATCATCGAGTCCAACCTATGCCCTAACATCTCAAGTAAACCATGGCACCGAGTGTCACATCCAGTCTTTTTTCAAACACATCCAGGAATGGTGACTCCACCACCTCCCTGGGTGGCCATTCCAGAACTTTATCACTCTTTCCATGAAAAACTTTTTCCTAATATCCAACCTGTATTTCCCTTGGCACAGCCTGTGTCCTCTGGTTCTGTCAGTTGCTGCCTGGAGAAAGAGACCAACCCCACCTGACTACATGCACCTTTCAGGTGGATGTAGAGATTGATAAGGTCACCCGAGTCTCCTTTTCTCTCGGCTAAACAACCACAGCTTCCTCAGTCGTTCCTCACAGGGCTTGTGTTCCAAGCCCCTCATCAGCCTCGTTGCCCTCCTCTGAATGCGTGCAAGTGTCTCAACGTCCTTCCCAAACTGAGGGGCCAGAATTGTTTCCCCTTGTGGAGGTGAAACTCCTCTTAAGCTCAGGAGGCAGACAAAATATTGACTGAGGTGGGAGCTTCATCTATTCAGCTAACTCTATGTCACAGAAGTGCCAGGAAGGAACTGTCCTTAGACTTTGTCCTTGAGCTTTCCTGCTTGTTGATGCTCTTTGTTCACTTCAGTGAGGAAACCATTGTCTTGTGATTTCCATCTCTATTTTGGCCAACCAGTTCTGCTCTTTAGCTTTTCTCCTGTGAGTAGTAAGATGGTGAAGGGCCTGGATGGGAAGCCACATGAGAAGCAGCTGAGGGCACTTGGTCTGTTCAGCTGGAGAAGAGCAGACTGAGGCCAGAGCTCACAGCAGTTCTGCAGCTTCCTCACAAGGGGAAGAGGAGGGGCAGGCCCTGATCTCTGCTCTCTGTGACCAGGGACAGGACCCAGGGAACAGATGGAGCTGTATCAGGGAAGGGTTAGGTTGTTTAGGAAATTTTCTTCCCCCAGAGAGTGCTGGGGCACTGAATAGGCTCCCCAGGGAGTGGTCATGGCCCCAAGGCTGCCAGAGCTCCAGGAACAGGATGGGATTGTTGGGGTGTCCTGGGCAGGACCAGGAGTTGGACTTGATGATCCTTGTAGGTCCCTTCCAACTCAGGCTGTTCTATAATTCTGTGATTCAATGAGGAAAAAAAGAAAAGCCAGGCAATGGAAATGTTATGAATATCCATGCACATCACAAAAGCCTATGAATGTGGACACCACTTGTGCTCTATCCGTGGCACTGGCAGGATGGTGCACACAAATCTGATGGTCCTTAAGATATCTTAAGGACCTGTCCCAAGCACTTGGTATCATTTGAGTCATGGCAACAAGACATATTAGAAAGGAGTTGTAAGAAATATAGAGTAAGCCAAGGAGTTTGATTTGAAACATTAACACAGTTGTGCATTTATTTCTGATCTCCATTTACTCACAGAATTATGGAACAGCCCGAGCTGGAAGGAACCCTTAGCAGTGTGTTGTTCTCAGGCTCTGAATTATTCTCATATTTTAGCGTGTCAGAAATAGCACTGTCTGGCACATTCCTTTGAGAACTGTAGACTATGGCCTTTCGTGCTTATGACAAAGCAATTGATCTTTGTAGCCTGTCATTGGAAATGATTTTCAAAAATGTTTTGGAGAGTAGTCACTGCCGCATTAGTCTCGTATTTGATGATCTTCTAGTTTTCATCTGTAGACTGCAAACATTTCTCTTGATGTATTTTCAAAAGGTGCCCCTTCCTCAAAATCAGCAATATTTGTGTGAGAAGTATAATTTCAGTTTATTTTGGTACCCTTTACAAAAGGCATGTTTGAAAAATTTTGTAACATGCATGATCTCTTTCTTAATATTCTAAATATTTCTTGCCTTATTTTTTCTTAAGAAAATAGATGCAAACAAGGCAAAATACAAAATGTGGCCCTGTTTTGGTTTTTGCTTAGTTGGTTTTTGTTTGGTTGGTTTGGTTTTGGGATTTTTCTTAATTTGTTTGGTTTTTTTTTTTTTTTTTTTTTCTAACTTTGATTTGGAATGAAATATATAACATGCATTTGAGGTTTGTGTTGTTTTTTTTTTTTTTTTTCTTTTGGGAGGGAGGGGATTATCCTTGATTTAGGGGAGTTTATTTTTAAAAAATTCCTTTTTTTAAGCAGTATAGTGGTAGGCGTTGCTTGTTTCTGTTCATTACCAGTGTAGCTCCAGTGTCAGCTCCAATACTTTCTTTAATTCATCTATGTGATACTCAAATGCTCCAGAAGAGATGGAATGACAGGCCAAAGCTCATTGGTAATTACAGCACATATTCCCAGTGACAGAAGGGATGTTCCAGTGCTTTGGCTATGGCTGAGCCAAGCCAGTTGTTCTTTTCTGCAGCTGCAACACCTGCCCAGTTGAGAAAGGTTTTTGATGAGACCAAACTGCTTTTCCAGTGCTGTCTGACTTGCTAGAACATGTCATTCTGAATTGTGAGCTCCTCCTCTTCCCACTCAGCTGGTCAGCTTTTAGGATCTTTTTACTCTGAGATTATGTGATAAGAAAAAAAATATTTAAAACTACAAAAACTTGTTATTAAAATTTTCTGGGTGAATTGAGAATGGAAGGAAAAGGTGCTATCTGCAGAGGACTGTGGCTGCTCTCTTACTTTTATCTTGGCTCTTTAAAAACCAAACCTGTGCAGATTTGTGAGCTGCCACTAACACTTAGCTAAGGGGATTTCAGAGGAGATGAGTTGGAAGTTCCTTGCACAGTAACCACTAATCAGCATCCCCATAGAAAATGTCTGAATACATATTGATCGAGCCAGCTGCAGCTGAGAGGGATTCTGGAGGCTGATGCAGCTTTCCTCTCCATCCTCCATCCCCAATCATGTAAACTGTGTAGAAAAACCACCCACTGGTACTTCTGGCCCTGGTATTTCTGCTTGTTATAATTGCACCAAAAGGTTGTGTGGGTTTTTTGATAGTTCACGTATTGCTTAGGATGGAAGGCGATTTAAATACTGGGCTTGGAGTCAAGGGGAGAGTCCCCAGTTCTGTCACGTGGCCTTTGGATGTCCCTCACATCTCAGTGCCTCAGCAATAAGATGGGACAGTATAAAGCCATTGGTTTCCTTTTTTTCCCTAAACCTTTTAGACATGGAGATCTTTCTGAGTATTCCTCATCTCCCTGACACCTGGATAATGTCAGGCACAGGTTGAGACCTCTCCTCCCTCAGGACACTGTGTTGTGCTGCTGTCACAACAGCAGTGACAAACAGATGGGCAGCGAGGATGAAAAAAACCACAGGAAAATGTTTGTCCCTGTTCATGGGACTCATGGAATACCCAAATGCTGACAAGTCCTGCTGTTACCTGGCTCTGTGTTTGGCTTGGCTGATCTGATCCCTGTTTTCCAGGCTCAGGCACAAAACACTCAGAGCAGACCCCTCATTTGTGACTCTCCCTTCCCTTGCAGGCTGCCTGATAATTAAAAGTGTGCAAAAATATTTCTGTCTGACAAAGCCTAGAGCTGACTTAACTGCAAAGTAAATTGAAAGCTCTTGGAATGCTCGCTCCATGGAGATAAGAGGCTGACATCACTTTTCACAGTTAATTCGGAAGAAGGGAATTGAAACAAGTTCTTCTCTTCTACTCCCTGAGTTTCCCTCAGGGACCAAGGTGTTAAAACAGCAGAAGAAAAATATGCTGCAGGTGGAAGGAGTTCACTATCTCTTTCAGAGATTTGTGTCAGCTCTCCAAGCATGAAGGACTGGCACTGAGCAGTCAAATCTGCACTTCAAATCTGGCAAGACTGGGGGTTTTTTGCAGATATTCACTGGCATTGTTAGGAACTAATCCTCCTAAAGGATTTGGTAGTTTTTTTTCTTTATGGTATTTCAGAGGGATGTGAGGATATGTAGAATAGCAATTGTAGCTCTTCATTGTTTATATTTAGTCATATATTGGTGATTCGGAAACAAGCATATGTAAAAAGGCCCAGATGAATCCTCTTGGAAATTTCTTTCTGTCCTATAGCACATTTAGGTGCTGGAGACTTACAAGGAATGCATGAGTCTTACAAAAACTGTATGTTTTTGGAGAGGGAGTCATGCCATGTCTTTGTGCCCACCATATGCGTGAAGAATTTTTTTTTGATGGCTGAAATGTTTTAACAGCCCTGCTGATACAGAGACTTAATTTCAGGCAAATGGAGCCAAATTCTCAGTTGGTGTTCATACATCAGCACATTTTTCTTCTGATGCCAACTAGGCAGCATGGTACAGGGTGCCTTAGAAGCCTTTTTAGGAGGTTTTGGGGTCTACTTACTGTATCTTTGGGAAGCAATACCTGTTTATCTTAAAAATTCAGTGTTTTGAAGTGTAACTAAAATTCCCATTTGAATGTTTTTTGAATTCTGACTGTCAGATGTGCCACAGCACCATGCCAGTCTGTGGACATACTGATGCTCACAGGCACATTCTGGGTCAGGATCTGGGATGGATCTAACATTTAATTTTTCCCATACCTCAGTTCCTCTGACTCTGGAAGTAATTTTTCTCTTCTCAGCCTGCAGTTGGGTGGAAATCAGTGGTAAAGTTCTAGGTACACTCATTTGTCTTCAGATAATGCAAATGGCCATTTTTTTCCTACAGGGAACCACAAGCAGATGGTGCAAGACAGGCCTGGGAAATTAGAGTCATAGAATTACAGAGTGGCTTGGGTTGGAAGGGACCTTAAAGATGATCTCATTCCAGTGCCCCCGCCATGGGCCGAGACACCTTCCACTAGACCACTATGGTCAGAGCCCCATCTAGCCTGGCCTTGGAAATTTCCAGGGATGGGGATTGAACCTAGATGTGCAGCTGGGGCAGCTGCTTACTCTGAGATCTTCAAGGAGCTTCTCTGATCTGTTCCTGATTTCACATGGTTGTAAATTCTGTAAAGGGTATTGTTGTTTTCACAGCTGGAAACAGGATAAATGGGATGTTGACCCTCTTTACGTGTTTCAGTAATGTTGCTGCCATTGATAATGTTATTTTAGGAAGAAGTCCTTCCCTGTAAGGGTAGTGAGGCCCTGGCACAAGGTTGCTCAGAGCAGCTGTGGCTGCTCCATCCCTGGTAGTGCCCAAGGCCAGGTTGGATGGGGTTCTAAGTAACCTGGAATAGTGGAAGGTGTCCCTGCCCATGGCAGGGTTTGGAATCAAATGATCTTTAGGATCCCTTCCAATGCAGGCCATTCTGTGATTCTCTGACTATTTCCCTGTGCCACTACATCCCTTTCTGTGCTTTCTGTCAATAATTAGAAACCTCACTACTGTGTCTTCAGGTAATTGTAGTGGGAGTATAAATACTTAACTAAGCAGCCAGGCACTCAGGAGATACCATAAATTCACACTTCTGGAACTTTGATAGAAGGTGGCATTTAAAAAAATGCCTAAACACACCACAGCCATTGTGAATTTTTTTCTAGTGACTTTAGTGAAACAGAATTGAACAATAGCAAGTGCATTTGAAAATCCTGCCTTTTGCTCCAAGCAGCAGCTCAAGGAGTGATCCTGCCCCTCTGCCCAGCTCTGTGAGGCACATCTGGAGAGCTGTTGTTCTGGGCTCCTCAGGACAGCAGGGACATGGAGCTCCTGGAGCGGGGCCAGCGGAGGCTGCAGAGATGATTTAGGGCCTGGAGCATCTCTGGCAGGGAAAGGCTGAGGGAGCTGGGGCTGTCCAGCCTCCAGAGGAGCCCCAGCTGAGAGGGGCCCTCAGCCCTGGGTGTCCCTGTCTGCAGGGAGGGCTCTGAGCAGGCCCAGGCTCTGCTCCGGGGGCCCAGCGATGGCAGCAGAGGAATGGGCAGGGACTGATCCCAGGAGGTTCCACCTGGACAGGAGGCAGAACTTCTTCCCTGGGCAGACTGAGTCTCCTACACAGGGGACATGAACTTACTAATTGTATTCCCGTTGCTTGCTTTGATCGCAGGGGAACCTTGGAGACCCTTGGGATGAGGTGAGAGGTAAGGAGTGGAGATAACTGTGGCCACTGCCACAATCATGTCAGGAATTTCCTTGTTCCTAAGCCCCTTTTTCACATTTGTCAGCAGCAGCTGCCATCCTGTCCTCCGAGGGCTGGACTGGCAGCAGGACCATGGCTGTTTTCCTGTCCCCAGCAGGCTGTTGTCCTTAGCAATGCTGTCTTTGACTCTGCTGCAGAGGGATATTCCAGACCTTGTGGCTGAGTATATAAAGTTGGGGAAAAAGAAGGAAGAGAAAGGTATGTTCAGTATTTGTTTTGGTGGTATTTTTTGTGTTGGTTTCCTGGGGATATTTCTAAAAGGCATTTAAAACAGCAGTGAAGAGAAGAGAGATGAGGATTTAATGAGGGCTAGCAATGAGGTTAAAGCTGATAAGGAAGGTTGGATTCAAGTTGGTTGGTTCATCTTCTCAGCCACTTTAAGCTGAAAACATTGACCTTTGTGGTCCTTTCAAAAAATTTTAATAAGGGCAAGCATATCTTGTTGATTTTTAATTTAAAGTCATTAACTCTGCAATTGTCCCAGAATATTGCTCTTGAAGGGATACTTTGTGACCCGAGGGAAAAATCTAAGCACTGTGTTATAGGCTCCTCCAGCACTGACAAGAAGACTTTGAAATCTGCACAGCCCAAATTTTAATGTCTGTGGTTTGGCTGCATCTTTGACCTATAAATGGGAAAGGACTGGGAAACTGTGTGAGTGCTGTACCAATTGAACAGGAGCTCATGTGCCAGGTGTGTCCATGCTTGTGAAGGTGTGGGGGATGTCAGTGCTGGAAAGCTGTAGGCTCCCCAAACTGCAAAGTTTTTGCAGTGATCTGAAGTAAAATGCAAATGGTGGTGTGGATAATAGCAAGATTGCAAAGTGAATTTGGTTTTGTACAGTACTTTGAAGTGTTTGGAAGCAATAGCTGATCATAGAATCAGAGAGTAATCGAGGTTGAGAAAGATCCCCAAGATCATCAAGTCCAGCTGTCTGATCCCTACTTTGTCCCCAGACCATGGCACTGAGTGCCACGTCCAGTCGTTCCCTGAACACCTCCAGGGACGGAGACTCTACTCTCCCCCTGGACAGCCCCTTCCAATGCCTGACCACCCCTTCCATGAAGAAATTTGTACTGTGTCCAACCTCAACCTCCCCTGGCACAGCTTGAGGCCACTTCTTCTCATCTTGTTCCTTGTTCCCTGGGAGCAAGCAAAGAGCCTGATCGCCCCCTGGCTGTCCCCTCCTGCCAGGGAGTTGTGGAGAGCCAGAAGGTCCCCGCTCCAAGCCTCCTTTTCTGCAGGCTGAGCCACTCCAGCTCCCTCAGGTGCTCCTCACAGGACTGGCTCTCCAGACCCTTCCTTGCTATTAATTGATCTCAGGGTTTACTGAATACAGTTTCTCAGCAGCAAAAAACCCCCTAGTTTTTCTGGAGGGTTGGTGTGTAGCTTCCAATAGAGCCTTTTCTGGGGGGAAGATCACTGATGTTTAGTCCAGCAAAATGCCCACAGAAAGAGAGGTGATCTTTCTGGGCAAAGGCATAGGAGATTCTATGGAGTTCTACTGAATTCCGAAAAGCCTGAAAATTCAAAGGAAATTTGAATTGCAGTGGGAAAAATCTGACTGGGAAAAATACTGACTGTTGCTGTCAGGAAGCGTCCCTGAGAGCTCTGGAGGAGTTTGTGGAGTGTCGCAGTGCCATCCTGTGGGCCAGGGAGGTATGAGACAAGGGACACCTTGTGCTTCCTCACTCCCCACCAGCAGGATACAGGAGAGAATGGCAAGGGTAAAGCTTGGAAAGGCCCTGGGTTGGGATAACGGCAGTTTTATAGGGAAAGGAAGAGCAGTGCATGCAAGCAAAGCAAGGAATTAATTTTCTGCTTGCCATGGGCAGGCAGGTGCTCAGCCATCCCCAGGAGAGCAGGGCCCCATCAAACCTAAGGGTGACATGGGAAGACAAATGCCATCACCCTGAACATCCATCCCTTTCCATCTTCTTCCCCCATGTGATACACAATGATGATGATGATGCCATAAGGTCTGGAATGTCATTTGGGGTCACCTGTCCTAGCTGTGTCTCCTGCCACACACCCCCAGCCCCCTTGCCAGTGTGGCAGTAGGAAAACCAGTTTGGTCTGTGTCAGCACAACCAAAACCATCCCTGTACTATCAACCCCAGTACAAACCCAAAACATAGCCCCTGGGGAGGAAATTAACTGTACCCCAGCCAAAACCAGCCCAGCCATGAAGGCTCTGCTCACATAAGCAGCACTGTCTGCCTCAGCATTTATTAATCCATTTCCTTTTATGTAAAGAAATTCAAGATTTTCTGTGTTTTTTGTCTCCAAAGTTAGCTTTGAAGGAGATGCTTTGGTGGCAGCTGAGGACAAGCACTTAGGCTTGGGTCAGATTTAGGGAATGGATGTGGGACTTGCCACATGGTGCATTTTCTGGAACAAGTCAGTGTAGTCTTTGTATAATGTCACTAAACTAAACAATGTCCTTTCAATGTCAGAATTAAACACAACATCTTCTGGAAAGTCAGGATTCCTCAAGGGAGTCCTAGATGGTTCCCAGGGAGAGAAGTGTGAGCTGCATAAGGCCAGAACTGTGTGGGGTTAAACTGGGGGTTTAATTTGAGGAAGAATGGTGCAGTGTTGGGAATTTCCTTGAATATTTTGATTTGCTCAGTTAAGTTAAATAAGCAATCTCACACGAGGCTGTGCTGGATCTTTCCACTTAGTTATGCCAGCTGATTTGATGTGTCCTTTGCAACAGAGAAACACTAGAAGGAGTTCATCCTCTTGTTAGGAACAGAGCTGCTTACTTCACAATCCTGCTGCTCTTTTCTGCTTCTCTGCTTTGAGATGGGCACTATAAATACCTTAGGTCTGGTCTGTTTAATCACCTCTCCCTTATCTCTGCACAGTGGGATAGCCTGGCTGCCACAGGGGTCTGTCCTAATGAAAATGAGTAAAATTTGCTTTACTGGACTTACATCCACTTGAAGTAACTTTCCCCACATTTTTGCCATACCCAGGGGACATTCAAAGCCTGAAATTATTCTCAGTTAACTCACTAAAAGTTGCTTCTGACTGTAGATCTTCTTACTTGCTGAATGTACGGTCTGAATGGGATTGCATCTCTCACCACTGAGGGGGATTCCAAGACCTTGCATGGTAGCAGGAGGCAGCAGTTTGGTTTTAAACATGAGTGTTATTCCATGTTTTCAATTCATAAATGTAGAAGGTGTCTGAAGTGGGGTTGAAAAGTTGCCCAGGTGAATTTAGATCCCATTCCAGAGCATAGTCCAATTTTTCACATCTCTGGTCTGAGAAAACTTCACTGAGAAGTATTGAGCTATTTATTACGAATTGAGGCAGCAGTATCAGGCTCTCAAAATTTAGGACAATAAAGGATAGAGAAATAAGTGCCCAAAATTAACCCCCTGCAACCCTCTACACATAAACGAGGTCCACCTTGTAAAAAATAACAGCGGTTTAGCAGGTCTTTTTTGTGTACAATACCTGCATTCTGCTTGCTGGAACTCAGCCCCTTTAGACTTCAAGCTGAGCATCCAATGTCATTCACCACATGGGAAATTCTTGGTTTAGTTTTGTACTTTAAGTAGTATTTAAAAGTAACTAATCAATAACTGAGTAATGAGTAAGTCATAGGCAAGGAGTACTTTGGTATTTTGTTTCTCTTACGCTTCACATTTGCCTTCATGCCCATTCCTTTTGGGTGCTTTGTTACTTTTGTACTTATAAAGTTATAGAGAAGGAAAAATCTTCTTTGATCCACCTGCCACTCTTCTGGCCCAGTCAAAACCTTTCCTGTAGCTTTCTCTGTCTGAGTGGAAGTAATCATTATTCTGATGGTGCTTTTCAGCACTGTCATAAATTTGGATATAGGATGATTTCATGCCAGTCTCTGCTGTGCTGTGCTAGCTAAACCCTGGCTTAGTGGACAGATTTAGAATGTGAGGTTTGCTGACCATAACTGGTTGTTTTTTTCCCCAATATTTGCAGTGTTGAACAATTGTTTATTCTGCTGTAACTGGATAAAACAGCTCAGTTATACTTTCTAAGCTGTTTGCAGAGATCTGCTTAAGACTGCAGTGTTTCATCCCTGCAGATGCTTTGTTTCTAGAACATTCAATGAAAGGTTGGCCAGAAAAATTTAGACTTTGGCTTTTAGATTTACAGGTAATTCAAGAAAAATTTTCATACTAAACTCAAAAACCTGTTTAAAAAAATCATTACCTTTTTATTTACTGGGACTATGGTTCTTTTGCACAAACCTTGCTTTGAACAGTGAGGTAACATTACACACATTAAAGATGCAGCACTTCCAGTTCAAGAGGAGTCAGGTTTGCTGCCAGAGGGTTTTCCTAAATGAACTTGTAAACCATAAAGGAGCAGGAATCATCTCCCTGCAGGTCAGAAACAAGCTGTAAGAGAGTATATTTTACAATTTCTAAGCATTTTTAAATTTTTAATATACACAATGCATAAAAGAAGATCCTAGACGTCAAATATTGACTATTTAGAGTCTCATCCTCTCCTCTTTCCCAGTGGAACATCTCTACTACCTTTAGGGAAGATCCATGTCATTCATGAAAGTGTAAAACTAGAACAAGAATCGGACCAAACCACCACTGTGATTGTTCACAATGCTGGGAAGTCCAGGCATTTGTCAGAGATTCAATTCATGCAGCTCCTGCAGACATATCTTTCTGCCTCTGGGTTGTCTGATCGGGTCTCTGCTTTACCAAACTCCAAACAATCACTGGGATTCAATTATTGCTGCTCTGAATCTCTTGAAAGCTGTGAGCTGGCCTCAGCATCTCAATTTTTTCATCCTCTGTAATCCCTGGAGTGAAAACTCTCTTCTCCAACATATAAATTCACAGAAAAAAAAACTGACATGAAAGAAAACTTGCTGAGGGAATTTTGCTTTGAAGATCAGCACATATTTAGCCTGGAAAACAGAGATTGCTCACAGCTATGGTGAACTCAAAGCAAGAAAGTTGTGCATTTTGTTGGTAGACCTGGCTTTTCTTTGTCTTAGAAAACTTTTTGAAGAGCAGATGTAAATGTGTTGGTGTGTATTTATGTTTATGTAAGGATGCATATTTATATATATATTTTTGTGCTGTTGACATTTTCTCCTTTCGGACCTAGGCAGAACACCTGACAAATCTTGCTCACTTTGTAGATTTCTCCCATCTCTGATGTTTCTCCCACTTCTTTCTCCTACTTTGGGCTTTGGCAATGTGACAAATAACCTTCTGGCCCAGAGCTTTCTCACTGCCACACTTTTTACAGCCTGTTCTTTTTCTTTTTTTGGCTACTTGAGTCATTGCCAAGCAGTAGCAAGAGCTGTGGGAGCTCAAGACTGGAAAGCGTATAGTTTTCATCGTGGAATAAGCTGCTTTCAAACCCCTATACTGAGTGGGAACGGGAATTGTGGTTCAAAATGCTGTGTAAAAACATAAATGGTACAAACTCCTTGCAGTGCAAGGCTTGAGCTGCTCAGTATTTTGTCAGGCACAAGCTGAACTACTTTAAGCTCATTAATAGCCCTGCTCACGCAATTAAGTCTGGACCTCAGAGTTTTGTTTACCACTCAGGAGTCCTAAAAAGGTGAATTTAAGATCATATCCTATCCATGTAGCTGTGGTGGGTTAACCCTGGCTGGATGCCAGGTGCCCCCCAAAGCCACTCTGTCACTCTCCATCCTCAACTCCACAGGGGAGAGAAAATATCATCACAGACTCTCCACACTCTTCCTATGATCCACTGGGGGGTCCCTCCCATGGAAGTGAATTCTCCAGGAACTTCTCCAGCGTGAGCCTTTCCCATGGGCTGCAGTTCATGATCTACTTCAGTGTGGATCCCTTCCACAGCGCGCAGTCCTTCATTTATTCCAGTAATTTTTTTCTTTCTCCTTCTTTTGTTGTGGAAGACTGCTGATACTTTTAATAACTTATTAATAGCCCTTTAGGTTTTATGAGTCACCAGCACAGATGCAGCTGAAATGGACTGCACAAAAGTGTGACAATGGAGAAGTCCCTAAAGGAAGAAAAGTTCTTGCAGACTCAACTTTTTTTGTTCTGCTGTCTCATAATTTGTTTCAGATCTAATTTAAAAAAAAATTAAATTCCGTTATTTGCTTTGATAGACTTTTCTGCCATGCACAAAGGGAGGGGCTAGCAGCCAAATTGTCATTACAGATCTATCTTAAAAGGACCTAAAATTAGATGCCATGAAAATGGCTCTGGGAATTCCCAAAGTCCCCATTACAGTAAGAATCAGATCTTGTGCCTCTGTCCTTGAAGAGCCCAGCACTGCAACACATCCTAACAAATTTTGCAACCTTCTAAAAAATATATTTTGTCTCATGTAAGAAGACAGGTGTGTAATTCCCAGGAGCTGCAAGGAAAAATTTGCTCTAAAGCCAATCCCAGTAGGCATCAAGGTAAGCAAAGAAATGTAGTACTTTCCATTTTAGCCAGCTGCAGCTGACAACAGATTTCAACTTCACCCCCTTCAAACATTCTCATGAAGAAATGAAACTTTAGGTTGTTGTGGCTTTACTGTGATCCCTGTAAAATAACACCTTTTTCTTGTGCATTTTTTTTAACACAACACTTTTTTTATTTTTCCTTGCTAGGCTGGATTCTGTATGCTGCAAGGCTGTCATGTCAGGACGTTGCAAAAGATGTTGTTGCATCTTCTTCCTGTAAAGTTGGTGGAGTTTCTCTCTATGTAGGAGGTACAATCTTTATGGCCAGGAAACTGTTTTCCTTGCTCTGTGGTTTTCTTGCTGCTGCTGCTTTTAAAGGGGTCAACACTCAGTTCCAGGAAACTGAAACTAAATGTGAACAGGGACTGGAGGAAGGAAGCAGGGAGAATCCCCTACAAGATTCCAATGTGTCTTGTTTCTGGGAAAACTAAATAAGCAGGATTCAACTGCTAGTGGCTAAATAGCAGCAATTTATGAGCTGTTCCTCAAAAGCCCCAGACAAGCACCGAGTCCTGTGGGAAGCTGGAGATTGACACAGGACACCTCCAGAAGAGTCTGCTGTTGAAAATTCCTTTGAGCCTTTTTTTCAAGTGGAGCATCCAGATCTGGCAAATGCATGAGGTCAGCCCTTAAAAGAGCAAAGAACTCCCTCTAAGAAAACCAAATGAGTGGCCAAAGTCTGTCCATTTGCCTGCCTGTCTTTTTGGCCTTGGATTACTGTGCTTTTCAAAGCTGTGCTTTCATAACTCGGATAAAAAGGTAGATGTTTCATAAAGCTCTACAAGCTGTAATCATCCTGTTCGTGCAAAATATCTGCTGCCTGACGGATGGGCCCAAACCAGAGGTGTTTCTCAGTTACCTACAAAGCACCTGGCTTCAGCATCTGTAGTCACTTTTTGTGAACATGTGAGTCCATTGCCTGCTCTAATGGAGTTAGTGACTTATTTTCAGTGGTTGTAGAGAGTTTCACTGAAATAGCACTGTTTGTAGTCCATTGTGTGACTTAGGAGACACAATAGCCAGACAATTCTGCAATTGTAATATAACTGTATGTGGCGTTCCCAGAAAATGCTCTGAAGTCTTCTCCCGTTGCACCATGGTGATAAAAACCTCTGCTGCTTTTCAAGCTCCACGAGTCCATGCTGTGCCATGCTGAAAGTGATAGAAAACCCAATTAGCTCTGAAAAGTGAAGGGCAGAGAGGGGTGCTCTGGCCTGGAATTCCCTCCCTTTGGCAGCAGCAAAGGTCAGCCATGCAGCCAAATTTCCATGACCATGTGTGGATCCAGCTTGTTTGTGTTGCCAGCTCTCTGCACAGGGAAGTGGGAGGGGGGTAGGAAGAATTGATTCTGGAAGGGGAAAGCCTGAGGGGAAGAGTGGAGTTAAATGTGACAGCTGGGATTTCCAGAAGGTAGTTTGATGGAAATCTGGGCATCCAGCTTCCCTAGAACTCTTTATCAGTAACACCCTCTATATCTCCCTGAGTGACTTTTAGCCTGGCACTTTTCAGCATCAGTGTGTGAGGGAAAAGAGATGGGAGGCAGCTCTCTGATTTGGCAGCTCTGGGACTTCAATGCATCTTTGTGCTGCTGGCTGAGGGTCTGGATCTCTGAGGAGCTTCCTGACTACCTGTGGCTCCCACAGGCTTGTAGGACTGGGCTTAGAGAAACCCTGAGCTGCCAGGTGAAGGCTGCTCATGGTGCAGCTCTTCTGAGTAGTTCTGGGTGTGGATGTCAGCGTGAAGTCCTTGGGAGGCAAAATGCACTCTACAATCCCAAGGGACCCGCTCTATCTCTCAGTGCAGACCAGCTGTGGGAATCCTCCAAGTCCCTTTATCCTGATATGTGTGTCAAGGCCGTGTGACTGACCATGAGTGACCAGAGCTGCCATGAACCCTTCTTGCAAGGGCAGTTGTCTTCAGAGTCAGCGTAGGTGCAGGCTACCTTTGGAAAAGTGTGAATATACTGGGGAAATCCATGGGGCAGAAACCTTGGGCAGTACTGTGTGCCCACACCATCAGCAGGCATATTGACAGGGGTGCTTTGCTTTTGGTGTGAAGCCTTGCTCTGATGCATCATTCCAAGGAAAACAGCTGGAATTAGCAGGCCAGGTCATGTGGTGAGATAAGTAATTCCAGCTCCCTTACTGGACCTGATTTATACAGGTCAGGTCCAATATTTCTGAGAAATTGTTGTTGGTGGGGGCTTTTTTGTTTGTTTCACTGAAAACTCAAACTCTTTCAAATAAAGAACAAATGAGGTACAGGGAATTTTTAGCTGGAGTGTGTGCTTCAGGATTTTTGCTGTGTTCAGGCTTTGAGAACACAAATTCTCTGCAGACAATCCCACACATAGTGGGAAACAAGGTTATTTGGCTTGGAAGTGCATCAGGGAGATGGGACTCGAGTGAGCTGTGAACAGCAATCATCATCATTAGTGGTGGTGCCATAATATGTGCTTGACTCAAATCCAGAATTGCACAGGTGAGAACCTGGTGAAACCTTGTATTGCGATATTTGTGGTTGTTCCTGCTGGTGTGTTCCACTGTTGAATAGGCTAGAAATGAATAAAATCAGTATTTTTTAAAGTGTTGTGTGGGGTTTTTTATGTCAAAAAGGCTGGTTGCCCTCTTGGACTTTGCTGTGTTCATATTAAATGCTTGATGTGGAGTTAGTATGGGTCTGCAGCTTTTTTAGGACAGTCCACGTCTCCTTGCAGAATTTCACCTTCCTCAGAGGTGAGTGCTGCAGTGCTGCACTGAACTCCTGCTACAGAGAAAGATGTGAAGATAATTTGGCATGTCCCCCTGCTGGTCCTGCAGGGATGGTCCCTCCATGCTGTGACAGCTCTGCCTGCCATCAGGTTGGAGTGATCTCCTGGCTGGAGATCAGTGTAGTGCTGGTGAGGGACGTGTCTGACTCCATTCCAGCCTTTGCTCAAGGAAAGATAAAGTTGGTGAAGATGCTTTTGCATCTCCTGCATTCTGTGTCTGGTTGGATACCAAGACTAAACAGAGTCAGCTTGGGCACTCTGCAGTGTGTTACCACCTTCCACAAGATCTATCCTGCTTCATAGTGGGCACTGCATGTGGGAATGCTCAGTGGCAATCTCCAAATTACTCTTCACTCAGCTTTTGCTTGCTTCTGGACTTGGGAGCCACAAAGGTAAGTACATGGTATTTATCCATGTGCCTGCCTCACAGTCATGCTGGAAGAGAGCAAGGAGACAACAGTCAAGGAAAAAGCCTTGTTTTCCCACTGCATGAAAGAGTCTGTGTCTTGCTGAAAGGCAATGGTTCCCACACAGTTTTGTTTTCTTTTTTCTTCTCCCCCATCACTGTGGCAGCATCAAATACATGTGCTTGTCTGCTCCCTCACCCAAAGCCCTCACTGCTTTGGACACATTTGCACATTTGAGTTAATTCACATATTTTGCTTGTTTTACAAAGTCTTTTGTTCTCTCAGCTGCCACATTTTAAACTACACTTGCTTACTTCATCTCTTTCCCTTCTTCATCCAGCCCAGATGATTCTTCTCTCCCCTCTGGAGGGAAGTTGCTGTCCCAAACCCCACTGCACTAAAGTGAGTGGCACAAATGCTGCCAAGGAGCTGTGTTTTGGATCCCATCATTACAGACCCCATCACTGCCAGCCTGCACCAGCAGTGCTCCAAACCTGCAGTGACGTGTGTAGAATTGAGATTGCTCACAACTACAGGTAGATGTATAATGTCCAGGCAATATCACATAAATCATCTTTTCACCCCAAAAAATTAATCGGATTTGGGTTACAAGGATGCAAACCCCTTTATCTCCCTATCACCACCACCTCTCCCCCTTTTGTATTTATTAAGTAAAACATAAAATGCTTCTATTAATTTTTTTTTCCTATGAAATTGTCTTTTTTATCTAGCAGGTAGCAAGGATCTGAAGGGAGGAGTGGTCATCTCACCTGCCTCAGGCTGCTGCAGGGGATCATTTGTCAGAACTGTAAATGGGTGTTGGAGATAAAGGCATTTCTGGTCAGGCTGCAAGCACAGCCCTGATCTCCACTCTTGTAAATACTCATTTCATGGCTTCCTTCTGAAATCTGGGATTTAGGGAGCCCCAGCAAAAGGTGAGGCCACTCCAGAGCAGTGTCTGTGAGCCCCAGGAATCTGTCGTCCTACATTTTTTCAGTCCCTTGCATGGTGTTAAATTTTGTGGCACCCTCTTCAGTTTGTCTTACTGCAAGATAAGATAAAGAGGGTTTTTTAAACCATTCCAGCTTAGGGTAAGTTTGGGAGAAGGTTTTTAGAGGGTTAATTATGAAGGCATAAGCTGTGCAAGGCTGGCCAGTTGAGCTGCATCTGTCATAAGGGCCCACAGAGTATTAAACTGCATTTGTGGCAATACAGGTATAAAGGAAGTGTCAGGAAGAAGGAGCAGCAAGGAGTATAAATTTATTAATTTTGAGTACAGCATTTGAATTTGCTGTCATAATTGGTCTGTTAAAATGATTTTCCTAGAAGTGAATTAGCGATTCCAGTAGATAATACAATTTGGGGAGTCATTGAATTAGAAGAAATGAAATCAAGGACAGAGTAGCATCTCTTCTGTTGAATAACTGAGGCAGAAACTGTGTTGCAGACAGATTGAATGCTGACAGATCATCAGAACTGAGTGATATTCACTCATGGCTTTCAAGGGAAATTGTGGAATTACGTACAACACTTCATTCACTTAATCCTCCATTGTTGCCTGCAGTCTGCAGAATAACAAAGGTGGTGGTGACTTTCTTTAAAACATTTTCCTTAGGTGTACCTAAGGTATTGCAGTCTGGTAAATTTAACTTCTGTAGGAGGACAATTAATTGTGTAACAAGGAATTGAATCAATGAATAACTGATAAATACAAAAAATGTCCTTCATAAAAGTCACCATAATTTCTGTTATGGAAGGTTTTGCTTTAGGACACTGATTTCTTTGAAGAGATAAACAAGCACAGTGGTAATGGTGAGTATCCTTGTTTAGGTCAGAAGGTTTTAGAGTGAAATGTCCAGTCATGGGATCAAAAGAGAAGATCTTGGAATGGTTAAAAATGGGAAACAATGAGCTTCTAGGTTTAGGTGATCTGCTTGTGGTCATTCTTCAGACTTTAGTATTAATACAGAAGTTTGGCAGAAACAGGACATTTATGTCTAGATCAAAATCAGTTCAACTTCTACAGTTTAATGGTATTAACTGGTGTTATATAGCTTTGACCCTTTGGAGAGATCTAGATCTGACTTTTCCCAAGCTCTGATGGAGTAAAATAACTGCTTCCCAATCTTTTATTTACAGATACTCTACATATTGTTGCTGAGGATGAGAATAGCAGTACAGTAAATACCAGCTTGCTGACAACCCATTATTTTTCCTTTGTGACCTTTATGGACTCCTTAAAACTTGTCCACAGACCCTTAAAGAGTCTTGAACCATAACTCAATGGACATTGGCTGCACTGTGTAGAGTTCATCCCTAATTTTCAAATTTATTGCAGGCAGCAGACATCCACTCCTGGAAAAGGAGCAAGTAGTCACAAAGAGTGAGAGTCTGAAGCTCATGAATAAGGAAGAGGTCATGTTCTCACCAGAGAAATGTGACAACCCTGTGTCTATTTCTCTTTGTAAGCTGGTCAAATCTGTGTGAAGTGTTGAGGTTCTTGGTGAAACCATCAGGTCTGCACAGCACTCTCTATTTCCAAAGGGGGAAATTATATTCCATACCCCAGACAAATCCAAGCCAGTGTGGCTGCTGTGTTTGCCTTTGAGTGGAGCAGACAAACTGTCTGGGTATTGATTTTGTGCACATTAACAGCTCCCTATAGCCCAGGCCATTTGCTGAGTAGCAATTTGCATACTCATAGAGGAATAATTTCCTTGTTTATTACTGGAAAAAATCACCCTTTCCAGTAGGTTTTGATACTGTGTTTCAGGAAGTCACTTCCTATCCTAAACTTGTTATAGAGCCATGTGTAGCTATAGCTCCTTCCAAATCAACCAGGTGCTGTTTGCCTCCTGCAGCTGCTCACTTTGTGACTTCTGATTGCTCTGCACACCCCACACAGTCCTGCCATTCCTTTAAATGTCCACATAGGAATCAAACCTAGGTATCATAGAGGGCGGGAAAAAAGCTCCCAGGGCTTTTCATCCACCCACATCCCTGACGAAGCTGCAGTTCCAGACTGGGGGCAGCCCCAGGTGTCAGAGGTACAAATACACTGTGCTGTAAAGGGCTGAGTCTCAGTGATACCTGTGCATTCTCAGAAGTGGACATTGCAGCATCTACTGATCTGCCCCTCCTCTGAGTATCCCTGAAGCCAGAGACCTGGAGAAGTTTGCAAGGATAGCTTGTCTTACGTCTGCTGCACAGTATTGTTGTTGGGACATCAAAGGACATAATGGAACTTCCTGGGAAATTGGCTGCAGTCAGTTGAGCAGCACAGGTGGAGGTGGAGCCCTCCCTAGAGGTTGTGCAGGCAGTGCCCTTCATCTATATCGCTGATTTCACCTGTGCTTGCAGAAAACATCTCATGCATGCCTGAGATTTCTGATGATGTTTTAGTAAACCTGACATTCCAAATTCCCCTCTGCTGTAGTGTCCAAATTTTGGGGTCTGGTCTTTGCTGTGAAGTGAGCTGAGACAGCCCCAAATCCCTTTGTCTGTCCATCCCCCTCTGGGTACCCTGTAGGGAGCAAGTTCCTCCCCTCATCACTTATTGTGTAGTGCTTCCTTTTCCCCCCATTTCCCCTCATTTCCCCCTCATTTCCCCTCATTCCCCTCAGCCTTTACATTGCATTATATCCTTTGAGCTTTCTCCCTCCTAACTGGCCCCTGCCTGTTCCCATCTCTGACCTTGCCATGGCACACCTGTATTCCGTTCTCTCCTCCCTGCCTGGGCTGGGATGAGCACAGCACTCCAGCAGAGGGCGCGGGATCCATTCAGGAATAAGCTGTTCCAATGCCTGCTTTTTTTTCTTTTCCTTTTTTTTTTTCCCTTTCCTTCTGCAGCGCTGCTTCAGGTGTGTGAATACTTGCCCCTCCACACTCTGCCTCTAGGACAGTCTCTAGATTTTTCTCTCTTCCTTTGCTGATGGAAGTGTGGGGTGTTGGCCTGCCAAGGTTATTCCATTAGGGTACCTTAGAATCATAGAATCATTGAATAACAGAATAATTCAGGTTGAAAAAGACCTTTAGGATCATCGAGTCCAATCTGTGACCAAACACCACCTTGTCACCCAGCCCAGAGCACTGAGTGACATGTCCAGTCATTTCTTGAACATCTCCAAGGATGGGGAGTCCCTGTACTCCCTGGGCAGCCCATTCCAGTGCCTGTGCACCCTTTCCATGAAGAAATTTCTCCTGATGTCTAACCTGACCCTCCCCTGGCACAACTTGAGGCCGTTTCCTCTCATTCGGTCCCTTGTTCCCTGGGAGCATTCGGCACCCTCCCCCCCGCAGCTGTCCCCTCCTGTCAGGAGTTGTGCAGAGCCACAAGGTCTCTCCCGAGCCTCCTTTTCTCCAGGCTAAACACCCCCAGCTCCCTCAGCCCCTCCTGGTGCTCCACACCCGTTCCCTTCTCTGGACACACTCCAGCCCCTCAATGTGTTTCTATTCCTGAGGTACCCAGAACTGCCCCAGGATCTGAGGTGTGGCCCCAGCAGTGCCAGCCCAGGGCACAGTCACTGTCCTGGCCCTGCTGCCACACCATGGCTGGCACAGCTCAGGTGCCATTGGCCTCCTGCCCCCTGGACACCCCTGGGCTCCTGCCCAGTGCTGTCCCCAGCACCCCCAGGGCCTTTCCCAGCTTTCCAGCCCCTCTGCCCCAGCCTGGAGCTGCAGGGGGTTGGTGTGTCCCAAGGCAGGAGCGGGCCCTTGGCCTTGTGGAATCTCAGACCACTGGCCTGGGCCCATGGATCCAGCCTGTCCAGATCCCTCTGCAGAGCTTCCTGCTCTCCAGCAGATCCACACTCCCACCCAGCTGGGTGTCATCTGAGAAATGACTGAGGGTGCACTCAATCCCCTTGTCCAGGTTGTCATTTAAAGAGAACTGGCCCCAACACTGAGCCCTGAGAACACCTCTGGATGTACTGACCACCACCTGGATATAGCTCCATTCAGCACCACTCCCTGGGCCTGGCCATCCAGCTAGGTTTGACACAGTGAAGAGTGGATTTTAACTTGTGGATACTAACCTGCATGTTTAGAGGACAGGGAAGGTGCAAGGCTGGGAGAAGTGCTAGCTGCCTTAGAGAGCTGCTCTGCCAGTAGGTTGAGATTCCACTGCTCCCTTTTCTAAGTACAATGCATGATCATAGCAATCTTTTCTGGCTTTAAAGTTGATGGCAGATGTACTCCCCAGATAATGAGTCTTATAAAAAAACTGTATGAAATCTCCTGTTGAATTCAATAGCAGAGGTGCTGTTCCAATTTAAAGGTTACAGGATGACACAAAAAAAAAGAGCTAAAGAAATGTTCTCCTTTTCCACTCAGCCTCTGGAACCTGGGTTATTACAGAGCTGACTTTGCCAATACTAAATCAGATGCTTTTGGATGACTGAAAGCTCTCTGTGGACAAGGAAATGCAGGACTGTTCCCCATGTGTGAAGTGCACAGAACTGCAGAGGGCCAAGAGCTGTTCCAGCATGATTTGTCCCCAGGTTTCTCATGGCAGAGCAGTGCCATTTAAAGTTTACTGAAAGAAATCGAAAAAATCCTTTTTTTTTTTTTTTTTTTTTTAGTATTCTATCACATGACATCATAGAATTTTAAATTACTGTTAATCTTGGAGGTATGTACTAAAATACAATAAAATAATGGCAGTACTGCTATACTGTCAGCTATTTTCATTATTAGGTATGAATGCCATCTTATAGACGTGTGTAGCTTAGAGATTTGGCAGCAGGTGCTCTTCTGCTTCTTTTCACCACAGTCTTTGCTCCCCTTATCAGTGAAGGATGGGATGACTCCATGGACCAGGTGTTTAAAAAAGGCTGGATGTGGCACTTGTGCCATGGTTTAGTTGATAAGGTGGTGTTAGGTCATAGGTTGGAGATGATGATCTTCAAGGTCTTTCCTAGCTTGGCTGATTCTGTGATTCTCTAAATCTGTGACTGAAGCCATGCTCTGACACTGGTGCCACCGTGGAGCTGTCTCTTTTCCCCGGGGCAGTGGCAGCAGCGGCAAATGCCTTTGTTATGGTGTGAGACAAGTCTTTGATCCCATGATCACACAGCTGTTTGAACACAAACATTCTTGTTAAAAGTCTCAAACACAACTGTGGCTGAGGCTTCTACAGAGCAAGAGAGCAGAGAGCCTTTGTGTCTTAACACACCTGATGTCAAAAGGCTCTTTTTTTTCTTTTGGCTACCACAGATGAAGTTATCCCGAATTTGGGATGGTGGGGAATGCTAGGGAGCACAGCAAAGCAGATTCAGGGAAGGGAGGATATTTGCTGGCATGGGAAGGGTGGGAGATCTTACAGACATCCAAGGTTTAGTGACTGAAATCCCATTTTGTGCCACTAGAGGATACTCAAACTGCTGCCAGCTTGTAAGAAACAGCTCCTTAATATCTGCTTTTCTGGAAATCAATTGCTAGGAGAAGGAAATGTCTTTGAGAGGAGTAAAGGGAGTAGATGTTTAGGCACATCTAAAATCTTTCTTTTAGGTGGGAGTTCAGTGAATAGAATCACATGCACAAAAATTGAAGCAGTGAGTGACAGCAAACAGAGCTGATGAGCTGACTGTATGTCAAAGCTGCAGCTTTCTCTGCATGAGAAAGTGGCTGGTTCCTAGGAGGTAGAACTGATGGAGCAGCCACATGCTGTTGTGAGAGAGGCTGGAAAAGCTGGTGTGGGAGAGAGAAGGACATATAGAGAGGCTTAGAGAAGGTGCTGGTGGGACATTTTGTTCTGGTTGGATAGCTGGGATCTGGTGGAAGCCAGAGATGTGGTCTTGATTCCAGTTAACATTGCACAGTCGGAGCAGACCACTCAACATTCACTGCAGGACTCATTGCTGAGCTGAAAGGCAATGGGAGTCTTATGTGGGGATCCAGGTGTGGTTTAACTCCTCCAAAAAATCAAACCATTTCAGACAGGGCAGAGCCCAATGCTGTGATGAGCTTCTCAAGGAACTAACAAGAAACCACTACTTTCTGATTCCAAAAGTCAGGCCAAGCAGGGCTTAAAGCATTTTCTTACCCTGGCCAAGTTTGGCTGCATCAAACACACCAGCAGTCTGCTGCTGAGTCTGACAGTGTCACCACAAATCCTCCTATTGGGGTGGATGCAGGGAAAAAATTCCTCTCTGACCACTACTAACATTCCCTGCTCAGCAGGGTCTCAGTTGTAGAGGACCGTGATGGGGATGGTTATCCTGTTACAGTGTGATTTGCATCTTTTGGGGATGCAAAAATGCATCCCCAAAAGATGCATCTGGCAATTAGAGCAACACAGACTTCTTTGCTGCTAATCAAAGAATCTGTACTCCTCTTAAGACCCATGGCAGAGCTCTGTCATGGTAAAGTCACTTTCTAGCATTCCCATCCAACACATGCAGGACTAATGTCCAGGACACATTCTGGGCCTGTCTTTCCAGTCTGTGTCTTCCTTTTAAAGGCTACAGTACTGAGAATGGGATACATACCAGGAAAAAATGTCTCCAAACAATTCCATCCAGAGACTGGAAATAACTTTTTTTCACATGGGGTGGTCAGGAATGTAGCAAAAGGATCCCAGACCAAAAGGCTGTGCTCTGGGATGGAGCTGCTGGAACCAGTCCAGAGCAGGGACACAAAGGGGATCAGAGGGATGGAGCAGCTCTCCTGGGAGGAAAGGCTGAGGAAATTGGGAGTGTTCAGCCTGGAGAAGAGAAGGCTTTGGGGTGACCTCGTTGTGGCCTTCCAGTGTCTGAAGGGAACCCACAGGAAAGGTAGAGAGAGATTCTTGACAAGGGCCTGGAGTGACAGGACAAGGGGGAATGGTTTCACACTGTCAGAGAGCAGGTTTAGATTGGATGTTGGGAAGAAATTCTTCCTTGTGAGGGTGGTGAGGCCCTGGGACAGGTTGGCCAGATAAGCTGTGGCTACCCCAAGCCTGGCAGTGTCCAAGGCCAGGTTGGATGGGGCTCTGAGCAACCTGGGCTAGTGGAAGGTGTCCTTGCCTATGGCAGGGGCATGGAACTGGATGATCTTTAAAATCCCTTTCCAACCCATGCCATTCTATGATTCTGTTATTATAAATTAATGTGACTCCCTTTGCTAACGAGGTCAGACAGACACTCAGTTTTTCCCTTGGTCCTGGCGACAAGGATCTCGTGACTCTCTGTTTCTCAGTGTTATTGTACCTGCCCACCTGGATATCATCTGTATGCTGCTGGCATGAGGACCTGTTTCTACTCTTCTGAGGGCTGTATATCAGTGTTGAATAATGCAGCCAGAAGTCTCTAGAGCTCATGTCCTGCAAGTGATTAAACTGGATTGACTGGCTCCATGCATGGTGAACAAGCTGTAAAACACTGATTTATTGTCTCGATTGCAATAAATTCTGCTGTATAAAACCAAAGTATCTCCAGTTTGCATGGAGACAGTTTGTTTTAAGGTATTTAAAGACACTTTGTTGCTGTCTTGGTTAAATTCTGGTCATTTCTCCTCCCTGTCATCTTGATCTCAAAGCAGTATATAACACACCTGAACATTTTTTTTCTAGGTCATTGGAGTGCTTTTTCATCCACAGGAAGTTTCTCCAGATGCACCTCTGTAATCTTTCAAAATTTCTTTCACAGTTCTTTCTTTTTTATCACCTGTTTGATCTCCTTTTGTCTTATGAATCCTGCCAAATGCTTCCTTGAGTTCTTTCAAATGCAGACACCCCTTTCATTCTGTTGATGAATTGTGGCAGAGTGAAAATTCTATTCTGGGAGGGATACCACAAAAACAAAACAAAACAAAACAAAACAAAACAAAACAAAACAAAACAAAGGTCATAATTTTAAAGCCATTTTTTTATAGGGCTGCTGGGGGGAAAAAGGATTGAGATACCCGTGGTGGGAAAGAAGAAAAGAATGGACAGATTTTCTACTAATCTTCTTCTGGCTCTTGGGTTTTCATCTGTAGAAAGCCATACCAGGCTCATGACTCTGCAAAACTGCATTTTTAGATGTTTTCCCATTATTTTCCATTGTTCCCCCCATTTAAAGTATATTGAGGTTTCTGGAGAATAAGTCAGCTCATACTTCTTATGTCCTGGGTTGTTTTTTAAATGGCATCTCTATATTCAGAGATATATTGATTTTGAAGGTCCATGAGAGAATATTTAGCATGGGCTGAAAGGTTGATCTTCTCCCTGGCATCAAAAAGTGCCAGCCCACTGTGCCAGCTGGGAATATCATCCTGGTGTCTGGAAGCTCTGTGGAATGCAGCACTCCTACACTGTCAGCATTTAGGAGTGGGCAGGGAAACAGGACTGGAACCTTGTGGGGAAAATCTGCTTCACACTTGGTAAAGTTTCCTGTTCCTCTGGAGGGTTTGTCCCAGGAGCAAAGAGAGCTGGGGCAGGGTTGAGGCTTACGCAGCCTATAAGGGAAGACTCTGCCATGGCATTCCTCAGCTAGAGAAACCCAGAGCAGCCTGGATCTGCTGCTGAGTGTACCCACCCTGTGAGGAGGACACTGACAATTAGGAGACTGCATGAACCCTAGATAACCCTAGGTAAGAAAACCTGCTTTCTTTTGCAACAGAGAGCACCTGACAAGGAGGATCACAGGAATAGGATAATCCCAAAAAGGAAGTGCTGTGACACCTTCAGGATCCACCATTAGGAGATCCTGAGACTCTGAATGACACACATACACAAGGCTCAGCTTCTGCTGAATCCAATCCTTGGTAAATAATTGTTGTAGGTTTAGAAGGAAGTGAGTTTTTTAGGAGGTTGTGGTCAAACCAATCATTGCTTGGATTTGAATATTGGCACCTGGTTTGGCCACTGAAGGCATGGACCGCCTCTGAGAACACAGGGGGTTAAAATCAGAGAACGCCCAGGAGAACTCTCTCTTGGTCCTGGTCCGTGAAGGAGGTCAGAGCTGCCCTGACCAGCCAGGGCTGGCTGGGGGAGGGAAGCCATGAGGCCGGGTGAGGTAGGCCAGAGCCTTGGGCAGAGGAGGGGGGTGAAGGCTCTGCAAGATGGAAGGGTGGAGGAGCCCTGAGAAGCACCAAGCCCCCCCACCCCGGGAGAGAAGATAGAGAGAGCCAGTTCCTGTGCTGCCTTGGAATGTGATATTGTGCTGGCAGCATGGCCAGCCAGAAGTGAGGGATGCAGCGTGGGAAGGTGCCCGGCCACTGTGGGAGTTCTGGGCAGACAGAGGTGAAGATTTTAATTCCTTTCTAGAATAATGGGAACTTTACAAATACTGATCCTCCTGAATCAGAATGAGGAGAGAGAGATGAAGCAGGAGGAAATGAGCAGGTGTGAGGAAAGTTGGTGCATGTGAGAGGTGCATGTCCGAAGAAGTGGGAGGAGACAATGGAGTCACCTTGGGCTGGACTCTCTCTTGTATGGCCATGGACAGACCCATGTTTTTCCTGTGACCCAAAGATTGCATTTAGGGAGAAGCAATGCCTTGAAGCCAAAGAGAGTGCAGTGAAGCAGTGGCATGAACAGAGACAGCTGAGGAGGGTGTGGGATGCCCTCTGTCTTCAGAGAAGAGGAAGATCTCTGTTCACGAGGCCCCTCGGCCCCAGGGGGTAAATTTGAGGGGGAGTGGTGTCCCGAAGTTGAGAGACAGCTGCTTTTGTTAGAACTGGGCGGGGCATCCTTGAAAGGGGAACCCTAAAAGCAGTTCTGGTCCATGTGCAGTGGTGAGAGCACTGGACATGGGGGGGGGAGAAGTCACAAGGACAGATGTTATTCAGGCAGTGCCACGAGTGACATGGAAACACACAAGGTTTCAATTGTGTTTCTGAGGGAAGTCTACAGTACAAGGGAGTCTCCTCTCTCCCTGATACGCTTGAGAGTTGATTATTTGAGGGGTGATGATGGACTCAAAAGTTGATTATCTGAGAGATGGTGACGGTGTGGAAATCTATGGTGTTATTTCATGCTGTGGAGGAAAAAAGAGGGAAGAGGAAAAATGTATTTGGAGGGTTTTCATTCTTAGTTTTGTGTCTGTTCCTTTTTAGATGTTGTAATTAATAAAGTTTGTTTCCTTTATTCCTAAGTTGGAGCCTGCTTTGCTCTGTTCCTGATCACATCTCACAGAAGCCACTAGAGAAAGTGTATTTTCATGGGGGCACTGACATTGTGCCAGCCTCAAACCATGACAATACCACAGCACTGGAGAAAGAAGAGGTGCATTTAGGCAACTGACCTAGGAAACAAAACATCTACACTAAGCAGTTGTTTGTAAGGCAGCTGCCTATAGCACAGGCACAAATTCCTTTGCCTGAATTTGGTACCTACCTTACAGGGAGAGAATTCCTTGGAGGTTCACAGCTGTCCTCTGAGGTGGCAGAGTGGCATTTCTAGGGTGCCTGACCTGTGGCTTGGCTTTCCATTGTGCTCCTGTCAAAAACTCAGGCTAGCCCCTTCCTCCCCTGCCACTTTTTAAGGGAAATCAAGTTATTCCAAACAGGTGACCATGGCGGTTTTAAGTGGCTCCCTGTTTTCATTAGTGTCTTCTCCACCAGTGATGCCAGGATTTTAACCCATGGGATCCCACATGTGTCTGTCCCAGTATATCCAACTGGCTGCAGCTGTCCAGCCCTTCCCAAACCAGTTGTTGGCTGGTGCCAAGTTAAAGTAGGGCAGCTAACTTGGATTCCATCTCTGGTTAGCCTCCAGCAAGGTTACTGGTGTGCTTCTGGCCACTGGAGGGCTCTGGTTTTATTTGATAAAATATTTCATGTTTTCTCATTCTGTGAGAGAATGATACTAAAAATTACCAGTGCTGTGGGACAAAAGGAGGGTCTAAACTCCTGCAGAAGCCTCATGCTTTTTCTTGATACTTGGGCATGAAAGTTGAAAATGGGATGTCCAGCTTGCTGCATTATGAATAACCAAGAATCTGGGACGCTTGCTTGCAATTATTTGGGTTATTACAATGATTTTCTCAGCCTCCTGAGGTCTGTCTCTGTGCCAGTGCAGCAAAGATGTGCTCACAAAATCTGTTTGTATGAGAAGGAACACTGGCACTGGAGAACAGAGGCAGGGGTGTGTGTGGAGGGAGAAGCAAAGGGAGATCCACCCCACTTCTAGGAGTCATTTTTATCAAGGGCTCATCAGGGGTAGGAAGAAGGGGAAACCCTAGGTTGTACCTACTTGGATTTGCTAAAATTGTGCCTTTTCCCTCTTCCCCCATCACTGAGAGACCCGTGCGGCACAGAAAAACCTCAGAGAGGGAGCTTTCATTCATTGCAGAGCACTGCACTGCATTCATTATGTGTCCTTGAAGGAACCTCACATTTTGGAGCTGACCCTGAGCTTTCACATCAGGAAAGCTTTTTTATTTTTTTGGCCTTCCTCAGCTCTAGTCCTATTTTTAGAGCCTGTCGTTTTCTCAGGGGCTTCACAGTCTATTTTTAAAAAGACTTTGCAGGCTGCCAAACCATTGTTATTCTCTCTAGGGTGATGTCAACACAGTGCCTATAGTAAACGTGCCTGGCATTTACCATAGGTGATGCTTTAGAACAGATAAACATTAATGTTGAGGGTGAAAAATGCTTTTGCAAGCAGAGCCCTGCTGTAAAGTGTTTAATTTCCACAGGGCATCCTTTTGCTTGCATCGTGGCTTTCCCCTTTTCTGAAACACTGTTGGTCTGACCATCAAATTGCTCACTGCTGCATGAACAGTGATAATGTTCTGTACATTATTAGATCATCTAGAGTGTCTGTAAATCAGGTTTGGCCCAAGTCTTGCAGCATGTCTAATGTTTTTACAAAGTTTTTTTTCCCCTTACCTTTATATTGGGAATAAATTTAACAGCCCAGTTCTGAAAGAAACATGGGGAAAAGTTTAAAGGGTTTAAAATATGAACAGCAGCAAATATTGTTAATAATCATCATGGTGGCATCAATTTTAGTGGAATTTCTCAAATTAATCCAGCATAATCACAGCTTCTTTTTACCTTTGGGAAGAGGGGGGAAAAAAAAGGAAAAATTCAGGAGCAGTTATGTAAAGATGTGGGTGCAGATGTACTGCTGGTGTAAGCTGGCACTGCTCCACTCCTGTCAGTCAAAGTAGTTGAGGTGGGGGAACATTTGTCTGCAAGGGAAGCAAGATTTATCACTGAGCTCTGGTGGCTCCATAGAAATCACAAAATGGCCTGGCTTGGAAGGGACATCCAGGATCATGTGGCCATGTGCCCATCCACTATCCCAGGTTGCTCAGAGCCCCACCCAGCCTGGTCTGGAACACTGCCAGGGATGGGGCAGTCACAACTTCTCTGGCCAACCTGTGCCAGGGCGTCTCCACCCTCAGAGGATGATCGCACATCAGTTGAATGTAGTAGTTGCCCATGTCATGCTCTGATCCCCTCACAAATGTGAGGGATGATGTCTGAATTTAATCTTTTCATGGCTGCTTAAGCCAGTGTCTCTTCTATACTTCCTACTGTAGACAACACTGCCCAAGAGGACAATTCCTGCCCTTCAACCACATGGATTTGTTCCTTGGCCTGTACTAGGTCAGCTGTGCCTTTGAACATTGATTTTATAGACCATGGACACATGTGGAGCACCTCCTCCATCAGCCATTTGTGTGAATGTCATGGCAAGACTGAGCAAAAGCCTCTGTGGGAGGTGGTGAGCCACCCTTCTGCAGAATCACAAAGGCATAGAAACTTAAACTCCCTTGTTTCAGGAAAACTTGAGATTGTAAATACTTTCGCACCTTTGAACCCTGAGTGCTGGTCAAGGAAATAACGCAGTATACAGGAATGGCTCTTTGTGCTGTTCTTGCTCTGAGTCCATTCCCTGAACCCAGGAAATGTCCAGAAGTTTCACAAGTTGGTGGAATTTATTTCAGATGTGAACCTCCAAGGGATTTCTTTTCCATGAGTTTGACCAGCTGAATGCTTGTAAACAGCTACCATTCACAGCATCCTGCAGCAAGGAGTCCAAGGCCAGGTTGGATGGGGCTGTGAGCAACCTGGGCTAGTGGAAGGTGTCCCTTCCTATGGCAAGGGATTTAGAAATGGATGGTCTCTGAGGTCCCTTCCCACACAGCCATTCTGATTTTATGATTCCTATCCCTCCTGTCCCAGCCCTTCAACTCCCATCAGATTTTCAGATTTGTACAAGCTACTCCCTGGGGACAGCAGGGCTCCAAACTGCTGGTACCCAGTTTGCAGTGGAAGTACAGCAGTGACCTGGAGCTGCTGACTCAGCCCTCCCAAACAGAGTCACTGCCTCTCAGACGAACCTGCCCCTTTGTTTGGTGCCTCCTCACTCATATCTTGATCTCAAAGGGGTGCTCAGGGCTCTAAATTTCCCAGCATCCAGTTCTGGTTCTCAAAAGGCCCATCTCAAGTTCACCAGGAGACCTTTGAAATTTTGTGAATCTAACCTGAGACTCACATTTGTAACCAAACCAGAGGGGTTTTGCCTAGGTTTGCATTTCATTGCAGGTGCCTCACACTCTTCTTACATTTCATGCCACTGGACAAAGAGCAACCATTTGGAAGCCCCCAAGAAAACTGCCTGACTTCAAGTTCTGTTGGCAGCAGCCCCCATGCTCTGAGAAGGCACCAGTTCTGCTTCGTGCTGCTGGCAGCTGAGCTGGTTGGCTGCCTCTGAAGGTACAACTGCCACGGCAGATGGCTGGGAGGTTAGCAGGGAGTTTATTCAGAACTCTGAATAAATGAGGCTGCCTTTCCTTGAACAGAATGGCAGCCAAGAGCATGCTCACATCCCCCCCCACAGCTGCACGGTGACATCCAGGAACTCCGTGGTGACCCAGGAGTGGAGGAGACAGCCTGTCTGTCACACACCAGCTCCTTGGCACTGCTCTAACCCAAAGTCTGTGGCAGCTCAGCCAGGCTGTGGGCTCCATCTGTATCTCTGAGGAGGGGAGGTGGTCCAGCAAGAGCTGAACCCACTCTGTTCATGGGGGAATTGAGCAGAGCCTCCATTTTGGGGACATCCTTTCAGACAACCTTTGTGACCCATGCCCAGTCAGCAGCTCCAGGTCACTGCTGTACTTCCACTGCAAACTGGGTATCAGCAGTTTGGAGCCCTGCTGTTCCCAAAGAGTGGCTTGCACGAATCTGAAAATCTGATGGGAGTTGAAGGATTGGGACAGGAGGGATAGGAATCATAAAATCATAGAATAGCTGCATGGGAAGGGACCGTAGAGATCATCCATTTCTAAATCTCCTGTCTTGTGCAGGGACACTTTCCACTAGACCAGAGTCCCATCCAACCTGGCCTTGGACACTGCCAGGGATTGGGCAGCGACAGCTTCTCTGGGCAACCTGTGCCAGGGCCTCACCACACTCACAGGGAACAATTTTTTCTTACTGTCTAATCTAAACCTATCGTCTCTCATTATGAAGCCATTCCCCCTGCTCTGTCACTCCAGGCCTTGTCAAGAGTCTCTCTCCATCTTTCCTGCAGGCTACCTTTAGGCACTGGAAGGCCACAATGAAGTCACCCCAAAGCCTTCTCTTCTCCAGGCTGAACACTCCCAATTCCCTCAGCCTTTCCTCCCAGCAGAGCTGCTCCATCCCTCTGATCCCCTTGGTGTCCCTGCTCTGGCCTGGCTCCAGCAGCTCCCTGTCCTTTCTGTGCTGGCCCCAGGGCTGGATACAGCGCTGAAGGTGGGGTCTCACCTGAGTGGGGCAGAAGGGTAGAATCCTCCCCTCCCCTGCCCTGCTGCCCACTTTGGGGGCTCAGCACAGGGTGGTTCTGGGTCCCAGCACACAGAGCTGGGACAGGGCCAGCTCTCACCCACCAGCACCCCCAAGTCCCTTCTGGCAAAAATTCCCTCTATTTTTCCTTGGGAATAATGAGGTGTTAGATGTTGGTGTTGCAGTGAAGATGGCTGAATAGAAGGAAAGCTGCAAACCCTCAAGAGGTTTCCCCTTCAGTTCCTGTTTTTAAGAGTTAAGCATCTGCACCATGAGCTGAAGCAGATGTGAAAGGCCCTTGGTCAGAGTCTGTGAGTGCTTGCAAAGATACCCACAGGTAATGGGATTTGAGCTGCCAGTTCCTTGACTTCTCCCTCTGCCCCTAGAGTAGCTGCATTAATTTTTATCTTTGAACATTGCTGCTATGCAAAAAAATCCCCACTGATGTTACCACCTCTGAGTCATGCCAGCATATTTGTGTGCCAGTATATTTTAGGAGCAAAGCTGCTGGAGTTCAGTAACTGTAAAGCAGGACTTGATAAGCAAGGTAGTGGTAGTAGCAGGGTATTTATATAAGGGAAAGGAGGTGTAGTGTGCTGTCAGTAAGTACTTGGGACCTTGCAGTATTGATCCCAAATGAGTTTGGCCCAGGCTGTCTCTCAGTCCCTGGATTTTCTGCAGGTTAAATTCCTTTCCTCAGGCTTGGAGGACATATCAGTGTTATCAGCCTGATAGATCACAGAATATAGAACTGTAGAACCTCCTGAGCTGAAAGGGACCCACATGGCTCACCAAGGCCAGCCCTTAGCCCTGCACAGCACAGCCCCAAGAAGGTACACTGTCCTTTGCTTCAGATCTGTTCTTACTACAGGCACTTGGAGACCTTATCTGCTAAGTGATAAGACTCATGTATCACATCTGTCTTCTCCCTTCAGGCTGTTGCACAACTAATGACCACTGATATGGGATTAAAGCAGTGTTGAATCATCAGCAGGACCACTGGAAAGAAGGTATGGATGTTCCTCACATTTCTACTGCACTATTGACAGCAGATGTGGGAGCTGCTGACCACAGCTGCAGGACGAACAGCACCTGCTCTGAAATAAGGCCTGGTGAGACAGAGTTATTCTTGTACATTTTGGGCTGCATTTGAATGGACACTATGTGCTTTTGCTCTGTGTCATATTTGCTTTAGCAACAGAAGTCCTCAAAAGAATTTGCAGTGTCCCTTCATGGGGTGTAGAGTCTTGCAGTGTCCTATTCCTGTGTCTGTACCACAATGGGTGTGTAACCATGATCTGAAGTGTAGGTGGAAACCTGTGAGGCATCTCTGGACTTGTAGTGCCCTGGAGTTGTGCTGGACCATGCAAACATAACTCCCCAACTCCCTAGCTGCTTTATTCCAAAGAAATGGTCATCATAGAATCATAGAATGGTCTGGGTTTGAAAGGTTTTGAAGTTCATCTCGTTCCACCCCCCTCCATGGACAGAGACACCTCCCACTAGCCCAGATTGCTCAGAGCCCCATCCATCTGGCTTTGATCCTAGTGATCAGATCAGTGCTCTGCCTTTTCAGTCCTTTCCCAGAAATTCACCTGCTCCCTTGAAATACAGGAGAGAAACCCTTCATTCAATGTCTATCCCTGAAACACAGGAGAGAAGCCCTTCATTCAGTATCTATCCCTGAAATACAGGAAAAAAGCCCTTCATTCAGTCTCCATCCCTGAAATACAGGAGAGCAGGCTTTCATTCAGTCTCTAACCGAGCTCCTTGCTCAGATCCATGTGCAGACAAGTCCTGCTTGTCAGGCTGTGGTTTCTGGGTTGCTGGTCTGCAGAGCCCTTGCTGCTGTTCCAGGGGAATTGGCTGGCTTCAAGGTGACAGGTTACCTCTTTGCTTCCAGCTGCTAGAAGCTAAAGAATGGCAAGAAGCTAAAAATACCTCTGAGCCAACACCTAATGTCACTTCTCCTCACGAGGGGTTTCTGCAGTTGCCACGGGGATCTTAAGCAATTGCACAGGGGAGGGGATAAATCTCTATATTTTTGTGAATAGATGGGGAGGCACCCAGGAGAAAAATCCCTCTATGAAAAAGCTGTGCAGCCACGTGCTTTGATGCCTGGATTGAAAAAGCTAAATGTCCATGGATTTAGACCAGCCAATGGTGTGTGAGTGCTATATTTGGAAAGCACAGTGCAGAATTATGGCACATGCATCACATGTGAATTGGAAAAGTGCAAGCTATTTTTGGAGCCTGTTTGCATATGTGCTGAGTCAAGGTTTGCACTGAGAGCAAGGCTGCATCTAGCATCTCTTAAATCTACTTTAGCAAGGTTATTAGTTTTCAAGCAAGCTCTGGGTCCCATAAAAATCCTTTCTTCCTCTGATTTTATTAGTATCTCAGCATTGCAGGGAGATTAATTAGAAAAGACAAAAAATTAAGTGCAAAAGGGGAGGCACAAGGAAAGGGGAAGCAATTTAGAATTGGAGGGGGCTGGGCTCTGAAAAGGTATTATTTAGATAAGTACAGAAAGATCAGAACAGCATAAAAATATGGAAAGGCAGAAGGGGCTTGTAAAGAAGGTGGGAAATGTATACCTTGTGCTATTTTTGCTGAAGGAAGCCTATTTACAGGGAGCAACCCCTGGAGAAAACAGGAATTAGGGAAAGAAATTGAAGCAGCAATGCATGAATTACAGGCAGCCCAATGCATGAATTACAGGCAGCCCTTGTGCTAATTTGAAAACAAACCAATGAGAGATCCCAAGTCAGAACTGAAAGCCTGTTGGTCAGGGTGGCAGTAGCAGTCCCATTTAATGGTGTCTGCAGTCCTCTTGAAGTGATAGATGTGGTTCTGTTGAAGCAGTGATTCTGTAGAAGGGGTGGGTCTTCCTCTGAAGGTCTGGTGGTGATTATATAGCTCTTGTCCTCTGGGAATGCAGTGGATAAGTCTGCCCGTGGCATTCCAAGCCTCAGATTACATCCAGGTAGGAATGCTTGGCTCCTCCCCCTGGGCAGAGTATCTCACAATGGGATGATGCAATTTTGTCAGTCATGCAGTGAGACTTGATGGTCCATTAACACAAGAAAGCCCCTGGAGTTATCAGGGATGAGTCATGAAGGAGATAAGGAACACTGCCCCACCTCCTTTAATGGCTTCTGAAGATGATGGCAGAATACATACTTTTGGTTACATCTTACACTGTAACCTAAAACAGCCCTGGATTTGGGGGCAGGGAGGAAAAGCCCCTAGCTTGCATGGCAAAGGGATGCCAGCTGAGGATAACACAAAACTGACTGTCTGGGGATGGTCTCAGTGGGGGCACTCTGTTCCCAGAGGACACAGCCTTTTGCAGTGCCTTCCAGAGCAGAGCTGACTGTCCTCACAGATGACAGACTCTCAGAGTTTCCTGTACAGCTATACAGTTTTCTGTATAGCAAGGGATTTTTCTTATCAACTGTTTCCAGGAGGCAAAGGTCTCAAAGATTAGACAATTAGACCGCTGTGGTCACTGGGGAGAACTTGAGGTTCAACCAGGCCAAGTTCTGGATCCTACACTTTGGCCCCAATAGCTTCCTGCAGTCCTCCAGTCTGGGGCAGAATGGTTGGAGAGGGAAAGGGCCTGGAGGTGCTGGTGACAGTGGCTGAATGTGAAGCAACGTGTAAGCAAGAAGGCCAATGGCATCCAGCTGGGAACAGCAATGGCGTGGCCAGCAGGATCAGAGCAGTGATTGTCCCGCACTGCTGGGCACTGGTGAGGCCACACCTCAAATCTTGTGCCCAGTTCTGCACCTGTCACTGCAAGATGGACATTGAGGGGATGGAGCATGTCCAGAGAAGGGAACGGAACTGGGGAAGGGTCTAGAACACAAGTCATATGAGGAGCAGATGAGGGAGCTGGGAAAGGGTCTCAGCCTGGAAAAAAGGAGACTCAGGGGGGATGTTCTGGCTTTGCATACCTCCCTGACAGGAGGGGACAGCCAGGTATTCCCAGGGAACAAGGGAAACGATGAGAGGAAACAGCCTCAAGCTGCAGCAGGGGAGGTTCACATTGGACATTAGGAAGAATTTCTTTACTGAAAAGGTGATTAAATATTGGAAGGGGCTGTCCAGGGTGATGATGGAGTCCCCATCCTGAGAAGTGTTTAAGGAAAGACTGGACATGGCACTGGGTATCATGGTCTGATGTTTGGTCACAGGTTGGACTTCATGATCACAGAGGTCTTTTCCAACTAGAATGATTCTGTGATTCTGTGATTCAGGTGTTCTCCTGTGCCACAGTTTTCCTTCTGCTGGTGGGAAGCACCAGCCCAAATCTGCAGAGTGGGTTAGAGTGGGGCATATGGGAGGCTCTGTCCATCCAGGTGTGGCACTAGAGAACTTTCTTGATCTGGTGTGTACAAAAGTAGGCTTGCAGACACAGAGAACACAGTGCTGGCACAGCAGCAGGCCCACCAGTCAGACAGGAAGGGAGCAGGAAGGTGCCTGGGAGCTCTGGGAGAACAGGAAAGTGTTTTTAAACTACATGAGATGGGAAGCATAGCAACAGCAGTCTGAGCACTGGCTTGTTGGTGGAGGTCCAGATGAGGTCCAGAGCAGAAACATTCTGTATTGTTCACACCAAGTGCAGTCCTGCAGAGTTTGTAGGATATTTTAAGGCCCTTAAATTCCTGGTGAGGTTGGCTGTAGAGATTGACCCCAGGGGAAAGAGGAAAAGGGAGCAGCAGTACCTGGACACAAATAAACATCCCTGTTATGTTGGTAATACCATGTCATGCAGCAGGACATAAGGAAGAGGTGGGATTCATGCTGATCTCTCTAGGAGAGTACTCTTGACTCAATTTATGATTTCAGTTCCTAGAGACACAGATATCAACATCAGACCTGACACACACCTACAGACAGGGTAATGAGCAATTACAAGCAGCTGATGGCACTTGGTCTGTTCAGCTGGAGAAGAGGAGATTGAGGTCACCCCTGGCACACTGCCTCCTATGTTTGCCCTCCTGGAGGCTTTAATCCTGATAGAACCAGACCTACGTGGTCCTTTCTGGGCCCTTATCTGCCTAAGTACATGTGGTTCAGAAGAGTTTGATAAAATGATACCTATTCTATTTGTCCTCTTTCAATCAGAGAAAATAAAAACTGAAATCAACTCCAGTGAAGAAAAAAAAAGTTTGAAATACACATGGGGTTTCAAGTCCTTGTCTTGAAGATGAGCCCGAGAATGGGTTAACACAAGAATAAAAATGCAAATGTTGATGTAGTTTCCCAATTTGGAAAGCAGACACAAGCCAAAAAAAATTCCAACATAACAATACCCACAAAACAAACCAAATCAAATTTCCCTCCAGTTTCCAGCTTGAACAAGGATCCAAAATCTGAGGAGAGGCAGAGGAAAATTGTGCAGGACCCCACTTTTAAGCAGCTCTATTAGATTATTTTTTTACACCATTTTTTTTCTTCATATAACCAGATAATAGAAAGCAGCACTTTTCCAGATCTTAGTGTGGAGTTGTTTCCATGTAAAACCACTTAGGTTCATCACCTTCCTTTCTGCTACTGTAGATCCCCAGCCTGAGAGCTGAGCTTGAGTCTAAACATGACTTGGACCTGCTGGAAATCTGAGTGCTGATTTCAATCAATACCCAGATCCTATCCTGGAACTTTGATGAACCCAGCCTGAGATTCACGCTGGTAATCAAACCTAAGCAGAGATCAGTTTTAGTTTCAAGTAAGAACGCACCCACCTTCCTACCTGTCTTCACCTTGACCAGGCCATGGGATGGCTGGCTATCTCCTTGCATACCATTAGCTTTTTGGGATATATGATCAGCCCCCTTGTCCTGCAATTTGTAACCCACCCATTTGAGCTATGTTGTCATGAAATCAGCTTATTCCCACTTAGTGTTCTCTGCAGTTGACATAGCCACGGAATCACAGGATATCCTGAATTGGAAAGGACCCACAAGGATCATCCAGCCCAACTCCTGGCCCTGCGCAGACACTCCAACAATCCCACCCTGTTCCTGAGAGCATTGTCCAAATGCTCCTGGAGCTCTGGCAGCCTTGGGACCGTGACCATTCCTGGGGACCCTGTTCAATGCCCCACCACCCTCTGGGAAAGAACCTTTTCCTGACATCCAACCTAATCCTACCCTGACACAGCTCCAGGCATTCCCTTGGGTCCAGTCCCTGGTCAGAGAGCTGAGATCAGGGCCTGCCCCTCCTCTTCCCCTCATGAGGAAGCTGCAAAACTGCTGTGATCTGTGACCTCAGTCTCCTCTTCCCCCGCTGAACAGACCAAGTGCCCTCAGCTGCTTTTCATGCAACTTCCCCTCCGGGTCCTTCCCCATCCTGGTGGTCCTCCTTTGGACACTCTCTATCAGCTCTAGATATTTCTTATGTTGTGGCACCCAAAACTGCCCTGGCACTCAAGGTGAGGCCGCCCCAGCCCAGAGCAGGGTGGGACAATCCCCTCCCTGGCCTGGCTGGTGATGCTGGGCCTGGTGCCCCAGGACAGGGCTGTCCCTCCTGGCTGCCAGGGCACTGCTGGCCCATGTCCAGCTGGCCACAGCCTGGAACCCCCAGGCTGCTTTCCATAGCACTGCTCCCCAACATCTCCTCCTACAGTCTGTCCATTCAGCCAGGCTGGCTCTGCTCTGGGAATGACTCTGCCCAGATGGTAATGAGCCTGACAAGGGCTCTCTTCACAACTGTGTATAAAGATGCCATCGTGGACAGATCAGAGTCAACAGCACCACAATTGCCAACCCACGCAGCCACCTCTGCACAGCAGCATTCCAGCGCTGTGTAGAAAACAAAATGCCTGCCTGACCCACAGAAGTCTGCCCTGCCAACAACCCTCACCAGCTGTGAACAGAATCAGAGACAATACATCAGCAGCTGAATTCACACAGCACTTCTTGCTTGTGGCAGCAGAGTGGCCATTTTCCACTGGAGAAACTGAGCTACAACAAATTGAAAATTCTTTGCAGAGGTCAGTCCTACACCCAGGAATAGTGACTGCACTGTTGTACAAAAGCGATGATCTTGTTATTTTGGTGTTTTCTATATTGCTTTGCAAAAATCACGTGAAAAAATCGTTGTGTTTGCATCCTCTTCGCTCTCAGATTGTCTTAACTCTCTGACCCCTTGTGTCTGAAGAAATATGCAACAATCTCACGGGATCATATAGTGCTCACAAATAGGTGTCTATCAATAAATTATCACTTAAAACCCCAGTTACATTAGCCTGCATAGATCAGGTAAATCAATTGCAGTGTATTCTATTCTGGATATCTGAATCAGATGCTTGGTGGTCTGGGAGAAATAGTCTCATCAATACCTTTAAAATGGACTTCCTTTGGTTGTTTTGAATAACTGACTTTGAATATTCTGCTTCTTTCAACTCTCTGACCACTAGGCTTTGTTTTTTATAATAGAGTATTTAATTCACAAATTTTAAAACTGTAGCTTGACTAATAACTCTCATAAGCAATGGGGCTCTTTGTACAGGATTTTTGGTTTCAAAACAAACACAACTCTTACTGGTGTCAATGTCAGTGGTAAATGTGTCCCACTAGGCCCCTCTCTCTTGAGAGGACAGAACATAAACCTCTGGTCCTTGATACCACAGCTCTTCTAGAGCAACAAGGTCTGAAAAAAATAAGCAGTCAGCTTCCTAGGGTATCCCAGAGGTGCTTGGGGAATTACAGCATGGAGGGTGGCACTCTTCTGTAGCAGGAACTGAAAGTCAGAGCAGGAACATCCTTGTCAGCCTCAGATGGCATCAGATGTCCATGGTAAAGCAACTGCTCTGAATCATGGAGATCCCAATGATGGCCAACGGAGACAAGAGAGATCTCCTTCTTGTCTGAAGCAGCGTTGGCTGGCGATCAGCTGTGTCACTGGGCTGCAGGAGCCAGCACTGCCTGGATTTCCTGTTCTGCAGACCCAACCCAAACAGCCTGCCTGCAATATAGGCACTGCCACAGGCCTGACTGGCATCTCAGCCTCTCCCCAGGTGAGATGGCAAATGAGCTTGGGTGAATATAATGGTGTCCATGTTTTCACTGGTCAGAGATGGAAGAATGAATAGAAGGAAGAATGAGCTACAGGCAGTCTGAGGAAGATGTTTTGGAAGATCACTAGTAGGCATTCCATGGAGATTGAAAATACTTGTTGGTACATTGGTCAGATGTGCACCTGGAATTTCATATATATATAATAATGACAGCTATAGCAGACCCCTTCCAAGACTAGTGCTAAAATAGACTCTGCACTGTGAATTTCTCTTGGCTAAATATGTAAATAAAACACCAACAATAACTAAGCTTTTTGGAGGAGGCACACCTCTGATGCTGGTCTTATTTGGAACGGAAGTAGCCCTGCTGAAACTGATGAAAAACCAGTACTATTTGAACCTGGCCTAAAACATGCCCTCATCTCCCTCTGGCTGACAGGAATGGTAACCACTTCCACTGTGTGACACCTGTGCCATTAAACATCTCCACAGTTAAGGGCAGCAGAGATATTTTATGGGCATGGATCCAGGAAAGAGTGCTTGAAACACATCAGGAGCATTGCTGACTTCATTAAGATTCTGCATGTTTAAACAACTTCTTGAGAGCCCTGGTGGATGAAGTTTTACATATCTAATACAGAGCCCTGAAGGTCGAGGTTTGCCTCTGAAAGTAACTTTATGTGGTTTAAGCCATCCATCACATTGAAATAATGCTGTTGTTGGGTAGGAGACACGACTATTTTTATGGCTGTGTGTAATACTTTCCACTGTCACCAAAGTGCTTTTCTGAGTGATAAATGTGTAGATTTCCTGCTTCCCTGGGCCTGAAGGAACAGAGGAGGGATGGTGGGATGCAGTGCCTTCTCCCTGTTTGTACAAGCATTGCTGGTGGAAGGGGGGAAGCGCCCGAGATGGAAACTGGCAGCGCTCAGGCTGCAGATGCCCTCTGGCAGGAGGCACATCAGCAGGCTAATTCAGAACAGGAATTTCTTGTTTACACAGCTCACCATCTGCACGGAATTGGCTTCATCTTCCCATCTGTGTGTGGAAATGGGAATGCTGCACCTGCTTAACTCATTGTAGCCTTTGGAGAAACAAAAGTCTTTTTCCTGTTCTGACAACACCTTTCTCTTGCCTGGAAGAACTGCTGTAATCTGGGCCTGCATGACACAGTGGTAACTACTTAGTGCTAGAAAGATCAAGGGAATTAGGCTATAAATGGAAATGGAGGACTGATTATATGTTGTAACTTGCTGAAGATTCACTGTGAGAAGTTTTATAGAATCATAGAATGTCCTGAACTGAAAAGGAACCACAAGGATCATCCAGTCCAACTCCTGGCTCTGCACAGGACAGCCCAAGAATTACCATGTGCCTGAGAGCGTTGTCCAAACACTTCTTGAGCTCTATCTGGCTTTGTGCTGTGAGCACTGCCTGGGGGAGCCTGTTCAGTGTCCAGCCACCCTCTGGGGGAAGAATCTCTTCCTGAAAACCAGCCTAACCCTCCCCTGACCTAGCTCTGTAATAGCTTTAGATCTTCCTACTATTGTGGCACCCAAAGCTGCCCCAGCCCAGAGCAGAGTGGGACAATTCCCACTCCAGACCTTGCTGGCCATGCTGGGCCTGGTGCCCCCTGGGACAGGGATGTCTCTGCAGGCTGCCAGGGCACAGCCAGGTGCCATATTAAACATGCCTTGTCTCTCCCTGAGGATACAAAAATGACCATTATAATTGTTTCAGTGATGATATCTTCCTCAGTTCACATGGTAATGCTGCATTTTTCCTAGCAAAGGCCTGTGCAATCCTCTGATGGCTTCACAAGGAAATTTAATCCACAGGATGGAAAGGACTATGGAGCAGTGTCTCCAGGTGAAGCCACACTTTGCCTAGCTACTGTTTTTTCTGAGACAGAGGGAACTGTAAAGCGTAAATGCGTGGTGCATCCTCTGTTAATGGAACTGGAACTTCTTCAGTTTGGTCTCATATCTTTTTTTGCAAGGTGCAAGTTATGAAATTTGCCTGTTCTTAAACCAGTTGAAACAGCTCAGTTGCTTATCCCCTTCAGACAGGCACAGTTCTAAAACACCTGCACACATCTACTCTGAGGCAAACACGGCGGCACTGAGAGTTCCCTCAGCAAAACTCTTCCCACTGCCTGCATCTGTGTGGCATAGGAAGGCAGAGGGGACAAGTAATCATTCTCCACTCCACATCTAGATGAAGCAAACTTTTCTTTCTTTTCCTTACACCTGCATTTCTAGACCCGCATTTCAAGACCCGAAACACTGTCACAGCTCCAATGTTCCCCAGTGTCCTGAAATGCAAGAAAGGTATTTTCTTAAACAGTTTCTACCCTTTCTGCTCCTCTGTGACAAATGAAGATGCCTCTTCACCTCCAAAGAAGCAGCTCTTATTCTTTGTACTGGTGAGCGAATTTATGTCAGGATTGCTCTCCGAGAAGACTGGCAAATTCTTTGGGAGTGTGGCTCCACTTTCTGTTTCTGGAGCTTACCTCTCCTATTAGAAGCAGTGATTTAATGTATCTTGCCTTTAGCTTGACTGTTGGAGAAAGCAAGGCCCTAGCTCCATGGAGTGCCTTTGTCAGCACCTGCCAGCCCTTCACAAAGCAATGGCTGATTCTCTCTTGAGAGATTTCTGCTACCACACAGGTCTGAGGAGCTCATGTAGATGACTCCCAAGCCCACATTTAATACTACAAAGACCATCAGTAGGAGTAATTTGCAGATACTCTGAGTGGGGGGGATTGTGCCCCTCTGCCCTGCTCTGCTCAGCTCCACCTGCAGGGCTGCATCCAGCCCTGCGCCCAGCACAGGAAGGAGAGGGGCTTCTGGAACCAGTCCAGAGCAGGGACACCAAGGGGCTCAGAGGGATGGAGCAGCTCTGCTGGGAGAAAAGGCTGAGGGAAGTGGGAGTGTTCAGCCTGGAGAAGAGAAGGCTTTGGGGTGACCTCCTTGTGGCCTTCCAGTGCCTGAAGGGAATCCACAGGAAAGATGGACAGAGACTCTTGAGAAGGTCTGGAGTGACAGGACAAGGGAGAATGGTTTCACACTGTCAGAGAGAAGGTTTAGATTAGATATTGGTGAAGAAATTCTTCCCTGTGAGGATGGTGAGGCCTTGGCACAGGTTGTGGCTGACCCATCCCTGACAGTGTCCAAGACCAGGTTGGATGGGGCTCTGAGCAATCTGGGGTAGTGGAAGTTGTCCCTGCCCATGGCAGGGTCATAGAACTGGCTGATCTTTAAGATCACTTCCAGTCCAAACCTTTCTGTGATTTTATGATTTCCTGAAGTGCAGAGTAGCAGTGATACAGCAATCATGTGGTGCAGGTGGTGTCCCTGTGCATGCCTTTGCCAACCCCTTTAGCCCTGTTCAGCATCAGCCTGAGCTGTCTATGTAGCGAAGGACCTTGGAGTTATGAGAAAATCTTATCCCTTGTTTTCTTATCCAGCTGCAAGGCAGATTAACTTTTTTACGGCAACAGTTTCTCTACAATTTTTTGAAATATATGTAGATCTTGATGCACTGAGCTTTCTCTCAGGTCATTTAATGTTCTTATTCCCACTGAGCTCTTACACTAGACAGAAATGCCCTGAAGAACAGGAGGCAAATCAAAGTACATTCTGCTTGCTTTGGATCTTAGGGCTCCCAGCATTTGAGTTGTTGAAAACACACAGAGTTTTGTAGATTTTGATTTTGCTTTGTGGTGGGGGCAGGTATTGTACTTTATTGCATGTTACTGTTTGAAGAAATACATTATTTTAAGCCATGGAAATTTTCTGTGGAAAACTTGGATTAAAATCCCAGTCAAGTTTACATGTTTAACTGCCTTACTCTTGGTGGATGGAAATGAATCAAAGAAACAATGGAATTTGGTTCACCCTATGGATATGCCTCTGTACGCACCAAATCTCACAGATACCCAAACATGATTCCGTGTAATTCTCCATTCAGTTTTGCAGGGACACGAAGGATGAGCTCAACCCACTGTAGAGCAAATACTGGTGAAGAAAGAATGTTTCTCTTTGAAGGGAGTAAAAGGGATATTTTGCAATATACCTGTGCAAACCTATGGGAAGTCAGGATAAGTCCTGTGAGAAGTGAGAGCAGGTCACAAAATCCTCATGCACATACAGCTTAACAAGCCAGCACAATCTTTGTGGAGTTTTCCTCAGCTTAAAAAAAAACTGCTCGAGGTTTCTTTCACTGGCAGTTTTTTTACCCATAGTGGGAGTTTGTTTACTTTTACACATTGGTAGAAGGTGTGAAAGAGCTTTTGTGGAAGAGGTGCTGGTAGTGAGGTAATTCCAGGCAGAGTGGGAACGTGACAGTCCTGCTGTGCCTGCTGTCAGCCCTGGATTCACGGCTGCATGGCGCCTGGGCTTCCCACACCTACACCAAAGGCCTCCTGTTCCTAATCCTTTTGCTCCCCCCACCCCTCAGGTTCACTCCTGACCATCTCCCAGTTTCCCGAGCAGAATAAGAAATGGGAAGCACAGCTTGGGATTCCTGCAGCTGCTCCCCTGTGCTCATCACTCCTTCCCTCCCAGCCAGAGAAAAAGGGCAGTTCCACACCCCTACTCCTGTTACAGCCCCCAGCAGCAGAGATTTGGGGCTCATTTTACTTTGGTGAGTGCCAAATCTGCCACATCTTGCAGTGGAATTTGAAGGATTTGGGGCTGATATGAGTGATAATATTCCCTGATAATTCTGGTGAGCAGCAAGCAATGAGCCCAGCTTGACTGAGGCGATGTGTGGTTGCAGGGGACTGTCCAAGCTCTGCTGTTGTGGTCTGAGAGTCTGATCTTCTCTGCTTGCAATGAGAAGGCAGTTTGTGTGTGCTATTTACTTCCCCTTCATGCTCTAGCAGACCAGAAAACCTTTGGAAGTGCACCAAGAGTGTGTGTGTGTGTACTAGAGGACCAACCCAGCTGAGGGACTAAATATTCCACAGGCAGCACCTTGGGTGAAAGGCAAGAGACAAGGTCTTTTGCAGTAGGCTAACTGGGATCTAGGATGGGAACCTAAGTAAAGCTCTTCTCCCTTGTTCCCTGAATTCTTCCCTGATTTTAGGTAGACATGCCTGTACCTCATTAGTCTTTGCCACTTTGAGACTCAGCTGATGGATGCAGGGCAAGGAAAATATTCCTTTGTGTACCCAATAATGAATGAATGAGCTGCTGTCAGCTGAATCCAAACAGCTTCTGGAACTGTGGGTCTATTTCTTACCACCTTGAATGAACATCCTCCTGTTGGAATCTCAGATTTTGGCCTTGGTCAGTGAAATTCAGTAACTCTAGTTCATTTTCCTGTTTGGTCTTCTGAGCTTGCATAGAAATGGTTTTACTGTTTTCCTATTATTTCCTAGAAATTTGGTAATACTATTATTCTGTCTCCATAGCATTAAACTAACTCCTCTTCTGCTCTTTGGATAATCATTTTGCCCTATTTTCCCTATTCCATATTCTACCAAAATTCAGAAACTTCCTATAAAAAAAAAGCACAGCTTTAATTTCTTTGTTTAATTTCTAATTTGCATTAGGGGTAGGTAAGACCACGGAGAGAGGGAAGTGCCAGTGGTTGAATTCATGGCTTTGTTTTGACAGGCATCATCCTGAAAGAAGGTGTACACAGGAGCTTGTGGTGGAAAAGAATCCATGCAGGTGTTAGAAGCCAGACACTGAGGCCAAAGCAAGCTTCTGAACAAAGTGTGAGGTACAATGTTTGTTCTCTTAAAAAATTAGACACTCCTTAGACACTCCACTGCCAGAAATGTAATGAATATGCTCTTCCACCTGAGGAGGTGCCATGGATTTATTTTTCCCTAGTAAGAAGAATTTGTGTGCTCCTTATTCCCAGTCATATAGTTAAATTAATGTGTATGTCTTTTTCTGCTTCACACTAAACTCTTCTTTCTAAACTTTGCTTTGCAAAGGAGTTGTTTTTACTTCATCTTTTCACTCTGTTATCCTGTGTCTGTGCACACCAGCCTTTCTTTAACTCTAATGTGTTTTAAGCAAGTCTTTGATAAGCCAGAATAGCAGCTGTGAAGGGATTTGTGTTTTTCCTTCTGCAGCACGAACCAAAAGTCAGAGAAGCAGCCCAAAGGAGAACAGTTGTGCTCAGTGCAAAGACAAAATACCTCAACAAACAAATAGAAAAATAAGTGGCAGCTCAAGAATTTCAGCCAACTTTCACTACTCTCCAGAGTGGTTACAAATCAACTGGAAAAATACTGCCAAACATTGTCATCCCTGTTGGTGACAGATATGCTGAGCACAAGTCATTTATAAACCTTCCTTTGTTTGTACAACTTAGGGGCATTTGCTGAATTGGTTTTAATTTCTTCTTTTTCTTTTTTTTCTTTACCTACTGGCAGTAATTCACAAATAGCTTTAGATCCAGGCAGCAGTAAGAGAAGGTAATTTATCACTGTTTTAAACTTACACCATGCTTGGACTGATGGCATTGAGGAGTGCATGGAGAAGTAGTGGCTTTCACTAGGCCAGGTGATAAAATTGTAAAACACAGGCAAGCTCTCTGTCACACACAAGTCCCTTCATCACACTGAGTGCTCAGTTTATTTTCATGTTCCTCCCATGTAATACCACTGCAAATCTGCAGAAATCAATAGAGTTGCATTAGCATAAAATTAGGGAGCCCCAGCAGTAAATCATGCCATGAGTTGTTGTTGATGAGCTCCAAAGCAGAGCTTTGTTTCCTGCAAAGGTCAGGGTGATGGATTGTGCAACAAATTTTACCTCCTCTGCTACATGTTTATTGCTAAATGGCTTTCACAAAGCAACAAAATAGGACATATCTTACCCTTCCCCACAAGCTGGAGGTTTTCTCAATTCAGTAAGATAAAAGCAAGGCCCTTCATCCTGCTGGGTTTGGCAAAAAGGCTGTGTCTGTTACGTTAAACTTGCGTGTGTCTGGGAGCATCCCTGGGAGCTAGAATGTCACTGCCTGTGCTAGGAAAGAACTGGCATAGAACTGACCTTTCCTAACTAGTCCTAACTCCAGTCTGCAGGCAGTCATCTCCTGTTTAGGAGCAGTCTATCAGATCTGGGCCCTTCTTTAGCTCCTCTGAGCACAGAGCTGCCCCAGACACTGACCAGATGGGAAGTTTGGATGCTCATGTCACTCATGACCCTTCCCTACCTCGAAGCAGAGCTATCCGTTTCTGCCAAGAAATCCATCCCTGCCTGATGGATAGCAGCACTTCAGTTTTACACTCCTTGCTAAGTTAAAGATGATTTCAGCAAGCTGGCAGATGAGGAAGCAGTGATAGGAATATGCACAACCCATTTGCTCTAAGAATTTTATGGTTTTGAAGACACTTAGCTGGTGGAAACTTTGAAGAGAACCAGTGTTTATTGAAGCCAGCAGCCAGGGACACCTGTATTTGTGAGAACGAGCAGAAAAATGAGATCTGACTGGCTTGAAGTCACACTGAGGACTACAGTGGCCAAGCAAAAACTATCTGGGATGACTGTGTGAACATAAGCAAGGAGGAAGCTTGGAAATTTCACATAATAAATTCTCTGACCTGGAGCAAACAGCAAGCATAAAAAGGGAGTGACAAACTAAAGGAGAGTAAAGGATTGGGAAGAAAGTCCAGAGACACCATGAAACTCAAAAGTTCACCCCTCCTGCCACATAATGTTCACTCCTTCCTCTGCATGTGGACTTCTTGTGGAACAGTGAGCCCAAGCTCCTGGACTCCTTGAGGAGTGCCTGTAGTTGATAAGCCAAGACCTCTGTGGTGAGGCCTGAGAATATAATATTCATGTTTCTTTAGAGTGGGTGTTTTATTTTTACAACCTCCTTTCCCGATCCTTAAGAACTTTATAAGACACAGCTTGGGAGTGTTAGTCTATGGAAATTGCTCCTGTAAGCCTGACCTCAAGCCTTATGACTGTCCAAACCAAATATAAACCCCATTAATTTTAATTTTTTTTTTTCCTCAGCCACAGGAGTACTCAGAAGCCCAGACCAGTAGGCCCTGGAACCCAGGCTGAAAATATAGCAAACCATTCAGACTGCTTTCTTGAGAGGTCACAGGGAAGATATAAATATTTTAATTTGCATTTTAAATATTTGTACAGCATAAAAGAATATTTACACTGAAAAATAGAGGTCTGAAAAGCTGAAAAATGTCAGAACTGGTGTAATTTGTACTGCACAGAGGTTTTACAACTTTTGCAGTGTGACAGGGGCAAGTTCTGAAGGTTTTCTCTGAGGTAACAGAGCAAGTGAGCCAGCCATGGCTGGGACAATCACCAGGAATGTGGGATAGTTTGGGATGAGAATCTTGCTGTGCCGTCTCCAACATGCCCATAAGTGCCCCAACTCCAGAGGCATTACTCCTCCCTGCAGCTGCTCCTCTTTCCATAAATAATTCAATATTCATTGAGGGAAGGACCTGAACCTCAGTTTCCCACATCCTGTGTGAACGCCTGAACAACAGCACTGTCAAATCAATCTCTTGCAAAATGCTCTCCTCTCTCAGCAAGTGTTTAAGTATTTATGCAGGTTAGATACACTCTAGCAGGGAAAACTGTGAAACACCTGCCCTGGGCTAGAAAGATCCCTTTGGATGTGGCTTTGCCGGAGCAAAGGAGGGACAGGAGACTCAGGATGAAGTTCCCTGCCTAATCCAGGTGTTGAGAGGTAAACCTACGTGTGATACACAAGGAAAATAGACTCTTTCACCCTGCTTTTTATCAAGGTTTTTTCCTCCTGGACCCAGGATTCTGCATCCCCAGAGTTTTCACTGAATAAAAACATTGTCATGAAAGGTTTCTTTTTGCCATGGTGATATTTTATAGCAGAAATTTTGCTGAAAATTCCTTAACAAACAATACAAACTGGGGCTTACTGTAGCCTGTCACGCTGGTTAACTGAACAGCAAGCAGCACACACAGACAACCACCTTCTGCACAAACCTTCTGCAGGGAATAGAAATTCTTCCTTTATTGGGGAAGGTGCAGGGAGAGGATCCCAGTTTTTATCTGCTGGATTTCATATCTGTGCTGGGAAGAAGATCAGGGCTTAAGAGCTAAAGCTATGTTTGCAGACAGAGTGACCAAACCCAGACTGGGTGTCTCCTGAAAAACAAACCCACTAGGAGTCAGCCCAATTCTGTCAGGGACTGGGTTAAATTTCCATCTTTGCCTGTAATGACCTCATTTGCAAAGCTGGATGCTGCTTCCCTGACCCCTTCAGACAGTCATGGAATGGTTTGGGTTGGAAGGGACCTTAAAGATCAGCCTGCTTCAACCCCCTGCCAGAGCAGGGATCCCTTCCACTATCCCATCTTTCTCAGAGGCCCATCCAAGCTGGGCAGCCACAGCTTCTCTGGGCAACCTGTGTGAGGGCCTCACCACCCTCACAGGGAAGAATTTCTTCCTCATATCCAATGTAAACCTGCTCTCTGTCAGTGTGAAGCCATTCCCACACAGCTCTGCCATTGCCATTGTAAATTGTCTGGGAGGAAGAAAGGGAAATGAGGAAATGAAAAGGATGTATTAGTGAGAGGAGATATTAGTGAAAGACACACTAGTAACATAGAGGGATGACAGAAAAGAAAGAAACCTTTTAGCAAAGAGAGTAACTCTTTTATAGCTTTTCCCTTAGAAGACAGTGAAAGATAAACCCACTTTGGCAGCTGCACAGAGCATGTTCCAATATTTTGGCCATGTCTCAGATGGATCCCACACCTGGTCTCCTCACTGCGAATCGAGGAGACCCTGTTGGCACCAAGCAGACACTGCAAGAAAAATGTAGGATTACCCTTGTTGTGGGTTGATTGCAAAGCTTGAGGATGCTTGTCTGAAGGCAGGATTGCCCTCTACTCTAGGCTGGAGTCTTCATTCTTTATAGGAGAAGGTACCAGACATGCCCTTGGGGACAACTCAGTTCATACAACACTGCCTTAGGTTTCCTACTTGGACATTCAAAGCCCTCAAAGGAATGCTTTGCACAGCCTGGAGATGGCGGGGGGTGGGGGGGGGCACCTGTTGGATACCAGGTATAACTCTGAGAAGGAGGAAGGAAGGGATGCTGAGAGTGCAAACCAAGTTGATGGAAACAGAAAGGGGGAGCCAGGAGACAGTGAAGGAGGGTCTGCAGCAGGATGGGGTATGAAAGGAAAGTGAATTTGGGTAAATAAAAACACTATGAAGTGGAAGGGAAGGGCTGAGGTTGAAAACAGATTGAGAGAAAAGGGAGCAGATAAGAGAGGGAGCATGCAGAGTCTCTCTTTTTATGGTTAAATGAAGAGCCTGGGACTCAGAGAAAGACCTCAAAGACAAATCCAGGGTGTGCAAAGGAAAGACGGCAATGTTGAAGCATGTGGGGCGGGGGGGGTTGCAGGGATGGGTGGATGCTACTGTGTCAGTCACAGCACTTTTATTTCCATGAGAGTGTAAAAATCCCAAGAGACTGGAGTTCTATCATTTCCCTGCTGTAGGGAAATGCCTTTGAAACCTCCTGCTAAGGTTCTTGGCATATTCACCAGGCAGGCATTGGTGCTAGGAGATGAATACCTTCAGGCTGCCTTACTCCCTGGGAGAGGGTGTTCAGGGGTGGTTACAGGAGGAGTGATTCAGTAGAAATAAATTAGATCCCTGCTTCACTTTAACCACTGGAGAATATGCTCCCTCTGTGGGGAAGCAGCATCCTAGTATAATACAGAACTACAAATCCCCCCTTCCCTGCTGTAACATAATCCATCCCATACTCACTGGGTTATCTGTTACAGCTGCTTGTTAGTGGTGGTTAGTCCTTTTATTGGCATTAACTGCTCTGTGTAAACAAGACATGTAAATCAGAATCAAGAACAAAAGACTTCCTAACCCAGCCTCTTAATGTCAAACTGCTGCACATGCTCTTGTTCCCATTGGTGCCAGTGATAACTTTCTTGCTGATTTTAGTGGCAGCAGACTCCAGGCTTACTAAAAGTAACCTCCAGAAACAGCATCTTCAGAGAACATTTTTCTCTTCTCATCCTCACTCCCAAAGTTGTTGTTTTTCTTCAAGAACAAATACACAAAGTCATTAGGAAAAAATGCCGTGACAGTGTTTCAGAAGTTGAGTCTCCAGAAAGGTGGGTAAAATACATTTTCCTGTGAGTCTCAGGCTACACATTACCTTTAGAGAAAGCTGCAGGAGTAGGTATAGCTCTCCCAGGACCCAGAGATTGTTTGTTTATAAAATTAGTTTTAACTCAAATGTGCCTTTGAGTCCCTGCTCTGAAATTCTCCTGCAGAGGGGACAAACCTGGAAGCTCAGCAGGTAGGAGGCACCTGATTGAGTGTGGTCTGCACCATACAACCCCATGGCTTCAGGTGGGGAGACCTTATGGCAGGAGCTTCAGAGACTCTCTTCAAACAGGCTGCAAGGGTTGAGAGGGCAGCACTTCATTAATTCAGCACTGCAGCTTTCTGCACATTTTTTTATACACTGCTAATAATCTGCTAACAAAAATTAAAATTTCACCTAGGAGGTTTTAATGCTGTTAGGCTCTACACCCACTTTTGCCAAAAGAAAAATTAATTATAGCTTTTTATGTTGAACTTGCATCCTCAGAAAGCAATACAGTTGTTCCCCTTTCCCTCTGGAATATTCTGCCCTTCACAATCCAGTTTCTCTTTGACCAGCATGGTCAATGGTTGCACTAGGTAAAGGTTGGACTCAATGACCTTGTAAGTCTTTTCCACCTAATTGATTCTGTGATTTTGTGGCTTATGATATTTTCTGTGTTTTTAATGCCTAATAATCCTGTTTGATGGTAGAAATTGTGAATTTTTTGGCATTCAAAGAGGTTGCAAGGCAGATGGGCTCCTTGTATTCATATGGAAAATTTGACTTGGGCTCCCTCGTCATCCATGGCTTTTCATTTGGGGTTTTTTTGGGATGTAGCAACACACCTTTGGAGAATCAAGGCATTCAGAGCTGGAATGTGTTGAAGGGAAACATTTCCACATGGCAGGCTGGCTACAGCATGGCCAGGGTAGTGGCAGAGATACACCAAGTCATATTAGATCTTAATTCTTTATATTTCATACTGCACTGGAGAGGAATATGGGGGGAGAAAGGGGATTCACTATCCCTCTCCCCTGTAACCCCACTACAAATCTACCCCTGCATGCAAAAGTTACTTCTTTTCATGAGGCACTACAGGATTTCTGGTGCATGGGACAGAGCTGCCCTTAGGCAGTGTTAACTTGTCTTACTGACATTTAAATGGCCTAAATCAAGATGACAGAGATGTTAGTGGCATGATGTGAAGAATTGTTCTGTAGAGGAATGCGCTGTTCCTTAGAACAATTTATATTCAGCACAGAGAATTAAGCATAAGTGGGTTTAACATGAGGCTCACATGTCATCATTTTCCAGCTCTTATTATCTGTGGTGTGACTAATGCAGGATTACTCTTCATCTGTGCTCATGACTAACTTATCCCTGTCCTGTATCCTGCTGCAGAGCCTTGTTCCAAATTGCCCCTGAGAATCTTGACTGCTGCTCTATCTTCCACAGAAACAAAGTGCCCAGGAGTGTGTCCAATCTCTCTTTTCTCATCCTGGGACAGCGTTTGGGCATTTCCCAGAGAGGGAGAGACCACAGATTCCCTTACTGGGGAAATCCAGCTGAGGAGGAGCACTGCCTGCTGGCCTGCTCTTCTCCACCATTCTCTACCCTGTGAGGGAGGGGATTGTGCCCCTCTGCCCTGCTCTGCTCAGCCCCACCTGCAGGGCTGCATCCCAGCCCTGGGGCCAGCACAGAAAGGACAGGGAGCTGCTGGAGCCAGGCCAGAGCAGGGACACCAAGGGGATCAGAGGGATGGAGCAGCTCTGCTGGGAGGAAAGGCTGAGGGAATTGGGATTGTTCAGCCTGGAGAAGAGAAGGCTTTGGGGTGACCTCCTTGTGGCCTTCCAGTGCCTGAAGGAAACCCACAGGAAAGATGGAGAGAGACTCTTGATAAGGCCTGGAGTGACAGGACAAGGGGGAATGGCTTCACACTGGCAGAGAGAAGATTTAGAATGGATATTGGGAAGACATTCCTCCCTATGAGGATGGTGAGGCCCTGGCACAGGTTATCCAGAGCAGCTGTGGCTAGCCCTGGAAATGTTCCAGGATGGATGAAGCTCCAAACAACCTGGTCTAGTGGAAGGTGTCCTTGCCCATGGCAGGGGATTGGAACTGGCTGATCTCTAACCATTTGTGATTCTGTGATCATTGTTGGAAAGCTTTAAAATTCCTCAGAGGAGTCTCGAGGACAGGCACATTTGCTCATGCATTTTATGTTGGATAAGAAAACAGCTGATGAGACTGCAATGAATCTACAGAGTTGGAATGATTGGCTCAGGTGACTGTTTTCCTGCTGCTCTCAGTGTTAGCATCCCAGAAGATGCTGCAGAAACTGTTACTAGATAGACAGCAAATATGTTATTAAGTATGGTTTTTCACTGCTCCAAGACAGAAGTAGTGAATTAGTGTTGGACAATTTCTACATTGAGTTTCATGATAAAAAAAATATTTGTACATTAAAGATTATTTTCAGTTTCAAGAGAACTGAGTTAAAGTAAAGCTGGGAAAAATGTATTCTGGAGAAATAATTAAATTTTTTCTTCCACTTACTTTTGGAGAACTTCTGGCCAACTCAGGCCATGTCACAGGGAAAAATACTATTTATTCCAACACACAAATTTTGCAAAAAGCCTGAATAAATTCCTTGGGAAAAATGGAGAAAAAAATTAGGAACATTTCTTCTGAGAACCAGATTTAGATTTGTGGTTTATTCAAATCCATATTATGCAATTTTTTAACCTTCACTGTTTGAGCAGATATTACATATATTCATTGAACTGCTTCACTTAAAATCAGGTATGTTCTAAATCCTATCAGAATCCTGAGTCAGTCACTAATAAACATGTCTCCAGTGGGGTTAGCCAAATCCAGCCAATTTCACAACATTTTTCCACAGAACAATTTGTTATCACTATCATGTTTAGTGCAAAGGTCTCCTGATAGAGTATAATGTATTAATAGTTGTTTAATCTCACTACTTCTTGATTAAAGTAAAAGTAGAGTCTTTAAAATTCTATCTGAAACATCAGAAAGTTTTGGTTTTTTTTTGTTTCCTCCCACATGTACTAAAAGAGAGGCTTCCATTTGACCTGGAAAATCAAAATTTAAAGGGAGGAACAGGGAGCTATTGTTCACATTTCCATTACCTTCTGGTTTCAAAGTAAAATGGCAAATAAATAAATTATTAATTAACAACATGATTTCAGGCAAACCTGAGTAGGAGTTCCCTCTTTCTGTTTGGCAATTAAATTAATTAGCCCCTTATCTTGCAAAGCTTAATTGTGTGCCTGAGTCATGTGAGACTTGATATTCATGCTGAAGGTTAAATTCACTTGTCAGGGCTTGCAGTGCTGAACTTTCTTGGGTGAAGGCAAGACAGCAGACACACAGGCAGGGTTTAATGGGATGTTGGGAATGGCACGATGATGAGAGAAGAGGTGAAAAATCACCAGCTGACAAGGACTGGGGAGTAGGTGGGTGGTTGAGCTCAGCCTCCAAGTGAGCATGACTGGAAAAGAGGCTAATGACTTTCATTTGTCTGGCACAGTGCCTGGGGAAGATAGCAAAAGGTATGCCTAGAAGTTGTGCATTGTCCAATCTCCCTGAAAACCAGACTAAGACTCAGAGGACTGCAGAGGCTGAGAGGAGAGCTGCAGGTATAAGGAAAGTAATATTTTGTTTAAAATTCTATTCCACAAACATTCTGTGTTTTTCCAGTTTGTTTCCAGACAACACTGCCTATTTTCTATTTTTTATTTTTTAATTTGGACAGTTATTTTAAAAGAGTTGCAGGATCCTAGCATTGGAACTTCTTTTTCCATGTGCGTAAGGAAAACAGGATCAAATCTCACTTTTACCACAGCTGTTGTGTTGCTCTCAAGGCAGAGACAAGCTGATGTGTCCAGCACTCAGGTGTGTACCCCATGTTATGTCTGATCAATCCATATATCTTTTTCCCATAAAACGTCCTCTCTACATTCTTGGACTGTAGGATGTTTACGCAGGGACTCATGTGGACTGCCTGGTTGCTACCAAAACCCCATATATTAAAAGTTCGCTACTTTACAGCATTGTTAAGAATCAACAGATAAATTATCTGCTTCCTTAACTTTATAGAAAGGCACAAATATTCAAAGCTTTAAATGTTAAAATTGCCTTAGAGGATATGTAGCTATAAATCAGAATTTTTTACTTTTTGTGAGAGGAAAAAAGGTAATTATTTCAAAGAGAACTCTAAAATAAAAAAGTATTACTTTCATGAACTAAAAAAGTGATTCACAAAGGGGAGAATACAGGGAAGAACAATAAGAAAGCTATCAAACAGCAATTGGATCATCACATGCTCCCAGAGGACTTCTTAGACTTCTTGAGTAATTTTCTGGTTATAAATTCCTGCTGTGATCCAAATTCTATAGGATGACTTATGGTCACAGAATCACAGAACTGTTTGGGTTGGCAGGGGCCTGTGGAGATCATCCAGTCCAACCCTTCTGCCAAGGCAGGGCCACCCCCACGGTTGCCCTCCCTCCACCAGACACACTCACCTAAATGAAAATACTGTTTTTTCTGACTTAAAATTCAGATGGAATTACTTTAAGTCTTCAAGTCCTATGGGTACCTCCTATAAAATGAGGTTCTTCAGTTCTGTCAAGCGAAAAAGCTTCTGAATAAATATAAATGACATTTTTCTCTGCATTTCCTGACATGCTGCTTACTCTACTGTTTAACTTTCTGCCTTGCCTTCAGCATCTGCCTTCCTCTGGTCAGAACCCATAGTTTTACAGGCACATTGCTGATGCCTTAACATCTCTTTGTAGTTCCTCATAGAAGAGGTGATGGAGTACTACATTCTTTGTTTACTTAGTTGATTAAAAAATTTGGTAGGTAGAAGAAAAAAATCTACTCAGGCTGAAAAACTTACTTTAAATGAAAAAAAAAAAGGAAGAGAAAAAAAAAGAGAGAGATTCCTCCAATCGGGAACAACATGTTTCATTACAGCAACAATAGCAGTGTTTCTTTCAGAGTTACTCAGACTGAAATGGTTCACAATGAAAATTTTGAACTCAGGTAGGGGGAATGTAAGAAAATTTCCTCCGTCTGATTTGTCTTAGAGGGGGTTTGAAAATCCAAGTTAAAAACCTAATTTTGATGAACAAGTGTTTAGTTTTGGGCTTAAAGGATAATTTGAAAGCAAATGCCTTCACCATACTTGTATTCCAAATTCTAGGGGTGTCCTCTATTTTGAACTCCTCCTTCTGAAGAAGTTGTGCTGGGGGCTTGATACCCTTGTTCTGAACTGCAGCAGATGTATTAGAATCTCCCAGCCTTCACACACAGCAAATCCAGGAGCTACACTGGCCTATAAACACTGGAAATTAATGACATGACAACCCCAGGAAATAGTGCTTCAGATATGCAAGTGCCTCATGGGAGGAACTCATTACTGGAGTTACAGTAAATTGCCACTGAGTGAATGCTGGAGGAGCTTCCCACACTTCATAAGCTTGGTCTTGTCTGATTTCAAGGGATAAGTGAGTTTTGGCATGATTAAATACTAAGAATTGCAGCCATCTGAGAATACTGGTGGGGATAATAGAGCACAGAGTGCATTATGGCAGCTTTCTCCAGGTTTTGGTTATTGGTTTTTGTTAAATAAAAGTCCAGCTGCTGAGCTAGCCAAGTATATTCTAGTGGAGACCCTGCTGCTCAGATTTTAGGCTGGTTGTGTATATCTGTGAGCTGCTGGGATTTTGGGGATGGGTGGGGGGGGGTACAGAAAGCCATACTACAGTTATTTTATTTTTGGTCCCTTGCAGGTTCAGTGCATTTGACTAAATATATATCAAGAAAGAAGCCAAGCCTGAACAGCTGCTTGCTTTGCTGGATAAGACTTATATTTTCATTTAAAAAGCTATTTTTTTCCTGTCTTAATGTTAACTGACATAATAGCAAAGTTAACTATCCTGAAAACACCCTGCCCTGAGGTGTCATCTCAAGAATCTTTTTCAAACTGAAATTAAATCAGTCAATAATTAAAGTGCCATAAGGACAAAAGGTGTCTCATGTCACACTAGATTAGACAAAGTGTTTTGTGCTGTCCAGAACTTCCCTTTTTGCCATTGCAGTGTTTGCCTTGTTCATTATTGCTGTTCTCCTCAAAATCAAGCTCAGCTCTAGATGTGAAAGTTCAAAATTGCAGTTGTCATCCAGAGAAGATGGCAAATTCCCCTTTCCTCTTTCCAGTGGGCTGGTGAAGGGATGTTGAGCACTAATGCTGGGAACATGGGCAGTGTATACCCATGTGCTGGCTTGTTCAGACACACATTTGATATGGATGCAGCACTGATGGAAAACAAGGGCCTCTTCTTATTTTTATGAAGATTAGTGGTGTCCATCTGTGGTCTTACACTGCTTAACTGCCTGTTTTTAAAGGTATTTGTAGTAGATAAACAAACTGTAAAAAAAGCAAATGCTGGATTCATAAAGTTTCAAGTGCTGGTGGGAAAACAATGGAAAAATGTATTAAACAGAACATTTCCCAGTCCAGAATTATATGGGCTGCCATACCCAGGATTAAACTTATGTTCAACTGTTGCTAAATTGGCAAAATACTAACCTGCACCTTTCTAGTCCCTGTCCTGCCATTTAATGTGAGCTTTTCTTGAGACAAGATGCAGGTTTATTGCAAGAATTAGTGGGCAGGATTCTCTGCCATAGGGATGTGCCACTGCAAGGTCATGAGCTTTCTTTAAGGCTTAAAAGTGAAAACACCACCCACAAATATCCAGGGATACCCAAATATTGGTATATTTGGCGTTCATTGTCCTGTTAATAAGTTTCTGCTGCTGACTGGATGACCCAAGCAATACTGTGTCCTTGAAAATAATTTTTTCCTCCTCCTCTCTTTGTCATCAAGAAAACATGAGTTTTAGTCTGCACTGTCATATTTCAAATGCCTCTAAACCAGAGCTCTGCAGGAAATGCTGCATTTTGGCTCGGCATCTTAATGCCTGGTGCTTTAGCTCAGCAGTGGGAAGGAGGAGACAGATATGAGGGGGCCAAAATTCTTCCCAACTGCAGCTCACTGCGCTCTGATCGAGAGCTTTTGTATGCATTGTTCACATTGTGAACCACTCTGTATTACACTGGGGACTTCAGAGGAATTTCTGAGAGCATGGGCAGATGGTGGCTGTGATGCAGCTGCCTTCGTTTTGGCCACAAAATTTAATTTCTGTTCCTAGAAAAATTGAAGAATGTCACTTATTCACCTTTCTAATAAAGGTATTCAGGTGTGCATGCGACACCAGAGAAACAGGGGGTTTGCCTGCTGAAAGATACATCCTTCTGAAAAGTTTCTCAAAATCCGAGGGCAGCAAGATGAAAGAAGTTGAGGAAAGACTGTCCTTAACAGGCTTATATCTTTTGTGCACTTGAATGGCACAAAGCTTCTGCCTGTTGGATGTGACACCTCTCTGCAGAAGCAGTTTAAAATCATACTCAGCCCTAGGTAGGTCCACCCTGGTTGCAGTGTTTCTTAACTTGGGGACAACATCTATATCTGATGAAAAATATGAGCAGAACTACATCTCTTTTGCCCAGCATCTGTCTTCCTTCTAATCTGCTCACTGCTAACAATCCCTTTGTGGTCAGATAACATCTATTTCTGTTCTACTGTGAAAAGCTCAAGTAGAAAGTCCACCAATTGTTGAGAAAGAAGTTTAGGTTCGCATCTGCATTAAGAAAGGTCATGCAATTAGAAAGACCATTCGCTGTTTTAGCCAGTTTGCATGATGTGGTAGACAAGCTAATGAATAAAAATCAATCTGTGAATAGAAAAGGAAAAGGGAAAGACTTCCATCCTTCCATAAACTTTTTGGTTTCTTTTATTGACTTTATTTTGTTATGTTTGGTTTTGCTGGGAAGGAAAGGTTTGCAGTTGAAAAGTTCTTATCCATGAATTTTTCTGGAAGACAGCTCTGGTGAATCTAATAAGACAAAAAAAATTTATTGTTCATTCTCTCTCACTTCCAGAGGGGGATTCTCTCATGCTGGAGTCCCATCATGGAACTAGAGCAAGTCTGCAAGTCCACATTAACAGAGACCCCACCTTCAGCACTGCATCCAACCCTGGGGCAAGCACAGGAAGGACAGGGAGCTGCTGGAGCCAGGCCAGAGCAGGGACACCAAGGGGATCAGAGGGATGGAGCAGCTCTGCTGGGAAGAAACGCTGAGGGAACTGGGATTGTTCAGCCTGGAGAAGAGAAGGCTTTGGGGTGACCTCCTTGTGGTGACATCTTTGTGGCCTTCCAGTGCCTGAAGGGAGCCTCCAAAAAAGATGGAGAGAGACTCTTGACAAGGGCCTGGAGTGACAGGACAAGGGGGAATGGCTTCACACTGACAAAGAGCAGGTTTAAGTTGGATATCACAAAGACATTCTTCCCTGTGAGGGTGCTGAGGCTCTGGCACAGGTTATCCAGAGAAGCTGTGGCTGCCCCATCCCTGACAGTGTCCAAGGCCAGGTTGGATGGGTCTCTGAGAAATCTGGTCTAGTGGAATGTGTCCCTGCCCATGGCAGGGGCATGGAACTGGATGATCTTTTCCAACCCAAACCATTATATGATTCTGTGACTCTTTGATCTCAGTTTGCCATATCCTCAGTGGTTTAGGCTTCATCACCTTGGATGCAGCACCATGGTAGTTCTTGGTGTTTGAGGCAATTTACTACAGTTCTGACTTGGGTGTAATGAAATGGGGACAGCAGCATTACCTGACTTTGGGAGGAGCAGAAAATGGATTATTTTGAGATGTATGAATCCCTATTTGAACAGTTCATCTGGTTGTGACCAACACAAAAAGGCAATGGAATCAGCTTAAGTCCATTTTTATAAGGTGCTAGCAAATGTGGGAAGCACATCCATTTCACTAGGCTGGGTGAAGGGATGCCCTGTGAACACTGTTAGAGGACACTGTGATGTTGACAGCACTACCTTCCTGGTGACACAAACCCATCTCCTAATCACTCATGCTCTCTCAGAGATCAATTACACTTTTCTCAAGTGTTGTAGGGCTATTAACCTTAGCTTACTGCTCAACTTCAGTGTGGTAAATTATAGCCTAAGCATCTATGCTTTCATCTTGCAATGGCAAGGGGATATGGGGATCTGCATCCTGAAGTGGTGCACAGTGGTGTTGTGTGCTGCTAAATAGCTGCCTTGTCCTGCTCTGGGAGTTTTCCACAGAGGGAGAAGCTGGAATTTATAAAGATAGCTATTTTTCTGTGTGTATTTAGTGTCAGTGGAAGTGAGTAGGGATACCAAGCAAAAAATAAACATGGGCTGGAAGGTATAAAACATTTCAAAGCACTAGAAACATAAACATTCTTTTTGTGAATGAGTCAGCAGGCATATGGAATAGCCTCAATATCAAAATCTACCTTTTTATATTCTCACTGATAAAGCCTTTGAATTGCAGTTTGCTGAGGCAACTAAGACTGCTTCTTTCAACTGATTTCCTCTTCAGCTGACATATCTTTGGCCTCTTTCATTTGGCCCCTCTCATATACATTTGCTGTTCCTAGTCAGGAACATTGGTTGTTGTGTAAAGTCTTATTGTGCCCTCCTCAGTGTCATACTGAACCAGAGCCTCAGTTCCTATCGAGAGCTACAGTACTTATGATATTTTTTTATTTTTGCCCTTCCGAAGCAATTCTGCCTAGGACCAGAAGCTGTGTCTTGGTACAAAATGACCTGGGCATACAATGGGCCTTGATACTGGCCAGGAGTCTGGACAAACTTCAATGGAAAATAAGGAGGAAAAGGGATTAGCATGTCACTCCATCCTGTGACACACAGAACACACGGGCTGCCATGGCCTTGGCCGGTTTCCATTGCTCTTGCCACAGACTGTTGGGCCTTACTCATCCTTTGTGAATCACTGTTTGCTGCATACAGAACTTCACAGCACTTACTGCAACCAAAATGGAGTGAATCACCTGGTTGTGATGTATTTGTTGACATCCAGATTCTGTAAGAGTCACTTACTGGATTCAGGAGAAGGATCTGATGAGCCTTGCTTCACTATACTCACCCACAGTCCTCTAGGGATTTCATAGCCCCTGAAATGCTGCTGGTCCCCTGCAACCCTTCTCCATTCAGAGCATACTCCTCTCATGTGCAGTTGTATCAACGCTTCCCAGATTTTTTTCTTGACTATTGACTTTCTTTTTTCTTGACTCACCATGTGCCAGGATCCCTTCCTCACCTTTCAGCCATTTGGACTGCCAAATGTTCACTTTTCTTGTGTGTTTCCCTCCTCATCCTGGTCCTATTCTGCTGCTGCTGCTGTAGAATAGAAAGATCTTGAGGCAGCAAAACTAAATGGTGCCTTTTTTGAGATGTGCTGGAAAGAAGGGCTGTGAGTAAGTTCTGAATCATGAGAAATTTGAGATTCAGAAGGCATTTCCCTTAGAGGAGCTGTTTGAGCTCTGTGAGTTTAGGCCAGAAGAGGAACTAGTTTGTGTTTCCTAAACTTTACGGTGACCTGTGCAGGGAGCTGCACGATTTTTCTGGCCCAGGTGGGATGGAGAGAGGGGGCAGGTAGGACTGATATAACCGAGGCAATGCCTGGCCAACATGCAGGTGGAGGTGCTACATCCCTGGTTTTGTTTCTGCTGCCCCCCACCCTGGTTCTGATTTTGTTCGTGGTAATGAAAACCTTGGGCATTTCCACTGGCAATGTGGGGCAATGGAATTTGAGCACAACCTGAGTAGCAAGCCAAGCTTTTGGCCCTTTTGCAAGCACAGCCTAAGAAATTGAGCTCATGTTGCAGGACATGGGTTAGTCAGTGACAAACCAAGTTTCTACAGCACAGGGTGTTCCAGAGACCTCACAGTAGCAGAGGCATCACTTCTCTGTCACTGAAAGATCACCAGAGCCTAAACCAGGAACCTCTACATGTTTATTATTCTGCCACTGTTCTGAAAGAAAGAATTTGAAAACATAACCTCCTTCCAGGCTGAAATATCTCCTTCCCATTTCTGACAGTATTTCCTCCCTCTCCCTAAGTCTAATCAAGGGGTAGACCTCTAAAAGTACTCAGATGCAATACAGTCTAATCATCATTACTGTGTTAAAAAGTCGATGGCACGGAAGCCTCTGAGTAGCCAGCTTGGTAGTATTTATTGAGATTTAAGAGCTTACTACAATTATCATGTCCAGTAACTGCCTGGATTGATGTGTGAGGGGGAAAGAAAGGAAGCTGAAAGCACATCTTGTTAGGGTGTGCACAAGATCAGTGAATGCATGGGTGGGTAGATATGAGTGGATAAATATGTATTCTTTCAGGCAACTTTATGCTTTCCCAGCCAGCTCTCCCTGTTCTTCTGACATACCTTGCAGCAGATCTGACACAGGTTAATCTCTGGATTGAGATCATGATGTATGTCCAGTCTTCATGACTATCATTTTTCAGTGCCTACATAATTCCAGAAACCCAAGTTTTCCATGAGATTTTTTTTTCCCTAAGAAAATGCTGCCTTAACAGGAGAGTTCCTAGCATACAAATCAAAGTCACTGAAGAAAGCACATTTTACATGACTCTGGAACCTTGTAGCCACAGAACACATACAGCAGATTCCCAGCAATACACTTTTCTCTCTTGGAAGTTCATAACCTTGCCCAGGGTCTCTTCCCATCTATCCCACTGGGCCGGATCTATCCTTTTGGCCCTCTCTATGGTACAAGTTTCTTTCTTGGTCTCTGTTGGAAGCCATAGAAAACTTGAAATGTGCTAGCTTTTTGGGTCTTCATCACAGTCTAAGCCAAACATCATCTCTAATCATTCTATTATTTCCAGCCAGATGATTTTTTTTTTTTCCTGAGAGAAAGAAAATAAAAAGAAAGTCTTGTTTTAATTAATCTTAAGGTACTTTGCTGCCTTGAGTTTGAGGATAAACTAATTTTCAGGATGATGGAATCACATTATTTGATGAATTTGCCACTACTAATGCAGCATTTCTGAAGTGTAAAATAGATTTTAAACTCATGGAAAGTAGAGCAGGAATTGTGCCATATAGGTTCATGCCCACATTAGATTCTTCTGATACAGATCTACATTCTCTCAGTCCATGAAAGAAGAGAAATGGGATTTTGATATTTTTAGGTGCAAAGCAGCCTGAGACTAGACATGTTTGGTGGGTTTTTGTTTTTTTTTTTTTTTTTTTTTTTTTTTTTTTTTTTTTGTTTGTTTTGTTTGTTTTGTTTTGTTTTGTTTTTTTTGTTTTGGTTTTTTTTTTTTTAAATCTGGGATTTTAATTGAGCTCTTGAATGTTTATCTCATATTCTTTATGATTTATGCGGGGCTTCCCCATCTGCCTTTCCCTTATTCTGAGATCCTCCCCATCTTCTGTCTCAGGGGAGCCTGGCTGCCACAGCAGTCTCTGATGAGATTAGTCACAATAATGCCGCAGAGCTAAGCTCCTTACACTCAAGTCTGGGAGAGCTGGTAGTATTATCCAAAAAGCAAAAGGCTATAGCAATGTTTGGCCTGTGTTGTTTCATTCAAATTATGGCGTGAGGGGGTGGTGGGCAGATGTGGTTTTACCACCTGGAACCACTTTCTCAGAATTACAGATTGGTTGGAATTAACTTTAAATATCATCCAGTTCCAACTCCTTGCTCAGAGCCCCAACCAACCTGGCCTTGGAACACTGCCAGGAATGGGGCAGCCACAGCTTCTCCAGGCAACCTGTGCCAGGGCCTCTCTACCCTTACAGAGAAGAATTTCTTTCCAATATCCAACCTAAACCTGCTCTTTGTGGATGTGAAACCACTCCCCCTTGTCTTGTCACTCCAGGTCCTGGTAAATAGTCCCTCTTCATGTTCCCTCTCCTAGTAAACCAGTAGGAATTTTCTACAGTTACCATCTTCACCATTTTTGTGTCATCCCACAGTGGTGCTGTGAGTTGCCCAGTGAATTAAAGTGTGTTATTTTGGCTGTGACTGGATAAACATTATATTACATATTTTGTAATCTTCTCTACAGTAGGATGCCCTGGCACAACTTTCATTGCCTTCTCATTGACCAAGAGCAGGTGTAGACTGAAAATTATTAAGCAATCCTGGCTAGCAAAATGTAATGCTTTGAAGCAAATAAGCCTGTTTGGGATCATATTTTGACATATAACATCAACTTGGGAAAGTCACAGAAAGAAAATATAATACAGCAAAATACTCCAAGCTACAGTTTAAGTTTAGGCCACTGAACTTTGCACCCTTACTCTTTATGGATGAGAAAGCTCAAATGAAGAGCCTGTGTGAAAGGATTTTTCTTATTTCCACATCCATCTTTGCACATTTGTGTTACACAAGAAGTTCCCTAAAGGCCAGCCCTGCATTCAAAGAATGCACTTAGCACGAATTGCTTCTGGCAGGGAAGCTATTCCTAGCTTCACTTTGAACAGGTGATATTCTAAAATCAGCTTCATTTAAGCTTGGAAAATACACAGAGGAGGTCTGAGAAAAAGATCCAGCTTTTACTGTGGTTATTTTCATTTTGGGGTGCATTGTGCTCGCAGGGCACAGTTTTGGTAGCAGGGGTGACAAGCTTCCCCCATGTCCAACAGAGCCATTTCCAGACGGCTGCAGGATGGACCTGCCACTGGCCATGGCTGAGCCAGTCAGGGATAGTGGTAGCACCTCTGGGATAACAGATTTAAGATTAAGGGGAAAAACCCCACAACTGCACAATGGTAGCTGAAGACAGAAGTTCAGTGTCTGAAAACCAATAAATATTTAGGAAAATACCTGTCTCCAAGGATCTAGAAGGTATCTGAACTGTGTCAATCTTTGATGCACTAAGTAAATTAATCTTTAGAATTAACCATCAGATTTCTGTCCACACTTTGCTGTTTCACTGAGTCTTATCTAAGACACCGTTACTGAAGCATGTCCTCCTGTAATTTGCAATTTTTTATCTATCCAGATGGCCAATGCTTGTGTTCACTCATGCAGGGACTTCTGTGTCCAGCAGGTTCTTGCAGCTCAGGAAAATAAAATACTGTTGATCTCTGGAAGCTTTGGAGAGTTTAACTGCTGTGCTTTGAAATGCACCTCCATCTGTCCACCTGAATTTCTGCTCTTGCTTCACCCATAGTAAAAGCAGCACTGGAAAACCCTCTCTTTCCTTAACTTCTCAGGTTTGTGCTCCAAGATAATCAACTTAAACTTCTCAGCTAGGTCAGTTTTTTTCTAGGTACACACTACTGCCTGTTATTTCTGTTGCACAGATAAGCATGGGCATGAAAATCCTGATTTACAGGAGTTAAAACTCCAGCACAGCTCAGCAAAAACACTGCAGAGCCTAAATGAATGCCACTGGGTTGGGAAAGGTAATTTTAACTGCAAGTGACTTGAGTTTTCTGTGCATTTGGAAATACAAAATGATCCCTTGGACTTAGCTGAAATAGTTTGCAGGGTTTTTTTTTTGTTTGTTTGTTTTGTTTTGTTTTGAGGTAAAACCAAAAATTTCTTATGGATGTTTCACAAGTATGCAGCAGGATAGCACACTGCTGATCTGTAATAATTCAGAACCTGACACAAGAAGATGAAAGGCACATTTTAGATATGATGTTTTCATATCCCTTTCTTTTTTCCTGTTGTTCATTTGTTTTGAATGTATAAACATTTTTTTGCAGGGAGGGATGTTGAAATGTTGGCATCCCTTGCCTAATTTGATTTACAACAGAGCATTGCATTTACTCTATGTGGTATCAGAAATGCTGTTTTATTTGAAAACTTTGTCAAGCTCCCTTGAAAATGATGATGCTCTCTATCTCTTAGTACTACTCACTTACCTACTGCTGGAGGCTGCTCCTTGAGGCTGTATCTGAACTTCCTGACCCTTTTTTTCACTGTTCTGGCATCTTCAGTGAGGAGCAAATTCGTCAGAAGCCATGACTTTGCACTGCACCAAGAGCTTGAATCTGGCTCCACAGCTCCCTTCTGCCATAGCTCCAAGGCAGAAGAGCAGGAAGAGGGATTTCTGTAAAATTCTTCAGGTATTGAAACAGGAACCATCATCTTGAAGTGTCCATCCCTGTTTATTTTCTAAGAGAGATTCAGAGTTTCATAGGGAAAGGAAGGCTGTGCTTGTATTTACAAAGGTTCGGGTGTTATTTTGAAGACATTCAGTGGCCCATGGAAAATGCTACTTAGCTCCAAAAAATAGGAAATTGGAAACTTCTTCCTTCATAAAAGACGAGTTTTAACTCACTGTGGGCCTGAGCAAGTTGAAAGCTCTTGATTTGCCTTTATTGAAATGATTAAAAGCACATAGAGGGAATGAGAAATAAAATGGATATTTTTAATTGAACTAAATCTACCCATGGATATCTTGTGCATTCCTTGCTGTGATACCTGGCTCCCCACTTGAAGGTTGCTTTTGGTTTTGTCACAACTAAAAGTTGATTGGACTAATCTGCTAAAAACTCAAGCTTTTAATTCCACAGCATCATGTGCCCAAAAGCCAAACTAATGCTGAGGCACATCGTGATGAAAGTGGGTGGAGAGAGCAGATAGGAAAGGTACAATGCCAAGAAAATGTTCCATTTCAATGCTGCAGCAAGGGGTGGTAAAAGCACCAGGAAAATCTGAGCTGTTTAGGAATCTGAGGTTGGAATTTTATCTGGCTCTGTAGATTGTCTTCAGGTCCACCATGTCAGTAAGGGCCAGCTGTCTCTGGACTTCTCCATTTGCTTATTCCTGAGTTTTTTGAATCAATGTGCTCATATTGCTGAGAGCCCCACAACAGGAGATAACCTGCCACAGATCAGCTGCCAAGTGGGGTTTTTTTCCCTCTTTTTCTGCTGCTTCAGAGTAAGATGCAGACGATGGAAAAATGAACTGGCTCATCTTGGCAGCGGGCAGTGCTGCATTGCCATCTGCTGCAAAGCCAAAGGTGTTCCAGCATGGAAGATGGAGTTCTAGGGGAGAGCTTGTGAGGGCTTTTGAAGGAAAGGAGGGCTGCAGTGGAAACAGAACTTTTGGATCACCAGTTCTTGCTAAATATCCAGAGTAAATACAATATTCCTCATGCCACAGGAGATCCCTCTGGTTTATAATTGCATCCAAGGCACCTCTGCTGGCAGGGAGCACCATTTCCTCCCCAGCAGGGACACAGAGCTGGGAGTTCCTGCTGCAGCTGGAGAGCTCTCTAGGAGTAAAAAAGAACAGCACAGCAGGGGAAGCAGTATGAAAGTACCCGGGAAAGCTTTCTTTTCTTTAGTGATCAAAGCTGGACAGAGCCAGCGTTCATGCTCCATTGGAAACAAACAGTACTGTTGCTCCCTCTCCAACTTCCCAGCTGTGTTGCTGAGTGTCAAACTGGAGATTTCTATATTTTTCTACTAGAACAGGATCAGGGCCACCTGAATTACATATCATGTGGACATGCAAACTCTTTCTCCTCAGAGACTACAGTCTACATAGGAAAGGCAAGATGAAAGGTGGGAAGGAGAAGAAAAGTGTGTGGACCAAGATAGCACTGCTGCTGCTGAAGGTCACAAGTGAGAACCAGGGTTCTGGGACTAGAATCCAGCATCTACAACTTTATCTAGGTTTTAGGATTTATTCTGTGGATGAAAAAAAATATTACCCTTTAACCAGAGTTTGTCTCCAGTATCTTTTCAGTACGAGTTTTTCTCTGCTTTTCGCAACGTGTTTGAATTTCATGGACTCATAAAATGGAAGGGACCTTAAAGATCACCCAGTTCAAAACCCTGTCATGGGCAGAGACACCTTCCACTATCCCAGGTTACTCAGAGCCCCATCCAACCTGGCCTGGAACACTTCTGGCGATGGGGCAACCTCAGCTTCTCTGGCCAACCTGTGCCAGGGCCTTGCCACCCTCACAGAATTTTTTCCTCATATCCAGTCTAACTCTACTCTGTGTCAGTGCAAAGCCATCCCCTTTCATCCTGTCACTCCATGCCCTTGTAAATAGTGTCTCTAAATTTTCCTTTTCCTTTTAAGAAAGGAGGTATGAAGGTATCAGTCCCCCTACAAAATAACTCTCAGAGCTCATAGCCCGAGCAAGTGGTGGGTGTATGTGTTTACTTGCTTTTATTGAAAGATTTTTATACATCAAAGTGTCTCGGGCACAAAGAGGTATAAAAGCCAGAGCACAAATTCACCTTTTTAAGCTTACACAATATCTTATGGAGTGTCATTTGACAGAACTATAGATCTGAATAATCTCCTTTCTGCTGTGTGCTGCAGAACAGAGCTGTGATAGATGCAGGAGCCACTGCCAAGGAACCTGCAGAAAAAATATGCAAGAGGAACAAGAACAGATCACCACAACAAGGCGTAAACCGAAAACCCAAGCAAAAATAAATTCACACACACTGTGCAAAAGGTATCTGAAACCATCTTTCACAGTTTGATTATTACCTTCAAAAGCAGCAACATTTAGGCACCATCTTGCTGATTTCAGCCCATTTTCCAGGACATATCCTCTGAAAACAAGCAGATATTTTTATTTTTATTTTTATTTTTTTTCTCTCTCTCTCTTTTTTTTTTTTTTTTTTTTTTTTTTAAGAAAACAGGAAGTTGGTCATGCTGGCTCAGATCAATAAACTGCCAGTCAGAAGAGACCTCCTGCCTTTATTCCTGGCTTGTGCTTGATGCAAAGCTCCACCGTGACTTACTTTCCCAGCCAGATATGTAATGATGCCAGTAAGACACATACATTGCTTTCAGAACCCTGTGGGGAATCAAAGCCCACCATAAACCATAAGTTTGGATTATCAGAATGTCAGATGTTAAAGCTACAGCTGCAAGTGAGACAGAGCCTCAGCCACACCTTCCTGAATACAACAGCATTATTCCATTGATGAGACCCACTGCAGAATTTCCCATGGCTCAGCTGTCTCTGTGGTGGGTAAAAATCATTCTTGTGCAGACAACACACAAGGGTTTATGAATCACTTGAACGTCCTTTAAATCCTCAAAGCAGGGATTAAGTAGGACTTAAGAGGAACATATGACTTGTGCTTGTCCTCAATACAGTGGTGACTTTCATGTTATGTGAGGAAATAGCTCCTTTGATTGTTCTGTGGTTATTCAGCACTAATGTCCCTGGATATCTTTGTTGTTTCTCTGGCTAGAATGAAAGAGCAGCCTGGTCTGCTCCTACAGCTCTTCCACAAACAGGGTTCACAGAAAATTTGTGGAAAACCACAAACCACTGCTGTTCTAACTCCTAACAGTGTTCTGATTAATTTAATGCTCCAAGTTAAAATTCTCAGATCCTCCCTGTGGCTGGCTGAGTAGGTGGAGCTCTTTGCCTTGGTGGGCAAGCTGGCAAAGTGAATCTTTGCACAAGTGAATTTGATTTCTGTACCACTTCCTCCTTAATGGGAAGGATTCTCCTTTATCTCCTTCAGTTGATTGTTTCCTTGGATTTTGCAGCACAAAGGTCAGAGTTCTGCTCCACACTCTGATTTTCCAGCTGGTAGCAATCCAATGAGATTTGCACAGTCACAGATGCCTGTGAGTTAGAAGGGTGATCGAATCTTTTTACAAGATTAACTCTAAAAGTCCACAGCTAGGGATAATGTGAAACTACTCATGTTTTGTGATAAATTTAATAGATTTCAGAGACCAGTTAAAGAAGGATTTATTTCCACACATTTTCTTTTTTTTGCCTATGCCATTCATCATCTTTAGCTGCTATATTTAATGCATTTTCAATCTCTGCCTTTTCCCCACAATACAAGACACTCAAACACAGAAATAGTGTTACAGATGAAGATATCATCTGATATTACTTCTTAATGATTATATTTCTATCTCTTTTTATCAATCAAACAAAACATCATAATTACTTTTCTGCTGCTTTGCTGTTGTAAGAAGTTGGCTTCATTGAACACAGTGACCTCAGGCAGGTCCAGGTAAAATTTTCAAAAGGGAGCCTGAAATCCATCCATAGTTTGGCAACTCTAAATAAATCCATATTAATTCACAGGAGAAAAGGGATGGACTTGACATATGTAAAACATGCCAGGACACTGGAGGCCTGGGTGGTTGGGTATTACCTGTCCTTGCAGCTAGGTGAGGATTCTTTTCACTTCACCCAGGCCATGGCAATTTCCATAGGTAAAATGTTGGCTTGTGAGGACAGAGGCAAGCATGACCTCTTGTTTTTAAACTGTAAAAGAGTTTATATTTTTAAGAACAACAACCAGTTAATGTTTTTAAACTGTATCAGTAAGCATGAGGGAAATTAAAGATTATGATTAGGACAGGCTCTGAATCCAAATGATCAAACATGGATCACCTTGAGGTTTCAGGCAGACAGCAAACTTCCTTCCACAAGAAGGTTTTGCTGGCTCCTGCCACACATCCCAGAGATCTCTGCCAAGGGTTCCGTTGCTTTGGGGATATGGCTTTGGCAGTGATTACCTGTTCCAAAGCCCATATCAGGATGTAGGAAAAGCAGATATTTGGTAAGACTGAGTGAGAACTGTGGTCTGATATTCTGGCTCAGAATTGGAGCATCCCAGTGCATGTCTTCACCTCTCACATGCACTGTTATTAGCAGAACATTTGGAAGTAGCTGCTGGAAAGGCCTTTTGCCCTGTGCTGTTATTTTTGCCCTGCAAATCCATCTTGCCATGCTCACTGCTGCCTGTCCCTCGTTGAAAGGCTCTTCCTGGCATGCCTTACACTATCAGTGTATTTCTCTGCTACACAGTACAATGAGATCATTATCCTGGGATTGGTTCTCAGACACTGCTGAAGTCAGAAAATACTGCTGTACCTGTTGAATATTAACTTGCTGACTGCTGCCTTGAGGCAATTGGACACAGACAGGAGGTGTGTGATGGATGTCCTTTCTCTTTTCCTACATTATGCACAAAGATTTGAAAATTGGGACATTACAGGACAAAAGCTTTAGAAATTCTAAAGGCAAATGGTTTGTAAATAACTCAGCAAGTTGCCACATAGGGAGGGAGAGATTTGTCTGAAGTGTAAAGGCCCTACTGCGATGTGCTCACTAAGCACTCAGCGGCATTTTAGACATCATGAGACTTGATTTTGAGACTTCAAGTGAAAATAAATCATAAAAAAGGTGCTCAAAACTCAAGAGCTATGATCTAACAAAGTGCTTAAGGAATACAACCAACAGGAAGCGGACCATACACTCCCACCACAGCCAGCACAGAAGAAGCTCCAGAAAGGGAATAGGTCATCAACTTCTTGAGTCCAGAACAGACCCTGGCCCAGATATAAAGTAGGACAAGACACAAAAAACAAGACTGAGAAGCTGCAAAAACAGCAATGCCCAAGGCACAGGAAAGATGAGACGTTGATGACCTGGTAGTGTTTGAGGGGTGCCTCGCTGCCTTCATTTTGGGTAAGACTTAGAATTATTCTGGAGCACTTAAAATCACCTGGGGACAAGGATTCAAAGCATCTGGATCTTTAATATACAGTAGCAGCCAGTGTTTTTGTTTACTCAAGTCTTTCTTTTTCTGCAAATAATTGCTTCTGCTTCACTTGAGCTGTCTCTCCAGCAGACAAGAAGAATTCTGGGCAGGCAGGTCAGCAAGAACCCTGTTCCTGAAAGAGGACATGCAATTGTAACTCTAAATTTGGGCTCTAAAGCAAGTATATGTTTGAAACACACCCTGTTAAGCATTTTTGCCTCTCCTGCATGCTGAAAATAAAGCAAGAGGAAGCTCTGTTGCCAAAGCAGCTCTGCAGAGCAGCCTGCATTGGGAATTCTCATCAGGGAAGGACAAATGTAGCAGGGAGCATTTCCAACCCTCTGCCACAGACACTTGAACTACCTGCTCAGCATTTTCTGCCCTTGTGTGGTTCTTTCAGGCTTTCTACAGGCTCAGAGCTGGGGCTGAAGATCCTGACTCCCTCCAAGAGATAAGGACCCCCTTATGGCCAGGGTTTTGCTGCCCTCACATCTTTTACATTACCCCATTTTCCACTAGTGCAGCTCTGCTGTGCAAACACCTTGGTGCTGATGTTTTCTGGTTTGGTCTTTGCTCAGGCTGTGTCATGACATTTCTCCCAGCTCTACAGCTACCTCTGGCCTTCCTTTTGCACTCTCCTGCCACTGTAGCTGCTGCCTATGATCCCTGCTAGGCTGCAGCTTCTTTCCTTTGGCCTTACCTGTACTGCTGCTCTCTGTCTTCATATCTTCACTCTGAACAGCAGATGTAAATGACCTTCTGTTTTCTCAATTTCATGATGAGTTTCTTGTTTAACGTAACTGCTTCTAAAGCCTGGCTGCTGGACTGCAATCTACCCTCCTCTACACTTTTCCTTCAGTAGACTCATTGGACATTCCCTGTTTAATCTTAGGGAAAAAGCTTTGCTGGATCCCAGCTTACTCAGGTAAGGATCACTTTCCTGACTGCCTTGTTTTTACTATCACTCCCTGAACTGTTTATGCTGCTACCTTTCTTTGCTCTCACTCCTCTTCATTTTTGATACCCATAGCAAGACATCTGGTGCTCAAATCTGGCCTGTGAAGTGCTGACTGGCACAAATTCTGCTGCAGTGTGCTACGGGCCGTGTCAGAACAGGGCATGCAAGGCCCGTCAGACAGTGGGAAGGCACTGCTCCTCTCCTAATCAGTTCTTGTCAGAGCTTCCTCCAGAGCCAGCTCCCAGAAAGCCAACCATCCATCTTCTGCTATATAAAATGACCATCTGCAAAGGTGACTTGGAATGGCAGGAAGATCCCTGCTGATCAGTGTTTACCCTGACCATGCTCTGCACTGCACACTGGTGCCAGGCCAGTGGAATAGTCTGGCTCCAATAAAGCACCCTCTATCCCTAGGTATGAAGTTATTAATTTCCTGATGGCAGCTCTTATATCCTCAGGGATTACTGCTTGTCCTGCTTTAAATAAAACCCCATCTTGCACATGTGCACACACACACACAGACACAAACACTCAATCCTTTGCCTAGTAACGAGACGGGCAGTGCCTGTGCTCCTTCTTCCTCCCAGCAGAGCTTCACAGTCCATACACAAAGTGTTTCCATGCCTTTATCATAGCACCCAGACAGCTTCCAGGAGCACTCAGCACTTCCTCAGCATGCTCTCCTTGTGCTGGAGCTCATGCTGCATCTTCCTGATGTGCCCCAAAGTGACACACCGGGATTATCCCCCTGCCTGTGCAGGAGCAGCAGCACCTCATTCCACCAGGAAGTGCTCCAGGTGCTGACTTTGCAGCAACGTCCAAGCTTTCTGTGGCTCTGTCTGTTCCAGGGGTTTATAGCAATTTGGGAGTGGTGCCCTGCACTGGATTGCCTTTATCCTATCACATGGGGCCCTGACTGCTGCCAAATCTTGTCTCTGTGTGATAACTTCTCAATAATACTTGTGCCCTGAGAGGTAGAAGGACAAAAAGAAGAATCTAGTAGTTTATCTTCTCTATGAACCACTAGAAATCCTTCACCACTTTTGCTTTGGACATTTCCTTCGTGGCTCTAAGGTTTTTGAGATATAATTTGAAACACTGAAGAGTTCATAGATGTCACTGTCCTCTGAAAGCTTCAGCTTATCTGCATTCAGTCTAATGTACTGTTCTGAGGGTCTGGAATCATGGCTGGAGCTCCTTCTTCTTCAACAAGTCCAGTTCCAGTGGAAAGTGCCCTCAGCCACTGCCTTGGTACCTGGGAATCCCTCCACTGCATGTCTTAGTTTCTGCTGGAGCACATGTGATCATGATTCCAGCATTACATTCTGTCAATTATAATAAAGACAATCATGAATCCAGTGTAAGATGCTGCCCTGACTCCTAAGAAACACTGAAGAGTTTTGAATTTGATACACCTAATTGAGCCTGACTTCTATTACTGCTGAAGACTGGTGACTTCAATCCTGTAAACACTGGTTTGGCATCAGCGTAGATTCTCATTTTATGCAGCTACCTCTTGTTTTTCTTTCTTACTGCCAATGATCTATAGTCTGCTCCTTTCTCTGTAGGTCTCTTCACCTGTCTCCTTTACATCTTTGCTTTTCAGGAATTTTCCCTCAGTAACACTGCGAGTGCCAGCAGACTGCCATGTTTTGGTAGCCTGAATTTCAGGTCTGCAGTCAGCTTTTGAAACAGGCACCAGCCTCCTTAAGCAATAGGGCAATACTTTTGGGGAAGGTTAAATGAAGCCCATGAGGACTTCTCCCTCAACATGGCTTGCTCAGTGATGGATGTGAGTGGATTCTCAGTGTCCTTTATCACAAGACCAAGTGATAATGTGCCATATTTCATGGCAGCTCATCAAAGATTGCAACTGTCCAGTGGCCTTAAAATATCCTTGCTGTAAACACTAAGTCCCCATTGCTGCAATTTAAGGTTGTTGTCAGTGACTGTTCCTGGAGTTCTGTTGCAGGTGACCTTGCAGCCCAGCTAGGGCTAAACCCAGCTCTGATTTTATAGGGTAGCTGTGATTATGGCTATGGCAAAACTGGTAGATTAATTGAGCACTGGGAGTATCCTGTTATGCCTTGAGTTCCTAAGGCACACTTTGGTGTGTTTGTTCAGCCTGGAGAAGAGAAGGCTTTGGGGTGACCTCAAAAAAATGGAGAGAGACTTTTGACAAGGGCCTGGAGTGACAGGACAAGGGAGAATGGCTTCACACTGACAGAGAGCAGGTTTAGATGGGATATTGGGAAGAAATTCTTCCCTGTGAGGGTGCTGAGGCCCTGGCACAGGTTGGCCAGAGCAGCTGTGGCTGCCCCATCCTGGAAGTGTCCAAGGCCATGCAGGATGGGGCTCTGAGCAAGCTGGGCTAGTGGAAGGTGTCCCTGCCCATGGCAGGGACACTGGAATGAGATGATCTTTAAAGTCCCTTCCAACCTTAGCCATTCTAAGATTATGGGATTCTATCACTCATCACCACTTAGCCTCAACTTTGGGCTTCCTAACAAAGCTTTTTGTTTCAAAAACACCACCACTTTCTGATTCACTTCTGGGCAGCTTAATGCCATATGAGGTGGGGCTTTGTTTAAATATGTGTCAGAATATTTTGTTATAGGGTAGAATCATCCTGCAAATGATCTCACACAGGAGTAAACTCAGACTTCCCAAAACTGACTTCTTGATTGTGTATTGCAAGGACCCACTGCAAGGACTGGTTCTGGGATTTTACAGGAACGTGTTTGCTCTGGTGGTGCTCTGTCCTCCTCAGGTGTTCCCTTCTCTAACAGTGATGCTTTTTTGTGGTGCTCACCCTCATGACATGGGGGAAGGTCACTTTCTGCTCTCTGCACTTGGTGGCCAGCAGCACTCTTGATAAATATATTCTTGCTGTGATGCTTTTATAAAATCTTCTTCTAAGTCATCCAATTATGGGAAGCCAAGAGTGGAGACAAAAGTGGCTTCCGTTGAGAAAAAAGTCCTGCGTGTTAAAAACCTGAATATGCTCAGGAGTGGATTGGCACTTTGTTTCCATTTCTGATTATATAACTGCTTTTGAGGAGGACAGAAGAAAACTCAACCCCAACCTAACACAGAACATTTTCTGTTCTTCCCTGCCCAGCCATTCTCCTATTGCCACACTTTGCACCTTTCCAACCCAGTGATGTGGGATATAGAGGCAAGGCAGGGACATCCTTTCTCTCCAGGCTGGTCCTAATGGCCATATCAACAACTATCATATGAGTAAGAGCAGTTTCTGCTTCCTTCTTCAGGGGAATAACTCCCAAGATCTCCTCTTCCCTCTGTGTAGCAACAGGACTGGTTCTACTCCTTGGTTTTTTTGATCCCAGAGGGCCCATATTTAAGGCTTTAAAAGGGAACAGAACAAAAAATTAAATTTTTTGTTCACGAGGGAACCAAAATAATTGTCATCTCCCATCAGCTATCAATATTCTTTGAAGCATGAGATTTGATTATCCCGGTCACAAAAAATGCATAACAATACTGAAGGATCCTAGCAAGGCTCATAAATCAGTGCTAAAAGATTAAAAGCTTTTAAAGGATTCTTTGTTGCCCTCAAGAAAGAAAACCCAACTGTCAACACCACAAGCTCACCTTTGGTTCCATCTGTCGACTCTTTCCATGTCATGAACCAGAATGATTGACAGAACCTCTGCACAGCAAATTGGGTCCAGAACATCTCACTTTATCCTCTGCCTCCCAAGGCCATTAAATGAGGTGTGTGGTGACACCTGCACAACTCATTGGTGGCTTTAGGCAGCTCAAAATGGAGCTATAATATTTCCAGGTTGGCTTCCAGGTTTAGATGGATTGGGATTACAGTGCCTGTGAGGATTCATAGTGTTCAAGCAACCAGGACATCCTTTGCCACTGGATTTCACAATAGATTTTATCACACGAAATGTCTCTTTCAGGTGAAGAAATTTTGGGGGCCACTCAAGACACTGACAGGAATGAGGCCATGCTCAGAAATCCACTGTGCTTCTGCATCCATTGATTTCAATCAGGATTTTCCAGGTTCACTGGTGACAGTGTTTAAAGCCTGTTCCACTGTGTAAGCCAATTCTCATTTTTTTTAATCCTGTTTCAGATTCACATTCATTCAATACAATTATTATTGTAATCCTCACAACACACAAGGACTTTTAATCAACATCTCAATTCTTTCTTTCTAAAACAAAAAACAAAACAAAACAAAAATAAGAAAATGCTCCTCTGTCTCATCATAACAGTACCACCAGACTTCCCACCACAAAAAGCTGCAAAGTTTTTTTGAAATTTTTAGTTTCCCTTCAAAAAAATTTTGTTCCTGAAGAGAACTTCTCAGTGTGACTCTTTGTGAGGATGACAAATGTTCAGCTGCTGCTGGCCATTTTCTGTAATGTAAAAGGTAGGAAATAGCAGCAGCCTGACTTTGAATCTGGCAGCAAGTTGGATTCTTCTTCCATTCCTCAACATTTAATTGAAGCTACTTAGCACTATAATGTGTAACATACAACCTTCTTGCAAGCCCTAGTTACACTGCTCATTAGTCTGTGTACTTTAACAAGATTTTATTGACCCTATGGCTAATAGCCCACTTAGAAAGATCCCTTCCTTCCAGCATGACAGCTTGTTAGTAATGGTAGTTAGATTGCAAAGAGAAATCCCACAGTTCAAAGCTACTCAAAATAAGGAGGGGGGAGAGCAATATCCAGTTTGTCCTTTAGCTGTAATGGAAAAAACTAAGGTTGCTATCACGCCTCTTTTTTTTTATTTCTGTGCCTGGTGTGCACATAGCTCCCAATGAGGATTTGGGTTCTGCTGTGCTAAGGCAGCTCTCAGAAACCAGCAGCCTAAGGAGCTGTGACAGGCAAAGGAAGCACTTTTAAGTCCTGTTTTCCAGATGCAAAAGTAGAATGTATAGCCTTGTCTGCAATCCCGCAGCAAGGCAAGGGCAGAGCAACACAAAGAGCTCGGGCCTTTGCTTGTTAAATCTGCATTTTCAGACCACTCCTGAGCATCCTTTGGACTGGGACTGCACCAGAGGTGGGGGAGCACTCACGCATAGAGCTCCTTCTGCTCAGCAGCTCCAAGTGCACCAAATGCAGAACTCCTGGAGTTCTCTGCAGCCAGCCATGTCACCCAGGCATTGAATTCACTGCCATAAGATGATGTTGACTCAAAGGCTGTCACTGAGTTTCTCAAGGGGTTGAAAAAACAGCCTGGTTAATTTAGGTGATGGGACAGCCTTTCTTTTTTTGGGGGGGGTTTAGTTTTTACAGAGTCCAGGGCTGCAGGGTCCAGGGCTGGATGTTGATGCTGAGCTGCTGAACTTCAGACAGAATTGTGATTTATTTTTCATAGAAGAAGAATCTTTTTATTTAGTTTTATTTATTTACCCGGGAGTGGCAGAAACAGATGTTTCTCTTGCTCACAACTTCACCAGAAGTTTCTCACAAAACTTTCAGCATATGTGTTACTGGAAAAAAAAAAAAAACCAAAACAAACCAAACAACAGCAAAACCCACCCTTGTACCAGGCTAGACAGGAGATATGTTTCTTTGCATATATGTTTCCACAGGGCTGGTGAATGCAGCATGCTAACTAGCTGTGACTGCAGCACTGCCAGGGGTAGAGGACTTTAGAATGGTTTTTGCTCTAGTAAAAAAAATTTAAAATAAAGCACAACATCATCAAAAAACCACACTCCAAATAAGAAAACATGGGCATAAATAAGGGGAAGGGAAGAAGAGACAGAAACCACCAGGGAGGTCAGGTGGTTAAGTATTTTTGGACTGCCAAGGTGGTGATCTTAAGTGAAGATAATGTATTATGCAGTGGAAAGCTAATGAGACCAGGTCTGTTAAACACAGACTTGGTGTTACTTAGCTCTGGAGTGCTTCAAATTACACAGGCACGGGTTGTATTTGATCACCGCTCCCGCCCTGACAAAGTGAGCAGCAGGCTTTTATATAATGTAAGTGATCATATACTGTGGGGAACAATCCTGTGCTGGCAGGGGAGGCCAGCTGATGACATAATGGGTCTTTTCCATCTCGAAGTTGTGTGATTCATCAATTAAACGAATTCGGTGGGATAAAGCAGCATGAAAGGGCACTGTCCCTGCCTGACGATTAACCCTCCCAATTCCATCCACACCGCTCGGGATTTAGCCTCCACCAGTGCGTCCAGGAGGCTCCGGTTGCTCAGCCCCGTCCGGTACGAGGCGGGCCGGGGGTCGGGGCCAGGGGTCTCCGGCACTGGGAGCGCAGCCGGAGTCCGTGCGGGATGCGCGGCCCCGCTCCGCCGCAGGTGCTGCCAAGCGCTGTCCCGCCGTCCCTCGGCGCCTCGGGAAGCGGCTGCTCGGCGCACCTGTCCGGGCTGCCCGTGCCTCCCCTGCCGGCTGCCCAGGATCCCGCTGGCTTCCGCAGCCCCGTCCCACAGCCCCATCCCGGGGCCGCCCGCATTGCGTCGGGGGCGCGGCGCGCAGCGTGCGGGGGCGGCCGGCCTGGGGGCAGCGCGCATCCCTCCCTCCTCCGCCAGCCCCGGCCCCCGGCTCCCCCGCCCTCCCGATCCCCGAGCTGCACCAAAGAGCTCTCAGGTTTCTGCTGATACTGCAGCGTCAAGAAATGGCTCGAGTTTGCTCCTCGCTCTTATGCATTCAGCAGCCCTCTCGCTCCTGCCACATGCGTCCAGCTCCTGCCTCCTCCTGCCTCCGCCGCTGCTGCTGCCGGGACGAGCCAAGACCGACTCCGGGGATGCGGCTGCAGGGCTGCGGCGCTCTGACATCTCCTGCGCCGCCGCTGCCCAGCGCCCGGCTTCTTTTCCAGCTGTCCTAAGGGAAGAGAGCTGGAGAGCCAGCAGCTATCTAGGACTCCTTGATTTTATTGACTAACTCAAGCCTTTTGGAAAAGGTACTTTGCACTGTTTTCCACGCACACCCCCACTCCCCACTGCGGTTTTCAGCAGAAACTAATTAAACCCACTCGCCCTTGGTGCAGCCTAAGACAGTGTATGAATATTTCAGTGTCTCGCAGGCAGCCCTGTAAAGCGATCGCTGCGTTATAAAGAGGGGCGCAAGAGGAGGAGGGTTAAGTTTGCCGCTGCGGTTTTTGTTTTGGTTTGGTTTTTTTGGATGCTGCTGCAAGGCGACTTGACGCATTCCGGCACTGGCTCCTACTCCTAAGCGGCGCGTCTCACCCGGAGCAGGTAAGGAAAAGCCCCTTCTCTCTGCCGATGTTACACTCGATTTTGGACGGTTTGGGTCTGGGATGTCGACCTCCCTCCCCTTCTCTCTCTCTCAGTTACCTTTAGCTGCTGCAAAGCAGGAGAGGAGATGCTTTGCTCCCCCCCTCCTAATCTCCCCCCCCGCCGCCCAGTTGGTACGATGAAGTTGTCAGTGCTCAGCTGAGTCTCCACAGCGGGGAGCGCGGTGCTCGGGAGACTCCTTGCAGGAGCTGACCCCGCTGAAGTTTCCCGGGAAGCCCTCCCGATGAGCTCTGGGCACCTTCCTGCCTCGGAGGCCTTGGTGCATGTCCGGGGATGTGTAGGAACGCGTAGAACTCGGCATGTACTGCTGTATTGGGCAGAATGGGATGTTCTTGCCGATGTGAAAGCCAATCCATTGCGCCTGAGTGTGTGTGTGTATGTGGAGGGGCTTGGGGGCTGGTTTATTCTGTTTCTCTCCTCCCTGGCAGCCTCCATCCTGCAAATGATCTTTATGCCTTCAAAGCAGAGTATTTCCATCCCTCCCTCCCTCCCCAGCACAAAAGAGGAGAGGAAGAGGGCAGTGGTGGTAGTGGTGGTGGGAGGGGGAAAGGAAGAGGCAGGTGATGGAAATTTGCTGAGTTGGCATTGCAAGGACTCACCTCCCAGCCAGCCATGATTTATATATTTATTTCTATATTTATTTATTTATTTTATGTGTATGTGCGTGTGCGTGTGTGTGTGTGTGGTAGCTTCGTGGCAGCAGCTGCAGCGATGGTCGAACCGGCGAGAAAAGTGGACGGATCGAGTTAAAGGCTAAAGGAGACGGCTGGGGAGGGAAACCCCAGCCTGGGGGTGCACTCCACAGACCTTCAGCCTCCTGGTGTGGGGGACAGGACCCCTCACCTTACCTGCCCTCTGCCCCCCCTAAAGGTACTTCTTCCCTCTTTCTTCACCTTCCCATCATCCCTGATGCCTCTCCCTTCATTCCACCTCTCTTTTCCCCTTTTGGGTATTTCCATCCTTTAGGCTCCACTTCCACCCCTTCCTCAAGCTCTCTATCCCACCTCAACCCCCCCACCCTTGAACCGCCCTGGGTCTCTCTGTGCTTCTCCATCCTCCTCCTCCCTTTCCCTCACTTCTCCCCTGCCCCGTGGTCCCCTTTCCTCTGTGCCACCATGACCGTGATGGCTGGAGAGAACATGGACGAGACTTCTGCGCTACCTGGCCACCCCCAGGATAGCTACCAGCCCGCTGCCCACGACGACCACGAGTGCTGTGAGCGCGTGGTGATAAACATTGCGGGACTGCGCTTCGAGACACAGCTGAAGACTTTAGCCCAGTTCCCCAACACGCTGCTGGGCAACCCCAAGAAACGCATGCGCTACTTTGACCCTTTGCGCAACGAGTACTTCTTCGACCGCAACCGGCCCAGCTTCGACGCCATCCTCTACTACTACCAGTCCGGGGGTCGGCTGCGCCGGCCTGTCAATGTCCCCCTGGACATGTTCTCTGAGGAGATAAAATTTTATGAGCTGGGTGAGGAGGCCATGGAGAAGTTCCGAGAAGATGAAGGATTCATTAAAGATGAGGAGAGACCCTTGCCGGAGGGGGAGTACCAGCGCCAAGTGTGGCTCCTCTTTGAGTACCCAGAGAGCTCTGGGCCGGCAAGGGTTATTGCCATAGTTTCTGTCATGGTGATCCTCATCTCCATCGTGATCTTCTGCCTAGAGACATTACCTGAGCTGAAGGAGGACAAGGAGTACACAGTGCACCGCACTGACAACACCACCCAGGTCTATAAATCCAACATCTTCACAGATCCCTTCTTTGTTGTGGAGACCCTGTGCATCATCTGGTTCTCTTTTGAGCTGGTGGTGCGCTTCTTTGCTTGCCCAAGCAAGACTGATTTCTTCAAGAACATAATGAACTTCATTGACATTGTGGCCATCATCCCTTACTTCATCACTCTGGGCACTGAGATGGCCGAGCGGGAGGGGACTCAGAAAGGAGAGCAGGCCACCTCCTTGGCCATCCTGAGAGTCATCAGACTGGTAAGAGTCTTTCGAATCTTCAAACTCTCCCGGCACTCTAAGGGCCTCCAGATTTTGGGACAGACCCTCAAAGCAAGTATGAGAGAGCTAGGTTTACTAATCTTCTTCCTCTTCATTGGGGTGATTTTGTTCTCTAGTGCAGTGTATTTTGCTGAGGCTGAAGAACCTGAGTCTCATTTCACAAGTATCCCTGATGCTTTCTGGTGGGCGGTGGTATCCATGACCACTGTGGGCTATGGTGACATGTACCCTGTGACAATTGGAGGCAAAATCGTAGGCTCCTTGTGTGCCATCGCTGGTGTGCTGACAATTGCCCTGCCTGTACCTGTCATCGTGTCCAACTTCAACTACTTCTACCACCGAGAAACAGAAGGGGAAGAACAGGCTCAGTTACTTCACGTTAGCTCCCCTAATTTAGCATCTGACAGTGATCTCAGTCGCCGCAGCTCCTCCACAATCAGCAAATCTGAGTACATGGAAATCGAAGAGGATATGAATAATAGCATAGACAATTTTAGAGAGGCTAATCTCAGAACTGGCAACTGCACTGTAGCCAACCAAAACTGTGTTAATAAAAGCAAGCTGCTGACTGATGTGTAAACAAACAAACAAACCCAAGACAAAATCCCCACTCACAGCTTGAAGACTTTAGTGACACAGTCACACTTTGTAGATGCTTTACTGATAGTCTTTGAATGCTTTATTTACCTCGTAAATGCATTGTTGCATTGCAAATCTCTGCTCTGCGATAAAGAAGCTTCCAGGATCCATGAAAGATAAAATTTTGCTTATTTTCAAAAGAACATTTTCCACCTGGCAAATGATAACCATTTGAACTAGTTTAGTTTTAAGCCGTTATGACGCTAGACCTAAACTTTTCCTCTCCTATCTCCTCTTTTTTTTTCTTTCTTTTACTTTTTTTTTTTTTTTTTTTTTTTTGGATGAAGTTATCTTAAACTAAACAAGACAGGTTTTAGAGCTATTAAGCATATGCATGGATTCCAGTAAAAATATTCTGCAAAACTACACAGTTGCAAGAAAGTGCATCAGATTATAATAGTAAAAAAAGATCAGCCAAAACCTGCAGCAAGCATTTGCCGTGGTGTTCATGAAGGAGTGCAAATTTTCCTTCTGCCCCCTCTGTGAAAGATTCCATCCTTCCAACCTACAGATCCACACAGCACCTTATTAAAAAACCTAAGTAAGCCTGTTCTCTTTTGCTGTCCATAGAAGAAATATCCTAAAAGGAGAATAACAAACAAAACTGAAGAAAAAACATCTGCAATGCTGCTAAGTCCTCTCACATGCAGATGATAGAAACACTTTCCCACCCCCCCGCCCCTCATTCAGAGCTGGATACAAAACTTTAAGCCCCTCTGTTGCAAGATAGCACAATGGAGTTTAATATAAGCATGTTTGAATTTGATACTCTTTACTTTATGATCGCATGTTTGAAACGTTACCTCAGACAATAGCGGATAAGCTTTCGTTTGATCTGAATCTTCTAAAAATAGGTCCTTTCTCCTCTCTTTTTACATTTCTTTTCTTTTTCTTTTTGATTTGCATTCACCAGAAGTGCACTCCTTAATTTATTAAATTGTTGACTAGTAATTTAAAGTACTGTATTTAAGTGCATATGTTAGTCAAATGGGAACAATAACTTTTGGAGATCAAAGCATGTTCAAATATTCAGCATTATGGCCTATTTGATTAAAGTGTAACTTGAATTAATTAGTGCATGAATTCAGTAATAATAATAATGATGATAATAACAACAATAATGATAATAATAAAAGCAAAAAAAAAAGTACTTGATAGGCTGAGGGCCTGAATGAACTGATTAGAGAAACCTGATTGTTTTCCTGCATTGCTCAGGGAAATGTGTTGGCTTTTGTCCAGGCTTTGTCGGAAAGGAACATATCCCATCCCTTAAAGGGAAAGCTATATGGAAAACTAACAAGTCAAGTTATATATAGCAACAACTAAAAACCTAGTATCCTCTATAGATGAAAGGTGCAGATGCATGCTTTTTGGTGCATTCTCAGAATGTAAATGAAACTTATCTATTATATGCATCCGAATTGCAGCAGCTGATTTCTTTTGCAATCATCAGTTGAGACTTTTTCATATCCCCCCCCAAACTCACTGAAGAGACCCAGCAGATTGATTGAGAGAGTTGTGCAGTGCCTTTATCTTACACCCCCCAAAACTGCTGAAAGTGCCTCCAGGAACTGAGTGGATCAGAGACACCAAGGGAAAGGACAAGGAGTCAGTCAGTCCTGTGTGTCAGGAGTGTCCTGTGCTGTCTACTGGCACAGCATGTAAATGTTTAGGAATAGAAAGATCGAGTGTGAGTGAGAGGCATGCAGAAGAGGCAGGCAGAGACCATCAGTGTCCATGGAATACCTTCCTTCCCCAGCCAGTCTGATGCTGCAGGGCTCTGCATTGGCTTCTGCCAAAAACCTCCTAGTTGTGTACATGTGAGGCTTCAGGTTTCCCCGGGTTGTTCATATAGGCATCACTATATCTGCCCTTCCTTTCCCTGAGGGAGCCCTTTGGCAGCTTGTCCCTGCAGGGCAGGGCACAGGAAGAACGGGAGCCTGGGCATCGCTCAGTCAGGCAACCAGACTGGAGGACTGCGCTCTTCTTTCTCTAAGGTTGCCCAGCAGATAAATGGGAAGGCTTTGCTGGGCCCTCCCATCCCTGTCTGCTCCATCCTCTTTCAGATCTTAGATCCCATTACATCTTTTGAGCCATGTTCCTCTTCCTGGTCCCTGATCTTACTGTACTTCCGTCATTTCCTGGTGAAGGAAGCAATGCTAGGAGAAGGTATCTTCTGCAACAAGCCAGCCTTGACTGCTAGGCCCTAGAAGATAATGACCTTTGATCTGAACAAAGGTATAGGCACTAATCTCAATTTTTCAAATAGACAAAGTTGAGGATCTTCATTCTGCACTTAGCATGTGGCCAACTGCTGTCGAACACATCTCCTTCCACGCTGTACAGATCTTTTCCTCCCCTATCTTTCTGATATATGTATATATGTGTATAAATAAATATATATATATGTCTGCTCCTGTGTGTGTCACACACATATGCAGGCACATGTATATATAGAATAAAATCAAAGCACTTAGAATTAAAAACCAACTCTAACTCTGCAGTTACGCACAAGCTTGACCTGCCAGGTCTCCAGAAAGACTTGACTTTATTTCTCACTGTGTGACTTCTGTGAATCTTAGTGATAAGAAAGCTCAAGAACTGAGGGAGCTCCAATTGCTGCAAGAAGTGCAAAGCATCAGATAAAACAGGGCATTACATCTTCTAGGTAGATGTTGTAAAGCTTCTTTCCTGTCCCCTGCTCACACCCTTGCCCTTTGTACACCTCTCTCCCCATTAAATTCCAATGGTCCTGATCTTCCCAAACCCTTGAATCATAGGATGTGATTTCTGATGTCAAAATGAACTTGAATGCTGCACTCAGCTTACAAAACCACCATCTGACTAAACTAAACAGCAATAATAAATTCAGTGCTATGGGACCGATGGTCAGAAGGATGCATTTGGGAGATGAGGCCTCACATGGGTACCTTCTGCCCCAGCTGGGTATGCACACCTTAATTTAATGCGCAGAGTGATGATCATTCTGCTTATGCACAGAGAAAAGTACTGCATGCAGCGATTTTTGGTCAAGAGACTGGGACGGATCATAAGAACTCATGGTTTGGGGAGCCTGAATGTTGCTTTGTCCATTTATAGCTCACTGCAAAGGATCTCAACCCATATGGAGTACAGGAATTAACCTCATGTAGCATAGGCATGCGTTTTCGACAAGTTTGACACAAAAGAATAAACAACAAAAACAAGGTTCTTACTCCCTTTACACAGGAGTGCTGAAATGTCTTTGTGGGCCTGAAGGTGCACTTAACAAACTGCCTGTTCTTATCAGCAAGGATCCTTTTTTTATTTCTTTATTTCTTTCTTTTCTTTTTATATTTTTTTTTTTCTTTTGGCCCTTATGTTTCTTTTTGCCACAGGTGTACTCTAAGGGGTTTTTTATGTAACTGGAAGAGGACTGAAAATTATCTAATGGCCAGTGTAGTGCTTCTCTGAAAGAGTCAAGAGAATTCCTTTGGTAGGGACCTCATGGAAGTGATGCCCACGTTGTGCTGGGCAGGGAACCCAGTGGATATTGCAGTCTTTAATTTGGTGAGGGGAAGAAAGCTGTTCCAGCAGGAGGAGTCATTCCCCACACCCCCACCACCACCCACTGCTCTGTGCCTCTCTGTGCTTCTTAGCTGGTCCTGTACAGCTTCTCCTTCATCCACTCAGGGAAAGGGATGAGGGAATTTACCTGGCAAGGGCAAGGTAGCAGCGCACTGCAGTGCAGAGACAGGAATGGAGCAGAGAGTCAGTGGGCAGGAATCCCATAGACTGGTATCCCTGCCAGAATTCCCCATCTGGTTCTACCATACTTAGCTCTAGACCACTAGGGAGGGGCAGAGGAGCAAGGGTGAGAGTGAAAATGAAGGACTCTGCACCCTGTTCCTTCACAGAACCCAGGGCTTGCTGCAAGACTGCTGAGAGCTCGAACCCTCTGTGTGGCAGCTCCAGCACAGGCCATGAACTGTATTTAGTCACCTTGTGAGGAAGTTGGTGTGCAGTTAGCCAGGCTGTGAGTTCACAGCATCCTAGCAAACCTGTGCAGATTCCCTGCATGGGGTGTCCTAAGCCTTATCTCCACCGGGGACTTCAGGAAAGCTAATCCGAATTAATGAAAGGTGTGCATTTAAAGGAGATTTGTTGAACTGCTTTAAAGCCCAGCATGGACATTCTGTTGCAGTATTAAAGCAACCTTAATCTGATTTGGAGTCATTCTTTTTGAAAGGGAAGTAACCTGAATTGAATTAAGGCTGCTTTAATTCCGAACACAATGGGGCTTAATGCAGTTTACCTCATCTGCCTCACAAGCCCATTCAGACAGATAAGCCTGTAGTAATCATTAGATGTGCCAGAAGTGACCCCATTGTGCAGGGGGTGTCCACGTGCACCAAAACTCCTGGTAAATGATGCTGCAGATTCACAGCCTGGCTTACTGAGGGAAAAACTAACGCTTGATCGTGGTGCTAGTTCTGGTGAGTCCCTCCCTTTGTTACTGGTTTACACCTTTGTGAGGATAATCTATCCTGCTGCCTTCAGGGAAGCCGAAAACAATTGTTGCCCAAGGAAATTCATTTCCACTTTACAGAACTGCACAGGTGCTAGCCTGATGTACTGTTAGTCACATGGACAAGCACTTGTGAGGCAGAACGAAGCGCTGGAGACAGGACAAAATTCAGCCGAAGTCGTCTTGTTTGCAGCAGTGGTTTTTGCCCACGCAGAGATTTCAGAGATCAGACCCTTAGCAAACCAGCTGTGTGTCATTCGTTGTAGGCTGCAGCTGCCCAAACTGACAACAGGAGCAGTGGCCATTTGTATTGACAGGGCTTTTTCTATACCAAGGGACAATAGTTTTCATTAGGCAGAAGTACAGGAAGTAAGTTTCTACTTTGAGAAAGCTGCAGCCCAAGTGTAACCTCAAAAGCTGCTGATTTTAAGGAGCTGAGGGTTTCACTTTTTCCACAGTCCACACTTGAACAGTGCAGTTTCTTATATGTGCATTTATTAAACAAAACACAACCAACACTACGTCATAAACATCTGAAATTTATTAGAAAAAGGTGGAAAGTTGTATTTTAGAACAAAATCTTCTGCACACATATGCAATACACGCAGAGAATGTATTCCTTTCCAAACACTACCTTGGTAACTGTTGCTTGAGGGGTGCCATTCTGGATTAATTTTTTCCTCTAACCTGAAAAAGAGGGAGGTACTGCAACTTTTCCAGGAATGGTCTGATCCTGTAGGCTTCCAGCAGACTACAGTGATCCTCAGAGTAATTTCGTGCCAGTGACCCTCAGAGTAATTTCAGACTCACAGGGATGCAGAGTCAGCTCCAAGGTGTGATTCAGCCTCAGCAGCCACAGAGCTGGATGGAACTGGAAAGCTGTCCTTGCAATTGCACAGCAGGGCAAGTTTGTCCCAGACCTGCCTCCTGCAAGTCTGGAACAGGCTACTTTTCTGAGATGCTTTAACCAGGGGCCTACACTTCAGTTTTGGTTGGACTTAATTCAGGCTGAGTTTCTTTTTCTGTTTTCTCTTGTTCTGGCTTTACTTAATCAGGTATAGGGAATTTCTTTTTCCTGAAATGCTTATCAAGTATTCTTAAAGGTGTCAGTATTTGTATCTGCAAAAAAATAAAAAAGAAACTTCAGGGTGTTCTACAGTTTCACTCAGTACAGGTGAACTTGCCACTGGTGAGGTCAACAATTTATGCTGTCAAGGCATAGCATGCTTTGATATTTTCAAAAGAAATAAAATGAAACTGAGGTCTTAACTCAAATTTGTCTCAAGTTTTCTGTGAATATCTGTGTAATTCTGTATATTTCACCTGTTCACAGGCTCTAGCAAATGTCACTAGAAGTTATATATTAAAAAATCATCTTCCATTTCTAATTTCTATAATAAAATGAAGACACTGCATTAAGTTCCTTTAGGTGCATCAGTCTTGATCCATGCTATTGTTTCAGTGACATTTCTGTAATGTAATTGGGATCAAACATATATTTTACTTTTGTACAAAAGTAAAAATGATATTTTTATGACTAAATTCAGCAAACCCTTACCTATAACCTGCTATGATGAAATATTTTTTCCTTTCCTTTACATGTAAAATATTGGGTTTTTTGCAGTATGTCGGTTTGAAATGAATAAATAACAGCTGTCAATAGAACTGTAAATGGCCTCTCAGACATACCTCTGACTTTAAAGATCAAATATTGCCGATGTGAAATATATAAACTGAATAATCTCCATATGAAAGTGCACCATCAGGGCAACAAACCATTTAAGCTGACACAGCTGTACTTATTTCCACCATTTACCAATCGCTTATACTTTGGGTCAAGTATGTACTTCATTGTCACATTACAGCTCATTTTACTTCCAAATAGTGAAATTGTTTGACTTAGCATTTTTAGAACATCTGATGTTATGAGTTCTTGAACTATTTGAAATGCATAGTTTTCATCTATGCCTTCTGTACTCGTTCATCTGTTCATACTTGGCATCAATTAAAGATAATTTTTAAGTATCTTACCCAGGTTTCTTCTGTCTGGTTATTTTCTGAAGTCTGGTTTCTCTGCTGTCACTATTGGCCAGTTCTGTCTGAAATGAATGGTTGCTTTATTGATGTTTTTCCTACTGAGTGGTATAAGAAATGGCAATGTAGTGAGTGGGAAATGTGACTGTGGGCTTTGAGAGGCTTATGAATGATAAGTCCAGCTTTACAGTGCAATTAATTCAAAGGTTTGGCTTGTGCAGGCTTTGGACCTAGCCCTGCATAATGTTCTGGGGCCAAACTGTGCTGCCCTCACTTCTGAGACATCACTCAATCCCACCAAAACTCAAAATCAGGTTAAACCTACTGGCCAGGAACACTGACTGCACCCTCCAAAGGTTTGTGGGTATTAATTAACATTATCTGAGTCCAGACTTGTAACCAGGTTTCAAACTGCTGTGTGACCGACCATGGGCTTTGGGTTGGGTTGAACGTCAGCAAATCCAAGCGAGTTGATGAGTTGATGTTTCCCATGGAAAATTGTTTTATCAAAGTGTGTTTCATGCAGAGCGTGCCGAGAGAGCCATGCATGACGTGTCCCAGTGCTGTGTTGTTCACAAAGAAGGCAATGACAAAAATGCTTGTTATTTTGCGCCAAAGCTGTTGTGTGTTGGAAGTCCACCTAGAGATGGGTTTTTCAGGAGATAGGGGCAGTTTTCAACAGTGGGATGCACACAGAATGCTGATCACACACTGGTGAAATGAAGTGAAATTATCCTCATCTTACACGAGGCAGAACATTTTGTGTGTCCTGTCCTGTGATTTTATTGCCTGACTTGTTTTGCCTTCTTGGTTGAGAAAAGCTTTTGTCAATGAAACCCTCATTCATTCGATCGCTTTGAGTGTTTAGTCAGTTGATTGAATATCACTTACAAACTGTCTGAAATTGTTTTGTTGAGTTGTCAGTAAGGATTTGCAGTGTTCTTAAACGGGTCTGGTCCAAGTTGTTTGTCTGTTGTTGGCTGCTTTGTGGTGGTCAAGGGGGTGATCACTGTCATTGAGTTTTGCTGGCTCTAGGTGTGTCTAAAGTCTCATTGCTTCTTTCTTTTCTCATTTTTGTGTTTAGAAAAACCCAACCTCAACCAAAAAAAGCTTGTTTATCATCTCTGCAGCAGCAATCTTCTCCCATTTGCTCTCAGCAAAGATCCTGTTGTTTATTTCCTGTTGAAGTTTTGTGCATTCAGAACCAGGTCCTAGGACATGATTTTGCCCTCTAAAATCACTCCATAAAAAAAAAAAAAAACCAAAACCAAAAATAACAAAAAACCCCCCCAAAAAACTAAACAAAAACAAATTTAAAAAAATCCAACCAACACTGTGTACTGGGTTAGTTGAATCTCTGTATTAACTCCTTACTTAATCTCAGAAGTAAATGTGTCGGATTTTTTGCCCTAAAATGCAAATCCTCCTATGTTGTATTTTATACTTCATAATTTACAAGAAAGTTGTATGTTGAGTCCTTCCTTTGGTTACACCAAGCCACCTCCTATATAGGTTTTCTCTAGAGCATCCTACACTGAGGGGAAAAAAATACGTCTCTGCAGGTATAGCTTAGGTAACAGACATGAGGATCCATGGAATAAGCTCCTTTTTTCTTCAGCTTCTTTGGCAAGGGTGTTCTAAGAGGAGCAATAATTCAGCAGACTTTCAACAGAGAGGGACTGAGTCCCTTCAGTAACAAGGTGCGATTTTCCTTTTACCTTCTTTGTATAATATTGTTGATTTCAACATAAATTTGATTTATCTGTCAGTTAATCTTGGAAGTTGGTGAGTTTTTGTGTATTGTTTGATTAATGGCTACAAAACAATCACTTTATGGAATCCTGAGGATCACAGGTGTGAATATGCACTCTCTTGCCATGCAGAAACCAGGTCTTTCTTCTTCAGTGAATAAGAATCCTAAAACTCCTCCAAGCCATAAAACAACTTTTAGCTCTGAAAGCAAACCAGACTTTTCTCATGGGTGCACCCTTCCCCAGTGTTAGGGTGTTGCCCATCCCATCCTCTGCAGCATCTGGAGCAGGTGCCTACAGGGCTGGCAGTTTGAGTCAGATGGTCTGACTGCCAGAGCAGATCAGGCATCTGATTCAGGGCTGTCCCCAAGAGCAGCTGCTCTGGCCTGCAGCAGCCAGATACAGGCTCTTGAAGTAACCCAGAGCCCACAGGAGTAAACAGGGTTGTGTTTTTTCCCCTCAGAAGGCTGCAGAAACACCACGATTTCGTGCTCTTTCTCAGCCTGTGGAGAAAAGAAGATAAGAAACATTCTGTGCTCAAGGCTTCTACTGGGTACTTTTGGAGTTGAATTATCTCCCATATCTGGCCTTGCTATAAAAATGTTCACTTCACAGAGTGTTAGATTAAGCGTTGGAAAATCAAAGAAGCTTTAATTAGCACAACAATGCTTCAATCCACTCAGCTCCTCTAAGAGCTTCCTAAAATACCTCACATTTTATTCCAAGGAGAAGACAATTGCAACTCTTGAATAGAAACCTTTTACAGCTAGCAGAAGAAACTGTAATTGTAGATGGTATATTTGGTGACCTCCTCTCACTAGGTAGGAGCAATAGCACATTTGGCTCTGGAGCAGGGGAGCCTGCAGTTGTCACTGTTGCAGGGAGAGCTGCAGAAAAAGCACTGGTTGATCCTTAGGAGGAGGACAGGTCAAGGACAGGTGCATTTCACGGGTCACCCTTTTCATCCGACCTCACCTGTTTTCAGTTCACATAAGAATTTTGCTGAGTGAAACCCAGGTGTAGTGGAAGTGGCATTTAGAGCCCCACATCTCCTAGGCTGCTACCCAGATGGATCCTCCAGCTCATTTGTCATGAATACTGAGAATACACAATAGATTTGAACTATTTTTTTTCAGGTTGGGAACAAAAAGAAAAAAGCTTTTTAATTTATTTAATGTTTAGCTCATTGCTGTTTGGCCATTCTGAACACAAATCTGCATGCAGAATTCTGCACTAAACTCTGAATGAAAGATTTTTTAGTTTCCTGTGGCAGCTGGGTCATGACACAGTCTGGATTGATGGTGGGAGCTGAGACTGGCAACAGGGTCCTGCCTTCAAGTGGAATCACTCAGGCAATGGTAGGTGTTTAGATGTATCTTTGCCTTCTTCTTTGAGTCTTCTAGTTTGTTTTCAGTGTGTTCCAGTGTTCATCTTCAGCCCCAAACAAGCCAATTCCATCTTTCAGGGACGTAGCTTTCCTTTGGTGCTTTTCTATTTGACCAAACAAACCTGATTTGCTGGATTTTGGCTGTTGTTGTGGCTTTTAATGCAAATAAATCACTTGCAAATGTTCTGAACTACTCATGGATATTCTTATTTCCCTCTGCCCTGACACGTGCAACTTCAATTAGTATCATTAAGTTTGGTTGTTTCAGTTGCAATTTAAAAAAAAAAAATTGATGGAATTTGGAAAGTTAGAAGGAGAAATTAAAAATTATCTGGCTACTTGGGGTACATACCCTTGTTATGATTATTTGGATGATAAAGAAATGGCTTTAATTGCAAGAGAAGAATATTTACTGATAATGAGGCTTTAAACTCTTGTGGTATTTAATATTTAAGTCCTGAAGAGGGTAGGATGTGAGTACTGCAGGGTTTGTGCAGTGACAGGGTGATGTTCAGAGGGCTGTGCACTTCTAGGGTTACATCCACAATTGGTCATTGGAGTGTAGGGATGCAGCCAGAACTGGGTGTTGCCAGCTGAGCTGAGAACCCAAAGTCACCCTGGTGGGTTGGTTTAGCTCAACAGAAGGATGGATTAACTTTAAGGCTCCAAACACCACATGGGAAATCTTTTTGCCTGTGAGGAAAACACTGCTCTGACACAAATTTTCTTGTCTTGAACAAATTTGTGCAATAAATCACAATGGGTTAATGTCTTCCTGTGGACTTCGTGCCACATTGGCTTCTGGCATTTTTGCTCTTAGCATTTTGCACGTTTTTCCTTTATGTTTTTATTGATCCTCCAGTGTTTGAGACATAAAAGTGGCATGAACCAGACCACTGCCTTTTGTTGTCCTGTGGCTAATCTGTCAAAACCACACAGTTTGTGTAAAGCTTTTGCTGAGTCTCCAGCAAGTTTGTATGTTTGGTGTGGAGATTTTGAACCTGCTGCTTTGGTCCTCCTGGAGTAATGTTGAATTGATCTCCAGCACGGCATCTTGTTGCCACTTGGGATGAAAAATGCAATAAGATCTTGGTGTTAGTGCAAACTGTGAAGCCTTCCTGGGGTCTGGGCAGGCCTGGATTCTGCTCTGATCTGCTTTGGCTCTGTGTCTGTTTGCCCTGTGAATATTTCATGTGCTGCTCCCATCCTTTGGTAGCTTTTCAGTGTCAGAGAGAAACCATGTTGTGTCTCGGGAGTTTCAGAAATGGGAAGGGAGCTTTTGTGTCAGTCCCTTAGACCAGTCAAGGGTCTGGGGATGCTCACGCTGTGCTGTGTTAATCCAGGGTATCAATCTGTTTATTGGGGATCCTGAACAGCAGTTGGAAACAATGGGAGCCAATACCTTCAATTATTAATTAAAGGTAGCAAATGGAAGCTGGATATCATAGCAGGGTATAGAGCCACTATTGTTAATGACTATTTAAAGCCAGCATTCTGTCTGACAGAACTGGGATGTTCTTCTCCTGGCCTGCAGGTGTCTGTGATCTCATCCGTTTGTGACACCTTCCAAAGGCTGCTGAAATCCCCCAAGACAGAGAGCAGCCCAGAACAGATCAGTGTATCCATACAACCTCACATCCTGCCTGGAATATTTGTGACTGGCAGACGGGTAGCAGAGTGGGGGAGTGTTGGTCTTTTGGTTTCTGTGTCTCTTTTTTGGTAATACTTACTCAGTTCTTACTCCTGACTTGGGTACCAAAATGAATGTGAGGAACATGGGAATAGAGATTTCACTGGCTGCATTTGTGCAGCTCATTGGTCCTATATACAATGAAAAATGCCCTGGTGCAAGTCAACATAACTAATTTCTTCTGAACTAACCAGCTAAGGGTCTTCCTTTCCTATTCACATCTGACAAAGTTTTACATAAATAAAAGCTTCAGTTTGGCCAGAAGGAAAGAATCTTGCCTATCAGGTTCCACTGTAACACAATATATGGGAAAAACCCCCCTCTTTTAAAGGAAAGATGTGTAAAAGTGACACCAAATATATTTTCGTCTGTTGGTGTTACATGACTCTGAACAGTGTTCTATGATCACACAGAGTATATGCTTTAAGATAATTAAAAAAAAGCAAATAAAGACATGAGTATCCTTTACTTTGCCCATTTTGCTGTTTTAGTGAAGACTTAAATTGTTCTCTTTTCCTGTGCATATATTTGAACTTAATATGGAACAGTTTATGAAAAACATGAGTGAAAGATGGAGAAGTAATTTTATACTATTTAAGATACATGGAAAAGGTCAGTTTTCATGGAGACGTCTACAGAGCAAGCAAACTTTTTAATTCCTGCTGTTGTCCAGAATTTTTTAACACTCCTCTGATAAAGCTACTGTAGAAAATATCAGAAAATGTGATTTACTGTAGTGGAAGTTAAATATGTGCCAGGCTTTATTCACTTTTAAAAGAGAACCTAAATCCTCCTGCAGATAAATACTATCTGGAAGTGTAGGGGAATGAAGTCTTTATTTCTCTCACAGTAATCTCTGCTGCGATACTTTAAGTCTGTGTGTGTATCTCACTTTGTGCAGACCTTGGTTAAAAACACCAGATTTTTTTTTCTGGAAACATAATCTACATACACTTTGGAGATGAGTATCCTTCATTTAAGAGTGATTTCCACCAAAACTTATCCCCAGCTCCAGGACTTCATATTCTTCAGGGTGAAACACTGAAGCAATTAAAACAGCAGGATCTTTTCAGAGCATTGTGGCTGATAGGAGGTGACTGACTCCTCTACATCACATTGAGAGCTATTAAATACATCCCAGGGGATTTTTGTTTCTTTGTTTCAGGGTGGGAGAGGATCATAGAATCACAGAATGGTCTGGGTTGGAAGGGATCTTAAATTTCACCTCCCTGTCATGGGCAGGGACACCTTCCACTCACCCAGCTTGCTCAGAGTCCCATCCAACCTAATCTGGAACACTTCCAGGGATGGGGCATCCACAGCTTCTCTGGGCAACCTGTGCCAGGGCCTCAGCACCCTCACAGGGAAGAATTCCTTCCCAATATCCAATCCAAACCTGCTCTCTGTCAGTTGGAAGCCATTCCTGCTTGTCCTGTCACTCCTTACAGGTAGTTGCCATGGGAGGGAATGAAGCCCCTACAGAATGTCTCTGTAGCAGGAAAGGAGACTAAGGACCACTTAGAAGCTCAGCTGGTTGAAATGGGCTGGGTTCTGGGGAAGCCAGTGTCCCTGTGAGATTATCAGTGTGAAGTGAATGAGCACAAAACAGCCATGAAATTGTAGTACAAAAGCCGCTTATGGCAGCAGGGAGCAATTGAGGGCATTTGTCTGCGAGTCCCTGTGCATTTCCAAGCTGATCTTTCCAAGTGCCCTAAATTCCTGTGGAGTTCAGCACCTCTTAATATGTTACTGAGCAGGAATTACATTAACAATGACATGTAGGAAGGCAGTAGATGCTGCTGCTTGAATGATGTTCTGTGGTTATTCCAAATGAAATTCCAGTGCTTTGTCACCCAGTCACAACAGGAACTGCTGGTATAAAGCACCAAGAAGAATGAAGCCCGTGATCCCAGAGTGGGACTACACTAAAAACATGAGTAAAACCAAGGTTTTTTGTTTGGTTTTTTTTTTTTAATAATATAATCTTGGTGATTAGTGTTTAAAACAAACCCCTCTCTGATTATTTCTATTCAGTAACATCTGGAGCAAGGCAGGTGTTTTGTGGCTAAATGGGAGAAAAGCTCTGTGACTCATTTTATTTACAGCTTGTGTGAGCAGCATCTCTGTGGAAGATGAGATTGTGACTGATGGGAAAACTGAGATATAAAAAGGTCTTGCAATTTCCATTTGTTTGAACTTTTCCAGGCAATACTTTTTACTGCATTAATAGAAGACTAATTCACCCTTTGCTGCACTCTTTCTTTTAGGGTTTCTGTTGAGTCACATGATGTGAAGCTCAGTAGAAGCAGCAAGTTTATGGGCATGCTAGGAAATGCCTCTCAGGTGAATGCCTCCCTGCTCATAAATATGGTGAAGGGACATTATAATCCATTGATGCTGTGAGCAAGTTCCAGCCTTCCAAGTAATAGTTTGAGCCTTCCCAGTCTTCAGGATAAATAGCTATGTAAAAAAAAGCCATATCTACAAATTCGCTGTCCAACACACATGACAATTTGCACTGAGAAAATCTGAGTACCAACACTACCTTCATCACTACCTGACTCTGCAAAGTCCCTGGGCATAGAGGTAGAGAGAATTCCTGGTGTTCTGGACTCCAGGACACACAAGAGTTGTTTGAAGTCTGTGTGGTTGCCTGGACTTCGGCCTTTAGAGCAGAATCACCACGAGGGATAAGTTGGAGGCCTCTCCCAGTGCTCCCCTTCGTCACAGCTCTCCAAGGAATATGGTACTTGTCCTTCAGCCCTGGGCCACATGGACATCTTGGTCTGTGGCTCGTGGAATCACTTTTGTCTTCTTAGGAGGGTGAAGAAATGTTACCATTACAGTTTAAAGAGTAGTTAAAGTGCTGGGCATCCTGATCCTTGCCCTTCTGTCCCCTTGTCTGACTCCCCATCCTTTCCTTTGTCATTCCTTGTGTTTCCAATTTTAGAATGGATGGTATCTGTAAATACTTCATCTTTGCACTCTTTAACAAATAATTGTAGTTGTCGGGTGATGTTTTCATTTGTGTTGGGCCAGGTATTGAAGATTGTTATTTTCTTGCTCAGCAGTAGCACAGAACCACAGAAATGCTGAGTGGAATGTAGAGGAAATATCTGATGATTTCTAGTCCAACCTCTGTGCCCAAAGCAGGGTTTCCTGGAGCCAGCTGCAAAGGACCATGTGTTTTGAGTAGCTCCAAGGATGGAGATTTCACCATATCTCTGAGAAATGTGTTCCACTGCTCAATCACCATCACAGCCAAAACCAGTGTTTTTCTGATGTTTCTGTGGAATTCCTTGTCATTCAGTTCGTGCCCATTGACTCTTGGCCTGTCACTGGGTACCACTGACAAGAGTCTGGCTCTGTCTTTACACCCTGCCTCGTGAGGGATGTACCCACATTGGCCCTCCTGAGTCTTTCCTTCTCCAGGAACAGTCCCAGCTCTCCCAGCCTCTCCTGGAGCATATGGCAGACTTTCTCAGTCCTTTGATCATCTCTGTGGGATGTGTGATCACAAGTGGGGCAGCGTGATCACAAGGAACTGTGGATCCAGACAGAGGCATTCGCAGGCCTATCCCTGCACATCCATGCCAGATGAGGAGCTTGGAGTTTGTTCCACGCTGGAGTGACTGGCAGCCCTGTTGTCTGTCCTCTAGCACTGGATGCTGCAGAATGCACAGAAACCCTGGAGAATTTGGTTGATCTAAATCACCTTATAGATATATTCTCATGTGCAGCGTGGTTTCTGGTACATAGAGTTTGCTTTAAAACTTAAAAGGTAATGGTCAGCATCTCTTCCAAAAGTTAAAGGGTAGTTATAGAAATGAGAAATACCGTTGATATCTATATATAAATGCACAAGATTCTTTCTTTCTCTCTCTCTCTTTCTCTCTCTCTTTCTTTCTCTCTCTCTCTTTCTCTCTCTCTCTCTGGTTAAAAGGCCTTGATCAAGGCAAGTAGCAAAATGTAGAACCTGGAGGCAAAATCTTTCATGTTTCTTGTCCTTTAAGGAATTATTCACATTAAGGACACCTGTTTGAGCTTCTGCTGATTCAATTCATTTGAATGGAGTCAGTTCTGTGCAGATTTACACACATAAAGATAAAAGCAGAGATTTAAATAAGATTCTGGGAAGAGAGGTTCTCAGGTCTGGACTTTTGGTAGACTACTGGTCAAATCAAACCTGCTTGGTTTATAATAGGGCATGATTAAGAGATCTTGGGCCATGGGAACTGCTGTAGGTCCACTGATTTCCTCTAAGCACTGCCACTTTACAGCAGCTCCAAATTGGAATGGGTGATTTCAGCAGCAAAAATAAGCTGGAGAGAAGAGAGGGGAGCTGGGTGTGTAGGCTTTTCAGCAGGCATTCCCTCCCATTCAGCATGCTCACACAGATCCACTGATTATTCCTGGGAATTTGAGATAAGTACACTTGAATATGTAAGCGTGCTTATTTAGTATTCCCCTAATTGTAGCAAGTGGAAATATTACAAATTAGCAAAAATAAATCCCCCATGTCAAAGTCAAAGGAGCCCCTGGCTGCAGTGCATCACAGAAATGGAGGCTGGCTGAGGAGCCCGGACTGGAGCAAACAGGGAGATGTGACTGAGAATCAATACAAGGAAGACGGAAATCACTTGGGTTTGGGCTGTATTTGGGAGAAATTGGCAGTGAGGGGTTGAAGGACACTGGTTGATCTGCCATAGCACCTATAATGATGTCAGACACTAAAGGTACCTGATGCTGTTACATCCCCTGTTTGGGCTTCCCCATGTTTACAAGGATGATTATGGAACAGAGGGTGTCACTTTTAAGGCCCTTCTTCCTCTGAAAACGGAAAATCACTTGGATGCCTCATCCATACTGTTTTCTTGAGTTGGGATCAAGACATGGAGATGAAGCTGCCCTTCCCCTCAGGGTTTCTCCTGGGTGGTACAGATAACATTTTTGGCTATGACAGTGTGAGGCACACATCCCAGAGAAGACTGTGCCTGCATGCTGTGGAAATATCTTAATTATTTGTGTTTGCTGCTTTTGATAATTGCTGATTAGTGCTGTGTGGGATTCAGGCAAACATTGGAAAATTACATTCATCATAGCCTGAGGAGAGAGTGGAAACATCACTGTGATTTGATGGCAGCATGAAACAGATGCTGCCACTGTAACAATCCAGGCACAAAGGACAAACTCTCTGCTGGAATGCACTGTTAAAAAACACTCATATGCCCATTTCAGTCAATCATTGTCTATGAAAAAGAACATGGACAAAGTTACAGGCTGGGGGGTCCTCATCTAGCACTAGCAGTTTCTGCAGAATCAAGAGACAAAAGAGAATGCTTAGATTCTTCTGGTTTAGGGAACCTAATGACCTGAAGTCTGATTTCCTGAGGAGTGAGAGGAGGAGTGATGGGTTTTCTCCAGTTACAGAAGTTTTGGGGTGTCAATTTGGAGGGTGAAGTTTGGAGTAAGAGTCAGGGAAAATAAAGAGGTTTGGAGCCACACAATGCAGGTGTGTCACAGAGCAGAGATCACTTCCCTACTTGTCAGATGGAAGAGATGTGAAACTTTGGCCTGAAGGATATTCCAACAATATTCTGTAAAAAGTGATGTTTTCACAAACCACCAGCTGAAGCAGAAGAGAGAGGAACTCTCTTCATTTTAGTTACTTTCAGCAATATAAAAACTCTCAGCTAGGAAAAAACTAGCTGAAAAGATTTTTCAAACATGCAAAAACATGATTTGAAGTAGAAGCTTTCTCTTTTCTCCATAATTTTTCAACAACACATCCAAGAGTTCTCTTGTTGGCAGAAGAAAACATTTGGCTGGCCAAAGAGAAGAAGAAAAATCCCCTAACTAAAAAGTATTTTGTCTTCTAGTCTATGGACAAATACCTTTTTGGTTTTGGAGGGCAAAAGGGAACTGAAAAAACTGTTCACACACTTGGCAGACTTCATTCTAGTGAGCTCCCTGATTTATTAAACCATTACCTGTGAAACTGACTGTTTGCCTGCCAGAAAGGGGATTGTGTAGAGCTGCTGCAGCACAGACTCAATTTTTCCAGAGGGTACCACCTCCCACAGCTCCAGTTGATCTATATCTTTCTCTACTTGCTGTGGGGGAGACAGCAGAACTTGTCAAGTAGAGAGAACAGAACTCACTGTGGGGGGTCAACAGAAATTCCAGAATCTTTACTGATTCTTGGTACATCAATGTTTTATAGACAAGATAATTCGATTTTTATCCCATTTTTTTCTGGCTGAACAAGGCTTTGATGGATAATTTTCAGCCAGACAAAATGATTAATATTTTGATCCTTTCCAGGGCTTACATGGATTGTAACTGTAAGTTTCTAGTAATGGGAATCCCATCAGCATAGTGATTAGGCCTAAAGAAATTCCCTGCTCAATGAACTCCTTCTTGCTCATTCTAGAAAGCATTTTAATTTTATCTCAGAGTAACTCTTGATTAATACATCTGAAAGATACAAATCCAGTCCTTTGAGCATGGGCCCTTTGAGCTTGGGACCTTTGACTTGCGAGTTTTATGTGAGAGGCAAAAATCCTCAGCAATCCTTGTTGCCATTCAGACATCTTCAGAAAGGGTTTAATCACTGGAAAATGTGAAATTCTACATTTTCTTTTTCCTGTGACTTTTCCCTGTAGTGACAGTTAAATCCCCACTCTTCTCCTTGGCTCTTCCCAAGCACATGGCAGATGTCTGTCACTCCACTTTGGTTTTTTACCTGAACTCAATGTAACGTTTTGCCTGGGAGAGACAGGGCAGATCTCTGAAAGCAAAAGTAGGAGTAAAATTAGGGCAGAAATAATTTCTTCATAAACAGAGCCCTTGAAGTCCTTTTTGTCACACTTGAATGGAGTTGTTCCAGGTTTCTTCTATGCTTGCAATAAAGATGATCCCAGAAATCAGTGCAATAATTTGAGGCATGGTCTCTCTCTCTTTCCCTGTGCAGTTTCTCTACATGGGGCCAACTGGAGAATCCATAATGTGTTCTATTTAAGGCACTGTGTAGACATGGACCTTATGTCTGCAGAGGAGCTGTAGCTTAAATTAGTTCATTGACTTCTGGGCACTTCCTTTGTGATGTGGCTGTAAAGCTGTTTCTGTAGCTCCCTGGCAAAGTGGGGCTCTCTACCCACTCTCTCATTTCCCCACGTAGAGAAACCCTGAAGAGAATTTAGACAGCTTGGCCATGTCAGGTAACAGGGTTAATCCATGTTTTCATTGTCTGATTTTGCCAGATTGTTCTGGCAAAGCATGGCTCTTCTTTAGCGTTGATGTCCTGGTCAGTGATGAATGCAATTTTGTCATTACTCTCTGGGTTTTCCAGGCTGCTCCTTTCCATTCTGATTTCTCTTGCTTCCCTTCTTTGAAATCTAGGTGTTTACATGGATGTGATTAAAGAGATCTTATCACCTCCAAGGTGTTGGTGCTCTCAATTCCATTTATTATGTCCAAATTATATTTCAAGTGTAATTTTCAAAGTGCTGTTAAATGCTGTGCTGAGCATCACCTACACTGCATCTCCTGCTTCCTTATGCCCATTCATTGTTCTTCTGTCAGAATGCACAGTCCAACATGGATTTTAGGGTTTGGGGCATTTTTTTTCCCTCCAAAGCAAAGCAATGCTCCAAGAACCACTGCAACATCTCAGAAGTGTTTTCCCCTGTGGTCCTGCTGGCTTCAAAGGGAGCTGCACAGTGTGACCAAGGACAGTTAGAACATCACAGTTTTCAGACTGCCTTTGATTTTTTTGTCTTCTATTGAGAATGCAGAGGCAGGATTTGCCAGCTTGCTTCTTTCATACTTGGAAGGGCTGGTATTGCACTTGGTGCTCCTGGGACTCAGATCTCTTGACCTTTTTCATGGTCTCTCTGTGATGCTTTTGAAATAATGCTGGAGGTGTCTGACAGCTCCATGGGGATTCTTGATGCAGGCAGGCCTGAAACAGAATCATTTGGCTGTGTGAAACAGCCAAATGGTGCTTGGTAACTTTTGGGACCCTAGAAACCCTGGAAAACAGTGATACCCCTGTAAATACCCTCCTCTGGAATGCCTTTCTGAAAATGTTGTGCTTGAATGCTATTTCATAAAATCACATGGCTGCACTGCCAAAAAGCCTGTGAAATTCCCATCCCTGAAAAATGTCCTGGTAATGCTAAACTTGGAACTAAATTAGGTCATATTTAACAGGAGCTTTACAGCTGTATGTCCTATATAAACTTTTGAAAATGTAAGGGCAAAGCAGCATTCGTTAGTGGGGGAGTTCAGTGGATAAGACTGGGAGTTATCTGAAAGGGGAAAGACATTAAATTGGAGAGAAACCCCTGTGTGAAGTTTCCAGTGAGATTACTGAGATTACTGAGAATAGACCTGAGGAAAAAAATAAAAGTCACCATGTGGGTAGTTTAGCAGTGGAATAAGTCATCTGAAGAGCTGTTGGGCAACTCCAAACTTTGAAATGCCCACGATTTGGCTGGATGAAGCTGCAGGTGACCTGGTCTAGCATTAATGGTGATGCTACTCTGAGCAAGAGGTTGGTCTAGATGACCTTTTGTCATGGTTTAGTCTCAGCTGGCATCTGAGCCCCACACAGCCACTCACTGCCCTGCAGTGAGAGATGGGGGAGAGAATTGGAAGGTGAAAGTGAGAAAACTCATGGGCTGCAAGCAAAGCAAAACACGGAATTCAATCACCACTGCCCATGGCTCAGCTCTCTGCAGGAAAGCAGGGCTCCTTCACTTTTAACACTGACTTGGAAAACAAACACCATCACTGCCAGCATCCCCACTTCCTCCTCCTCACATGTACTGTGGTATGAGAAGTCCCTTTGGTCAATGGGGATCAGCTGTCCCAGCTGTGTCCCCTCCCAACTCCTGGTGCACCCCCCAGCTCCCTGACTGGTGAGAAGACCTTTGCTCGATTCAAGCCCTGCTCAGCAAGAACTAAAACATCCCAGGGTTATCCACACTCTTTCCAGCAAAAATCCAAGATATAACCCCATGTGAAGAAAATTATCTCAGTGCAAACTCCCTCAATTCCAGCCAGCACTCCTGTGTTGAGAATAGGTGCTACATGAGTAAAAAGGGGCAGGGGAGATAGCAAGGCATCACAGTTTGTTCTAAGAGCTGCAGGCTGGAGCTCAGAAATAAGCACCTTTCCTGTCCTTCCCATGCCAGGAATGAAGCAGGAGAAAGGTCACACTGGGATCTGCCAGGGAGAGGGGAATGCTGAAGAGTTCAGGGTTGTGCATCATCCAGTCATGCTGGGGAGAGAGACTGTGCCAACTGCTTCAGCCCAGGGTTTGTAGTCCATGGCTCTCAGCCCTCTGCAGGTTGGGGTGTGTGAACACAAGGCAGGAATTTTGCCCACCTGTAGCAATTCTCTGTGTCTTCATTTACAATTGGCAGCTCTGCTCTCTCCTGCTCTTAGTGTCATGATCCTGAGAGCACTAAGGAGACTCAATTAACCCGATCACCTGATTACCACAACACACCTGTATCAGCTGATACAGACTGGCAACTCTCTGTCAGCTCTGGCTGGAGGCACCAGGCTCAGACTGACTTGTGTTTCAGGTATGCTTGTGCCTTGTCTTGTGTTTTGCTCTCCTGGGTGGATTTTGGATGTGTGCTGTCAGTAGCTTTGGTTGTTTTGAGTCACAGGAGTACTCCTAGAAATGGGGTATGGACAACTTTGTGCTTGTTAACTTATATGAAAATGCAGAAGGGACACCTGTCATAAAATAAGAGATAAACCTCAATGTCCTTCCTGCTTCATTCAGCCAAGTTGTTCTTTATGTTTTAGGAACTGGTAGGTGAGGAAGGATTTCCTGGTTGATGGTGCACAGCATTTAGGTTTCTAACCAGATCTCTGTTGTTGGAGAGAGATGTTCAACACTTTGGGCTCTGCTCTAGAGCTCACTGAAGTCACCCAAAGCTCAGTCGCTGCCTTCATTGGAAATGAAATGCAAAGTCGGAAGAGACAGGTTTGATTGCAGTTCGCAGGACTTCACGAACAGTGTGAGAAGTTTAGGCTGCACTTTAATTCACAGAACAATTTGTATTGTCACATAAACAGCACCTGAACAGGAGATTCCTAAGTGAAACTTGAAGAAGTTGTAGTATTTGTAGCTCCGGTTCATCAGATGCACTGTGACTGCATCTGGGCACTACAGTGGTGCAACAGTGTAATATTTGTGTTATCAAAGTGGTTTTGAGACAAAAAAAAATCCCCGGAAGGTTTTGGCTCCTTGTGGTCAACAGACCTCTCAATACAGAGTAGCTGGCTGAAGTTCAGTGTGGGCACCAGTGTTTCCTAATTTAAATGTGCCTCTCCCTCCTCTCTGATGCTGCTTGCTCAGTGGTGTGATCATCTTCCACATTTAAAGTGGTTTTCCCCCCAACAGTGTGCCTCAGCAGCTGTCAGCTTACCCTGTGAGAACCTGAGTTTCTGGGGTGGGTGATATGGCAGCTACTTGGGGTACATGAAGTGGAGTGAGCTACTTCAAGGTGAAAAGCTCTCCAGAAACAGCAGTTCCTGTGCTGCCGAGTGTTCTCCAGCCTGCAAAGGGTCCCTCTTCCTTGATTTCACCATCCCTTAAGACCTGGGAGCTTTGTGGCTTTGGTGGGGGTGAAGAAGCTTTTCTACCCATGTTGGTCCTTGGAAGAGGGCAGTTTTCCTCTGCTGAGCAAGATGAGGTGCAGAAAATGTGTCAGTCCCATCCCAGGCTGGGCTGGGGTTGCCTGCAGGGTGCTGCCCACCACCAGGGAGCTTCCATGGCATTTTGGATTTGTAGCCATGGTGGCAAACACAGCTGAGCTGTGCTGCTCCAGAGCAGGGTACCCTCACGTGGGGGAAGAGTTTGCTACAGCCTTGGCAATGATCCTTTAAACCTCCCAGATATCACCCTCAGGAGATGTTGTCCCCTCCCTTCCCTGCTAAGCTTTGGAGGACTTGTGCTGAGGTGTCATCAATCTTGGGAATACTTCAACATAAAAGATGTTTTTGGTTTACCTTGCTATATTTAGGATTCACTTACAAGAGGAGTACTAAACTTGGAATGTTTGGAGCATACGGGGGTGTTGATCTCTTATATTTAGCTTGATCTGTCAGTTATACAAGCATCTGTCACAGACATAGCAGATGGCAGAAAGCCCTGATAGGGTTCAGAGGGAAAAGAACCAAGATCTTGGTTATTGGGGGCAGGGTATGCTTAGGAGTGAAAAAAGCTCATAAAACATATGTCTGTTTTCTGTAGGGAAGCAAGAGCTGGACTCCAACGTGGCATGATCAGCATGAATCTAGGAGAAGTGATTGCAATAAAGTTTGAAAGCTGAGATAGCTCAAGAATGCCACTTGAGTTGGGGTGCCTTTTGGTTCTGGGGGCTATACAAAGGCAAATGAAAACAGGGTCCTTAGGCCAGGGAGATTTGCAACCTGTTGGCTCCGTGGATTTTGCTCTGTGGCTGCAGCTGTTGGAACTGAGGTAAAAGAAGTGTTTGACTGGGAATTTGGCTTCACAGCCAGCTCCCCTGACTGAATTGTGTGCGATGTGCCAAAAGGAGCAGCTCCTCTGCCTGTGCTCAGCTAACGCTCCCAACAGGCCCAAATCTACTTGGGTGTTCTGGAAGCTGTGCTGTGACTCACATCAGTTCCCCGAGCTTGGCCCCTTGAGCACGTCCAGAGGAGGGCAACTAGGTTGGTGAGGGGCTTGGATCCCTCTGAGGAACAACTGAGGGAGCTGGGGATGTTTAGCCTGGAGAAAAGGAGAGTCAGGGTGGCCTTATCAATCTCTACAGCCACCTGAAGGGTAGTTGTAGTCAGATGGGTTTGGTCTCTTTCTCCAGGCAGCAACTGACAGAATGAGAGGACACAGTCTCAAGCTGCATCAAGGCAAATACAGGTTGGATATTAGGAAAAAGTTTTTTATTGAAAGAGTGATAAAGTACTGGAATTTTCTGCCCAGAGAGATGGTGGAGTCACCATCCCTGGATGAGTTTAAAAAAACTGGATATGGCACTCCATGTCATGGTTTGCTTGAGGTGTTAGGGCATGAGTTGGACTCAATGATCTTGAAAGTGTCTTTTAGCCTAGTGATTCTGTGAATTCAAAACTCAGCTTTCAGCTTCATCAGCCTGTGGATGCAGTCACCATGGAACTGGAAGACTGGTGTTGCTGGTGGAAAATGGGGGAGTGGGAGAAGAATGGGGTATCTGAAATTATGGGCTGGGCAGAAAGTGAGGCCCACTCCTTTAAGTGGTAACAGGGTTTCCGATGGGTCTCGCACAGCATTCTCCTGTGGCTGCTGGGGACAGCAGCTGAACACAAGCCAGCTGTACCCAGGTGGCCGAGAGGCCAATGGCACTTGGCCTGGATCAGCAATGGTGTGGCCAGCAGGATCAGAACAGTGATTGTCCCCTGTGCTGGCACTGCTGAGGCCCCATCTCAAATCCTGTCCAGTTCTGGCCCCTCACAGCAACATGGACATTGAGGGGCTGGAGCATGTCCAGAGAAGGGAATGGAGCTACAGAAGGGTCTGGAGCACCAGGAGGGGCTGAGGGAGCTGGGGGGGCTCAGTCTGGAGAAAAGGAGGCTCAGGGGGGACCTGCTGGCTCTGCAAAACTCCCTGACAGGAGGGGACAGCCAGGGAGGGGTTGGGCTCTGCTCCCAGGGAACAAGGGATGGGATGAGAGGAAACGACTTTGAGCTGCACCAGGGGAGGTTCAGGTTGGATGTCAGGAAGGATTTCTTCACTGAAAGGGTGCTCAGGCATTGGAAGGGTCTACCCAAGGAAGTGGTAGAATCTCCATCTCTGGGGTGTCCAAGAAACAACTGGATCTGGCATTTAATGCTTTAGTTGACAAGGTGGGGATTATTCCAAAGGTTGTACTCAGTGATTGTGATCCTGTGGTTCCACTCAGTGATTCTAAAAGTGACTGAGATCTTGGCAGGGTGTGTTATGTGGTAGGATGAGGCTTGGGCTCACATTGCTTTAGCAAAAGATGAATAACTGTCCTAGGAATGCTTTCCCCACATCACACGAAGATGTGTTAAGTGATTCATTGTGGTCATTTTACTTTTTCACTAACATGCACTTGCTTAGACAGATTCCTTGTACCATCAATTAGGATGAATTATGAATTAAGTTGAATTGGCTTAAAACTATCCATTTTTGTAGACTGTACCGAGTGGATTTTCTTCCTCACAAAAATGCTTTCATTCTTTTTGCTCAAAAAGCAGGCAAACAAAATCCCCATGATAAACTAATTGACGTAGTTGTGGTATGTAGTCACCAGGCAGGAAAATCAACCCCATCTGAAATGCAGAGCCCAGGCAGTTCACGTCACCACTTCCTTCTGATTTCAGTGCTGACCCAGAGCAGGGGAACCAAGGTGATCAGAGGGATAGAGCAGCTCTGCTGTGAGGGAAGGCTGAGGGAATTGGGATTGTTCAGCCTGGAGAAGAGAAGGCTTTGGGTGGTAGGAGGAGGTACCATTTTCAAGCTGCTGAGAGAAGTTTGAGGACTGGGGGAAGTGGAAGGAAATAGGGAGAGAGGGGAAAGGATGAAGTCCTAAAGCTTTCTGTGTACCTGTTTACTTCAAAGGTGTGGTGGGAATGAAACGTTTTTATACAAACCACTTTGCAGCCAATAGAAATTAATCAGTGACTATAATTTTCATAGAAGTGTTTCATTTTCTATCTGGCTTGTCTAGGACTTAAGGCTTTCTTTTTCGGGTTTGCAGTCAGTGTGAATGCATTTTAGAGGCAATTTTTGGTTTGCTGCTTGCTTACTGCGCATCTGCAGGGATGTGTTTGAGTAGGATGCTGCTCTCTGTTCTGTTGATGGCACATAGCTTTTCCATTTATAAGTTAGTGGGAACCTGCTGAATCCCAGGAGTATAAGCTCCTCAGAGGTAACTGAGATTTTGTGCAAGACTCAACTGTTGGTTTTGAGAGTAACTTCTCTTCAACAGAGGTGAATGAAACTTTAGGTTCTTTACCAGCAAAGGCAAAAGTTGTTCTGGTACGCAAGATAGATTTGCAGTGAATTATGTGACAGGTGACACTTGATATTGATGAAGGTTCTGCCATGAAGAAGTAAGGTTTTCCACTGGAAGGACTTAATGCAGTGCCCTTTCCCATTTTAATGATCTTTGGAGCAAAAATTATTAACCAGCCTTTCTTGCTGCCAGTCTGGTGATAATACCAGTTAGATAATGCTGAGTGTCATTGTTCTGATGCAGAAAAAAACCAGAGCAATAATTCACCCTCCATACCCTGATGCATGAAGCTGTCATCTCTGCTGGTGATAATTAATGCTGCAGAAGTAGCTGTGCCATTGGTTATAGCTGCACCTTGCAGATAATAAATATTTGCCCAGCAGCAACTGATTGTGGGCACATTTTCAGGTAGATGTGAAGAAATGCATCATTTAAGCTGATACCATCTGCTAATTCAGGTGCCTAAGAGAAGTATTTAAAACATAATTTGATTTGAATTTGGTGTGGACTTCTAAGCAAAAAGAACTCCCCCCATGAACCCCCCCCCAAAAAACCAACCAAATGCCAAACCTGTCACATTCTGTAATTCTGGCTTGTTAATAGCAGCAATTAAAACACCAACTGATGATAATTAATTTTTCTTTGTTTTCTCTGGGTTTGCCTCCTCAACTGATAGAACACAGCTTCTTCCAGAATATCTTCTTATTGAAGAAAACATTTTTGGCTGACCCCAAACAGTTCAGCCAAAGGAATGTTAATAAAAGGAGTTATTAAAATCCTTGCACTGAATAGACTTTAACTTCAACAGGAATACTATTTCAAGATGCAGCAGCTCAGCCTAAGGACAACAAGCCATGTTTATTTTGTAGCTGATTCAGTGGTTGGAGTTCAGTTACATCCAAATGCTCTGAGAAAATTCATCAAGTAATGGAGGGGGATGGAGGCAGTCAGGGGGAAGTCTGATTTTATTTCAGACTCCAGACCATCTGCTTTCAAAAAAGGCATTGCTCTTAGATGGAAGATACCTTTTTTTAATTAATTAACTTTCTAGATACTTTTTTTGTTTATATGTTGCCCTACCAAAATGTGTTATCAGCATGTAAAGTTCCTTGTTTTCCTGAGGGCTGCTGGATGCCTGTGGCAGACATTTTTGGTCTCATGGAGGGAAAAATAGTGATTTCCGGGGCAGTTCAAACTGAAGTAGGTTGTTTAGGTGGCACTGAAGTCCCCAAGTTACCAGTAGAATGCTGCTGAGGATATGGCTGGACCTAACAGTCCCTCCTTTGGAACACAGGGTGGATGCCACACACTTGTCAGCTTTTTTTTCTTGAAAAAAATATCCTCATACTCTTCCCACTGCATTCCATGAGCAGGCAACAAGGAGGAGCCCAGGAAACTTCAGGGTGGTCATGCTCACCTTGATCTCTGGAGAAAGTGATGGAACAACTTGCCCTAGGAGGTGTTTCCAAGCACAGGAAGGTGGCCAAGAGGAGGCAGCATGGGCTTACCAAAGAGATGTCATGCTTGACCAAGCCGGACAACCTTTTGTGATGAAATGAATAGGTTGGTGGATGAGGGGACAGCAGCGAACATTGCCCACCTGGACTTCAGTAAGGCCTTTCATACTCACAGCAGAGCAGATGGAGGGTGGAGTAAATAAGACAGAGAACAGAGCAGATGGAGGGTGGAGTAAATAAGACAGAGAACAGAAGGGAATGGCCAGTGCACAAAATTTTAATGTAGTCCAATCCTGACCAATATCCTTATTAATGATGTGAATGATGGGAAGAGTATTCCCCCAGCAGACAGAGAACTGGGAGTAGTGGCTGGTGTCCTTGGGGGCTGTGCTATCATCCAGGGATGCCTAGGCAGGCTGGAGAAAGGGGTGGCAGGAACCTCCTGGAGCTCAGGAAGAAGGAGTGCAAAGTCCTGTGGACCTGAGCAGGAAGAGGCTCCAGTATTTGCTGGGGACCGAGTGACTGGGAAGCAGCTTGACAGGAAAGCACCTGGCAGGCACCAGGATGGATGTGAGCCAAGTGTACTCCAGTAGCAAAGAAAGTTAAAAGTATCCTGAGCTGTGTTAGAAGGATCATTGTCAGTGAGTCAAGGAGGTGATCTTTCCCCTCTTTTTAGCACTGGTGAGGCCACACCTGGAGAATTGTCTGAAGTGCTCTTACTGGGAGCCCAGTAAGAGAAAGGCATGGATGTGCCGGAGAGAGTCTGATGAAGGGACTGGAGCATTTCTGCTGTGAGGAAAAGCTGGGAGCTCTGTAACTCTTGAGAGCTCTCAAGGGAATCTTACCAAGGTGTAGAAATATCTGATGGGACTAGGTAAATAAGATGAAGCCAGGCTTTCTTTCCACAATGCCCAGCCACAGAACCAAAGGCAATGAGCACAAACTAGAACACAAACTGGTATTTTGGTTGTTGTTTGGTTGGGTTTTTGTTTGTTTGGGGTTTTTTTTAAGTTTTTTAAGGAAACAGAGTAGAAATTTAACAGAGTAGAAATTTATTTCAGATTTAGGTGCCATTTTGAATTATTTCATTTGTAGCTTGCATAGATGAAACATGCTGTTTTAACTTGTTTAGTCTGTTAACTCTGCTGTGCTCGAGACTGCCCGTTCTCGCAAAAAGCCTGTGTTCGCAGAACTGCCTCAGCCAAGGAAAAAGAATGCGAACTTCTGAGCTAAAAGGAAGATAAAAGTGGCCCGTTTAACATTAAAACAAAGACAAGAGACAAAGCTAAAACTGCAAGAGATGAACAGAGTAACCAGAAAGTTCTCTCGATACAAAGACTGATAAGAACTAGTTGCAAATCACAACACGAAAATGCATGTAAAATGAATATGCATGAACCTATTGTGAAAATCTATGCATACATATAAGTAAGAGGGATAAAAAAGGTTTGAGAATTCTCAGGAGTGCACATGTCCTTTGAAGGGAATGATGCACCCCCACATGCACCCAGTGCTGGACTAAACATACCACCTTTACAACTTTTACAAGTTGTGCAGTTAGGTTTTTTTCCAAAAATCATTTTGATAAGACCAGCCAGGAGACGGTCTCTGGCCTCACAGGGGCAGAGAGAGGGGCGGATGTCCTAGGTGCGCCCCTGGATTTTCCGTAGAGGAGCTCCGCTCTGTCTCGGCTTGCCTCCTGCAGAGTCAGATGAGGACCTGCTGGTGTGCAATAAGTATCAAAGGGCCCTGAGAGGAGAGAGATAGGGCTGCTGGTAAGCTGCTCAGAGATGTCTGAGTGCACAGCCTCATCCCTGTGCCTGCAGGCAGCCATCGGCCAAGCACAGTCGGCGGCAAAGGTTCTCTAGTTGATAGCACAACTAGGGACAAGTTCATTGTTCAATAGAGCAACTGCTAGTGGTTCTGGGGGTGAGTCAAGTGAACCCGAACTTTGTGTGCTTGTGGTGTCCAGACATTGTAGTTAATGTGCTTATAATCGTGTGAGTGCGGGGTGTATGAAAGAGGGAGTGAGTGAGTGAGTGAGTGAGTGAGTGAGTGAGTGAGTGAGTGAGTGTACCCACGCCACTGGGGCGGGGGGTTCTACCCGCGTCCGAAACGGCCAGGTGAAGCCTGGGACGCCAGCTGGAGCAGGCTGTGAGGGCAGGGAGCACCCCACAGAGAAGTAGAAGAAGGGGAGAAATATGAGTGAAGACATTTATTGTGTTTAAAAGCAGTAATTTGTGTAGATTGTACACATTTTAACTGTAGCTAAACAAACTCATGAGGTTCCTCTGCCCCAGTAGTTTAGACTTGATCCCTGAGAGTTTATGAATCCTGTGAGTTATTAGATAGACAGAGGAGAGGAATGAGTTCATTTAGAGGAACTTGACTTCAGCTAGTAATATGGTAAGTCTAAACTAAGAACAACCCGCCATAGAGGATTTAGAAATCCCTGAAGTGACAAACAGAATAGCCTACCTCTGTGAGCAATTCCTGGGAACCTTTAGTGCATCAAGAGGCTGGCACCCTACGTGGGGTATTATTGCAGTGCAGAGTTTGTAAGAGGCGCTAGTATTGCTGCTCTAGTAAGCGTCAAAGCATATGCCCCAAGTGTAAATTGAAGTTTCCTAATCAAGCTGATTCAGAACCTAAGATCTTAAAGCTTGTTTGTAAAGGATCACATCTGATACCCTCCGCCTGGGGGTATATGTAAGAAGAAAACTGAAAAAAGACTAAGACTATGAGACTCTGTGAAGAGAGGTTTGAGTGAAAATGAGATAGAACAAGGAGAAGGAGATAATGAGAACTAACCAAAGCAAAGTAGTTCTCAGAGCTAGCTCCTTAGGGTGTATCTTACCCCACTATAAAGAAGTCACCAGTAGGGTTGGCATAAACCTATTGTAAAACTCCATACATATGTACAAGAGATAAAAAAAAGTTCAAGAATTCTCAGAAGTATGTATATCCTTTAATAGGAACAATACCCACATTCTCCAGTGCTAGAATAAACAATTTTTACAAGTTGTAGAGTTAGTTTTTTTCCACAAATCATCTGAACACTGGCACAGTTTGGCCAGGGAGGTTTTGGAGTTTTCATCCTTGGAGATATTCCAAAGCTGACTGGTCATGGTTCTGGGCAGGCAGCTGTGGCTGGCCCTACCTGAACAGGGGGTTGGACAAGGTGACCTCCAGAGGTCCCTGATAACTTCAGCCTTTCTGTGATCAATAGTTAAAATAACACCCTAAGTTTCTTCTCAGTGTATGGACAGAAGGTCTGATTTGGGAAAAGCTTCTGCTGACAGTGACTGCATTTAACTCTTGAACTTCTTCCTAATTTCTCTGTGCAGTTCTGCAGAACAGATGCCTGAAGGGACTTTTGTACCATTCACTCTGCTGTTGTCACTGATGAAAGATAATGTTCAGGAATATACTGGAAAAATGACAGGAATCACCATTTTATAAATAACAACATGACCTATATTCCTGCATTAGATATCTCTTTAAACCTCTTTTCTTCCTTTTAAGAAAAGACTGCTTTGTAGAATGCTTTTTATATTATTTCATATGTCTCAAGAGGCTGTTTTCCACATCTTACTATTGGGACATTTTTATTGACACTTGTGCCACTTTTTGCACTTAAATTCATCACTTTTAGCTGTAGATTCCCATTTAAATTCTCCATCCTGTGTCTGTCCTGTGAGAATCCCAAATGCCTGGAGATGGTCATTATTCTTCCTCACTTGAGAGTCTGCCTATATAGTGCTGCACAATGTAGATAGTGGTGGGTATGGTTTAGGATCTTTCTGTTGTTTCAAATTTTCAGAGCTGATAAGGTACTTATACCCTCCTACACAACCTGGCTGAAGACTCATTTGGTGGCTGCATAATCAAACTGGTTGCTCTGTGTATTTCCCTTTTTGGCTTTTAGTACTGTTCTTCAGCAGCACCATGATCCACTTCTTCCTGCTGCCTATCTACCTTTTTAAGAATCCAGCTTGTTAAGACAATTTGTGAAAGCATTTGGTGACATTCACTGCCTTCTTCAAGTCTGCCCAAAAAAAAAAAAAAGAAAATTCATAGTTACAGAAGCAATCAGAGCTTCAATGTGGGTAGGAAGTTATTTGTGTAGATATTTGTATTTATCTGGCTAATGGCTAATATACAATGTCTGAGGATCTGAGTTGACCAAGGCAGCACAATCACGTTGACTCTTTTGTTGGGAGAATAAATGACAGAGAAAGCATTAATCTTGTTCATATTTCTCTCAAATAATCTCTGAAGTAATTTTTGTATCCCTTCTCTGTAATACTTGGGGTTTGGGGGTCCCATTTTTGTGTGCCCTGTGAATGGTAATGGGGAGCCAGGTTACAAATTAGCACTCAACTATTACAGCAATTAACATTACTTAATAATAGACTCATGGAATGGCCTGGTTTGGAAGGGACCTTAAAGATCATGTTGTTCCAGGGTCCCTGCCAAGACCGGGGTCACATCCCACTGGACCATCTTGCTCAAAGCAAAGGATGATCTCCTTCCTAGACCATGAGCACTGCATTTAGCTCACTCTGGTTTTTCACAGCCAATTGAGAAGAAAAGGAATTGCTGGGTGTGATTCATAGACAGCCTTAAATGTTTCCCAGACAGTAAGTGGATTGTGCTGCAGAAATACCAGTTTGCCCCCAGTGACTGTAATGGGAGTTTAGACCACTGGCTGAGTAGTTCACTGGCGATAACCAGGGTAAATCCAACCCCTAGTTTTGAAAATCTGTGAGAGATTAGGTACAGGTTTAATGTAGATTTTCAGCCTTGTGAGGAATGCCAGTGCCTTTGAGAAGGCCCAGATGATCCATGAAGTACCTGGGAAGCTCTAGAGCAGAATATTTGAAACATCTGCAGAAGAGCCTGTGATTCAGTTGATGTAGTGGTATTCCAGAATCATCTTTCAGGTTTTAAGTATATTTTTAATTTTTTTGGTCTGTGTATAAATATCAGAGTTCTGTTTGGCTTGTTCTTGATGGTTCATTGCTAACTTAAATAGATAAATGAATGCATTGCTTGCTGTATGGGGTTTTTTAGGGATAGATCCACCAAATGATGGGCACTGAAGTGCTCAGTTACTCTTCAGCTGGGGCCACAGAAAGACCTGGGATGGAGTGGGTGGTGAGAGGGAGAGGGCGACATAGTTTTCTCTGTTCTCTAATTCCCTTCTCATGAATTTTGTTAATGTTGGATCTCACATTTTGCATGAGTCAGGAGTGCTGTAGTGGTAAACATGAGTTTCTAGTCAAGCACAAATGCAACAAGAGAGAGGATGAAAAGAAAATGTGGAAAAAAACACTGAAGACTCAAGTGAGGATGGCAGAAGAGAGGAGTGTGATGGTTCTGTTCTCTGGCCTTCCAGAGATCTCCATGGAAATGAGTCTATCAAGTTAAAAAATAAGGCTGAGCTTTATTAAATGCTTTATTAAAAATACAGCAGTCTGAGGTGGAAGAGAACACTTCTCAAAAAAAAAATAAAAAATTTTTGTCAAAGATAGAGAGGTGGGAGGAAAGTCCACTAATGCTTTGCAACTTAGTAGTAACAAGCACCCACAGGAGCAAAATATATCTGAGTGCCACTGTGCCTGAGGAGGAATGAACATGTGAGTGTAGATGTGGGCTAGCTTGTGTATGGAATGGATGGGCTGTATCTTTGAGCAGTTGGATGGAAGGGGTTTTTCTGCTGCCTATGAATGAGCAAATTTGCTTTCTAAACTTCTGTAGGGTTATTTTTTTCTCTTGCCCTTTGGAGCACCAAGGCTGATAATCACCACTTTCTGCTGGTGGCTTCCGTGTGTAAAGGTGGCCTTACATAGACGAAGGCATTAGAGTAATTGCTGGCAGTAATCTCCTAAAAAAGAATCGGGAGAGAAAATGTGTCTGGGGAGGTGTAGTCCATGTGCACCATCACAGCCATGAAGGTTAATCTGAAGTTCTTGTTGTGCAAGAGCTGGATGTAATTGGACAACAAGAAGGACACCCCTGTATGTGACAAACAAAAACCTGCTGGGTTTTCTGGTGATGTAATATGAATTCACAGCAAGTAGATTTATGTGCAGTCAGTCCCTATCTCTTAAAGCATGCAAAACAGATGGATGCAGACACCCACTTCCCTGGTACTTCAATGCTCCTACAGAAAATCAGTATTTCTTCAACAGTCACAGAATCACAAAATTACCTGGGTTGGAAGGGTCCGTAATGACCATCCAGCTCCAGCCCCCTGCCATGGGATGGGGCAGCCACAGCTGCTGTGGCCAACCTGTGCCAGGGCCTCACCACCCTCACAGGGAAGAATGTCTTTGTGATATCCAATCTAAACCTGCTCTTTGTCAGTGTGAAGCCATTCCCCTTGTCCTGTCACTCCAGGCCTTATCAAGAGTCTCTCTCCATCTTTCCTGTGGGCTTCCTTCAGGCACTGGAAGGCCACAAGGAGGTCACCCCAAAGCCTTCTCTTCTCAAGGCTGAAAAATCCCAATTCCCTCAGCCTTTCCTCCCAGCAGAGCTGCTCCATCCCTCTGATCCCCTTGGTGTCCCTGCTCTGGCCTGGCTCCAGCAGCTCCCTGTGCTGGCCCCAGGGCTGGATGCTGCTCTGCAGGAGGGGCTGAGCAGATTCCCAGGCTCTGTCGCTCATGTACTTCCTACATGTTTGCATCACTGGGTTTCCAGTTTTCCCTATTGGACTGTTCAGGGTTTTCCTTCTTATCTCATCAGTGAAAAGAAACTTGATGTTTATCCTCTAAGCTCACACTGCTCAAGGTGTATCAATAACAGCTGTGAAGCTTCTTGAGTAGTTTCTGTTTATTGAGTTTTTCTTTGTTGTTGGTTTGGGGTTTTTTTTTTTGTTTTAGTTTTTTTTGGTGTTTTTTTTTTGTTTGGTTGGGGTTTGGTTTTTTGTGGGGTTTTTTTTGTTTTGTTTTTGGGTTTTTTTCTTTTTTTTCTTTCTGCCTTAAAGAAAAGGAGGGTGCTGTGTTATGGAATAACTAAAAGGGGCTTTTTTACCTAGCAAGGAATGCTGCTGTCCTCCACTGATGCACAGGGATAGGAAACAAGTGTGGTAGGAGAGGTACTGATGGTTGGTTAGAATGTTTTACCTGAGAAAGAGCCCAAGACTCTCTTTCTGTTCACCTGTCCCTACTTCTGCATCACTCTGAAGTCTTAAGGATCTTAATGCTTACATTTTAAGTCCAGGAGTGTTTTTCGCAGACTTTTGCACTTGCTTTTGCCTAAAGATGTAAACAGCATGGTATTGAAGTCTTCTGTGGTAACAGAGAGCCCAGCCCAGCAAATATTGATCCCAAGAGAAGCCCTTGGATGCTGCTGCACAGCAATACAGGAATATCAGCTTCTCTCATGTCTCTTCCATGGTGGGAGAAATGCATGTGGAATATTCCTTCTTGCTGTCTTTCCACAGATGGAAAGCTCACAAGGAGAAAAACATGAATTTTAGATCTGAACAGGGGGTGGGAAAGTAATAACTCGGAGGACAAGCCACAGTCATTGTCACTCCAGGACTTTACTATTATTAATTGTCAGCTTCTGTCCCTTTTTTCCCTCCCTAATAAACACTCCAGAAGGCTTTTCCACTTAGTGAACAACCTGTTCTACACAACAGGGAGTAAGGAAGATGAATTCATCTCTATCTCAAATTTGGATGAGGAAAGAGTGGAACATTTGGTCTGTGGTGAGGGGACACAAGCTGCCTTTTCAAAAATGATATTCCACAAACTCCAATTAAGTGGAATGCTGGGTTTTGTGACGTTATCCCAAGGCTGGAAGTGTTCGTGTGTGCATTTTTTTTTTTTATTTTAAAGCTGTGAGGTTCATACCCAAAAGCACAGAGTCTTAAAATCAACATTTAAAAGGTTTGAAGCACTGTTTGAGACACAGTCTTTGTTCAAGCTTCTGTTGTTCTTGCTGTCTAGGTTGTATATTTTGACCCTTGCTTGAGCACAGAGGTGGGACCAGATAACTCACTGTGGTCTCTTCTAAATTTACCTATTCTGTGATATTTATCTATGCTGGTGACATGACTTCTATTTCTTCATAATTTTTTGATGGGTGACCTTAAGAAAAAGTGCTGCTAACATTTATATCACTCATTTATCTTAGTCTTTAAACAGCAATTTCCTTCTCTACTACTTTTTCTGTCTATCCATTCACATCCCTTTTGATGCCTATTTGACTCGTGCACCTTTCAAGGAAGATGTGGTCCTGGGGCAAATTCAGCTGCTCCAATAATCCATTTATATTGCTGGTCCTTATAGTGTTTCTGTGGACTGCAGTGCCATGTCTTCATGAACAGAGGTTTTTTTTTCCTTCAAAAGCATCAGCTGTGTTTTCTGGTATATCAAATTAGCAATAATTTACTTAGGGAAAATATTGTGAGTTACAAAGAAGGATTGTGTCTAATTGCACTGGCCTTCTTCCATCTGGGATTTCACCAGCCTTTTGCCTGTGATCCTTGTTGGATCAAAGCTTCCCTCTGAAGTGGGAAGAACTGGAAAATAGCAAGAGGGAGGAGGATGCCATACAATTCCAGTATCCTCAACTAAAAGCACCCTGGTGGCATCACTCTGGTATCCTGAACCTGAAAATCACAGGAGTCCTGTCAACTTAAAGGGCAGCATCAAATTCCAGATCTCTGGAAGGCCAGGCCAGGCACCCAAATATTCTCCCAGGATTTAGGATAGGGATCCTCATATGCTAAATTTGTCTGTAGAGTGATGAATGTCCTTCCACTGGTCTGTTTTGCACCATAAATATAACTGATTCTAGCAGTGCCCAGAAAAGAGCTGCTGGCTGCTCTTTAGATCCTATTTATGCTCTAAATGCCATGGACAAGTGCTAGCCATTAACAGGAAAAATGTACTGTGGTTTCTCTGAGCCTTTAGAAGTGTGTCAGCGCTCCACCTGCACCCCCTTCCTCCCTATTTTTGAATCTCTTAGCATTTGGACACTGAACTTTTGTGAGTCCTGCTATAATTCATGTATCCTTCTTTCTTAAAGGCTATGGACTCCTACATTTCCAGTCCAAAACAGTGGAGTCCTTCTTAAGAAAATCCAAAAGCATTTGCTAAAAGTAGAGGTAGAAATGCATAGGAGTCCAATTCTAGTCCAGCCAATAATATTGCAGTAAATAAAATTTATCCAGTAACTATCAGGATATCTTTACCATAAGCTTTAGAGATCTCCTGAATTAGCTGTTTAAAAACCAACCACTGTGGTCCCTTCTAACCTGACCTATGTGATTCTGTGAGCTGGTTTTATTTCCAATTCTTTACAAAGCTCAGGATTTTGGAAGAAGGGTAGGTGAGTTAAGGTGAGTTGGGCTTGCCTGCGTGCCCCCCATGGCACCTGCAAGCCCTGAGCCAGCTGACACTGTTTCAGTGCAGAATGCTGAGACAAAATCAGAGGATGAGTAAACCCTGCCCTGCAGCCTTTGTATGTAATCCACCTGTCCAACAGCACTGACATCATCTCCTGGAGAAGGAACTGAGAGGAACTTCAGTGTAGAAACCTCAGAGTTCAGTATAGCTCTGTTGGATTGAGTCTCCTGCCCCTTGATGGGGGCTAAGATCAAGCTCTTTCACATATTTAATACCTTTTACATACACAGCAGAAATTATGTTTTGAGAGATTCAGTTTTTGAAATATGACTTTGGCTTTTTCAGTGCTCAGTTCCATTTAGTTCCTACACCGATCCTTCCCTCTTTCCCATATTCTCTGGCAAGATGAAGGAGTGCCTGGCAGTGAGTGTTTTATTGGCTCCAAAAAAGGTGGGCTGAGGGAATGCTGGGGAGTGACTGGGAGATGCCAGGAAGTACAATGGGAACACTCAAGGAATGTGCAAGCACTGCAGAGCTATGTGCATGGTGGTGGTGGTGCCTTATGAAGGCTGACCTAGAACAGAGGCTAGATGTAGTTAAAGAATACAGTAGGTATTTATTAAGAGGCCTCAACCTTGGGCAGCACAAGAGCCCAGCCTGGGCTACACCCCAGGTGAACCCAAAATGGTCACAAAAACGGATGAACAGTCAGGGGGTCTCATACTTTTATAAGTTTTGGTCCATTAACATATTGGAGTTAATTGTATAATTACAACTCTAGCCCATTAAGTCCCATCCTTCTTGTTTTCTTCAGTCCACCATTGTTTATGCTCTTGGGCCTGAGATCTGGATTGCCTGTCCTTGGGTCCTCATCTAGAGAAGGAATTGTTTTGTCTACCTATTCTATGAAGAGAGCTTACTGTCCTCTTATATGAAGCCCAGACCCAAACACTAAAGCAGCACAGAATCTGAAAAATATAAAAGCTAATACCTGAGGCATCAGTGGGGCAGGAATTTCTGTGAGATCCTATGAAAAATGTTGCAGTAACACAGAATGGGAATGCTGGAAGTGGAAATGAAGTGAGTTGTCCTGCAGACTGCAGACAGTGGAGATGGGTCCCACAAGGCCTTGTGGGACAGAAAACCTTGTTTTAAAAATGAATTGAGCATAGTTTGTTCTAAAAATGATCAAGATTCATGCTACAGAATCCAGCAGAAGGAAGAATTTAAAAGCAAATTAGTTAAGCTGGGAAGAAGAAAAGTAGGATGAGAAGGTGTAACAAACATAGAGAAGGGCTGCATGACAAATGTCTGCATCATATGTCTTTTTGCTTTAAATTCTGTCATTTCTGTGTTTTCTCCTGAATACCAGCATCAGGAAAAAGAGAGTTATGGTGTAAGTTCTTGGGGTGGGTGAGTAATACTGTATTGCAGAGCTCCACAGGGAAATTTTGCCTTTATTGTTTGCATTACCATATTACCAAAAGGCCTTTGGGAATCAAAACATTATTTTTTTAGGCCCTATGTGGCAGAAGTTTCTCCACTATAAGCAATAACTCTATAAAGAAAAAGTGCAGTGGTAGGGAAGATAAGAACTGGAAGCAATACTAGGAAAATCTGTTATGCATATTAATATTGCATAGAAATCTTGGTGGGAGATGAAATTGGATTTTAGATTTGGATTTTACTCTTGAAATAAAAAATGCTGTGCTGAATCTGTGGAGATAGCTTTGGATAATTAGGCTTTCTGAGCTCTCTTTTTTTTCTTTAAATGCAAGAAATATGCTACTAGTGTAGTTCCTGGGCTCTGTAGACTAGGGAATGCTGATGGCATCCTAGAGAAACTTCCTCATGTCACTGGAGGAAACTGGAATTGTGGAATATGCTGGTAAACAGATTTTTTAAAAAGCCAAACAGACTGGGAAAATGTTAGTGACTTACCATAGAGCCACTAGCATTTATATAGGTCAGATTCCAATACGATACCTGGGCCATTGGTAAAGATTCCTGAAGGGAATGGATGGCAAGTTTTATAATCTTAATTTCAGCACAGCTGCTATCTCTGTGGAAAAGCTGCCTCCATAATAAAGAGATTTTTATTTAAGCAGCCAAAATGACATACTGTTCCATCATGAAGTTCAACCTTCTCCCTCCCCAGGATTCAGGGGATGCTGGATTTCTGAAGGACAGAGCAAGAGAGACTCCTGAAGGGAATGTGTAGCTCCAGAAGTTGTGGTGGCCTTGCTCATGCCATGCACTACAGTACCTGCAGGGACCACTGGGTGTGCAGCTCCTAGAATGTGGTTTTTCACTTAAAAGTAGCTCTTTTTTTCCTCTAAAAAAGTCAATTTCAGCCATGTCTGAAATGAATCTGACAGATCTTGGTCACAGCAAAGCATAGGCATTGTTCCACCATAACTGAGCCTGCCAGCTCCTGGATTTGGGTTAAAACTCAAGCAACCCAGAAATGACAATTATCCATTTTTTGATGATATGGCTGTACATTTGTCCCTGAGAAGAGAGGGAATTGTCTTTCCTGCTATTTAGTTGAATACACACAGTTCTTTGACTCCTTTCTTTAGAAAAACGGCAGGGCAGTTCCTGTAAATTTAAGTATGTCATTTAAAAATCATGAGGAAGTACAGGCAAGGCTTCGTGGCCCGCACTGAGAGGAATTTGATCACTGTTTATTGTAGTGGCATATTGGAAGAGGTTTTGTTATCTAATGTGGTTGCTGATTGATGCTGGCATTAGTGTATGATTGCCTCTGAAGGTTTCATGTCTCCACAAGATCTCAGAACAGAAAATTATGGCAACAAATTTTAGAGAAGCTAAAGTGTTGGCTTAATAAAAAAAAGTATGAAATAAGGCTGGGGTGGAGTTAGATGGTGATGAGAAAATCTTTTGGACTCCAGTTTTCAGGAGCTCCTGCACCTGTTTCTCTGGCCAGAAATGCACAATATAAAAGGGAACTGGGGAATCTATTCAAGGCTCTCTGTTAAACCCTTTCTGGGCATTGCTTCCTTATCTACTTCCATTGTGAAATCAAAGCTTTTACTTTATTAGGGATTATACCTCAATAAAGCCATGACATATCTGTGGAAGGACTTTTTTTTTTTCTCATTCTTCACTGAAAGGTGTTCAAATCAGGAATCTCTCAACAGAGACCCAGGAATAGAGTCTGCTGCTAAACCATTCCTGCTGAAATGTGTTCATAGGTGAAACTAGTTGCCTTTCCCACTGCTACTCAAGAAAGATGATTTGCCTTGCAACAAGGACTCTGAAAAAAATTTAGAATGTGATATTACCTTTATTATAATTTTCTGTTTTGTTCAGATTTGGGTTTTTTTTGGTTTTTTTTTAGATGCTACCTTAGTGTGTCTGCACTTATATCTATAGAATATATACAGACCATCTTATAGAAAACAACATCTGCTGCCTAGGGTTGACCCAAAAGATCATCTGTTTTCTCCTTAAATACAGTCTTTACAACTTGAAACATTTTGTATTTAAGCACGTAAATTTGTTGAGAGTTGCTTCAGCAATTGTCACATGAGAGCATTTGAAAAAAAAAAAAATTGATGGGAAATTTGACTTGCGAAAAAGTAGATTTGAGGTTAGAAAACAAAGAGACATTTCACCCTATTTAACCTTTCCAAAATGCTTTCTATTTGGTTTGTGTCAGTTCCTGTCCCCAGTAGCTGGCACCTTGTCCTTAGAGCATTCCCACACATGGGACAGACTGTGAAATTGTACAGAAAGACAGCAGAAGGTTTTAAAACACTTTAAAATACCATTTTAAGTGGCTTTTATAAAAACGTAGGATGCACTGTAGTGACTGGGTGCAGGCTTGTTCAGCCAAATACACTGATCAGTGAGGGGTTACATTTGGCTGACCCTTCTTTATACCCTTTCATGTCCTATCTTTAACTTCTCTCTTGTTTTGCCCTGGCCCACTAAATGTTCCTTAAGTTCAGTCTCTCAGGCCCACCTCAAATATCCTCAGTTGTCCTGTTCCTCTTGTTTTCTCCTTCTTAGCAGTTACAAATTCTTCTCCAAAGCTGTGCCTGATGATCTTTGGTGGTTCCATCAGTGCATGGCTTTTGTTCTTTCCCAGTGCCCCTCTCTCTCCTGTGCACCTGGCTTGGTCCTCTGCATGTTCTTGTTTACAAATTTCTCCTTCATTTAATATTCTCTTGGAAGTGAAAGGGTTCTTGAGTTGATAAAGAAGCAGAGGCCCTCACCTTCCATATGCCCTTAGAGTGGTGGCTTCTGTCTTGTACTACTGGATGTAGCTCTTGAGTGCTTCAGGAACTTTCAGGGAGGCAGAATGTGTGCTTCTACTATTTCCCCTTCATCACAACCAATTAAACATGTGTTTAATATGGCACTCACAGCACTGCCCAGTATGGGCAGTACTTCAGCATGCTGTTTGCTTGGCTATCTCAAAACCTGTCATCATCCCTGAGACAGAATTAATTTCTGAAGCAATGCTCTGGGCAATGATTGTGGTGCTGTTGCCCTGAAAAACAACACCCAATGTCTAATTGTGGTGGGAGGAAACTTTTGAAAGAGAGCACCAGGAACTAGCCTGTTTTATAGTTATTATATTATTATTTCACCTGGATGGAGAGAATCAAGTCCTTATTTCCTTCCCTATTTACACATTATTGTTTTCAGCAGAAAATGGCTGGAGATGGCCCTGTTGAGAACAGTGGTGCAAAGATATTTTCTCATTAGCACAAACAGAGCCTTACACTGGCTCTGAATGGGAGAGCACTCCTGAGATTGTTGTCTTTCTCTTCCACACAGATAACAAACCTGAGCTAGAACCACCAGTGCAGATCAGAGATTAAAATCTACCCTTTGCCCCCATGTGCCTGTTAGGGGCAGAAGGCAGTGTGTTCTCTCTGTGGAAAGAGAGGCAGAACTGTGCTGCCAAGTTGTAACAGAAGAAGAGCTGTAATGAGCATAAAAGAAGTTGGGAGAGTATTAACTTACACAAGTGACCAGAATCTGTAACTGATACGGAACAAAACAACATCTGTGTCCTCTCCCTGCTTCAGAGCCAGCAAATCTCTTCACACTCATAGCAACAGCCACACTGAATAGACCTGCAGGACCTTTCATCACCTCTACCAATACGTGACCCTTGTCCTCCTGCTCTTGTTAGCAAGGACTCTATTTTTCATAACCTCTCTTCAGGCAGGTTGGACTGCCATTCATTCTTTTGATGAACTAATCACACCCTTGGATGACAGGCCAATGAGACGGGAAGAAATATGGGGAGCTAAATATCATCCTGTGAGCAGGATAAACACATGCAAGAGTTGGGAAATTGAAACTGACTTCTGAAAATGTCTCTATTTGGCAGGAAGGGGGAGGATTTGACATCCAGCTTTCAAAGCCACATTTCAGAAGGGGGTCAGAAGGGGTCAGTCTTCTTTCCCTTCCAGGGAAGGCTTCTGGAGGCTGGGAAAGAAAACAAGATATGCTCTGCCTCTGTTTCCTCTTGCTTGTTTGGTAGGCTGTGACTCCCTGCACTTCTGCACCAGAACTTCTCCTTGCAGAAGCTGGGCTGGGAGTGTAAATTGTTGTAAATAGCCTCTCCATTTTTTTCTGCAGCCTCCCTTCAGGCCCTGAAAGGCTACAATCAGATTTTTTAGTCTAGCCAATTCCCTTTCAGGGCTGGGTCAGATGCTTGTGCTAAAAGCATCTGGAAGAATCAGGGTTCATCATAGCCAAATCCACTGTTCCTGTATAATCTCTGTGTCTAATAATCATTCCTATTCTTATCCCAGACTGTGGGAATAGGACTTTACTGCTGCTGCCCTTGGTCTCTAGCTAGGCAACTCTTGCACAGGGTAAAGAAAATATGCATTTCTGAAAGTCCAGTGGCTCTGTTGGCCTTTGAGTCTTTAAAGGCATCAATTCCATCAGTAGGATTGGTTTTCAAAAGTGTTTCAAGCATCAAAGAACATAAAATCCACTGCAAGACAAAATGATTTAAATTTCAAACTGTCCAAGTGCTATATGAAGACTCCAAAGTCTCTCAGATTGCTTAAAGATTGCTTGGAGCTAATTGGTTGAGAGTTAGGTGCCTTTGAGAATCTGAAAGTACCTTGACCTTATTTAAGACCCTGTATTCTGAACTGACACTTGCATGTAAAGCCATTTTGGTCTTCACTAGCTGGAATTCAAACAGAAAATAACAAAGCAAGCTGCCAAGGATGCCTTCAAAGTAAAAGTAAGGATACCTTCAAAGACAGGTTATTTCTTGTTTGTTTTCCTATAACTGATAAAAAATTGTAATGTTTTATCAGCTCAGCTACTATATTTTTTTTCTTGGTATATTGCTGTCCAATCCGAAGTTTTTTCAAGAAGCAACAGTTCACCTGAGAAAAATCTGTTTCATTTTCAGGAAGAGTGGGACAAAGAATTGCTCTGCTTTTGAAACCTTCCCCTTTTGTTAGTGAAGGGTGTATTTACATGCTAAATCTTTCTTAAATTATTAGATGCCTCTATATACGGTGTTTTACATGGACATACCTATGTCTTGCAGCACATTTGGGGGTAGTAATTAAAAAAAGAGGGTTTTTTCAAGGGAGAAAATTAAATCTGCATTGTCTGACTTTTATTAGCATAGTACTCTATATCTGGCATCACCTTTTCAGTGATAAGACTTCATGCCTTTTTCTCATTGTGTGGAGCAGCACGTCATGTGATTTTGTCTTGCTTTAGAGAATCAGAGCTTGCTGGTGCTTCATTTGTACCCTGAGAGCTCTGGAAATCTTTTCCCCCCTTCTAGCTCAAGGTTGCTCCAATTGCATTGCTGATTTTATTCTGTTCTGTTCAAAGAAATCAAAGGGAAAATTTTGCAAAGATTTGGTAATTCTCATCCAAAGTTTATGCCCTGTTGTGCTCTGAGTGCGTAGATTCAAGTTTTTTCCTCTATAAATTGAACGGAATCACACCTGGCTGAGGTTACTCCACAAAGCTGAACCAGAGTGTTGCTTGTGTGGAATATTGATTCCAACAAGTGAAATGCTCTTATGGAGCCCTTGAAGGTGATCATCCCCAAACCTGAAGGGTTCAAACTTAATTTGGAGTTGCTGAATAGGATTTGTGTGATATCATCCCTTCCCAAGGACTGGGAGGAGACAAAGCAGCTGTACTTGCACAATAGCTCTGCAAGGAGGTTAATCTTTCCAGTTGATACATTCCAAGACTATAGAAAGACTGGATAGGATTGACTTCTAGAGTATCAGTAAACAAGACTGTCTCTTCTGATTTCCACACTTATTTTCAGCATTTTTTTCCTTATCAAAATTAGGTACCATCAAATAGAGTCTCTGGGGTGGAGAAGGGAAACAGATTTGTGAGACATCATCATCATCATCTACTGTATTTTGTCGTGCTAGGAGGGAAGTGAAGGAAGAAGGAGTGATAAGAAATTTATGTCTTGTATTTTATTACTCATCCAAAGTCTTCAATTATTAGTGCTATGCTAATCAAGTCTTTTTGGATTGTCTGACAGATCTTATGATAATCTCCTTAACAAGACAATAAAACTGGGAGGATGGCAATTGGGTAATTAGCTGATGATCAATATCCAGCAGCTGTGATGAGATGGCAGGCAGATATCAGTCCCTGCTCCAGGCTCTGGGTACTTTGTCATTTCAAGTTTCAGGGAAGATGTTGCCAAAACAATAATAATTGCATTGTGCGACAAGAGTTGGGATAAAGGAATAGCAGCCTAATAGTGACAATAATTTAAACTGAATATGTAGAAATCCTTTCTCCTACACAAATCATTATGAAGTGGTTGATCCTGGCAATTTGAATTTTTTCTTGACATAGGCATTAGACAGGGAAGATCTGAAATGCCCTGAGTAGAACCTTAAACTCCTAAATTTCCAAAGAGCCAGGCATATCAGCCTGTATTACATTAAACATTTAATTATAACTTCATGGATGCAAAGCTGATTGGACTACTCCTTTACAGTCTCAGAGGCAACTGGAACAGGATTTACTTCATTTATGTGTAGACATCAACAGCGAAGATATAGACATAATTCTGAGCAAGACAACTCCCATGATATCCAGAAAGAAGGAGCAGGGGTTACCTGGTGTAGGGAGCTGTCCCCATTCTGATGGAGATGTGGTGCATCCTGGAAGTCTCTGGTTCTGTTCATTACCTCTGGAGGTTAGGACGGCCATATCAAATGCCTGAAGTTCACAGAGATGGACCTCACTGTGATTAAACACATCACAGATACCAATGAGAATAAGAAGTCATTTGGAGAGAGATCCAATGGCACAATGATGTTTTGTTTAATGATACAAAGCTGGAACATTGTTTTTTAAAGTTCAGCTTATTCCAAGTATAACCTGGAGGTAGAAAAGGGAGAGCACAATTTGTCCATAGAATGGACATTTAAGATCATCTTGTTCCAGCCCCCCTGCCATGGGCAGGGACACCTTCCACTAGCCCAGCTTGCTCCAAGTCCCATCCAACCCGGCCTTGGACACTGCCAGGGATGGGGCAGCCACAGCATCTCTGGGCAACCTATGCCAGGGCCTCAGCACCCACACAGGGAAGATTTTCTTTCTCATATCCAATCTAAACCTGTTCTCTGACACTGTGAAGCCATTCCCTTGTGTCCTGTCACTCCTGTGTAAAAAGTCCCTCTCCATCCTTCTTGCAGGCCATCTGTTACCTTTCATTGCCAGTCCATGAAGAGCCCAACATGGTTTCACTATATGATTTTCCATTGTGCTCCATTGACCTGGGTTGGTGAGAAACATACGGTATTGTGGGTAGGATATTTCCTGTGAAAATTAGGGCTGAGCCCTTTTCTTGATTTAACCACCTAAAAATGTGCAGGTTTTTGGTTTTTTTTGGTTCTTTTGGGGCAGAATTCCTGAATGTCACAGAACTCCCTCCCTTCCTAGCTCAGGGAAGTTTGGGGGTTTCTGGACTTGTGTGAGGTAAAAAGCAGGCTGGAGGAGACATGGTGGGCAGACTGTGCTGGAAACATTTCCCTCTCATGTAATAGAGGGGGACTTTAAAAATGCCTCCTGCAAGTTTCTGCTCTTGCTAAAACCTCTCCTGAGGACTGTGTTGTGCTGCAAAGCACCTCAGTAACTCCTTCCCTACAGTTTGTGTCAAGCCTGGCTTGCACTGGTCTACTCAAAGCAGAAAAGGATGATCACTGTTTTCACAGAACATCCCAGAGGCTGAGGGACCCTGGCTTGAGAATCAGCTCAAAAAATAGGAAATAAGGATTGGGGGGGGGGGAAGAAAAATGCAAACAAAACAAAACAACAAAACAACAACAACAACAAAAAAACCACCAACAAAAAAAACCAAACAAACAAAAAAAAACCAACAAAAAAAAAAGGCAACACATCAGAAACAGCTTCTTGCATAATAAAGCAGGTCAGTGTTCCAGGGTTGTACTGCTGGAAGAGTTTGACAGGTTTACACTGAAAGACACCACTTAGAAGTGTTAACTTCTTTTAGCTTAGCCTTATGGAGCCTTTTCACTGCAGACTATAATGCTGGCTACAGCCTTCATCATTCATTCTTAAAATGTGAGGTTAATGTGTAGCTACATTGGATATTAAGGGAAACAGATGGAGCAAGGAACACAGTGAATCACAGGGAATCTGTTCAAGAATTTTTCTCACTAACAGGTTTTTTCCTTACTGAGCCTGCCTTAAGCATCAGAGCAAGCTCAAATCGTCATCTAAATGCCAGTCCCATGGCTCCCTGGTTGGGATTCAAAGCTTCCAGCTAAATGTTGGGGTTGTCTGTTTGGGTTGGGACCCACCACGGAGAAGCAGCAAATTCTTTCTCATTAACTTTAAGCTGGATCTTTGTTCCTAGCCTCTCCTGAAAGTCCCAACCTTGATTTCCCTGATGACCTGCAGTATTGTGCTTTGTAAACCTCACATGCAGGCCTGCTTATGTCAGCCATAAGAAGGCACTCCCAAGTCCTAACAGAAGCCATACCTCATATCTAAATTTACTGTAATTTCAGACTACCCATCAGCCTTCTGCCAACTGCCCCAGGGCAGGGGATGGCTCTCTGGTTATATAAACAGGGTTGGAAGCACCAAGGGAGGTCAAACTGGCACGATTCCCACAGTCAGAAAGCCCAGACAGGATTTCCATTGCTCTTCCATCAGACAGGATGGAGGAAGAATGTCTCTGATGATCTCAGCTGGGAGCTGATAACCTTCCAGAGCTGAATAAATAATAAATGGCTCCAGTGATGGTTGTCTCTGAAATGTGCTAATAATTTTGTTACAATGTATGGATGGCATAGGTGTATATCTGTGCCCTCCAGGTGATCTAGAGTTTGTCACTGGTGTATAAGAAAACAGAAAATGAGGGCCTGTTCTGAATCCAGTGGTTATTCCCTGGAGGACATGATCAAGGGAAGCATCACCACCTCTTGATTTTCTTAAAACTGGATGGCTTTCAGAAAGTAGAAGCTTTAGCTCAATATCTCTCATTGTGTTCATTGAAGAAGCAAATGGATGAAAGCAGAGTCTGTGGAACACAAAGGGATGGCACCAAGAGATCAAATGGCTCCTTTGTGCTTACATCTTTCAGAAAATCTTTTGCCTGTATTTTCTGTTAAGAGTTGGAGCAAAACATTTCTAATCAGCTTCTGAACTGGTGAAAAAAACAAAAGTGATTTTTTTTTTTCTTTCTATCATTACCCATTCTGAGAAAAATGTTCTGGCTTGATTTGTGGTCAGCTGGTTTTCGAGTCTTTTTTTTTTTTTTTTTTAATTTTCCCCATGGCTCATATTGTCTGGGTAATCTATACCCTTGGAACAAGATGATCAGAGCTTAGTATCTGCCCCTTACTGAACTAATCCTCTTGGCTATGATGTGCGACAAAGTAGCAGCTCTGAAAGGCTTTGATGTCTTCTGCCCTCGCCCGCTGGGTGGGATGTGGTAAGGAGCTGTGCTGTTTTGCATGGAGTGAGAGCAGAATATTCCCTGCTGTTCCCTCTGCAGGAGGGAAGGACTTTGCACCACCCCTTCAGCTGGAACACCCTGCTCCTCTTGGCTTGCCTCCAGACAGGCTGGGGATGAGGGAGAGAGACTACGTCAGTCTTCCCATCCATCTTCAATTCCACCTACATTGTCTTTGGGGTGCAAGGTACACTCAACCAATTTTCGGCCAGGAGATAAAAATCTAAGGCCTTTTTTCTTCCTCTGTAGCAAGGAAAGGAAACCCAGCTTCTATTAAGAGGGTACAGAAATCTGTGTTGGTGTCAAGGCTCCCACTTAGCTGACACAGGTAGTTTGTTCTTCCAAAAGGCTCCATCTGGGCTGACACTTGGTGTCTCCTGAGGCAGGAAAAGGCAGAGTTAACAGATTGGCAAAGTCAGAGCGGAAATCCTGTTCCTGTTCTTCATAAGACCACAGGTTTGCAGTGTCAAGTGTCAGGAACAGACTGGGGGAGATGCAGGAAACCTCCTTCCCATTCTTTGCAAGGGGTTGGAATACTGTCCATTTGCTGTGCTCAGGTGGTGGCACAGTGGAAAACTGCAGCTCCTGGGCTGGGCAGACAATCCCCTGTGTGATCCTGCATCAGGCTGTGTGTCTGTCTCTGCTTCTGAGAGGTTCTTGGCTCTTGCAGTCTTAGAATCATAGAATCCACTGAGTTGGAAGGGACCCACAAGGATCATCCAGCCCAACTCCTGGCCCTGCACAGACACTCCAACAACCCCACCCTGTGCATCCCTGAGAGTGCTGTGCAAATGCTCTGGCAGCCTTGGAGCCGTGACCATCCCTGGGGAGCCTGTTCAGTGCCCCAGCACCCTTTGGGGAAGAACCTTTTCCTGATATCCAACCTAACCCTTCCCTGACACAGCTCCAGCCATTCCCTGGGTCCTGTCCCTGGTCACACAGAGCAGAGATCAGGGCCTGCCCCGCCTCCTTGTGAGGAAGCTGCAGAACTGCTGTGAGCTCTGCCCTCAGTCTCCTCTTCCCCAGCTGAACAAACCAAGTGACATCAGCCACTCCTTTTGTCTTCACCTCCAGGCCCTTCACTGGAGGCCCTTCACCTCCAGGCCCTCACCATTTTCCGTAGCCTGACTGGATCCCTCAAAGGGAGTTGGTACTTACACAGGCCTGTGTTGTATTGCACTATTGTGTGGCACTGTTTGAGATCCAAAATGTGCCAAGTAAACAGCAAAAAAGAAAAAAAAATGCTTTGTCCTCTCCCTGTTCTTGCTCCTTGTAGAATAGGCAGTGGTGTTATCCAGTGAGACAAAGAATCAGGCTTTTCTTCCCTTTTCTTTGTGGTGAGTTTTGGTGATGGTTTTTCTGGATCACTTGACATATCTCTGCCACCTTTGAGACCTTCTCTTAGAATTCATGTCACTCCCCAGTAAGACCCTCTGGGTACTGGCAGGAAGCAGTGCAATAGCAGACCTGTTGGTGACCTGGACAGGTGGCCAAAGTCCTTTCTAGATCTGAGGTGGCAGGAACCCTGCTCCTGATTTACACTGCTGGAATTTCTGTGGCTCGAGTGGAGGCTTTCCTCACCTGTGAAGTGATGGGAGAGCCAGGGTGAGCATTTCTCCCCTTCCCTGGCAGGTGGGTGTTGTGTGGCATGTGGCTTTGGAACCCTGTGTCACCGTAGTAACAGCAAGGCATCGTTTCCTGGCAACTGTCAGGGTTGCTAAGGGAAGAGTTGGCAGCTTTGGTAGATGTGACATCTCTGACATCCTCCACTCCCATTACATTGGGATGGGTTTGATGGAGAGAAGACAACCTGGTGACCAGTTCTCATCTCCTTTGACCTGGCTGAATGCTGGATTTCAGAAATAATGGCAGTGTCCATAAGTCAATGGAACAGCCTGTCTGGGAGATGGGGAGCATGGATCCTGTTGTTTGCCATGCTTGCCCCATTCAATAACTACAAGTGACACTTCCTGCCCTCTGCTAGGAGATGAAATGAGTTCTGGGAATAAAAATCATTCTCAGGGTAATGAGTGTTATCACTGGTTTTTGATGCTCTGGTTCCCCAGTCCAGTTCAGAGGTGGCTTCACTAGAAAGAAACTTTCCTCAAGCTGTCTGTTCTGACAATGACTCATTCTTAAAAGAGTTTGCTTGCCAAACCAACCTGTCCATGGGGTGAAAGCTGTGGTTGGAGTGGGGCCTGTATGAGTGTGGGTGGGAGAAGGAGCAGCAGGTTCCCTGAGGTATTACTCCAGCTTAGCTCGGTGGAATTCAGTGCAGTTGTACCAAGGCAAAACTAAAAAGCAACACAGTGATGAATTGATAAATCCTATTTGCTCGCATCTGCCCACTCGGAGCCAGAGCTGGGGACATCACTCGCTGCTGCTGCGTGCCAGAGCATGTGCAGAGGGAGTTGTTGTGCTCTCTGCAGTGCTCAGGAGACAGATGGTGGAGCCCACCCATTCTCTACAGAGAGGAGGATTTCTACAGTGCCGTGGTGCTGGCAGAAGATGCAATAGCAATGTTCTTACATTTCACAGAACTGATGGGTCTCAGAAGTGATATTTTACCAGTGTTCCCTTCTGGAACCTTTTTTTTTGTTGTTGTTCCACAGCTGCCTGCACAGCTTTTGGCGCAGCACTGATGGAGGATAGGTACTGCTCTGGCTGGCCCAACTCTTCCATTTAGGGTGAGAGTTGGACTGCAGGGATGAAAAAATCTCAGCTGCTGAGGTGCTTTTAGGAGGGAAGAACGAATGAAGTTATGTTCTTATCCCTTCTAAAATTCCAGCAAAACCTCTGTCTTAGCACAGTATGGGAGAGCTTATGTTAGTTGGGAGTTGGGGCAGATCAGATTAATGGAGATGTCTTCTCTTCCCTAAATGGAAAAAAAAATTATTTAGCTGTATAAGTGGGACTTGTGACAAGAGAATGAAGCCCAGTGCAATTTTGCAGAGGCCATCAGAAATCCTGGGGACATTCAGAAATACTCAGTTTCGCACCAATTTCCTGCAGCTGACAGCACATTTGCATTGACCTTGGTGACAGTGCCAGCCTGGCAAATGAAAAGGACATGTATCACTAAGAGGAGAATTAAATTTGCAAGGAATGCCTTGTATTTCATTTTCTGTTACTGCCATTTTTATCTGTTCCGGCTAATCCTTGTGTCCCTAGAAAGCCTGCCCTAGCGTTCCACTTTCTGCAGCAGGAATGGTGTCTGTGTTCACAGCAGGGGTGGCTTTCTCCAGCTCTTTTGTCAAACGCTGTCATGGACCCCCTGAGCTCCCTGTTCCTTTGCCAGCTGTGGGGAGTGTGCAGCTCACTGATGTGGAGCTTTCTGTCTCCGTCTCAGAGCAAGGAAACAGCCCTGACCTGACTGGTGTCTGCAGGAGCAGCTTAAGTGGAAGATGTTCACAGTTTAGCAGATTCCAACACGGGTTCCTCTGTGGTGGAATAAAGGAGAAAAGGAATCTCTTCTCTTGCAGCTGTCACTTCAGAAATTTTCATCCCTCTGTCTTATATAAGCATGAGAGCATCATAGGCACAAAAGGTGTGGGTTACAGGTGTGTGAAATGGCTTAACACAGCCATTGTGAGAAATGTGATATTAAAGATGTGTGATATTAAAGAACCTATAATCTTCTGGATATTAAAAAAAAATGTACAAGCTTGGCATAATTACCAGTGCAATAGTGACACTGTGGTGCATCCAGATGTGATTAGTGTTTCCTTCTTCTCCTCCCTTCCTTTTTGGTTGTATAAAACATCACTGCATCTCATTTTTCAGGATTGCGTGCTCATTATTTTGCAGTGAGTGACTCTGCTCAGAAGTTTCTACCTGAAATATCCTAGAAGGTGAAGTTTCTTAAAAAGAAAGAACAAGATGACCAAGAATATCATGTCTAAAGAATTGGTCCAGTAGTCTGAGCAACCTAGAGCTGTTTGGAGTTGCAGAGACTTAGTGCTCCTGAGTTGTAGGGGAAGTAAATTATTGGTTAGCAGACCTGAGTCCTTGGCTTCTGGAGCTGGGCCAAGACAACTTTCTATAATTAAACCGCAGTCGTCATGGGCATGACGACAGCTGGACACGACCAGGTGATCCAGCAACCTCTCCCGTCTTCCACCAGAGACGAGCAGGCAAAGGGGGCAGAGCGAGAGGGGAATTTAGAATGAACCTTCTGACAGGTTGTGCCAGGGAGAGCCTGGGCTCCTCTGCCCCTCTCCTCTCCGGCGGACTTTGCAAGGTCGCGGCGAGGCTGCCCGTGCCCCCGGAGCCTGTTCCTGCCGGCAGGAATGCGCAGTGCCCGCGGAGCTGGGCTCCGGCTCGGCACAGCGCTCTGCAGCCAAGGCTCGATGACTTTGCAGATGCTGGTGCTGCGCACGGAATGACCTGACCTGAGCCGAGCCACGATGCAGTCCCGGCCCTGGAGAGCTCTGCCTGCAGGAACGAGCCAGTGGAGCTCAAAGCGGAGTTCCACAAAAAGGATTTGTTTTACAAAAGGCTCGAGATTGATGCAGCTGGCTGAGGTGAGGATGTGTTTGTTTTGCAAAGGCAATGGGAACTTTCTTTTGTTCTCTGTGGCGACAGAGGAGCTTGGGAACCATGAGGAAAATGTTACCAAGAGCTCTGTGGGTAGGAGACATTTTGTAGCAGCAGCTCCATTTCTGTACCCCCAAACAGACCTAAGCCAGGGAAACCTGAGCACAGCAAAGTCCCTTTTCTGGCAGTATCCAGCAGCATTTTCTCTCTGGAGAAGTCCAGGTCTCTAGTTCTGTGCCGACAAAATGTCAGGGCTTCATCTGTCTGTCTCCCTCCCTCCTACCATCTGAGAAGGCAGAAAGTACCTCTGTAATGAGGGATTAACTGTGCAGTCAGATCTGTATGCCATCCCCACATCCAAGCACAGTCACACCCTGAGCATAGGAAACACGCTCACAGAATAAATCCAGGTCAGGTTTCAGGCTTAGCTGTGGCCCTGACTTCTTGAAGCTAGAGTTTTGACTTGCTTAGCAACAGTAAAGCTGTGCTGCAAGTCCAAAAAGCAGGACTGGAAAGTGCCTGGAAAGACAACCTTCCATCTGAAGGACATAGCTTCTGTCACCCTTTGTTTCTCAGTTATGATCCACAGAGAATCATCATGGAATCCTAGAATGGCCTGGGTTGGACAGGACCTTGAAGGTTATCTCATTCTAAACCCTACCATGGGCAGGGACACCGTCCACTAGCCCAGGTTGCTCCAAGCCCCATCCAACCTGGTCCTGGACACTTCCAGGGATGGGGCAGCCACAGTTTCTCTGGGCAACCTGAGCCAGGGCCTCACTACCCTCACAGGGAAGAATTCCTTCCTGATATCCAATCTAAGCGTACACTCTTCCAATTTGAAGCCACATGCATCCTCCAGCAAAAGCTCTCTGGCATTTCACCCCCTTAGCAAGGCTGGGAATGTGATAGTTGCTGTGGGGTGGAAGAACTAGGGAGGCAGGACAATAGAAGCCTGTTTCGAATCTGTGTTCTTGGATACCAGGCCTAGGCCAAACCTAAGGAAGGTGACATGGTGGCTGGGCAACATGGGAACAGAAATGGAAATGAACTCTAGGCCTTTTCTTTTTACAACATGTCACCCTAGCAGTAATCCTGTAAGGACTTGTGAGTTCCCTCATTCCAATAAACAGCATTTCCAAGCCAGGCAGTGCTGAATATGTCCTTGCCTTTCTTGCCACAGGCATGGAGAAAAGAGCCTGAGAAAAACAGTAGCTCCTGCTGCCAGCTCTGGAAGGCAGCAGACATCTCAGATGTCAGGCAGATTTGAAACATCAAAGGGGCTTCTCCTGAACTAGCTGACCTTTTATTACCCATACCCATCCACTAATACCCAGCAGATTATCTTTGCCTTGTTTTTGCTGCTGTGTCCCTGACCTGTGGAAACCCCCATGCTTTGAATATGCTCTGTGATGGCAGAGAGGTGGCATTTGCAGTGACTGCTCTATCTCAGGTGGCTCTTCTGTGAATTTTCTTTTGGATTTGTGTGACTGGAATTACCTCCAAGCATGTGTCACCACCCCCACACCTCCATCTGATCCTAAGCTACAGGTGAGCACCAGCTTAGCAGACAGTGAGAGGGGGTTTAGCCCCAGGGGAACCATGAATTGCTGTGAGTACAAAGTGGCTGTGCTTACACACAGGATAAACTGCACCCCCAGACCATGAAGGATAATAATTTCCAGTGGTTTTCTTTCATTTTTCAGCAGCCTTTCTGAAATCCAGGGGAGTGCTGATGGAAACAGGTACAAAAATGGTGGTTTTGGGGAAGATGTTTCTGGTAGCTTCTGGATGTAACCATGATCATGAGATGAGGCAGTGAAGGAAAGGCAGCACCGAGGAGAGAGACCCTGTGCTTCCAAGCACTGCTCTGCTGTGTCTCAGATGTCAGTCACTGACCCCGTTCAGTTCTTGTGGAGATGCACGACGCTGCCACACAGACTGCATCTGGCTCTGCTCTCTGGGCTGTCTGCAGCTTTCTCCTTCCTGGGTCTGCTGCTCTGGTCCTGGGCTTTCTCCAAGCACTGCCTCCCACCAGCTTTGTGCTGCTCTCAGTGGTTCCTCTCTTGTGTTGGAATCTGAGGGAATAACTTGTACTGCATGAGCAATTCTTGAAATGTGCATTGAGTTTATCCTTAAGGCAGAGGACAGGCACTAGCAGAGAACCACCAGATTAACACCAGTCCCTGTAGGGGACAAAAGGCAGAAACTGCAATGTGTTGCTCAGGCCATTAGGAAACCCTGGTTTCTAGGGGAAGGGGGGAGAGAAAAATTTGTCTGTGTGAGCCTTGGCAGGCTGGACCAAACAGTGAGGATCAGCTCCAGTTTTCCAGAGCCAAGATCCTGGAGGACTGTTGCATCCACTAGCTATCATGTCATGGTGTGGAAACCAGTGGCTTGAGGCTGTGCCTGCAAAATTACATGTCTGATTCTCTCCTGCTGTCCTTTTGCAGCTCTCAACATCCACACAACTTGCAGCCTTCCAGCACCCAAAGGGAGCCTACAGAAAATAAAAAGACTATTGACAAGGGCCTGGAATGACAGGGACAAGGGAGAATGGCTTCACACTGACAGAGAGGAGGTTTAGATTGAATATTAAGAGTGAATTTTGCCAGCTAGAAGTTAGTTTTTAATGCTGGACTAAATCCTTGAAGAATGAGGTGGAACATTTCTACAGCATCTTTGTTCCAGGAAGGATGGTCAGGTGCTCTATAGACAGCAAATCCATTATGATTTTTATTGTTAGCAGAAACACAGATAACAATGGATTATAGTTACCTCACTTTTGCCATCTCATAAAGAATCTGGGAACTGCAGGATGAGGCATAGAAATATCAGGTAAAACTGTACTTGTAGACATGATCTGCATGAAAATTAGCCTATTAATTTGGCCTAGTCCCTTAAATATTATTGAAACAAAACTGGAACAATCCAGTTGGGTCATGCAGTGAAATGTGTGATGTATGCGAGTGAAACCAACTCAACATCATCTTAACGACATACTATTAAATACACATTACTAAATTTGATATGTCCAGGAGCACATTGCCTGAGGGCCAGCATTCCCAGCTAATTCAGTGGTTTCCACTCTTTTTCAAAATCTCATTACCACAGAAAAAGAGAAGAAGCACTGTTTTGGAAGGTTTGTTTGCTGGCTACAGATAAAGGTAAAATTGAACAGTCATAGTTAATATAATGTCATCTCACAGAATCTCGGAATATCCTGAGTTAGAAGGGACCCACAAGGACCATCAAGTCCAACTCCTGGCCCTGCACAGGACCAGAGTCAGGCACAAGCATAGAAATGTTTAGACTTTCCCTTCTGGAGCAAGGAAGGGAAGGAAATGGTGTATGACTTCCTGTCCTTCATCTACCTAACTTTCTGTGAGGTGACCTTTTCAATGCTAATTAAGCTGAGTCAGAGTCTGAGCTGTGACAGGAATAATTCTTGAATTTAAATAAATAAATAAATAAAGCAATAAATATATAGACACATTTCTGAAAGCTTAAATTGCTCTCCCTGATGCAGAGAAGTATCTGTCCCTGAAGGTAAATGCCACCAAACAATGCTGGATTCTTGTCAAAGTGGCAGCTGATGGCCATTCTGGGAGTGCGACTACCAATAGTTCAGCAGATGCCAGCTTGGCCAGTTTGTTTCTGCAGCATTCAGGCAGCAGTTCAAGTTGGCCTCTCTCAGCAGAGCTCAGACTGAGGGGTGGAAAATCCCTTGCCCATTACATATCTCCAGCTCCACAAACTGCCATTTCCTCCTGAAAATGGAAAGATGTCTTGCACCTCAATTTCTGCCTAGGAGGAGACAGCACTTTCCTGTGCCCATAAGGTTTTGCCCCAAAGATCAAAAAGCTCATGGAATGGTTTGGGCTGGAAGGAACCTTAAAGATAATTTTGTCAGTGCTGCTGCTATGAGCAGGGACACCTCTCACTCGGATTTCTCCCATGCTCTTTTCATGGGAATCACATAAGGACAGGAGCTTATAATTGCTTATAACTGTGGCTTGCAGTTTTCATGCTTCTCATGAACAACAGCCAGCAAGGGGAATGAGCAAGTGGTTTATTGGTATGGGAACTTGGAAAACCCATGGTGTGCACAGCACTCTGCATCCAAGCCAAGTGACATCTGGTAATGCATCAGATGACACCTGAAGTACAGGGGAATTTGTGAGGATTACCACAGCGTCCTAGAAAGTGCCCTTGGACCTGCACAGAGAACCTGCTCCATAACAAAGCCAGCTGCAGTTTCTAGGAATGATGTAATCATGTAAAGGGAGACCAGGCTTAAACTACCAGGTCAGCAGCCATCATTTGGAGGAGGCAGCTGAGGTGTAAGCAGATAGCAGCAGCAGGGTGAGCCAGAGTTCACCTGGGTTACAGGGGTCTGTGCTTGGCATTAACTGGGTTTGATGCAGAGCAGGAGGGATGGGCAGCCAGCAATCCCCTGCAGAAGTGGGATGGCCTGGAGGTTCTGTGTCTGAAGCACAGCAGGAAGTGGTCAGTCTCTAGGGACAAACTGTCAGAGTTGCTGGGTTGGGTCCTAGAGAGAGGCACAGCAAGGAGGATCCCTGCTTGCTACAGCAGAACTGGTGTGTGATTCTGCTCTGGCAGAGAAACTACAGTAGGGTCCCAAAGTGCTGCATTTGGAGGAAGAGGTGCCTTGGTAGGGTAGGATTAGTGGGATGCTGCAGGGGAGACCTGGAGATCATGGAAATACTGTCAGCATCAGCAGATCTCCATCCCCTTCCTGCTCATTCTTGACAAATACACTCTATCCATATTCTCTCCTCATTCCCTGCCCCTAATGGTACAGGGAGAATCAAACAGCTCTTATCTTATTTTATATACCACCCTGCCCTATGACTCCTGAGGGGGAGGCAGTTTGTCTCTCACTAGAACTCTGGAAACATGGGGAAAATGAATTTAAATGCAACGTTTTGGGGTCATGTTCTCTGACGGTGCAAATCAGCACTGCCTCAATTAATTCAATTAGCAGTGCTGACCCTAGAGTCATAAATATTGGTGATTCTTGCTCTGAGCTCTGTGGCAGCATGTAGAAGATTTTTAAAAGAGCAATTTTTGAGGCCCTCCGCCCCTGGGTTTTCATGGAATTCAAAAAAATGCTAAAAAAAAAAAATGTTGTCAGTCTTTGGGTCAAAGTTCTGGAACCAAATATCAGCTGTACTGACTGCCAATCTGCATCTTAGAGCTACCGTCACTGGATGCACTAGACTGTCTCATCCAAAGGACTTTTTCACATTAAAAATCCCCTTGAGTTTGATTAACAAATGACAAATAAGCTGCTCCAAGTCCTTACAGGAATCCTGAAGGATAGATCAGTGTACGGGCATGCAAGGACTTTCATTTCTTCTTAGAGGAAATTCTGCCACCTCCTATGTGTGGAGAATTGCAACAGAAGGATTCATATCCACATATCCTGTGCATTTGAGATGGCAACAACTGATAGGGTTCCCTCTCAGCATGCACACATCCTCTACAAATGCACGGGAGGCCCTGAAGGTATTGATGCCCAGTATTTTGGAAGGTTTATTATTTTGGAGGAGGGACAGGCTTAATTTTAGTTTGTAAGTGCAGCAGGTCTCCTCCCAGACACTGATAGTCAAAACCCATGAGAACTGGAAGTCATTTACCATAGTTTTTCACAAGAATTTGAGGGCCAGCACAGTCAGGGTCAGATACTGAAGTAATAACAGCTTTCACAGTAACAACCAGTCTTTCATTTCTAAATCCTCATGCCTAGCTTACTCAAGCAGCTTCAGATAAATCCTAATTATTATAGAAAAGAATTCCAAGTCAACTTAGCCAAGTGGCAGAAATCCCAAACTAGTAAAAGGGTTGAAAGGAAAGAAAGCAGTCATTTCTATGCCATCTTCCCCTCAAATATGCACATAGGAAAAAAAGGAAAGGAAAGATGAGAAATTACTGGTCTTCATTCAGCCTTTACTTGGGAGTTTCCTTACCTAAATTTAATAGTTGATCACAACAACAAATATCAGCATGAACAATGGCAAAACGGCAGCTGTAGCTTAAATATCTAAGTCTGTTTTTCAGAGAAAGGTTTCTCAGGACATTTATTCTTCCTTTTCCCAGTTCTCTGTCTTTGCAGTAGCAGAAAATGCAGCATATTCCCCTGCTCTGTGTGATTTTTTAGATTGGGCATTGGGAAGCATTTCTTTACCAAGAAAGTGGTGAGACACTGGACCAGGCTTCCTGAAGGGGTGGTCAATACCCCAGGTCCATCATGGTTTGAGAGGCATTTCGACAACGTCCTTAACCTTTGGTCAGCCCTGATGTGCTTCAGCTGTTGGACTAGATGATTATTGCGGGTCCCTTCCAACTGAAATATTTTGTTCTATTCTGTTCTATTCCATTCTATTCTTGCAGTCATTGTCTTCTCTGTGAATAGGGGAAAATGAGGGAATGAGGGTCCCAAGAATATGGTTGTTCCCCGAAGCTGTGGGCAGCAGGTTTCAAGTGAGGTGGATGGCAGAGCAGTCCCCACATGCCAAGATGTTAAGGAACTGCAGAGCAGCAGTGAAAGGCGTTGACAGCACTGCAGAGCTGCTGGCCCAGCACCTGCCTGCCTTGAACCTGGCTCAAAACAAACGCATAAGCTGCTCATGAGCTCCAAATCTGGTGTTTAGTTTTGAAAGCCAGAAGGACTTTCTCCCTTCCTTCCCGTTCTCCTGCATCCAAGCCTTTTGCCTCAGTGACTTTGCTGTGTGGGCTGGGAGCAGGATACTGGGAGTGGGAGGTCAGTCTCTGCTTCCCACCCTGCTCCAGGATGGGAACAGGAAGGGTGCCACTGTGATGGGAGTGCCATCACTTCCCTGTGCAGGCTTCCACTTCCAGGAAAGACAGAAGCTGTGTTTGCATGCAGGGCATCTCTGTTTTATGTGTTCAGTAGCTGTACCCCATCTGAGTGTGTGTGCTGAACAGAATGCTGGTAAGTAGCAGAACTTCCATCAGCTTGAGGAGAGTTGTCCCTTATTTATATCCATAAGTTAAGAAATTGAAATGAAGGGGGGGAAAAGAAGCTTGGCATTTTTTCCAGTGTCCATGTGTTTTATTGCATGGACTCCAGCAGATCAAGGGATGGGATTCTGCCCCTCTGCCCTGCTCTGCTCAGCTCCACCTGCAGTTCTGCATCCAGCCCAGCACAGGAAGGACAGGGAGCTGCTGGAGCCAGGCTAGAGCAGGGACACCAAGGGGATCAGAGGGATGGAGCAGCTCTGCTGGGAGGAAAGGCTGAGGGAATTGGGAATGTCCAGCCTGGAGAAGAGAAGGCTTTTGGGTGACCTCATTGTGGCCTTCCAGTGCCTGAAGGGAGCCTCCAAAAAAGATGGAGAGAGACTCTTGACAAGGGCCTGGAGTGACAGGACAAGGGGCAATGGCTTCACACTGTCAGAGAGCAGGTTTAGATTGGATGTTGGGAAGGAGTTCTTCCCTGTGAGGGTGGTGAGGCCCTGGCACAGGTTGGCCAGAGCAGCTGTGGGTGCCCCATCCCTGGAAGTGCCCAAGGCCAGGCTGGATGGGGCTCTGAGCAACCTGGGCTAGTGGAAGATGTCCCTGCCCATGGCAGGGGCATCGAACTGGATGATTTTTAAGGCCCTTTCCAACCCACACCTCAGCCCTGGGTGTCCCTGTCTGCAGGGAGGGCTCCGAGCAGGCCCAGGCTCTGCTCCGGGGGCCCAGCGATGGCACCAGAGGAACGGGCAGGGACTGATCCCAGCAGGCTCCACCTGGACAGGAGGCAGAACTTCTTCCCTGGGCACTGACCGAGCCCTGAACAGATTGTTCAGAGAGGGTGTGGAGTCTCCTCACTGGGGACATTCCAGAACCAGCTGGGCACAATCCTGTGCCCTGTGCTGTGGGATGGCCCTGCTGGAGAAGGGAGCTGGGACCAGTGACGCACTGTTGTCCCTTCCAGCCTGACCCATCCTGGGATTTTGTGATCCTGTGAGTGCAGGTGTTCTCATCATCTGTGTTAAAATTGTAATTTAGAAGCCACTTATAAACTCAGTGTTAAATTCCTGGTGTGTTGTAAAGAGACTGAGGAATGAGGGGAACTCTCCAGAGCACAAAAGCTTATGTTTGCAGTCTCTAGGGAGATAAGAGGAACATCTTCCCTCTCAAAGAAGGTGTAACAGGATCAGAGAAGGTGATACTGTATATATTTCTGTGGGGGTCTGAACTTGTCTAAAGGATATTGGTATGAATAACCATCTTGCACGAGAAGGTAAGGACTTTGCAGCTCATTGGAGCAGCAAGTTGCTCATTGGAGAGTTGGTGCTGAAAATGAAATTTGGGTGGTGTTTCTTATCCCCGGCCCTGGTTGCTGGTTTGTTATTACCTCGCTTTTTTTCTGATGGTTCCCCATACTTTTTGAGGAGCAGAACAATTTGCAATGGAGTCACGCTGAGGTGTTCCACCTCCATTGCCAGAAGGCTCATTTTTGCTTTTTATTAAATACAGGAGTTGAGTGACTGCTTCAAGTGCAACAGTATAGCCCTGGTGTCCTGTGAAACATATGGGCCCAGGAGAAAGGCCTGACCTGAGCCTCAGCTGGTGTCTCCTGACATCAGAACAACCACACCTGCTCAGCGCAGCTGAGGGAGCCTGCCTCTGTGTGCAAAGCTAAGCTGTTTGCCTCAAGGGCAGCTTCAGCCAGGCTGAAGGACTTGTTTTAGGATGAGATGGATGCTTCTGTGCTTCCCATGTAGTTTTTTGAAATGTTTGCATCAGCCTTCTGATGTAGCCTTGAGAAAGAGGAGGGAAACCTTCCCTGATGACTCCAGGGGTGTGTGTATCCTTTAACAACCCCAGGAAGGGAATTCTGGCTTCCCATGGTGAGAGTTTCCTGGGGGGAGAAGCTGATCAGCTTCCCAGGGTCACCGAGTCCTCTGGCACTTCTGCTTTGTTCAGATGAGTGTGCCAGGGACACCAAGGCTTGGATGGTCTCTGTTCCAGAGAGTTACAGCCCCAATTCTACAGCAGGGGAGAGGCAGCATAATTCTGCTTTACTGCCTTCCCCTGTTTGAAGGCTCAGCTCCGAGAATTTGTTTATCAGCTCTTCCACATGCCACATTTCAGCACGAAAATTCAGCGTATTACAATGCCAGCGAGAATGACGTTTAATTTTAGCAGACACCTCCTTGCTGTGTGTGGGAAGATGGACTTTGCTGGGCGCTGAAGCGCACAATAAGGCTGTTATCGAACATTCCCATGCTGGTGGGAATTAGAAGCAGCTCAGTTTTAAAAATCAGCAAAGCTGTGCCCAGTTTAAACCAGTCTGCTTTCCAAGTCTTCACCAGGGACACTTTTTGCATTTGCTGTTCCAAGAGACAAGGAAAGACTGAGGGTCATATTTTCTCTGGAGCCACATCAGTTTATATCTGCTGAGCCCGTGACTTGGAATGCTTATTCCACCAAGTGTGTCAGATTTGCTGCCCTGTTCTGCAGTAACTCGTGCAGTGCCTGAAGCAATGCATAAAACCAGGGCTGGATACACCAGTGACCAAGCAAAAAAAGGCTCAGTTTCTGGGAAAAGAAGGACTTTTTGGATCACCTCTACAGGGAGGGAGAGGAAGGGGAAGGAAGGGAAGAACAGCGCATGAAGGAGCTGTGCTGCAAGCGGGTGCAGAGGAGGATGAGTCACCTCCAGGCTCCAGCTTGGGTGGCAAGGGAAGCGCTTCCACCTCCAAAATGCCTCCTCCCCTCGCTTCTTCACTGCCTTACTGCACTCAGGCTCTGCAGTGACCCCGGATGTGGGCTCAGGAAAGGACAGTGGCAGTGCATGGGAAGGTCAGGGCAGGAAAGCACAGCACCTCCTGTGGGGATGTCACAGCCCTGTGCCATCAGTGGCTGGCAGAGGACTGGCCACCGGGCTCTGGGTAAGTCTGATTGCCTCATGTTTTATGTAGTCACTTAGCACTCAGTACTGGGGGAGGCAGCACCAGCAAATCAAAGCATCTCCAGGTCTTTACACTCAACTTCGCTTGCCTGATGTCCCACACAGAGAAATTACCTCACAGAGCCTTCAGCCAAGAGCTTCTCAGCTGCCTACTGCCAGTACTGCCATCGATACCCAGCACTGGGGGCAGCAAAAGGGATATTTCCCCTTATTTGAACAATGACACTCAGGCATAAAGTCTCAGTTAATTGTCTGGGCTCTTCTGGGTGCTTTATTTTGTCAGTACAAAACCAAAGCACTGCTAACTGGTGATTCATGGCAGAGCTGACAGGCACAGTGACTCACCTCCCAATAACACTGGTTTGTCTCCAGAGTCTGTAGCGTTGCTGAAGACATCCAACTTTCAGGTGGGTAAACTTAGGTGAGATGAATCTTATCCCAGGAAGCAATTTCTGCTGCCATCTCTTGCCTTCCTCTGCAAACATCTCCAGTGAGAGTTGTGTGGTGACTTGTGAAGAGATGTTCTCTTCAGGATGAAGCAGCAGCTCTGAAATGAATATTGTGAAATGTCAGTGCCTCTGCCCTTGGACCAATGGCCAGCTTGTAAGAGAGTAATTATTAGAGCTGGACTGGGGGATGTCAGGAGTAGAAAACTACCAGTCTGAATGCTCAGCTTGTTTTTACCCACAGAAATTCACTTACAGACAGATCTCAGGGGTTACTCTGAAATCCACAGAAAAGTTGTCTCTGTATGAGCAAAAAATTTGCCTATCAGAGCAAAGCAGAGTGATCAGGTGGCCAAATCAACATGAAAACTAACCAAACCAAAACAACCCCCCCAACACAATATAAACAGCACTATTGTTTTGGAAATACTCATATTTTATGACTACTTTTGAATGAAAAAGAATTTATCTGATAGCATTAATCTTTCATGCATAGGTCAGGTACTTTTTCCAGATCACCAACACCAGTGAAGATGTCAGATATGCTATACTATCAAAACAAATGCACAAACACACTAGATGTGAATTTTTACTCCTAAATTTCTATTTATTCCTAACTTGAAACCAGCTGGCTGGGTGTCTGTTCAGTAAATCCCAACCTAAGCAATATTACACAAGAGATGTTTTAAAGAGAGCTGAATAAAATTGCTCATATTCATAAATATCAAATGTTTTGCTTATTAAGTGTTTTCCCTTATTAAACTGCTGAAAAGTTGCTTATTTGAACTTATTCTGCCATTGGCAGAAAGTTGTCTTCAGAAGCTGAAATTGAATACTAGAAACTTCTTTACAATCATGGTGCAGATTTGTACTTATTGTACTCTTATTGTACTCTTGTGCCACTGATATAATGTGGAGTTTTCTAAACGTGCAGCACATTACAGGCCTCTAGTGGTGGAAAAAAACCAAAACCCTAGCTTAGGATCCATCCTAACTGTAACAGTTCCTGATGATACTCAATTCCACTCTTAATAAATTATATAATGCTTTCTGTTTATAGATTTGGCCTTGTAGTTTGCTCACCTAAGGGAAATGGAAATTCAGCAGAGGTCAGAGATGTCAGTGACAATTCTCTGTTAATCTGAAAGAAGAGAAATCAAACAAAAAACAATAAGAAAGTAAACCAGGTTTAAAAAAAAAAAGAGAAAAGCGTATGTTGCATAGACCTAGTCTTGCTCAACTAATTAATTAATTGCAGTAGTCAAAAGAGGTAGGATGCTGCAAGTCTGGCAGGTTACAATCATGCCACCACACCTGCCTAGGTTCCAGCCTTACCACCCTTTTTCTGCAGGTCTGTGTGGGCACAGGACTCTGCCAGTCCATCTCAAAGCCTGGTTCCTATCACCTCCCTGTCAGATTCAGGTGACAGTTGTCCAGGAGCATCCTCCTTTCAGCCCTTGCAAAAGGAGCATATCCTCCTGCCAGGGCTGATCTCCTAGCATTTAACGTTTAATTTACTCAGCACAATTTTTTTATTTTGCACAAAGTACAAGGCAGTGACTAAGTAAATTCCACGGGGTTGTTTAGTGATTTGGTTTTGGTTTTCTGGGTTTTTTTTTTGTTTGTTTGTTTGGGGTTTTTTTGTTTGTTTGTTTGTTTTTGGTTTGGTTTGGTTTTTTAATTACAAATTTTCACTAAGATTACTAACAATATTCTCAAACTCTTCATTTCTGAGATAAATATGATGCAAACTTACACTACTCAAAACTCTCAGCATTTTACTACATTTTTAAGGGAGTTAACACTGTGGAGAGGAGTACTATATGTAAAAACAAAAAAGGTGAGAAGTGTCAGAAGTGATTGAAGGTTTTTTCCCCCTTGGGTGTTCTTTATTGGAAAATGGGGTTTGGTGACTGGTCACTGCATTTTGATGGAGGAGCAGGCAAATTTGAAAGACTTCAGAAGAAGCCAATTGAAATGTTGTATATCTGGGGACTAGACAGCTGCGGAGGAAAAGCTTAAGGTCATAAAAATCTCTGTATGAACAAAGACCATGGAAGAAGTGATGGCAGAAGAGGGTGAAATTCCTTTGAGGATGGCATTTAAATCAGAACATCATATTTGGCAGTGAATGCATTCCTTTAAGATGCATCATCTTGGGCTTAAGCATCTTTAGGTCCTCTCTTTGGAAAAGACCTGATCTAGTGGAAGGTGTCTCTGCCAATGGCAGGAGTGTTGGAATGGGATGATCTTTAAGCTGCCTTCCAACCCAGGCTATTCTATGATTGACACTTGACAGTCCTGTCCAGGGGATGTGTGAGTTGGACCATTTTGGTACAAATAGTGCCAACATTTCTCAAGCATTCCCTCTCATGACCCACAGTGAAATAAATATCTTTAATTTAGCACAATAGTCCAGCTGCAGGGCATCCTGAGTGACATCTCACAGCAGTTCTGCAGCTCCTCAGGAGAGGCCCTGATCTCTGCTCTGTGTGACCAGGGACAGGACCCAGGGAATGGCTGGAGATGTGTCAGGGGAGTATTAGGTTGGATATCAGGGAAAGGTTCTTCCCCCACAGGGTCATGGGGCACTGAACAGGCTCCCCAGGGAATGGTCAGGGCTCCAAGGCTCCCAGAGCTCTAGGAGCATTTGAACAATGCTCTCAGGCACAGGGTGGGATTGTTGGGGTGTTTGTACAGGGCCAGGAGTTGGACCCAATGATCCTGGAATCCAAGAGAGTCTATGATTCTATTGCTAAATCAACTTTTAGAACAGATTTCTTGCAGCTATTAAATGTTCCCAAGTATAGAAGAAGAGACTGTGATGCCTGAAACATGACTAAAGACTCATGGGTACATGGCAAAAAAAACCCCAAAATCAGGTAATAAAATAACTGGCATATGTCCCTAGTCCACAGCTGAGCCCTGGCATCTATAGCTGATTTCCAGGTAGCTCAGAGAGAATGAATACTTGCCCAGGATCTACACGATATTCTGATAATATTCTCTGTGGTCATAAAGAAGCCCATGAGCCATGTAGACATTCTTTTGCAAAAGGAGGCCCCTTTTTCTTCTGCCTGCTTTCTTTATATTATTAGTTTAGCCCTTGCTAGCTACAGTGTCATTATATTATATTCTAATTGTCTAAATCTCCTCCTGACAGAAAGTCATTAAAAGGTTTCCTTCATCTGGTGTAAAACAGATGAAGACAAATTGTCCACCCTCCATTTTTTTAACAGATAAGACATGAGTGTGTGACCTGCATACTCAGAACCGGGCTTTCTTTCCAAGGTCAGTGCCTGCTCTGTACTCCATCATGTCTCCTGCGACAGATATCAGTGTTTTCCTCTTAGAGGGGTGGTTTGTTGCCTTCAAGCTAGGAGAATCCTCTACCACTGTGTTTTTCCCACGCTGGTGTGTAGAAGATTGTGTCTCAAAGCACTGTAGGGCAAGAAGGACTAACCCACAAACCAAAGCAGCATGTACAATCAAATGGATCAGTTCCAAACTTCTCAGAGTGCTCAAGATGAAAAGGAAGGATGAAGTCTACCGATGTACCTTGAGCTAGCCCACATCATCCCTCAGAATTTGGCCTGTTGCCTGGAATTATGACAAGACCAGTGCCTGTAGGCCAGGTTAACTTTCCCTACAACTTCATGCAGTTGCAGGGGAATGGAAAGAAGGAGCAGAGGAAATTCCTGAGTGTTACTCTGGCTCATTTGTTCCCACCTTTACCAGGACTGTACTTGCCAGCAGCAGCGATGATATTTACAGTTCTTGTCATGAACAGATTGCCTTTCTGTAAGGTTCCCTAAGAATAAAACAGTAATTAAACCTCATAATGCCTCGGGGATTTGCAAAGGAGTCATGTCACTTTTATGGTGCAGCTCTGCAGCTGTTTGACTGTGTATGGCCCTTCTATTATTTACTGATTAACCACAGCCCAAGGAATCTGAACTGGAGCAGTACCAACCACATTCTTTTTCTGCAATAAATGGAGGGGGAATGACAGTTTTTCTCCAGTTAATCACCCAAGCTGTTTTCAGAGAATCACAAAATTGTTTGGGTTGGAAGGGACCTTAAAGATCATCCAGTTCCAACCCCCTACCTTGGGCAGGGACACATTCCACTAGCCCAGGTTGCACAGAGCCCCATCTGAGCCTTGAACAGTGTTCATCAATTTGAGCGCAATACATAAAATCCAGCCAAAGTCCTGCCCAGTAGAGATATTGCCATTTTTTTTCTGTGTGGAGAAGTTTGTTGCCTCAGTAAGGATTTCATGTCACTGTCTTTTGTCATGAGTTACTTTAACTCAAGGTGAAATTTTATATTTTACACAAAGATAGAGGTTCAGGATGGACCATGACAAAACTGAATCTTTTTAGGTATTGTAAATATAAGGCAATTTCAGAAGGTGTCTGCTGCTCTCCACACAGTAATTGCTTTAGAGGACAGAGATCAGAACACTCTGTGCTGCCTATTGGCTCCAAAATCCACCATTGGAAGTTGGAAAGTCGAACTGCTCATTTTCTGTCTCCTATAAATATCTGCTCTATTTGGCTTCCAGATCACTGGGAGCAGATCATTAGAGGAGGAAAGAGGATTTTGCATCCTCGGTTTTTATTGCTGCCATAAATTGATAGTCACTGCACTATCAGTGCACTATCAGGGAATCAGACTCTGCAGAGCCTGCAATCTGCATGTTAGACACGATCCAGTGCTTTGCAGTCATGGGCAGGAGAAAGGCAGGAGCAGACATAATGGCAATAAAAGGTGACCTGGAAAGAGTTGGGGATACATGGTCTGGTTGACCACCAGCGATTAGGAGGCATAATTCGGGGGAAAGGTTTGATGATAAAAAGGAGCCACACTAATTTCTGCAGGGAGGTTTCTCCAGGTGTAGGGCAGGAACAGAAGGGGATGAAAGCACAGTACCATCCCAGAGAGATCCAGATAAGTTTAATTTGGTGGACACATCTTTGCAGGGGGAGGATGATATGGGTATCTGCCAGGCAAACAAAAAAAAGGAAGAGTTGTCCTAGAGTTCCAGATTCCCCATGAGGCTAACAGATGTTGATGTGGTAAATCAGAACATCTGATGTTAAAAACAGAATAAACATTATTTTCTTTCAGCAGCAGCATTACAATTACAAGATCATCTTCTTTCCTACAGTGTGAACCTCAGACATTTGCAGGTGGCCTGCACAACATTTGTACACCATTTAATGTCTCTCTTCAGCTTCTGAAGCAGCATCTGTTATGACTGGCATGTTTGATCAGCTGAGTGCACATAGTGGAGGAATATCAGAAACTAGAGGGAAAAAAGAAAAAAAAGAAAAAATAAGCCCTTCTCCAATGGCAGTAGATGTTCAGTGGCAAGTTCTATTATGTGCTTTCCCTGCAAGAGGAACAGCTGGTCAGAATCAATTTCTCAACTCAGTGCTGTTGGTGGGTTTGTGTGGGAGTGAAATGGAAGAGGAAAGTTCTCAGAAGCACTGAAACATTCAAGTATTACCAAGAGACAGGTACTTGGAGATTCTGTATTCCCTTGATTAGATGGGAAAACAAGAGACAGCATTCATCAGCACTGTACCCTCATTATGTGGATACTGCACTAACTATAGCAGGAATTCAATCTGTGCTCTACCTGTGGTTCCAGCATATTGGAAATGCCATGAGATCTGGGTTTGGAGATCCACAGGCTGCTTCTATTGGACAATCAAGTTTGTTCTGTGTTCTTTGTAGAGCTCTAGGACTAGAACAATATTCCTGGCATCCCTTGGATGTCTGAATGAAGGCTCATCACCTTCTCTTTCTTTTGACTTCTCACTCCTTTTATGCCAACATCTTGGCATAAAAACCTTGTTGCTACCATGATACCTAAGATTTCATTTTTTGTTTGGTTGGCTTTTTGTTTTTATTTTTGGAAGAGGTTTCGATTAGCCAATTGATCAGTACATAATTTTAAGCTCATTTCTGGGAGGTTTTTGGATGATGCTTGGGATCAGCATTAAGTCCCTTCTCCTTGACAGTCACAGTGCAATTTTGAAATAACACTGATTCAAGACATGCTGAAAAGACAGCAGATTCTGAGATGAAAGCTGAAAGTTTTTGAGTTCTCTAGGCCTAGGAGCTACTAGGGAAGGCATATTTGGAGTCAGGGATGTTTCAGGCTCCCACGACCAAGACTAATGCTTGGTCATAAAAGCACATCATGAGAGAAGGTTCTTATCTCAAAGAACTGATAAGTAAGTAGGCAAGGCTGGAAAAAGGTGGGTCTAGAAGCAAAGAGGACTCAATTCAGATGCCTGTACATGGATAGGTGTCCAGTGCCAGTGGAGATGCCTTAAGATAGCTCTGATATCCACATGGATCTCACAGATACGACACAGAACTTGCAGGAATCCTTTGCCTACCAGAACGTGGGAGCTCAGGTGCGATACCTTAGGGCACCCTGAATGTCAGCACATTTCTCTGTGTGGACAGCTGGATCAGCCTTTAAAAACTCCCTTAAGCCTTGCAGAAGTTCATTAGGTGTAGACACCTACATTTAGGGCATTTATTAGATGGTTCACACTTGAAATTAATGGCCCAAGGTCACACATCAGCCCCAGAGACAGAAGTACCCTAGTTTGCACCCAGATGGGTGGAACATGGCAGATTTGGCTCTCCACTCACTGCAGGTCACCTTCACCACACTTTTGTTGGAGAGACAAGATTTCCTTCTCCTTCATAGCTCTGGGAACTGAGGCATGGAGAGCCTGAAATTACTTTTCTGAGACCCCCACGGGTTAATTAAACTGAAAAATCTATGCAGGTAAAATTAAAATACTGGGGTTTGAGACTGTAATTTACACGAGAGTTGATGCAATCTCCCAATCCTATGCACAGAGACAGTCTGCTCAGTACCTCTGCCAAAAATCCCTTCCTGTAATCTCTTCTAAACCTTTCAAGGTCTGTGCAGTTGATTGCATGGTGCATAAGTGAGGCAATCAAGAAACAGGATCCCTGTGCCAGAAGCATCTTCAGCTGCTTCACTGGGCCTCTTAAGGGGCTCTTTCTGCTGTGAGTTTGGATTTTTTCATGCACAAGAGCTTTGTGGACTGGACCCAGATGTACTGGAAAGTTTGGTGAGGTCTTCAAGAGTGTTTTAGTGGTGGCCAATTGTCACCTGAAACCACTGGATTTCCCCAGAAACATATGTAAGCTGGTAATTGCATATTAGCAAAACTAACTCAGCCATTCAATTATTATTCTGTGGGAAATTCTACTGCTGTGAAAATATATATTATTGTGTTCCTCATTGTTGAGAGAGTACTCATAAAACCAGCTGTCATTTATTTCTGTTGCAAGCAATTGAGAGTTGAGGTGGTTGTTAAAAAGCATGAATTAGGGGAGATGACATGAACCTCCCTTGGTAATATATTCACAAACATACCATTTCAGGAGTTCAGAGCTTGCTCTGGAGCACATTTGCCAAGGACCAAGGTAGTGCTTCATTTGTTGAAAGAGTTAACAATACGATGCTTGAACTTCTCCTGACTTGTAAATGCGTTATCCCATAAGCAGCTTGTTTAGCAAGAGTGCAGATGTAGATATGAGCTGAGTAAGAGATCTGTGAGTTTGTCACCTTCCTTCCTATTCTGTGGCATCCTCAGCTCTGATATTTACCTCTCAATAAACCCAGTTCCATACATAAGTTACCAGTATTTTTTATTATCTGCATATAAAACACTACATCTGAATATCTGCATGCATCAAACACTTGAGCAGTTTGATCCACTTGAATTGCATAGAAAGTTAATTTTATGCCATTCAGGAGTTCCAAGGGCCAAGTATGTGCAAGTTTTGAGAAGGTATCTGGCCATATAAAATCTTTAAGTGTGTGCCAGTAGCTAAGGTTGTGGTGCCTTAAGTGGTTAGATATTCTTTGACCCAGCTTGAAATTCCTGCTGCTTTTATTTGGTGTTTTGTTGATTTGAGCAGGTTGGTGATAACACTTGAAGGTGTGTTCTGCTGCAGAAGGGATCAGAGAATCACAGAATGGTTTTGGGATGGAAGGGACCTTAAAGATCATCTTCTTCTACCTGGAGAAGAGAAGGCTTTGGCTCATCCTTTTTGTCCCTGAAGGGAGCCTACAGGGAAGATGGAGAGAGACTCTAGACAGGGGCCCAGAGTGACAGGACAAGGGACAATGGCTTCACACTGTCAGAGAGCAGGTTTAGATTGGATATTGGAAAGAAATGCTTCCCTGTGAGGATAGTGAGAGCCTGGCACAGGTTGGCCAGAGCAGCTGTGGCTGTCCCATCCCTGGAAGTGCCCAAGGCCAGGCTGGATGAGGCTCTGAGCAAGTTGGGCTAGTGGAAAGTGTCCATGCCCATAGCAGGGGGTGGAACTGGTTGATCTTTAAGTCTCTTCCAACCCAAACCATTCTGTGGTTCTGTAATGTGCCAAGTCTCTGCTGTGGGGTTCACAGCAGCACCATGACGTAGCCTGTGTATCCAGATGAGAGTGGCCCCCTGCTTCTTGCCTTTCTCAAGCATTACAACAGGTCTCCTTTGGTAATTTGTGCTTTTAGTACAGCTGTGGTTGGAAGCAACAGCAATCACAGGACCAAAGGGCAAACGCTGCACAGTCTAGAAGCCCTCAGGATTGTTTTACTGCTGGTACTTGCTATTGATAATGATTTTGTGGCAATCACCTCTAAACTATGCTGGAGATAGCCAGGGTTTTCACTGGTTAATATATTTTTTAATCTCTGATGGAGTTGTCTGAGCCATCACACATTCTACATAACTGAGTTCCTTATTACTGTGCCTGTCACTCATGTCCCTGCAATCCCCTTTTTTCTTGCCAAGTCACTGAATGAAAAACCCAATTCATTCTGGCACTAAGAACTCCCCCTAATACTATTTCAGTGAAGGAGCAATGTCAGGGGTTATTTTTCTACTGAGTTCTTGCTGAAAGTGAAAGCCCTGAAGCTTTTGTGTGCAGTCCCTGCAGAGCTGCCCTCACAGCTGTGCTGACATTCATCAAAGGACATCCATTCCTGCAGTGTAAAAGTACGACGTTGCTGAGGACATCTCTCCATCTGCCAGCCATGCCAGTGAACATCTGCAACAGTACCACTGGAAATACTTCAGGAAGAGGGAAGGTTTTAAAAAAATAAAATAAGTTTCATGGTATAAAGCAAAAAATCCAGTTTATGTGAACAATGAAATAGTTTCCCCAAAATTAAATTTGTGAAAATTCACTTCTGGTGATTATTTTTTCACTAGGGTAAAAAACATTTGATGGAAAAGTTGTGTGTCTGTCATTCTGAGTCTTATACATCAATATAAATAACTCAACAAACATTATTTAAACTACCAGATGGATATAATAAAATATAGTCCCATCTACATGTGATAGATAGAAAGGACTGGTCTGATTTATCACTTCCATTGATTCACACAGATAAATCACTGAACCCTTTTTAGGACTGGGGCACCAAAAATATAGAAATGAAACATACTGCTTCATGAACAATTAGAAAACTTCAAAGAAAGGTCTTTATAGAAAGCTCTGCAAGAAAAAAAACAAACAAACAAACAAAAAAAAAAAACAACAAAAAAACCCCAACAAGAACAAAAAGTGTGTAAAGTTCACTATGATTGTGAAGTTTATTATAATTGTATAGTCCACAATAATTGTCTCCCTGACCCTGGGTCAGCAAAAACCCAGTATGCTACCAAAGGTCAGTCAAACCCTCTTCCAGACTGGATTGCCCTTCTAACCCCCTCACCCCCCAAATTCAAAACCTTCATCCTAAATCACCTTTCCCAAAAATACCTGTTTAAATTTTTCCATGGTTTCCATAAATCATAGAAATGCAGTAGCTGTCCAGCAGCATCAGCACATGATGTCTTTCAATGAAAAACTTCCAGCACATGATCTGCCTAATTCCTAAAGCTGCTTTGAAAAGCTAATCTTTGGTGCTTTGCCCTTCAGAAAGGTTTGTCATGGATCTGGTGACAGACACAATGCAGTGGTATGAGAAATGGTGCTACCCTCTAGTTTATTTGGAGTTTGCTAATAATCTGTGCCCACTGGGAAAAGAAGTGGATGTATCCACACCCCAGGTGACCAAGCTGAACCCTATCACTTGACTTTGGGCTGTTTCTTGGAGGGTGGGGGTCCAGGGTCCTGGTTCTGTACTGGTCCCGCCACATGGGACTGAATCACTGCAGCTCTCTGCATTTTCCCTTGATGCAGTTGCTGGAGATCACTTGGTATCTCTGTCACACCCCTCCAAATATTCTCCTGTCATTAAAAACAGTGACTCCCCCAGGGACACAGGCTGGATATGAGGCGATGACTCCAGCTAAGTTTTCCCTGCCATGAGTGAGTGAGTGAGTGAGTGAGTGAGTGAGTGAGTGAGTGAGTGAGTGTGAGTGAGTGCTCCCACTGGTCTCTGCCCCGTCATTTGGTGGTCTGGGCCTATTTTGAGCACAGAAAAGGCTTGCTGTCAGCCCCTTGTGCTGGTCTGAAGGAGTGCCCCAAACAGACTGCTTTCCAGCCATGATCCCCTGTCTTATACTGTCTGCAAAGCTGTCATGGCATCCTGAAGAAACCTGCAGAAGAAATACTGGCCCGATTCCCACTTGGCCGGGCCGGGCTCTCTGAGTGTGGCACTCAAGGTCAGTGGTTCACTCCTGTGGAATCCCAGGAATCTTCTGTATTCCTTTCCAGTCCCCTAATCTGATAAACTGTGTGGGGAGAGGCAAGGGAGGGGGGAAGGAGTATGTGATGTAACCGCTTATTCTGGCAAAGTGACAACCCCACGGTGCCTGCAACTTGCGGTGGGGTTTTGGTGGCTGCCGCTGGGAGACTGAAAAAGAAAGCCTGGAGATCCACCACAGCTGTGGGAGACCTCGCAGGGGATGCACTCACCTCCCTTGTGGAGAGGAAGGCTGAGCGCAGCCTGCATTTCCTTGTCTTGCTGGCTCCACCTGCACCGCGACCGGCTGGGGACAATCCTGGAGAAAGGGATGCTCGGAGACGGCTGCACTGCTGCGGTGAGTCTGTTCCTCCTTCCTGCCTTTTCCCGACGGTTTTGGGGGGAAGGAAGGGAAATGGAATGAGCTGGGGCGCGTGTGGATTTTTGGGGGACTTGTAACTGTGTGGAATCCCTGCGGGATTGACTCTGATCCCGCTGATAATCGCCGACTAATCTGGGTGCTGGCAGAGTCCATCCGGATTACAAGGGCATGTGGCTCCGGGTCAGGATGGGTATGACACCTCCCAGGGTCTCCGGCTTTGTGTCAGAGGAACACCCCAAAAATGCGGTTGACTGCAAGGATTAACTGCAAAAGAGAAATTTGGGCGTGTCTGTCACCAATGTTGGGCATGGGTGTCACAGCCTGTGAGGAGGGGGGTCAAAGGAGAAAATGTGCTTTTCTCAATGCCAGCGGGAGAGGAAGCTGATCCTGTGTATTTGCTAATGGAGAAAACTGGATCAGGTAGTTCAAGCTGTTGAAACTAACTGCAGAAAAGTGTTTTCTAGGAGAACTTTCAAGTGCCTTTGAAAACATCTCCCTGCTAAAGGAAAGAAGGGAAGAGGAGGATCATCATAGTATGTATGAATATTCTATTTTATATACTATATTACAGAATCTATACAAGATAAAACAAAATTAATATCTAAACTGGGGCCTCAGAAAACCAAACAACCAGCTCTGTAAACACCTCTAGAGCTGCAGCAGTGCCAAGTGAATCCCTAGCTGCCTTCCAGCACTAGAATATCTAATACTACCTGCCAAAAGATGCAGTTATAACACTTGTTGTGTGTCCTCGCATGAATGTTGTGCCCACACTGCTTTAGGAAAAATTGCCACGTGACTGATTTTTCAGTGATACCAGCAGTTCCCTCCTGGATCTGGCAGATCACATGCAGCTGCTCAGAGCATTTTTTAGAAGTGAAAACTCCATGAAATATCGAAATCTGGAAATTAATAGGTTATTTAAATTTATACATAAATAAAATCTGGAAGTTAAGTAGCTAATAGTTATGGTGGGAGGGGGTTCTCTTTCTTCCTTTTCTAAAGGGGACTTTAATCCTAGTCTAAAAGTTAAATTTTTAGAAAACAATTATCCTTTCATTAGCTGTAGTTCTGAGCCTTTGTCTAAAGAGCCTCCTCATTCCTGACTCAGTCAAGTTAATTTCTTTCCAGAACTTGGGATGGCTTCAACTTGGCAGAAAGCTCAGGAATTCTACAACTGGATTCTTGAAAGTGGAGGTAGGTAGAGATGCTGTCTAAAATGGGAATTTCTGCATAAACAGCATTATCATGAAAACCAGACCCAGAAGGAATGCAATCCTTACACTAGTCCACATTTTATTCACTAAGCAGATTTTCACTTTTCCTTCTCCATGATCACAAACTTCCCTGAAGTTGGACCACATCTCATTTACCCTTCAGTTGGATCACAGTAAGGAATGAAAGGACGGGGAATTTCCCAGTAGGCTCTGACAAAATGAGGAGCAATAAATGTTTGGGATTGCCTGTTGAGTCTGGAGTACTAAAGGAAGTGATTTTTTTAAATGCATATTCATGGGTCATGGAAAAGTTTAGTTGGCCAAAAAGTTAATACTTTGGGGTTTAAACTCTTTGTGATGTCAGGAAAACCTGTCATCAAAAGAAATATTGGCAGTAACCACTCCTCAGTGCTTGAAATTTGACAGCTTGTAATGAGGAGGCATCAGATTTTCAGTAGTTAAAGGCTCAGTTTGGTCCCAAAGGCCTCTGATGTATCTCTGGATGTAATGAAAAGCCACAAAATGCCATGAAGGTAGAACAGAAGGCTTGCAGGAGGAGGACATGAGGCATAATGCTCAGACTTTACATAATGCTCAGTAAAGGTTTCAGGACTTGAATTTCTCAAGAGAGTGTAAATTGGGATTCAGGACTTGTGATGAACTGCTAAATCTAGAAATGGACTACCAAAGAGCTCCTGACACAGCCCATAATGGCCATCATAAAGAACTGGAAGGTTTAGAAGGGAGGGGTGTTAACAGAGTTGTCCAGACTGGTATGGCATTTATAAAAAAATGAAGGAGTTCAACAGAGCAGTGATCACACAGGAAAGGAAAGCATGAATAGAAGCTGGGATGTTTTTGCTGATATAACATATCCCAGGTGATAGCAGGATTAGGAGGAAGTGGCATGACAGAAAATCTCTTGAGTTTCCCTTTGCTGTAGAACCAATGAGCTGTTTCAGCAGGGATAAGTGTATTGGCATTTCCCAGCGAATTCATGCTTAAGAGAGCCCACTGTATGAGCAGATATAAAAATGAAGGAGTGGAGAATTTCAGATATCCTGAGGATTGTAAGGAAGTGATTGAAACACTTTTATAATTTAGCTGTAAAGATTTACAGTCCTGAGGAGCCACTGTTGCTTTGGCTGCTCCTGTGCCTCCCCACACAGTCTGGGATCGCTCCTTTCACCCAGGGAGGGCTCCAGCTCATCCCAGGAAAGATCTGCCTTCCAGTCCTGCAATCCATACCCAAAAATTGGGCTAAACCCTTTATGCTAAACCCTTTTGGCAGAGTCAGAGAAGAAGGACTGAGGGGCAGCTTTGCAAAGACACAAAGACACCAATTTTCTTTCTGCAGCGAGTGCACCAAAGGGAAGTAATGAACTACAATTAAATATATCCACCCTGCGATGTGTGGAGGTGCCAGCTGTGGCTGTGTGTTTTGCTTCTCAGATCCAAGGACAGACCCGTGGCCACTGGTCTACTCCCCACTTCCAGTGACCCTGGTCTTCATCTCCTACCTCTTCATGGTGGCACTGGGACCGTCCTGCATGCGGCAGTGGTGGCGGCTGGAGCTGAGGGCTCCACTACTCATCTACAACCTGGCCATGGTGGCATTATCCAGCTACATGTTCTACGAGGTGAGGAGGCAGGATTGGCTCCTAGGTAAGCACCTGACAAGGGTTTGAATTCCAGAGCCTCCAGATTCCAGGGTTTGAACAGCTTTTGCTGATGGATTCTGCTGAAGGGAGTAGGAGCTGGCTTGGACATGTCCATGTTTTACCACAAGAGGAGCAGTATTGTCCTGCTCTGCTTGATTTCCTCCCATTTCTCAATCCTCTTTCCATTCACTAAATTAACATAGGATTTCATTCATCCTGAATGAATGAATTGCAAGTTGAGAATTCCCTATTTGGCAAGGAGTGTGGAGGATGTAGAACTGCCTAATTTCACCTCGAGTCTGGCTGATGATGGATCGTCTCTGAAGATGAGAACCACTGAACTAGTGGAAGGTGTCCCTGCCCAAGGCAGGAGGTTGGGACTGGGTGATCTTTGAGGTCCTTTCCAACCCCTTAACATTCTATGATTTTCCAAAGTTGGCAGTTTTCTCCTGGAGTGCCAAACACTCTCTGTCTTCCTGCTGCTGAGAGTATTAAGAACTTTTTTTCCTGTTTGTTCTTAATGCATAAGCCTTTCCACAAGCCTGTTCCCCCTAGTTTATGTAGGCCACTGAAAACTCTTTGAGGGAACGTGGCCAAATAGGTTTCAAAAACATTTTCATGCCTATAAATATGCCCTTTTAATTTGTATCACAAGTGTCACATTAACACAAATTGCTTTTGGGGTTTTTTTAACAAATGCTGCTCCATCTGAGGACAGATGTGCAAATTGCTTTTCTGTGCTTGATTGTTCAGTTGTACTGGTTACTTGGTCCAGTTTTTGGCTTTACAATGAACAGGCAAATGCAGAACAAAACAGAACAGCTTGGGATTTTTGCAAAGGAGAACAGAGTCTCTCAGAAAGACTCAGAAGCCAAGAATTCAGTATTCCTGCTGAAGTAGTTTTGAGCCCTCCAGTGATTACACAAAGAATTACAAGCCTTCCCAGTCCAAATTTGGTTTTTTTTGAGATTTCAACCAGGATGTGAAGTACTTTGTTTTAGGATTTTTACTATTTGTCCATGGATTTTCTGACAGCAACTGTAAGACTGAGACTCTACTACCTTAGCATTAATATGCCCATCTTTTTTGGAACACATGGCATTGAACAAAAAATTGATTTCTATTTGTTTTTTATCTGTTTCAGTTTCTGGTCACTTCAGTCTTGGCCAACTACAGCTACCTGTGCCAGCCAGTGGATTACAGCCGGAGTGAGCTAGGAATGAGGGTACAGTTCTGGAGAAAGCTTGCTTTAGGCCCTGCCCTCCTGTGGCTGCACAGATTCTTTTGCAAATAGCAATTTGCATGGCTAGGAAGGGTTTGACTCCAGTTTGTTGTAAATCTGTAAATCTATTCCACTAAATTTTCTCCTTCAACAGTTGTTGCACTTTGTTTTAGCTCTCTAAAATTAATCATCTCAGTCAACCCAGCCATCTAAGTTTTTTCTTTGACCACTTCAGAGAGGGTGATCTTACCAGGTGAAGTATCATTTTTGTATATTGATTATTGAAATAAGTGTGATTCTTCACATGGATTATAAGGATTCTGGGTAATCTCTTCCAACAAGAAAACTGATTTTTATGTCCTCTGCCTTGTGTGGCAGAAATCTCACGCAACCCTTCTTTTAGCAGAGGGGTTTAGCTAAAACTATTCCTTGGTCATCACAAGGGTTTCGGTCCCACCAGTGTCAGCTTTCCAAAAAAGCTGCATGAGTTATTTCTCTTTGAATTTGGAATTATGATGCCTTGCTTGGAAGAGATGCAGGCATCATATTATCTTTTCGGGTTTTCAGAGTCTTGCCATGTGACCAAAAAAAAAAAAGGAAACCCTTAATTTTCCCCCCTTGCTGCAGACCCCGGGTGGGCAGGGATACAGCGTGGTTGAAAATATGTTGCTTTTGGGTAAAGCTCTAACCGCCGTGCCTTGTGCTGCCCAGCAGATGGCAAGAGTGTGTTGGTGGTTCTTCTTCTCCAAAGTCATCGAGCTGCTGGATACGGTAAGGAGGGCTCAGCTCCTCAGCGGGACCGGGGCTGGACACAGATAACTTCTTTGGCAGAAAGGGGAAGCATGCCAGAGCTGATGTCCTGGGTTGATCCTGTATTGATTCGCTGCTTGTCTCCATCCCTTGGCTGCACACATTCCCTCCCCAGCACCCTTCCTGAGGCTGGGCACAATGCTAGGGGAGAGGCTTTACCCCCCTGGCTGCTGCCAGGTGGGTCCCCAAAATTTTAGCTGCTGGTGCCACACAGGTTCTGCTATTGCCTGGCTGGCTGACTAACAGTGAGGCAGAAAAGGAGCTGGACAAGTCCTGGCATCTCTGCTGCCATGGATTTTCCCAGAGCTCTGCACTAAAGGTTTGTGTCCTGGGGGAATTGAAAGTCCACCTCTTTACAGCTTGTCTTCAGGTATCCTTCTGCACTGTAAATGAATGAAGTGACTGGACAAGGCCTCTGCTTGGCCAGCAGAAGACAGCTGTGTCCTAGCCTGAAATTTCACAGCTCTCTGGGGTGTAAGTTGACAACCCACTGAAATGTGAATTAACATGTGGATCCTTCCTAGGCCTATTGCCAGGGTTTTGGTCAAGCCCCTCTCTGTTTGCATCAGCAACAAAAGCAGGTTTTTGCCAGTCCTGAGTGCCTGAAAAGCAGATTCACTTTTTGTCGTGTGTGTGTATCAATGTGCATGGTGAAATGTAGTGACGTGACACGCATTCATCTGGCAAAACCATTCTCTTTACTAATACAAATTCCAGAAGGGTTTGGCCATTCAAGAGAATGTATTTTCTGTGGGTTATTGTCTGGTAGCAGTAAATATAGAACCTATGTCCTGAACAGGAGCAGTTCCAAGCAGCTGTGAATTGTATGGAAGCTCAGTCATAGTCTCAGAAGATGCGTACTCTTTGAACCTTGGGCCTTGAATCCAGACATAAAAATATTTGGGGCTTTATGGAAGAAATTCTGTCTTCTAGCTCCCCCTATAAGTTCTATTGCATTTCACCAGTTTTTGTCAACAGCAGAGGAAATGGGTCTAGGAGATTCAGACTCATCATTAGCTATTTTTATAACTTATTACTGTGAAATTTTTGTCTAAACACGTTGACTCAAGATTTTCCTTTTCCTGGCTTCTTTCAGGTTTTCTTAATTCTGCGCAAGAAACAAGAGCAGGTGACTTTTCTGCACGTGTACCATCATAGCTCTATGCTCTTCAACTGGTGGTCAGGGGTCAAATACGTGCCTGGAGGACAAGGTATGCTTGTAAGAAATGCTCCGCAAGAAAACCTTGTGTTTCTCATGGCTTTTTGGGGCCGTGGAGGTAGCATTAACAGTGCAGATGGGCTGACTGGCAGATAGGAAGCTCACCTACTTCCAAAGGTGAGAAAAACGTGCATTTCAGATGATCCCATCTGCTCAGCTCTTGGGGCTATTTAGGCTGCCATGTTCACTGCCTCACCCAGAATAAGAGTGTGCCATCAGAGTGGCTCCAAACAGAAAAAAATAACATCCCACAGAAGGTGTATCTATATCTCCTCCCAGAGCAGTGCTCCCTCACTCCCCACTCAGCCCAGGTTCTGGCTCTGTTTCCTGCTCTGGCTGTGCCCATTTCTGGGCTGTATCCAAAACGCTGCCCCTTTTTGCTCAACTGGAAGAGAAGCATCTGGGTACTAAGCCACTCTAGGTAGGCCCTATACAAGATGCTGGGGCATCCTTCTTTTGGGAAATCATTTTGGCTACACGGCCTTGACACTAGAATGGTGTGAAATGCTTAGGTCAGACGATCAAAGTCTCTCCTCTGTCTTTGAAGCCCTTATAACTGTCTCTGAACACTTGATATGGGATGGGTATATCATGGATGCCCTAACCCTGGCAGTGTTCAAGGCCAGGTGAGATGGAGCTTTGGGGCAGCACTAGTGGGAGATGTGCCCTGGGGGTTGTAGCTGACAACCTTTAAGGTCCCTTCCGACCCAACCCATCCAATGATTCTGGATGCTGAAGGAAGGGAGAAGCTGACGTGCTTCCACAGTGTCCTGGTTTTGCATGGGAGGTATGAGATCCCAGGTGGAATGTTCATGCATAGAGGTGGGTGTGGTGTATTTTGGAAGCATCATCAGAGTGGCTGTGAGCCCTTCACAGGGTTAGCCTGGAATGGGTCATGTGCCTTGTTCACCCTCATTTCTTCACTCCTCAGCCTTCTTTGTCGGGATGCTGAACTCCTTTGTCCACATCTTCATGTACGGCTACTATGCCCTGGCCAGCCTGGGGCCGCGGATGCACCGGCACCTGTGGTGGAAGCGTTACCTGACCATCCTGCAGCTGGTAATTAGCTCCAGGTGTTCACCCCTACCCTCCCACAGCTCAGGTGTGATGGCCCCTGCTGTCTGTCACCTCACTGGCTCCATCTGATTGCTGCCCATGGAGGGCAGCACATCCCCAGGTGCCTTCATGTGCCACTCTGAGAGGTGAAGCCATGGATGACCTGCTCCAAATGCTGCTTTCACAAGACTATCAGAGGCCTTCAGTGACCATCTCAAACTGATTATCCACAGCTTTGTAATGGGGAGGGAAGAGAAAAATTAACAATTTGATTCCTCCTTTTTATGTTGTATATGGAGCACTGAAAACAGAGCTTGATGTGGAGAGGTGGGGGAATTGATTCAGGGAAGCTTTGGATTCTTAGTAGGGCAGCAGATGGGGGAGCCTTGATTCAGTTCCTTCAGAAAGGAAGGGGGTCTCTAACTGCAGGCAAACAGGCAAGTTAAAGAGAAATATGTGAATCTTACTCTTTCTGTAGAAAATCCCTTTGGGTTTTCTTCCCTTCATCTCTGATGAAGTTACAAATCTGGAAAACCTTGTGTTTTTTCAAAGATACAGCATAAATGCAATGGTCCAGAGAGGGACAATGATTGTAGGAGAGATTTTTCCACTCAAAGAGAGGCTTTGCAAACCAAAAGTATGCAATTACAAGAGGAAGAGGATATGTGTAAAACAGTGGTGCAGTGAAGGCTGCTCCAGAATTCTCACTTAGCCTGCATGGCAAAGCAGAAAAAGACAACATTGCATGAAATAAAAAAGTATTTGTAATGCAAACTATAGCACAGGAAAAAATATTTAATAGTTCTTTGTTAGGTAGAACTCATTGCTTCAGGGTGTTGAGACAGGTGATTTAGTAAAATAAAAAAAAAAATTAATGTTGACTGTTTAAATTAATAAAGGTAGTATCTGTAGTTCCTCTCTGCAAGTTAAAATACAAATCAAAATAATTATGGGTATAATAACCTTATTACCACTGGAGAAGAGGAATCTCCCACCTTGAGTTTCCATATTCCAGCATCTCAGTTACTGCACTATGGCAGAGAAATGGGCCAAGGGTAGGAGAGGCTGGGTTGGTTAAACCTCCAGGTTTTATGGACATCTTTCCTGGTGGGAAAACACTGCTAAACTTGACAGAAAGGTTCCCAGGAATGTCAGGAGAGGCAATCAAGTGATCCTGTGTGTTGAGGACACTGCTAGGATGATGTGATAGCTGTGATGGTCTCAATGGCCAGCTGAGGTGTATCTCATGTAGGTTCCTTAATCTGGCTGCTTCTTTTTTCCACCTCTTTCAGTGCCAGTTTGTGGCTATTGCTGCTCATTCTTCCTACAACCTCTTCACGGACTGCCCCTTCCCTGATGGCTTCAACACTGCAGTCTTCCTCTACATCCTCAGCCTCCTGGCTCTCTTCCTACGCTTCTACTATCAGACCTACATCAGGGGAAAGCAGGAGAAGCTGACTTGAAGGAAATCAGAGGACAGAGAGCACAGCCTGATGAACATGAGCGTTCTCTGCTGCTTGTGACATGGCTTCAGGAAGAAAATGTATCTGGGAAGTGTGTGTGAGGCTCATGTTTTGCCTTCAAATATCCCAGGTCAGGGAGAAGAAAGGAATGATGTAAACTCAGGGATTAAGGAACTGAGGAGCACATTTTATTAAGCTGAGGCCAAGCTAAGCCAAGTAGCCACCACCATTGCAGGCTTTTGGGACATTTGCAAGATAAGGTCTTTTTCCCTTCCATCTTTAACTCAGTGTCCAAGGTCTAGCAGCCAGCTACAACTCCCTGCCTCATTTCTGAGACTGTAGAGGGTTTCTTTGCATCTACAGAACTATCTCAGCTTGGTGTTGTAGGTCAGGCAGGGTCATGTGCCTCCAGCCTGGAAATCAATGTCCAGGTAGCAGCAGAGGTCAGGAATCCACAGGGACTGCAGGATGTAGACTGCATTCCACCCTGTTCTGCTAAGGAAGCTCCTACTAGGCCTGGGGTGGTCCTGATGGTTTAACTTCTTATCAGAATAAGCAGCAAGGAAATTGGACATTAGGTTATCTGGCTGGACAGGTGTCTTCACTGTCCTGAAGCTAAAGAAGGCATTATTAGCACTTTCATCCTAATACGAAACCAGTGCACTAAGAGTCACCATCTCCCATTTTCTGGAATGTTTATTTCCCTCTGTTTGCTCTCATAACAATAGAGGATTTTAATGCATGAAGATATTTGGTATTTCTCCTTGTAGATGCGATATTTGAACTAGAAAGAATAGATTCATGTTCCTTACTCATAACTTTTTTCTCCAATTTGTTATTATTTTTAATATTGTTATTTTTAAGTTTTGCTTATTGTCAAATATAAAGAGTTTAACAACACCATAAGCAACCACCTCCACTACCTAATTGTATAAGAATTAATACAAAATGTATAAAATCGATTCATTGGGTAGTGCAAAGCTGCATAGCTCCATTGATTTTAAAATCACCAACTGGCTTCTTTTTTTTTTTTGCTCCTAAATCAATTACAACTAGAATTTGGCACTTATATTCATCTGCAGACTGTTAAATATTGTTAAAGTTTTGATGTGGTAGTACTTTGAAGATCCTAATTAAACTACAAAGTGGTAATATTGATTGAATACTGCTCAGTTGATTAAAACTGGTACTACAGAGTAGTGGTATTTTGTGAAAAACAAAGGTGTTGAAGGAGAGGGTTGGAATTAGTGACATGATGCGTTGCCATTGCCAAGCCAAATCCAGCTCAAATATAAGAAAGTCCAACTCCACTGGGAATGTCCAGAGGAGTAGAGCTGGCCTGAACCTAGCAAATGGATGTACCCCAAAAGACCTGTGTGCCCTACAACAATCTGGAGTCAAGTGGCTGCAAAAAATAAATTCAACTTGTTCGTTGCTGCTCTGTGCTTGTACCCAAATCCTTTCCTTCAGCCCCTCCACACACATGTGGAAGATAAAACAATATTCTGCCATTCCTCACTCTCCTCCCCTTCACACACAGACACAAAGGACTTGTTCACACTGACACAAGGTCACATCATCAACCTCCTTCCTTTGATTTAAGCAGTGTCTCTTCTGGTTGTCACTGGTGAGTATGAGAATCACTGCATCTGTGCTAGTTGGTTTTCTTCCTGTCAACTATTTTTTCATGCTAATAAATTAATAAATAGTGACACTTTCAAGTACTGGAGTTCTTCTTCTGTCAGAATTTTAACTAGCAAATCCCTTTGGTGGGTCCTTCATTCCTCCCTTTGTTTGGAAAGACAGGAAAATGGGATCTGCTGTGTATCTAACATATTCATGTGGAGGGTTTCACCTGGGGGCTGTCTTCAGCTCTGGCTGAAGACTCAGTGCAAGTAAACCAGTCCACCTAATGATTCATTTATGACCCTCTCCTGCTTAAACATCAGTACCTGTAGCCCCTAGTTTGGTGGTAGAGCATTTCCTAATGCTAAAATATCTGTGCTCACAAATCAATCTAATGCTCTTTTTCCTATACATGAGTAGGTTTCCACCTCAGTTTCCCCTCACTTTAATGTTTTCAGAATGTAGTAACTAAGTTCACTCATAATTTTATACCAGAATAAACATCATGTATTTTGATTTTCCTTGATTTGTGACTGCTTAAAAATTGGAAATGAGTGCAAAATCTGAATGAGATTACTCCTTGCTCTTCCACTCTTAAAATACATTAATTTGTAAACGTGCCATTTACCTTTTTTTAAGGCAGCCTATGCAGCTTAATTTGTGTCCATGTATGACAAAGCAATGGATTCTGGAGTGTCACTGGTCACATAGGTGGTAACAAAACATGGAAGTACAAATCTGTCACCTGACAGCTTGAAGTGTTTGATCACCTAAATCAGACACCACTGTCACCGCTTGTTCTAGACATGAAACCTTTGATTCATTCCTGTCCCTCTTCCTCACAGCCTGAGTGAGTGGCCTGATCTTGAATGAGTAAGATCTTTTTGTTGGTGTGACTTTGATGGCACAGGATGAAAATGAAGTATTTTCAGTTGACTGATAAGGAGGATTGAATTTGCACAGAAACACCATGCTTTCCATACAGGAACAGACATTGGCATGGAACACAGCTGTTAAAGAAGCATTGATGCAAGCAAAATTCACTTGTGAGAATATTTGCACTGGCAGTGAAGAAAAAACTGCATTGGTATAGCTGAGTGGCTCTGCAGGTTACTCCTTCAGATTGCCCTTGCTTGTCTTCATTCTCCAGTTTTAAAATTGGGTTGTCCAGTTGGAACTGTCCACCTAGGCAACTCTGTTGTGACAAAAAACCTGAGAGCACAGCTATGTGCTTCTGGAATTTAACAGAGAATAAAGGCATTGAATGGGAATTTGCCTCTAAAATCAAGTCCCTGGATTAAAGATTACACCACAGCAAAGAACTGGAAGTCAAAAGGGGATGGAAACTATAAATTGCAAGCTTGGATGGCTCATGCTATCTGGTAGAGTCCAAAGCTTTGAGGGTGGGTTGAAAATACCCACAGCTGGATTTGTGAAAAACCTCTGGGCCAAATGTTATTTCTACACATGAGTGACAAAGGCTGCAGTTCCTCTGGAATGAGGCTGGCACAGCTGTGTGGAAAGCAGCACACTTAGCTCCACAGCCGTGTTTGCTGGGAGCAGGAGTGTTATTCAGTCTTAACAGATGACTTTTGAGGGCATGGTGGTGTGTAAGTCTCCCCCTTACAAACTATGGGTAATTAGATGTTCATAGAGCAGTTTACATGAACAAGATGTAAAGCATAGTGCAAGTAGGCTGCTGAAATGAATAAGCTTGATATCTGGTAGTGCTCAGCATCTTTCCTGCTTTTCCAGTCAATGTAAATTATGGATGTTCAGATCAAATTACTTTTGAATTAACCAGACCATTTACTCAGTGCTTACTTTCTCTCTGAAGATAAATGAGAGGGATTCTCATTTTAATCAAAACAAAATACAGAAAAGAAAATCAATTACTATTTTATGTTTTTTCCATCCCTGTATGGTGGAAAGTTTCCAGTGGAACTTGGGCTTAAAATTGCAAAGCAATATAAAACGCAGGGACATGGTTGGGTTTTAGCTATTGGATTTTTTTTATATACTATCAGAAAACATGGCTGTGTTGTTTGTTTTTTTTAAAAAAGACAAAAGACTTGCTCTAAACAATTAAACAAGTAAAAGCAGAATACAGTAGATTGCTTCACCCAAAAAATAAAAATCTGTTGATACAGATGTAAACCACCTAGAAACCAAACATTTAGAAAGATCAGCCAGCCCTATATACAGAACAGTGTGAATATGCTGAATTCATTAATGAATAGCTTCATGGATTAGGGCTTGATAAATGGAGTGCTCCATCCAGATGTTTACTGTGATTTGTCAATGGCCTGGTACTTAACCCTCCTGGAAATAGGAGCCTTTTCCCTAGGATCTCTCCTGGGGACTGTGGCAGTGCCTCTCTCTGGTCTGAATCATCTCAGGACAGGATCAGGCTGCTGAGGAATTAACCAAGTGGCAGAGGCACGGATTTTCCTTTAACCCTTTCGGTTTCCTCTCACCTTCAGATGATTTCCTCACCATCTGCCACAACCTCGCCGTTATTTAGTCAACACATGGAAAAGGAAAAAAAGGAGTCACCCATGTCACCCCGGGGTCCCTGTATCCACAAAATGTGCCGAGGGAGGCACATGGAGTCCCATCAGCACTGAGGAGGAAAAGGGCTCTGGGCAACCTCAAGAGCTTGGTGTGCTCAGCATCGTCTTTTTATTTTTGTGATGCTACCACTCCCTATCAGTGACAGGGATGGCCCAAGAGGTAGTATTTGTGAGAAGACTGATGTCCTCAAGGTGTCCTTGGTCAGGGTACTGGAGAGTGTAGTGTGTGCATGAGTGACTTTGGGTGTGGGTAGGTGAATGCAGCCCCTGCAGACCATCCCCACAGCTCATTTCTCAGCATGTGGGACTTCTCCATGGGATGGGTCCTTCATCTCGCTGCGGAACACTGAAGGACAGCTCCCAGCAGCCACGCCTGCTATGGAATGGCACAGTGGGAGCTGCAGTGAATGCTAGGTTTTGTTGTGCATGTGCAGGACTGTAAAGGACTGATTTTCTGTGTTCAACTTCTGGCTAAATCACAAGTATGTGGACAAATGAATTATTTTCAGGGACTGCCTGGTTAAAACATTAGTAGCACATCTCAGCACTATTCTTCCCTAGTCTGCATGTCGTCCTTTCTCTCCAGTACCTTGTCTTTCTGCTGCTCTTCAAGAGCATGTCTTCACACTGAGCTGAAAAAATGAAGGCTATTAAATAAAAATTGTCCTTTAAAATTCCCTGCTTGGAGTAGATGTTCCTTCCCCTTTAACATCATCCTCCCAATTTCTCTTGTCCCTTTTTTCTGCTCTTCTTTTGTACCTACACATACAGACACTGTAACAGATTCTTAGACCTTTGAAAACTGCAAAGAAAGAAGCAACAAGTTACTCAGATACTGTACAAGCAGCTGCATTCTTCTGATCTATCAACTGAAAATGTACATTTTCTTCATAAGGTTTTCTGCAAGGCTTTAATCCAAGTGAATTTCGGCAAGTCTTATTTTTCTTTGCACTTCAGCATAATCCCATCTGCCTTCAAATTCAGGATGTGAACACTGCAACTTGATACTTGGGAAAGCTAGAATCTTGAACTGGAACTTAAATTTGGCATGGTCCCTCCCAGGCATTCCCTGCTAATGATGAAGGAATGGCAGAATAGATACAAACATCTGAGAGGCAGCAAGTTACTGCTCTTCTGTGCACTTTATTCTGCTCTGAGTGGTGTCCACCGTCACAGATATCTGAGGATGTTTTCTCCTGACATAATAAATGGTTATTCCCAAGGCAATGTTTGGAGGAAGAATGCCTTTCTGACAGAGCTGGAAAACCAGAATAGTTTTCGAGTGTGCAAGCCCTGCTCTGGTTGTAATCCCCAATATGCACTGGTAGCAGATCCCTTATTGGGGTGCACAGCTGTGTCTGTGGTGTGTCTGTATTTATCGTGGGTTTTGCTAGTCTCAGAGGGTGTTATCCTACATTTGCAGGTTTAATATGTTATCCCATTAAATAACTGTAAATCAAAGGGCCATTATTTTGAAAGAAGAACTTATCTTCTACATAATTTTGCTTCTTGAAATTACTGGTGTGAGTAAAGCTGTCCTTTATTCACTGGAACAGTGGCAAAACAGGTTGGCAATTCTGTGCTTAGTTCTTGGAGATAAAATCCAAGCCACCACTTACAGAAACCATTTAATACAATTATGGTTTTCTATTTTGGCAGTGCTTTTAATATCTTTGGGCAGATTTCATACACAGAGGTAATGTTTTAAATTAGGGGAAAGCCACTAGTCACAGTGAATCTAGGTGAAGTGTTTGATGGAGCTATGAGTAGTAACATAAGGATTTAGGAAAAAATGTCACTGTGATGCCAACTGGAAGGCAAAATGGTCACAATCAATTTTGTTAGAAAACCAGAAACTCCACAAGACGGGAGTGGTGTATATATACCTACAGGTTCTAATCCTACAGTATTTAGATACATATTTAGTGTATTTCCCTGCAGACCTTGAGTAGAATAGATGAGTTCATGGCTTGAATATAGCAAGATCTTAGCACTGACTGTATTACTGAACTGTAAGAAGTCATTGTGTAAAGCTACTAGTTTCTCTCTAATAAAATGTGCATCTACTGAAATGTTTTAGCCTTGGATGTGGGTTTAAGAATGCATCAATGGAAAAGCGCAAATGTTAACATGAAAATAGCACGGCAGAAATGTCATTTGCTGGCTTGGGAAGCACCTTTTGGAGCCACACAAATTCAGCGAGAAACTCGAGGGAGCAGAAGCGGGGAGAGCAAACGCAAAGTGGAAAAAAAAAAAAAATACCCAATCCCTTCCTTTGTTTTTATTCCGCTGGGGAATGGGGAGGTGGGGGCGGGGGGGGACACACGCCAAGAGGAGCCCGGAATCCCCGAGGCTTTCAGTTCTGATTTTCATTAGAGGTGAGCGGGGTTTGCAGCCAGAAGCGCTCGCTGCCAGCAAATCCACGCGCAGGGGCCGCTCCGTAATCGCCCTGCGGGGGCTGCGGAGCGAAGAGCGCTGTGCCCCGCGCCCCGGCCCGCAGGGCAGCCCCAGCCCCAGCCCCCTGCCCGGGCGCACGTACTGCCGGGCCGGCCTCCCGCACCTCCGGAGCGGTGTCCCCGCCGCGCATCCCCCGCCGGGCACCTGTGGGTATCCCCACAGCCGGCCCCGCTGCCCCAGCGCGTCCGCGCCCCGACGCGCAGCCCCTCGGCGGGGCGGAGCGCGGGGGGATGCGGCTCCCAGCTCCCCGGGGGATGCTGCCGCTGCCTGCGTGGGGGCGCGGAGCAGGAGGGATCCTCTTTGACGTCAAGCGACCATAATATAATGATCGCTCGTTCATATCCGGGTCCCCGGGCGACTCCCCGGGGCCGCGCTCGGCCGCGCTCGGCGGCGCAGTGAGGGGAGGCGGGTCGGCAAGGGCAGGGCAGGGCAGGGCAGCGCGGCCGCCCGCAGGTGGCCGGCGGCGGCAGCGGGGCGGCGAGCGCAGCATGCCCGCCGCCTCAGACGCGCCTGCCTCCCGCCGCCGCCGCCGCCGCTGCTGCTGCTGCTGCCCATGGAGATCGCGCTGGTGACTTTGGAGAACGGCGGCACCACGGCCATCGCGGGAACCGACGATCCCGCGGCCGCCGGCGGCCGGGCGCGCTGGCGGGGCCACTTGCTGCACCCCGGCTGCTCGCCGCAGCTGAGCGACGGCAAGGAGAGCGCCCCGCCGGCCCCGCCGCCGCCGCCGCCGCCGCCGCCCGCGGAGGACGAGCAGAGAGAGCGGCCCCCGCCGGGTCCCCGCGCAGGAGGCGGCGGCGGCGCGGACGGCCCCGACGAGCGGCCGGCGGAGCTCCGCGCAGCCCCCGCGCCGCCGCCGCGTCCGCCGCCCCGCGCAGCGCGCCCCGCCGCGGACATGGGGCCGTCCGAGGAAGGGGGACACCGCTGGGGCATGGCCATGGCGGCGGCGGGCGACGAGGAGGAGGAGGCGGCGGCGGCCAACCCGGGCGCCATGCACCACCAGCGGGTGCTGATCAACATCTCGGGGCTGCGCTTCGAGACGCAGCTGGGCACCCTCAACCAGTTCCCCGACACGCTGCTGGGAGACCCCGACAAGCGCATTCGCTACTTCGACCCGCTTCGCAACGAGTACTTCTTCGACCGCAACCGGCCCAGCTTCGACGGCATCCTCTACTTCTACCAGTCCGGGGGCAAGCTCCGCCGGCCCGTCAATGTCTCCATCGACGTCTTCGCCGACGAAATCCGCTTCTACCAGCTGGGTGAGGAGGCCATGGAGCGCTTCCGGGAGGACGAGGGCTTCATCAAAGAGGAGGAGAAGCCCCTGCCCCGCAATGAGTTCCAGCGCCAGGTCTGGCTCATCTTTGAGTACCCCGAGAGCTCCAGCTCAGCCCGGGCCATCGCTATCGTCTCCGTGCTGGTCATCCTCATCTCCATCATCACCTTCTGCCTGGAGACCCTGCCCGAGTTCAGGGACGAGAGGGAGATGCCCGTACCCCTGCCCCCACAAGGTGGAGGTTTGAATGGCACGCCCGGGGACTCCCCACCCATGCAGCCACCCAGTAGCCTGGCTGACCCCTTCTTCATCATCGAGACCACCTGTGTGATCTGGTTCACCTTCGAGCTCCTCGTGCGCTTCTTCGCCTGCCCCAGCAAGCCGGAGTTCTCCCGCAACATCATGAACATCATCGACATCGTGGCCATCATCCCCTACTTCATCACCCTGGGCACTGAGCTGGCCCATGAGCAGCAGCAGCCCGGGGCTGGCAGTAGCAATGGTGGTGGGGGCCAGCAGCAAGCCATGTCCCTGGCCATCCTCAGAGTCATCCGCCTGGTCAGAGTCTTCAGGATCTTCAAGCTCTCCAGGCACTCCAAGGGGCTGCAGATCTTGGGGCAGACTTTGAAAGCCAGCATGAGGGAGCTGGGCCTCCTCATCTTCTTCCTCTTCATCGGGGTGATCCTCTTCTCCAGCGCCGTCTACTTTACTGAGGCTGATGACCCTGAGTCTCATTTCTCCAGCATCCCTGATGCTTTCTGGTGGGCAGTGGTAACCATGACTACTGTGGGCTATGGGGACATGAGACCTGTCACTGTGGGGGGCAAGATTGTGGGCTCCTTGTGTGCTATCGCGGGTGTGCTCACCATTGCCCTCCCTGTCCCTGTCATCGTGTCCAACTTCAACTACTTCTACCACCGAGAGACTGACCACGAAGAGCAGGCTATCCTCAAAGATGAGCACAGTAGTGCTCAGGGCAGCACTGCGGGGGGAGAAGTGAAGAGAAGACCCAGCAAAAACTCTCTGAACAAATCTGTTGTGCACTTGGAAAACAGTGAGGAGTTCAACAATGGCACCGGCTCCTCAGAGAAAGCCAATATCAAAGCGAAAAGTAATGTAGATCTCAGAAAATCCCTCTATGCTCTATGTCTGGACACCAACAGGGAAACAGACCTGTGAGGAGAGGAGATGGTTAGAGTTCAGAGGGGCAAAAGGATTTTCTGGTGTCGGAAACTTGCTACTATAATTATTCTTTTAGTACCAATTAGTTTTTTAAGTCAGGCTGTATTTTATAAATTGATCACTGTCCTGAGAAATTCTCCAGGAATACATGTTTTTATGTTCTTTTTCCATGACACAAAGGGTCACTTATTTTTAAAATAGACTAAGAATAAGCTACACTCCATGATGCAGGAGCTGGTAAATTATGACAGTGAAAAATCTAATTTTTAGAAACTTATTTTAGCAAGTGGTCATTGGTTTTGAATGGATAATTTGTAACCAATTCAGTTGCTCCCAGTTTAGTGTAAAGAACTGGGGGGATGTGTGTGTGGAGAATGAATGGATTGGGGATGGGAGGGGGGAGGTTGAGGGGTTTTGTACTGTAGTTTCAAATTGAAATTATTCAAATATATTTTGTATCTGTGTGACTGTATTTATGGTTGAAAGGAGATTTCTTATTCCTGTGAAGTATGATATCATTAAAGCACTAGGAATATTAGCAAATCAGCACTTTCTGGGTTTTCCACTTGTGATCAGTACAGATCTGGTTATCTTGTATGTGAAGTGAATTTGGTGCTTTGAACCCTAGAGCAGAAAACTTCTGTTGTCATTAATATGTTAGTTTCTTGTGAGCCTTAAATTATGAAATATTGCAGATATACTTCTTTATATATAATTTTATTAGTTACCTTCCTGTTTCAGAATTTCCAGGTAATTCAGTCATGTGCTTACTGGCCTCACTCAAAATCAAAAAAGTATGTGCAGCTTTTTTTTTTTTTTTTTTTTTTTTTTGGTTTTAGAATTTTATATCTTTGTTATATTTTGAGACCTAAAGGAAAAAATACAGTCTGCTGTTACTGGTTTCAATCCGGTGCACAACAGATCGAAAGTGATCTGACCAGATTTTCAAGTGCACAACAGATGAAAACCATGAGGGAGTGGATAGGCACAATGAGAAAGTAGAGTATTGAGTGCAATACCTGCAGAACTGCTTTCATTGTACACTCCAGATTCCTTGAGTGTATGTATCAGTCACCTTTATGTATGCACACACCATTTGTGTACACAGTTCTCTGGTTTTAGTTCTCTCAGACCAGGAGTGGATGGCACTTCAGGAGTCGAACTTGGTGTGCTGTGCTGCTTCAACAACCATCGCATGGCTTTTCTCTTGGACATAGATGGAAGCACCATCTTTTCATCAAAACACACCCCTGGTTTCTTGTATTTCCAAACAAAACCTTCTCAGCACTGTGGATTTTACAGTTGAGGTGTTGTTGAAAGACGAGTGACACATTGCCTTCATCAGGATCACAGCTAACTCTGAAGACTGACACAAAGTTGCTCCTTTAGCTCAAACAGCTTTCTTACGATTTCTCTTGCAAAGGACATCTCTGTTTCCCCCTCCAACTTTTGTTGTATTGCTGAAAGATGTTCCATGCCTTTCCCACATCCTGTGGCACAGCAAGAGTAGCAGAGAAGAGAAGGCTTGATTGTCAGCATCGCTCAAGGTTTGTTTCTAACAAAAAATTTCTAATATAAATAAGTGCTAATATAAATAAGTTGGGATTATAATTCATTCAAGTACCTTATCTATATCCTGAGATAAATTGAGATCAGCTTTGCAGAGCAGCGCTCTGACATTCTCTCCCCCAGATACAAATGCTGTTTTCGTGTCCCTGACCATGCTCTTTAATGATAGTGCCCAAATGCATGATGATTTTTTCTCTCCTAGTCAGTAAAATAACTGCCAAGCAAGTCATACTTTTCATGAACAGAGTGCTCAGCCGAAAATCCAGGGCTGAGGAAAAGGAATTTGAATATCATAATAGAGAACAGCATATTTCTCATTAATTTTAGAATTTTAGATGTTGGTTTCTTGGTTGGTTTGCTTGTTTATTTAGATGTGGAATGAGGCTGTAATGTGCTGAGGAGCTGTCTGAAACAAGACTGACAGGAAAAGCACCCAGTGCAGCTGCACTCCAGACTCGGGGAGATCTCCAGTTTGCCTTGGTAGGAGTTGTTGCACCAGAGGGAAGTGCAGAATCAGCTCTTTGGTGAGGCTGAATCTCAGATAAACAAAGAAGTGGTGCAACTCTGCTGGTGTAACATGCTGAGACCTAGGTCACTGATGGATTTAAGAGTAAGGCTTTTTGCTCAGACAAGTGCTTTGCTTTGCTCTCGGTGAACACATCCATCTGACCTGCCTGAATAAGCTCCAGACAACTGCAGCGAGTCTTTCAGGATAAAGTTTTGGAGTGGTCTTTCTGGAACCACTACCCTCACCTGCACAACCACCAAACTGCGTGTTCCAACTGTGTGTTGTGTTGGATTGGGCTGTCAGCTCCTCGGAGCAGTGGCACTGTGTCCACACAGCCACTTGTTTGGAATCCTGTCTAAGGATTTTAGGGATCTGGATTACATCTCTGTAGTAAGTGCAGCAAGCTGATAAAGGTGAAAGTAGATCCAGGGCTATGGGGCATGGGTCAGGCTGATCTGGGTGACACAAAGGGAAGACCTTCCTCCCTCCTTTGTTACTTTTCTTCTTCCCACCATGTGTCTTTTTGTTGCTTTCACTGAACTGGTTCTCTCCTCATGGAAGTACAAATTCAGGTGCTGCCTTCTCTTCCAGGAGCTTCCTGAGCTCACTCATCTGACAGGAAATTAAATTCAGCCTTCTGTTTGAATATGCTGTGTTTTTCCATAACAAAACAAGAGAACTTTCCAATAGAAAGAAAACAAATAATTTTCAAAGTATGATTTAAAATATTTGCTTGGCTTGGGTTTCTAAGCACTTGCTAAGCACAGTTCAGGCAAATTCGGTATTGACACCTTTACAAATAAATACATAATTTCTATTGGCTTATAGGGCAGTAAAGGATTTTTTTCTAATGACAGGTATTGCTGCCAATCACTAATGTGACCAGGAACATGGTCAGAGCCCAGTTCAACAGAGCATTTAGCATAGACACATGCTTAAATGAACACAATTTTCAGCAGGTGTTTTAAATGCACTGATTTTTATGATTTTGAGTTTTGAGATTGTGAGTTGAACTTGGATGTTCCTTGTGGGTCCCTTCCAGCTCCAGGTATTCTTTGATTTTCTGATGGTTATTTAAAGATAAGTTATAAACAGGGCTGAAACCTTGGGGCCATGGATTCCAAATGGATTTTGGGGTAAATATGTGGGTACATGGTACAGTCACGTAATGTGCCGATGCAGATTTGTGCTGCAGAAGAGTGTGAGAGTAAGAGAACTGAATCCCTCCAAGAAGGCTCCTGGAAATGTGAGACAGGCCCATCACAAGAAGGAAACACACCCTAACCACTACTGATTTTATATTAGCTGACCTGCAATGAACAGCAGGCTGAATCAGGCATCTTTGCCATATCAAAGGCATCTATATCAGAACTTAATAGCAAATCATTGCAGACATCAAAACCCCAAACAAATCCAGCCAAACAACAAACCAACACTTTCTGGTAAACTCTTTTGGCTAGGAGCTGCAACCGAGAAGCTCCCTCACCCCACACATGCTGTAGTTATTAATGGCTTGTCTTCTCACGTGGGACACTGCACTAAAATGCATTCTTGGGGGTGCTGAAGTGAATGTTCATTTGGGTCACCAGTAATGTAAGTTTAATTCGCTTAGCCTGGCCCCAAGGGGAGTCCACATTTCCCTTTTACTTTTCCATCATCCTAAAAAACCATAAAACAGTACCAAGCAGTTATATAACACATTCATCTCCTGGAGCTCTAGGAGCAATTGCATCACATTCTTTGTACAGGCAGGGTAAAGAAAATGCTGTGGAAGGGAAGACCAAGCCTTTCAAAGGGGGACAGGGCTCAGAGAGGCACAAATAGGAGTGGGTTTGGTTGGACTGAGAGGTCTAAAATGTATATCTCAGGGAAGAGAGATTCCCCCTGTGGTCTCTTGCATGACTCTGGGTGGCTCTGCAGGCAAGGACTGGATGCCAGCAGCTGTGCACCATGGTCCATCTGGTGGGGTCACTGAACACAGAGGGGACTTAATGCTGCTCTGAGCAGCACAAACAAATCCCTCTTTTGTGCGCTCTTTTCATTCTTTTAATTTGGGCTCTGTAAGGAGAACATGGCAGTCCTGCTGGCTGTTCCCTGGCCTCTCCAGCTGCAGATACTGCTGATCTGTGGAGGTGGTGCTGACACATTCTCCAGGCACTGCCCTTCACCTCCCATTAGGAAGCAAAGGACATGTCAGAACACTCTCAGCGGGAGACGCGTGTGTGCACAAAAAGTCTGGCTCTTCTGAAACCTACCCCAGAATCAATGAGGTTGGAAAAGACCTCAAAGGTCAGTAAGTCTGACCTGTGACAGATCACCACTTTGTCAACTGAACCAGTGCACTGAGTGCCATGTCCAGCTGATTCTTGAACACCTTTGAGGATGGTGACTCCACCACCTCCCTGGGCAGCTCATTCCAATGCCTGACAACCTTTTCTGTGAGGAAAGTCATCTTCCTGATCAGTGTTAGTGAAGCTGGTGCTGAGGTCAAATCAGGAGAGCGTTTAGTGGCATGTGACAGTGCCACTGAGCTGTGGTGAGCTGCCTAGCTGACATCTGATCCAGCCATTTAGCAAGATGCCATGAACAGGAGTGGAATTTGGCAGGGGCCTCAGGGTGGTTGCTGCCATATTTAGGGAATAACGGAAGGAGGGCTTTAAGCACCTTATCAAGAGTTTGGCCTTCCCACTTGGCCAGCAGGATCAGAGTGTTGTGTGGCAGGCACGGTGTGGGGGAAGCCACAGGAATAACGAAGCTGATCCCCTGCAAGACAGAGGGGCAGCAGGGAAATGGGGAGATGAAGCTCTAACAGCCTTACTCCACAGCTACAAATGTCCAAAAAATGAAATAGAAAAGATGTTTATAATAATCTAGTCTGTGACCAATTAAAATAATTGTTCCAAAATCATTCTGCCATGACATTTACTATATACAGCACCACTAAATATTTTTTTTAGATTGTGCCATTTAATCTGTTTTCAGGTTCTGTAATGTTTGGTTTTTGGTTGCTTTGTTTGTAGTTTGTTTCTTTTGTTTTGGGTTTTTTTTTACTTTCTTTCTGTATGCATTAACTGGTCCCCAGTTCTTCTGATCATCTTGCTAAAGTTATGTTTCTCTGGCCTAAATTCTCTGACACTCTACAGTGGACTTCGGTCATGCCACCTGACGTCAGTGTATCAGCTTATTACATGGAATTTCTCCAGTAACTCTATGGGCCCATTGACCGGAACATACCTAATATTTATATGATTAAATATTATGAAAAATATTATTATAGTAGCCATTGAAATAATATGAAATAAAAACTTTTCTGTTAATTGAAATAGGGAAAAAATAAAGCTGATAATGATATGACTAAGGAATTAATTGGAATTAGAAGTTTTGAAGAGAAATACCAACTTGTTTAAAGAAAAAGAAGGCTTCAAACTGACAGAAAGTAGGTTTAGACTGGATATTAGGCAGAATTTTTTCCTTGTGAGGGTGGTGAGGCCCTGGCACAGGTTGCCCAGAGAAGCTGTGCATGCCCCAGAAATTATCGAATAGTAAAATGACTATCCTTCCTAGATGGCAACAAAGTGTTTTCATTAGAGCTTGGGCTTCCTAGCACACAGCCTTTATGGTTACTGCAGAATTAATAATTTTCCAGATAGAATTTAGAATTTACCAAAAGTCATCTGCAAGTTGTCTTCTGTATAAATAATTCACAGTCATCAGGGGGATGTTTCCAAATAAATCAGTTTTAACACTTGATTGACAGGAAGAAGAGAAAAAAGATAGATATATCTTATTTCTGTGCTTCAACTGTGGTGTGTCATGGAGATTGTCATTTGCAATATTCTGGAAAACAGCTGTGGTTGTCTTAAAATTGACATTAGAAAGAATGTTCCTGGAGAATCACTTTGGATGAAAGCATACAGGTAATAATTTCCCTCTCAAGACAGTGATTACACTGATCTTCTCCAGTTTTCTGACAAAGCCAGTTTGGACATAAATGTTGAAATATAAGGTCTCTTCTCTCAAATCCCATGTCCAACCCTGGCCAAGAATGGTGGTTTCCTCACTCCTGTGGGCAATGGAACCTTGCAGCTCTTCTCATGACAATACAGCTGCATAATAAATACTCATGTCAGGGTTGATATTTCCATGAAGATGGTGGAGGAAAATATGGGATTTAAATGGACTACATTGGTCTAAGGGTCTGGTGTTTAGAAGGAGCATCCTTTGCATAAGTTTTCACTGGAGTGAGAACTCCAGTGGTGGTGTCCTAGCACGCAGTAATTCCCCTACAAAATATCACAAAATCCATACCAGGGCTTGATCTCCCTCTCCCTCCTCCCTGCTTAAGTATAGGTAGAAATGCCTGTGATTGGAAAGGTGAAAAATTATTTGAATTATTTAAGCAACATAAACTTATAATTGTTTTTTCTGTCTTGTTTAAAACTATTTGAAAATTTAATGGGGTGTGATTGAATGTGATACATTTAACAGGAATTTGCAGAGCAAATTGTATGAGTTTCTCAGTTCAGAAAACACAGTAATTTTCAAGGCAGTGCTGCACAAGGGGGCTGTTAAAAGGAAGGCTATTGTGAAAATACGTGGTGTTTTATTATGCAAGAGAATGGTGCAAAGAAGCAGGGAGTCTGGAGAGTGACAAAGCTTGTTCTTGGAAGGAATGCCCTCTAGCTTAAGCTTAGCCTCTGTGCTTTGAAGGAGAGAGTGTTCCTTGAGGAAGCAAAGGGAAGAGCAGGAATCGGCAGCTGAGATATCCAAACATTTGACTGAGAAAGGGATGGTGGCTCTCACAGTTGTCTCTGGGGAAGAGATTTCAGACACTGGGCAAAATACCTGCACAGTATCTCTCAGGATCATGTTTTAAAAGTCTGCCCAATGCATTGAAAGGATACAAGTACCTGCCTTTAAGACAATATGCTGAAGTGTGGATCTAAGGCCATCACTGGCATCTTCTAGCAGGCCTGGCAAAGTAAATTCCAGTAACCAACAAAATTTGGGTCAGATTGCCCTTTCCCACTTGTCTCCTAGAGTATCTCCATCTCAGTGATACATACTTACAATGGAGCAGAGTCTGAGAAGTGCAGAATTCTGGAGCCCGAGAGAGAAATCTCTCTGGAAGGCTTGGAAACCCTGGGCATTTCAAAATAGCATTTGCACTGCTTCTTGCTAGTGGAAAACGGGGTAGCTCTGTTCTTAAAAAGGAAGCTGGATATTCCACTGAAGGGGAGATACAAATTCTCATAGACATCCTGACTGCATCTATATTAGAAAACGAAATGTGCCCAGGACCATTCCCTGGCACTGAGGCCAGCTGGCAGGAGACAGGCTGAGCTCCTGCTGCCAGAGGCTCGCTCTGAAACAAGGTGTTGAGCACTCAGCCTGCTGGGCTCTCTTCCTGGCCTCTGCTCATTCCCACATCGTGCCTAAGAAGTATTTTGGGAGAGAGTGCTTGGGTACAGACTTACCAGCGTGACCAGGAGCCTTGAAGTGTAGTTGATTGTGATTAATTGCTTGGGAGCATTCTCTCAAACTCTTGAGGTGGCAAGTGTAGATACAGCCCTGCTTTGATGCCTCTTGCCCTCAGGTATTTTGGGGCATCTTAAAAGCTTTACATTTCCCCCTATTGGCACATTCTTAAACAATAATCAGTCTCTATTCACTGAGAACAGTTATTCCTGCCAAAATCAGTTCTCATTTAATTCTGCTTCCACCTGCACTCATCTATATGCAACTCTAACTAAAAATCATCAGGCTCTTCCAGCTGCACACAGAGGAGCACAAGTGGATATGACAGTGGGAGTGGGGTACTGTTGCTTTGGTTTTTGGCTGATTTTCCTGTTGGCTGGCCCTAGTGTAGGCTGTATCTTGTGTTTCAGTCACTGCATCTTCTAACTGCTTAGAATTACAGCTGAGGCCCTGTTGGCCATACATATGCCCTGGTCTTGCTGTCCAGCAGGATGCATCACAAAATGACTGGAAATTAAAAAAACCAACCAACCAAACAAAAAAACCCCAAAAACAAGGAAGGGGTGGGGACACTCTGCATTCTAGTGCTGGAGAAACCAAGGACCACCCAGCACAGGCAGAAAGTGGGCCAGCACTAGAATTCTTCTGTGGCTTCAAGGTGAGCCTACATGCCAGTGGTACCCAGGGAATGGAACATGAGTTAAATTCAGTCAGAGGGAGAAGAAAAAGTAAAGTTCCTACTTTCTTCTGCTAAAGTAGAAGTAAACTTCCATTTAAAATCTGTCCTGTATCCATGGGTCTTGACAGCTCTAACTACAATAGTTTAAGATGTCAGTGCTGTCAACCACCCTAAGAAGATAGTGAGAAGTAAATCACTCTGACAGGATCACTAAGGACAAGTGAACCTATTGATGGGATTTTTTCTTCAGCATATGAGTGGGCACATGGTTTAGTGTGGGTGTCATATAGAAAAGACCACCAGAATGTGGAGGTTGGAGGTACACCACCTGGGAAAAAATGATGGAACTTTTTGTGCCAGGGTATCACTCCATGAGGTCTATTTCATCAAGTAAGGCTGAAAACTCTATTTATTGTATTTATGTGTTAATATTTAGAGACAGGACACATAGTGAAAATGCACATGTAGAACACATGAAGATTTGCAAGAAAGCAAAAGTGTAATTCAGGTGCCAAACACATCCTGGAGGCGAGCAGATGCGGTCATCATCACAGCTAGTAAAGAAAGGAGGGCTTTCTTATTATTTCCCAGAGGGACAGCAGTTGTAAAGTCATTTTTGTGGCATTCATGGAAATTTATATTTAAAATATCTCAGAAGCACGCCCTGCACTCTGTTCACTCTGTAGCTGCAGATTAATCCTACTGAAGGCAACTGGATTCCATTCCAGGAATCCTGCTCAGATAGACTTGAGCTCTGCAGTCACATCCTTTGTTTTCCTTGACTCCTGACAGCCCAAATTAAACAGAGATCTCTCTTAGCAGTGAGGGAGTGTGCTGTGGGCACAGTGTGGGAACAAGATCACTTCTTGCCTAGCCTCAGTGTGGCCAAATGGCAGCATGGTATGTCCTGGCTGCACTTGTCCCTCAGGCGAGGCAGGTGATGCTGGGGAGGGGTGTGAAGGGTCTGAATTTGGAAGAGAAAATAATCAGAGACTGATGACTGGAACAAAATGCTCAAGCCAAAATGCTTTCTCCCTAGGGAAGCTCTCCCACAGCCAGATGCAGTGTTGTTTAACTGTCTGGATTTCATTCCAGGACTGCACGTGGCTCTTAAGGTCCTGCCTGAAACTTTTTTGTCTGCTGTTGGGTAGCAAACCCAAATAAACAGGAAGTCAGGCCTGAACAGGAGAGTCACATATCATCCACTTCTCATCCCTGTAAAACCCATCCCCATTCCCCTGTCTGATTTTCTAATTGAATCATCATGGCTGTAAAATCACACCGTAAAATTTCCTCCTCTCATTTGCAGAGAGCCCAGAGGCAGGAGCTAGTGTAACATACTTGGAATTTGTTTTCCTTTTTAGAAGGGGCTTGCATTTTGGGTAATTTTTTTTTTCCCGGGCTAATGTACGTCTGATGTCAGGCTCCCCAGATGAGAATGGTTAGACTGGAGTTGACATTTTTAGAAATATGTGCGAATGGAAAAATATCCTGGGAGTGCTGCCAATGACTGATTTTGTAAAGTCTTAGTCTCTCTTGGATAGGAACCATGAGCTGGGTACCTGTACTGAAAAAAAACCTTACTCATAAAGTGCCTTCTCAATTTAAAGAGAGGGCAGGAGTGAATTTCAATGTGCTGTGACTCAGCCAGGCACTATTCAATTCCCCTTTCTGATCAGATGACAAACAGCCAGTTAGCATCTTTCCCAAAGGGAGGTACAGAGACAGGAGAAGTTCCTGGCAAAAAATGGATTGTCCATGAAGTTGTGCAGAAAAATCTGCCTGATCTGTGGCTGTTGCTTCCAGTTTGGTAGTGACATGACTGGGACAAGACAGCTTAGAGCTGAGCTGGTTTGCAGCAAGCCAAACCTGCAGCTTTCTAATTCCCATTGAGCTGGTGGAATTTGGAGGATGAGTGCGGCCGATTCACGGTGCTGCGAATGTCAGCAGTTTTCATAGGCTTGGTGGGGGGCAGGCGTTTGCTGCCTCATCAGAGCAAATGCCTTGTTGGCAGGTGGCAGGCTCACACTGAGCAGGCAGGGGCTGGCACAGGCGCCAAGGCAGCGCAGGGCGGGCACTGAAGGGCGCAGCATCAGCTCGCTGCAGACAGACGGCTCCATCTCCAGCCAGGGCTGCAGGCAGCCCCCGCTGAGCTGCTGGCTCAGGATCTTGGTGGGAGCCTGGAGCTGCTGGCTCTGGGTCTCGGTGGGAGCCTGAAGCTGCTGCTCTCTGCTGAGGCCAGTGCTCAGGGAGCAGCTCCATGCTGAGCCTGCCCTGCTGCCCGGCAGGATCAGGATGTGCTGAGCCAGCCCTGACTGGGTGCTCCAGCGAGCCAGCACTGCTCTCCTCCAGCTTTGGTGGGCACATCAGCCATCCCAGGACAGTGGCAGGGTGCTTTTGTGCACACCATCCTTCTCCCATCCTGTCCTGGTTTAGGGCAAATTTGGGAGGAAACATCCAAAGGGGTTCCTCTAGAAAGCAAATTCAAGCAGCCCCTCACCCAAGCAGTTCGGGGAAAAATTTCCTTGGAGAAAAGTGGAAAAACCCTGTTTATTTAACAGGCAAAGCATTCACCAGGACAAAAAATTTGAACAACAATAAACCATAAAACGTCTTGCCAATCTGAAGAGATGACAAACTCAGACAGTCCCCTTGGTGGCTGCAGCTCGGCTCCCTCAGTCTCTGATCAGTCTCTCCAGTGCTGGAAATGTCACTGCCCAGGCCCGGCCTGGCGGGCCACAGGTGGAGCTGCCGGTGCTCTTCTGGGTGTTCAGTCCAGAGCAGATTTGAGCAGGCCCAAGAAAAAGAAAAACCACAGTCCAGGGAACTTCTCTGCCTCAGCTAGCTAAACACTAACTAAAAGCAAAGGAGAGCTCTGTCCTGCTGTCTGTCCATGCTGCACACAACACAGTGCAGGAGAAGGATGCAGGGGAGCAAGTGCAGTTCCTGAAAACAAACTGTGCACTTCTTCTCTCCCTGATTTGCTCTCGGAACCAGTCTAAAAGATGCAAAACTAATTTCTGGGCTAAAAAGACAAATGGGGATATGAGCATCATAAAGTCACTGCAGGACACATCCCTCTCTCTCTTCTGCAGGCTCAGCAGGCTCTGCTTCATCATCACCTCCCTGCTGATTCCCATACTCCAGGCTGAGTGGATGGGGCTGTGCCTGCTGCTCCTTATTCAACAGTTGTCTTCAAGGTATTTATCAACCACCTGGATGCAGGAGCTGAAGGCACCCTTCAGCAGGATTGCTGGTGATGCCAGTGTGTGCCATGGAGTCCATGTTCTGGCCCCAGCAGGGCTCTCAGGCTTGGCTTTTGTTGGGGATGGTTCCCCTCATAGGGGCACCATGGCTTAGTGGTGGCCTTAGCAGGAAGTTTAGGTACAGCTATTTTCACACACAGTTGGCTCTGTGGAGCACTGCAGAAATAAGTTTATATCAGCTCTGCAGACAGCAGTGGACTGAGCTGGGTTCAGTCTGGAGAAGGTTTTGGTGGATTTTTAGTTACTCTTTTGTTCATCAGTAGTTTTTGAACTTGTTAGTCATTTGCAACCAGCTTTGGCAAAAGAACACTGGCCTTGAAGAAGATAAGGTATCTTCTTTTTACAGCTTTTGGAAAGGTAGCTGGCTGCTTGGGGGAAAAAAAGACTGAAATTGAAATTGCTTCTCTTAGGCAAAAGCTGTGGCGTGCCCTGTTGCTCCATCAATGCAGGAGAGACCGTGATATGTTCACAGACTTTTCTGAAGTGCTACAAATTAGATGGGATTTACAGCAAGAAGCAGAGTTGTGCTTAGAAAAAAGGCAAACGGTGCCTTGTATCTGGAGGCAGAGTTCCTTCCTTCCTTCCTTCCTTCCTTCCTTCCTTCCTTCCTTCCTTCCTTCCTTCCTTCCTTCCTTCCTTCCTTCCTTCCTTCCTTCCTTCCTTCCTTCCTTCCTTCCTTCCTTCCTTCCTCCCTCCCTCCCTCCCTCCCTCCCTCCCTCCCTCCCTCCCTTTCTTCCTTCTGCCCCTCCCTCCCTCTTTTAAATGTTGAGGAAAGAAAGCCTTGTGCTTTAAGCTTGTGTCCTTTTCTGCTGCACTGCAGTGGTGAGCTTGGAGGGGCAGGAGGAAGAGAGGGAAGGCTTTACCAGGGAAGAGTTTACAAGGATGGATCCCTTTGTTTACATTCTTAGGCTGTGCTCATCATGGATTCTCTGGATGAGACCCTTCTAGCGATGCCATATAAAATGTGGCTCGTAGCCCTCATGTATTGGCTCTCTGTGAGCAGTGAAGCAGCTGGGTATTTTAAAAAGAAAATATAGGTGCATATATATTAGCAATGTGTGACTTCTGAAAGGAAAGTGCATCTCAGAGCTGCCCTTTGTCCTCAAAACTTTGGCCCCTGAAGGAAGTGTCACTTCCTGGTCCCTTATGGTGGGAGGGTTTGCTGTGCTTGAGGAAATAATACCAATTGCTGTAAGTATTTGCTTGGGGCTTTGAGCTGATGGCTTTTTACACCTTGGGCCTTGTTTCTTCAGGGCTGAAGTCTAGGGCCAGTCCTGTGCAGTTGTTTATCAGTGACCTGGATGCAGCAGTTGAACACACCATGTGAAATTTGCTGGGAGGCACTACTGACTTTCTACAGGGCCAGAAGGCCTTGAGAGCTTGGAGATTTGGTCTGTGAGCCATGAGGTGAAATGTAACAAAACAAATGCTGGATTCTGCACCTGGAACAGGGGAATGCTGGGCAATATACACTGGGCAAGGGGTGCTCAGACAGTTGGGCCCTTCCAACTGAAAATACTCTTATTTTTTGTTCTATTTTCTAAAGCAATGAATCACTCTGGAGAGAAGGGCAGTCATGCTTGATTGGTTCACACACAGGCAAATCTGGGTGAGGATCAGAGGCATTTGATGTGCTGCCATTGTTAAGAAAGGCTGCAGAATTTTGTCAGTGGTGGATTTCTGGTGAAATCTGTTCAAAACCAGTGATGAAATGCTCACCAGACCAGACAAAGGCAACACTTCTGACTTTATGCCATGCAAAGCACATGGTGTCTGTACCAAATCAGTGGGGAAGAGGAAGAGCATCCTGTTTGTAGTCTGATTTTTACATTATTCTTACAATGCTGTGCTGACTCATGACTGTTGAACGCTCAGCCTGTGTTGAACATTCACCCTCTCTCAAAAAGCAACCTGATTTTAAAAGGTAGGAACTTCTGCAGAAGAGAGGCAGAGGCTCAAACATCCTTACCTTGAAGTCCGTCATGGCTTCCAGGTTTAGAAAAATCTTCAGTGAAAGCCATGTATGTGTTTTATTTTCCCTTTATGTTCTTTTACCATGGTAAAATAAGTGTAGCAGCCTGCTGCAAAACAAATGGAATGTAATCTGCCATTTTTTTCTCTTGACCATTTTGAAATAGTCTGTTCAAATAGCTAAAGAATGGCATGCAGGCAGTTTGTGAAATCATTTTGCATGAAGGGATTTCAAAAAGCTTCCCCAAAAGCTACCTACAAGTTATTAACTCACATTTGGGGACCATCTGCCCAGTGGCTTTTCAAAATAATGCTATAAGCACACAGGCTAAAAGCAAGAAATTTCTTACAAAAGCATATCTTCCAGAATAAAATTTTTAAAAAAGGAAAAAAATACAAAATTAAAAAAAAAAAAAAAAAAGAAAAGGCAAAATCTACCATAACTGAACCTTACCTTCTGTTATATGCTAGGTGATTAATCAAATTTGGGAACAGAAGTGTATCTGGGACCTATTTTGCTCCTGCTACATTTGTTTGGGGAAAATGCAGTGCATGTAAAAGGGGCATTACTATGGCTCTTCAGATTTTACAGGGAAGAATTTAGAGCAGTTTTTCTTCTCTGGAGAATGACCAGAGATTGGAGAGGTTTTTTTCTAAATCAGTAAGGCTTTACCTACATGGGAACACTTGGGAAGCATAATCTGAATGGGAATCAGAAAAATATACTTCTTAATTACAATGGCTCAAATTGTTGCACACACCTTTGTGGAAAATCGCATCTGGAATAAGGGTAGGCCTGATTTATGTGTAACTGAGTCCACTTTGGAATACTAAAACAAATTTAATCTCTATTATTTTAAAGAAGAATGGCTGTGCAGGGACTAACCAGGACAAACATGGCTTTTTCCTCAGTAGACAGTCCCCATTTTTAAAAGTCATCTCAGAATTCAGGGAGGACACTGGAGTCATTGCAAACAGACATGCCATCTCCATAATTTGTTGTCCACAAAGGGAACACTTCAACAAGGTGCTGAGCAACATTTTTTTGATGTGCTGCATTCCTTTTATCACCTGTGGGTGTTGAGGGCCATCAGTATCACCCATGGTGAAGTACAGGTGGCATTGAGGGTGACCTGTGCTGCTCAAACACCACTTGTGTCATAGCTGTTACCAAATTTCATAGGCATTGAATAAAGAGTAACTTAATCCTAGAAGGGATGAAAAAACCTTTACCATTCATAGCTGCAGAGTACTAACCCCAGGGATCAATCCAGGATGGGAATAATAAATATCCATACAAAAAGGCTGAGAGAATTGGGGTTGTTCAGCCTGGAGAAGAGAAGGATTGGGGTGACCTCATTGTGGCCTTCCAGGACCTAAAGGGAGCCCACAGGAAAGATGGAGAGAGACTCTTGACAGGGCCTGGAGTGACAGGACAAGGGGGAATGGCTTCACATTGACAGAGAGCAGGTTTAGATTGGATATTGGGAAGAAATTGCTCCCTGTGAGGGTGGTGAGGCCCTGGCACAGGTTGCCCAGAGAAGCTGTGGCTGCCCCATCCCTGGAAGTGTTCAAGGCCAGGCTGGATGGGGTTTGGAGCAACCTGGGCTAGTGGAAGGTGTCCCTGCCCATGGCAGGAGGTTGGAACTGGATGATCTTTACCAATCCAAACCGTTCTGTGATTCTGTGACTGGAATTTGGGCCAGAGAGATGCCCACTCCACCCTTACTTGATTGAAATTGTGTTTCAACTCTGAAGACCTATTTTGCTGTAGAATTGAATGGATGTTTTGCAACTGGCTTCAGCAGAGAAAGGATGAAATAGCACTGGTGCTGATTTTGGTAAACTTTCCCACTGCTGGTTGGATGGAGCAGGGGCTTGTCTGAGCCCTGTTTTGAACTGGTGGCAAAAATCACTTTTGAAAAGGATCTGGATGAGGCAGTTATTCCCCACGGTCAGCCTGGAGCCTAAACTATGAATCAGTCTGTTTCTGTGGTCTCTTATATAAGTTATATGTCACTGTCAGTCCATACTGGGAAAAATGGAGCTGGAGAAGGTGGGAACAATTCTAGGCAAATGGGACTTTTGGACTTTGCTTAAGAAAACTTACCTGGGGGGTTGCAAGTGCTGAACTGATGTGTAAAGACCTTGTGTAGATTCACAGCATGCCAGATTAGTGCTTACTATTTGAAAAGATAGCTGGAATAGCAATCTATTCCATGTTTTTATTTTCTGTGATTTATAATCTGGATATTTCCTTAGTGTCCTGGCCCTTTGGAATCCAGTTCAGTTTGTGGCTTCTCTGATTACCTGTCACTAAGTTCCGTAGCCTAATTACATCTTTTGTTAGAAAGTAATTCCTTTTCCTGCTTTTAAATTTTCTGCTGTGGTTAATTCACACATCTCCTGTAAGGCTTCTTAGTCAGTTTTAAGCTCCAGCACCTAAAGCTGGATCCTAAAATGGGCTGATCCACAGATTACTGTAAAGATGATATTTTCACTTACACTCTCTTTTTCTCATGCTCCCTGTCAAGGTTACAGCTGTGACTGCACCCTTTGTAGTGAACTCAAGCCTTCACTTTGCAGGTAGTGAAACTCTTCACTGGTGGTCTCTCACAGGTGGAATTTAGAGCACTGACTCTAAGTGGTAGCAGCCAGGTCTCTTGAATATTCACTGTTGGTTAAGTTTTAGCCTGATTCAGATTTAAATTTGGGCTGGTTTCTTTTTAACCAGTATCACTATAAATACCCAGAATGTGTTTTTTCAGAACTCAGACAAAAGTTTAGATCTCTGTGATACATGAGGATTTTTTCTTACATGTTATGCAGCTGCAAGTTTTACTGGCCATTTTGCTGTATGTTCAGCCAGCTTTCTCCTCTTTCTCCGAAGAATCTCAACATTCCTTTTGTTCCAACTACTGTAAATGAATTATCATTTGTAGACTATTCTTCTGTCTTTCCAAAGAAAATGAAAATATTCAGTGGAACACAAGCACCAGGGAGCCTTGCCTGGTCTTCTCCCATGATTATACCAGGTGTGTCACTGACTGAGAAGGGGCATTCAGCCTTTCTTGAAGCAGGTGCAGGCTTCACAGGAACAAATCCCTTTCAGTACCTGAAGGGACAAAGATGGAGAGAAATTGTTTACAAATGTAGTGTCAGAACAAGGGGAAATGGCTTCACATTGACAGAGAACAGGTTTAGACTGGCTGTTAGGAAGAAATTGTTATCTGTGAGGTGGTGAGGCCCTGGCACAGTTGCCCACAGAAGTTGTGGCTGCTCCCATGCCCTTTCCTAAAGATCTTTTGTCCCTTTTCAGTTTGTGAATGGCCTGGTTCTTCCTACAGCCACCAGAGTCATTAACAGTATTGTCTCACCATGCTGCCCTGTTAATTCTGCCAGCCTGCGTGAGTCACAGCAACACCTCCCACAAGCTCTAGCAGCACCTGTGGAAGTCACACACTGTCAGACTCAACACTGCCTTGTGCCAGCCTAAATTTGCCTTTGTCATAGGCAAACCTGAACTGATGCTACATTTCATGAGGGCAGTGGCTGTTGTTTGAATAAAGCCTGTGTTTTTCTGATGGAAAGGTGCTCCAGGTCTACATTCCAAGTTCACAGAGCAAAAGTCTGTGCTCACAGAGCCTGTGTGGGAGCAGGAACAGAGGAGAGGCAATGCCACAGAAAGATTGCTCTAATACTGCTGAACATACCAAGGTTGGTCTAATTAAGCCAGAGGTGAAAGTGTTAATCTAGGCCTTGCCATGGCAGCCAAAGGGTGCACTTTAGGCATTTGCCAATATCTGACTCAAAACCAGTAAGTCACAGTCCTGACACAGTGGAAGACACTTGGTGTGGTGCGACTGACTTCACGGGGGTCACAACTGAGCTCAGGACTCAGTTTAGACATTTTGGACAGCACGGTTCAAGTGTAGGATACTGATCTCTGCCAAGAACTTAAAACTGAATGGAGCCACTACAGAATCAGGAAGTTCCTTAGGAAAGTTTGTTAGACTTGTCAGTATTGACACTGGATTTCAGATGTATATTTGCTTCATTACTCTTTTGATAAAACCCCTTAATAAGCAAGTCTTCTCTCCATCTGGTGCTGATCTGACTTAAAATACAGCAAGATTGGCAACTCCTTAATTTATGGACAGGATAAGTAGAAAATTTGCATAAATCAGTTAATACTAGAAAGTACAAAACTTGTAGGTTCTTGAAAAAGCAAACTGTGAACCTTTCCTCTTAGGACAGAAACTCTTTGTGAGATGAAGAAGTATCTCACACATTTCTCATGACAAAATATCGAGTGATATTTGGGTTTTTCAGATTCCTTTCCCATTAATTCTTGTTCCAAATATAGAACTATACTTGTCTTGAAACTGGTGACACTGTATTCAAGGCAGAATTCCCGCTGTTTAATGATGTGGTTTTATTTTTAAGGCTTTAATCTTACATCAATAATTTTAAGTGCTTTTCAGTGATGCTCCAAGCGAGGAACTACCATCCTTCTTTGTTGTTTTCAGTGCCAGATGACATTTTTATCCAATGATAGGTATCCATTTGCCATGAAGATTGAGTTCCAGGAATGCAATGTACAGATGTGAGGCAATTTTGATCACTGCTCTGTGGAAATTATCATTTTATTAGTTAGTTTACCCTCTGGATTGCAACTCCTGCTTCTGAATTACTAGAAGGAAATCATACTAGCTTTATTATTTTTTTTTCTGGAATATTAAAAATCTTGTTAAAAATTAACTACCCTGCTCTAGCTTGTAGGAACTGCAAGTTTCCGTCTGTGAGAGTGGCAAAGAGCTCACCTCCCATATGACTGAGGAAACCTTTGCCAGAGAACTCTGGATTGAATCAGGAATGTTTCCATGAAAAATGTAGCTTCCAAGCACCTAACAGCCTCCAGAAAAAACAGTTAATGGAGAAAGTCCCTTGCTTTTCTCTATTCCATTTGACAAAAGTGTCCCTGCACCTTCCTTTCCTTGTGTTTGGAGAAGAGTGGGAGGAAGTGCAGAGACCAGCTCCATGTGAATGGAAAGCTGCTCTTTGCAAGTAATTTCCTGACTCTTCTGAGTGATGGCTTTCAGAGAATCCTTAGGGCTGGAAGGGACCTCTGGAGCTCATCCAGTCCAACCCCCCTGCCCAGGCAGGGTCACCCAGAGCAGGTGACACAGGAACACACCCAGGCAGATTAGGAATGTCTCCAGAGGGGGAACTCCAGGCCCTCCCTGTGCAGCTGCTCCAGTCCTCTGCCAGCCTCAGTGGAAAGAAATTATTCCTCATGCTGAGGTGGAACTTCTTGTGTTTAGTTTATGGCCATTGCTCCCTGTCCTGTCATTAAGCACCACTGAGGAGAGCCTGGCACCATCCTCTTGACACCCTCTTTGAGATATTTTTATGTCCTTCCCTGACTTTCTGTGCACCTCAGGTGATGAGACAGAGCTGAGAAGTAAGATATGGAAAGGATTCCTCTAGATTCATAGAGTCCGCCTAGAACAACTGCAAAGACAGGTTCAGGACAGGGCCTTGCAGCTCAGGACAAACCTTACTCTAAAGAGCTGCCGACAGGTGTTTGATAACAAAAAACTTGTTTAACTCAGTAGTACCAAGGAGCCTCTCTGTTAAACAGAAAGCTTACAGCAGGACACTGCTGCATTAACAAGATTTTCTCTGGCTGCTCCAATTCCCCTTTAGCTTTCTCTCGCTCTCTCTCTCTCTCTTTTTTTTTTTTTTTCTTTTTAATCATCTTTCAAACTGCAGCAGCATTTGTTGTCCTGAGGTGTTGATTCCAGTGGAAGAGATTTTAGTGGAAGCTTCTCCTGCAGTGTGCACAGGCTTCATTTCAGGTCAGTAATCACATCCTCCTCAGCCTCTCTTGGGGCTCTCACATTGATTGACCTCCAGCTGGAGGAATTGTCTGAAAGGAAGGGCATGAATGTTGTGTTGAGGTCACATTTCTAGACTGAGGGTGGACTGAGGGAAGCTTCTGCCCTTTGGATTCGGGGGAGACCTGGCATTTGAATGTGGTGTGGTTGTGCAAGCTGTCAGCCTTCCAGCTTCATCATGCACATCTGCCCCCCCCCAGGCAGCCAGTTATGCTGGGGAGGGGACAAGAGAAGAGGGCAGTGGGTGGCTTGAGCTGGTGTTTGAGTTCTCAGCAACAAAGTCTGCTGGATGAGGCTGTGTCACCAACAAAAGGCTCATTGACTGTTCTGAGTCATCAGCAGCAGAACATGTGAAGGACTTGAGTTGATGTGAGGGGGTAGGAAGTCTGCCCCAGGAAAAATCTTGAGAACAAAACATCCATAGAAATAAAACATGCTTTATGTTTTCCAGTGTCTCTCCTGGACAGCCAGATGGGAGGAAAAAAAAAAAAAAAAAAAAAAAAAAAAAAAAAAAAAAAAAAAAAAAAAAAAAGGCAGGAGACCAGGGGATCTAAAAGCTTGTCAAGAAAGGGCTATTTGATATCCTTTGCTATGTTTTCTTGGGAAAGCTGGAATAACACTATGGATCACAAGTGATCATTCTGCTAAACTGACTCTAGAACCAAGCAGACACCTTCCTACCTTCTCAGCAAAAGAGGGCATTACTTTGGCTAGATAGAGTCAATGGTACTGGAGAGCCCATTGCTTCAGTACCTATGTGAGGGGAATCTTCTAGTGAGTAGAATTCTCACAGCTGAGTTATGATTTTATTCCCCTTTCCCCAGATAAATGCCTTTTTTTGGTAAATATTTGGTGGACAAGGCTTCTTTGGCACCTTTCAATAAAGTTCATTTTTGAAAGTGGCAGGGCAAAAGAGGAGGAAACATCTAGAGTGAGATTTATCTGTTATTTTCTGGTGTGAATATTTTTTTTTTAAGGGTGCTATGGTGTCCAGTTGCTGCATGAAGTACTCCCTCTAGCCTAGAGAATATTTGCTTGTTCACAATATTCTGTGCTCTTGACTTCTGACTGGTTTGGAAATGCCCTCAGGAATATGGAGATGGAAGTTAAGAGAGGGGGAAAGGAAGGAATTGGGATTTTTGAGCAGGGGCTGTTACCACTCCATAAGGAGGTAAGAGAAAATAATTATGCTTCCTCTGATCAGCCTCATTTCTGGGAGGAGGTAGAATTTAGGTTCCTAACTGGCCAACTCAGTGTTACTTCTGGATTTAAAGAGAAACCAGAGTCCGGGCACTTGGGGAACAGAATCCACTGGGAAGTGTGAGTGCAGGATTCTATAGCAGGAGACTGTACTGGGGTTTTGATATTCTGCATTTGGGATCACCGTAGCTATATGTGCAATTAGTAAGGATGTCAACATCTGATTCTTCCTGTGACCTGGCCTTCCCATCCCACATCAGGAGCTGTTTGGCCTCAGGAAGCATCAACCCTGCTTGTGTGGCATTGAGGACCATATCTCTGAAGTGATAACCAAAAAATGTGTAAGGAGCAGCTCTTTTACTCATCTTGAATTACATTCACCTGTCTCTCAAGAGCCCTTTCCCCCCTCACAGGTTGAGCCCTGCACTTTTACTAAAGGCTGGTGCAGTGCCAGCTTTCCATGAGATTGTCTGGAACTGGGACTTGCATCCAGACATGTCACTAAGGCTGTAAAAACAAGGAAGAACTGCAACCCTTACAATTGCTGAAGACAGTTTGCAACAGCCAGAGCAGGTGTGTGATAAACCAGTAAATTCTGCTGCATCTCTGTGTTTTCCAGAGTGACCTGGAGCTCAAGCAGGAGCGGTGTTCTCCAGACAGCTCTCCACGGCTTCCCTAACACACTAGTGAGCCACGAGACCGAGGCAGAAATTCCAGTGTGGGGAGGGTGTGAGTCATGAGATGGTGAGTGAAGGAAACAGCAGGATAAAAATAACAGAGCCCAGTGTGATGCAGAATATTAATCTCCTGCCCTGTGTTATCCTTGCTTGTATTACAGGCAGCACTCTGCTGTAGTGTAGATGCTCTGCTGCTCAAAACAGATCCCTCCGTGCTACTCAGAAAGATTATGGCTCAGGATGCCAGATTGCAGGGACTCCTAATACTCATGCCCTCAAGTTGGCTGAAAATTCTTAATCACGACATTCCTGCTGTAGAAAATACGTAATCAAAGAGCGTCAAAATACTACATTTGTATGTTTAATGTTTACATGAAAATGTAAATTTTAGTTCATTATATGTCAATTTCAGTTAGTTTGACATCAGCTGAAAAAACTTTTATCTATTCGAAATTTAAATGAGTGAAGTCCCTTTCATTTTCCAACCTTTTTTTAGCTCTCCTTCTTCCTTCAAAAGGAGAAAGAAAGGAGAAGAGCATGAAAATACCATGAAAAACCCACATAATACACAAGTTTGAGTCTAGCTAAATACACAAGTTTGAGTCTAGCTAATACAAATCAGTAGGGGGAAAAAGGTAGGAAAAGTAGAATTGGTAAAACAAAATTAAAAAAAAAAGCACCAAGTATTTTATTTTGAGATGTGAATCTCTCTTTTCTACTCAAATCTGCCATCATATATGATAGGCCTTGTTCCAAGATCACTCACAACAAAATCAGGATCCCTTCTAGGGAGCATTTCCAGCTCAGCCACTGTGAGGTTTCTAACCCACTCCCGTAGACATCTCCTCTAATCACTGGGCAATGATCTTCAGAGAGCTGGTGGGAGCTTAGGAAACCTCTTACTCTGGTATTTTTCAATGCAGCCAGGAATCTGGGCACCATAAAGACAGGAGGAGTTTTCCTTAACTTCAAAGGGTGCCAGCTCTGGCACTGAGGCTTCACTGCATATTAATACGTGGGGAGCTCTTCTGACAGAAACTGCCTTTGGCATTTCAGAGTAGGGAGAACTGTTTATTCAGTTCTCCCTGAACTCTCTCTCACTGAACACAGATTCACTTCAAAACCTTTCCAAAGGATTTCACTTTGCTGCTTTTTTTTTTTGTTTCCTTTTTTTTTTTAATGTACGTCACCTTTGGGCTTAAGTTCACCTTCAAGACTGTGTAAAGCTTTATCAAAACTGGGGAACAGCTTTCTGAGACAGGCAGGAAGGTGGCTGTGTGGTCCCCATGCTGCAGGATTCACAGGGTGAATGACCAGTATTTGTTGGGCTCACTCTCCTCTTTGCCCTTTCAGGTCTGCTTTATGAAGTGGAGTGTTTGCACACATGGTGAAAGAAGGCACTGTTCAATTGTGCTGGATTTAAGGATGGGGGTGTGTGTGTAAAATCATGTGGTTCAGGTGTGCAGTTATGGTCACAGTACTCCTTGCTCTCTTTCAGACCCCATTGAAACCAGCTTCTTTCATCCCAGTGAGCTGAAAAATCCCTTTTTTTTCTGCTTCTTTCTTTTCTATTTTGTCTTACAGAGGCTGCCTGAGAAGCTACTTGGGAATAACTTCTCTGGTTTTAAATATTCTTCTTAAGCAATCTCCTGTTATTTTTTACTTTTATATTTCCATGTATTTAACTTATTCCCGTATACCAAGTGTTTTTTATTTTCCAATGCATAAAGAAAGAAAGACTTATTTTGGAAGTTCTACAAAAATGGAAGTCATTGTAATAATGATTTGATGTCCTTGGAACGCACTTTATTTACTATTTGTTTTTATTAGGACATTGTTTGAACGTAACTTTAAGCCCAATAAGGTTCCAGGACTAATCTCCTGGGAGAGGATATTTATGGTCCATATTTTCAGAGAGGGAGATTGGAAGTAGAAAAAGGCTTAAGTATTTAGGCCTTGCTTCAGCTCTGAAGGCAGGGGAAATCTGCAAATGGTCACTTGACCAGCTGAAGGAGAGGGTGGCATGTGCAGATGCACAGCTCCAAGGAGCACTTGCATTCCACGTGTGCTCATTCCAAGCAGAAACATGGGCCTCAGATTGTGTGCATTACTGCAGGCGAACTGACCTATTTTTCTGGAGAGGAAAAATCTACCATAAAAATCTAATTTGCAAGGATTGTGGGAGTGGAAACAGGCCTGTTTGTTTTTGTTTTTGTTTTTTTTTTTCTCTAGGATATTTGGTTATGCAAACAAATTGATGAGGGAGAAACTTCCAGCGGGAAAACCACTGATGGTGCTCAGTGTCAATTAATTGTAACACTCTTGAAAGGAAAGTGAAATAATGGTGAATTTCTCAGAGAATCCGAGAGTCATAGAATGGTCTGGGTTGGAAAGGACCTTAACGACCCTCTAGTTCCAACTCCCTGCCATGGGAAAGGACACCTTCCACTTTGTTCTAAGCCATAATTTTGTGTCCAGTGTGGAGCCTAATGGTTTTTCCTCCTTAATTAATGCAGCTTTTTGCATGACACTGTCCTGATTACCTTTCTCCTGCAGACACTGACCATTAGGAAGACACTGTTGCAGAGTCTGAAACCAAACCAGCCTATTCCTTGTTCTCAAGTCCTCTTGGGTTAGAAGCTGATGAAAAACTTCCTTCTGGATAAATAACTGTGAGGTCCCCATCATCCCCAGAATTGGATTCCTTCACTGGGATTGCTGAAACAGTGGTCTGCTCCAAGGTTTCTCTCATAGAAGAATTGTTCAGCTTCACAACAGGAGTGAGAAAAGTTTAAATGCTTTGGGGCTCACTCCCAGGCACAAGACTTCATTACTTGAGCTTTTGTTTGGAAATAAATTGAGTTCTTGTCATAGATTGGGCATCTTATCCCGTGCTTCTTACATATCCAACTTTCTCATAATTCTGGAAGAAGATTCAAGTGTTTGTTCTTTTTCTTTTATTGGCACTTGTCTTTCTTTATTTTGTATTCTTGAGATGTGCTGCATCTCTGGAGTTTGTATTTCTACTTTTACCATAAAAATGTTGTACATACAAGTCTAGAATGCATCTGAAGATTAGTATAATTTTTCATGTGACTTTGACTTGAACATTTTTCTGTTTATGTTTATATTGCTATTTCAAATATGTGCATTACCTGTATTCTTTATGCCTGTTCCCCATCTGTAACTTAATAAAATAATGTCCCCATTCTTCAGAACCATATCCTGTGTGCGTGACAGTGATAACAGTTTCTGAATAATAGTGACTGATAATTTTAAATGTGCTAATCTATATTTATATGTTTCTATATCTGTATCTGTATCTCTATCTGTCTGTCACAGCCTGAAATTCTTCTGATATGGGATTTGAGATGGAGAAAAAATTACCAGGAAGTGGTAAGCTCAGCTCAGGAATAATTCTTCATAAGTCTCTTTGGACTTGAAAGGTAGATTTTCCTGCTCCATAAAGGTTTATGTTCTTTATTTCAGTTCTCATCCATGGCTAAATTTAGAACTGATATTACATGAATCAGTGGAGTGTCACCCATTTCACCAGGAATTTGTGTGAGGACGGTACTTCCCTGTGCAGCTCTTGGAACTGGATGCTGTAGGACCTGGCCCAGTCTTGTGAGAGTCCTTTAGGCAGATTCTCAGCTCACATGAACCTGCCTCATTTCCTGGACATTAGTGAAGCTCTTCTGGTTTTGCTCACTGAACACCTCAGAGTTTACCTGCATTTAAATACAACTTGTTTCTGTGAATCACAAACTTTTTAAAGGAATTTGGTTGGGTTTTTTGTTTTGGTTTTTGTTTTTTTCCTCTCTACTGAGGAAAAGGATACCAGGACCTGGGAGATCTGTGAGCTGATGGAAGCCTTAGCCCTTTAACTAGAGAACTTCTTCCTTGTCACGTGGATCTTCCCATTCCTGACTCCCCTGATTTTCTTTTGCTGGATAGATCCAGTGAGATGCTCAGTTGTGTGCTGAGGCATAGTCCTGACTGACATGAACAGATGCACAAATGGACTCAGGCTTTAATGAGGAGATTTCTGAGTCTGGAAACAGGCTTTGATCTTGGAGTGAACTAATCAAAATTCTCAGTCCTCTGAGCATTCATAGACATTAAAGTCCCTCAGAGCAAGGGCATGAAGCCATTCAGTGCCTCTCTTGCTTTGGGGAGATTCAGCTATTCAGCTTTTTTTGGCATTTTCTTTGGAAAAGACATTCAGTGCCAGTAGAAACTTGAGGCCATTGTACAATGCTGTCTTTTTATTACTGTAATATTCCATTGGGTCTCAAAGGTTTAGTGAAGTCAGTGGGAAATTTTCTATCCTTTTCAGTGTGTTGGGAACATGTCCTTGCTGCAAGTAAGACTCCACCAAATACAACTGTTTACAAAGCAAAAAGAGAAGGACATTTCCAGTCCTTGTCTGTTTAATGCCGTATGCCAAGCCTCTGTTTGGGATTTTAAATTGTACAAATTGCAAAATGTCCCATTTAAATAGAACAAAGGCTGAACCAACTCAAGCTGTGGGTTATTTACCACAGGGAACGGGCAATAGGACCTCCAGGGAGAAGCCTGAGCATTGTGAGTGGTGACAGTGGTGATGGGGACAGGTGGCTTGTCTGACTCACCTACACCTCCATCACCGAACTGAGTGGAGCTCTGTTTTCTCATGTCCCCCAGAATGACAGCTCCTGATTCCTCTTACATCCTGGAGGCATAGAATACACATCTAGACATCTCCAATCAGAAACAAGATATGTTTCTGTAAACAAACAGCTGGGGCTGGCTTATAATTAAGGTTTCTATTAATAAGGCATCTTCTTTAATTTAGGTGAGCTGCTGCTGCTGTTTTGCCAAAAGCATGTTCATTAATTTCTTTCCAGCTTCTCTGTCATTATTAGAGCATAGGAAGCAAGTCAATGGTTTAATATGCTTGAGTTTCAGACTAGGCTAATCAAATAATTTTTATTCTATTTATCAGCTTTTAATTTGCAATAAAAGATTAAACTTAGATGAAAATATATTCAACCTGAAAAGGGGATTTTGCTTAGAAGTTGACTGTCCTTAACCAGCACGTAGCTCTGTGCTCAAACTTTGTGCCTGTAGTTACAGGAAAAAAGGTCCAAGGTAAACACAACAGAAGCCTCCTAATGATAAGAAGAGTGATGGACTGAAATCCACTGAGGTGAAGGTGGTGCAAAGACCTGTCTGGGACAGGATTCTTAATCCCAGGATCCAGGTCCATGCCCTTGTGAGCATGTTTGCAGCAAAGGAACCTTGCAGACCATGTGCCTGCCATCAGCCTGATTCGGCTGCCAACACTGCTGAATGCCGAGTTCATTCATTATTATTGCTGGTTTTTCAGGAGGCAAGATGAGCAAAATCAACATCAATCTCCAACAGATGGGACTAGGGGAGGGCAGCTGCAGGCATTCGGTGCACTACATACGGCAGGCGAGCGCACGTGGAATCCTCTGCCCCCGGAGCTGCGGCGTTTCCGTTCCACGGGCAGCAGGAAAATACAATTATCTGAATTAACTGCCCACAAATCCCTGTGCTTTGTGCTGCCCGGGAACACTGAGCACAGAGGTGTCATTCCTCACGTGGCAGCGGTGGAAAAGCACATTCCTGCCTACGTGAGATGAGCAGGGACATTCCTGCGAGCCTCCTGCCTTTTTTTTTTTTTTTTTTTTTGTTTTGTTTTGTTTTTTCTTTTGTTCTTGGTAGCTCTTTCTGTTTTGTTTTTACCTTTCAGGCTGGCAAATGAGATTACAGAAAATAAAATGCAGAGGAAACGTGTAAACAAGATTACTAGGGCAAAACAGTGAATGTTTTGTGCCTCTCAGCACATTAACTGCACTGGGGGATGTGAGGCTGGGGCAGGGCTGGGAGCAGTTTTTGCCTGGGTACAGCAGATGCAGGCAGAAAATATTAATTATGTGCTCTGAGAGAACTGCTCTCACCCTGCTCAGAGTGCTGACAAACAGGGTGGGAAAGAAGCATTAAGAGTTCAACTTGTTAGGGGTATTTTTATGATTCTTTTGCCCCAAAACATCGTTTTGAAATCATGTTGAATTTCGACAAATTGCAAAGGATCTCAGCTGTCATTTTGCTGTCTCTCATGCCTGGACTTACACACTTGGCTCTGTGGAGAGGATACGAGAGCTGTCATAAGATGAGAAATCTGATAATGACCAAAAATATTTTGTGGGTGATAGAGAGGATATACTTTTAGTTGGATTCTTTGCTGCTGGTTTAAAATGCTGGAGGTTGTTGATACAAGCCCTGTCTGCCCAGTCTGTCTCAAGAGCTGTGAACTCTTACCTTTGAGAGTTCTGCATGAGGAAGGGGCCACAGGAGAAATAAAACTAGCTCATGTTAAAAAAAAAAAAAAAAAAAAAAAAAAAAAAAAACCCAAAAAACAAAACAAAAAAAACCCCCACAACAAAACAAACAAACAAACAAAACACGAAAAAAAACCCATAACCACATCACAACAAATCCTCCACCTTTCTGCTTGCTGGCAGAATCTCTGCTCCCTCCCACGCAGCCCCAGCTGGAGAGCCTTTACTTGCAGCAAAGCCGCTCTGATTGTGACAGTCCCTTTCCACTCACTGCTCCCTTTTCTTGCCCTCCTAGGGAGCAGCAGCTGCCACCACAGCCCCTCCTTTCTGCCTCCAAGGGGCTCCCCATTTATGTAATTTGCAGAAGGCAAAGGAAGAAAATACTGAATTGAGGCTAGACAGGGTCAGGGTGATCTTCCTAGCGGCAGAGATTAGCAGGTCCGGTGCTGCAGTGAGCATCCTGCTTCAGCTTCAGGTGGAGTCAAGTCTTTCACCCAGGCCCTGAACCTGCCTCACATACAAAGCCAAGGCAGAGGAGCTCTGTGCTCATGTCCTTCTGGGTTTAAAAGTGCCTTTCAGGCCAGAGTTGAACCTGGTATTTGGAGCCAGGCTAAGTTAATGTGTTAGGGAGAATGTGGCTGGGTGGGAGCTTTTTTGCACGTGACTGGCCAAAATCTGTCTCTTTGGCAGTGCCAGGATCCGTGCTGCTGCTGAGGGGTCACCTAGGGAGAGTGTCCCCTTATCCCCTCTCTGCCGACCAGGGGAAGGAAGGAATAAGTATTTTGAGCAACCTGGTCTGGTGGAAGGTGTTCCTGCTCAGGCCAGGGGGTTGGAATGAGGTGGTCTTTAAGGTCCCTTCCAACCCAAATCATTCTGTGACCTTATTAAACCATGCTTAATCCTGGCTGAGTCAAGGGCCAGTAGTTCCTGTCCTTAAAAAGCAAAGCTCAAAGCAGCTTTTGGGGTAGAAGGCACAAATTAATTTTCCTCTGCTCGCTCTGGGGTCTGCCCCATTCTTGCCCATCGATGAGATGGATGCCAGTGTGGAAGCTGGGAACAGAGGTGTGGTCCAGTAGCTAATGAGGTGTGAGTGGCTGCTTCCCTTCTTGCTCAGGAAGCACAGCAGAGTGCTCCTTTCTCAGTCGCAGGCCATCCTCCAGGACATCTGAAGAGGGATTCCAACACTCAGGGAAGAAGTGTCAGAGAGTGAGGAATGAGCACAGCAGCCTTTGGGGACTGAAGGGCCAGCAGCAGCCTTAGTGCAATTTGTGTGTTGGCTAAAGACTGTTTTATAAATGGAGCACAGCTATCATCCCTCAGCTGCTTGGAGGTTACAAACCTCTCTGGAGGATAACCAATCATTTGGATTGGCTTAAATAGGACAACTCACTGCAACAATGTGGAGCCAAGATACACATGTGAGCACCTCAGCAGAGAGCCACAAACAAGACTGAGGGGAAAGGGAATCCCATCTGTCAGTGAAGAATTTGCACAAAACCTCCTGATTGCTAGAATTCTATACCCTGGTATTCCATGAGTTTCACAGAATCATGAGGTGGCTTTGGTTGGAAGCTTTAAAGCCCATCCAGTTCCAACATCCTGCCATGGGGGACACTTTCCACTAAGTTGCTCAGAACCCCATCTAACCTGGCCTTGGACATTTCCTGGGATGGAGCAGCCATAGAAACATCTCTGGGTGAGTTTCTTTCACCTCTTTCTCTCATTGACCCTGCACAGCTCAGGCTGACAGGCAAATAGTGTGTAAGAGCAAACCCTTTCCTATCTGGTTACAGCTATTGCTACCTTTGCTCAGGTACACTTTGCTCTTAAGCTATGAGAATGATACACTAGAGAACAAAATTCTCCTTTCAGAGCCTTCCCCATGCCATTCTCCATGGTCTATTATGCGTCCCTGGGCCCCACTGGCACTGTCTGGCTATGCAGGTGAAGAGGTGGAGAACTCCCAGGCTCAGCGCCACACCCACAGGAATTTCTGGGTTGCTTTCCTTGATTTTTCCATTATTTTTATGCTTCATTACTGTGACAAAAAACCAGGCTGCTCCCAGCACATGTTTGTTAGGCACACATAGAGGGAAGAGTACAGATCTTTAAAAGTGAGGGACATGTTTTCCTCAGTAGCTTTTTTACCCTGTTTTGCCAAACTGGCATTCCCTGCTCAGCCTCATTTGGAAATTGTCACAAATAAAGCCCATACTGAAAACCTTCAAGTACAAATAACTATGAAGAGAATGAGTCCAAGAGTCCATAGCTATCCATACCTTTTCTTCACTTAAATTGGGGTTTTGCTAGGCAAGGTTTGATATTCTGGAAGAAAAAAAGCTCTAATATAAAATAATTTTAATTTTTTTCATAAGGTTATTTAAAGCACTTTGATACACCGGAATGCAGTGCAGAAAGGCAGCTTTTATCACTTACCTTTGATTATCTAACGGGTTTTCTGTGAGGAATATGAGCAAGAGCTAATGGGAAGAAGAAAGGGGCAGGCAACAGTTAGTGACAGTTTTTAAAACTCACAGCTGAGAAAATGTGAACAGCTAAAACTCTGACTTTCCTGGCTCTGTCCATATGAATTGCTGGTAAAACCTCCTTTCCCTGAGACGAACACTTAAGAACTCCATGGTGAGTTTTGCCGTTCTCTGTGTTTGCACTGGTATGAATCAGAATAAAAATTTCTCCTTGCAACTTACTCTATTCATGATATAAGATGGTTCTAAGAATAAAATCTAGCTAAGTATCTCTTGACCCACCCTCAAAAAAAAAAAAAATTCAGGCCTAGAAGGGTCTTTACATGTGGTTGTGTGGTGAAAGAATGTTCATCTTTTTTATGGTACCCATAATTTGAGGATAGGCACGAGGGGAAATCATCCTCTAGAGAGATATAGTCTAAGGAAAAGCAGAAACACTGTAAGAGAATGGATGGGACATGGAATAATAATAAATTCCTTTGCCATGGCTCCAGACCAAGAAGATGAGATTACTGATAAGCAGGTGAATCATGTCAAAATAAGGTAAGAATATTCTTTTGTTCTCCCCTTAGACGCAGGGAGTCCATTCTGAGGAAGGTGGATTGATTAAATGGAAGTTGTTTCCAGGCTACACAACCTCCCTTTCTCTGTGTACAAGTGAGCCACAAAGATCCATCTTAGCCAATAAATACACCAAATTCCTAAATGAATAGGCTACTAACAGCCATATAAGGAAGGTATGAAAGGCTTGGGGAAAGAAGGTTGTACAGCAGGGAAGAAAGTAATAGGGAATGACTTAGGAAAAATAACAACCCGGAAACTCCAAAAATCCAGTGAAATGAATCTCCCAAAGAGAGTACTCAAGTCCAGCAAGTGAGAACACCCCTTGGTGACCAGCTAGAACCTCCCAAGATATGAGTGAAAATCACCCCCCACTTCTGCTCCTTCACCGTTGTCCTGTCTGCTTTGTGCTGGAAATGTGTCTCTGTTAGTCACAGAACAACGGCACACAAGAGAAGGGGAGAGAAGGGAAATCTGCACCAACTAGGACTCTGGCAAATTGATTCCATGCCACTGATCCCAGTGAATTTTAACATACTGATGCCAGCACAGTATTATCTTTTTTTCACGGGTGTAGGGATTTCATCAGCCATTTCCTTTCAGTAAAAGGCCTGACTAAAGTAATGGTGATATCTCTAAACAGGATTCTGATGGTAATATCTCCAGTGAAAAAGCTGCAGGGTGTACAGGAAATTTCTGTCCATCTTTTGTCTCAGGTAGCCGTGAGAGCAGTTTTTATGACATTTCTGAAAGAAATGTCAATTAATCAGCTTCACTCAAGGGCCACATTAGCTGTGTGACAACTTTTTTAAAGAGTCTAAAAATAATATAAAGACCTCAGCTCTGTTCCAACATAAATTTATGATTGTGAGGCACACCAAAGTGTGTGGGACTTAAAACACAAACTGTTTTCAGAAATACTTCTGGCTTTCTCCTGATGTAGCTTGATGCATAAGAGTAGTTTGTAGATTGTCACTTGTTCCAACACTTAAAAAAAATTAAAAGGAAGAATTTATATTTTTTCTATTTCTCTTTTTTTTTCTGTTTTTCCCCCTTATATTTTGTCCAAAACTTAGAAGTACTTTTACTTGAAATGAAAATAACTGAAAATTTTGAAAGCCCAAACGGAAATGTTTTTATAAGCCAGCAATTTTTGTCCTAGCTGAAATGACACAGAGTGCAATGAATAGAATATATAGGAAATTATGGTTACCTCTGAATAATATTATTTGTAGTAAGTGTCATAGAAAGCAGAAAATAAAGTAAAACAAAGCTTTATTGCTCTGGATGAGATGTTTCCAGTCACCTAAACCATCTTATCCAGCAGAACATTCTTATCATTTTATCCACTAGCTCCATTTTTACTCAAAATCCATTTGACACTTCCCATTTTCCAGGGAGTTAAAGGCCGAGAAAACCACGTTGGTGATCAAGACAGAAACTGAGAGTAAATAAAGCGTGAATTTATCTGAGTGTGGATGATGATCTGGTCTGGTGTGTGTGCTCAGCTTTCTGTGGCTCCTATCCAGGATCCCCATCAGCCTATTTGTGAGTTTGTCCCTGTACTCCCAAAACACCTCTAGCAATCCATTGGAAGCTGTGGAAAAACAGGTCCTGAACTAAACACAACCCTGTGCTGAAAGAATCATGTGGAAATATGAAGAATAATCTGTGAGGAGGGTAGTTTTATATTTCTGATCCCCATTCTTGAAATGACATCATTCTTTTCCAGATATACCTGAAATTAGAGCCCATATCTCAAAGTGTGTTTGTCAATTCAATCATACAAGGAAGAAAAGTATGGAGCAGCTGATACTTGTGAGAGAGTTAAGAATAATGAATAGGATTTAAAAATACCAGCCCTACTGAGGTAATACCTCTGTTGCGCTTCAGCCTGGTGCTACAGGCCTTGTGTTCGTTTCTCTGTTGCCAGAAAAGCTTAACAGAGATTAAGGTTTTTATCAGTACTTGAAATTTTATTTTGATATCTCAGATTCCACAAAACATAATTCAGGGAAATAATACAATTTTCTTCCAGTAGCATTGATCCAGTTTGGATCTCATGTTATTTGGAGTTGTAACAAGTCAGAGGGGTTATTTTAGTCACAAAATGAGGAACAGAAATGCCTTTGCTGTAGATAAATTAAGATTAAATGGTATGACTGCATCTCATTCCCTTAGGTAATTTAAAGTTAAAACAGCCTGGCACCAGGGCAGAGCTCTGATGGTGGACATTTTTTCTGCAGGCTCTCCCATCTTCCAAACCTCCAGCTTTCTCAAAAACCTAGTCTCTGAGCTTTGGTAAATTTCATAAGATGTTCTGCCCTCACCCTTCTTAATGGCCTTCAAAATATGTTTTTTTTTCACTTGGTTGTAACTTCTTATCCTTTCTTCTTAAAATATAAGAAAAAGCTTTTTTTTTTTTTTTTTTTTTTTAATATCTGATTGAGTACTTTGCCAGATTATTGTATACCATGACATGTCTCTGTCTCTGTGGATTGTTCTTTATTTGCTCAGAAGTTTAGGAAATTAATCTTTCCATCTCTGGCTGTGAAACTTAGATTGAATGATCATGGTTTCCTATTAATGTCTGGTGCTTAAGGTGTCCCAACAATTATTTTTTCTTTTTTTTTCCCCCCCACACGATTTAAATTTAGACTGTTCTCCACCCTAACACTTATCTGATGATATGCAAATGCAAGATGAGTGTGAAAGACCACAAACTTGCACTCAATCAAAGTGCAAAAGTAAGGACTTCTTTCTTCATTTGTCACACTTAGAGAAGTTTAAGTGCTGGTCTACAGATAAGTCCACTCAGTTCACATCAGGTGAGTGGAAGAAGATTCCAGGCCAAAGAGACTGAACCACTCACCACATGATGAAAACTTGACCTGACAACCCCAAAATCTGCCCTCACATCAGTGACCTGAGTGGCTCTTTTCCTTTTCTCTCCAATAATTCTCTTCATGCTCCATGAAATGTGCATTGCTTTGACAGCCAGCAGAGCACTGAAAGATGGAAAACAAATATTGCAAATGTAAAGTTCTTGGCTCACTGAGTTGATCTCCCAAAGGAGATGTGTTTTGTCCTGTATGGGGTCTTCAAACTCGAAAACCAAGAAATAACTTCTAGAAGAATTTGTGACCAAGAAAAAAAAGGTTATTATTAGATGTCTAATTAGCCCTCTAATTTCTGATTCCTTTCTGTCTTGTCCACTGTCCTTTGCTCCCACAACACTCTTTAGCAGAAATCAGATGTTTGAGAAAGCTCATAGCAGTTGTGTTTGCAATAGAAATTTTGCTTCTAGTTACATGCAGTCCATACTGTTTGCTCCTTGTCTTGCTTGAAGATAAAAGATTTTCCTAAAAGCAGATGCCTGGCTAAGAACAGAACAGGGAAAGCTGAAATTCCAGGGATTAAATTGGATTTTCCCATGCAAGAGCATATACACAGTGAGATTTGCCAGCCTGTTTATTCTTCTGTAGAGTCCAGTGAAGACAGCTTCAGAAGATCACAGATAGCTCACATACCAGGCAAAGTTACTTCTCAGTGATGAATCCATACTAAATTTATCCCAATCCCAGAGCAGCAGTTTATAGTGCTATAGTTTATAGCAGTTTATGTTTTAAAAAAGAACCTCCTTTCCTTGCCTTCTGAGACTTGATTTTCACTTGGGAAACTTCTCTCAACAGCTCTGGGTTGGTTTTTTTCTTTCAAGTAAAATCATGAGCTGCTGAAAGGTCTCAATTTAAGTTCTGTGGGACAGCAGGGCCCTCCAAATGTTCTCTGCAGAAGTGGCTCTTGGCAAAGGCAACATGCCTGCTTTTTTGTTGGGTTTCCTCTGAGAGGGTGAAATTCCCACCATGAGGGAAGCGACGGGCTGAAGAAGGAAGATACTGTATAATCCTGGGAGATGAATAGTTAAAATATTATTAATCTGAAAGTGGAAGGAGGGAATACAGACCCTAATGGATACCGGAGATAAATAGGCAAGGGTTCAAACTGTGGGGATACAATGAGAAAGGCAGACAAAAAGAAGATGATGATGGACATTGTCCTCTGCTCTCTGAGACTCCAGGGATACCACTGAAAGGAAGATCTGCATAAGCATAAGATTAAAAAAAATTTATTAGGAAGAAGCATGATAGTCAGATAACATTATGATAGGAAATCTGGAATGACTCACCTGTAGTGTTTTTATTCCTCAGTGAAATAGGTGGAAAACACATGGGAGAGTCGTAATCACATCACTCTCAGAGTGTCCAGTTGAGTGTAGAGAAAGGAACCTGCAATCAGGCTAAGCACACAGCTGGGCTGATATCTCTCCAATATTCTGGTTTTGGGGTATTTTTGAGGCTTTTAAATCATAAATAGTTGCCAAATTCACTTTGTAAAATGGGCACTCAGTACCAATAGCTGGAATATAAGATGGGTCTGCTTATTTTCCTATGAGACTTTAGCATGGAATTAGGTCACTGTAAGTGGACCTTTTTGGCCTGTGTGGAGTCATATTGTTCTCTTCTCCTCCAAGTCCCTTGATTTGGATGGATTTTGAAGACAAAATTATATCACATGTAGGCCTCAGGTGTAGCTTTTCAAATCTGCAATGTTTCAATGTGTAAAACAGTTTTGGTGGTTCTAGGATAGCTATGGATAAGAAGGCAAATATTATTTTCTGGGCTCAGGCAGTGAATTCCAGATAGTGACATCATAAATTTCAATGGACCTTGGATACATGCATTCAATCATGAACTTTAGGCATTGAACACCTTCAAATCCTCAGCTGCAGAGATCAATCTATGAGAGGGACAGCTCCAGCTTCTGCTTGCCCATGTTTAAAAGCCTTTCCTGTCTCTAGAAAACATGTTGGCCATAAAAATGGATCCAAGGAAGCAATCCTGTAGCTATGATATTTTATGAAAAATCCTTTCCTAGGATTTTTTTCCCTCCTGAGAGCTGAGGGCCTCAGGAAAGAAATGTAAACAATAACTATCTGCTGCTGTGGAATGCAACAGGTGCATCTTCCATTGGTCCTTGTGGATTGTTTTCAATTGATGACCAATCACAGCCACCTGTGCTGAGGCTGTGAGCAGTCACAAGATTTTGTTATGCATTCTATTCTATTCTTGTTCTTTGTAGCCTTCTGATCATATTTTTTCTCTGTTCTTTTAGTATAGTTTTAATATAGTATTTTAATGTAATATATATCATAAGATAATAAATCAGCCTTCTGAGAAAATTGAGTCAAACCTCATGTCTCCACACATGGGGTGTTCTCCTCAACACAATCCAAGGAAGCAAAACCCCATTATTTCCTCTAGATGGAATTAAGTGGTGTGAGAGTTGAGACTATCAAGTCTCAAGAAGGAGACTTGCTCCTGAAGTTTGTGTTAGTTATCTATTCTAACAGTGCCAATCGCATGAAAAGGAAGGAGCTCATCATCTGCAACCATATAAAATAAGTGTTAATAGTATGTACCAGACACACATTTGCTTCCAACAGGATTTTTTCAGTGGTTCCCATGTGTGTTAAAAATGTGTCTCAATACCTGGAGTCACCCAGGTATTGCAGAAGGAAAACAAAGAAAATCCTGGTTGAAACTGAATACTGCTGGCCATGTGCCTGAGGTTGCCTGTTAAAGCCAGAAAAGAGATAAGATTGAAATAATGTGAGATAATGATTGATGATGCAACTTTCCACCCTAACTTTAAAAGGAAATAATGACCTTGCTTGCATTTAAATAACAAATGCTTTCAGTCTCAAGATCTTAAGGGCCGCATCTTCTACGTAGAGGAAACCATCTTTGGTTTAGTGATCAAAGGAAACAGATGGTCTCTCCTTTATGCACTAATCTTCCTGTATGTTTCAGAAAATGAATGTTTGAGGAGTGGAGTTGAGGCAGGGTGAATTCTTCTCCTGGGACAGAATATTCAACAAAAATCACTTCAAGTAGATTCACTGAAAATTGTATCTCTTTTAATGGATAAGTAGTTTGCAGGCAGATTGCCTTTTGCTTTTCCAGAACATTAACAGTTTGTTTTAACAGTTCTCTAGCAACCTCTTTGCAGCCATCTTCTCTCTTCTCAATTTCATCTGGGTTGCACTGTGACAAAGCAATGTCGTCTCTACTGCAAGTTCTGCTGTGGTTCACTACCAAAGTGTTCTTCACTTTAGGGTGAGGAAGGCAGATTTTCATCTGGGATTTAGTCTCATTCTGCTTCTTTTGTGCACTTGAGAGGAAAGACTTCCAGAACTAAATGTGTATCTAAAGAAATTTTGGAGAAAATTTCAGAAAAAATGTGTATCTGAAGAAATCAGTCAATTATGGATTATTTTGTGTCTAATATACTTATCATCACTTAAAGTTTGTCAGGGATATGATAGAAATTCGTGCCTATGAAACATAGATATATGTATTAAATATGGTATTAAAGGGGGGGACCAAGGTGTAATCCTAGGATGATGAGACCACATCTGGCTGACAAGGGAGGAACGCAGCATTAACATATGAAGGAAACTTGTCTGCACAGGAGATGTACCCAAGGACACCCAGTGATGATGAAGATACATGAAGATGAACACATCCCAGATAACCAGGGCCATCAGCACTTGCCATATGAATACAGGATTCCTGGAATCGGAGAAGGAACATAAACCCCTTCCTGGACAGGGGTTTTGTGCAGCTTTGAGTAAAGAAAAGAACCAACATGCATACGATAAACTTTGAAAAGAGATAAAGGGACTCAGCCGCGGGCAAGAAAAAGAGTATAAGAATTGTCCCTGCAAAGCAGCAAGTGTGGATGAAGGGGTGTTCGGTGCAATAGAGGCCGAATCTGCGTCCACCCAGCCTGTATCCTGGGGTCTGTGCTGTCATATTTTTGGTGGCTGTCGAGGCTGTAATGCGGTCGTGAATAAATTGTCCTTTTTTTATTTTTATTATGGTTGGGCAAATTTTTATTTTTACATATAACAATTTTTAATCTAATAATGGACAAGTATAGTATCAGATTTCCAGTGACCCTTCAGGGAGACTTTCCTGAGACTTTCCTCTGTTTCCTGATTTTTGGGTTAGTGGTGGGGCTTTTGGTTGGTAATTTGGTTGTGGTTGATTTGGTTTGGCATTTTGATACATGACTTCTTTAAAGAACTGTCCTTAAGGTCCCCCCACAGAACCATGGAATCATTAAGGTTGGAAAAAACCTCCAAGATATCAAGGCAAATTTCTGACCTTGTCAACTAAACCAGAGTACTGAGTGCCACATCCAGTTGTTTCCTGAACACCTCCAGGGATGGGGACTCCACCACCCTCTGGGCAGCTCATTCAAGGCTTAGCAATCATTTAAAATTGGAGAGCAAATTCAACTTTGCATCAAGAAATAGAAAACTGGCCAGAAATTTGGGAACCTCAGGGTTGTATTTGCCTTGTGAACAGCAAACAGTCTGTACTTGTTAAGGAAGCACCAAAGGAGGAATTCTACTGCCCATATTTTTCAATTCTCTGTTCAGAATTAGTGAGCACTGTAGGTAGGAGACACCAAGCCTAAGGCAATGGATCTGAGAGAACACATGAGCCATTTTCAGTCATGTATTGGTACTCAGAATTCTTTATATTGTGTCATAGGAGATCGAGTGACAGTCTGGAGTCCAAAAGGTAACGCAGAGATATTTCAAATATGGGACAGGTTAGTAGTGACGTTTCTGCTTCTAAAAGGCTCAGCATGTTGGGCTTTTGGTCACTACCAGCAATGTCATCATCAGGTGTAAATTTATTTTCAGATTTACAGGCTGGATCCATGGGCCCAGGCCAGTGGTCTGAGATTCCACAAGGCCAAGGGCCCGCTCCTGCCTTGGGTCACACCAACCCCCTGCAGCTCCAGGCTGGGGCAGAGGGGCTGGAAAGCTGGGAAAGGCCCTGGGGGTGCTGGGGACAGCACTGGGCAGGAGCCCAGGGGTGCCCAGGGGGCAGGAGGCCAATGGCACCTGAGCTGTGCCAGCCATGGTGTGGCAGCAGGGCCAGGGCAGTGACTGTCCCCTGGGCTGGCACTGCTGGGGCCACACCTCAGATCCTGGGGCAGTTCTGGGAACCTCAGGAATAGAAACACATTGAGGGGTTGGAGCGTGTCCAGAGAAGGGAATGGAGCTAGGAGAGGGTGTGGAGCACCAGGAGGGGCTGAGGGAGCTGGGGGTCTCAGCCTGGAGAAAAGGAGGCTCAGGGGGGACCTTGTGGCTCTGCACAACTCCCTGACAGGAGGGGACAGCTGGGGAGGATTGGGCTCTGCTCCCAGGGAACAAGGGATGGGATGAGAGCTGCACTGGTGAGGGTCAGATTGGACATCAGCAAGAAGAACAGTGTGCAAGTAACTTTGCCGATAAATATGCCATATCTAATAACATATAAATGATCCTAATCTCTTTCATGAGTAGTAACTGTCCACCACCCAAGGAGAAGCATGAAAGCCCATATAGATCTGGAACTCTCTTGAATGAAGGGGGAAAAAAACCCTGTTTCTATACTTGAAGCTTGCCAAAGCTGGAGGTAAAAATCTTTAAATGGGGAAAGTAACAAATTTCCCTCAGCAAATGTAGAAACAGAAGGGGAAGTTACAAATACTTGCAAAGTGTCAATAATTGCGTGTCTACCCACTTAATGGAAATATGAAAGCTACGCTGAGGAAAAGCAGAGCAAATTTTCTGCTGTATTTTGACAGCCTCTTTTTCTGAGGACATTTCTGGCTTTTTACTATGTGTGCAGGAATAATGAGAGCATGCAGGTCTCTCTGGTCACAGAAGCCTGTTCATATTTCCTTACACATTGACTGAACATGATCATGTGAACTTCAGGAAAGTTGTGGTTATTATTTTAGAGAAATGCTTCCACATTTCCAGCCTCCTGATTTTAATACATACGGGTGACAGGGGGAATTGGTTAGTTCAGTGGTAGGAGCATGCTGCAGTGCAAGCTGATCATGTTTCTCCAATATTTGATATGATGAGGCATTACAATGCCTTCCAAGCAGTATTCTAACATGCAGATGCACACACCATGACTCAGGAATTAGTGTTGAGATGGCAAAGCCCAGTTTCAAGGGCCTTTGCAATTAAGTTGACCAAGACTTATACTTTTCTTAAATCCAGCTGTTGTGCTTCACTTTAGCCACCTTTGTTGCTGGCTCTAATGAAAAGCATTTGCAATGATATGTGATACAGCCTGCTAATGTTCTGCAGAAGTGAAAGGTAAAGGCAGGTGTGGGGTTTCACTTAAGTGATTTCATAAATTAACTTTAATGTGACCTGTGGTTCCTTTGCCGAATAATAGGTTAGCAAATGAATTTGAATATGTATTATTCGTAAGATGAAAGCTAATGTTAGCTGAAAGCTAATGTAATCTGAATGGGACCTGGAAACCTGACAGGTTTTTATTGAGTGACAGTCTTCTTATTATTTCTAGTGAATAATTCATGTCCTGAAGGTGGCTTTGGCAGAAAGACTGCATCACCAGACATGAGACAAACCAGACATTTTTCCCACACTTTAAGGTATGCATTCAGATAAGAACAAGACTGAAAGCCTAATTCTCCTCGGGGTTCAGTAATTCACAGCATCTGGAAGCAGCTTGGTGTGGAGCAGGCCCTAGTTGACCTAAGTCTTGGTCAACTTAATTGCAAAGGCCCTTGAAACTGGGCTTTGCCATCTCAACACTAATTCCTGAGTCATGGTGTGTGCATCTGCATGTTAGAATACTGCTTGGAAGGCATTGCAATGCCTCATCATATCAAATATTGGAAGACAGCACGGCTGAGGCCAAAATGTTTGAGGGTCAGGACGGTGTAGTTTCCTACAGGGATAGCACTCCCCTGCTCAGGGACCTTCTCATGAGCGCAGTGATAAGGGGTGAGGAGATTTCCTTCATGCACCTGACGTGGCCTTTCATTGTAATGTGCTCTATTGCAAATAACCTCCTGCCTCCTGGATATCATTTAGTGCAGAATTATTGAATGATTTTCTAAATTATATCAGGGAAATAAAATGCTGTTAAAGCACAGAAATTATGGATTCTGCTGCTTGAAAGCACCCACTGAAACTAATGCTGTGACTGAGACCAATTTTTTATTCAGCAAGTAAAATGTCAAATTAAACACAGCTCTATTGATACACCAAGAAAAGGGTTCTTGGTATAATGCCAACATCAATAATTATAAAGGGGAGACAGCAGGCTAAAAGGGATGGCTGGCAGCACTTTTAAAATATTTGTCCTTGGTGGGACCAGAGACTGATTTAGATTAAATTTAGATTCCAAAGAAAAATAACATCTCAAAGGGCATATCATAAAACTTAACTGGTTTATTTGTTCCAAACCAGATCAAACAAAATACAGTAGAAGAAACATTTTTTGGTTTTAAAATGGTGTTACAGCGCTGCAGTCAGACAAGTGAGTTGGTTCAGTACACAGTAGGTGGAGAGTTAGGGGATCAAGGGAGGGGATTGTGCCCCTCTGTCCTGCTCTGCTCAGCCCCACCTGCAGGGCTGCATCCAGCCCTGGAGCCAGCACAGGAAGGACAGGGAGCTGCTGGAGCCAGGCCAGAGCAGGGACACCAAGGGGATCAGAGGGATGGAGCAGCTCTGCTGGGAGAAAAGGCTGAGGGAATTGGGATTGTTTAGCTTGGAGAAGAGAAAGCTTTGGGGTGACCTCAGTGTGGCCTTCCAGTGCCTGAAGGGAACCCACAGGAAAGATGGAGAGACTCTTGATAAGGCCTGGAGTGACAGGATAAGGGGGAATGGCTTCACACTGACAGAGAGCAGGTTTAGATTGGATATTGGGAAGAAATTGTTCCTTGTGAGGGTGGAGAGACCCTGGTACAGGTTGCCCAGAGCAGCTGTGGCTGCCCCATCCTGCAATTGTCCAACGCCAGGTTGTGAAACCTTGCCCATGGCAGGAGATTGGGACAAGATGATCTTTAAGGTCCTTCCAAGCCAGGCCAATACTCTCTTTTCATCTTTCTGGGTTTCAAATCTCTGTCAGTGTCTGTGAGCATGTGGTGTGTTCTAGACAGTTCCACATGTTGAAGAGAAGAAATTTAAATGGACAGATTCTGTCTCAGTTATGGCTCATCTCTTTATGACTTATCTCCAAAAGGAAGCAGGTCCTGTGTGTGGAGGGCAGACAAAAGGTCTCCAAGCAAATATTAGCTATTAAAGTCTATTGAGTGGAAATCTGCTTTTAGTTTATGGAGTGGTCATGCGCTTAGACAGTTAAGGCAGAGCCTATTGCCAGTGGGTGATCTAAACATTTTCTGGCAGATCCTGAGAGAAATGACTGTGACTGAGGTTTGTGAAAGAAGAAAAGGCTTGTTAGTTCATTCACCATTCTCCAACCAGTCGTGCATGAGCCCGTGGTGGTGCAGAGCACGTATATGGGTTGAGCTACATTGAACATTAATAACTGACACACAAGTACCTGGACAAGGCAACTTGTCCAGATAAGAAAAATAAAGTTTATTGTGACTTCCTGCTGCTCTGGCTCTGCAGCCTGTTGCCTGCAATGAAGAGAACACATTGCACAGGCAGGGAGCTCATCTCAGGGGCAGGGAGAATAATGTCTCTGGACATGATGGAGATAACTCAGGTCTTTGGGACCAAGTCCAACAGGACTGCAGTGGATGATCTTTCCTAACCATTATTTGATAGATCCACACTCTCAAAGTCATACCCCTCCAATAAATAAACCATCATTATGCTTTCGGAGTCAGTGAAAGACTCTTCCAGGCAGAATGCTTTTCTAAATGTATTTTGTCAAACTTTTGCTAAGAAAGAAATTTCTAAAACTCCCCTTAGAAAGACAGTTTTCTAGGGGAGTTTCTCAGAGCTTTCTTATAAAACAGTTCTCTAAAAATTGATGTACCTCTATTTTGGGGGAGAAAACTGTTCTGAGAGTGCTGCAGCAATGTTTTTAGTTTGCCCCACTATTTTGTTAATATGTACACTGGTTTCAAATGATCTCACATTCCTTGATACCTCTCAGGCAACTTAAAAATTACTAAGTTAAAAGAAAGTGTTTTGCACCAAGCCAATGCCTCCTCTGATGAGATGACAAATGCTATTTTGGGAATACTACATCTCTGTCAGAGATGTCTCATTGCAATGCATGGGTGTAATAACCCATGGAACCCTCTCCCTCTCCTACTGGAGTCAGATCAGTCCTGAACTTTATCCACTTTTACAACTGGCAATCACCTGATCTTACATATTGTGCCTGGTCTGAACATTAAAAGAACACTCTGATCCACTGTCTGACACTCTAATGATGGCAGAAAGGATATTTGTTTTCATGGTCGTATGCTCAAAAAATTATTTTCAAGTCTTAATTTTCATTCAAAATAGGAAAAAAATATGTCAAAGCACAAAGACCTTATGCTGTCATTTTAAATGAGTGCTCTAAAGTTCCAAATGTGACTGTATAAATAGTAAAAAAAAAAAAAAAATCCAAAGTATAATCTCTTTCCAGTGGTTACATTTGAATTGGTAATACGTTTTTATAGTAATGGTGTATTTTTGTTTACCAAAAATAAGACACTGCCTACTTACTCCAGGATCTGTGTAGTCCCAGTGGAGATACCATGTGTTGGATAAGAAGTTTTTCCTGTGCAGCCACGATGTTCTGTTATCCTTCACTTTCCATGTTGTGAAACTACTCTGCAAGTGCACAAATTTTAAGGAATTATTTACAGTTGTCATTTGTTTGTGTCCTTTTCCAACCCCCTGTGAAAATTAGTTTCCTTCTACCTACCACTAGAACTGGAATTTCCCCTGAAAAATTTCAAATATCCATAGCATCGTGCCAGGTCACATCAAATCATTCAGGCTTTCAAGACATAACATCAGCCCACACAATGTGACATGGTTGCTGCATCATGTCACAACTCTTCAGGGATATTATAGTTTTTTAATAAATGATTGTGGAAGTTACCATGGCTACAAACCCTCTTTATTCTGTTCAGATTTGAAACATTTCTTTGAATATTGGCTAAACCACTCTTTCCTTCCCAACAACAATACAAGTGTTTCAAATGTGCTTTTTGTCAAGTTTCAAGGATGAGGAAACTCCTAGCATATTTACATGTGTTTTTTCTTATTTTGTTGTTTTGGGTTTTTTTTAATCAGCTGTGATTTCTTTCCTTGGGATAAATGCAAAATATGAAAAAAGGGATTTTATTGCTATTTAAATAGCACCTAAGAGGACTTAGCTGCTGTAGACCAGGAAACTCCAGTAGACTTGTGAAGGCCAATGTGGGCAATGTCTGGAGCAGCAGGCAGTGCCCTGTGAATGACACTTGTCATTCATGCTCAGAAATCCTCATATTTTCCTTGGAGTTGCCAGTGGCATTAAGCTGGAACAGTTTGGCAGGACACCCTGTGGAACAGCATGACAAAGAGGCTTCATTTCCCACCCTAACAGTGGGGAGGATTTGGAGGTTTTATCAATGGGTTTTATTTTTGGGACTCCTGTGTCCACCCTTAGCAAGTCCCAAAGTCTGGTGGTCTTTCCAAGAAAGTTTGTGTAATTCTGTTCTGAATTTGCAGTCAGACTTTGTGTGTTTCAGAGTCTGTGGAGGAATACAGCCTGGGAAAATCACCTCTGCAGACAGTAAGTAACTTTCTCTTGAGTTTTGCTTAAAAAAAAGCAAAGACATCTGGGTTCATCTTCCCCTTGTGTAGTTCCGGAACACCCCATGGCTGGTCTTACTAGACTGAAAGGGAGAGAAACATATTTCTCTTTTGCCTTTTTGCTTTTTATTTTTTTAAATAATTTAGATGACATTTTAATTTCTGGTTTCTGTTGAAAAGTTTATCTTAGTTTTAGCTAAAATACATCACTTTATGCCAAGTTTCTTTGCTTGCTTTCCCAAAGAAATGAAAAGGAAATTTGTTGGAATTTGACCAGATGCTCATTATCATAATTATCTAATATCTGTATTGTGAAATGTGAAATCTAGGAATTCAAAACCAAAGAAAATAATTATATCTGTTTCCTCTGGGAATTTTGCATATCTTATCTTTATACACATTATTGGCATATATTTATTATATGCAATAATTACAACAATATATTGCTTGTAAATATTTTATGTACATATGCTTTTGTATGTACACATTTTGAAGAGATTTCCTTTACTGCTAGGAAAATCATTAGGACTAATTGCTAGAAAAGTAGCAGTTGGCAGGATGGAAGATCTTGCAGGACAGGTTTTAATAGAAAAACATCTATATTAGGAACCTTTTCTCTGTTCTTCCTCATTTTTATCATAAAAATGGAACAAATGCCAGTCATTAAAACTGTTTAAAAATAAATCTTCCCTTCACAAATGTGCATGCAAAAGTTAATGGTCTCAGGGGAGTTAAGGCTCTCATGTGGCCAACAGCTACTCCATTAGATTTGCATCATTTTGTACACCCAGAGTCAGTGTGCAATGTCATTTTCCTTTACCTTTTATTGGATTGTTCCTTCCTGTGGTTATTTCCTGCAAATTCTCATTACTAATCTGTTTCTGAGGTGCCTCTTTTTTTAGCCAAACCCCATTCCTTGAATGAATGAGACTTTGTGAATCATTGGGGGTGATGGCATCCAAAAAGAAAGTCAATGAAAGTGATGCAACTAGCCAATTTAAAATATCACAAAAGGGTGACCAATGGTCTGACTTTTATCCCTTGGCAGTCACCTCATGGTTTGAAGGGACCATTTTCAGTTGGTTTATGATCTGTGCCAATGCCTCTCTTTATAATCTATCACCTGGGCTCTTTTAGCTTCTGTAATTTTTGCTACCCATTTCAGAGGGAAACTGAGATGGGCCAAATTTAATGAAGGCTTTACTGGAATCTGAGTCCTTTCATTTCTAATACTCACTCTATCTGGGTATGTAGTGATTTAAGATTGTGTAATTAAAAAAAAAAAAAAAAGAGAAATGTTATTATCCTCCATTAAGTATTTCTTTGGTTTGCGAGCAAAACGCAATTCTGAAAAGAAAGAACAGAGGGAATGGATTTTATCTTTAGACTGTGATTCGCCTTGTGAAGCAGCAGGAGAACCTCTCCCACACAGGAGTTCAGGTATTCCTCCAGGATTCCTGGTTTCCATAAAACAGGATCCCGACTCCTACCCTCACACTCACCTGTCTGACATTATTGTGTGCAGAGTTGTGCAAATGTGTTGATGATGTGTGCAACTCTGCGAGTGTCAGTGTGAACAGATGGATGTCAAGATCGGGGACAGGGTGACAAAACCCCAGCAAAATTACCTTTGCTTGCTATTGCCAGAATTCCAGAAATCATTTTTTTTTTCTTCCCTCTATCAGGGAGCAGGAAGGGCAAGACAGATGGGAGTAGCACTCCCATTGAGTGCACGGTCCCACAGATCCAAACATCATGGGACGATAACCAAGGTTCTTGGCTCAGGTAAGAATCCAGTGATTGGCACAGGATTCTGGGCACTGGTTGACAACCAGCTGAACATAAGCCAGCCATGCCCAGATAGCCAAGAGGCCAATGGCACCTGGACTGTGCCAGCCATGGTGTGGCAGCAGGGCCAAGGCAGTGACTGTCCCCTGGGCTGGCACTGCTGGGGCTACACCTCAGATCCTGGGGCAGTTCTGGGAACCTCAGGAATAGAAAGACATTGAGGGGTTGGAGCGTGTCCAGGGAAGGGAATGGAGCTGGGGAGGGGGCTGGAGCACCAGGAGGGGCTGAAGGAGCTGGGGATGTTTAGCCTGGAGAAAAAAGAAGGCTCAGGAGAGACCTTGTGGCTCTGCACAACTCCTGACAGGAGGGGACAGCTGGGGGTGATTGGGCTCTGCTCCCAGGGAACAAGGGACCGGATGAGAGGAAACGGCCTCAAGCTGTGCCAGGAGAGTTTCAGGTTGGACACCAGAAAGAATTTTCTCACTGAAAGGGCTGTTAGACACTGGAATGGGCTGTCCAGGGAGGACATGGAGTCCCTATCCCTGGAGATGTTCAAGAAATGAGTGGACATGGCACTCAATGCTCTGGGCTGGGGGACATGGTGGTGTTTGGGGACAGGTTGGACTCATTGATCCTTGAGTTCTTTTCCAATCTTAGTGATCCTGTGACCCCCCCATAGGTTTGCAGCAGCGAGGCAGGGCTGAGATCAAAGCAGCAGGTGCAGGCAGTGACTGGGGACACAGGGGACATGAGACAGAGCAGAGGCACAGACACCACGCAGCCACACCCAGGTGAACTCCAGCTGCAGGACAATGCTCCTAGGCTCTGGCACTTGTGTGCTTCCAGGAAGGTCTGGTGCAGGACACAGGATAGCAAATGAGGCTATCTGATACTCACAGGACCTACCTCTGGACCCCTGACAGTGCTGTTTGGTTACTGTGGCCCTGAGCACCATGTAGGCTTTCACTGCCCTGAGCTGCAGTCTCCCCACATGCACCTTCTGCTCATTGCCCCAGGACCTATCTGAGCCCAAGCTAGAGCACCCACCTGTGGCTTTGGCTGAGTTAGAGGTGTTCCAACACCCAGCCCCATCATGCTGAGTGAATTTTCAGGGCTGATCTTGGTCTTGATTTGTTTGCACCATCAAATGTGCATGTTGCCATCATCCATCCTACTTGCTCTGCTCAGGCCCTGGGGGACGGTGTTCTGCCCAGGTGGGTGCTGCATCTGCCCATCTTTTGGTCACTCTTGGTTTCTTGTTGTCCTTCACAGAGCAGCTCTGTTCATGCTGCTCCCTGGTGAAGGTCTGGGGCCTTTAGACCCCTCTTCAGTCACTGCTGGGAGAGACAGGTACATGCAACAGCAGTTCTGTTCTCAGGGGGTTTGAATTATGTGTCTGGGGTGCCTTTATTCCCCCTGTCTCTGCAGAGGACACCTGGGAAGGTTGGGCCCCCAAACTAGGTTGTGTGAACAGCAGCAACAGAGAGGGAGCAGAGTACAGTGGCAGAAAAAAATCACATGAGTGTCATTATAAATGTGCTGCTTTTGAGAAGGTGACACCTTTTGAGAAAGTGTCTCTAAGAGGAAGCGACAAGGAGAACAAAATGGTAAAATAATCTATAAAGAGAAGATGTTGAATTGAGCTGAAAAACACTGCTAAGAGAATCTACAAGAGCTGGAAATTGTCAACCAGCACAGGATTGAGCAAGCCCAACCACAGACATGATAAATGAGAAAGTTTTCTGTTTCTAACATTGTGTGTGAGCACAGTGTCCCTAAGTCCACTTTCTGCAAATTTCATATCAAGCTAAATGGCACGTCTTACTCTCAGGCCAGAGGAGTTACCACTCGTGTCCTCTTTGCTCTCAGAAAGCCTTCCTTGCTTAATTCTGGGTTTTGAACAAAAAATAATCCTACTGGGAACTCCCATCCAGTGTTACTGTGGGTGTTTCTGCATCTCCTACTGTCACATCAACTCTGTTTTCTAAATCCCTAGGTGTGAGAAAAATATTCCTACCCTCTGTACTTGTTTGGCTTTTTGCTGGGAGACAAAAGTTATCCTGCGCACAGAGCCAGTGTAAGATTCAGTTTGTCCACAGTAAGGTTACACATGTTGTTTAATATTAAAAATAAGTAGCCCTGGCAGTGTTTTTAAAAGCCTTGGCAATAGCACATGAGAGGGTGTTGGAGTTTGCCAATATTACTGATGGGACTGCCTTGGGACTGCCTTGGTCTGTCTGGCCTCGGCTGCTGACCGAATAGCAGCACCTGTGGTCCTTCCTCCCCACAGACGCTGTTCAGTGCCTGTGGTCACACCTGGGCACGTGGGGACAAGTCCAGGCACGTCCCGAGCTCCAGAGCTTGCGGGCTGGAGCTTGCTGCTGAGGGGGTCACTCCTCAGGGCTTCCCGAGCTGGAGAAAGCTTTGAGGAGAGGTGAAGAAAGGAGTGGGTCCTGATGGAGAGTTTTTAATCCAGAGTTTTATTTTGGTGGCACGGTCTCTGAATCCTGCAACAATCCACTGAGCTCTTCCACCAGAACTCTCCACCAGAATCTCAACCGTGTGGTCTGCTTGTCCTTTTACCTGGGGAGAGGGGCAGGGGAGGGAGCACAGGGAGCACTAATCCAGGTGTGGGGGGAGGGGGTCTCAGGTGAGAGGGACACCTGGGTGGGCCAATGGGCCCCCAGGGGGTGGAGAGCATCCTTTGAACCTGCCAATCACTCGATGCTCTTGGAGTTTCTGGGTTGACAGACAGTGCCCAGCAAGGGTCAAGGGTGGGGAAAAGGAAGGGTGATTGACACCCCACCTGGGAAAGGAAATTTCAGGGAGAAACCAGGAGAAACTGAGGCAAGTCATGACATCACACCACAACAAGAGGGATTTCATTACTCTGCACAGTGGTTCTTCTTATGAGCAAAATGCAAACAGAACCAAAACTTTCCATTTCTCAACAGGCACCTAATGGTTAAAGGGCCTGGTTTTTTAACACTGCACTGAATGATGACTGTACATTTCTAAATGACAGCTGTTTTGAAGGCCCTGCACTCACTAAAAGGTGCTCCAAGTATAATACCAGTGTCATGGATTGGATACTGGCAGCCCTTTTCCTCTAACCCCTTAGTTAGCCAAAGATACAGAGAGGGGATAATTTCTGAGATTCACAGTTTGAATTTTGACTAGAGACTAATTGGGGGTCATTGTGAAAAATGAGGTCTGACTTCACTATGTTGTGTAGTGTGCTGTGAATCTCCTCTAAGTGTGACCAGACAGCTTTGTATTTTCCTGGAGAGAGGCTGAGTCACATCTGTAAAGCTTTTTTTGGTGGATGGTGCCCTCAGTTTCCAGTATGGCAAGTGGGAGCATCTGCTGCTCCCTCAGAACACATTCAGAACAGCTGGGGAGCTGCTCCTTTGTTCAGCAGTGAATTGGCCACTGATGCCAGCAGGAAAAAAGACAACTGGCTGATGAGAGCCTCTGAGCCTTGGTCTCTTTTGCAGCACTACTCTGTGTGAAACTTGGAGAGGGCTCTTGAGAAATGTTAAGGCAAGGGGATGCTCCTGTCTCTGAGCAAACTGTCCTCTAGCCAGAACATCAGCTGATTGCAGCCACTGCTCAGGAGCTGATGAGTGGCTCATAATGAACAAGAGTGGCTGCAGGGCAAATGCTCCCTTGGCAAACAGGACTCTGAGCCAAGGAAGGCAAAAGGTCAGGTTGAAGCTGCATGCCACAAAATCAGGATGTCGCAAAGGTGGCTTTAAGGGAAACCTTTTAAACCAAGATTTGCAAACATTTTACTTTCCACCAGGATTTGATTTCCTGGTCCTAGCTCAAAGTCTGGCCTTCATAACACTGGCTGTCTCTTTTTCTTCTGCTGCGTGCATGTATTTTCAAGCTTCCATTTGAGATCGCAGCCTACAAACAAGTGAATAAAACTCAAATTTGCCAATACTGCTCTTGGATTGGTGGGGGCTGACTCCACCAAAAGCAGCAGCACAACATCTATGCCTCCGATGTAGCGATGCAAAGCACTTTGTGCAAACAAAAACAGAAGATGACAATGGCAGAACTGTGCTGCTGAGCTCTTGAAAACCAAATCCCTTCAGATGATTTAATGGCAGTGACAAAAGCTGTGTCAAATGATTCCCTTGTTTATCTGACAGCATCTAGATATGTCAGACATCCAAGTTCCATCAGCGAGGCTGGGTGCTCCAATATGATAATAAATATTGTTTGCCCCAGAGCTCTCTGTGTGTCCAGGGAGAGATGAGCTGCCAGGAGGGCTGCACGGGAGCTGTGAACTGATTGAGATTAGTATAACGAGCAGCAGCCATGGAACACCAGCTGTGTATTATTTGTCTAGAAAGGAGAGAGCAGGGAGTAAACTTTAAAAATATATACCAAGAAAGATGTGGAATGCTGTTTACACATTATGACTGGGAGCTTTCCCTATACATAGAAGGTAGAATAAAAAAATTAGAAAGCTGAGCAGGGAGGAAATCTAACAGACAAGTCAGCAAAGACAGTAATTAATACCTGCTGTGAAATCTAAAACTGAAGGCTTGTTGTCTGAATTTCTTCCTTTTTGACTGCAGAAAATTTTTCTGGGTCTCATTTTCTTCCAGTGTAACATGTACACCCAGCAACTACTTCAGCTAAATAATTTCTAGCCTCTGGATTGTTTGTGGACTGTTAAGTTTCTTTGCTTTGCTCTTCTTCCTAAATTGCATGCCATTTTCTTGTCTTAATTACCTGAGTGAAGGAGGTTAAATACAACAGCAGAAAGTCACTCCTGAACATTCCAGAGAGTTTTTTTATCCTGAATATCTGAAGTGCATGGGATTTCCATTAATAAAGACCAAAGTGTCTCTATAACCAATTTAAAAAAAAAAATTTGTACACTTTTTATCTCTCCAACCTCCCGAACCTCCTCTTTCATTTACTCAAAAAATATATGTATGTTTCAGTATCCAACTAGCAGGTTCTGTAGCAACTATCTGTGTCCTAAAATATGCAGCTACAAACAGCACCAAAGTTAATCTAGGACGATAACCAGGATGAGGGAATAGAGTCTTGGGCTGTACAAGTCAGGGGTCAGCTGTGACATAACATGGACAAATCCCCCAGTCCCCTGTTCCTGTAGCAATGGAACTGGTGTGATGCCAGAGATCTGGCAGGTCTGCAGATCCTTTGTTGCTTTGGTAACTAAAACTTATCTTCATGCCAAATGATGTTGCCTTTGGCCAGCAGGACAGTCTGTGTTCTGCCACTGGCAAGTTTTTTGCTGTGAAAATAAACTCTGCTGCTAGTTCATCAAATGAATTAGCTTTTGCCATGATTGCTAGGTTTTTTTCAGGCCTCTGGCATGACTAGGTTTAACCTCCTGATAGTGCTTGTGTGTCCTTCAGCATTAGTCTTCTATGATAGTTTAGATGAGATAAATTTGCTTGTTTCCTTTGTATTGAATAAATTGGCAATTTGCACTTCCCCCCTTTTTAGTGGCAAAAAACTTGTTCTCTGTGTTTTCCTCCCAGACTTCAGAGAGGAGAAAGGCCCATTGCAAGTTACCCACAGCAGGAGCCCGCATGGTGCCAGGAACCTCTGAGTAACACTGGCAGTGCTCTGTGTGCATCTGTGGCCAGTATTTTATAGGGTTTTATAGAGTTATGGGGAAAAGAAACAAATCTGGTGTCTACTCTTGGGGAGGAATATGATGTGGAGCTGTGGGAGTGCAAATGGTACAGGGAAGTTTTTCCTTTTCCAGCTGTGGAGAAAGTGTGATTCTGTGTTTTATGGCAAAGAATTTAGTGGGAAAAGGTTATCTTCTCTCTCCCCTTCCCCTGTTTGCCCTATAAGCTCAGGGAGAACAAGAAGGTAGGGAGTAAGGCAGGGGATATTTATGCTTGTGGAAGTAAAATCTGATGTTAACTTTGTGCTTTTCTTCATGAATTACAGGAACAGCCAAACACTGGTGCATGAAAAATTATTACAGTTTCTTTCTTTGTATTATTACCACCATCACAGCTTCTCTCAAAGTCATACTAAGCACAAGTATTTAAACATTAGGCTTTGTTAAAAGACTGAATCAAAATATCTGGAAGCAAATTGTTTTCATTCTACCCACAGTTGTAAATTTAACAAGACAAGGTCTCCTTTTGCCCCCTTTACTGATCTTGACAAGTGTTTGGCTGAATGCAGAATCACGTTGCTAGCAAACATCATTGTGCCACTCCGGCCTCTTCCCCGTGTTTGCTGACCCCATCCATCCTGGAACAGCTGCTTCTGCAATGGACTGGGAGAACTTCTCGTAGTGGTGGTGAATTTTTATGCACTTTACTGGCCTGTATACACCTTTCACATGAACACGGGGGCTTTTGAGGCCTATAAGATGAGCTGAGGTTTAGAATCACAGAATAGCCTGGGTTGGAAAGGGACCTTAAAGATCAGCTCATTCCAGTGCCCCCCCCCGCCATGGGCAGGGACAACTTACACTAGCCCAGCTTGCTCAGAGCCCCATCCAACCTAGCCTGGAACACTTCCAGGGATGGGGCAGCCACAGCTGCTCTGGCCAACCTGTGCCAGGGCCTCAGCACCCTCACAGGGAATAATTTCTTCCCAACATCCAATCTAAACCTGCTCTCTGATACTGTGAAGCCATTCCCCCTTGTCCTGTCACTCCCTTGTCAAGAGTCTCTCTCCATCTTTCCTGTGGGTTGCCTTCAGGCACTGGAAGACCACAATGAGGTCACTCCAAAGCCTTCTCTTCTCCAGGCTGAACGATCCCAATTCCCTCAGCCTTTCCTCCCACCAAAGCTGCTCCATCCCTCTGACCATCTTGGTGTTCCTGATCTGGACTGGCTCCAGCAGCTGCACATCCATCCTGTGAGGCTATCCCAGAACTTTCCAGCCCCTCAATGAGGTGCCCTGGTTAACTTGTACCTTAATCATGGGTATAGTGCAGCTGGCAGGTTTTATACCTGCCATTTAAGAACTGTTTAGATGAAAACTTTTTAAAGGTGTGCAAGGGAGGGGGGTTTAATTGTGTGTAGCAGAGGCTGTCATGGTCTTCGGAGAGCATGTTACTGACCATTTATAATTCCTTTAAATGCTTTTTGGACCGTGAAAGCATTTGGGTAACAGCCAACACTTTGATTGTGAGAGTCCATGGAAGGTGGACTCTCACAATCAAAGTGAGAGTTTCCTTGGCATTATCCAAGGAATATCTGTGTGCCTCAATGGAGTCAGGTAGGAGAGGGCTGTGAGCCCCCTGAGCTCAGATGGTCCTTCCCAGCTCCATAAGTGCAGGCACAATCTTGTGCTTCTCTCTGATACCATTCTTCACCTAGCTCATCCAAAATCTGGGCTTGCTGGAAGGTGTCCTTCAAATTGTGCTGCACAACTTTCCTTTCCTTAAGAAGGGTCAGTGCTAGTCCTAAGCAGCTTGGCTGTGGTACTGTTAATTAAGTAGCTGTCACTGATTTAAAGGATGACTCAGCAGGGACTTCATTTGTTGCTGCCTGAGAGCATCCAAACAGTCAGTAAAGCTGCCAGGATGTGTTTATTCCTACATATTCCTACACTGTCCCCTCCACGTGACACAGCCCTGTGTGGGGCTGAAACAAGTCTGGATTCACAAAGCTGACATGAAATGTCAATACTGCAAACCATTTCTGACATGCATGGGCTTATCCTAATCCAACTTAAGGTTTATGCAGACCCAGTCATTCATAAGTCCATCAGTCACCCAGCCCCCCATGTGTGCCCTGAGCCCCTGGAACAACACAGGGCCATCTGTTGCTTTAATGGAGGATTAATTTCTAGGAAAATCCAGTATCAAAGCTGATATGCTTACATCCATGTTTGGCCAATTTTTTTAGTTTTTTTTTTCTGGGCAGGAGTTGAATCTCAATCGAGATAAATAAAGTACATGCATATCTTGAGATTGAGCCAACATATTCAGTTTTCAGAGCAATGAAGTCAGATTTGCTCAATCTTGTGACATCAGGTGAAGGCTTTGTCATTTTTTGTCCTGAACCTGTAGATGTGTATGGAGATCGTCAGGAATTGTGTCCTTCTGAGGAAGGAAAGCCATGCAAAAGAAATTTAATGAATCATAGGCCTGGCTTGGAAGGAACCTTAAAAATCACCCAGGTTCTACCTCTCTGCCATGGGCAGGGACACCTTCCACTAGCCCAGCTTGCTCAGAGCCCCGTCCAACCTGGCCTGGAACACTGCCAGGGATGGGGCAGCCACAGCTGCTGGACAACCTGTGCCAGGGCCTCAGCACCCTCACAGGGAAGAATTCCTTCCTGATATCCAATCTAAACCCACTCTCTGTCAGTGTGATCATTATATCAGTGAAACTAATGTGACAGGTAAATCTATTTATTTACTTAATCACTATTATTTTTAGCAGCAAATTAGAATGTCAGTACAGCTAAACATAAAATGGTTGTAGAAGGACAATGAGCAAGCCACTGTCAGTGTAAGGTAGGGGCCTGTACCTTTATTAAGTGGCATGATAAACTTTATGGGAAGTATCTGTTTTCTTCAAGCTTTTTATTTTTCCCCAGGGAAAGTGGTACATTTAGGGGCAAGCCCACATTTGTGGAGGTTCCTGTTGTTTTTTTTTTTCATCAGCCTTAACTGTGGTAACTTCTGCACTGGTGGTTTTCTGTGTATCTAATATAAAATTCTAGCTTGTACTCAAAAGCTGTCCAGGTAAGGGTAGCTTTGAGTGCTGAATCCCTGAGAGCTTGGAGCTCTGGCTGGTCCCCGGGATTCCAACTGTACCTGAGCACTCCACCTTCAGACAAGTTTTAGCAGGATCCAGCATTAGCACACAAACCCAGACAATACTGGAATAGTGCTCACATAGGCCCTTTTTCCTTTTTTTTCATTCATAATACTCAAAATTAAACTAGCTTCTCCAGTTTTGGTGTTATGTGTCTATTTTAACTGAAGGATTGAATGGTGTGCCATGATTTTTCTTGGTACCAAATCCAACAGAAACTGCTCTCTTTCTCTTCCAGAAACAATCCCCATCTTTTCCTTTGGATGCCCTCATTTACAGCTTGGCTATACCAGTAGATGGAAAAGTTTTTAACTAAGAGCTTGAGTACTGACTAGGAATAAACTTCTCTGATTCTGTGAAAGGCTAAAAATGCCTGTCTTCCTCCATGTTGTTCTATGCCTTTTGTTCTTGCTTTTCAGTCTTTCAGAGAATCATTAAGGTCGGAAAAGACCCAAAACACCATTGAGTCCAACCACTGACCAAACATCTGCAGTTCAGCCAAATTATTTCCTTCCCCCCCCCCCCATCATTTTATCTGCAATAATCTTCCCTCTCCAGTTTCAGCCACTCTCCTGCTCCTGTCTCCTCCAGCTCCCAGTTGTTGAAAAGTCTGTGATCCATCTTTCCTCACTGAAAATGAATGCAGGGAAAAATGCAGGAATGGTTCTCAGAGCAGAAACTGCACAATCCTGTTTGCAAGAAACTCCAACTTGGAGAACAAAACAAGGCACAAAACTAGGAGAAGGCCAGTGGTGTTGGAAAGAAACAGAAGAGAAAACATTTTGTTTTGTTTTGTTTTGTTTTTGTAAGACATAGGGAATTGTTGAAAGAGTTTAATATGGCAGTAATATTAATAACCCAGGTTTTTACTTAAAATTGCAGTTAATGATCAGGATTGTTATAGAAAGGATATTGTGTCCTACTTCTTGGGCCAAGTTATCTTAGGGATCAGGATAAATTCATTTAAAAAAATCCCCTAAACTGAGCTTATATTTGATTAAAGGGGCAGTTGGTCAGACTAGTCTGACCTATCTCCTTTGTTTTAACCTATCATAAGCAGATTTCTTTCTGTGCAAACAAAAATCCTTCTGCAGCAGTCTGCATTAAGCCCAGAGCCTCTGTTAAAATACCTGAAAAGTAGGTTAAATTGATATAAATATAACTTTTTTTTTTTAATGGAGTGTTTTTAAAATAGGGTGATACATGCTGCTTGAATTAAATTAAAAAAAAAAAAACAGAAAGAGAAATCATGAGAACCCAAGTATCTGTGAATTGGGAATGAGAATGCTGAGAAAAGATTTGCTTTGCCTTGATATCTTTAAACATTTATTTTTAAAATATTATTCCTGAAGCTATCAAAACAATCTCTTTTACTACAAGTGTATGGTTGGTTGTGCTGAGGCACAAACAGGAAACTAATCTGGGGTTATTTTATTTATCCCTGTCAGACAATAATGATTGCCTGACAGTGCTTGTATGAAGGAAGGAAACCCTTAGGGAACACGATGCATATCTTGCCATGAAATCCTAGACCTTCATAAAAGAATGAAGAGACATTTTAACTTTATTACATTCTTTAGATAGTCAGCCCTCAACCCCTACTGCTCGACCCACTCTTGTGGTTTTTACTCCATCCCAAAGTGTGAATGGAATTATTTGAAAAAATCAGATACATTTATATTTAATGCTATATTAAAAGTGAAGGACATCTTAAGAACCTGTTATTAAGATATTATTGTATCTTATTACATACTAAGATGTGTTCTGTCCCCCTGCTCCTCTCTGCTCAGGCCCCCCTGCAGGGCTGCCTCCACATCTGGGATCTCAGCACAGGAAGGACAGGGAGTTGCTGGAGCCAGTGCAGGGCAGGGACACCAAGGGGATCAGAAGGATGGAGCAGCTCTGCTGGAGGAAACGCTGAGGGAATTGGGATCGTTCAGCCTGGAGAAGAGAAGGCTTTGAGGTGACCTCAATGTGGCCTTCCAGGCTTTGGGGTGACCTCATTGTGGCCTTCCAGGACCTAAAGGGAGGCCCCAGGAAAGATGGAAACTCTTGACAAGGGCTTGGAGTGACAGGACAAGGGGGAATGGCTTCACAGTATCAGAGAGCAGGTTTAGATTGGATGTTGGGAAGAAATTGCTCCCTGTGAGGGTGCTGAGGCCCTGGCACAGGTTGGCCAGAGCAGCTGTGGCTGCCCCATCCCTGGAAGTGTTCCAGGCCAGGTCGGATGGGGTTCTGAGCAAGCTGGGCTAGTGTAAGGTGTCCCTGCCCATGGCAGGGGCATGGAATGAGCTGATCTTTAAGGTCCCTTTCCAACTCAATCCATTCCATGATTCTCGGTTGTTAAACCCACAATTTTTCCTCCTTTCCTCAACTCAGCACATATGTCACCCATGGAAAAGGAGGTAAATAGGATCCTTCCCTTGAACTGTTTGGAGTTTGTCCTGTGAACCAGAGATGGCTGAACTGCACATTGACCTTGATAAGGACCTTGATAAGGGATGCTGCCTCTTTGCCGAGACATGGCACCAGTCTCTGGGGGACTTTGATGATTTTTTAGATGGGCAACAGGAAATGGAGGCTGATTAAGACCTGTCCTGTCTTGGTCACAGGAGTGGTCCCCTTCAAAGGGATTTGAAGGGGATTACAACCTGGTCTAGAGGAAGGTCTCCCTGCCTGTGCCAGGGAGATTGGAATGAAATGATGCTTAAGATCCCTTCCCACCCAAACCAGCCCATGATTCTTTGACTGAAAGTGATCCCCTGAGTTCAGCAATAGTGACGTCCAAGCCTTTAATTTTCCTCACAGCTTGAAACAAACCTGCTTGGTTATGTCTTTGCAGCACCCTCCTTGTCTTTTACACACCATGGAGAGCAAAGAGAAGGTTAAAGAGGTGGTCAGATAATGGGAGAAAGGTGAGGAGTTACTCCAGGCAGCAGCCTGGGGAGCTGCAGGGCCGCTAAGCTGTGTTGACCATGGTCTGGGGCCCTCTGCTGTGCCGTGATCCACACACCGCCATGTCCAGGGGATTGGGGCTGATGTGCAGGCTGTGCTCCCCTGAAAGGGCTGAGAGTCCACGGATGTTTTTGGCCCAATCCCCGTACTGGCGCGGGGCATCCCTGTGCTGAGAGGAAGATGCCGGAGCTGTGGCTGCCTGGAGCCAGGCTGGGCAGGATTAGGAGCGGGTGACAGATGCACAGGCTGGCCTGAGGGCTCGGAATGCGTCTGGCCAGGCATAAATACCACAGTTCATACCGCAGGCTCGGGGGTCGCACACGGCTGGATGTCCGGGCAGGAGGAGCAGGCTCAGACCCTCTGCGGGAAAAGGGGGGAAGGTGGCAGATGGGTTTTAACCGGGGGAAATACGCATATCCCCGATTTAGGGCTGTGGTTCAAGGAGAAAGAGACGGTGTTACAGCAGCGTGGGGAACTTCTGCGCTGGGAAGGCGCAGCAGGCTCGAGACTGTAGTATGAGGATTTCCGCAGAAACGCGAGGCGTTCCCGTGCGCACATCCCGGAGCTCCACATCCCGGAGCTCCACATCCCGGAGCTCAGCCCGCGGTGCTCCCGGGGCCTTCGGAATCTGGCGGGTCCCGACAGCCCGGGGGGAGACGCCGCCCGTGTCCCGGGATCCCGCAGGCGGGCCGGGCCGTGCCAGGGCTGTGCCAGGGCTGCGGTGATCCCAGCACTGCTGCTCCCAGCCCGGCCCTGGGCTCGATGGGACCCGCCGGCAGCAGCGACAGCAGCAGGATCCGCCGCTACCGCGGACAGCCGGCGCCATCTCCCGGTGTCGGGAGAGAGGGGAGGAGGAAGGGAAGCGAGAGAGAGGGAGGTGGAGAAGGAGGCAGGGGGGAAGGCAGGAAGAGAAGGGGGCAGAGAGAGAGGAAGGAGCAGGGAAGGGAAGAAGGGAGTGAAATAGCGGGGAGGGGAGGGGAGGGGAGGGGAGGGGAGGGGAGGGGAGGGGAGGGGAGGGGAGGGGAGGGGAGGGGAGGGGAGGGGAGGGGAGGGGAGGGGAGGAGAGGGGAGGGGAGCATCGAGTTCTGTCTCACAGCACGTTAGCAATAATCCTTGCTTGGCTCCGCAGCTATCCCGTTATTCATGTTCGAAACACACACATTAGTCCTCTTCTGGGCTTCTACAGGAGGTTTCTGCCTCAGAGGGAAAACAGGCAGCACCTTTAACTTGCCCCAAAAATAACTGAACATTTTGAACTCCAGGTGTGAAAACACCCATATGAAGGTGCTCAGCATTGCTAGGTGCTCTTCCTCCTCCATCTGCCCTACGCTAACCTGGTTCTGTTTTTATGCAACACATGAAGGATTATGCAGTAGACTGAATTTAAAAAACCACTCCATGAATGTATATAAAAGGCACTACATTACACTGTAGTAGGCCATTTGTGTATATATAGCCATTTTTCTTTCCTTCGGATTTATTTGGTCTTGTTATTTTCTCTGGGTTTGTTTGGTTTTGGTAGGGTTTTTAAAATTTGTTTGTTTGTTTGTTTGTTTGTTTGGGGTTTGTTGTTGTTTTTTGTTTAGTTAGTTTTGGTTTTGTGGTTTTTACCCTTTTTCTTTGATAGAGATTGAAGAGTCAAAAAAAAGCTTCTGGTTTTCCTTGCAAAACAAGTTGTATGTCTGTGTAGATACTCAGTTTGGGCAGCTTTACAGAATCCCAGGATGGCTCAGGCTGGAAGGGACCACAGTGGGTCACTGGTCCCACCTCCCTGCTCCAGCAGGGCCATCCCAGAGCACAGGGCACAGGGATGTGTCCAGAGGGGTTTGGAATGTCCCCAATGAGGATACTCCACACCCTCTCTGGACAATCAGGGCTCGGTCAGTGCCCAGGGAAGAAGTTCTGCCTCCTGTCCAGGTGGAACCTCCTGGGATCAGTCCCTGCCCGTTCCTCTGCTGCCATCGCTGGGACCCCGGAGCAGAGCCTGGGCCTGCTCGGAGCCCTCCCTGCAGACAGGGACACCCAGGGCTGAGGGCCCTTCTCAGCTGGGGCTCCTCTGGAGGCTGGACAGCCCCAGCTCCCTCAGCCTTTCCCTGCCAGAGATGCTCCAGGCCCTAAATCATCTCTGCAGCCTCTGCTGGCCCCTCTCCAGGAGCTCCATGTCCCTGCTGTTCTGAGGAGCCCAGGACTGGACACAGCATTGCAGATGTGCCTCACCAGGGATTTGTAAACTGGGAGCTTCCAGGAGCCCTCAAATATAGGACTATTACAGCTTTTATTTATACCCAACAGAGCTGGAGTTAAGCCCTAGCAGCTGCTTAAGAGAGCATAGCAGAGCTCCTTTCTTTTCATGGAACAATTTCACTTCTCAGATCATTCCAATTCCTGGTCATCGTACCACCTCTACTGCAATATGGAGCTCCACCTCTGCCTTTAATTTGCAGGCACCCTAGTTCTGGGATGTTTATAAATGCAGAATATTGTAAAGGTCAGCTTTCCTTGCACACTTTACTCAGAAAGGTACACAGAGTTCTGCACCAATGTTTCACTGTGTAATTTTAGGTGTAGCATCAACTGAGTTGTCATTACAGTGTCACATATTTTTGGTGGTTCTCTCTGGTAAATGCTGGAACGGGAAAGTTTTGCAGAGGTTAAGGATTTAAAGGTGACAAGTGTGATTTCTCCAGTTCTAAAGGTGGAAACAGTAGTAAACTGCTATTTACCAGCATGGAGAAATAGCTGGAAAACTTGTACTCCTCCAGATCTCACCCAGATAGACTGAGAGGAACTCTAATGGATGTTACAAGAATTGGCTTTGGTTTTCTTTCATACAATTTGCAGTACATTCTGTCAGAGAGGAGTTGTACTTCTTGACAGTGTAAGGGATTGCTGCAGTTCTGTCTGGAATTTGAATGCTTGCCACAGCCTGTTGAGCAAAGCAGCTCTCTGCACTACCTTTGTCAAGTCTGTCTTTTCATTTAATATTATTTTAGTTTTAAAAATAAAGGTGAAATCCTTGTGACACTATACCTTTAAGTAGAACACATTATATAGAAGTAACTAGAGTCCTGAATCCTTCAAGCTCTTCTTGTGTAACTTGACATCTTCAGTGTAGAGTGATTTTTCTTCCTTCCCACACCACACTTCCCCAAATGGGAGATGGCTCCCAGTCTCCAGGGAAGAAGACTTATGAGTATTGTGAACCTGAGTGGGCAATGATTTCACATTAAGGTGATTTTGTGTCTGAAATGATATAGAAAAATGATCTTTGTAGACTTTCTACTAGGTGAGACCTCTAAAAAGCAGCATTCAAAGTAAAATTCCAATCAGAAAAAAAATCCCAACAACAAAACACCACAGTTGTATAGGATGCAATATGAATAACAATGTTTGACTAGTTTTTGACAAATAAATATGTAAATTTATGGTTCTTTCTCATTCTCACTCTGTTCTGAAACATTTCACCTGCACCTGTCATGAAAATTCTTAAATATAAGCACTTTATATTTCTTCCACATTTAGCATGACAGCTTTACGCTTTAAAACATTTGCTGATGTCTGTCTTTATTTCTGAAAAAAATGCTGATTTAAAAAACTCAAATGTTTACAGAAAAGTTTAGCTTTGGAAAAAATTCAACTACATTGTCAGTTAAAAGTTTTAAGATAGTCTGTGCTATGATTTAACAGTTCTGAGCCTTTTTCATTGTGTTTTTTCTTTTTTTCCCTGCTTGAAACCACTTTCGTCTAACTAATTAATTGTTTAAAAATATCTTTAATTTGAAATCTTTGGATTTTCATCCTAATTCAGGAAAGAAAACAGTATATAAATACTGTTTATTCATATCAAATAGTGAGTATGATAGGAAAACATTTCCCAGCTGCAGACATGTGCACCTGAGTCTGTTTGCCTAGATTTTTGTATTATGGCTGCAAGTCCTTATACTGAAAATTCTGGATCAAGTCAGGATTCTGCCATATCTAGAGGAGAAATATGATTTGGTTGCCAGTTGTCCCAGGATAGTGGCCTCCCAAAAAGGATGTCTGAGGTTTCCAGCAGGTGATTGTTATTGTTGTTCCAGCCTGAGTTACCTGAAGTACTCTCTGACAGACTTACAGAAGTCTGTGGGGTGATGAAATGAGAGGAATTAATTTTTCCTAACAGGTCTGATGAATGGAAAAGGAGGTGAAGGCATCAGAAACCATCTTATCCTCTGGAGATGAAGAAGGAGGAGTTATCAGGAGTATTTGCTGTCTTTTCAAGTCCATCCGTGGTGACATATTCTGAGTGCACTGGTTACAAATATGAGCCCTCATTTTTCACTGTCCTTTCAGATCAGGGTTGTTGGAGGGGGGATGCAGCTTGTTCAGCCTGTTCATGTTACTGAGGTGTTGGTGTCATACCTACTGTTCCCTTTTCATCTGTGAAAGGATAGGAGGAATGTGAATAAAAAGCAGGGCCATATTTCCTGAGCACATTGACAGGACTTGGCAACTCATCCTTCAGATCACATTACAAATGAGATTCAGCAAGTTTTTGAGCCTTCCCTGCTTCTCACAATCACTTTGAGTTTGATACCTTTTTATTGGAGACTTGTTTCTTTTGTAGCCTCTCTCTTCAAAGTCCCTGCCTCTTCCCCGAGTTCCTTCTGCATTTATTGCCTCTTATCAGTGTACTCCGAGGGGCTGTTTGCCTCTGCTCTTTGTTAGTCACAAAGTATCTGCTATATTGGTTTTCCATCTCCAGAGTCTCTGAGGGCTCCTGGGAAGGACATGACATATAAAATTACCCAGCTCTGTCTTTAGATCATGATGATAGTCCTCTAATCCCAATGCACAATGTCAAGATACTTTGTTTTATGCAGATGAATGTCACCACTTGAAAGAAACCAGATTCCAACTCCAGCTCAGTGAGTGCAAGCTCTCATCCTTCCCATCCCCAGTGATAAATTTGTGCTAAGGAAATTGAAGGGAAAATTATTTACCTAACAAGCTGGTAGCTGGCCAGAGGATGTGGTTTGGGATTATTTGCCTCCAAAGCTCTCCAGGGGAACACAAATTTAAAAGTTTCCCTAAGGAATTATTACCTTTAGAAAACTTATTTCCTTATTTTCCTACCCCTGTTCAAAGGCCCTCTCCTTGTTCCCTGGAGGTCCTGCCCCCTGTGGGTCACATGGACTGGCCCAGCAGGGATAGGATCTGACCTGTGTTTCTGAGCAGGACACTTGGGATTTGGAGGGTGCTGAACAGTTGGGTGACTGACATGGGATATCTAGGGCATGAAATTAAGCCAGAGTCCTGTTGTTCTGCTTTGCTATGCTTGTTTATGTAGAGGGCTCTGTGGAGATTTTCCTATTTCCATTCTCTGTATGGATTTGATTTTTCAAACAGTGGCTCCATGCTTCTGGGAATTTTCATGTTTCTGAGTTGAGAAGACCCAGTGTCCCTGCTGGCCACCACATTGTGACATTTCTTTTCCTGCAACCTGGGATAAAAGCATGGCTGCAGAAAGGAGCTTATTTTTTGGGTTTTATTTGTTTGTTCATGGGGGTGGTGGTGGTGTTTTGTTTTGTAAAGATATTTAGCTGGATTGATCCTGACAGCAGGCACAGGCCCTGACAATCCTTTCCCATCTGCTCACTTGCATGTGCCCATGTTCCTATTTTTGAAGGAGGGATCACCTCTCTCTTCTGTCTGGATACTTCTGGTGCTAGTAAGTGGTAATAATTCTGCAGCTCTACAACAATCCAAAAAAGTTCCTCTTCAAGATAAGTAGTTTTTCTCCCAAGCATCAGGAGTACTTCAATGTCCTTGAGACTCTCCTTTGTTTTTCCCTCTGCTTTAGCTGTATATGTATTTTTATTTCTGATTCTTTTTTGCAGCTGCCAGCAGTAGCCTTTACAGCCTTGAGTCTTGAAAGTCAGATGTTGGTGTTATGAGTCCTATTTTTGCTCTGAGTACTGGCAGGGCACCCACAGGCAGTCTGAGATGGCTCCAGTTCATATTGTCCCTTGTTGTCATGTCTGTGTGCTAGAAAGAACATCTCTTCCTCTTGACTAACTTTCCTGTTGATTTTTCTTGTTTTCACATGACTTCTCTTATTGTGGACTTCAGCCACTCAATAATAATTAACAATGCAAATAGCAGGCAATTACAGCCAATCTTCTCTTACACTCCCTTCTTTCTAAGGGGTTCTGGCATAAATATAAATAATATAATTACAGTGTAATCTATTTATGGATTAAGTCCCAAGTCCCCAAGGACTTCCCAGTGGGAGCAGGAAGCAGGAATCCAGGGCCGTCCATGCTATAAAGAAGCAACACCATCAATACCATCCTATTGAAAGGAAATGTTGCAGTATCAGTCCCTATGGAATTGCTGTTTTCTCCTCAAATGTCTGCCAGTAGTGGGACCTTGGCAGCCTCTCGGTGTTGCAAGTGCAATACCCATAAAATTAGATAGATCTGGACATCATTAAAAAGTGGATCCTGCAAGCAGGAGTTTGCTGGGATAATGTCTTACTCCCTGGCCTTGACAGTGACTTTTGCTACTGATCTCCTTTTGAGATGACCCCCAGCCTTCAACACTCAGTGTCTGGCTCTTTAAAGGGTCAGCCTTCTAGATATATTTGATTGATTTTATTGGTATTAAAACTAGAATAATTTCCCACAGGAAGCTGACCAGATTCCTCATTTAATCAGAACACTTTTTTTTTTTTTTTTCCCCTGTGTAACATCCAGCTGTTCTATCACCTTTCAGAGCAGACTCAATTATCTCCCTTGACTTGTATCTGAAAAGCTGTCAGGAATTGCTCCCTCATAACTGCATCACTGATCCTTCCATCAGGAGTAAAACATAACTCAAAACTCAAGGAAATATTGGTTAGAGGTCAGAACTTCTTTAATAAGAAAAGGAGTTGATACTCTTATGGTAAGGGAATTCTTCAGTCCAGTCACCAGTGTAAAAGATTTTTAATAGTTCATTATGAAAGTATTTTTGGGTTATCTTTGATTTAGCTTGTGCACTGTTTTCTCAGGCTGTAGGAATGCAGTCTGATAGAAAGTGTATGGGAGAATAAATACACATTTTTACATACTGAAGTGCTGGAAGGCTGGTTTGACTTCAGCTTGGCAGTACAAGAAAGAAATATTTCCTTAAGAATGATAGCCAGTGTTGAAAATGAGGCTGATCCACAGACGCTGAGTAGCATGGAAACTAAACCCTTGTCTCTGCTAACAGTATAAACAGCACAATTCATTTGGAAGGATGCTTGAAGATGATTTTATTCCAGTCATAAGACCCTGGTGCATTGTATAATATTTTTTATATTAAGTATTTTATTTAATATTTTGTTTATCTGTTTTCACCAGAATGGAATACATGACTTTAGGATAAGCTGTGCTTTCACTTTTGGTGCAGTTTTAATCAAAACAGTGTATTTAATGAATAAAAATTACTGGTGCACATAAGAACTCAGGCTGAAAAGGGGAAGAATAGGCCACATAATCATGGGCAGCTCCCAATGGAGTCGGTCCCTATCCCACAGAAATCTGCCACTCTGCTCAGATATTTGTTGCCCACCATAATTATGACAAATCTTTAAATCCTTTCAGTTGTTGCTGAGATGTCCTGGGGGCTCATGTCCTAGGGTGTCTAATTTCCATTTGGCAAAACAGCCCCAGTGGGCAGAATATGGATTAGATTTAAAGCCTCAGATGACTTCCTACAGCAGCCCCTTATTTACACTGGAATGGAAAAGTACATTCTTCCATATGGGAAGAGATTTTTGGATAAAGTTTTGTTGTCTGTGTTGTTTGCAGTATAAAACAAATTCCTGGAACAGTTAATGAAAAGAAAACAGGCCCTCAGTTGCTAGGAGTGCAAGTGACCTGGTGGGTTTGATCCGGCCCAGAAATCCAAAGAGATTCCTGTCAGTGACAGCAATCTGAGCAAGGCAGCAAATTTTTTTAGACATTGTGGTTGGCAGAGTGCATTACAGCTCCTGTATGCTGTGATTAAGGTTGGACTTGATGATCTTGGAGGTCTTTTCCAGCCTTGAAGATTCCATGATTCTGTGATAGACTGACACTCAGAAATGTTGCCAGAGGATGGGGTAAAAGCTCAGCCACATAAGGGAAGGCTCCCTGAAGGGACACTGAAGCCTTTTTCCTTGGAGAAGGGGAAGAAATGTTGTTCCAGAAAACCTCTCTAAACAAAGAATTTAGTGTGTGGTGGGGAAAAAAAGAGTGTTCTGAAAAAAAAATCTAAAAGGACCTTTGATTATCAAAGAGCAGCAAAGGCAAGGGAGGAGCATTGTCCTGTGGATGAGGAGTCAGTCATGGTGTATTTTAAGCAGCCAGCAATAGATCCTTTCATACCTAAAAATAAAGATCTGTGGATCTCCTCCAAAATCTGTGAAAGCAAATGGGATTATTTTCATTGACCTTTTCAATGGGAAGCCATAAATAGATGGTATTTCTCTTTTTCCCCCTTTTGTTGGAGAAGAACAGGACATTTTGCATTTTATAGCTCTTTTCTAGCTGACAGACTGTGTCTGCTGATAGTTATGCACATCTAGATCCCTCTCCACTCCCAATCCCAGGAAAAACAGTACTGCTGGAGCTAGGATGAACTGAGAACAGGTGAATCATGCAAATGGCAGCCTCCACCATGGCTGAGGAAAAGAAAAGGAAAATATTTTTATACAGAAAGAAGGGCAATTGGGGCAATTGTGTGGGGTGAGGGGTGAGAGAATTGGGGTTATTAAGGCAGGAAAGGGATGAATCTCTAGACACCTGCTCTGACTTTCTTTGTAACTTGTGCTGTGAAACCATGCTCAGCAATGAAACTGAAACTTGCGGCTCTGCAGTAAGACATCTGAGAAAGCTCCTTCCTTGATTTCAAAGCAATGTATGTTTGAATGACACAAAGTGTCAAAAATTACCAAAAGTCACTAAATCCCATGTGTGCAATCCTGCAGGGAAGATCCTGTCTCTCAGTGTGCTTACAGAAGGCTGCCCACTCTGCAACCAGCAATCTCCTGCAGTGTTGTAATATTTTTATTCCTCCTTGTCCCAAAAAACTGTTAAGTGACTTTAGTGCTCATGCACTAACAGGCCTAAGCACACAGTAGCTTGAGCAGAGAAAGGACAGATCCTGTGCTGGCTTCTCAAAATATTGACAATCTTCCTGCTTGAGGGTCCATCCCAGTCCTCCCACGTCCCTGCACTGTCTACATGGATGGCTGATCCTCCCTGTAAGAGGTGCCTGGAAAAGGTTTGGATCTATATACTGTGGTCCCTCGTTTGCTTGATATTTCAATTCAACTGAATTTTGAATTTCATCCCTCTGGAAATATTTACCACAGTCCTGGTACCCCAGTCCATCTCCAAAATATAGAAAACATCTCCAGTTGTGCCTGAATCTGACCAAGTGGTTGTATTTGCCTTTAAAATCATTGCTGAACTGTTCTACTGAAACCACTTCATTTTTTCAATGCCTTTTCTGTCAGAAGCAAAACACCAGCAGCAATGACAGTTCATGAAGCAATAATTTGTAGGGTAACTTCTTCAGGCTCTGTATGTAGTTCATATCTTTTCCATATTTTGTTTGTGTGTTTTTTATTTTTCTTCAGAGTGATCTTTTAAAATCCTTTTGATTAGCAGTAGTTAAGAGCGCTGTACCCAAGAAAACATTATTCTTTGAGACAGGAAGCACTGGGAAGGGGTGAATGCCTATGGTCTTACACCAGAGCAGCTTTGGCTGAGTGATGAGGGTTGGACATCCAGGGAATTGAATTTGGTACACATCATACTCTTCCCAATGAGTTAGCAGGACTTGTTTGTCCAAAAGCATTTTTGAAAATCAAAGGTTATGTTAGTCTAGATAAAGCCTTGGGCATTAGTGTTGAGTGGAAGACATATTTTTTTAGTCTCTGGTTATGGCTTCATACTCTGAAAGCTTTTTGTAACTCCAGGGAAAAGAGTTACTTAAATACATATTCCTGGAATCCACCAGTGGTTGCTTTTGCTGGAGGTGAATTCAATGTTCCTTTCCAGTCTCTCACTTTTTAAAGTTACCTACAGCCTGAGAATGAAAAGAGTATTTGAGGGATTATTTAATTATTTCTCCTGAGAAGGAGTTGCTTTCAATTTTCAGCCAGCTCTTGTCTCAAGCATTTATTTAAAATTGTGGGGCTCTCCTATGTCAAGTTACTGCTTATTCAGGAGAAGCTGAATTTGTAACATGGCATTTTTATATTAGTGCCAGCATTTTAGGAGAAACAAAATTCTAAAAGTGTTAGTAATGCAAGAATTTCCTATTAAGAAGGAATGGGGATCCAGGCCTAGGGAAGGATATTCTAGCACTTTTAGGATGGATTATGGAGATCTAGCCTTACGTACTGACTTGTTCCCTTGTCTTATCGGGTACCATGCCACCTGCTCAGAAAGCCTTGTTTGCAGTTGAGCTGTGCCCAGGAACTTGTTTTGCCTCTCATTTAGATAATGCTTTAATCACCCTACTTCTCAAATGGGGGTTGTAAAGGACTCAGTGATTTGCTGTAATCCTGATGCTGCCGGGCCACTTTTCTCATTCAGTTAATTTACTTCACTGGTTTGTGAAGGCTGCCCAGTGACAATATTCAGGTAACAGGAAAGAAAGAACAACTCTTCTTGCTGTACAACAGCGAGAGAACTCTGAGTTAGTAGTTAAAGAGTCACTCTGTGAACCTACTGTGGGGTCCAGCACTGATTTGTAGCACCGCCTTCAGCAAGCAGCCTTTGGTTTTGTCTGTCAAGATAGCCCTTCACAAGGGAATCATGGATGCAGAGCTCTTGTGACCTTGGTAGGTGCTAGGGGAGACCACCTCTTCAGGATTAAAAGGGTGGGTGGGAATCATAGAATTCTAATGAACATTGACTTGTGAGACAACACTTGGAGGCTTTTTGTGGAGCCTTTTGAACTCTGGCCAGCCATGCTGGTCATGCTCCTGACATGCCTCCGAGCTGATTCCATGGAGATTTCCTTGCATTTGGTATAGAATGCCTGCTCTCAGATGGTGTTTCACATTCTCATGACTTCAGCCTGCCTGTTCTGAAATGCCAGTGTGCCTGCTGCTCACTCCTGTGCGCTCCAGTGGCTCAGCAATGCTGCTCCCTGCCTGGCGTGGGATTTCCCTCTGTTTCTCAGGGGTGCAGGGTCAGCTTAGCTGTCCCAAGTCTCTGTGTCCTGAAAATCTCTTTCCTCATCACTTGTCAAGAAACACCTGCCTTTTCTCCTCCTCCTCCTCGCCCAGACTTTCTCTCTCTTTTTTTGTGATATTGTTACACTTTAAATCTTCACTAGGACTCGATGCTGAAGCAAAGGTGGTCAAAGGAGGGAGGAAAAGGATATATTCATTCAATTCTAAGGACTCCCTAAAGAAACAAACAAAAAGAAAGAGGAATATTTATCACTGTAGTTCTGCAATTTTGGCATGGCAGAGGTGGTTCTCTTCTCTCAGTCAGAGATAGATTTTTCAGAGCTTTAACACAAAATTTAATATGTCCTTTAGGATATGTGATTGCACAAAATACGCTGCTGTTTTTCTGCTGGAAAGACTGTGCTCATAGCAACAACTTTTCCTCCTACTCAAGTTCGCAGCCCTCAGGAAGCTGTAACGTGGAAGGAAGGCAAATTTCCACATGAAGGAAAAGGAAATAAGCATAACAAAGAACTGAGAGAACCCAGTTCTTCCTTCAGGACAGTGCTTAAGTACTTTGATGTAGTAGCAGAATTTCTTCTTGATGAGGGAGGGCATATCAGCCAAGTCCCTTAGTGACTTATCAAGTGTCCTTCCTCATCAGGTTTTCCACCACACATATATTTATTTACCAAGTATCCTTCCTAATCAGGTTTTCCACCAGACATATTTATTTGCTGTGCCTATCTTTTACGCCCCTGTTCTGTGAGCGAGATATTCTGTTGCAGAACTTTCTATTTAATGCTGGACTGCCCCAGCTCATGAGTGAACCTTCTCTCCTTACTTCTGAAATGCCTCTGTTGTGTTTGTTGCACATTTTCTTGTCCCACTGATTTCTTTGGATGGACAAGATGAGGCACCAAGTGGAACATGTGACTTAAGACCCTGTAAGGAGCCAATGTCAGCTGAAGAAGTGAAGATTACACAGGTCTTGTCTCCAACACTAAATCAATGAGAATGTACACTGTGTCTCATGACACAAAAGGGTGATGGTGAGAGACATGAGCTGCTACCATAAAAAGGACAATTTAGAGTGTGTGTGTGTGTGTGTGTGTGTGTATATATATATATATATATATATCCCCTGACATTTGGAATGTTCTCTTTCCACATGTAGGAGATGTAAGTGTGATTCTAGCTCATATATCCAGGCTGTGATGTGTCAAATGTAAGAGGAAGTTGCAACAGTCTGTTGCTGAGATGACAATGAATGTGTGGGAAAATTGTGGGAACTCAGACCTCACTGCTGAGTGTACACACTTACTCAGTGTACACACCATGCCCTTCATTATACTCATTTTTATATTAATTTTATATCTTTTTTTTTTCCAGCCTGTGATACAGGTTATTGACCTTCAGCATTTGTACAGACTGATAGCAAAGGATAAGTAAAGTACAGATACAAATAATTAATCAGTAGCACCTATGCCCATTCCCCAATTGTTAATTTTGCAAAACATCTTGTTCTATAACATGACAGGTATGGTTTCTTTTGCTTTGAAAGTGAAGTGCTTTAGCGTTCAGTGCTCTGCAGCTTTAAATTCTCATTTAAATGCTTGTCTCCTGAAGGCCACAGTCTTTACCCCCTGAGGCAGAGACTTTGTCCGCTTTCACCAGCTGCTTCATTTTTCTCTTTTCTTCTGATCTTTTTAGCTGGAATTTTCAATCTTCAGTCTATGGAAGAACAAAATTCTGGCATTAAACATAAAATCATATTCCACCTTCATTTCTGAATAGTGCTTATTTGATTCAAGTAAATAACTTTATTTGAAACAAGGAATAGAAAAAATATGATACTTCAGAAAAATATTACTGAGATCAATGGAGGAAAATAAAATTAACCTGTATTTGCTACAAACCCTGAATTTTACTTTTTAAAAATTTTCACTACAAGGGGTTCTCCTTTGTGATCTCAGGCCAATCATCTCATTTTTGCTGTGATAGGACAGGATGCCTTTCTTTCTCCTGGTATCTTCTTCTATTCTTCTGATGATTTTGGACAAAAATAGGCAGAGAGAAATTAGAGAGAAAGCTGTTGTGCTGTGACTGAGTTAGGTTCATTGACTTAGGAAGCTCTGTTTAAAGATTATTCTGGCTCATCCTGATCACACAGATAAGACCTCACAGAAGTGTAAAAGTTCAATCTGTCCTACCAGTGTTAATAAGACAGAACATATTGGCATCTCAGTAATAGAATTTAGGTAGTTTATTATCCAAAGTCCTGCTGAAAAATATTTAACCACTCCCAGCCTTAATTTCCCTAAAATATCAAAGGGATTTAGAAAGCCTAGACAGTGAAAGAGGTTCTGTCATGCACCTGAAGAGGTACCTGAGTGTCTTCAAGAAACTGGGACCACATCTCTCTTTGGTAAATAATTCCTGAACATGTGACCTGTGACTCTTTCCCTCATCAGAGAAGAGGCACACCTTCTGGGTGCAACAGATCTTGGATGCTTTCCCACCAAACTGGGAAATGGTAATGGAAAACTAAGTAATGGAAATTACCCAAAACTGGCTAATAGGAAAGGAATTAGCCTTAAAGACACTGCAACAACAAATATGACACTCTGAGGGAAATCAGTCCCTATTTACAGTGTGCCATGTTTGTTGTAATTCACTATAAAACATTGATCCTTGTGGGTGTAAATGTTATCACACAGAATATTAACAGCATATCCAGCCTTACTTCCTGGTGTTGTCTTGTTGATTCACATCTGATTAGTTCCCTGCCTTTCTTTTCCTTGTCTTCCTCCTCTGATGGAAAGTTTGGATTTCTGCTTCCCAAATGGGCTGGGTGCATTGGAGCCTGACTCTCTGCTATGCAACGTCATCCAGCCGGCTTTCCCAAACTCTGCATTCCTTCTCTTCTGCTTTCCCACTGCCCTTCTGCCAGATGCTGCCTCATTCTGGGCCTGACTTGAGGATATTCTGTCTGATTTGCATCCCACAGCTGCTATTTGATCTCAGTTCTGCTCTTTTCTCCCTCTTCCCTCTGCTAGTTTTGATCTAGTTCCAGGGTTTCATTATCTAATTCATTTGTTCTGGTAGACCTTTAATTTCTTCATTTTTTATTAGGTCTAATGGGAATTGTTTTCTCGCTTTGGAGCTTAGTGATGGCTTCTTTTCCCATTTAATATGTCCAGGCTGCCAGGCACTTGTACCAGACTGCATCTCAGCCTCCAGCAGGCCATGGTTATTATCTGGCTTTTCCCAGCAGTTGTTTGGCTCAGAACCAAGAACGCAGGAGTGCACAAAATGCCTGTGTGGTGTCTGCCCCTGACAATGGGACACAATTACCAGCTCACTTCAGAGATTGTCACCCTCAAAACTCTGCCTTTCTCTGCATATGGCTGGACATGGTTTATTTGTGAGGTTTGCTTGGGAGACAGGCAGGAGAGGTTACACATCCTGCAGCAAAAAACCCACAAACCCTCAGCTGTCTTTTTGCCAGGTTCCAGTCTCAGGAATCCAAAGAGCCATTCTGGTTGTGACTTAAAGATGGCAAGCCCTGAGAGCAGCATGCTGAGGACATGGCATAGGGGCTCAATTTCCGGCCCTTTTGTGTCCCAGTTAAATGTGTGTTTTTTCTCTTAATAATCCTCACCTAGGGCTCCTAGGTACTGTGTATCACAGGTGTAATATACAAGGAATTGTAATGAGTAACTTCTGCTTGAATGAAAAGGATGGTGACTACACACTTGAAAAAGTTGCATTTTAAGTTGTACATCTCCCAAAGGAGATGTAATTGTGATTGTGTCTCGGAGTTCTTCAGAAATACTGTGGTCTACTAAGAGTAGTAGGCCAATAATAATTAAGAGTAAATATTGGTTAGACACGACAGGAGAAAGCAGGAAAAAGGACATGCTGATCACATGAATGATGTGATTTTTAATTTTCCCCCATATAAATGCTATAGATTATGCTAAAGGTTAATTATATGTGTATGAAGCTTTTGGAAAAATGGGACCTTTTTTTTTTTTTCTTTTCATGGAGAAATGCAGGGAATGTGAATATTTCCAAGATTCTTTACAAATCCATCTTACATTGATGTCTTGTGGGTGTTGAGGTGCTGCCCACACTTGGGTAGCAAGGTCACTGTGTGGAGACCTCAGAGCAGCCTTCTGGTATCTGAAGGGGCCTCCAAGCAAGCTGGAGAGGGACTTTTCATCAGGAACTGTAGTGACAGGACTAGGGGGAATGGCTGCACACTGACAAAGAGCAGGTTTAGGTTGGATATTGGAAAGAAATTGTTCCCTGTGAGGGTGGAGAGACCCTGGCACAGGCTGCCCAGAGCAGCTGTGGCTGCCCCATCCCTGGCAGTGTTCCAGGCCAGGTTGGATGGGACTCTGAGCAACGTGGTCTGGTGGATGAATTTCTTCCCACTATCCAATCTAAACCTGCTCTCTGTCAGTGTGAAGCCATTGCCCCTTGTCCTGTCACTCCAGGCCTTATCAAGAGTCTCTCTCCATCTTTCCTGTGGGCTCCTTTCAGGGAGTGCCACAATGAGGTCACCCCAAAACCTTCCCTTCTCCAGGCTAAGCAATCCCAATCCTCTCAGCCTTTCCTCACATGAGGACTTTCCTCACAGTTAACTTTTTGTTTTATTCTGTGATTTTGGAAAACAACATTGCTGGTTTTAGCTGGGGTAGGATTAATCTTATTCCTAGTGGCTGGAATGGGGCTGTAGTTTGGATTTGTGCTGAACACAGGGGTGATAATACAGAAATGTTTTTGTTATTGCTGGGCAGGGATTGCACTGAGCCAAGGCCTTTTCTACTTTTCCTACTGTCAAGCTGGTGAAGGAACTTGGGGGTGCTTAGGGATTTGGTAGGAGACACAGCCAGGTCAGGTGACTCCAGCTGACCAAAGGACATTTCAGACCAGCTGATATCATGCTCAGTATATAAAAGGGAGGGAGAAGAAGGAAGGTGGAAATGTTTGGGGTGATGGCTTTTTGTCTTCCCAAATATGTGTGATGGACCCCTGCCCTCCTGGAGGTGGTTGAACATCTGCCTGCCCTCCCTTGTTTTAGTTCATTTGTGCACACAGCTTTTGCTTTTCCTGTTGAACTGTCTTTGTCTCAAAACATGAATTTTCTCACCTCTACCTTTCTGATCCTTTCCCTGATTCCTGTGGTGAGGGGGTGAGTGAGTGGCTGCTGAGTGGACACCAGGACAGGAAAAGGGACAAGGGACCTTGACACTCCAAGGACAGATCTGAAATCAGGCTTTGGGCTAGGTGGAAAGAAACAACTTTTCCTCATTCAAGCAGTTGCATTCTGTTACAGATTTGTTGGAGCAGTTAAACAAAACCCATAATTTTTGTGTTTGGAAATCTTTATTGTCCCTCATTTTTTATTTGAAGGGGAGGAGGAAGGACTGCAGTGTGTCCAGGCTCTGGCTGTGTAGAGGAACAGGTTGTGAGGATATGTGCACAATGAGTTCAGCCAGGTATCCCCATTCTTATATAAGGATATAGGTACATGGAACAACCAAGATATCCATCAAGGCCTCACAAGTCCTGTATGTTGTCAGTAACACTATTTTAAACCAAAACATTTTTCACTTTTACCAAAGAAAAAAAAATTCTTTAAATCACAGTTCCAGTGAAAACCTTTCTCCAAGTTATCACAATTTAGTTGTGTTTACTTGGTACAGCCTTACCTGTCCTAGCAACATTTAGGTGCATGGAGCAAAACAAATCATTCTCACAGAGTATTGATGCAAGGAAATAAATTAATTTTAAACAATCTGTAGCAACAAGTTCTCTGGACAAGGCCTGTGCAGTGCTAATCCTTACTACAGGATTAGGTGCTTTGTTATAGCAAAGTGTCGATGTTGTGGCCTGAGCAGAACTATCTGTGCTTGGTTTGATAACGGTGGGGCTTCCTTTTGTTTTTCTCAGTGTGATTTGACATATCAGACTTCCAGCTCCTCAAACCCCCCCTAGAGAGCTCTTGTGTTCAGCCTCCCATGGAGAATTGTCACTTTCAGGAGGTGCCTGTCTCTAGCCATTAAAATAATTTAGACCCTCAGGATATCTCCAGTTTTTCTTCAGAGCCTTCCCCAGTGCTCTCCCATTCTTTTGCTCCAGTCTTGCAGGTCCTCCTGAGTATTTCCCAGTTTCATATTCAGCTTTTGTACTTGGCTCCAGGTTTGGTAGTTGATTGGCTCCCATAACTGAGAAAGGTGGCACAGCTTTATCAGACACAAAAAGGGTTCTTAATTTGTAGCTTTGTTAAAAGCTTTTGATTTAAAAGGATAATTAATGCAGCCAAAGGTCTCAAACACAGTTATAGCCACATTTGCATTAAACAAAGAAACCCCCCTTACAAACAATGAACTTTTTGTGTTTTGTAGTCCTGTTTACTTTTCAAATGAACTTTTCCCTTCTCATAATCTTGTTCAGAGGGTGAAACAAACCTACTTAATATATTCTACACTTCACTTGTTCTGGCAAAATGAACAGGATTTGTGCTCAAGTTCCCTGGAAGTTTTCAGAAAAGCTGCTTTTAGCTCTGCTGGTGGCTCAGCAAGGCTGATGGGTGATGGTAGTTCAGAACAGCTCTGTAGGTACTTGAGACTGTTCTTGGGAGGGGAAAAAGCTTTGAACCCAGCCTCTCTTGTTCTGCTGATCTTTCCCTAGAAGCCCAAGACAATTCAAAATGGTGAAAAACATCTCTGAAAGTAACTATTATTTTTTCAATTATGTCCTAATCTATAAAATCATTGAAAATCAAACAAATGTATCACAAAGGTCAGATATTGTAGTCATTAATTTGAGCAAGTAACAGTCACAATTGCAACTGCCTGAAAATCAATAAATTAGGTGGGAAACTGGGGAGATCTGTCCCTTAGCAAAGACATCAAATGAATATAATCACGTCAATAATCATGTAATGAAATAAACAGGGCATGAAGACAGATCTGCAAAACACTAATCTCTAGTCCATTTAATGCTAAACCTTTGACAGGAACATTTTCAGCAAAATGACTGATTGAATTAATTAAACATTCTTAACATCAAACCCAAACTTGTTTACCCAAGAGTACTTGAAGCAAATTTAGATTCCTGGGTCTCTATGCCTCGAATATGATATGGTTGATGTGACCTCTCTCAATTTACTTGCTTTTTGATCCTGTAGTATTTAGGTGATTTCACTTCCTCTTGCAGAGTACAGCATGGCCTTTGCCAGATCTTTTCCCTGCCAGATGCCTGGCAATTTTGAAAGCAGGAATTCCATAGGTTATAAGTTTAGGAAATGGTGATAGATGTCTTTTTCATAAGAGCTCATCTGTGTGTGCTCAGACACATGCTTAGAACTTCAAAAACATCAGTTAGTATGGTAACAGGGTATCCAACCTGTAGGAAAACAGGAAAAAAGATGCAAATGGTTCCTTAAAATCAGAAGAAAGATTAATTCCTTGATTTCAGTCTTTGGATGTTTTGGGGTCAGGCAGTCATCAGACATTACCTGTTCATGACTCACCTTGATGGCATTATTTGGAGTGCCTAGGCTGGTTGAGTCACTGCTTCATCTTCTCTTCCCAAGCTCAAAAGCAGGAATCACTCATTGCCACTGGCACAGTGGCCTGGAAAAAAAGAGCACCATCTTCTGCCTCCAGCTGAGCCTTCAAGGCAGTGATTGTGATTGTGCTGCCCTGCAGCCCCTCAGCCCAAGGTGTGCCCAGTGAACCAGGAGGTGCAGATCCCTACAGCTCTCTCTTTTCCCCTTGTTATCCTGCTTGTCCTCCTCATGGCCAGCTGGGAAACCTCACTGAGCCTGGCAGCTCCTTTTTAACATCCCCTCTCACAGCCACAAGCCAAGCAGGCTCTGAAAATAAATAAGGAGTGGGATAAACAGGAGGTGAATTTACGGAAGCTGCCTCAGCCCCCAGCTCTGGCCACCACTCGACACCAGCACAGTGATTTTTCTTCACCCACATTCTCAAATTTAAAGGGCTTGACATGTTCTGGATTGTGGCTGATGGTCCAGTCAGTGGTTGCTGCTCCTAATCCATGCTTCTACATCTCCATACATTTTTAATACACACTCTTGTTTCTCCTAAAATAGACATAGATGTGTTTTGGGAACTGTCACAACCCCTGTTTTACCAGGCAATGAATCAGAGAATGAATCATAGTGTCACTTCTATCAATTTGCTAATCAAGAAACAAAGTGCTTATTTAGGTTGCTAGCCACATAAAGTTCACGCAAGTTAAAGGAGAGTAAAACATAAGTGAACACATAGTCTGAGTCCTCTGCAAATTGTGAGTTTGATGGCATGTTAAGTAAATGTACCTCAGTTCCTGAATTTTTTTTGCATAAGCAGAGTACAAATTCTAAAATGATATTTAAAACATTACTGTATTCCTAAGAGAGTCTGACTGTAAGAAATCAGTGTGCTAAATGAAATGCTTCAAGGATGAATCAGTACAAGAAAGCAAAAATTTTCTGTGGATTTTTTGATGCAGGACATGCAGGACTCACTTTTTGAAATGTTATGACTTTTTAGATTGGCTGAGATTTCCTTTTCTGAATTGCTAGTCAATCCAGAAGGATGTTCCCTAGTATTTATTGCTTCAGTCCCCACATTTTAGCCCAATTTAGAATGTAAATTAGTTCTCACTATAGCAAGTTATTTTACAGTACCAGCATTACTTTTGTTAACAGCTGAATGCAGAACCCTTTAAAGTTCTTGAGCTTTTCTCACATTGAGAATAAGACATCAATTTGCTGCATCTGGTACAAAATAATTCCTTCCATCTCTACCCATGTCTTGGCTCAGTGCTGCTGGGATCATCCATCACAGGAAGAAAGGTGCATTTCCTTTACACATCTCCAATCACTTTTGACTCTTTAAAGATCCTCCCCTGATGCTACAAAGTACCGTGCCAAGGCCCCACAGTTGTGGTTGTTTCAAACATTTTTCTGAAATTACTGAGTTGATTTTATGTGAGTAAAATCACCTTATCATTCAGAACAGTAGTTTTTACATTATGTTGATGTTTCCAGCTAAGGGCTCAGTTAAAGGACATTTCACCTGCTGATCCAGCAGCCTGGATAGAAATGGGATTAAGGTGTGAAAGAGGAACTGCAAAGAGGGAAATGCTCAAGGAAGGGGTACAGATATCCTGTTTAATGCACTATTGAAGGCCATGAAATCCGAGCAGGACTGCAGGTGGATGGAGTTGACCTCTGTCATTCTGCAGCTTCATGGTAAAGGCAGGCTGTGCTCTGTATTGAATTTGAAACCTTGTCCCCTGTGGCTAGCAGGGGTGGCTGAGCTATAGAGGGCACACTCTACTCTCTTTTCCCAAGGATCCAAGATATGCTTCTTTCCCGCACCCCCGCCCCCTGGCCTTTGCCTCCTCTTCCGAGCTGATTTAGCAGCTGCTGTCCTGGGTGTGCCCCAGTGGGATTGGGCCGTCCCTGCTCTGATCCATTTCCTTCCAGCGGCGGAGATGGGGTGCGGAGCTCCGTGAAAGGTAAAGGCCTGGCTGGGATGTGCTGCTGGCCTGGAGGGCACGGCTGCCAGCCCTGTGTGTCCTTTCCCTGGTGCCCCCGTCACCACCCCCGCTCAGCTTTTCACGGCCACTGCAGGCATCTCCATCACTCATCTGAAGTCTGGGAAAGAAGGCAGTAAACAAAATTTGATCAGGAGGTATGGGATGAACACCTACTTTCCCAAATGCATTGTTACGGTACAGAGGAGGAGGTGGGAAAAAATAGATGGGACAGAAATGCTGGTGAAAATTATGTTTCCTTTTTCGGTCTGCTCCGAGGAGATGTAAATACCCTGGTGTGGTGCTTGATCAGAGTATAGCACAATCTTTTCAAGCTCTGTCTCCTAACAGCCTGGGGTTTTTTAATATCAAAGACTGTGATAGATGAGTAATGTCATGATTTACTCTCACAATTAACAGACAAATATCAGGTATATAGGTTAAGAAAAGTTTTATAGATCTTTCACCCCCTGGCATTGTTATCAAGGGAGAGCCAGGGCTGGGACATCTGGGAGGGTCACCTTGTCACTATGGCGACATCTGACCTCCAATCAGGATTTGAGGAAGTAAACTCCACCACTGGACAGTGAAGAAGGGGTCGATGGACAGAACTTTGGGAGGGCAAAAGGGTTAAAAGGCAAAACCTGCATTGTGTGGGCAAGCACCCAACCTCAATGGGTGGGGAAAATCCTTTGCTCCTGGTACTGTAACATTTTTCTCTATTCAGTCTTCTGTTGTATTTTTGATAAGGTTTAATAAACCTTTCTAAATTCATGAAATGTGAGTAGCCATTTCTCACAAAGATATAACCTTTTGACAGTCTGCCCCTTCTCCTGAACATGAGAGTGCAGGTAGATTTGTAGCCATGGCTGGAGACATTTTACCATTGAATGACCACAAACTGTTCCTGCTAATACCATATTTTTACTCCTAACATTTTACAACAGTATGGACACAAATTGAATCCCAGGTGCTCATGGCCCATCTGCAAAGTTAGGGCTATACAAATCAAGTTTTTCTACAGAGAATGCAAGGACTGCTGAGCCACAGCTCCATGGGACACTTGTCTTCAGAGCTCCACAGAAAGGTGTTCAAGCCTACCTAAAGATGCTTGAGATGTGGGATTTAGTGCAAAAGATGAGTACATCCCTTCTCTGGCCTGCCTTTCAAAGTTAGAAGCAATCACATGCCATATATCATGCTTTGTCTTATTTATCTCTTCTTCCATTTCAAGGAGTTGTTACTTAGCAGAGAGAACAATTTCTAACTTGGCACAATTTTCTGGTTCTCCCCCTTTCAGCTGTACCCATCCTCTGTTTCTTCTTTAAGCAGGCCAGGCCCACGTGTGTGGACATGGGGTGTAGCTCAGTGGTGCTCTGCTCTGTGTCACTTGGCACTTTTATCCAGCTCTCAGAGGTGCTGAAAATGCTGTAAGCACATGAGGTATCGCACTGACCTCAATTGTGCTTGTTTCCTGTTTCAAGACTGCTTTTTATTGCCAAGTAGTGCAAAAAAAATTCCCACATTAGAATAAATGAGATGCAGGTCATAGATTTATGGATACAATACCACAGCTAACAAAATTAATATACCACAGCTAAAGAAATTAATCTAAAAATACCCTTCAGTTTTCCTGGTGGAGGATTATGTGCAGATGAGGCCCAACAATATGTTCTTTATGACAAATGGGCACTTCTTTTTCTACCTGTAAATTTACAGCATTTTGGACCTTGTCTGTGTGATGCTGATTTAAACTTGTCTAGTGAAACAAGCTCAATATCTATGTGATTAAATGAATGCTAATCTCACGCTGTCCCAGTTTAATGGCATTTGTTTTATTTTATCTCAAGTTAATTAATGATTTATCTGAGGTCACACCTTCAAAGGGCTGAAGTAAAGCTTTGTTTATTTGTATTTGTTGGTTTGGGTTTGTTGGATTTTTCTGAGGTTTTTCTGTGAACATTTCACAGTCAGCTGCAGTGTTTTGTGATGCTGTTGCCCCTTCTGGAAAGGATTTCCCCACCACATGCATTGGTCAGAATGCACTTGCTCTTCTCACGCACTCCAGGGAAATTACGCCTCTTTGTGTGCATATCTAGGGAAGTGGGAGCACTGGAAGTTACCCTGAAACATGTGAGAAATGCTCCCACATGCCTTTCCCCAGACACTGCTGGAAAGCAGGGACTTGGCCAGGACACTGCTAACAAATAACAAAGGTCAGTGACATATTGACACAGTGCAGCTGCTTCTGACTCAAATGTGAGTTCAAGATTTTTCTGTATCAGTTTTTAAACTGATTGAATTGGTATCTGCAGTTTCCTGGCTAGACAATGCCTCACTCGTAAATCCAAACAAATCTGGGAAAAGTGGGGCATGACAGTGTTTCACTGATAAACTCTGTGGTTTTTTTCAGCTGTTGTGTGTCTGAATTACAGTAAAAGAAATGTTAGATATATAAAGGGGGGGGGGGGGGCGGGGAAGGAGCACAATCTCCCTCCTGCCCCAAACTCCAAAAAAAGAAATCTTCCAATGTATATTTTAGAAAGTAAGCCCTGAAATGCTTTCTGGATGGTTTAGGTGAAACAATGTCCTCAGGAACACTCACTCCTCTGTGAGACATTTCACTGATGCCAAGGTTCACTTTGTGCTTTGGAAAGTCTGTCTGAAAACTGATTGTGTTTTCCCTGCATTCTAAAACCACTTTTAGAAAGTGTCAGAAATAACACTAAAAAGTGTGAGAAAAACCACTGTGAGAATTAACACTATGAAATACTTTTCCAATGCTCCAGGATAAAGGGGCATTGAAGTGACTGACTATTCATAGATAGTATTTTTTGTTTTCCATCCTTTTAATTCACACTGTAATTCTTTACGTAGAAGCATCACTAAAGACTTGTAACATACTTAGTCTTAATGCAGAGTGCTCCTGTCCAACAAAATTCTAGAGGCACAAAAGGGATATGGATTTTTCTTTAATCCAGGTGCTGATCATGCACTTAAATGCCTCATGTGACCGAGGGTGTTTTATAAGTGGAGCTTCTTATGGAGGGTGAGGTGAAAGGTAGAAGCCCAGCAGTGCTATTGCTGGATTTAGAGAGCTCAGTGCTTTGCAAGGAGGACAGGGGTTAAATCACTCTCCTTTCTTCTCTAGAGCTGGAGGGGTAGAAGGATCTTCCCACAAGACCACAGGAAGAGCTGTGAGAGGGGCTCAGGTCTGTGTAGCCCCAAGGACCACAGAAGTCCCAGTGATGACACAATTTAAAGACATCTAAGTGTGGACACATTCAATTATTCACTTCTGTGAGTGCCAATTAAGATATAGACATAATTAATAAATTGGAATTAACTTGTCAGGGAAAGCATATTTGAAGCCTTGTTGCAATCACAGAGGTATTTAAAGTGTCTTCTCATTCTGCTTAGTTTTGTGTGAACAAAATTTCATGTTGTCTCTTAAAGCAAAAACACTGGATTTGGTCCTTCTTGTTTTTTCTCAAGTAGATAGTTGCCATTTATTTGTCTGTAGTCTTTTAGCTATTTTCAGAACAGGCTGTATGCTACAATTTTATGTGAAAAGCAGGGTTCAAGATCCATAGGAGGTCAGAGAAACTCCTCTTGGGGCAGAGAACAGCCAAGGACAGATCTAAATCAGAGGTCACCGTGCAGTGCAAGGGTGAAAAGGAACACAATCCTTGGCCTGCCTGCCCATCCAACACTTTTTTGCTACTCTATCTGAAGGGGTGGAAGTGGATGGGGCAGGCATGGGGGTGGTGCCTAGGTTCCAAATCCAGGCGAAGCAAGGGAAGAGCACGCCAGGTTTTCTCTAGGATACACAAGTTTGCAAATATTAGGGCCAGTGGAGTCACAAGGCTGGCTTTGTTGATTTAATACTATTCAGCTGTTCCCTGTTTCCATGTAACACTACACCTTTCTAGCAAAACTATTTATTATCCCATATTAATAATAGCAGTGTTTTTTTCAAAGTCACCTACCACGACCTGCCCTCACATCAAGGTCTCAGACTCTCTTGTGGGATTCTGGGAAGGAATTGTCTTATCTTACCCAAAGATTTCAAGGTTTATGAGGTAGCATAAAACTCTGCCTGTGTGATATTTCTGTCCCTAAACCAGAGCTCCCATTTGGCTGTAAAAGCCTTGCAGCACAGAATATTCTTTGTCATTGGCCCAGTGATTCTCAATTGAAGTGGCTTGTTCTCATTACAGCCAGGGAGTAGCATCTATTACCAGAAAAGAAACCACACTGAGCTTGGACAGCCAAAGCTAGTGAGAAAATTTAGGGCCCTTTGTGATGGCTATGACAGGACATTGAATTATGTGTGTCTGTTATCTCATTAGTTCCCAGTTCACCTTTTTTTTTTTTTAAATCAATTTATTTTAGAATTTACTAGAAGACTCTAAAGCTTTTTTTCATTTTTCCTGTCTGTATGTGCTGATTTTCTTCAGAGGAAGGACTCCATGGGCTAAAACACAGCAGTCAAACTATCCTTTACCGTTTCACTTCAAGTAAATTATTGCCTATTCCTGGAACTGGACAGCATTTTGATTTAAGTACATTTTTGGTTATGTAAAATATCTGTTATGATTGAAGTTATGGATTAAGAGATTTTTGTCTTTGGCTTGTTTAGCTAGGCATTCCATATTTGAAACTAGAGTTTGACATCTCTAGCTAGGAGCATTTTCTAATTAAAGAAAATATTCTTTTGAGGTCAGGCATGCATTAGTAGCCTTCAAAATAAAATTTGGAAACAAACAACCAACCACACAAAATAAACAACAAATCCCAAACATGTTAGTCTAACAGTATATTAAGAGGATTTTTTTTATTTAGGAAAAATACATTAAGTGCTTCAGGAAAGAAAATGTTTATTTCTGATTTTGAACTGGATATATTATTCAGATCTGATATGCACATCTATTTACCATGATTTAGCATTCTAGTGAAGCTGTACTCTCAGGAAAACAGGTTAGAAGGATAACCTAGGTTCAGAAAAAAAACTATGAGCCAATTTATCTTGTGTAATATGAAATCTGTTTGAGAAAATCCTTTTTGACTTCTTAAAGATTGATTTCTTTTTCATGAGCAATTTTAAAGAAGAAATTATCTCTCCTGATAGAAAGCAAGGCAGCTCCACATTATTACAACAGACAAAAAAACCCCACCGCAAACAAAGAAAAAACAAATGACTAAACAATTGGGTTTTTACTCATGGTCCCAGTAAAACCATTGCTGAACTGAGGTGCTATAAGATATCAAATCATCCTGAGTATAATCTGAGCTCCACCAAAAATCACTCATGTGACCTTGTGAGTTTTCTATCATTTCCAAAACTGGCCGTCTAAAATGGCAGGCACCTAAATCTGTAACCTCAGTTCTGCCCCTTTGGGAAGGTTAGAAGTAGGGGGGTGGATTTGTGACTTGGAAGGAGTCTAATGACCAGTATCGACAAATATATTTTTTTCTATTTTAAGGGTCATCACACTTTAAACAAACCAAGCAGCTCAAACCTCACAGTTCATTGGTTGCTTCAACTGCCTGAGTATAAACAACATTGTTCTGTGCAGTTTCACATGACCTAATGCTATTTTTAACCTAATTTCACTAATAGGTGACAAAGGCACTTAATACTTCTCTCATTAAAGGTCCTCTTGCTGCCGTTGCCATGGGGCTGTGTGCTCTGAACCCACGCACAGTCCTTCACCTCTCAGCCCTTAGGGCCACAAACAGGGAAAGAGGTTCCACCTCATCCTGGAGGTCCTTTGTCCCTTGCCTCCCACCTTGATGGCTCTTTGTGCAAGGTCAGTCTGACAGAGTATATCCAATATCTGTAATATCCCTGGAATTCAGATTTTGGAGTTTTAAAGCTGAGAGTGCACAGCTAGCACAATACATTTCTTTTCTGCACTCGTGGAAAAGTGGACTGTCACTTTTGTTGGGCTGGCTGCTCATGCAAATTTCTCAGGCTGATGGACTTTGAGATCTGTGAGGGTGTCTTGTTACAAATCATAGAGTCACAGAATGGTTTGGGTGGGAAGGGACCTTAAAAACCATCCACTTCCAATCCCTGCTCACGGCAGGGATACCTTCCACTAGTCCAGATTACTCAGAGCCCCTTCCAACCTGGCCTGGAACATTTCCAGGGATGGGACAGCCACAGCTTCTCTGTGCAACCTGTGCCAGGGCCTCACCACCCTCACAGGGAAAAATTTAATCCCAATATCCCATCTAAACCTCCTCTAGTGTGAAGCCATTCCCCCTTGTCCTGTTACTCCAGGCGCTTGCCAGGAGTCTCTCTCCATCTTTCCTGTGGGCTCCCTTCAGGCACTGGAAGGCCACAATGAGGTCACCCCAAAGCCTGAACAATCCCAATTCTCACAGACTTTTTAATGTGGATATTTATGCACACATATGCATCATGCTATTGTACAGGAAACTGGGCATACTCCTTAAATCCCTCCCTTTCAATCTCCAGCTGGAGGTACACAGGCTGCTGCTGATTATTTTTCCAAGGACCAAAGCTGTGTTTGCTCTCACCTCCAAAACATAGGCTGCTGCTTTGTAGTTAAATCCTCTGCCCCTGGTCATTTTGCATGCAATTACTTTGAGAAAACCCAGATGTGGATACCTGATACAAGATCTACTTTTCGTAGCTTTGTTGTGAAAATTGTTGGAAGTTTGCAATATTGCCATGGGGGGGGGTGGGGGTGGGGGATGGTGGTGAATCCAGCATGTCCAGCCTCTGAAAATCTCTGCAACTGGTGCTGACTCACTGGATTACTCAATATTAGCATGTAGAAACCTAGCGGTGCACTCACTTTTGCAGAATCCACTAATTAATACTTGCATAGGAACCATCCAAGGCATTAAAAATACCCCTTGACAAGTCTGTCCTTGCTGTGATCAGAGAAGTGACCTCAGGAGGAATTTTCAGCAACTGCTACATCAAAAGGGGATTTTCCTTCTACTTATCATTCTCAAAGGCTCAAAGCCATGGTACATCAATAATAACTCATGTTTGTGTAATGTGATGCCACAAACCATAAAAACTTCAAGAAGTAACTTGTTCTAGTAACCAGGGAAACCACAAGCAGTGGAAAAAATGTGCTTTTCTACCTCATGAGAAAAAGACACAAATGCTGATCAGTGCTGAGTACAAATCTGTGTCTTTTAAGTGAAAGGTGAATTTCAACTTCCCATTGCACTCCCTGTAAAAACCAATTTCAAACCTAATAATGGGGACCTTCTGTTTGTTCCACCTTTGAAAATTCAATTTTTATATTTACTGTGATGAGAGGGAAATTCTATGCCTGCCATTTCATGTTTGTTTCTTATTTATTCCTGTTAGCACAATAAAGGATTGGCAGGCAGGATGTATGCAAAGCCAGATGGAATAAGGGAGCAAAGTGGGTGGCCACAACTTTAATAAGATGTGTCCTCTTTGCAGATTATTCCTGTCATGTTATCCTTGGCTAGACAACCACTTGCTGGTAAGAGCAGCCAGAGTGACAAAAGAGCTGCTCCTGAAAAGCTCCTTTTTTTCCCTGCTAAGTACTTTCAAGTACTTTTTTCCTGCTAAGAAAGGAAATATGGCATGTTAGCTCTGGAAGTAGAGCCTGAAGTTGGGCACAAATTTTCCAATCCCTGGTACTTCAAAGAATCTAATAAATCATGGTACTGGATAATTACAGAAGTGTCAAAGGAAAGGCAGAAGATGTTGTATGGTGATGTCCAGGGACTATTGTGTTGTCAAATAATAAGGAAGCAAAGAAACAATTTTCCATACCTAACTGAAAGAGGTCAAAAATGCTAATTAGCTGCTAGATTTTTGCAAGGCTCTTGCTGCTTTCTTGATGTGTCAAAGTCTTCTATTTTCAAAAGCAGTAGAGTACTCATTACCTTTAAATGTTATTTAGTGTCATTAACCAGCTTTCAAGATTCTGAAGATTTCACATTTAAAGTCTTCACGCTTGGAAAATATGGAAATTGAGATTTGAACATATTTTCTTACCAAGACTGGCACACTTCATAAAGGCCATGTTGAAAAATAAAATCTAACGAATAATTTACATAAATATTATGTAGGTTATTGAATGAAGTAACTGATTTAAGGGGTCTTGATTTAAATAAGCCTGATTCCAATATTGTTATTCAAAAATGTTGTGCAGCAGCATGCAGTGACAGCCCATACATTGCAACTGTGTTGAGAGATTGTATGAATCATGCATTTTACGTATGTCAATATATATATTTTCCATATATTAGTACATAGAGACCATGACTGAAGAGGTAACAGCTGAAAGGGTTAATTATACTATCTCAATTGGTTTGCCTTGTTAAAAAGAACACTAAGTTCCAGGCTGATCAAAGTTATACACCTGAGTATTATTCATCTGCTTCCAGCTATGAATGGTGATCTAATTAAACATTTTATCAGTACCTGATAAAGGGTCTGTCACCTAAAGCCTCTTTATTTTAACACTTTATAGTGGATGTCATAATGACCATCTTCTCTATTTTTATTTGCTTTAAATGGAAGTCCAAGCAACTCCTAGTCTGCGTTCATCATCGTGCAGAATGATCCTTTGTTCTTAAGGCCATAGTAAATGGGAATACATGGGTCTCCTGCAGGCAATTCCTCAACAAAAGTGGAAAAGAAAAGCATATTTTTGGGGAACAGACACCCTGGTTTGCCCAGCTCACTTGATACCCTGCTGCATAGACTGAATACAAATTTGTTGTTGTAAGAAGAGATTTTATGCCTTTGTTTGGGGCTGAGTCCAAGTGCACCTTTTGTGCTTCTCCAGCAGTTTGGTTAGAAATGAGATCTAATATTTCTTCTCCCTGACACAAACACCCAGTGCTTTCCACAAGCCTTTGAAGTACGATGGGGATTTCACTGATGCATATCACTACAAAACTGATCCACCATCTGGATGTGCCCACTGCATTCATTTTCTATGCCTCATTGTATCTAGCAGCAAGAATTAGCTGGGACCTTTTAGGAAGCTTTATCCAGTTAAAACACAAGATAAATTTAGATTTCTTTTGTTCAAAATGTAGTTTAAAATATAGAACAGAATTAACTGACAGGGATTTTGCAATCTCAGAACCAAGAAAAGATTTTCTTAATAAATGAAGACAATAGTAGCTAATATATATGTGCACAATAGAAAACTTTTCTAACAAGGTTTGCTTTGTTAAGAACTCCTCTTCAGACCGTAGCCCTGCTTATCTTTCCAGCAGCAGCCTATTACACTGACATTTCACAAGCTGTGCCAGGTAAATCTATATGGGGCTGGGTTCCATATTTCAATGGCCTTTAATCTAAACTTGCTTGTATTCAGAATCCTTTAGTCTATTCTGGCTTTTATCTTGCTGGTTGCCTTTGTTAATGGGTTATTTCCATTTTCTCTTTCAACTTAATGATTGTGACTAGGAATAAAGAAGTGTTTCCATCCCAGACTTCAGAACTGCAGGACCAGCTGTTTGCCTTGTTGCATCTGGTGTGAACTGGGGTGCACTTAAAAACATGAGACAGTTTATATCCACATTATTTGAGAAAGGTTTAAAAGCTTTTCAAGTTGAAGTTTTATATCGGTTGCTTTTAACACCAGCCAAAGAAACTTGTGCTATAACTGGCTTTTGTTTGCATGCCCATGACACTGGATATTAGGTTTGAAGAGTTAGCACAGCCATCTCATCAGTGTTGTGCAATGGGACACTCATATCTCTCATATAAAATTGATTTCCTTGTAGTGTTTTGGTGGATCAGCTTCGGGAATGACCTTGGCCTGAAAATGTGGAGAGGTTTTGGAAAACAATAATATTTTCACTGCCTGAAATTAGCCATAAGTAAAATGTAGCGTGTATATCTCTCTCTATATATAGATTCCTCTGAATACAGTAAAAAAGAAAAATAATAAAGCAGTTTCCTGATGCTGTGGAATTTTCCAAAGGAGATTTTGTTCTTCATCTATTCAAAAACTATGCAAATGTCTAGCCTTCTTAGAAAATGAACTGGAAATTAAAGGGGTTTTAACCCAAGAGATACCTGTAAAAGGGTAGGCAGAGCAAGCAAACACTTTAAAGTGTTCCCACATTTGTGGGCATGATACTTGAAGTTATTTTAAACTGACACATTAAAATAAAAGATATTTAGTTCACCTGAAGTCAAATAGTAAATACTTAATTTGGAGTCCAAAAAAAAAAAAAAAGAAACGTAACTTCATTTCAGATATGTACAGAATTCACTGCAGAAAAATCCATATTATAAAAAGTGTTTGATTTGATTCTATCAAATCTTTTCAAAACCATGGGTGTTTTCCAAATGAGTCAGAGCAGTTTTGAAAGAACTTCTTTTAATATAGATTTTTGAGTAAGATTTTATTTTTAATAGACATTTTTAAAAAGATACTGTTCTTGCCTTCATACAAATCAGGACTTCTTGCACACAGAAATATAAATTTACAAAAGTCCAGGAGTTAGGGGAAAGAGCAGGAGATAGGACTGTCTTAAAGCATTTTCAGAGAGTTATGGAACACGAATCATAACCACAACCCAAAGACAAATGCTGAAATCTTCCTCATGGACGTCTCTTTATCACCCTTCTCCTTCTTTTTGATTTAAGTAAGGTTGGGGTGCCTGAAGGGAACCAACAAGGAAGATGGAGAGGGATTTTTTTACAAGGGCCTGGAGTGACAGGACAAGGGCTTCACACTGACAGAGAGGAGGTTTAGATGGGATATTAGGGAAAAATTGTTCCCTGTGAGGATGGTGAGGCCCTGGCACAGGTTGCACAGAGAAGCTGTGGCTGTCCCATCCCTGGCAGTGTTCCAGGTCAGGTTGGATGGGGCTCTGAGCAAGCTGGGCTAGTGTAAGCTGTCCCTGCAGGGGGACATGCAGGGGCTTGAAATGAAACCCATGGCAGGGGGTTGAAATGAAATTGTTTTTTAGGTTCCTTCCAACCCAAACACTTCTGTGATTCTGTGATTTATGTGGATGTCAACAGGCCTGAGGTATTGTTTGGGAGCCTGTGTAGGTGATGTAGGATCTATTTCTCATTATCCGATTAGGCCATTGGGCAGTTCTTAATACTACTTAATCCAAACCAGATTGGAGAAAGTTCTTTGGGGTCAGTCTGGAGGACACCTGATCCCTGAAAGCTTGTTGTCATGCCCATCCCTTTCAATGCTCAGGCCTGCTCTCTTCCTTTGAAGCCCTAAAATTCCTCCTCAGGCAAGGCTTGTGCAGGCACTTGGTAAACCCCAGAATCTCCAGGTATGGGCCACCCAGTGCTTTGGTGGTGAATTCAGCAGTGTGAGCCCCAGGGCATGCTCAGGCAATGGGACAGTGCTCTGAGCCAACCCAGAAAAAAGTTGCTGATCTGCTGCTGGCCAGTGGGAGAGGACAACTGAGAAGGCATCTGAGCAGGATGTGCCTGAAAGCTTTCTAAATCAGGGCTGAGCAGAGGGGTGGTAACCACATGGTGTGGAATCTGCCATCCCACACGTGTTGCAGAGTAAGGTAATGAATGCACTCACTGACAGGGCAGTGTGGTTTGATTTAAGCAGCAGGGGTGGGGCTGGAGTGTCCCAGCTGTCCTGTGGAGCAGCTCAGGGGAGCCCAGCTGCAGAAGCAAGAGGGAGGAAGTTACTCACACCCTCCAAATCAGAAGGCTAGCATCAGAAACCATGGACCACTCCTGTGCTTTTCAGGGGTTGAGCAACCCTTGCTCATCAGGTTGTGGCAGCCCCCAGAAATGCCATGTATGGTTGGCATGGGGCAGCTTAGGGGTACTAGGGAGTGATTGTAAATTAAATGCTGGGATTCCCACTGAGACCTGGTGGCTGATTATCACCATGAGAACACTGCTCTTTTTCACAGCCACTTAAAAAAAAAACAACTATGAAGACTCCAGGAAGGCTAAAATTATTTTAAAAGCGGGACCTTTTTCTTTAGTTAAGGGTAATGAAAATTCAATCACAACAGAGCTGCTGAGTCTCAGACTGGAGCAAAGTCGAGAAATCTGATCAAGTCCCTGCTAAAGCCCTGTGGGGGCATGTCCAGCTCTTGCAAAACCCTCAGCTGCCTGACGAGAGACGTGTAAACACACATTTGCAGACAGTTGTGAAAGAACCACCTCCATTCACTGGGAGCTTGAGTCACATTCTAGCTGAGACCCTCTTTGCCCAGTCCTACTGTCCTGTCAGTGAAACTCTCGTGCCTATTTTTGAATTCTTTCATGTTGCCAAATTGAGAGTTTGTGTAAAGGAGGGTCAAGCCTGGATCAGTTTACACATATAGAATTTTAGAGATTTTGTCTCTCTTTTGTGACAAGGACAGCGTTTTCCCAACCACTTCTACAGGCTTCACCACGGTGGCCTTTTCTTTGCAAATTAGGCTCTTCGCAGCATTTCTTTTCCAAGTGTTAAAGCACAAATAAAAGATACAAAAGAAAGCCTATTCACACATACACGAGCTCTTTCCTACTGCATATTGGAAAGTTAAGGCTTTTTCGTTTTGTGTGCTGTCACTAAGTCAAACATTTGCATGCTGTAAGATAATTGACTGTACTAATCAACAGGAAAATCCAGATTCTTTTTTGTTTTGGATTAAAAATTTCCCTGGTGTGATTTGACAGTGGAAAGCAATTGCCTTGGTGAAAAATAAAGCTAGCTAAATGCTAGGAAAGAATTGATTAACCTGGAGTGACATGGCTTTTGAGGCAATGGATTATTTATTTGTCTTTCAAAGTGATTCACTAGGTGAAATGAAGAATCATAAAATCTGAGTGGTGTGGGATGAAAGGGACCTTAAAGATCATCCAGTTTGAAGCCCCTGCCATCGCAGGGACACCTTCCACTAGCCCAGGTTGCTCAGAGCCCCATCCAGCCTGGCTGTGGACACTTCCAGGGATGGGGCAGCCACAGCTGCTCTGGGCAGTCTGTGCCAAGGCCTCCCCACCCTCACAGGGAAGAATTTCTTCTATGATTTCCTCTACTTCTTTGACTTTCCCTGGTGAATCACTTTTTAAATGATGGGTTAGATTTTAAAACCTCTTCATGCTTAGAAGGGAATTAAACTGAATTCCTTACTTCCTGGAAGAAAGCCCTGTGCTACATCAGAGGTGACACTGGCAAAGCTGGTGGATACATTGCTGGGCTATACAAATTCTTACTTTCAAGAACATCAACTTTGCATCCACACTATCAATTCTCTTGTGCATGAGGCCCATCCACCTGCCAGATGATTTTCTAGTTCTCATGGCAATTTTGTGTGCAGTTCCACTTGTAGCCAACTAGTCACACATGTGCATGTTATCTTTCTACCAAGAAGAAGGAGAAAGGTCTTCAGGACTTCAGCTTCTCAGTTTTCCAAACCACTTTAGACTATTAACTCTGAAGACTTCTGAAAAAAGAAAGGAAAAAAAAAACCCAAAACAAAAAATAACAACCAAAAACCCCCAGCAACAAAGCAAATTTGTGATTAATGTTGGGTTATTTTTGTATGCATTCTTGGCAAATATGACAACATGCAGCCCTGGGAGACCATGCTACTGAGTAGATTTTTGAAAGCAGCAGCTCTTTCAGCAGTGTCTTTGCCAAAGTAATAACAACAAACAATGAGCTGCTTGTTGTCAGAACCCTGAGGAGGCAGAAGGAAAACTGTCTTGGAAACAGATAAACTTCACTTTAAGTTCTGCTTTGAGTAGGCCAAGAGGGTGCTGAAAGATTGTCAGTAGATACAGAGATAGACTGGAGAAAACAACAAATTTTGGAAGCCCAGTGGAGATTTGGGTCATTGTAAGGTTAGGCAAAGTATGTGCTGGGAATGCAATGAAATGTGTGCTTGTTTGTGTGTGTGTGAGAATAAGACAATTTTGGGGAGCTGGCTTCAAGGTCTGACTGCAGGTAAATGTGGAGTGACAAGAGTTGTGGAAACTGAATCCTGAACAAGATTCTATCACTTTGCTCAGTACAAGGGATAGTAAAATAGCTTTTTGAACCAAGGTTCCCCTGTATCACTGCTGTTAAAAGAGACACTCCTTTCCCTGGAGTCAACATTGGTTTAAGTTTTGTGTGCCCAAGGGGAGAAACAGGGTTAGTTGCTTTTCTTTTGGAAACGGATTTTGGGGTTTATCTGGAAGGAAAACTTGGCTGAAGCCCGAGTCAAACCACAAAACAGAAGAAAAGATTTCCAGTCCATTTTTTCCCTTCTGAGTAGGTGTTGATTTGCTGATGTCTTTGGTCAATGTGCTGGTTGTTCTGGGAACTATTCTGAACTATTCAGACATCAACCAATGGTTCTGGCATCTAATGGCCTCAGGATGGGAACAGCAGGAAAATCAAGAAAAAAAATTTGGACAACTGCAGTGGCTGGCTCCTTATTTCAATCCATCCTGAAGTACTAAACCAGTGCTAAACCAGATCATCACTGGATCTTGGTCTCCTTCTGGTGTCACTCCTTTGGTTTCAGTGAACTCCTTCGCTTTAAGTAGATGTGTGTTAGTACAGGATCAGGTCTCAGCTACCACATAGCTGCCATTTATTTTTCCAATGTCAAAATTTTATTAGAGGTAACTCTTGGAATAGGCGCATAAGCCTGAATCTGGAAGCTGGTGTGATTTGAAGGCTTTCATTACCTTACTTTTTAAGTCCTGGGTCTGCCCCAACACCTGATATCGGCACTGTGTATCTATCCCAAGTTCCAACAAGTAGTGTCTTTGTATCAAAGCCATTTTGCCCAAATTAGTAGAATTTACTGAGAATGTGTACGCAGCATGGAAGGGGAGTATTTATTCAACATGTGAGAGTGCATAATGGGTATGAACCTCAAATATTGAAAACAGTCTAGAAGACAGAAGAAACAGATAAATTCTTAGAGTCTGGCATTTAAAAGCTCCTAATTTACAGCTTTTTGCATTTGGTAACTTAAAAGTAGAGACTACAGGGAAAATCCCATCTCACTATAGTTGATAGAAATTCCAGAGAAGGCAAAATGTTACCTCTTTGTGCATAAGACTGGTCTTGTCTATGAATGTGAATGGAACTGATAAATTTCTTTATTTGCCCTGTCTATGCCTTTGCAGTAATTACTCACATTTGTTACCTGAGTTCTGAGTAGTTTGTAAGGAAGTTGCTGGCTTTTAACGGAGGATTTTTCCTACAAAACACAGAAACAACTTCTAATACATGGTACAGAACATGAATTCACCAGTTTTCTCAGGAATCTGTGGATTAGGAACTGGGAGAGGTAGATGAAATTTGGTGAGCACTGAGTAGATGTGTGATGAAGAGTGAGGATATAGCAGGAGAAACAGAGCAGGCATGATAAGGAAAAGACTGCAGGCAAATGATGAAGTTGGATGTAGCTGGGAAAGAAGAAAGAGACCTAAAGACAACAAGTGGACTGGGTTTAGCTTCAGGAATGAAAACCAACAAAATACTCCCTGCTGGAACTGGAAGGGAACCCAGGGAGTCACGCCAGCACACAGCTCTGCGGTTTGCTGGCAAAATGCGAGGGGCTGCACTAGAAATGCTAAACTATTGCAGCTGTCCTCCACTCCCTGAGCTCCAGGAACTGAGATTAGGCTGAGGTGATTCACACAAGTGTCAGGAAAATGCCCTTTGATGAAGTGTCCCTTTTATTGCCTTGGTAATTTTAGAGCAGATGTGTGTGATACATGGCAGGACACACACACACACAGGCTCAGCTGCCTTCTGCCAAATATGAGACTTGGGATGGACTCCCAGTGGCTGCTGTCAGTGCAGTGGGTGGGTCTGAGGAGCTTTACAACAGCACCATCTTTCAGGGCACAGCCTGGGATCTGATCCAGCACTTGGTGCTGCTGTGGGTTGCTTTACATCCTGGCTTTGGATTTGTGGGAGCTCTGGGTCCTTGTGGCTGCAAGGGCACCCTATACAGAGCATGCTAATGTTCCTAAGAATTCTGAATACCTGGAGCCTTCGCAGCCAATTGTCACATGGGCAATAGTTCTTATTTTAACATCTTCTTCTTGTCCCCATCAGTAAAGGACATTTTTGGGAATAAATGCTCTTGCTCACAAAGCTTTCAGACATGGTGCTGAAGTACAAGGAATAAAAGATGCTCAGTCAAGCACATCTTTCCCTTCCCTCACTGTGGCACTGAAGGACTCAGGGACGTGATTTCTGCTTGCTACTTGTAGGAAATTCCATGGGGAAATGAAGCCTCCTGTCTTCAGAGCAGGACTTTGATAAGTGTGTCCTGAGGCCACACACAGCATGAGAAGTGAGTGAGGAAAATGGCTGTGAACAAATACAGAGCAGCCAGAGCACTTGGAGCATGCAGAGAGAGAAGTGCATTAAGAGCAAAAGATAAAAAAGGGCTAGGATCACTCAGTTCCAGAATTTATCACATTACAATCTTACAGAACTACAGTTCTCCAAGATGTACTTAATTTCTGACATTTTCTCTCTTTTTAAGTGCTTGCCCTGACATCTTTTTCAGTGTTTAATACATTTCTGAGGGTGGGAATTCATGCACAAACCCACTCACAAGCCAGATGTGTGCACTATACTTACTTAACATACACATTATATACATATTTGAATTCAAAAGCCTTTCTGGAAAGCAGGTTTTAGTTACCATCACTCTTATAACTGTTATTCCTCACTTAGGGAAGTGTTAGATTTTATTTGTGGTGTCTGATCTTTATAAAACTTCTGGAAAGGAATGGGTTATGGTTAAAGATTTTTTTCTTTAGTTCTTTAGACCATCTTGCAGTCTATGTTAATAACCAATCTGCATGGAGATTTTTTCCAGCATCCTAGAAAAATTGCCCACAGATTTTGCTTCCCTCTTGTAGCCAAACTGCACCTGGTGCCCAGCTGATTTATGTGTCAGGATACCTACAGTGGGCTGATGTGTATGTACAGAGATTCACAAATGTGTGATGCATTCAGGCTGGAGCTCTCCATCATCCTGCCTTCCCCATATGGGGGCACCAGGATAAGAAATCATTATTTCCTTTCAACAAGCCCTGAAGAAAGGCAGAAACCTGCTGAGGTGTTGCCTGAGAAATCTCTGATCACAGAAGCACAGACTGGTTGAGGCTGGAAGGGACAACAGTGGGGCAGCTGATCCCACCTCCCATGGCCTGCTCCAGCAGGGCCATCCCACAGCACAGGGCACAGGGATGTGTCCAGAGGGGTTTGGAATGTCCCCAGTGAGGAGACTCCACACCCTCTCCGGACAATCAGGGCCCGCTGAGTGCCCAGGGAAGAAGTTCTGCCTCCTGTCCAGGTGGAACCTCCTGGGATCAGTCCCTGCCCGTTCCTCTGCTGCCATCGCTGGGCCCCCGGAGCAGAGCCTGGGCCTGCTCGGAGCCCTCCCTGCAGACAGGGACACCCAGGGCTGAGGGCCCCTCTCAGCTGGGGCTCCTCTGGAGGCTGGACAGCCCCAGCTCCCTCAGCCTTTCCCTGCCAGAGATGCTCCAGGCCCTAAATCATCTCTGCATCCTCCACTGGCCCTGCTCCAGGAGCTCCATGTCCCTGCTGTCCTGAGGAGCCCAGGACTGGACACAGCATTGCTGGTGAGGCCTTAAAAAGGCTGATTGTTCAAGTCACACCTGTAAGAGGCCTCAAACATGCTCCTCCTGAAGTCAGAGGTCTGCATGTAGTGAAAGCAAGGTGCTTTCTGCAGAAGGAGAATTAAGAAGGCCCAAGTAGCAGTTCTGCCTCTCCCCCTCTCTTGGCTGGCAGAAATGTGTGTGACATTCACTCCTTTTCAGTCAAAAGTAACTTTTCCTGGTTGCCATGAGCTGTTGAAGATGATGAGTCTCACAGTGACACTGACGGTTCCCTTGGCACTGTCACAGCCAAATGAACTATTCCCATGAACAATTGGCTTAAGTGCTCCCTAACTCTGTCTTCTTCCTGCAATCATGAGGAAATAATAACAGTGTGATTATTTGGGTGTCCTGTGCAGGGCCAGGAGTTGGACTTCAATGATCTTGATGATCCACAGCAAGTCTCAGAGCCCGTGACTTCAAGACTTGTTCTACCAGCTAAACAGGGTTTAATCTGTTTCCTCTTCCCAAGCAAGTGGTCTGTAGCAGATTCCTGTAGCAGATTCCTGCCCCAAATATTAGCCTTTATTCTGATCATTCCTGAAAAAATCTTGATTCAGTTCCAAGGTTATTTGGACACCTGAGCTATCTTAGGCATTTCTGTTCAGGTCTCCCCCAGCTTCCATTTCTGGTGATAGAGCATTTGGAGTCACCTCAAGTTTATCTGCATGTCCTGGTGTAAAATCCCCTGCAGAAAGAAGTGTTTCAGTCCAGCGGTTGAAAGCAAAATTGAAACTGAAATTAAACAAAAAAAAAGAAAGAAAAAAAAAGAGTGTAGTTTGGAGCATTTATACTCTTGTGGTATACTGGTATATTTGAGAAAATTATTGAGAGAAAATGGAGGCAGGAGAGAAGAAGAAAAAGACAGCAAAAGGAAAGAAATTAACTAAAAAAAGAGGAAAAATAATACAAAAGGAAGACTTTTGTAGATGACAGTGAATAAAGTGTTAGGAACACTTGCTTCCTTCTTTTTATCTCCTGGCAAGGTTATTGCTCAATGTTATTCCAGGAAAAGTCCATCTTCTGTGATGACAAGTTTTCTGTTTACTCAAATTAGTGTCAAAGCTGTGTGAGATCTTTTCACCATGGAAGAAATTAGGCTGGCAGTTGGTGACAGGCACCAGGCACATCGCTGAGAGCTGGACAGGGCACTTTGAACTGGACTTGATGCCAGGGACGTTAGTAGAAGGAGCAGTAAATGAGGATAATGAATGTGTTTCAGAGAGGGAAGGAGAAGAGGTAAGTTGGGATATTAATCTATTGAAATTTTATGATAGGGGTTCACATGCATGTGACATCATATAAGAAATTATTTAAGCAGATTAACTTGTGAATTCACTGTCAAGATCACTTTAAAATTAGTACATCAGCTCATGGATAAGACTGGAATAACATGCAATACAGGGAATGTGCCATGTGGGTAGTCTTTTATATATCCTTTCCCCAGTAGAGAGCAGCAACTCACCAAGGGATTCTTTAGCATGTCCCTCCTTAGAGAAACTTTAAAAATTAGTCTTGGTTTGTTTCATATTTGAGTTCATTCATCACAGGTTCAGTTCAACATAAAGCACTGTAAGTCTTGCTTATGATATTAAAAGAAATTTTAAAAGAAAAGTTAGAGAAGTCTGGCATCTCCTAGCACATCCATCTTGCTGGAGAATGGATGAACAGACAAACCGCATCATAGTCTTCTTTTGGTAGATTTTGCTTCCTTTCTACAAGCAGAATTTGCAGCATCCATGTGCTAGACTTAAACTCCCTTTCTGGCTACTGATTAGGCTAAAATTCTCTTTGGCTAGTGATATCTCAGAATCATCCTATTCCGTCTCACACCCACTGGGATAATGCTTTTAGAAGGGCCTGGGTGATCTTTGCAAGTCTCAGATTTCAGGAGTGGTCTCTTCTTATAAACACCAAGTCAGGAAGAAGAAATAAAGTTACATAAATATCCAGACTAGAATGAAGCAAAGCCTGACTTCATTTTCTCATGGATATTTAGCAAACCTTTACCCTCAAAGAAACAACTAATTCTTTTAGAAGGGGCATTGAAAATATTGGACCTGTCCGCATGTATTTTTAATGTGTTTCCTCCCTCATGAAGTACAAAGATACAAACTGGAGGAGACTAGGTGTGATGATACAGGATTCTTTCCTATTCTTTCCCTATTTCAGTCTAGAACCTCAAGAATGCCATATCAAATTTTACCTTCCTTTCTGGGGACCTTCAGAGTACATTTTAGGTGATCTCATGGTTTTTCTAAAGGGGATGAATTCTTCTAAAAGCTGAGTAAAATTTCCTTCTCTCAGATTCACTTCCAGTATAAATTAAGTGATGAATAACAAACACAGAAATCTCAATGTCTCAAGTCTCTTTTTCCATGCTGTACCCATCTTCCCACAGTCCACATGTTCTCCAGTTGGGATAATCTAAGAAGCAGAAAACATCTCTTTGTCCTTTTCATGGATCCTCATGCCTCAGCATCCTGAGCCAGCTCAGGGAGTCCAACCACTGCCAGCCCGTTTCTCTCAGTTTTATGCAGGCATGAAGGTGACAGGAAGGAATGTGACATGAGCAAGGTGTCACTGCATCCATACACACCTGTTAACACATCAAAGCTGCCATAATGGAGGAAGGGAACTTATTTTAGCAAAGGCATGAGTTCCACAGATTCATCAAGGCTGGAAAAGACCTCCAAGGTCATCGAGTCCCAACATCACCATGTCAACTACATCAGATCACTGAGTGCCACATCCAGTCATTTCTTGAACAACTTCCAGAGGTGGTGACTTAACCACTTCCCAGGACAGCCCATTCCAATGATTCACAACTCCTTCTGTGAAGAAATTCTTCTTGAACCTCCTCTGGTGCAGCTTGAGGACATTTCCACTTGCCCTGTCCCTTGTTCCCTGGCAGCAGAGCCCAACGCCCACCTGGCTGTTCCCTCCTGTTATGGAGTTGAGGAGAGCCAGAAGGTCCACCCTGAGCCTTCTTTTCTCCAGCTCCCTCAGCTGCTCCTCATGAGTGACTCTCCAAACACTAAAGAAGAAGAGATGGGAGACAGAGAATGCAGCAGTTAAAAAAGGATCTGTTTTGTTTTGGGCGCTGTTTTAGAGGGATCTTCAGACAGGAAGATGGTGTTGAAAAGTTTGCAGAGTAACAGAGAATCTGCCTTTTCCCACAGCAGCATCAGATGGATGGAAGATGACCATGAGCTATCAAACAAGTTCTGGGAAGAAACTTTTTCCAGAGGCCGTGAGATCAATCAAGGCTGAGAAAAGTGGCAGTGGCGGCACTGCCTTGCTCCTTGTGAGGGAGGGGTGTGGATGGACATGGCCCTTCCAGCTCCCGGGTGGGGTGGCAGCTGCAGTGACACTTGCAGGGGAAGGAGGAGAATCATCCCATTCCCTGCTGGGAGCTGAGCCAAGCACACGAGCTGTGTATGTGAGACAGGCAATGGCAGTTCATCCCCAGCTGCCCCATGCAGCCTGGCAAGGATGTTAAAGAGGGCAGCTTTGAAGTGGGAGCTGTAACAAAAAAAAAAGGAGGCCCTGCAATAAGTTTGTACCATCTGTTTATGTAAATGTGCTTTCCCTCCACCACTTCATGAGCCGTACCCTGAATGTCTTCAACCCTGACTACATCTCCCCTTAAGATTTCTGTTGAGCCATTGCCATCCTTTTTGTAGTGTTAGAGCCTTAAAGTCTCTGCATGCCAGAACATTTCCCTCTAATCTGGGTCTCTAACAAACTGCTGTCATCACAGATGTATCACAAACAGCTCTTGCCCCAGGACACTGCATGTTTCTGAAGAACTGCTTTCCTAACATTCCAGTGAAATGCAGGAATCATCTCTTATAGTCTCACAATACCTCCTCTTTATCCATTTTTCTTTTAAAGTGGTCAAACTATGTATTGCTATCTCTGTGTTTTATTAAGTCTCTATTTCATTCTATTTTCTCCAGAAAGATAAAATATTCTTTATCTTATTTGCTTAAGTAAAAATGGTTATTCAGATGGAGAAAAACCACAATATTTTCGTGTCTTTGGTACAAATCTGATTTTATAATAATAAATAATAGTGTTAAATCCTGTAAGAATTCCGAACCAGTTTTTGCAATTCAGTTTGAGTGCTGCTTTTATAAATCCAGATCTTGATTTGCTCTTCCTACCTTTATTTTAGTGAGAGGTAAGGGTATGAAATTTGCCAAATGATTGATACACTCTCACAGCTGTCAGAGCCTGTCCTCTTCAGGAACACCCTGAGATTCTGAGGGAATAGTACACCCTGAGGGATAATAGAAGTTTTTCTTTGTTCTGAAAGGTGATCCTTGAGGATTCAGTCCTTTCCTTTAGCTCAGCGCTGCTGTATCATGTATGAAACCAGAGAGATGTCCTTTATTTGGGAACAAAAGGAAGCCTTTATTCCCTTCAACACTGCCAAAAGAGAGTGGGATCTCCTAACCACACTGACAAATGTGAGTACAAGCTCCCCTCTGCAGCACATAAAGCAACTGCTCCATGAAACTGCTCTTCTGCAAAGCCTCTGTGGGTACCGATGTTGCACTGATGTACCTGAAGACTAATGTTAAAGGCAGCCATTTGCACAAGAGACTGTGCTTACAAAAATTCATCTTCTTGATTCTAAGTCAATGATCTGGAATTACTTTCAGTTGTTTTTTTGCAGGGCAAGATGCTCATAAATACACATGTGCATGAAGATACTTGAAAGATCAAACCTTAAAAGCTCTATTTAGAATGCAGGTTTGGGGTTACTCAGCTGTCGAAATATCAGTATGTAACATATTCTGAGCTGTTCTGTGATATCCTTTTCAGTCTTGATCTCCTGCTACAGAAAGTTTTCCATGAACCTGGTGTCATTTCTGTCCAGCTCAGGTGAATATCTTTGGAACCCTCAAGTGTCTCAGGTTGCACCAGATTCTCGTGTACACACAATTGAATTGCAGCTTTTGAAACAAAGATAAAAAAGTATAGGTAGTGTTCACACAGTTCTCAGAGATATTTACATTGCTCATCTTTAAAACATCTGCATTAAATAAATCTGAAAAGTTTGAGTTTTACATGTCAGTTTTTGGGAGGGAATTGTCTGTAAATCATCTAATGGCCAGAAGCTAATTACAGCCCTTGTCTAGAGTGTTTGGGATGAAGCAGACTTCATTGAAGGGTTATTTTCCTGATGAAAAAACTCTGTCTTTGAACAACTGTATGATGCTGTATGGGAAAATTACTACTTTACTGGAACATTGTTTTCTCTTTGGAAAATCCAAACAGTATCTCCCCAGAAGATTATCTTCAAGATGCTTGTCTCTTTCTCTCATTTCCATTAAAGAAAAGCAAGGACTTCAATGCTGCCTGTAAAGGAGCAGAGCACAAGTGTGGAGGTAGAAAAAAGGTGATGATCAAGAAGGCCAAGTTTCTGGGTTCACAGTGGAACCTGAAAGGGTGCTTTTTGCTTTTTCTTTTTTTAAATTTTATTGCAGCTTTTTTCTTGCATTAAAAAATCGGAAATGCTTGAAAGCTTTCAAACTGAGCAGCAAACTCCCCAAATGGAATATTTTAGAATTCCTGTCTCATGAACAACGCCTTGGTTTTCAGTTTTGTTTTGTTTATTGCGAGTCAATATGAACTTGTTTTCCAGTCTCTTAACATTTTCCAAGGGATCTTGATTCTATTTCTCTGGGCCAGATTTATTATTAAGATTTTGAGCAAGAATTCCCAATGGTAAATAAATATGAAAAATAAATTAACAGCTACAAAATCAGTGTGATCTTTGCTAGTTCTGCACTCAGCTGGAGTTAGGGATGATCTTGAGATGCAGATCTCAAAGATCTGTATGTGTCTGATGGCCCGTGCTTCCCCACCTTTGAAAAGCAGCCTTGGTTACCCACACCCCTTTCTTTGTGCATTGTCAGCACTGCATGGCCATAAAACATGACACAGCCCTGCACCTGGGGACTTATTTTTATTCCAGAAAACCCATTTTGAAAAAGCCCGATGAGGTCCATGACCTTGCTATAGATCTGTTACACTAGGAAGAAGGCTGGGGAGGGATTGTTGGACTTGATCTTGGAGGTCTTTTCCATCCTAAATGGTTCTGAGTAAAAGGTCTTGAGGAGCTCTGCATTAGGGCTGCAGACCATGCAGACACCAGGGGTATTCCTTCTAAGCACCATTCCTCACAAACCTCCAGACTGTAAATTCAAATGCAACCCAGCAGATCACCCTTGAAAAGCCATCAGCAGCCTGTCTCAGCTGAGAGTCACAGTTTGTGGTGGAGAGCCAAGCCACATTTCCATTGATCCATTTGGGAGACTGACAGTGTGTCCATACCTCTTGCTCTCTCTCCCACCAGGTGTGAGTGCTCAGGATCACAAAGGATCTGTGCCTGGAGGTTTATGTGCCTATATTTCATAATGATCACCTATTCCCAGCTGAAGTGTTGCACTTGCTGGCCTCAAGTGAGGAGTAGAGGGCCCTGTTACCAATGTTTTATTCTCCTACTTACTGTAACCATTTTGGATTTCAGCCAGCCCATATAAACCATGTGCTTGGACCTTTCCAATTCTGCACTGCCATTTCAGCACTCTGGACATTAGCCAGTGCCCATAAAGTGTGTGGCATTGATTTAATTTCAGCTGGCTCCCCAGACTTTTCATAAATGGATCCAAGGTGGACATGTCTGTCTAAAATAGGGATTTAATTCTGTATTGGGGGTGAACAGTATTTGGATAAATTCTGTCTCTGATCCAATTTTCAGCATTGCTTTCAACTTTTGCCTAATATAATGCCAGACGAAAGGTGCTTTAAAGAAGAGGATGGCAATGAAATTATATAATTCCAATGGGGCTGTAAGCTTGATGTTTTATGTTTTATGCCCATGTGGATATTCAGGCTATGATGGAAATTACTTACTGAGATTTACCTCATTCCCATAAGGCACTTGAGCCTTACACTATTACACATGAATTCTTCTCATACAGTCAAAGAGACTTTCACAAGTTCAAAGTGCCAGCTCTCATTGATTAGAAGCAGAAACAGTCACAGAAATATCCCAATGCAGTGGTTTAAATAGTGGTCTGATTCTAAATTTTCGTCTGAAACGTCTTCCTTTCATGGACAATGTGGAAGGAATAAATCAGAAAATAGCACACCAGCTAGGCATCTAATTGCTTATGCTATTCAAATGCATAATATTATGACAAATTGTGACATTTCAACGAGCTCCTAAAATCACATCAACCCTTATCTACCTTTTGTGGTTACTTGTAACATTATTGTACTTATCACATTAACATCACATCTCAAGCAGTATTATCTCAGGGTCTATTTCTATCTAATATACATGGAGCATAAAAATGTAAGCTTTGCAATGTAATTAAAAGCTCTCAAGCAGATAAGGGATTGAAAGAGTACTAGGAAATCAGAGATTGTAATTTTGACTGATGTAGGGGGAGCAGAAAGCAGAGCAGAGTGGAAATTACTCAAAGGTGAAAGGAGATGTGTTTTTATCCAGATGGAAAAGTCTAGATATTAACTCACAGATTCAAATGCTCTCCACATTTTATTTAGTATTCCAGCCTTATCAAAAATTTTTGGGGTATCCTGTGCAGGGCCAGGAGTTGGACTTGATGACCCATGTGGGTCCTTTCCAACTCAGACTATTCTGTGATTCTGCAAATATCTCCTCTTTGGCTCTAGTCCATGCAAAATTTTCTTTAAAGATGGTGGCAATGTGACAGGAGTGAGACCTATAATTAAATAACCCATTGTGCTGTGACAGACCCAAATCCTGATGGAAAACCTGTCAGCTGTTCACAGTTTTGCTAAGAAGAACTGCCTATTTTCTTACATGGAGGTTACCAATAAAAGTCCAACAGAATTCATAGGAATAAATGCCTTCAGGAATTGCATCCCTGACACTATTGAACTATCAATGTGGTGTCTAACCAAACATGATAGAAATACAACACTGGAATGCAAGAGAAAATCTTAATGAAAATGAGGATTAATTTTGTGACCTGAAGTTAAAAAAAAAAAAAAGTTTATTTTAATGTCATCTTGTAATTGTCACTTTTCTGTAAAAAGACAATTAGCGCAATGACCTATAGGAAAGATTGGAGATAATGGATAATTGGAGCTGTCATGCCAACTTATTGTAAATTATTCAGAAAGCTTCTAAGATAGGCCAATACACCATATATCCTTCATTTTATCATCAAATATTCTGTATTTGTTTGAATATTTACCAGAAATATGGCTTAGAAATGCTGTAGAGTTTTAAAAATATACACAGATACTAATGATTTTTTTACATTATAGTTGTTTCTTTCAGTTGCATCTCCAACTGTATAAAACCTAGGTTTATAAACTTCCTCAAGTTTTATGAAGTCAGCTCTTTGGAGTTCAGTAAGGGCCAAAAAAGAAAGAAAAAAACCAAAACCAGTAATTAGAGACCTGAACATGTTTCAGCTTTAAGAACAAACTCCTTGGGTATGCCCAGGACTGGAAGGAAATGACACATGTCATTTTCCCTTCTTATTTATCAAATCATTGAACCAAAGAATGGTTTGAGCTGGGAGGAACCTTAAAGATCAACTTGTTCCAAACCCCTGCCATGGCAGGGACACCTTCCACTAGACCAGGCTGTCCCAAAGCCTTATTCAGCTTGGCCTTGAACACCTTACAGGGATGGGATGTTCTTAAAATTGTAATTTTTTTGAGCTCTGTCCAGCACTGCAGATTTTTTTTTGTGAATGACCACTGCTGTATTTTGAAGGAATTTTCACTGAAAGGCAGAAAGAGAAAACATTTCAGCACTCTTTTATTTTCTTTAATTCTTTAAATTTTTTTGGTTTTTTTTTTTGTTTTGTTTTGGTTTGGTTTGGTTTTGTTGGTTTTTTTTTTTGTCTGTATGGCAGCTGCAGAAACCTCAGAGGGTCTGGCAGGCTCCAAGCAGCCTGAGGGAGATGAATTAGTGAGCATAGGACAGGTGAGTTCATCAGAGATGCATGAGAAATTGCAGAACTATATGATAAACACTTCTTTATCACAGGTTTATCTTAGGAAGCCCTCACTCCCTTCCCTGTCTCACAAGGGGGAACAGCTCCACAAAAAGCATGCTAGAGGGTTTGCTAAGCTGGGAGTGAGAAGAGGAAACATCTGGTTAGAAAACATCTGGTAATCAATATCTGAGACTGCCTAATGTTGGAACTGCACTGGGGGACGTCACAGTCTTCCCAGCTGATGTGTGTGTGACTGGAATGTCAGTGTGATCCTTCCTTCCTTCCTTCCTTCCTTCCTTCCTTCCTTCCTTCCTTCCTTCCTTCCTTCCTTCCTTCCTTCCTTCCTTCCTTCCTTCCTTCCTTCCTTCCTTCCTTCCTTCCTTCCTTCCTTCCTTCCTTCCTTCCTTCCTTCCTTCCTTCCTTCCTTCCTTCCTTCCTTCCTTCCTTCCTTCCTTCCTTCCTTCCTTCCTTCCTTCCTTCCTTCCTTCCTTCCTTCCTTCCTTCCTTCCTTCCTTCCTTCCTTCCTTCCTTCCTTCCTTCCTTCCTTCCTTCCTTCCTTTTTAGAGATATATTAATTTTCATCTACATCTCCAGGCTCAGATTCTCATTTGGAAAAAATAAAATTTAGGCCACTCACCAGGCATATAAGAGACTAAATTTCCAAGCCCTTCTGGGAGAGTCTTCCATGCCCTGGTTCATGTCATAATTGCCACTTACTCTGCCATGGGCTTCATTGCTGAAGCTGCCCTTTTGACAGTTTTCCTAAATGTTCTTCAGGAGTGGGAGGTAAGATGTAAACATGACCTCATATGTTAGTGATAAGGACCCCTAGGAGACAGAGGCTCTGGATTTCTGCTCCTCTTTCATTGAAAATGTAATAATTTTTAAGAACTGGAAGCCAGGGGTGGGTAAGAGTTTGGCAGGAGAGAGATGATGACATCTCGTGGAGAAGAGAGAAGAGCAAAAGCCATCTTTAGTTCTCAGCATGAGTAAGGGAGAAAAAATGCCTTGGATAACAGAATTTCAAGGCTTATCTGTTTGTTTTCTGCTCCATGGAGAGCCTCCTTTCAGCACAGGTGTTTTATTTCAAGTACAGGCTATATCCCATGGAGTCAAATGTGTTTTAATCTCCAGTTGGCTGATTGCAGTTCAGCTCAGTCATATTTATTCTCTTTCAGGGGCCCACACACTGTATGGGGTTTTTTTGGTAGTAGGGGGGCCCCAGGGATGGCTTCTGTCAGGAGCTGCTGGAAGCTCCCTCCATGTCCAAGATAACCAATTCCAAGCAGCTCTAAGATGGATGTGTCATTGGCCAAGGCTGAGCAGATCAGGAATGGCAAGAGCACCTCTGCCTTAACATTTTTTAAGAAGTTGATGTGCAAGTAAAGATGTTGTGCAGAGGTAATTACGTCCAGAGAGGAGTGAGAAGATGTGAGATGAACACCCAGGGCAGTGAGGAGGGAGCAGAGGCACTACAGCTGAGATTCCTCTGCAGCCCATGGGGGTGAAGAGATCCACCTGCAGCTCCTGGATCAGCCCTTGCTGGAGCAGGGGGATACCCAAAGGATACTGTGACCCTGAGGGAAGCCCACACTGGAGCAGACTCCTGTGGAAAGAGGATCCCAGGCTGGAGCAGGTTTGCTGGCAGCGCTTGTGACCCTATGGTGCTTTGAGCCATTTAATGTCTGATCTCTGATTTGGGTGTAAAGAATTTCTTTTTACTCTCCATTACACGCCTTAGTGTCAGGACCAGCAGCAGTGTGGCTGAGAGCTCAACAGACCTTGCCTGACCCTAATCCCTGAGAATATAGGGATTTGCTCTAATAAAGGGGGATTATGGAAAATAGTGCTAAAACCTTATATCCCTGTTCATACTATCTCACAGCTGTTCTGTAGAGCAGAGGTGACAAAAGCAGAGGGGAAGACACTGGTTGACAAAGATGATTTAACTGCTGAGACTAACACACCACTTCCATAAAGTCATAGATTCATGAATGATTTGGGTTGGAAAAAACTTCAAAGAAGTTCCACCCCTCCTGCCATGGGCAGGGACACTTTCCACTCGCCCAGCTTGCCCAGCCTGGCCTGGAACACTGCCAGGGATGGGGCAGCCACAGCTGCTCTGGGCAACCTGTGCCAGGGCCTCCCCACCCTCACAGGGAACAATATCTTCCCAATATCCAATCTAAACCTCCTCTCTGCCAGTGTGAAGTCATTTCCTCTTGTCCTATCACTCCAGACCCTTGTCAAGGGTCTCTCTCCATCCTTCCTATATCTCCTTTCAGGTCCTGGAATGAGGTCACCCTGAATCCTTGTTTTCTCTGGGAAGAACAATTCCAGTTCTTTCAGCCTTTCCTTGCATCACTCAGAAGAACTGTTTTGTACATTTCTGTGTTGTTTCTGTCTTTAGTTAAAGAAGGCCTGAGAGTGACATGCATCAATGTAAGTGACAGAAATTCTCTATAAGACATTGAAAACAGCCCTTTTTTTCCCCTTTGTGATGAATAACAGAGTAGGCTAAAATGGGAAGAATTTCCATGCTTATCTGTTATGTTATGTCAAGTGTCTTGACAGATTATTTTCTGTTTGTATGTGTTCTCAGTGGATCCCAGTTTCTGGGAATTTGGCTCTGGAAACTGGTACCTCTTTGTTTAGGAAGGGAAGGAGCTGTCTCCTGGAAACAGAGCAGGCTGGGCTCACTAAGCTCAGGATTTAGTCCTTAGACACCATGAACATCCAGGTCTTTGCTTTTAGAAATTGTTTTGCTCCTTGCCATGTTTCTTCATTCATGTTTCAATATGAGATAAAGAAAAATGTTGTTAAACATTTATGCTGATTTAAAGCAGGATTTAAAGCCTACTGATTTAAAGCCTACTGACTATGTGAACCACAGTCCCTAAAAGACCACTTTTTGGGGATTTTTTGTTTGCCACGCAAGTGTCAGATTGTGAACTATGTGTGCCAAAGACAAGGCTCCTGGGGTGACAATCTCCTTTTGAACTCATTACTGATCTGTGTTCTGATTAAGGAGATGACTTCGGCTCAGCTCAGAGGCTTAGTCTAATCCTACGTTTAGAAATTTGTGTACAAAAACCAGAATATGTTTGGGAAATTATGTACCAACAGAATAAGTTAGAACATGAAACTATTGGAGCAAGTCCAGAGGAGGCCACAAAGGTGACAAGAGGACTGGAGCACCTTCCCTATGCAGACAGGCTGGGAAAATTGGGGCTATTCAGCCTGGAGAAGGGAAGGATGCAGCTCCTCCTGAAATCTGGAGGGGCTACAGGGAAGCTGGAGAGGGATATTTGCCCAGAGCAGCTGTGGCTGCCCCATCTGTGGAAGTGTCCAAGGCCAGGCTGGATGGAGCTCTGAGAAACTTGGGATAGTGGAGGGTGTCCCTGCCCATGGCAGAGGAGTGGAACTGGAAGATCTTTAAGGTCCATTCCAACCCAGGCCATTCTGTGGTTCTGTGATTCTAAGATTCTGAGTTTCAGAGGTGTGTGAGACATTAGGCACAAGAAGTACCCGTGTAAGGCCTTAACCTGAGTTCTCGTCCCTGCCGCAGATCCCAGGTGGGAGCTGGAAACCACAACTGGGCAGCCAGCAACCTGGATCCCCCTCATCCTGGAGGAGGACCTGCTGTCTTCAGAGTAGAACGCTGCTGGCAGGAGCAGGTGTGGAGATGTCAGCCTGCAGTGTTTTTACATAATGAAGACATTTGGTTGCATGTTTATTTGTTTTTGAAACTGAACACAATCCGTTTGCAGAGACATACTTTTGTTCTGACTTGATGGGAAGCACCGAGTGAAAAGTTGGCAGGTAGGAGATGTGATTTAGCCTCCTTGCTGATGTCCCTTCAGCTCAGGTGGTGATTTTGTTGCCAAAGGAAAGATTTACCATGTTTTTTAATAATCCCTGGAGAAACCATTCCCAGATCTCAGATCCAACACTTAATTATTCATTAACTTGCCACTCTTGTTACCAATTCCCTCACCCAGGGGTGAATAACTGATTGCTATCAATCTTGTCAATCCCCCTCATCATGCTGAGATGCCTCATGACAGGAGTAGCTTCTGCTTTGGAGGCAGATCAATACCAATTTCATAATGGAGGGAGTAGGTCTTAGGAATGGGAGTTGAACACACCTTAATCAAGTGGAAAAATGTAAAAGCACAACTCTTGGCTTTATTCCTCTTTTAGTCTCAAATCTGGAGCTGTTCCAAAATGAGACTTTTAACTTTTAAGCTATTGTTCTAAATAAGTCTGAATAATTGCTCAGTTTTTATCTGAGAAAACCTACCAAGATTTTTTTAACTCAGTGGGGATATTCTGACTTTTTGTGCTAGATTCTGCTGAAAATTCAAGAGCAGGGAGTTGGAGTACTTCTTGTTTCTTTCCAGCTGGTTAAAACACGAGGCATTTGAAAGCAATTTAAGATCAGGATTTCTACCTAAAAGCACAATGGGAAAAAGAAACTGTTCTCATACCTTTTGGGGAGGAAGTATTTTTCAACGATTCCAGTTTAAACTGTAGATCCTACAAAACTAAATCATGGAGGTTTTATTAAGGCTCACTAGACTGGACCTGTATTTCTTGAGAAACTTGTAAACATAAACACATCCTTCATGAAAAGATATAGTTTCAGGTCTTTATCGATCACCTAACATCATGTATTTTATGATTTTATTTCTTTTCTGTTTAAAAATGTAGTTGGATTTGTCAGTACAATACATGAAGCTCTTGCTGCTTGGTTTGATATTTCAATATTGAATCCTCAGTTTCTAGATTTTTTAAAAAATTTACAGTCTAGCAATGACAGCAGAGTGGATGTCTCCATCTCCAGGGATTGGGGCAAAGTTTGGGAATTACTGGAAAACTTTAAATATATATGTTTAGAAAATAAACTATAAAATTACAAACTTTCAAAATCATTTCATATATATTCTTAGATTTGTCTTGAAAAGTAAGACTGATAAATAGGTCAAATTTGAATTTTGCCATTTCAGCTGCCTTTGAATAATGCCAGAAAAGTTAAATTAGAAAGCTCAGTAAGTCAAGAGAAAACTTGACCTTACCATACAATGCTGTACCAAAAGTAATTTTCACAAACTTCCTGGAGAAAAATAAAACATGAATTCTAAATTTTTATAAACTGCTGTGGAAAAATGCTTTTTTTGTGGTACATCAACAACAGGAAAAGAGATTTTCAAAATGAGATAATAATAGTGCTTTTAAGAAGGAAATTGAAGTCCTATAAATACGTTGATGGTTTGGGATTTTTTGTTCATGATAACTATTTTAAAAACTCAGCAGTTGCATTTTAAATCAATTTTCTAACCTTAAGAGAAGTTTGCTAAGCTCTTAAAGTTGGAAGTCATCTTTTTGCTGATTTCAGGATCTCTGCCAAGCACTGTTTTCAGTGATGAAAGAAAAGGTCTAAGTCCCTGGACTCCTGTGGGAGGGATAGAAAATGAGGTGACTAAACCTGACCTCTCCTCTAGTTCAGATTCACCTCCTTGCCCTACATATTATTAAGGAAAATATTTTTAAATGCTTGGAGTTCTGAGCACCTTCTATTAAGTTAGGACAGCTCTACCCACCAGCACAATAAAAGAAGTTTTAATCACCCACTCATAAATACATTTTTCTTTTTGTTGCTGGCTTTTTAGTTTTTTGGTTTGTTGTTGCTGTGGGGGGGTTTTTTGGTAGTTTTTTTTTGTTGTTGTTTTGTTTTGTTTTTTTGTTTTTTGTTTTTGTTTTGGTTTTTTTTTGTATGTAATGACAGAATTTGCCCAGCATGAAAACTGTGAAGCTGGGAACCAAACCCAGAAAGGTTTGTCTGGGCAGAAATTATTGCAATCTTCAAATCTCCTGAGGAGCTCTTTTTTTCCAGCACTCCCCAGCCTTTCTAATCCTCTCAGAACTATCAAGGACTCTGTAAAATTGCTGTGGTTTGGAAACCAAGGGCAAATCTGTCTCTGTTTACATGTGTGGAAAGTGCTGAGAGGAGGAACAGAAAAGGCAGCAAGTTCAATGTGCCTGTGTCACAGCACATCCCAGGAAAGACTTGGTTTCCTCAATGGAGAAAATTGAGGTGGAATCCCACAGCAGCTGGTCTGGAGCTGCTGCTGGCTGATTCTTCCTCCCTTGTTTTGCTGAAGCCTGGTTTATTACAAGCATTATGGGGATGGGTTTAGGAGCAGCCAATGTAGGGAAGAAAATCACCAAATTTGAGGATTCCTCCCTGATTTAAGTTGTTCTGGGCAGTATGAATGCTGTTGAGACTTTTTCCCTGTCCAGAAAGACTTATTAAGCCAGGACATCCAGAACAGCTAAACTGATGCCAAAAAGTTAAGAAAAAAACCTAAAAGCTGTACATATTAAAACACTTTTCCCTGCTGCTGTTAATTAAATAGATTCTTACTATTTGACATCTTTGAAAACTAAAATTTGCATTTGTGTACACTAGAAGGGATTTCTCTCTTTTATTTTAATGAAGACTGTCAAAATTCAAATTAACAATGCCAAGGCTAGAATATAATATCTGTATTGAGTTGCAGTAAATGCAGGGTATGAAGAAAACAGTTTGCATACTGCATACAACAGATTGTAGTATGTAAACATTGATGCCAGCCAGACCACTGCTGGATTCCTGCTAAACCCCCAATTCCTGAAACAGGGTAATCACCTAATCTTGTAATCCTGCTCCTTTGGGGAAGGGATTGAGATCAGACAGCAACTCTTAATGTAGGCTGTGCCCTCAGAGTCAAGGTTGGAGTGACTCCCACAGGGAAACAGCTCTGGCCCGTGGATGTATTGCCAATGGCCACTCTCCTAAAATTGGGGTGTTGTAGGTGCTAAGGGGGCCATGTAGAGGGGACAAAGTAAAACTGAGTCAAACAAGTCTCATTTAGTATGGAAAATCATCAGGGTCTTCATGAGATCTTTCCAATGATACATCTGGAAACTGCAGAGGGATTTGTTTCCCCTTCCCAGTTTAAGTCTTGTTAAGGCTAAAGAAAGCTTGATCAGATAAAAGGACCACAAGGGTGGTAAAGCAATGGCACAGTTTCCAGACTAATTGTGAAGCCTCTGTCCTTGGAACTGTTCAAAATTTGACTGGATACAGCCCTGAGCAAGGGCTCAAATTCAGTATTTACTCATGGTCTGCTCAGGGGCCACAAGTCTTTCGAACCTAAATTATTTTGTGATTCTCTACGAGCTTCTGAAGGACTTTGTGCATTGAGCTACGTGCAGGTGTAATAAATGGGGAAAAGGCGTAGAAGAATCCCTTTTCACACCTGTTAATGTCCAGGGAAATAGTGGAAAGGCAGAAATTTATATATGATGGGGCACTGTCAACAACCTGGAAGTATTTTTGGGGCGTAGGAGGAGAAGGCCAGATCAAAGCCACAGCAGGAGCAATGGGTGAGTGTTACATCCAGGAACAAGGGGAAACATCTCTTTCCACAAACCACTGGAGCTCTCCTTCAGTGTGGTGTGTTTGGAAACCACGACAATTGCAAGGATGTGTGATCCCTCCTCTATACTCTGGCATGTATATAAAAGCCTCATGTATAAAAAGCTTTAACTGATCCTTAATTTGCTGTTTCCTACTGACTTTGAAAAGCCCATGAAATACAGTGGTTACTGGCAACCTCCAAGCTCTTGACTCAGTGAAAGTGAATCACTCTATTTATGTTACTACAAGGGAGTGGAGTCTGGCAGAGGCCCTGTTTGGAATGATTTAATGAAGTAACTCCTTTAGAAGGGACTAGTTTTTTCTTGGTTTTTGTCTTTTTCTTCAGGTTTTATAGGGATTCTTTCTTTTTCCTTTCCTTTCCTTTCCTTTCCTTTCCTTCCTTTCCTTTCCTTCCTTTCCTTTCCTTTCCTTTCCTTTCCTTTCCTTTCCTTTCCTTTCCTTTCCTTTCCTCTCCTCTCCTCTCCTCTCCTCTCCTCTCCTCTCCTCTCCTCTCCTCTCCTCTCCTCTCCTCTCTCCTCTCCTCTCCTCCTCCTCTCCTCTCCTCTCCTCTCCTCTCCTCTCCTCTCCTCTCCTCTCCTCTCCTCTCCTCTCCTCTCCTCTCCTCTCCTCTCCTCTCCTCTCCTCTCCTCTCCTCTCCTCTCCTCTCCTCTCCTCTCCTCTCCTCTCCTCTCCTCTCCTCTCCTCCTCCTCCTCTCCTCTCCTCTCTCCTCTCCTCTCCTCTCCTTCCTCTCCTCTCCTCTCCTCTCCTCTCCTCTCCTCTCCCTCCCCTCCCCTCCCTCCCCTCCCCTCCCCTCCCCTCCCCTCCCCTCCCTCCCCTCCCCTCCCCTCCTCCCCTCCCCTCCCCTCCCCTCCCCTCCCCCTCCCCTCCCCTCCCCTCCCCACTGTACTTTAGCCTTACATTAATTTTTTAGAGCTTTTGACACTTTGAAGCTTCCTGCATCTAAATGTCATTAGATACCCATCATTATTTTATTATGGGCTACCATGAACAACATAATCACTTAATGCAATTCCTTATTTTTCAAATGCTTGAAACATTTTATATTTGCCTTTCATCTCAGTTAAGCATTACCAGGTGTTTCAATTTCTCTTTGGACTTTTCTAACATGGGGCAGTTGTCTTACACAAGATATGGCTAAAAAACCTGTTTCCCTGAGATCTCTGCAGATGTTTTACTGCCTGTAGGAAAAGCACATCCCTCAATAGCAGTGGGCAGAGCAGACCCTGCTACATCTCAGAGAGTGAAATACAATTTAATCCAGCTGCAAATGCAGGGAATTGGGCCTTAGACAGATTGTTGTTATTTTAATATGAGTTTTTTCCCAGCTGTTCCATATTAACTCCACTGATAGTCCCTAAATATGTTTCTGTCTGTCCAGTACTGTGTGGCTACTACTCAGCACTGTTAAAATGTGGAAAAATGGAGCAGGGAAGAAGCAGCTCTGGAAATAAGAAAGGAGGAGAAAAATGCAGAACACAAGGGATGGAACAAGAAGAACTAGGAAAAAAATATTTCCAAATGGAAAAAATTGTGTAAATTAATGAAAGATGGATTCCCATGTTGCAAACAAATGTTGAGGGAAACTATTTTCTCTTTCTAATACTTTATAAAGTCTCCTCTTATCCAGAATCAGATTGATGTACTTGCTGGGTTTAGCTTTGTTTTGCCTTGTTTTTAACACAGTCCACCTGTCTTGAAGATCGTGGTGTGGAGCTGATTTTAATAAAACACAGGAAATTAAGTTAATGATCCTGATCTCTTTCCCTAAAGTGATAGAATTCTCTGTGGGAGGCCAGGGCTTTTCCAGCTTCAGCCAGACTTTGGGAATGCCTTGTCTGGAGCAAATATACTTAGTTTGATTCTCTTCTTTCCCTGGATCCCAGTGCCTAGGTTACACCCAGCAGAAATCAGCAGACTATCAAGCAAGGCTATCTGTTTTATCTGTTCCTGGAAACTCTTCATCTCTCTGCTGAGGTGGTACTGGTGAAAATAAAATTATTGTGGCTAAGAAAGAAGGATATACTCAGAGCAGCGTGGCTCATAAGTTCACTCCCTTTCTGACAACCTTCTTTTGAAGAGGCAGTCTAATGGGCCCGTTCAGCTTGGCCGAGAATATTTGAGCTGATAAAAATTGTCTATGCAGCAGCTCCTGAATTTTGGGGGGGGGTGGGGGGGTGGGGGGGGGGGGGGGGGGAAGAGGGGAGGAGGAAAAAATACCCACCTCATATAAAAGAAATCTGAGTATAGAGTAAAAGTACTACATTGAATTAACAAGAAAATATATGAATCTTGTATTTGTCATAGCATCATCAGTGTTTGAAAAAACCTCCAAGATCATCAAGTCCACGTTTTGACCAATCCCCACCTTGTCAGCTAATCCAGAATACTGAGGGTCACATCCAGTCATTTCTTCATGGATGGGTACTCCACCACCTCTCTGGACAGCCCATTCCTGCCTTCCAGTGAAGACCTCAATATCTTTTAGTAGTGACAGGCCCAGAACTGGACACAGGATTTGAGGTGTGGTCTCACCACTTCCTGCTACAGAAGGACAACCACTGCCCTGCTTCTGCTGGCCACACCATTGCTGAGCCAGATTTTTATATTAATTTCTTTGTCAAAGCACCTTGATGAAGAAATTGCAGATTTAGCAAATGGTTCTGAGAGGAAAAAAAATCTAGGAAAAGAAAACAGGTTCTTTGAATATAGAGGGAGGAGTAGAATTGGTGCTAACAAAAAAGTGTCTTAAAATCTACCAGTGATTTCTGAAATGCCATAGAGAATGTAGTGAAATACTAAAAGACAATTAAGAAATATTTTTCCCTCAGAGAAAAAAATTAATTGTTGGAAATAGAGCATGAGTCCTCACCCTCATCAGTCCATAAGCTGTGGTACCAAGTAATTGAAATTATTTCACTCTCATTTTGTAATGGAACTTTTCATTAAGAGGCTTATCTCATAGGATTTAGGCAATCAGCATAGTGGCCCTCTCCATGGGCTGCAGGGAATCTCTGCTTGGGTCCCTGGAGTCCTGCTTCTCCCTCCTCCTGCTCTCACCTTGTGTCTGCTGGATGTTTCTCACACATTTTCCTCACTCATTTCTGCCCATTAGACATTTTTGTCCTTCTTTAAAAATGTTTTGCTTGGCATATGGTTTATTCTAACAATATTCCAAGAAGCAGCATAAGGTGATGGCTAGGACACTGATTGTTGGGAGTTTTATTTGACTTATTCAGTGGTTTTCATGGCCAGTGTAGCTACCTGGAGGAGCATCAGTGTTTTGTCTCATTCTGGACTAAGTCCCTTGATATCAATTGAATAATTGCTATTAACTAAAAAAGGAGCAAGGCCTGCTAGAGTTTGGTATTTGAAAAAACTGCAGGCCATGAGAAATGCCCACATTTTCTTGGAAAAACAAGTACATCTCCAAAGGCCATCTTGAACTTGTAGCCTAGTTTGTTGGAATTTTTTTCCTACCAGATGGAAAAAGCCAGGGAAATTTGGACCCTGGAAGGTTTTCAGTTGCTGACAGATTTTCTCAGAAGCACGAAGAGTTCCAGTGCCACATCATCAGCCAAGCTCCAAAAGTAAAAACCAGGCCCTTTCTTTGGTCTTGACACCTTGTCTTTCCATCCATATTCAGTTCTCACACCTCACCTGTCCTTTGTGTGTTTTCACATCCCTCAACCCTGCCAGTGAATGTCCTCAATCCTTTTTTCCTCTTCTCTAGGAATCCTGAATGTCCTCAATCCTTTTTTCCTCTTCTCTAGGAATCCTCTTTCCCTGATGATTTTTTGTTTCCTTAATGTCTCTTCTCTACTTCTTGCCCAAGTCTATGAATTTTTCTTTCTCTTACATCACGCTCACATGGCCAGACCTGTTCCTTGCTCTCAGTTTTGTTATTTTTCAGGCAGTGTATGATAACCTTTTAATGAGGATTTTGAACAATAACAAGGATTTTGAACTCTCCTTGTAGAGGAAGGTAAACAGTGTTAGCCTTAATAAGGATTTCCAAATACATTGTGAAATTAGCCATTTCACAAGCAGCAGGACTACTGAAGCATGATTCCTACTGGCTTTGTGCCATGAGGCTCAACTGGGCAGAATCTCAGATGCCTAATACAACAAAAAGTCATCTTAGTTTTTCCCCCAAAGGGCTCCTTGAGGGATCTCTTGTCTTTTCCCAGATGCCATTTATTAGTGTCTGTATTATACCGCAATGATTATTACCCCTTATCATCTTAGGAGAGATGTTGGTCCCTGTTTGTGCAAGCCAGAGCCTTTTCTGGGATTAAACCCTTGGCTCCCTGGTGGTGGTGACACACGGGAGGCACACAAATGCATGTCCCCAGCCTGCCACATGGGGCCAAAGCTTGCAGCTGGGCCATTAGCACAGCTCTGGAAAAGAAATCTTTGAAAACTCTGCATTTCATATGTTGATTAATCTGGCTCTTGAGAAGGACACAAGATTATAGCTGAAGATACCTGGACATTTCATGCTGTTTTTGAGTGGCTGAAGAAAATTTATTTATTTTATTTAATTGTTTAAGTTACTGTTTTCTTCATTGGCCACTGCTGACACATGGATGGCTGTGCAACAATTAGTGCAGAGCTGTGTGCCTGTGGTGATAGGGTTCACTGAAGCATTCTGGCTCATGGCAAGAGCAAAAGAAGCAACAAAACTGAACACCACCTTAGAGTCAATCCTCTTCAGAGGAGCTCTGTAATGAACAGAGCAGAAATTAGCCAGACATGTCCAATTAATTACAAAATGCTGGCTTAATTAGTTCAAAGTGAAATTGATGGACTAACATGTGACACTAACAAACCTGTGACTGTCAGTTCTGTCAGCAGTGCTGAAATTCAATGACCTTGCTTTGAATGATGTGATGGGGAACCTGAAAATGGGATGGTGGTTTGGATCAGCCCTGAAGTAAATAATGGGTTATTACACCAGTTTGCCACTGCCAAACCTTAGAAACAACATATGCTTAATCACAGAGCAGAACCCAGTTTAAGCCCTATTATCTTTTGCGATCATTTACTATTCCTTGAAGTTGGAGGAGGGGGTTTCATTTATTTTTTTAAACTCTGATTTTAGGCAAAAAAAAAAACCAAACAGTATTGTGTGGAATTCAAGAAAGTACACGCCACAGGAATGTCATCCTGCCCTTAGGCAAATAGCTGAGCAAACCCCAAACACCAGACTTTCAAAAGCAAACTTGTAAGCAGCTTTCTGCAACCTCCTCTGTAGGAGCAGGCATGAATTAAACATGCTTATCCCTCCCATGGCTTTGCTGAGGCAACTGTTGTATAAGAACAAAACTACCTAGAGGTATATGAGCTCAAATGTCAGATAATAAACCTTTCCTGCTCTCAGTCAATTTTTAAGTTTATATTTTTAATAATGCCAAAACCTAGGACACTTTCCTTCCTTCAGATTGTTTTTTGTTTAACCCTGATGGATACATTACTGATGAGAACCAAGCATGAAAAGTGTCTGATACTTGGCTGCATTATTTCATACAATTAGTGGTAATTGTATGTTAGCAGCTGAGATTATCTAAGAACAAAAGAAAAAAAAGAAAAAAGACAAAAATAACAACCAAAAAAGTGCCTTTGCTACAGCTATTCCTGGCTTGTGTTGTGCTGAAATAGCCAGCAATAAAGGGGAGTCTTGATGATATTAAGGACACGAATTTGGCATTCATTTTTCTAAGCAAATATTTCTATTTTATTTTCGAGATGTCAATATATTATAAAGGATTGCTCCACAAGAGTTTAAGTGACGTTCACCACCTACTTCACTGTCCCTTACGAGCCTCCAGAATCCTGGAATGCTTCTGCCAAGGCGTTGGAGTGACAGATATTCCTGCCACTAGAGGGTATGGTGTCTCCATCATTTATACCTGGCCAGCCCTCATTCATCGTGGTTGCACGAACACCTGGCTTTTCAGGAGGTTCAAAACTGAGGCAAAGCATCCTCAGGGAAGCCCAAAGGAATTTTTGGTTCTTTGGGATAGGAGCAGCCTGCTTTGCTGCTCTCAGCTGAAGAATACTTTTCAGAAAGCTGCAAGTATGAGTGAGAACTGACCAGTGGAGCTAAATGGAAAATGTAATTATCAGGATCTGTGGGAAAAGTTAATTTAAAAAGTCCATAACCAGAGCAGTTTAGCAACAGTGGGAAATCCCAGCCTGTCATCCCAGGCTGAACAAGGAAGGCTGATGTATAAACCCATTAATCATGTTCCCTTGTGCTTGGGTGGTAGGACCTCTCAGCAGCCAAAAGAAAGGTTCTGAAGGCTATGAAGAAGCCCTGGATAAAAACACAGCTGAAGAGATCCCTGACTGATAATTCTGAGGAGGGAAGAGCTTGTTCTCACTCCATGGAGGTAACAAGTTTTATGCCAACGTAGCAGCCCTGAAGCAGAACAGAGGGTACCACAGCATGAGCCAGAGATAAAGATTGGGCCATGACAGCCCTTCTTCTACAGCATTTGGGATCCTTCAGGGAAAAAAAACAAACATCTGTGTGTTCAGCTCTAGGGATTCTTCTGCCAGGTGACAAATGCATTTTTTCTGCTTCCAGCTAGTGAGAAAAATGAGCTTCAAGAAACAAGTTACTTGTGAGCTGTTAGAAGGCTCCATGCTAACCACTAGCATTTGGGAGCAAGATATATCTTTGATTGTCTGTCTTATTGTACTGAGGTTGAGAATCTGAACATCTGAATAACAAGCCCAGTGAAGAAATTGCAGTCTAAGTTAAACATGTGAAAGCTCCTTCTTAGTCTTTTAGAAAAATGGGAAAGACATTATCTTCTCAGTCCAGCCCCTCTCTGCTTTGTGATCTCTCAGAGAGAGGTGAAAGAAAAAATGCTTAAATCAATAGATGTTGCAGATGAAAAAAGTATTCCTTTAAAGAACAGGAGATACAAAGCCTGTGTAAAAGTAAGAGTTTCACCTTGCCTTTGATAAGATCAAGATACACACAGATATGCAGCCAAACACTGCTTTTAGGTGACCAGAATGTCACTTCAGCTGCCTCCAAGTCCCCTTGAACCAGGGCACTTAGGTGACATCTGAGTGAGAAAGTAAAAATGCCAGTGCCAAGTTCCAGATTCGCCACAGCTCGGTCTTGCAGTGGAAAGCCATCAGGCAGACTCACGAGATTTTGCTCTGCTAATCTGGATTCCATTTCATGGCTATCAGATAACCCCACCACGGTGATTGCTATGCTGCTGTTGTCCCCAGCCAGTGGCAGTGCAGATGGCCAGGCAGCAGGGCTGCCTTTATGGAGAGGGTGATGCCTGAGGAAAGCAGTAACACAGGAATTCTGTCTGAGAAGGGACTGTGAGTGGGTCAGGGCTGCAAGGCTTCTGTAACTCAGCTCTTCCCTCCATTCTGCACGTGGAGAGCCTGGGCTGGTAGAACTAATCCCAGGTGAGACATGAGCTGATGGAGTCTATGTCAGTGTCTTGCTGTAAACCCCAAACTGTGAAAACTTCCAGTACCTTAGCTCAGTGGCAGTGTGGGGAAGGGGCTAGTTAGGATCAGGTGTAATGCAGAGTCTCTGTTGTTGTTCTTGTGCAAGATAAAACCCCTGAGAGCTTCACCAGAGCCAAATTTGTTCTTCTGGGTTCAAAATATATCTGGGTGCAGATATACCACTTGGGGACATGGGTCAGTGCTGGCTTGGGCTTGGTGGGTGGACTCACTGGCTTAGGGGTCCTTTCCAGCCATAATTATTCTATGTTACATTGTGACATTTCCTTCAGGAATAAGGAATTTAGGTGTCATAAGTGAAAGAAGCTGGACCTGCAGGACTAGAAATGCCAGACAAGAGAAATTTTGACCTCTGGAAATAAGGGCCGGACTCAAAGCTAGAAAAGATACGATACTCATTTATGCATTTAAAAAGGATCTATGCCCAGATGCTCTTTACTAGCATAGCTAAAAGCTGTCCTGTGCAGGGCCAGGAGTGTGACTTCAATGGTCCTTGTGCATCCCTTCCAACTCAGGATATTCTATGAAATGTATTTACTATTAATTATTGAAAGTATTATGTCACTTCATTTCCCCAAAACACATGTATACAGGTGAAATAGGAGGATTCTCTGCAGAAACCACCCCACAGGTTTTGAGGGAGGGAATGAGATGTTCAGAAAGATGATTACTGCACCAATAAAATATGTACAATCCATGAAAAAAAAAAAAATCACTTGCAAAAAGAGGTTTTAAGAGTATTGTCCTGACAATGAAGAACATAAAGACATAGTTTGGTATATTCTGCCAAAAGTACAGGGACTTGCCATGAGACTGCATTGCAATGAAAGTGTGAATTTTGTGGATACTGTATGAGTCTGAAAAAGGCCTTGGAATTAGTGCAGCTCCATGTATTCTGTTACCAGTGCTTATTATATTGCATAACACCCACATCCTGGTGGGTCCACTTCAGTTCCTGGAATTTAAACTGACTTTCAATGCAAGTACATGCACAAGTCACAGGAGAGTTTTAGAGCTCTTATTAGCAGGCATGTGGAAATTCAGAGTTGAAGGACGTGCTGGTTTTGTCTGGAACAGGGTTAATTTCCCTCACAGTAGTTGGCACAGAGCTGTGTTTTGGATTTGTGCTGGAAGCAGAGTAGTTAACACTGAGATATTTTAGTTCTGGCTGAGCAGCAATTACACAGCACTGAAGCCTTTTCTGCTTCTCACCCCACCCCATCAGTGAGGAGGGTGCACAATGTGTTGTAAGGGGACACAGCCAAGACAGGTGACCCCAACTGGCCAAAGGGACATTCCAGACCCTTTGGCATCATGCTCAGCATATAAAGCTGGGGGGAGAAGAAGGAAGTGGGAAGATGTTTGAAGTGATGGCAGTGTTTTCCCCAGGTGTATCTGAAGGAGTCCTGTTCTCCTGGGGATGGTTGAACACCTGCCTGCCTATGGGAAGTGGTGAATTAATTCCTTGTTTTGCTTTGCTGGCTTGCTTGGCTTTTGCTTTCCCTATTAAACTGTCCTTATCTCAACCCATGAGGTTTCTGGCTTTCACCCTGCCAGTTCCAGCTTTTTTCCTTCCCAGTGGGATAGGGGAGAATGAGTGGCTGTGTGGAGTTAAACCGCAATAAAGTCATTTTCAGTTCTCAGTCTTGATGTTGCCTCCTCAAGCTCCACTTTACTCTGCCTCATCCTGGGTTTTACCTCCTGTGGGTTACCACATCCTAGCTGTGCAGGCTGGATGGATTCCTGTGGAAGACACAGTTCTGTGATGGTTGGTTCATGGATTTAGATAAAGCAGCCACAAAACAAATTTATGCCCTTTGTCCATTTGTAAATGTCCACTGAACCTGAAGAGGTTGACTGGGTGTAAAGAAGGGCATATTTCCTTTGGCTTAAAACTCAACTCACTGAAGTGGATTGCTCCGAAAACACTAAACATAGTCTTCTCTAGAAAGCAAGAGATTTGTAATTTTAGAGGATTTCTGGAAAGAAGAATAAAATACTAAAATTAATCTTCATACCCACATGCAAACTTTATGTTTTCCAAATGTATTGCTAATTTCCAGAGGTATGATACAATACTGCTTATTATGGGATTGTATTGCTTCCTGCCAATTCCCTCTTAGCCTGGTAGGCCACAAGCATAACTCACATGTGCATGCTGAAACCTAGAAATACCTAACAGAAGATCCAGCGTAATTTTCATCGTCCAAAAATGTGGAGTGCCTAACACTGCCTTTGTTTACAGATATATTACCTGAGGGTGTGGCCAAGGGCAATGTCACCTTACGACAGACCAGGTTGTTCAGAGCCTCATCCAGACTGGCCTTGGACACTGTCAGGGATGGGGCAGCCACAGCTGCTGTGGCCAACCTGTGCCAGGGCCTCACCATCCTCAGAGGGAAGAATTTCTTCCCAACATCCAATCTAAACCTGCTCTCTGTCAGTGTGAAGCCATTCCCCCTTGTCCTGTCACTCCAGGCCTTATCAAGAGTCTCTCTCCATCTTTCCTGTGGGTTCCCTTCAGGCACTGGAAGGCCACAAGGAGGTCACCCCAAAGCCTTCTCTTCTCCAGGCTGAAGGATCCCAATTCTCTCAGCCTTTCCTCCCAGCAGAGCTGCTCCATCCCTCTGATCCCCTTGGTGTCCCTGCTCTGGCCTGGCTCCAGCAGCTCTCTGTCCTTCCTGTGCTGGCCCCAGGGCTGGGTGCTGCTCTGCAGGAGGGGCTGAGCAGAGCAGGGCAGAGGGGCACAATCCCCCCTGCCCTGCTGCCCACAGTGACTTGAACGCAGCCCAGAAATTTCTCCCTTTCTTCCTTGGAGTGACTTTTGAAAGGTTCTTTTCTTTGCACTTGCTCCTTAAAGAAGAAAGAGTGGGCTGTCATTTCCTACCCTCTCCCCACTGATTGTTGTATCTGCTGTACTTCAGTTTTCCAGTCAGTCTCACCGTCCCTTAGGCCACTGCATGTGCGTTCATTTACACATGAAAATATGTCCATGCACTCCAACTCTTGCCCTGCATATAACAAAGGCAAATATGAGTATTTTCTCTCAAGATTTTGTGCAAACATAGATGCTGGCAGCTCAAAACTAAATATGTATTTGGTACTCATACTTTTTCATTTGGAGAAATGGGATACATAAGATTAATCATGTCCAGAATTATTGATTATTAACTATAAACAAGTCTGGAGCAGACAAACCTAAATGAACTCACATAAGGACAGAAAAATCTCACCTGATGTATCTGTGCATTAAAAAATAAGAATCTTACAAACTGTACTGTGCTGCTTATAGGAAATAATCCTCCCCATTAAAAAAAAATAAATTTCTTCAGCTTGCCTTGCTACTATTGTTGCAATATCCAATGTTTCTAGATGTGAAGTCTTCCTTTTCATGGAAAGAAGGAGGAAAAAATTGTTTCAGTGACATATTCCTACAGGGAAAGCCTTTAACCTGAATTTCTCCAGTTAATAGTTATAGTTCTGATGAGGTTCCATTGAAACTTCTTAGAAGTCTTTGTCAAAATATAAAGAATTTTTCTTAATGTGTTTTATTTGGGTATTCCTGTAAAGTATACTTTCCCAAGTTCCCAAGAAGAATTCTCTAACAGTAAAAGGAAACTAAGCTTAAAGACATTGTTTTCCTTCCAGCCTTCATCTTGTTGAGTTTGTGGCTAATTCTATATTTGTCCTGTGATTCTTAAAATTCCTTCAACTTTTTCTTTACCTTCTGTGTTATGTCTTGAGACCATAATGCCAAAAATGCTCTGAAAAACTGTTTTGTAAAGAAGACAGAATTATTACAATACTTTCCCTGCTGATTGTTTTGGCAAATACATTTGGCAATAAAGAAGATTTAAGAAAATTCATAAATACATGAAAATAAGCCAAGACTTTAGATAGAGGTCCATCCACACCATTCACAGAGGGAATGTGTGTGGTGTATATTTAAAAAAAAAATTTAAAGCATAGGTGGCTGCTATCATGCTGTCCCTCCATGTTCGTGTTAATGAAAAGGTACAGTAGGACAGTAAAAATATGTTTCTCATCTTTAACAGGAATACGAGGACAAGCAAAGCATACAGAGTGGGCTGTGCATGATGCTTTAGTCAGTGTAGAAGGAGTATTCAGGAGGAGGTCAAGGACTCACTGTGGTGTCCTCTCCAAAGGGGAAGGGATCTTCTGAGATCCACAGCTGCTCCCGGTTGAAAGGAATGACAAAAGTCAGAGGGTCTGAGAAAGTTTACCAAGTTTATAGGTAAACCATACACCCCTGCCATGCAAATCTGTGTGAGTTTGTCCCTGATCTCCAAGTGCACACAGGTGGTGGGTTTGGAACAAAAGGGTGGGGTGGAAGGGAAGAGAGTGAGAGAGGGATCAAAGAGGGGGAAGGGAGGGAGGGAGGGAGGGAGGGAGGGAGGGAGGAAGGAAGGAAGGAAGGAAGGAAGGAAGGAAGGAAGGAAGGAAGGAAGGAAGGAAGGAAGGAAGGAAGGAAGGAAGGAAGGAAGGAAGGAAGGAAGGAAGGAAGGAAGGAAGGAAGGAAGGAAGGAAGGAAGGAAGGAAGGAAGGAAGGAAGGAAGGAAGGAAGGAAGGAAGGAAGGAAGGAAGGAAGGAAGGAAGGAAGGAAGGAAGGAAGGAAGGAAGGAAGGAAGGAAGGAAGGAAGGAAGGAAGGAAGGAAGGAAGGAAGGAAGGAAGGAAGGGAGGGAGGGAGGGAGGGAGGGAGGGAGGGAGGGAGGGAGGGAGGGAGGGAGGGAGGGAGGGAGGGAGGGAGAGAGAGATTACCAGTCCTGGCACCACTGTTTACCGGCTGAGGATTATGCCTAGGATCCTGAGGCTCCTGTGTGCTCAGGCTTTATGGAGATATCTTTCCATAGATAAGTTTCCTCACCCTGGAGATAAGTTCCTTGTTTTCTATGCAAAATACTTGGCAGAAAATAAAAAAAAATCACTGAGGTTGGAAAAGACTTCTGAGATAATCAAATACAACCTGTGACCAATCCCCACTGTGTCAACCAGCCCAGAGCATAGCGTGCCACATCCAATGTGGCACACAACCCTTCCTAAGAAGAAACTGCTCCTTATGTCCAGCCTGAACCTCCCCTTGTGCATCCTGAGACCATTTCCTCTTCTCCTGTCACTACTTGCCTTGGAGAAGAGACCAGCTCCCACCTTGCTACAACCTCCTCTGGAAGTGCAAAGCCAAACCGTGTTGTGGCATTGCCCCATGGTAGGAGCAGTTTGTAGAGTCTAATTTCTGTCTCCACAATGTCACCAGAAAGGTTCAGAAAGTGTGGCACAGCAGCAGTACCACATTTGGTCACCAGCCCAGCCATCTCTGTATCCTTTCTCTTGCCATACTATGCATTAGGCAGCTAATTTTCAGGAAGCTGCTAATTGAACCTTGATGACCAAGCGTGAATTGGTTCCTTTATGCTTCATTTGGAGGGGGGATTATACTTAAACCGTCAGACTTTGTTTTTCCTTCCAGTAACTCTTGGATGTATTTTTCTTTCCCCCACTTCTTCCTGATGTAACTGTAGGTGTTGATCTTTATATGATTCATCATGTAAGTATCCAGTCCCTTTTTTACTCTTGACAAATGCTTAACCTCAAAGTACTCTGTGACTGATTAATCCCACGCTAAATGGCACTGATATCCTCCATGGGCCACAGGGGGCTATGCAGGGGGTGCATTTGCATCCCTGTCAGGTGACTTCTCCCTCCCCCATTAGCCTCAGGTAAACAATAGCACAGTATAGAGTTCCTACATCTGTCAGCATGCTCTATTCACATTAAGTGACCAAAATCCTTGATGCTAAACCAGATCACAGGAATAAAGGATATTTTGAAATCTGGTGTGCTTTCTAGTTCTGCTTGCCTCCTACAGAGTTGAGCAACACACACTCTGCAACAAATGGTGTTCACTTCTTGAGGTCTCATTTTGATATGTTTAGATCTGTTTTATCATATTCAAAATCTGCTCCAACAGAAAAAAATTACAATTTATAACAAATGATAATAAAAAGATAATGCCCATTGTTTTCATGAAAGTTGTGGAAAGCCACCAGGATGACAGGCACAGAAAATGTTAGAGATGCCCAGGAACCAAAGTTATTCTCTTTGCATTGAGCACAAAATGCTGAAAGAGTGAGGGGGACGCGTGATGCCAAACACGAATTCCAGGTGAATGCTTTCCTGCTTCTTTATGGAACCCAGTAGTGTTATTGCAGCCTCATTTACACTGCCGCAGTTCCATCTGGGTCAGTATTTCCTTTGGAAATCCTATTTTCAGGGCTTTAGAAACTGCCTATAAAAAGCCTTAATGGGCAGAAATCTTGGCAGCTCTGCTCTCAGTACGGGAGAAAGCCATTGAGTTTTAAGAGGGTTTATTTCCCTCTAAGTTGTAACTCAAATTACTTCATGGGCTTTACTTAGAGGAACGTTTTCAGACTTTCAGTGTCCTCTTGTGGCCTGGACTAAGGAAGTCTTATTGCTGAACATGAATAACACCTGTTGCCCAGTGAGGAAATCCAAGGATGAGTCTCTTGGGTCACTTTTGCCCAGACCTCCCAGCTGTAATATAGTCCTGGCAATTCTTATATGGAAAAGGGGAGAGCAGATAAAACTGAGGGATAATTCAGCACTCTTTCCCCACCTTCACCCCAACATATTCCTGGTACCAAATATAGAAGATTAATATCCTGACCAATTTCTTTCTATTCATGGAGGCCATAAACCAGGCACATATATTTTCTTTTCCCCAGTTCAGGGTTTAATTTCACACCTTGGGCCTTCTTATTTATCCCCCAGCCCTTTTAGGTAGTCTGAACACATGATTAAGAATGCATAAAGGTTATTGACACTTGTTTTATGGGCTCTTTGAACTGTTCAAGTGATATAAAGGGAACACAAAGTAATAGGAAACAGAAGCAGCAGTGTGTTAGTAATAGAAAGAATAGGAAGAACAGTCTCTTAGGCTGGTGGCCATCTCAATGGTTTGCTTCATTCTTACTCCACCAAACCTAACTCTATTTGCAGTGGTCAGATGCCCTGTTCCTCCTCTCGGTGGTCTGTCCACTGTGGAAATCTCTCCACAGAAGCCTTGGAATGACAGCGTGGATTCCATGTCCATGCCATGGCACGGCAGCACTACCTCTCAGGACAATGTTGCAGTTTGGTGGCTGGAATTGCAGTTATAGGTGATTTGAAGCAAAGCTTCACCTCCTTGTGCACCTCTTACACAAGGTTGGAAGCCCCAGGAAGGATTTGTGTGTGTGGTGATGAGCAAACACAGACCTCCAGAACATTTCAATTTCTTACCAACACTGATTTGGATGTCTTGAGAAATAGCATTAAAAAATAAAGGAGTGTGAGAACTTCAACAATCCCTTCTGTAGCCACGCTCAATTGTAAAAAAAGTGAAACATCCCTCACTCCCTTCTTTAATGTACAGATAACCTAATTCTGTGCACAAAACCGAAGGGGAACTCAGTCCTTCTGTCAATGAAGGACCTCTGAACGCATTATTCAGTGAGATTTATCTTTTCTTGTTGTCACAGCTTCATGTCATTGATGCTCTGTCACTCAGAGTTATCCTCATATTTTTGGTACCACTTCTGCCTGGGAATTATCTCCTGCTTTAGGTGCATTTACTCCTTCTTATTTGTGTCACTTTGTGCTTGGCTTTACTCAGAATGTTTTTGTTTACTTTGAACTGGTTTGCCAATTTTTCAAGATCTTTCAGATTCTGATCCAGTCCTCCAAAGCACTTAGAATTTCCTTTCTCTCTACATGATATTCAAATCTTTATGAAACCCATTAAGCACTTAGCCTCAGTTAATACTTTGTGCAAATAATGAACTTTTCAGTTCTTAGTCCAAACAAACAAAACATTTAGCCTTGAACATAAGTTATTTCTTCTTTTTTCTCTTAGAGAAGAAAATCCTTTCCTACTCAGCATATTCTGTGATTCTGTGAAAAGAAGTCATTATGAGTCAATGGAAATATTTTTGTTTTCATTGCTGACAATTCTAATAAAAGCAAAGAACTGAATGAGAAATGAAAAGCTTCATTAGGTAACACTGAAAAATAACAAAGAAATGCACTCTTTCTACTTAACCCAGTGCTTAAGCTGCTTACTCAAAGTACCAGAGATTTAGATTCACTGCCTTCTCCCATGAAGAAGTGTCAAATCCCCAGCTCCTAGAATGCCCTGGCGTCCAAACTCTTTGTCAGATCTGGGCAGCTTTTCAGTTTCCCTTTTGAAGCACTTTTACAATAAGCTGAAGTGATCCCTGGCAGAGGGACAAGAACCAGGGCATTCCCTTTTCCAGGTGAGTATCCCAATGAGTACAGAGAGAGCACCAAGCTCCAGCTGTTCTTTCCCATGTCTTGGACAGCCCTGTTCTTGGGCAGTGATCCTTTTATGAACAGCAGCCAGCAGAGGAACCTTCTCCCACCAGTCTAAACCAGAATATTCTTAATGGAGATATGGATAATGCCTTAGATGTGGAATAGGACAAGGGTAACCAATTCTTCACATCTAAAAGGTGCCTCACATCCAAAATGGTGTTCTCATAAAAAGGAATGAAGATCCTTGCTCCACTTGAGCAAGCCAAACAGAAAAATAAAAATAAAAAAATTCTGAAAACTTTGCCAAAATCACTGCATCTTTTCAGGCCAACCCCAAACTTGTTCTTCAGTGAGCTGAACATAACAAGTACATTCTTTGAGTGACACTCACTTGTGACAACATGAGACAAGTGTCTGTCTGGATCCTGAGAGGATCCAACACTGACGCCTTCCAAAACAACTAAGAGGGACTTCAAGCAGCTTCTACTGAAAATATCTGAAGAAAAATTTTTCTGGCTTTGGGAAGGCCAACATGATGTTATGGTACCATAAGCCTAACAAAAAATACGTTTGAACTGTTCCCTCTTTAGGTAATGTTACTCTGAGCTCCCAGATGTGGCCAAGCAGAACAGTCTGTGCTGCTCTGTTCTCAGTTGCCATTTGGAACGGCTTCCCCAGCCTAAACCACACCAAGATTGAGATAATTAGAGAACCTAATACAAAAACAGACGCAGTTTAGTTTGAAATTCATTAGTAACAAATGCTGTACAATATCCTTGCTGCTAAACTACTCATCAAATAGTTAAGCTTGAGGAAGCCAGTCCTGCATATTGGTGATGGACTGGGGTGGTAAAGGAAGTGCTGATCCCGTCAGCTTGCTGAGCTCTATATCCTCAACAGAATAGGAAGCTTTGTGCACACTGCAATTGTGGTGAAAGAAACCCTAGACCTCTAGCAAAAATCAGTGTCTGGTAAGGCCCTTGCTCAGTGCTATGTTTGGGTGAGGATTACAAGGTTTATTTTCAATTCTTATTTTTGGATCGTAACCACTGAAGAATATTTGTTGGAGATGTTCCAATGTCTGGAGTGAGTTTCTTGTCAAATGACAACACTCTAAGAATGGACTGCAGAAGACTCAGAAGTAGAGAGGCCCTCAGCCCTGGGTGTCCCTGTCTGCAGGGAGGGCTCCGAGCAGGCCCAGGCTCTGCTCCGGGGGCCCAGCGATGGCACCAGAGGAACGGGCAGGGACTGATCCCAGGAGGTTCCACCTGGACAGGAGGCAGAACTTCTTCCCTGGGCACTGACCGAGCCCTGAACAGATTGTCCAGAGAAGGTGTGGAGTCTCCTCACTGGGGACATTCCAGACCCCTCTGAACACAATCCTGTGCCTTGAGAAATTCATGGCACACTGCTACAACAAACCAATGGCTCAGCATGTGGCCTCAAAAACCAGTATTTCCCAACACCAACAGGGTGAGAACACCCTAAGCAAATGGCCAAAGCATGCCTAAAGTTTTCTATACATGCCTTTCTATACACACCCTGCACAGCGCAAAGCTTTATACTTATCACAGACTTGACTTAGATTTCAGGCTGCCTTTTCAGCGGTTTTAGAAAAGTTTCCCATAGCTAACTTCAGTGGAAAAGATCAATCTGTATCTACCAGTCAGATATCTATAAAGACTTTAATTAACCTTCATCCTTGTTTGCTCTTGACAAGCTACAGGAGCAGACCTGAAGGACAAAACAGCAACAAAAGGGAACAAAGCATTCCCAGCTGGCACTGATTTCTTATTCAGCTTCCGCTGTAGGATTTTATATGCATCTTTCTGTAGATTTGGCACTGGCCAGGAGTAGAAAAGAGAGCTGCTCTTGCTGGCCAAGAGGTGCAGTTCAGAACTACAGTTTTCATGCAAACTTATTACGAAACTGTTTATGGCAATGCTGAACTCATATGCATAAATGTAACCTAAAAACCTTAGGAGATTTTCAAGCCTCCAAGAAAAGCCAACATCTTTAGGAATACCATGGACACAAACCCAGTACTTGAGTTTAAAAGCATATCTGAAGAAGAATGTTGTGGAGAATATTTATATTGAATATTTCAAGCAAAATTTTTATGTTCTTACATTCTTAAATGTTCATGGTTTTGGGCTATGAAATATGAGACTTTTGCAGTTGTGATGTACATAATACAGCTTTGGATGTTGCAAAGCTGCCAGTGTTCCTGGGGAGATACATCTAAAAAATGCTTTCTAGAGTTTTTAACAGTAATAACTCTCATTTCAGTTCCTCACTCTGCTCTGTGAAGCAGATCTGTGGCAGTTTTGTTCCTGGGAGGTGCTAAGATAATCTGTTGCTTGCTAGGTTTTGCTCTGCACTGCTCATAGCAGGTTTGAGAGGCACAAATGAGAGATCTCACCATACTGTGCATCTGATCTCAATAGCTGCAAGTCATTCAGGAAGCACAAGTGGAGATGGATCACCATGGAGTTCCACAACAAGTTCCAGTGTGCACAAACATGTCAGGTTATATCCATTAGCAGAGAGGTGAAAATGATCTGAGGGAATCTAGAGAGATTTGGCATCCAGCAGCAGCCTGATTTCTTTCTCTGCTCAGCATTGTTTGTATGTGCAGTCTTAGATTGAGCACTCTGTCCCAGAAGAGAAACGACCCAGGGTCCAGATTCCACTTTTTTATTAGAACTGATGCTTTTGGAAACAATCTTGGCAACATTCTGGGCAGAATTTTGTCCTTGTTCCACACACAGAAGCAGATTCTGTGAAGAATTTTGTCCCTGTCATGCAGACAGAAGCAGATTTTTCTTTCCCATTTATCTTTCACTTCCATATCTTCCCCTCTATATCCTCCCTCTGTTTTTTCCCTCCGCCTCAAATAATAGGTGCCTAAAAAGTAAGGGTGTGCTTTCTGGATGTACTATTTGAATGGATTTTAAATATATGTATCTGGATACACCTCTATTCCTCAGCATCTTGAGTGTCTAATCATCTTGAGCACTGCTTCCAGTTAGGAGTAAATTCTAAGTTAACAAATTTAAAATTGGACAGTGCAAAAGGCTTCTTCCCTTCTCCCTATTGATCACAGCATCTTCAAAATTATTATTAGTTTCTCTCCTTAATAAAAAACAGTTAAACAGGGGCATGTCACAGCCATAATGAATGGGGGGAAAGTGTATTTAATTGTGTGCTGCTCAGGATAACCATGGCCACAGCTCAGCAAAAGACTATCCAGTTTTTAAAAAAAACTCACAGTCTAATTAGAGTGACCAAACCTCCTTTTTCTTAAAGTAAAGGATGTACAAGCCTCAATGAGCATAAATTTTAGCAGACTGGCATGAACAAGAAAAGTCTTGAGTAATATATATGAACACATGTAAAGAAATTTGAAGTTTGCATCTATATTTTAACAGATTTCAGTGGGACCACACTAGGCTCAAGGAAAAGAATTTGGAAGGGCACTATCCTAAAATCCACATCTGTGGAATTTTCACTGTAATGGGATGTTTTTATGCTCAGAACAAGGGTTTTGTCCTTTGTTTATACAGCATGACAATGCCATTGTGGGAGACACACAGATACAAAGGATGGGGAAAATAAGTGCTTTTGTCTCTCCTCTTGGGGCATTTGCTTTGTGGCTTAATTGTAGAAAAAAAAAAGTCCAGTAGAGAGAAGTCTAAATTTAGTCTACCCTTGGGGAAACCACACCATTTCAATATTTGTTGGTAATATTTCAATATTGCAACAAGTAACAAATTCTTTGGAGGTGGTTTTGTAGCCACTGAAATCAAAGTCAAATATCCCAGTGACTTTTTGGTAGCAAAGTAGAGGTCCTTTACTTTTGCAGAGAGCCTTGTCCTACTTTAGGCTCTCTAAATACTTCAGAAATCCTTTTGGCTGCTAAAAATAAAAGGTGTTGTGACATTTGTTTACAAATCTGCACCCTTGAGGAAGATCTGAATTGACTTCTTGACTCAATGGGGGCAGGAGAATTCCACTAAATGGAAATGTTTTAGTTTAAAATGCTAATACTTTTGTTTTACATCTTAATGCTACACTAACACTGAATTAAAATGGAGTCCCAACAGTAATATGCAATATCTGAATCAATACCACACAATTAGTGTCATGAAAATGAATATTAAATTATATAATAGTAGTGAGACTCACCAAAAAGAGGGGATTTTTAAGGGAATAAGGCCTTTGGTGTCCATTAACTCATGCCTGACTAACGCTAAATTATGATCAAATATCTGGAAAATACTTGTGAGAGCTTCACTAATGTCCAGAAAATGTATCCTAACTAATGCTACTGTGATAAATCCTGAAAGAATTCATTATGGCTCAGTATTTTTAATAGATAGTTGCCCATAAATTTCATCTCAACAAACTCTGGCATTACCACAGCCCCAGTGATTAGTCCCACAAAGATGCTCTGGTGGACTGTGTCCAAACTCTTTATTCAAAGACTACCCATGACTGCTTTTTCAGTTTGACATATTTCAACTTTGGAGCTTTCTGCCATGACTGGGAATCACATCCTGCCTCATTTTGTGGCTTCATGGTCAGTGAAATGCCTCTGTCCATGTGGCCTCGACAATGGATAGGCTGATGTGGATGTGACAACAGGAGGAGCACAAGGATGGATGTAATTTCTGTCTGTCCAATGTTATATAAATATTAAATTCATTTGTTGGACAAGAAAACTGCTTGGATTCAGATTCTATCAGACAGCAGATGTATGGATTTTTTAAGGTTGCTCCCTGCTCTCATGGAATCTCCCACATCTAACCCACTGCAGGTTATGGCAGGGCCTGGTCCCAATGCCTTCAATACATCAGGAATCTGGTTTGTATTCTCTGAATGTAAAATAACACATTTTCTATCAAACTATTTCCCTGCAAAATTAGCCTCCCAAATAAGCAAAGTGTTCTTTAATATTTGAAACATGAAAGCCATTTACAATTTATCCCAGCAAATTATTACAGACATACTCAAGCACGGGCCAATTTACAGGGCATGGGAACAATATAAATTTAAATTAAACTCTTGTAACTTCATGAAAATTGCAGATATCTCTTTCAAGTTCTCCTCTTCCTTTTAGTTGGATATGCTCCCTGAACGAAATTTAATGTAAATGTTACTGATTTCACCCAAAACACATGTCCAGACATGACAAAGTTTTTAGAGCATATGCTTTGCTGGATTTATGCCTGGATTAAATCCAGAGAAGCCCAGTGTGTAGGGAGCAGGACTGCATCCATACATGCTTATATGATTTCTAAATCATAGCTTTTTTTGTTTGCATTGGTCAAAAACTTACTTTCCATTTAGCCTTTATATTTATTGATTTTAAAAGGATTTCCCAAAGTAACAAGTATAAACCAGGAGTCAGGGCAGTGTTACATGAAGTTTATTTTCTATGTAGCCAGTAGACAAATGTACAACAGAAAGTTAATTTACCTGTTTTTAATAGTTTGTGGTCACCATTTGTCTATACATTTCTTATGTCATCTATAAATGAAATCTGTAACATTAAAAAACGCTTATTTACTTGGTTTTACTAGAACTACATAGAAATTGGATGCTACATTTTGATTTTCACAGGAAAAAAACCTGCAGTGGGTCACAGTCGTCCCTATTGTGTGCCAGAGATTAATTTGGCCTCGTGATAGATTTGGACATAATAAAATATGCTTCTACTCTGAACACATGCTACATTAAATGGCAGCTTATACCAATCAGTCCCACATTCTGAGCAGAGTCAAAATTGCTGACTTCAATGACAAAGTGATTTTTTACTGCTTTTTTCCAAAAAGTACATGCTTGAAATTGTAACTGAAGAATGTGCTTCTGCATATGGTTGAATTCAAAATATTTAGATGGCAGTGCAAGCTTGCCTTAGGTATGTGTTAAAGTACAGCCCCTGAGAAAAAAAAAGAGACTTGCCTGCACAACATAGGGTGTAGTAGCCAACTTCTGCTCCATCCAATAATTTAGTAGGTCAGGAAGTAGATCTATTTTCTGAAGAAAAATAAAAAGTATCTTCATGCAAGGTACTACCACCACCACCACCACTGTTTGTTTGGGGGGGGGGGGGGTTGTTGTTGGTTGTTTTTTTATTTATTTTTAATTTTATAACTGACACCCTTAATCAGCTCTTCTCTCTCCTTCTCCTCTGATATTGCAGTGCTTCTTTCTCATTATGTTAACATTGCTGTTAGAATTCTCTACACCTAAATTTTCTTCAAATCTTTCGGGGAACCCGAAGTAATGAATCTGTAGTCCAAGCTAGGAATCATGCTTTTCTTTCAAGTAAAGATATCAGAAGGCCCTGATTTCCACAAATGAAAACAATTTCTGTGTATTTGCTTCAATGCTTGCTTGACCTTTCTTGTGCATCCACAGGTACACATGTTCAAACACTCACACGAAAATCAAGCCCTGATATTGCTCTCTTGAAGCACCACTTTGGTTTGCTTATTCTCCTGTGAGTGCTTGGACTGCAGGTTCTTCCTACCCCACATAATGGACCTTTAACTACAAATTCAAGGTACCTTCTTTCCACTCACATCTTCAGAGTTACTTCAGCATGTGATCAAGTAAAGTGAGAAATTGAATTATTCTGTGTTGACATCCATGTTGCACAAAGTACAGTGCTCACAGGTGGCAAGTGAGTGACATTTCAATCAGCCAAGAGAAGTCTGCAGGAAGTCCAGCCATCCCTTATGTTCTTCCCCTCATGGAATTGGAGGTGCAGGCTGCAAGGAATGCTGTATTCCTGCCAGGCTTTATTTTCACAGGATCAACCATTTAGGCTATCAAAACATCAACAACTCCAAGACATCACCTTTATCTCAGGTAATCCTCAAGCTGGTTATTAGAGACTGGAAGAATATCCTGGGGGAGTGTCACTTAAGATTTACTTGATTCTCACCTGTTTTCCATGGAATGTGATATTTATATTTCCATGGGCCAGGATGCTGGGCTTGGTGGACTTTCATCTTGGATGTGTGTTGTTCTTGCATCCAGGCTGAACCTACAACCAACCCATCCTTATTCAAGACACAGAGTTATGAATAAACAGCACAATAATTCAGGTAAACTGCTATTTATTTCTTTGCTATTATTAAATAAGCAAATCACTCAAAATCTGCCTGGGCTGGGAACTGAAGCTCCATGGGGCCAACTGTCCTTCGGAGCTGTCAATTCCAGCTGAAAGAGGAGAGGCAGGAACTGGGACAGGATTAGTCCTGCTGAATATCAGCTCTCTGAAAATTGGATTCTGGCTCAAGCTGCTCACATGTAGCTCTGTCTCAAACACCTCGGGGGAGTGATTCATCTCTCTCATCTCAAAGATTAAACTAAGTGAGGAGAGCTAAATGTGGGGGAAATCAATCTTCTTCTCAGTTTCACCCTCTCTTGTCTTTCCATCCTCTTAATTTTTTTCACCCCACTGATTATATTCTAAACAACTGGATAATGATGTATAGCAAGCTTAATAAAGCTTATTAAATTAAAGAAAAAAAAAAAAAAAAAGGATTCTTAAAACTATCTGAGGCTGCCAAGGAATAACAAAAATATGCTTCACATATTTTCTTCCCAGAGTCTGAAGGACACAGAGAGTCAATGGAGACATTTTTGTTCCCATAAAAAAAGAAAAAACCCAACTGTCCTAGGGTGACATTATGACGCTTGTATCCCCAATTGTGTGTTCTGTTTATGCTGGATATTATGTTCTGTGCCTTCAAGACTGGCTCTGAAGAGTGAATGTTTTGTTTTGGTTTTTGTTATCAGACTGCTCCCCCACAGCTGGTGGGACACAGAGACGGGGCAGTACATAGTGCGGCTTTTGCTTTTTGCTTTGCTCATGCCTCTGCTGTGCTCCTGCTTTGCTTTTGCTTCTGCTTGTTAATCAGTTTAGCTCAGCAGTCCAAATCTTTCCCTGGTCTGTTTTTCCTTTCCCTTTTTTGAACTATTCAAACCTGCTCCGTACTGGGACCTGGGAAACACCAAGAGTTTGCCTCTTGTGGCCTACAGGAGCTATCCCCAGCGCCGGAGGGACCGACAACAGAGCGACCACTGAATTTGTCGTCCTTTTCAGATTGGTGAAAGAGTGTTGTCATCCGGTATTGTTCATTTTGTGTGCTGGGGGTGTTTTGCCTGTTAAATAAACAGGTTCTTTCCACTTCTCTCCGAAGAATCCTTCCCAAACCGGTGGGGGGGGGGGGGGGGGGGGCATGTGGGTGCGCTTTCTGGGGGGCCCCCTTTTGGAGGTTTTCTCTCAAATTTTCCCTAATCCAGGACAACAACCAATAATATTATTTTCAAGGGGTTTGCTTTGTTTTATTTTGTCCAGGTTAAGCCCAATCTTTTTCACTTCTTGGAAAGAAAAGTTTCCATTTTCTGTTGCAAACTTATTTCTACAATTACAAAACAAAAGCAAGGGTTAAGAATATGAATCACCAAGAGTTTTCAGGAGGAAAATTATCTGAAATTCCATTTTCTTCTGGTATTCAGAATTTTCTGTGTGCTTTCTTTTCAGTCTAAAAAGAAAAACTGTTTTGAATAGTCAAAAAACCAGTGTTCTTTCACAACTGTTCTTGCTTTCAGTTTCTTCCAGAGGACTCTGCCTTGTTGTGAGTAAGAACTGTTTCCAGACCTGTCCATGAGTAAAGTCTACTAATTTCCTTGAGCCAAAAATGGGCTTTTATGTCTGGGCAATGACTTCTGGATCAGATTTACTTATTTCAGAAAAAATGTCCCCTGATGCTGCCAGCAGCACTTGTAAGAGAGGATGTATGTCTGTATGGGATGCCTCCTGAGCCCAGGACTTTGTCTTCATCTGTGCTATAATTTCATCTACCTGTCAATGGGGATGATATTTACATCGACCTCGCAGAGGTGTTGCAAAGTTCACTTCATTAAAATTTGCCAAATGTCAGATCCTTGGAAGCAAGATGGGATGGAATTATAAAGAAGTTATTTTTAGTATTCAGAAATTAATCTTTTAACCTGCTGGAACAGATGCTCTTTGCCTTTCTCTGTGCCCTCCAGGCTGCTGAACTCTGGTGATTCATGAGCAGAAATTAGCTGCAGACTTTGCCTGCAGACAGGGTAAGGATTGCATCAGACCCTGTGGAAATAAAAATATGTTCTCAAAGACCTGTTGGAGTCCTTTTGAATGTGAAGATTGTGTTGGACAACTTCATAGATGATTCTGCAGCTCTCAAACCCAAAATTGTTCTGTTGGAAAGGCCTTCTCTAGGAAGTGACAGCTGTTTAAGCTACTAAAATTTAGATTTGTCTTCTGAAATCTGCTGGTTTTCCATAATTTTCTCCCTGTTTGGAATTAGTAATTGTCAAAATTGCAGTATTCAAATTCAAAAAGTTGAACTATAGGAATATCATTAAAAAGTAGTTAGAACCAACAATGAAACAAAATTTAAGAGCCCTAAATAAATAAAAAGCAGCCATGGCCTGGAAACGAAAAACTAAGGCCAAAAAGGAGAGAGTGCTAAGGCTTAGAATATCTGGAATGGAAAAATGCATAAAGAGTAAATAGAAAAAAATTATTTATTTAAGCTTCAGGGTTTTTTAAAATTAATTATGTTTTAAGAATGCTTCACTTTAATTATCAACAAGAATGGTTCAGTGACTCAGTTCTACAGACCTCAACAGCTACAGCTCAACAATGTGCAAAATCTGTTCCTCCCACTACCTTTCCCTCTTATACTTGACCACTGCTGCTGCTATGTTTTAATTGAGACTGTGTGACCCAAAATGGGAATGTTAGGGAGAAAAATGCCTGCAAACACATTCCCTTTGCTTCACCATGAAGAATGCCACACCACCAGTGTGGCACTGGCCTCCCTGCAGAGAATAGCTCTGCAGGGAAATCCTGTGAGCCTCATTGCTTCAAACTATTCAAGCTTCCAGCTTCGGGAGAACCTGCCCAAGAGCTTGCCAGGATGATGGGATCTGAAATAACAACACTGTGGCCTTGTTCATTTTTCACACTCTTTGCCTGAGCATGCACTGGCCTCAACCAGTGGCTTTGGACTGACAGAAAGTAGGTTTAGATTGGATAGTAGAAAAGAATTCTTCCTTGTGAGGGTGATGAGGCACTGGCACGGGTTTCTGGCAGACTGGAATGTTAATGGATACTGACTCAAAAGAATCTGCCACTGTGGAGGTGCTTAAGTGTTATTTTTATGCTTTTATATTGCTGTGTTACTATAGATAATCACAACCAAAATACCCACAAACCTTTTTCCCGTTGCAAACAAACTGTTTAAAAATAAATATTGAAAATATATACATATTTATAAATACGGTAATTTGTGTTGTTCCATTTAACCCATCCCAAGATATTTACTAACAAGAACCTGGGATATCCTTGCCTTCAGAGGCACCTCATAACACTTGCACAGAGCAGCTGTGGCTGCCCCATCCCTGGAAGTGTTCAAGACTAGGTTGGATGGGGCTCTAAGCAAAGGATAAGGGAAGGTGTTCCTGCCCATGGTAGGGTTTGGGAATGAAATGGACTTTAAGGTCCCTTGCAAAGGCAAAGGCAAATCATTCTATAATTCCATGATCTAGACATGGGGTGATCTGATCCAGCCCCTCACAGCTGCACAGCCCCAGAAGTGGGAGCACTGTGTAAGGGATGAGTAAACCCCAGAGCTGGGACGTGGCTGTGACACTGCCAGGGTCACTTCATAGAGCCTCTCTCTGATGTCTCTGCAGCAGACAGTGCCAGCAGTCTGCTCAGAGCTGACTTCACAGAATCACAGAATCATTCAGGCTGGAAAGGACCTCCCAGATAATTGAGTCCGTCCTTTTACTGAGCATCTCTTTATCAACCAGACCAGAGCACTGAGTCATTTCTTGAAAGCCTCCAGGGATGGGGACTCTATCACCTCCTTGGGCAGCCTGTTTTAGTGCTTAACCACCCTTTCCACGATAAAATTCTTCCTGATGTTGAACATCAACCTCTCCTGGTGCAGCCTGAGGCCTTTTTCTCTTGTCCTGTCCCTTGTTCCCTGGGAGAAGACCCTGACCCCACTGGGCTGCACCCTCCTGTCAAGGAGTTGTAGAGAATGAAGAAGTCCCTCTTGAGCCTCCTCTTCTCCAGACTGAGCCCCTCAACTCCCTCAGCTGTTCCTCATAGGATGGACTATCTTGGTGTATTCAGAGTGCAGAGCTTGAAGATGAACAGGGGTCCAGCAAACACCAACAGCTGCAGAGTTACCATGGAGCAGAACCAGCCAGGCATTTCAGGTACAAAGAGATAATGGAGACATGGCTCAGAGGAGTGAATCATCTCATTGGTGCTGCTAAAATGCTGCTAATAAAATGTGATGACAGCCTCGGCGTTAATAACATGTGTGCTATCTCTGTGATCAGCACAATGTTTATTTTAAAGAACTGTGTTTATTCCTTCCATTGCCTGTCCTCGTCATTCAAGGCTGAACAAAAGATCTTTTGTGTAGCACAGAGCTGGGCTTAACCCTACAAAGAGCTAAGCATTCTTGCAGCAGTGGATTTAGTCACATGCTTAACTTTAAGCATGTCAACAGCCCCACTGAAATTGGCAAGACTAATTATGTCCTCAGAGTTAAGCATGGGCTTAAGTGCACTTTTGGACCACAGCCAGAGTACTCAGCACCTTTGCAAGCCTGATCTGCCAGTGAATAAATTTTGTTTTGGAAGAATTTATATTCAAAGAAAGCAAAATTACAAAAAAAAATTAAAAACCAAACAACCAAAACAAAATAAAACAACCAACCAAACAAAAAAGCCCTTGCATCTTTCTGTAAGTATTATCAAATTGGATCCAGGCCAAAACTTTACCATTCCCACCAGCACATGCAGCTGTTCTCCGAGAAAAGGGTGTAATTCCAACCCCTGGATAAAAGTGTACATTTCAGTGCATTTGCCATAAGGAGAAGTTTGCCGTTTTTCACAGTTCAAGCAACTTTTCCTGGTTGGTGGTAGTTTCCTTGTCTCCAGTGAAAACTGCCTCAATTTCCTATGGAATGTTTACAGGCAGAACAGGAAACAGTTTCATTTTATTGCAACCCCAGAGTGTATCAAGCCCATGAAGAACGTCTTCCAACACTGCAGGCTGAGCTGTGGCTTGGAGAACCCCAGGGGAGAGTTTTCAGGTATTGAAGGAACTTTAGTGAGACCTCAAGCATCTGAAAAGAGCACCTTGAGTCTCCAGAGAAGGGTGAGAAGAGATGAAGTGCCACTGCTGCACCTTCATCTCATTCCAGACCACTGCCACCATTAACACAAGCCTGAGTAGAAGTCACTCTCTGCCCTCAGTAATCCACACAGTGAAAGACACCCCTGTGAAACTTTGATTCCTCAATTCTCATCTTGCCATCTCCTCTAGGATGAATCCAACCTACAATTACTGCTCAGTTTTAAACTGCAGGTTTATTTTTTTCACCTGCATACTCGTTTTCTCCAGTGGACACCCCAAATTTTCACCAGATTACTTAAATTCTTAGCTTCTCTCCTACTACTTAATGCTGCCAGTACCTATTCCCTTCCACCTCTGGAAGTGAATGCATCCCAGCAAACAATTTTTCATGGATGAAATAAAAGAGGAAAGGAAATGGAAGGGGGGAGGGAAACACGAAAGAGGCAAGCCCCTGAGCTTTGAGGTTTGAGCTGTGCAGCCGCCAGTGCTTTTCTAGCAATGTCCTCTCAACTTGCCAGAACCTGTCAGTCTAGCCTTCCTATTATCACTTCCACTTGAATTTCTGCTGGAATGTACTCATTTGTTGATTTCCTGTTTGTTATTTGGTGAGGTTCATAAGGAGCAGCTCCAGTACCTGTCCTAACTCCTTTCATTTCTCCTCCTCCCCTTCTCTTTTCAAACCAGTCACCAAAGTACAGCTGCTCTGGCTTGGAGACCCTACACAGAGCTTGCAAGCAATGTTTGTTAAACAGATCTTCAATTAGCTCTAAGCTCCCCAGGTTTAGCTCTGGAAACACTCAACTTAGCAGCTGACCTTTCAGTTCAGTCACCTATCAAATGGACTCATTTTTAAACCCCAGTTTTACCTAAACTCTTGGCACTGAAGGAGGGTTTTGCTTCCTTCATCCACCTTTGCTAAATCATACAAGAGTGCATGAGGTGACATTTTCTGCTTTCTAAGAGGCCAAAATATGATTTTGTTACAATATGTTCAGTCCTGCTTTTAATCCTTGCTGTCTTCAGGTTTAAGTGACTTCAGAATTCACCCCTATCCATCATCTATCTAAATCATTCCATTAGGCCCATCACAGTGGTACAGGAGAAATGAGGTCACTTTCCTGGAAGGAGAGCAACTGCTGACTTATTTAATAAAAACCCAGAATCATCTGTAAGCACAGCAAGCTACAGAATGGAATGGGATGGTGTGAGTGCCTCCTTCTGGTTGTTGGATATTCCCAGAAAGGGCCAGGCTGGAAGGGACAACAGTGGATCACTGGTCTCACCCCCTACTCCAGCAGGGCCATCCCAGAGCACAGGGCACAGGATTGTGCCCAGAGGGGTCTGGAATGTCCCCAGTGAGGAGACTCCACACCTTCTCTGGACAATCTGTTCCAGGCTCGGTCAGTGCCCAGGGAAGAAGTTCTGCCTCCTGTCCAGGTGGAACCTCCTGGGATCAGTCCCTGCCCATTCTTCTGGCGCCTCTGCTCAGTACCACCAGCCTAGCTCCATCCTCTTGGTGATGCCTTAAGTTTTAGATTTCATATTCTCCAGATTCTGTTATTTCAGACTCTGTATTAGTGTGTAACTCTGAACATATAAAGTGTTAGCAAATTCTCTTCACAGCTGAATTAGATGAAACAATCCTTTTCCAATCTGAGAACCAAGGACAGTGTTGCAGCTTCGGGCCCAAAAAACAGCGAATTGAGGAGAGCAATCTGTGAGGATGGGACTTCATAACCTGAAGCTGCAATTGGACAATTAATCCCAATATGTAAATAGACCAAAACTTATAGAAGTGTGAAAACTCATGGCCTGTAGTCCATCTTGGGTGGAACCATAGCCGGACTCTTGTACCGCCCAAGGTGTATCCTTGGAAGGCCTTTTAATAAATAACTATATTCCTGTAACACTGTCTAGCCTCTGTTCTAGGTAGCCTCTCAAGGCATCATTGGCACCCTCCCTTCTTCATTTCAAATATCACTGACTGCTGGGTTTTTTTCCTCAGAAAATCTCTTGCTCATTCATTGCTTGTACGCAATGAGACTAACAGGAAAATCCAAGGCTCCTCCTTGTATGACTGCATTCAAGTTTTTGCTGTGTTTTATTCTGTTGCTGTGTCCAAGCACAGGTCCTCTTCAGTCCCATGGAATCATTTAAACATGGAACACAAATTCAAGCAGTCTGGAAAAAGCAAGACTTCAGCAGTGTAAAATGTTACAGAATGTTGAGAGCAAAAGGCAAAAAAAGTCAGGTAGCAAAGGCAAACTTGCTGTAAGACAGCAGTTTTTGAGATATTTACTTTCACAAATGATGGCTGGCAGACATTTTATTTTGTCATTAGAAAATAAACGCTGAAAATACTACTAGAGGCTACAAACTCTTTTAAGTTGCACAGATTCCTAGACACTCTAATACTGCTAATGCTGTTTCCTACAAACTCCAAGATATTGATGGTTCTTCTATCCTGTTCAGCAGTAGAAGTAATAATAACACTGTCAATTTTTAGTGATCTGCAAGAACAGCAGCAGCAATCTGCAAGTTTTTAAAGGAAAAGGCATCTGAAGTCATGCTTTGTTGCAATGAATATTTCCTTCTAAGATTCTCCGTGCTCACTTCCTCTGGGACCTCACGCTAAGCCAGGTAAAACTGTTGTAGTTCCTGTGGAGCAGACCCGCATGGCATATGAATGTTGTGAGATATCTGAGACATCCAAAGCTTTTTTATTTTTTTTTTTTAAAGCGAGTCATCATGAAAAATATCTATTTACTTCTCACTGGAGGAATTTGAGACAGTTCTGAGGAAGTAGCACTTAATAACAGTGCAACATTTTTGCACTGTGGCATGAACTCTGTTTTTGCTGAGAAATTGCACAGTTTGGAACACTATCAGTGCAGTGAGAGACAATTTATCTTTTTGCATTCAGAAAATAGCACTTTTTGGTATGACAGAACTGCTGTATCACAGATATCTTCTTAAAGCAGAGGGGATCTTTTAACAGTTATAATGAGGAAAATCAATCTAATTCATTATGAAAGAGCAACAGTAACAGAGTCAAATATTTTAAGACTCTAAAGCAGAGTATATTCCATGACTTCCTGCCCATTCCTCTGGTGTTGAGGAGCAGAGCCTGGGCCTGCTCAGAGCCCTCCCTGCAGACAGGGACACCCAGGGCTGAGGGCCCCTCTCAGCTGGGGCTCCTCTGGAGGCCCCAGCTCCCTCAGCCTTTCCCTGCCAGAGATGCTCCAGGCCCTAAATCATCTCTGCAGCCTCTGCTGGCCCTGCTCCAGGAACTCCATGTCCCTGCTGTCCTGAGGAGCCCAGAGCTGGGCACAGCTCTCAGATGTGTCACACAGGGCTGGGCAGAGAGGCAGGATCACTCCTGAGCTGCTGGCAGTGCTATTCCCAATACACCACAGGATTCCTGATGGTTTCACGTGCTACTCACCCCTGTGAAAGGATCAATGGAGGCTGAAAATGCAGTCACAGGGGTGCCTGGTGCCTCTGGGCACGCAGCAACCCTTCCTTGAGAACTTCTAAACTCCCTCTTTGTGAAAGTGCCTTCATCAGCATCTCTAACTGATAAGTGAAAGGCCACCCCAAGCTCTGCTGCAGGATCTGGGTTAAATGCTCTAGGACCAACAATGAAATTCCATTTGGGCTTTGCACATCTTGGGGGGAAGATCTGAAGCACTAAAATACTGAACTGAAAGAATAAGTAGCAAAAAAAAGTTTTGCATAATGCTACAGCTACATGTCCGCACTACAGGGATTGCAACTCTTCCTTCTCTCTGTTCTGTCACCTTCCAAAATATCTTCACTACACATGCAAATGGTCCAGGTACTTTGAGACAGGAACTGGAAAAATGTGGGGGAAATAGATCAGACTATCCTAATCAGATCCAAGTGCTATTTATTTTTCTGATTTAGAAGATGAGTCACTGGATGACCAAGCTGAGCAGTAAAGCCCATGTTAGAGAAGTCTGACTTGAGGCCAACCTTTTTTCTCATCAAAACGAAGGCTCAGCTAACACACAGAAAAGCAACTTTTGAAAGTATTTAGCAGCTGGTGAGCAAATAGATCCTAACAATCAGTTCTATGAATATAAGATATTAGAAAGCTTTGTAAAAATGTCCTCTTCCTAATGATAGACTGTGAAACATCACCACTTTGTGGTTGTAAATAAGTGTGAAGATTGACCATGAGTCTGAAGGAATATGACATCTGCAGAAAGCATGTTAAGTGTCTATTTCTCCTATTTTTTCGTCTTCACTTTTACTATGAGTGGTAAATCAAATCTGGTTTAGCCATTAGTCTTTGGCTCTTGTATCTTTTTTCCAAATTTTCACTGTGTCTGTAATCATCTACAAAATTTCTCAGAGAAAATTAGGAGTGACTTGCAATAAACATGTAATATAATTCATATAAATGTGTATATACACATAATTATAAATATTTATAATTATGAATCTTTCTTTCCTATTTCCTGAGAAAGACCAGACCATTTGTAGGCACTGCAGTTAGGAAGGAAAGAGAATTGTGCAAGCCAAGGGCAACCCAGGTTCTGTAATTTATTAATGAAGCAAGGCTGTCATTAGCCACTGTCAGAATATTTCATTTCAAGAGATGTTATTATTTCCTGTGTGTCAGGAAAACTTTGGGATGGGGAAACCATGATGGTTTTGTACTCAGTTGCTGAAAGGAATTTAGTCTGGTATTGGCTAAGGAACTAAAAATTAGTATCTGGGGAAATGAATTGGATAAGATTATTGATCTGTCAGGCAACAGAAGAAATCCATCTCCCATTGATTTTGGGACATCTATAAATGGAAGTTTGCTATTAAAACAGCACTAAGTAGTGCTGAACAATAACAATTTGATTTATTCACTGTGTTGATTCCTAGACTGATATATGATACTGCCAGGCCAGTGAACTGGCAGAATCTCATGCCACACTGCTACAATTCAGAAAAAATATTCCAGAAAGTGGAGGAGGATTCAAGATGAAGCCAGAATCCCAGGTGTATAAAACAAGGAAAAAAATGGTACAACATGCAAGCATCAAAGAGATTTTCTCTAACTCAAGGAAAGCAGTTCAAAGAAAAAAGAATAATATTGCATTTCTTAAAGAAAACAACCTGAAACTAAAGCAGAAAAAAGCAAAGCAGCCTTTGCATTCTGGTTAAAACCTGGGCTGCTTGGTTGTGCAGATAGAGCGATCAAGATCACAGGCACAGCACTTCATTCAAGAAAGAGATGACTGAAGACTTAAAGACAAAGTCATAGGAATGAGAAGTGAAGTGCAAGCTAGGGAAAGACCAGAAAGAAGAACTACATGCCTTCCAAGGTATTTTCAATGCAGATGAAATGCCTGGAACTATTTTCCAAACCTCATTTAACTGGGGGGAATTTCCCAATGCACTGACAGAGAGCAGATCTTTCAGCAGGCAGGGCCTTATCTTATCGATTTAAGATATATTGCTGTGTATTGATTTGCTGGCTCGAATCAGGATGTTCTTCTAAGCAATTAGATCTTGTCTGAAAATGTAGGAGTTGCTGCTTGCCTCTACTAATCCTGAGATTTCAATCAATACTCACAAGATTCAACCAGTACCAGCCAGAATGTGGCGTGACTGCCCATTGGAATGGAATCTCCATCCAGGGTAAAGCATCCTCACTCCCACACAAACCCATGCCTTCCACCAGAGCCTCCTATCTTGAATCATACTCTGGAGGATCCTGGCCTCCACCCCTGTGTCCAAAGGCATTCTGTACTGACTCGTGTCTGTTTCCAGAGCTCACTTGGCTGTTAGTCAGGCCTCTCCTTTCTCCCTGCTGATCAGACTGCCCAGAACAAGTCCACATGGACAGTGAGGAGGAGGAGGAAACTTTTGTTCCCTTGGCTTCTGCAGCATGGTGGGAATATTACAATTTACATCTCCAAGGCATCAGCAGAACATCACAGCAGAACATCAGTACCTTCTCTGGCCAGAGGAAGGGGAGGGAGACACTGTGACTCAGTCACTCAGCTGAGTCACCATCCTGGCAGCAGCAATTTGGGTGGTGCCACTGTCACCACCCTCCTCCCTCAGCGCTGTGCCTGTACTCACTCCCTGCCTGCAGGAGACTCTTCTCATCAGGGACTGAGGTTCCTGCCCTGGTACATCTGATTTTAAAATTGGGATGACATTCTCCAAGCCATGGAATAAATGTGAAAGCATTCCTTTGAAAGAAAAAGAAATTGTACCCACCAAAACCTTCTAAAATACCCAAGTCACCCTTTAAGCTGAGTCTGGCAAGACTCTAGGCATTAAAATAAACATTTCTGCATGCCAAATGTTCCCCTTTCAAATTGGAAAGAGGAATTTAATTGAAATTGTTAAAAAATTCAAGAACAGTACAGAACTGGAGTGCTCAAGCTTCCCAGGAGAGCATCTTAATCACCCTCACACCTCCTACAGTGGCGTGTGCCACAGATAAATCAGTTATCATAATAATTACGGACAAGAATTCCTACAAGCACCCATAGGACATTATTTTATTTTCAGGCTGAGGAAAGTTAAAAGCTATAAGCCAGGCATGAAGGACACTTAAATTGCCTTAAAACAGCACTGGTTTTGCAGTATTTATGAGTAAATCTGGGGAGGATTCGGATGTGGATCAGACCTATTAAGGTGTGAATTGTATGTAATGCAACATATTCCCATCTGCCACTGCTCTTGAGGCATTCAGACCCCTACACAGAGTTCTTTACTTACTGCTTCTGTAGAGCCAAAACAACCCTTAGGCCCAGGAGTGAATCTGGGTTTTGTATCAAGATCAGATGAATGGCAGCAGTAAAAATTATGTGAGGATCAGCTGCAGCTCAAAAGAATGTGCATGGTTCTGGTGGAGTTTGAGGTGCTCCTGTGGGAAATGGATTTATTTCTGCCATAGAAGTGCCCTTCTGAGAGCTGAACAGAAAAGGAAAACACTTTCACAAGCACTTCTTGGTCAGTAATTTTCTTTGTTTTCACTGAAAACTTCCTTTTGGAATTTATTTGAACAATTTTAGTCAGCCATTACCACATTAAGGCTTTATGCCAGTAAAGTTTTTATTCTCTCACAATTTGAAACAGTCCTGAACAAAGATAATCAAGAGGAAGTAAATTCAAAATAGAAACTCTGCTAAGATAACAAAGGTCATGTCTAATGTGTAAAAAAAAACTACGTTCAACTGAAATATTTTGCTTCATCAACTTACTTTTTTTCATTGCCTGTGTTGCTGCTGGCATGGGATGAGAAAGAAAATGGAAAATAAGTTTAGGTGTCTTGTCACATGACTATCTTCAGAGTCTTTATGCTTGGCTTTTCTATACACTGCAATCACATTTAGAGTTAGGCCATCCCTCAAATGTGTATTTATGTAGCTGTTCCTTTTCTCTTTCTTTTTTTTTTTTTTTCTTTTGGAGCAATATAAGTTCCCACACTAAGTATGTGAAAAGAAGCATCAGCAGAATGGGGCCATGTTTGTGCCATTTGGACCCAATAAGTTGAAGATGATTTTTATGCTCCTGAGGGATTATGTGAAATGTTTATCCTGCTGAGGACCACAGCCTGTGGGGCACTTAGGAAGTCTTGCTGGGGCATGAGATTTGCTCAGGAGTGCCAGAGCTGACTCCAGGCACCCAGCAGGACTGGGAGGGGAGATTCACTCCATCCTGAGAGACGTGTCCCCATGGCAGGGTCAAACTTGGCTGTACCTGTGGCACTTGTCTTGCCAGGAGGGTTTTGCAGCACAGCCAACTCATTCCAGCTCTGGATTCCCACCAGACACAGGGGGTTTAGGGATTTCTGCAGGGTACTCAGCAGGAGGGAGAAATGAACTCTTGTTGTTTGTCACCAGGAACATCAGTTTAGGCCAGATAAGGATCAGGCTTGGGACAACCACTTGGAAAGCAAGTGGTTCCTTGTCAAGGAACTGGTGAGTCAAAATTCCAGACAAACCATATGAGGGGGATCTGGGCAGGCCTAGGAAGTCTGTATCAGATCATATTTGTATCCCTCCCAGTTCAATGTTCTATTTCTGACTTCAGGCAGTGCCAGTTATTTCAAAAGAAATTCAGCTGTAGCCTATTGCAGTTTATCCCCAGGGAAAGCCTGGTTTTATATTTATGGCTGGTGTCTTGAGCAGAAGATTTATATCAATTTGAAAAAAAGTTTGATAAACATTTAGTCTTTTGGACAAGACACTCTCCAGCCCCTGGAGAGAAGCATTTTGACAAACCTTGGAAGGGGTGATAGGGGCCTCAGACACATTTTTAAGACTCAAGCCTCAGGGCTTGCAAGAGCAAAGTCACTTTAGGCTTTGCAGGCTTAGGCTGCAAATTTCCAGGGAGATCCAAAATTCATGTCCATGCCATGTGAAAGCAAAGCACCTCTTTCAGACAGCATTTACACCACCTGAAACTGAGGCCTGAAAACCCACTTCAGTCCCCACTGTGAGGGGCTCTGCACTTCCCAGGGAATACCCAGCAGCTTTTAGGAAGTTTAGATCACCATTCCTCTGTGCCCTTCCAAACCCCAGGTGTCCCTGTAAACTGGACACCTGGGGTTTACAGGGCAGAGAGGAATGGTGATCAGCAAACCCATCGAACCCCCACAGATGGATGAACAACTCAGATGAATCTCCAAAGCTGTTTCTTCCTTCAGAAGCACTGGGCTGACTCAAGATTTACTGGGCTGTCAGGACAAAACAAGGCATTCAGGAGACCTCCTGATCCCATCCTCAATCTCATTAACTTCCTGTCTCCCCCAGTGCCCTCGTGGCCGCATGTTAACGAAGGGCTGTAATTGGTAAATGAAATTGATTACACAACTCTTTGAATGAGGTAAATTGTCCATCTCTGGAGAAAAGGTATCATTTTCTGCTATGCACAAATCAAACAAGGGTCTCTTAAAAGCCCTGGGTAAGTAGAGAGCATTTTGAATTGGCTGTAAAGTGCTGGACAAAGCAATGGCAGAAGGAAGAGCAGGGACAAAAATTACCTTAGTGGCTCTTTCCAATCCCCAGTTTCTGTGATTCTATGAATTTTAATTCTGAGCTGCACAATTTAATTACCACTTGCAAAGAGCTGCAGAAAATGGAGCCATTTTCTGTATTGGGCAGATCTGTCCTCTGTCAGCTGTGAGGGCGCTGAATTGTTTCTACAGAAATGTGGACATAAAATTGATATGTGTCTGCCTGAAGGACTGCACATTGGGGCATCCCAGCTGGAAAAAGCTGCCAGAGGTTGTCCTAAAAGCCCCAAACCCCTCTTCGATAAAACAATCTGAACTCTGCCATGTTGCAGGGCTACTCAATATCTTGTCATTTAATCATGTTAATGTTTTCATATATCTGGTTTTGAATTGCTGCAGAGTAAACGAATCAATTCCTTTACTCTCTTACTCCTTTTATAGTAGCCATTTTACTAATGTAGAGCTTGGCCTTTTTAATCTAAGAGGAGAAATGTATTTCTAGGCTATTCTGGGAAACAAGGAGTAATTCCCTTTCTTTGTGAGATGCCCTTGTCACATTAATATCACCCTTTCAACTCTCTGTAATCCTTAAAGGAGTCCTCCAAGCCCGGTGTCAGTTTTACTCTGAGTATTCTTCGTATTATACAGTTGCTCCTGAAGCTGTAATGACAGCACAGAGACAAAAAGATCTCAGTGTCTAGCCATATAAATATAAATTATGAGCCTGTGTATTCATAGTATCATAGAACCATGGAATGGACTGAGTTGGAAGGGGCCACAGGAAATATCTCTTTCCAGCCTCTCTGCAGGGACACCTTCCACTAGACTGGGAGGCTTATTCCTAGGTCAGAAAACTTGTGGAACAGGTGTCATAATTTAACATTTCTGGTGCATAAATAGGCACCCTACTCTCAGGCTAAGCCTGGCCAGCTTCATCTCCCAAATTCCATTATTGCAGGAATTAAGGAACAAGTGGCACATTTTGGGGAGTTTGCCTGTGCTGGTTTTAAGGGAGCAGAGTACTCTGGGAGGAGTAGTGATGGATGTTCCTTCATTCACTTAACTGAAAGCTTCTCACTTGTGCCAGCTGTAAGTTAGGTTTTACAGACCAGATGATAATCCTAATTGTTACATTATTTTTTCCAAGTGGAAATGTTTTCTTAAGTTATTAACCTGTGTTTGGCAATAGTTTCTTGAACTGTGCTTTTTTTAAAAATAATTTTTCCTCTTGTCTGCATTGAATTGGGTTATTTATGTAGGCTTTGATGTGTTATAAACCCTAAAATGGTCCTAGACATCAAGTCTCTTCTCAGGGGAGACCTTTATCTCACTGTTGATGGCCTGATTTATTTAACTCACTGCAAAAAAGCACTATTTTCTGTGATGTGCTGAATTATGAATTCTCCCTAAAAACCTGCTGTGACAGACAAATAAACATTTTAGCCATGGGAAGGCAGAAGCAGAAAGGTGTTGAGACTTGCTGAAAGCCACACAGGGTGTTACTGTTAGAGGCCAGATTAGGATTTTGCAAGTCACTCATCAGCAACATGATTTTGTATCTGGGAGTTACAAAGAAACTTGGGAAACTTTACCAGTTCTCCAACCACTGGCACTGAGATAGGATCCCAAGAAAAGCTCGTGTGGGATAAAGTTCTTCCACAGCTTCCCTCCCTGGTGTGTGTGTGTGTGTGTGTGTATGTGTGTGTGAAGACAAAAAAGATCTAGCAGAAAGGTGCAAAAACTGTGGGTAGAAGTTGTAGCAGCCATTCTGTGAGACTGTGAAGTTGTGATGGGTGGTTTACTGACAAATCCCTAAATCCCTTTGAGCAGGGAGGTGGCCCTGTGATATGGGACTGCCAGCACCCAGTTGGTTTGTTCCCTTTTTTTGGAGGCGTTCAGAAAACAGGTCTCCAGGATCCATCTGAAAAAGGCAAACCTTGCCAAGTGCCAGTCACTCTTAATATTGTCATATCCAATTAGAAATACAGTTGCTGTCTCTGATACCACTTCTGTGTTTGGGACATCCACACCCTATTTACCTTCAGGAAGACTCACTGACCTAGGCTTGCTAGATTGGATACTCAGATATTTCCCTCAAACAGGAGACAAACACACAAATGGATTGGTTTTTTTTCTAGTTACCATGTTTAAGGATTTTGTGCCATGTGAAATAATAAAGATTTATTAAATTATGCAATCATAGAATCATAGAATGGCCTGAATTGGAAGGTGCCCTAAAGAGAATCTAGATCCAACCCCCTGCCATGGGCAGGGACACCTTCTATTATCCCAGGGTGCTTCCAGTTCTGTCCAACCTGGCCTGGAACACTTCCAGGGACGAGACAAATGGAAGATGATACCCACTTACCTTCACACACATGTCCAGACCATTCCTAGAATCTCTAGAAAAGTTTTAAGAAAAGGGCACAGGAAAATAGAGGAAAACTTCAAGAGCATTTCTACTCTTCTTCATAATTCTGGTAACTATCACTTGTGGATTTTGCTCAGTATCTTCAAGAAAAATACAAAGTTCCTTTTTCCATTCACTTTCCAGGATTTCCTAACAATTCAACACTTTCAGCTGAAGGACATATGACATTTTTAATGTCTACTGCAATTTTTCTCTACATGCTGCAATAGTTTACTTTCCCTAGCTCCTTCTCTGCAGAACGGGGCAAGGATGGACACAGGACTCTGAGACTTGATCAATAAATAATTTAGTTCTCAGTAATAGCAACATCTAAAACAATCTTCCCTACCCCAAGTGGAATTCATAGCTGGACACAGACATATTCCCTCAGCTGCACAATTGCCAACAAAAGTACTATTTAAAACTAATGGGTAAAAAATATTTCAAGTGCAATTCTGCTGAAAATGATAGTGTGAATCAATCTGAAATTCAATAGGTGGTGCCTAAACCCTTTCTTGCCATGTCCAAGCAAAGCCTGGGATGTGGAACAGCAAGCAAAATAAAAGCAGCAATGGGAGTGTTAGAGAAGAAAGATGAAATTATGAAAACGTAAGCCTGAGCAGAATTTTTCTTTGTGGCCCTGGAAGTCTGGTTACACATATAGTGCACATTTATATTTTAAATGCATATATACAGTGCAATTATGCTCTTGCACATAAGCATTTGGAGTAATTTTTGCTTCATTTCAAAGGTTTCCAAAGTGCAAACCTGGGAAATATTACAGATATATCAGGCAGATTGGGAGCCACCTTAATTTTCAAAATCATTGCAAATGCCTTTATGAAAGAGAGACTTTTTTTTTAGCTGGGTTAGGTCAAAAGCCACAAGAGTGATGTAGAAGTGGAAGCAAAGTCTACACATTCCAGAGTGTTCCAATTTTTAATTCCCATTATTTTTTAGCTTGGGCTTCAATCTACAAAGCTGCTATATACATAAGTTGTTCCCTCTGGGTGTTTAGAAGTAGAATAATTAACTGTGTAGGTTGGTGGGTAGTAGATAGGTGGATGTGTTGTTGCAGAAATCAAGATGTGCATCAGAAAATAGGGAAGGAGAAGAGTTAACCAGCCCAGGACATATCAGGCTGTAAAACACAGAGTTTCCAGTGAATTTAGGTCTCTGCCAAGTGTTTGCTTAAATAATTGGTCTCCTAATCTCAGCCTGCCTTGGGAAGTGTTTGTTGTTAGGAAAACTCTCTATGATCCAACTACCTCGTTCCTTCAGGTCTTTTATTTCCCTGCTCCAATCAAAGCTGATTTTCATTTAAATGTAATAAACATATCAAGCCCTCTCATGAAATGCTAGAGGTTAACTGCACCCCTCATTTTATTTAGTGTGTATTTCTTTACTTTATTTAAAAGAAGAATAGCAAAACCACAAACTGAAACCCAATATCACCAAGCATTGAAAACAAAAGGGTGCTTACGGGATTGGAGTGCTGGGGAAAAAACCCACCATTTTATTTTGCAAAGCATTTGGAAAAGTACATTTGATCTTTTTATTTCATTCTTTGGTGCCTGATATCTTAGCCATTTACCATGGGATTAATTCTGTGTGGTCCTACCAGCAAATGTGGAGTTTGTTCCTGGTGTTACTGCTCACCTACTGTGTGACATGGATTGAAGCACATCTATATACTTGTGGTGCCTAAAGACACCCAGATGTAAAATGCTGAAGAGGAGTATTTAATTTATATTTGTGAATTATGTTTATTCATTGTATTTATGCTTTATATTTATAGATTATATTTAATTTAGCTTGGTTCCAGAAGGCTTAATCATAAAGAGTCTCCTACCAAGAGTACCTAAATGAATGCTCTATCATGTCTCTCTCTTCTCTCTTCAATGTTTTGTCCACCCATCCAAAATATGGCACATTTATTTGTTTGAATTTTGTAATGCAAATATTTTTTAATTTGATTTCTATATTTTTTTTACAGTCCCCAGTTTTGGAATGTCCTTTGGAACCATTTCTGTGGGAAGGACTGCAGGACTGTGCTGTTCTCTCACATCATGACCCTCTAGCAGAAAAAGCTACTGCATAAATCAGTAAAAGAAACAAGAGGAAAGTTGTTTTTCTATAATAACTGTTAATTAACATGATTTGTCTTGTTAGATGTTCTTCAGTTTTAATTTGTGATGATTTATATCCATTTCTATACTTTATATATTCAAGATTGATGAGTTTCTACTGTTCTGGACTTTTAATAAAATGGCATGTGTTCATAAACATTCATATTTCAAATGTTAAAATACCTTCATTTAAAAAAATACAGGTTTTTTTATGCTTCTTATGAGAAGTATATCTTTTAAAACCAGAAACATGTTAATTACCAGTATGCTGCTCCTCATAATCAGCCCTAATTAGGGGCACTGGGGACATTAAAAGGAGGAGGTTAAATCTAACTTCAGTGCATTGCTGGGTGAATAGAACCAAGAAGCTTTTTGTTCCCTTGCAACTGGAAATTTGAAACATGAACATAGATAATGTGATAAATAGAAATAAGAAACATGAATATACATAACATGATGATAGCACATTGATTGGGAACCTCATTGTTTGGGAAGCCTGTTATTACAGCAATAAAACCACAAAAAAGTTCATCTGTAAATTAGATAAAATACGTGTGTGTGTGTGTGTGTGTGTGTGTGTGTGTGTGTGTGTGTAACAATATTAAAGTAAACCTAGACAGAGCTAATAAATATATTTAGCAGTGAAAAGAAAATCAGTAACTCACATATATAACATGTTGTATGTGAACTTCAATGTCATGTGTTAATAAACAAAATAGCATCTCTCTTTCATTATTTGATCTACATAAATCAAATATCACTTAAAAAACTTCTGAAAGAGCAAATACTTAAGTCTAGTACCTCAGTCTCCCTTGCATTTTGTGTAAAATTAAGTCTGTGTGTATTTCTGCATGAATGTTTAAGTATTAAAATGCACCGTTTTGATTATTGTGCCACCTGTGCATTTTCTTTTCTTTTCTTACATTTTGTTCCATTCCCACTGTTTGGAAAGGGAACCACACAGAATGGCAAGACACTGTGTTCTTGCCATGTTCTATTTTGCCCTGGAAAAGCAGGATCTGCCCCATCAAGCAGGATTACAGTACCAGAGGTATTTAGAATTGACTTTAGGAAGGGTGTGTACAGGTATGCTTTTATGAACCTGATTTCAATGGGACAAGTTCATGAGCAGGATTATATTGGATTCAAAGCAGGACTTGAATATCCTCATATTTCAGTCTTTCAAAACCCCCACAGATCATTTCCTACTTTACAGCTCCGATAAAAACAGCTAAATATGGCTGGAATGTTACAGATGAGTTGTTTTTTAAGGCTGCTTGCTATAGGTTAAGTGGGAAAACAGCAGTTTTTCATTTATTCCTTTGTAGATCTGCAGCAAAGAATTCCAGAGAAGGATATAGATGTAGCAACATACAGATGAAGCAGTTGGGATTTCTTGGTCTAGTGATATTTTGCAAGAATTGTTAAAAAAATTGAGGCATTTGTTCCAGATTCTTATCCAAACATTTATTTGTTTCAGCAGTTTCCACAGTAATTGGCCATTGCAAACACCCAGAGTGTTTTAGGGCTGGCATAACAGGTCTGCTCTTAATTTATAAAAATAAATCACAACTTAGATGTCACTTTGCAGTTTCATGTACTAAAGTGATAGCCAGCTGGACAATCATAATAATATGGTAGCTTATTTTCTTTCTTTTTTTTTTTTTTTTTTTTTTTACTTCAAGCAGTGGCAATGAAATTTCTTTTCACAGTTTATCAAACCCTCAAGGCATCAAGGCTGGTAGCACAAGCCAATACTTTGGGTTGTCATCATTGCCAGTGTGGAAAATGGCTTCTGGTGAGCTGTACATCACAGAAGTCTTCAAGTTACATCCACACATGCACAGATGCCATGTGATGAGTATCTTTCCAATGTGAAGTTATTCCCTGCTGTTAATGTCCTGAACCTGTATGAACATCTTCCCCAAAACTGGTACCAGGCAGCAGCTAGAGCTGACTGGCAGACAAGAATTTCCATTTTTATTAACATCTTGGGGACATCAACATGTGTTTTGTCCTGTTGGTTTAAAAAAAAAATAAAAAAGCACACTGGGATAAAAACTGCATTGGAACAAAATCTCTCTGTCTTTTGAGAAATGAGAAGTCTCAACCCAAAAATTGTGATACACATTTACATGTCTGAGGGACAGACAGCACAGCTGAGACATTGAAGTACACCAAGGATGTGTCCCCTGCTCTGTCTCCTATGGCCACCTGGAAGACTGCTGTGTCCTCTGGGATACAAAATGGTAAAATCATAGACTGCTGAGTTGGAAGGGACCCACAAGGACCATCCAGTCCATCTCCTGGCCCTGCACAGACACCCCAACAATCCCACCCTGTTCCTAAGAGCATTGCCCAAACACCCCTGGAGCTCTGGCAGCCTTGGGGCCATGACCATTCCTGGGGAGCCTGTTCCGTGCTCCACCACCTTCTGGGGGAACATATGCTGATATCCACCCTAATCCTACCCTGACCCAGCTCCAGCCGTTCCCTGGGTCCTGTCCCTGATCACATCGAGCAGAGATCAGGGCCTGCCCCTCCTCTTGCCGCACAAGGGTGTTGAAGAACACAGTGAGTTCTGGCCTCAGTCTCCTTCAGCTGTACAGACCAAGTGCCCTGAGCTGCTCCTTGTGTGACTTCCCCTCCAGGCCCTTCACCAGCTCCAAAACCCTACTTTGGAAACTCTCAAACAGCTCTAGATCTTTCTTACATTGTGGCACCCAAAACCACACACAATATTCAAGCTGTGGCCGCCCCCGCCCAGAGCAGAGTGGGACAATCCCCTCCCTGGCCTGGCCGGTGATGCTGGGCCTGGTGCCCCAGGACAGGGCTGTCCCTCCTGGCTGCCAGGGCACTGCTGGCCCATGTCCAACTGGCCATTAACCCCCAGGTCCCTTTCCACAACACTGCTCTCCAGTCTCTCATTCCCAGTCTGTCTGTACATCCAGGGCTGTCCCATCCCAGGTGCAGAATCCAGCCCTTCCAGCCCTTGTCTTTGTTAACTTCACACCACTGGTGATTGTCCAGCCCTGTCATTTGTCCAGGGCTCTCTGCAGGGCCTCTTCACCCTTGAGGGAGTCAACAGCTCCTCCCATTTTTTATCATCTGCAAGCTTACTTAGTATCCCTTGCTGTCCTGCATCCAAGTCCTTTATGAAGCTATTGAAGAGAACTGGGCTTAAGATGGAGCCCTGCAGAACCCCACCAGTGACAGGTCCCTGGTCTGATGTCACCACAGTCACTGTCACCCTCTGTGCCCAGTCTGCGAGCCAGTTACTCCCCAGCACATCATGTTTTTATCCAGCTGTGGGCTGGACAAAATCAACATGTTGTCCTCATTAATAGACTCTAAATTATTTTTATACCATCAAAATCAATGTCCATCAAAGCAAACACTGTTTGTTGCAGTGACACTTTCCAAACCAACTGAAAACCCTTCATGACAAAAAAAAAGTATCAGTTCCTCACACCAGGACCATGGAATCCATGATCTCTGTATTTCTGCATGAAAAATAAGACAAACTTTATTCAATGCATCTAAAGTTAGACAAAAAAAAATTAAATCTTTTGCACCTGGATGAACTTTTCAATAGCAGATAAAGGATAGAAACAACCCTTCCTGGCCATTTTCACTAAAGTAATTCTGTTTCTGAGCTCACAGAGAGGTTTTTATAGGCAAGCAAACCTTCAGAATGTACACCTTGAAAAAGGACTTTTTCTTTTCTTTTGTCTATTGCGTACTGAAGCACACTGACCTGATACAGGTACAGGTTTTATAGCTGATTACAATCTTGTCACCCATATACTCCTCCAAAATATTGAACTACTCTTTTTCATCTCAATTCAAATGGAATAATATGAGACCCTTTAAAGCCTGGATTAACTTTATATTTTATGCTTTGATAAACCAAATTTTATGGGGGTTTTTCAGTAGCTTGTTTCTCTTTTCCAGAACAAGCTGGCATTATATTTCCCTATATAGCACTTGCTTCTGTTTCTGCTCAGAGTTTAACTTACTCCTACTGCTAAGTTGTATTCTTCAAGTTTCATTTCAATTTCTGATTGTTAATAAGGAAGAAGAAATGTAGTTTTTGAAGCAGATTATTCTGTATCATCCTCCTGAGAGGACTTTGCTAAGCTTTCCCACCCACCTCTGTTGGTGGCTGCTGTCACATTTAATATACCAGAATATGACATGTAACCTGTTTTCTACTTAACTCTTTTGTGCTTAGATGAGTGAAAATGTCCAAAAACTCAAGCTAAACCAATCTGCCATTCTACTAGTGCTCCAAAGGTGCTGCTCTCAGCTGTATCTCCTCTCACTGTGTGGGGCATGCTCTTGCTTGAAAGACTCCCAGCCAACAGCCAATTTTGACCCTCAGACAGACAATAGGACACCTGAAAGCCAGACTGGGAATAGCAGGTCCATGGATTTGAGAGGTGAATGAAAAGGGATGAACCAGAAAGGACTAGCATAATGCAAAGTTTTTATTTTCACCTGCAGTTCAGAAGCAGAGGGAAAGCAGTTGAATCCAAAGTCAGTAGATTTAAAACTGATAAAAGCAAAGACATATTTCATCTGAAGTCTAATTAGCTACTTTTTATCTGTATCTATTATACACAGGGAAAAAAAAAGAGAAAAAATAAAAACTAGTAACAGAATTGAGCATTATTATCACATTAGAAAATATAACCAAATATATACCCCAGAAGAATCTATCTTAAATAAAAAGTCAGACTTATAAAGCTACTTTAAAGCTTATTAAGCCAGGTATTAATAGAATAACTCAATTTTTATAATACAAATGGATAAGTATTTAAAAATATATCTTTCACATTTTATAGTTGGTATGAAGGGAAAACCTTAAATCTAATACAGTCGTTAAAGACACTTGTTTCTGAACATAGAATTCTCAGAATAATGAGCAGTCAGAATAATAATCAATCAAGATAAGAAATGCATTGATGTGTATATGAGGAATAAAACTCTGTCAGAAACAGAGATTAGGCCCCATTCACTTTCAAATTTTTTTTTAAATATTCAAAATCATAATTTTAAGCAATGGTAAAAAAATCCACTAAAAAGTAGGCAGACTTTAAGAAGTCACCCAGTCCATTTTTCTACCCTGGGCAGGGTTACATATAAGCAAACTTCAGTCTCATAACTCACCTGGCAAATATTTGTCTAAATTGTTCTTTAAGCCTCTACAAATTCCCAGAGTAAGGTAATCCAGCCCTTCACTATCTTGCCATTAAAAAGCTGGGGTTTTTTCCCTAATTCCCACCCTCTTTCTGTTGAGGCAATTCAAACACATCATGTCTTGTTCTGTTTCTGGTGGCTGTTATCATGTCTCTGCACATTCTTCCCTTCCCTAGACTAAACAAACCCAGCTCCTCTGCTCTTGTCTCACTAGCTGTGTTTTCTGGACCTCTAATAATTCTTGGTGTTCATCTCTGGGTTTTTGCCAGTTGGCAAGGGGCATTTCTCCAGCTGTTACCTGCACTTAGCTGGACACAGGATCCCAGATGGGGCTTTATCCATATGGGAAAGAGGTATTACTTCCCATACCTTCTGTAGCACTCCTCATAGGGGATTCCTTTTTTCATCAGGGTGGATCTGCTGACTCACAAATTCCCTTTTTTAGATTTCTTGCCTACTCGGTTGTTCCACACCTTGTATTTGTCCCCATGACTCTTAGAAATTGTTGGCTTTTTTATTTTTTTAATTTGAAAATTGAAAAAATGAAAGGCTCCCATGCAAAATAGGAATTGTACATGTGTTTGCAATTATGGAAAGACAGAAAAAAATTTGCACATGAAACTAAATTTGTTTTCACCACTCCACAGTTACCATTTGTAGTCTGTAATCTTTTAAGTGGTGACTGTAAAGTGATCTTTGGTACAAATTACTTCATTCTGGAAATGTTTGTATTTTGATGTAATTAAAAAAAATCAACGAGTTCTTACTCAACATTCATAAAGAAAAAGAAAAAAGTATGGGATCATTAGGCAAATGAATGAATAAAAGGACTTCAGGAAAAAAAAGTGATGTGTGGGATTTCCAGTGTTGTCTAGAAAATTCAGGAAAAGAACTGCATTTTCTTCACATTCTGTTAAATTTTTCAGACTAAAATTTGTCATTCTCTTCAAATAAGGAAATGAGAAAAAGTCTGTATCTATAAAGAAATTATTCACAAGTCCTCCCCTTTCCTCGGAATGTGATTCATCCCATGATCAGTACAACACCTGAAGCCTGCCACCCTGGTGTTCCAGGATTTACGGCTGAGCTCTCTGAATACCAATTTCTGGCCAAGCCTTGCTTCAAGACTTCCATTGCCTTGCTGCTCCAGTTTCTGGTAATATAGTTGAGTTTCTACTCCAACTTTTCCCTCAGGAAAGACTTCTTTGGATCTTCTTCTGTCCCACCCACCAATTTATTGAAATTTGCAGTTTAGTTCCTCTTAAAACTGAAGTAATCTGTCAGATGTAGCTGAAATTGCAAAAGAGTTTTGAGATTATGAAGAGAAAGGACAACAGCAGAAATCAAACATTTTGCTAACATCAACCTTATCCCCACAGAAAATCAACAAAGAGTCTCTGCTCTCTAAGCACTATCACACATCTTCCTACAAAAAAACTGCTTTGTTCAGGCTTTCTAGAAAAAAATGGCAACAAAAAAGGAACTATAATTCTTGCTATAGAAAAAAATTTTAGAGGGTCTGGGTGTGAGAGGAAGCCAAGGAAAAGTTTTCCATTAGCCAGAGAGAGTTTGGGTAAAACTTTTATGAACACTGACAAAAGGGGTAAAAGGAAAACCAAAATTTCATGCTTAATTGCAGCTGGCATCACTGAAATCCCCTCCTAATTCACTCTGCAGAAACAGCAAAGACATTATATCATTTATTATATTAGCAAAGAAATCACTATCATTTAGATATCAGTGATGATACTGTAGAAGAATGAACAGGATAGAATTTGAGCTGTTCAAAGATTGATTTTATGTCTTAGACTTTAAATAATTTGAACATTTTTGTCATTTCCCCCTCTTCATTTAGAGCTATCGAGAACTCTCAGACATCAAAAGCAAGCTGTGGAAAACCCTGTGATAATTTATGAAATTTCAACCTGGATATTTGCTGTGTTCATGCATCTGAAAAGTGAAGCAATAACTTGTTTGTCAGTTTTCAGATCTAATGTATTTTATTTTTCAAAATAAACAAAACCCAGTCCTCATCTCTGTCCTTCCAAATCAAGGAACCGACAGAGTCATAATTAAATGTATTTTCACTTAAACATTTATTCCTGAGGGAAAAGAATTTTTAAAAAGAGAGACAGAAGAAATAAATTAGCAGAAGTATCTCTGATCTGTTTTGAACTTGGTCATTAAATTCGTAATTTTTCCTACCTTCTTGTTTTGCCAAGGTCTTCTCTTGTCTTTCCTTCAGAAATTCTTAACATTATTTCAACAGCAGTTCCTGGTTTATTAATTCAGGCTTAGGTATCCAGCTCTTTTAAAACAGGGTTCCCTCAATCATTTTTCTGGTCAGGAAAGTAGCCTTCTTCTCAAATAGTATTTTTTTTTCTTCTCCAAAGCAAATCCCCCAGTATTATATTTCCCTATCAGAGAACAAATACAAATTCCTCCTCCTTCCCCCCCTCAACAACAGCCCATTGATTTCATGCATGCTTTCCCAGAAAATCCAAGCAGCTTCACATTCTCCCTGCCCCCAAATCCATCAGGTTTCCCATTCCCACAGTGTACTCCAGCCCCTCTGAATGGATCACACTTCTGATTCCCAAGGACTCCATAAAGAGCCGAGGAGTGAGGTGTCCTCCCTGGCAGCTCTGCTGTGTCACAGCAGCCGCGTGACAGTGGCAGCAGGTGGGCTGCCTTCAAGCCTCTGTTAACAGCATGATGTCTCAACCCTCCAGTGGGGATCCAATTTTTTGGCTGCTTAGCAGGTTGAAAAGGGGAAGAATCCAACCTCCCTCACTCCTGTTCAAGAGACATGAAAGAAAAGCCTTTCCCTGCCTCACTGATTTCAGGCTGGCTCAAGACCTTTGCATCATGCAGGCAGCACAGGCTGCCCATCCTCCTGTCCTGAAAATAAATGAGTGATTTATATTCCTAATATTATTATGGATGTCAGTTCAGGCGGGTTCATGCAAGGCAAGACAATAGCTGTTAGGGAATTTGACTGAAAAATCGAGGTGATTTCATTTGCCCTCATGGCAGAAACAAAATAAAGATCATGATTTGCAGTTACTTCAGGGAACAGCTCCCTGAATGAGAGCCCTTTAATACCCTCTCAAAGTAATTAAATAACTTCTTATTTGATCACCCAAAGATGGCATATGGAAATCCATAATAAACCTAGGATGCTACATTTTCTAATAAATGTAACTTAATGAGATTTTTTCATCCCTGTAACACTTAATACTTACACACAAAATACTATTTTGCTTGGAGTTGTATCATGAAATAAAAGTAATTGATTTCTTGTAACACTGTTCCTGTAAAAACACCAATTTGTTGTCTCCTTTCTCTACTTGGGAAACATACTCCAGTTCTGATAAACTGACACAGCATAAAATAGTTACAAACTAATCCTTTTGGACTGGGAACTCCCAAGATTTCTTGTTCACCTCCCCCTTGGCAAGAATTAAAGACTTCCTTTTTCACATGGTAAATCTCCGTTTTCCCACATATTTGGTGTCAGAGCTGTGTTTGACTAGGTCTTACAAATCCAAATTCCTTCAGGTCTTTTTTTCCTTCAGTAAAATCCATATGTACTGACAATAGGAGTAGCAAGAATATCCATTCTCTTCCATCATTCTCCTCCTGTTCTCTTTCAAGGCAGTCAGTTCTTTCCTTACATGGACACAGCTCAAGAGTTTCCTTTTAATAGTTCCCATCCTTTTCCCTTATGTGTCACCTCTCCCTCTGCACATTCATAACTCTCCAACTGGATCCTTTAAGAACCAAAAGATGCACAAATCTATATAGCTGAGCTTTCTGTGAATTCCCCGTATGAAATTTTCTATGAAATTTCATGATTTATGTGAAATATCCCCTGTGAAATCAATCATGATGGTTTTGGTGGGTTTGTAAAATTTGCTGTCCAATTAGTCATAGCTAGACTTTTACTATGCGAAATGAAAAACAATTATTTCTTCCACCACCCTTTCTGATGTTTATGGTGAGATGAAGCTGGACAGGAGATGAAGCTGGCATGTCCTGAAGCTCACCTGAACAGAGAGTGTCCTTCCAAGGCAGCTTCTGAAGGACAAACAGTGGGGGTGTTTAAGGGGTGTCAAAGGTGGCACCTCAGGTAGGAGATGTTACCTTAGCTGATTCCAAATGCCAGTCCTCATGTGGAACCAGCCTTGCCTTGAGGCTGCAATTCTTTTGCAGAGGCAAAGCTTGCCTCTTCCAGATGCAATTCGCCTCTTCAGTAAAGACTTTTGAACAGGATTGAACAGGTTTGAGACTGCACTTCTTTCAGAATGGGCCATCCTGGCAATGGGTTTTGCTGGGAAAAATTGTCCCACCTTCTGCATTAACACCCTCACAGACAGCAGCTTTACACAATCATCAAATCACAGAATTTTTATCACTGAAAAAGGCCTCCAAGACCATCAAGCCCAACCAGTGACCAATCCTCACCTTGTCAACCAGACCACATTTGGCAGTGCCTTGGATACCTCCAGGAACGGGGATTCATCACCTCCTTGGATTCATCACCCCCTTCCAGTGTCTGATAGCCCTTTCAGTGAAGAAATCTTTCCTGATGTCCAACTTGAACTCCCCTGGTGCAGCTTGAGACCATTTCCCGTCATCCTGTCCCTATTCCCTGGGAGCAGAGCCCAATCCTCCCCAGCTGTCCCCTCCAGTCAGGGAGTTGTGCAGAGCCAAGAGGTTCCTCCTGAGCTTCCTTTTCTCCAGGCTGAGCACCCCCAGCTCCCTCAGCCCCTCCCCCAGACCCTTCCCCAGTTCCATTCCCTTCTCTGGACACACTCCAGCCCCTCAATGTCCATCTTGCAGTGACAGGCCTAGAACTGGGCACAGGACTTGAGGTGTGGCCTCACCAGTGCACCTCAAAGCTCCCAAAGCTCCACCTGGGTGCTCTCACTCCAGAGCAGCTCTGTGACGTTCCCTGCTACATGCAAAACCTGCAGTCTGGACTATGAGTGACCTCACTGTGATGGAAAGGGGTTGGCAGGGAAAATCTTCCATTGCTCTTTTCAAAGCACCATGGCTGTGCCAGAGCAGGAGCCTTGAAATGGAGCACACAGTTTAATCTGCCTTTGACATGTTTGTTTTTAGCGCAGTTGTTTCTTATTAGAAAGCACTTTCATTTCTTATAATCATTCATCAGCACTTCTGTGTGAGCACAGTGTTTAACAGAACACTCTGACCATCACCTTCAGTCATGAACTGTTCTTCCATTAACAAAAAAATCCTCCTGTGTTGAAATAAATGGTGAGATGTCTGAATCTGGAGGAGACATTTTTAAAAGGTGCATTTGGGGTTATGTAATTTTATTAGCCAAAATCACGTGCACCCTGATTTACAACATTCATTATAATATTTAGACATTTGTATAAGGAAACAGAATCAAACACTAACTTACAGACCCCTACAGTGTGTGTTTCATGCAAGTCTGCTCCCTGGCACGCTTTTGACTCAGGCCAGCTATCCTTGGGGTGGTTCAGGGAAGCTCACAGCCCAAAACCTGCATTCAGTAGGGATTCTGCCACTGTTTTCACGGGAGGAAGAAAGCTCAAGGCCATTGACAAAGAACCAGATCATAGCACTTGGCCCATGAGCCAAGGCTGGGGTACCAGTCTGAGGCTGGGTTTTTTGGCAGTACAGACCAAATCTCCATTCTATGTAATATGGTTTTGTATTACTCCTGTGAAAAATAAAATGTAAATAAAATATCCTTTTATTAAAGGACATTTACAACACTGCACTTACACTGCACTTAGTGTGTTCATTGGTTGCATTTTTCCTCTGCTCACTTTCAGAGATTTTTTTTTTCAGAAGAATTTAGCAGTGCCAGCAATCCACTGCATTTTTGGAGAGTGGGGGATGAGTTCTGGACTGATTTACTGCACTGCAGAATGTGGAATCCATTGGTGTTAGTCAGGTGACATAAGATCACAAAACTTAGAACCAGTATATTCTTATTGTCTGTTGTCTGATAGTTTGCTTAATGCCCATATAAAGAGCTTTTTTGTTTTAAACCCCTTGTGTCTAACTGGATGAGAATATTTTACCTTCAGATATTACACAATAACATTTTACATGCAATTTATGAGTGTGAGAGATTCAATGGGGCCATTAAGTAATATTTTTATATTTTCCTGTGGTTTGTTCTGTTTTTTTTTTAAATTTTCTGTTTGTTTGATAAAGCTCATTAGACAAAATCTTTTCATATAAGGCATGATCATATGTTTAGCCTTTTCTAAAACAAAAAAAAAACAACAACAAACAAACAACCAAAAAAAACCCCAGAAACCACCAACAAAAAAACTGAAATTTTGGAAAAATAATACTTGTGTAAAAATTGCTTGAGTAGAAGGAAAGTCCTTTTTAATGACAGCTTGGGAGTTCTAAATTTTCCTTTTCTGCAGCTTTTTTACTTGGTCTAATAAAAACATCCTCTGTTCTTGCAAGGTTTGCTTGGCAGTGTAAAAGCAGAACTGATAGACACTGCACACTTTAAATAAAAACTGTCATTATCAGATCAATATGATGGCTGAGATGAGAATAATTCAGACTTTAACTATCCAGTGCCTAGGATTTACAATGACTAATGGCTTTGAAATAAAAGAGTCAATTAATTTTACAAATACGTCAGGCAGTAGCCAGAATTTCATGTTCTGGTTTGGTAGGAAAAAAGCCTGGCATGGTTCAGGTTGATGCAGAATCTAGTATTATTTTCACTAATTCCAGTCTCAAAACTGAGCCAAGAACCCTACAGAAACACAGGCCTTACTCCAGTGGCTGTCAGATTAGTAATGACTTACTCTGACTTGGATCAAGCTGCTTTTGCAGGTTGGTGCAGACATTGAGAAGATAATAATCTGAAGATATAATTCAGGCAAGATTTAAAACTGTGCTTGGTTTTACATGTGTAGGCAGCCTCAAAGAAATCAATGGGATTGCCCATGCATGTAAAGTTAAATGCACACATAAATCCTTGTGAAGCTGTGACCCAAGGGTCCAGCCTTGTATTTATCTTCAATATGGATTTTAATTCTAGAGGCAATTTCACTGAGTATTTAAATATGCTCACACACAGCAGTGTCTCCTATTCATGGCTGCTTGTATCTGATTGATCAGGTCCTTAGATAATGTGAGGAAGAGCAGAAAAGAGAATTTTATTTTCAATCTGTTCACTTTCAGTATTGTAACTCCAACCAAATTTAAATCCTCCTCTTTCCTTGTATTTTTACTCTGAAAAGACATAAGATGTTCATTAGTGTTAAATTAAAAGATATTTTCAGTCTTCATCAGGACTTCCAATTCCATCACATATTGTTCTCAACTTTAGTTTATAATTAAATTACTAGTGATAATTGGTCTGCCCCTTACCCAAGTTCTGATTAGAACATATTTATTATTATTATTATCGTCATCATTATGATCATTATTATCATAATTATTCTTATTATTACTATTATTATTATTATTAATGGTTTAGTCATAATCATGACTTTCCTGTAGAAATTTCTTCTCCCTTTCTGTTTCCCTTGGAAAATGTGATCTACTCTCATGTAACTGCTTTGATTATGACCCTTTGACACTCACTGATGTCTATTTAAGAATCTTCAATTAAATGGGACTGAGCTCAGCAGAGTAATGACCCCTTATTTTTACAGCTGTATCACAATTTCTTCTCCACAAGAATTTCAAATTGTATTTTTTTAATATTTAGTATTTCCCATTAAAGATATATTAGAAAAATAATATTTTACTTATTGGGGGTTTCTGAAGCATACATACATCTGCCTTAAAATTCCAGAATATCTTCTATGTTTATTAAATCTACCTGTCTTTGGAGAATTTAATGGATTTTGATGACTCTCCTTTGAAGAACTATTACCTGAAATTTTTCTGTCTTCAACACTGGAGTTCTGTAAACCTGAAAGATATTTTTTCTTAACAAACTTCTTCATTAAATTCTGATTTCCATTCTGACATTGAGTCTCAACACAGTGTAGCTCAATAGAATTCAGTGAAATTGTGCTGATATGGAAATATTACAAAATTAGAGGAATAGACCACAGCATTTTCAAATATAAGGTTTGGAACCACCGTTCTGGTTTTTCCTCCACAAAAAGAGATCTGCATTACCTAACAGCAGTGAAATTATATTGATCCAATACCTGTGTGAAATCACAATCAACACCTACATAAAATGATTAGACAGCTGGAAGGTGGAAAAAAATAAACAATTCATATTTTTAATCATCTGCCAATTGCTCTATATGGAAGGAAGGAAGGAAGGAAGGAAGGAAGGAAGGAAGGAAGGAAGGAAGGAAGGAAGGAAGGAAGGAAGGAAGGAAGGAAGGAAGGAAGGAAGGAAGGAAGGAAGGAAGGAAGGAAGGAAGGAAGGAAGGAAGGAAGGAAGGAAGGAAGGAAGGAAGGAAGGAAGGAAGGAAGGAAGGAAGGAAGGAAGGAAGGAAGGAAGGAAGGAAGGAAGGAAGGAAGGAAGGAAGGAAGGAAGGAAGGAAGGAAGGAAGGAAGGAAGGAAGGAAGGAAGGAAGGAAGGAAGGAAGGAAGGAAGGAAGGAAGGAAGGAAGGAAGGAAGGAAGGAAGGAAGGAAGGAAGGAAGGAAGGAATTTACTTATTAGGAGAAGATAAAGAATTCTTAGGAAAAAAGGACTGTGGAAGAGACATCAGGATTTAGGGGAAGACAACAAGATTTCGGAAAAAGTACCTTAATGCTTAGTTCTTTTTAGTGTTTTTGTCGTTTGCATCTCTCACCTTCACCAAGTCATCCAGACCTTCAGGGTCACCAAGACTTATCTTCTGCCTGTTTGCTATGCCTCCTGGCAAGAAAAGAGAATTTCCATCCCTAGAAATTATTCCATAATCCAAATTTTATTTTAGAATCTCAGTAATGTTTTGATCTGACAAAACAATGTCTCTGAAAGCTGTCAAATAAAAAGAGTCCAATATTTCACTTGCCAAGAGCTTGTCAAAATAATCAGTAGAATCATCTTCAGGACTGCATTCATCTCGCAAAACTTCACATGTATGGGTAAGGCATGTAGAGCACACTGTTTGCCAAGACTTTTCCTGCATCTGATGGGGAGGATACCTAAAGAGGCAGCTTATTCCATTTTCCTAGGATGAATGAATGCATTCCTGGATGTGCTGTTCCTTTAATCACAAGGGCTTCCTAAATATCTAGGACTGACTGGATGCCGGTAAGATACTGATATATAATCTAAACGAAGAGAGCTGAAAAACCTCATGAAACAAAACATAGCCAGAAAACTAACAGCCCCCCACCCCTGCCAAATTTGGATGTCATGTAAAAGAACAGCAAAATTGAAGGGGTTTGTCTAGATTTGAAAAGCCATGGGTGTATTTATGCTTTTGAAAAATGCTGCATCTTCTTTAGTCAGACTGCCAGCAAAGGGTCTGGCAACATTTCTGGACAGTTTTATAGTTGTAGCCACATGTGCTGATCTGATAGGACCTCCGGTCTTTCCATGTTCAGTATTGGCAGAGTCCTCATCCCAGGAGACTCGTTCTGCAGGGTTTGTAGGGTACTCTGATCAGCCAGGCAAGGAGAACTATTTTACAACAGTGGACTTACAAATTTTCTCAGTTCCACAAGAAGAAGGTTTACAATGTATAGAATCTCACAAGCACTGAAGAAATTACTTCCTATGCTTTGTACAGATTCTCTCCCATGAGTCTTTTTTTTTGTTGTTGTTTGTTTGTTTGTTACTGCTAAAATGTTACTTAATGGACTGCTTCTCTGATGTCTAATAATATTTTGTGTTCCACAGTGGGATGTAAATTTTCCTTTTTAATTTTCCAGTAAATTTCACAAAGTGTCTTCCCTTTGTCAGGCAAACTTTCTGTTGCTTCAAAATACTGCTGTAGCTTTATGTCATTGCTTCTTTAAGCAATTTTCAGAAGCTGTAATGAGGCAGGGAGGTAGATGCCTAGAAATTTCAGAAGAAGCCCTCACATTGCACAAACTTCTCTGACTCACTGTCTTAATAGACTGGAGCTGAGGTTTCATGTGGTCTGCTGCTCTGTATGATGCCAGCTATGTTACTGTTTCAAACAACTATTTCATAAAACTATCTAGCAAAAGCTGACCTACTAATAATTACATCCTGTTTACAGGATGACTTTCATCTTTCTCATGTTTTTCTAGAGTAAATTTCCACTTTAACACAAGCCACAACTACGCCCTTAAGTGGAAATTAATTACCCATAAGTAGAAATTCATTACCCTTAAGCTGAATGAAGATTTCTGCAAACAGAGTTTGGCTTTTGTACTGGTTGTTAACGATTAATGTTTAATAGGTTCTGACAACATGTTCAGCCAAGTGCAAGACACAACTGAAGATAGTCTTCAGACTTAGGAAAACAGTGCATGCAGCACAGTAGTAGCTTGTCAATCCAGAGAGCCAAGGACAGAACCTGGAGATACAGGTAGCTCCGGAGTTTACTCTGTAGGTGACAGGATCCTGCCAGAAGCACAGACAGCAGAACCCCTGCTATCCACTACTTCCATAAAGAATCACCAACTGGTTGAGGCTGGAAGGGACAACAGTGGGTCACTGTTCCTACCTCCCTGCTCCAGCAGGGCCATCCCACAGCACAGGGCACGGGGTTGTGTCCAGAGGGGTCTGGAATAACCCCAGTGAGGAGACTCCACACCCTCTCTGGACAATCTGTTCAGGGCTCGCTCAGTGCCCAGGGAAGAAGTTCTGCCTCCTGTCCAGGTGGAGCCTGCTGGGATCAGTCCCTGCCCGTTCCTCTGGTGCCATCGCTGGGCCCCCGGAGCAGAGCCTGGGCCTGCTCGGAGCCCTCCCTGCAGACAGGGACACCCAGGGCTGAGGGCCCCTCTCAGCTGGGGCTCCTCTGGAGGCTGGACAGCCCCAGCTCCCTCAGCCTTTCCCTGCCAGAGATGCTCCAGGCCCCAAATCATCTCTGCATCCTCCACTGGCCCTGCTCCAGGAGCTCCATGTCCCTGCTGTCCTGAGGAGCCCAGGACTGGACACAGCTCTCAGATGTGTCACACAGGGCTGGGCAGAGGAGCAGGATTACTCTCTGACCTGCTGGCACTGCTCTTCCCAATGCACCCCAGGAAACCACTGACCTTTTTGGCCCCAGGGTGCTGCTGATCATGGACACCTTGTTGTTCACCAGGACTCCCAGGTCCTTCTCTGCAGAGCAGCTTCCCTGCCTGGGCTGGTGCACTGAATTATTTCTCCAAATAAAAGCAGGACACTGCATTTGCCTTTACTAAATTTCAGGCATTTCTTCTCTGCCCATCTCCCCAGCCTTTTGAGGTCCCTCTGCAGGGCTGCCCAGCACTCTGCATTACTTCTTTGACAGCTCAAAATCTGAGGAACAGTGTGATAAAATATTTTTGATAGCAGAGAGTGGGGGGAACTGACATAGGAGCATAACAGGAATAGAGAAGTCTGTGGCTGTATAGAAGTGATCAATAGAATTATTGGTGCTGAGATGGCCACAGTGTTGTTTTATAGCTAAGTATGAACAGCACACAGAGCAAGCAAAGACTGTGGATTTTCCACGTAAAACATTGATGTCTGAGTTCACAGTCATCACAGGTGGCTCCTGTTGTGTTTTGGCATACATTTCTTGGCACTTCTTTTGCCTGAATCCTTTCATTCTACCCTGCAAACTGGATTGGAACAAAACCTCAACTTTTCACATACCTAGTAAAGGCTGAGTGCTCCCATTCTCAGCCCTGAAGAAAGATCCTAAGCATGGAAGACAAGAGACGGTGAGAAGATAAACTGGATATGGCAAGTTAGGGAAATTGTGTTGAGGCCACATAAATTCTATGTTTTTCAAGTGTTTACATGTGTTATCAGACAATAAAACATGCATAGTAGCTTAAAGTAATGGTGGGGGTTAGGAGTAATTTTCCAGGCTTTTTTCATTTTCAAAAATGAAATATGAAATACAGGCAAATGTGTGATTGGTTAAAAATAGTTGCTCCCATTGATTTTTTTGCCCTTGAAAAATCAGTCAAAATTTAGATAATTTGGAGCATTTTTACCAGCTTTCACCAGTGCTGTTATTCATGTCCTGATTGCTTCTATTAACCACTAGACAGGAGCTCAAATTATGAGCTGCCCCACCCCAGCCCTGTTGTTTTCTCTGTATAATACAAGAGAAAATTTCACTCAAGAAATAAAGGCTGCCACAAGGAAGCAATGCAATGATGGTGATTGGTGTAAATTGGAAGGTGCTGAAAAGTGGCAACATTTTCCTTCAACCAAAAGTCAGTAAAGTCTGAGAGAGGAGTTGAGGATGACTGTCAGTCAAATTTGATAAACAATTTGTAAAGAAAGGCAAAAGGAGAGGTGCGAGAGTCACATCTACAGGAAACTGAATGAGTATGATTGGGCATAAGGCACAAAATGCACTGAAAAAAACCCATAACATCAGCAGACATCTGACTGCAAGGTGTCTCCAAACACAGGTTTTGAGATGTTTTCTTCATAACATCATGGGGCATGCCAGAATAGCTCTTCTCATACAAACATTCAAATATTCATACATTCCCACTGACTCTGTGCAACGGTTCTTTTTCATTTTTTTTTCTTGCCTAAGATTTCTATTCCTAATTTGAATATAGCATGCCCAGATTTTTCCTCATAAATATAACCATAGGAAACCATAAATGTACTTTATGAGATGAAATTTAAAAATTCAGACAAGCCTGTATGATGGGATGGACTCTTTAACTTCTGAAAGTTTCAGCTTTGATCATCCTCTGTAGGCTAGGAAAGTCATTGGATTAACTTCAGGGGCACTACACCTGATTTTAAACAGTGGGAAAACGTGAGGTCATGTGAAAATGGTGGGTCAGGTCTATAATACCACAGGTATTATAATGCATTATTCTGCATTCACAACTGACTTACTGAACAACAAAGAGGTCCTGACTGTGTTGGAAAATTAAAACTCTTTTGCCACAAACCCTTGTTTTCATGTTTCACTTCTTCCTGGGGAAAACCTGTTCAGGATTAACTCTCCTTGGAAAACCTCTACATACAGTTTAAGCATAACACATTCATTGTGTGAAAAGAAAACTTTGACCACAATATTATACATAGCATGACAAATTTTTACTCTGATAATTATAAGAACATTAGAGATATGGAACTGAGACTGCCTATAGTTCTCAGAGGGTTGCTCTGTATTCATAACCAAACTGGAAAAAAAAAACAGTCCTGCCTAGGGATTATAAAATTTGGACTGATTAAGAACTATGTACAGTAACACCAAGAAATGTTTTGAGAATTTTCCTTGGAGACTTTACCAAGAGGAATTTCCATCTAGCTTAGTGGATGATGAGGGGATGGTTTCAGCAAGACCTCCTTGGGTTTGCAGGATTAGGAACCACACACAGAATACGGGGGACAGAGTGTTTTTCAGTGAATTAAACATTACATTTATACATATTTACCAAATGCATGTTTAAAATGAAAATTTAGTATCATCAAAAGTCTTCTTAGGCACAGTGATGTAGGAGTTGCTTTTTAAAAGTTTGGAGTAAATTTTTTTTTTCCTTTGGTCAGTCAAAAAAAAAACCAACCAAAAAAACCCCCCAAAACCCCCAAAACAAACAAACAAAAAAAACCCAACCAAAACAAAACAAACAAAAAACCAACAAAAACCCAAAAAAAAAAAAAAAAAACCCACCAAAAACCTAAAAGCAGGGTGAGAGTGCAGCCACAGCTGGGGTTTTTTTAGGCTCAGTTTGCCCTGTACTTGGTTGTGGCAATTCACAAGAGCTGTCCACTTTACCTAGAAATCTTGCCTGGGAGAAAAGGTTTCTAAGAATAACATTCTAAGAAGCATTGCAGCTTCCTCAGACAAGGCTGACTGCAGTTTTTCCTGCAGGATTTAAAATAAGTTTAGGCATTGCCAAACAAATAGGACTAACTGTGCTGTGTTGCATCATGTGTCGTATAAGAATGACTCTTCTCCAAAGTTCAGAGGCTGGATTTTGTTTCAGAAGACAAAGGACAAAAAATGCCACTGATGTCCAAAAATGAAAGCACTTTCTGCCTAAAGAGAAAATTAGTTTCTCTAGTTGTATGCAAAAAATTCCAGTCAGCAACAAAATTAATATATTCCAGGGAGTCCAGCAGAGATGGTTTAGGGTATGGAGCATCTCTGACAGGGAAAAATTTCTTTCATCAGCTAAAACAGGGTAATTGGATGACGGCAATTTTGCTAGTTGAAGATGACAATGATGTACATGAAGTCTGAAGCCATGATATTTTTTAGTCACTTCTGTGGTTCTTTAATTTTTCATTTTGGTATGAATTTGGTGCATTAATTGTTTCTAACATTGACAGCTTTATAAACTCACTTGACCTAAGTCAGCATAACCTCACTGACTTCCAAACAGCCAAGTTCATTTACAAGAACCAAGATGCTGGCCTGGACTTTTAAAATGTGTTCCCATAACTTTATTTCTGCACATCACCAGATTCTGAGTGCCTGTCTATGTTACATACACATTAGCCTTCAAGCCCCCAAATAAAGGTTTATTGGAGTACTATGGAAAGTTTTATTAACTTACAGCTTGAATGTGAAAATGTTAACCATAGACTACCCAAACAAAATCATTGGGATTGCATCGATTTAGAGAAGTGAAAAATCTGACAAGTAGTGACCTTGCTTAAAAAATATTCCATTTTTTCCTCATTGAGAGGTCACTTTGGTTTCTGTTTCTATTTTTTCCTTTAAATATAAATTATCTGAGGAATACATGGTAGACAGAGATACATGTAATCTTACAGAGATTGAGCTGCCTTTTAGTTTCTTTTTATTTTTTTTAATTTGAATTACAAAATTTGAAGTGCTAAACTTTATGAGGCCTGTAATAGGTCCTTGGCCTGCAAGGAATAAAAATAAATAATAACCATCTAATACCAAGCACTTATGTCATGCCTTTCATCCAAGGAAGTCAAACCACTTTTTAAACAGCAATGAATTAATAGAGGAATGTTTTGCCACAGGCAAAGGAGTGAAACAAGAAACCATCCTTCTACTCCCTGCAGCCTCCTGAACTGCACAAAGGCAATAATTCTGTGAGTGAAAATTATACTGCTTTTTGGTGCTTATTTCTTAGCACTTCTGGAAACTTGGATCATGTTGTTCCTCCACACAAAGTCTCTCAGTGTGCAAGAGCCATGTGGCAGGACCAGTTCAAGCAAATGTCAGGCCTCTGTCATTTTCTTTTCCTTGTCTTCCTGCCGTGCCACCAAATACCAGGAAAGGAGATACAAATCTCTGATACATTGATTACTCATTTCATCTTTTTTTTTTGCTCTTAGTTCCACATGGGTAAAAATAACCATTTCATGCACATGAAGAATGGGGAGCAGCCCCAACTTTCTCAGCCCTTACCAACTTTGTGGCCTCTTCTGGACTCTCCCCACCCATGTGCAGCTTGGCCTTGGTGAACCTCATGAGGTGTGTGCTGTGACTGATGTTCCCTTCTCCAGGTAAGATTCCTGGGTAGCATTGAGTTTTGACATCAGAGAGCACTGAGAAGGAAGAAGGAGAAACCTTTATTTATGCCACTGTGGATGTATCTGATAGACTCCTGAGGAGGAGCTCCACAAGGACTAGGACAGGTCTGGAAAAGGCTGGCAAGAATGGTCAGGAAAAGTCTTCCATGTGTGGTAAGACTGAACACACTCCAACTCATCAGCTTGGATATCTGAAGACAGCTATGATGGAGGTAAAGCAGTAAAGTAGCAAATTATTTGAATGGAGTGGCTGTGGAATGATCATTCATTATTTCTTGCAGAACACGAACTCAGGAATACCAGAGGCAGCATTCAAATGAAAAATAGGAAAATCTTTTTCATTTCATTATTCTAGAAGATAATGTACACTAAATGCATAAACATGCTTAAAATACTAAGAGAAATTTCTGGACACCAGGCAGAATCAAACAACATCAAACAGGTACAAGCTCCAGATGTGGAAGGTTTTGTTAAATAACTCAGAATACAGATTACTGTACATATCCACATTCTTAATTATTTCCCTGTATACTGGGCCAGAAAGATTTTTGGTCTCCCCTAGCACATAATGAATTAGTTTCATTAATATGAATCATCTAATATCTCTTTACCAAAATTCAATTTCTAGGTTTAACTGATGCTTGAAGACTGATTACCTAGTTTTAGAAAGAGTGTATTTTATTTGTTCAGGAATAACCTCTATCCTTTTATAGATTTAATTTAAAACCAACATGAAAAACTGTATGAAAATATTTTATCAGGTAAAATTCTCTTGTCTGATTATGTATTTGTCATCACAGGATTATTAAAGCAGGTTAAATCATCCTGCAATAGAAGGAGCACTAATACATTTTTATTGTGAGATAAAGTTGTGATTCAGGAAATTGTTTCCTCAGTAGATAAAGTTACTATTAACAATGATACACCAGAAATTCAGTACATCATTTTATGGGCTGTATTTCAGACAGGTAGTAAATGAAAAGTCATTGCTATGACAAACCATCAAAACACTTTTTAATAGAGGATGTGCCTCATGTTCAGTATCAGTCTCTTATAAAATACCCAAGATAGGTGTAAAAGTAAAGAATCTGGTATTTTTAGTGTCATTGTACACAATTAAAAATAAGAAATCTTTTGGGACAAAAATCTAACAGGAGCTTATATAAATAGAACAAGAGCTCATTCCCCTGAAAAAAAGTGGGGTCTAAGGATCAGCAGGTTCATTTTGTGCCTGCAAATATACTGTTCTAAACAGCTGCAGACATAAAATCCATGTGCAAAACCGGGAGGAAAATTAAGACACTTAAAAACAAATAAACTAAAGAAAGATGCTGGGAATGGCTCAGTCTGTTTGATGCTGCTGGCACTGTAATAATCATTCTGAACAAACCCCATTTTAGCACAGGGAATCTCTGCTGGCGTAAAAGCAGCATCTTGCAGCTATGCCAGAAAGAAAAAAAATGTTTGTGGGAGAGGACAAGCATTGGAAGAATTTGGTTGCATGTCACATTCTAGGTGATGTGATGTGGCTTGGCAGCCATTCCCCAGATGACCTCTGAAGTCAGGGTGAGCTAGATCTGGCCAAATGAGTCAGGAATATGACATAAGGCAAAAGAAGAATTTAAATTTAAAAGAAAAATCCATTTTGAACCAAACCAAGCCCCTTTTAGAGGTCCTTGAAAAGCAATTGGAAACACAAGAAATTCAAAATACACCAAGAAGCAATAGACAAAAGGAAAAATACATTTAAATTTTTAAAAATTTATTTACTATAATTAGTGTTAGAAACTATTTCCTAGGCTCTGTTGGCTATTCTGAGAATGTCACCTCCATTAACATTTATGCCTTTAGTTTGTGAAAAACACCGTCAAACATAACATGTCAAACCTCACTGACTTCACATGTCCATTTCACACTTCACAAAGGTACAAATCCTTCCAACCCCTTATGCAGTGATTTATCTTTACTCACACAAGGACACTTTGGCTGTGCTATCCAGAGATATCCAAGGTCTTCCAGAGATACACTTTGGATAAATACCTGTTTCCCTATTATTGGTGTAATTTCCTTACAAACAAACTTGCAATGAAATACCATTTAATTAGGAAGTAACTCCTATTATTTTCTTTGTGACTATTGAAAAAAGTGCTTCAATAACTGAGTTTCAGATACTTTTCTCTTCTTCTGTCCGTTTTACGTTTTTCCACTTGCACTCTGCCTCAATGGTTTTCATTTGGGGAGACAAAAAAGACTAAAAGAAACAGGAAAGTAAAAAAGTTTTTACTCTGGTTTAAATAGAAATTAGTAAAAGTGTTAATTTAAGCCTGAAATATTAGGAAGAAAATAAGTATAGAGGAGCACCAGAAATTGTATAACAAACCAATTTTGTCCTCCTTTTAGTATAACATGTCTGATTTCAATGAATTTTTCCCTTTTTAGTTTTTGTAGATTCAAGTTTTGCCTGATGCAGTCAGAGTTGCACAATTCTGGTGCTACTGAAGCAGGCTGAGATCAGGTTTGGGGTTTTCAATCATAACCTGGTCTCCATCAGCTGCAATAAGAAAAGGGTTAAAACTGCCAGAGCAAACCATGATTTGATGCTGTTATGAGGTGATGTTATGTCGTGTCTTAAGATCAATTAACTGTTCAATATTTTTAAATATCACTCAATCCCTGAAAAGCATGTGATCCTAGATAGGGTCCAATAACTCAGACAACAACATGCTCCACAAAATTAAAAGCAGAAAAGGCAAATTAGGCCTAAATCTCTAGAATATTTTATCGAGATGCCTGCTATTTGCTTAGAATGTCAAGCAGTGATTTTATTGTTTTGAGGCATGTGAAGCCTCTTCTTTAAAAGGCAATTTGTATAGAGCAACACAATGTAGCTCCCCCCTCAACAGCCCTCCCGTGGATAAGTGAATCTTTACAGCTCCAGAAGAACTTTGGCTGTTTTGTGGCAGGAAATCTGGTTAATGAAGAGATCTGAGCCCCACACGTGCCCACAGTGACACTGGCCAGAGAGTTCCTCCAGCTTCAAACAAGCCAGCAGGAATTCCTGCCCCTGGCTGAATGCCAGGATTGAACTCTTCCCTGGGCAGCACCTTCCACAAGCCACTAACTCGATGAGATGGCAGTTTCATTAGAGCTTTACAGCATTTATGGAGTATTTAATTACTTTCCTACACCCTGGTCCTGTTTTAAGGTTTGTTTAATCATTTGTGTCTCTGTTTCTAATGGGGATTTAGTTTCCAAATGGGCCTGAAGCCAGAGATGTAAATGGAGGGCACAATATATTGCTTCCTGAAAAATGACACAGGGCAGAGGGAAGGAGAAGAGGAGGGCACAGAAGAAACAAGGAGGATGGGGGAATGTGGGGAAAAATGTAATCTTAATATTCAGGCTAATTGAACACCCCACCAGGAGAAGATGGATGATCCTCCTGGGCAACTAGCAGACTAAGCAATATCAATAAATGAGTCTCTTATAGAAGACCTTCAACAGAGAGAAAATGGCTCAGATGAAGGAGCTGAGGAGAAGAGCTCTGCAGAGTGATGTGGGAGGGAAGTGAGATGCACAAAGCAGCCATTAAATCAAAATAGGTGGATCTGCAGTATCAGAGCTGAGTAAAGAGGAAGGTAATGCCTGACAGGCAGGATTGCCCCTCTGAGTTTCCCAAGGATGGGATTCAGGAGGCCTTAACCTTCCGGGAAACAAAGAGTTTCCAACAAGCTGAGACACAATACAGTGGTAACAGTGGGTTCAGAGCAATGTGGGTCTCTTATCCAAGCAGTTCTTCCAGGAACATTTGTGCCTGGCTGACAAAACTGCCCCATCCCACAGGAATCATGGAATGGGTGAGGTTGGATCAGCTGGTTTCCACCTTCCTGCTCCAGCAGGGCCATCCCACAGCACAGGGCACAGGATTGTGTCCAGAGGAGTCTGGAATATCCCCAGTGAGGAGACTCCACACCCTCTCTGGACAATCTGTTCAGGGCTCAGCCACTTCCCAGGGAAGAAGTTCTGCCTCCTGTCCAGGTGGAACCTCCTGGGATCAGTCCCTGCCCGTTCCTCTGGTGCCATCGCTGGGCCCCCGGAACAGAGCCTGGGCCCTGCTTGGAGACCTCCATTTGGATATTTATACACACTTATATTCTCACTCCTGTCTTCTGGAGCAGTTTTTCACCTGGCTTTTTAATTTTTTTTCTTCCTTTCTTTAGAATCATGGGAGAGAGAATAGGATTTCACAGGGTCACAAAGTCCTAACTACTGCAGTCTCAGGAAACATTGTACAATCCCAGTAAAAAATTCATGGAACTCTACCTTAAAATCTGCACAGATTATTGTCTCACTTCCCCTTTACTCCTGCTGAACAGCTGTTGCAAGAATCTCTGTCCTTGAGGACTTCAGAATGCTTAACAAATTTCCAGCCTAGATATATTTCTTCTAGGTTATACCCATGTGTTCTTGTGCCAATTTTTTCCTTCAGTTTAATTACTCTTCTCCTTTCCTGCTTTTTACTTAATTGCTTTTATCAGCTTGATTTAAGAGCCTGTTATGAAGTGTTTTTAACTGCCTTTTAGTTTGTTTCTAACTAGACTGTACAGTGCCTCAAGGGGTTTGGCAGGGGCTTTCTGTTGTCATAATTCTCTGATTATTCTTAATCCTGTGAGCCATTCCTCTGTCAGGGATGGTTTGGAGGTATTTAGAAACAGCACTATTGTGGTGTCACCAGGTTACTAAACCAAGAATATTCAAAACTCAGTCGCTCTGGCAGCTGTGAAAATTCAGAATGCATGATTTGCATCAGGGTCTATGGGGTCCCATTAAAGTGGTGCTGTGACATTTTTCAGTTTAGAGTGACTGAACTGCTTCTTGACCCAAGAAATTGTTGGACACTGTTCAAGTAACTAGGGATGTTATTCAAATATGAGCTGAATCTATGTAAAGTGTCGGCTTCCCACAGATGTGGTCAGAAATAACGATTATTGATAATATTCCTGCCACTGTTTAAACCTTTCTGTAAATAAATATGCATTTAGAGGGCAGTGTGTGTATGAGAACATTCTGCTCCTTTCTTGCTCTGGTATCCTGACATTTCTTCACCAAATGGGCTTTTTGCCAGGGGGTAAATACTGTCCCTTTTGTTAACTCCCATTTGGAAAGGTAATTCCTGCAGCTAGATGGTGATGACTGCATCTTTTGCCCCACGACTGGCTAAACCACCTTCATGGAAGGGTGAAAGCATCACACCAGTGATGTGTCTGCAGGTTTGGTATCTTGTGCTGAATTGTTGGAGCAGCTCCTCTCAGAGCAAATCCCTGGATGCCTCCCATTTGCTGGGATTCTGCAGCCTGGCTGTGGGAGCAGGGGAGAGAGCTGCAAGCTTTCCATGTACCTGCTTTGCTGCTCCTGAGCCAGCAGACATCATGTGCATTTGATTTATTTAATGAATGGGAGTCTAATTATAAAGCAGAGGAAATCACTGAAGCATAAATTTATGGGCTCCCTGAGTTCACCTCCAATGTAGGCAGAAATCAGTGGTGGGAATTGATGTTAGCAGTAGTGAAGATGTCAGGGAGGGAGGTGGATACCTGCAGGCTTTCCCTGACTCCTGGGTGGAGGGGAACAGGGATGATGTGCCAGCAAGAGGAGAGGCTCAGCTAGCAATGGATTTCAAACATCTCTTTGAGTCCAGGATGTTATGACAAGAGAAACAGGGAGACTTGGATAAAAATCCAGTGTGTTCTGACAGCAGCCTGTCCCTCTGTTTGGATATAGCATGAAAAACTGAGTCATAAAGGGCTGAAGCTATACACTGCAACTTTGTGCCCATTTTTGGCTACATCTTGAATTACAAAAAATTACAATGACTTCTTAGAAAGGAAATACTTGCCTTTCTACTAATATGCTGTAATATTCCTGGAAGGGAGCCAGTGTGTCAATTTAAGTACCCTCTCAAAGTGTGAGGGGTTGTGATATTTCCAAGTCCCAATGCCAGCTCGAGCCTCTCTGGAATGTGTGCCAAAGTCTTCCCACTGAGAAGAATGCCTCACATTAAGCGTGTCATCCCTGGGCTGGCCCTCAGCTCCTTCCCCAGCTCGGGAGTTTCAGCTTTAACCTTCATTCCTGTATCCCATTTCCCAGCCCCATGGAAAAAAAATGCTGTGGAGGGCTCTCCCCTCACCCCCATCATCCCTTTACACATTAATGTGAAATGAAACGTTCTCATGGTTGGCTGTTGAACAACAGACAGCAATTCCTGCATGGGGAATTTTAATGTCACATTTCTTTCCTAACCTGGATGATGCTCAATGTGCTTGTCACTGCAGCTTAGAATTTGTGTGTGTCCTAGGACCCAGCCCTGCAGAGGTGACCAAAAATTCAAAAAAGTCCAAATTTGAACCCAAAGGATGGAAAACAAAAGTTTTGTCTGGGTAAAACATATTTCAGAAAGACTTTCTGACAGGATATGTCTGTCCTCAAGAACATCCTAAGACTTGTTCAGTAACACATTTAGAAATCCAGTTAACCACCATGCACTTGCAGTTTAATGGAAATAAAAAGTACAGTCCATTTTAAGACTGATGGAAACTGAAACCCTTAGAAGAATATAATCAGATATGTTTTCAAATTAGGCCAAAATTTTTATGAGGCCAAGCTCAAAAATATTGATGATTTCTGAGCTGGACAGTAAGAAATTTGATCTTCATTGTATGGGTTTTTGAAAACTCCAAGATATTAGTCTCCATCTTGACTTATTTGGGCCTCAAATATTCTCCATTTTTCTCAAAATGTTGGAGCCAAGAGTTTGTCTGCATGTGTTTGAGTATAAAATGAAGGAAGACACAAAATAAACCTCCTCTGCAGGCACAGAACAAGGAGATTTGACACTCTTTCTGTAAAAAGGGGAATGGAAATTGCCCTTCAATTGTCATTATTGGCTCTGCTGATTTCCCTGGTTTCAGTTTTCCTGGCAAGCTGGGTGTCCATCGTAGCAGGAAGATGAATTTAAGAATGTCTTAATTCACAATTAATCTACGTGGCTTTCTAAAGTACAGGAGTAGGAAAAAAACAAACCAGTCTAAAGAATTAAAAGAAAATTGCTAAAAACAATAGGCTTGTAAAAGCAGGCATTTTAACTCAGTTTCCAATTTAAGGAGAAGGATTTTTAATACTTTTCTTTGACAAGGTCAGTAATTATAGAAGGGAAGAAAATCTTAATAACTTTTTTATTATCTAAATCTTTCTTTTTGAGACAGGCTGGGAGAAGATATCACAGATTTGGACAAAAAAAATACAGGATATCACAACTTAGTAGCAGTGGGAAATACACAGGAATACTGGTGTGAAAGTATCAGACAGGTTGAAGTCTTCTACAAAAACAAGACAAAGAACCCCATTTTGGAAAAAAAAAGTTTAATAATCTGTTTTCCCACGTTCTGAGGTCTGAAAGGTGAGATGCACCATGGTAACATTGTGATATGTTACCCCATTCTTGGTCATCATTTTAGCATCATTCCAAATCCCATTTGATATGTTTCACTCTTTACTCGTTTCGGCTTTTTGCTTTTGCTTTAGAAAAGTTTGAAGAAAGAAAGGATTAAGTATCCTTCAGCTCTCCTGGACGTGTGAAATCCAGACATCTTGCTTTGAATTTTTCTATTTTTCTTGTACTATTCAGTCCATCATTTTTTCTTTACAATTAACATGGAAATATCAACCTTTGTCCATGTTTTTTGTTTTGATTTAGTTCGGGATTGACTTTATTGAGGGTTGGTTTTTTTTGGGGGGGGGGGGGGGTTGGGTTTTTCTTGTTTTATTTTGGTTTGTTTGGTTTCTTTGTTTTGTTTTTAGGTTTTTGTTTTTAATTAAGGGATACAGTAAGGGAGATCCTCTGCTGCTGTAAATCAGGATAGTGTGAGGAATTTAAACAGAGTGTTTTGAGATTGAGTTAGGATCTAGAGTTTAGAGACTGTGGATACTGGGTAAATTAACATAAATAGGTTTCTGCACTTGTTAACCACACAGAAAGATAACAGAGTAGATAGAGAAAGAATATATACATATAAAAGAAAGAATGCATGAATGAATAAATATTATTTAAATGTATTTTTATGTACTAAATGTGATTATTTAAAATAAATGTAATAATATCAATGCACTATTAATCCCTTTGCATTTACAAATATGTGGATTTAGAGATAATTTAAAATTACATTTATTAATATTCATAGTTAATTTATTTATAGCAAAAATGTTGCTTATTTGCTGGTTTTTTAGAAAAAAAAGGTATGAAGGATTGACTTTATAGCTGGGAGAAGGTAGGCAGAATAACACAGAACAAAATTTGGCAATCCACTTCTGCACATCAGTTTGACCATGAATGACCTTGGAGTGCCTTTTGTTAAATTTTCCTTGGGCATAATTTGTGATTAAGGAATCAAACCTGAAAAAGCCTATGCTATCTTTGTTTACAGAGAAAAAAGCCTTCCCTAAAGGATAACTTCACTTTTTCTTTTTCTTAAGGGAAAAAACTGCTGGGGACTCACCCTCAAACACAGAATTACCGGATCAGTGAGGTTGGAAAAGAATTCCAAGGTCATTGAGCTGAACTTGTAACTGATCCCCACCGTGTCAACCAGACCATGGCAGGGGCGTTCCTTGGACACCTCCAGGGATGGGGACACCACCAACTTCCTTCCAATGCTTATCAACCCTTCCTAGGAAGAAATTCCCCCTGGTGTCCAACCTGAACCTCCTCCAGTGCAGCTTAAGGCAAATTCTTCTTGTTCTGTCAGAATGTCACAGTCTCAGGATTATGGCCACACAGATGAGGGGCTGGGACAGTCTTGACCTCTTTTTTGGCAAGTGAGAGGATGAAGTTGCTTGGAGCTTCCACAGAGAACCTCTGATCCCATTTCCCACAGTTTGTTTGTTCCTACACTGTCTTTAACCTTAGGCACTCATAGACACCCTGAAGAGTCTCTCCAAAGTGAGTTGAGCTCCCCTCTTGGCTATGCTCGTGAAAATCCAGACACTCCTTTGGAAGTAACCTGGGTTTTGATCTTTGATTGACTTTGGCTACTGCAGGAGCTGATCCTCCAGGATGCTGAGCCCTTCTGTAAATCTGAAATGTTTGGTTGTGATTTCACTACTGCAAACCCCTGGTTCAATGGGGCGAGGGACCTTCCCACAGCCAGAGCAACAGCTGAGTGACGTGACCCCCAGAGAGGACTGAAGTGACCCCCATGGAGGACTGGGCCTGTGGTTTGTTTATGGAAAACCGATCTGGGGCTGGAGCAGTGATTACACAGAGCACTCGCCGGCTCCTGCTCCGTCCCCGTGCCAACAACAACAGCGCAACGCTCCGAGTCAAACCTGCTCACAGGGCCGCAGCTGAGTCAATGGATGGGACTCCTGCCAGCTCCCAGCCAGCCAGGGGTGGTTTGTTCCTCTTTAAGTCACTCGGATCACGTTCATCTCCGATGCTGGGTGAAATTCAGAGGTGCCGCAGGAATACGCCGGGAATGTTTTGAGAGCTTTGGCACCATCCCCAACGGCAGCAGAGACCAACCAATCAGGGTTATCTCCTTCCTTTGTCCATCCCATGACACTTCCCAGCTCCTCTCAGCTTCTAATTTAGCCTTCCCATGGAATAATATGCTGCAGATTATTTAACTATGTCTTCGCTTTTAAAATTGGAATGTTTGCATTTCCTTACCCACATTGATCAGTGAACTTAAGGCATGGGTAATGTGCAGGGAAGAGTCAAGAATATAAATATTATAGGCAGAAGAAATAGTTAGAATTAAGCACAGTTACCTTTAATAACCCTGTATGTATGTTATATACATAAACAAATATTTGCTGTAATCTCAAGTGAGATGTATACATGTATAAGATGCCTATGAGTACTGTCTATAAAAATCAGTGTTTTAAAAGATAGAAATACTTGTTGAGGGCCAAACAGCTGCTAGTTCATCATCATTGGGAGGCATGATAGAAATAGAAATTAGAAATAGAAATAGAAATAGAAATAGAAATAGAAATAGAAATAGAAATAGAAATAGAAATAGAAATAGAAATAATAAACCTTTGAAAGTCAAAAGGTAATTTTTTAAACTCTCCTGCTGAGCACTGAAAGACAAAAATCATGGGAGTACCAAGGAAAAGGAGTTCAGAGGTCAGCATGATGGAAAAACAAAGATCCTCCCCTGTAATAAATCAATACACTTTAAATTTAATCCTCAACTTCTTTAATTCTCACAAAGAAATAATTTCTTTGTAAAATTTTGATGCTGCATTTAGTTGTTTATTCAGGAAACACAAGCAAAAAAGTGTAACTTTTAATGCTATAATTTCTTGTAGCTGCACTGAAGCAAAAGAAACAGCTGCTGTTGATCTAACACATCTTAGCACCTTTCTAAAACATCTTCTAATGCCTCTAAGCACTCTCTTGAGGTTTTGTCATTTTGTTTTAATTAGATGGGGGGGGGAACCTCTAGAAAGATAAAGGCAAATCTTCAAGGAATGGAATGCAAAGATCTGTGGGCTAAGGGAAAAGAAAACATCCAATTTTAAAGGAGGACAAAAAAAGGCAAATAGTAAAATTCAAATTGTAAATTTATTAATACTATTCAGAAATTGCAAAACGTTTTCAGTGTAAAATTCCCAAAATTTTGGAACTGCTGCTAAAATAGAATACAAATAAATTTATCTAGAAAAATTAATCAGAAGTACTATTTGTAACATTTTAATAGAGAATTTGACTTTATGAAGTGATAATAGTAAAATTTGGTTTATATTTGTTCAAAGAGACAAAACATTTCTCATTCATATAATGAGAATTAGAGGCAGAAAGTTGGCATTCATTATTCTCTTAAGACTGTTGAGGTCTGAACTGAGGTACAGTTCTCTATGTCTGTCACCAACATTTTTGCTGATCTTGGGGTTAAATATGATCAGTGTGATGAGTTTGGCCTGCATAGGAAGGTTGTATTGTGAGATAACCTGAACCATAACTCCCAGGAATATTGTAGATAAAAGAGAGAAAGAGAGAGCCTGATTAATGAGAAACCAACCCAGAAGAGATAATTCTGCTTAAAATATATTTAATGTTTTAACATTAAATTTTAACATTTAACATTTAACTAATATATTACTATTTATCTGGCTTTTAAAATTTTAATTTCTTTTATTTCTTTTTTTCTTCCTCCAGTGATCAACCAAAAAGCTTGGAGAAAACTCTTTTTTTTTTCCTAAAAAAATGTAAGTGGTTTTCATTGACATACAGACAAATAGTGCAAGGCAAGAATCCAATTTATGCTGCAGTCTCTTCTAGCAATGAAGAGGAGGTATAATATGAGCAAGAAATTACATTGGGTTCACCAGTTTTATTGATTTGTCTTTCATCTGGCTGTAAAGCAATTTTATTCTTAATGGTTTTTAACTTTGGAACACAGAGAGAGCTTCTGGACTGCCTAAAATTTGATGAAGGGATCGTTTTAACTCTGCTGTTCACAGAGCAGAGAAAAGATCAGTAAAACCTCCTTCATACCCACTAAGCCAGATGACTCTCACAATAATATCTAGTGGAAGAAAAAGGCCTTTTTGCTCTGTGTCTTTCCTCCACTTACCCAAAGCAAAAACAGGGATATTTCCCAGCAGAGCAGGCAGCTGCCAGCGAGGGAAAAGAGTGTTTATCCACTTCCCTGGGAGCTGAAGCGTGCTTTTCCACTCTTGTTATGTTAACCTCTGACACCAAATGTTAGTCTTGCCTACCCTGTGTATGACATTGCCAGGCACAGGGGAGTAAGCAAAAAAAAAGAAAGAATTAAAAAAAATATTATTTTGCTCTTCACAGCACAACAAGAAAGGACCATTTGTGGATCCTTTTAGTTGCTAAACTGTGATCTCTCAAGGTTTTCTGCCTGTGTTGTCTCAGTCATATCCATCCAGAATGAAGGAGCTCTACTGCTCAATCCATGTTTGCAAAGTTGCAAAATGGACTTTTAGCTTGAATCTTTTGGAGAGCCCAATGGTGTGGATCTCCTTCAGGGGAAGTTATTACAAAATATTCAGGATCAGATTTCCTGCATAATTTCCACTGCACCAAGCCAGAACACACTCATGAAAGGGTGTTAACATTTTCATACTGGGTAGAAATCTGTGAATCAAAAATTTTTGCAATAAATACATAAATATAAGGCAGGTATTGTTGTAGCCTGTTATTCTCATTTAATTTTTCTGAACTTTTAGCTTGAAATAGTGACTGAACACTATTTTAGTATCTGATCCAGATTAATCTAACCAATAACTTTTGATGTTTTAAGTGGACCTTAAAAACTGAATCCTTTGGAGAACAAAAGTTGCAAAAACAAAATAATCTTTTAAGTAGAAATTTCGGTAGTAGAAACTTTTCCTCTTGGAAAATATTATTGAAATATTTTTGTTTGCTTCTTTTTCACAGAAACAATACTGTTGTGGGGGGGTTTTGTGGGTTTTTTTTTGTTTGTTTGGTTTTTTTTTGTTGGTTGGTTGTAGTTTTTTGTTTGTTTGTTTTTTGGGATGGTGTGTTATTTTTTGGGGGGTTTTTTATTGTTGTTGTTTTTGGGGGGTTTTTGTTTGTTTGTTTGTTTTGTTTTGTTAAAATATAGTGGCAAAGCAAACGTCTCACTTGAGATTTGGAAACATCCAGAACCAGAATCAAATGTTCATGATAATCTGGGAGCACGGGTAAAAGACTGTGATTTCATGTCAGAGCCGGACTCTGGGTGTATTTTTAAGTAGAGAGGATGACTCTTGAATTATAGCTTTTAACAACTGGCCTGAGTAGTCTGCAGGGTAAATAATTGGGAAAGTGATTGTGCCTCAGGCCATTGTAGAAGTGGTAAAACCATGCCTTATCACCTTCCTCTGCATGTTGACATGATTTTATAGCCCCAGATTGCAAGCAGCATTATCTTTGTTTCTCTAAATTCCTCTGACTGCAGCTATTTTTGTTCTTTTCAGTCCTATTTACTTTTCCAACCAGCTCTTCCATCCCTTCTTTGTCTTCTTGTCAGCCTCCCACTTCCTACATGCTACTACTGCACTTTTTTCCCACAAACCTCAGAAATGCTATTATAAAAGGGTAGGTGATGTGTTAAACATTTAGCTGGGGCACACAGCCCTCGTGTTATATATGTGAAGCCACAAGTGCAGAGCACAAGGAGGTGGAATTTTCTGGAAAACGGGGTCAGTGATAGTGGTCTGCACAGCAGCTGAAAGAATAGATAAGCCCTATAGAAAGCACCACACAGTCACAGAGTCACTAAGGTTGGGAAAGACCTCCAAGGTCATCCAGTCCAACCTGTGGCCAAATACCACTACATCAACTAAACCAGAGCACTGAGTGCCATGTGCAGGTTTTTCTTGGACACCTCCAGCGATGGGAAATCCACCATCTCCCTGGGAAGACCATTCCAGTGTTTAGGAGCCCTTTCAGTGCATCCACACAGTCATCCATGAGACTGATCCAAGCACTGATGGCTATCCAAGCTCCATAGCAGTGTCTGTGTGGAGTGTGTTAACACAAGCCATTTCTGTGTGAGCAGGAACACATCTACTGTATTTAACATGCAGCCCAAGCACAATCACACAGAAATTTTGCATGTTCTTCATTTTATTGAGATGATTCAGGATCCCATCTCTGGGAAAAACACAGTGGAGCATGGAAATTGCCTTAAAGACCTTGAGACTGCAGCAGAACTGACATGTGGCATTTCTCTCAGTGCAAAGCAAGGCATGCTGCATGGTCAGTTTTTCCCAAGTGAAAAAATTCCCACTTGCTGTAGGTATCACATCACAGGAAAAAAGCCTCTCAATGTGGGGGAGGACTTAAAACTGCATTGCATGCTAAGAAATTTGTAGGTTCTAGCTGGACATTTTTAGGATTTTGTGATATTTTCTCACTTTACTGGCTCAGTATGACCCTGAGATCTGTCACCTTGTTAGATACAGTGCAACATCCATTCTTTTTTTTTTTTTTTTTGAGGTATTTCAGAAAATTAAAGTCATGCATAAAAGAAAGGGAAAATTTCAAAAATTAAGGGAAGATAGAGGGGAGGTAACAAGGTACAATGAAGAAAGTGAACTAATCCCTGAGGATGTGGAGATTAATATGGACAGATTTAAAGGAGTGATTATTTGTTTAACATTCTGGGCCTAGCTTAGTATCTTCATATTTTCATAAAGAAATCAGGGATTCCTTGAGTTTTGCTTTATTTGGGGTTGATGAGAGCCAAAATATCTGTCTCTATCAGCTAAGGTTTGACTGTAACACTGACTCTGCCTTGATGCAAGAATAATCTCTAATTTCAGAAGATGTAGCCATGCAAATGGTTTTATTCACTCTCAGGATAAAAATTTCATCTCATTCATTTCATAATGTTTAGGCAGAGACCATGATAATTAAGGGAAAGCCAAGATGCTTCCTTAGACTATAAACAGTATCACAAAAACAGTCCTTAACAGCTTTAGATTCAACTCCTTACAGACATTTCAAGCAATTCTATAGCATAATGATGTCTTGCTTTATATCAAAGGCAGAGCTTGCAGGGACAGAGGCTGTGTTTAACAAATACTGCTGGTTACTTAGACAAGCCATACTGCGGAATTGCCTCCAGCAGGAACTTCTCAGCAAGGGGAAAAGGCATCGAATTAACCGCTAAAGGAAAGATAAAAATCAAACCCAGCATGTGCACTGGAGAGAACACACATGCCATAACTTCATAATAGTCCTAAAGCCCCATAAATTTTCCTATTGTTGCTTGTGTGACCAAGCTTGTATGACTCATGGATTAGGCTGTGCCAGTCAGGGATGATTGTGCGACCATCCCCATCTTCCTGCAATAAACACTCTCTGTGTCCTCTGCTCAGCACATGATTTCTTCATTCTCCTCCCTTGCAGGGCAGAAACCCCAGTTGCTATTCTGGTCCTTGATAAAAGAATGGCTCAGCTGCAGAACTGGGATGAGACATGGGACAGACAGCAAAGCATGTGAGTAGGAACCTTTTACACAACCACAGGCGTGGGTTAAACGTTGATGATATTTGGGAAGAGAGAGATTTGCCACGAGCATGTAGCAGAACAGAATTTGGCATGAGCTCCCTCAGAGGGGAAAAGAGTTCCTTATAAACTAAGAACTTTGCCTAATCTTAGCTCCAGGCATGGACAGCCTGAAGCACAACCAGACCCAAGTGTCAGTAGTGCAATTCAATCAAAAGAACATGCTGGATTTTTCCACCCAGCCTCTTTTTTTACCCACTACTCCCATGATGAGAGATGAGGTCAAAAGCCATAAAGTCTTCAGACTAAAAAGAAATTATAATTTTAAAAGCCTCCATGCCTTTGCTTTTTTCCTTATCCTGCTTGATTCCCAAAAGGATGAATTTGTTCTTCCAAATAAAACTGGGGAAGAATGGAATGTGGGTGAAAAACATTTGTCTTTTTACTTGATTGTAAAAAATATATGCATTGCAATGAAAGAAAAAGGTAATCTCTTTCTTTAAATTGAGGTTAATAAAAAGCTCTGAGCATCCAAAAGACTCCACTGTCTGCTCACACAGTCCCTCAGGAGTGGTTTTGACTCTGTTGTGCATCCTTGATCCCTTGATCCATGTCTTGTGCTGGATGCAGAGCATCAGCACAGCCCTTGCCTGTAGGAGGGAAGGAGCATCCTGCTGGGGATGGGGCCAGAATGATCCAGCTGCCAGGCCTGCCTGGAACCTGCTGGGGGCACCATAATTTGAAATAGTCCCAAATCAATCCAGGGACTTCCTAATTAGCTCACAGACAACCCCAGTGAGCTTAAACGTAATACTATAGAAAGATGCATTAAATGTTTTACCTATAGGCCCTCAAAGAATACTTAGTTACATATGTGTACTAGGCTTGGGAAATGCCTTATTTAAGAAAAAAAGAGGAAAAAAATATAGAAAAGATAGTCTAGGATGGACAGAGAGCACACTTTGGCCCAGAATTGTTTTAAACCCTCTGCCTGTACATCTGCATTGGCTCAAATGGGACTTTCAGTTTTTGGTTGCCTGAAAGTTGATCCATACCACGTTGGCTGCCCTGCCCCTCCTCCTCTAGTAGATGTGATTTCACACTAAGGTTTTAGGGAATTAAATGTAGAAGCTCAGCCAAATGGACATCAGCATCCATTAGATAAAAAGTTTGAAAAAAAGTTGCTTTAATTCAAATAAAATTGCCTTGTAAGGGAACAACACAGAAATATTAACTATAGGGGATGCAAGCCAGTGCTGAGGAATGTCCCACTGGCTTCAACAAGCTGACTTATGCTGTTGAATACACTTTGTCAGCTCTACTTGAAACCAAAACTTTTTCTATTCCAGCGGACAAAAAGAAGAATATTAATTAGATTAGTTTTTGCAAAATATCATTGCCCATTGTTACACCAACTTTTGTAGCTGCTTGCAAATGAAAGAGAGAATGCACTTCTCTTTTCACAGCGTATTTCACTATTCAACCTTTCTTTGCTTTGCTTTTCTCTGTTTTCTATTCCTTTTGGTAGTCACCATTGAGAAGAGCACCTATATTTGACACTAAGAGTAGGAATAAACACACAGGTCAGGACACATTTCCTGGATATGTGGTGTGGAACTGAGCCTTTCATTTCAGTTATGCCTGCTTGGATCTAACAGATGCCAGACCAGCAATGCTCTGAGCCCCTTCCATTTGGAACAGCTTGACTTGTATTTATTTTTATCTTTATTTTGAAAAATGTAAATTTGTTGTCCTTTCTTTTATCCTCTTTCAACTTCCTCCAGCTATTACAGTTCCACTGCACCTAAAAGGTGCAGAAGCACCAGTCCGGGAGGGAAAACCAGTACTGTGGTGGTGACCTCCCTTTTATGAAAATTTCCCTATGATAAAGACATTAAGTGTCCCAAACCAAGTCATATGAATATGTAGTAGAAATTTCCTGAAGGCTTTCACTGGGAAGTTTTCTTCAAAAGCTATGCCAGAGTCCTGAGTACAAGATGTTCCTGAGCATATTTGCTTTCTGTGATGGTGTAAGTCATGTAGCCACAGCAGAGATGGGGGGAGAGAGAACACCTAGGCCTGCCCTTGCCCTGGCCAGGGTCCATTACAGCCTTGTGCATCCTCACTGATTTCTTTACTCTTTTGGGGTTTTTCGGCATATTTAAAGTACGTGACACTTTTAATAATTTCTTCTGTCTTTTTCTAGGTCTTCTCTGACTCAAACATGGCCAGAACTGAGTCCCAGCATCCCAGCTGACATCTTACCAAGCACTTTATGTATTTCTTTGTATGTCCCAGTATGGAATCTTCCTCAAAAAAGAATGGTGCTGTGACTCCAAATCTCCTGTTCCTCCATCATTAAAAACTGCAGGCACCTTTTCCCAGTCCTAGCATAAGTAATAGAACCAAACCTCTTCACATGGTTTTAATTTGATTTTTTTTTCCTCAGCATTTTTCTTACTGATAGTCATGCAAGTTCTCTTCAGCTAACTTGGAATTATTAAAAAAATGAAAAAAAGAGTAGGGGTTCAAAGTGTGTTTATAATTACAAGGAATGTATTTTTTCCCAAAATGTTGCCTATCATCAACTAGCCTTGTTTCTGAATTATTTCTGCAACAAAGACCACCTCTGAAAAAAAAAGGATAGCATCAGAAAAAGACATATATTATGTAAATCTAAAATATGAGCTAAGCTGATAAGTGATGTAGCACATTAGTACATTGGAGAGATTTGTAACCATCCATAAATGTACTGCCAAAACACAGCTACATATTAGAGAGTATAAATCCCCTTTTGTATATCACTTAATAGATAGCTTTATTTTGATATAGGAGTACAGATCAATGCATTTCCTTTGAAATGAAAAATAATTGTAAAACAATTAAAATTTTGGTCTGAGTACTGCAATGCTGTGTGTGTGTAAAATCTTTCATGCAAGAAAGTTACTGTAGTTGTACTTACTAGGTGCATTTTAATGCATCTGGATGTTATTTTAATTAATACTATTATTATAATCTCATTTAATCTCACTTTGCTAATTCTCTGCCAAGGAAATAGGTTTGAAGGTGAACTGCATAATAGCTGACTCTGTAAAATGCCTTTCTTTTAGGAAAACCTCTGAAGAATAATGGTTTTCAGGGTGTGCCCAGAATTCCTGCTTAATTACGTGCATTATTTCCATCCTCCCTCCTGGCATGCCTACAGCTCTGGGTACACATTTCACACCACGGCATCTTTGACCTTCTGTGTTAATTGTCATGAGTTGTCCTAACTATTTTTAAGAAAGAGGGAAAGCTGCAGAAGACAACTTTCCAAGAAATGTGTAACAAAACTAAGCTTGAAGTTCTTTGTGAATCATGCTTGGAAATTCTTTCTAGTACTTCTCGTTTGCCTGGATGCAAGTGAGGATGCTAATGAGGTTTCAGAAATTTCTTCAGCTCTGAAATGGCACCACTGGTATTCTTAAAACAATATTTAAATTATGTTAAAGTAAATAATTTCTATGGTTTCCCACCACCATTTCCACCAAATAAAAAGATAGTTGGATTCCTTTTTACTTCGAACAAAACATTTGCAGCACATTTCAAGTATAAAAATATAATTTCTAGAGATTTTGTCAGGCCCTTTATAAAATTCTGAAAATTGGAACAAAAGTGATTTTGGCACTTGAAAGATGAACAGCCTCCTATACTGAAGATATCAGTTGCTCAAAATGCTCAGAGCTAATCTTCTGCTCCCCACCTCTTCTTCCTTGCCTTTACTTCAAACCCACCATCTTAAAAAAGAGAGAAACATATGGCTGGAGCACATTTCCATCCTAGGTAAGTGTGTTTGTCAATGGATATTAAAACCAACCACCATGGGAACTGCTCAGACTTGCTGAGGCACATGTGGTGTCCCTACAACCCCTTTTTGGGATCTGTTTGGGAATTCAACCACAAAGTGGTGCTGTTGCAAAAGCTAACCATTATAGAACACGCTCCCTACTTTTAGAATAACCCAAGGCATGCATTAAACTCAATAAAATGTTCATACATTTGCATACTCACACTCTTGTCTTCCCCATAAATATTCAATTTTTTATCATCAAACGAAATCACAGTGGTATTTGTTAATATGTAAAGAAAAATATATGTCTTCAAAGTATATAAAATATCACATGTTTTGAAGTCTGGTCAAGTGCCTAATTAATCAGATCAATGTCTTGTAATTATCCCAGTTAAAATCCCCAGAATTCAAAGATTACTTTCTCCAGCATGCTTTGAGCAATGTTTCAGATTCTTCAAGGCAGAACAGGGACTTATTAAAAGTAATAAGTAATATTTTACTTTTTTATTTTTTAACTTTTTTTTTTCCTCGTCAGAACCTCAGATCCAAGGGTGACAGATAGAATAAGGTGACCATTTGGGAGCTGGATTGCTTCTTATTAAAAATTCAGAAACCTGCTTAAAGTGTGAAAGAAACCCACCTATACTAAGGATTAGCATGAGGGAAAAACCACCCCACGCCCAGAATAACAGCTGAAGATGTAGAAATACCTAGAAAGAAGCAGCTTCAGAACAACAGAAACATCTGTAGGGGAAAGGTTGGAAAACGGCAAGGACCAAACACGTCTCCATTTTCCCTGGCTGTGAAAACAGGCTGTCTACAATGCTTTTTGCAGTGCACACATATTTGGCGAGATTAAGGTGCCACATCTCAAATTACAAGGCGTCTGATTGCCCACAGACCCAGACACAGGGCAAAACCTCTCCACTCGTGCAAGCTCTGGGAGGTTTGCCTCCCATCAGAGGTAGGCAGCCCTTCTGCCCATGTCATTTGCTTCTAGACTTCTTTTGCTGCTTTTTTGTTTTGTTTTGTTTTGGGGTGGGTTTTTTTTGGTTTTTTGTTGGGTTTTTGTTTTTTTTTTTTTTTTTTTTTTTTTTTTGGTCTTTTTTTTTTGGTTGGTTGGTTGGTTTTTTCCCTACTGCAAATGTGAAGTTCCCGGGCTAGGGCTGCTTTCAGAGACTTAACCCTTTGCCTACCTTCAGACGAATGTTCACCAGCCACAGGAAAGTTTTCTATTCCTAGCACTGTTTGTCTACTTGAGGAGATTAAAAGCTGAGTCACATTTTAGGCATTTCTCAGATGTGACTGCAGTGCTTGGACTGGGTGGGGGACACACAGGATTTAATTCGAATTCCCTCATCTTAGCTGAAAAAGCTCTAAATCAGATGGAAACAGCATTCAGGAACAGGGTGAGACAAAATCCATTGGAACTAGAGTTAGACAAGTTTGAGGAGGTTTGTTTTTTTGTTTGTTGGGGTTTTATTGTGGTGGTTTTTTTGTTTGGTTGATTGGTTGTGTTTTGTTTTGTTTGTTTTTTTTTTAATTGGCAGAGCAGCAAGGTTTAGTATAGAATTCTTAGGAGGCAGTGGTGGAAGATGACTTTTGTTCTCCATCTGGGTGAGAAAGGCAGAACTTGTGAGACAGATACAAATTGTGGAATCCCCTCAACAGAACCGTTTAAATTGTAGAATCCCCTAAATGGGGCCATTTTATGCTTGAAAAAATTCAGAGGAAGGACAATTGCAACTAATGACGCCATCTGTGTTTCAATCTATAGTGGTAAATTTTTCAATAAAACTGTGACAACTTTCCAGGTAGATTAAAATGTCTTAAAGGAGATTGTACGAAGTTTTGACAGCAGGAGAGGGCTAACTATCTTTAAACAGGGAAGGGAAAGAGAAAAACAATCCATAGTTAAACAGGAACAGAAAAAACTTATTGAGCTAGTAAAAGTATTCTTTAAGGAAACAATCTGGTAACCCTTATGATTTAAAGTGTCATCTCGTATCTTATATGACCACGTTCTTATGGTTATGACTTGCTCAATTAAGCTGAAATCAAACAGAAAAGAAGGATGACTTAAGCATGTAAATTTAGAGGGAGACTTAGAGGCATGCAGCTAAATTTATCAGCCATCTCTGTGAGCAATCTCTCTAAATAAAAAGTTTGGGAACCAGTCACTGCTGGTTGCTGATGAACTTTCCATGTTTTTGGCACTTGCCATCCTTAATGGATGAATCTGCGAGTCAAAACAGGAGGAACTGTACACAAATCCATTCTAAGGTCTGTTCTTAACAGTGAATGTTTCTCCCAGCACTTATTTTTGTGTCATGGAGGGTGACTTCCTTGACAGAAATACTGATAGAAGAAATAAATTTGTCAAAGATTTGCAAATAACTGGGAAAAAAAATTAAAAGGGAAGTCAGAGCAAGAGAGCAGGGGCTTATGGCATTGTAGCTCTGTGTCTCTATTCCACCTGCTTGACATGTCCTACAGTGACTTGTGAATACGGGTAGGAATAGCAGCACATGCTGGCATTGTGAGCAAAGTGTGTGCATGTGTGTGCATGTGGGAGACAGAGGGAGTGTGGGGGACAGAGGGGCGGGAAGGGGGGAGTGGATGGACCATTAGAGTGCAAACACAGAGACATTCCTGCAATAAAATACTCGTCTGCTGAGAATTGCAGTCTGGAAAGGATGGTGGTGATTTAACAAAAGAATTCTCTAAAACGTTCCCTGGTGCTAATACTGTTCTTAATAATATGACGAGGTTTTCCCAGGAAGAGGAATAAAACCATCAATTGTATTTGAAAAAAAAAAAAAAAAAGAAAAGAAAAAAATATGCACAGGATTTATTTTTTTTTTTAGAGGACAGAGGGAGAAAAAGGACCTTTACAACGGTTTTGCTATTTTCAAAAAAATGCCTCATTCTCTGAATTTCCCCAGCCAGGCAAGGTTATAAATGGTAGGTAGGGAAAGCAGAGTGTGGCAATAAAGGGGTTAATCCACAGAGCACAGAGCCATCTGGCTGAGCTGGTTTGTTATAATCGAGCAGATTATGTTCACGGGACTCAGAGTTTAAGGCTCCTCTCCCATAGAGCAACTCTGCACAACCCAAGCAGACCAACTTTGGGACTTTGAATGAACGTATTTACATCCACCTTTCTCTTCATGTCGACTTTTCTGGAAACATTCATACGGATGCCATGGTTACTCCTACCACGGTAAGGGAAATTTGACGTTTTCTAATAGGGTCCTAAGAGGGTGGGAAGGGGAGGGGGGGAGAGGGGTCCTTTAAAGAAGTATAATGGGGAGGAGGTGGGGGTCTTGTAAACGGTAGATGCGTCCCAAATGTTGCCTTTCCCATTGTGCCTCCTCCTTCCCTCACCCCTTCTTGCCCTATAGTTTGCTTCAGTCCTGAGGTTCCCCTCTCCTCCCGCTCCTCACACTGTTGTTCGGGTCCCTGGAAAGAAAGTGGTGGAGGAGAAACGTGAGGTGCTACAGGAAATCTGATATAAGAGGCAAAAGAAATAGAGACTTTTGGTTTTGTCTTAAGAGGGAAACCAGCAAGCTCAGATATAACAAAAGGAGTTGAAAATCTTGACCGTGGATTGCAAGAACCAGCCTCAGCACACGTAGCATACTCGCCCTTCGGCAAAGTTAGAGCCCATGACAAGCAAAGCCAAAATTCCCAATTTCTAGACCTCGCCTGCCACAGGTAACCAGCTTTACTGGAGCTTTCATACTTTGTGTGTATGCCAGACACTGAAAACCCTGTTCATGACCCTTAAATTAATCCTCATTCTCCTCAAACCCAAACACTAAATTCTCTGGGAAGAGCTGGAGATCAAAAGATTCCCTGCACATCTGTGTCTAGGTGAAAAAGATACACTCACTCTCTGCTGGAATTGCAGGGAAACTATTCTTACATGGCAGCTCCCAGCATTTGGTGAGTACCTTCCAGGAATGCAGTAGACAGCTAATCAACAGAGATGCACACCTAGAGAGCAAAATAGAAAGCTGTTTCTCATCTAAACAGCTAAAATGCAGCTTAAAGTGTCAGTTACAGGCGAGTCCTATGGAGACACCAAAAGGCTCTTAGGCAAGAGGGGAAAAAGTCTTTGAATGGTTTAGATAGTTTTCTGATCAGTTCTTAATCCTTCATTAAAATAAACGGGAAAGCTATACAAAAGCTATAACTATAAATATGCAGTATCTGGAGAGATGGATATTTTGGATTGAATAGGGCTGCTATGTGCACATTCTCGTGTTCCTATATTGCAAAACCAGTTATTTAGAGATGACTCTGTGTGTGTGTGTGTGTGTGTGTGTGTGTGTGTGTGTGTGTGTGTGTGTGTGCGTGCGTGTGAGGGGGGTTACTTCTCCCCCTCCCCCTTTCTTAAATAGACATGGATGTATGTTATACGGTCCAGAGGATTGTTGTGAGCTACAATCTTTCAGAAAACACTCTTTGCTCTCAGGCTCATGTGATTTGTTGCATGAGGACTGCAAATGGTATGTAAAGTTTTGCCTTTGCATTTGTGCCTTCAGGAAAGTATCCAGACAAGTAGGAGAGGCACTTTCAGGTGCAGAAATACCTGATATGTGCAAGCTTGCAAGTGGAGAAGTGACACAAGAAGCACCTATAAATGGTATCCCATTATCCAAGGAAAAGCAAAATCTAATAGTAATTTAAAAAAATTAGAAAGAAAAAGAAAAAGAAAAAAAGAAAAAGAAAAAGAAAAAGAAAAAGAAAAAGAAAAAGAAAAAGAAAAAGAAAAAGAAAAAGAAAAAGAAAAAGAAAAAGAAAAAGAAAAAGAAAAAGAAAAAGAAAAAGAAAAAGAAAAAGAAAAAGAAAAAGAAAAAGAAAAAGAAAAAGAAAAAGAAAAGCCTTGCTAGACAAAAGCAGCAGAGAATGGAAGAGTTCAGCATGGTCCCAGCTGCTGGTAGTAAAAAGACTGGTCTGAGATACACGTGTAAATACCAGGGATTCTGTGTGTGAGCATGGTGGGGGGACAATATCCAGGCATGATTGCAGGTGGTGGAGCCAAAACATGAGGAAAGTGGAGGTTCCAGCAGTGGTGTGCTTTGTGTAGAAGAGTGCTATATTTTGAGGTATGCAGAACAAGTAGGTTTAAGGGGTTTTGCTTGTATTGTTCTGCTGTGGGTTGGAGTGTTTTTCTCTTCAGGGAACAAAAAATGAAATGGTGCATATAAAGGTATGTAAAAACTGGAGGGAAGGTGTTATAAAGCAGAAATAAAGCGCTACATGTTCATTGTTGTGCACTGGGGTAATAATGGCATGTGAGACATGCAAAGGTGGTCAGCTTGAAAGGGAAACTGCTGCACATCAACTGGAAAAAGAGGATCTTTGTGGGTGGCAGAAAGTTTAGGAGCTCACAAGAGGAAGTAACACAAGAGAGAGATGGGAAAAGGTATAGGCTGGAGGCTGGGTGAGGATATGAAAGGGACACACAAGGATGGTAGGGTCTGCAAGGGGGAGGTTGGGTATGGAGTGGGAGTGGAGAGAGAAAGGTGAAGGCACAAAGGATGTTTGGAGGAGGAGTTAAAATGTGAAGTATTAGCTATTTGGAGAAAGGTATGGAAAATAATCTGCTACATGATTCTTGTGGGGGTTGACACCTTTGATTCTGTCAAGAAATAGATATGGGAATGTATTTACAAGGAAGGTATCAGAGTATGAAAGGCAAGGCTTGCATGGTCATGGAAACGTGCTGAGAACAGGAACACAGAAGGAAAAGTGAGCTGGATGGAGATAGGGTGTGGTGAGGGGAAAAGGGTTCTGTAAGTATGTGAAGGGGTAACTAATTAGAGATATTTCAGAGCAGGCTGAAAGTCTGCTGGAGTGTGCTGCCTGCCTGCAAGGGAGAGACAGAACTGGGGAAAAAGCCATGGGGAAGTGGTGTGAGGAAATTCAAGAGAGTGGAAGTCAAAGGGGCAGGATGAACTGCAGCAAGGATATAAAGCCATGGCAGGTGTTGAGGAGCACAAGAATGAGGAAAAATTAAGGAATGTAGGAGGTATGAAAGAGGATGAAATGAAGAGCTATGTTTTCTGTAATGCCCAGGAGAGACGTGGTTTAGAGGAGACAGGCCGAGAGCAGAGAGTGAAGGAAAATTTGGGGGTGTGTTTCTTAGTAAGCAAAGAGAGGGAGTGGTGCAAAGGTGCAGTGGTTTGCTCATCAGAACTGGGGTTGCCTCTTTGCTGGGGAGTAGGAGCAACACGGGGAAAGAACAGGCAATAAGTTATAGGGGAAGCAGTTGGGGGAAGGAACAGCAAGCAAGGAATAATGGGAAGACTGTGGGAGGAGGAGAACATACACAAACAAAAAGGAGCAATTTTCTGTTGCAACAGACGTAACAAATGTGTTTATATCTCTGTGGTAGGTACTGGCTGAGTGAACCAGCAAGAGGGAATAGAACAAATGCGCTGGTGGAGAAATGGCTAAAGATATAAAGGGGTCGGAGGAGAAGGAATGGGAGGAAAAAATACCTGGAGGGCTGTATAAGCCACATGGCTGTGCTGAGGTCAAAAGTAAAATGTGAAGTGTGTGGGGAGGCGAGTGGAGTTGGGAGCTGTAGGGCATGAGGTGGAAGTGGATGGGAATGACAGTTCCTGTTACGAGGGGCGAGGAGCTCAGCGTGGGCTGACAGACAGTGGTGTGAGAGTGAGGAAGGGACCTGTTAGGCTGTGCCTGCTTGCATGGGCTGTGCAAGGGAAGGTGAAGGGAGGGAAAAGTTGTGTCTGATAAGAGAGATTTGTGCACACAGCATGCTTGAAGGAAATGAGGGAAGTACAGGTGAGGATTGCAGACCTGGGTGTGGGGTCTGGGAGAAGGAAAACCACTTATGGGGGAAGGAAGAGTGATGAGGAGTGAGAAAAAGTTTATGAAGGCTTAAGGCATCTCTCATTATATGCCTCTTGTTGTGAGGGATGTTAAGTGTGCAAAGGGCCCTAGGTGCATGCAGTTGCACCAGGAGAGCAGACTGGGAGTTCCGCGCAAGGGCACGGGTAAATCCACAGAGACCTTGGTGACAGGCACGTGGATACACGGAATGTGTGAGGGACAGGGGTGCGAGTTGCAGGTGATGAAGACCATCCAGGAAGAAGCTGAAACCCCTGTGGGGCGTGTAAGAGCCCTGGGTTGCTGTAAGGAGAAGGCCTATGTGGAAGTCCCAAAGAGCCACCCAGGAGGCTGTGCTGACATGCAGGGTGGCTACCAGAGGCTGAGTGGAACATCACGTGTCCACTGCATTCGTGGCACAGCTCTCCATGTCGAAATCACTTACGTAAGGCCAGCACCAGGGGTGAGTTTCGTGAGTGCTAGGAAAGCAATGTTTGCATTGAGAAGGAGGGTAGGAAAGGATGACTAACCAGGAAAATGGTTTGGTGCGTGGGTAGCAATAGGACCTGATGTGCTCTAGATGTACTTGCCTTCTGCATGACTTGCACAGCAGACAGGCTCTCCTCTAGAGGTTTTTTGCAGAAGTGCTGAATAATCCTTAGAAAAACCCAGTACATTTAACTACAATATTTAAACCAGCTTCCTTCAGAAGCATACCAATGAACCTTTTTTTCACACGTTAAAACCTCTGAATAGTGCTGCTGGCAAAAAGGTCAGAGAGGTTTCTCTGGGACAAGTTAACAGGGCTCTTGGATGAACAACCATTGGGCTGGAGCACACAGAAGGACTACAGATGTCAGTCAAAGGAAAGAGGAAAGCACTGGCTTTCTCCATGGCTTGAAGCAGTGCTGGAGTAATGTGCAGTTGGTTGAGGGCTGAAAACATAGGATATATCTTGGGTGTCAGAGAAAAGCACTAGGAACTTTTTTCCCTTCAAAACAATTGCATTTGACAACAGCTGTTCTTCAAATCTGGTGTAAAACACCTTCAAATTGTGTGGCTCATTTAGGACTTTGGGTTCTTCTACATGGAGTAGGAAAGTGCTTGTTTCCACCCATAGCTGGTATAGCTGGTGAGAAGATTGTTAATAATCCTGTGGAAGAAGTCTAATCACAGAGACCCTCTAAACTTAAAGGTTGAAGCCTCTGAGCCCAGACCTTAAATAACATCAGTCCCATGGACCATGGTTCATAGATCCCTTTTCTGTTCATTGCAAGGACAAATTCCTGCTAAAAGCAAGCAGCCTGTGAAATAATAAGCAATTAGTGTTCATGCAGCCATAGGTTGTGTTGGGAACCCATCATCCTGTATTTTACACTGGTTTCCCACCACAAAGTCCAGCTCAAGCTCTCCAGCAGGATAATTTTTCCTGGCAGTTCTTGCAGCTTGTTGCAGTCTGCAGGAAGGTCCTTTCTTCTCTGCTGTGAGTGAACTTCCCACCATGGCAGGTTGTGAGTGGAGGGGATGGTGAAGCAGTTGTCTATGAGGGGAAGATGCAGTCTCAGACACCGGGATTCAGATGGGCTGATCATCACAGCCTGCTCAGCCCACTGCCACCAGTGCTCCGCTTACCTCTGACCACTCTGCTCCATCCACTAGGAAAAGGAAAATCAAACAGTGGCATCAACCTGTCAGCTGGCTGAGAAAAGAGAAAGGGATCAATGGGTTGTTGCAGGAAAGGGAACAAAGCAAGAGTGAACGAGCTGTGCTCAGTGTGGAGAACGTGGGGCATTTATGCCTGCCTGAATCCTTTGCAGCCATGACAATGCAGAGAAATCTGCTTGTAAGGGGCTGGAACATCTGGGTCTCCACACAGATGTTTGCCTGGCCATGTGTGTGTGTCTCCTGGTGGTGTCCAGGAGCAGCCAGTGGGAAGAGCTGATGGAGGTGGATGGCAGCTGTTGCTGTGTGGGAGACTCTTTGTGCATCTGTGAGTGGGGGATGCGAGGATCAGTTGCTTTCTGAGGGGACAGATGGGATGTGAGTGTGAAGAGAGAAGTGCTAAGGTGGATATGGAGTAGTCTCCAGGTTGTGAAATGAGTCCTAGGAGCAACATCCACAGCTATGCTCCTGATTGTATCACGAACCTTAAGTCCATAGGGGGAGTCCTCTGCAGGAAGCCTCAAGGGAGATTACACTTCCTGAGGCACTAACCTCATTCCAGCACGCTGCTCAGTTCAGAGTCCCCTTCTCCCCTTCACACAGCACAAGCAAGCCAGGAGAGGTGGCCCTTTCCTTCAGGGCAGCAAGCACTTGAAAGATCACAGCAGGACCATATACTCCTCCCTCTCTGATCTTTCCCTGCCTCCATCTCCTCTCCACCTCTTCACACACATGAGGAAGGGTCTTTCCCAGCTCAGCCTCTGGGTTTGTGTGGAATTCCCACCTGAGGGAACGTGTGACGGAGCTGCTGCATTGGGGAAGGCTGTGTGTCTGCACATGTGGAAACAGTTTGCTGGTTGTCATCTCAGGCCCAGAGAAGGAGCCTGGTGGTTGCTTTTCAAGGCACATGGGAAGGATGACAGGCTGTTCTATGTTTCCATCAGGCAGAGCAGGAGTTGCTGCTTGTGTAGCCATGAAAATGCTCATAATCTGCAGAGCAAAGTCCACTTATCTGTTAAATAACTTATCTGTGTTATTTGTTAAAAAAAAAACCTACACCAGAGGTGATGAAAACACTCTGGAAGGATTGCAACCCACAGGGTAAGATACGCAGCAACTCCTCCAACATTTCCAATGTGTATGTTGCCCATAATGGAACCACAGCAATAAACGTGCTTCTTCTCAGTTGCTCTTTCATATCTTCCAGCAATAAATTACTGTATTTTGAGTCTGATCCTGCTATAGATTTTGCATGTTTTGTCTTACAATAGCTGAGTTACCATGCGAGAACCTAGTTAATTCAAAAATATATATTTCTAGGCATTGCCTTACAAAAAATTCAACCATGTTTGTCAAAAGTCTGAATTGATACAGTCAGAGGTAACTCGCAGGGAACTGTAGAGCTGCAGAAGAAAGAAGTATTATGTACTCTACATGAATTCAGGTTGTGAGTGTGAACCCAACCACTTTTTTTGAAAAGCTCTGTGGTTAGACAAGTTTGAATACAGCATCCTCTCCAGTGAATTCTGCCTCACCCAGGAGATGGACACAGTTGCAAGACAAAATCAGCTTCTGTCCCCTCCAGAGATGGGATTTGGGCAGTATTTGGTTTCTGCTCCAAATGAAGATGAGATATTTTGGCCTTTAGGTGCCAAATATAGACCTCATAAATCTGATGGAGACTAAACCACAGAGTTGTTAAGAGGGAGACATAATTTAATGTGCTAAGGGGTCTTTCCTGGATTTGTACATTTAAAAGTTAAAAAATATTTACCTACTTCAGTGTTTTCAGTTCCTGTGAGAGGTAAAACCATTTTCTCCACTCATTTCTCAAACAATTTGCACAGTCAGATTTTACATGATTGGCTTTCCAAATGGATGTTGCAGATAACTCCATAACATTAAAAAATCTTTCTGAAAAGGTGTTTTTTTCTTTACTGTTTATCCATATTTGCCTGTTATCCCACTTAGTACCCCTAACATCTTGACCAACTTTCCTTCTTTGTTGCTGTTTGCTAAAGATATCCCTCATATATTTGACTTAAGCTGTCCTTTGTTTAAGCTCATTCTTTTCTTACAGGGTTAATATGATTTTTTTCCCTCTAAGCATATCCTTCAATTTCTTAATTATGTTTTTTCAGTTTTCTGATTTCCCTCAATTTCATCCAAAACTTCATGGAACTATGGCATTCAGGAATAAAAGTGATGTTCCAAAACCAAGAGACCTCTTTCCTCTATTTGCCTGCCTTCTGCAATCACACTGACTTTTTGCACTCACTGTTTTTCTCTTTTGTGTTTCTCTTCTACTGCAAAATAACTTCCATCTAATAAATCCAGCACTAATTCCTTGTTTAAATCATGTCTAGCTAATTTTCAGTATTATGACCTTTCCAACTTTCTCCCTAACATTTAATTCAGTTGCTCTGAATTGATTTTTCCTAGACATATTATATTAGGCCTTTCTCCTCTGAATCTGTTATTTTCTGCATTTTTCTAACTAATCTCTGTCCTTCTATTAGCAATTTTTTCTATATTTTCCATTCTTTCTATCCATTTGCAGCCTTCTTCCATTTCATGCTTCTTCAGCTTGACTCTTTAACACTTTCAGATTGGGATGATTTTTGAGGCCCCTTCCAACTCAAACCATTCTATGTTTCTCTGATTTTTACAGATTTTTATTCTCTTTATGAGAGAGATGAACACCATCTCATCATATAGGGACACCTTTAGGAAATATTGCCTCAATATGTCTTTTTTCTTAGATGTACTCTAGATGTAACTAGAACAAAGTATCAATTTATTTATACAAAATATATTCATTAATGAATCTGGGCAGACACTTTTTTTTCTGCTCAGAGAAAATGTCTGTGTTAAAAATGCCTTTCTGTGTTCCCGTGCTGTTCAAACTGCCTTTTTAAGTCTGAAAACTTTAACTCAGGAAATATGTTTAGTTTTCCTGTTGAAAGACAAACTATCACAAGCTCTGAGAAAAGAGAAACAATCTAAATACTACTGCAAGATGAGTTTCAGGAGGAGTTGTTGTTGTTGTTGTTGTGGTTTTACTAAAAAAAAAAAAAAAAAAAAAAAAAAAGAAAATAAACAAAAGCTTTGTGGACTTAAATGTTGCCCTGAGAAGCTAAAGCTGCTTTTCACATCTGCTAGGATAGTGAGTGGTCTCCCTTGGAAAAGTTTGAGTTTTGGGGAAGCAGAAATGGTTTAAAGTCCAGTGATTTTTTTCTTCTTCTTTCTTTCTGTCTTTCTTCTAGTAGGAAATCTTCCCGGTTTTTTGGGTTGGTTTTTTTTTCTGTTTTTCTTTTTCTTTTTTTTTTTTTTTTTTTTTTTTTGTGAGGTTCTCATTTGCCTCATTCCTCTGAAATAAAAGCTGATTAATTTTCAGCATCATCTGTTTTTTGAACCAGCATTATCAAATCTTATTGTTTTAGTTGTCCTTTGGTGTGTTCATTTGATTACCTCAATCTTTCTTTGCACCTCTGGTTCAGACTGACACCAGCAATTCCACTGATCCCAATGCATTTCTGATTAACATAGGATCAGGGCAAACATGGAAACCCACCTGACTGTAGGTCAAATTCTGCTCTCAGTTGCACCCAGGCAATCCTACTAATATTTGTGAGGCTGTAACTTTGAATTTGTGTCTTGGGGTTTATTTTTTTTAAACAATGAATGTGCATCCAAATAATTTTAGTATGTTGAGCACAGAAATCAGATAAGGGGAGAGATATTTGATATGTGGTATTTTGATTGGAAAAATTGCAACAAATACCTTTTTTTTGTTTTTGTTGGAATTTACTAGTTATTAGAACAAGCATTCCCCACTTGTTCTAATAAATCTCGACTAAGTCTCTGTGGACACCAAAGTTTAAAAACCTTTCAGGTTTCTCCCTTGCTCAAAAAAATCCTGTGTCCTTGTTGACTCATCCACCAGTCATCCACAGACCAGGGAACTGGTACTTGGAGCTACAAGGACAAAGCCAGTGAAGCACATTAACCTAGAGAAAACAAGGGCATGATGGTTCTGCCTCACAGGTGGCTCTTGGGCTCAGGAAGCAAAGAGAAATTCCTCAGCACTGGAGAATTAAACCCAACAAAATCCATCTCTAGTACAGTCTAATATCTCCTAATACGGTCTGTCTCTCTAAGATCCCAGCCAGCCAGATAGAATATTCCTCAAAGCTCTGTCATGTCTAATTTTAAATTCATCAAGTGACTGAGCTTCCATCACTCCACTTAAAATTTTCATACCATCCCCCATCCAGCTTGAGTGCCATTCATTACTACAGGATTGAGTGCTTTCCCATGGACAAGTTGTTAGCAACAACACAGTCCTGGGTGGCAGTAGGACAGCTGGCAAGAGACCATTTTAGACAAGTGGTTTGGCTTCAATTTTATTTTTTCTTTAGTTAAATTCTCGCGGTTACCTTTTTGTGATGGCATTCCTTGAGGAAAAAGTGAAAATAAAATGTGTCATTGCTGAAAGTGACAGAAATATTTCAAATAAATAGCCCGTTCTTGGAGAAGAGCTCTTTCTCAAAAGAAAGGTTGCATTGGTGAGGCCACACCTGAGTTCTGGGCCCAATTTTGGGGCCCTCGCTACAAGAAAGACATTGAGGGGTTGGAGGATGCCCAAAGAAGGGAACGGAGCTGGAGAAGGGGCTGGAGCACCAGGAGGGGCTGAGGGAGCTGGGGGGGCTCAGCATGGAGAAAAGGAGGCTCAGGGGGGACCTTGTGGCTCTGCACAACTCCTGACAGGAGGGGACAGCTGGGGGGGATTGGGCTCTGCTCCCAGGGAACAAGGGATGGGATGAGAGGAAGTGGCCTCAAGCTGTGCCAGGGCAGGATCAGGTTGGACATCAGGAGGAATTTCTCCATGGAAAAGGTACTCAGGCATTGGAAGGGGCTGCCCAGAGAGGTGGTGAATCCCCATGCCTGCAGGTCTCCAAGGGACTACTGGACCTGCCACTCAGTGCTCTGGGCTGGGTTACAAGGTAGAGATCAGTCACAGGCTGGACTCGATGATCTGGGAGGTTTTGTCCAACCTCAGTAATTCTGTGGTTCTGTGAAAAGCTCAGTACCATCTCCTCAAGATGGTGGATGGATCTGTAGCCTGGCAGCAACCCGGACAGTGTTCCAGGAGGTAAATACATACAAATTACCAGGTCTCCCCCTTCCCTCATCGAGAATCTCCAGATTCTCCAATCTATTAACAAAACCGTATCAGGATAACCAACCTTATTTCTGCTTGGATGGCAGTGCAAAGCTCTCCAGGGACACCCAAAGACACCCTGCAGGCTGCTGCTAAGACATCCTGATGGGTAAAGCAGCTCTGGTGGAGCAGCAGAGACAGCAGCTCCCCTGCAGGATGAGCACAGAGGACAGTCCAATGCTCTGCCAGGTCGATGCAAACACCCTGAGGCTCCTCTCAGGTATCCAGACTGCTTGGTGAGACACATGAACCAAGCTACAGACTTTTTTCAGCTGCTTTTAGGACAACATGATCCTTTAGGATGACTGGAATCTGAAATATTCCTGGTCCTCTACAGGAATCACAGAATGGTTTGGGTTGGAAGGCACCTTAAAAATCATCCAGTTCCAACCCCCCCCTAAAATTTCCCTTTTCATTCTCCCTTGCCCTGTCACTACAGCTCCTGATGAAAAGTCACCCTCCAGCTTCCCTGTATCCCCTTCAGATACTGGAAGGTTCTGTGAGGTCTCCACACCCTTCTCCTCCCCAGAGTGAACAGCCCCAGCTTTCCCAGTCTGTCTCCACAGGTGAAGTTCTCCAGTCCTCTGATCAACTTTGTGGCTTCCTCTGGACTTTTTCCAACAGGTCCATGTCCTTCTTCTGTTGGGGACACCAGAACTGGATGCAATATTCCAGGAGGGGTCTTACCAGAGCAGAGTACACATGGGCACCACAACCTTCCTTCAACCAGCAGCATAAATTCAATTATTTCCATTTTTATTCATAAACACTCTAAATATTTATGGCTATTTAGGGAGATTTGTTTATTCCAATTGCTTTCTGAATTTTCTCCTGATAAACTAATTTTTTTTTGAGCAATACATGGAAACTTATAGATCACAAAGAAGCATCCAAAATTATTTTCTGGTTACCTGGCAGATTACCATTGATGGATTTCATTCTGGGATTTTTCCATCTTTTCCCATCCATCTATTTTCCTCTTGCCGAATATTCTTGAACTGCCAGTTGCTAACTCTGGAGATAACTAACTTAACAGAGGCCTAATTCTGACCCCACTTACATGGAAGAAGCCTAATGCGCCCCTAGGGAATAAGTTTATCTTGAGGCAGTGAAAAATTTAGACCAGAGTCAAGTCCTGAGAACTCAACAGAGAAACTATTGCCAATAGCCAGAGAAATGAGAGTGGTAGTTTCTGCACAAAAATAATTTAAAAAAAAGTTTTCTTAATGTAGGAACAGTTCTCCAAAATTCTGCTCTGACCTGTCAAAAATTATCTAATCGCAGTCTGACACTGGTCTTGCTTGTTTGTTTGCTTCCTTGCTTGTTTGTTTGCTTCCTTGCTTGTTTTCTCCTCTCTTCTTGCAAGAAGGTGTTGGTGTGGTGACTCCAGCTCTCTCAATTTTTTCCATCCATGAAATTCTCATCCAGATGAACTATGTCAGACCAAATCTGAAAAATGAAACCTGGCATCCTACCTTTGATCTGAGGCAAATAATCATAGGTGCCATCGGCAGCCTTCTGCAGGAATGTGGTCCAGAGCAAAGGACTTGAAAACAACCTCAAAGATACTTCTAAAAGCCATAAAATGTTTTAGCAATTTTGGGTTTTCCTCCCTTTTCCTTACTGAAAAGGAACAGATGGGAACAGAAGTAAATTCTGCCATCTGGAAAGACTGAAGGATCAGTATGAAAAGAGCCAGGTGTCAAGTTTATTCATCACCAGCCCAGCTTTGTCAATTATCAACATCAAAGTCTTGTCTCAACAAGGGCTGAATTACACTAAGGATATATGATTTTGCAAAGCCATTTTTTCTGTATCTTTTTGTCACCTAATTGTTCAGCTATCTTGAAAGCTCCAGTTCTGGACAGAAAAAGGAAAGAGATTAATTTGAAGTTTTACTTCTTTTGCCACAGGAAATTATCTGCCTTGGTCTTTCCTACCTTCCAATGAACACTGCAGTCTGGACTCCACTTAAAGTTGATTAACTCTGTCAAAACCTTTTAAAATTTGTCTAAATTGAATTTATATGTAGGTAATTTAGACCTTGTTCTTATAACAGTGTGAAATGGAATGTAGCACCTTTGGATGGGAAATCAGAAGCACAAAAATCATTATAGTAATGTTCAGTCTCTGGATAGTGTCTGAATCACTGAGTTTTTTGCTTTAAATATTGGAAATTATGTGTGTAAATATAATTATATATGTGTGTGTGTGTGTTTGTGCATATGTATGTGCACTAACTGAACACAGAACAAGACTGGAGATGCCTTGCTCTTTATCTAAGTAGATTTTCTTTTTTTAATTATGTTTTATTTACATTTCATTTATGAGATTTCACAGCACCTTTGGTTTTAATCTTATTATTAAGTGTCTATTCCTGCTTTAAGCTTTCTGTTGAGGGACATTTGAGCAAATAATTTCCCATCTGCATACCAAGGAGACTGATAATACTGTTCCCAAAAAATATAAATAGGGAACCTGGAGTGACAGGACAAGGGGAAATGGCTTCAAACTGAAAAGAAAAAATTAGGTTAGATATCAGGAAGAAATTCTTCCCTGTGTGGGTGGTGAGGCCCTGGCACAGATTGCCCAGAGAAGCTGTGGCTGCCCCAGCCCTGGCAGTGTCCAAGACCAGGTTGGATGGGGCTTGGAGCAAGCTGGGCTAGTGGAAGGTGTCCCTGCCCATGGCAGGGGGATGGAATGAGATAATCTTCAAGGTCCCTTCCAACCCAAATAATTCTGTGGTTTTGTGACTGTCACGTATACATACATACAGACATACATACATACATATACATATATACATATATATATATGTATTTATTTATTTGTACATTTATATCTATATATTTATGTTTAGATATTTATATATATATAATTATCTAAGAGCTCCAATCAATATTTCTTTTCTTCAGACATGCACACACACTGAGTTTCTTGGTAAATACTTTCAGCCTTCTTTTGCCATCTTTTGCAGAATTTTGCTTCTCTTTTGCAAAACAAATCTTTCCAAAAGCTGGAGAGGCATAAACTGATACTGTTTTTCCACACACAATGCAATCCTTGAGGATTCTTTTACAAGTTGGCTCTGATTACCTTTTGTCAAATTTTGCCTGCAGTCTTCAATTATCTCCTGTGTCTGCATATTCCTATGGGTTTGTGGTTGGGTAACCTTGTCAGCTCTGATTGTCTTCTGTTTTTCCTCCAAAACATGCAATTTGTTTTGTTTCTGCTGTGCAACCTAGCAGTTTGTCCTTTTTTTTTCCTCTCTAAACATAAATCAGGAGTTTGTAGTATTCTTTTTTTTTCCTTCGGTTTGATGTCTCTGTACCCCAGCATCATCTGAGTAGATGAGGTCCACAAGCTCCTCTAAAATTTCCTGAAAAAGATTCAAATATGTTGTGTAAAAAAAGGTTTCTCACAATATTTTTTATCTTTATATGGTGCTGATACCTTTCAAAATTTCTTTACAACTGTCTTTCTCTTCTTCTCCTGATACCATGATAATGAAATAAATCTATGACATCTGACCAAGCCCCTCAAAACAAAAAAGACACAATTATTGCTGCTTATGTAATTTTTCAATGCATTCCTTATTTTTGTGAGAAGGCAAATTCTTGTTTGAATCCCTTCTGTTTGACTTCAGGAAAGGTTGGGCTCTTTGAGGACCTTTGGCATCTCTATTTTCTCATTATCATCTTTCTTCTCTTCATGCTTTGCATATGATCTTCTTTTTCTCTTTTTTTCTCCTTCTACAATGCACTGTGCCTTGGTGAGGGTTAGACCAAAAAAAAAGGAATTAAGGGAAAAGGCATCCCTGTATTCCTCTTTCAAGACCGAAACTGAAACCATCCTTAATGGTTAAAATCAAGGTTGGATTTTTTTTTTTTCAAAGTTCTTTAGAGGCACAGAAAAATAATTGTTTTATCAGACTTCTCTACTGTGTCTCCATCTACTTAATCAAATGATAATTTAACAGTTTTGTTTACTTGCCTTCCTGTTTCACAAAAGACTTTTAGTACCTCTGACCCTTGCTATGTTCCCTCCTAGAATGTTTGTACAGATTTAGTACAATGGTTGTGTCTTCACCTCAGATTGCTTCTTTGCAATCAAAACTTCAGCCTTGCTTCTTTTGCTCTTGACAATATCTAATTTCCTTGCAATAAAATATTTTCTTCATGTAAAAAATAATTATTAGAAAACCCCGCAACAAGGAAGAAACCCCAAACTTTAATCTACAGGCTAGAATGTGAATTTAAAGCAAGTTAAAAGGAAGGGACCTTAAAGATCCTCTTGCCCCAACCCCCTGCCATGTGCAGGGACACCTTCCACTAGCCCAGCTTGCTCCAAGCCCCATCCAACCTGGCCTTGGGCACTGCCAGGGCTGGGGCAGCCACAGCTTCTCTGGACAACCTGTGCCAGGGCCTCATCACCCTCACAGGGAAGAATTTCTTCCTAATATCCCATCTAAACTTGCTCTCTGTCACTGTGAAGCCATTTCCCCATGTCCTGTCACTCCAGACCCTTGTGTCTCTCCATCTTTCCAGTAGGCTCCTGCAGAACCTGGAAGGCCAGAATGAGGTCACTTCTCCAGGCTGAACAACCCCCAGTTCTAAAGCAATAACTGCATAGCTAAAGAATATTTCTGTTCCAACAAATATTTTCATATCTATTTGTTATCATACCTAGTTTTTAACATTTATTTTGAAGCAACTAGGAGCCAGAGCAGACTGTCTCTATGATGGGGAATTCTGGAAGAGCAGACACATCTTATTTCTTTTAATTTTTGTGTCTTCTGGTGGTTACTTGCCCTGAAATAATTTGAAGACAACTTTCTTTTCTAGTTCAGAAGGAAGATCGATCTGTTGTCCAGTTTAATTTTATTTATTGCATGTTGCAGTGAAGGAAGCACTTGTTCACAGTGTAAACCTGTGATCTCCAGTGTCGACAGCCCAGTATGTACAGTTCTTCTACTCTGTGCGTCTGTAAACCCAGCAAACTCAAAGTTTTATAGTGAGGCCCTCACTATAGTGAGGATAGTGGAAAAGAAATTCAATTAACTGAGTTGCTGATCAGTCCAGCTGTTTCAGAGGGATCAGCAGTCCCTCAGAGTTAAAATCATGCTATTGGAGAAGAGTGGGACCAAAGCTTCCAGGCTCTTTCACCCACAACAAGCTGGAACTTGCACTTGCATGAAGCTTTAAGTGAGTAAATTCCTTTCCTCAGCTGGTTGTAGAAGGGTGTGCATCTGAAAAATGCAGTCCTTCTCACTGGGCATGGCTATGTGGGGCTTTCTGCCCCTCCCCGCCCCCCCCCCCACCCCTCCCCCCCCAAAAAAGTTCTGCCTTTTTATCAGGTGAGAATCTTCAAGTCATGCACAGAAGATACTAGGTGCCTGACAGCTAGTGTTCACCACAGAAAATTCCTTAAAATTATTCAAAAATAATTGGATCAGTTTTACCATGTGTGTTTGAATTGCCAGGTTGTACTAGGAACAGCTCACAAGAATACATTTTCATTTTGAACCCCTGCTCTGCAAATATCTCAGGGTGGGAATTTGTCAGGCAGTGGTCTGCCTGTGTCACAATGAATTCACACCCAAACCAGTTTGCATAAATGCTCTAAGGAAAATTCCTTGAGCTGTAATTAGTAATGCATTGCTAGAACCCAGGTACTGCACATTTAAGTACTCCTCCAGTGGCTCTTATTAATAACACATTGCTAAACCCCAGCACAGCCCTCTGACATCCATTCAGTTGCTTATTCACTCATTCATTCCCTTTTTCTTCTGTTTTGGAGAGCAAGTAGATTTCTTGATATTTTTCCATTTATACACTCATCTCTTGTGGTATAAGCTGATTTCCTCAGATGAACAGAACATTTCTGGGGGATTTCAGTCAAAACAAACTTCATTTTTCATGGATCAGGTGCAAAGCTGTTTTGGCCTCTGTCTCCAAAGCACCACAATATAAATTTTGTGGACAAATTGATACAAACCACCTTTCTATTTACACATAAAAATTTCTTTTATGTTGACCTATGGAGTTTCAGATTATAGGTGATGCATCTGCTTTAAAAAAAAAATTAAGTACAGTTTGAGAGAATAGAAACATTTTGTCATTAACAGAAAAAAAATCATTTTGTCAGTGGTCAGTCCCCATTTTTGGTTTGCTTTCTATAATCATTCCTTCAAGCTCATGAAGGAATGAGGAAATTTTAAGGGAATTTCGGACTTTGATCTGAGGGTGGTTATTGTAAATTTGTAAAAATAAGTACGGAGACTTTTTGGGAATGGAGGGACTTGGAGAGGATGGGACAAACCCATTCCACCCATTTAGCAGTACAGCCTGACATTTTGGAATATCCAGCCAAGCAAGGAATACGGTGATCAGGACCAAGCACCAAAGGAGGCATGTGGCAAAACTGCTCCCTGTTTCTAAGAGGGGACCCTGCAGACCCTTGAGGATCCAGGAATCTTTGCTGGCAGCAGCTGGTAGGAGCTCAAAGAAGAGGGAAAGGAGAATGAAGGGTTGAAAACAGGCTCCAAAGTGTCTTGCTGTGACTCTGACCAAGTGCTTACAACAAACTGTCCAGGAGTAAGTTCCAGCTCAAAAAAAGCCGTCACTTCATGGAGGTTATTTGGCATGTCTCCCTGAATAACAAACACACTGGGGTGGTGGCAGGGCTGTCATAATTCACTTAAAACTAGTTCTCAAAGCTGAATTTCACCTTTACAGAGACCCAGCTTCGAGTTCTTTTTCCTCTTAGGGCCTATTTTTCCAAGCTTTAGTCCAGCCTACTCCCCAGTCTTGTAACAGAGTGAGCTTCAGACAGAAGGAAAAAGGGGAATTCACTGAATATTTTCATATTTTTGACATATTAATTCAGTTCCCCACACCTTAATGCTCTGTATTGATCCACTGATATCTGGGCCATGTGTGGTAGTGCCAGCAGTTTCCAAATTTGGGCAAATACCCATGAAACATGGCTTGTTGTGCATAGCTTGGCAGTTCAGTGTGGAGAGTCTGCCAAAAGGAGACAGGAGCCTTATCAGAAGGAGACAGGAAATTCTCAAGCAAATTTGGGAGTTGGCTTTTGAGTTAGGAGTGTTGACAGGCGCAGATCCCTCTGTCTGGCAATTTTCAATTCTTCTTCTCCTAACTACAGGGAAAATCCAAGTACCTCAAATTTTGACTGAGCAGGAGGTGTGTCCAAGGCCTGCTCCTCCAGAGCTGCTCTGTTTCTGTGGTTCTGGTTCTGACCTCCACCCAAAAGTGCAAGGGTCGCATTTCCGTGCCCCAGAGATCTCAGAGCAGCTTCTGTTGCTTATGAAAGACTTCCACCCAAACATGGTAGAAGTTTCTAAGCATGTCTGACAAAACTATGGCATTGTCAAATGTAAATGCAACATTTAATCTGGGTTTAAAACCTTGCCCAGGAAATGTGAGAAGTGCTTCTGCAAATCAGTAGGTTGATTCCCTGTCAGGTGTGTGTGGTGTTTTTTTCCTTTTTCTCAGCCATACATCACTTGGCTCTGCCAAATACCTACATAGCTGTAATCAGCTCTAGCCAGAAGGATAGTCATGTCTTTGTTTTAGTGTCTTGTAGGATTGCTTCAGCACCAGACAATACATTCAGACACTGGTAGGAGTAGGATAGGACACAAGGTGAATGACAAATTCTCTTGAAGTGGAAAACTTGCTTGATTTTCTGCTAAATTATTCTATCTCTATTGGCAGTTTGCTATTTCCACAGACTTGGCTCATAAATATTGGATGTCTGCCTAGCTGGGAAATTGCATTTCCATTTTCAACACCTGCTATGTGCTAGACTTCTATGAGAGTGCTTCGCTGACTCTCTGCAAAGAGGGAGAGCTTGCAGTTAGTGTTTTTACCTGTGAGTGTTTTTAAAATGTGCTCAAATCTCACCCCAGTTTTATTTTTCCAAGACTATTACAATTTCCTATGAATTTTGAAGTATTGGTGAGATTCTTACCAGATTTTTTGCTGTTCTTATACCAACATATCTCATGCAGACATAGAAGATTCCGTGCTCTTCCCTTATAAACCCAGGCTCGGATATTCCTGGCTGGTGTCTCCCTCCACACACAGCTTTCACAGAGTGTTAAGGAGTGTTTAGGCAGAGGCAATGTTTGCATTTCATGGCACTGTATGTATAGAGGCCACAGAGAATTCAGCAGCTCCACTGAGGTGTTATGTAAACAGAGGATATTTATGATAATTGTAATTATACATGGTTGCATAGAATTATTCATGGAAGCTTGGAAACCATCATTGCATATTTTGTTAAACAGATCTCAATAACTATTTTAGTAAGACAGACAGGCTCAGGGCTATATGCATTCCCTGACAAGCAGGCAAACCTAGATTTCTGCCCATACACAGCACAGGTACAGAATCAGTGTCATATTCTGTGTTTTTCTTACACAATGAGCCATAAATAAGCAAAGGAAGAAAAAAAGTTTAGGAAAAACTTAAGCCAGTTTTTTTGGTGGTAGGTTTTGGGGATTTTTTAAGATCTGTTATCTTTTGCTGTCCAGTGAGTTTGCAAAGACAATGAATTCAGAAATAGGCATAAATGCAAAACTTGAAATAACATATCACAGTGTTTCTGTGCAAATTTTGTCATCTATTGACTGTAAATTTACAAGTACATTTTTTCTACATGAAGAACACCTCCCTCTCCTCTTGCAGCAGCCCTGGGAATCTCCTAGAGTAAAAGATTCCGTCAAGAAAATTATAGAGAATCATAAATGAAAATAAAGAGGTCACCATTTTCTTATTCACAAACTCTTCCCTGTAAATAAATGTCTGTTTATCCTGTCCTCAGCAGCCTCCAGTGATGAAAATTGCATGTTTTCTAAGCAACCTGTTGCTGTTAGAAGGACACCTTCTGCCTGCCTGGTCCTTCAGCCAAGCAGTTCTTATCTTGTTGCACTGTAACGTTAAGAGGGACAAAAATCTGTTCTGGCCACTTGAGCTCATGGGGTTTGGGCTCATATCTTAATTTTCTCCTTCTGAAACTATCACTTAGAAAGCGAGGTAAAAGTGCGGGTCTCATTCTGTAGCAAGGCTATATTAGCAACAGGATTTTACTGGAATATTAAGACATGTTTGCTGAACAGGTCATTCATGGTTTCCTGAATCCTAGGATTTCTTACTTTCAGTTGTACCATTCAGCTTTGTCTGGTTGAAGCACTTCAGGTCCCTCTCCATTTTTTCATTTTTGGTGGTGCTGGAAGCATGCAAAGCCTCACCTGCTTCTTCTTACAACTGCATCATGTAGGCAAGGTTCCTCCTCCATCTGGTACTATCATGAGAAATGGAAAGACAGAGTTCAAATGACTGATGAGCAAAGTGGCAGGAGATTCCTGTGCTTAATGCATTTGTTGTTATAGCCTTCAAGTATGGGTTTAGCTTACAGCTGGCAGAAGAATAAAGATGAAAATGCAATTTCCTGCCTCTCAGACTGAGTGAAATGCACCTGGGAGTGAACAGGACTAGGGAACACAATTGTCTGGAGTCCCTGAAATGGAGGCTGGGTGTTACATGAGTTTTGTTGCTTTTCATAGGAGAACATTTATCTACTGTGTTCTTTCCTCTGGGCTCTGCCAGAGGTTATCACTACCCTAGCATTTATGCTAGTTTCAAACATTTATGCATTAATCAGCAGAGATATGGCACTGAACCTTTCCTTGAAATGTCTGCATATTTACTGTCTTGCATGACATATGTATATATCATTACTGGATGTTGATAAGAACAAATGAGAAGGAAATATTTAACAGACCCAAACAAGCACTATACTTAGCATGTGATTTATAGGCTTAAAATGGAGTCCAAATGCTAGTGGTGGGAGCCTTGTAAGCTGCATGTGCAGTGTTGCACTCTGCATCAGCACTTAAAAATGAAAAATTAAACATTGGCTCCATTTACTTGGCCTACAATGAATATCTTCAATGCTTTATGAATTTCTGAGGTATGCTTATGTGCCAAACTAAAAGAAAACTAAAAAAAAAAAGAAGAACAAAAAAAAAACCACCCCAAAAACAAAACAAAAAAGCAAAAAAAAAAACCAAAACCAAAACCAAAAAACAAAAACAAAACAAAACAAAACAAACAAAAAAAACCACAAAAACAAACAAACAAACAAACCAAACCAAACCAAACCAAACCAAACCAAAGACCTACAAGAAAACTCCTCTCTCCACTTGACAAGGCTTTTTGAGTCAGAGACCAGCATGTCATTATGGCATCACAGTCTGGATAAGGCACAACAGATCATTGCATAGTACATGAAAACAAATTAATTCACCAGGAAAGTCCTTTGCAGATCACTCCTGGAAGGCAAAGAAAGTGATCTCCATGTTCAGCCCTCTCCAAAATAATCACCCAGCAGCATTTCAGAAAGTCATGTGGTCTCAGAAGGAGGTGAAATCGATGGAAAAACTTTCCAGCGTCAGACTTTCATCTGTGACAGCTCAAACTGGGGATTTAACACATGATAGGAGAGAAGTGGAGAGTTTTTATGCAAAAGGAAAGCACAAACAGAGAGAACCTGCCTTCAGAGAAAGCAAAAAGTACTATTTATTATCTGACCAGTCTGAAAGCAAAAACACTAGAACCCTATAGATCAATCCAGATTAAGTTAATGAAGAGATGCCCAAGTATTTTGGTGGATTTTGGGATTATACTGAACTTTTGATATTTCATGGACAGGCAGCTGGCATATGGGTCAGAGGGATCAGGTCCTGTCCATCTTATTCCAGAAATTAGGCAAACAGTTGATCACAGACCTAGCAGTTCATGTCAAAAAAATAGGTAGGCTTTTGGGATGCTGACAATTTCCTTGCTCTCTCCCCTTTCCAAGGCCTGTGAACTGGAAGACGGGCTCAAAGCAAGGTAAAATGTTGAGGCAGATAGGAATCAAGAACAAACTATGTTGGCTAGTGCTTGGGGAGACAAGAAGCATCGCTGAGATGGAGTGTTTACAGAAAAAAATCCCACAGCTCATATTTGTATTATGCATTTATAAATTCCTGGAACTCAATTTTATAGGGTTTTTGATTAATGGCTCTGCTGCAGTTCAGCTCCAAGTCTATTGAACTTACTGTACTGGAACTGAGCAAGATGTGCACAAGCCAAATATGAGCACTACTACTGGACTGTGATTTAAAGGTGGTTCTTCGTTCAAAGGCATTGCTGGGGCAGCTCTGCTTATTGTAGACATCTGCTTACATGTAGACATCAAAGTCAAAGCAGGGCCTCTCAGCAGCCTTCTTAAAATCAGAGGATGTGTTTGTCTCAGATACCTCCACAGCAGAAGAGCTGAAGAACAATGAAAAGTGCTTGTGATTTCCCCAGCACCTTTACAGCAAAGCAGGTGCAAAGCTTGTTGATGCATGGATTATGCATTAATCAGCAGATTTACCTCTGATGATTAATGCAGAGCTTGTTGATGTATGGATGGATGGATTCTCCTAATTATATATTTATGTCACTTCCATCACAGTATCTTCCAGGAGCATGGCCAACTACTTCATTTCCTTGTGCTGGTCTTGCATGCCAAGTGTTCCCACAGTGTGGTATTTGACATTAGTGCTGTTTCTCCCACACTTCAAAGAAGACATCTGTGGTTATGGCTGGCAAATGCCAGCTTAATTGTTGATTATCATGGTAATGTAGTCAAAGCAGTCTCGTTCTTCTGAGGTGGGAGTCACTTCATTAAATACAGTCCTTATGGCTATTAGGGTTTGTGAGGCGAAGCGGGATGCCTCTAATTTATTGGTGTGCCAACTGGAGTCAAATGAAGGCAATGTGAAAAAACAACAACAACAAAAAACCCACCCAAAACTGGATAGGAAACCTGAAGATTTGCCAACATAGAGAGGAACTTTTACAGACCACACCATGGCCTGTTTTCTTCCCAGACAGTTCAGCTTTCAACTGCAAGGTGGCATCACTTCAGAAGGTGAAATATCCATTTGATCCCAGAGCTGGGATGTGGGAACAGAATCCTTGGCATATTTCACCCAGCCTCCTGCAATCATTTTTAGCAGGAAATTAAATGAAAGATTGATAATCATTGTTGATAATGCAAATCTTTACAAATAAGAGGGACCCTTTGAAAACATAGGATCCAGGCAATTAAATCTGTTCCACCACTCTTCTTTCTGAGTGTAGCATAAGTTTGAAGGTCCATGTCTCTTCTTCCGAAGCCCACTCACCCCTATACACAGAGTAAACTCTGGAAAACTGAATTTTCAGGTAAAATTAATACTGGAAAATTGTTTCTAAGGAAGAGTTTCTGCTGTAGGGATTTGGCTTTGTGTTTATAGAAACAAGAAACAGTTGCAATGGTGCTGGCTTACTAAACAGTCCCAGACCAAAGAAAATATTAGGAGGTATAAAGTTGCTGAAATTAATTCAATTACACTTATGCAGTGTAATGGACGTAATAAGAAGACAAGCTTAGTCTGGTTTTAATGAAAATGTCACTAGTTTTTATGGCTGCTTGCACTTGGATCAATGTCCTTTATTGTTAAATATGAATATTATACATAGGTAATTAGAATTACCTATGTATAATATTCATATTTATCAATAAAGGCAGAATTACATCAATTTTTTTTATTGGGTTCCTTCATTACTCATCCTCAATTAACTTCCTTTTTTCTTAGCTCTTCTTATTTTCTTTGAGCTTTGCAAAGCATAGTGGTTGTGATTTCCTACTCAGGGCATTATTTTGAAAGATCAACTGTGTGGAGCAACTCACGTGTTTCCTTTTAAAGAAAACTTTAATTCATGTCTGTTGAAGTCTGTTGAAGTCCTTGCTTCCAGATGGTTCAAATATAAAGTAGCATTTTTCTTGCCATGCCACACTGTGATGGTTCAGTCACAACCGGGAGCTGTCAAGCAAATGGGACCCTGATCTGTTATTTCAGAAGTCCCTGCTGCACGATTTAAGGGTGCCAGGTGGGTCAGCCACCAGTCAGACACTGCAGCAGACAGTCAAGCTCCAATAGGAGTGACAGACAGTCATAAAGTTGCCATTTTTATGGGAGAATTCTGGTTTAAAAAAAATAAATTATTATCCAAGTACATTAACCCTGGAGGAAAAAAAGAGGTGATTTAAAGAGGAAAGGAAAAGATGTTGAAAGTGTGTTCCTATATCTATAGACTGTCAAGATTTTGGATTCACACATATTCCCAGACTTTCAAAGCAGGAATGACTTGACATTGCATATTTGAAAGTACCAGAAGTTAGAGTTTAGCCCGAGGAAGCAGAAGACCATTCACATTGGACAGTTCAGGTTCACAAACTGGTGATCTGTGCCACCTTGGATGCCATATCTGGGAGTATCAGGGACCAAAAGGTGGAGGAGGCACATGTAATCTTACTCTCACCACCCAGAATTTAGGTATCCTTGACACAGCATTGATATGAATGATGTGAAGAGATGAGAGCCTCCCTGCTTGGTTTCGCTGTGGGTTTGGTGGGTTTGGGGGATAAATTCCAATCTCCAGTATCTCACCATTTGGTATTACTGAAAACATGAAGGATTAGGGAATACCAGAGGGATTGTGTATTTTCATCCTGACTCATTAAGTAACTCTGAGTAAGCATTCCCAAAGGGTTTCCCAGTGTTTCTCACAGCTTTATCAGTCCAATTCCATCTCTCCAAAAGGAGACAGACAGACAGACTCCCACTAACTTCTTGTGGAGCTCGACTGGTCTTGAAATGTGCTGCATGCAGGATAGACAGCTGTTTGCTTGGAAGCATGAAAATAGCTAAAATCATATTGAGAAAGTGCATGGAGGCTCATTAGTTTGAATTATTTTTGTTTGAGTAGTACTCATTTGATGGTTCATGTTTCTGGCTGTCAGGTAACAAATCAATGATGAATAGAAAAGTCATAAAAGATTGAGGAAAACACAGGATCACAGTCCCTGATTATGTCATGTAAGCTGTGTGACAGGAGAACAAGGACAGTCTGCTTTTGGGATCAGTGAAACTATGACTACTTAACACTATTCATACTTGTAATTTACTTCTCTATGTCCATTTTTAGAGTGATAAGTTTTTTTTTCACTGACATACTTTAGGAACTAGATACAATTTTCATGCTTTTCCTGTGTGAGTTGTTGTGAGAATGGGAGGAGAGGACTTGCTGAAACATGGCAGTGATTCCATCCCTAACCAAGGGACATATTTTTTTGCAGAACGAAATTATCAGCAAAAGGTAATTCTACACAGACAGCATGTGCTAAACTCCTTAGCGTTCCAATTTATCTCCGTAGGGAATAAAGAACCGGATTCTTTTCTTTATCAATCCCACATTCCAGGGAGGCTGCATCTTTGACAGACTACGTAGGAGCAGGACTTGTCCAGCTGGTAGATGCACTCATCCCATTAATTCTCCTCAAATACCTATCCTGTCTAAAAATGTTGAACCATTTTCTAAAGCCATCAAAGGATGGGGGCTTTAAAGTCATTGTCACTTCCCAGAGTGTTATAGAGTTCTTTGGTTATTCATCCTGAAAGCTGTAAAGGCAGCAAAACATCTTTGTCAACTGAGGAGGTAAGCACTTCTATCAGAGTTCAGAAATCCTTCCCATCATACTGGTTTTCCCCCTTTTTTTCTGGAGGGGATGATTCACTGAAAGGAACTGAACATATTTATGCTCTTTCTTGAACTAAGATCTCATCTGAGCCATCACTGTGAGGCTTTACATGTAGGAGGGGCAGATCCACAAGAAAACTTCACTTCATTACTGTGATCACCCCAAACGTTTTCACACTGATAAGAGAGGGAGTCAGCACACAAGGTTTCTGTGGTTACACACGGCTATGTAAACACTTCCAGGGAGTTAAGAGGGTAACTTTTTTTTTTTTTTAACTGAAATTGCTTCTGCGTGGCCTTATGTAAAAACAAATAAGGAGCTGGAATCAAGAATTAGTGTCTGGATAAATTTTATAGCAAAATCAGTATTATGGTTTACATAGACAGCCAAAATATGTGACAGCCAGGTTAGATAGGGTTCTGAGAAACCTGGGATGGTGGAAGGTGTCCCTGCCCATGGCAGGGGGTTGGAATGAGACGATCTTAAGGTGCCTTCTAACCCAAACAGTTCTGTGGTTCTGTGATACTATGATCTACTAAAACATCAGCAAAACCCACTGTTGTTATCCTCCTGGAGGTGAGGGCTGAGTGGGCGCACACTTTTCTCGAGTACTGTTCAAGCGACACACAGACCACTGATCACTGTCTGCAGCAATCATGAGTCTCCCATGTCTGTGTCTCATAGCATCACTTGCAGCTATGATCATGCAAAACTTTATTACAGATATTCTGCAGCTAGGGAAATAATGGCCAGCACAAACCTAGTTTTCTCTTGTTTTTATTTTTAGTTGTTGTGACACAGATGAGTGAAATGTGCAGTTGAGACAAATATCTGAATATATTTTTGCCCATACTTGAATATATTTAGGGAACCTTGGATACAGAGCTATCTTCATCTCCTACAGCAGCTCCCACAACAAATATAACTTCTCAGTTTCTAAAGTAATTACAGTATCTCAGCAGTATCATTGGGATTAATTACTTTCATTCCCATTTCACAGGTAGAAAAGTAGCTTAAAAAGCTGCATTTTCTTTTATCTAAGAACCACTAAATGCATTTTAGTTACAAAATAAACAAATCTTTCATCTGTGCTACTGAATCAACTTCAGCAAACACACCTCAGACTAAAACTAACCTGTTTTGTCTTTACTGGTGCAACATGTAGCAGCTACACGTTCATCAGTAATGTGGCAAGACAAAAAAAAAAAAATTAAGTTAACTTTAGCAGCATAAACAAGTCCTTAATGTCTTTCCCACACTTATAAAGGCAATTCCCAGGGGAGTGAGGAGCAGAACACAGGTTAGTGACTTAACCACTGGACACTGCTTTCTGACTAGCTGACCTCTGAGGAGGTATCCTGCAAAATTTCCAAGAACTATCAGCTTTTCCTTGGTCTCAGCAGGACTCAAAGTCCTGAGCACTTGGAATGCCACAAATACAGTCTGCATGATGCTGAAGCCTAGTTATTATAAGACCATGGGTGTTGGCAACATTTTAATAAATGTATTTGAAAAGCACAATTTTAAATATATTGTACCTCATTCACTTAGTTATGGTATATTTTTAATTACTATTGCAATAACATCTGGAAGCCTCGGTCAGGATCTGGCCTCACTGCCCCCAGACTGTGTGAGACACAACTTTTCTGTGTTGTAGCAAAACAAGACCCTGCAGAATTCCTTGTGAAAGGGGAGAGGAAATGGGGACATGCTTCTGGCATCTGGGGCTGGCAGGCAAGCAGGATGCTGTGGGATTGTCCAATGGGCGCGTGTCCAGCCGGGAGAAGGGCCACAGCACGAGGCTGAAAGCAAAACCCTCTCCCAAGTCTGCTTTCACACACAGCCCTAGGAGGTGAAGCCAGCCAGCTGCAGGGCAGGCACATGACACTTCTCCTGCTCCGTGGCCTCAGTTCATGCAGCCTGCAGGTGCTCCAAGCAGGAGGTGCTGGATAAAGGCACGAGAGATGGGAGCATCACTTAGTGCTCAGCATCTGACCTGTTACAGTGTCCCGTAACAAAGGAAGGTACCAGCCTCCCTCCCAAAGAGATCAGAATCAAAGAGAAAAGACTGAATACCCTTAAGAAAACAGCGCCAGGGAGGGGCAAGGCTGAGGAGAGGAGGGGGTGAATTTCTAGATGGAGATGGGAGCTCAATTCCCAGATATGCCCTCGGGCAGTCTATACCAGCAAACACAGCAGCAAGCTGTACTTGTAAATATATATTTTCACTTACTCAAACTGTAAATAGTGATGACAGCTGGGAGAAGAGCAAAGATGGGTAGGAGGAGAGAGATTTTTTTTTTAATTTCTCCTGAAGAAATAAAGTTGCCAATCTCAGAACTGGTGAAAAAATGTACTGGCATCAAACCAAAACTCAGCTACTGAATGACACATCAAGGTTCGTTGTTTTTTCACTTAATGACATCATTTCACAAAGCATTGGAATATTTTCAGGTTAGGGCCAGATCCTCACAGTGATACAAACTAGTGGGATGACTCAGTGCTGCTAAACTACAGAAGATCTGGCCTTCTAGACAAAATTCAGATGCCTGGATCATCACAGAAAATGGACTTTCAAGGCCTTTAAATCGTTGTTCCTCAGATCCTGTGGATATTGTTAGATCTTACAATTCCACTGTAATTATATTTTCCTTCAAGTCATAGATTTCTTAGAGAAATCATATGAAATTCTCACTTTGTAATAAACACACTGTACATCCCAGTTTTCTCAAATTCCTGAAAAAGTTTGGAAAAAAAAGAGAAAAAATATCAAATCAAATTCAAACCATGTGGAAGGAAGCCCTGTTCACTTTAAACAATTAAACAATTTGTGCTTCTAAACATAGTTTTGATTGTTTATTTGTTTTAAAGTCCAAGTCAAATAAGCTGTTTTGATCTGTAGAACTGAACCCAAAATATTTTCAGATGGTCAACTTGTAAACTTTTTGACATTGACTCATGTTTTTTCTTGCCAGATTCATGACTTTTATCTCTTTGAGACTCCCTTGGCTTCTGAGTGCCTCTTCTCAATTTTAAATAGTGGTTGAAACCCCAGTTAGGTTCTTGGTACCTGAGACAAGCTTCAGTGATTTAAAGCATTTTCAAAAAATTCTAGTACAAGTAACACCAATTTCTTCTGTACGCTTCAAACAACACCACCTCAACTTTGCAGGGCTCTAAGAGAAAAATCTGTGGAAGAGATGTAAACCTCAGTTGCTCTCTGATAATTTGGCTCAATTTCCTGCATTCAAAGCCTGTCCTGCTATGTCCACCTAAGCTAAAGTGTTCAGGCACTTCTCTGGAGTAAGAAGGTACCTGCCAAACAACACATGAAGAAGAAGGGACTATGTTTTGCAGCTCTTCTTTCTTCTGTCAGCTATTGTGCAGAGATGGCAGAGAGGAATTAACATTTTTGTATAGCTGCTCTTGGTGGAGGAGACACCAGGTGAAACTGGGGCTGCAGCAGAGGGAGTGAGGGAATGAAACAACTGTTGTGGGCTGCACATACCAAAAGGCTCAAACAAAGATATGGGATAAAATCCAGGAGTGTCTGTGCATGTCTCCATAGCCCATCTCACCCAATTCCCAGGAATTTCTGTAATATGTGAGTCTGATGTGGTGATACAGCCCATGTGTCTTTCTCTTAGTCCCTCCTAATTAACGTTTAACTTGGCCCCTGCTGAGAGAGGATCTCAAGGAGTTCCACTTTTACCAGATGGCCAGAGAGAAAGGATGGAAGTGCTATTCCCCCTGAGGGAAGTCCCGCCAAGGGAGAGAATCTTGCAGCCATTGGTATCAGGCAATCCACACAGCACAAAAATTTAAGAACATTCAAACTGCTGTGGAAGTTTTGGCTGCAGTTTGATATTTTTAAGAAACCAAAGAACCTAACCAGAGATCACAACACAAAACAAAATTCATTTTTGGTACTAGTCAATGAAGTGTGCTGCTGCAGGAGCCAGCAGGTCCAAACCCAGAAGCTTCTCTGGCCTCACTGACTCTGAGAACTGACTTCTTCCAGTCCAGCCCTGTCACACCACGGGCCTCCTGTGCACCTTAGGCAGGTCAGCTCCTCAGGCAGTTGCCTCTGCCTAAAAAGCTCTAATGGGATGAATGGTCATGACAAAAAAAAAAAAAAAAAAAGAATTTCACCACCACCAAACCCATGCCCTTTCCCAAGGATAAGCTGTACAACACAAGGACTTTGCAGCAGCACATCTGTGTTCATTGTGCACAGGTAAATCTCTGTCTGACAGACATTTTGACTTAAAAAACAAAATGAAAAACGCTAGTGTAGATCTGGCCTGGGCCTACAGCATGTTTGCCAGGTTGAGTCCACCTGGAAACAACCAGAGGCACAATCAGGTACAGGTAGATGGAGCTGCCTTCTACAAGCAGGGACACTGAGAGTGAGAGTGAAGATCCATCCCTGACAGACAGATTCAGAGTCTTCTGCCCATGTGGCTGTGTCAGAGGCAAGAGGAAGCATGAAAACACAGAATCACAGAGTTGATAAGGTTGGAAAAGGCCTCTGAAATCACCAAATCCATCTGGTAACCCAGCACCTCCATGGCCACCACTGAACTGTGCCCTCAAGTGCCACATCCGCATGTACTTTGGACACTTCCAGGGATGGTGACTCTACTACTTCCCTGGGTAATCTGTTCCAATGCTTTACAACCCTTTTTGTGGAGAATTTTTTCCTAATATTGTAGTCCCTGACTAATTCTGCTTTACACCAGTGCCTCTTTGATACAGGTTCAGTTAAAATTTCATGGTTGAGCTGGTGCAACTTTTCTATGTGATCCTTTTTAAAATGGTTTAATTTTTTTTTTCCCCACCAGGAGAACAAACAGAAACTGAACTGATAGCAAGCAGATTAACCCACTGAAAAGACTTTGTGTCAGGGTTATGGTTTGGAATATTTGAAGAATGTGAATATTGATAGAACAATATCAGAAAGAGAGGTGGCCCTTCTTTTGTCGCTTGTGCCTAGTTTGCACAAGTTTCACTTTATCAGCTGCAGTGGCATTTCTCCCGGTCTAAACCAGTGTTAGAGAAAGAGGTGAGGCACAGGGAACATCAAGAGTGAGAATTTTTGAATTAGTGAACTGAAAAATTTGGACCGTATTTAAGCATACACATTTCATACACAGAAGAATTATGGGAAGGCATAAAGAAAAAAAAAATGCTTGTGAAGATTCTAAATGCAATTTCTTCCAAGGACTAAGATCAAAAGAAGTGTTTCAGCAGGAAAAAATTTTTGTTGTATGCAAAGGAAAAAAAAAAAAAAAAAAAAAATTAGCAAAAACAAATTCTCCTTGGCATTTACTCCAGAGAATACCAGGAAAACAAGAGGAAAATTAAGCTTCTGTGTTGCATTACTTTAAAAAATCATTTGAATGAAAGCAAGCAGTACAATAATGAATTGAGACTAAGAGCACTGTTCAATTAGAGGTTGAATTTAAGGGAGTTTATGAGAGCAACACATAACAAAGAACAACTTAGTTGGGCTTTTTGTTATGGAAAAGGGGGGAAAAATGTTGTGGTTTGTTAAGTGGCATTTATAGAATAGGAGGGTCTGATCAAACCGATCCAGATTAGTCCTCCACAGCAATAAGACCTTAAAATTAGGTCAGGGGGATGAAAGGAGAGCTGAGTCTGAACTGTTTTGTACAAAGGCGATGTGACATATGGAACACGTTACAGCTCAAGCAGGGAGCATGAATGTTTTCAGGAAAGAAAATGACAGGGCACTTCATAAGGAAATTTACAACCATGGATGCTTCTAAAGGAATACATTTCCTATTTATTTGTGTATTTGTTTAGGGGAGTCAAGCGCTGCCTGTGCTCCAAAGGATAAGCATTATTTATTCTTCTTTCCGCTCCATTTTCATTGGGCTGCAATTTTGCCTTCCCAGAACACAAAGGACAAGAGCTACTAACATTTTAAGGGCTATGTTCTTTAGTTTCAATAGTAATGGCTTTAAAACCTTCTTTTTTTTGTATTCTGTTCTGCTTTCACAAGGAGTTTAATAAGTGAAGAATTTCACTACAAAACAGTCCTTGAACAAGTTGTTCCTCAGCCTCCCTGCTAGGTATTTCAGATTCTGTCTCCTGAAGGAAAATATTGAACACTAATACAGAACTTCAATTTCAAATCTTAAACCTGAGACCTTATTTAGTCTGAAAATTTCTTTTCAGTTAGAAAGAAATAAAAGAAAATTGAGAGGTCATTCGTTGTCTTTATGCCATGTATAAAACTCTCATTTTCACTGACAAATATTGCAGGGTAGGAGGAAGGCAATGAAGTTACAATACATTTTCATGGAGTGATACCTGCATTAAAGACATTTCTTCTGTTAGAATGTAGATTAACTAGTCTCCTTTCTTGCAGTAATGCTGTTTTTTTTCTTTCACATAGCTGTAGACCAGCACAACCAGCTTCAGTCTAAGCTCAGTATTCACCTCAAAATTAAGGAAAAGACAATAATTTGGTGAACTGCTGATCTTAGGTTCAACTTGGTGATAGAGCACAGAAAAGTGGACAAGAAGATAATTTTGTTTTACCAGCTTGTTGTTCAGATATTTGTATATTCCATTTTTTCAATATTGTTAGAGACCTGCCACTGAAAGATCTTCCAAAAACAGTCACACTTTCTGCACGCAGGTAAATCTGAAGCAGCATCACACAAGTCTGCAGAGTTATTTTAAGTCTAAAGTCTAAAGAGTATTTTAAGTCTATGCAAGCAACTTTTAAGCAGACGACACAGCATTGTTTCTTAAATTCCTCCAGTTTATTCAGAATCATGCTGTTTGTGAACATTAACACCTGACCCATTCCCTATTGGGTTTCCTCATAACAGCTTACCAGTACTGACATTAGCTGAAGAGAAAACCAAGCCAGCTCAGCCTTTATGCCAGATTATGACCTCAGTTTTATGCAACTCAGTCTGCAGTCGCCTGCTTTCTGCGTGACCAAAAGCAGAATTTGGCCTCAAGCTTTAATGTTTAAGAGTTGCATATGCAAAACTGTCTCCAAGCATAATACCATTTAATAATTTTAAATGGAAATAAGTAGCCTTTTCAATTTTCCCTAATTTCTAGCAGTCTAAAAATAGTTGTCTTATCTTTGCTGGAAAACTCTAGCAAAGTATTTTGCTTGTAAACCCATCTTCTGCCCATGCCCTTGAGTTCCATGCTCCAGACAGTCTGAAACCCCCAGGCTTGACCTGCCAGGTTCTCTTCTGCTTTCTACTCACCTTATGTCAATCAAAGCCCTACTGGAGGTTTGACATCCCAAACTGTGCCTTCATATAAATGCAGACAGGACAAGAAAGAGGTCTTCATGACACTGTCAAGGAAGAAATTTATGAGGCTTGAAGTGCTCTCAGCACAGAGATGTTGGTTTAGGGTGAGGTGATGGGAGCACAGCACAGAAAAGAGGCTTGTGTGTGGTTTTGTCTTTTTCTAGGAGGGCACAGGAGATATCTCCTGAGTATGTGTAGGCTTCCCATCAGCTCCAGCCATAGGAAAAGTTGCTTTCCATCAAAAAAGCCCATTACTCCTGCATGCAGCTCAGCAAAGCTCTTTGTGTTCTCTCTGTCAAAAAGGCCTGAGAACTTTTTATCCCCTTTACATGCAGTTATCCCAAGATATTGACTGACCTCTCACCTTTTGTAAAAAGTTCCCCCATATGTTTGCCTCCCTGAAGTTCCTAAGGATGTGATTGCTTTGTTTTGTTTTTGCAGTGGGCTCCTTTCCATATTTTCTGGTAATAGACTGCGAGCAGGTTAGGAAGGTCCTTCAGAGGACTCAGGGAATATGCTCCTCAGTTTTCCAGCATTAATAATATCCTATCTCATTTGAACACAGGCCTTTACCCCAGAATTTGCACAGTATGCTCTTGCTACTCACCACATGTTGCCAGAGCTGGTACCTAGTCAGGAATATAAAAGGGAGGGAGGGTTGCCCCCCTCCCCTCTTTCCCAGCTTTGCTCCCATGGCTGTTCAAGCTCAGCTTGCTCAGAACAACTCTTCCTGCAGCCAGAGGAGAAGAGACTGCTCACCCAATACTCCCTGCTGAGAGGAAGTGGGTGGAGAGGGGATGCTGAGATGACAGAAGTGCAGAGAGCCCAAGCTTCACCCCACTCCACTTCCTCGCTCGCCAAAAGAGCTGGCTGGGAGCATGGGAGAGTAAACTGCTCCATGAAAAAAAAAAAAAAAAGAGGGAAAGAAAAAAATGAGGATGAAGTAATTGACTTTTGTAGCAGAGCAAAGGGAGTGCAAGTGGTGGTGGAGGGAAGATAGGGAGGAACTGCGACTGACTCACAATATATTCAGTTCCCCACTCCTGGGGAGATGCAGCTGTGCATCTCCCCTCGTATAGGCTGTAAAGTTACACTATCGTCCAAAGTAAGCATTCCTAATTCTCCTACTTCCTGAAGCACAACAGCATTTGGCTCCTTTCTAATCAGGGATTTCTACTGTGCAAATTGAAGTCTAGGACCAGGCTTTTCCTATGTGCAGAATTAAAAATCCTTCCCTTGATTGTTTTGTCAGTTCCTGGGGAAAACTACTGAACTGTTACAGCTGATTTACATTGGCCTGATCCTTTTTTAAAGCTCATTCCAAGTTATTCTTAACTCCTCAAGGCACCTGAGATCTTGTGCATGAGCCAGCCATGGACACCTTTGGCAATGCTTTCTACATCTTTTTCCTTCCCTCAATGCTTTCTACATCTTTCCTTCCCAGTTACTTCTGACTTCACTTGGGTAAGGACTGTTTTCCTTTCCTACCACTTCAGTAGAAGAAATATGGCATGGCATTACTTCTGATTTTGGCCAGCTTTCATTAAGGCCAGCAGAGTCTGGGGAAGAAGCTGAAGGAAGAGGCTAATGCAGTATGTAGAGCTAACCTAGGCCAGCCCAGACCTCATGAGAGGAAGGTCTGAAGGCCCACTCTCCCATTTTCTTCCCATGGGAGCTTTAGCTTACATAACTTAGGAAAAGTCATACAACCTACCTGGGTTTCATTTTCCAAACTGTAAAACAACCGCAGCCCTCTCTTACCTTCTGCTAGCAGGGGAGTTTGAACTAGATGATCCCTGAGGTCTCTTCCAACCCAAACCATTCTATGACTCTGTGACTCTGTGAATTTTGGGGATTTTCAAAAAAGCCATATTAGTTACTGACTGTGTAAGGAGAGGTAAGACCAGCTGGGGTACATCTCATTTGCCTCCTTCACATGCCCAGTTTAAGACTTTGCTTTTCTGTCAAATATCTGGAAATCATTGCTGGGTGAGAGACAACATGTGTTAAAGTACTCCCAGCTATAAAATTCCCCTTTCAAGAATTTTTGGCAAGGGGGAGCAGGGAATGCATTGTATATCAACAGCAAAATGGTATCTGGATTGAAAGATAAGAAAAACCTCCATGTCTTGCAAAAACCAAGGCCGTTTTCAGATGAGTTTTGGACCTGGCAGAGGTGCAGAGCTTGCATTACTACAGTGGGAGAACACAGAAATCATGCTTTGAATTTGGAAAGGCTTCTAGAGATCCTGATTTGCAAATTATTGGACATTTTGGACGGAAATTAGCAGAGCATTCAAACATGAGCTGAATGTGTGCGCAGTCTGCACTGTAGCAGGGTGACTCACAAACTTAAAAATCAGATATTCTGCTCGACTGGGACCAGAATACTCTTGCCACCCTTGAGCATTAATCCCCAAATATAGTCAAACTCATGGCAAAGTGTGAACTGAGAGCTGAAACTGGAGCACTTCCACATCTCAAGGCGAATTGCATACAGGAATTTTATCCACATGCACGTTGATGAACTGGGGGACTCCCGAGCAAAGCTCCTTTTCAAGCAGATTTCTACCAGGAAAAAAATGAAGAGGAGCTGATTTGCCAGAACAGTCCTTACCCTCAGGACAGGCCTATGTGTAAACTATTTGCTATAAACTAATGCAAATTAGCAGGATGACTTTTTGCTCTGAAGGGGCAATGGCTTTTTGAAAGATTCAGATGCAAAGGGAAAATGCATCTGAACAAGCCTGTCATGGGCATACATTGTATTTGGGAGCTCAAGAGCTCCCAAAGGGGGAGGGAGGGGCTCAAGAGCTTCACTCTGCACCCGGGAGCATCTCTAGGAGAGCCCTCATGATTTTACTGAGAGAAGTTGGTAGAGGTGATGTCTCCTATTAACCATCTTATTTAACTGGTCAGAACAAATGAGCTCTTTCTGTACAAAACTCTTTTTAAAGTCTGACATCTTTAGCAAAGAAACAAACTTCTAACTTTTCCTCCCACCATAACACTTCTGTTTTATCAGAAATACAAGACTCCTTTTTCTCTGAGAATGAATTTTAAAACTTCATTTTAAGCTGGTTGTGAGCGAGCTACTGCACCTGTGCAAAGGGCATGGAAAAGATGTTAATTATACACAGTAATGCTAATTTCGCACCACAGTTCTGATGGAAACAATTCAGTTACATGCTGTATGTTAAAAAAAGTTCAAACATCAGCTGTATTTAGTTACATTGTCATCCCCTGCCTCTCTTATTGTACAAAAGCTTTGTCCAATTAATGCTGATTTCACTGAGTTCCTATGGTGGTTTTAAAATAATTGGATGAGGTCTGGGATCCTTTTCTTAAGAATGCTGCATCAGATACATTGCACCTGCAAGCCTAACAAGACTTTTTATATCTGGGGGGTTGTGAACCTTTGAGGAATAGGGAAAGGCAATTCATAGAGCAGCCTTTGATTCATGGAGTGACCATGGATGTGTTTGTGCGTGGATTCAGAGAAACACAGAGTCACTGCCTCTGGGAAAGCAAACACAGGTGCAGTTCTGGGTGAAATGGAGCGGCTCTTCCCCAGCAAGGCTCAGTGCCTGGGACAAACCAGAGCAGCTATGTTGTCTCTTCTAAACCATCTTAACACTGGAAGGGGCTGCCCAGGGAGGTTTGGAGTCCCCATTCCTGGAGATGTCCAAGGAATGACTGGATATGGCACTCGGTGCTTTGGGATGGGTGACAAAGTGATTGGCAGTCACATGTTGGATGGACTCGATGCTCTTAAAGGTTGTTTCCAATCTTTTTTTTTTTTCTTTGTGATTCAGTGATTCTATACTCTCAGTGCAAGCATGTGTTCAAGGGTCACAGCAGAGCTCTCAGAAAAACAAATAAATGCCCTTTTAAAAAATTTTAATGACAGAAATATCTCAAGTTAACTTCAGGGTCTATTTTAATTCTACCCAAAGAAAAGTTCATTTCATTTCTAACTAGCATTCCCTGTATTTCTTTTTCCTTCTGGGTGCAAGTCCTGTCTGTCCTCATGAATCAGGCTTAGGAATACAAGATTTTTCATAATGAGACTCTACACTTTTGAATTTGGACCCCTTGATTTATTCTGTTTGTTTGCTTGATTTTGCTGTTTTCCTTACTTCACAAAAGAAAAAGGAAATCAGAAGATGTTAAAAATTACAGAAGTTGTTTTCAGCTTCTGAAACAAACAAACAAACAAAACAAACAAACAAAACCCAGAAACTCTTTTGCTTCCAATGTAAAATCCTACAAAATAATGATATATTGAAAGTCAAAGCTGAAAACAGTTTCCCCTTCAAGTTTTCTAATAGCAGAAAAACTAGCAAATAGTGGTTTTTTTAGTGTTGAGGGGTTTGGTTGTTGTTTTTTTTTTTTTTTTTCTAAAAAAATGAGTTGTCCTGGGGCAATGTAAATGTAAAAACATGTCAGACCATCCAGCATCACAAGGTTCCCAGGAACCTGCTCTTTCATAGACCAACAGGAGAGGGACAAAATCCAGATAATCCCAGAGGTGCTTCCCTTTCTCCTCCTGCTCCCAAGTTAAATAAAATCCCCCTCTGGCATTTTTAAACAGAACAATCAGGACAATCTGTTACAAGGCCAGGCTTGAAGACCCCAAAATTGTGAAGAGGTGAATGTTTCATCTGGAAGGCTGCTCTCAGCTTTAATTACAGACAATTTAAGCCCTCAAAGCATCTCTCTGACAAAAATAAGAGAAACTGCAACTACTGCCTGCCTTTAATACAAGACAATTAATCAGCCGTGGTTGAGCCAAAGTAGGTCCAGGTTGACTTGAAAGGTTAATGGATCTTCAAACTGTTTCAAGAAGAGACTTAAATGGAGTTTCAGTGCTGCGAGGAAACACGAAACCCAGGCCTCTTTGGTGTGGCTTTGGGTTTGTTGCAAACATCTTGCAGAGCTTGAAAACTGCTTTTGATGATGGGCCTAACTTCCCTTTCCTCAGCTTAATCCCAGTTTTCCTGATTGAACTCCTTTGCCCCACCCTAAAACAAATGTTCCCTTTCCCCAATGCTTACACTTTCCAGATCTTTGCCCTGGGTTTTCTGTCATGCCCTTTCTCCCAGCCCAAGGCAAATGCTTGCACCTTCAAGGCAGTTTCCTCAAAGGTCAGTTTTACAACCCTTTCAGTCATTTTTGCTTCTCCTTCCTGATTTTCTCTTTGTATGGCAACACCTACTGTCTTCCAAGCAGCTTTCCCAATTTTTATAAAAGAAGCAGCAATTCCCTTCCAGCTCTGCAATGAAATGCCCCAGTATTTGCATTTATTAAGCACTGTGCTTTTCCAACGTTTTAGATAATTCCTGGGTCTGATCAGGTATTGCTCCTTTCTAAGTCTCTTTTTGCCTCTGTATATCACTGCTCAACATTACTATTTCCCCAGCACACAAGCTTTTAATTTCTGCTTCAGATTTCATTTTGTAATTATCTGCCAATGTTTTATTTCTCCATCTCCCCAACAGAGATTGTATTTCTCTTTGCTCACTTCTTTTTGCATCACCTCCAAATTCAGCTGCAAATTTAATTTGTTTGCTGCTTAGCCCTACTGCTATTAACAAACAGTAATGAAAAGATTAACTAACACACAGGTTATCAGCTTAACTTATCCATAATGTTTTACTTCTGGAGTTTTATATTCTTCTGTTTGTAAATTACTTCTGAGGAAAAAAAAATAGTGCAAAGTGCAAAGATCTGGGCAAATCTGCTTTTTATAGAATAAGTACAGGTCCAGTCAAGTCAAGCTATTTATTCAGCTATGGACATGGTCTTTAGATTTATTTGTACTTTGGGCAGTTTTCAGAGTTACACAGTGAATAATATTAAGAAATACTTCCACTTTTGTTGAAATTATTTATCGCACTACAGCTTTATCTCTGCGATGGTATTGTTTTTATTTCCGCATAATTAATGGTTTTCATTGATAGATAAAACATTGAAGCAACGTTACAGGTGACCTTCCCTGATCCAGGCAGTGCAACACAAAAACCCCAACCTGTCTTGAAAATGACCTTGCAAATATCAGCTGATTTCTGTGTATTCCAGTTTCTCCTCTTTTAAAAAGGGAACAGTGGCAGTACTTCTACTTTGTCAGTAATAACCAAGAGAAACACTCAGGGATAGCTCCAATATCAGTGATGTGAAAATCACAGAATGGCATAGGCTGGAAAAGATCTCAAAGGTCACTTTGTCCCACCCCCTGCCAAGGGCAGGGACACCTTCCACTAGCCCAGCTGGCTCAGAGCCTCATCCAACCTGGCCTGGAACACTGCCAGGGATGGGGCAGCCACAGCTGTTCTGAGCAACCTGTGCCAGGGCCTCACCACCCTCACAGGAAGCAGTTTCTTCCAAATATCCAATCTAAACCTGCTCTCTGTCACTGTGAAGCCATTCCCCTTTGTCCTGTCACTCCAGGCCCTTGTCAAGGGTCTCTCTCCATCTTTCCTGTGGGTTCCCTTCAGGCACTGGAAGGTCACGATGAGGTCACCCCAAAACATTTTCTTTTCCAGGCTGAACAATCCCAGTTGTCCCAGACTTTGCTCTCTCAGAAGGGGAAAATCAGCTAGCTCTTTGATGGAGAACCCAAAGGATGTCAGGCTATATACCTAGAATAATAAAACAACAAAATCATTCCATAGAGCTCCTTCCTTTGCAGATACAAAAAGTAACAAACAGACATTTAGACTTGATAAAACACTTCCAACACACCAGGGAAATTGGGATCCCAGATCTCAATATACAGATTAATCAGTCAGCTGCTTAATGCAAAATTATACCCTTGCATTGGGGCATAGACTGACAGGTGCAAACATGTAAATATGTCACAGAAGTGTCAGTGAGAGATGGAACTGGAATGGAAAGGGACCTTGTTGTGACTGAGAAAAGGCTGCCTACTCCTATAGCTGATTATAGACCTGGGGATGTAGCTGGGATGGGTTATATCGTACACATTATTAATAGTGCAGTCCCCCACTGGGATTGTGAGAGGATGCTGGGGACTGCCAAATGCCTCCAGGGAGCTCTCAGGTGCCCTGGTGTCGGTGGCCGGGGAGGGAGGTGCAGGGCCAAAACCTGACAAGGATTAACTGTGCACAAGGTGTGAGAAGCAGCAGCTGTTCCAAAGAGTGAGGTAAGCACAGAGGAACTGCTCCTGACCTTCCTCTTGGAATCAGGCAGGTATGTGTCCAGCAGCCTCCTCTTGATTTCCAAAAAAATACAGATATTTTTGTGGAAGGATCAAATGTAGACAAACTCCTGCTATTGCAATCACCTGTGTGACTCTACACAACTCATCTGACAGTGCAGAGCACAGACTGCTCCTTGCAGTAGAGGTGTCATCACAGAACTGGCCCTCAGGAAGATGTCACCAGTTTGGAAAGCTTTCCCCAGTGACCACTAGGGTCACGGTCACCACCACAGTACTGTGGGTTGGCTCCAAGTGCAGAGGAGTTTTACATGCTCAGGTGAGCAGCTGTCCTGCTGTGCTTTGCTCAGCCAGTCATTTGAAGAAAAAATGTCAGTAACTCTGTGGGCCAAACTCCATTTCCATAAGAAATTAGGTGTACACCTTTCACTGGAGGTTACTGGGGCTCAGTGCTCAGATGTGTCTTCTCTTTTATAAATGGCCTTGAGTAAATTAATTAATACACCTCTGAGCTGCTGCAGAGATGAAGAAACCTTGGTAGATTTCCCCTCAGATGTGTAGCTGTGCTCCCCTGCCAATGTGCCAGGGGAATGGATTAGCTTCCAATCCCCTCACTCTAACTTCCGGTTTGGTTGCCCCTCAGGATGGGAGGGTTAACACTTTGGGCTGCCATCACTTGATTTCGTCTCTGAATTCTTCAGCTTGTCAGAGGGCCTGGCTCTTGTGAAAGGTTTAGTTTCAATCTGTCTGTGTTGAAATTTCCGTATGTAGAAGCATTCAGGAGGGTGTCTGCAGGGACGTTCAGTACTCTGCAGCAACCTACCTTCATATATCCATCTTGTACAAACAGTTGATTATTATTCAGGAACACAGTGCAAATTTACAGACACAGTTATATCACATTCCCACCTTCCTGAACATTCAGAATTCTTTTCTTGTTCTGTACCTTCCCCATGTCCACCAAAGCACAGAGGAAGAGGGTTACATTTCTTCCCAACATAGTTATTAGGAAGAGGGAATCAACAGGGTAATCCATGATTTGGGAAGTCGTGGAAGCAGTGTTCAGCAAACAGTGACAATAAGTACACTTTCCTCTTTGGTAAAAGCCTGGAAAAGCTGTCAGCCACCACAAAGGATCATTAGTTGCTTGTTAAGAAGAGCTGAAGCTGCTCCTAAATGTTTTTAGGAAGTGCCAAACACTTCAAGCTGGCTTACATAAATCATGTCGGGTATTACAATGCTGAATGTAAAACTCACCAGTGACTTTTCCTTCTATTCCAGTTCCTCTTAGCAATGACTTACAAGTAAATACTTGGGCAGTCTCTCACAGTACTAGGATTTCATGCTTTCTGCAGAACATTTTAAATGATGTCTCACTCTTTCCCTGTGTGGAATGTTCAGAAACTGACCAGAATAAAGCCATACACATATTTTTTAAATCACCACAAACAAAAATAACAAAATTTTTCACTACTACATAAAGTGGTGAGTCTGAAAAGAGAAGCAAATGGTTTGCCAGAGTTTTTTAGGGATTGAATTTATCAATGAAGATAAAGGAAGGAAGAGCAAAGAAGCTTATTTACTTCTCCAAAATGTAGACTTTGAGCCACCTAGCTCAGACAGAATTAATAGCCTGCTAAAACTGCAGTGATAGGCAGGAATACAAACCATTAAAATAAAGCCACATTTTGGAGATCAATCAGATTTGCAGTGCATGAGATTTTTTTTTCTGTGCTCTTTACTTTTCCTCTCTGAGCCACAAATTTCAGCAGTGTCCAGGTCAAATTTGCTTAGTGCAAACCAGCCACAAACACAGCCAAAATGAACTTTTGTCAGGAATTTACATGTGAAAAATTCCAAGAAGAACTATGAAGAACAACAAAAATATCTCACTAGCATCACCTAACCATGGAAAATAATTTCGCTTGGGCAAAATCTTTCCACCTGAAATGAATAATCTGAATTGAAAAACAAAACAAAACAAAAAATAATCCAAATGACAGAGCAGAAAAAGTCACATGAAGGATTTAATTCTTGGGGGATTTTCCTACCATACTCCAAAAGGCCAAATAAAGAGCTGCTTGTGCTGAGGTAGCTTCTGCTGAGGTACACAGAATCCTGGGCCCCCCAGGAACCTGGAATTTGAGTCAGTATTCTCTCAGACAGGACGCATATGCTGAAATCATGCCTCCAATCTAAGTCCCATCTACAGGTAATTTACTTACTGGTCTGCACTGAGTAAGCATTTGTTCTGCTTTGTGAATTGCACTCTGGAACTTCTGGAGGCATGGCCCAAAACACCAGAATTATTTGCTTTGAAAATATGAAAAGATAAACATTTTAATATTGTACATTTTCCTCTCCTTTTTATGGATTTAACAACATACACACCAAATAAATCTCAAATTATCTGCAGGTCAGACAGGCACAACGTTCCATTTTTGGCAAAGAGCCATTAATCAAATGCAATGCTCCTCAGACCTGCAAACAAATATAATTTTAATGTGTCTTATAATCATATTACAGCCAAGGCCATAAACCAGCTGCAGTTTTCCAATAACACTCATTTCTCCTATCTAGAATAGTGCTTTAAACATACTCTGAGGTGCTGGACTTCATGGACAGCCTGACAATTTTCAGTTATGGACTGGAACTTCTGAACAGCACTTATGAACCTCCTAGGTTGGAGTAACTTCCTAAAAACTGTAATCTCACCAATCTTTGTGTTTTTTTCAAAGTTTTGCACCCAGAAAAATATTTGTTCTGAAACCTTTTTACTTTTGCAGCAAATAAAGCAAATGCAGCAAATGCAAATAAAGCATAAATCAAACTACAGGTTGAATTTCAAAGTTAACATCTTTCCCATCAAATCCATAAGATGTTTCACATGAAGTTCAGTAAAACTTTTCAACATTTTTCCCACTAATGGGGTTCCTCCACAGAGAAGAAAAACAGCTCCTTTTAGCTTCTCCAACTCTCAGGTTCCCAGCCCTTCCTTTCTGCATGCAGCGTGACATTGAGGAGAGCCTGCAGAAACTCCAGCCTTACTTTTCCCACCTCATCACCTGCTCCAACTTGTGTGTTTTGTTAGTGCCACTTAGTTTTGAGACTGAGCAGAGCAGGGATTGCATGCAGCTGCATGTTGGCATGAATAATGCTTCTGGCTTTTGGGCTGAGCCCTGTCAGAGCTTTGCGCACCAGCCTGTGGACTTGTGTGTCACCCCATGTGTGGATTCCAGGTGCTGCAAGAAATCTGCTCAATGACATCTGTTTAATAATATTTTTACTGTTTTTAAAAGAAAATTCTATGCTGAGGGAAGCTGAAATTGCACAGCAATTTTTTTATCCAGAAAGGTCTGGGCTCTGAGATCCATCTACATTAAGTTAGTATTTATTCAGGTATAACAGTAATTGTATGGTAACTGAACATCTTCGATTTCCCCTGCCCCCCAAATCAAAACATTGCTGCAAGCAACAGTCTAGATTTAGGTGAACTCATACTGTGACAAACTGAGAATGGAGAAAACACATTTCTTGTCCATAAAAGGACAGCTCACACATCCACAGAGGATAGCTCTGATTTTCCTGCTGTTCCAAACTGTGAAGTGGGGACTCAGTTTTGCAAAAAGAAGTTTTGTTTAGAGTGGATAGAAGGCTCTTCAGTTAAAGATTTTTTCTTCTTTTTTTGCTTTGCCTTCTGAAACAGAAAATGGCTCACCCTCTTGAGCACAAAATGGTGATTATTTTTTTTAAGTGGAAAATTTTCTGTTCAGGAGGGAGGGTATCCTTCCCCTTATCTTAGCACTGGTGAGGCACATCTGGAGTGCTGTGTCCACTTCCGAGCTCCTTAGTACAGGAGCAAATCCATGAAAATTATTAAGGATTAGGACAACTGTACCAGGAGAAGAGGCTGACAGAGCTGGGGCTGTTCATGCTCCAGAAGAGAAGTCCCAGGGGGATTTTATTGAGCTGCAGAAATACCCCACAGGAGGGATTAATAAAGATGGAGCCAGGTTCTGCTCAAGTGTGTCCATGAAAGGACAGGAGGAAATGGGAAAACACGGAGATATAGGAAACACTGCTGATACATGATTTATTTTTTTTTTAAAGTTTAAGGGTGGTGAAGTACTTGAACAGGTTGTCTAGAGGGTTGTGGAGTCTCCATCCATGGAGATATTCCAAACCTGAGTAGGCACAGCTCTCTGCAAGCTGCCCTGGCTGATACTGTGAGCAGTGAGATTGGCTAGATGATGTCCTGAGGATCCTCCCAACTCCATCTGTCCCAGGGTCTGTGACTCTGTGCCTTCATCCCAGAGTGCCAGAAGTCTCTGGCATGTGGTGGATGTGTTTGCAGAGCAGGAAACTCAAATTCAAGGCTTTCCTGAGTCATTTCAAGCAGTATTACAGTCAGGGTAATTATTACATAGTATTACAGACTATGAGGGTGCTCTAAGATGAGTTTTATATTTTCTCCTTCAATCCACTACTTATGCAGCAAACTCATAAACAGGTGTGATCTGAAGTGAATGGTTCACATCCAAGACTTAGGATTTTATGTTGAAAATTGATTTAATTTAAATATTAATGCAAATACCAAATATACAGGTGTCCAAATATACATGGAGAAAAAAAAATTGTCCTCCCTGGACAGTTGCTCTTGGCTCTCAGCTACACAAACAAAATGACAAAAAGACTTAAAAAAGAAGTGACAAATAAGCTTCTAGAATATGGACAGAAGGTAGAATTAGAAGGAGACCATAAGAAGCCATATAGAGCAGTGCGTGGCAAAGTACCAAGAAGCAGCACACTTTTAGAAATGGTTTTCAAAATGCAGAATCTTTGATCAAGATTTTTGAATTTTAGGAGACGGTGGGGAGAGGGATGTCCTCAGTCTGTCCTTGAATATTCTAATTGATGCCAGTTTTGTTTTACTTTATATAAATGTAATGAAACAACTTCTTTAAAAACCACCAAAAAAAAGGTTCCCAGTCCTGAAAACCACCCCCACAAAATGGGGATTGGGTCACTGGGTCCTTCTGAATTCCCCACTTGTATTATAGAGGCCTAATACCCACTTCCTGATTTGACTGTATTATTTTCCTTCAGGAACCCTTTCCCTCACTAGAAAGAGAATGAAAGCACTATTGAAACACAGGATTTATTTCCTTATGGTAACATTAAACAGAAGCCACTGGATAAATATGAATTAGATGGGTCTGAGACATCTCAGCACACGAAAACTGACAACAGTTAGCAAAGTCAGAACTTTTTCATTTTACACAGTGAGACAGTTTTCTACTGTGCATGATCCTGCAAGTTTGAAACTAAACTTCTCTGTAGAATAAACTCTGTGGAAGTAACTTGGCCTCTCTCTGCTGCCAAGCCCTGGCCATGCTATCCCAAGAACCATCTACCTCTGGAGAGAAAGGGCTTAACTGATATATATGCTACTACGCCTGGAAAGGGGAAAAGCAAGGCCTAAAAATGAATGGCCTATAGATGAAATATTGAAAAAAAAATTCAGAAGAAAGTTTGTACTCATTATAAAGTATAACAAATAGCATCTTCAAAGAAACACACAGCCTGTTTCTATACCTCTATATATTTCTCCTTAAAGACATAGATGTTAATAAAAAAAAAATCCCAATTTTCATGTTTACACCCTCTAGCAAACCTCCTTCTTGGACTATTTTAACATTGACTCTCTGTTTCTTTGCAGATCTTACAGGTGAACAAGGTGATGTCCATCTTGTTTTATGTAATATTTCTCGCTTATCTTCGTGGCATCCAGTCTTCCAACATGGATCAAAGGAGTTTGCCAGAAGATTCAATAAATTCTCTTATTATTAAACTCATTCAGGCAGACATTTTAAAAAACAAGCTTTCTAAGCAGATGGTAGACATTAAGGAAAACTATCAAAACACGGTGCAGAAAACAGACGTTCAGCAAGACATAGACGGAGAAGAAAATGTGAAATCAGACTTCCAGCCAGTTATCTCAGTGGATACAGATCTCTTGAGGCAGCAGAGACGCTACAACTCTCCTCGAGTCCTCCTGAGTGACAACACACCACTGGAGCCGCCGCCACTGTACCTCATGGAGGATTACATTGGGAATTCCGTGGTGGTAAACAGAACCTCCCGGCGGAAGCGGTACGCAGAGCACAGGGGCCACCGGGGGGAATACTCCGTTTGTGACAGTGAAAGTTTGTGGGTCACGGACAAATCCTCTGCCATCGACATCAGGGGACACCAGGTGACTGTTCTGGGAGAAATTAAAACAGGCAACTCTCCGGTTAAGCAATACTTTTACGAAACGAGGTGTAAAGAGGCCAAGCCTGTAAAAAACGGCTGCCGCGGCATTGATGACAAGCACTGGAATTCCCAATGCAAGACATCCCAAACTTATGTCAGAGCACTGACTTCTGAAAACAACAAACTGGTGGGCTGGAGATGGATACGGATAGACACCTCCTGTGTGTGTGCCTTGTCCAGGAAAATAGGAAGAACATAGATCTGCATCTCTTTGCTATATAAATTATTACTTTAAATTATATGATATGCATGTAGCATATAAATGTTTATATTGTTTTATATATATTATAAGTTGACCTTATTTATTAAACTTCAGCAAATCTACAGTATATAAGCTTTCTCTCTCAATAAACAAGAGCAAAGGGTGTGTGCCTCTATGTGGCCAGCTCTGGGGTTTTTTAGACTATGTTTGTGACACTGCTTGTTGGCAGCATACCTTAACCTTCCTGTAAAATCTGTAAAATCAGTATTTTTCATTCAGTATTGTCAAACCAGTGACTGTCATTTAGTAAACTTGTTAAAAATCAGATCAATGCCAAGAGTTGTGTACATATTTATATTCCCTGCTCTATACATTCATATTTAATTGGATCTGCAGTGTTGACTCCTCACCACCAAAAAAAAAGGGACCAAAATACATGTTGTACCTACAGATGATGTCAATTTTTCAGGCATCATAAAATAACGTTTTATGTTATCCCTAAAATAACGTTTCTGTGTATTACGTCAGTTTTGCCAGTGAAATGACAATTTTCCCTCTGTTAGCAATTCAAAATGGCTGCTAGTAATCCAGGAACATCCATTTGTGTTTAGGAAGCACATTTGTTTTGCAACTGTTTCTAATGCTGCCAGTGCATCATTGAAAAAATATGAAAAAAATCTGAAATATTTGTAGCCAAAACTTGCTGAAGTCAAGCACTGATCTAAATGGATCATTAATATAATACATAAAAGATGGTTTGTTGTGATCAGTCACTTCCTCCTCACATGAATCAATTATCTGCTTCTAGCATTGTTGGATCATTCCTCTCAGTATGAGTTTTTAAATTAGAAACAAAGCTGGTGGTGTCTTAACCTTAAAAGAGCCCTTGGTTTGCGCATTGTAGTAAAGAAAGATATGATATCCTGGTGTGGATATCAAAGCCGCACGCCTGTACGAAGGTTTCCTTCTCCTCAGCAATCTATTCTCCATCTTTCACTGGGGGAAAAATGTGTTGATCTGCTAGAGAAACCTGGTTTCACAGGAATGTGAAATGGATGGTGGCTAAAATCCATTAAGTCTGTAGTTAGACTGAAGTTCCCCAATTAAACATATGAGTTGTTGCTTAGGAGAGACAAATGTTCTGGCATGTATTTACCTCAGACTCTTCTGTGGATTGTCATGTAGCTCCACTGGGGACAGGAATAATGACACTACTTGAAGAGATGTCCCATTACACATTAGCTGTGCAATGCCCTGGATGGGATCCCACTCCCAGGAAGAAAATTAGAGTTCATGGCTAGGAACAGAATTCAGACTGAGCTGCATGTTATCTGTGTCCAGATAGATCCAACCCACAGCAAGGGCTGGGAAATACCAGCTATTCAGAAAGTTTTACCCTCATTTATTTTCTGAGGGTTTTATAGCTATAGCCTTTGCTGCCGTAGCGTGTTCAGCATCACAAATGGAAACGAGATCAGAGCCCTCAAACATGAGGCTGCAGGATGCCTTTGCTCATGCAGCTTTCACTCCTGGAAAACCAGCTTCAAACATGTAATTGGCTATGAAAGGCAGCAAATTGTGCAGTCTCCCCTAATCCCTTACAGAGACCACTGCACACCATAAAACCACCAGGGAGCTGGACAGGTTGCCTTGAGGCCAAGCACTGGAACAGTCCTGTCTTGGACAGCCAGGTTGGAGCACATGGGTATTTTCTTCAGGGGAGGCCAGAAGGAAAGCTTTTGAGAACCCTCTCAATTTTCAGCATGAGGCCAGGGTATTTACCTCACAGGAAATATCATCACCTTCAGCACTAAATCCTAACTTTGCTTCAAGCAATAACAATTGCAGAGGTTCAATACCAAGGCAGTCATTAAAATGAGAGGACGTAATATAACAAGGAACTCGGTATCTGATAGATCTGATTAGAATATTTCTCATTTCTTGGCAAAATTTTAAAAAGATAAAAAAACCCAACCCCACAGAGCTTTTGCTACTTTTCCTAGTAAGAAAGTTTAAGTTTTAACTAACCATTTTGGCTTGGGGGAATAAGCATATTTTTCAGAGTTCTGTCACACTGGATTTTTTATTAAATTAAAAGTTTGATTTTACATCCTGAGTTCCCAAATAAAGATTGTTTGCAGATGCTGGGAGCAACTGAGAGCTGATATAGTTATGGATCACTAACTTTAGAAATCTCTTTGTTTCACTGTGCCACATAGGTCTATCTCCATGTGAGAAGAGGAGGTAAGAAGACCAATTTACCTTGGTGGAATCCCATTAATCAGAAACTACCTTGTTGCTGCAGTGTGGATGTCACTTTTGTTTACATAAATCCATTTCTCCAGATTTTTTTACTGTAAATCCAGAGAAAATCTGTTGAAGACAGGGAAGAAAACATAGCTTTATAACAATGTAGACAACAATGGAGTTGATTCTAATGCCTTTATTTCTGCTCACTGAAAATCAAGGGAGGTTCATTCTTTAAAGGTTCAAAGAAAGCCATTTGTCATTTTCCACTGTAAATCCAGTAACAGGGACTGGTCTTTGACTCTTGACTTTAACAAGTATTTTACAAGCAGCCAGCAAAAATGTCTCAGAGTAAATATGCCTGTCACCTGAAACACATGAAATGAGAACGAAGCGTGGTGCATACGGTTATTAGACCGGCTGCACCTTTCCCACCCCAGGAAAACAATGAGCGGAAGTGTTACCCCCTGGATCTGATCTAACTTCCACTAAAGTCAATGGGAAAAAAAAAATAAAAATCTCACCTTCTCTGGTGGAATCTGGATCAGGCCCCAAGTGAAGAAAAACCTGCAGATCTCGACCAGAGAGCAAAGCAATCCCACACATCAGTAACATGTTCCTGTAAATTCTGTGTACGCATAAGATGCTGTCTAATTTTGTAACGAGTTTGTAAACAAAGCCTGTAATAAATTTGTTAAATTCTAATTCTCTTATCACTGTAGCCAGGGATGGTTTTATTGTTGACTTTGGTCATGGCACAACGAATTCAAAATTCCTGTCCAACTCTTTTTTTGTTTGTGTTAAGTAATTAAACAAAATATTCAGTTCTCAACACCAGTTTAATTTAAGCATTCTAAAAATCACTTCCATTAGGCAGCTCAGATGCTCTGTCAATATTGTTTTGCCAATAGATCATTATAAACACACATTTTATTTAGATTTTCTCCCAAATGACCAAATGCTATTCTGAAATTGCCTGTCTGTGTCAAACTGTATTTTCTCTGCTTTTTCCCCCTAGTTTTTTTCCAGTCCATTTAGTAACAGCAAAAAATGCTCCACTGAGGTTTTGGAAAACCATCTGCATTTATTTTATCACCTTTGAACATGTGTTCAGGAATGAAGTCTGTGCAGAGAGTTTACTGCTACCAAGAGATTTGTGCGGCTGCACCAGGAAGAAACTTTGATTGGACTTTGCAGAGTGTGTGCTCAAAACCACTCTGCTCATACTCTGTTATTTCAATTCTTTAGCAACCCAAGGCTTTTGCATTGTGTATCTGCAGACAATACCAAACAGGAAACGAGCCTGATCAGGAGTTTCAAAATTAAAAATTTCATGATAACGACCTGCTATCTCTGACCTCTCAGCGAATGTGTTTGCGCAGTGAAGTCAAGCGCAGGAATATTTGTTTCATTTAACAGAAATATTGTGGCAAAAGCAATGGCATTCTGTGCTCTCCATGCTTGCTAAGCATGTGTAGTTCATCATGGATATGGGGCAGGAGACAGGAGGAGGAAGAGGAGTAGGATCAGATAATAAGCACTACAGCTTGTGAGAAGTAAAAGGCTGTGCTCCAGCTTGGAGCATTTTAAAGTGTGGAGGGGTTGTTCTCTGAAATGTTTGTCTGTATTTTGTTACAGCAGATGGCAGAATGACGAAGCAAGCACAGATGTGGTGTAAAAAAACCAAGCAATATGAGGATAACAAAAAACTTTCCCGGGAAAGTCGGCCACTCACTACCACTGTGGGTCCCTGCAGTTCTGGGCAGGTGACTGTGGAGTTCAGCAATGACATCCCTAATTTAATGGTGTAGCTAATTTCTGTGGGGGCAAGGGGGGGGGGGGGGGGGGGCGGGGCGGGAAGAAAAGTATTTTTTTTCCTGCAGCACGTTACATTAATGAGCTGCATAATTTTCTTTCCTTTTTTTCTTGTCCCTTTGAATTTTTTGATTGTTTGTTTGTTTTGGTAATCTCTAGCTGCTTTGGCACCTCTGAGGATCAACAAGTGGTAATGCTTTGCATGAATGTCCCCAAATATAGATTTCTCCTTTGTTTTAGGGCTGAGCTTTGAAGCCAGTGGCACCTGAAAGCCATACTTTCATCACAGAACTGGTCTTTTGATGTCATGACCTCATGTTTCTGGACATTTTGATCAAAGGGCTCTATTTTGGAGCTCTTACCCACACATGACATGATGAGATCATGACCAGGCTGATTGAGAAGTAGCTGTGTACACAACAACCAAAGAGCAAAGAGAGAATGAGGCAGCCATGTGCCATCTTTGCATCCACCTTCACACATCTCCTCCTCGGATTTCAGTCTTGAGTTGCATGATCAAGGGCTGGTGATCAAGGTTTGCTTTCTGCAGTCCAAGGGTTCAGATGCCCAGAATATCCTATAATGCTTGGGTTTCCAAGTGACCCTAAAGATTATCTCATTCCAACACTTCTGCCATGGGCAGGGACACCTTCCACTAGACCAGGTTTCTCAGAGCCACATCCAACCTGTCCTTGAGCACTTCCAGGGATAATCTTTGGCAGGAGAACAATTTCTCAGTTCACATAAACATGCCTTGTGTGAATCTCGGTATACCCTCTGGAAAAGGCTGCCATGGTTGCAGCAATGGCCCTCTCCAAAACACAGGACATTGTCACTCTTCACCTGTGTCACAGGGAGCAGACAGAGTCATTGACAGACCAGCTAATTCATCCAGGGGAGACTGCTAAGGAGGCAGGTAGCATGTTCCTTTCCTCTAAACAAAAATATTCCTGTGGAGAGTGTGAGGAAAGCAAAGGAAGAGCTGAAACATGCAGGGAGTTGGAGCTGTTGGGTGGCAAACGTCTTGCAGAGATTTCAGAAAGTGAGGGACAATTCAGCTGTTCAACTGTAACATCAGATGAAAGGCTCTTTCCTGCTATGATAAGGGTTAAATAAATACCATTAGATCATCTGTAGAAGTAATTCAGAAGGAAAATGAATCTCTATTAATTGGGGTTAATCCCTCTGTGTTGATGAGGAGTTAACCATGCTCGCTGAGCAAAAATGACGAAGCCTTGCTCTCAGTTACCTTGTGCAGCCGCTGTTTTCAGCACTCAGGACTATGAAGCTGTTAAGTGAGGGCCAAATTTGGCTCAGAAAGTACTAAATCCAATTGAATGCATGAGGGGGAGCCCATGCTGGAAGCATTATCCACCAAACAGAACAGGCCAAGTTTTTAACATGAGTTCATAAAAATTTCTCATTACTTTGTCTAGTTCCAGGGATTTAGGTTTTAAAATAAGTTTTGAACTGTCTGGTATGAGCAGTACACATATATTTAGCAGCAATTTACAAAAGAAAAGAACCCTGTAAATGGAAGTATGCAGCAAAATACTGTGTCCAGCACTGCAAATAACCTCTGTTGATTCTTATTTATGTTCTCAGTGTCTGAGAGAGGAATTTTAATACAAATCTTTGTTTTGTTTTACTCACCAGATTTTGTAAAATAATCACCTCAACTTACTGCTTGTAGAGGTTTGTGGTGTGCAATCTTTGTGGATAATGAAGCAGAAATATGGCTCTAAAACTGCTGAGCAATGTGAGAGTTGCAAGTCCCACACTTGTACAGCAGAGAGTGAAAACAAACCTGTGAAAATGACAAAATCGGTTTCTCAGGCCCCAAGATTAAATATGTTTTAAAATATTGAATGACAGCTTTTTTCCAGTTATTACAAATATCGTGAGTCAGATTTGTATGTGACACAGCCCACTGCTCACATAGAGCGTAATTTTTGTAATCTTTGTTATTGCACAAATCTACTCAATGTGATTCCCAGTAAGTTCAGAAAACAGAAATTTGCTCATTTCCACACTGCTGACAGAGCATTCAGAATTATCCCAATAGATGAGCCGAATCTCAGGTCAGAGCATGATCCATGAGTTTATGCCCTAAGGATAAAACTACCAGGAAGGATTTTTTTTTTTTTTTGTGCAGAGAGCAAGAGCTCAGCTGCCACATTCACAGTGTCTACACCATGCTATCACATGTTTGAAGACTTTAGGAGGAAGAATCTGGTCAGCTGGAGAGCTGATGGGAGGAAGAAGTGGGAGATGGATGGGGCAATAATTATTACATGGCCTCCTTGAAAACTAGATCCCTCAAACACAAAAAATGCAGCCCTCAGGATCCTTCTGATCCCAGAATCTGACTCAGAGGCATTTATTCCTTAGGTCAATAATCTTGGATTCCTGAGACTTGGCATCGGAACATGGTACTTATCCTAGGCGGGGGTAAAGGTGAAAAAACCCCTTCTCCCACCATAATCAGATAACAGCAATTATGCAAGAGAGAGTTCTCATGGGAACAGTTTTGTCTCAAACTCCCATGGCTTTTTAAAAATTTTTTTCCACAGAAATGGAAGATATGGGTTTCTGAGAAAGGGCCTGCTGCCTGTAGTTTTCTCAGAAGTATATGAGGGTGCTGGAGAACAGAGAACTTAGGCAGAAAGAAGAAAATTCTTATTGAGTAGAGCTTTTCAATCATCTATTTTCCCTTCACTACAAAATTATGTGGTGAAGTTTCCTGATGGAGACCCTGATGCAGGGAGAATTTGCATGTGAGTGACAATGAAAAGCACCTCAGTACAGAGCCTGAATTGAGGAGAAGAGCTCAGAAATCCCTGTGGATCCTTTCTTTCTTTTCCTGAATGTCCAGGGAGATTCAAGGGTGTCAGTGGCACAAAAAGGGAGAGCAGTGACCGAATAGCTGCAGAACACACTTCTCCATTCACAACAGTCAGGCAAAGACAGCACAAGGACAACTCCATCATTTCAGAGGCTGATCCAGGGCATGCCCTTCATCTCCCTCCATGAGATCTCAAGGAGAAGGATCCATAATGCTGTTTCATAAACCAACTTTAAGAAATATCAAACCATTGTTGCAATGGTCTGGACCTGCTCCACACAAAATGAAAGGCAAAATCTGGTGGGATTTTTTAGCAGTATTTGCTGTTGAACAGTTTATTTGGATCCAGAATGTACAGGAAAAAAAATATATGAATAGTGAAAAGTATCTAAGTCACATATAGAACTAATAAATACTCAGCTTTATTCTGATCTCATGCAGGTCTAATGTCTGACTTCAGTGGGATTAATCCCAGTTTTTACTGATACAATAAAGGTTGGAATTACATGTGTGACATTTGAAAGCAGGTGGTGGGCTCTGTGCAAGCTCAGAGTCTCAATTTCTGTGTGCCGTGTCGCTGCTGCCCTGTGAAGCTCCGTGATGGATGCTGATGGAATTATTTAATGGGATAGATTATAGGGACCTACACTTCCGTGCTTTAAATTACCTCTGTCCTCCTTGGAGGGATATTGTTGACAGCTCTCAGATTGATTCAATGCAGCTCACCAGGCAAACCTTAGGGGTTTTCCATGCCACCAGCTAGGCAATCTCCCCTGAGAGCCACAATGCAGAGAATTCAACATCAACTCTGATTCTTGCTTCAGATGGAACTCCAGTGGTTTGGTTTTGTTTAAAGAAATTATGAGAAATCAAAGTTAGATGTGCAGGTACTGGCATTCAGAATTAAATTCTGAAATTCATAACTACTGCCAGCAAAAGAAAACATGGAGATGAAAGTAGCATGTGCACTCTGCAGGCTCAGTGAAGATGCTCTTGTTCAGAAACAAAACTGTTTTAAGTAACAGCAGTTCATCTGGAGAAAAGACAAAGATCCCAATCCTGCTGAAAGTGAGTTTCTTTTTAGTTCACCAGAGACTTCATGGTTTTGGCTTTCCCAGGCATTTTTCAGTAGGTATTATAGAGCATAATTAGCATGATAAATTTTACTACATTATAAACCTTACAGAATTACAGCCTGAAATAAACTGAAATGGTTGATAATGGTTAAGCATCATGTCCTGAATTTCGAAGCCTCTAGCAGCCTTTAATAATGGCTCAGTTTGCAAATACAGTTTGACTTCGTGGCTAAGAAAATTTCCTTGATATTTTTCTCTTCATCTGCTTTTCCATAAAATCTTCATAAATACCAGAGATTTTACAGGGCCTAAACATAATCTGAAGTGTCCACTTCTGTCAGCCCTGAGGTCATCCATTCTCCCATGAAGTGTTTACTAAATATTCCATTGCCCCAAGCAATGGTTTGCACAGTGGGAACAGTGCAGGCTCCATGAGTGAATAGCTAGAGTTCAGGAGGTGTGAATACAGACAATAACACATAAGGTGATATCAAGAAATTCACTGGAAAGCCAGAACTGGAGCTTAAAAAAAACCCCTAAATTTAGCAGAGAAAAGCAGAAAATGAGGAAAAATTAAATCCAGAAGTTTGCAAACTTAGGGGAAAAAATAAGCTGACCTTTGATAATAGCAGTAATTGGTGTTTTTTCCCCTAGAGGGTTCATCCCCCTCCGCCTTGCAAAATACATTAATTTTCCAGCAAAATAAAATATAATAGCTTGAGCTGAAATTCTGCTGTCAGAGAGATTTTTGTGCTTAAAACATTTAGTGGGTCTCTGCTAATAGTGTCTGTAGGAGTGGTTTATAGATTCATTGTGGAAAAAAAAAAAAACCCCAAAAAAAAAAAAAAAAAAAAAAAAAAAAAAAAAAAACCAAAACCAAACCACACACAAAAAAAACCCCCAAACCACATAACCACAATCAGGATTTACTGAGAGACAGTTCCATAGCTTGCATAAAAGACAGTTCCATAGCTGCATTAAAGTGGATTTAATTCACTCTAACTGCTTGCATAAGTCTTGATCCAAAATAACTCTTAAGTTCATGTCCAGTTTTAAAGGCAAAAGAGCTGTCAAGAAGTTGGTAAGATTAACCCTGTGCTTAAAACTGAACACATGCTCAAATGTTTTTAGGGATCAGGGTAATAATAAGGATCATTAGTGATTTTATTCCTGGAACTTATAGTTGTTCACTAAGAAAACTCCAAATGGAACAATAATATGATCAAGCCTCTTAGTGTCCATCCTACAAATTTTATTTTAAACTCCCAGGGTAAAAGAAGTACAAAAGATAATCTGTAAGCATTTAAGCCTTGATCCAAAAACCATGTAAGTTTGCGAAAGGCTTCAAAAAATTTCTGGTGGGTCCTGAGTTATGTGCTTGATAATTGAACCATGGTCAATAAAACACCATGGATTTATAGGGCAATGAAAAGAACACACTAAAAAAACCTGATCATTCATTGGTTTTAGAAATCAAAGCACAAAATTAGCAGTAAAGCGTTTGGCAGCACTTCACAAATTCTTCCTTGAAAAAGTCATTCCAATGAACTTGGATGTGAATGCAATTGCCTGCATGGGATGCTGGGGAAAGGGAAGTCAGTTACATACAGAGATAACTAGGAATGCCAGGGGGAAAAGTAATTCTGTGGATAACTGTGGGAACAACTTTAGACCTAGGGTGAAGTTATTGAGGTCACTTCAGTGACTGAGGTGCTCAAGTCAATGTCCGAAGGCAAATTGAACCCTTTCCTTCAAATGACAGGTTTGACAGCAGCACTTTCTAAAAAGTGCTGAAGAAACAGAAAATCTTTTAGGTAATGATGATAGATTACTTACTCCTTGCCTTATATCTCTTATTCCAATACCTGCTTGAAGGCTGCTACAACTGCAGGTGAATATTTTAGTGACATGCCCAAAGAAAGCATTTCTCTGAATTTATCCCTCCTATCATCCATACACCCAAACCAAGACTTAAGCAAGTTGCTACTATGAAGTCCTACACTTTCCCAAGTCCTTGCTAGTCAGCTCAAAAAAATTATGGGAAATTTAGAGCAAACACACAGACTTAAATGTTGTTTAATGTCATCCTCGATGTCAGGGTAGGTGAGATCCTTCACTGTGGAAGTCCAGAGGTGTTAAAAGAAAAGGACCAATATCTGTCACTGCAGCTGGCAAACTGCTGTCAGGACAGCACTAACACTTGCCTTCACATCTCTCTTCCCTCCCAGCTAACTTCTTGTTCTGCTCTTATTCGTTCTCCAGACGAATTTATTAGTATGTCACTCAAATGTGGAAGACTCTATGGAAAGGTGGCCAAAATCAGACTGTGAGATGAATTTTTTGGCCAGATGGAAACAGCTTGGATGCTGCAGGATGGGCACCCCTGTCTTAGGGAGGGGTGAATTGCATCAAAGACTTAAAAAGAAGGACAAAGGATATAGACCCATTTTCTGTCAGGATCACAACCTTATTTGCAGACCACTTTGTTTGTCTCCTGGTACAACATGCACTGACAGGCTAAAAAGAGCAACTACTTATGAGGAGAAAGGGGGTTGGGCTAAATGAGAGGGATTTTTGGGACTGATGGAGTGAAGTGCCCAGAAAACATGAGTCTAGTGCTTAATGGAATTAGTTTTCCTTTAAAATACTAAAAAATAGAATTTCTCACCACAGGTTTATACATTTATATATTATATATATATATAAATAAAAAATATATATTATATATATTTTTATATATAATATATATATTATATATATTTTTTATATATATATATTTATTATACATTTATTTAGTTATTGATTCCCTTTTTTCCCTTTTGTGAGTTTTAATTTTTTTTTTTTTCTTTTGACATACTCTGTAATGCCAGAAGCCTCCAGTGGGCTGGAAGACTTGTCCCTAGCATAGGTTACATACAAATTCCAGCATTTCAAATTAAGATCTTCTGTAAAGGGGAAGTCCCAGGTGCTTTCAGCACAAGTGTGAGCTCTGAAAATGAAGTTAAATCTGTCAACACTGACCAAAAATAAAAGGGTTCATAGGACAGAGATGGAAATCCCAGGACAAATGGCTTCAAATAAGGGAGAGGAGAGAGCAAGGAGGGGGAGTCCTTTGGATGTTTGGCAGTGGGGACAAAATACCAATCCTCAAATGTGCAGTTTGCAATAGAGATGATGAATTGGGTGCAAGACAATGACCCATTGCTGGGCTGGGCAGGTGACAGGGTCAATCAGCTCTGGAAGACTGACCAAGGTTAAGTGTTAGCTGGTGCCAGGGAGCTGCAGGCCACCCACACAGATCAAGTGGGAAAGCGCTAATGGGAAAGACATTTTGGGAGTTAAAAATATAACCGGTTCCTTAATCTGGGAACACAGCTGTAAAATAACAGCTGGACAGCAAGGCAGAACAAAGTTCTGCTCCATGGCTGATTGAAAGGTGGTTGAATGGAAAGGCACCGTCTGCTTGATCAGTACAGGACTTCAGCCAGGATGGCTACGTGTGGAGAAAGGCAGGGCCACATTCCTCTGAGATGGCAGCACAGCTCTGTCCCACAGGCCGGGCCAGCAGTCTTCAAAGTAACAATGAAATATTAGACGTTTTAAAAGGATTTCCCACTAAATTCATATTGCTCCTATAACACAAGCCAAGGAGTAGGAAGTCAGCACATCAAAAGACGTTTGCATGATCTTGGGAGCAGACGTCTCTTCTGCACCAGACAATGCCTTCTACTGCCTGTAAAGGCAACATTTGGGCTGCAAGTACACGGAAAAATGTTCCTACGGCACTTGCACCAAAAGCAGGCAGCTGAGAAAGGAGCCTCCGTTGCTGATAGTGTTTGAAGTGATTCACAAAACCCAGGAATATGTCAGATCCTGCAGGGTTGAACACTCCCATTCTACCGCAGTGTCCAGCTGAACAATTTCCACTGCTCCAAGGACAAAACCTGGCCCCACCATTTAGGATTGCTGTGACTGTCCATGAGTCAGCAGTGCCCTGGTGCTGAGAAGGTCAGTGGTGTCCTGGGGTGCATTGGGAAGAACATTGCCAGCAGTTCAGGGAGTGATCCTGCCCCTCTGCCCAGCCCTGTGAGGCACATCTGGAGAGCTGTCGTTCTGGGCTCCTCAGGACAGCAGGGACATGGAGCTCCTGGAGCAGGGCCAGTGGAGGATGCAGAGATGATTTAGGGCCTGGAGCATCTCTGGCAGGGAAAGGCTGAGGGAGCTGGGGCTGTCCAGCCTCCAGAGGAGCCCCAGCTGAGAGGGGCCCTCAGCCCTGGGTGTCCCTGTCTGCAGGGAGGGCTCCGAGCAGGCCCAGGCTCTGCTCCGGGGGCCCAGCGATGGCTCCAGAGGAACGGGCAGGGACTGATCCCAGGAGGTTCCACCTGGACAGGAGGCAGAACTTCTTCCCTGGGCACTGACCGAGCCCTGAACAGATTGTCCAGAGAGGGTGTGGAGTCTCCTCACTGGGGATATTCCAGACCCCTCTGGACACATCCCTGTGCCCTGTGCTGTGGGATGGCCCTGCTGGAGCAGGGAGGTGGGACCAGTGACCCACTGTGGTCCCTTCCAGGATTCTGAGATTCTGTGTAGGTAGTGGCTGGCCCAAGCCAGAGCACAGACTGAAGTGTGCTACAATTCAGGATTGCAGAGCTCTCCTCCATGTCAGCTGAGAAGCAAAACCCACACAAGGCAGGCACAATGTAGCCACGGGTGTTGCAAGGGGTAAAATACTCATCCGTCAGCAGCACCTCTGCTTGAGAGTGAGCTCTGCAAACACTCAAACCACCACAGAAGAATCATAGGTCACAAGATCCAGGCTCAGGAGCTGTAAACACTCTCAGCACTTCCCAAGCATCACATTTTGTAGCAGCACAGGACACAGGCAACTGATTGTCTGCATCCTTGCACTCTCCTTTCTGCCAGATCGGCATTCCCCACTATTGCACCTTTTTGATTTTTTTTTTCCAGACTGCTGTACATGACAAATGAAGAACAGGGACAGCTTCTGCAGTTTTCTGTCTTAACAGCTAAATCCCCTGCAAAGCTTGGAAGGGGCACAAAGCAGAAAATGACTGTCATCTTGCAGTGTAACTGGCTGCTTTATGATGTAATAGCTACTACTCACATTTTTCCCTGGGATAAGCTGTTGGCATTCCAGAAGAAAAGGGTAGATTCCTGAGCTTATGTATGAATTTCCTGCAGGCTAACCACATTCATAGAAAAAGATTCTGTAGATCTCCTGCTGTTATATTATTTTGTAGGCAAGCCTGTCAGCTCTTTCAATTAAAACTTTTGTTTTCTGATGGAAATCAGGCTTCCAAATTCACTTCCTTTTCTTGCAAATACTAGTCCTTATTATTTCAAAGTTATTATTTTAGTATACTCATTATCACAGTATCATAACTTATTACTCTTCAGAAACTAGTTTTCAGCCATTCAGTGGCATCCAGATTTTTAGCTGACATAATATGGGATGTATCGAGGGTGGCAACATTCAGTACTGCTGTTTAGTGACTCAGTGCATGACAGAGGTCTGAGAATTGACATTTGTTTGACACATCACATTTCTTTCACCTACTGTGCCTCTTACTACCTTCAGCTCCTACCTTTGCGTTGTATTTCCAAATCCAAGACTACTGCAAAATGAACTTTATTTATGCAATAAACAGAGCACCTGTCTGGCGCCTGTTTTAAGCATTTACCACTGACAGTAAAGCTGCCTGAGCTACAGAGAAAAACAAAAATACCCCTTCAGATTGCAAATGAAAGAGCCTTCAGAAGTCTGCTTAATCAGTGTACTCTGGTAAAGTGCTGCATCCTGGAACAGACCCTGCTCTTCAGCAGTAGAGAACAGAGACATTTTTTCAAATCTGTGGACATTCATACCACAAACAATGTGTTACAGCATTTTCACCATGATCAAACACAAAAGAAAAGCCAGACTTACCTCTGGGTGAGGCTTTTTGGATCATCACATGTGTGAGCTGCAGAGGTGGAAGGAGAGGCATGTGGAAAAGCAGGACAGGGACAAACCAGAACAGGCACCCAGCAGTCAGCACTTGCAAAATGTCTACAGGAAGACTGGAGCAGTTCAGCTCTGCAAGACTTAAAGAGACAAATTTCCACAAGCCCACTGGGGCAAAAGCCTCAGGAAGAGCACAATTCCCCAGTGGGAGAAGTCAGGCTCCAGTCCTGGAAATACTGAGGCATGTCTTTAAGCATGTGAGAACTGTTGTGGACTTCAGCCTGTGCAGCCCTGCACAAGCCTGCAGGACTCGATTTACTGACGTGCACGAAGTTACCCAGGGAGGGGATGCTCCAGCAGAGTGCTTGTTACAGCTCCATCACAGAAGGAGTGACTCAGGTAACTCACTGCTGAGTTACCTGAAGAGTGATAAGACAATTCCAGAAGTCCAGAAAGGAAAGAAAATAAAATAATCAAAATTCACCCTAAAAAAACCCTCAAGTCACCCTAAAAAAACCCTCAACAAATGTTGCTCATGTATTCATCCTGATATTTCCAGTTTGTTTTTGCAGCATGATACCCACAATAGCAGCCCACCTAACTGAAACATTTTGAAAGCACTTTGAACTGCTCAAAACAAGTGAAAACAACCCCAGTTACAGATTTACAGCTCGCCTCTCCTCTGTGGCTGAATTATTGTGTCAAATATTTTACAGTAAGAGCAGAAATACCCCAATGACAGGGCACAGGAGATTGTGAAGACACCAAATCAATATCAGCAGAATTCAAAGGAGAGTTTCCGCTTAGCTTTGCTGCCCACGATTGTCACAGTATGGCTGCATAGGACAACTGGAGCCTCTACGGTGTCCCCAGACCTTTGTCCACCACAAAGGCCCCCAAAACAACACATATGATGAACCTTTTCCATCATGAGAGGTGGCATCATGACTTTGGGACAGTCAGGAGGGGATTTCCGCAGTTGTGGGATATGAATAGGCAACACATTTGGGCTCAGGCTTGGTCTGAAGCAGCTCTTCTGCATCTTCTGCATCATAGAACCATAGAATCACAGAATCATAGACCCATAGAATCATAAAATTATGGAGTGGTTTGGGTTGGAAGGGACCTTAAAGATCATCTTGTTCCAACCTTCCTGGAAAAAAAATAAAGTTTTGATGTTGCTGATGGGATTTATTTGCTCATATTGGATCATATAACTAGTTAAATGCTGACTGAATTGAAACCCTGCTTTTTCTTTCATATTTTCCCCTGTGATTAGAAGCTAATCTTAGCTGTTTTACCAGTGCCATAATTTGCCTCCTGACACTGAGTTTACTCTATGCTCTGCGCGTGTTTCCATAAATATGAAATCAACATTAGGATCAATATTGGAGATATTTTACTTTGTAAAACTTCATTAAATTTCTATCACCAAATAAACCCTTATGTATGCAATAATTCGGACTTGCACACAACCCATAAACCACTCGTCTTTGATTGCCTCCAGACACAGGAGGCTGTGACCCTCTCAAACATCTTAGCACCAGAGGAATTGCCCTGCAGGTTTCATCTGCTGCAGGATGTTTCAGGAAATGTGGTGGGAATTGTTTTTTCCCACTGATTGAAGTGTCATGAAAATGTCATGAGACTCATTCTGCTCCTGCTGTAAGCACTAATTTGTTCTGTGCCAGTCATCTCAGTGAGGGTGACACCAGACCCCAGCTCCCCCTGCTTAGTTGAAGTAGTTCCCACTCCATGTTTTGTGTGGGTTGTAGCTTTTTTACAGTGTTAATGTGTAATTATGTATATGTATATATTTTTATTGTATAGGTATATTTTTACAGTGTTCATATGTAATTATGTATATATTACGTTAATGTAATCATGACTGACTACATGCTGTTGAAATGCCATGAAAGTTTGCCAGGGGCAACTTAACATTGGGTTCTTAATGAAAATCTGAGCCTGAATGTGATTTTTCCTATACTACACTCACACTGGTGCAGCAGCAATACTGGAGTGAGATTAAAAGGGATCTATGGGCTGAATCCTACACCCAAGAACAACCATGAGGAAAATCAGATGGAATGATGGATGTTGAACATATGGCAGCTGAATTTTGCATTTAACATTATGCATTTCAAACATTACTAAGAGGGTAAGAATTCATGGATTCTGCAATCAATAATGGGGCTAAGTTAATAATCTCAAGACTTAATAATAGAAATTCAAAGGCAATAACTTAAGGGGACTTCTTCATACCCTGCCATTAAAACAAATGTTCCTTGTAAGGCATTAGTACAGGTGGGAAGAAATTACCATGCACGGATAAGAAAATCAGACAGGAAATGTTCCAATGATTGTTTTAAATATCTCTGGGTGAGGTAGGAGATAAACAGGGCTACGGAACTTCTGAGAGTTTGAAACCTTTTGCTTTCTGAGCCAGACTGCCCTTTCCACAGACATACTCCTTAAAAAATTAAGTACTTGATTTATTGGTTGGAAAGGGAAAAGGTTTTAAAATAGTTTTCTTCATTGCTTTAAGATGAAGCAACTCACAGTGTGTGTGTGTGTGTTCCTGTACATAAGGGCAGATTAAGATTATTCCATGCTTTGATATAACAAGTCCCTTTATAGCCTGCTTTAAAGTTTGGTGTAATTATGTAAAATCTGGATTTTTGCTCCCTTCAGTATGTGTAGGCAATTTTGATTTTTTACTGTATTGGAGCTTAAAAATTCTTTTTATTTTTTTTTTTATCAAATGCTGTCGTATGCCACATTAGGTGATGTATCCCATGCACAATAATAATCCCTGGTGTGCAACTTCCTGCAGCCAGGGATGTGTCCAAGAAGACTTTGCACACAATGGAAGTTCTCTTTAGCATACAGTTTTCTGGTTTAGATGATGTGAAATTGCCTCTTCACTGATTTATAGAGGTAAAATAGGTTTCTGCAAAGGCTGTTGGCTGAAAAGCCGCATGATAAGGAAGGAGATAAAGTAGCTGGCAGCAGAAGCCTGTAATATTTGTGAAAATAAAGGCAAGGAAGAAAAAGAAATACCCTAAGTACCCTGATGGAGGAAAGAAGAGGCTAAAGAAGAGATTTCCTGTCTAATGAAGACAATAGTCACTTGCTTGAGAAAGCAGAGAGGAACAGACAACAGCAGGAGAAATGTTTTCAGGGGTTCTCATAGAAATGGAACACAGAGTTTTCTTTGGCAAGTGAATTTGCTGCAAGAGCCAAATGTCTTCAGAAACAGCTTATCCTCTGGTAGCTGTCTTTTGCTTAAACTCCCTCGAAAAAGCATCTGTAAAGCACTGTGAGGCATGAAGCCATTCCAAGTGCAATCAGTTAGATAAGGCAGCATCCATTCCGGCCCGGCCACTTGTTCTAACAAACTTGGTCATTCCAAGCTCTGTGCAGGAGAGACTCCTGCCTGCCTCCTGCATAGCAGGGCATCATGGATTGGCTGCTTACCCAGAGCCCAAGTGGTTTAGCAAGAGCTCAGCCCAGCTGCAGGGCCCAAAGGGAAAGCCCTCCTCTCAGATCTGCAGAGCTGACTTCAGAGCCCCACATCTATGAGTGCTGGGAAAAAGGAAGAAAGCACCAGGCAGAGAAGCAGCAGTTCCCCACAAGCAGTTTGCCCATGTGCATGCTGCACCTGATATCTGGTGGGAGGAGGGAAGAGGCTGAGGCACGAGAAAACATCCTTCTCTAGAGTTTCATTCCACAAGAAAGAGTTTTCCTTCAAGTTTCCTTCAAGGGCATACATCAAAATTCCCAGATAGCTGCATTTTAAATCCATCCCTTACAATGATCCAATAGAAGGGAAAAGTCTCTGGGGACACACACTGGCTCATGAGAGTAAATTAATGAATGGCACAGAGCTTATACACTGCTGGATCTGTTCTTGTTTGTCAGCTGCCAGACGCACATGCAATTAGAAAATTCAAGTCCAGTTGAGGCCTGGACATTGGTTTGACAATTTGGCACCAGCCTCCCTGCTGTCAGGTCTTAGTTGACAAATAGTCACAGTTTTGGAGTGACTCAAACATTTTATGTCTCATATGTTTTAAATAAATTAGGAAAGGCACGTTCAACAACAACAAAAAATATACCAGAATAGTTTCATTATTACCTAAATGGACTGGGGTCAAAGTCGTGTATTCTATTTAATCCAACACTAAGGTATGATTTCAAGAACAGAAGTGGAAAAAAACAAGAGTCATTTGAACCAAGATTCCAAGGTTCTGCTTATAAGAAGACTTAAGTAAGTGTTTAGCTTCTCACAGTGCAAAACCAATGTGTGGCAGTACTGTTCATGGGTTTGAAATGATATCTGGAGATCTGGTAGAGTACAAGCCCTCATTTTTTACTTGAAATGGAATTTCTGAAAAAGGGCTTCACATGTTGACCCATAAAAATCATATAGAATCATCACAGATTCACAGAATGGTTTGGATTGGATGATACCTTGAAGATCACCCAGTTCCAACTCCCTGCCATGGTCAGGGACACCTTCCACTAGCCCAGCTTGCTCAGAGCCCCATCCAACCTGGCCTTGGACACTTTCAGGGATGGGACAGCCACAGCTTCTCTGGGCAATCTGTGCCAGGGCCTCCCCACCCTCACAGGAAACAATTTCTTCCTATTATATAATTCCACTCCACTCTCTGTCAGTCTGAAGCCATTCCACTTTGTCCTGTCACTCCAGGCCCTTGTCAATAGTCTCCCTCCAAAATTAAATACATAATTTTGGGAGGAATCCTATAGACCTACAATGAGTGGAAGAAGTTTTCTTATAAAAGATGGCCAGTAAATAGCAAGCTCCTTATTTTCACAAGTATTATACCTTTCTGTGAAATGGAGATGTGTGAAATTAGTTCTATTTTTTTGTAAGTTATCATTTTGAGTCTGTTTTATTTCCCCTCTTTTGTCTTAGTCTTCTTCATCTCTATTATAAGGATTTTTTATTTCAAATATGAAACAAAATAATTTATGCTTTCTTTAAGGATGGAAATCGACAGAAGCTTGACATTTATTGTAAGGGGGGCTAGGAGCTCACCTGTAATTTATTTATATAAATTTATTTATTTATATAAATTTTATTTATATAAATTTACATATGCTTGGCATTTCATGGGAAAGGGCTGGTGGTATTCCTGTCAGATAGGCCAGGGAACCAGCTCAGGATCATCACCCCTCAGAAAGACCACTTTCCTGTCTCCCCACCATGTGCACACTTATCAGAACAGAAGATGAATTCCCACTTTGCCTATTCCACCTCTCAGCACTCTGCTTTGAATCCTTTTCCCCATTCCCCAGAGGATTTATAAAGCTACCATAATCACACATGACCTTTGCTTTTGGATACTCCTGTTTCCAACGCGTGACATGGTTCTGGTGGATATTAACAGTGTGATTGGAATGATTCCCTGTAACATCATTATGGACAGTTTATTTGTTCAGCACATCAAGTGAGTGTTCAGCTCCCTCTGATTGTGCTCAGAATTGCCAAAACCATTCCAAACATAACAGAGGTCCTAAGCATCCATAGATGCTTCGGTTTTAAGGTGAAGTTACTCTGTCAAGGCTTTCAATCAGAGTTCTGCTAAATATCCTTTGCTTTCTGCCTTTTGGGAGTCAAAACAAATATTTTGGGCTGAGAAGCAAAAAATGAGTGTGTAAATCTTGGATGACCAGGACCGTTTCAGACAAGTCAATGAAAAAATTCCACCTGGCTTTGGCAAAGTAGAGGTGAAGCTGCAAGCCAAGGAAGAGCACAAAGCTATGACAGCTCCTGCCTTCAGAGATTATAAAGGCAGTTCTGCAGGGCTTTTGGCTTTCCTGCTTCATTTAAGAGTCTATATTTGGCAATGGAAAATAGCCCTATTTAGAGAATTTTGTAAACAATGTTTGTTATAGGCAATGAATATTTTCCATCGCCTATATATAGTTATCTGAAGCTCTGATATGTTCAGGTCAAGAGACAAGAAGTAATTTAATTTTCCTTAGGTTTCATGCCACATTGAGCTGTTTTAACTGACCATGGAGAAGCAGTTGTACTCCATGAACCATTTTAATGTGTGTGTCCCTAGAGTACTTTTGGGAACATCTGATTAGCCAAGGTCACATTATTTGTCATCAAATAGCCCTAGGCACTCTGAGGGAAAACCTTTGTAATTCCACATCTCAAATGAGCTGGGTACAACCTCATGAGTTGTTGATTCTCTGTTAGGAAAGGCACCATAGGGACAACCAAACAGACTGTAAACTCTTGGAGTATACAATGCTTCTCTTCTTTTCAATAGTAGCACCTTAAACCTCAGAGTCCAAACTAAAATCCAGGGTACGAGGCACTCTACAAACATGAAACTTTGATTTAGTAAATAGAAAAGACTCAAGGTGGCAGCAAAGTAATTAAACATTTCCACACCATTTTATTGAATTATTAAACTCATTGTGTACGGCATCACTGAGGCAAAAATCAAATGTATTGAGATAATAAAACTATTCATGGGGGCTTTGGTTTCCATCCAGTAACTCATTAAGTACATACAGGTTTCAACTAGAATGTGAAAACAGGGGTTCTTTACTCCTCTTCACACCCCAAAAGTATCCCACTGGAAGGGCCACATGCAATAGGGTCAGAGCAATGAGGAGAGGAGGCAGTGAAGGGAAAATGGTGTTACTCTTCTTAATTATGTATAAATATTCAGAAGAACCATTATTTATTAAACAGTAATTAATAAAACAATGTTGTTTGAGCTACAGAGAATGACAACGTTTTTCACAGCATCATAGAATGCACTGTGTTGGAAGGGACCAACAAGGATCCTTGAATTTCAAGTCCTGGCCCTGCACAAGACACCTGAGGGATACAGGTGGGGAATATCTCCTGAAGCAGAGAATCTTAAGATTTTTTTAAAGTCAAATGCTCCAGGTGCTAAACACACCATGGCAGCAAAATGCATTCCCAACAGCAAAATGCTTTAGAATTTTTCCTCTCATCCTTTACCCTGTCCTGCTTTTCAAGCCAAGTTTTTTGAGACTTTCTAATGCTGAGTCTCTTTGGTGATCTGCACCTGAATCCGCTGGAATCTCAGGGATTATGGAATTGCATCATTTGGAGACTTCTACTAAAATTTAATTGTATTATTAATATATTGTGTGTGAAGATCAAAGATATTCAGTTAGCCAGTAAAGCAATAGTTTCATCTACAGTGACCTGTGGTGCTGAATCTCCTCTATCACATGCCAAGGCTCAACTGTGGCAAACACTTTCAAGGAGAAATTCAAGATGTTTTTGTTTCTTCCTAATTCTACTCCGTGTGTTGCTCCAGGCATTGCGTGTGTAGGAGATGTAAGGATTTGCTATTTCCTCTCTTGCCTAACTCTGTGGTGGTTTTAAGGTTTACTTAAGGACATGCTGACCAGTCAGAAAAGATTGTTTGAGTTAAATTTTGTCAAGGTGCCCAGAGTCTTCCAGAGCAGTGGAAGGGAGGGGGACAGAGAAAGAGACACTTATTATTTGCACGTGCACTCACAGCTCCTCTCTGTCGTTTCATGTCTGAAATGGGCATATGTTTTCCTGGAATTAACTCAGATCCTTTGGACATGAGGCTTTGGGGTGGGCAAATAACTTGAGCTGAAAACATCACTGAGCTGTCAACCATGTGTAAACATGGAGGATCCCACCATTGGCTGGATGATCTCCAATTTATCCTGAATTCTCTGCATCTTGCAGGTTGTTCTTGAGAACTATCCATTGCTCCCACACATGAACTATCCAACCTCCTGGACTTGTCTAGGTATCAGAAATATGCTGCATTTTTCCTGCAGCATCAAGCAGTCAGAACAGACTCTTGCCTGAGGATGCACACAGATCCATCTACATTGAACTTCCAGAACAGCACGCTTAAAATATAATAATGGTCACCTCAGTGGGATCCTGGGACAATCACCAGGATCAAAGAGTTGTCCCTGGCATGAGCTGGTGGGGCATAAAAAAAGTAAAGCAATCAAACTGCAATTTCTTGTAAAGGCCGAATATGAATCTCTGACCACCTGGAAGAGACAATAATGAATCCCCTTGAAATCCTGGCCAAGGCAGTGCATTGAGGCAAGGGGAACATACCTGCCTCATTCTTCCCTGAACAGGGAAGTAAACTTCATTATTTTTCCCCTAGAAATTGTAGTGGAAACACCCCAAATTACTAATTCTAGCTCATGCCTTCAGCAGGTGAAAAGCAGCAGTAATGGGAGCAGCAAAGTGAGAGTGAATTTCTGATAGAGCAGTGACAAGATGGATGAACTTTTCCCAGTCACGTTTCACCTCCCAGCTCAGTTCCCCACCCATGAAGTGAGAAGAGGATGATGTACAATTTAGAAAAGCTGTGGTAGATCTGGCCATGGCTACATGGCTGCTGAGGACAGGGTCTGGCACAAGCATCAGCTGATCCTTTAGAAGGCAATTCTCACAATCTCCAAAATAAGACATCAAGAGAGATGAGAAACTCCTGCTTCCCTTTATCAGGCAATTCAGTGACACTAAAAATCCTTTAACACTGAGAAGGACTGCAGCTCTGGACAGGTTTAAAAAAAAGATGAAAGCAAGCACAGCCACATGGAAACACAAATGACATCCGTTCAGAATTAGCTCTGCCCCTTTTATCTTCCTAAGAAGCCACTCTGAACTCCAACCTTTGGATTCTCTCGAGGCATTAGCTTTTCATTAGTAATGAATGGCTGATCGCATTATGACAGACAAATGATGGGCAGCAGGAGGGTTTACCAACATGCCTTGCACTCCCACAGTCACTGAGGGGGAGGTCTAATGAGCCAATAACCTGCTGCAACTTTCTACATATTTCCTGTAATTGAGAACTCTTCTGTACTTTGTCTGGAATGCAGATGCCTGTCAGTCACGGGGTCATAAATAGGATTAGGAGCTGTCTCTGAAAAGGCAGGCAACCAGCTTTCAATGCTCAGTTGAAAATACAGATGTTTTCTGCCTGCATGGTTGTTAGGCAGTGGGATCTCCACCTCTGTTTCAGAAGGCTTGACTGATGGCTCTGCCCTGAGGCCCCAGGCTCACAACTGGTGCTGATTCTATTAGGAGTGCAGACCCCTACTAATTTTTGCTTTTGCAATCAGCTACAAGATAGAGGCATTAAAAATACCCTGAGAAATCTGATAAAATTATACAGTCTTCTGAGAATTTTCACCTCCTCCATCCCAGCTATAGCTGCTGTGTGTGACAGAAATGTCTGAAAAAATAAAATTTACTAATATTTAGTTAGATTTCTTAGTGACACTGACCAATACATTCATTTCACCGGTGCAGTTAAAAAAATTTTTAAAAAGTTGTTCACCAAAAAAGGGGGCATTTTGCTTTGAGGTTTTGTATGTGCGTTTAAGGATTTTTTTTAATGCAGAGTCTAATTACAGGCTGAATTGCTTGTGCAGAGGCTGCGAAACTTGTATAACTTTTGCCAAATGACCACTTATGGCAACCAGTAGACTCTGCCTCTCAGCTTTGCTGTTTTTCTGCTTGTCCCTTCCCTTCCATATCTATAATAGAACTTACTTCTCTTGTTAGTAGAAGCTGTTCCTCTTGTCAGGAAATCTTGTTTTAGGGATGTCACAAAGAGCTTTAAGATGCCCATCAGGATGATGGCTGGTGAACCACTTCAGAAACATGCAGCAACAGTCCTTCCCCCAAAAAGTACTTCCAGCCACAACAGCTAGGATACAAAAAGTGTAAATAGGATGGGAGCTGCTGCAGTGAGGCAACTTCCTCAAGGTCACAGAGGAGATCAGAACAGGAATAAAACCTTCACCTCCCACGCCTCTCTGCTGGGCTCGACTTTTCTTTAGTATAAAGAAGCCAGTGTTGAAGTTTATTGGTTTCATCTAAGGCAAATTCCACTGGATCTCACCATAATGGAGGTAGGGAGAGGGGAGAGATCCAGTTTAATCAGTTTACCAAAGTTTGCAAAACCTTTGCACAGAATGCAGCTGAGTATAAAATCATTCCATTTCAGCAGCTTTGTCACGATATGCAAACCAAATGGAAGTCTATGTATTACATGATTAAATGTGCTCTAGATGAGCAGGGAGCCATCACCAAAATCACCCAAAGCAATGATGAGAGAAGTCATTGTCTCCCATTCATCTCTGCTAAGGTCACAAAAGGCTCCACAGAGATAAGGGGATGTGGTCAGTGCCCTGAGAGGCTGACACCCTAATTACAGCCAGGACAAAGGGCCAGGGGATAAAGCACGAGGCAGGGTAAGGGGATGACATGGGGTGATGAGGATGAGGCCACGAGGTTACTTAGCAGAGTGGTGATGAACAAGGCTGCCCGTGTCTCCTGCTAGCACTGAGCTGATCCTGCTGCAGCCAAGGTTCTGCCTCTTTGGGGGTAGCATTGTGAAGTGACCATACCCAAATGCACCCTTTTGCCAGAGGACACAGAAAAATGCTTCAGAGGAATGTCTCGTTCTGCTCAACAGTGCTCCTGTATTCTGAGATCATTGCCTGTCTCCGAATCCCAGCCAATCCCTCTGTTTCACACACAGATATATATTGCATTTACAGTACAAAAGTAGGTTCTACCTAAATTCCAGCTCTGCTTGTATATTTCATTTCCAAACAGCTTATCACCCTCAGCACAAATCCATATATTTAGTTAAAATATAAGTAAACATGTTGGGTTGGCAGCTGAGAGAGGATATGGGTATTACTGTAAACTTATCCTTGTTTTTCCCTTGTTACATTTTAGATTATGAAACACAAGCCTATTCAAATTTTGGAATCTGAGATACTTGATGAGTTTCCTTGAAAGGAAAGAAAAGATTTGCAAGAAAAGTTTTCTGACTTTTCTCCTCACACTGGCCTTCTGCAATGTCTGATGCAGCATCTTTCAAACTGCCATGAAGAATGGTTATGATTTGTCCTATAGCTAAGCAAAAAATTCTACCAAGGATGCAACAATCAGGAAAAACCTCATTCAGTTCAATGTGGTGCTTCTCTGTCTTCCCTTGACATTTCATTTCCCTCAGCAACATCTTTGATCAATGAATTCCACTTGTCATACACATTCATATAGGAAAAAGGGAATATTAAATTAGTAGGGGACATGAAGCTCTTCATGTGAAGAGATTTACCTCACCACTAGGTGTTTCAACACACAATTAACAGCAGTGAAGGTCTAAGACATGTCCAGGAATTATTTTTATGTTGCCAGTAGCAGAATGGGATTGACATTTCAACACCTCAGCTTTGATTCTTATCTCAAGGCAAGGAGATCAGTACCAGTCCCACCTTCAGACGTGTCAATTCTCATTGCCAGGTTCTCAAATTTCCCCAAATTTCAACTTTTTTTTCTTTCCTTTCCTGGGCTCCCAGAGCCATGAAGACACTGAGAGTCTGTTACTTTGGGTCTGCCAAAGCCCAATTTTTACCTCTTGGGTTAAAGCATCTGTGGAGCAAATAGATGTCATATGTGTCCAGTCACTTTGTGACCACAGTAGCACCTAGAGATAATGACTGATAAATGCATAAAAACATTTAGATGCCTAGGCTTTTCCCTAAGGAGATTTTTAGACAAACATTAAAATTCCTCCTTCCATCTCTGCTGCAAAGCTGGATTTGCTGCAGCAGAATCAGCCTAACAGAGAAACAGTGCTCATCATTCCCATATATTTCACATTCCCTGTTGTGTTAGGTCTCAAATTTCTAATCTTGCAGGGCTTTTCTTTTTTTTTGCTTTCTTCCACCTCTCTAGCCTTCCTTTCTCTCTCTTCCTGTGACAGAAGCATTCCGTAATTTCTAGACTGCAAGGCAGTAAAATTCAGCTTGGGGCAGCATTGCCAAGAAGCTGTCAGCTGACTCAAACTGGAAAATGCCATTTAAAGCACTGTTGAGCAAAAAGGAGAGACCAACAATTCAATTTTGTTGCCTTATGTACTTATCTCTGTCCATTTGTGCTCACCAAGCAGAGCTGAGCTCACTCCCTGCTGTCCCCAAAGAAAGGCACAGGTCCCCCACAGGACTTGTGACAAATCAGACAGACCCATGAGGATCTTTCCAACAGCCCAGAACATCTCTGGGAAGCAGGACTTGTTTGTACGGGGGATGAGTGAAATGATCCTCAGTTGATTCTCTTCACTTCCCATAACAGCAAGGTGTGAGCCTGTGCTTGCCATGCCAATGTCTCAGCTATAAACCACAGAGCACAAGAGGACCCCTGCAGAAATACTCCTTTAGAAGAGATTCTTTCTTTATTTTTGTCACATAGACAACGGAAATTTAGTGACTCAAACACCAACAGGGATGGGCCAAGGTAAAAATTGGTAGTAGTCACCAAAGCTGTGTCATGAAAGTACATGAAAGAGTATGTGAGGACAAAGGGGGAATTAATAATTTATGTATTGGAATAGGAACAGGACCCAGGGGCAGTGCAGCTCTTTCAGCAGTCCTGCATGTGTTCTTGAACTATCTGTACCAAGAGAATGGCAAATATTTAATGCATTAAGTCTTCAGAGGACTGAAGGTGACACAGACCTCACTGTCCTTCCTGGCTTCCAGGCAATACGTTTTCAGAATCAGAAGTTCTGCCTGATGTCAGCCCTGCCCAGCTGCAGACACAGTTAGAATCTCTCTTACAAGATTTTCCTGAATGTGAACATGCACCCTGACAGGGGATGGCTCCCACGTTTTCAGCTTTCTTTCCTGTGAAACCTGTGGAAACCCCCACTACCCATCTAGAGGCACCTGGGACATCAATGATATCAGTGCTGATGCTCAAGAACAGCAGGAGTGTCTGCAGGGAGCAGGGTGTTCTCTGTCATCTCAGAGCCATGAGGAAAATGCATCCATCCACAGACCTCTCAAGTGGTCACACTCTGGGGCTCTACAATCATCTTAGAGAATAATTCTCCCCCTAGAGAAAGAGACCATCCAAAAAATCACAGAACCACCCAAGCACAATATGCCATGTTTCACGTTGCCAGAGGGAAAACAGGGAAGTCAGATCACAGGCTGGTTCTGTCATGCTTCTTTCTAATCACTGGAGCCAAGGGAAATATATTCTTATTGCATTAAAGAAGCACACTGCTTGTGCTCCAGTGCAAAATGGGATTGACACTAGAGGAATGCTTTCCTAACATTATTTGTGCCTCTCTCTCAGCCTCTTTCCCTCTGCTGTTCCCAAATAAATGCTGAACTGAAATAATTTGTTGTTCCCAATATCTGTGTGCTTCCATTTGGAGCTGGCTGGGACTCTTGCACCCAGGACTGCATCATATTCTTGTACTTACAATTTCCTATTAAGGGAAAAAAACAACACTATTTTGTTTTTCAGTAATCCCAAAAGCTTTTTTCTGTAAATTCATGCAAGGACTTTGTTTGTTTATGAGCAAACACACTCCTAGATAAAGATCACTGCTGCCAGAGAAAAAGTGAAAAATTTATCCAAAAATGGGAGTATCACTTGGGGACCTCCACTTCACTGGCACTAAGATGTAAACACTGAAGACTTTTAAAGCAAGTAGTTTTGGAAAAGGCTGAATGAGTCCCTGACAGGTAAAATGAGCAGATAAAAAGCACAATGTCCCACATTTGAGTGGGACAGATGAGTTTTATAGAACAGTATTAAGTTTATGAGCTTCTGAAAAATCCAAAATCTAAGATCATTCTAACTGTTCACCTGGCCAGGTATTCTTCTGATCATTTAAAAAAGATAAAGTGATATAAAATAGCAGCAAAAGATACTGCGTTGTCCATGCCTTACATCTAAGAAAGCACATTTTGCAGAGCACTCACACAATTTTCCTTTCTGGAACTCTGGTGGATCTGCACTTAAGCACTCTCAAGTGGATGAAAATTGGATGAAGTACTACAACTAATGGGCAAAAAAATATATCTGGCTCTGTTTCAAGCTGAGAAGCAGCCTGTAATTATTCACCAGAAAGGAGCCAGTGTTCAGCTAGGGCTAGCTAATTCTCCGATTAATTAAATGTAACGTACATTAATATTGTCTGTCCACTTAGCATGCAGTCAGATTTTGATCTTGTCTGCAAGATTTCCCACATCTGCACCACTGCCTTTTGTTTCCTTTTTGTCCCTGGCTACACTGAGAGCTGGTAAATTAGAGGGGAGGAACAGCTCAAGAGACACAAGCAGTTCTGTACCAGTCTGTGCTGGCCACCTGGCACCTGTTTCCCTCCTTAGTTTCAACTTGGGTCACTTTACAGAGCCATAATCTGCCTGTATCTGGGGGAGGCTGCTGCTTGTGGGTGGCTGGGAAGACAAGACTGTAACTCAGAAGGACAAAATCTTGCAGTTGTTTGAAGGATGGAAGGCCAGGCCTTTATCCTGCTTCAAAGACGATGGCTTTGAATGGAAACTCAACTTCTCATTCTAAATATTCCTTTGAACTGAGGAATGACAAGCATAGTCTGTTCCTAAAAATAACATCCTTTTATATTTATTTCTTTTTCAAGTCCTGAAGAAATCTATTTCTGCCCGAACCTGGTATCTCCTTCATATTTTAGCATTGAAAATTCTTTTATCATAAACTCAGGTTCAGGAAAGAAAAGATGGAATCAATCTCATTGAGATGAATTCCTGGATGAGTATTTCTACTGACTTTTTTTTACCTCCTTCATTTCTGCTCTGAGTCGAAGGCAGTGTCCTCATTGTCTCTTTTTTTCACTGCCCTCTGGTTCATGGTGAAGATGGGGTCTCACAGACAAGTACAGGAGAATTTTGGGAGGAAACTAACCTGGAAGAGCCAGGATGAAACCCTGGACAACCTGAAATGTGAAATATATCCCTTCCCATGGCAGGGGTTTGGAATGAGATGATATTTAAGGTCCCTTTCAACCCAAACTATTTTATGATTCTATGAGGAGTTTCTGACTGCAGAAGGAAAATTATGAAAATGGCCTATTTAGAAAAGTGTTCTACAGAAAATATTTTATTAATGTGTTAATATAAATTTTTTATATATATATATATGATAACAGCCTTCAAATGCTTCAAGCATGTTTGTGTTATTGCAAAATTGGCAGCTTCTGTGGTATCTGAATGTTCTGAATGGCCACATGGTCAAAATCTTGAAGCTCCAGTGCGTAATAAAATGTCATCCCCTTCACGAGCAGCTCTGCGTAAGCAAGGCCTATTTTTTTCTCATCTCTGTAGTATGTTTTTAAGAAAATATGATGGTTAATTGAAAATAGATATTTTTTCCATATGGCCTGGAACAAAGTTTTGGATAAACAGAAGACTGAACCGTCTGGAAACAACAGATGGCAGTGTTTTAAAGACGAAGAGATGAAAGCTTGGATAACCAGTGCTGGATATCAGCAGGGACAGGATGGAGGCAGCGCACTTACATCTGGGAATTCAGCTCTACCATATTTGGGACAGACATGTGGTCCAAGGAGAGCCTGTTTTTTAAAATGAAAAGGAAGAATGTGAGCTACCTGTCATACTCCAGCAGCCAGATACAAGGTCTCCTAGTATTTAATCTCAACAGTATCAATTATGGCCATAAATAATGTCCCTGGAGCAGCTAGCAAGTGAAGAAGAGTTTATATCACCAGTGCAAAAGCTTAACCTCTTTCTCTTATTGATTTACTTAAAATCCTGGGAGAACCATTCTGAAGAGAACAGGGATGGAAAATGTAAAAAGAACATTAAAAGTTTTGAATGCATCTGGTAATTGTGGTACGTTAAAAAAAAACAACAAATAAATAAACAAATTAATAACCTACCCCATCCCTTTAGAGGTACCACATTTTTCTCTGACTACTTACCATGTTATATCACATATCTGCCATACATTTAGTCATAATTAAAAGGCCTACTCCTGAAAGCTGAGATGAATGTAGATTCATTTTTTTTACTCTTTTGAGTAATATCTCTCATGGCAAAGGGAAAGTTTGTCCCAATTTCTGTAGCAAGCCGTGTTAATATTAAAAGGTGATTCTAAGCCAGCACAAGGACTGGCTAGAATAGCACTTCCTTCCCTCACTACAATGCTCAGCACCATTTCTGAATAATTTTTTGGCGGGAGATACCCAACACGTTACAGAGAAACTTCTAAGGCAGAGAAGGAATCAGCCTTTAATATTTCTCTCTGATAACCTGTATTTAGTTTTGGAGATGGAAGAATTCAACAAATTGCGCTGTCCCCCAGTGCCACCTACAACAGCCCTGCCAACCCACCTGCAGACACCCAGTTCTGCTGAGCAGGTAACACTCCAAATCCTTCCCTCAGATGCACTGACATCAGGATTCCAGGAATAACACAAGGCAGATGTGCAAAGGGGAAGGGAAAAAAATCCCTGTGTGCCTTTTTGCACTTCCTTCATCTCAGTAATGCAGGATAGCTCTGTTTCTGTCTCAGCTGGGAAAGGCTGGACACAAATTATCCTTTGAGCTTTGTCTCCCTTGACAGAGGCAGAAACAAAACTGTTGTGTTAGTAGTATTTCTGGACCTCACCCTTTTTTTTTTTTTTTTTTTTTTTTTTTTTTTTTTTTTAAATGCATGGCTTTTTTGATTGTTACAGTAGGTTTATGACAACTTTTGTTCATGTGTTACTGATATAAGCTCCCAAAGCTCCTCCCAGCTTCACATAGCTTTGAGTCTGGAAATTGCACAAACGAGGGATACACACAAGCACATACTGAAAAAAACACCCTTCCTGAACAGTGTTGAGAAATTCAGGTTTACTGTTACTAGCAAATTGTACTGAGGATAGAGGCAAATTTTGTGTTTTAATAGAAACTTGTGCACAGTGTCATATCAGAACCTCTTCTGCATTTAATGCTCACAACAGTCATTTAAATCTCTCCTCTTGTTGTTTTGTCTCATTTCCAGAGCTGGAGTTATCCATCAGAACTTCCTGAAATTTCCCTGGGTTTTACACAGGAAGGGAGCAGGAGCACATGGGGAGTGCCTCAGCAGTGACAGCACAGGATCTGGAATTTCTTATTGGATCTTGAAGGACCTGCTCCCACCTCTGCTTTGGTGATTGGTGCCAGAGTCTGAGAGGGCAGAGCAGGTGGCCACTCCAAGGGGGATGTCTGGTCTTCACATCCACGTCTGTGCTGAGAACCCACATGTAGCTGCTGGAATGAAAACCCAGCAGGCTTTAGGAAACCCTTGGCAACAGCACTGCAAGGGCAGAGGATCCCCTGGGCTGCCTGAATGGTTTGGCTGTGACTAATAGATTTTCCCGGGATCACAGTAAAGATGTTAGTTGTATCTCTGTTTAAAAGGAGCAGAAAAATCCCCCAGCAAGTGCAGACATCTTGCCAGTAGAGATGAAACATCTAAAATTTTTATCAGGAATCAAAGAGATGTTTCCTCTTTCTAACAGGTGAAATCAGCCCCTTGGAGTCAAAGGAGTCACACCACCAACAAAAAAAATCAATTATAGGATAAGGCAGGACACAAACATCAGGATTTAGAGTGTAATGCTGCTCAAATGACACACGGGCTTTGCTTAAGCATGCACTAGATCTCCCTTTATCCACTAATTGTGCAATTCATTCAAAAGAACAACCAGATTGGTTTCATCTGTTGCATATTGTATGGGCCAAACCCCAGGAAAATATTTCCCTTGGCTCATCCCAAGAAAAACATTCACACACGCTGTTTATTTTGATATTTTCAAATACTACTTTTATCTTATGTTTAAGCTAGATATTCCTTCGAACTTGGTCTTCTGATTCCTTGTCCCTTTGGTATCACTTAATTAGACCTGGTGACTAATTCAAAAGGAATTATTTATTTAACAAATCCCATCCTTTTCCATCATAAAGCATCTACAAGAAAAACACTTCCTTCTCCCCCCACTCCCCCCCACCAAATTGGTGCTAATTAAAAATTATTTACAGGCATTCAGAGCAGAATTCTTTGCCCTTGTGCTTCTTTGAGGTGCACCATCTCTGCAAGGATGTGCCTTGTGGGGCAGTGATGCCTGAGTGCCTGACATGGGCAACTCTGTGACAGTTTGGAATGGAAAATGTTTATGTCCAGACACAGATTCTCTGCAAATATAGACTAATTAACAGTGCCAGACATCTCTCTGCACTAGCTTCCATCACTATTGTGCTTCCCCAGGCCCAGGCAGAGGGCCTGGTCCTGTGCAGCTCAGGAAGGGTTCCTGTAGTTGTTTGTCGGGACGGTTGTTTGTCCGAGCAATGGCAAGGGACAGCTGTGAAATGCTGTGTGAGCACAGCCTCTCGATCCCTGGCTCCCTTCCTTCTCTGGCTCCAGCTCTCTTCACTCCCATCTCTTGTCCTCTTACTGGAGGGAGAGAAAGTGGAGAGGGGAGCTGGGTTTACCTCTTCACATCAGGTGCCCACCCTCCTCCTCTTGCCCCTGCAGTGTTTGAGTGGTGTGTGCCTGAACATGCACCTGCAGCGAGGGGTGGTAGGTGGGAACATCCCTGTCCTTTCTCTTGGTTGCCCTGTACCCCCTGCTCAAGACACACACCTCAGCTCCCTCTCTGCTCCTGGCTGACCTGCTGCAGGACCACCAGAGAACAGCAGACCTCCGGGGAACATCTGAGAAGAGGCTTCTTTTGTTGGACACGAGTGAATAATTGCTTTTGAACCTGATAAGGGAGAATTAATGGGTAGAAAAACTGGCAGATTTTTGTTTCTTCTAGGGGTTTTTTGTCGTTTTTTGGGTATTTTTTTTAATCAAAAGAAAGAGAAGCTAGGGAACCATACAAACCTGCTGGGGTTACCTGCAGCAGGAAGAACCACTACAGTCTATAATGCACTACAGGCAGAGATGCTCCCCTACCAAAGGCTGACATGACATTGCAAATGGCAGCTGGGCACCCTAAAGCTGAGGCAGCCCCAGAAACATGTCACAGAAAGGAGGGGAATAAAAGAATGACCAACAGCAGCATTTGCTGCTGCCCCTGGGATGGTGTCCTAGGTTACAATTCAAAGATGTATTCTACTCCCATCCTCAAGAGCTGTTGAAACCAGGAGGGGCATTGTTTTGTCTTATTCCTGTTAATGGGCCCATCAATGCCTTTCCCATGGCTCAGAGATAACGCCCTCCAGGAGCCATTTCTGTTTAATGGACAATCAAGGACTCACTGCACAACTCACAGAATGATATCAGTCCATTGTGAGATGCTCCACCCAGTGGGGAGGAGCTAAGCATCCCCACCTGGATATAATCTGGGTTTGGGACAGAACAAGCTGTCTTTATTGACTGGTTTCCAGAAGAGCAGCTACCTTTTCCACTGGATCTTCAGAGGAAGACTATACCTGTCAACAGGATCACTGCTCCAACAGAGCCACATCTGCCACTCTAGGTGGACTGCAGCCACCAGTCCAGCTGGACTGCTGCCAACACCCTGACCAACAGAGTTTCAGGTTGTATTCTGACTCTGTCAGTGTTTTTTCCTTTTGTATTATTACATATGATTTGGGATTTTTTTTTTTTTTCCTTTCCCTAATAAATTGTATTTCTGACTTGGAGTCTCACTGGTTTTGCTTTCAAACCAGAACAGATGGGAACCTCAGCACAGGAATCACTTATACCTTCCACTAGCCCAGCTTGCTCAGAGCCCCATCTAGCCAGGCCAGGAACACTGCCAGGGATGGGGCAGCCACAGCTGTTCTGTGCAACCTGTGCCAGGGCCTCAGCACCCCCACAGGGAAGAATTCCTTCCTGATATCCAAGCTAAACCTGCTGTCTCTCAGTGTGAAACCATTCCCTGTTGTGCTGTCACTCCAGGCTCCTGTCAATACTCTCCATCTTTCATCTAGGTTCCCTTCAGGCACTGGAAGGCCTCAGTTACACCACAGGGCTTGGGATGAGATTATCTTTAAGGTCCCCTCCTACCCAAACCATTCAGTGATTTCCACGATGTGTGTGCCCCACCTGAGTCACTGATCAGAGTCTGCCCAGCTTCAAGGCAGCCTTGCAGGCAGGTACCAGCACCAGCATCTCATCCCAGCCAGGTCCTACACATGGTAAATATAGACATACAGCTCTGCCAAAAATGCCTTTCAAAAAGCAGACACTTCTAAAGGAATTTAGCATATTTGTAATAGTTTTCATGGGGCTTGGGTGTTTTTTTCCTATATGATTTTAAAAGGAAATTGACCTATATTTTCAGAATAACTTTGTCAGCCCAATTTTGGCAAAGGGACTGAGGAAGTCACAGAGAGATGAAGCTGAGAAGCAAAGCCAAGCAGATCATTGCTGTCAAAAAACTCCTGTGGAAATTGCCTCTAAAATACCTGCCAGTGGGGTGACCACACAGGGCTTGGAGATGGTCCCGCACGGCTGAGTCTCAGCCTTGGGAGTTAGGGAAGGAGCAAGAAGAAAAATATCTGACTTCCCCTGAGCCTGGAAGTGTGAGCAGAGGAAGGAGCGGTGCTCCCAGATGTTCCCTTTTCCCTTCAGCTGGGTGTCACAGATTTCCTGGGATGATGACAGGATGCAGACCTCACGGATGTTGCTGCTTGTCTGCCGGAGGCTTCTGTGATAAATAGGTCCAGTGGAAAAAAAAAAAAAAAATCACTGATTTCAGCATGACCTCCTCTCATTCTTTTCCACCAAACAAGGGGGGTGTGTTTTGGTGGTGGGTTTTATTTGGATTTTTAGAAGCTGTTACCTTTTTTAGAAGATTCTACTTGCATGAAAGGGAAAATAAAAAATTATTATAATTTAAAAAGTCATTTAGTCCCAAATGAAGAACTTGACCTTATTTTGGCTCCTGAGGTGCTGCGGTGTCCCCCAGGAGCTGGGGCTCAGCTGGTTTGTGCCTGTACAGGGCATGTGATCCCTGCCATGACACACAAACTGATAATAAACAATACAACATGCAGCACACGCAGAGTCAGAGGAGACAGGCAGTGAGAAATAAGAGGCTGGAGATCATATGGGAGATGTAAAGCTTGTCTCTTTTAATACTTCTTCACAGCATTAGCTTTTGCTGAAGAATTAAGCTGCCGTAATCTCCACTAAAGCCAAGAGAATAACAAGCCAGTTATAATTAATCTATTTTCTCGGCTTTGGAGAAAATCCCAAGTTATTTTTCTTCAGCTACTAAGCCAATTCCAAGTAAAAACTCCTGTCAGTGTGAGTTAGGTGAAGAGTATTCCAGACTGAACTTGAAGCCATGGAGTAGCTTTCAGAGTGCTTTCTCCTCTGATGCTTTGTAGCTTGTTCTGTGAACCTGTGTGCAGTTCATGTCCTGCCCCATGAACACGTTGGATGTGATGATTTTATTGGTCCTTTCCACCCTAAATGATTCTATGGCTCAATACCCACCTCCTCTGATTGAGTGCCCTGGGTATGTGGCATTGCTTTCCTTCTGCTTTCTTGCTCCATCTACTGGAACCAGTTCTACATGTCATTGGAATGAACAAAGTATGTCAGGGATATATTTATTTATTCTTGTCAGAAAAAAAATGAAAAAAAAAAGAAAGAAACTCCTTAATCCTGTCTTTACTGTTGATTTATTTTGGTTTTATAGCTAAGTCCACATTTTGTAAACTAAATCTTCCCCTTTTTCAGGCTCTTAATCAGTTCTGGCAGTGAGAATACAATTCTAGATCCAAATATCCTCACAGGGCTATGTCCTTACTGACCTTCTGTGTTTCCAAACTCTTATGAAAATATGTTGTTGTATCTCAAAAGATTAGATGTAGCAAAATAACAACAAAAACAAGTCAAAACCCTCTCCTAGTATCAACAGAGAACATTTTGTTGAATTTAGTTGAGATTTGAGTTGTACAAGTCCTATATAGCTGTTGTGTTAAAAATAATGATCATCTGATAAAAGCTTCATAATAGATGGGAGAAAAACTAAAAACTAGATGCCAGAGGAAAGCTTAAACCACACCTGTAAGATAGAATATAAGAATACTGTCATGTTTGTTTGACCCTTATTTAAAGTGGCTACTGGAAAAGCTCTGGGAAAAGAATCCTCTTAAGAATTAGCTCATTAGGAGAGGACTCTCTGTTTAAGTGCTGGGCAGAAAATGTTAGAAGATCTCTGTGTATTTGTGAAAGGATTTTGCTTGGATTTCTTCTGCCTTTTGTGCTTAAAGTGCATCGGGAAAATCAGGAGTCACTGCAGAAATGGACTTCACTTTGAGGGGCAGATTCAAGCAGGGCTGTGATTTCTTCCTGTGAATTCCCTTTAAGCAGAGAACAGCTTCCTCCAGAAAAGAATGAGCCTGTGGTCTGGAATAAGACACTGGGAGTCTCTGACATACCAGTAAATATTGTGCACAGCCCCTCATTATCCCCAGAGCTTTATGGAGCTCCTCCCTCCTTGCCCATTTCCACCTTCCTACCTAGCTTCCTTCTGGTCCTAAAGGCACAACATTCACTGTCTTTCCCAAAAATGCATGATTCAGTTGGAGGGCTGCAGTAGCCTTTCCAAGCTGATGGATCACATTGGTTCCCTATTAATTGCATCCCTGAAGTTACTGAAATCAGACACTACAATGTTAGATAACAGGGAGCCTTGTATAAGGATTGGTATCTGTGACATAAACTGCACAGATTTAACCAGATGGTGGATCAATATTCCTTATATATTTAAATTCAAGGATGATAGCTTTCAAAAGTGACTAACAGTTGTGTCTGCCTTAAGTCCTTCCCACATGGAAGCGCAGTTCTGAAAATCAAGTTCACTAAAGGCAGCCCTAACATCAGGAGGAATGCAGATGAAATTTTCCAGCCAGTTTGGAGGGTGATCCCATCTCTGGAAAATGCAGGGTGAAATCCCAAACTGTTGGCAGTGCACATATTCCACAGTGGGACTCACTGAAGGCCACAGCAATGGAAGTTTGCTGGGAATGCATATTTTTCCACTGCTATCCCAATTTCTCTACCTAACTGGTTAAAAGCTGCACACGGGATTGAATAGAGAAAAAAAAACCCCTCAGCTCAAGGGGATACTGAAGCCAAAAGAAGGACTTCCACTGATTCCAGTGAGGTTTGAATCTGCCTTGCCTCAGGTGCCTGCATTAGAGACACATTTAATCCTTTGATAGTAATCATTTTGCTCATTAAAGTTGTATCTGTGGAACCAGGAGTGGTTTGGAAACACTGTGAATAGAGGACTTGTTTTTAGTGAGAGTCCTAAGAATCAGGAAAAATAAAGCTGCAGGATTGTGTCAACAAGCAACTGAAAATACACAAAAATAAAAAATATTTAATTAGATCATTATGCACAAATAAAGAGTATTATCAGTCTGTCTCAGCAGTTGTTATGGAATCTGGTTGATTTTAACAATTCCTCAGGGAGTGGGAAAGAGGCAGCAAGGCAGCCTGCTAATTAATGCAGCCATTAATAATTGAATAATCAATTAATAATTGAATACATTTGCAGATGATGGGTAAAAGATGGAAACTGCAGGGAATATTCAGAGTTTTGGTAGTACTGGGGGATCTAAGACAGATTAAAACACATTTAGTAAAAAACTCATGCAGACCTTTCCTTGAAAAAGATGCATGTGGTGCATACACACTCTGTACTAATATTTTTGCTAAAAATATTCTTCAGCCTCCATTGTCTGTAGGCCTTTCAGATGAACCATGGACTGGTGGCTCTTGCAAGGTAAGAGCTGGGAGTTCAGGTGTAAATCCTCCTCCTCTCCTAACTTTAAATGCAATTCTACTGTTGTATCTGAAATTTTGTGTTCCTGGACCCACAAGACATCCAGTACAAGGTGTGCAGGAATTTACCTACAAAGAACAGCTTACAAACAAAACTGGTTTATATTTTCTTTTCAAAAGCAAAATAATTAGACCAGACGGGGAACAGAGAGACCATCTGTGGTTAATTAAAGGGTGAGACTGCAGAGCAGCAACAGATGTTATATTGCTGTAGTCAGAGGAGTTTATTGCTAACAGTGGTGAATTTTGTGCATGGTGGACTGGGCATTTCCAACCAATTATTTAACAGGCAGACTTCCACAGAGGTCACCTTTTCTTCTTGGAAAAAGGAAGGGTTTGAGTGTCATTAATGTTGCAGGAGTGGTCTAGATAGCAAAGTTTTTTTATATCCTGAGATAAGAACTGAAAAGCCAGTGATACCCATCACAAAGAAAGGTATCTGGGGCTGATGGTTAAAAGAGTGGGCAGGTATGCATGAAGAAGACATGACAGAAAAGGCCAACATTCCCACAGCTTCACTCAGTTCCTGAAAACACCCTTTAAAACTAGAGATAAGCACAGTGAGAGGGTTCACGTGGCTGCGTGGATCAGACTGATCCCCTAACTGATGGCATTTGAGTATGGAGTGACTCTGGAGAAGGGAGCTCCTTCCATCTGGGTCCATTTCTTCTCCTGAATAACTCCTCAAAGCTGTTTGACACTACCCTGCACCACCAGTCCCAGGGAGAGGTTGTGGTAAACAGAGCAGCAAACTCTGGATGTTCTGCTGGACAGGTAAACACACCTCACATTGTCTGATCTGAGAGGCTCACACCCAGCTGGAGCTGGTAACGCTTTATACAAGCCATTCCATTCCTCCTTTTTGCTGCTCCCTATTTGCACTGCTCTGATTAGATATGGAGGTTCAAGTGTTCCTACTGATGAGGCTCCATGCATACTAGAGTTTGGATCTGGAGGTTTGGTACTACCTGTAGCACTCAGTGTGGTGTTAGCTACTCACACACACAGACAAGCTGCTTTTCATTTGTTTGCCTGTTTAGTTGGGTTTTCCACTTTATATCTGGAGTGGTACAAAATGGCTATGAAATTCTGCACTAAATTTCTATACAATTCCTTCTCTGCTTACTTTTTTCCCCTTTCCCCTGCAGAGATTTTAGCTGGTTTTCATTGCTAAAGCAAGGAGTCACAATAGCCCACAAGTTTTGTTACCTTTGTGCCTCTACTTAGGTCCCCATGGAGAGCTCCCCACACACATCTCTTGGAACAGCCATTCTCTTCTTCTGAAGCACAACTTATGGCAAGGGGGAGCTCTGTGGGTGGACTTACAATTATCCTGCTGATAAAAAAGGGACAGATAAAGTCTGGCTTTGTCCAAAAAAGATAAGCTGGAACCTGAGAATGCCTGTATACCTGATCAGTGATCTACAATTACAGCAGCTGATGGGAAGCTGTGTTGGGAGAATCCAGAGGTTGCCATAGAAATGCAACAAAGGCTGCAATCCTCAGGGAGTGCACCTGAGTCAGGTACCAAACATGTAGGAATTCTCAGTGAATGAAACTCTCAAGTTTAAGGGGGAAACAGTGAGTGTATCAGAGATAAAGATAATTGAGCTGCCTGTCGTGTTTGCGATATCAGGGGAGATCCCATCTGGACATCAGCTGGGATTGCTGCCATGCCTCTTTCCCAGCCTTGTTTGGGTGAAATATATAAACCTCAGGAGAACTTGCAGAGCATCAGTGTGCATCTGCTGCCTTCTCTAGTTCCTTGTGCCAGGAAATCTAGAAAAACTTTATCATTTTTGGACCACAGCAAGCATTTCAATTGCTTGTTATGGAAATCCTGTGTAACAACAGCCTAACGAACTCGACTTTGGGATAACATTTTTCTGACTGCTTTGGAGTGACTCACAGTTTTTAAAAAGGTATTTCCTGGGTGGAGGGAGGGTGTACAAAATGGTGCTATTTTAAGGAAACCCTTAATTCTGAATATCCTTCATCACCGTGCAACCTGCGTGCAATCCCTTTCTAAACCCATTTCTGCACACCCTCCCACATTCCTGGAAAAAGGAGAGAAAAAATTATGACAAAAAATATTGATATTTCTACTGTTTAGAAACATATTTTCTCCCCATCAGAGGCTTTTTTGGAGTAAAGAGAATTGATTGAATTTCAAAAAATTATGGTTGCAAAAAACAAGCAAATTCTTCCAAACCCCCAACAGTTTAAAATGCCCAGGTCCAGCAGCAGAGCGTCCTCTTGGTGAAAAAGAGGGAATTGATGCTATTAATATTGACTATCTTAATACATTAGATCATGGAATCCCCAAGAGGGCTTTGTTGGCCTTTTGAAAGTAAAATGAGACATTTTTTTTCGAGGAGATACCATTCCCTCTTTTAAATATTGATCTTACAGGGAAGAAATCAAAGGTTACCATGAGGGAGCCAAAGATTTAAAAAGCAAACAAACAAAAAATCATTCAATCACCTAACAAAATTAAAACAAAACAAAACAAGGACTTTTGACAGGCAAAAAGAGGAAAACATTTGGAGAGGACCAACTTTTTTTCAACAAAGTTAAATATTTGCAATTTTATTCCAGACATTATCTTTTTAAACTCCATTTCTATGTTGAAGGAAAAAAAACCCCAAAAATAAATTTTAAAAATGAAACTCCATGAATTTATGTTTTTCATTTCGCCTCACCCCGGAACAGCTTTCCCATTTTGATGTGCCTTAGTTTGGGCACTGAATGAAAAAAGAAATTATTTTCACACTTCTCATTATGTACCAAAAGCTGTCACAGAGAATATTCTTTTCATCTAAGACATTAGTAAAATCTTAGGCTTCAGAAATATATAAAATAAGATTATGTTAAAGAGCAATCCTGAATAGAATGGCTGAAGCTGAAGCATTTACTTTGGTTTGTATTTTTTCTGGTTTTGAAAGTATTGTTGAAAAGACAAAATGAGAAGAAAACCTTTTGTCCAGACTCTGAATTTCAAGCTGGGTTAGAGAAAAAATCAACAGGAAAAGAAACAGATTTTTAAAGAAAGTTTAATTTTCATTCATGACAGAGTAATGTTGTTCCTTAAATGCTTGTAGGTGAAAGCTTCGTTATTGAATATATTTATCTTCCAGGGAAATGCAGTTCTGCAAAATATTTTACTTTACAGTAAATCACAACAGCAGCAATTTTCGTTACTTTACATTCAGTGTACATGGAGATGCCACATGATTTACATGATTGATTTTCTTGATTCCATTCTCACTCCTTAGCTTTGCACTGGTGGTTCAGTGGCATGATTCTTCTTGACACTGGCTGAATTCCAAGTCTAAGTGAGAGGAGAATCAAATATGCAAAGTTTGGTTTTTAGCTTTTTGTTCAGGACAATGGGTGCTAAGGATCTTCCCTGGTTCTGGCAGCTTCAGCCATTCTGACAGCCTCCCTGCTCACCAGCACATCCATTCCAGCTCCTGCTAAGCAAAGCACAATATATCCATAGATGCAAGTGTCCAGTGATTTAAATTCCTTCTGTTCCCACATCTCCCAGAGCCCCGTGTGCCCTCCAGAGGTGGCACCCTCTGGCAGTGTAGGTTAGGAAGGCACAAAGACTCCTTCAGACTCCACATGTTTGCAAACCCTCTTCTGGCAGCTACAGCCAATGAGACCATGAGGTGTGTGCACTTCTCCATGGTCAGTCCTTCTCCACAGTCAGTCCAACCTGCCCAAGGATAGAGACTAAAGCAGGAGTGCCCCATGCCCCACGGGCATCTGCAGGAGGAGGGATGGTTGCCAGGAGAATTCCTGCCAGAATTCCTGCATGCCTCCCCAGCTCGAATGCATCGTCACCACAGGAACCAGCTACAGCCCCAATACAGCCCTTATCTCACAGCAAAGAAAACTGGAAATGCTGCAGCCCAGAGGGCATTTAAATTGTAACAGAGCCAGTCACATCTGGAGATTCTAAGGAAACAAAAGAGCCTCCCTTTGCTCCCTTCCCTTCTCGTCTCTCTTTCTCTTGTTTTAGGCTCAGAATCACATCATGCAGTAAGCAGAGGCAAGCAAAGGCTGTTGCCTTCCCTCAGGAATCACACCACCGTGTGCTGTGAGCTGAAGGAGGTGAAGCTGCCCTGGGGGCTGCGGTGACACTGGGAGAAGCTGGCAGCCCTGGTCCTTCTGCCTTTGGTCCCACTCCTGTGTTTCCGCTTGTCGTGTGCAATAAAGCTTTCAATCAGCTTCAGCTTTTCATGCTCTTCCTTCAGGAAGAAGTCAACAAGCACGGTCTTCTCCTTTTTGATCTGTTCACTGATGTCCTTGGGGATATCAGGGATCATCCAGTCAACCAGAACACTGAGGAACATCACCAGGTTCTGCAAGCATAGCAGCAGACATGAAGTAAGCATGAAAAATCCAAAATACTCGCACTGGAGCAAAACCAAACCTTTGTTATAGCTATGAGACAGATGTCAAACACATTTTGCTGGTGGTGTGTGGTAGCAAGCAGTTGATTAAGGCTTCATTTCAAGAAACAGCCCAGGTTTGTGCACAGCTACTCCTCAGTGTAGAGGCTGAATTAAACATGTGATTCAGTTAGGTTTAAAATAGGAAAGGACATGGAATCGTCAAATAATCCATGGCCTTAGTAGCTAAACCAGCATTATTCTTTACAGGCATCCAAAGGTGCCCAGTTTTCAACATCCAATTCCTTGATACTGAGTTCAGAATCCATTACTATAAGAACACCTCCAATACCATCAAAAATCCTGAAACACAAGGCAAAGATACCCATGTGTTCCCAGTGTGACCTGCCACACAGTGGACAACTTTCATGGCCATTTGTCCTCAAAGCCTTCTGTCTGCTGACAAGCAGGATTGTTTTTTACACTACCACGCTGTGCAAGCCAAAATCCCAAATCTCAGGTGTCAAGGTGAATACAGGTGCTGCTCATAACATCAAGTAGGAAGCAGACTGGGCAAAAAAGTTTTGCTTGCTTGTGAAATCTATAGATAAGCAATGCTTTAGGGGTTTGTATTGTCATGATAATACTTTCAGAAGTGTGTTGTGTAATGCCTGGAAATGTGTGAGAGCAGTTGGCTGACAGGGCTGCTAGCATGAGCTCTCTGTCCCCATATGAGACAATGGAGCTAATTAACCAGGGAATGTTCTCTGGCAGAGAAGGCAGAGGGTTTGAAGATCAGCAGAACCAATTGCTTTCAAGTGCTTTGCAGCCAGTGGTGGAAAATTACTAAAGGCATGGCAAAGAAGCAGAAGAGGGCAATACAAATCAGGCAACATTCAAGAAACACTTGAGAACACTTGGCAGGTAGGGACAAAAGAAAGGCAGATTTGTAAAAGAGGGATGGGCCCAATTTGGTTGTGGAAGGATCCCAGATCATGGAGGAGGGCAGAAGGAAGCCATTGGAAAGGCAAGCCATGATAGCAAATCCCTTGCTAATGAAATCCTCACATTGGGGACAATTTACTTTTCTCCATTCAAGAAAGTAGCAAAAAACCTTGGACAATTTATTATTTCTGTTTATTTCTTGCTTTGGGTAAAGAACAGCAGTTAACAAGCTTATACAGCATTTATGCACTTTCTACGGGTGGTGCCTCGGAGACTATAAAAGCTGACAAAGTCAACTTAAGCATTCAAAAGGCTGGGGTGTTTTGGGGAACACTGCTAACACCAAGGGCTAAAGAAAGATGTGGGCCTTGCTTTCCACATCTATTGGACGTGGGCTTCTTTGGAACACACATTTTGATCCATCTATGATGATATTTCTGTGTCTGAAAGCAAAGTAACTCATGAGACTTACCTGAAATAGAATCACAAAAGCCAAGCGAGCGGACAAGACTGCCCAGTACTGCTTAGAAAACTCGTACTGGCGTGGGGACCAAGGTGGTTCTCTGTAGTCTTTGAACCTGGAGATGAAAACAGCTCAGTTATCACAGTTCCGGCAATTTTCTCCAGCACCAATTGCTGTGAATAATGCGATTTTCCAATCACAAAACCCAAAGAATCAAATCCTCCAGATGTTCTTACTTCAACCCTTATTATGAAATACAACTTCAGAATTAGAGCTGGACTACCTCCACTGAATTTAACACACTCAGTCTGGTTTTCACAGTTGTAACCAAAATCAGAACATTCTTTTAATGTTTGAAATGTCCAGATTTTAGAGGATTGACAGAAGTCCCCTTTATTTGATAATGTAAATTGGCATAAATGTGCATGGAATAAAATGCTGAAATGAAAGCAGAGAGATAGTCCAAGGCATTTTCAGGCTGAAGGAGATAAACCTGCATTAATTTCACCCAAGACTTGATTAATTTAGGGAATAATTCAGCCCACATAAAATGTGACTCATGCTTTGGTGATTCCTGTCTTTGCATTAACGGAAGGGGGAGCCACGGGGAAGGCACTTCCTAAGTTAACTGTCTAGCCTTGGACAGGATAAAACAGAGCCTTAGTGGTTTGGTGTAAAGACTGTTGCTTTTAGTATTATCATCAATCATTTGGAAGTAAACAACAGGCTAATAAAAATCACAGATGCTCCTAAATTGGAAAGTCTTGCAAATAGCAGGAAACACAGAAAGCAATAAGAATTGGAGACAGGAAACACAATGAGAATAATATAGGGAAATGGAAAATAATTAAAAATAAAACACTTGAAGGATCTTTGAAGGGATAGTGTTTGAAAGTGGAAATAGCCTGGAGCTTGCAGAGGCTAGCAAGTTAGCACAAGTTTGAAATATGGCAGCAGGACAATGTATGACTTGTGGGTGTATCAACAAAAGTCACAATTGTGCTGGGGCAGGGAATTAGCCTTCCTCTGAACAGCCCAGGTAAATCCACACCTGGATTGCTGCATTCAGCCATTCAGCTGTGCACATTCCAGAGGGGTGGAAGTTAAAAAAAAAAAAAAGAAAAAAAAAGGGAAACCAAAGAAAAAGCAACAAATTGAAGGTAGTTCAGGAGAACAGTACAAAGGCTGAGGAGATTGACTCATTGGGAAGATTAAAGAGCAGCACATGTATTGCTCCACTTTGGTAAGTAACAGCCACAGTTGGACATGATAACCATGCGCAAATTGTGCCCTTAGGACTGAAAGGGATAATTTAGTGCTGTTCCCAGTGTTTGACTAGGAGTAATGGGATGAAATTAAGAAAGGGAAAATCTGTTTTGAATACCACAAAACCCGTCCTGACAGTAAGATTCATTAGACTGTGCAAAAGCCTCCGTTGGGGGATAATGGAGAAGGTTCATATATAAAATCTGTCAGCTTCAGTTTGCAGGTGCGCTTGCCAAAATTACCTTCAGGTTCTACCCACATGGTTTTGCATGTTAAATTACACATTTGCAGTCCATGCATCCTGCTGCTCCCCACCCCCAAGAAACTGAGTCTGAAAGCTGGATGTCATTCTGCATGTGCTGCAGCTTCTGGAGACAAAGGACACAAGGTACACGAGCCCACAGGGAGGAGTATACCACTTTAAATTGGGGGCTGTGTTAATTTAGGGAAGAGCTCTCTGGGCTGTGTTAGCCCGTGGATGGTTTTGCTCAGCAGTGCATGCACAGGTCCTGTCTTAGAATTCCTGTGCTGTTCCAGCACTGCCAGATCCCCCCTCTGGTACTTTTCTAGATATTGTGGACTCCCACATGTTGCTCAAATCTGTACGAGTGCTGCATCAAGGGCCAGAGTCAGTTCCCTTGAATTTAATCTGCTTGAACATCAAAGCCAAAGAAAGCCACTGAGTTTCTTGTGGACATTGCTGACCACTGTAAATCAATCCCAGTCTTGAAATGGAGCCCAGGTTCACCTGGAAGGGTCATCAGCTGTGGTGGGTTTTCCATTTAATGCATTTTGAGCTTCACAAACTATGTAAATGTTGCAGGATATCAGCCCCCTTGGAAATTTCACCTGGCTCATCTGGGAATCACACTGTTAGTGATGCCTTAACCTGCACTAGCAAATGATTTACGGTGAAGGAAAATGTTGCCAGAGCTGTAGATGAGGTAGCTGGGCCTCATCCCCATCTCCTTTTTAAAATTATTCTCTGCCACATGGGACTCCAAAGGGCCTTTTCTAACCCCTAGGTTCTACCCCTAGGTCTTTTTTCAAAGACCATCTTTTCAGCTCAAGAAGCATTTGGACAATATCCTCAGGTGTGATTTTGGGGTCTTCTGTACAGGGTCAGGATTCGATAATCCTTGTGGGTCCCTTCCAACTCAGGATATTCTATGATTCTGATTCCCTCACCTCTTCAAAGCTTCACTCCTAAAATATTTGATTCAGCAGGTATGGTAGGAACAGCAACCAACCAGTGTTGCAAAAGGATAAGAATATGAAGTGGTCAACGTGGTTGAAGAATAGAGCACAGAAAAGTTATAAGGAAGAATAGAAAAATGTGCACTGAAAGTAGAGAATTGTAGAAGAGGGAAAGCTGGGTGGAGAGAATTGAAGCCAGAACTAAGACAAAAATGTTAATGTATTTCAGAAGTTTGTTGTGTGTGGTGAAAAAAAAAAGACTGGTAAAAAAAATTCTAACTGTATATAGGTGGAATTTCACATCAGTCCAAATAAGCTAATCTGTTTAATTTCCTTCTTCAGCTGGCCTTGAGAAGAAATTGGAGAAAACATCCTTAATCACAGAATCAGCAATGCAGGAGTACAAAAAAATCAGTCAGGGAAAAATGTTAGCATCCACCACTGATCATTAAGAATAGATGAGATGAATCCCGTAACATTAAGAAAATAAATTCAAAGACAGTTTTTACAGTTGCTGAATGTTGGAGCAGACCCATGTTAAAGCAAAAGTCCCTTGAATGACTCCATATCTGCTGCTTCCTTTTTTCAGTGTGACCAGTAGGTCTGTATGTACTCCATCATCATACAAGGCTACAAGGATTAAAATATTCCATATCTTAGCAAGATTTGCTTTTAATTTGCCTTCAGCTATACAAATGCCATTTTTCCCTGAAAGAAAAAAAGTAAAATTGCAACTAATACTGTGCATCAGAACAGCTTTACAGCAACCTTTATTTGGAAGCAGTGCCAAAGAGTTCACAGCACTTCAGAAAATGCTGCTCTAAATATTTGGAGAATGCATTCTGTATGTTCAGTGGCAGAGTTGTTTCTGGCTTGTTACGGTTATTTTTAAAATACCTTAATCTCTGGCAATGCCCATAAGGAGAAAAATGCAGCCTCATTACAACCACATTTATCTCCAGAGGTCACAGAAATCTAAGAATAAAAGAGGTCAGCTTGTTCCCAATGCATTTGCCAGAAACAGAAATACAGATTTTATTTCCAGCTTGAGGGGCAGTGTTTGGTTGCCTGTCTCTTGGGACGCAAGTTAGAGACCCCATACTTTATCACTGTGATAGTTCTGTCCAAAGCTGAGATTTTGATAAGATTCAAATGAGGCAGATGATAATGAGAAACAGTGTTTGTGGATGCTGACATATTTTCCCAATTGTCTCCTGATAAGAGAAATGTTCCCATCATTTTGTCTCACTCAGACTAACACATTAATTTTTTTCCTCTTCTCAGTTTCTTAGATGGTGTCATCAGGCAGGGAGCACTTTTGAACACAGTGTAGGTGATTCCCTTCTCCCTCTAATTGGGCTCTGTTGAGTATTTGGCCGTGTATGACCATACTAATGTGAGGAGTGCCTTTCACGCTGTTGTTAAAGCACATATTTCCAAACACATCAGCACTTCACATCTATAAACAGGGGCCAGTGGCTGGAACGAGGTGAAAAGCAGCATAGTGAAAATAGCAAAATCACAGTGAAGTGGATCAAGATGCTTGTTGAAGGAAAACACGTGCAAATTTAGGGATGAAAAATTAAAAAGTGCTAGAGTGGAAAAGCATTTCACATTTACAAATCTGAAGTCTGGAGGTGCTGCATACTCTAAAAGGGAATACTTTGCTAACAAACAAGCCCCAGCAGCAGAACTGAGGAATTGCAGAGCTCACTAGCTTATAAGTTACTTAAAATTTAGGAGTGCATTCATCTATCCCCTGCTGTAGTCAAGGTGAGAAGGTAGGTTCCCCCCAAAGGCAATCCCAACAGCACTGCCAGAGTGACAGGGACAGATTTCTCTCCCTGTTTACCTTGATTCCAGTGAAGAAACTGGGATGTGTCATTTTGCGGGTTATAGTTGAGCAAGCTATATACCCCACTTAAAATCAGTGTGAAATATATTGCATATCAAAGCAAGGGATGGAAAACCACTCTACATTAAGACTATCCTTAAATAAATGGAAGAGGAACTTTTATAATTGTTTTATGCCATTGCAGAGACCAACACAGGGTGACTTCAAAGGAGTCAAGAAGGAAGGGGAGACAGGCTGTTGAGTATAACACTGACCCCAAGCAGATCAGTTTTGAACAGCTGGGGGTTATAATGCCTTAAACCAGCTCTTTCAATTTCTGCATATTATTATAAAAATACCAAGTTACTTTGAAAGCTGTACCCACACTAGTGATTTCTCATACAAACTGGAACTACTCTATAGGTATCTAGTATTTGGGATATATTTTAAATGAAGTTGAACCTTGTTTCCCCAGCCAGAACAAATATATCTGAAATAGTAGACAGGTACATGGTGACTGCTGCAGGTTCTAAAGATAGGCATAATATACTGAAAACTCATATCTCAGCAAGTAAGGACTGAATTTAATAAAGACAGAGAAATCTTAATTCTAATTACTGGGTGACCATTTAAAAAAATCATTAATTTTAATTAAAGCTGTATCTTTCAGTAAAGAAAGTGTTAGTTTGCTTTTTTTCCTGTGGATCAAGTCTGTCTAAATTATTTATTTTGCCTTTTAATACCCTGAAAAAAACCCTTTTAAAGACCTTTTAACACAGTGAGAATTCTTTAAAGGCAGCACTTCCAAAACCACATTTTCAAAGGCACATGAATATTACTGAATATGTGGCCATATAAGTGAATTTTATCAATTCCCACTTGGAAAAATGACATAAGAGCCAAGGAAATTCCCTCGACTGTGCAAACTGTCCTTACAAGTACTTTACCTGCAGAATGAAACTTCCTGTGCAAACAGGGAGTTTTCTGGCTGTGTCCCAGCCTTGAGCTGGCTGACATTGAAGTATGAGAGGGTGTGATTGATGAAGCCATGCATGGTCCCATTCTGACTGTATACATATTGATACATAAGGCGCGGGATGAAATCGGAGGTGACAGCAATGACAAAAGCCTGAGAGATGGAAAAACAAACAAACAAAAAAACAACAGCATCATGAATCTGTGTCTCCAGGTTAAGTAATTCAGGGGAAAATGTTCACGTCCAGGTAAATTTAGAGTGGTGGTGAAGGCCAAAATTGGTACAGAATATTTGCATAATAACCGGCTCTGTCTCTCCAAGGGAAGGCTCAGCTAGGGAAGTAGCAAAAGCAATTAATGGACTGCACGTTGCTCCAATTCTTTTCATCTCTGGAGCCTTTAGGAGGTTTATCACTGGTTTAAAAAAAACCTACAACAAGACCTAATAGCCAGTTGGTATCATTTGGGTTATATTTTGGTGTAGTTACACCAAACCTGTTGAGTGTAATGTCCATTTTCCCCTCAACATGAGGATTTACACATCGCACACAGGGGGATCTCATGCTGGTATTAAACCTCATGAGACTGGTATCCCCTAAAACTGGTGTAATTGTGGGGGCAATCAGCCACAGAAATCTCTGCATCATATCAATAAGAATCTCTTTGATTTCTGCTCTGGACTCTCTCCTGTTGGAGCAGGTCCAGAGGAGGCCATGAGGATGCTCAGAGGACTGAAGCCCCTGTTCTATGGAGACAGGCCAAGAGAATTGGGATTGTTCAGCCTGGAAAATAATAGGATTTGGGAGGAGTCTTAAGAGCCCCTTTCAATGCCTGAAGAGACTCCAAGAGACCTGGAGAGGGACTTTTGACAGGGGTCTGGAGCGACAGGACAAGGGGTAATGGCATCACACTGACAGAGAGCAGGTTTAGATTGGATATTGGGAAGAAATTTTTCCCTGTGAGGGTGCTGAGACCCTGGCACAGGTTGCCCAGAGCAGCTGTGGCTGCCTCATCCCTGGCAGTGTCCAAGGCCATGCAGGATGGGGCTCTGAGCAAGCTGGGCTAGTGGAAGGTGTCCCTGTCCTTGGCAGGGGCCTTGGAATGAGTTGATCTTTAATGTCCCATCCAACCCCAACCATTATACAATCCCATGATGTTTTAAAACTATATTTTGCTACATAATAATTTCCCATATCAATAATATCCATATTAGATATTAAGCAGAACTGGGCATTCAGCATTTATTTTTTTCAAATGGGTATGCATATATTTACATTTCCTTCAAGAAAAGGTAGCTAATCATACTTTACTGGAATCCCCAGAAAATAAACTTTTCCAGAGTTCGATCAACACAGGAAATAATCAAGAATCATAAATCTGCAAAGTGTATTCAGAGAAAAACAAGAGGCTGCAGAGTTTTTCTCATCCAACACAGCTCAGTTCTGGATGACAGAAGTCTGTGCCTGACAGTGAGATTATGGGGATGCGCAGGGTTCCACAGATTTCCTTCCTTAATTCCTGGAAACTGGAAAGCCATGAGTGAACAATGTGAACTCCACCCAAATGAAACACTGCCGCTCTGGAGGCATTAGAGTGCTGTGATGTGCCGGGAGCTATTTTATTGAAGGAATTGCATAACACCTCTAAACAAGTTCTCCCTTCAGTATTGAAAATAACCTTCCTTTCTAAAGGGCTTTGATATCTTTAATATCTCTGGTATTATTCCATGACCTTAAAGGTATTTTCCAACGTAAATGATTCTATGAGATTATGATCTGTAGGCTAAAACCCCACTAGAAGCTATTAGGATTAAAGTCCTAAGGCATGAGTTTTTTTTATCTTAAAGTATATGGAGGAAAATTTTACCTAGGGAATGCATATAGCACAATAAACATAATATATCTGTATTCTGTTGCATTGGAGTTGAGAAAATTAGATGCCACTTTTAAATTATGTTGAAGGGGCAATAAAATATGAACAATTATAAACAAGAAATTATAAAGAGTTTTAAATTACATTGAAGGAACAGTAGAAGCTCCCAAGATATGGTTAGAAACTGGTGTAACCAAACACTTACATTAATAATCACTGAAAGTTTTCCAATACCACTCAAGATGTTATACCAAATACCTGTAAGTGAAAGAAAAAACTTATTAATGGGGTTATTATAAATTTTCTTCTTGGTTTAGTTGCATTTTTGGTCTTATCTTCACTGCAATGCTCTTTCATTACTCACCTATATCCTTTTCTCTCACTGTGTCTGGCCTCCTCAGCTCAGTAACAAATTTTTTTGCATCAAGACGAACCTCGATGATGTTGTTCAGAAGGGCAAAGACAGGAGCCAGAGGGAAGGAGGCAACAAAGAGCGTGACAAAGCCAAACTGGATAACTGGGAGGAAAAAAAAACAATGTTTTTTGATAGCTTCTGAAGGGAGCAGCAAATTGTTGATGAGCTTTGTGCATTACCAACCCCATAAAATTCCGCTTCCCATTTTGGTCCCAGGAATAAATATCCCAGAGTAGGGCTATGAACAGACAAAATTTTGTCACTTTAGTTTATAAATGTTTCCAATAAAGCTTCAAGCTGCTAGCACAAGCACAAATCAAAGGAAATAATAAATTTAATAACGGACAAAGGGTTCCGAGCCTATTTTTCTGCATTTATACATAATTAACTGATTAGTCCATGCTGTTTCTTTCCTGTCCTTTTCCGTGTAAGGAAAATGATACACAATGAAGCAAAAGGAGAAAATCTACAAGGTGCCAGCTTCCCAGCTTCCTTTGCAAAACTTGGTGGCAGCCTGTGAAAGGCAAGAACAGAAGTGTCTCTGAGGAAGCAGAAGCCAGTGGTGTTGGACAGCACTTTCGTCCCTCCTTTTGCAACTGATGTCCTCCAAGTTCAGAAATACTCTTTTTAAATGGAAACAAAGGGGAATTTTATATAAATATATATATATATTATATAACTAATAAATCTGTCTTCTACATCTCAGAGTTTAAAAAATATTAGCATAGAAAAAGTATTCATATATTTTAATACCCTATTTACTGTGGCTTCTTTTTTGGCAAATCTCTGTATAAGTTCACTCTCCACTGAGGGAAGAATTGCACTTTTCTGAGAAAATAGCACAATATTCTGTGCACATAGCACAATATTATACTTTAAAATATTTTCCTTCAATATTGTTGTCACAACCTACAACTAACTCTTGGAACAGTTTCTCCCAGGACCTTCTCTTGCATACACCTTTTTTTTGTGTACAAGTCCTCAGATATTTCTCCTTTCTAATCTCAGGAGCAATATATTTGCACACAAAATTAAAATCTCAATATATCATTATATGGCCTTTAGAGTTTCATTCTTATTGTTTCATTCTGAGATCTCCACTAAGATGGAGCTTTTTTCAAAGCATACAAACATCCTACCCTTGAAATCATACTTTCCTGACTATTTTATGTTCAGAGTCAGGAAAATAAATTAACAAGGAAATAAAACCAGATGTTAAAGTAATGTCCCCAAAAACTGTGAAATGCTTAGAAAAATTCATAGCCCCAAAATATGCCTTATTTGGTTCTAAGTGAATTTAGCAGGAATACAGCTGGGAGAATTCTGAAAAAAAAAAACCAAACAAACAAACAATAAACAAACAAACAACAACCACAACAACCAAAAAAAAACCAAAAAAACCCAGTATTTGCAATGCTTTAAGAATAAACCACACACATATTTGCTTTGATGTTTTTTTATAGTCCCTTCATTCATTGTCTGGGAAAATGTAGTTTAAATTTTTTTTCAAGTTCATGAAAAAATGTTCAAGGTATGCAAAGGACTTTTGGATAATTGTGTAAATATGTCTTCATAGAAAACTCTGAGCCAGAAGTGTTTGTGTGGCCATCTTGAAATCTCTTCAACCTTCTCAACTCCATTTTATGCAAGTGTAAATGATGAAAAAAGCAGGCAAGAAAGGCAATTCCAAAGCCAAACCCAGAATTTAGATGGTCTCATGCAACAAACTAGCAAACAATCATTAAATGGAGGAGTCTTTGAACAGCCTAAGCAATTCACAGGTATTTGTTGAGTGGGATCAGTGCTTCTAGAAACAAACCTGAATAGATTACAAAAGGAAGAATCTCTGCCCAGATCCCAGACTGAATCTCATCTCAGCATCCTGGAGTTCTGTGGATGCCTGTCTGGTCACACTGGAAATACTTAGAACACTTTTAGGACACACACTCTTCCATCAAGGACAGTTGACACCAGATGTCCTTTTTTTTTCCTGAAAAACTTGATAGTAACCCTTAAATACCCTTTTTATGTTCATATTTATGCCACAAGGTCTCCGTACAAAGCTCTTGACATGTCCATGTACAGGCAAAAGGCTAAAGAGACCTGTGCCAGGAGCTGGACTTCTGGCCATCCATCCTGTTTCATCATTTTCCTACCCCCTGGTAGGCCAGCCTGGAGACATGAGAGATGAGCACTGGCTCATGGCACAAGCTTGGAAATCAAACAATTGAAGGCTGGGTATAGTGGAAAGTAAGGGACATGGGAAAGATCATCTCCTGGGGCATCCAAGCAGGACCCTGGATGTGCTGTCACTGACACTTCTGATGAAGGAAAAAGCCCAAAGCACAAACTGGTGGTGCATTTACTGTCTGAGTTGAGCAGGAAATAGGCAAAGGGCTCATAGACAGCGCTGGAGTTTCACAATACCTGATGCCACATCTGCAGCACCTCATCCAGCCCCAGGCCCAAGACAAAAACTCTGAAGGACAAACAGCATCCAAAGAAGTGTCTCAGGTCACAGCCCTTCTCAGAAATCCACTCTTCACAGAAGTTGTGCAGGGGCTGAACAGAACCTCAGCCCAACAGCAACACACCCTGTCCCTCCAAGTCTGGCCTCTAAGTTATGACTAAGCGCACAAATCAAAGCTTTTAAATTATGGATCTGGAGGGTGTTCTTGTGTAAGGGATGCAGAATCAGTCCCCAGCACAAAAACTTCCATGGTGTGGATCACTTGTTCTACAAGATTTGCACGCCAGTAGTGTGGGTAACCCAAGTATCTTTTACCTCAAAGCCTCACCTAAGACAAGGTATTTATTTACAGTTCTGTTGCTTTTTCCCCCTCTTTCTTTATCAAAAATATCTGTCATAGGATCACGTGTTTCTGGAAGTAAACAGTGGAAAAATTATTTCTGTGCTAAGCAGCTTTCCAAATCCTAGGAAAAAAATTTTCAATATACAGAAAGGCCTGGCTGAAAAACTAAGGAAAAGATGTAGTTTATAACTCTTCTGTAATAAATGTATGCAACAAGCCTACACACAACCGATGGTATTTTCAAAACCATCCTCATTATAGAGATTATAGAAAAATGCAGGTGTCTCTTTAGCAATTTTTTTTTCATTTTTCTGCCTCACACATTGCCTTTTTGATGGCTTTTCCTGCTTTAGGGGAAATCCATCCAAATCTCTCAGATTAATCCTTATAGTAGTCAGTAGCTGCAGACTTTGGATCTAATCTTTTTCTCCTTGTGCCATTGTTTTTAAAGAGAAGGTGGATGATGAAACCTTTTATTATTACTTCTCCTTGAGGAAAAATATTTTAATCAATTGCCACATGAAGCTTGGACTCCTAGAGGGGTTAGGCTAGAGAGGGGAAGATCAAATGAAATAGGAATCTGAAAATCATTGCTGATTTCAGTTTCTTCCCAAGGAAACATGAGTGGTATACATTTTAGACATTCATGTGCATAATTTTGGTCTTGGAGCCAATTTAATAAAATTTCTTTCATTAGCAATATTTATTGCTACTTTAAATATTGATTTCTTGGCACATCTATCACTGCAGACCCGTTGCACATGTTGCAGACTTGCTGTTATGTGGAAGAGGAAATTGCTGTACATACTACCTACTTTGGGAATGCATATTGTATGGTATATTGGCCTGGGTCAAAAGTCTTTGCACAGTTTTGGAAGCAGAAAATGGTAAGGACAAATTTGACACATGTTGACAGTGACAATTTATGTTTCAGGATTACTTGAGCAAAATTTTCTGATCACTCAAACATTTTAAGAGTGTCTCTACTAAAAAATGCAGGAATATGTCAGTTAATAATATCAAAACAGTCATCAGAAATGTCACTGGTGCAAGTCAATCTTTGTGCAGATATCCTATTGACAGCCAAGCCTGCACAACAAAAAAGCTCAGCAGAGTCTGCTGGTGAAATCAGATTCAAAGACTTTCACCCTAAAAAATTAATCTTTTTATCCATAGAATCATTGGGGCTGGAAGGGACATTTAAATGTCATCTAGCCCAAACCCATGCAATGAGCAGGGACCTTCAACTAGATCCTGTTGCTCAGAGCTTCATCCAACCTGATCTGGAATGTTTCCAGGGATGGGGCATGCACCACCTCTCTGGGCAACCTGTGCCAGTGTTCCACCATCCTCACTGTAAAAAAAATTTCTTCTTACAGCTAGTCTAATTTGTTGGCATGGACTTGAGTGAGTAATATTTTGCAGAAAGAAAGTTTCTGAAAAAAAACTTGTTTTCAGTAAACAGTCACCTTTCCCAAATGGGAAAATAGAGGAGGTTAAAAAAATAACCAGTAAATCTTGCTATTTCTATGAACATACTATGATTTAAATGAGGGCAGGGGTAGGAGCATGAGAAGGTAGAAGTCTCTCTAAGGCTTCAGGATTGTTCGAATAAGAAATAAAAACAAAAATGAAAGCAGATTTGAAATGGATATCTCAAAATTTATGTGGAGTAGTTATCATCAAAAACTCCTTTACCTGTGGCTCATCATGCTACAAAACATATCTTGAGACTGCTCCAAGCACTGTCCCTCCGAGAAGTGCTGCTTTAATGGGATTAATTTGCTTCATAACAAAGTGCAAAGAGAATGTGTGATTTGCCATGTGGGCAGTGGGCCAAACTCCAGGTTTTGATAGAAATCAGTAAAAGAGATTGGATATGTGGATAAAAAAGGCAAGGTCTGCCTGTGACTAGGGTACAGCCTAATGAATGCTAGACTTGGAGGCAAGAGTCTTAGCTAAGACCCTTGCCCCCACCCATCCTTAAAAGTGGGAGCAGGACAAACCTGAGTGTAGTGACTACTCACACTTGGATACATAATCTGCTTGCTTCTGCATGAAACCCCATCACCGTCTGTATGGGGAAACCCCAAAGGCTGCAGCAAGCCCCATCTGCAGTTCCTCCTTCACCTGCTTCATTCCAGATTGCCACTGATGCCTGAAGGAGGTTGTCTGAGTAAATCAGTTTGAAAACTATGAAAGAAGTTCTGAAACAGCAGCCAGATTTCCCTCTTTTCCTTAATATCATGCCTCTTCTTGCATTCCAGTAACCCTGCCTTTTTAAGCAATTCAGGAGGAGAAAAAAGTCTTCCTCTGGCCTCCTGCATTGCTTCCCTTCCCACTGTCCCCAGCTCAAAATTAGAGAAATAAATAATCTGCTGGGCTGCCTCTTGCAGCGTGATGCCCTTGACAACAATCCCAGATGACAGGTTCAGTGCTGAGCTGAAGTGCTCAGTGCTTCCTGCCAGTGTGGGTGGTCTGAGCAGTCGATCTGACAGCTGAGAGCAAGGACATGGACCCAGGGCAGCAACCGAGGCTGGGGAGGTGCAGCTTGGCTTTCATCTGCTGCACATTTGTCTGCAAATCCCACAGGCAAGGCACAGCTTGGCAGACTGTGAGGCTTCTCCACTTGGGAAACTCAGCCTCCTGTTGTAAACAAATGTTTAGATCAATAATTCACCTCTTCATTTTCCTGAGTCACCCCTGAGTGGCTGCAGGCTGAGGAGATCACCACGGTTTATGAACATGGCACAAGGGACTGATCTAAATGACAGGCTTAGTGACCAGTGATTTATAACATCTGTAGCTTAAACCTTGATACTACAAATCAGAGGCATGGAATAGAATCATAGAATATCCCAAGCCGGAAAGGAACCATTGAAGGGAACCATCAAATATCACAAGTTGGAAGGGAGCCATCGAAGTCCAACTCCTGGCCCTGCACAGGACAGCCCAAGAATCCCATCATATTCCTGAAAGCTTTGTCTGGGCTCTAGCAAGCCGGGGGCTGGGACCACTTCCCTTGAACAGTCCTGCTTTCTCCTTCCCTGCCTCTGCAGGGTCTACTCATGGGGCAGGTACAGGGCTGTGCTCCCCAGTAGAAGAAAAACATGGACACACTGCAGTGAATCCACTGGAGAGCCATTAAGATGGTTAAGGGATGAGAGGACCTGATGAACAAGGAGAAGCTGAGAGCACTGGGATTGCTGTAAGACAGGAAAAAAAGGCTCAGGGGATATTACCCATGTGGCCAGCTGAAGAACCCAGAGCTAAAACCTTCTCAAGGGCACACAGTGAAAGGACAAGAGGCACAGGGCACCAATGGAAATGTAGGGAGTGCAACTTCAACATTAAAAAATCCTTGGTGTGAGGGGGATCAAATACAGGAAAAGTTGTTGAGTCTCCATCCCTGGAAATATTCAAAACCTAACTGGAAAGTCTCTGAGCAACATCCTATAGCTGACCTTGCTTCGAGCAGGAGGTTGGACCAGCTGATCTCCAGAGATCACTCTCAACCATAGCTGCTGATTCTGTGGCCAAATGGTTTCTATGCACTTTCCTCAGCTAGGAACACTGGAATCTGGCAGCAGAAGCATTAACAGATACTGGGATTCATTATTATTTCTCTGTTGGCACTATGGTAGTCTCATAGCCCTGTTGGCTCACATGGAATTTCTGCAAACTACGAGTGCTGGGGTATTTTTCCCCCTCTCTCATGTCAGACCACTTCTGACATTCAGTCCTATGTAAAGCCATGGTTATTGCAGAAAGGGAAAGGAAATTCTGAAAACTTACTCATTTCCATGTATTCTGGAGTCAGCCCAGTGAAAGGTTCCAAGATGTAGTCAAGATGCCATTGCTGAGGATCCTTGGATTGGTTGGTGTCCATTTCCTTTACCTCAGTTCTTTCATCCTTCAGCTTCCTAAAGAGCTTCTTGAGCTTCCTGAGGAACAAAAGTTCAGATCAAACCAAGTCAGGGTTTTTTTTTTCCCCCTACAAGATTTGCCCCAAGTCTTTGCACAGAAGCACAAAATTAATCCTGTTTTACTTTGGTGCATCATGGGGAGTTTACATCACCCTGGGGAAGTTCAGATGTTGTTCATTGACAGGTACAAGCTACTGGAGTTGAATCCAGTACTTTATAATATTTTTTCTCTCTAGATGCATATTCCAAGGAGATCTTCCTGAAGATCCTGGAACCTAAATAATATTAGTAATTACTTCTCTCAAGAACAACATATTGAGTACCTCTTTTTTAACAAAAACCAAAATGTAATGGTTTCATTACACATTTTCACTACAGGCACACTTTCATCTCAATATAAAAATTGGGAATTTCCAGTATAATAGAATTTTAATGTAAAAAATTACCAGATGTTCATGGGTTTCCTAGAAAAGCCGCAGCTGCCCCATCCCTGGAAGTGTTCAGTGCCAGGCTGGATGGGGCTCTGAGCAACCTGGGATAGGGGAAGGTGTCCCTGCCCATGGTGGGTAGTTGGAACTGGATGAGCTTCAAGGTCCCTTCCAACCCAGGACATTCTGTGATTATGGGATATTTCCAAACAAAGAGGGTGCAAGAATGTACTGACAGTAGAAAAAGCAATATCAAACACTGTCCCCTGAGATGGGGATACAAATTTAATGACAATGACAAATAAATTAGAGTAAAATTAATGATTTCTAAATGAAGAGTTAAGTTTTCCCAGTGTCTCCCCGGCCCCAATGATATTTTAAACACACATGCATCAGCAACTTCATGTTATTTTACACACTGAGAAATTCCCATGGAAAACCACAGTAGAATGAGGTATTTCTTCATAATCAAGGCAGCAAAATACAGTCAAATTAGCATAAAATAGCCAGATTTATACTTATTGCATATCTTTCTTTTGCAGATGATATTTATCTTCCACAGAAACATACAGCACTATTTTACAGTTCTTCACATATGTGCCATGAGTGGAAATCCAGACTAATTCCAATGATGTTTTGCCAGTAGTGTAAGCAGGGCTCTCCCACAGCTTGTGATAAACCCTTTGAACTGTAGGTGTGTGGCCTGGATACAGGAATATTTGGGAGAAGGGGTTTTCCTCCAGACCTCCAAGAAAGCAAAATCACTTTCCTGGACCCTGGCTTCAGTGGCAGGGCAAGGCTGAGGAACAAAAGCTGGCAAACACAATAAAGGCTTTGCTGTGTGGGTTTATTGCTTCATTCCCAAATTTACACTGAGCCATGGGATCACTGTGTTCCCACAGTGACTGAGGAACTTCTGCACCTACCAGAGTTTACAGGACCTATTTCATTTCATCACCAGTATGGAGGAATTTGGGATTGGAAGACACTCTTTAAACAGGTCTAGATTGCATGAAGCCCTCTCAGATCCTGGATCATTAAGTTTCAAAAATCAACAGGACAACTCTTTCTTTTGTATGAAGCGGAAGGAAGATGTTGGTAACATCTTTTGTATGAGGTGGAAGAAAGTCTGATGGTAACATCATCAGTGCTTTGGCATTACTGGTAACCAGGACACTCAGATTGCAGTTTTAATGAAAGAGTGGGGGTAAATTTAAACTAATTCACTAGAGAGAATTAGATGAATCCTTACAAAGATCTTTTACCTCCTACATCATGCAAATTCAGCCATTTCAAGACACCAGATTCCCTTCTCCCCCTCTGCCTTTATGGCAGCCAAGGGAACTTGTCTGTGACAGAGGTGATGTAGCATTCAGAGGGTAGCAAGCTGGGGCAGGATTTAAAACAATCAAAGAATTCCCAGGTGTTCTTCCAACATATCCCAATTAATTGCCTAATGTGAGGGCCTCTCAGAGGATGGTGAACAATAGGTTCAAGACAATGCTAATTTCTGTTCCAATGAAATGATACAAGCTATAAATGTCCCTCACACTTCTGTGGGCAGGTGAGAGTGAAGATGATCTTCTTGTCATGGCACAGCAGCAGCTGAGATAAAATTTGTGTGTGTTTAGATGTGAAATCTGTGCACGTGTGACCTAATCCTTCAGCTACAGCACCACAGAATTGAGTTCTGGAGTTTAATGCATACACACACCTCCCATGAGAATCCAGTAACTAAAACAATTGTTGTTGTTTTTAATGTTTATTTGGGAATACACCAAAACCAGGGCTCAGTTGCTCAGAATAATTTTTAATTTTTCATCTGGTTATCTCTAAGCCAGGCATGATGAACAGCACCTTTAACCATTTGGAGTTCAGCTTTGAAGAGTGTCTGTATGCTTCTTTTTATGTACTTTTTTTAAAGATCAACTGACTGAAAGCAAGCCAAACCAATTATTTCAAATTTTCCACAAAAAACAAAAAGTACCTTTGTTTCATATCCAAGCATGTGAAGTTTGAGACCACGCAGAAATGTGTCAGAAAGTTACAGGAACAAAGAAGAGGGATTTGCAGGGTGTTATTCTCCAGCTACACAGCAATAGGGCAATGAAAATGAGTTTTGCAGAACCCTTTATCTGTACTTATGATTGTGATGCTAAAACTGAGTATGATTTTTAAATGCCTTTGTTTGAAGCCTGCTCCTTAATTACCCAGATCAATTTTTTTTTAAAGAAAATTGACAGAAAAAGAGTTCTTTTAGCTTCTGATTTGGTCCTGCCAGGCAGCCCCCTGGTAAGTTTGCCCATTCAGGATGAGTGTCCCAGAAGCTTTGTGCTGAAGAGGCTCATGCAGCAAAGTTTCATGATTCCACACAGATCTGGGCAAAGAGGGAAAACTGTAGAGCTATAGAATAGCCATTATTTCTGGTCATTTTGCCAGGGTCATTTTGCCAGTGAAAAAGCAAGGTGCATCCTTAAGGGAACTGAACAGCATGTGAGAATAATGAATGCAGGATGAGAAGGAAAGAAAATTACCAGTTTTCTGTCAGGCTGTATCTAGAGCAGCTAAAAATGACACTGCAGCTTCTCACATGGGAATGGCACCAAATTATTGTATTAGGTAAGAGATGGGAACATGGTTGAATTATGCTGATTGTAATTCCCAGTATAACCAATAAGCACTGCATTATGCACATTGACAAGCATCTGAAGGTAGCATAAAATCACTACCTGTCAATAACCCTCAAGATTTTGAGAAAAAAATATGATTAAAAGAGAAAAATTAAGCTCCAAGTGATCCTGGCTGGGCTGTAAGCACATGGTGATTAGATGAAGACTCCTTTTCAAAAATCAGAGCGATTATTCAACAGTTTCTCTATTGATACAGTAAGAAGGAGCAGCTGGATTTGGGGGATCTGGGGAAAAGAATGGTGATGACTTGGGAAAAATGAGAAATTTGTGGAGTAAGTGAGAGTGGAATAGATAGAGGCTGAAGAGGTGGGACATCTGGAGGGCAGGTTGAAAGAGAACAGATGCAGGAAAATTACTTTGTTGGCACAAGTGTTTGTGTCTTCAGTGGCTGTATAATTGGGATTGTTCAGCCTGGAATAAAGAAGGCTCCAAGGGGACTTGACTGAGCCTCCCAATGCCTGAAGGGAACCTATGGGAAAGATGGAGACTATTGACAAGGGGATAAAGTGCAGGAAAAGCGGAAATGGCTTCACACTGACAGAGAGCAGGTTTAGATGGGATATTGGGAAGAAATTGTTCTCCATGAGAGTGCTGAGGCCCTGGCACAGATTGCCCAGAGCAGCTGTGGCTGCCCCATCCCTGGAAGTGTCCAAGGCCAGGCTGGATGGGGCTCTGAACAACCTGGGCTAGTGGAAGGTGTCCCTGCCCATGGCAGGAGCTTGGAACTGGGAGGTCTTTAAGGTTTCTTCCAGACCAAACCATTCTGTGATTCCATGATTCTGTGAATACTTGTTAGAACAGAGATGCATGTGGAGGTTTTCCATGAAAAGACAGAAAGCCCCCAGAATCCAGCTGCCAGGAACAAAGGGTTATTTATAACAGGTGGGTTTTTTAAGGCTGTCCTTCCAGTTGATGCATTTTGATCTGTAGGATAATGGAAAAAGGTTCAGAGAGAAAGCTAAACAGAAAAGATTCTTAGGTTGAGTAACTGGAGCACTTGTATCTAGACAAAAGGAAGAGCAGTGACCCAGGATCTTGTACCTTGCTTGTAATTTTCTTTCCTGCTTTTGGGACGGAACACTGAAGATCCAGGTCTTTCTTCAGTCATATTCCTACAGTCTGTTCACATAAAGAAACACCTTCTCACATTCACAGGCACAAGAAGGAAGCAGGGGATGAATAAAAGTATCTCAATTTCTTGTTCTCCCAAAAATTTTGGTACAGCCATGCTTCCTTGGCACACTCAGATATCCTGGATTCTACAAGAGTTTCAGTTGTGTTTGGGGTTTATTGGTTTCTCAATCAGAGGAAAACAACAATAAAAAACAGGAAAAGTTTAAAAAAAGGAAAAAAAACCCCACCCAAACCTTTAATTAAGAATAATTTAGTAAAGGTGAAAAACAACAAAAGAGATAATAGCTTATGAAGGGGTGTATTTAAATGGATTTTATTAACTCTTGGTATTCTCATCCAGCATATTTAAGTATATTCTGAAGAAACTGATGGAAATTGATGCTGAATAGAAGGGCCACAACTATGACCTCAAAAATTCAATAGTTTTGCTGTTCGCTTCAATAGGGCCAGGATTTTACCCTAAGGGTTTAGCACCAAGGTCAAAGACAGAGAGTAATAAAATAACCACATGGATGAGTTTTTTCAGTAAGTTCAGAAAAAAACAGAACTGAATAAAAAGGGTCTTAAAGGAACTCTGGGTTAAGGCTTTCAAGCCCTGCAGCCTTTTAGGGTCAATTCCTGTGGCAACAGTAAAAGAATGATGGTATGTGACACATCTGAGTGAACTTTGGCATATTTACATCTGTTAAACTTGTGAATTCCAGCTCCACAGAACACACATTTCCATTCACAAGGGCTCCATTTTCTATAATTCAAATCTTGTTGCATTTACCTAGCTGGTTTGCTATAGCTGGATGCAGAAATTAAAAAAATAAATCATGCAAGGTTTAGGAGATCAGCAATTAATCTATCATAGCTGTGGCAGCAGTTTCTACAGAAACTCTGAAGGAAAAACAAAGATGTGTCCCCAAAAAATGCAGGGCTGCCATCTGAAGTTTCCCTCCTCACACAGTACTGACCATGGATAAAGCAGAATGAAGACGTGGAAAGATGCTTTCCAATTCTTTCCAGTTTGGGGTTCTAGGAACATAAAGGATGACTGTTGCTTACAAACTTACACTATCATCTACTTAGCAATATTTTTTGAGGATTTGAGGAGAAAGAGAAGAAAATGGGATCTGTGATTTCTGCAAATCAATTAAAACGCCTTGGGTTTTCTGGTGAATGAAATTAAAAGATTTCCTGGAGGGGAAAAAAAAAAAAAAACCAAAAAAAAAAAAAACACCTTGAAAACCTAAGATTTCAGCAAGGAAGAAAATGTTTGTCATGAGTGCCATCAGATAACTCAGCAGAGAAGTGCTTCCGTGTTACAGATGTGCAGGGGACAGCACGAGATTCTGAGGACCAAATCACCATATTTATGATATCCCCTTCTGTCTCTCCACATGGAAAGGTTGGTGGCAGCACCTGGACTCTGCCCACAGTGAAAATGCAGGGAGCCAATGGAAGAATCTGTGTTATTCACCCTGACTCTCAGTCCCTCCAAAGAGGTACAAGGCAAGGGGGAATTAAAAATGCAGCTGCTGGTACCTTTGAGGAACCAGCCCAAACCAATGCAGTGGTCTATTCAGGAACAGGAGGCTAACTCTGATTTAATTAAGTGCTCAGTGATTCTTCTGGTGCAAACAGGTCCAGGGAGAAGGGCCAAGCCCTACAGACACACACATGATTTTCTTGGGAATGCCGACAAGCAAAGAAAAGCAGCTATGTTTATTTCAAGATGACAAGATAGCATTGTGACTGAAATGAGGAATTTATCTAGGAAGGAGAGGATGAAAGGATGATTGTATTTAAACTGTTTTAAAAATTGAGGCCACCACAGTTTGTTAAATGAAGGGTGGGGGAGCAGATCTGAGGGAGAAAAATGAGATTAAATTATTGCATTCTTGCACCAAAGAGAGGGAAATGAAAAATAATTGGACATGACTTTCTGTTTGGACTAGATCAGCCCGTGCTTTCATGAGTCAAAAATAATAAATACAGTATTTGCAACATCATAAAATTCCCATTTAAAAAGTCCAGTAGCAGTAACTTTTTGGAAGATGAGAAACAAATTACAGCAGGTTTACACTGAGAAAGCTTTAAGCCTTCAACATGTCAGATATTTTGGGAATGATTTACCCCCTTTTATGAAAGTAAATGTAAACTCAATGAGATGCAGACAGAAAACAGGCCTTTCTATTGAACTTTGACACAAGAATAATGAAATCATCCATAATCTACATCTGATTTGTTTGGGAATTTTTTTCTCTCTCTCTATTTAAATTCCTTGCAAGAAAAAAAAAAGTTCTTGCTGAGAAAAGGGAGGAAAAGAGCTCATTTGAAATATGTCATCTTTTAAGAATCACTCCTCTTGATTTCTAGTTTCTATCATCACAGCCTTATGGATGTGACCTAAAACCTGCTGACACCAGAGTTGGAAGATTCTGCCTCATTTCAGTGAAGGTGACATGTCTAAACCAGACTCTTAACCTCCAACATTTCACAGGCCACTGCCACCACAAAGCAAACCTCCCAAGAGACAGGAGCAGGACTTTCTCAGTGGATTCCCAGTGCCTGAATATCCTCTTGGCACTGGTGAGAGACAGGGAGATTTTTCCTGCTGTATTTGCAACAGGGAACTGAACGCTGAAGTAGTCCATGGCAGAAAGGCACTGAGCTGTCAGTGTCTCTGCTTGCTCCTGCATCATCCCAGAATGACATAAAGGCACCTTGGAAACATGTGGATTTCATCCCCAAACCCATAAAATTGTCATAGATCAAGTAATAGATTTTAACATCTTTTATGGACTACTGCTTTCCCCCACGCTATTTCCCCTCCACTTTGTGCTAATTTGTATTCAATGCTGTTGTCCTGAAAGCTTCTTTGAAACTTCCCAGGAGATCTATTATACCTTGCCTGTTTTCCCTGGTTTCTAAAATTAATTTAAATCAATTATTTCATATATTCCATCATTTTATTTAAGCCATTTAGTGAAGATATAGCCAATTATTCAACATAAAATACAACCAGATCATTTCACCACAACCGAAAATGTGATTTATCATCACATTCAATTAGAACCCACTGAAGGCAGTGGCAAAAGTCCCATTTAGCTGAATAAGGATCAAGGCTTTGATTTACTGTGCCATAGGAATAACACATAATGGAAAAGGCCAGGATACATACGGGATTCCAATTTCAAAGAGATTGTTTTGAATCAGTTGCTTTCCAAGCATGATAATGCTCAGCTGAATGCAGAGTTCCATCAGACACCCTCCTGGAGCACACTGCAATTAAACAAAACCAGAGAGTGGGAAGGGATTAAGAGAAGTAATTTTAAAATACCCACGCAGTGTCTTCATGTCCCCACTGTCCCTACCACCACGTTTTGTGGGATCATGGAGCTCATAGATTACTTCAAATCTGTGTTTGACAAGGTATTTAATCTACATTCATAAAATTCCATTATAGAAAATATGCAGAGCTCTGAAACAACTCACGGTGCCCTGGGGTTCCTATATTTCCTTTAAAAATATTTACTATATAATCAATGTAATAAACATAATGCAGAATCACCAATACTCTTCCAACCTGATGTCTCCCGGGGGAGAAAGAAAACCTTCAATCTTGCAAAGACTTTTATGTCAGCTTTATTGTCAGACCTTGAGTACATCTCTCAGCTTTCAAGGGAATACCCACAGCAATCCCCTTCATGAGGGGATTAAAAAAAAAAAAAAAAGTTTGTAAGTTCAGCACAAAATGGCTCCAGGTTTTTAAGCTATTAAAATTGCCAAGCTTCCAGCAATCTGCAGAATGGGAAGCCAGATTCATGCTTCCCAAGGACTTCAACCAAATCCTGGAATGTTTGTGCCTTAGTGCCCAGTTGTAAAGCACAGAAATGGTGAAGCTTCACCTAAGAAAGACCATGAAATAGTCAAAACTGCAGAAAGAAAGAATACACAGTTGTCTTAGATGGAAACCCTGGGTTTTGCATATTCAAGTTGAAGATTTGACCTCTTGTTTTAACAAGTGCTTTCTATTTTTCCCCTGTTGTCTGTAGTCCACTAAACACTGTACACATATTTATTTGTGTAAAGGATTTTATTTGTGATTTGAATTTCATATGTACTTACCTCTTCCATCCTATAACCTTCAAACACATACACATAATGACCAGGACGGCCAACAAACCTGAAAGCAATAATAATATATAAACTAGAATAAAACCAGAAAAATAAGCTAATATTGACACCATGATTTAATATAAAAACACAAAAATAAGTTAACTTTGAAATCAAGATTGTTCATTTGTATTGGTCAAAATATTTCAGAAGTTGCTTTTTAAACATGAATTTTCAAGGGCTCGGCATCTATTCAGCTTTGATTATTTCAAAGAAATAGGCCTCTACAAATGGTTTTCTATTACATCTGGATAAAATTATTTTAATAAAATATTTTTCAGAAATAAAACAATATAATTAAAAACACCTCACTTCATTAGAGATGGCAAACAAACCTGGGGACATATATCCTAATTCACATTCTCTTACACGTGAATAATTGCTTGAATGGAATTATTTATACGTCTGTACACAACTAAGACTCTTCTGGCTACACCAGGAGAAACAATGATATTGACTTTATTTGAGCCATACAACACAAAAATATGGTTTAAAAAAGAGAGAATTTTGTGACTTTTTTCATTGGTGTCTTACAATATTTGCAACTGCTGGCAAAATGCATCATTAATCCTCAAATGAAAGGTGCTGGATAAGATTAGTGAAGAGCAGAGATTAAAAAACTTTACAGACCTCAAAAGGAAGAGCACAATTGTAGGACACAGAATCCAGAGGATGTTTTAAACGGGTTTTTTGCCAAAGTTTTAGCAAAGAATCATTTTAAGCTTCTCACTCAAAAACATGTGGATGACTGGGTCCCAAAAGAAAAGGATTCTGAGCCCATAGGAAGTCACACTTATTTAGCAGGACAGCTGAATTAGCGTTTTGGTCAATCACTCCATTTGCCAGTTGACTGTAGCTATTTCTTAATTTGATATGCAAGAATAATGCAAAATATTGTGAAAGTAATAGAAAAAAGAGCTCCATAATTTTAAATTAAATAGGAAGACTTTTCTTTGCTAAATGATGCTTCAAGGAAAATTTGCTAAACTGTGGAAAGATAAAGCCTGTAAGCACCACCATTTGTTATAAAAACTACACTTATTTAAAAACCAAAATGAATTATTAACTTTAGATAACCTTTCAAAGATATTTTTTCAGAGCTGGCAAAGATGACCAGTCCCAGGCCTTTGTGCCCATTTTTATACACAGATCCACTAATATAGACACATATATAAAAATGCATATAAACACATATATATATATATATATATATATATATATATATATGTAAAGGATATTTATCCTACCTTCCTTTAAAAAAGGCAACATAAAAAATTGATGCATAAGAATTCACAAACTTCAATAGGAATGCCTTCAAAATCAGTCTTTCCTCAAAAGTTTTCTCTGTTTTTGGTATTTCTGGGGGGGAAAAAAAGCAAACCAGAGAACTGAACCATTAAGTAATACAAAAATACCTGAATCCCCAAACACGTACAAAAAAAACCCAACTTCAAACTTTGGGCTTATATTAATTTTTGTTTTGTACCTCTAATTTGTACCAAAGCCACTAGATCTGTCACCAAGTCCTGATTTCCAGAGATATTCAATTCCACAACGCAAAAGTAGTGTAAATTACTCTGCGGTATATATGGATATTGACATATGCAAGTATATCTGCAACACAATTACACAACTAAAATAACAAAACATTTGTATTCTCAATTGAGGAATGCTGAAAGCAAAGTACAAAGACTTTCAACCAGAAAAAAAACACCTTAAAAGCATCCTTAATTTGTAGTCCACAAGCCTTCTTTTCTGTGGTGAGATTGTTGATATGTTTGATGATAAATACAAGAATAAATACATTTTTAATAAAGTATTAAGTGAATTAAGTGCAAAATAAAGGCACATTTTTGTTAACAATTCACAATATATATTCTGTATTTCAAGATTTCTTGGTTTAAATATTTTCAGTATTCATTACTTTGTTCCCAGATTTATTTTCAATTTCTGTGGAAATTTTCTGGCAGCAGAAAGCACAGTATAAGACAGAGGCTGTTCAAATTTATGACAGGATCCTTTTCTGAAGATTTTATATGGGTGAAACCCTTGCATTTCTCTGCTCATCCTGAGCTGTATCTAATGTGAGAGAAGATAATTTTATTATTAAATTTATCATTCTTGGCTGAACTTCTGTGGCACAAAGAAAGTGTGGAATAATAAGGAGATCCAGAGCTCTGGCTTAAGGACTGCACTAAAAATTCTACTGTACTTGTATGGTTTTCTTTCAGGTACAGTTTGAGTGTTCTGTTTACTTTCCTGCTTTGGGTTTTTTTTTTCCCTAAAAAAGCTGCATGATTATTTTAGCACTAAAGGAATAGAAAAGCCTAATGAGCCCTCACTGCCTTTCTTTGTGATAATTTCAACCATATTTTCATAAAAGATCAGTGCACAACCTGATGAGCCCTAAAGCATAACCCACCTATAAGTATAAAAAAGCTTAATTACACCTTCAAACAATTTGTAGGTGATCCCATACACTGAATAGTTCTGCAAGAGAAAAGCTCAGGGCAGCAGGAATATAGAATAACAGCAGGGCAACTTTTCATTTGAGGGAGAAAAATCCTAAACCCTGCCTTACAGAGAACACCCCCATGGATGAGCTCAGCCTCTGGATGAACATTTGCACACCATATATGGTTCCAGAGGCTCTCTCAGACATCCTATACCATAGCCGTAGAGGCATGTGTAGAATTTGTCCTCCAGCTTGTTGGGTATGCTGCATTGGAAATGCATTCAGCCAGAATAGGTGCATTTGTAACAGAGAAAACTCCCTTATCCCAGAAAAATGAAACACTCGGTGGATTGTTACACCAAAATTAGGCAGCTGGAACTTTGCAGGTGGAGGATGAGTTGAGCTAAGGGTGGAATGAGCCTTAGCTCTCTGAAGGAGCTGCTGCATTTGCAAGGGACAAACACGAGCAGTTTTGATTTTGTCCCTATTTCACTTGGCCTCAAGGAAGCACTGAGGGTGAGGAGGTCCTGGCACAGGTTGCCCAGAGCAGCTGTGGCTGCCCCATCCCTGGAAGTGTCCAAGGCCAGGCTGGCTGGAGCTGGGAGCAAGTTGGGCTAGTGGAAGGTGTTCCTGCCCATGGCAGAGGCTTGGAACAAGGTGAGTGTCAAGGTCCCTTCCAACCCAACCCATTCTGTTGTCCTGAGTTACAAGTGAGCTGTAAATCTTGTCTGGCACCACCTGATCAGTGAAGATGATCTGTTCTTCCTGGGAATAGCAGGATACCATCTGCACTTTAGCTGGTCTGGTCTGTGATAAAGGGGCATCAGCACCCCGCTCCACTGGGCCCGCAGGAGTCCTGCTCCACCCTGTATGAGCTCTCTGTATTGATAACTACAAAACTCCTACTCTTCCTCCTGATTGAGGAGGTATTGAGGCATATGCATGACTGTGATCCCATGATTAACACAATTGCTATCAGTGCTATTCTTGTGCTTACAGATGTAATTTTTCACCTGAACAGAGACTCAAGTGTACGTGGGCCAAGAATAGAAACATACACTGTCAAGAGCTACTCCTTCAGCCCAACAAGTGTGTTCTTCAGCTTGTGGATTAAGTGCAGTGTGAAATGAGAATTGAGTACATTTTTCTCCTCTTGGTAATGGGAGTTCACAAGTTAAGCAACATTTACCAGCATGCATGAATTGTCATTTTTTTAAACATTTTGATTACATTTGGCATCTGAGCCTAGTGCTGGAGAAAGCTGCCTGAGTGAACTTTCTAACTCATGTAATTTGTAGTACTAGATATTATTCTGACTGGATCCTTCTTTAAAAAAAAATCTGATTGTTGATTAGGAATGATGCCCTAATAATGATAAGATTAGAATTAGATGCAAAGTGACAGGGGGCAATAATCAGCAAGTACAAAATTGTTGTTTCTTTCACAGTTCAGCCCAGTGCACATTTCAAAGAGAGAGATTTTCCTCCTGCACTTCCCAAAGAGAGGCCATGGCAGTGCCTAGCACTTCCCAGCTCCTGCCTAGAAGCTGCTGGAGAAATCTCATTTTCATATTTTCCTACTCTTTCCACACAGCTGCGTCATTCCTTAACATTTGTGCCCTTTCTTACCTGGCCAGGTGCAGTGAACATAATTGATCAGGTCACACACAGTTAGCAGCCTGTCACTCATGTGAAAGCTGAAAATCTGGGTACAATTTTGGCCTGAACAGTGACCCCTAGTATTCTACTAGAACAGAGTCCTATTGTGTAACCCTGTTACAATCTGCCCAAAGCTTGGTGCAAAACAGAAAAAAAAACAAACAAATGAACCCACTAACATGGCAATTTGTAAAAATTAATTGCTTTGTCTTCATTTCTTTCAAATACTTTAGGAATTTAACCTAAACAGGACCATACTTCCACAATTCAGGCTTGGACTTCTAACAACTGCAAGACTGTAGTTTGTAATGTTCTTCCAAAAACAGGACTGAAAGAGATCATTTCATTTGTGAATTTAAAAGTGTTTTAAGAAATTGAGAAGAAACAGAAGTCTGAAGAGCAATCTCATGTAAAGGTGCTATCAGTCAATATCCTTGGTCTAATTTATATAATAAAATAAAGCCCAGCCTAAACCCCTATTAGGAAACATCTTTAGCCTAATGTATATAACAAATCAATACTTTAGGCCTAAACCACTATAGGAGTCAAAGGAATGACTTCTCTTCATAAAGAGTAAATAGCCAGATTTGCAGCAATATTTTGATGTTTAAAATAAACTTTGAAAGTCCAACCACTAACTGCAGTACAAATCATTAATAAAAAGTCCAGCTCAGACATGCCCCTAAAATGGAACCAAAAAATCACTTGAGCAGTAAGGAAATGGTTAAAACTTTCATCAGGGAAACAACATCAGTGTAACTTTGTCAGAACCATCAACATTTTTTAAACAACCCACAGACTTTCTGCAGCTCTTAGCTTAAAGAGGTACCTTCACAGGCCTGAGTGTTTTCACAGGCCCTGTCCAGGAGGAAATAGTCCTCTTGGACCCTCCTTGCACCCCCTGGTGTCAATACATGGATTAATGAGGAATATGGTGAGGCAGTTTTACCAATTTCTGTCAGCCATTTGGCCACAGCTCCGTAAATTTCGTCCAGGATGAGGACCACCACAAGGTTAATGATGACAGCAGTGGCAGTCACAGTCACTCGAACATTGGACCTGGTTGTCTCATTTGTGCTGAAGGACAAGGCTGCTGCTGTCGTGATTCGATACACAATGACACCAAACACTGCTGAAAATGCCAGCATGATCTGCAAACAAATGAACACATGGATTAGCTCAGCCTGGAAACAAAACTTTGGCTGGGAGGTTGGGTGTGTTCCGTGAATGGGCATCGCAGGGTCGGTTCTTAGTGCAAGGTGACGACATGCAGGTGATCAAATTAAAAGGCTCTCCAGCAAACAGGGACATAAATGAGAAATAAGGAAATTGATGCACGACTCCAAACTGGCACAATTCAACTGACACAAGATTCTCAGAGGGCTGGACGCTTCACAGCACCTCTCCTGTGAAGACAGCTTGACAGAGTTGGATGAGAGTTGAGAGAGTTGTTTATCCTGGAAAAGAGAAGGCTTCAGGGAGATCTGATACCACCTTTCAGTATCTAAAGGAGGCTTTTAAAAGGAGGGAGAGTGACTTTTTACATGGGCAGGTAGTGGTAAGAAAAGGAAGGATGGTTTTAAACCAAAAGAGGATACTTTTTGTTAAACATTAGGAAGAAATTCTTCCTGTGAGGGTGCTGAGGTCCTGGCACAGGTTGCCCAGAGAAGCTGTGGCTGCTCCATCCCTGGAAGAGACCAAGGCCAGGGTGGATGGGGCCCTGAGTGTCCTGATCCAGTGAGTGGCAACCCTGCCCCTGGCATGGAATGAGAATTAGATAACCTTTAATGTCCCTTTCAATCCAAACCAATCTGTGATTCTTTTATACTGATTCCATGGATTCCAGCAGATGGGCATGTCCATTCTGATTAAAGCCCCACACATCATCCATGCAGTGAAATTTGGGCATTTTGGGTTCAAAAGCAGGAATTAAGCAAGATCTTTTATCTGACAATAGATTCAGATGGCTTGGACTGAAAGGCCTGTATTTATGCGCAGTCAGGTAAATGGGCTTTACTGGCTTAAACAGCTTCACCTGTGCACAACAGAAGTGCCAACTTACAAATTAAAGTTATTATTCCCGTTATTATTCCTTTAAGGCTGACCTAAGCGGAGCTATTAGGGCTTCATTTTACATTTGTGTCCCTGAAATCACTTGATATCCCTGGCATTCTTTGTGGGCCAGCTTTGACCCATGAGATGAGGGAAGTTGGTCCTGCTACTTAAGGTCAAGTTCCCACAAGAAGAATTTGAATTTCACAGGGTTGTGGTATTCTGTTAAAAAATAAAATAAAAGAATCTAAACCAATCCACAATGAAAAAGAAATCATTAAAACAATAATAAAAAATAGCAAATTTTCATCATCACAGCACAAAAGGGGGAGAAGGCACATTCTTCCTTTTAATTTATGCCTTTAGCAAGAATTCCAGTGTACATTCATTACTTTAGGTAAAACATCTTGAGATCATCAGATGAAAGAGACTACCTCAATGTGAAAGATTAGACTACTGCAATTATTAAAATGGGCCTAAGGGCCCAGATTCAAAACACAGCTTTAAGGAAATTTAACAGTTCATTTTAATGATCCAGCAATAGTTTATTGAATTCCTGTATGCAGGGGAAGGTTGTTGCCTTCAATGAAAAGGAACTATTGCAAAAGAACCACAACAAGAAACAAAGCTAAATTATTAAATGTTGAAGGTGAAAACTGGGCACATTTTGCTTTCATGAAGAACTAGTAAACATACTAAGAATTAGTTATTTGGAAAAACTTCTGGAGATTTCAGATGAAATTGTCAAATATGCTTTGTCAGCAAATAGTAATAGTTAGACCTAGTAAAATACCTAATTTTACTTTTTAAATAACTGTTTCATTAATTTTAAATGAAATGTAGGTTCAACGATAAAAGCCTGAACCTGAAACATTTTAAATGAAAACTTTTCAAATGACATAAAATATTATTTCCTTTGGTTTTGTAGTTTTCATTGTGTCAAGGAAACATTTCTAGTTATTTTTCTTTTGACTTACCTACCAAATGAAGAGACAAAAAAAAATCACATTCATGCTGAACTACATTACTGTGACAGAAGGGCTGCAGGAACACAAGAACTTTAACCTTTTCCTTGCTTCTCCATTACAATCACTAGAGTAGAGAGTAAAATCCCCAACAAAGGAAAACAAAATAACACTCCCTGGTATTAATTTACTTCATCTTCCATCTCTACAGACACCTTAAGCTCTTTTCTTTTTCTTAATCTGTGTCACAGATTCCTCCTTCATAATCATCTTCCTGATACTCTCATCCTCTTTCTTTTCCCCATGGATTTCTTTGCAATTTTTTCTCGATGGTGGTGGACAAAGACAATCAGAAATTGGATGCCTCATTCTGGAGCTGATGAGTTCCCTAGGCCTCCATACACACCTCTCTCCATCACAATTTCCCACTTAGGAGTGGTATCTTAACAGTACAGGAAGAAGAGTCAAGGACAATCCACACTAAACAGAAAAAGAGGAAATTTCAGATCGAGTTCAATGAACTTGAGCCTGACCAAAGGAATCCCTTGCCCTGCGGAATGTTACCAGAGGATGAGAGAGTAGCAACCTTTTCAAATCCATGCAATGCCATAGCAAGGTGTACGAAATGACTGCAAAAAATGTTTTATTTGTTTAAAGAACAAAAATATTTACTTTGCAAAAGCACCAGGATTTCAGAAACTCTCAGTTTGTCAGCTGTTTTTAAACATCTGCTTAGACACAGATGGAAAAACACTCCTTTAGGAGTCTTCATTATCTGTGCATCCAGCAAGAACAGAAAATTGAGGAGGGCCTGTAGGACTGCACAGTGACTGTGAGCACAGTTCTCACTCCCCAGACAGTCACTGAGGGGGAATGGTTCCCGTGTCTTCACAGCATTTCTCTCATTCCTGAAAATACCTCTTCCACCCAAATTCCTGATCAGGCAGACCGCCATTTGTTCAGGTGCCCACTTTGGGTTTTGTTATCATTGCCAGCATTCCCTCTGGCCATTCTTCCCCCTGTTAGGGCACTTTCTTCTCTGAATAGCTGAACTAGTCTGTCCAGGACTGAACTACTTAAAAACAGATGTGAAAATTGGCTGCAGAAAAGGTCACCTACTGAGCCTGGTATGAATGAAGACAAACAGGAAAGCAAACCAGATCTGAGAAGGAAGCTATAAAACCCTGTGGGCTAGGCTGCTACCTCCATCCAAGTAGGATAACAATTTAATGTCCAGATAGTTCTCTGGCTCCCTAGTAGGGCTATTCTAGAGTCAAGTATTACACCATGTGAGTGAGAATAGGCAGAACTCTTCTGCCATGACACAAATTGATTTTCTTCCTTCCTCTGACTGAGCCAAACAAAGAGAAGCCCCAGTGAATCATTGCTCCATGCCACTCTGCTCTCTCCCAGCACTACCAGCATCTTTACCACCAATTCAGAAATCTCTGCCACAATATGTGCCTTCTAAGTATGGGGTTTATAAATTGTGTTGTGTTATTGTTAATCACACTCAAGAAAAACTTTTAGATTCCCAGCTGAGCCCAGATCTCCTGCTACCATTGATCTCACTCTGCAAAAATAAGACTTGTGAACTTCTGTCCTACAATCCCTGCAAAAATGCATAGCTTAAATCAGACTTGGATCTTCTGGCCCCACTGCAGTCCAATGAGGCTTTGTGTACAACAAAAGGACTGTGATCAGATTTTAAAGCATCCACACATGTGTGAATTAATCCTTGGAATTGTTTGGTGATGTAAGACTGGATGAGAGAAGCAAACACAATGTTTTTTTCAACCTGCACTTTGAACAAAAAATCCAGCATACCTAGCTTAATACAGACAGAGGAAAAGCCAGAAAAAATGCCACTACACGTTTCTCAAAAGAGGATTCACAAAAGTGAAGTACACAACAGAAGTATGGAAATTAAGGGGAAAAAAAAAAAAGGAAAGATTTTACACTAAGAAAACCATTACCAGTTTCATGAATCACCAGGGAATGTATGAGATGTAAAGCTTGGGGAAGAAGGGACAGAACAAAACAGCATCACTCTATAGCAATGTAGAAATTTTCATAGAAAACACCTATAGATTTGGAACACCAGACCCTTTTGGTCTGGGAAAGCTAGCATTAAAAATGCAACAATCCCTTTTGCAGCTCTAGAAATTGCTTGTGTGCAGGTCTGTGTCTGACTCTTGTACCCATGCACACACACATAAATTCAAGATTTTATTATTTATTTTGCATGTAGGCCTTATAGTTAAATAATTAATCTGTGTGAATAATAATAATAGAGCTTAACAAGACCAATAAGATTTCTCAGTACAATACTGTTTCACGGACTGACAACAAAACTTCGGTCTGATCTTTCTGATTCTTCTTTAAGTAATCTAGCAGGAAAAAGGGAAACATCCCATACAGTAAAGAGCAAATTGCAATATACATGTAAGATAGCAGAGCATGTTCTCCCTCATCAAGAGTTGGTTTGAATTTCATGCATGGTTTGCAAGTTGTCTCCTGGAGTTACTTTTATATAAATAATGCTCAAAATATTGCAAAAATAAGATCATTGTGTCCATTTTGCCAGATGGTGAAAGTCAGCCTAGTTCCACTAGTCACGAACAGAAGATGAAGAATTGGAGCTCTGCATTTTACATCTCACAAACTGTAGGTAATAACCCTTTATAAATCTCTCTGAGATGTTACAGTAAGCAGGCAGGGTAATACCTAGGCTATGAGTCAGGAAAGCACTTTAAGCTCATGCTTAGGGGAGATTTAAACATGTGGTGAAAGTCAAGAGCACATGTAAGTACCTTGTCTGCAAAAGAATGACTTGTAAAAGCTCAGTCAGAGCTGTGTGCTTAGTCAGACTCAGTGTGGCCTGCTCTAAGTGAAGTCATGACTCATGCCACTTAGAGTTTCTGTCTAAAAAGCAAATATTGATTATGGCCACAGGATGGTAAACTCACTCAAAATGCTGTGAGTACATCCATATAGGACACATCTAAAATGTACAGAAAATATTCTGAATATGCAGTGCATACATCTTCATAAATATATAAACATATCTATAAGGGTGTAGACATTAACTTCAATGTGAACATTTGATTGTCAGAAAAAGAAATTAAATCTTCTCAGGATATCTAGTGCAGTATATGCAAATTTCAGTAAATTAGAAATACACTTAGGTATCTTAAAGTAATTTAGGCTGCTGGTGAGTTTCCTTTGTTACGTGCTGCAAAATGGTGTAAACAGGACTATTTCACTGCCATTTTATAGTGGCTGTAGATATGAACAGAAGCTTTCAGTCAGTAATTATTGTAACCAGAGGGATAATGGGATCCTTTACCATGTAATTTAGGGTTTGTTAGCCAGGCCTTTCTGTTGCTGTTTACAAAGTCCAGCAGCTTCATGATGGGTTTGTTTTGCTGGAAATTTGACTTTTGATTAGGACAATGGTGTCCCCACTTTAGAGGTTGCCCTGCACGCCTGATTCTTGATCCCAAGGGAGGACTGTGTACCATTATCTTACTGTATACCATGATCTACTGTACAGTCCATCCCTGATAAATATTGGATAATATTTCTCAGCAACTGGTTTATTTCACCTGGATGTCGTCTGTTCAGAGGCTCAACCTTTCCAAACATCACTGTGACCAACATATGCAATACTGTGCTCACAACTAGATATCAATGTTATCCATTCACTGGATAACAGAGATGGAGCAGAAACCATGGGAGAGAGGCAGCATTTGTGTAATGAACTGCTGGCATTGCAGCAAATCAGACCTTCCACAAGCAGCCTTTGGAAAAAGAGAATAAAGCTGGAGTCAGGCATTGAGCTCCATGAACCTTCCTAGTATTTCTCCTAAACTGACCTTACCTTCAGATTTTTAACATATTTAAGAACAGCAATTCAAGTGTTTCCTTCTAGATGCTCATGGCAAAGTTTCTCACATCTAATAAACAAGCAGAAATGCAAATTATGTTACCATAAATATAATCAGTCCAAAGTTCACTGCATATCCAGGCATGCGGTCACTCCATGTCAGTTTCTCCTTTTCATTCTGTAGGCAAAACACATAAAATAACAGATGTGACAGAACTGTACAATAGGAAATATTAGAATTAATAGGATTTATTGTTGAGAGCCTTCTCAATTCCCCTGCTGTGATTTTGAAGTATATTATGCGATTTAGAACACTGATATTTTAAAGTAGATTTTAATTCAAGATAAAAGAGGGGATGAGTAAATAAGGCATGTAGAAAATGTCTGCAAAATTCAGAAAATATCCTATACAACTATGACTTAAGTATTTGAAAACATGTATTCAAATCTTACTAAAGTTCATATCAGTAGACATCCCTGAGATTGACCTTAATTCACATTTAGGCAAAGCAAGACTCAAGCATTATTTATTATTATTATTATTATTATTATTATTATTATTATTATTATTATTATTTTAAATTTATTTTTAATTTAATTTAATTTTTAATTAGTTTTTCAATTCTTGTAAAACTACAGAAGAACAGTGCTTGAGACAATGCTGACTACCATTGAACCTAGATTTTTTTTCTAATGGTCACAAGCACCAAATGTGACCCCCCAGATAATTCTTGGTAAGACACCCTAATCCTTCCCCTACTACTTGTTTTATAGCAGAGGGAAACTACAAAAGCAAGGCCCCTCTGATCCCTACTGCCAATCTTGTTTTTTTCATGCATAAACAGCATCTCCCTCTTCCCTGCATAATTTAAAGCAACTGTGATCGGTGAAATACTGTATGCTTTTACTCTCCCCACACAAACTCAACTCCAGCCCCAGCTGCATGTACATCTAAAGAAGATATTTGAAGATGGATTTATGTGAGAAATACGATTCCCTCCTCTCAAAACAGGTTTCTTAAAATAATAATAAGGTTGCTGCTTTGTTTAAGTTAAACTAAAATTATATAATCAAATTAACTAAGGACACAAAGCCAGCTGCTGTTGGTATTTCTGTGAAGGACCACTGCTGCCCCATGGATCAGTACTACCCTTATACCAGAGTTAGCCCAGAGTGATTCTGAATTTAAATGAGTTTAAATCAGATTAGTACTCAGATCCAAGTTTTCCTATAAACCATTTCTAAGGCACAATTCCCCACGGATAAACATGAAAATCTGGGAGCGTTGTGCCTTTGTAAGAAGCTTTCCTAAAGCAGAATTAGGAATGCAGCATATATGTGCAGAAATGCAGCTGTGGATTTTCTAACCAGGATGTGGAATTAGACCTAGGACACAAACTGCCTCTACATCCATTGCCATGGTGGTGGTGCCTCAGACACTGTGGGAGAGGGCAGTACTCAGCAGCCCCTCTTGTGACCTCATCTCCTTCAGGACAGTCCTGGCAGCACTGGGGCACAGCAGACCCAACCAGAAGCACCAGTAATTTGGCCCAATGTACACAGCACAAAAATACTCTTTACAGTTCATACAACGAGTCCAGCACGTAGCTGGAAGGCTATTTGAAAAAGCATTCCTGTGAATGCACACATGCATTTCATTGCATTTTGGCTGTCACCACTCAGCAATTCTACAGGACATAAAGAAGTTCTGAGGGATTATATTCCCAGAAGGCCTGAAGGACACCACATTTTACAATTCCACTGGGAGCTGTATGAGGCTGTAGCTGGTGTGGGGCTGTGCCTTGTACTTGCACTGAACACTGGGCTGATAATACAGAGATGGGTTTGTTATTGTGCAGCAGATCTTACACTGAGCCAAGCTTTTCCTGCTTTTCTGCTGCCACACTGCTGAAAGAATTTAAGAGGAGACACAGCCAGGACAGGTGACCCCAACTGACCAAAGGGACTTTCCAAACCTTATGATATCACGATCAATGTATAAAGTGGGGAGAAGAAGGAGGAAGGGAGAGATATTTGGAGTAATGGTGTCTGTCTTCCTGAGAAACTGTTGCATATGATGGAGCCCTGCTCTCCTGGGGATGGCTGAACACCTGCCAACCATGGCAAGCAGGGAATTAATTCCTTGTTTTGCTTTGCTATAAAGCTGTCTTTATCCTAACCAGGGATCTTCTCCCTTTTACCCTTCCCATTCTCCCCATGATCCTGCTGTTGGGGAGTGAGTGGCTGCTGGCTGGGGTTACACCAGGATGGTCAGCAGGCCATCTTCTCAGCTCACTCTTCCACGTATGTGCTTCCATGAACCTTATTTTTCCATGAGTTTGCCATGGACTGTAGCACTCGGCCAAAGGGAGATCTGAACGACATGAGGAGCTGCTATGCCAACATGAAAATAAAGGCAATGTTGGATGAAGAAACAGAGCTACTTAGCATACACTTCCAAAAACAAATTTGGAAATTTAACTCAATATCCCAGATCTCTCAGTCTGTCCTAGTCTGTCCCAGTCCATCCCAGAAGTTTCAGCTCCTCCTAGTCCCTCCCAGAGCTCCTAGTCCATCTCAGTTTTTCCCAGTTCATCCTCATCCATCCCAGAGCTCCCAGTCCACCCAGGCAGTGGAAAGCTATCTTCTGTTCTTGTGACCAGAGACAGGGTCTCTGGACCCTGGAAATGGGAAGAAGCTGAGTTAGGGAAGGTTTAGGGTGGATAGCAGGAAAAGGTTATTCCCCCAGAGGGTGGCTGGGCACTGAACAGGGAATTCCCATTTCCCCAGGGAATGGTCACAGCCCCATGGCTGCCAGAGCTCCAGGGATGTTTGGACAACACTGCCAAGCACAGATTGGGATTGTTGGGGGATCCTGTGCAGGGCCAGGAGCTGGGCTAGATGGTCCTATATCTGGAGCAACCCAAAAGTATAAGTATTTGTTGACACAACAAGATGAAATGGATCATCTGCAGAACAATCTCAGTGACAGATATGTTATGCTGAGGAATATTCCCCATGATGAACTGTGTTGCAGGGAAATATTTATATGCAGACAGAAAACCTCACAATAGAAACTGTTTGGTTTTGTGCCAGAGGCAAACTAAAATAATTACTTTGAAAATCTTACTTTCATTTTCCTTCAATAATATGATAGATTTTCAATTCTAGTGGAGGAAAAAGTAGGTTTTGGTCTGTGTGCAGTGATGTGTTCCTGTTTTAATGTTTAATCATGTGTGGAATGTATTCCTTGAAGACATAAGCTCTTTTCCTAATAAAAATAAAAAATTAAATTAAAAAAATCAAAAAAGAAAGAAAGATAAAATAAAGAATTTTTTCTGGATGGTTTATTTCCATATGAGTTACCCAATGTGGCAAAGATCCAGCTCTGCATCTTCAGGTGGATGGGCCTCTGGGCTGTGGAAACCTGGAAGTACCCTGCACTTGGACAGCACCAGGCAGTTTTTGAAAACAGTTCTATGCTTCTCTGGGAATTAAACCACAGCCACTTTGCTCAGATCACAAGTATTTCAGTTATTAATTGATATTTTCCCTCAAGATGACACTTCCTCCAAACAGGTGTTCTAACCATCAGCTATGCCAGCTCAGCTTGGACTTGGGGAGTACAACTATAGATTTTCTTTCTTCTCCATCCTGCTTTGTAGCCCCAGTGCTGAAATTCAGGGTCTTCACTGTGGTTGCATCTGGGCAATCCCAATGATTTCACTAGACTTGCACAAAGCTGTAATAATTGACTGGAATTTAGTAAAGATGCAAAGACAAGAACAAAATCTAGGACTCCACTCTAAGGTTTTACACTGCCAGCAACAAAAATAAGCTACAAAATTATATTTCCAATCACAAAATCCAGAAATTCATCTCTAGGTATGCCCAGGAAGCTCCAGATAAGTAATTGCCATTTTTATAACTGCACATTTCTTAGTAGATTTCTACTTTAATTTCTATTTCAACACAAAAGCTTTAATTTGTGTAAAAACTGCACTGTCCAAATGATCGTCTAGAAATATAGATTGTGGTATCAAATGCAGCTCTTTTGTATTTGTGTGACACCTAAAGCACTGTCTGTGCACTGCAGGCTCAAGGCAAGGCATGAAAACAGCTGCTTCTGAAATAAGGGGTCCCTATAGTTTTATTTTGGCCTTGAAATAAGTTTAAGACAAGGAGAAAAGGATCCTTCAGAGCCATTTGGAAACTGTGAGCCAGAAAAGGCCTGCAGAAGAGGCAGTTGTGAAAAATAATCAATTCCATGGTGATGACACAAAAAGAGACACAATCAAGGACCATCAGCATTTCTGGCCATGCAGTGGCCACAGTGGTCATTACAATTAAGAAAATTCGGCTGAGTTAATGGGATTCTTCCAGCCTGTATTTGGGACTCAAACTTTTTGAGGGATTGTATTAGCCCTCAGACTTCTGTGAGGGAAGAAAAAACTGCTGCCATGCTGAGCATCTGCAATGCCTGTATCTATCCCTGTCTGAATCTAGAAGTCCTATTTTCACACTCCCACTGAAGTGAAATAAAGCGCTTTTGATTTAAAACCCATTAAAAGAGAGCTTCATTTCTATTCTTCTCACTCAAGCAGCAATAGCATTTTAACTGTAAATGTGGTTGTGTTTTGTGAGCAATGTTCTGTCTCAGGACTGCACATGGAAAACAAACTGCCAAGGTTCATTTGGAGACAGATGAAGAACTGCAAAACCTTTAATTAAAATTTTTTGCTGTCCTTGAAACATGCAGAGTAGCACAGATACACCATTAGCTTTCAGTGGAGCTTAGTGGACACACTCTAAATCTAAATTGTGGAAGCAATGCAGAATAGAGAGCTTTGAGAAGTGTGAGCAAGACTCAGTACTGGGATCATGGAAATTAATGGATTTTAAGGCTAAGCAATGTTATTTTTAACCACCCAGTCTTAGTCTCCTCTGTAACCCCACAACTTCCTTGAGATTTTTATTATTAAGGATAATAAATATGATTTAACTATTTTTTTAAAAAAATCCCTCTAATCACAGCTGGAGCATTTCTGTGATGAACGGTCAGTTACAAGCCTTATTAGGTCATTCCAATTGCTAATTACCTTAGCTGTTGAAAATGTATGGCTTATTTCCCAGATGAATTTGCCTATCTGCATCCTTCAGCCTTGGCATTTAGTTGCAAATGTGTCAGTTAAGAACATCTACTGAAGGACTTCTAGGGTTTGACTGTGGATTCTTCTGAACTATGACCAGACCACCTCTTGGCTTTTAACCTGGCTGAGACCTCTCTCTCAGAATGGGAAACATCAGTCAAGCCCTGAGCTGTATTTCTTCTCCTGTAATGTGGTTGGAAGTAAATCTCCCACAGGCTACAGCCCTGGCATGGGCAACTGACTCGACCTTCAACATAACAGGGCTCATGGAAGTGTGTGTGAGTAGCCAAGAGTCTGTCCCTCAGGAGACTCAGCCCTCCCACAGGATGAGAAATACCTCATGTGGTGGGTAAGGGCTGTGCTTCCAGCCATGGAGCCTGGCAGGAAAGAGGAAACGACCCTCATCTCTGTCAGTGGAGTTGCTGGCAGAATGGAAGGAAGAATCCATGAATCCAAGAGCTTTCTACTCCTTATGAGTCTTAACACTACATTCTGAAATTCCTAGTGAAAAATAAAAAGTCCCGGAGTAGCTGTGCCTGCCCCATCCCTGGAAGTGTCCAAGGCCGAGGTGGATGGGGCTTGGAGAACCTGGGATAGTGGAATATGTCCCTGCCCATTGCAGGGGCTTGGTACTGGGTGGTCTTTAAGATGCCTTCCAGCCCAGGGTATTCCATTATATTATGACATTTGCACAGCATTTGACACACACACATATATATACACACATTAAATGTATGTAAATGCATGTCACATGCATGCAACAAGTACCTTGATAAAAACTAGCCATAGATTTGTGGAAATATTTCAAGCTGTTTCCTTCACACAGTAATAATAACAAAGACTGGAGGTCTGCTCTCACTGCAATTTAAATCTGTAAAGCCAGACTTGGTTAAATTAATATGCTGTAATTTACTCAGGGATAAAAATGGTTCCTTTGCTGCAGTTAAACTTCTTTTGACACTGGCACTCAATGCACTGTGGCATATTGCAATCTTTATTGTGTAAGTGGCATTAAGGTGCTTAGACTTTATATCACTGTTTAATATCAAATGCTTGATATTTACATATGGTTCAAGTGAAAACTGGCAGCACTTAGTCTTTTACAATGACAGTTTAACATATGGCTTTACAAGTATGAATTATTTATGTCAACTTGAAGCCATTCAGAATATTACCAGGAAAACACTGTAATTTGCACAAACAATAGGGTTACATCTGTAGTCATAAATATTCATTGTTTGTCAATGCTCTTTGTAGATGGTTAATAAATCATAATGAGGCTGATCCTGAGAAGGCAAAGGGCCAGCTGTACAAACACATCTGGTAGGATTTCCAAAGCCCCTGACTCACAGTGGTACCCGGGACTGCCATAGTGGAGAAGGTGGTACTGGAATGTCACAAATTCAGCTCAGGGCATGAAGGGATACCCTGTCACCTGCTCAGCTTTTATTTTTTAATGTATCTCCTGAAAAATCTCAAAGAATGTAATGAAATACCACATGTGGCTTTAAAATACTCTTAAATAAACATAGTCAAGCATAAGGAAGACAGATTTTGAGCCAGACATGCTTACTTTACTTTGCATGATTAAATCAATTTAATATGCTTTGATACACTGGACATGGAACCATCAGGGAAAACAAAGTGAGTTTCAAAGACTGATTTTAGAAAAAAAAAATGGATTTCATTGTCCTGGAGTTCACTGCATCTCCAGTTTGTACTCTGAAATCCAGAGCACCACTATTGTAATAGTCAATCTGGTTTCACACTTTGTCATGTAAACTGTGAACATCTAATGGAGAAGTTAATGGAATAATAAACACAACCCATTTTAAAACAATCAAGCATAACTTTTAAAAAAATATTACCTTTTAGTAGTTCCCATAATTCAGCACTGTTTAAATTACTGGAAGTGATTTAATTTAAGAGTTTCCCTCTGTAAATTTTTAAGCATAGGACTAACAGCTCTATGTGAGTCCACTGGTTACCCAATTAGTTCCCAACTACTTGCAGTATCTCTTCTTAAAATATAAAAATGTGCAAAATTATGTTATCTTTTGTAACTTCAAGTCTATTTGTCACAGGTAGATAACAATTTATCTGAACTTTATCTTTAAAATCGCTTGTTTAATCTCATTATACACTTGCATATTAGCAATTTGGGCCCAGCGGAAGTAATACAGTTGGCAATTTTGCAATTTGCAAAGCACAAATTACAGTTCTCTGAATTAAATTCAACTGAGCTGCTGATTTCAGTTCTGGAAAAGATGCATGTAGTGCTAGACTCTGAGGAAAGATGTCCTTTCCATGTTCCCTTGAAGCTTTTCTGGCCTAACCACCCTTTCTGCATTGGTGTCCTAGCTGGAAGAATCTGGACTGAACATCTTGCTGCTCGGAAATCATCACAGAACCCCTAGTGAAGCAAAATCTCACTGTTAGGCTTTGGCATTGCACACTTAGAACATGATTCTCCATTGTCTTACGCCATGTGAAGCCACTTATCCCCACACAAAGCGTGAGACAAAGACATGCAACAGATTATCGGCTTCCTTGGGCTGCAATTTCAAATTTAGCTTACACAAACTGTGAATGATCACACCAGCACCAGAGGAGAGCACAGTGGTGTAAATTTTAGCAACCTTTTTAAGCTGGTAATGAAAAGCTTGAGGAGCAGAGAAAGGATTAAAAGGGGGATGTGGCTATGCAAAATTCTTTCCCTGGCTCCAGAGCATTTATTACCAGCTGTAAAGTATTAATTAAGTTTGTATTCTAACATTTGAATTTGTTATAAAATTTGAAACACAGTTGCAGAACACAATCTACAGAGACAAACTTTTGCCAATAACAGAGAAATGACGTGCAGAAAAGAGTTCTGGATAAACAGCAAATGGAAGACAAGAAGGATGGGAAAGGATACAAGAGCAAGGGGCCTCCAGCTCTCTTCGTTTTGCTCCAAAAAAAGACACACTTTGGAGTTAGAAGAGTCCTGTCCCTGCTTTCTCTGCCACTGTCATTGGTACTGCCCCTTGTTCTGAACCCATGGCCAGGGAAAATATTTTGTTTGTCTAAAAATGGAGAAAGTTTATAGCAAGTAGAAGTCCATGAAGAAGTCCTTCACACACACACACAGCCTCCCTCCAAAACCCAACAAGAGTGGGAGAGTATAGTAATTAAGAGGTGTCAATAAAACAAGGAAAGGCAAAGACAAGGAGGCAAGCTCTATTAATGGAGTTGGAAGAGTAATGAAATACATACATTTTGGTATTATGAGCATTATCTTTAGGCATATATATATATTTATATATACACACACATTCCTGATAGTATCAAATCGGCAGTGCATCCTCATGAATCAGAACCAATGAAGTTGGAAAAGAACCCTGAGATCAGCAAGTCCAAGCTTGGGCCAAACACTATCTTATCAACTAAACCAGAGCAATGAGTGCCACATCCAGTCTTCCTTAAACACCTCCAGGGATGGGGATTTTACTGCCTCTCTGGGCAGCCCTTTCCAATGTTTAATCACCCTCTATGTGAAGCAATTCTTCCAGCTTGATGTCCAACCTGAACTTCCCCTGGTCCATAGCAATCTAACTGTGAGACCTTTCCAATTTCCAAACAGAGAAATGATAACTACTCATAAATGGGCTGAGTTAGGTAATATTTATTCCAATTGTATATGTGCTAAAACTATGTAGGAAATACACAAAACTCTCCAGGGGGCTACTTCCTACCAGCATCCCAGATAATTTCCCCCTTTTTTCATTATTTCTGAAGAAACAGTTGTGTTAGCAGTTGGCAGTAAAATGCAGATCTATTGAAAGAAGCTTTGAAAAGCCTAATTTGAATTTATTATGAAGCAAGTTAGCAAAATTGTAAACAGTAGATTTCACATTTAATTATCTTAAAAATGTTTCTCTGTATCTTTCCTACAATTAACCAAAAAAAAAAAAGAAAATAAAAAGAGAGAGATTGAGTAGATCTATCAACAAAACAATGTCTGTAATCCTAAACCAAGTAAGTGGTGAAAGTAGTGGAACTATGTACATGAAACGGTGAGGTAGTATCTAGTCAGGGATGTCAGGGATCACAGTTTATCCTACATTTAACATGACAACAACTCTCCAGGCTATGTCAATTGGGTTTGCAGAGAATATTAAATTAGGAAAGGTTATGAATAGTGAAGGGAGCAGATATTAAATACCAGGCTGTTGAGAAAGCAGAAATACAAGTGTGAAATAGAATGAGACTCAAGGAGGACAAATTAAAACTGTTCCAACAAGGAGCATGATTTGAAACAGCAATAATGCTCAGCAAAGTAAAAAGTGATATCAAATATCCTTGGAGAGCAGTGAGTTACTTTGTGAAAATCAGATCTGGAGAGGATAGAAAAGGTTGTAATTTATACTTGGATCATCCTCAGAGTAGTGAGGAGATGAATGTCTTAAAACATTCACAGCCTGCATGGGGGTAAATTCTATGATATGGAGTGACTTGGAGAGTGGTATGCACAAAATCAGCCTTCTAACACGTTCAAAATTCCAAAATCTCTGAATTCACCTCTAGCAAGGGATATGCTTGTGTTTTTCCCATTGTTTATACATGGGAGAGAGCAAGTAGAGTATGGGAACATATATTTCAGTGGATGTGCACAGACCTGAGCTGAACCTACCTGGGCTATTTCTAGAATTACAGAAAAGACCTCCAAGATGCTTGGATATGAGGAGGATGCATTAGAGGATCTCTGGAAGGAACCATGAGTCAAATAAGGTGATTTGTGATGCTCTACCTCCCCCCAGAGATTTGTTCCAAGTCCTCATAACCAGGCTAAAGAATTTCTGAGCCTCTGGTGTTGTCACAGAAAACAGTGATATGGAATCTTACATTTAAATCCCCTGCTGCAATCAAATTTCAGCAAAAGTTAAGAAAGAAAGGGTTTTTTTTCTGGAAAACAGCTTTCAGTGTAAAGTCCTCAATGCAGTATTTCCTCAAAGTTCCCAAAGATATGCAGATGGATCCTCTCATTTGCTCAGTTCTTTGCACTCAACTGCTGGAATACTTTTAAAATTGACTCTATCCAAGGGAAAATTGTAGGGGTTTGTTGGGTGTCCTCTCTCGGCACAAAGCTGATCTAAAAGTTTCTGTTACATAGAATGGCCTGGATCAGAAGAGACCTTTAAGCTCATCCACACCCTGCCATGGGCAGGGACACCTTCCACTAGCCCAGCTTGCTCCAAGCCCTGTCCAGCCTGGCCTTGGACACTGCCAGGGATGGGGCAGCCACAGCTTCTCTGGGAAACCTGTGCCAGAGCCTCACCATGCTCACAGGGAAGAATTACTTTCTGATATCCAATTTAAACCTGCTCTCTGTCATTGTGAAGCCATTCCCCCTTGTCTCATCACTCCAAGCCCTCGTAGTTTACTTGTGTAATAAAGTCACTCCCTGAACTTCCCATCAGCCATGAATAAGTGGTAGGAAAGGCAATGCCAGGACAGAGAGAGTTTTTGTAGGGACCTTCCACTCATGTTTTTTCTACATGAATGACCTCTTAAAAAAAGGGAGAGACATGTTTGCTTTTCACCCTTGATAGAACACAGTAACTGGTACAGCTGTACAGACAACGGATGGAGGAAGCAAGACCTTTGGAATCTAGAAATGCTGAGGAATTCTCCATTACTTGCACCTTGAAATCAAGGCCATCTGCTTTTCTACAATTTTTTTGTTTAGTCTGATAGTTCTTACAGATTTCTTGAAGGTTTCATTTAGCAGCATTCTATGAATTGGGTAATAGAAGAAAGCAGGTTATGATAAAATAGGTTTAAAACTGTTGTAAAATAGTTGATAGATCATTAAGCATGTTTGGTAGGTTTGGTTATTATATTTTAAAAGGGGTTAAATGGGTAATTATAAGAAATATGGTACTCAATGTACCATAACACACCTAAGTAAAGTGCACCACCCTTCAAGCGAAACAAAACGAGCCAGCCTGGACAGAACAGTAATGGGCCAGTCAATAGCCTTAAACCTTCATGCAAATGAAGGAACCAAATAGAAACCAATCCAAAGGGACAAAAAACAGGACAAAAAGGAGCTTCTGACCCACTGAATCTTGTGCCACTCCATCTGGGACATCGGGGACATTGCTGCTGAAAAGACCCAGCGCCGGCGCTGCAGCAGCCTCCATGGGAACACTCCTGCTTGGCCTGTGGGCCCCCTTGCTTTAGGCCTTTTCTTTTTCTTATAATAAATGCTGAAATCACTTTAATACCGGGAGCCTGCTCTCGTTTCTAACAAGTTATATCAAAATCAAAGACAAAAAGTATTTTGAAGAAAATGCATGTACAGAAAATAGATAAACAGCCTTCATATTTGTTGCTGATATGGAAAAAAAAAAGTAAGTAGAGGATTAAAATACCAACAGGAAATTTAGATTGGACATGAAGAAAACCCTTGGAACAGTAAATCTTTTGATCCCTCAAACAGATGTAGGTACTGCCTGGAAACAGTTCCATAACAAGGCCATGGTATCTTCACTGCTGAAGATTTTTAAGAACAGCTTAAAGCAATGCCTGGCAAATATGCCAGTGGGTATAGCTGGTCCTGCTTTGGAGTACAGTGCAAGAACTGGATGTACCCTTCTAAGCTTAATTCCTGGGGGTTTTGTTCTGTTTTTTTGGGGGTGGGGTTTTTTTTATTATTTTGGGGGTTTTTGTTGTTTTCTGTAATACCTCTGACCTTTGTGGCCTGAAAACCATTGAAATTACTGTGAGCTCTTTCTATTTCTTTCTCCTGTTCAGAAAACTACAAAATACTGATAAATCTCATGTATTTTCCTCAAATCACTAGTAAAATAAATTAAGAAGTTAAGTAGTTCAAGTCAACAATTACTGGTAGGATGTGAGTAGAGGTGTGGTCACTTATAAATGATTCTCTCATCACATATCCACTCACTTAACTCCTGTAAGCAAATACAACCATCTTACACCACTTCAGAGGCCACGGAAAGCATGTTCCTTATTACATGAAAGAGGGTATTTAATATATGATGATCACCTCACAGAAATCCATCCCCCACAATACAACCAGGAAATTTGGATGTGACAGACCAATGTCTTGATGGCAGTCAACACCATAGCCCAAAGTCAAGGAGTTAAAGAGCCAACAGCTCACAAAGGCATTTTTCACTTGTCTAGAGCAAGCCAATCCAACAGACCTGCTTTGTGTTGCCATCGGAATATTCTATCCTCCCATAACAAAAGCAGCACACCCAACAGAGACCTGTATCTCTGATCTGCAGCTGGGAAGTGTGACACCCTGAGTCAACAGACCTGTTGTCCTTGACACAAATAGAAAAAACACAAAGAGATTACTTGCACACCTTACAGACAAGCAAATGTGCCTTCCAATAAGCCAAAATCCTAAATCAGTGACCAAAGGCATCGTGTCACTTGGTATTGGGGCCAAAATTGGTGCTTACCCTACAAAGTCTTGCAGCCTAGACACTACTCTAATGGAAGGATTGCTCAGATCTCTCAGAATTCCATGGTCTAAACACAATCCTGAATAACCAGAAGTTCAGGCTTACTGATGTTGGCCCAACAGCTCATCCAAATCAGCAGCTCACAAAACGTTGTTGCCTGGCAATGGGTGAGGGAATAAAGGAAATATCTGATGTCTCAGACATCAGTTCTTGCACCATCTGTTGCCTAAAATGCATCAATTCTTATGTCTGTAGAAGTGCCCAACAACCTAATGGCTTTTAACAGAACTATGATTATCTTCTCATGGGAATAATAAGATGGAATCATTCCATCAGAAACAAAGCAATTTCATTTATATCCAAATAAGATTGAAGATATTAGCAACAGATTAATCATCTGGAATCTTTAAAATAATTCGACTAAATGTGCATTGTTATTAAGAAAATATGTGTGTTTTTATTATTGGGATTTATGTCTAATACTTATTTCCCCACAGATGAGCTTCCTCAGGCAGCAGGAGGAACAGCCAAAAGAAAACAGTTTGCTTATTTGCTCAAGAAATGAACTATTTGCTCGGTATTTTAAAGGAGGTGAAAACTAACACTGTGACAGTCCTGCCAGGCAGAGTGTGTGGTTGGCCAACGGAACCCTGAGATCTGGTTTACAAAAGTCTGGAAGTGATAAAACACTAGCACATTCAAATGAGACTTGCCAGCTCAGTGCACTCAAACACTTCAAACTCCCAAGTCCAAATCTCCAACATTGCACTTTGGAGCCTTCAAAGGATTTGCAGCTCCCATTTTCTTTACTAATATCCATAATATGGACATAAATACTACCCACATCTACCTGTTTTTCTTTTCCTGAATTATTCCATTGCCATTACCCCCAGGGAGGCCAGGTGGCTTTTCTTCATGAAAACAAGCTGTTCGGAGATGCTATTTCATATGGATTGCCAGCATTTGAAACCAGAATGTCCTCTGGGGACAAGGAGTGGGTGGGATGTTTCCCCAGCCACCACAAAAGCTATGTCACAATTTCTAGCCCTGTGGATTTATTCTGCCCTAGAAATAACCCAGACATCATAAGACTCCTTTGTCACAGAACTTCTGGAGTGCACATTTTACCATTCTTACCTTATTCTTCTGCAAGACACATATTTCCTTTGTGCTGCCTTCTACCAGAAATCTTCTCTGGAGTGAGGAACCGGCATCTTTCCATTGGCACCTCACAGAAGATCAATGGATTACTTTGTCAACATCATTATTTTCTTAGCATTTATCTTCTAGAGTCCCACACAGACCTGTTCAAGGGTGTTCTGAGCAGGGACACCAAGAGAATCAGAGGGATAGAGCAGCTCTGCTGGGAGGAAGGCTGAGGGAATTTGGATTGTTCAGGCTGGAGAAGAGAAGGCTTTGGGGTGACCTCAGTGTGGCCTTCCAGTGCCTGAAGGAAGCCTCCAAAAAGGACAGAGAGAGACTCTTGACAAGGGTCTGGAGTGACAGGACAGGGGGGAATGACTGACAGAGAGCAGGTTTAGATTGGATATTGTGAAGAATCCGTTCCCTGTGAGGGTGGTGAGGCCCTGGCACAGGTTGCCCAGAGAAGCTGTGACTGCCCCATCCCTGGCAGTGTTCCAGGCCAGGTTGGATGGGGCTCTGAGCAAGCTGGGCTAGTGGAAGGTGTCCCTGCAAGAGGCAAGAACAAGGTGATCTTTAAGGTCCCCACCTAACCAGGCCATCCTGTGATTCTGTGATTTCTTCATACACATTATGTGGTTTCACCTTACAGAATCTCCAGCACAGAGTTAATTCATATAAAATCCTATTTGCTTTGAAGACATTGGCCACTGTTTCTCTTGGCAAAGGTCTCTATCTTTGCTCCTTCTTTTGCCCAGTCTTCTAATTCTACCCATAGAACCAAGAATCACTTGTTCCACTACAATACACAGGCATTCTGCTAGTATTTTGGTCTCACTGCTTCTTTTCATGTGTTACGTTGTTCACCTGCTCCCTGTTCAAACTTTCATCTCAGACTGGAATCTCTCACTGTTAGAGATGGTATTTTGGCATAGAGTCTGTAAAATATTCTGTTTGTTTTCAAAATGTCCTTAGAGTGACTCTTTCTGTTGGTAGCAAATCTGTTCCTTTTATCCTTTTATAACCTGAGTGATCATAAGGATCAGTAAAATGAAGAAAATGGACCAAAGAGTCCTTCTCATTCTAAAAAAAGAGTCAATAGGTCTTTTATGAAAGGTGGCGATGAAAAGTTAGGCTTCATAGGCATTTAAGCAAGATAAGAAGGGCAATAAATTATTTTTTTCTCTTCAATGAAAGTTTGACTGCATTCCACAAAAAGAAAAGAAAAGGAGGGAGATATGTACCAAATTACGAAGGAAAGCTAAAGTGCTTGTTTTCAAAAATGTTTTTAATTACTGTGAACCAAATGTTTTACGTCAACAACTTATAATATTTGTTTTCATTTCTTCTATTTTTAAAACTTCTCCAACATAAATTCCATTTTGAAATAAGAAGTAATTTAAAAACAACAGTTGGAAACTCCTCACTCTATAAAAGCTGAACTTAGATATTTTATTAAAATCAAACCATATTTTACAAAAAAAAAATTAGCTGCAGCAAACAGTATTTAGTGGGGGTGAGTTTGAATGTATGGGGGTGAAATACTGAGAAAAATTCATCATTTGCAAACAGATATATATTCCGTCAAAATTTTTTTAAAGTTTTATCAGAATAAAAAATTAATCTCTGCACTACCACAATGTATTATCCATACTTGTATAGAGAAGCTTGGGAGAAAAACAGAAGAAAGTCTACTTCATGCAGTAGTAATAAAATACTAAGAATTATGGTTCTATCATAACTATACTAAGAAGAAGCATCTTGTCATATGCTTGTAATTACAGTGAGAGGAAACATACAGTGACAAAGCTATCTTTAAGTTCTGTGGACTCAAAATTCTATATTATATTAAAAATACTACTGCAATGGCCCCACTACGGCTGAAATTCATTATCCTTTTGAATAGAGGAGCCGTGGAGTCATGGAATGGTTTGGGTTGGAAGAGACCTTAAAAATCAGATGGTTCCAATCCCCTGCTACAGGCAGGGACACCTTCCACTATCCCAGGTTGCTCAGAGTCCCATCCAGCCTGGCCTTGGACACTTCCAGGCATTGGCCTGTCATTACACTTAAATTCCAAGCCCTATTTTGGGAGAACTCCAGTTGTTTTAAATCTGTTGGTGCAACATGCACAATTTAATAATTTCACACTCAAGCCGTTAATGCAAGCTCTAATTGAGCTAAGAGAGTCCTGAACATTCAGTAGCACACCTAAGATAAAGTTATTTTTAGTTGCAGCTCAAAATGGGTTCATTGGGTCCAACATTTTACCTGCAGGGATACATGATGCTATTCCATAAGCACATTTGCAGAAAACTCCGTTGTGTTGCTGTCATATTCCTCTCCACATGATACAATCCAGAAAAGCACAAAGACATAGCAACTCCTCTGCCTCATTCTTTCAGTTTCTTGCATCCTTGGTACCAGAGCCTGTTCTGCTACTGCCTGTGAGATTTTAACATCTATTGGGTTTCACACACAGAGGAGGTTCACCGCTAAATGGACAGATAGCCATGGAATAATACTACTCATCCGAAAGCAGGGCCTTAATTTTTATTTTTTATGTTTTCATAGTTCATAAAATCTGCTGCTTAAAGTAACAATTAACCCTCTGAAGAACCTCTGCTGCAGATCTTGTATGCATCACAATAATTGATCCATTTCCTGACCTTTGGAAAAGAGTGCTGTGAACTATGAAGTCATACCTCAGCTGAAGCAAAGCTTTAGGGCCATGCTTCATAGTTTGATAACACTTGTATTAATGAAGAAAGGCACCCTATGTCTAGTGCTTGATATAAGAAAGGTGTAGAGTCAGCAAAATGTTAATTTTAATAGTAATAATAATTTTTACAATATCACCTAGTTGCACATCAATCTGCCAAATCGTTCCACTTCTCAGCTGTGCTACATTTGTTCCTGCTTCTTCCACAAAGAACTCTGTAAAAGCTGAGCTCTAGGGCACAAGCCAGAGCCTTGGGCTGGGTAACAGCAACACAGAAGTGCTTGCTTCTGTACAAAGGCAAAGGAACACACAGTCCCCACAGCAATATCACATTCTAAGGAAAAGCTGAGAAGGGATAGACAGGGATAAGAGGTGTGTTGGCCTCATAAAAACATGAGCATGACAAGGAAATATAAGTAGAATGAAGCAAGTGCCAGGCAGCCATCTTTGAGATCACAGACTCATAACATCCTTAGGGTTGGAGGGGACTTCTGGAGATCATCCAGTCCAAGGTCCCTGCCCAGAGAAGATGCAGCTGCCCCACCCCTGGAAGTGTCCAAGGCCAGGCTGGATGGGGCTTGGAGCAACCTGGTCTGGTGCAAGGTGTCCCTGCCCTTATCAGGGGGGTTGGAACTGGCTCATCTTTAAGGAACCTTCCAGCATAGGCCATTCTATGATACTGCGTTATCTAAAAGCAACGATTTAACAAAACAACACAATGCTTCTTATCTATTCAGAAAACTTCAAGAAATAAGTTTTTTAAAAAATATTAGATATTCTGAGGTATGTAATAAAATTTCAAGGGTCATAAAATTGGGAATTTACTGGTGGGTTTTGAAGATGTTGAATGTTCATGGAAAGTTTAGAATATGCTTTGGGTCTAGTGTTGGTACTGACGCAGCAGTCCATTCCAGCACATCACCTTTAACAGTGTGTGGGTCACAGGAATGGTACAGGTGATTTAGTTCTGTCATGTCCAATACACACATCTCTTCCTGCAAGACTTGAACCTGGGCTATGACTCTTACAGAGTCCTGGGAATGGAGCCAGGTCACTGGAGTTCTTCCTTTCAACCCAGAGTCTGGAACAAACACTCACTTTGTGAGTGTGTTTCATTGTTGTACTAGTGTTACTGGGCTCTACATTTCAGCTTGATTTGTGTGAGTGTGTTTCAGAGGATACTTCTAAAAGACTTCTTGAGAAAAGACTGAGCCTGACCTAAGGAGGTGGCCCCCAATGAGATCAACTGCTTGGAGACACAGAGGTCCCTTGAGCTTTAGGAATACAAGCGAAGGAAATACAGCTGTCACCTCAAATCAGTGTCGCACAGCAGGAAAATTTTCATTCCAGTTTCTTTCTGTCAGCCTGCATTCACAAACTTGGGCAAAGCAGAAGTTAGCTCACAGACTGATGGAACTTCAGCTCCTTAGACCTGAAGTTCAATACTCCCATAACCACATACTCCCCTGAATTATGCACAGTGTGAAAAGGCCTCTGACAATTTTCCACGTGTAGGCCAAAAGTCAACACCATGCGTCTAAATATACCGGAATTTATTCTAAATATGTTCATCTTTTCTACTTTGCTAAAGGGAAGTAGCACACAAGAAATTCAAATTATTTTCTAATGGTTTTTTCAGACTGAAATAACTTGGGCCATTCATTCTGTTTTCCATATCTTTCTTCCATTTTGCCAAAAGCTGCTTTCAAAATCCTTATCTTTGTTACTGCAGGAGCCAACAATTCTAAGAACCTATTGGTTTACATTTTCTTTGTACATATATAGCAAAAGGAAACAGAAAATTATTTGGGGCTTTTTTATGGCATTATCATGCCAAAATATGTGATTTAAGAATTTCAAATGCATCAGGGCTTGGGAGGAAATTTCAGTTATTTCAACTTATCATAAATTTGGTTTAAGAGCTGAAACTGCAGCTGAATGCTGCTGAATATGGAATTAGAGTTGGTCTGTGTTTCTCCTTGAGTGTTTGAAAGCAGTAGTGAAAGTGAAAATATATAATTGTAATTAGAATGGAAAAAGGTTCTTGGCTTTTGTTTAAAACTGTTTTATCCTGCTTGGAAAAAATAAATCTCTAGACCTCAAGTATGTATATTTTTATGCTGACAGATATGGTGTCTCTTGATTTCCTTCTAAAGGCAAAACCTCACTCTGACCCTTGAATCTCCATTCCATTGATTATAAATCAGGAGAAGAAAACAATGATTCTCCCAAGAATGTTGCCATGTGGAAAAAGGCAGGGCAAGACCCTCTAGGATAGCAGGCATGGACCATCAAAACAGTTACATAAATAGAAACATCTCAGTGCAGTAGTCATTGCAAGGAGCTGCTTAATAGTAATCTCCTGGTCCCAGAGTTCAGATCCAGGACTGAGTGCCCTGTGGAGATCTAAGTATCCCATCTGATGCTGCACTTGCATAAAGCAATTAGCAGGAGAAAAACAGCAGAAGTGTGAAACTTTCCTGTGCACATAAGATCAGCAGAAATAATGTTCCTCATAAAACACTGGATCCTCCATTGCAATGAAGTGAAGAACACAATTTCATAATAAATGTAGTCACTGTTGGTGAATATAAGGAAAACCTGTCAATCATTGAACATATTTTGTGACACTGATTCAATATATTCTGGAAATGTTAGCATATGCTAATATCTGTTGAAGTATGTATTGCCTGCAGTTAATGTGACTGAGTAGTTAAAGGCCACATTTACTAAGAAATGGGTCCTGGTACAAAAAACCACAAGGGGTTACCACATAATCAGATAGTGAGACCACAGTTCTCAGTCTAAGTACCAGTAACCAAACACATTTGATCACTTTATAAGAACACCAGAAAAGAGCAACCCACATACAAAATAAGTACAGAAATTAGCTAGAAAAATGCACTAATGGATATATTAGTACAGGTTCAAATCAAATATTTCAATTTTGTAGACCTCTCATTCTACTTTAATTTAATGCATTTAGGAACAATTATTAAAGTGATGTTGTATTCTAACTCTCCAGGATTATGTATAATAGTCTTGTCCCTGAATAGAGAATTACTGATGTCTCTCCATTTGGTAAATGCCTGCTAGTTGGACACAAATATAAAATGCATCATTAAAATGCACCGTGTGGACCAGGAACATCTTTTGTGGAGCTTTGGACTGGTGACTGCAAGACTTGCTTGATTGGACTTTTATCAGTGAAAGGATTAATATGGGCAGTAGCAGTTTAATTAAGAAACAAACCAAAATGTTTAATATAAGCTATTATAATATTCTGCTAGTGAGGGATCAAAATTCAAAGTCTTCTTTCTAACCTCTGGATATTCAGAATCACAGATTTAAATTTTAAATCCAGAATCACTGGACTGGTTATAAATTTTGTTTAGAGTTTTTATAGAGAAAACTTCTGCAGCAGGTTGTTTTGACCCAAGGTCAGGACCCAACAGTGGGCTTTGTTCAGCCTCAGTTAGACCTTGTGAATTACTCCAGATTTACACTGTGGAGATCAAGGTGTTGTTCAGATGTGGTGGCTCACATAAATCAGGAACAGGCTGGGACCATTAGAAATATTTGGACAATTCCAGATTGTGTGCACTTATGTTGTCCATGGTGAGACGAGTTAGTTCACTAAAGCCAATATATTCCTCACATAATTCCAACCTTCATTTCTAATGGAGTTTATGTACAGCACAGAGCTCTGTGGTGAAGTGATCATGGTTTTGACAAGCAGAGAGAGGCTAAAGACAAAATGCTTAAGCAGAAATAAAATAAGTATGCGTTGGAGTATGTGTAAAACACAAACTCCATTTGCCAGAAGCAGTGATCTGGAGGCAGCATCAACTTTCAGACCAGCACATGTAGGTCCGATGCAACAGCAGGAATTGTCTCAACCTCAGGAAAACAAAGTAGCTAAAACCAGGATTTCTCTGTATTCCTTCTAAAACCAATAAGTTTACTCTACTATCAGACATGAGGTTGTGCAAAACAGTCTTGAATACTTTTCACTTGACGCTCAGTTCACACTGAAATCATCCATAGACTTAAAGGAGATTAAAAGAAGTGTTTCCCCCAATATTAAATGAAAACTTCTTACTTACAGAAAGCAAGAGGTAGATTAAATCATGAGTGAAATTCCTCCTATTTACATCACATTTTCTCTGCTGTTAAATTCACAATAACACCAGGAAATTAGAGTTGTATGAAAGCACATTGTTGTTTCTGAAAACAACGTCTTGAAGTTGCACCTGACTACAGATTTGTCATGTTTGGGCTCATTTATACCTTGTCTGTCAATCTTCTTTTAATAATTCTTACCTCTAAGCCAAATTCTTCTTGCCCTTGCTTTTGCTATAGTTATTATATAAATCTCCACTTCTCATTCTGAGTTTAATGATTCCCATGGCTTTAACCTCCTTAATTCTCTCTTCTTTAAATTATAAACAAATCCAATAAGTTATTATCAAACATCTCTCCAAACAGAAAAGAACATATGAACAGGTACAAATCTACCAAGCAAAGGCTCTCCAGCGGTGTTGCTCAATGGAATTCCTGTGTTCACTCCTCATGCAGAACATGGGACTACCTCTGCAGTTCCCCGTAACCAAGCAGCACTGTGCTATATCCTATAGATCCATGCCTTTTTGGTAACATCTTGGATAGTTTCAGCCCCAACACCCCAAATTTGTCCACAAGTTTGCCCTTCTCTTCCAGCCCACAACACAATAACAGTTCTTTATAAAACTTTATAAGGTTCTTATCACCTTCCCAAAAGTAGAGACTGATAATTTATGCTGCACAAGATATCCCTACAGTTACATACAAGAAAAAGATATTTATCTCTATTTACCAATCATTGCTGGCTGCAGAATAACACAGAAAAAGTAATTACCTCTTCCTAAAGAAAATCTGATTAAGGAAGGGTGTGCTGGTCAAATCTTAGCAGCAGAGTCATGGAGCAACTCTTGCAGGTCACCATCACAATTTACAAGTTCATGCAGAGCTTCAGACTTAACAAGATGAACAAGTTTCTTCAGCCCTAACAAGAATTACGTCTGTCTCTGTCTCCAATAACAAGGGGAAGATCAGCACTGCTTAAATCCCCCCAGGTATCATTAATATTGATAATGGAAGCCACAGGATACATGGGAAAAATAAAGAGGATTTTTAAAAGATAGGCACATCTGAGAAGACTTCAAATACAGCAGCGCCAACAGCAACCTACACATGCCACAACTTCTCTGGGCAACCTATTCCAGTGCCTCACCACCCTCACAGTGAAGAACTTCTTCCCAATATCCAATCTAAACTTGCTCTCTGTCAGAGTGAAGCCATTACCCCTTTTCATGTCACTCCAGGCCCTTGTGAATATTCTCTCTCTATCATTCTTGTGGGTACCCTTCAGCTACTGGAAGAGCAGAGTTAAGAAGAAAATTTTCACTTGTGTTGTTATTGGGAGACAAAATAGACTTTTGCAGCATAGAAATGTGCAAGCCAGATTCCTAGGAGCCCACAAAGATATGCCATTTTTTCTGCATTGAGATACAAAGAAGATACATTGGATGTTTCAGAAAATAATAAACACCCATCAGAAATATTTTCTATCCTGCAAAGCTGCATATTCATCTTTACTGAATACTAAATACAGTATTCAGTCTAAGTCAGACTTAAAATGCAGTATAAATCAAGATTGCTTCACATTTCTGAGGCCCTGACATAGTTTTTAAGCCTGGAATGTGCAGCAGCTCAGTGAGAAAACATCAATGCAACAAACCCTTGTATTGACACTGCCTAACCTTCCCAAGTGTACAATCACCTAAAGGAGATTTCAGAACAAAAATGGAAAACAAGGCTAATGATATCAGACATTCATTGTCTTCTTTTAGTGCTCACTACTGTGATCTAAATGGAAGATGATCCTCACCAACTCGTTCATTAATGTTCATGCACAGAAAAAACTAATTATGCATTTCAAGATAATTCACTGCCAATTTACTTTTCACATAAAATCTTTTAAAATATAGACATACAATATTAATAAGGAGAACTATTTCTACCCTTCTTCTTCTGAGAAGCTCCACATTCTCATAAACAGTACTATAAAGGAAGGCTATTGAGTAAAAAGCTTACTTAACTAACTTTTAAAGGAAAATCTGGAATCAATACACTTGAAATCAAATGCATATTGATTGTGCCAGTTTCCTCTTCAAAAATAAACTGTCTCAGTAAATTACACAAAGCTCTCAAGGCTTGACACAATCCTTATGACTCACAGATCTTATTTCTTCTATATCCTGTTAATTTTATTGCTGTAACTGGCACCAGTTAGTCAGATTAGTACTGGTGGTAAAATCATATACATGCAAAAGCTTATGAAAAACTTCATGTTTTAACATCCTTTGTTCATAATCTTTCTTTTTTTATCAAAATCTCCAAAGATTCTGCCAGCTGCATAGTCACCATCTCTAACAGCCTGTCTCTAAATCAGGTGAAATAAACCAACAACCCTCCACTTTGATGGACTTTGGCCACAAAGTAATTTCCATCAAATAATTAAGACAAAGCCTGTAACTTCTAATATGTGGATAATGATGGGGTGAAGATGTTGAAAACTCTTTATAATTATCTACTTTTATCTTACTGTGATAAATAAAGATGCTACAAGTCTGCTTTTCAGGATAAAACTTTCCTTAATGCTCTCTCATGCCAGGACTTAGTCTTGCAAGCTTTCCATTTGTAGCTCTCCCTCTGATATCAGTAAGAGCTCTGGAAAAAGGAATTGCATAGTCAGGTCCTTAATCAAATTTATTAAAACCCTGATGATATACAACCCAGTAAAGGAATACCTCTCCATTCCATAAGAGCTTTTTACATTCCCTATAAAACACTTTCCTCCTCACGACATAAAACTTAGTGCATGCATTGCTGCCTGTCAATATAAAGTACAAGCCCTAGAAATGAAAATGGGGCAATTAAATCTACAAGCTGTGGCTAATTTAATAATGAAAAGATAATGCTAATTGGCTTAAGAACTTTTGAGCAATTTTCAATCATGTTATTAGTCAGGTTGTAAAAACCATGGCAATATTATGATACTCCAGTTTCTAAAAGTAGAATCTTTCTTAACACATTTGCTGGTACAGTACTTCCCTCAAGTGGTAAATGTATTTCTGCCTGTTTTGAATTTTCCTCTATGATACTAAACAGTAAAAATACATACTATGCTTCCTTGTCATCTTGCATTTTGTGTTGTTATAGGGTCAACTAATTTTTTTATTGCTGGTCTCTGTTTCAACTGCTTCTTTCCATGCAAGACCTTTTAACTGTGTCAACCACAGAAATATACATTAAACATTACCAGCATATTTCTGTCAGATGTATATGGCACATTTCAGAGCACAACAACCCTGCTTGGGATGACAGCTTGCTGTCCTCCAAAGGCTGATACTCAGACAAATACAGTTGAAAACATTCATCAGTAGTCTGGATTTGAGGACTGTATTGTGCTCTTCAGAGACTGCTCTAAAGACCTTTAAAAGTAGAAGAAAGACATTTATATCCAGGGAAAAGTTAAGCATAAAGTCACCAGGGTGGTTAGTTATGGGGATATAGCTCTACCTAGAAGGAAAAGCTTAAAGAAATTAACTTGTTCGACCTTAAAAAAACAGAGACTGAAGATACAACTGCTGCAGAAAACTGTCTAGAAGGAGGGTGCAGGGAAGACAGAGCCAGAACCCTCTTGGAAGTGCAGAGTGATGAGTTGAGAGCAACAGACACAAGTTGCAACAGGGAAAATTTAGGTTTCAGAGATCACAGAAACTCCTCACAATGAGGTCAGGCCAGCATTACAGCATATTCTTCAGAAAGACTGGGAATCTCCATCCCTGGGAACTGTAAAAATGTGAGTGAACAAGGCCTTAAGCAAACTGTTCCCAAGCTGGCTTTGCTTTGATCAGGGGAGTGGACTGGACTGGAAGGTTTCAAGAGATCCTGCCTAATCTATATCATCCTACAGCTCTGATTAATTTTAATACCATAACTAGATTACCTTTTAAAGCCATCCTATTGAACAGTGCCCACACTTCTCCATTCCATTTCTCCATTCCTTTTTTGTTCTCTTTGTATCTGTATGTGCATCTACAGTTTCTTTGTGATTCTTTGGTTTGGTTTTTGTTTTTTGGTTTTTTTGTTTGTTTCTCTTTTTTTGTTTTGTGTTGTTTTTTGGTTTTGGGGTTTTTTTTTGTTGTTTTTTGGGGGGGGGGTTGTTTGTTTTTTTTTTTTTTACTTTTTAAAAAATTTCCTTTGCAAAATTTAGTTCAAACTGGACTTATAACATTTATTGCTTACTCCTGCTCTCATTCTTTCTCCCAAGGAATAGTTTTTTTCCTGAACAATCGTTTTTGATCCACTGCATTTTAGCATTCTGATTGCTTCTAAAATCCTCCTTAAAGGAAATTATCACTATATGAGCTCAGTGATCTAATTCATTAATACATATTAAATCCTTTAATATGAGCATTTTCAGTGCTTTTTTATAAGTGGAACTTCAAGAAAACTGAAGCCTTGCCTGCATTTAGACCTCAATCACATCAGATTTGTTAGTTTTGAAAATAACTTTCCTTAACTTCTCAGTATTGTTACTAAAATTAAAAACCTCAGCTATAGTCTGAAGGAACTCTAGCCTACTATTCAATATAATTTTAGTTGAAACAACTCACAGCTATATGACTTTATCAACTTGTTGCTTTAAAAGGTTTGTAAAAGATTTCCTACAACTGACATAGCAAATTAGAATTCTCTTATTGTCAATTGTAGACACCTCAGTGTATGAAATTCTTGTTTGAGGCTTAGAGAAAGAGGGACACAAAAGAACCAGAGGTACTTTTGCCTTAGCAGGTAAGCAAAAAAAGGATAACCTGGTGAATGATAGCAACAATCCAAAAAATAAAGCTAAGTTAAATAAAAATGTAAATTCTGCAGCTTGAATAATTTTAGATTAAAATTAGTATTACTAGCTACTGATTTATTACAGACAGTAAGTGGTTGATACAATTATTTTCCCACTTTATCAGCTTTATATAATATTGTCATGTTGTAACAAAGAAGCCAGTATGCACTAGGTACCTGGTATAACATTATTTCTGTATCCTTTCTGTTTTTAAAAGCATTAGACTATGTCTTTCCTGATTCTGTCTGTACTTGTGAAGCAACACCTAAGCCTCAGCCTTTGTTCACCTTGTGAAAATATACTTAACTTCTTTCAAAAGCATAGCAATATATAAAATTAAAATGAATTTAATTCAATTTATCCCCTGCTCTGCATTCCTGATACCTGTAATTGGTGTTGCACCTCAAGCCTGTGAATCAGTGAGCAGCATCCCTCCCTAAAAGCAGGCCAAACAGGGACTCTCTGAGACCACAGGAGGAACGTGCCACCTCTTAAGCCACCTGTGCTGAATACCTGTTTTCCACCAGCATCAGCACAGTGTCATCTGGTTGTGACTCCAAGTTTCTCTTCCTAATAGAATTGTAGCCAACACACTTTTCTGGCTTGGCAGGGAAATACTGTGGTATGTGGTATGGACCCCAATTATTTTTCAGCTGAAATATAGAATAGTCCTTCATGAGTTTCACTGCTAAATTAATGCACTGGGCCATTCCTGAGGGCTGTTTCACATTTAACTTGAGCTCCTGCAGAATGGCTCTGAACAAAGCCCCAGGAACAAAATGGGAAAAGTAGAGAAACCTGCTTGCTGTAAACTTGGGAGTCTCCATATTTTCAGTGTAGCGTTGCCAGTGTTCCTTGTTGCAGTTTCATTTTTCTGGCTGGATTTGATTTTGCTTGCTTGAAATGCCTACTTCCTCTCACCAAAAGCCACGCAGGGATTTAAAACAGTGTCCAAACCTCAATATGGTCATTTTCCCTTCCAAGCCCTTCTGAATGCAGCTGACTGACAAATTTCCCATTCAAACTGATCTTACCATTAGGTATTATATGAAGGATGATAATTCTCTTTGCCGACAGTCAGGAGCTTCTCCCAGTCCTTATTGCTCCACTGAACATCTAGGAAGCATGAATGTGAACATTGCTGCTCATGCCTCATATATTTTTGGGCATACCTTGAAGGCAATATAAGTTAGAACAGCTGTGTACCACTAAAAATTTGACCACCTGAGGTCTTTCTGTCTAAGATTTCTTCCAGGATGTCATAAAGGCTGCTTTCATAAACCAAAATATTTACCCAAATGGAAGTGACTCATCTCATCAGTCCAACTAGCACTGCAGGCAACACAATTGAACATGCAAATCAAATGCATTCAAATACCACATCCCATTATCTTTGTTTTCCTACAATGAGTGCCCCAAAACTCAGACATAAAGACTCAAGAGAGTGATAGCAGAATCCTATAATCATGGAATGTTTTGGGTTGGAAGGGACCTTGAAGACTATCTGGTTCCAACCCCCAGCCATGGGCAGGGACCAGTCTGCTTCCACCAGACCAGATTGCTCAGAGTCCATCCAGCCTGGTCTTCAACACTTCCAGGGATGGAGCAGCCACAGCAAATTTTCTTCACTTCTTCACTCTTCATTTACACAGCTATAGGTTTTGAACAGTTCAGTCTGCATTGCTTGTGGCCTTATGTTTCCTAAATTCTGTAAACAATTCATTATTGATCTTTTCCTCAAAACCTGCCATTGTTTTTATTCTCTCATTATATGTTTTCCTGTCCTTAGATTTTGACCCTGCTTCTAACTCAGCATTTTATTAGGCTGACAATGCTCCAGCTTCCATGTCAGTCCATTTAGTCCATCTCTTATCATGTTGTACAAACCTAGGAAAACAAGCTTTAAAAAAAAAATCAAAACATAAATTTTAAGTTATGCTTTAGATGTACACTTTGCTGTCCAATCTTAGCCATTCTGGAAAAAATTGTCTGCTTTCTTTCTTCTTCAGACTGTTAAAAAGCTAGTTAAATTTTTGCTTGACCTTATTTTTTCTGATTCAGTTTTTGTATCTCTGAACCTTTCCTTTCCATGAGGAGAAACTAACCAGCAAAAAATTGTCCTTAAGGTCTGGGTTATTCTCTGGTTTAACACATAGAGGGAAAAGGGACTAATTATATATTGGAATAAATGAAAGTAGGTAGAAATTTTACTTTTTAATATGGCAGTCTTCTAAATCCTGAATAACAAAATGGCAGAACCCAGCCATGATGCATTTGTTTCCATAACTGAACAAGCCTGGGGGAGCAATATCCAAGAAACAAATATATTTTGTTATATTTTGATATATTTAGTAATATAATTGAGAAAAAAATTTTCAAGAACAGAACTTATCTACATTCTAAAGCTTTAGACCCACACAAAATGAACAATCATCTACAAATTTTCCCAGACTCTCTATATTATATTTCTTCAAGAAAGATATTCCCAACGCTGTAAAATCTTTTTTAAAATTTTGAAAAAAAGTGGATGATGGAAAATCATGACATCAAGGTCAGCAGAGAAGGATGGGCACTGAACAGCGGTGGGTAGAAGGCACTGTAGTGGCATTGCCAAATCAGCAACTTGAAAATCAGATTCTTCTCTTTACCTTTGAAATGAAAATTCTTACACACATTTTTCTAGTCAGTCACAGTGAAAGATATTGATTAATAACTTACTAAATACATTCTATTCCCCCTGTGGAATAAACACTTGGTTTACTGAAGTATACAACATTTCTCTTCCATAGGGAACCCATTATATTATTAATCAAACACACAAGTTTAGATGGCATGGTTATTAATCTGCCTTTAGTAAACTCAAAGTTACATTTTGTCCCATTGCTCAAGTACTTCTAGTAAGGCTCAAATTATATTTTCTTTCAAAATATGCTTATTGTGGTCAAACCAATTTGTCTGCCCTTGTTTGAATAATTTCTTTCCTGCATTTCACAGAATTGCACAATTGGAGTTGGAAGGGACCTCTGGAGATCATCTTAGTTCTCTATCCTGCTTAGAGCAGGGTTACTGAGAACAGGCCTCTGCCCAGACAGGCTTTACTCATCTCTAGAAATGGAGACTCCACAAAATATCTGGGAAAATTACAGTCATAGAATTACAAGATGGTTTGAGTTGGAAGGGACCTTAAATCTCAACCTAATTCCAGCTCTCTGCCATGGGCACAGACACCTTCCACTAGCCCAGCTGGCTCAGAGCCCCATCCAACCTGGCCGGGAACACTGCCAGGAATGGGGCAGCCACAGCTGCTCTGGGAAAACTGTGCCAAGGCCTCACCACCCTCACAGGGAAGAATTCCTTCCTGATAGCCAATCTAAACCTGCTGTCCACCAGCGTGAAGTCATTCCTCCTTGTCCTGTCACTCCAGACCCTTGTCAAGAGTCTCTCTCCATCGGTCCTGTGGGTTCCCTTCAGGCACTGGAAGGCCCCAGTGAGGTCACCCCAAAGCCTTCTCTTCTCCAGGCTGAACAATCTCTCTCCCAGCCCTTCCTCCCAGCAGAGCTGCTCCACCTCTCTGATCACCTTGGTGTCAAGTTTATTTACTACATGAAATACCAGTGTGAAGGGACTTCTAAAAACAATACCATTGTATCCCTAAATCATGTGAAACACAAAAATCAGCAGATTAGCAGGCAAGTGTTTTTCAATCAAAAAATGAGCAGTTCAAACTGAGTTCCTTAGCTATTTGAGTTTGGAGTTTGTGGAATTTCAATCTTCGTGGGATGGACACCCAAAGGAACTGAATGTAAATGCAGTTTATTTCTTTAAAATTGCAGACAGGATTTCAGTATGCATCAAATAAAAAATTCTTGGCAACTAACTTAATTGACTGTTGTTTCCACACCCAATTTCTGTAAATTTTGTCCCAAATCTGGGCTTCTGTAGGAGATAAATAGCATGAAATTTACCCTATAAATGTGCTCAACAGAAGGTAAAAAATATACTCCAAGATACAGGGGTTTGTCACCAGCTGCCAGGACAGGGAGAATACTCTAGTTTTTTTTCTTACTGGTTTTTCTAGTACATTAAATAAAAATCCAGCAGACTTCTGGAGATTTATTTTTCAGTCTCAGACAGAAAATTTGCTGTGGCCCTCCAACCTGTTATTATAGTCTTTGACAATGCAAGACAGTAAGTGCAGACTTCAGGACTTTATTACTTACTCAGGCAGAACTCCCCTCTAATTTCAAATACTGATAAATGGAACCCATAGAAATTAGTCTTTCCACGTTGCTTAATAGGAAAGAGACCTGCATTATCTTGAATGCTGTCAATAAGAATGTTAGGCCACAATTCAGAAAAATCATTTAATTGTATCCGTATCTAGGACGCCGAAGCCTGTGCTTTAATCACATGATTTAATCACATGCTTGGGTCAAAGTTCAATGATTAAACAATGCAAGCTATACTACCGCCCTAGAGAGAATGCTTCCTTCAGCCAAAATCTTAATAAGTTACACAAATTAGAGCAGTAAACAGCAGCCCTGCCTCCTCTTGTTTCTAGGTTCAAAACACTCTTCCAACAAAGACCACTATTTTTGTTTATATTTTTTTAGCAGAATCTCACAAGTATATAACAGCATTTTCTTAAAATCCTTGCTCTCATCTGCACTGTTCAGCCTCCAACAGTTGAATTAAAAAGTATCCAGTATTCCTAATTTAACACATTTCAGCTGTCGAGGCAAAAAAAAAAAAAACCACAAAAAAAACCCCACACAAAACAAAAACAAACAAACAAAAAAAAGTTACTCCTTTGGGAAAGACAAGCAGTGATTTCATTTACTTATAAATTTAGAGAAAATGATTGGAAGATAGATGAACAGGCTGATGTTATTGCAAGTTGATCTCTGTCATCTTGGTAAGGACACCAAGATGAGGGAAGGGCCTTGACAACAGAAGAAAGAGCAATCTTGTATCCATCCTCACAGACAGGACAAAAGAATAATTAAGGAATTAAGGAATAATAATATTTATAGAATCATAATAAGTCTCACTTTGGTCTCTTGGAAGTGAAGAAACCCATTCTAAACACATCACAAGAAATCGGTATTTGTGAAGAGTCATTCTGGATTTACCAAGGGTGAATCATTTCCTGCATCAACCTGGCTCTTTCTGTGAGGAAAATGACTGGACCTGTGGGCAAGAGGAGACTTGTCCGTGCCATTTGCCTTGACTTCAGCAAAAGGTGATTTCCATGGTTTGCTCAGAGGGTGTTAGGCAGTAAGTGTGCCCGGAAACCTGTAACAGATGGAGTACTGCTGTGGTCATCCTAGAACCACCCTGCTTTACAGAAGGGACCAGGAGAAGGTGATGGAATGCTTGCTCCTGGACGATGACTTCAGGCAGGGGTGGGTCAAGAGATGGTCAGTTTTCTTAAGCATGCAGCTGCCATCCAGAGAGAACTGGACTGACTGAAGGAACAGGTCTCTACTAACCTCCTGAACTTCATCAAGAGCAAATGCCTTTGAAGCAGAAAACTCCTTGGAGAAGAACTGACTCTAGAGAAAAGACTCTTTGGTGTCTGCAGAAAACAAGATGAGCAAGAGCCAGGAGTGTGCCCTGGCAGTGAAGTCCAACAGCATGTGGGCTCTGTCAATGTGTGCGTCCAGGGAAGTGATTACCTCAGCTTTTCAGCACTCATTAGCCTGTATCTAAAATATTGGTTTTGGGCCTTCCAGTAGAAAACATTAATGGCACTACTTATGTAAGTCAAGGGCAGAGAACATGTCCAAGGAAGAGAATTGAGTAACAAGGCTTGCTCAGCACAGTTAGGGAGCTCATCAAAAGACAGGGCCAGGCTCTTCACCGTGGTTAATTCTGGAAGTGCAACAGGCAATGGGCTTAAACTGAAAGCAGAGAGGTTCAGGCTGTATATAATGAGAAGTTTTCACACAATGAGGACAGCCAGGGCATGTCCAGAAAGATGTTACCATCTCCATCGTTGGAGATTTCCATAACCTGACTGGGTAATATCCTGAGTAACACAGTTTGAGATCACACTTTTTGACAGTAGTTATTTGGACTACATAAAATCCTGAAACCCTTCCCAACTTGGAATGTTCTACTATAGTACACTTTTAAGGATTTTATTACTTCATATTGAGAGTGTATGAAGAGCTATTTCCTACTGATGTTTGGCTGGAATATAATTGTAGACACAGGAGTATCGGACTGTGGCCATACCTTGGGTTCATCTGTATGATACAAGAGGAAATCCCACCATAGATTTTCAGAGGAACACGGAGCAAGTGGGACATTTCTACCTGTATTTTTTATACTACTCCATACAAAGCTAACCAAATTCTAAGACAGCAACACTGAAGTTTGAACACGTGCCATGTACTCTAAAATTGAAGAACCCCCACATCTAAATAACACATTGAAAGACCATGTCAACACTTCTTTGAAGACATAAATTCTGTTTATGAATACTCTGGTATGAAACTTCCATAGCCTAAAAGTCAAATAAGCATTAAAAAAACCAGAATTATAAAAACTACAAGTACAAAAAAGAGGATGAAATCTCTGTGTAAGATTATAATCATAGGTGTCCTCATTCATCTTCAGCCAGCCATTCTTTTCATTCAGTAATTTTTTATTTTCAAAAGTTAATGATGCAACAAATAAGTTGAAAAAGAAAAAAAAAGTCATTTATTACATACTCATCTTACTATCCCATATGTATATAAAGATATTTCTCAAAGTAAAGACATGAAAGAGGCCAGAAAGACAATGGCCAGTTTAAGAAATACTGTATCAAATTGATGGGTTTATCATAATAATTATATGGTTCAATAAATGCTAAAATACTAGGCGTAAAGAACTCTGGGTATATTTAAAGTTTTTTTATAATTCTGATTGTTCAAATTGGTATTTATGACCAATTATCTTCGTTTCTTCTACAGAGTTTCAGCTAATATTTACAATAATAAGAGAATTTTTTCTTTAGTTAACCTTATCAAGGACTTGCTTATTGAAGAATTGGGCTCCAGTATCTGAAAGGGTTTTTAGTCCTTGTGGGAGATTTGCTTATGGAAGATTGGTAATCAACTGCTAGCAAGAATTTTTATTTCGTGTTTTGCAATGTTGAAATGTTAAAAATATATATATAAAGTATTAGCAATGTAGAATTCTACTTCACATTTATCTGTATCATTCTTTACACCAGAGACCCTCCTCTCCAAAACAGTTTGCTTTAATTCAGTTGTTAACTGAAATGATGGTTCAGAAAGAAATATTTCTTCTTTGTTTCAATTACCAGCTGAATTAACTATTTGAATAATTGATTCTGCTAGTATCATATTTAAAATGAATTAAAGGAAAGACAGAATGCCAGAATCTATTACTCCTAGGTTTTGCTCCAAGTCAGGACACAAGCCAAAAGACAAGCCCTTATTTTCCTATAAAGAAAATTTTCCTTGAGAAATATGTAGAATTAGTTATTCACTTTCCTGCCAAATAAGAAAGATAAGAACACATACACATACACACATATATACATTATGTTGGATCATGTTTGCCAGATCAGCTGGACATTTAATGAAAAGGAATCAGGGCCTGATCCATCTCTCACAAAAATGACTGGAAGGCTTTCCATCAGTTCCAGTGAGATTTGGATCTAGCCCCCTCTGCATGTTTTCAGGCACAAGAGCAATTTTCATTTCCTGACCTCTGTGTAATTCCATCGAGGATTCCACTACTGCAGAGAGAGAACAACTTCTCAGAAGATTGCAAATATCCACCACATTTTCAGTTTGTTTTTTTTTTCACCACATGCAGTAAATTAACCCTATTCATTAAAGGTTTCTATGCACATCTTCTGTGTTATAGTTCATTTAAGAAGAACAAAAGATACCATTAATTGCTTCATTACAAAGCTTGCATCTGCTGTGTTTGCATGAATGTATTATCAGACACATGGATTCATATATGTGTGTAATCCTTCATCTCTGCTGCAAGGACAAAAATGCCTTTTGATGTACATGAATAAAGGAGCTATACATTGCAAGCCTTTATATCAGAGAATCATAGAATGGGTTGAATTGGAAGGGACTTTGAAGATCAGTCAGTTCCAGCCCCTACCATGGGCAGGGACACCTTCGACTAGCCCAGCTTTCTCCAAGCCCCATCCAACCTGGTCTGGAACACTTCCAGGGATGGGGCAGCCACAACTTCTCCAGGCAACCTGTGCCAGGGCCTCACCACCCTCACAGGGAATAATTTCATCCTAATATTTAACCTAAACTTGCTCTCTTTCAGTTTGAAGTCATCCCGTTATGCTGTCGCTACTTGTCCTTGTAAATAGCATGTGACCATAAAGAATTAAACAGTAGTACTGACTATAAGACAGGTCATTCCAGATTTCCCAAATCAGTCCCTTAGAACTTGTCATTTTCTAAAATCAATGTCATAATTCATAAAGATTGCCTGTTTATCTATTTTCTACTTAACCTGAGGCATCGAACACAAATGTTTCAACTCCTTTAGCTGTAAATGAATTCTCTCCTGAAATAATAGAAGTTAGTGTTATTGTTCACCAATCTTTTGTGAAGCTCTCTGAGCCCTTGTAGTTTCTTTCTCACTCTCCAAATAACCAATAAAATATTTATTCAAACAACCTGAACAGGGTGGTGGAGGGTGAAATTTTTTTCTTTCCTTATTCCAGTAGCAGAAGCACACCCAAGTGGTGTGAGGGCTGTATTCTAGAACACAAACCCCACTGGGCAAGTAATAAATTAGATGTGTCATGCTTTGTCTTGCCAGGCTCATCAGGCTGATTTGGAATTTGCTGCCTGGGTAGAGTGACTCATATGTTTACTGGCCCTGACAGGTGCTGGGCATCTTCCACACTCATTAAAGTTAATGACTTGAACAGCAGAGAGGGAAAACTGTGTGCTGGTTTCCTCTGAACGTGTATTCCCAAGTTATCATTTAAGAGAGGATGTAAGTGGTGTCACCTTTCTCCTGCAATCAAAAAAGCAGTCCCTAACCAAACCCCTGTCCCTTCATTGAAAAAAAAACCCAATTAGCTTCACAGGGACTCCTTGTTGGAGTAAGGCAAGGGAAAAAAATGCACTGTACACAGAGCTTTGCACATAAAAGCTGCTTCATGCCATAAAATCAGTCACTTCCTCACTGGAACAGAGGAATTAACATACTGGAAACAAGCCAGTAATTTCATAGAAATATATGCCTTTAAGTAAGCTCTAGACCAGTATGCTCACAATAGTTACCCTTTGGCATCATTTCTATCCCAACAAGCCACAGCTGCTGAACTGGGGACTTCTGACTTGATGTTAAATAAGTAATGAGAAGTTTTAGGCAGTAGTGCCAGAGCAAATCCTTTGATATTAATGCAATACTACAGTTGTTGACCAGCCATACTAAAAAAGATATGCCTTTAATTTATACTAGTTAGCTAAAAATATTCAGGAGAAATCTTCACAAAGACTTATGCCATGACATTAGACTGTCAACCAAAACAAGAAGAGATAGAGACCTCACAGACATCTGTGTGTATTCACACAAAACCAAAAACTAGGAGGATTGAATCTTTAAGTACAGAGACGTCTCTACTTGATGCCAGTCCAGCCACTAGATCTCCCCTAGTAATATGACAAAGTTCTGTACCCTGGCATTCATTCTGTAAGGCAGAAATACTGAGCCAGAGACCTCACAGAAACCTGTGCCTTAATATTAACCTGCCATACAAAATCTCCTGAGCTAATGGTCTTGCAAAAGGAAAAGGTTGACATTTCTAAATAATTATTGCAATCTTAAATACTCATCACTTTTAATGTTTAATTTTTCAGGGTCTTCCAAAGCAAAATGTAATGGTGTATTTCCACAGTTAGGACTGTTTAATTGAACTGTTATGTTTAGTTTTTTCCTCTTCTGCAGTTCTCACATCAACATCTATTGATCTCATAATTTCATAAGACACTGATGTACAAATGTGTGAGCAACACTTCTTCCAAACCCAGACTAATGTGTTGTTTGCTGGACAGAATTAGTAAGACAGAATGTTCACTGATGGAAAACTGCTCAGTTGCTTGGAATATATTTCAGTAATTTGGGAAACACTAATTCAGAAATTCAGTATTTTTTCCATCCACATTGGCACAGAAAGCAATTTGACAAAAAATATACCATGTTAGCCTTTTCATTCTTGATGTCTGAAAGGAGCTTTTCCTAGATTTGTAGTGCAGGATCTTTACATCATTCCTTGTTTTCCACCTATTCACTTGACATTTCTTCTTGGGTTGTTTTTTTGGGTTTTGGTGTGGGGCTTTCTCTTTTGGTTGGTGTTTTGGGGAATTTTTGTTTGGGGCTTTTTCTGTTTATTTTTGTTTTACCTTAAATTAATATCTAATCTATAATTATTTCTGTATCTCAGATAAGCAAGATAATAATAATATTCTACAGTATCAATGGCTGACTTGTTTCCAGTTCCCATTTACTTTAAGCCAAAAAAACAAAAGCTGAAGAGCAACTATTTTATTGGACTTTTACAGTCCTTGATTCCTCACTTGGAAGCCCAAGGGAGCTGTACAATGTATAAGACCCCACAGAGACTCACTCTGTGAGTCTCTGCTTATTGGACAAGATCAAAAGCCCACTAAAATAATTGAGAATCCTTCCATTATTTTCTGTGGCATTTGATCGGGCACTACAGGTGACAGGCAGACTCACTGAAATGAAAAATTCGCTGGAAACACTTTACAATGGTGGTCAGCAGAAGAAAGGGAAAATGAAGTTCTTCCACAAGCTAAATTTGTTGGACCATACCTGAAAACTTGAAAATTCTCCACTTTGGATACTGATTGTCAACCTGTAAGCAAATTAAACTGGGGTTTTTTTCCCTTGGAAGATGATCATGGTATTGGAATATTTTGACTTTGCTGGCAGACATGGAATGCAGGGAATGAGCAATGGTTAACCAAGCCTAATGGACCAAGACTACAGAATTTCTGAATGTTTAGAATACAGGCCTGAGTCAACAATTTACAAGAGGAGATTGATAAAAAAGGCTTGTTCAAAAAAGTTTGTAATAGACATAAAAATCCTGAGCCCTGTTCAGTCTGAAAATTATCTACCACCTATTTTTCCATTTGTCCTGGAAATGCCATTAAAACTTCACAGCTGTGTAACTGCAGCAGCACTAAAGAGTCTAAACACCAAGGTTACTTTTACAAATGAAATTCCCATAATAAAAGCTGCTTTCTCCATTGTGCAGAAAGTACGGACATTCTGAGGGATGAGGGATGAGGATAAGAATTCTGTGGTGATTATCTTGGGAATCAGGCACTACTCTACAGATTAGATTCTGAACCACCTGTCAACCCCATTTCCATGCAAATTGCTTTACTTTGAAAGACATGACCTCAAAGCTCTGGAATGCCACTGCAGGCCTGCATTTCACCACACCACCACCTACCAACTCAAAAGGATAATTAAGAGCACCAAAAAGGGCCTTTTGCAACCTCTGAGAGACAGACAAAAATATAACCACAACATAACAAAACACAAATCCCACATAAATGAAAAGAGTAAGTTGCATCTCACCTCATTTGAACTTTCTGTTGTGATGTTTTTATTTTTCAGCTTTTTCTGCAGCAGTTTGGTTTCATACTCTGGTCTGGGATGTTCCTGAAAAATTCAAAAGCAAACAAACACACAAACACGATTATGATTAAGAGAAAATCACCAAAATGTTTGGTCACATTCGCAAACAAAGCCATCAAGATGATTCAGCTCCACACACCTTTTGGACTAGGCTGTCAGATCTGGCCCAGCTTCCCTAATCAATAACCTTTCAATGTGCCCTTGCAAAATATATTTTTCTCTCCCAAATTAGAGCATAAATTAAGTAAGATGACAAAAATTTACCAGGCTTTTCAAGTGAGCAGCTCACAAGAGAGAAAAGTATCATGCATGTCCTCATTCCCACCAAGTTATGAATTCATTCAGAGCTGGAATTTGGATTGATATCTCCCACAAGACAAGACATTCCTACAGCAGTGGTTATATCATCCCTCTTTACTATAATTAGAACCCTTGCATATCAGCCCCATCCAAAATAATGGATTATTAACATTTTTTATTAATCTGATAGTCATGAAGAGAACAAAAACCATTTTAAATTAATAAATCCTCATGAGCAATAGAATGGGGCCTACATGGCACTTCACCAGAATTCCTTGACAGATACAGGTAGTGTTAATTTTCTGTACCTGTGACATTTTCACCACAGCACACACAACCCTCACTATTCTCTGTTGCATGTGAGAATAGAAACACAGTGAGACCTCCAAACTACTTTTTTATCCTAATAGTGAGGTTTTCCTAATGCATTCAAAAGGTATGTGATAAACTATCATTTAAATCATTGAATCTTGGAATAATCTGGGTTGGAAGAGTCCTTACATCTCGTTCCAATCCCTCTGCCATGGGCAGGGACATCTTCCACTGTGATGTGTAAATGTTTTTGGTCATAAGGAATGGCAAAAGTCACAGCGTCTTGCAAACAATCAGAAAAAATTAATTATTAATTACATACTTGGCATGGAAATTGGTGTGTAATCCCTAACCTACTATAAAAGAACATGGCAGTGGGCTTTGGATAAAATAATGAGATGAAAGGGAAGAGAGAAAAGAAGATTAATAAGAGAGAGATAAACAGATGAGCAGCCCTAATTCCAGTGTTGATCCCTGATGGGATGATGGGATGCCCAGGATCCTGAGGTGTGCTACCTAGGCATGCTGGGGGTTTCCCTTTTAGGGATGGGTTTCTCCCCTGAAGATAAGTTTCTTGCTTTCCATACAGATAAGTTATCTTGAGCCATCCATCCTTTCAGACCTTTCTGGAAATGGGCCAGGAGCTTTCAGGGGTCTTGGGTGGTCTTGATCACCCCTACAGTCCATGCCCACTTCTTGGCCTCATTCCTGCAGTTTTTTGGTTGCTCCTCTGTGGACTTGACCAAGATATTTGCCCCAGAAAAGTGCTTCACTACTACCGCATGTCCCCCTTCACCAGTCACATTTTGTTCTTCCTCCTGGCATGCTGGTACCAACAACCCTTGCCTGTGTCTACCAACAATCCTTGGTTGGCTCTGTAGCCAGTATCAGTGTTTGAGACACACTCAGTGGACACTTCTCTTCTGGGTATCTACACGAGATGGCTCAGAGCCTCATCCAGCCTGGCCTGGAACACTGCCAGGAACAGGGCAGCCACAGCTGCTCTTAGAAACCTGAGGCATCACCACCCTCACAGGGAACAATTCCTTCCCAATATCCAATCTAAACCTGCTCTCTGTCAGAGCCATTGCCCCTTGTCCTGTCACTCCAGGCCTTGTCAAGAGTCTCTCTCCATCTTTCCTGTGGGTTCCCTTCAGGCACTGCAAGGCCACAAGGAGGTCACCCCAAAACCTTCTCTTCTCCAGGCTGAATAACCCCAATTCTTCCCAGCCTTTTCTTGTAAGAGAGGTTCTCCATCCCCCTGATCATCTTGCTGTCCCTCTTCTGGACAACATGTGGAACTCCAAGAAACAGTGAGGCACAGGTAAACTCTAACATTAATTAAGCTGATCAGCAGCAAAAATGGTGGTAAGCAGGATGAGAAAAGGACAGAGAAAGGTACAACAATAACCATTTAAAGTTGCTGCAGTCAACACCTGTATCCTGATGCTTCTCACATTTTCACTGGCTTGTGTTGATTTGCATTATTTGCTACCATTCTTCCTTATATAAAGATTCAGAGGCTGGATGTGACAAACATCTTTAGACTTAAATGAAGAAAGGATGAAGATATCTGGCATGGATGGCTACATGAGAGGAGACAGCTTGATCAAAGCAGGAAAAGGAGACAAATGAGGCTGTAAGAAACTGAGGAGATCTAGATAAACTATGCTACTGCAGACCTGAATTTGTTTTCTTCCTTTTTTTCTCTTACTTTCTGCTAAGCAAAGTATTCTAAGACATGAGGGGCAGTCTCCAGAGGTCAGAGCAACATTTGAAAACTGATTTGAATGAAAACTAGGTGAAATAAAGAAAATAAATGCCAAGCAAAACATTGTACGCTAAACTAATTTTTGCCCTGACAGTTTTGCTCTGAGTGCATATTATGTTCAAATTTGGCCAAGTTATGTTTAACTTCCCTAGTAAGGGAATTGCAGTATCCTTTTAACTGCCTTTCATACATCTACACCTGGAATGGAGTAGTAGTTGATCTGTCTTTGTTGAATTTGCCAAGTCATCTTACCCTCAACTGAACAGACCACAGAGCTCCCTGGAATGCATTTTGTATCTATTCCTTTTATGAGTATTTTGCACCAAATATTTCTTTACAGTCTGGACATAGGGATGTTTGACCCATGCATCCATGGATGTGAAGGGACAATCCCACTCAGCTGTAAAAAGAGTGTGGTTCGGAATCAATTCTTTGTCTGAAAACGGAAAGAGTTCTACACTTAGGACAACAAGCTAGAAATAGTTGTGATGTCTTCAGAAAGGCCAAATGTCCATGTAGGGATAGATCTGAATCCCAGGATGCTGGAAGTTTGCCAGTACAGCTGCCAGACACTTATTGAAAACCTTATGAGCCAAGGTACTGTGAGACCAAATGAGTGCTCTGAGTAGAAAACTATAATTCCCACTATAATTCTGAAAACAAAGAGCCAAAACATGAAATTTCTATTCAGGCAAAACTCATGTTGACAGTGGGAATTTTCTTTGAGAGTGGTTTCCAGGATTTGCCTCAAACATACACATGTGTATCCACTATCCATCAAATTAAGCCCCTGTAGATAATCATCCAGTTTGATAACAATAAATAATGTGAACCCATCCCTCCTTAATTTCCCTTTGTTTTAGAAAGAATGTGATAATGAAATTTTACAAACATGCATGACAAACACATAGAATGTGTTAAAAAAAAAATTAGAACTGTAGCACCTATCCCAGATTTGACAGACCAAAGGAGTTATAAAAAAAAAATAAGGAATACGCTTTAAGTAAAGGCAAAGACCCAGTGCAAATTCCTGAATACCCTTATGATAACATCCTGAACACAAGCAGAGCAGCTAAGCAGTTCACATTGATGGGAAGGAAGGTTTCCACAAATAAAAATTTGAATGACACAGCTGCTGCCCCAAAGCAAGATGGAAATGTGGAACGAGCAGAACAGAGAACCCAGCTGTACTCTGCTGCAAAAGGGTTAATTATTAGAAATCAAGGACTTAAACCCTCTGTTTCTTATGATGGTGACATAGGATGCAGGGGTGAGAAGTCTAGGGAAGGGTTTGTCATTAATACCAAGGATCTGTTTAGACTGCTCTATTAATAGGATGCTTGTCAAGGAAAAATAGTTTTATGTGACAGGATGGAGTCACTGGTAGATGATCACAATCTTTTTAGTCCAGATTACTTTCAAAATAACTGATAAATGAAAAATTAAAGCAAAAGCTTGAATAAGTCATGCAGCATGAACACAAGCTTAGGGGTGTTAAAAGCTACTGAGAAAGTATATAGGAACTCAGTTATTAAAGGTATTCTAGAGCAACATAAAACAGAATTAATCAAGGGAAACTAGAAGGTTCTATTATGGGATTGTATTTGCCAGACAGACAGAGAGATTTTATGCCTTTGTTTGCTTTCACTGAACAAGAACAGTGGTAATGCATAGGGCAAATACCTGTAAAACTAAATTTTGAAATTTGGCCTCATATTTTGAAGCTCCCTTAAGCTAGGACCAAACAACCAAATGCTGTCATTTCAACAGCAGATAACAGACTTTGTGGGTAACTGTAGCAGAATATAGCCTCATTTATGGTTGTTTGTTACACAATTCAAATCCAACCCATTTAAATACTCCTATACTGATGGGTGGAATTGTGTAAATTGTAGAATCACAGAATGGTCTGGGTTGGAAGCAACCTTTAAGATCATCCCATTGCAACCCCTTGCCATGGGCAGGGACACTTTCCATTAGACTAGCCTGCCCTATCCAACCCGACTTTCCAGGGATGGGACAGCCACAGCTTCTCTGGGAAACCTGTGCCAGGGCCTCTCCACCCTCACAGGGAACAATTTCTTCCCAATATCCAATCTAAACCTGCTCTCTGTCATTGTGAAGCCATTGCCCCTTGTCCTGTCACTCCAGGCCCCTGTAAACAGCACCTGATTCCCTATCTTGTGTGTTCTCCAAGGGGCACATCCTTGGCAAACCCTGCTTACCTACCTGGATTTCCTGAGTCACTAGAAAGGAGGAGAAAAACAAAGAAAGACCTCGAGGTGGTCCCTGTTCCTAGTGGGGCAGTTCTGGATAAAGACAGATTTAACCTCTCTGAACACAGGGGAGGGAAGAACTTGTGCCACCCCAAGTGACCCAGCTTTTGAGTCGCCCCATCCCAACACCCCAAGGAATCAAGACTATCAATTAAAAAATTGAACCATTTTGAGCCTTGAAGAAAATGCAGTTCTAGAAAGGATGAAGTAGGTCATTACAATGGAAAAGGAATCAATGAAAGTAAATGAGAGCATGTTGATATGTCTGGTAGAAATAAAATAAAAGAGGAAAATGTACTGAAGGCCCAGGATATTCTGGCACATCACTGGATGAACAGTCTGGGAGTGAAAAAATGTAATCACACACCTTTACCAACTTCTTGGAAAGCAAAGAAATTTTCATCTGACTTTGTTCTTACAGTTTGCAACTTTAAACATGTTTAAAGTGTGCTTTCATGTGTAATCTTTTAGTGGAGCAATAATTGGTACTAAACAGTTTCCCCAAAGAGCTGAGGGATAACATTCATTCTTCAGCATTCCTTCCCCAACTATCTTAATGAAACTCTCATCCTCCTAAACACAGGACTTAAATATAACATTGAAAGGATTTGTTTAGAAGTACAGGGCTAACCAAGGATCATTAACTAATTAGTGTTAGTAAGAATTTAATGAAGGTCAGGGAAGATTCACTGGAAAGAGTAATGAAACTCAAAAAAGGTTAATAAAAAAGCATATAAAGAATTTTAAAAATATTTGGAAACATGGACCCAACAGGAAAATTAGAACAGTTATGGGAAAAATATGAGATAATGTATCTGAAGAAAACAATCTAAACTAAAGATCTCATTGACACAAGAAACTTGAGGATGCAGAAAGGAGAGGTTTGAAACAAGACGAAATATTGCAGCTACAAATTCCCCTTTTACCAATACTGGAGAAGAGGGCTACGCAGTTATTTTATGAGAGCTTCCTCTTTAAGGATTTTAGCAAGCAAAAATATCTTATGCTTTGTGGCTTAGTAGATACTATTAAAACTTCAGAAAAAGGAGTCTGCTCCTATCATTTGCAAGGTGGAAGACAAAGTGAAGCCATCAAATTGATGAAATCAAAATGAATTTTGAAACCATGGTAGAGAAAATAAAGTTAAATCAATACCAAGTTAGGTGAGAATGGAATGTAACTATAAACATATTTAATGTCGCCAAGCCAGGTTGCTTTTTAATTTTGTTTCATTCTCTTTTATTCAATCTACCTTCTTTATTAATTTGTCTTAACTCAGCAGTAATCCACAGGGACCTCAAAGACTTCCCTTAAGAGTTCAATAATTATGGATTTTTTTAAAAACTCATCAAATAGCAAAAGGAAGAACCAGACTTGGGGAATTAGTTTTCAAATAAACTAAAATGTTTGACAAACATTTTACAGAGCACAAGATTATAAGTTGAAATTAAATGTTCCTAAGGAACACAGACATCCAAGTTCCCCCCTATTATAACAAAACTCTATAACCGCTTGACTATTTGAACAATACCAAGACCAATGAGTGGAGACTCCTTGGCATTTCAGTTAATGCAGACTCTCTATCCATTTGACTTCCAAGTTCTTGCCCAAATTCTAAAAAATTTCATCTTGTGTAATTGCATTTCTATTTCAGTTTGCACAGGATCATTGGCAAAATATGGGAAAATCTCTTCCACCCAATAAAATGAAAGCAGAAACATCCTGGAAATACAATTTCTGAAGATTCATGGGAAGGCAAGAGTTTCTACCACCACATCATTAATTGCAGTCCATCTGTACTTCTTCACCAAGCAGAAGAGGGTATGGATTCTCCCATCTCTATTCCTGGTTTACTGATGGCCATATTCCTTATTACACACTCTGAACTAGAATGATATGCACAACCTCCTTCGCTGGGTTACAGAGTCACACATCTGTGGCAAGGCAGATGAGTGGAGAAATTTCAGGAAGAATTTCTTCACTGGAAGGGTTGTTAAAGCACTGGAATGGACTGCTCAGGGAGGTGTGGAGTCACCATTCTGGCAGGTGTCCAAGGAATGACTGGACAAGGCCTCAGTGCTCTGGTCTAGGTGACAAAGAGAAGATTGCTCAAAGGCTGGGCTCGATGACCTTGGAGGTTCTTCTCAATCTCAGTGATTCTGTGGTTCTGTGTGTGTTTATGCACAGTGTTCACACGGCTTTGTCTGCTCTCATGGTTCTGGTCTGAGTTTGTTTCTTTTCTTTCCCTCTCCCATTTGTTTGTCAGATGCTCTATTGCTTTTCACACAATTAGCTGTTTTCCTCTTAGTATCCAATGCTTGCCATTCTTTTTGTGGATTTCAGGTGTCCAAACACAAATTCTCTAAGTCTGTACAGCTGCTAGCTGCATAGAGGCACAGAAGCCTTAGGGAGTCTGATCTCCCAGACTGCCATTGCCAAGATATTTGCAAATAAATAGAACTAAATTAATATCTTGTGTGACCCTTTTGAAGCAAGAGATTTGGCCGAGTGTGTTCAAAGAAAGCAATTTACTGAAAGGTTTATAGTCAATGTCCACAAAAATTACACCAAAGGCATTTATTTCAATATAACTGTCACAAAGTAATTCTCAGCTCTTCAAATTTATGGTTGTTTTTCTCCCTGCTTTGGTTCTGTAACTTCCCTTCCTAAAGAAATTGACAATAAATAGCTTATCTCCATCTAGTCTTTAAACTCTTAAACCTCCTGAGCTTCTTCCTTGTCTCTTTCTGGCTCTTTTAAGTGATCCCACTTCTGGTTCTTTCTAGCCTAACCTGATCAGACACAATTCTCCCTTTTCCAACATAACTTTCAACACTTCTAAAGACTTCACCATCACTGAAACCTGATGGCAGTAACTTTCTACAGACAAATTTATCCTAATCTTTACAAATCTTATGGATAAAAGGTGAACAAAACCTGATCTAACTTCTGGGGTTTTGTTGAAGTACCAACAAGTGTCAGAAGATGACACAGTACACGATTTTCACAGAATTCACAGAATTGCTAGGTTGGAAGAGACCTTCAAGATCATTGAGTCCAACTCATGCCCTAACACATCAGCTAAACCATGGCACCGAGTGCCACATCCAGTCTTTTTTTAAACATATCCAGGGATGGTGACTCCACCACCTTCGTGAGCAGGCCATTCCAGAACTGTATTGCTCTTTCCATTAAAAACTTTTTCTAATATTCAACCTATATTTCCTTTGATGCAGCTTGAGACTGTGTGCTCAGGCTCTGTCATTTTCTGCATGTCATGTCAAGAGACATGTCTCTTATTCTTTTTAAAAGACATGGATGTACCAGAAAATGGCCAGAAAGGAACAAGAAAAAAGAGATACATAGAAAATCATTCCAGTAACTGAAGAGAGTTTACAAGAAAGATGGAGATTCTCTTGACAAGGGCCTGGAGTGACAGGACAGGGGGGAATGGCTTCACACTGACAGAGAACAGGTTTAGATTAGATATTGGGAAGAAATTGTTGCCTGTGAGGGTGCTGAGGCCCTGGCACAGGTTTCTCAGAGAAGCTGTGGCTGCCCCATCCCTGGAAGTGTCCACAGCCAGGCTGGATGGGGCTTTGAGTAACCTGGGATAGTGGAAGGTGTCCCTCCCCATGACAGGAGGCTGGAACAAGATGATAGTTAAGTCCCTTCCAACCCAAAGCATTCCACGTGTTTCTATGAGTCTCTGAAAATATTCAGGAACTAAGACTGAAAGAGCAGATGCTTGTTCATCTTGAACAAACAAGGGTGACAGAAATATATTATGTTGAATTGTGCTGAAAAGAGGACAGATGTAATCCCTGTCTTGATCCTTGAAAGACAAAATAGGAAAAAAAAAAAAGAGAGAGAGAAAAAAAATTACCATGTAGCAAGGAGATTTGAAAACCGCTAGGAAAAGCTTGTTAGCAGCACAGCTAGAGAAGTATTAGAGTAGATTACCTAGGGAGGAATTGAAATCTCCACTGCTGGATTTATTTAAGAACAAATTAGACAAATATCTCTTCATAATGATTTAAGTAGAGTTGATCCTACAAGGCACAAGGGATGGCCCCTCAAGGTCCATTCCAGTCTTATTTTATGATTCTAAGTTCCTAATTCTTCAGCTTGTGCTGAGATTTGTCTGGCACTCCTTCACTTGTCATAAACAAAGGATTCTTGCTGATCCCACAGTTCCTCCTGTCCACAGACTTTTACCACTTCAGGCCTCTTCATCACAGGACCTCACAAACCTATAGATTCTTTCACAGCATTTTGCAAATATTAAGCTAAACATGAGGATTTTGTACTGTGAGTGATGAACTTGAATCACAAAATCACAGAATCACTAGGTTGGAAGAGATCTTCAAGATCATCAAGTCCAACCCATGCCCTGACACCTAGACCATGGCACGAAGTGTCACATCCAGTGTTTTTCTAAACACATCCAGGGATGGTGACTGCACCACCTCCCGAGGCAGACCATTTCAGTACTTTATCACCCTTCCAGTACAAAACTTTTTCCTAATATCCAACCTATATTTCCCCTGGTGTAGCGTAAGACTGTGTCCTCTGGTTCTGTCAGTTGCTGCCTGGAGAAAGAGACCAACCCCACCTGACTACACCCGCCTTTCAGGAAGTTCTGGAGAGTGATAAGGTCACCTCTGAGTCTCCTTTTCTCCAGGCTGAACACCCCCAGCTCGCTCAGTCATTCCTCATAGGGCTTGTGTTCCCAGCCCCTCTCCGGCCTCGTTCCTCCACTGGGTGCACTCAAGCATCTCAACATCCTTCCCAAACCGAGGGGCCAGAACTGGACACAGCACTCAAGGTGTGGCCTCACCAGTGCCAAGTACAGGGGAAGAACGACCTCCCTGCTCCTGCTGGCCACACACTACTCCTGATACAGGCCAGGATCCTGTTGGCCTTCTTGGCCACCAGAGCACACTGCTGGCTCGTGTTCAGCCGGTTGTCACCAGCACCCCCAGGTCCCTTTCTGCCTGGGCACTGTCCAGCCACACTATCCCCATCCTATAACATTGCATGGGGTTATTGTGGCCAAAACGCAGGATTGGCACTTGGACTTACTAAACTTCATCTTGTTAGACTCTGCCCATCCATCCAACCATTCCAGGTCTCTCTGCAGAGCCCTTCTACCTTCCAACAGATCATGCTCCCAGCTTAGGATCATGCCCAAATTTACTAATGAAAGACTCAATCCCCTCATACATGTCATCAATAAAAATATTGAACGAACTGGCCCCAGCACAGAGCCCTGAGGGACACCACTGGTGACTGGCCACCAGCTGGATGCAGCACTGCTCACCAGCACTCTCTGGGCCGGCCATCCAGCCAGTTCCTAACCCAGCAAAGAGTGCTCCTGTCCAAGCCGTGGGCTGACATCTTTTCCAGGAGACTGCTGTGGGAGACAGTGTCAAAGGCCTTGCTGAAGACAAGGTACATAACATCCACAGCCTTTCCTGCATCCACCAGGCGGGTCACCTGGTCATAAAAGGAACCAGGTTGATCAAACACGACCTACCCCTCCTAAACCCATGCTGACTGGGTCTGATACCCTGGCCATCCTGTAAGTGCTGCATGCTGACACTCTATATAAACTGTTCCATAACCTTACCGGGTACTGAAGTCAGGCTAACTGGCCTATAATTACCAGGATCCTCCTTCCCACACTTTTTGTGAATGGGCATCACTTTGGCCAGCTTTCAGTCATCTGGAACCTCCCCAGTGAGCCAGAACTGTTGGTAAATGATGGAGAGCGGCTTTGCAAGCTCATCTGCCAGATCCCTCATCACCCTGGAGTGGATCCCATCTGGTCCCATGGATTTATAAACATCCAAGTATCTCAGCAGTTCTCTGACTGCCTCCTCCTGGATAACAGGGGGACCATTCTGCTCCGTGACATCATCTGCCAACCCAGGAGGATAGGTGTCCTGAGAACAAGCCATCTTCCCACTAAAGACTGAGACAAAGAAGGGATAAAGCACCTTTGTCTTCTCCTCATCTGCACTTACTGATTTCCCTCCCACATCCAATAGAGAACAAAGGTTGGTCTTACCCTTCCTTTTACTATTAATATATTTGTAAAAACATTTTTTATTATCCTTTACAAAAGTTGCCAAATTAAGTCCTAAATGAGCTTTGGCCTCTCTATTTCTTTTCTACATGCCCTAGCAACCCCCTTAAATACTTCCTGAGACGTCTGACCCACCCTCCTTCCAAAGATGATACATCCTCTTTTTATTCCTAAGTTCCTTCGAAACCTAGTTGTCCATCCAGGCTGGATGTTTACCTGGTCAACTCATCTTTTAACACACAGAGACAGTCTGATCCTGTGCTCTCAAATCTCTCTTTTGAAGCTTGCCCACCCTTCCTGGGCTCCTTTGTTTTTAAGAACTGCTTCCCAAGGAACTCCAAATAAGTCTCCTAAATAGGCCAAAATTTGCCCTCTGGAAGTCCAGTGTAAGAATCTTATTGGCGTTCGTCCTCATTTCACCAAATACCAAGAACTCTATAATTTCATGATCACTGTGCCCCAAGCAGCCTCCAAACACCACATCTCCCACCAGCCCATCTCTATTTGAAAATAGCAGGTCTAACATAGTCCCTCCCCTGATGGGCTCACCCACCAGCTGCAACAAAAATTGTCCTCCACATACTCTAAGAACTTCCTGGACAGCCTCTTTTCTGCTGTATTAAGTTCCCAGCAGATGTCTGGCAGATTAAAGTCACCTGCAAGAGCAAGGGCTGGTGATCCTGAAACATTTTCCAGCTGCTTAGAGAATAAGTAGTCTACTTCTTCTTTTTGCTTTGGTGGATGATAACAGACTCCCAGTAGGATGTCAGCCTCGTTGGCCTTCCCCTTAATTCTTACTCATAGGCGTTCAACTTCATCACCATTATTTTCAATATTCATGGCATCAAGAGCCTCCCTAATATAAAGGGCTGCCCCTCCACCTCTTCTTCCTTTCCTGTCTCTTCTGAAGAGCTTGTAGCCATCCAGTGCAGTGCTCCACCTGTGAGAGCCATCCCACCATTTCTGTGATGGCAACTACATCATAGCTCTGCTGCTGCACCCTGGTCTCCAGCTCTTCTTGTTTGTTACCCATGCTGTGTGCATTGGTATGCATGCATTTCAGCTGGGCTATTGATTTCACCCCTAACTCGGGCTTATCACCCTTGGGCCTGCTTCCAGAGAGCTCAGATGCATTCCCTTCCCCCTTTAGACCTAGTTTAAAGCCCTCTCAGTGAGTTCTGCCAGTTCATGAGCTGAAATCCTTCTGCCCTTAACAGATAGATGAAGTCCATCCGGTTCCAGCAGGCCAGGTGCCTTAAAAGTTGCCCCATGATCAGAGAACCCAAAATTCTACTCATAATACCAACCCTTGAGCCACTTGTTGGTAATGTGGGCACTCCTAGTCCTTCCGTCGTTTGTCTCTGCCATCAAAGGGACTGAGCAGAACACCACCTGTGCTCTTGCCCTATCAACTGCTTGACCCAGTGCCCTAAAGGCCCTTTTAATTGTCCTGACACTCCTCTTTTTAATGTCATCACTGTCAGCCTGGAGTAACAATCAGTAAAGCAGTGGGTAACAATCAGAGGGACAAATCAGCCCAAGGAATCTCTTCATAATATCCCAAACCCAGGCCCCAGGGAGGCAGCAAATCTCCCTGTGATGGGTCCAGTCAACATATGGGGCACTCTGTTCCCCTCAGAAGGGAATCACCCACAATGACTACACCTCTTTTCTTTTTGATGTTAGAGGTAGTGATCCTTCTGACAGATGAAGGGTAATTGGGCAGATCATTTTCTTCTACGTCATCTGGCTGACCCTCCTCATCCAGAGCCTCACACCTATTCTGAAGTGGCACCTGGGTAGGTGAGTGGGATCAGGAGGAATTTTTATTACCTCCCCAAGTAGGGACACATTCCCACTCCCCTTCATCCATCAGGTGTCCTCCTATTGTCTGATGGTGGGAGACATGGGAAGCCTTCAGAAAATCAGAAAAATATGGTGGTTCATAAAATATGCCACAGAGCCCAGAGTTTGCTCTCCAGCCTCTCAGTTTGCCCTGCAGTTGTTACATCTCTGGCAGGGAGCAATTTGACTTCCCATGTGGGACAAGCTGTAATTTGTGATGTGCTAGTGCACTGGGTTTGTGTGACAACTCATAGACTGGGAGTATGGGGTTGTACTGTGAGCATCATCCACATCATAACAGGGGACACAGTCATGAAAAAGCTGAGAAACAGACAAAAGAGAGGAGGTTGTTGCCAAGTCAGCAGTGAAGGAATATTTCTGCATTATGAGATAATGATGGAAGGAGAGAAATACTAGAGTGTGCTGTCTTTTCTCGGGGTTATCTTTTTATTTTATCCAAATATTTTTATCTGGGAAATAGGAAATAGAAGAATAACATCACTACCATCCTATATCATGAAGTCCATGATGTCAGCTTGCTTTTCCCCTATAGTATTTGCTCCTGTTATTTATCTCCTGTTTGAGCTGAGCTCACCTAGCAGTGCTGAAAACTTGTAGGTGGCCTGTTGCTTAAGGAACTATGCTCGAACACAAAGAGAAAAAATGGATTCAAATTCTCCCAGCAAACCAAGACAATTCTGAATTACAGAATATGACCCTGTTCTAGAGATATCTCAGCATCTAATGGCAGGAGAAAGTCCAAAGTCTACCTATTCTTAGAATGATAATTATTTATGATTTTAGTAATTGCACACTCTTTAGTCAGGGTTAGCAATGAAACCTTGGATGAGAGAGAGTCATTAGAGCAAATCAAAAGAGGAAATTAGAAACAAAATTAGGGACATTTTAAATACCAATAAACAAGTACATCTAATTTACAGTCAGTTCAGGTTATGTCTGGAGACCCCATGGCTCATTGGAAAGCTCTTTCTGAAGAAACCCGACACCATTCATTGTTTTGAACAGTTGGTGAGCACCTTGAGATCAGGATGACATACCTAATGCATCATAGATGTCACCCAGACCTTGATGCAAAAATTGTTGTGACCTGTGGCTGTCATCATCACAAAAAATTCTTGTTACACATAATGAAGTAACATGACAAAGTATTTATTCAGTGTGGGCATTCTCAGCAAAACATGATCTGGTCTTACCTTATAATCCTTTTCAACATTCATTTTTAACTCCAGTGTGCTGAACAGTAAGATATAGGTGAAGATTTTCTAAGTGAACATTGATACTCAAAACTGTATCAATTATAGTCCTTTATATACGCAGCCACAAACTGCATTGGACTGGAGAATACTCATGAGAAATCTATACATCAATGTTTATATAATATGAATCTATAGAATAATTAACATGGTAAATTAGCCCAGGGAGAGGAGACTTACCTCTTCTTCTTCCAGTCCAGTTAGATCCCAGAAGTAACTCAATCTCATCTGCAAGCGCTTCCATTGTTCAAGGAACATGGTAGCTTTAAAGAAATTTAACAATTTTAAAAATTATAAATCCAAAGCCTTGTGGTAACATTTGTGTTACTTGTAAGCTTCAACTGGTTTTGAATCCCGTTATGCTAGACCCTTTAAAATTAAGAACTAAGAAACAGCCTCAGGCCCAATTTTAAAGAAATAATTCAAGCAAAGCAGAGGGACAATAATTACTGTCTTTTAAAAATAAAATACAGAAAGACAGAACATGGGTTGTCCAGAGCCACTGTTAAGTTCTTGTCAGGGCATGGAACTGAGCCCATAACTGCAGGTATCCATGGAAGACATCATCTCTCCTAATTCACCATGAAGCACTCTGAGGTAGGTTTAGCCTGCTACTGAAATAACTAGGATCCCCAGCAAGATGTATAAAAAAGACATTTTGAAATATCTTGCAGTGGTGTATTTAATTCCTTTTTACCTTCATAGACATGGGGATTTTACCCTAAAGGGCTGGTCTCTGGTTCAGCCTCCTGCCTCTCATTTTTTTACTAATAAGGAGGAACAGATATTTTACTGTTGTCCCATATGTACATACTTTTCTCCTGGCTGTCCTCTCATAATTGCTGTTTTCTCAGTACAGCCCTTTTCCTAGTTGCCCCTAATTTATGGGCTTACAGATTTATTAGAAATAGCACTTATATATCTTGGGTTGTGGAGAGGTATTTTCAGATAACAATATCATTATCAATTACTAAACAAGTACATGCCAGCTAAAAACACCAAAACTCTACTAATAAAGGCTGTACCTATAAACTGAGGGCACTCTTTACCATTTTCTTATGCTTCACCTCACTTTTTCAGTGGGTGAAAAGGGAATTGTAAAAACACTGTTAGATCACTGTAGTGTTTATATCACTTAGAACATCTTGTAGATAATCCCACAAGACAGACAACAGTGGAGAATCAGATCAACTTCCCTTGACCGCATCTAAACTGTCAGATAACACTGAGAAAAGTGAGAACTCTGTGAAAATAACCCAGCCCTTACAAGTCATAATCTATCCCAACATTTAGCAGCAAATATTTTCTTCACAGGTATCATCCCATTATATAAGAAATAAATATCATTAAAGACAGGACTGGCGGCACACTGAAAGCAAATCTGGACATTAAGCAATGAAGTTGCTATCTGTGTTCCTCCCTTATAGAAGAGAGAACACATAAAAGCTATGTTTAGCATAGTTTTAAAACTCAAAGGTTTTTAGATATCCTAAATACAAAAACATTTTGTTATTTTATAGGGTGCTATTACTCATTCCATTCTTTCCTGTTATAGAAAAGCTCAGTTCCACATTTAGCTCTATAAGAACGTACTTGGCTTGATGCAGCAGCTGCTCTGAAATCAGCACATCTGAGCTGACTTACACGAGCAGAAAAACTGAACTGACAGAAAGCAGGTTTGAATTGGATATCTAAAAGAAATTCTTCTCCGTGAGGATGGTGAGGCCCTGGCACAGGTTTCTCAGAGAAGTTGTGGCTGCCCCATTCCTGGAAGTGTCCAAGGCTGGATGGGGCTCTGAGCAACCTGGGCTAGTGGAAGGTGCCCCTGCCCATGGCAGGACAGTTGGAACTGAATGCACTTTAAGGTCCCTTCCAACCCAAATCATTCTGTGATTCTGTAAAATTTCTAATAAAGGCATCTGACACTGAAATTTAACACCAGAACACCAGTGACATCAAGCCCAGTCAGCCAGGCATTACTGTGAATATGGACACTTGCAGCAGGACTGCTAGAATCACAAAGATACTTCACAAGGAATCAGGATCAGCTACTAAAAGCATGATTCCTTTGGAGATATTAACCATAGGAAGCCTTCTGCTTTCTAAAAAAATGGGAGAAGACAAGAAACATTAAAGAATTCCTGTGCCCAACACCCCCATGAAATTAAGCTGGCCCAGATCACCACAGCTGGAATAAGTGTTTGAGTGAGCTCTGCCATTCAACAGATTGAGCTCTAGATATCACCAGCACAGCCTCTAATAGTAGGGCAGCAAAATTTGGTGTAACATAATACTTAACAGGAAAGCTGGGCACAGTTAGTAAAGACTCCATTATTTTGCTTTGCTGCTCTTTGTGTGTGCCGGCTGCATTTTCTTGAACTGACAAGCTCAGTTATCATGGTCCCAAGAACAGACTTTTCTAATCTGTGGGAAACATTTTTTGGAGGAGGGCTACAGCTCTGAAAGAATTTTGTTATTCTTACATGCCTTTTTTAAAAGCAGTGCATATGGAACTTTTTGTCCTGTTCTGTTCCATAACAGATTCTACTAATTTGTCTTAGTGCAAGGATATATCAACATTTTCTTTTGCACATTACATTGCTGATACTAAAATACAAATTTTCTGGATGAGGTTCAATGCTAATTGTCATTTGCATGGATGCCAGTTTACAGTAGAGTTTCTTTGTCAGGAAAATTATATTTTATTTATCTTAAGCTTCACAGCAGCAGGTGACACTTAATTTGCCAGTCTACACTGTAATCTGAAGTAGTAAAATGAATTATTTTGAGAGTCTATAAATTAATCCTCTTTTTTCTATGTTTCAGTCATAATTCTCTCTAACATTTGCTCTAGGGCTTCCAGGAACTGGTAAATAAATGCTTCCATGATCTGTTCTGTCTGCAAGTTCCTTAAAAACCTTCTGCTGTCCTCACCCAATGCCAAGCCACCAATCAGTCCTTTCTAAAACAATCTGTAAAATCTTAATAGGCCTGCAAAGAACAACACACTGGTTGCTGAGGGATGGCTATAACAGAATAACATATTTGCTCAGTTTAATATTAAGAATTATAATCTCATTTTGGGAACAATGAATAGGGAAATAAAAAAAATCATTTTACAGTAGCAATAACACATTTAGCTTTTACAATAAACAAGATGTAGAGTAGAGGAGAGCATAACACCAGCAAAAATTCATGCAAACACAGTACACATACTTTTCAGGGCAGAGGTGAGGCCAGAAAAATAGGAGTAATACTACAATGCATTCATTCATGTTTATGAAGTGTTTTGATATCCTCATGGAGACAGGGATATTTGCCATTAAAGAAAAGCAAGCTTGTTTAAATAGGATATTGTAAACTATAATATAATTTAAATTATAATAGTCCCATTTCTCTTGGAATCCCATCAAGTTTTGATAAAATTATGTGACTGAATTGTCCCATAAGGAAGTGGGACTGTGCTTAAATTAGACCCTTTCAGCTGTCTGCACCATACCAATCCTCAAATACATTCTGGCCCCAAATGCAGAAGGTATTAAATGGGTGTGACATGTTGATGGAAAATGAAGAAAAATTAGCAAATATGTGGCAAAGTTTAGAAGTGCCATTAATGGCACAATTTCCTCTGTGGAGAAAATGGCCTCAAGATGTGCCAGGAGAGGTTCAGGTTGGACTTCAAGAATTTCTTCCTATTGGCATTGGAGTCACCTCCTCCCTGGGCAGTCATGCCTGGAAATGTTTAATAAACAACTGAACATGGCACTCAATGCTCTGGTTTAGTTGATAAGCTGGAGATCAGTCAAAGGCTGAAGTTGATCTTTTAGATCCTTTCCAGACTTGATAACTCTGTGATTCCAAACACAGCAGTAGAGGAAGAAAGAAAATTATTTTCTTCCTTGAGCTACACTACCCCATTTATTCCAGAGCTTGTTGTTGGCAATGATATTTCTTTCCCCAATCTCAATACAGACAGCTCTCCCTTGCCTTCTGAGGATTTCCAGCTTCCAAAAGCCACAGGGATCCCGTTCAAACCCATTCAATCAAACAGCACTTTGTTATGCTGTGAAGAGTCCAAACATCAAATGACACGGTTAGCTTGCAAAGCAATACTCACCCCAGAGAGCCATAAAGATGGAGAAGAAAACTGTGGCAGGGTTGTCAAACAAGTGACTCGCTCGAGCGGTGGCACAGGCAGAGCTGAGGTTCCAGTAATCACAGAACTTGTCACACAGCGGGCACATGGTGAATGCATTGCGTTGGTCACACATCTCTTTGCTGTGACAGACAAGGGCACAGGTTCCTCTGAGCATGCCAGCTCAGAAACTGTGAATGTGCATTACTGATATCGAGCAGCACATCACAGCTATTACAAGCTGTCTGCAATATCTGTGGCCTGCCCTTGCAGAGAGCATGAGCTGTGTGTTTCCTCAAGGCTCATTGCCACAGACAGTAATTTTTTAAACCCTGGTAAGCACCTTACCAATAGGAAAATGATGCAACACTCAACCAGACTGATCACTGCACTGTATTAGTGAGTTAAGGAAGACAACATCACTGAAAACTGAGGTTAACCACACTAAAAAAACAAAATTCAAACACAAAAAGTGGAGTTTGCCTCTCTGCAGTCAAGTTACATGATTTGCTACAGATCAGTAGTCTCAAAGGAAATTCAACTGTTGTCAAAATACACTTTTTTTATATGGTGGCACAAAAATATGAAAGAAAATATTTTTTTACATATTTTAAGATCCTTGCTGTAACATTGTTATTTTGATTCTCAATCTTATTTGCTATGTATGTATTCAGTTTCTAAAACTCTTTTTAAAAAACAGCATCAGTATCACTTTAACAGGCTTCTTGTTAGGGCTGAGAATGCTTTCAGTATTTTCCATGAGATTTGGATGAGAAATCCTTTCATACAGTCTCACTTAGGTGAACTTAGTGCAAAGCTCAAATGTCCTTGCCAGGATCATGAGCTGAGTTGCCACACTGTTTCAATGATAGCTGGCATATGGTGATCATGATTGTTCCTATATGGACCATCCTGAAATAGGTTTTTCCTTACAACTTCAAATTAAAAAGGACTATTCAAGGTCTATTATGAATATGTTTATATTACATGATTTGAAAAGCATGCAGCTGTTTCCAGCTCTCATGTTGTTACAGTAATTCTCTATTTCATAAGGCAGCAGAGGGTGCTGCAGATACATCTCAGCCATAAATCTCATTGGAGTTTGAATGTTAGCACAAGCTTTCACCCCGACAAGTGCCAAGATTTATTCAGATCAAGCTAAGAAAATAGACCCTGCTTCAGATGTGGTGCTGTTAATCATTTACCTATCAGTAACCTTGTCCTATTGCAGTGATTTTAAAAGCTTACAGTTCAGGGCCTGTCATGAGTTTGATCAACATACAAGTACTGCAGTATCTTGTCTCCAGCAGAAGTCAAACACAGAAAACACACAGAAATTATTTTTTTCACTGGGAAGCAGACATTAACATTACAGTATCACTTTGGCAATCTTTGTGAAGTATATTCTCCTCAGGATACAAAAAACACAACATTATTTTGTGTCTAGAAAGGGAATACTGTGAAGACCAAATACAGAATCACAGAATGTGTTGACTTGGAAGGGACCTTAAAGATCATCCTGTTTCAACCCCCTGGCAGGGACACCTTCCACTATCCCAGGCTGCTCAGAGCCCCATCCAACCTGGCCTGGAACACTTCCAGGGATGGGGCAGCCACAGCTGCTGGGCAACCTGTGTCAGGGCCTCTCCAGCCTCACAGGAAAGAACTTCTTCCCAATATCCCATCTAAACCTGCTCTCTATCAGTGTGAAACCATTCCCCCCTTGTCCTGTCACTCCAGGCCTTGTCAAGAGTCTCTCTCCATCTTTCCTGTGGATTCCCTTCAGGCACTGCAAGGCCACAACGAGGTCACCCCAAAGCCTTCTCTTCTCCAGGCTGAACACTCCCAATTCCCTCAGCCTTTCCTCCCAGCAGAGCTGCTCCATCCCTCTGATCCCCTTGGTGTCCCTGCTCTGACCTGGCTCCAGCAGCTCCCCGTCCTTCCTGTGTTGGGCTCAGGGCTGGATGCAGCCCTGCAGGGAAGGCTCAGCAGAGAGGGGCAGAGGGGCAGAATCCCATCCCTTGATCTGCTGGCATTTGTTAAGTCTTGTAACTATTGTTCTTCTTACTTGTACAAATGGTCTGATTTTAATGGGAATCAAGTGTTCCAAGAGTGTGGACAGTGTTTGCATTAATTTTAGTGAGTTTTACATAATGACTTTCTGATTGAGCAGTGAGTTATATGCACTCATAAAAAGCAAATTAATACCTTAGAAAACAAACTCAACACAGTGGACTCACTACACATTTCTCTTTCAGGAAGTGAGACACTGACCAGTCAAATAAATGTGTGCCCTTCAAATACCTCTTCAATGCCTCTGTGTTTGTAATGCCTGCAGGGTTGGTAATTATACATCACTGCTCTTCAGACAACTAAAACCAGTTATTCTCATTACAGATTAATAAAAAAAAAGCACAGTCTTATAATTTTCAAATAACAAACCATGGATGACAGATAAGCTTACCTAGGAATGTCACTTTCAATGGTTATACATCCATATAGAAATACAATAATCCCAACTACTGAAGATGGAATGAGGAATTCTGTGTATAAACCCAGCCATGCAAAATAAAGTCCTATCTTTTCTCCAAAATACTTCCTGAAAAAGTGGGGGGGGGGGGGGGGGAAAGAAGAAAAAGCACATGTCAAAGATATAATTTTAAATGTGTTTTGCAGCTACTAAACAGACCCAGAAAGTTAAAATAGGAATTGTGAAAGACATTAATGAAACCCTGAGGATCTTGAAGACAATAGGAACAAATGAAGGGGATGATTTAGGCACTTGGCAGTGAGGGCTTCTCTGTTCTGAAGTTAAGGATGGTCCTGGATCATTCTCCTGAGCTGAAATTAAGCAGGTATCATTGCAATACATCTGTTCAGAGAAAACAGTGGTCTTTGCATCTCTTAAAAGAAGTCAGTGAAATAGGAGAAAACATTGGAAAATACTTAGTCCCTCAGAGGAGCACATTAATTTTTACCTCTGTAGTACTCCTGGATTCAGTTAGTGAGAGTCATAGCATGTCATCCATGGGACCATACTAACAACATCCTCTAGCATCTTAAAAGATGACTAATCTGGAGCTGCTGCTAAAGGAGGAAAGTTTACTTGCACACTTAGCAGTGGCTTTTCAGAAAGAATAATTTTGTCAGGTTAACAGCCCCTGGACAGCTGGTTAGAAAAAACAGTGTTTGTTCTGAGGAACAGCCCACTGCAAATGTTGATAAATAAGTGGTAGAACTCAGCCCAGCATCTTCATGAATCACACTGCAATAAGTAAACTAAGCATGGATGAACCTCACTGATCATTCCAAAGTACAGTTATGAGTGATTACAAATATTGCAAAACCTAAAGAGCTTCATATAACTCAAGAACTCACCAAAATTTAGATAAAAACCAACAAGGTTAAAAACATTTCACAAGCCAGAGAAGAAGATGGGCAGTGTTGTACAGAAAGCAGCTACAAAGAGAGCACTCAGGGCATAACATGGAGTGTGAGTCAGTGAGACATTTACACTTTGATAGCAGCAAAAATTAAAATAAATTCATTATATCATGTCTAATAAAAGAAACACAACCTCCTCATAAAGGTTGAGCACGATCCCAGTTTGAGATTTATTCTGATCCCATTTACCTTAGGAAAGTTTTATCCAAGTTCAGCACTCCAGATTTACATAATTCCTACTGAAAATGCTTAAATGAGATTTTTGGAGGCCCGAACTGAAATTTCCTACTCCAGAAGTTGGGTCTAAGGGCCACACATGCCACAGAGAGACAGGGCAGGAGTGCAACCATGGCAGAGAACCAAGAGACAGCAAGACAAGCCTCCACAGTCACTTCCAGCTCAGATGAAGTCGATAAGGGAAGCAACAGTGAGGGATTTTTATTACTACCAATCCTGCTGTTGTTCTCAGACCATCACAGCTGCAGCTAACTCCATACTTTCAGGTTCTCCCATGGAGAACTGGCAGTGCAATCCTGCCAATTTCAGTTTTGTCATCCTTGAGTGCCTCTGCTTTCTCATGTCTAACCATACTTGTTTATGCTTTAGAAAGGATGCATGCAATCCTAAAAGGGAAAGAAAAACAAAAGCATTTTGAGGAGATACACAGACAACGTTATCTTCAGTATGAGGGGATGCCATCCAGAAGCTAAAAAATGTCAGGAATCTTCAAGAAAAAGAGTACAGCCCCTACACCTGACACTGCAAGGTACCCTAAGCTACAAACTGTATGAATTACCAAACAGAACAAGTGAAATCATCACAGCATGGCTTGAATGGCAATGAGTTAAGATTTGAAGCACCTTGGGATAACAGATTTGCAGAGAATACAAGGAAATATGGCATTATATGGTATAGCATATTTTATGAATGATAAATATAAATATTTGTATTGCAAATACAAGCCATACACTGTGGGACTGCCCTCTGACCTGGCACATGCCAGGTAATTTTGGTGTTAATTATAAGAAGCTTTTCTCTATTTTCACATTTGAAAATAAATATGTATTTTTAATATACCTGTTTGTTAATATATTATGTTGTTAGTATAGTTTGTTTAATACACATTTTAATACATGTTTTTAATATGAAGTGAAAGAAGGAATACTTGATTGAAATATAGAACTAACCAGAAGGCCTAAATCTGTTATTCAAGCCTCTTGTGCGAGTCAATAAACAGCAGCCAAGCTGTTGGAACAGCGCAGGATAGAGGGAAAATCCATTTGCTCTCAAGTTTCCTCCTGACTGGGAAGTGACAACCTTAAATTTGACACTAAAGCAGGAAAAGGAGGACCAGAGGAAGATTGTTCTGATTATATCTTCTTTCTGCTTTCTTGTTTGTAGAGATGGGCAATGGGCACAGCTAGTAAAGTGTTTCACATAGACCAGAGCAGGCACAAAAATATTGTCCACAATCTAAGCTGTTCAAAACTCTGTTCTTTTGACAAAGGGCCACAGATTAGCACAGAAAGAGTTCAAATGTCAGCATCACTAAAGAGTAGCTGATCAGGGTCAGGGAAGTTGAAGTTTATGGCTCAAGAAGCTTCCCTTCAAATTTTTAAGCCTTGCAGTGATAAATGTGACCTGTAACCTATAAAGCGAAGGGTTGTTATTTGTATCCACACCAAAAGAAAATGGAAAGAGCTCAACAATGTATGGCAGTATGGAAAAAATGCAGTTGCCAAGAAGAAAACTGCTCTCTGTTTTGTGACTTAACTGTTTTGGAAAACAAAAATAAGATTTGGAAAACAAAAATTAAGATGCTGTGTCCAAGCTCAGTCCACCAATGTGCCAGAAAGTGAAATAATCTAAGCAGAAGCAATGACAGAGCTTGGAAACATAATGAACAATTTAGATGTGAGCTAATCAAGTCAGAAGAAGACAGGACACAGATATGTCCTTTCTTTGACACATTCAAGAACTCTTCTCTGGTTCCTCTGAATAGCAGTCAAGGCTCTGCAAACACCTGTGACCCCCTGTAGCAACATTTACTGCAGCTGCTGCTGGATCCAGTAGTAAATGAACAGAGGGGGAAAAAATGTGTGCTTCAAGGGTAGAGGAAGATGTAAGTCAAGAAAAAGTATTTTTTACAAGTTTTTATATATTTACACCAAAAACTTGGCATGTTCTCTCATTTACATTGGTATAAAACTAGTCTGATTTTATTACCCTGCAGAAATTATCCAGTATTTATGCTGGCATGGCAAAAGAGGAGAATTGAGACCAGTCTTGCCCTACCTCAGTAGCTAATTCACCTTTGCCTCACATATATCCAGGCAAAGGATATATGGACTAATCCTTTCCAAAGTGTCCTCATGGATACTGCAGAATGTCACCAAAAAAGTGTGCCCCTGGCATTGTGTGAGCTTTATTTCTTCATTAGGGAAATGTCCCTTTAGATACACATATTCCATGGAGGCAGGGATTATTCCCAAACTAAAGGGCAAATGGCTTTAATAAAGAATGTGTACTGCTCCTATCAGGAGCATCACCCAAGGCTTTTGTTCTGTGTGTTGATACATCATAAGGTGAAATTTTGTGCCTTTCATTTTAGAAGACGTTATAAAGGCTGGTTAAACAGCCACCTACCAAGTACTGAGTTCTCATGAACAAGAATCACGCCTTTAAGAAAAGATTTGGTCAAATTACCCATAACTCCTGAACAAGCTGAACAAGAGCTGCTCTTCCAGCAGATTATTAGAAACAGCATTAAAAAAAACCCAACAGCAGCAGCAACAACAACCACCTATAGAAAGCGTATTCGTCCCAGAATTAGAAGTGTTGAGAAGGCCACAGCAGAAACATTGGCTCAGTTCCCTCTGCTTCGCCCATATAACACTTAAACCAGACATCTGCAATGCACTTTGGTCTGTCTGGTTGTAAATCCAACATCAAACAGAATAACTGATTATTAAACCCTTTGCTTGCATGTTGGTCACAGAGCTCCCGTGCCAAGCTGAGCAATTTATAAATAGACTAGGGTTTGGGGAAGGGGAGAGAAAGAGGAGGAAAAAAACCCTTCAGTTGTGACTCTGTGAAAACAAGAGTGGGTACGTGGAATGTGAATAAAGTGTGTGGTGCGTGACACACGCTGGAAAGAACTCTGGAGACGTTCAGGAACAAAGCTAAAAAAGCGAGGAAAAGGCGCTGTGGACAATGAGTCACCTAACCGGGAAATCTGTGCAGAACTCTTCAGTTTTTAAATTTCTACATCCCACTCTAGGCCAGCTGTCACTTCATGTCTCCATTTCATTCCACCAGCCCTTTGGTGGACAAGCCGATTAGATGCAATAGTGTCTATGCAAAACGAAACTCATTTATAGCTGCCTCTTGGGTAGGTTTCCCCTGTGCAAATGGTCAACCAAGTCACACGTATTACTAATGCATTCAAAATAAACTTATTTGCACAGTTTAGTGGTGAAATTCTGGTGTTTCTGCTGTTGGGGAGAAGGACAAGCAGTTTGGTTTCATGTCAGAACATCTTTACTGCCAAGGCTAGTTTCTTTCCCTGTCCAGGTGCACATTCCCTCTCTGACCCACAGCAACAGCCCCCAGGAACACAATTTATTCATTCAGGGCTTTTGCAACCAGAAGAAAATCTACCATTATTCTGCAGGTGGAACTGTGACTACCCTTAGAAAGTGAGAAGCAATTTCTAGAACATGCTAAGTCCAGAACACAGATATTTCCTTTGATTCTGAGATAATAGTTCCCACCATGCAAAGTCTCCATCTCAAAACTGCAGACTTCTTTCAGAAAGACTGCTGGAGTATAGAGAAAGCCCCAGTCATTACAAGACGATCAGGAACATTGCTGAACACCCCAAGATTTCACTCCAGGTAGAGCTGCCTATGTCCAAACTTTTCTGGATTTGCTATTCTTTCTTCACTTGAAAATTTTCTCAGGGCAAGATTTAAGCATTTATTACAACCATCTGGGACACCTGGGTGGAATTACTGCTCAGCAGCAGCACTGAGGCTGCTGTGCATCCAGAGATCTTGGAGATTTCCATCAGGGTTGTGCCTGACAGCACATATTCCATCCAGGCAATCTCAAGAAGGAAAATATCAGTGCTAAATCCAGATACACAGAGAATGCACCAAATGGAGCAATATGGAAGCCAAAAAAAGATCCTGGCAGAAGACAAATCCCCTTGGAGCAATGTGCCAAGGGATTGAAAACCTTTTTTAATTAAAATTTTAAGAGGGGGAAAAATAACAACTACAGAAGCTCAGATAAATTGCACTGCATCTGAGTTTGAGGTAGGAAAGAAAATGTCCTTTAGAAAGGCCAGCTGGTTCTGCATGCAGAAAACAAAGAAAGGAGACTTTGTCCAAGGTAAAAGCACTTCTTTCTCCCCTATAATAGGCATAAAATCAGGAATGTCCAGAAAAGAGTGATTAAAAGTGTGTTTTTGAATGGAGTTTAGAACCTGACCCTTTTCCCCTGAAAACAGAATGAAGAAATGTGCCACCACAGCCATTTAATCAAGGCCTTTTCATTAAAGTTCTTGTTTGAAAACATTACTTAACAAATATTTGCTGTGTCCTTCAATGGTACAACAGTTTAGAGTCAAACTTACCTAAATTACAGATATATTTATCTTTCAAGGCACTGTGGAATTTTAATTATGATTCCTTATAGGAGAAAAAAAAGTCCTCTGTCAAAATATTGCAACTCCATGGAGAACAGAAATTGTGAATTTTACTTAGAGGTAAAACTATGTTTTTCCCTAGTTTTTTCGTCTCTTAGGAAAAAATACTCTTCAGGAGAGTAGCAGGGAGAAGCTGATATTGTGGAGGAAGGAGATATTCAAATTCTCAAATTCTAGCAGATTCAAAAGCCCTGAGAAATTATTATTATTATTAATAATAATAATAATTAATACTCAGTATTTGTGTATTAAATGCAATTTTAAATAGCAAAAGGCCAAACCTTATCTTGAAAAGAAGTAAAACTAGGACAAACCACTCTCTAAGCCTCACAGATTCACAAACCTTATGCTTCCATTCCAAGAAATTGTCAGAATACAGCTGAAAGTGCATAGCTTGTGGTGATGGATTACAAACTGAAAAAAGCCTTTGTTTACTGACTGTAGGAGAAAGAACAATAGAAGCATAATAAGTAGACATGTAATGTGACTGAGACAGAAATTAAGGCTGACAACTGCCAAATGGATAAGCAAACAACACAATGCTGGGTAGTCAGAGGCACTGTAATTGCATTCTCCTCTCTGTTTTGGGACAATACAAAACTCCAGAACAGCTTTGAAAGGATTAAGTGCCTGATTGCATGATTCTGTTGATGTTTCCTGTCATGTGCTTAGTGTAAAAAAGTTCTAAATGTCTCTGAGCCTGCAGAAGCCACAGCACACCTTGCTCAGGGAAGGCATTTTCAACAGAAGCAATGCAGTGCTTTGCCTGTCACATCCAAGAATTCATGCATAAGACAACGCATGGACACTCTGCTTCTCCTCACCTTTCTTTAATTCATTCTCTTTACTTAGCATATTTTAGAAAGTCAGCAATGGTCCTAACCTGGAAAATCAAAACTCCATGGCTACCTGAGGCTAATTTAAAGCTAATGAAACTCAATCAGAACTCACCTGTGAGGAAGGAAATTTCATTTTATAAACATCTCAGGGCACCACGTGACACTCTATATAAGAAGCAATTCATTCAGTTATACAGATAGTACTTTTTCTATAAGAAACAAATACAAATAAAGAGTAACCTATTTCATATGAATCAGCCTTTCTTTTGGACTTTCTTTTAGGAAAGGAGGCTACTTAGTCTTCTACTTCCTATTTTTTTAGTACCTATTGCAACTTGCTTTTCTGCCTTTTTGTACTTGAACAAATGTGAGGTTATTGGATGTCATCACTTCCCTAATCTCCAGTTTTCACAAGATAATTTGCATGATTTTATTCATCTCATTTAACAAGAGTTTCAACTTCAACTACTGGGATATTTTCCTAAATATCTTTCATTTATAATAACTAATATTTCATGAGAGTTTTCTTGATTTTCAAGTTAATATAGCTAACCCTTACTTCAGAGTCTGAATTCATTTCATATATTTATTTTAGTAAGTAGGTCCTTGTTAGCACTTGCACAGTGTTACTGCTGTCAGATAGACACCATCTGGTGGCTAATAAACAGATGTATCATTTCCAATTAAAAACAAGTATAAAAAATTATGTTTCAGTCACCTTGGTGGAAGAGGATTGGGTCAGGGAATACTGAAGCAAACTGGACATCCATATATCTGCAGGTCTTGAAGGGATGCACCCACAATAGCTGAGGGAGATGGCAGATGTCATTGCAAAGCAGCTCTTGATAATCTTTGATGGTAGCAACTAGGAAAAGTGCCCAAAAGCTGGAGGAAAACAAACGTGACCTCCATTTTCAGGAAGGGCAAAAGAAGGACCTATGGAACTACAGGCTAATCTACCTCACTCATTTGTGCCCGTCACCTCTTGTCACAGGACACAGCTGAGAAGAGCCTGGTTCCATCCTTTTCTTACCCCCTGCTCAATATGGCATAAAAATCTTAATTTTTCTTCTCTCTGTACTGACCATGGAAGTTCACAGATTTGCCATATTGAAAGCTTTCCTTAAGCTTGTGTTTTCTGGGCATAATTTTTATGTGGTGCCCAGTTCTTGATCTCTTCCCTTGTGATCCTGGTTTTGTCCAATATTAGAGACAAGTTACTGGATCAAACAAAGCCATGGCCTGTCCTAATATAACTTATGGACATAGAGGATCCTCATACTAAAGATCTTAGCATGGGGGAACACCCTTAAACCAGAAATGGGTTGGTCTTGACCCCTGGTCAGCACTCAGGAGCCAGAAAAGAACTTTCAGCCCTGTAAGCCACAGCCAGAACCTTCTACAGAGATTAAGACATTAAGAGCAGCTCTACAAGAAAAATAAGCAGACCTGTAGCCACCCAAATACAGCAGCTGTTTTCTATTCCCTGCAGATCCCAGCCACACACACATCTCTAAATTTCTACAAATATTCGCATACAGGTAAATAGTTAAATGTGCACGACTTCTGTTTCCAAATATGGCCTCTCACTCCTGCCTTTTTTTCCTCCAGTTTGAAAGAACAAACTTCCATTTCCCATCAAAATACACCGATGTCACCTCCAAGGACACCTTTTGGGTAGGACCTGTCAGTCATGTCCATTCAAAAATATAAGTTTCTGGCTGTGAAATTTAGGCATCATTCAGACACTACTGAACTTAGCCTGAGACAGTTTTTAACACAACGAAAACTTAATTCTAACTGCCTACAAAACTCCACAGTCAAAGGGGGAGACCCCAGGAAATTGTGCAGCAGCTTCAGTCATCAGAGACTTGACTTTGCAGTCCTGATGCAGATATACACATTTTCTGCTGGATCTAGCTTTTGAAAATCCCACTGCAGGAGGGAGGAATCTGGGTGGTAATGAGGATCCTAGTGCTCAGACAGTGATCTGAAGCCTGGGAATTATGTTCATCAGAAAGCAGGGATCTGTTTTTCCTCACCACTACAGTCCAAGCCTACTGGTTTAAAATTCCATCTCTCATATAAGCAACAATAAATAAGACCAAGCCCTTGCCAAAAGAGACAGAGAGAAGAACTTCCTACAGGACTGGCAAAGTCTGTGAAATGCAGAGCTGTAAGTAAATCATCTCACTCCAGTCACAGGCCTGCATCCAGCAGAATAATTCAACATAAATTCCTTTGTGATTTATGCATCACAAGTAAAACCCCTCTGCTTTGCAATAAACAATGGCTGGAGCATTTGTGTAAGGACTGTGATGAGAAGTTCCAGTGAGGGGAGGGAAAACTCCCTACAGTTCAGCTGAAAAGTGCTGCCCTAGCATCAAACTCCTAAAATGCAGACCATTTTCATGGATGTACAGCATGATAATAAAGGCCATTCATAAATAAACCGGGGTTGTGGAGGGTAATGAGATCATGGAAATGGAAAAGAGATATAATTATGGGGAAAATGTTGATTTTTCACCAGCTCAGATTCTGCTCGAGTCCCAAATGCTTCTGCCCCTCTCCAGGAAGTTCTCTGCTGTAAAATCTGGCAGGAAGGACATCAAGGATGAGTGGATGCTGGCACAGCACTTCCCCCTGCACCTAGAGCTTTAATGATGATGAACTGCAAGCTGGACTGATCTCATGTTGGGAAGGAATCTTCACTGCAGAGATTCTTGGAACTATAAAAAGGTGTTGGCCTCAAAGTGCAGTAGGGTTACAGCAGAGGATATGCTCAGATCATTGCCTCAGGCCCATGCTTGGCAGAGCTTTGGAAAGGAGCTGGATGGACAAGTGCCAAAGATAGTCATGGGCATTTTCTCTCACAGAGCTCATGGGCATTTTTCTACTTAGTGTTGTGTTGGCTTGATTTCTGCACTTTCCCAGGCTTAAAGCTGTTCTCTGTTTTTCCTAACACAGAATTCCTTGCAGGCAGCCTCAGCATCTCTGTGAACATTGAAGATTTTCCTGCTAAAGGCAGTCAGGGGAGAGTTGCAGGCACACAGTGCATCAGAGAGAGTTGTTCAATCCCTGTGAGAGAACCAGATGCTACAGGGGTGTTTCTGCCAAAGTGGTTCCATTCCACACAACAACAACAACGACAAAGGAATATTTTGTGAGATTAATTCACAGTAATAACAGAGGAGGGACAAAGGAGATGAGGAATTAAAGCCTACAAAAGAATCTCTACGTTAAGGATCAATAAACCCAAAGTTATCATAAGCAGTGACTGAATAACATTTCTTCTGGGACTGGGCATCACAGAATTTATTTTCAAGTCCTAAGAATTCTAGACAGTATGTGGAGCAAAGAAGACTTGAAGATGTGACTGCAAATCAGGGTGGTGAACAAAGAAGTCATTTGTTCAGGCATTAGGCAGGATGGAAGGGCTCAGCTGGGGCAAGCTGTACAACAAATTGATCTTAACCACATTTTGACAAAGGAAGAAACACCTATCTGTAAAGACAATAAAAACAACATTTTAGCAGAACTCCCCTGCTCTTATTTTATCTTTCTTTTAAAACTACTCTAAGTAGGGTAAGCAGATACATCCAGGTTTGGGGGTTTTTTTGGTGAAGATTGATGAAAGATGCAAGACGTCAGAAGGCAAACCAGTATTGAAAATTCGGGTGCCTGATTACTTACATTGAGCACTGTACTATGCAGGCACCAAGACACTCAAAGAGAAGGCAACAGTTTCCGGAGCTGAGATGGTCAAACTTTGGATCACAGGTTTGTCACAGCTTTAAAAACTGCCAGGAGAAAGAAGCTCCAGGCTTTAGAGACACAGCTTTCATGGCAGGAACAGGGTGGGAATGGGGATGCTCAGTCAAAAGCATGTTCAACATGGATACACCACAATGAAAGGCCAAAATTCATTACACACCGACGTGAAACAATTTTCCATACCAAAGGAAAACAGAGTTAAAGGTAGGAAGGAGGGAATATACTAGCTAGACAGTTTGACTAACAGAAACTCCAGAGTTTTGATTTATGTTCTACACACTATAAATAATATTTTAGTTAACATGCTTTCCTACCTGCTCCTGCAAAAAGAGTTATTGTATACATAGTCTCAATGTTATATGTCTTGCCAGTTTCAGGCTTTACTGCAAGAGGCATCTGGAGCTTTGAAAGTAATCACACTATAGATAATGTAGCCAGTTAGCTATAAAGAAATTTGATGAAGTTCTAGAAATGGGAAATATAAATTAAAATATGAAAAAACATTAGAAAATTAGCTGGGGCCTTATAGAAGCAGTAATATTAAAACAAACTCCACTGCAATTAGAAATGAGCCAACTCTGTTTCATTTTCCTGGGGTAAGGTAATCTTATATTAATAGATCAAGAAATAAATAGGTGACCTCCTCTCTACAAGGATGATCTGCTCCTGGAATTTCAGTTCCTACTTGGCTTTCCAGCTGCAGGTACTTTAAGATGCCCATGGAGAGGAAAACATGCCAGTTTTCCATGAGTTCAGATTTTATCTCAGAAGGAAAACCACATCTTTGTGACATTGTAACCTTCAATTACTCCCTTCAGCTGTCATTTAGAGCTCCAAAGTGATACATGTCGCATTACAAACAGAAATAAAATTAATTCTCAATTTCTACTACACTTCTTACACTTGTATTTTCTTGACTTGATAGAAGTCATCCGAGGTGTACTGCTAAAAGACAAAAACAATGACTGTAAATAAGATCAAGGAATATTTGGTCCAAAGAGGGGGAAAAATTTCCTGAAAGTGGTGCAGTGTTGGAAGAGGTGAAGCTCTGTGATCTCCATCCCAGGAGGTTTCAAAATGCATGAGGAATTTCATCTGGCTTTGAAGCCAGCTCTCATTTGAGCAGAGAGGAGGTCTAAGGACAACCTATTAATTAATCATGTTCTTAAAACTTTGATTAATATTCAATAGCATGTAAAAATATAAAACCTGTTTTCTTTATGCAGGGTCGGAGAACTCTTAGGGAGCATCTTCCCTGTCTCTGGATCAACAGTAGCATCACTTCAGAACTTGCTAAAAACTGAGTATGAACTCATCTTCATCTGAGAAAAGAAAATCTTCAAAAATAGAAGAAAATCACTAAGCCACAGATGTTTTTACAGCATTTTTTATATTACAGTGCAAGGATTGAGAGGAACTCCTACATTCCTACAAAAAAGTGACACAAGAGAAACTCTTCTCTAGCAAAAATCAATACTGAAATTAGGATGACAGAAAAGGTGTGATACAACAGACAGATCTCCAGAGCTCTCTGCATTCTAAAACTGCAGCTTTCATTTTCTACTTTTTAATATATCCCCCAGGCCTTCCTGAGATGACTGAGATTCAATACTTTTCATTCATAATTTTCAGTACTTTTAGCCTAAGATATCTGCTAGCAAATAATTCATTATTTCTGTTTTAAATAACTGTTTGTAGTCCTCATCATGTGAGTTAAAAAGAAACAAACAAAAAAATGGAAATTCATATTCAGACATTCATACACTTTTGAAAATAAAGCAATGCATTAGGCAAACTGTGTTTCAAACAATGTATTTTTATATGTGGATGTGCACTGAGAGATGAGGTGTTGTAACACCTTACAAATCAAACTTCAATTCACACTGTATTACTTGCACAATCTGCACTATATATTTCCTTAAAGTCTTTAATTGAAATTGTTCTGCTGTAGAATAGAAATATGTAACATGTACTGTGTTCTTATTTGGTGAAGCGTTCCTTACTCGCAGCTGCATTTCCTTGACAAAAAAAATGTTTTTTCTTAAAGCCCAAAGCAGTCCACAAAGCCAGAGAAGGATATTTTTACATATTAAGAGACAGGAGTGAATGAAATTGTTGGTGAATATTATAATGGTCCTTTATTTCCTTTTGTTATTAAGAACTTTAAAATTTTCCAAGACTGACTGTGTAGTTGAATTCCCTGAGGATTACAGACATGAGAAGAGAAGCCCTAGTCTGTACCAAGAGTGAGTACAACAAATATGTGGTTCCTGTCTTTGGTGTAAAATCATCTGGGAAGTGGCAGCAGCTGTGTGGTCAGAAAGAAGGTCCCGAGGCACCAGGAATAACCTGTAATAATTCTACAGTGCCACATCTAACCTTCCAGCATAGACACTTGAGTTAAAGAATGACTTTCAGTTCGCATTCCTGCTGAATAAGATTGAAACAGTAATAGTTAAATATATGTTGCAAGCTGTATTTAAAAACATAGCAGCACACTTCAACAGAGTTAATGTATTTGAAAACAGCAGGCAGGAAAGGTTTTAAGTAAAAAGTAAGATAAATGTTTCTTCATCTGTCCATCAAAGCCTGAATTTAAACTTAAGTTACACCAGAAAAAAAAAAAAAAAAAGTTGAGTATAATCCAAGTAGTCTAAGAAAGGAGGGTCACAGTAAATTACCAAAAAGCACAAAGTGTGACTGACATCTGCCAAGGGAATAAGCATCCATATCAAGGCTGAGCTCAGCTACCCCCATGGCACAAAAGTGAAGAAATCCACTTCACCAGCAGAAAGAGAGGGGTGGCCATTCTCCAGGTAGATCTACACTAAAGCTCTAACATTACCCAGGAAATAAAAACCACATTTATTTTAGTGGTAACAGTCAAACTTGCAGTCAAGTAAAATACGGAAGATAAAAGCAAGAAAAGTCATCTCTGAGAACAGACAATCAATTGCACATGTCTGGTCTTCTTTTTGTTTCTCACAGAAGTATAACCACAGGATTTCTATGAAATCATATCAGCGCAGTGAAACATTATAATGGAGACAGCAAAATACAAATGAAGATGGAGTGTAAGCAGATGTACCTCTATTTTTAACTCAGTTGAGCTGTCAGGTCTGCTAAAACTTATGAAATCCTCCAGCCAGTGACAGTTTTGTTTAACACTGGTAATATTTACCAACAACATAGCAGGTGTTGCAATCTCACTCTGAGTTTACCTGTTCCACACAGGAGCTTGTACCACAGTAATTACCATGCAAAAGTTTCATAAATTTTGCAAAGAACTTTTGAAGCAAAAAAGGAGGAAATTCCAAAGCCTTGCAGAACCTTAGAAGGGTTTGATGGTCTCACTTCCATTTGCCAGTTTGCAACATCTTGCTCCCAATAAGGAGCAATTTCTTTCACATTAAAAGTTAGTGCTTTACTCTTTGAAAAACTATGTGCAGTACTTCAGCTTTAGCTCAAAATATAACAAATATAGCAAATTTTGCAAAGCTTACTGGTTATCCATATTACCAACAACAAGCAATCATGTAGGGGCAGATCATATAATAAAAAATGTTTGGAGTTTGAGTATTCAAAAGATAAATTGTAACAATTGTCATCTTTCTTATATATACATATTATTTTAAAACAGATATTTGTTGAGGTTTTTTTTCTATTTCTTAATATCTTTGTTCATTTCTTCCTAGGTAGATATCTTGTAAAACTCTATTTCTAGTCAGCTGTTTACTCAATTTTTGTTTTTTACTTAGTATTTATAGTACAAACAAAATACAATACAGCAAAAATTGTTGGTTTGGCTTTCTTTTACTTATTGTGGGAAATCCTTAAAAATCATGACTGGTTTGTTTTGGTTTATTTTAGAGCCAACTTCTTTCATGTTTGTAAAGATAAAATTTATAAATATACAAAAAAAAAAACCACTAGGAACAGATACGGATGTGTTCAGATGAATAAAACTTGTAAAACCAGGAGTAAAAAAATCAAATCAATCTCAAAATTGTCAAATACTTTCACACTGATTCATGATGAGAACACCAGCTTCTGATAATTCACCAGATTTTGTGACCACACTCTCCAATAAAAATTCAACAATGTAAATGGCAATTCCTCTCCTTTATTCAAGTCAATAACTCAAAGACCCCAAAAACAAATATGACATTCTTCCAGGAATAAGCACTATCCAGAAGCATAGGTAACAATGGTTGAATGGATTTTTGTTATATTAAATGATTATCAGAGCCACAAAAAAAGCAGTGAGGACATTATTTTCAATGTTCTGATCAATCCAAGATTTCATTTGCTGAAGTAAGTGGAAATGAATTAATCTGCACCACCTCAGAACAGTTCCCTTGGTGTTTTATACAAGTCCACATTACCTTATGAGATCAATAGGCTGAAACTTGTAAAAAACTCCATATCTTGCCCATTCTTGATACAGCAACTAAAGAAAGAAAAAAAAAATCCCTACTGAAAATTAAATTGAAACAAGTTATCCCTTCTGTTTTCTCAAATATCTTCTAAGAGCTAAAAATATTTCATGCACTCCTGGGGCTGCAAATCCCAGCCCATACAAAAGCCACTTGTGTCCCCATGCTGGGGACATCACACAAGGCCACGTCTGCTGTTGGACATGCAGATTCCCCCCACAGCTTACAGAGAGCTCAAAGGAAGGACCAGATTCTACAGAATTTTCTTGCAGCGGGAGGAATCCAGCTGGAATAGGAACAGGGATAAAAGGAAACCTTGCAGGACCTGGGGTGGATTGACCACAACACACCCAACTGCAACAGCAAAGAATTTGAGATACTCTTGCTTATTCCCTCTTTCATTCTCCTGGTTTATGGGACACAACTTCACTGAAGAGGATTGTCCTGGCTGCCATAAGGATATTTTCATATGAATACTTGTTCTTGCCTATTCTAAATCACCCCTTGCCATTACCCCCAAGCATTACCTACAAAATTTTATTTATTTCCATAGAATCATACTAATAAATGCATTCACTCACATATGCAAAAGAAGAAAGTTAAAACTATTACATTCCTAAATCTCCCCAAAGGCTGCCTTGAACACAGCTACAGAATAGAATTTGAAGAGCAAAAAGAAAGTTCTGTCTAAAATAGCATTCCATTAAGGAACAGGTACTTTCTGTAAGTTTATGGGAATTTTCTGATATGCTTCTAATAACAGGGATGCTGCTCTAGTATATGACAACAGTGGATTTCCCAGGTGGGTTACAAAGTCCTCATGGATATTTTTAATGTCAAACATAGAGACAGCAATGAAGGGCTACAAGTTGCCAGTGGGCCAGAAACTTAAAGACTAAACCAGTGTTTATACTCATGGTGAGTTATTACCATTCTGCTACTCAATACCATTCTTAAAAAGACTTTTTTTTTTCTTTTTTTTTAACAGAAATCACAGTGAAACTGGGAAATTCCTTTAGTCTTAGGAAAAACTGAAATCCTCTCAGTATAAGTTTTTCATTGCAGATTTCGAATTCTTGTAGGATGGGACAAAACTGTTGTGTCATTGTGCATTTTCTCCAAGGAAATCCTGAAGAAGGTTCATAAGGATTAGCCTTTTATATTATAAACTGGTACATAAACCTTAATTACTTGTGCTGCCCTATTGTCTTAGGTATCTCATAAGGACTGAGTTCATATTTGTGGTTTTTACAAGAGAAAATTGAATTCAAAGATACAGATAAATTAAAGTGGTCAAAATAAAAGGAAACAGAGGAAAAAAAAAGCTTAAAAATACCCTCCTTTCTTTTAAACCTGATCAGGGTTCTTCAGGAAATTAAACACTGAGACTATTAGATTCAGATAGAAAACAGATGATGGTATGCATAGGAATACTACAGAAGATTCAAGGTCTAGGCAGCAGAGACATATGTGAATAATCAATGAAGTATTTCTGGGAAGAAGCTTTTATGTTTTTAATACTTAACACTTCATAACTGAGCCTAATAAGCAGAATAAAAAGAGGGCAGCACAAAATACAACTAGTAGGTGAAATATTTTTCCAGACACTGGTCCTTCTAGGCCCTCTTCCCCCCCATTCCACAGTACCCAATTTTCCTCCATTGACTAGTGTTCATTTCGGTTTTTTCTCTAAAATATTTGTTTTCCAAGTCAGTAATCTGTGGAGCTGCCTCTCAGAGAAAATTCTGCAAGTCCAGAGGAGACGATGCCTTTATGAACAAAAAGTTCAAAGTATCAGACACAAATAAAAGAGCTTCTTTTATAGTTTGTTTTTCAACTTTGTTTTGCTTAACAAGGTCATACACTAAATTAAATTGTATACAGCACATGAAGACATCTAGTGGCTGAATGGCAACATTATTTACCAAAAACTACAAAGATTATATTTTCAAATTTTACTAATTCAGCATTGGAGAAATCAGATTTATTTGTATGACCTCCGTTTATCAGTCTTCACAGTATAGTAAATATTGGATGTTTCCAAACATTCCTTTTTTCTTCATTCTGCCCTCTTCCCCTTTCTCTCCCTACTATTTTGCCTCTGCATTTCCTATCCCATTGTTTGCATATAAAGGAAATAAAATGAGCAAACATTAGAGAACAATATGGAAAGAATCTTAATAGATTCCTTATTAGTAATCTATAAAACTAAATAAATTATTTAATAGTAATTAAATTGGTTTTTTCCCACTTCTAAAAGTAAGCATATATATTAAACACAGTTTGAGTTTGCACTGTTTCTCATAAGGATTGATCTATTTTTGAATGTCTTTTGATAGCTAGAAACTTTATTTACAAAATAATTAGAAGCATATTTTTAGAAACTGCATGCAATTTAGTTGAATGCACAATCAAATGAAAAGTACAACTATATTTTATTTTAGTAACCACAGCTCTCTAGGAGCATTTTGTTAGGAAAATAGAAATATTATAGGAGTTATTTAATAATTTTAGCTTCCTGACAGGTTGAAAATCTTGTACATGTATGCAGAGGGAATCTGGAGGCATTTCAAGATGCAAATTTCAAATTAAATTAACTGACATGCTTCATATGAAGATATTATAAAAATCTTGGAAAAACATTTTTAAATGCAGAAATAGAGGAAAATATGTAATTCAAAAAGTGCATGCATTTGTTAAAACAACTACTTGTTGGTACAATGGCTAATGCTTTACAATGAGATTTAGAACATCATTTGTTACATTAAATATAATGTGAAATAAATTTTGTAATGTATTTTACCTTTCTTTCATTCATGTCATCATTTTGGCCTTCATATTCACCCTGGAGAAAGAAAATAATTTAATAACTGATGAAAAAGCAGAAAAAAATAAAGAAAAGTTTGGTTACCTGTTCCTACATTGTTAATTTTACTTTTAGGTCACAATTTGAAATGTACTTATATAAGAGTTTTCATATTAGAATCACTCTTAGAAGAGATTTGCAGTGTCTCAGACAGCAAATAAGAATGTCTGTGAATGGATGTCTCCTGAGTGACACCAGCAGAGGAGTGGATTTTCTCATAGTGCATACATACATCATGAAGTGGGTAGGCTGCATCATAAACATTGTTTGCTATTAACGTGCCAATGCCTAAAAGAAAAAGAAAAATTCAGGTGGTCAACAGGCACAGTTGAACAGAAAACATTAATACAGATTTCATTTCATGATATTCCAGAGGGGACAGCGCTGTTTAACTGACAATATTCAGAATGAGAATAGAGCCACACAAGGTTCCTGGCTGTGCAAAATGTTTTTCAGAGAAACTCACTTCCACAAAGTGCTTTTTCTTCAGTGGACAGCACAGTGCAAAGACTCTTCTGATCACTTTCTCACCCTGATAGCAAAGAGGTACATGACTAAGGAGAAAAGCATCCAGAAGTCCTTCTTGAATCTTTACAATGGTCAGAAGTACTGATCCCACAACAAATAAAAACATCCCCACAAAAACTTCCACAGGACTTTGTGGTTATGAAATCATAGAATGTTTTGGGTTGGCAGGACCTTAAAGATCAGCCAGTCCCTGCCCCCTAGGCACACCTTCCACTATCCCAGGTTGGTTAAAACCCCATCCAACCTGGCCTTGGGCACTTCAGGGAGTTTAGTTTTGCATGGGAATTCCCAGCAGTGACTGCAGCACCTGGAGACAGACACAAGGTCCCTACTGGCTCTCAAGACCTGCATTTCGTACAGCAATTCCATCTCTGGATGTGGAAACAATTGTTCCATAAAAAGGCAACCAAAGATGAGTAATTCCTAATTATTAATTATATAAATAAATATAGATATATAAATTTATTCCAGGCCTCTCTGCTTCCAATGCCCAGAAAAACAAGTAACCAACTATCATGTATTTAGTGATGAAAAACATTCCATAGTGAAATTACACATTGTCCTGAAATATTTGGGAGAAACCTATGGTCAGAGATGCTAGACAGGCAGTACCAATGAATGTCTCCCTTGATAGAAGTACAGGTACAACTACATGCATTCATAGAATCAGGAAATTATGCTTGGATAGTGACAAGCCTACTCCTGAAAATGTTCAGTGTTTGGAAGTTTATAGTGGCTCAGAGTTATCTAGAAGAAAATAAGCCTTCCTGGTATAATATCATAGGATCAGAATCAGGTTCAGTCTTACACAGATGTAAAAAAATCCACAAGCAAATGTGTTTGAAGTATTGTTATTTTCATGAAATAGGTCTATAAAACCAGACTGCTAGAAGCACTTCCAACATTACTGTCCTGCCCCTTGTGCAAAATAAGCAATGAACTCTAATAACAAAAGAAAAAAAATTTTAAAATCTTTTAAACCTCTCCTGATGAGTGCTTTTAAGCTTAAGACCAGTAAGATGGGAAAGCCTTAGTGACGTATGAAACAGAGGGAGGATCTCAGAAGATCAAAGGAAAAAGTGAATTCAGGTCAAACATGATGCACAATCCTGTTTTGGCTACAGACCAGCAAGATGGACAGGATGGGAATGTTAAAATAGTTATTTCATGTCAAATGAGTTCTTGAGCTGACCTGAGCTTGAAGTGCATCAGGCTGTATTTTCATGCTAGAGTTAAAAAATCCCTGAGAAGTTATTAGTAGTCCTTTGATCTCTAATGATGGGTTTTATTCCACTATAAACCAGGACAAGCCATTAAAGTAAAGAAAACCTTAAGTAAGAGGCAAATATCTCCATTGGCAAAGTGCTCTGTCCCTTTCTATTCTGTCCTTGAGCTTCTCTCCAGTTTTCTCCACAGCAAATTCTAAAGCCTCCAGGAGGGTTCCCAGCAAAAATAAGACAGCATTCCCCTCTAGTGCCCCACTGGAGACTTTTGAGCAGATCAAAACATAGAACAACATGAAGTAAACAGCTCAAAAAGCAGCAACTGCCAAACAATGTTTTAGCAATCGAGAATGCCTGACATTTTTAAAACCATATTTTAATATTTTTTTTAAAGAAAACAGTGTGGCAGTCATAAATCTAAAAGTTTATACTGGAAAAAGGCAAGTGGTTTTGGTTGAAAAAGAAAAAGGTTTTCGTGTGGCTTTCATTTTGTTATGCTTTTCATGTAATTTCAATTTTTAAAAAAAATCTATCTCCTGTTCAAGGAAACCTAAATTAATCTATTTTCCTGTACAAAAAAAAAAAAAAAAATTGTTATTGGAGCTTCCCTGCCCAAAATCACACCAGGACTGTGCAGAATCTTGCTGCAGCACATTATTTGCCAGGAATGTTACCCTTGGACACTGTAATCTGTCCATAGGTGGTCGAGCTTACAGGAAGATTTCCAGAAAATATGTCAGGGAGTACCATCACTTCTTTTCCATATGGGTCATGATCTCACAATGGGTGAGAGAAAAGAGTAGAGAAAAGAGAATATGCACACCTGTATAAACTCTGAACCTCAAAAAAATTAAATAAATTCTGAACCTCAAGCTCCAACTATTTCAGCATTATCCCAAAAGTATCTTCAAAACAGTCATATTTAAGTCATATATTTCACTAGGCAGCTCAGGGAGGTAATTTTTAAAGCTGAAGCAATAAAAAAAACCTGGAAAGGTGAATTATTCAATTGAAATGGCAAGAAAAATATGGTCCGGCAAGAAATAATACAACATATTGCAGTTGACATCTGAATTTTCCAAAGCAGATCATACAGTAATCAAATCCAATTTTATAACAATTCATTAAATGTGAGTTATGTGCCAGATGCTGCACCTGTAGAAATGAAAAGCCAGCTCCCATTACCATCCAAACCACGGACTAGAAATTCTGATTTTATGCCTCAGAAAAAAAAAACATTTAGTTCAATCTCTAATTTTTTTTCTTTTGTGAATATGTGCCAGCATATTTTGTGTCCTGCCAGGAAAATCAATATTCTGCAAGATACCTAAAAAATTCCTTTCAAAAGAACACCTCTAATTCTCTTTCCTTCACCTTACCCATGCTGTTTCTGGCCTTTGTAGATGTGCGCTTCAAAATTTCCCTCACCTGCAAAAAAGAACAGTGGGATAACACACAGATCCTTTTTTAGCATGAATTTCATCATGGAATTAGCAATAAAACAAAGTTCTAAAATAGGTAAAATAGGTGGCTTCTGCAGTGTTCATTTGCACAAATATTTAAATCATTTAGCAGATTTTATTAATGGATTATCTGCCCTAACATTTCTGGGCTAAAGCCTGCTGTGTCATGTCATTATAGAAGTATTTGAAGTATAAGAACTATATGGCAGGAAATCTAGTTAAAGATTAGGAGCAGGGCTGAAAAGAGTTTTGGACACTGAAGAGGAGTCAATAGTTTCCCTGCAGAGCATTTCCCACTTCTGAACCACTGTGCAGTTCCAGAAAGGAATTCCTTACATACATATATGTCAGGAATTAGTGTGCAGCGAGAAGCACAAATGCATAAATTAATGAAAACAGCAAAATTTAAACTAAAACACTCCCTGTAAATCCTATTCTAAAGCCCATTAGCAAATCCCACTCAGAAAAAGAAGACAAGGATATGTTATTTTCTTACTATGCGGCTGCGGGTTGCATTGTCAAAAAAGGTGTCTTTGTCTTTGATGTTATACCTAAAACATTGAGGAAAAAGAAAATCAGCTCTGTTTTAAGACATAGAAGCAATACATAAGACAACATATAAGATTCTAATATAGAAGTCACTCAGAAACCACAGCTAATCAGAATAGCAGATGTTTAAAGGGAATATAGATGACATAGTACAGCATAACAGAATGTGCTGTGTAAGACCTAGTCATTCAGAGCCCTACCAGGATCGCACTGATGGTGGGCATAAAAAAGCAAAATTATTAGCTAACACAAAATGCCTTTTGGGGAAAAAGAACCTCTCTATTGTTTACAGAAGATGTCCTTTTAATATCTTTCTTATAACATTCCCTCAACACAATAACATGCTGAGGTTGTGTTAGTAGGTTTCAGCCAGACTCATGCAGATGTTCATTACTCTTTTCCTAGCCACTAAACAGTCAGCGTTTCACTTGATTTCAAATAACCATTCCGCCATAATTATGCCTTCCCTTAAACCTCAAAATCATCATATGTGAAATTAGTTTCCCACTATATTCTCCTCCATCAACCATCAATTCTCCGCCTGACTCATATCAGAATTAATTAAAATTGTCAGAGGGCCATAAATGAAATGGTGGGTCACTGTATTTATTACTGAATTTTATTTATCGGACATAAATACAAGGAGACACCCAGGAGGAAAAAAAGAGTGTTTCATGTCAAAGTGGGCCCAGAAACATTATTCGGAGTGAAAGAGCAGGTGTCAAGAATTCCTTATCTGTGTATTATTAGCTGAGTTTTAATTGCTATAATAAATCTATCAAGATGGAAAATACTGCTGCATTTCTACTAGATCTTACTTTTTTCAAAACAGGCAGTAATGTTCTTAACCAAATAATCAGGAAATTGGTGGGAGGATTTCTACATTTCAAGCTAAACATATGGAAATTTATTTGATGCACTGCTTCCAGTGCCTTATCCTGTAGAAGTAGGAGGAACACCAGCATAAAGTCTCTGCAGCTTGTATTTCTGTTAATCCACTGAAAAACTGACAATTTTGGATGTTCCCTCATGATTTCCACATATGCTTGATGAACTTCTGAATTTTGACTGCAATGTGGGAAAAATAAATTACAAATCTAAAATGATACATTCCAGCTTTCTTCACTGTCCATTGTCGCTGTTGAGTAAGAAACAACACAGACTCACTGGAAGGCTGGTTTGCACAGCAGCAGCTTTAATATGAAAATTCTCTCTTTTTATAGACTGTTCCAATACATTTCACCTGATTGGCTAATTAATGAAAACACCTTTCTTATAAACAATCTTTGAGAAAAACAGGAAAACAGAGAGTAGAAAAACACCACCTGCGGCTTATTTGTAATAACAAGCCATCATCATTTCTCAACAACTCCCTAAAAGTTTTACGAGTCCGCCATGAGGAAATTTATCTGGTTTTCTCACTCTCTGACCAGACTGTCACATTCACAGTCCATCACATTTTCAAGTACTCACAAATATATTTTTTCTCTGGAAAATGGGTAAGACAAGGTTTTCATCTTGGTATTTTCTTGCTGTGGCACCTGGGGTTGCAGAGGTTCAGTCAATTTGCACCATATTTCATTTAACGTTTTGAGTATTCCCTTTTCTTCTGTGATTTCATACATCTGAAGAAATAAAACTACATTAGTATGTCCCTTCCAAAATTACACTAAAATAAAGAAAGGAAAAAAATAATTTGCTGTACACATATGTTTAAACCTGTAATTAAAAGAAGTGTTTTCTCTGAAGACATATTCCCATATAACTGTAAACATCTGAATCCATATGGGTTGCAGTTCCAAAAAGTTCTTGTCCCTCACAAGCTAATTCGAAAACAAAAAAACCAAAACCTTAGTGCAGAATTACTAATACAATAAAAAAGAAAATCAGTTCTTCACCCAGAGGTCCAGGTATGTGCTCAACTCACAGTTAAACCACCTGTCCAGAAGGATAATATTAAAATATAATAATATTAAAAACTTTACTAAAATCCAGGAAAAAAACATTTACATCTACTCCCTTCCTCTCATGCACTAACCAGGGAACCTTATAGTAGAAGGATATATAATTAGTTAGCCAGGACTTTTCCTCTGTGAAACCTTATTCTGTGCCTGAGAAATGTTTTGTCCTTCAAATGCCTTTCTGCTGTAGTTGGTATGACTTTCTCCATGATTATTCCAAGTCCTGAGATTGGAATATTAGGGATGTCATTTCCTTGCTCTTCCCTCATGTAAATTGTAATAACAACAAGTAGCTCCCATTCAGCGAGTACCAAATCCTTTGGGAGTGGATTGACTGGCTGCTGCTAATTCCTTCAGTACTCTGGGATCAATTCACAAGGCCTCATGGACTTCTGGACATCCAGTGGATACTGATTCTCCCATAAAAATTCAGTGGCCACAAATGGAAAGTCACAAACTGTTCCCACAGCTGCAGTCCTCTGCCTCAGGACCAGGCAGTTCAAGATAATTAATATTAAAGGCTGAAGCAAAAAAAAAAGCATTGAAGGCCTCATTTTTTCCATCAACCCTGTTTGTCAGGTGACCATTTCCAACAAGGATTGGTCCAATATTTTCCTCACACGTTCTCTTCTTATTAACATACTTTAAAAAGTATTTTAGTTGTGTAGCACAATACTGGCCAGTTTGAACTCTAGATGAGTTTTGGCCTTTTGTGTTTTTTCACATATTCAGGGAGAAAACAGCTTTGTAAACTTCCTGTGAGGCCTGGCCTTGCTGTTAGAGATGGAAAATTGCTTTTTTCTCAAGCTCCACGAGCAGCTCCCTGTTCAACCAAGTACTCATGGAGCACTCAAAAGCAGATTCCCAGGGAGCAGTGCTGAGTAGCTCCCTGAGTGGTTTTGAGTTTACTCTCTTGAAACCTAGAGCAACAGTTCTGCTGACCTTTTTTATTCTCATTAGACTGACTATTTTAAATTCAGCCATTTTATAGTTGCTGTAGCTAAGGCAGCCTCCTACTACAACATACCCCACATGTCCTTCTCTGTTCACAAGTATCCAGTCTGGGAGGCCACCTTTCCTGACTGGCACACGGAATCCTTGTGGCAAAGTATTATCTTAACACCCTTCAGGAATTTCTCAGATTTGCTTGTCACAGCAGTGCAGCATTCCCAATTAAACCTGCTTGCCTATGGAATGATTCATCAGTCCTACAGAACACTCGATGACATCTGCCTTACTTTCCATCCTCTTAACCCTCACCCAGAAGATGTCAGCCTTATAATCCCCTAACTGCAGTTATTCCCTTCCATACAGGACAACTCCTCCACCTCTCCATCTCTGTCTATCCCCCCTGAACAGCCTTTACCTCCCTATCCCAGCACTCCAGTCACAGGATTCAATTCCCCAGGACTCACTAAAGCCAGAGACAGTGCAGCTCTGGCCAGAGCAGCCCCCCCAGTTGTTCCTATTTGTTTCCCATACTCATGTTTGAGCCTGGCACAGTCTCACTCACCAAAATAGCTCTGTTGCCATATCCAGAAGTTTTTATATATAGTTAAAAGGGCTCAGAGGGTATCTTTTCCCAGCATGCCTTATAGTCTGAAAGATTATTTAAAAGTGAGTGTTTGGCAAAAAAAATATTTGCAACCAATTTGTGTTTAGAGGTAGATTAATACTTTCCCCTGAAAATGTCTTTTTTTAATGGTTTAGTACAATCCTTGAATAAATAAAAATAGCATCTCCGAAAATACCTAAGGTGCCTTGATAGCAGTATTTTGTATCTTTGAACAAAACCAGAAATTTCCTTTTAGTGGTTACTAGATTAATCAATGTCAAATCCCCAAAATACAAGATTTCAGTTTTTTCTAAGTGGATTTATTTTTTTTCAAAGGAAATTGCTCTTTCAATTGTTTTTAAATTCAAAAAACACCCAAACCCTAGGAAATGAATAGAGCTTTTCTGTTATGCTTGTTTCTGGTAATGCTGCCATTTCTGCAGCCAGAGATAACAGAATTTTTTTTTATTTTTTGAAATAACAGAGGATTTTTTTCTCCCAATCAGAGGAGAGAGGGGGGATGCAGAACGGTTGTGAATGAGGAGGGTGCTATCAGAGATTATCAGCTACTGGACAGACCTTAACCCAAGCCAAAATGATGGCAATACTCATAAAATAAAATAGCGTAAAATTTACTTTGGTGCATCTGCAACAAACTTGGAGGAGAAAATTCCCATGAGAGCAGAAGAGGAAGAAATAAGCAGGCACTAAAACTGCATAAAAGAATTAATTTTTTTAGAGATCAAAGGGAAGAGTTGAATACGTAGAAACTTTCTAGGAGTACTGTAGCTATCTAAAACCTACTCATTTTCAAAGATTGACTAGAAATATCCTTTTTTTTTTATCCTGAGATGCAAACACATTGAGAGTACGCAAGACTGATTCAGCCAGTCTTCTGATAATGACAGGTTGTAACAGCATGAAATGTGAACCAGAGTGAAGCTTTTGCTGGGTGAAAACAAGATGAAAAACTTAAAGATCAAACAACACAGTGGGAGGAAACAAAATCAATTTTTCCCTTTATTTCTAATTATAATGCAAAGAAATAAATGTTCTTTAGTGCAGTTGATGTCTATCACTAACTAAAAGCACAAGGCAGTTCCCCTGACTCCAGCGGAGCTGTTAACCAATGGACTAAATAATTTGAGAAACATAGACTGGGGACTTTGCTACTCAGAATTTACAAGGTTTTCCAGCAACTCTGCTAAAAACAGACAGAAAAGAATAGAGTGAGCTGAAGTTTTAGTGACAACAGGCAGGTCTGAATTCACTAAATCATTGATACCACCAAAACTGTTTCTCTGGGGAGAGTCTCTCTCTCTTTGGAGAAGTCTGAAGACAGTGACCAGTTTCATACTATCTTCTACACTACCCCTCACCTTTGAGAGAATTTCCTTGACAAAAGTCCAGACAGCTCCTGCCTTCTCAGCTTTCAAAGCCCTCCTTAACACTCACCTCTGTCATCACCCTCCTGAATGCAGTGCATCAGCCAGCTGCCTCTGTAGCCTTTAAAAACCCCTTTGGAAATCCCCACTTAAATATAGCTCTGAACAGTAAATCATCTCTAACGACTTGGAAATGTGAAAAATAAGTCTGACAGTTCATTTTCTCTGATTTTTGAAACAAAGTAACTCCATGGGCTTCTATACATTTAATGAAGATTCTGATCATTCAGTCATAAAACATATTGATAGAGAATGGGAGATATTTACCTTTTTAGTGGGCATTTTTATTTTAAGGAGTTCTGCTTCTCGACTGAGGACTTGCCACGGTGCATGTATACGGACAAAACTTAGTCCTTGGCTCTTGTTCTGAAACATAAAAAAAAGGGGGTACAATGTATTTAAATATTCTTGAACACAATCTAGTGCTAATATCTCAAGTTGTCAGCTCCAACTAAATCATTCAGCAGTAGGCAACAATCACAGGGAATAACCAACTTCTGCTACAGAAAAGTGACATTGTCCTTAAAAGCTGAATCTTTTATGGTCTAAAATCCATTAATCTACTGCCTGCAGTGTAGCTGTGTGTGCACAGGATGACAGAAAGCTACAGGTCCAGATTTTGGAATGATGTAAATGTGAAACACCCAAGATACCACTTTTTTGTACATTGATATTTTAGAAGGGATCTGATTTCTTTAGTGGGCTTTTGTGTCCATCTGAGCCAACAAGATAAAAAAATTCTCCTGCTCTGGGTGGGCTTTGCTGTAGTTCTCATTTTAAGTTTTGCCCAACTATTTTCCGGACACTTCATCAGATCAATGGTTCCTTACGGGGAATCAGGCCCAACATTTGTTGTCCTAAATATCTGCAATTATAATAATAATAATCTGCAGAATAGCAAACCTGAAAAAAACATAAAAATTTAACTTCTGTACAGAGATATGAGCCTCATGTTTACGTAAATGATTGGTTATGTTGGTCAGAAACATAAAATGCCCAAAAGAGGTTTGGCACAGCCAAAAAGGTTTTGCAAGCCATGACTAAGATGTACTGGTAGCACATCTGAGCTACAGAAAGGAACCTTGAGAGCAGAAAGCAGCACCCCTGAGAAAACATGAAAATTAAATGAAGGAAGGTTCAGGCAGCGTTTTCCTCAAGGCACACAAAGAAATTGTACCAATAAATCACAGAGATAAATGTTTACTGTGGAAATGTAGGGAAGAAAATTTGGGAGGGAGATAACAAAGCAAATATCAGAGAAATCAAGGCAATGACCAGCTATCACACCGTCTCCCATATTGCAGCTCCTCTTCGAAGGGATTTCCTTGACAAAAATCTAAATGGTTCCTGCCTTCTCAGATTTCAAAGCCCTCCTGAAAACTCCTCTGCCATCATCCTCCTGAACACAGACTGTCAGATGATATCCTTTAGGGAAAGGCATGGAAGTGGACACAAGAAGATTTTCAGGAGGAATTTCTTCACTGAAAGGGTGGTCAGCCATTGGAAGGGGCTGCCCAAGGAGGCAGTGAACCCCTGGAGGTGCCCAAGGAATGACTGGAGGTGGCAGTGCTCTGGGCTGGATGACAAAATGGTGGCTGGTCAATGGTTGGACTCGAAAATCTTGAGAGGTCTTTTCCAACCTCAGTGATCCTGTGATTCAGAGACTTCATTAAGGTAAAGATTAATGAACTTTGTGTGGCTGCTTCCATCTTTATGTAAACCCCAAACATGTGTTTGCTGAATGTCTCTTTATGCTTCCTGATTAAAAATCAAAAATAAAAAGTTAGATGGAAACCCTACTATTAGTGCCGTCATTTTGCTCTTATTTCCCCTATAGGTGCAACATAAATTATTAAAAACACAGCCTCGCCTTCAGCTAACATTTCTTCAGTGGACCAATGCTATTTTAAAGAGCAGAATGAGCTGCAGAATTTCTCTTCCATCAGTCCACTGGGGAAGTCAGCTTTAAGAGAAAGAAGTAAAAATTTACTGGGCATGAGCAGATGTTCTGGTAATCATTTGCTGAAAATAGATTAACAACAGATGAGAGGTTAAATTTCAGTGGGTGAAGATCAGGAGTTTCTTCTGAGCTTTTGGCTAAAATCAAGCACATGTCCCTGTCTGGGGGATTATATTCCATGCTGGCAAGAGGAAGGACAGTGTGATCTAATTGGTTGCTTCCACCTCAGGCTCATATGACTACACAGATTGCAAATAAAATTAGACAAATAATTTGATTGAAAAGACCAGATGAAGAATATGACCCTTGTATATTTGAACAAAAATAAATTGGAAAGTTGTGCTTGAAGTGATATCAGATGATGAGGAATCAGATCATTAAAAATCTTTAAAAAGCTTAAAAATCACCCCATGATGGGAAGTTGAGGTAATTTTAATAAACACTAATGCAAAGTAAATGAAGTAGGGAAAACAGGACTAGGTGGCTCCTGCTGCATGAAAAGATGCAGAACAGTGGGCTGCTGGATGTTCACCTTGGGATTACTAGAACCACATCTCCCATATCCTCCTAACATTCAAGTTAATCAAAGAATTTAAAAATAAATTTGAAACCATTCATTTAATATCATAGCTCAAGAGATGAGCCATCGAGCTCATTTTCTGTGGGCTCACCAAAATAAAAACCTATAGGACTACTCCTCTGGTAAGATTCCTTTCCCCACTTTTCCAGGCTTCACCTGCAGCAGTTCCAGGTGTCTTTAAATGCCCTTATTTCCTTATGACGTCTGGCAAGGATCTGCTCAATTAACTTATTCCCAGAGGGTTTCTTGTATTGCAAACATCTCCAAAAGTTAGAACTTGGTTTTCTCCTTACCAGAGTGGATTTATAACTGTTTACTGGAGACACCCCCTTACTGCTGTCCTCTGATTAATCACCTGAAATTATAATTGTGCACATGCTCATCACTTTGATCTAATGAAATTATGTCAGTCTTCTATTTTGAATGCTCAGAATCACTCCTGCTGATTCACTGTACTCTGGATGTGTCACTGAAGCCAACATGTGGTGCTGGCAAACATTGGTTTTGTTAGACCAGTCACTTGTTATTTAATACAGCCATCCTTAATCAAGTCCTTTTTCACTTGCAGCTGATGTCCCACAGGACTTTATCCTTGGCCCTGCATTGTTCCATGTCTCTATCACTGCACTCCCTGGTTATATTATTTAAATTACGAAGTATTCCTAGGCAGATGACAAACAGATTTGTCACTTTCATGATGCCTTTTTTCCCCTATCAAATCTATTTTCCATATTACAGACTTCTTCCAATAAGTTTCAAGAGTGGAAGTTTTTCAATAAATTCATGAAGAATTATTCAAGATATATTTATATCTTGACTGCTTCTCTGTTTTCTGAAGTTGAATTCAGTTTTCCCATTTCAATAGGAAAGCTCAGCATTAAAGTCAAATGGAAAAAAGGTCTGCTTTGCTTTTCAATCAGCACATGAAGAAAAATGTAGTGGGTATTTCTCTCAGTTTATCATGATTCTTAGCAATCTAAAGCCGGGCTATAATAGCAGCCTATATTGCTTTTTTTTCTTTCTTGGACTGGAAATGCATAGGCTGAATAAAATTCAAATTTCTCCAAAGGAGAGTTTTTCTATCTTTCCTGCCTTAGCAGTAAAACAAATGAGGACCTGAATCAGCTGCAAGTCTAAGATTTATTGCAAACTTATCACCATCAAGGCCACAGCAGAACAAAAACGTATAACTACAGAAGTTCTCATATAGATATATATAAAGTGGTTATTCTTTTTATTGAAAGCTGAATGTTCTGAAACACGGCTAGACAAGAATAACTAAGTAAAACTAAATTTATTTAGGCACCTCTAACATGAGCTAAATCATACGGTACTAAAGGCATCAGATTTGTCCATCACTATCAAGCCAAGAAAGGGCAAAAACAATGACTAGATTTTGGAAGAGCCCCAGGCTTCTAGGCTTCTTTTTTTTTAATGGTGAGCACACTGTTCCTAGGAACTTTGCAAATACAGAACTCATTGCTGAATGCTACAGCTTAGTAAGGATTTTGTGTCATTTCCTTATCATGAAATCACTAATCACTCCATATTTAAGGAATACAGTTTATAAATAACTTACATATTAAATAAATAGTTATTTTTAAAGACTAATCCAAAGAAAAAAAATATTTCTGTGGTGTATCTTAACAGGAAGAAAAAGTAACACCAAAGGGTAGAAAAAAGGTGAAAATAAGTTATTAACTAATGTCTAAGGGAGTCCAGGGAGCTGCCAATCTTTCTAATGGTTTTTAAAAGAATGTGCACAGGAAATGGAAAAGGCATAAATTGTAAAATCTGAAGCATGTAAACTTCTTAGAAAAAAAAAAACAAATAACTGAACTTTAAACATTTTTTCTTTCAGTGATTATTAAATGGACAAAAAAATACTTGGGAGCAATATTTTAATGGATCCAGTTAATATAATGAGACAACACAGGGAAAGTGACAGTGAAACAGTTACAATGAGGAAAAGAAAAGACAGGTCCTATTAGCTCAGTAAAGGTAATCGTCTTCCCATTAATTCCATCACCAAATGGATCCATCATGTCTGCAAAGGCAATTGTTCAAAATTAATGTCTGCTCTCCTGATACCAGCCCTGGAAATTGAGATAAATACCAAAGTGATGCGATATTGCAAATAAAAAGCAATTTCTTGTTATTATCCAAGAACTGTGATCACCTTCATTTCACAAGAGCAGAGCCAAGCTGGCTGAGCTGTTGGCCCCCAGCATAGGCAGCACTGGATTGCATGACACAGCACTGCCAGATTCAGGCAGAGACTGTAAAAGTGGCTGTGTTTTCTGCCAAATAGACTGAATTTATATCAGTGAAACAGTGTGTTTCTGTTCCTAGAGCTTTGTGTCCAAGATATAAAATCAGACAATGACAGTGTGAGCCAGTTCCACTAGGAAAAGGAAGTGCAGGGCACTGGTCCAGGTGAGACAACAACATCCCGGAATGTCTTTACATGGACATCTGAGTCCAGAGCAACTCCCTGCTCATGTTAGCTCATAGAAGAGGTTCTATCCTACAATTGTAGGCTGGTAATTTAATTCTGCCTCTTAGTATATGAAGACAATGGAACTTCCCTCTATCAAAATGCTTTTGTGAAGATAAATATGCTCCAGATTGAGAAGTGCTCAAAAAAGGCAATAAACTAGTAAAACAGTATGCCTATATATCTTATAATTTTCATATTTTCCTTCACAAAACCCTTCTACCCTTGCCAAACTTTCCCCCTTTCCATTATTTCTCCAGGGTGTAGATTTACTTCAGTGCATGGGTACACAGACATGCTCAAGACCTTAAGCAAAGCGACAAAATGTACACATTTTGACAGTTTACTTTTCTCTTTCTTAATTTCTAGCAACAGTGATGGTGTCAATATCTTGTTTATTTTGTTCTCTTACTCCCACCTGTGAACACAAACAGTTAAAGAATATAATTGTGTGTATAAACATAGAACACCTGGTCATGAAAGATCTGGCCAAAACACCTAAATAATCTCAATTTCTTAGTTAAAGAACTGTGGAATGAAACAATTGGCTTTGCTCATCCTTTGCAATGTTTCCTCATGGCACTGCAACCTCTCCAACCAAAATCTTCCCACTCATGTACAGACAGGAAATGTCTCTGAATGGAAGATGATACAGGAAGCCTAAAAACACAGGTGTGCTTCCCCAAAGAAGATGGACATTTTTAATGGCAATAAAAAATTGAATGAAAATGAGCTGCCAGAAACTTAAGCACAAATGTAGAATAGATTGATAAATCTGCCAAATAAAACAAAATAAAAAACCCAGGGCACAGACCTGTGCATTATTGCAGTGTTCAAAGCAGGATCTATATGCAGGTGAGTAACAAATATGCCAGGATTGACATTCATTTTAATTCTTTCTAAATACACATTTTGGATTTAAAAGTACTGCACTTGCATCAATATTTTCTAAATGTTTATCTCTGTCCACTGATCACTACAGCATGAAAAGTATGACTTTCAAACATAAAGCAAAATCATCCCTAATTATTTAGAATAACTTTATCAGCAATTTTTTCCTGTGTCAATGACACAAATTTCTTGCTATGAAGGCCTGGCACAATTTCAACACATCTTCTGAGATTGAATACCATAAAAAATAATAATAAAATGTAAAATTAAGAGCCTCCTCACCCAAATCAAACTGCCTCACAGAAGAAGGGAGGACTGTGTCTTCTCTACCACCTCCTGTATTTTGGCAGTGTCAACTTAAAATCACGTAAGCAGCTGGCCTGGCTACATTCAGTGCCAAATTAGCTAAAAAATAAGCCAATATTCTGTGGAATACATCATATCAAACTTTATTATCCATAATAAAATCAACAAACTTCTTGAGGCCAAAGAGTTAACATTTAAAAGGGCAAAATGTAATTCGTCTTGAGGGAATGAGACCCACTAATCTGTACAGAGATTTATGGCCTAAACAATTTTCCAGATGAAACAGCAAGATCATGGAAGTCAATCTTTAGACCAGATAACAGGCATGTACCCAGTGGGGGGATTAATGAAACAGAGACTGAACCCTCACTCTAGCAAATTCAATTTCAAGGAAAAAAGGGATTTGGAGAAAAAAGAAAAAAAATTCAAAATACTTAGAACACCAATCTGTAAAAACAGAAGAAAGGTATCTTAAAATATTGCTTCATCCCTCCATAGTTGATCAACAATCATATGAAGGGATGATGCAATTTTATGTTGAAAGATTTTAAAGTTCAATTTGTTCTTAGCAAATATACTTTAGGGGATGTTCTGTAATTTGAAAGTGTTAACAGATGGTACAAATGTACTCAGTTTAATAAGAGGGTTCTCCTAATCAGAGGCTACAAGCTTTTCCAGGATGGTGTGGCCCTTTGAGGTCTCTCTCTCCAAAGATCAGTAGCAGTAAAAGGAAGGTTGGCTGTATTTGCAGGGGCTTGACTGGAAGAGGATTAAGATGAAGATAATCAAAGTATCTGGGCTGGCTTTTTTGCTGATGGGAAATCCAAAACCTCCCTGGACAGCTACAGCCTTACTGCAAACAGGGAGAGATGGGGAAGAGTAAGGGGCAGTCCCACAGTATCATCATGTGACTCATTTTGGATAAGGCAACAGGTCCAGAGGTGGAGAAATAATCAGTGAAACAAGAAGAAACTGGGTAGGAGGAGAACTTGCATTGCTGGAAAAAAATAAAAAGTCACTAAGGGGATTTTGCAGTGTTAGCAGTATCCAACATCAGCTTAAGTGGCCTGGTGAAAGATAAAGCAGATGAACTTTTTCAGGGAAGCAAGGATAAAGGCAGACCCTGAAAATTTGTAGAAAAGCTTTGTAAGAGCCTGAACAATGGCAAAGAGCTCCCAATGTAAATAAATATAATGCAATACCTGTGGGTTAAATCTAGATTCACATAATAAGATGCTGGGCTCTGATTTCACCTATACTGGTCAGTAAATGACAATTTTGCAACAGAAAATCCTTTGAAAAATAGCAGGTCAGTATTTTCTAAGAGTCAAGAAGTAAAGTAAAGCTTATATTTTATTAGGAAAGGTACAAAGACTAAGAAATAAAAACATTCAAACATAGCAGTATCCACATCTTGAACTCATTGTGCACTCTGCCTCCTCACCTCCAAAGAGACAAGTTAGACAAAAACAGGGTTCAGAGGACACACAAAAGCCTTGTTATGGCATCTACATAGGAATGACTGAAAAGACTGAGACCTTTTGTTCTGGAACTTGAGGAAGTTATTGTGGAAGTCTATAAAATCCTGCATGATAAGGAGATGGGGTGTGGATGGACTGCCTGGAGTCTCTTCCAAGAGCAAGCACTACAGGGCCTCAGACAAAGCCAAATTAAAAATCAACAAAAGGACATAAACATCAATGCAGCAGGGAAGTACCTCTGCCTTGTGGGTGCAAAAATGAAATGGCATTTTAAGAAGAAACTGTGCAAGACTTTGGGATAGAGATCCCCAGAAGGTTCCTAGGTCAGCAAACAACATCTCATGGGGGAAAGCAGCTGAGTTGGATGTAGCTGTCACCAGTGGAACATCAGAGCAAACGCATCACAAAAGTTTGCACCATTCCTGCTGTTTCCTAAATATTTCACTACTGCAGCTGTTAGAGTCCATGGACTGCACTGAGGGAATTTCTCACACCACAGGATCGTTTCATGGCAGTATTGTCAATACCTGGAGAAGCAGTTCCCAGCCAACGAGGCACAAGCCTGCTCCAGATGAAATGTGGAGCTGAGGAGCTCTGCTGGGTGTTTGCAGGCTCTGCAGATGATTAGAAGGCAGCAAGATCAGCAGCAGCAGCCTGGAAATCTGAGCAATTCATCAAGCAGAGATAAATAGTTGCTTGGAATGTTGCAGCTGAGAGGAGCACGAGAAGCTTGGCAAAGGGGCTGGGACTCAGTGTCCAAGAAATACCTCACTCATAAATGGAAATTGCAGTATCAGAATATTTCTGTCGCTCTAGGGGACCCAGCTAATGTGGTACCAGGGCTCAAAACAGTACCTTCCCACAGGAGCATGGTAATAAATGAAATCAGCCAGTAAATGGACAATATTGTATTTTCAGGAATGTTAATTAGCCAGCACATTCTAGAGATCTCTGCAGAATGTTCTGAATTATCAACACTTTTGAAACCAAGCCTCAATACACTCAGTTCCCCAAACATATGGTCCAGAGGGAATCACTCAGTAGATATCAGTACAATAACTATTACAACACACACTTTTTTTCATCCATCCGGGCAGTACTGCTCTCTGCATGCCCTAAACTCTGTTGGCTGGATTTAGCTCTCCATCACCATACATTTGAGTCACTCTGACAACACAAAAAGTAGACCCCAGCCAGTCAGAATATAGAAGTTCCAGTTTGCTCCTTTGTAACACTAAAAATAAAGGAGGATTATTAAAAAATCAGTTGTCAAATCATTATAAAAGAAATACAAATTTCATTTTCTATTATGATTCTAAGAATAAACTGTCAGCAAACACCAAAATACCAATGTTTGCTAAACTTGACACATTATAGAGTTATAGATTCTCCAATACATTTCACAACAAAATGCAACAAAAACATTTCAGTGAGATTTTACTTGTGGCTTGGCATTGAAATATGACAATTTATGTGAAAAGATGAAGAAATCACTTCTGGACATGTAAGGGTCAAGTGGGTCATTAATTTTCAATTACTAAAAAGATAATTAGCAAATAGAATGCAGAATATGAATATTAACCTGATACACCTGCCAAAGTGTTTTATGCCATGAAGGAAATGAATTAGCAATGGAAAAAAAATGCAAGATTTGTTATTCCAATCCTCGTGGCATCACACAAATTGAAATTTATAGGAAATCACTACCAGGTTTTTGTAATAAATGTGGTGCTATACACTGATAGCAGTAAGTATCTTCCATCTTCCACATCTTAAAATCCATTTTATGTCTCATTAGAAGTACTCTGCATTTTGTCATTTTCATAAATCTTTTTGCTTGTTTTATATCAGCTTACTCAAAATCACACATTAACACTGCTTGCACTCATGCCTTTAAAAATATATATATACATTACAGCACAGTGAACATTTTTGAGCTTTTGTTTTGGCATGGGTCTATCATATTTTTCCTCTACTTCTACCATAATGATTTTCTGCTAAATATTAGAAGTTTACAAAACAGGGACCAAGCAACAAAGCCACAAGCACACTGTGCTAGGCTGTGACTTAATAAGAGGAAGATATGCTCAGCAACAGAACACCTAAATCACAGAATCATAGAATGGCTTGGGTTGGAAGGGACCTTAATGATCATCTTTTTCTAATCCCCTGCCATGGGCAGGGACATCTTCCACTAGCCCAGGTTGCTCAGAGCTCCATCTAACCTGGCCTGGTACGCTTCCAGGGATGGAACCGCCACAGCTGCTCTGGGCAGCCTGTACCAGGGCATCACCACCCTCACAAGGAAGAATTTTTTTGTAATATCCAACCTAAACTTGCCCTCTGTCAGTGTGAAACCATTCCCCCTTGTCCTGTCACTCCAGGCCTTGTCAAGAGTCTCTCTCCATCTTTCCTGTGGGGTCCCTTCAGGCACTGCAAGGCCACAATGAGGTCACCACAAAGCCTTCTCTTAATGGCGCATAACACATTTACTCTCCAGTGTAGTTCCTCCTATATATCATGACAGTAGTTCACGAGTGCCCAGTCAAAGCTTTCAGAAACCAGTGGGGAAAACAAAAACTTATTTATAGTACTGTTATTAAGGCTGCAGCATGTAGCCAACACTTTTAAAGCCCTGATGGGTTCACACACTTAACCTCACATTCTAAGAGGGTACTTGTAGAGTATTCACAAATTCAGAACATACAGGAAGTGATTTTGGAGTAAAAACTCTTATGCCAAGCTTTGAGTGCCTCAGGAAGGTGCTCTCCTGAGGACTTAAGAGACTCTTTGCTTGAGAAAGAACCTCCAGACACGTTCACATAACAAACTGCCACAGCATTCACTGTCCTCTGGTCTGGCATCACCTGAGAACTGTTGCCTACATGAACCGTTCAGTGTGATCCCACTTCAAGTGGCATCATTAAGTTTATAACAAAGGATCTATCAGGACTGAGATCAAAAGGGAAAAGTGGGAGGGGCTTGCCTTTTTATTTCCCCCCTACTTGTTTTGTCAGTCATCAGTAAACAAAGATGTCTCAAGCTAAATTTGGGTCCATTTGCAGGGGGCATGATCAACTCTGTCTATCAGTATCATTTAACACTGATCACAAAATGCTTTTGGCTCTTGGCATGCAGTAAGGACAGTATTCAGAGATCAGAGATTTAATCTGCAAAACTGGGAACAAGAAAAACAAAACGGAAAAAAATTAGCAGATTTAAGCCATAACTGGCAAACAAAAAGAGAGAAGGAGACTGAGGCATGAAAAATTAGATGTATATTTTAGCTTGCTAAAGAAACAATACAGAAAATTATGCCTTTGTCTTTCATTACTACATATCCATCCTGGCACTTCTATTACACAAATATTGCACTTGTGGTCAAGGATAATTGAAATGCATTGTGATATCCTGACCGTAAAGTTCTTCAGTCAGATCAAAGTCTCATTTACACAAGTTTGAAAGGCCAGCACATATCACCTTATATTCCTACTTCAATTTATTTTGGCTACTCTGTTCTATTTTCTTATAAACAAATTATAATCTTGATAATACACAATTCATCTTTTTTTTTTTTGTTTTTCTGTGTTTATTCAGAACTGAATAACTGGATCACTGAATAAGTGAGCTGGATCCTCATCTGTTGCACACCCCAACAGTTGTATAAATAGCAGTAACCACACAGATCCAGATCTGGTTATATAACTTGTGCACATGATGGGAAAACATTAAAAATACAACTTTAAATTTAGTATTCACTATTAAAAATATTGAGTGGGGCTTTTGCCAAGAAATTCACACATCAATCACAGATAACTGAACAGATGTTTTGGCTGAAGCAGGCTTCAACCGGTACATTCACACATATAAAAAATGACCTCTACTACTGATAAGATATTATGATTTTAGAGCTTCCTCAAATTTTGCTTTAACAAAGACTATTAACTAAATATTTGCAACATGTGTTTGGTATTTTCAAATATTTATAGAGATAGTTTACAAAAAAAAATAAAGCTATTTGCAGCGCTCTTTCTGGACCAAAAGCACAAACACACACAGGTTTGCATAACTCTGGAAGTCTAAAAAATGCCTTAATTCCCCTTAAGTCCACATGTTAGTATAGATACACAGATGTAGATGTAGATATAGATTATATATATAGATATAGATAATATAGATATATAAGCACAACTATTTATAACCAAATTAGAAACCCCTGCTTGAACATTGCCCCTCCAGAAAAACTGCTCTGGTGTTCAAATCTTCTCCTCCTGCTCCCACCAAAGAATAAACACCATTTGGGCTTTTCACATTTCCATTTCCACTCCAGCATACTTTGCCTGCTTGTAATTAATATATCAGTATATCAACATCTAATCATGATTCATGTATCCAACCCAGTCTTCTGGAGAAAGATAATACCAAATTCATGGTGGTAATGCACCTCTTGCCACTGACTGAACAAAACAGCTTGTTAAATAATATTTAATAACTACAAAATTCTACATAATTTAATAGGCATGTATATATGATTACTAACTAAAGGTTCATACTTTCTAAAAGGTGATCTATAATAAATACAGCTGTCAATGTTACAGGCAAGTGGCAGAATAACAACACTAATTTCTTGGGAGGAAGAAAAGCTGAAGATTTACATCAAGTGTGTGGAGGTAAAAGAAAAACATTTTCAGAACATAAGCTGTGCAAAGCAGATTTTTATTTGTGGTAAATAAGTGCAAAGATAAACATAGACATACTGCCAAGGGAAAACTTTCAATTTTTCATTCTCATTCCCCTTCACACAAATGCTTTCACACATTTGTTCTCCAGAGAAGCAGAAGGGATAGTGGAAGGTGTCCCTGCCCATGGCAGGGGGGTGGAATGAGGTGGTCTTTAAGGTCCCTTCTAACCCAAACTATCGTGGGATTCTAGGATAAACCCATTTTCCAGTGAAACAACTTAGCATTCACATAGTTTTCACCTCCACTTTTCAGCTGTGTTCTGTTCAACAGTAAAGAAGATGAAAATAGGAAACCAGAACTGAAAGGAGCCCAGATAGGATGCCAGGGAACACAGGAACAGGAGGTCCTGTGTCCAAAAATACCTTCAGTCTCCTGATAATTTTTGGCTAGTTAAGTTTGATTCCTGTCTCTGCCTTCATGTATTTAACAGCATATTAAATTTAAAAACAGTTACTCCTTCTAAAAGTAATTTCACAGCAGTTTTGGCATTGACACAGAGAAAGACACAGGTATGAGTCAGGCCAGACTTCACTCCAGGACCTGCAGGAGGTAAGAGCAGCTCCTCAAGCTCCTGTCATTCCTCTGAACAGGCAGCTGAGAGTCGGGATGAAATTTGCTCTTCAAAGGCATCTACACCTTTATATTTATTATGCAAAAACGTATCTGAATACAGGTACCTGGATATGGAGAGTATCAGGCAATAGGAGTTTACCTTGTCCTGCTAGTACTTGAAAGAGCCCTTAGGTCTGTGCTAAGAAAATGCCAGCAGCTCAGGAGTGATCCTGCCCCTCTGCCCAGCCCTGTGTGACACATCTGAGAGTTGTGCCCAGCTCTGGGCTCCTCAGCACAGCAGGGACATGGAGCTCCTGGAGCGGGTCCAGTGGAGGATGCAGAGATGATTTAGGGCCTGGAGCATCTCTGGCAGGGAAAGGCTGAGGGAGCTGGGGCTGTCCAGCCTCCAGAGGAGCCCCAGCTGAGAGGGGCCCTCAGCCCTGGGTGTCCCTGTCTGCAGGGAGGGCTCTGAGCAGGGCCAGGCTCTGCTCCGGGGGCCCAGCGATGGCAGCAGAGGAACGGGCAGGGACTGATCCCAGGAGGTTCCACCTGGACAGGAGGCAGAACTTCTTCCCTGGGCAGACTGAGTGAGCCCTGATTGTCCAGAGAGGGTGTGGAGTCTCCTCACTGGGAAATTCCAAAACCAACTGGACACAATCCTCTGCCTCCTGCTGGAGCAGGGAGGTGGGACCAGCTTCCCCACTGTGGTCCCTTCCAGCCTGAACCATCCTGGGATTCTGATTCTGCCTCTTTCATTTTTTCCACTTTCCCACCTGGTTTCAGGGGTCCAGGTAGCAGGAGGATGCCCACTGCCTCAGTTCCAGGATTCAGCTTACAGCTTTTGATGTATAATCCCTTGGCTACACTTTTTGTGGTGGTTTTAATTATATTTGAGTTCTCTGTAATTATATGTCATTATCTTTGATAATTAACACTGACATTTACAAGTGAAGGAATACATTTTAGAGCTACCTGTTAGTCTTTTGTGGTACTTAAAGTTCTACAACATTAACAAATTCATTTTACATTCTAGTTACTTTTGCATCTTTTTATAAAATAATGGAAGGGGAAATTGCTAGGAGCACAGTACATGACTACAGAATTGCTATACTGATATCAGGAGGGTTACCAATCACTACATTATAAAACCACACCTACTTTTAAATAATAAAATGAGCTGTCTTTAACAACATCATCTAGAAAGTCACCTGATATGGGGGGGTTTGTCCTGACAGAGAGTCTGAGCAATATGAAGATATGGAAACTAACAACAATTTACAGTAGGATCCTGGTAAAAGCATTCTTTATGCTGACTTTTGTGTGAAGAGACTTGCCAGTTGGTGTCCAGATGTGACAAAACATCCCTAAACCAATAAATACTTTCAAGGAGAGTCACTTGTGAACTGTGGCTCCCAGGTGAAAAACAACCCGGGGTCCCTTGTGGTGCAAGCTGTGCCTTAGGTCGTCACTGTGGTGCTCTCAGGTGCCTCCTGCAACACATCAGCTGAAAAGTACCTTAATGATCAAACTTTGGTGCCTCACTGAAGTTGAACTTGGCCAGCTTTGGGTGAGCAGTTTCCTAAGGACAGCTTTGAAATAAGGCTGTGAAATAAAAGAGAGAATAAGGGAGAAAGGAAATTTTGCACAGAAGTTGTTGAGAGAGAAGCAGTTGGGAAGTATGAAGTCTGCATGTCCAGCTGTCCCAGCTGTGGAATTTCTCAGTGGAGAAGATCACAGATCATGGAATAATCTAAGTTGAAAGGGACTCACAGGGGTCATCAAGATGTCTTGGATGTTGTGAGCTCACGTGGACCTGCAACTGATGGCAGCTGATGAGCAGCAGGGAAGAGTGAAGACCTGACTTCACACTGACCAAAGAAAGACACAGTGGCACCAAGGAGTGGCAGGAATTCCAAGATTTTGAATATGAACAGTGGAGGGGTCTTTTCAAGAAAAAAAAAAAAAGTAATTTCCCCTTAGTAATCAGAACAGGTTACAGGATAAGGAGAAAGAGCTTTGTGGACAGAAGTGGAGCACCCTGTGGTGGCCAGGTGAGCAGCCCTGCAGGAGACTGGAGTGAAGGGACAGGGGGGAATATGCAGAGGCCAGAGGCAGGTGAGCAGGTCAAGCACTGGTGAAGTACCACTCATTGACCTGTGAAAGCTGAGCAGTGCCACTGCAGGCAGAGAGTAAACATGATCCAGTGAACTCACAGGGACCTGCGACAAGTAGGGAGGATTGCCAGGGCTGTGGGGCACCACAGTGGGTTGGCTGCACTGCAAGAGCCTGCAAGTACTCCTAATTTAACAAAAAAAAACAAAAACCAACCAACCCCATAGTATGAAATGTCCTAGATCCCCCTAACCAAAACGTGTATATTGAAAGGGTGGAAGAGCCTTCCAGTGACCTTCCTTAGAGACATAACCTTTAGGACATTACTTCTGTCTTGATGACCTAACAGGGCTCAGTGGCAGCTGAACATTTGCAAATCCTCAGAGGCAAGAAAAGAATGATCAATCAAAGCCTGCAAAATGAAGTATGGAATATGAGAGTTGGAAAAAGAGCAGGAACACCTGTGATTTCCAAGACAGGCAAACTTGCAAATGAGTGAGAATAATGGGAATGAGGCAAGAAACGGATAGAAACAATAACATTAAAGCCAGAAAAACTTGAAAACCCTGTGACTTACAGGACATGCATGGAGTTGAAACTTTCAAAGCATTAGGAAACCCAAGTCAACCTTCACACTCTGTATAAAGTTTCAACAGGAACAGACATAGGATTTTGAGTGACTTGAGGAAAAGTCTTAATTATAGGATGGGCAGTGATATCCTTCCCCATTTGAAGTGATTAAGGAAAAATTACAGTAGTTTGAGCTAACACTTTGGAGGTGTCAGCATGGAGTTCTGCTTAAGTATTTGCAAGATCTTGAATATTTATATTATATATTTCTGAAATGTTAATTTTTCTTTGTATTACTAAATTACTCCAGCTAAACCACAACTGAGCTTAATGAACATGTAGACAAAGGCTGTAGAGAAATTCCCCATGTCCCAGCTGGGACATGACTCAGGCAAGTGCAACTGGGCTCCTCTGGAATAGAAGGATGCTGGTATTTTTCCAGAGTACTGCATTAGCTCCAGCCTATGGAAAACAATGACCACCTCTATATTTCCAAGAAAATGCTCCTATTGGTGTATATTTTTTTTCCCTGAAAAGGTTGCTGTTTCCAAAAAAACCCAAAATATTAGTCCACATAGCTGTTCACTCATTTTCCCACCCTAGCTACAAGTAACTCGTTTTCTCCCAAATGTATTTTGTGTATTTATTTTACCAGGAGACATCTTATGAAACTCCAAGATCATCTACCAACCTCCACCTCCAGGATTTCCTTAGAAGTACAGTGTAGGGGTGTCAATCCTTTTAGTGATTTTACAATGCTTTAAAATTATTACAGAATCCAGGAACTGAAGAGAGAAGCCAGCAGAGAACCAATTAGTTAATTCCTAGATGGCAGAGCTTAAAGAAAACATATCCATTATCAACATATACAAACAAACAAATAAGCCCCCCAAAGAAACAACAAATAAAAATCCATCCACCTGTTCAAAAGAAATAATTTTTTCCAAACATTTGGTTTCAGGGATGAAATCATTGTTACATTAATGCTGACTTGGAATAACTGCACAGAATTTGCAGAATATTACAGAATGCAGCAGAGTATTACGTAAATCAAGATCTAACATGATTTTTTTCTTTGGCCTGTTACTGTGAGCACATCCCTGTACACAAAAGAGGTTCAATAGCAGGCACACATTTATCAGCACTGTGTACCAAGGAGAGAACCCATCCAGAAGGGTAAATTTTCCATGCTGTGCATGGGGATTTAGCCACCAAACTCTCATTAATGCTAATGAGAGCCATGCAGTCCAATGCCACTCTGCTAAACTATTATTTTCCTTGTAGTTCTATTCAGGACAAAATAACAGCTGACCTGGGACCACTGGAATGACAGAAGCAACTCTGTGATACAGTTTTGACTAATTTGTCTTTCCTATGACTTAACAGACCTTGGAAAGACTCTTTGAAAAGAATCTGATTACAACTGGTGGCTTGTACAACACAGTACCCTCTTTTTTTTTCAGGATGTTGCCATGTGGGAGAGTTAATGAATCTTTCCCTCTATGACAGCTTCCCCACTAAATCTGTACTCATCCACAGGAACTAGCACTATGTTGTTGGAACTCTGCCCCTACCTAGAACTTAGGTCTGCAAAGGATTTAAGAAACAGTTTGAGCTGAAGAGGGTGATCTGATTACTAAGGGGAAATTACTTTGTTTTTTCTTGAAAAGACCTCTCCACTGTTCATGCTGAAAATCCTTAATCCAGTTTTCACTCCAAAATGCCTCCCTCTCAAGTACAATATAACATTTGAAAGTGTACACAATGTAAAATGTCTTGGGACATTTCTTCCCTACATGGGATTATTCCTTTCCTACAGTATCTCACATCCTGGAAGAATATTGCTTGCCTGTCTGAGCATAATGTCATGATCAACATGACATTATAGTAACTCAGACTTGGGCAGAATGACACACACAGCCATTAGAGTAATCAGTAAAGCAAGAAAAGCTCAAAACATACAAGAATCCCACAATCCTGAGTCATAATTTACATTACCTTTCCCTGGATGTGCCAAAGGATAGCAAATTCCACCCCCTCATTCCCCACACACACAAACAGTTGAGGGTTTGTTTTTTTTTCCAATAAGACAGTCCTATCCTGCAAGGACTAATTTCCACTGTAAGGATCCCCCAGCCTGTAGATATCCTCCAGATTCCCTGCTGGAATCCATTCCTGAATCTGAGAAGGCAGTGACACCTAATGGAATGCCTTTTCATTTGTCTCATTGCAGGCAGAAGGGGGGAAAAAAGAGAAAAGAAAAGGAGAGAGGGGCACTGTCTCAGCTCAGATCCTTTATATCTACAACATAAACCAATACATATATATATACATATATATATATATGTATAAAAGTAACATATTGAAAACAGGGAACACTTATCTACAGTGCTGCATCTGCTCTAAAGCAGAATTCTCAGTGGCTCTGATTTCGGCAAAGGATTTTTCATGAGTTGTAAATTCATGTCTAACCATCAATGCCTCTAAAAAATAGTGATATCAGAGAACAATTACCCAACCAGCAGAAAGTCAGTAGTGAACACTCCTTGGGCACCAAAGATACCTGCAGGGCTGTTTGCTGCTAGAGACAAAGTAAGCAGTGGCCTGGGAACAGGAAAGCAAAGAAAGTCCCATTTTCCTTACCAAAAAAATCCTGAAATTCAGGAATTTTTTTTGCTGTGACAAAGAATATGTCAGGGTGCATTAGGCATTGCAGGTGGGGCAGTCCTCACCCAGCACCTCACCCCAATTACAGCAGCATGACTACTGTCATTTAATAGCTCAGAAAAGCAACAAATCCCAGGGGCAAATTCCCCAAACTATCTCATATTTTACTACTTTAGTTTCATGAAGCTGGTATTTAAGCTGAACTGGCCTAAATGCCTTGGAGAAATTATCACTATTCAGCCTTCAAGCCTCCTCTGCAGGCACTGTGGCAGCATCACATCCCTCAGGGATTCATCTGTCACCCTTCAAACCCTCTCCAGATATTTAATTTACACATTAAAACTTCTGCTGCAAACAAGAGTGCTGATAATTAAAATATGTTTCCAGGGAATCATCTGTGAACAGGCCAAGCAGCTGATTTTGATACTGTGCATGCCCTATTTTGCAAGTGTCCTTCCCCCAGCAGAGATGCATGAGCCATTCTCTGTGGGCTTTTCATCTGCCAGGCAGTTTGTAGGAATTGAAGTAGTTCTCCCAGCAGGTGACAGAACTCAGCACAGGATACAGAGAAATGAAAACACAAATTCAGGAGGCTATTGGCCTTTTATACCAAGCAAATCTACTAGAAACAGCATTACGTAGAAAATATACATAAAATTAAGATGCCTCTGGCCCAAATCCTATTGTAAATATCACCAGCATATACAGCCCTATTCTACCTTAATCTAAAATTCAGGATATGGATGACTCCATTTTCCAATCTGCAGACAATTGATGACATTTACCACTGCTTACCCAAGAGTTTTATAAATGTTATTGACAAAACATAGATTATTTTTGTACAACTTTTCAATTTTCTCTACATCTCTTGGAAGCCTTTTTTATTAAGGAACCTCATAGCTGAGCACCAAGAGTCTGGATGGTAATTAAAATACACAGAGTGAGTCAGTCTGCCTATTCATCTATTCAAGCCACAACACAGTTATTAAAAAAAAAAAACAGGATTCATAATATGGATTTTGAGCTTTGACAGCACAGCCATTCTACTTAGCCACCTTTTATTATGGATCATTATTTTAATGCTGATTTAATCACACTTAAATCCTATGGGGCTACTTCAAAACCCTGTCTAAAATGGAGACATAATTTCCTCTTAAATAGTTAATCAACTTGTCAATATTTTCATCACGTTCACTTCATTATCACTGCAAACCTTGCCTTGCCTGTTCAACTTTAATTTTATAAGAGCTGTGTATTACATTTCAGCCCCATATAGGTAACATACAGGAGCAGAACATGTTTTAGCTAATTAATGCTTCTGTAACCAGAGTCGCTGAAAAATATGCATCAAATATTTATATAATTGGCTCCCCGAAGAGGTAATGCCTTGTTCTGAGTGCTGAGAGACTGAAATACAAAGTCCAAAGACCTAGAGCACAAAAGACCCTGTTTTTTTTCCAATGCTCCATTACTCTGTATCCTCCTTGGCATCAGGAGGCATTCATTAACGGGGATAAAGGTCTAGGACTCATATTAAATTTCCATATCCTTTGAAAATTAATGTTAGCTACTATTAGGTTTTCCTCTGCACTTTGGATGAATTAATATTTTGAGGCAATTAAATGTCTGTACTGAGTGCCTGCAAAGTGTCTCACATGTACTAACGGCATGAAATGTTTTCCTGGAAGTATCCACAGAGCACATTGATAGATTATGGAAAAAAGCAAGGTAATTTTTTTCCGGGCTTTTAAATACTACTGAATAAAGCAATATACACGACATCATTTTGGCTATGCTTTGTCCTTAGCAGCTGACAGAAGAGAAGGCCTTCTCGCACTGACAAATAGGAAACACCTCAGTGCAACAAAACAGTGCATTTTAACCCCTTAAACAAAATCTATTGCAGCACTATAAGCTTTTGAGTCAGGCTGAGGAGGTCTTGGGAGGTTTGTTTAGTTGGCTGGGTTTTTAAGTTTACGTGGATTTTTCTCCACAAAAATTCAAAAATATGCCTTGGGATATCAAGCAGAAAAATCCAATGACAACCTCCATTATCAGTAATATTAATATCAGCATTGAGGACCTTAAGGACTTCCTTTCCCCTCAAGTGTAATGTAATCAAGAGAGTTCAGTGAGACATTTTGGAAACAATACTAGCTCAAAAATTGAGGTTAGATTAGCTTCTTGGAGGATAATTTACACTCTGTTTTAGAATTGTCATCCTCTTCCCCTTGAAATAATATTTCCTCTCCCAACTGCTACTTAGCATAATACATTTTGCTTCCAATGTGCTCGAAAATGATCCAGCTTTGTCAGAATGCCAAGGCACATCTCCAATGTCTTCTTATTCCATACCTATTATGCCTTACCATACATAATACTAATTGAAAATGGTGTGTGTTGCATTTGCAGTCATTAAAGCAAAAGTAAAATTCAAATTTAAGAGGATGACTGGTTTCAGATTAGGTGAAACACAATTATCAGTTTCCTCAGGAACAAATAACAAGCAAACAGAAACAAAACAAAGAAAAACAAAGCAACAACAAAGGTAAAGGGAAATTTTTTAAAAACAAATTTAAAAAAAAAACAAAACAACAACAACAAAACCCCAGGAATGTTTCTCTCTCCAGAGAAATGAAAGTTTCTCTGGAGGACAGCAATAACAAATGATAGAAAGTTATTAGGAAGTTGACAATGTAGTCCAAAATTCCTTAATTCACAAATAATAACTGAGTGAATGAAGACAGTCCATAGTGTTGCATATTTTCCACAAATTCAAAAGCAGCAATATGCCTCTCTCCACATACAAATTATACATCGTCATGTTTTTCTTGTCCTCTTCTTTTACATATTTGACAATATAAAAGTGAGAAGGTGTTTATCCCTAATTATCAAACATATAACAATCATAACGCCACATGTTAGCAAACATGTTAACATCAGGGCAATTCTCACTTTTCCAAAACAAGATAGCTGCAAAATTAAAGTTTTTAAATAGTTGTAACTCTGTGTTGTATTCCTAGAGATGAACTTCCTGATGTCTAAAAGGTTTAAACCAACAAAACCAGCTTCTGAGAGAACTCCCATGTGAGGTTGGTAGGCCCAAACCATTCCCATAGTCTCTGATTCATGACATTCCATCTTTCTTAAATTAGTGGATTTTCTTGCAAAACCATAGGAAGATGATGTAATGCAGAGAAACCAGGCCTGCTCCAAACCAAGGGCCCAAAAGTGGAATCCCTCTAATATTTACCTTTGCACCCAGATCAGACTTATCTCAAAACCTGGTCCAGAGCATATATTAGAGACTATATCTCAAGTTGCAATAGTATTATATTAAAAAAAAAATCCATTTCTTATATTAGCTCTGAAATGAACAACAACTAAAAAACCTCCACCAAACAAACATTCAGTTCAGCATAATCCACTGGAAATGCACTAGTTGAAAGTCCACTGTGCTATACAAAAATACAAATGCTGCTTTAAGGCTGTTCTCAGTGTAATTAATTTATAGACACATATTTTTTTCCAGGACTAAAAGCAGAAGTTTTTCCCATATCAGCTCAACACACAATTTTAATCCACATATAAGGACACCTGTGCATTTCACATGTGGCTACCCAGCATTTTCTAGGAAATTCACACCAAGAAAAAGGACAGAACCTTCAGCACATTCCAACAGAAGTTAACTAACAGAAGAAAAAAAATCAGTGAAGTGAGAAAAAGGAAAGGAAGTAAAAGCCACAGGTCATGGGCAGGGTAGAAAAAGGATAAGGCATGGTCCTTCCAACCCCTTCCAGTTTCTCAGGAGATTCTGAAACGGAAAACTCTTTTCCCCTTTTGATTAGACAGCTTGTGTGTTGGGAAGGACAGGAGGAGAGGTGGGGGACAGAAGTGACTCTGTACATACACAGTTAGAGAAGTGATGGAATAGCTTTTTTTTTGTAATTTTCAAAATCAATTCATTTTTTCCATAGAAGAACTGATCAACAATTTCCTGTGAATTTCCCAGTTCATTTACAAAAACCTTTTTTCTCTTCATAGTGAAGACTGTGAGGAAAAGGGTTCTTTGATCAACACTTTATGGCATCATTTATCACTTTGTATATTATTTAAGAGCATGTGCCATCACTTGGAAGGAGGCCAAAACAAAATTTGTATCCAGTTGGACTTAGAGTAAACAAAGAGTCAAATAATCAATTCTAAATCTCCTGCTTGACGTTTTAGGTTCTGATGAAATTCAGAACTGAAAGGGGTCTCCAAAAACAGCTGTTCTCCTGGATTTTATGCAATTTGGTTATAAAAATCATAGGAGTAAGATGGTCATGTACTGAACCATAACTCCAGGGCACAGCATAAAAGAATCAGGATCTGAGATCACTTTTTTCTGCTCAGTGCAAGGATGGCTCAGCCAGGCTGTGCAGTGAAATACAACCCAGAGCCACCTGCAACTCAGAAAATTAAGCAATGAAAATGTTAAGAGTCAAAATACTTTCCTATTTCTTTCTACTCCTGCCAGTGATTTAATATGCATACACTATGCCAAGCCAGTCAGTCTCAAATTTTCAGATTCAGTCTGTGATTTGCTCCATGTTTTGGAAATGTTGACTAGTTGCACCGGAAGCAACACGAGCTGTAAGTTCTCAGAAAGTACAAAAAGGTGCTTTAAGTCTCTCAAATTTGGTGTCAAGAAAAACAGAGCACCTAAAACCATAACCCAGCAGGGATTTCCCTTCATTGAATATAAATATCCATGACTTTCAAAGGGGCACAGAGGGATAGCACAGAGCTCAGTGCAAAAACATGGGATTTGGAAGACCTGTGTTCAACAAACTGACTGGCGACAGCCAAGGAAAATAACCATAGCTCCCAGCTGATGTGAGCATAACGTCATTCCAGCATCACACACATGGGAGGATAAAAACAGCATAGGCTGGGATCTTCTCCTGTCAAAGCATAGGGGCTGCTCATTTTGTGGGTGGAAAGAAGGAAGGGCACAAAATTTACATATGGCAGAGAAGAAAGCTGAGAGTCACACCAAAAATACTGTAAGGAAATACAAAATGTCTTAGCAGTGTTCCAGCAAATTACTTAAGAGATACTTTCTTCATTTTAGCAACATTTAAGTTGTTGGGGGGTTTTTTGGTAAGAAAAGTGTGTCTGCTGCATGCCATAAGAACATTTAGATAAAGAAATATGTTTTCATCTGAAGTAAGATTGAAATTTCTACTCAACACTACATCAAACAACAATAACCACCATGTCTTTCTCAGGCAGAAAGGGCCAAGCAACACAAACACACTCTAGCCACCTTCTTAGCTTCACACCATATTTCAGGCATCCAAAGCGTGCATTTTCATCAGGACACCCGATGCCACGTATAAGGTGCAAATCTCTCCCTCTTACCTCGGGGTCTTTCTCGATCTCCAGCCCTGCTTCCAGCAGGTTGTGTTCGTACTCCTCCCGCTGCAGCCGCCTCTCCTCCTCCAAGGCGTCCAGCGGGCTGAGCTCCACCACCTCCAGGCCGGGCAGCCCCGGCCACTCCTGCAGGGCATGCTGGCCATCGTCCTGCTGCTGGGGCTCGGTGCAGCCCTTCCCGGTGCCTCCGTTCGAAACTAGGGTCACAGAGGCAGATCCACACCTCGGCTCCGGGGAGGCGGCACCGGGCACATGCTGGGCCAGGCGTCTGCGGTAGTGGTAGGCCAAGACGTAGTCGACCTTCCTCTTGCTGTCCCTGAAGTGCAAGCCACTCGGGGAGGCCTTGTCCCTTGCCCCTGCCTGGGTCCCTTCCATGTAGTTGTTGATAATCTGGGAGAGAAACACGGGAGTTGCCCAGACAAGAAAACCAAAAAAGCTCACATAGGTGGGGGGGTTTATCTCCACATGAGCACATGGAGCTGCTAAGAATCCAGGTATGACCTACAAATACTAATTTTGCACACCAGTCTCCCTTCATTCCTCCTCTGACCATAAACTAAACATAGTTTAGTTTATCCCAACACTTGGGATGCCTATGGAAGAGCACGTATGGAGGCACGCCCCAACTCTGTTACCCTGTTCTGCACATGCACAGACCAAAGGGAGAGGACATTATAAAAGGGGACAGAGAAGTGAGAATAAGGACCACATTACAGGCCATATGCCATGTGCTGTGGAGCAAAGCAGGCAGGGAAGGGAAGCAAAAACAGTGTTGGAATGGAAGAAATCAATCTTAGCCAGGATAGGATAAATATCTTTAACATGGTTCAAGGTCCAGAAAGGCCAGGCTGGACAGAAACACTTTGGAAAATACCAGGGATTAGAAAGGATATGTCCCATGAATGGCTAGCCATGCTAGCTTGTATTTTAACATATGAAAAGACTGTGTGACTGACCAGTAACACTGCAAAAAGGAATCCATGGCTAAAATCCTTCAAACCACCCACGTTGCATCCCATCAGCCCCTCAGACCATCCCTGCTTCATCATCTCCCTCTTAGAACCCTCCTGGGATGCAGCTGCAACAGTAATCCTGCCATCACTCCCCAGCCTGGATGGGAATTCTGCAGCATTCATGTGTAAGTCGGACACTGAGGCTCATTCTTCCCACTCACACTTCCCACTCATTAAAGGCAGCCCATGAGTTTTCCAAACTGTTTGCAGCCACCATTTCCAGCACAATGCTGCCATGTAAAGCCCTTCAGAGAGCTCTCTAGAGTGTTATTCACTGGAGTGACACCAGCCCTCCAGTGATGGGGAAAAGATAAAAGCAAGGGTCAACCTGATTCAAAGCAATCATCCTATAACCTAATTCCAAACATTTATGGTTCCCATAGGTGACTGCACAAACAAAATCTCAGCAGGTACCAGTCAAAGGTTTCTTTCTCTCTTTTTCTCCCCTTCCTTACATGTGTTGGTAGTGCTGAATGCAAAGTTAACCACTTGCTCCATGGCAATTATCTTGTTTATTAAAACAACATAAATTTATGAATGCATTATGTAAACATGCATATTATTATATTCATCAATATCATCAGATTCTTGTTTTTCATTGTTTTGCTTTACTTACTCTCCCACAAAGTAGCTTTCAGTCATCATGTCACTAAATAAGTCTTGGCTTTACATCCTTTATGCTACATCCTTCATCCTTTCACAAAATTACCACTGAGTAATCTGTTCTGCGCATCACACTTATCACATCCTTCATGTCTAAAGTATACATACAGTCCCTTTAGGCACATCCAAAATCATACTTAGCACTACATCCTGGCAGAATACAAAACTGCTTTTGAGACATCATTTTATTGCAATTCCCCATTTCCTGATTAGATACATTTTCGTGTATTACTCACGGGCAGCCCATGCAAACTCTCCAGATCCATCTCTGCCCCAGTGAGGTAAAACCTGTGGCAGATTTTTAGTGTCCCTCCCAGGGAGTTTCAGGCTATAGAGTGCAGACGGAATGATGTCAACACAGCAGGTCACTGGTGCAAGGCAATGCATTAGCTGGCTCTAGAGAAGATGAGCTTTGAGGGTCCTCTCCTCCTTTACTGGAGAGTGTAGGCAGAAACAAGAACCATGAACAAGAAGCAGGAGAGGGAATAAGGAGGTTGTAGAATGTGAAAATCATGCCAAGGTTTTCCTGTTTGTTACTGTGTGGAGCCACCTGCCACATCCTAGCCACCTGAGAGAGAGCACCATAGCAACACTTGGGGTTGCTGGAGTTACACAGGGGATGAGGAGAGTCAACAGTGACTCCCTCTCCGTGGACTCTTTTCCTCACTCTTGGCAGCAAGGTGCCATCCCCATAATTATGGGTGTCCAATTCACAGAAAACTAATCAAAATTCCCACATATTTCACTAAAGACATTTCCTGCCCTAAATTTGCACTGCTTGCCTTACCATGTGACATTCTGGCACAAGAAGACTTTTTTAGGGAGGAACACAAAAAATTGCAATTTCAAAAGTGCCTCTGAAGGAACTATCAAGATCTTTCTCTCCTCCTCTCACATCCATTCTAAAAGTCAGAAATGGTGATATAAATGACCAATTTAGGTCCTGCTTTCACTGCTTCTTGATGCTTCCAAGACAAGAAACCACCACACCAAGGAATAAGAAAACACGATGATAGGATCAGCATTTCATGATGATTTTGTTTTAATGGTCTGATAGCAAATATGTCACTACAAATACATCCCAAATGTGCCTCCTCTAACGACAGCTCTCCTCTGAACACTACAGCCACATCACACTTCCACTGGGAATCAATCCAATCAGGCCCCACATTAGTACCTGGTCACAGCTGACTCAGGGCTGACACAGGCACACCCAATGTAGTGATCAACCTACATTGATCTTTTCTGCCACTGGGGGTAATAGCAACCCCCTCTATTCCTGCTCTAAAGGACTTTGGCTAAAGTAAACAATCCAGAAATTTTGGTGAGATTACTACTGCAGAAATTAATTCTTGCTGTACACAGAGAGACAAATGAACCACCTGAGGCTGTGGTATCACTTTCCTCATAAAGATTCTTCTCCCTGTATGATTTAACCAACACACAGGAGAGTGCACCCTGCTTTTCTCACTCTGCTTCCAGCCTCTTCATAATCCCAAATACACTTGACCTAGAGCAATGAGCATGAAACCCTACTTACAGATCCTCTGTAGGACACCACTGATGCTTCAAGAGCTCCAATGGTCCCACTTCTGTGCCAGGAAGTCCGGTTCTGAGGAACAGTAAGGTATTTGCTGTTGTAGGCTGAAAAAGAGTCCCTTGCTGATTTTGTTGTCTTCTGTCCATTGAGAGTTGGGTGTGAGGAGGGTAGAGCAAAGTCTGAAAAGGAGAGATAAATACATAAAGCAGGTTTTGTACAGGTGGTTCCCTAACAGAATGGGGAATACTGCAGTCAGTAGACACTATTCATTTCTAGTGATGTGAACAGATCCAGTGGCCTCAGGTACAAAATTGTAGATCGTGGTATTTCTCCATAAAGAATTCTTTACACATGTGAAATGCTCATCAAGTATATCTAAGATTATACCTACATGTTCTGGTCTTAGAGGGTAATGTCTGGAATTTTTAGACATGCTCCCCATCTCTTGTGTTTGACAAATTACATGGTCACAGTGCAGAATAATGGAGGGTTTGGAAATCATCACAGAATCACCAGCTGTCCTGGGTTGGAAGAGACCTAAAAGATAATCTCATTTCTATCCCCACTGCCATGGGCACAGACACCTTCCACTAGCCTAGGTTTCTCAGAACACTGCCTAGGTTTCTGAAACACTGCCAGGGACATAGGACAGCCACAGCTGCTCTGGGCAAGCTGTGCCAGGGTCTCTCCACCCTCACAGGGAACAATTTCTTCTGGATACCCAATTTAAACCTCCTCTCTGCCAGTGTGAAGCCATTGCCCCTTGTCCTGTCACTCCAGGCCCTTGTCAAGAGTCTCTCTCCATCTTTCCTGTGGGCTCCCTTCAGGCACTGCAAGGCCACAATGAGGTCACACCAATGCCTTTTCTTTTCCAGGCTGAACAATCCCAATTACCTCTTACTGTCTTTCTTCACAGCAGAGCTGCTCCATCCCTCTGATTCTCTTGAAGGCCTCCTCACTCTAACAGGTAGTTACTGCCATACTGGCAGTAGCATGGTGAAAAATGCTAATAAAAACCAGTGGATGCAGAAACTGTTTCAACACAGAAATGTTTCATACTCTTTCCCCCTCTAGTGGTGCCGCAGCTGAAACGGGGTTGATTGATCCATACTCTCATTCTCTTGGAGAAGCACTTAGAGGGAAAACCCATGTCTTGGTCCTTCCAGCATTAGTGTTTTATACCCAGGAGAAGACATCCTGTACACATCTGCCTAATGGTTGGCACCATCACCACGACAGAGACAATACACCACTGCCTCTGTCTAGTCAGGACTTTTCTCCAGGAAGAAGAAATAACAGCTCCCATCTATCCAGGGAGACACCACATCCATTGTGTACTGCTAAAGTCTGGAAGTTGTATTTCCCCCTCATTTAGCCGAGACCCTTCTATTCCCTATACTCAGACTGAAACTCCTTCCCCACCACCACATTCTGAAGAGAGGAGACAGTAGAATGCTAAAGCAGAAATTGCTCGGAGGAGGGTGTCTTTGCCCTTATATTTCCTATCAATACCAGATTAGGGTCCAGCAGCACTTGAATAGTCCAGCAGATTGACTCACTACTCTTCCTTGTCTGATCTCCCGAGCAGACTTGTGCTTGGCTCACTTTAATGAAGCACATAATGATGCCACGAGGGAAACTCCAAGAAAAATAATTAATAACTGGAGGTTTCATTTCCAAAGGCCACACACAATGTTTCTCCAGTATTTTCAGACTGAGTCTGGGATATCTCACAAGACCTTTACACAGTCAATTAAAGACCTCTTTTTCTTTCCAGTCCTTTTAACTAGGCCTAGGGAAAAAGCTGCAGTTCATTTACAACATGATTTCATCTGCATTATGCTTCCCAACCTCTGGAAGCTGTGTCACGAACCTGAGATTAACACTGGTAAACTAGTGAGGCAGTCAGGGACTACCAGTCAGAACAAGATTCTTCATGGAAATGCAATTGCCATATCTGTATGTGGAGGACTCCTGTCCTCCCAAAAGCTTTTCAACTTCCCAAATTAGACCAATTGAACCAAAATGTTTTGTTTTGAATGCATTCCACATTTGACAGTTCCTGGTACAGCAGCGCCTCAGGGGCTTCTGCTTCAGATGCAGCCTGACCTCATTCCACCCTGTAAGCTTTTATGACATCTGGCCTTACATGTTCTCATTCTGTAAATATTCTGGAGGAATTACTATGGATAGAAACAAGCTCTGTGTGTGCGTATGGAATCTTGACTTCAACTTGGAAAGCAAGTGTTCAGGAACTACACTCATTCTACAAAAATGGCTGGGGAGCCATCCCTCCAGTCAAACTCCATCAAGTTGTAAACGGCTTCCAAGGACAAGGTACCTCCAGGACAGAGATCAGTGACCAGCTCCAGTTCCAATTCACAGCCAGTCAGCACCTGCTCACTCAGCCTTTCTGCACTCCTTTGCCTCAGCTTTTTGCAAGCTTAAGGGTTGCCCACATGTGCAGCAATTCACCTTACTGTTTGTGTTCCCAGGTCCTCAACCTAAGTGCCACCATAAAGAAGTTGCACAGACTGCCAAAAGTGGAAAGACTGAGAGGGAGTCTTAAAGGACCACACTGCTTGTGAAAGAGGCAGGAAAGGAGTCTGCCTTTTTAGGAGCTCTGTATTAAATCCTGAGTAACAGCCAATTAACTGAGCTGAGTGGTCCAGATGATCAGATTATCACAGCACAGCTACTTGCAGAATATGCTGCAAGTGGTTTGGTCATCCAGGGCACAGACAGGGAACTGCTTTTATTTATCTTCCTCTCTTTTCAGATAAATATCAGAAAGTATCTGCATTTCTGAAGGACACCAGAGTTAGAAGAATACTCCTTTGTAAGGCTGTTCAAGACATCTGCAATTTAGGAGGATTGTTTGGCAAACTCCAACCCCCAAGCAGGGATGAAAAAACCCTACTTGAATTTACTGTTTCCTTGTAGCTTTACTCAAACATCTTTTTCAAAGGACATATATATATATATGAAAGGATGGTTATTCCTGTGCTCTTTAGGTTCTCAGTAAATAATGACTTTTCAGCTCTGAATGTAGATGAAGAAGCTCGGCTCATGCCAAAATTACTTCTTGTGCACATCTCCTCCAAACTCAGCTATAGTAAAGTATGATTTCCTCCACTGTGTCTTCAAAACCACCATTTTAGTGCCTTTTAAAAATATATTAATTAGACAGACAAGGCTATTTGGGTTGTCTCTAATGCCATCTAATTTGCAGCTTGTGTGTTCAGGGCTCACACAGTACCTCTCAGACTGCAGGTGGAAAGGGTAAAACAACAAACCCTGACTAATGCTGGACTAATCTGGACAGTCTGGGTGCATCTGCCCATCTGAACCCCATGCCAACACTCAGTTTAAAATGCCCTGAGCCTCAAGGACACCCAGCAGGAGAATCTCTTGGGTAGGACTCAGTATCTCAGTTGTATTTCTCTACATTTGGCTGTACATAACACAGATATCCTTTGCCTTCCCACCTCCAAATACAATTAGAGAAGAAATACTCTTTATAAAGAGAACCATCCAGTTCTGAGTTTTGTTACGGGACTGATTTTAATAGAAGCAGTTAAGCAGCAGGGGACTAAACACCTAAATAGTTCTTGAACCATTCTAAAGAGAAATACAAGATAGCTAAAATTTAAAGGTCAAATTCTATCCTTCTATTATTCAAATAACGGGTTTGAAGTTCACAGCAGAGATACAGCCCCAGAAACAATGAGATAACATGGAAACAGCCACAGAGCTTTTGACAGCAAAAGAACAATGACTCAACATCAGCACTGAAAGTTATTCTAAACTCATATACTGGGAACTCCAGAAGGAAGGCTTTATGCACTGAGCAGATTTGCTCCTTTTGTATGGGAATTGAGAGCTCAGGGCTGCCCATTTTCTCCTGGAAAAGGATATTGCTCAGTCCCCACAGTTGCACTGCAATAAGGCAAATGCAGGGGGAAACAGCAGAAGACCAGCACAAGGCATTTGCCTAGTGATTGTCTTTTCCACGTGGATCACAACACTGACCCACAGCTGTTCTTCTGAGACTTCAGGAGAAATGAACTCTGCATGTTTTATCTCTGAGCTCTCTGTATGTAACTGGCCTGCAGACTTCTCTCTTTTTTTTTCCCCTGAAAGACAGAGAAGTCCTTCCAAAGCACTCCTTTCTTTGTTCTCCACCCCATCTTTGCCTATCCCTCTTGATAGGCAGCAATAAGAACGAAACAGAGAAAAAACTTACCAGGTATGTGTGTTTCCATGTTGCCTGGAGGTTTGGCTGGAAATTGTGTCAGTACTAAAATAGGATGTGGCTATGCCGTGCACAATCTGCTTCTGCACTGGCTTAAGGAGAGAACAGCACCAGCAGCTATTTCCATCCTGCCTTGATCCTGCTTTAAGCAAACCACAAACTGAAGCTAATTAGCAAGACCTTCTGGTTTGGTGATTACCATCATGGAGGGAAGAGAAGGAGAAAGACCAAATTCCCATGACCTGAAAGGCCATGGCAATTCTCTGCTGGAACTTCAGCACTTTGTCTTCATGCCCCATAACACCTCAAGAAGCAAGGTAACAACAGGCATATTTTGTCCAGAAGGTAGTGGTGAGGAAGGAGAAAGGCTAATGCAGAACCAGGGGAACCAGGGCTCTACAGCAGAGCCAGCTCTGTCCAAAGAATCAGCACTCAAGGATCAGATTGTCTTGGAGGTAGTTTCCGTGTCTTTATATCTACAAAGCTTCACAGTGCTCCCAGGTAGGAGGTAAGTGCAGAGAGCTTTTTATAAGGTTCTGTTTCAAGTACTCAAGTTACCTCAGTGCCTGGATGCACCATCATTCCTGCATGAAATATTCAGGGGATTATCTTGTAATCAATGGTCTAATCAGAACAGGTGATGGATCCTGCTTAGCCTTCAACTTTGCAATTTAAGCAACATATAGGGAAGAAAAGTTGTTGATGACCAATGCTATCTGAAAAAGGACTCTTATCTGCTAATGATAACTGGGGAGAGAAGTAACTAATTTGAGTCCAAATCTTTTTTTCTTTAAGCCTGTTTATGACACTACGATGGTTTTTCTAGTGTGACAGGGATAAATGGATTTATTCAATGCCTGAATAAAGTTCAGCGGTTCTATGACCTTGTAAATCAGGATAGTGCACTGTGTCATGGCTGGCAAGGGTAAAAGTTGTCTCTGTCACAGAGAGATGTGCTGATGCACCCTGGTTGTGCTATCAAGCCTGCTGTGTACATAAAGGGAGCAGTGCAGCAGTTGTTTCCCAAAACTTTGGCTGGATGTTGTAAAATTTTCCCAGCAAGATTAAGAAATTTGTATGGTATTTTAAATTCATTAAATCCCCCCCACTGTTCTTGGTCCCTACTTTGAAATGGCATTTCTTATCTTCTAACCAAAATATCAACAGGTATCAAATACTTTGTCCTTTTTACCCTGCTAGTACTCTCAGAACTTCTTTCAGAAATTTTAAAAACAATTAATCTGTTTCCTAGACAGGGAACAAATCTCCTGCTTTCTACACCTATCTCAGGGAGAAAGAAATTAAAACGTTCTGAAACTTTTCCAATTTTCCATCCACAATCTATGCTGCTCCAGCTAAGCTCAAAACCAGAAAGGCAAATCCTGGCTAATTCTGGAATAGTATAGGAATGTAGAGCCAGGTCCTGCTGGGATCCCTGTGGACTTAGAGCTCTGCCTGCACAGGTTCCAATTTGCAGCTTCTATAAGCCATAAGGATGGGTGTTTTACAGGTAATACACTTAGCTCAGGTAATAAATAATATACACAGCAGTATGAGAGGAAGTAACATCCAGCTGCTTAGAATGGAAGTAGTCTATTTTTAAGACTTTCCAACAGAGAAAATCATATATTGGCATCACTGTCTTTGCAGTGGTACTTGGGTATGGTGTTAATTGATAATGCAGAGCAGTGACAAATAATACCAATATACCTGATTGTGTTTCACCTGCTGTAGAGGAGTGGTGCTTGCTAGTCTGTAAATTTAGCAGAGAGATTAGATGTTTTGAATTATTAAGGAGTTATATAAGACTCCCCCAGATCCTTCAGCATTCCTGTAAATCTATCCTATGGCACACTCAACAATCCAGCTGGTGCTCTGAAGCGGTGGGATGTGCTCCTAATCATTGGTGGAAAGGTAAAGGCCAAGGTAGTTCAAATCCATCAAAGCTCACAAACAGAATGCATAACTTGGGAAAAAAAATATTCCTCAATGCCTGGCTTCTGCTGGAGAATGCCAGTGAAGCATGTAGAAGCATGAAGATGTAGAGTACCGTGTGATGTGCTGGCACATTTGATGGTAGGCAGAACTATGCTCTTCACTCCTGCCAGGGAGAAATGCTGCTGAAAGTATTGAAATTGCACTAATTGCAGCTGCCTGTGTGAAAGGCAATGAAACCTGCACAGAGCAGGTCTGAGCCCACTGGCTCCTTGGGCAAAAGTCAAACAGCTCTTTTGGGGCAGACTGCCTGAAAAGGTTTGATTCTCATGCCAGCAAGTCAGAAATGTATTTACCTCCTCAGCCTGTTAAAGAAGATGGTATAACATTCCCTTCTGCATTTTCTTTCCTGACGGTCTATTTCTACAAAAGGATTTTCAAGGAAGACCCTTCTGGTCTTGCTCATGACAGGGGCTTAGAATACACAGGTCTGAGTAACAACATCTAGACCACACCAAAGTCCCCAGAACTCCCTGCTATAAACAAAGCCAGTAAGCGCTCTTCTCGTGGGCTGCACTGCACTGACTCATACAATTAATTATCTAATTAGAAGACCTGTCTGCAGTCAGAAAGCCTTAGGCTGCAATCCTGTCAGCTTTCAGGAGCTAAGAAGGGTCAGTCTGGGTGAGGGCACAGGCTGAAATAAAGGGACATCCCAGCCATGGTAAGTGGAAGAGGATGACATTTGCCTTTCACTCCCTTCTCTCTGCTCCTCTCTGATGTTTCAGGTTGCTATTCCAGGAATTACGATCTTCAGCTTCACATGTGCTGTTGACTACCTGGGTGACCCAAATCCATCTGTCAGGGAGGTTAATACCTAGAGGCAGCTACAGGAAGGAAATGGTGTGAAGGTGGAGGTAAATTGGTGACAAATCTGCTGCAGCAAGTGGAGGTGGTGCCAATTAAAACTGGGTTTCTCTCTCTGGTGTTACTGTGGCCTATAGCAGAAGACACAGATGCATGGAAGGCCTGCACTTCTATCACTGTGCAGCAATAAAGGTTGTCTTGAAAAAATAATAAAAACAAAAAGGGCCCACAATTCAGGATGTGTTGAATCCACAACTGACTGGCAAGAGAGAAGCAGCAGAGATCTGCCTGGTTCCTCTAAAAAAAGGAACAACTTAACTTTTCACTTGAAAGCACAGGAGTTTTTGTTTGTTCCCAAAGGGAGCTTTCCTTGCAGTTCAGATGTTTTCACCCATTTAATCATGTCAAAATGCCATTCATTACTTTAAAATTGTTAAATAATTCTTGTCTTTCAAAAACACGCATGGCAATAACAGTCCTCCCTCTCTCATATTTTTGAGAAATTAGTACTTCCCAGTAAAACTGCTTCACTGACACAAGATTCCTCCAGGACCAACAACACTCTGGAAGGTCTTCTGTGTTCCATGGCCCAACTAGACAAAGTAGAATTTAAATCCTTGTAAATATATGCCTGGCAGCAATAACTAAATTAAACCTGCCATTGCAAATTCTGCATCTAAATTAATTCCAGCTTTTGGAACAATGCAACAGATCAAGCCCAGGCACCTGAAAATAAGTGAGATAACCACTCAACTTTCTCCTTGACTTCATCTGGGCAAAGGCTGAAGTAAGAGCTGTCCTTAAATCTGTACACATGTCCTGAGGACTCGCAGAATTTACACAGTCTGCACTCAACACACAGTTTCTTTGCATTCAGCTTCTGGAGAAACATGTATGTGCATTGCAGAAAGGTCTAAGCCCCAACCAGTATTGTTTGTGCACCACAAACATCCTACTCTTACTCTGAAGCCTTATCCCATAATTACTGTACTTCCTGAAAAGAATGGAAGGAAAAAGAGCAAAAAAATTATAAGTCCACCATGTGTCACTGAGGACAGAAGTGGGGAATTGTCTGCAATGCCTCGGCAGACAGCACTAAAGGATTTAGGAAATATTCTTTAAGTATAAGCAACTGCTTCTGAGCATGATTTATTTGTGGTTGTTCTTTTGGGATTTTTTTCAATAACGTGGATCATTTTCCACAGCGAAATGAAGGGAATCTCTCTCCTACAATCCACCCCAAGATGAATCAGATCATGTTCTGTTGTGCTGGTAAGCTTTATTGTTTGCTGTGTCGATACAATTTTTCAGGATTCTAATGGATATGGCAGTGTACAGAGAAAATTAGGTTTGCATTGTGAAGTTCCTCCATCAAAAGGCTTCAGATTAAGCAGCTGGGCTTCTGGGCAATATTCATGGTGTGCACTTGCGAGCACGGCATTCGCAGAGCGAGGCGGAGGGGATGTAGTGCTGCACCATGGTCCCGTTGGGACAGCGCAGTGGGATCGTCACTGTGGTGGTCTGAGTGGCTGTACAGCAGCTGCAGTGGTCTTCCCACTGCCCTGTCTGAGCAGAGTACCTGGTGGTGCTTCTGCACTTGCCCTAGATAGAAAAAAAAGAGAGCTGAAGTTTGAATAGAGCTTCATGGCACTCAGAATCCTGGTTCTTTCCTTCAAAATATCTGTGGGTGACTTTGTCCACCTTCTGTGCTCTGCTGAAAACATGAACTCAGAAACAGGTGCCTGGGTCCAGAATGCAGGGTGCTGGTCAAAGAGTAACTTCTTCTGAGCATAAGCAGAGCAAAGGAGAGGTGAAGAAACTGTTCACACACACAAAAGAGCCTGGAATTTAAAATCTCACAGGGGAATGTCCAGAGCTATGGTGTTGGCTTCTGAGCAAATGTGGTTATCGTGCATTCAGAAAGTGCTTTAGCCCAAATGCTGCAACCCACATATCCACTGTTGACCTGCTGGTGCTATTATTTCTTGTTCTGCTTGTCTGGCCACTTAACTAAATTAGACCAAGTTGTCAGTGCCTCTAGCTATAATCCTTCATGATGTCAAAACAAGTAGCCCTACATAACACTCTGTCAGAGTACATTTCCTTTGGTGGCTTTGTGCTCTTATTTCCCAGTCTAATTAAATTAAAATATCCTATAAGTATCAGGGACAACTTTAGAAAAAATGTACTTAACACTGTTTATTCCCAATGTAAAATCTGGACTTCTGCAGGAGAAACATCAATACTTATGACTTTATGGCTAAGGACCATTTACTTTGTAGACAGGACAAGAGTTTGAGAATTATTAGTTATGCCATAACTTGGATTGCACACAAGGGTTGATTAAAATCCTTGTATGGGGCTTGTTTATCTTGGTAAGAGCAGAGACAGGAATACCCAGAAGGGAAGTTATGCTCCTGTTTTAAAAGGAAGTTGCCATATAAAGTGTAAGCCCAGATGGGCTGGAAATTAAATTTTTAATCTGATTGCAGAAGACACAAGACATGTAGAACACAAGAGCTTGGTGCCAAGGCTAATTGAGGAAGCCCAGAGCTTATAAGGCACACAAGTCAAATCTTGGCTCCTAGGTTTAAAGGTCTTTTAAAATGCCATTTATCTAAATGCCTATTTAAACTCACCTAATCAACCCAGAGGCTTGGTGCTCAACTGCATACTCAGAGCTGAAAATCAGCTTCACAAATGTGAAGATAAATATTCCTTTTTTTTAAAAGTAGAAAGTCCTAACAGAGCTACTTCAGAGTCATTAATTTCTGATGGAAGCAAGAGAGTGGGATGAACAAAGCCTTTGTGTGTAACACGTGCCTTTTTTCATGCTGGTTGGACTGGGAAAAATTCAGCATCAGCAAATTACTTCAGGAAGTAAGTGCCAATGAGGTTAACACTAAGTCAGTCAATGCTCCAACTAATGCTCCACTTACTGAAGTGAAACCATGGTGGAAGAAAAGATTTCCTTTAGGGAAAGAAAAAGGGGGATTGATTTTTGTTATTTACCTCACAATGAGAAATGGGCACCTCCTTTTCAGCCACACATCCATTGATATTCCCATACTGCAGTCTGGTACTTACTGGATGACATTCCACCTCCACACCTACCAAGTTAAAAAAAAAAAACAGAAAAAGAAAAAGAAAAAGAAAGTGTTTGACACTGCTGGCAATTGCTTGTTGTAACTCACTTCCCTTTACTCCTGAAATTGCTGTCAGTGAAATGTTCTTCCTGGTAAAATCCATAGCTGAGTGTGTCTCCTTAGAGTAATTCATGCAGAGTTGTGTGACTATTTCACACTACAGCCCTAAAATTCCACTAGAGAAGGGTTTTTCTCATGTTTATTTTCAATTGACTGCTTTGTTCTTAAGTCACCTTGGCCATCAAACACCAGCCTCTCCCCTGGTCTTAGACAACTCTCTTGTTAACTCTAGTAACCAACAGTTGCTCTATTCTCCCACTTTCAAAGAGAACCTCATCATTATTATGTTCAAATATAAACTAAGCCAGAACATTTTCTTCTGAACTCTTGCACGTTTTGGTCTGCATCTAAAGACTCATTAAGGAGCCAATGTTTTTTTGTGCATAGACAACAACAGCTCTGCGTAGTGTTACTATAGTTTTACGTCTCTGTGAAAAGACAGACTCCTACTCATACCCATTTCTACCTAACCAACAAAATTTCTGTGTTTAATAGAATACTGGACTGATTTTTAGGTACTACCCAAAACATTTCAGAAAGTTAAAGGAATTCAGAGGGGCAACTGCACAACTAAGTACATACACAAAGGGAAGAGAAAGGTATCCATCTTCCTACCAGTAAACACAGCTTTCCATCAGAATGTTGGTAACCAAATTGACTCTGTGCCTTGCTAAAACCTTAAATTTCATTTTTAAAAAAAATGCAGCTTGCTTCTAGTTCCAGGGCTGAACCACCCTTTCTCTTTTTAATGATTTCATCACTCCTTTATAAAAATTGTCTACCTGAAAGGGCAGTTGTGTTCACACAATTGAAAAGCACAAAAAAAAAAGTCATCAGCCTCAAAACAGATTCATCCCCTTTTTGATCCTGACTTATCAACTTGTTTTCTAGTTACTTCACCTGTTATTTACTTTTTTTGTTGACTGTGCCTCCTCTGCAAATGCAAGTGCTTGTAACTTAACAAGACATGTGACATTGAGATCAACAGAGAAAAGAGACACAACTTCTTTGTTAAATGGGAAATAAAGGAATATCCTTTGCCAATTATCAAGTCCTGTGGCTAATACCACAAAAATCTCATGAGAAAATAGGAGCTGTTCACTTGTGTGCTCCCACAAACCTAAAAGCTGGAACAATGCCCTCGGACACACTAAAAAAGTCCAGTTGTGAAGGCACAACATAGGAAGAGAAATTAACTCCTCAACCAGCTCCTTTGCCCAAGAACTTGTTGGACTCTGCTGAGCCAAAGGCATCAGCCTGGACTTGAGGGAACGAGTTCTTTGCCCAATTCTTTATGGCACAGAGACTTCTGAAAGACAGACTCTCTCAAGACCTTGGAACATAATGTAATCTGTGTCCATGAGAAAATGAGCTACATCCAGGCAAAACATCATTGGGAACAAGGATTTCAAGGTCCACTCAGTATGGGAGGTTTTAGGTAAGCATCACATCACTTAGATCAGTTTGCCTTTGCTGCTGCAGGGAGGTATCATGTTTGAATGACTCTGTTAAATAAATCTATGCATTGATCTGTGCTCATTTGGAACTAGTTTCTCCTCTGTTACAGTGATTGGCACTAGCTGCCCATCGCCCTGTCTTTTATATATCAAAATCTGCTTTTGTTAATAAATAATTTGAGTATTCCTTGCTTGTAGCCTGGTAGATTAAAGCTCCCTTAACCAAATTACCTCTTTGATCCATTTGATGACAGTCTCTCAATAGCTTTCTGGCTTCTATCTCTCAAGCCAGAGTTCAGTGATTATCCAGAGAGGCAAAGGCTGCAAACTCTCTAGCAGTTACCATCCTTCATCAGGGGTATTATTGCAGCAGCTCCAGTACCAGTGTGGTGATGGGCTGCTATGCTGGTCATCTTTTATTTATGAGCACATGCATTGCAAAAGTAAGAGGATTAAAGACATAATACAGACAAGGTGTTGATATTCTGACCTTAAAAGAGAATTTCAATCCTTTGTTATATTTTTTAAATTTTATATAAGCTACAGTATTATTTTTTACTTACAGAGGAGAAAACAGAGAGGTTATCTGCTCACAAATGCATCAGTGATTCATTTTAGAAATGAGAACTCAACCCTGCAATCCTTCCTTATGTAAGCAAACCCTTCCGACTCTCACAGCCTGACTGACATTTGGATTATCCACACAAAGATGCATGAAATTAAGAGTTGCAGGATTGACCCCCAAACTGAAAAATTTAAGAAGCAGTCAGGCTATTCCATAGGAATGCATTTCCCCTATTTTTGGTCAATGTGTTATCAAAAACATTACTGCCACCAGGGTTGGGCATTTTTGATTAATTAATTTTAAGTTGATTTATTATTCATGAAGTGTTTTCCTCAGATATTGAGTAGTATCAGGTTATGTGCCTTGACAGGCTGTCTGTGCAGGGCTATTCCTGTTATCACCAGATGAACAATAAAATAAAACATTCATAATTAACATCTGCATAAAATGTGGAGAGTATCTATTTCTTTCTAAGCACTTGGGAATACTGTCAAAACATGTGTTCTAGATGACAAAACATGACAGCAGCATGTCAGAGGGTAGGGTTTTTTGATGGTTTATTTTAACCACATTGCTAAGCTCTGGTTCATTACACTGCATATTATAGAAAATGTAGGTACTTACACACTCTGCCTTTTCCATACAAGATTTCTGGATTATTTACTTACATGTGTCACAGCAAGTGCTGCCAATTTTTGCAATTCTGCCCTAAAATGATTTTAAAAAAAGAAAATTCAAATTTTGGCACAAGCGATACACTTCTGATCTGCTGAAAGAAGATATATTAACCACAGTACTAGGCAAAAAAAGCCCCCAAACATTAATTTCTATATTATACAAAATCATAAATGTACATTAATAATCTTCTCGTTATCAATTTTAAGATTTTGAACTTGTGATGATATTTGCTGGTAGGTAACTGGAAGTAATTGACTTATTAGCAAGTTCAACATCTGAAAATATTGATCTCACCTTCTATTAGGAGCTTTCTAAAATAAAGACATTAAATACAAATAAATTCCTGAAAACCAGGAGGATAAAACCAGTAGCATTCATGTTTCATTCTGTTTAAGAAATATCACATCTGTCAAGTAAGTTTTAAAAGCCATAAAATATATCCAGAATATAATTCTCAGAAATACATGTATATTGTAAATTATTGCAAAAACTATAATGAAAGGCAAAAGGGAGAAATATTTACACTGCAGGGTGATGCCATTGTTGCACTCAACCCCTGAGCTTACATGAAAAAGTTAGGAGGATTTTTAATTAAAAACCCTAAAATTTTGATCTGCAACAAGATGAAAACCACTAATTTTATGGCTGAAATAGTTCTGTTTGGGGGGAATAGAAGAATAAATGCAGTTTGAGAAATTCTGTTCAAAAAGTAAGCTGTTTTTCACTGATTTTCTATCAACATCACTTGAATGAGATAATAACCCAAGCCTGTGATGTAATGCAGCATTCTTTTCTAAATCCTTGTTTATACAACAAAACCACGTATTACAATTTCACAAAGTGAGAAATGCCCTGTAGAAGCTTTATTTTTCCCCACATTATATGTAAATTGTCCATTTGTTTCATGTGTATGAGCAGACTGGTTTGGCCACAAGCTTTACTAAAGATTCCCTACTTCCTGCCATGCCCAATAAAATTGGAGCAGGTGGATATAAACACCTGTAAGATGTGTAAAACCTGACAGATAAGCAATAATAGGGCTCAATGAGCTACAATCACACCTCACTCTGCTCCTCAGTGTCTAATTAACCTCAAATCACAAGAAAGAGGGATGAGTACCTTGTGCAGGGCTTTTTACCCTGCTAAACAACTGTAGTTATGGAAGTTTGATCTTTCTACAGCAGTGTGAAAATTCTTTTCCCTAACCTCATATAATGGCAGAGAAAAAATACCTTAGCATTTCATATGCATATTTCTCAGTTTTTGTCATTGTCCACACAGTTTTGCTCTGGATCCCAAACTGAGAACATTGTTAGAAGAACCACTTGCAAATGTTTGATACTTCAAATATTCAGCTTCATATTCATAACAGAATTAGGGTCAGAAGTCAGCATGGTCCCACAAAAAAAACAGCTTATATTTTTGAACAGAGAAAACCTACATATTTCTGAATTTCAGAGTAAGTTTAAATTCAGTTTAGCCAAGATGCTGGGAGAAGGTTGGGGTTTCCCACCCAGCACACAGAAGGTACCAGAAACATGACAGAGTCCATTAGGAAACCTGGGAACAGGACCTCTTTCACTACTTACTCCTTCAGCCAAGCATCTTCTGGCATCAAATGGAGGACAGCCAGTGATTCTCCTTTCCCAGATAAATTCCCCTCTCTCATTTACTCTGCAGGAGTGACTGTCACAGCCATCCTGAAGGGATGTGTTTGCCTGGAAAGATTGAAGGGCTGTTAGCTTTACACAGAAACAATAGGCAACGGGAAGTTTCCAGGATATTACTTTGATAATGTCTCAATTAAAGTACCATGATGGTGACAGTTATAAAACATAGAAATCTTTGTTTATCAACAAAGTCATTTTCTTCTGTTTAATTCCATGGCCATATTTATCACAGCTCTGCCCAGCTCTGACATTTTTCAGCTCTTAACAGTGAAGAAATTTCTATTAATTAGGAAATTTCTATTATTATTAGGGAAAAACCTTCCTTAAGTGAGAGATTTCGGGGTCTGGCCTATGATTTGTCTTTCAAAGAGACATATATACAATTATGTACCTTTTGGAGGAGTTGGAAACTTCTTTAGAAAACATATATACAACCACATCCCCACACCAAATCATTTCGTTTGGAATAAACCCTTAAGAGCAAGTCCAGCCATTAACTTCCCACTGCCAACCAAGTCCACCAGAAAATCACATCTCTAAGAGCCATATCCACACATTTTAAAATCCTTCCAGGGCTGGTGACTCAACCACTGCCCTGGGCAGCCTGTGCCAAAGCTGGACAATCCTTCCAGTGGAAAAAAAAAAAGTAAGTTATATCAAATCTAAACTTCCTCTGGTGCAACTTAAGGCTGTTTTCTCTTGCCCTGTCCCTTATTCCCTGGGAGCAGAGCCTGACCTCCTCCAGCTTCCCCCTCCTGTCAGGGAATTGTGCAGAGCCAGGAAGTCCCTCCTGAGCTTCCTTTTCTCTAGGCTGAGCTCCTCCCACCTGCTCCTGGTGCTCCAGACCCTTCCTCAGCTTTGTGGCTCTTCCTGTACTCACCCCATCTAAGATTTTTCACAGGAATGGACTAAAAGAAAATTGTAGATGCTGTCTCTGGTGACAGAGGATGGGGTTTAACCAGAAAAATATCCACTACTGTTTAAGAACATATCCTGCACTAAGGCCAGGCTGGATGTGGCTCTGAGCAACATGCTCTGCTGGAAGGTGTCCCTGCCCGTGGCAGGGCATTGAGACAAGATTATCTTTAAGGTTCCTTCCAACCCAGTCTATTCTATGATTCTATGCTGGAGAAGTTTCTCAAAATTCACATTTTAAATTTAACTATTTCACATTTTAAATGAGGGTTTTCATTTCCTCTAAATACCTGTTTGAGGTCATATTCCAGTTAAAGTTCCTTGATAACATTCCTGAATCTAGAATGCACTGGGACATGAAATCACCCATTTTTTCATTTACAAACAAACTTCCCTGACCAATTATTCTGAGATATAAAAATACTGGTAATACCATGTTACCTAATCAAAAAGGAAGAAAAATGCACTTCCCTGGGGTTCAACAGAAGTTGATGATACATTTACTCATTAATAAAATAGAGAGTGCTTAAAACTTACCTGAAGATATTGAACCCTTCCATCTCTCAGCCTGATGCTACATGAAGTTGGCACACATTTTCCACAGCAAGAGCCAGGGATTTCCTGCCTTCTGTAGTTCTGGAAGGTGAAGGACGTTTTTCTGGGTTTATTTTGTTTTAAGCATGCATTCTATATTTATTTTAAAAAGCTTTTTTTTTTCAAAAAAATAAGATTCAGTGGACAAAATGACAGCCAGCAAAATGCTTCTAAGAAAAACCTATGGATTCTACACAGTGCAACATGGAAAAGTAGTTGGAAGTGCTAAAACTGGAGAGAAAAGTGCAAAATATCCAGTAAGCATTAGGCAGGGAAAGGGCAGAATAAGGAAAAAGGAGAGCAAGAAAGAAAAGGGTTATAATGGAGCCCCACAAACAGCATTGAAGGGAAAAACAGTGACAGGAAAAAGAGCATGGGAGAATGATCAGCACTAGGTGGAGAGGCAGAAAGGTATAGAGTGAATAATGGAAAAGAAAAAAAATCAAACCAAGCAGGAAGGAACTGAGCTAACACATGAAGTGTCCCACAGTAACATCCCCAGCTGCTCCAGATAACCAACAGCTGCTTATTATGAGATGAACATTTTTAAGAAAACAAACGCTTTCTGGTTCAGTGAAGGCATGCATGTTATCCATATGTTTTTTTATAGAAAGAGAATTTGGGGAGAGGGAGTTACTATTGCATCATTGGGGGAAAACATTGTTATTTAGGTGAACTTTCCCTACTAGCAAAAATATAAGCACCAAAAGCAGGTCATAAAATGACCCTCCTGAGCAGAGTATGCTGGAGTTGGCTGCACTTCAATTGCCAGTGCTTCTCCTTATAAACTTCAGCATCCAGGAGAAAGCGGGTACTCCCAAGAGAATTGGTACTCTTAACCCATTTGTAATCTTAAATTTTATCCATTAGCAAGAAATTTCTTTTAATCTGGGTATACCATGAAGTCAAAGGATTTGAGACAGGAAACATCCTGTGAATTGTGTGAATCCTATTGGCCTTAGGGGGATGAAGACATTCTGTATCTTATTTGATTTTTTTCCCCTCAAGCTCCACAAATTCATTACAATGGCTAGGAAGGGATATATACTCCTAGACGTGCAACTTCCCTTGGGTAGCTGCATATCTCCCAAACAAAAGTTCACAGTCCTTAATAAGCCCAACTGGAAATGGCCCTTTCTTCAGGGTTTTCTGTCTAGTCTGTACTTTTGGGTCACATGGGGAAAAGAAGCTGGCTGGGTAATGTGTGGGTGGTGAAACAAGCAGGAGAGGAATGTTTTCCCACCCCCACCTTTTTTTTTTTTTAATTTGTGTATTGTATTGATTTCTCTACCATTAATTTCTACAGCTGGCTACTTGCATTAAGCAGTAAGAATGGATGCTCGTGTATCTTTGTGTGAGAACATACACATGCACACATGTCTCTGGCCACAAATTCAATCTGGTGTATCTGTTTGGGTTTTTTTTTAATGGATCTGCCAGGTTATATTTTGAGGAAGATACTCAGCACTGAGCTTATCCATTTATTTTCCCTTCAGAAGCCTATGTCTATAATCAAACCTTACAAAAGGGGTAATATTAGGGTCTAGAACCACAAAAAGTATTCCAGATTGTCCTTTTTGTCAGAGGCTACATCCATACCATCAAATAAAAGGGGTCAAAGCCAGTTGATGGCCTAGTGGACGAGTGGAACACTTAGGAATTATCTGAGCTGCGTTCTCCACATGAAACTCTCTGGCCTCGGGTTGTCCTAACCACTGACCTGTCCCTGGACATCATATGGAAGTCACATCATTTTTTCTACTCACAACAGGCCAGCTGGGACACTGTTGACAATTCTTCAAGAAAAAGAGTTGCAGGAAGTAATTTGAGCCTACAGTCTTCTGTTTTTTTATTGGTAGAGATTACTCTCTACAGAAACTTAACTACATTTCCAGTCCCTTCCAGTTCTACTTCAGGATGGAAGATTGGACTCATCAAAAACTCTGCCCCTCTCTCTTCCAGGGGTTCTATCAGTGTATGTCCCTCCTGGACATCAGCCAGAAATCCCACATGATCATGTTAGAGATGTGGATTTTGGGTGCCAGGGCCACTACTTGCACAGTCCCTGGGCTTGGTTGGGGCCATCGTGCTCCATCCACTATCCAGAGAAAGGATGAAGAAGAGGAAGAGGCATATAAGGTTTTTTTTCTGTGAAACTTAGCTGCTGGTCTGTACTCTTTGGACACAGGGTGATCAAACCAGCCTCTGCACCTCACTTAAGATCTCCTTCTACTCAAGTTATTGGTGCTGAGAGAAAACTACAGAACTGAGCAGAGCTAACCAGGCAATCCTGTCACACTGTTGGTCAGTAGAGTAAAAATTTAAGATATATCCCTCTGGCTTTCTTAGCCAAAGTAATTCCTTGCAGGTGATGGCACTAAAGTGGCAGCAAAGACTTCAAAAACCAGTGGGAACTGATGGGGACAATCACTTCAAATCATCAAAGGCATGGGCTGGGAACCAAACAAATGCTACTGAGCCCAGATTTTAGACAATTTGGAAAAGTCGTAGGAAAGGCCTGAAGCATGGAGATCTGGCTGAGCTGCCAGTCCCTGGAGGGACAAGTAACACTGTAGGAAAGAGGACTCAGCAGCTCCTGTTGCAAATGATTTGCCAAAACTTGTATTGCCCTAAGGGTAAGTAATCTATAAAACAATAAAATGTGCCTGTGGAGCTGAGTATGATGTAAAGTTATCTTTGCTATGCTGAGGATTTAGATCAGATTTGGTACATATCATCTACTTCATGGAAAAAACACAGAGCAAGACTTTTCAGAAGAACCTCAAGAAAGGCCAAGGCTGTACCAGACATGAAGTGGTGGATAGTGAAGAACATGACTCTCATCAGACACACTCCTAAGCAGACCCCCCAGGCTGCTCCCACTCACCGCTGGGCAGGCCTGGCAGTTGAGCTTGGTGCATCTCAGGGTGTATTTACGAGGTGCTGACTGGAAGCAGTCACACGTCGTGCACTGATCCACCATCAGGCGCCTCCCATGCTGAAACATCGGAATCAGTTTGTCAGTTAGTGACCATCTCACCAACAAAACCCAGATAAACAAGTGACTTCAGGTTAAATCTCTTTCATTAAATCTTGCACTGTAATTCTTTCTAGAGAAACAAGAAATCCATGCTGTCAAGTTTCCAGAGACCTTAATTTTTTCATCTCTAATTCCAGAATAAGCAGCATGACGCTGTTTTTCAAGAAAGCTCTTTAGAAGTCCTTAATCTGAGAAATGTCATTGGCATTTCTTTGTTGCTTAAATATCTAGCAAGCAAGAAAGAGATCTTTCAAAGTTATGAGGAAGATTTTTTTATTTTTATTCTGAATACGTGGTTGCCAAGAGTTCATTTTTTGAGTGTAATGAATTTATTTGGCAACAAGTTTTTATTCGAGAGCCATCACAACCCACAGGTTATGGGCAGGCTGCTGAGGAGACTGGGGGTGCCTCAGAGGTTGGAAGCAGACACAGCCAGGACAGGTGACCCCAGCTGACCAAGAGACATTCTAGACCTTATGGCATCATGATCAGAACATACAATGGGGAGAAGAAGGAGCACCATTCTGCTTGTCTGGGAAGGCTGAACTCCTGCCCAGCCATGGCAAGCAGTGAATTAATTCTTTGATTTGCTTGGCTTGCACAGCTTTTACTTTCACTCTCTTTATCCCAACCCAGGACTTCTCTCGCTTTTATCCTTTTCGTTCTCTCCTCTATCCTGCTGGTGGGGAGTGAGCAAGTGGATGCTGGCTGGGGTTACACCACCACAGATGGAGAGCAAATATCTTATGAAAATCCAGATTTCTTGTTTGATCTCAACACTGGAAAGCAGTCAGACACCAGAGTGACAGTTCTAGTGCAGACCACATGACATTCTTTATCAAAGAATGCCTCAGTGGCTCTAGGCTTTAACATCATAAAGAAAGGGTCTACAAAGCCACAATTGATATCACTGATATCAACTGATATTCTTCTAATAGTTCTACCATTCCAATTAAGTACAAAATAGATAAAGTTGAACTCGCATGATAATCACTCTGAGAGGCAGGAACATAGGGATTTACTAGAGATGTGTTGAAATGAAATCTTCAGACAGAAGTGCCTTGAGCTTTTGGGGGAAGGTCTTGCCCTGATCCCAAATTTGCTTAGCATGACAGAACTGAACAAAATAATGGATCAATACAGATTTTTCCCTTTATATAACACACCTATCATGTGCTTTCTTGGCCAGCCTAGAACAAAATGTCAATACCTGCTAACCCAGCGCCACCAAAATAACCTGCATAAAGCTGAGATCACCTTCAAAAATGCCACTCAGTAAAAGCCTGAGAAAACAGATGATAGATATAGATAATCCTTTTAAAATACAGCCACCTGCTTGGAAGCTTGGGTTAAAACCCACAGCATTGTTAAGAATAGCAGAGTAGATGTAATACACCAAATTACTGGAATATAATATTGGTAACCAGATACATGATAAAAATGTAAAGGGATTAAGGATACAGTCAATTACCAGAAATGCAGTAAAAGACTCAAAACTTGGAACTATTCAGAGAATAGTTCCCTTGCTATAAAATGAAACTTGAAGCCCATTCTTATAGGACCCAACATAAAGGGTTTGAAATCCAGGAAGTATAAACTTCTGTGGACACCACATCTTACTTCCTGACCCGGACTCTGGAACCAGTCATCGAAGCAGAGAATAGTACAAAACAAAGCTATAGTGACAACCAGCTGCTCAAAATATTTCAGACATGCAGCTAATTAACTTATAGTAAGTCATTAAATGAAGCTAGTTTGTTTTAGGATTTTTTTTTTAGTATTGCAGAAGCTGAGACATTTTATTTTGAACTTTTCAAAACACAGACACTTCTCATTTTGCCTTCAATGTGACATTTTGTTTCCAAGTTTGGTTATGCTTAATTTGAAATTATTTGTAAATATTTTCAAATGCTGGAAGAAAGAAAACGTACTTGACAGAGCAGGTGAACATTTTGCTGGAGGAGAAAAAAAATTAATTGATCATGGCAGAACAGCACACCACTGGAAACAGCTTTGGTTAGCAATACAGAAATTATATATATGGTATATATAATCCTGTATAAGAGAAGGTGGCAAGAGCTGCTAATTCCTGTCCTGCCTGACATTCCCTACTAATATTGTCTTTATAGAATGCCAACTAGTTCTGACAACATACAATAGAGGAAAGAAGTAGAGGGATCAAAGAGAAAGTCGATTATTCCAGAATTTATCACTTTTAAACCAGTGTTCTGACAAGAAAGCTTTTCTTTTCAGACAAGAATAACAAGAGTTTTTCCGAGGATTTATTTCTATGGGGAAGTCATCTCTACACAGAATGATGGATGTTTGATGGCATGGCTTTAGTTCTAAAAAACTGATCAACTTATGCCTTTGGACAACAAAAAAAAAAAATCCAAACCACAACAAATTGATGGAGAAAGGTTCTCTCTGCCACACCACTAAAATATAAATATAAATGGTGAGTATATTTACTTTTAAATAAATGAAAAAGGAAGACACATGTTGACAAAGCAGGAATGAGTAGGTTAAAGTTAGGTTAAATGACTAAAGAGAACCTGTTTCCCTGGGGGATGGTGAGAATATTTAGAGCTCTTTGACACCAGAGGTGCTGCCAGAATATGGATTTAGGGAAACAATGGACAATTGACAGAGCTCTCCAAAGATAAATTCGGCATAAATGAGATCAGATGCTTAACTCCCATCACTCCCACTATCATGGGCTGGGTTAAATATGTCTTAATCTATCCATTAAATATGCAGTTGCAAAAAAATTCCCTCACAGGGCATATCATCAGGGATCTTGAAAGGGAAAAGAGGTCAAATAGGGAGGAAGCTCAGCTTTCCTGTTCTTGTTAATAGCCAAGGAGGGATACCTCTCTTTCCACACAGGTGGAGGAAGTCTCCATCCTTGCTTTAATCTGCCTTATCCTCTAAGCTGAATATGGGAACATTCTGCTTCCCCAAAGTGGGCAAGGATCACTAGGGAGATTAACCCTCGTAGAGCATTTCCTGTGTGTTTGGCAGTCTGCAAACCATTACAAAATGCAGATTACCACAGTTTTTAAGCACTCTTTTCAAGCATCCTTCAAGATACGCAAACTTTGCTGTCCCCATTTTGCAGAAATGCTCATTGTCATATAGGAAGACTCTGGCAGAGTCAGGAACTGGACATAGATATGCTGAGCCCCCTGGCACTGCCTTTACTCCAAGGTCTTCCTTGCAGACACTCTATCTGGAAAAAAAAGCTGGGGTGTATATTCTGACAAGTGTGTGTATTTCAAAAGCTCATTCATATATTTAAATATCTTGCCATCTCAAAAGGTAAAAGGAGTTTGTGTCTTACCCCAATAACAGTGCCATTCAAAGGACAACCATTCAGGGGTGCTGAAAAAGAACAAAGTATTCCACTTAGCATTACCAATTCCAAGATTTAGTCAATCAATTCAACCTATGCTCTTTTGACTCAGTACAGTTCCAGCCTGAAGAAATTTGTATGCAATTTCACTGTAAAGAGGCATAACTGAGCCTCCTTACATTATACCTTGAAAGGCAACAAATTGTAAGAGCTGTACTTGATGCTGCACAAAAATACCTCTGACTGAGCTCTTTTTGAACAAATACATGGCAGAACATAATAAACTTTTCCCTCCAGTTCAAGCCTCACACTCTCAGAAGATGAACTCCAGTTTTCTGCAACTTAGAGAGCATATATCCTCTCCTCTTCCTACTGCTCCCTCCTCATCCTGTGGTTGCACACACACTTGTCAACTAAACACCACTGTGAGTCTTCCAAGATTGAGGCCAATTACCCAAGTGTTTTGATTTAGACTTCTGAGTCAAGACTATGTTAGGAGTTATAGGATCATAGGCTTGGCTTGGAAGGGACCTTAAAGATCATCCAATCCCAATCCCCTGCCATGAGCAGGGACACCTTCCACTAACCCAGCTTGCTCACAGCCCCATCCAACCTGGCCTGGGACACTTCCAGAGATGGGGCAGCCACAACTTCTCTGGCAACCTCTGCCAGAGCCTCACCACCTTAGGGAAGAATTTCTTTCTAATACCCAATCTAAACCTGCTCTCTGTCAGTGTGAAGCTATTTCCCCTTGTCCTGTCACTCCAGACCCTTGTCAATAGTCTCTCCATCTTTCCTATGGACTCCCTTCAGGCACTGGAAGGCAGAATCCCCCCTCCCCTTTTGCCCATGGGGCTTTGGATGCAGCAGCAGGTGCTTCTGTACTCAGTGTCTGAATTACACAGGAACCCTTGAAAGTGGGGCTCTGCTTCCAAAACACACACTTTTAAAATTGTTGTTGAGAATCAGAAAATCACACCATGAAACAATTCATGCTGGAGTGATCCCGTTTGCCATGCCCCAAATCTTACCACATCTGCAGGAAGGACAACAGTCGATCACTTGGTCACAGCGCAGCTCAGTTCCCTCTGGACAGTCAGGCACATCCATTTGGGAGCAAGAAACATTTTTCTGCTGCACAAAAACCTCATTGTTCACCCGGACACACTCATTGACAATGCAGCGGTTCCAGGGGGATCGCCACTCCGTGCCGACCTGAGGGAAAGTCAAGAATGGACTTTAAACACAAGCAGCTCCTGGATAAAGAGATATTTGTGCCCCTGGATAGAGGGAAGGCCACCCCAGCCAGATGCTGGCTTGCCAAAAGCACATTTACTGCATCAGGAACAGTGTCACTCAACAGTTCTCCACAAACCCTTTCCGTGACAATCAGTTTGCAGAGCATGCTGAGTTTGTACAGAATAAGAATTAGAGGAGTATCCTTCAAAAGGGACAGGTCAAATAACATGTGAAGAAGGAAAAGCACTCCTAACTAGAGTTTAATCTGCATTTATTCCTTGGTGACTGGCTGCGCTGCACTGCAGCTGACCAGCCCCTTTTTCTGCTGCAATCTGCTGCAAATCTGCTCTGCTAAGCCCAAAGGAGGCTTTAGCAAAAGGCTCTAGACCTGAAACACTTGCAAATGTACAACAAAAGACAAGATTCTGTTGATAGTTCTCTTATTACCATCACCCACAGGCCAGACAAAGCGGGAACTTCAAGTGCTGTTTATGGGAACAGACAGGGAACAGCAGCCAGGAGGAAGATGCTGCCACAGTTCAGTACTGGGAGAAGCTCTCACTGCTTTGTAGTTTAATTCCTTCACTGATACAACTCTGAATGCAGTTCAAGAACAGCAAAACTCAAGATTAGATCCCAATCTGCAGTCAAACATTTTTGCTCAGAATGTTTGGAAACACATTCTTCTAGTGGGATAAATGCTTAATTCTTCACTAATGACAGAAGAGTTAGAAGAGGACGTAGCAAGGAAAAGACTGCAGAGTATAATTATTAATGTGTTAGGACCAAAAAAAAAGTTAATGAGAGACAGTGGGACACAAAATAAGCCTTCTGAAGGCTTGTTTGATGAAGCAGAAAAGTATAATGCTCCACATTAAGAAATCCTCATGCTAAAACAAGGAAAAAGGCAGGTTGCAAAACAAAACTTTAACAAGCTTTTCTTTAAGACAGCAGCAGATTGCAATACAAATTAACTGGGATAATTACAAACTATGATAAATAATAAATAAAAATAGCCAGGGAGGCATTATACCCAATGAACATACTTTCAAGCTACCATGGCTGAAATTAGTAATTGTACACAAAATATCCAAACCAGAAAAGGATGGGAGGATTCACTCATGGCAATTGACTGGGTAGGTAACAGGATACCCAAAACATTGTCTCTCAGTGCTGCTTGATGTGTGCTTGAAAAAAAAAAGCTGATATCATCTTCATCTCCTTCCATGGAACACAAAACAATTCCAGGGGGCTTTTGCGAGGAGGTAAAGTGCCCATCCCACTGGTGCCTCACCTCATGCAAAGGAGGATCTTCATCACCACGAGGCCAAAAGTGTAGCTCCTCACAGGCGGTTTTCTGACATCTCCCACAGCACTCCCCTTCTGGCACAATGTACTTGTAGCCCTGGAGGAGGAAAGAAAAGAAAAGGACTTCCTTATCCAGGAAGAGGAGGCAAACAAGAACATCAATCCCAGCATTTTCTTTTCAGATCAATGTTTAATGTTAGCAACCTTTTATGAAAAGGAGAGTTTGAAAAAGGACAGACATAATTATGAGGGGGTTTTAAATAATTTTTTTAAAACCCTTTTATATATATATAAAAGTATATTTTACAAAGGCAAATTAAAGGTAAAAATTGCTCTTGTGGCATCTTGGAGGCTAACCAGCACTTGCAACTGCCCTTCCCATTCCAGAAAACTCAAGGGTAGGATTCAGACTGAGCACATTCAAACATCTGTGTTTAAGCAGAGGGAAGATGCAGGTTGCTCAGACATGTAATCTAGGGACTGGTTTTGACTGATCATTTCATATTTTCATAGAATCATTTACATTAAAAAAACCCTTAAAGGCCAAGTTGAAACATTAACCCAGTACTGTCAAGTCCAACACAAATTAAGGCAACAGTTTACCTGCAAAAGGCATTTGAAAAAAATTCTACAAGATAACAAAATGAAACTACTATGCAACATTAGAGATTATGTATCTGATTAAAGTCTAACGCCTACCTATGGACAACTAAATAAGCAGCATGAAAGTTTAACAGCAGGCCCTCTGTTACTGAAGAAAATTCTTATAAATCCAGCAAAATAGGTCTAAAAATCCCCCAACCCACAGAAACAACAGGAATCCAATTCTCACTTTTAATACATATTAATCTCCTAAAGCAAGCAGCCAAATACTGAAAGAGTGAAATATGTAAGTGCAAGAAAGCAAAAAGCTTCAATCTAATTAGAAATAAAATATTCTATATGGAATAGCCAGGCAGTCTCCAAGGGGCAAAACATAACTCTGATCTCAGCACAGAGTTCAAGGAAAAATGTTCTGTCACATATTATTCACGTGAAAAATGCCTGTAAAAAATAAGCATAATTATATTTTGATCAAACTGAATTACTGAGGGATACCCAACTGCTCCCTCCCTTCATGAACTGTCCCTGATTTGCAATATGAAGCACATTAGCAAACCTTGACAAACAATGGACTTTGATATGGAAGTTTATTTCATACAACAGCATAAAATGTGATGCCAGACATTGACCCCGCTTTGTGAGAAAAGTTGTGCTGTTGAGTATTTGGTTTGACATTACTTTAATCTGCTAAATACATGTCTGAAGCCTCTGAAGTATCAGATGCCACTTTCTGCATGGCAAACTCAAGAGAAGTAAAAATCCAAGAGCTAGTACATGTTATGGGGGTTTTAGGGTTTTTTTTTCTTATTTTTTTTACTTTTTTTGTGTAGCAAGATAAAAAAACCTCCAAGCTGTTTTCATAGAAATCAGATGACACTGTCAAAAATTATACTGCACAACTTTAACACCTGGCAATGAAATTAATAAACAGGAGCAGTGGAGAGTCCAAATATCATAACAGTAATAAAATAGTCATATAAATATCATATAGTAATGATTCATGATTGAAGTATGTATTTGATAGCAATAAAACTTTTAATGCCATCTAATCTGAACTGAAAAATAATTTAAAGGTCAATTTAAACTGGATGACAGCACTGCTGATGTCCTTGATATGTGTATCTACTGAATCAGGAGTAGGTAAAGGAAAAAAAAAACAAAACTGAGCTATCCAGGTAGTCTAACAGCTACAGTTTTGGTTGTACAGCTTTGATAACCATTAAAGGAGCTGAAGAAATTACAAATTCCCATAAAGAACTGGCATCATTTCCACCAAGTCTTTTTATGTGTTTTTAACTGGATTTTTTTGATGCTGCAATGTCAAGGAACTGTAGCTCTGTATTAATGAAACTTTATTGGAATAACAAGTTATTGATAAAGTATTGCTATGAGATGAATCACAGCCCGATACTTTAGACCTAATATTTCATAAAAATTGCCATAATATAGACAAGTCTTTTCTATACATAGAAACTGAAGGGATTGTATTGCAACAAGTAAAAACAGCCACATCTATTTTCATGGCTTTTCCTGCATTTGGCATCCTCAAACTTACACACCAAACTCTGCACTTGCTTTGTTGGTTTTTTCCTAATGGATTAGGGGTTTTTGGTTTGTCCTAGAGAATGATGCAGTATTTAAGATCCACAAGGATCACCAAGTCCAGCTCCTGGCCCTGCACAGAACACCGCAACAATTCCACCATGCCCCATCACTTCTTGAACTCTTCCAGGATTTGGGCCATGACCGTTCCCTGGGGAGCTGTGCCAGTGCCTGACCAGACTCTGGGTGAAGAACCTTTTCCTAATATCTGGCTTAAATCACATTCTTCTACCAACTCTTTTTATCAATTATCTATCTATTCCTGTTTGACCATCTAAGTTAATATAACAAAGTGGCTCACACTTCCTTTGCAGGCTTCCAAAAGTAAACCACAGGGTTTTATAGGATGTAGCAGATGTCTAAGGACAATAAAGGTCCCAGCATGAGGTGTTATTATTGCTACAACAGGCAGAGCTTAGCAACAGACAGAGCTGAAATGGAAACTTCAGAAAGTGAACTTGAGCTAGAACAGACATCTGCAATTGAACTTCAGACATCATGAACACTTATTGTGCAAGTGGTGTAAGTGACAGACACTTCAGGATACAGTTTTTCTTCTATCAAAATGTAAAATAAATTTGTCACTGATTTTCTTGACATCAGGATACAATCCTAAAACAATTACCCTAAAATAAAGTCAATAATGCTCAGACTCAAGCTCTCAGGTTCTGCTCCCAAGATAATCCATTGCTACGATACTTAGTTTTCTAATTTTCTCTGATTACTCTCTAAACAAGGAGGCTTAAAAGGGATCATTGCAGGTCCCCACCAGGGCTCTGCTGGATAATACATTGGTTTATGTGTTACTTACCCGAGAGCAGAACGTGTCACATTCTTTGTCATGACACTCTGTCATCTGAAGTCCTGTAACATCATCCCTCAGACTGCTGCAAGAGCACTCCCTGCATCCATCTTCCCAGGTTTTCCCAGCAGGATAGACTACGTTGTTGTGCACACACACCTATTAAATGCAACAATTCATACATAAAAGAGCACACTGCTGCTGTCAGGGCACACTGCTGGTTCCAAAAGGCTGCATTTTAAGGTCTGAAACCAATCATAAATTCTATGGAATATTATTAATCCCTTAGAAATGCTACAGGTCTTAAAATTGTGGTCAGCCTGTTAAGGAAAGGAAAAATAAGTACAAACAAAGCTACTGTTTTACAGAAAATAAATTGGAGAGTTTTATCTGCAGTCAGTGGAGTTGCTCAGGGTCTCAGTTTCCCTGTAAGTATAATGTGACACAACATTTACGGATAATAAACAGTAAGTCCTCTAGAAGCAGCCTTGGAGACAAAAAACTTCTTCCAGCTAAACCATCTGATCTGAAGGGATCCTACTTGGAGCAAAAAGCTTTCATCCTCTTGTATCATCTGGCCACCACAGCTACCCCTAAAATGCAGAGCCATCCCTTATATTGAACTCCAAATTAGTAAATTTACAGCATGGTATTAAAGAGAGAACATTTATTTTTATAGCTAGAGCAAGTAAGTCTCAGAGACATAAAATTAATTATGCAAAGTCATTAACTACTCAGTAATGGACAATAAAAGTAGATGTCCTGTGCTGCAAGACCAGGTAATACTATGTTCAGGTTTAATGAAAAAGTTACATTGCCCTGCAACCTCTTCCCTAAGCAACTTTATCTTTAAGGTTAACATAATATAACAACTTCATAAAAGGTTGGCAAAATAAGAAAAATATACCCTGGTGAAGCTTTTGCAGAGTCATAATTTGGCAAAATCTTAAAAGTGATTATATACTTCTTAAAAGACACAACACCTTCTCAGACAAAGGTAATCAATGAGCACAAGGAATTTTAGGTCTAAGGTGTACCAAATATGTCAACAAATTAGTATGGGGGATTGGAAGAATATATAGTAATGGTAGTGGTCCCAAAGTATGTATATGTGTTACCTGAAAACAAAAATTACCTCTGAAATTCCTGATGTTTGAGTAACCTTTTAAGTTTCAAATGTTTTTTTATATTATCTCAAAGTTATGAAAAATTGACTGGTTATGTAATAGTGTGTTTCTTTCAGGCACTTGTAAATTAAAAATGCCCTGGCATCACTTTCCATCAGTCTCATTGGGGGTTTATTCATATCTAGCTGGCTGCCTGCTTGCTCTGTGCTACTGTTCCATGTGGAAAAGGCACTCTCATCCATGGAAAAGACATTTCACTTCCCTTACCTGGTCTGGAATGCAGGTGGTTGATATACAGCCACAGTCATTGGTGAGAGACTGGGAGAGATACCCCAGAGGGCAGCTCACTGTGGAGTTCCTACAGTTGCAGGCACACTCATATTTGTCACAGCACTCAGTCTTGACAACGGTCAGCATCCGGTGTGAAGGGCAGGAAAGGCTTGGAGCGGAGCTGCACATTTCCCTGTTGCAGGCTAGCAGGAAAAGGGGGCACCATGTCAAGCTCATGGATTTTCAGAGTGCTGCCAGTGAACAGGACAGTTCTCTGGCAGCAAGGCATTAATCACCACCTCAAACTGTTACAGAAGTGCTTAAAGCCTGAGGAGTAATGCAGATATAAAAGGCTCTGGTTCTGGAACTCAGAAAAGTTTCTACCCTGCCAAAAACATTCTTGTCTCATACGCAAGCAAGAAGATTTATAAAATAAGCATCAGGGTCAGAGAATACATGTCCAAGAGTAAAGTATTTCTCTTGTCCTTAATTTGAAAGTGTACTCCAAGTGCCAGCAATACACTTCTGCCAAGTCTGAGAAATCATTACATGTCCTTTGGCACCAAAATTAAGCCTTTCAGAGGGGGGAAAAATAATGCCTAAAGGAAGTTGTCAGTGTTACCCAAACGCAGTGTCCCAGTGTCACTCCTTGCTAGAAAAATTATCTTACCACATGTATAATTTGGTCTGCATTCTCCAGGGTTGGTTAGGGCAAGCTGCAGGCCAAACTCACAAACAGGGGCAGGAGGCAAATCACAGGAAACCAGGTCACACACTAAGAGCAGAAATTCAGACAGTGGTTAAAACCACGCCTACTTAGTCCTCAAGAAAACACACACGCACACATGCATACCCCCATTAAACTCACACTCAATTGCTGTCTTAAAATATGAAGTACATTAGAGTTCAAGAGGTCAGCGTTTGTTTTCGAAATAGCTCAGAGAAGTGTTCAAGCTCTGGTTATGGGGATTAAGGTTCTAAAGTTATATTTAATGGGCAAACATAGATGATGTAAAAATAAACGCTTGGGGAAAAAAACCATTCTAATGTCATTTAGACCAAAAAAAAATTGCTCCATTCCCTTCCTGATCTACTACGGAAAAAGAAACAAAGTTGGAAGTGAATGGAGACTCATATCCTTAGGAGCTGTTTAGTTTTCCACATGGATGATTGTACAACAATTCAGTGGTATCAAAAATGCAGCACTGAATTAATTTTTTTTTTTAAAGGGGACTGTATACCTTAGAAATATTGGGTAAAAGTACAGACCAAGAAGATTCCAAGAGTTTACAACAACCTACCACACTCATACTCAGGGCAGCACTGGCCAGGGCCCCTGCGCAGGTGAGCAACTTCACATGGACCACACTGGACAGCTGGAGAAAACATCCATAAAACAAGTTTAGATAAAAACTAGGAAGCCAGGAAACAGAGCATCAGTTCAAGTCCAATCACAGAACTAAATTTGAATAATATTAATTAATAATATTGAATTTACGTTGGACAGCTGGGCAGGGTCGGAATGTGCAGTTTATCCTCTTGTTATCAAGACACGTGCAGATCTTGCAGGGCTCATTCTCGGGAATCCATGTTTCCATGTGCTGAAGGAAAAAAAAAACAACAGAGTGTTACATAGAAATCCCATGCTCTGGTATGATGGGATGGGAGGATGGGAGTGGGTGAGGATAAGTAACATTAACCTGGAAAATAAGAAGATTTATGAAGATTTATCTGTGAAGGGTTGGTTGCTCTATTAACAGTAAAAAACTAAGGGGACACATAATTCTGCAATGACTGTCATGTGCCAATTTAGCAAAAGACGTAAAGAATGCATAGATGGGATGAGGAATTACTATCACTTTAAGCATCAAAAATAATCGGTATAAATGCAATTGCAGGCTATTGTGAGCAACAGTGGATTGGTCCTACTATATACCATGATTGCATGTTCAGTGGTATCGAGGAAAACAACATTATTTTGTGAAATACAGAGAACTGTCTGCTTTCCCTAACAAGTAAAACAGAGAAGAATTTCCTATGCACATAAAAATATGCACTATTTATTTCTCTGTGTTGCATTTCCCTAATTCTTCTACACAGAGAAATAAATAGCGCATATTTTTATATTAGGAGTATTTGGAGTGTCTTCACTTGACTCTGCAGTGAACTGAAGACTGGAAAAGCACCAGTCTTATCACCTCTTACACCAAACCATCACTGTGGTGACTACCTGGGGGTAATGAGCATATTCCGAAACCACCAGTAAAGAGAATAATTTTTCAATCACTGCTCCTTCTCATGAGAGTGGAAATCATTGATATTAAAGCTTCAATCAAAGTTACCCACACAGAACTATGCACATTTAACATCCACATGAATAGGGAGGTAAGAGAGGAAGGATGCATTATCAGACATTTTAATTTGCACAACCAATCCAGGTTCTGGGTGAGAACATGTAGTGCAGGTCAGGATGCCACAAAAAAATGCTTTCATCTGGAAAACTCTGGAGCATGGTTTAAAATGAACACTCTACTGAGCCCATTAGAGATAGGAAGAAAAAAAAAAAAAAGGACAAATCTGAGCATACTGCACCTATACTCACAGATAGTTACATGTTTTAAGCCACTCTGTGTGAGTGTTAGGTCTAAAATCCCATAAGCCCAAACACAATCAAGGGTAGAAAAGAACAGAGGAAAGAACACCAGAAGAAAAGGAGTTTAAGGAAATCCTGACCCAAGTACCTATTATATTGTTCACAAATCTAAGCCTGCAATGATGGAAAGGCAAAACAGGTACATGAGCTGATCCTTCCCAAAAATCTCATTAAGGATCTAAAGCCCATAAAACACTGCAATTCAAGTCCTTTCTCCTTCAAATCCTATAACAAAAATGTGGATTGAAGAGGACTGGGTGATGCATGTGCAAACTCCAAGAGCTGCAGAGCTGGGAGAGAAGAGGAACCACCCCTGCTACCTGGAACAGGGGACACGCCCACTGTGTGGTGCTGGAATCAACAGTGTCTTTCACTGCACGCTGGTACCCAGCATCCACAGCTTTTTCCCAATCCCATACTCCCACAGAGAGGGCTGCCTTATCTAAGCAAAGTGGATTTCCAGTAAAACCAAAATTCCTTTATTTCATCGAAGGAATAATTCTCCTCAAAAAAATTTAAAAAAAAATATATATAGACAAACCACCACTTGACAAAAAGTTGACTTGGTCTCACCACTCCCCACCAACCACTGGAAATATTTAATACACAAATTGGAAAGGACCCACAAGGACTATCAAGTCCAGCTCCTGGCCCTGCACAGACACCCCAACAATGTCACCCTGTGCCTGGAGCGTTGTCCAAACGCTCCCGGAGCTCTGGGAGCCTTGGGGCTGTGACCATTCCCTGGGGAGCCTGTTCAGTGCCCCAGCACCCTCTGGGGGAAGAACCTTTTTTAATATCCAGCCTAAACCTCCTCTGACACAGCTCCAGCCGTGCCCTGGGTCTTGTTCCTGGTCACACAGAGAAGAGTTTGATGCCTGTCTCTCCACTGCCCCTCATAAGGATTTCAGTGAGCTTTCCAAAGACAATACAAGTCATTTTAAGTAAAGGATTTATGATTAAGTTGTCATTACTCATAAAAGTGTGCTGAATGGAGATGTTTATCTTGGTAAATATTCACTTATGCTATCACTCTTCCTCTCTTTCCTCTAGACACCCCTCCACATGGAATTGTCATGCCTTGTACAGTCCCATCTGTGATCTTTATATCCAGTCCCAGCAATTTCACACTAGGGGAGCTAAATGGGGCTGACAGCCAGCAGATTAGGAGGAACTGAGCTAGAAAATAAAATATCCAAAGGGAAAACAGATTTACTTTCAAAGCTGTGAGCTCAAACCACTGCCAGAGGTTGCTGTGCATGTAGTTACCTGGTGGTGTGTGCCATCCTCACTGACACACTGAGTGCAGACTTCTTCACTAACACAGCTGTCACCAAAAATCACCTTTCCCTCTGGGCAGAAGCAGCCTTCAGTGGGATAATCCTTGCAGACACTGACTTTGGTATTATTATCACAGCTCTTCACACAGGCTGTATGGCAGTGGTTGTACACCAGATGTGGGGCACATTTCATTGCTGAGAAAGACAGAGAAGAAAACACCACCTTTATTTAAGAGATCTAAAGAAATTAAAATCAATCTTTCCTGTCTAGCTTTCTTCAGAATTCTTTCAATTTTAGAAAGCCATCACCCAAAGAATGGATCTGATCCCTTGTGGCACAAATCAGCAAACTACATTTTCAGGCCACATGAATCAGCAGCAACATATGACTCACCAATCCATTGGTTTGGGTAAGTGTTCACTTGTCAAATTTTGTTTCCAACACTGGGCCACAGACAAGAATTTAGAACCTTATGCATACAGTAACAGTTGATGGTTAAGAGATAGCCAAGACAGAGTAAAGCATTGAAGAAAGATTTATCTTTTTTTTTTTTTTTAATTGTTAGGCTGCAGTGTTCTCACACAACTAAAGAAAGCTAACAAACAGAACATTTTGGTACTTCAAAACTGAAGCTGCTGGATTTCTGCATCTTTTTAACTGAATTGTCTTATTAACAATTAATTGAATCAAGTAAAATTGCATAGCCCTGTAAGCCAACAAAGTTTTTACTGATGTGTTCACAAACCTGAGGATATTGTCTCTAAAAGGAAACACAAAATTAGGGCTACTATTCAAAAAACCTATGGACACAGCTTCCATACTGTGTATTCCCTTAAGTCTATTTTTCTCTACAGTTTCAATTAGAAAAAGTGTTTCTTATTCCCAGCCTGTGACTGCTGTGAGGTTTTTAAAACTTTGTTTCAGTCCCCTGATGAAAAACATTGAGAGAAAACCTGAGCTCCCAAACAAACAAGAAAACATTCATCAGCTAAACTGTCTACAGATACTCTTCTAGCAGCCAATGGTGACAGAAAAAAACGTTTTTAGCCTTAACCCTTTCCATGTTAAAGCAAATTATTTAATATAATCACAAAATGGCTTGGTCTTGACCTTAAAGACGATCTTGTTGCAACCCCCTGCTGTGAGCAGAGACACCTTCCACTAGCCCAGGTTGCTCAGAGCCTCATCCAGCTTGGCCTGGAACACTGCCAGGAACAGGGCAGCCACAGCTGCTCTGGGTAACTTGTGTCAGGGCCTCTCCACCCTCACAGGGAAGAATTTCTCCTGAATATCCAACCTAAACCTCCTCTCTGTCAGTGTGAAGCCATTGCCCCTTGTCCTGTCACTCCAGACCTTGTCAAGAGTCTCTCTCCATCTCTCCTTTGGGCTCCCTTCAGGCACTGCAAGGCTACAAGGAGGTCACCCCAAAGCCTTCTCTCTTCCAGGCTGAATGTATCTGAATTCCAGAGAGTATATTCACTCACCCAGAAAGAGCAGTCAGGAAGTATTTGTACTGCTTGGAATGTCCCAACATGGAATGACAAAACCTGAAGTAAAATTCTACAAGAATGACAGGGATTCAGTGGACTGGGAAGAGGGAAGCAAGGTAATCCAGAACTGTGCTACTGTTATTATAGTGGTAGCGTGATTATTAAGCTGTAGTATCTATTTAATCATTAATGCAACTTGGATATATCAAATGTTGACAATTTAAATTTTTGTCAGTGGCACACAGATAACTGTGGAAGAAGGACAATGATGATATTTTTAGGACATTTAAGACTTTTATGCAATTAGTGTTAAAATGAGCAACTCTTTGTCTATCCTTGTACAGGCCATGTAACCAGATAGGAATTTGAAAACTGCACTGAGTTATTAAGGCAATCTGCTGACATCCAGCTTTGGACATTACAATTTGAAAGGTCTGGCTGAGGCACCGAATTTGGAAAATGGCTGGCAATGTTCTCCCTCTGCTTTCTAGGACTATACTCCAAACAGACTGTGTTCAGTAACCTATGATCTTGGAAAGATATTTCAAACATTAAGTGGAGGCTTAGACCAAATTCACACAGACATTCTTGACTTCCTATGCCATCATTCCTCCAGTCTGAGTTTAAAACATGAAAAAAAGCATTTGTTTTACACTTCTTTTTTGTATCATGCCTTTAGGATGCTGGTTCTCCAGTTCTGAAGTGAAAAGTATCCAGGGAAAGAAGACAAAGCAATAATAAACAACTCAACTAGAAAGGCAGGAGGTGAGAAAATTAACTGTGACATCGAGACACTCTCTGAGGAGGTAGCTGGGAAAGAAAATGCCTACACACATCCGCATCTAAGGCACTTGACTAAACCAGACATGCTGAGGGACTATCTGAATGTCTGCAACCAACAATGCAGAAAGGTTAACAGGAGAAAGTGGAAAATAAGCCACCTCAAGAGTTATTTACTTGTACTTAATGATACCTTGCATTTTTGGCAGATCATTAGGTATGCCTCCTAACAGCAACAAAAAAAGAAAAAAGAAAAAAAAAAAACAGGAAAAGAAAGCATAACTACTTGTCTGTGAGAATTTAGGAGAGAAGGCATATAAAGTCTAAGTTTGGCTCTAGCATGGGTGTCTTGTTTGCCATGCTTGGGTTCTGGAAATATGCAATACTCACATCCTGCTACACAGCACAAACTTTTCACCTCCAAAATACAAACAAAACCCAGGCAGAAGGAGAACCAGATTTGCAAAGCAAATTACAGCTGGTTCAGTCACCCTAGCTGGCATGTCCTGGCAAGAAATGACACCGCAAAGAGAGGCTATTTCCCAAAAAGAAATGGGGAAAACCCTGTAGCAGAAACTTAAAATCATACTAGCTCTTCCACCACATTCTCCAAAGTTTCAGCTTTGATGGAAACAGAAGGATTTTGGGAAACTGTTACACAGAAAAGTATTATTTTGTGCCATGTATGATAGTGACAGGCTGGGAAGCAGTTCCACTAGTCCACATTACAAGTTTTTCTGTCCACCTCAGACCATCCAAAGTCTGTAGCAAAGCAATGATATCTGCTGCTAAAAGAGCCTAGCAGACTCAGCCCAAACCTGGTGCCACAAATGTTTGGTGGCTGCAGAGCCAGGTACTGTCACATAGCTGTGGTTATCTGTTCACAGTTTATTTCTCCCTATCCTGGAATTTTATCAGTTAGCAGTTTACCAAGAAACACTTCTTTCATAACATTCAGCTTAGTGGGTGACCAACCAGTTACAAGATCAGCAATACCACTTGTACAATAAACTTGATCTGGAACATTCAAAAAATTAATATTACACTGATGAGACGTCCCAAAGCAGGGCAATTTCTGTATCAGTTTAGCGCAGAGAAACTCTTACGGCAAATCTCAGGTGTTCTCCAGTCTACACAGACGCCATACTCCCTGCAGATGTGAGCATAGGAAGTGATCATCTCACAGGCCTCCTCCTCATAGCAGCTGCTCTCCATGCAGGCCTCGTAGAAGATGTTGGGGGTGATGATCCTGTGGCACTCTGCAAAGTGGTCTGAGAGCAGCAAGTGGCAGTGGCCAGGCGCACGCTCGGAGCACTTGTCTTCCCTCCGGCTGTCGCAGACCTTGCCCGGCTCTGCCACCGTCCAGTCCTGGATAAACACGCTGCTGTCAGCAGTGGCAGAGCCGTTGCGCAGCGTGAAGTCATTGACATGGTTCTGGTCACACAGCCCTGGCAGGGTGAGTAAGGGGAAAAGAAAAATCTCTGAATAATCAGCTCTAAAATAAACCAAAAAAAAAAAAAAAAAAAAAAAAAAACAGGGATGGGGCAGATGACACTGGTTGGGGTGGCTCGAGGAATTAATGGTATTCCTTATAGCTGTTGTCAACAGAGGTCTAAACACCCTGGGTCTTGTTTCTCATTTTCTCACTAAAGGAGGTCCAGGTCATGCCACAAAGGTACAATCTCTGTATAAATTACACCACTGAGGATGCCGTAGAATTAACTCACTGAGGTAGCAGTTGCCTTCTCAAATTTTTCACCTTCATTGCAAGCACTGGTCAGATTTCTCACAGAAGTGAATTTGTAAGAATCTAAACCCATATCCTAAAAGAGGCACAAAACTCCGTGAAAAGATAACTTGAAGCAAGAAAAAACAGAAAACTGTGTCTGCTGTTCTTTCTAAAGTATTCCTGGGCATCAGTGAGCTATTACATTGGGGATGAGAGTAGAAAAACTTCCACAGATATCCAATACTCCCCCAAAAGTGTGGGACCAGTTCACCCAGAGAGTGTACAGACTTGGAGATTCACAAATTGCAATAAATAAATAGAAGTTCAAGCCCAAATAGGAAGCTGTTAAAAGTAATGACTTTCAAACTTACCACAAAGCCCTTTTGTTCCCGAAGAGAAGCTCTTTGAATTAAGTCTAAGAATAAATTCATTGTTTCTTGGAGTAAATGTGAGATTATGTCCAAGAAGAGAGAACTTGATTTCATGCATTATTTCTCCATAGGCAGTTATTTCAAACAAGCTGCTGGAATAGGGGATAGGAACCCTTTCACCATTAACAGTCACCTGTTTGAAAAAAAAGGTGAGGTGGTCATGTCAGTTTTGGCAAGCAGTTACAAATCAACCCAATTTTACAGTTGAAGCACATTTTGACTTGACAAATACCTGACGATCTAACTGAATCTGGACATAAACAATTTTGCCAGCTGAAGGTTTCTACTGAGTCTTAAAACATACAGAAATACTTGACTTCATCCTGTGAATTACATGAACAACTCTTCCAACATTTTCCTGTATAAGCACACTCTTTGAGCACCACATGATTACAGACTAACAACTTGTAATGCTACAAGGGCATTACAAGGTTCAAATGATGTCTCAGTAGAAATCAAGGCTGTCCAGCACCATGCAGAACTCGATGTAAGTGTTTTGGTCCACTCTGTTTTGCTGCATGAGTCAGAAGAGATCATTTTGGCAAGTTGGCCAACACCTGTATGTCTGAGCAGCCAGAGGCTGAAAAATGGGTTGAGTTTGAATATTCTCTGCCTATGAAACAGATGTAATGCATACTAAGCTACCCCTTCTTCTAATGCTGAGGTTCAGTTGCACACAAGGTGAGAAGCAACTCCCTATAGACCTTCAGCTGGCCAGTCAGGCACAGCTCTGTGAGGGACAGAGAACTCTCCCATGGAACAAACATAGCGTGAGGGACCAAAAGAGGGGAATCAGAGTGCAGTATGTCCTGCCTGTAATCCTTCTGCCTTTCTGGCAGAAGCATCAGGGACACATTGCCAAATCCCATGTTCTTGACATTGGCACACCAACACAACAGGGAGAACAAAAGGAGAAACATGTCTAGCTCACTATGCAAACACTGATTGTATCATGAAATGGAGAAGAGATGTTAAAAATAGGCTGAAACTGGATCAAGAGACAAAATTTGTCCCCATAACCTGAATTCTGCAGCATGAACAGACAATACGCAGATGAATTCATGGTGTGTGCTTACTGTCATATCACTGAAGAGCTGCACTGCCACACCACGATGCTTCACTTCAATGGAGTCCATACAGTTCATCCTGGGTGCTGCTCTGCAGGGCCCTTCATGGAGCAGGACTTCAACATCATGGTGCAAGTCTTGAAATAAGGTGTAGGAGCAGTTGCCAGTCAGCTTAAAATTCAGCCCATCAAAAGTGACGATATGTTGAGATGAACTTCCTATACAGACACCTGAAAATAAAGAGCAATAACAACAAAAAAAAACATGTAGAAACATTTTAAATTTTACTTCTTTTTCACAGCTGTTGTGGTCATGGGGAACCAACTAATTGGGAAAGAGAAGAAATAACAAATTGCAAATGGTACAGCTAACATTGACAAGAAACTTTGGTAAATACTTCATCACACATCTCCACTATTTTTTTTTTAATATCTTTGTCTGGGAACAATAAGTATTATAAAAGATTTGGATAAACTTGTAAAAAATCCCTTTGCCTAAAACTTATTCACATTCAGTATGATTTAGTAATAGATTTTATGTAAAAAATAAACAGGCAAAATCCCTTTACTGTTTGTAGAAAGACTAACACGCTGTTTAACCTTTGCATTGCATGATATTCTGTACAGTGTTACATTTGATTCCAAATAACACTATTTTACCCTCATCGACATGTCACAAGTTGATACCCAGGGGCTTTGTTTTTCAGACAGGAAACAGGAAAACTGCAGAGAAATAATATGCACAGGATAAACCAATGGCCAGCTGATAGCTCAGTGTCCTGGCCATTGGGTTATAAACACTTTCTTGTCTTCAAAAACTGGAAAACAAGGAAGATTATAATCCCAGAAGAACCAAAACAAAACCTGATGCTTCTGGCTAGTATATTTTCAAATCTCTTGCTTAAAGGATAATAAGGACAATAAAATCAATGCCAGCAAAACATGTAAGGGGGAAAATTACCATTGTTAATAATTCAGTACTTTGATTCTAGCTGAGAATAATCTTTTTCCTATTCAGTGACCTTCAAATTTAATTTCCCAGGAAAAGGAGGGAGGGAGGGAGGGAGGGAGGGAGGGAGGGAGGGAGGGAGGGAGGGAGGGAGGGAGGGAGGGAGGGAGGGAGGGAGGGAGGGAGGGAGGGAGGGAGGGAGGGAGGGAGGGAGGGAGGGAGGGAGGGAGGGAGGGAGGGAGGGAGGGAGGGAGGGAGGGAGGGAGGGAGGGAGGGAGGGAGGGAGGCAGGCCCTTGGAGCACTGGAGCATCTTCAGATATTTTATCGTAAATGCTTATAAAGTTCATATATAAATAACAAAGAAATGAGTTAGCAATAAAACCACATTTCTTAATCTTTACTTATTCATGAACATTAAAAAAAATTAAGGATACTGGGAATCCTTTTAAATTTCTCATAGGTTTCTGTAGCACAAAATGCACTAATGTGAGCCATTTCAAAGTAGTCTAAGAACACACAACAGCCATGAATCACACTGTAAATCATGCTGCTGTAAAACTGATAAGTTCAGCAAGCAAGCACCTTTGCAATGTAACTCCTGAACTATCTTCAGAACTCAGATGACCTAAGAACACTTTTTCAAGGACTTCCTCTTTGCAGAAGCATTTGTCACATCATCCACACTGTCAAGCCATGGCTGGAAATTGTGTTTTAGCTCTCTAAATGAGTGAATCATGAGTCAATTTAGCAGCATTTTCATGGGTGCCAGACCAGCCTCCTTCCATAAGGAGAGGTGCTGTCTCACACTGAGCTCCTACTCAGCACCTCCTTTGCTATGCCCATCTCTGCTTTTCTGATTGCTGAGAGTTTTGTTTCACATAGCATCAGAATCAACCTCTCCAGCTGCTACAGATGTTGCTTTAGTTGGCACAGAATCACCGTGGTTGCAGTCATTAAAAGAGGACTTGACCCATGGGAGTTTTTAATCAGCTTGGGGTGAGGGGGATTACATGTTCCCTCCTCCTGCAAAATGAAAACTACCTACTTTTCCCTCACAAAGTAGACAACCTCAGGAAAAAAAAAATGGAGTACCATGGCTCATTAAATTCATAAAGAGATAAACAGTTCTTAGCTTATCTTAACTCAAGTGACCTATAGGGCTTTTCCTGATAATCCGCTAACAGCATGAAAAGTTATTTTCATTTACTCCTTTCAGAGGATTTCTTATGAAGGTATGTCTTGCATGCCAAAAGTAATGCCCTTGTGTTGCTAGCTATGTGTTTAGGATCAAGAAATTTAATAAAGATGCACTTCTTAAGGGTAGGTATCACTAAGACTATCTTTTAAACATCTTCAGATGGATAGTTGTAAGTATTTTAGATATTTCTACTTTTTCAAAATCCTTGTAGCAAACCAGAAATGTTAGATTTAAAGTGTTAAGCATTTAGATCATCAAATACACTTTTAGGAAATGCTAAAACAATGGGTGTAAAAAAATGTTGTATGTCTAAGAGTTCAGGGATCAAAATCCAGCTATGAGCTTTGGTATTTCAAGCAGTGTCTGGAAGAAATTGTTCTTAAATCAGCCAGCTCAGCAGAGGACATTTTAAGTTGAGATTATATGTTGCGAAGAGGTGTATATATATAGGGTTCTGATCTACTTCTAAGAAGTAAGCATATGAATTTAGATTTAAACCCACTCTTGTTTTAATAAATACATCACCAGCCTCAGGGCTGCATCCCTCTAACCCTGTAAATGTGAGTGAATGCACTTAATTCCTGTTCCTGCCATCCTAGCCCAGGCAACAATCACTCAGCATTCAGCCTTTCTGCTCAGACACTCCGTGTGAGGTTATCTGGCAGCAGGGAGACTTTCAGGTTGATGTCTTTGTACTAGACCTTCTTGATTGAGGGCAGGCCAAACCCTTAAGCCCTGAGATGGACCAAGAATCCATTGCTTGCTTACAGCTTGCCAAAGTAAATTCCTGGTTTCTCCCATACATCTTCCTTCCCAGCTCACACAGCTTTGGAAATGGAGTGTGAGATTCCCTGATAAAACACTGTCAACTCTGCTAATGCAAAAAAATCAGTGGCCCTGAACCTGCAAGTAGCATTAGGCATCAGTTAGGCTCTTACACCCCTAATTATTTGCTTAAATGGCTGTATAACAATTAAACAGCAATTTCCCCACCCTGGTCACCTTTGAAGTGGCTGAGAAGCTCCACTCAGCATTACATTTGTGGTCAAACATTTCAGGTGATAGGGAGGGAGAAGCATCCATGGACATATACTCACATGGGCACATCCATCGGCAGCCGCAAGTTTCCTCCACCTTAACAGCAGGAAGGCTGCTGTGACACACAGGTTTTGGCATCCTCTCACAGTTGATGTGATGGCTCTCCAGAACTGTGTAATCTCCTGGGAAGCAGGTCACAGTGTGGCACTGGTCTGGTAATGTCCACTTATCACCAGGCTAGAGAGGGAAACACAGATATTCAACAATTGAAACCAAAAATGCAAAATTTGGCCGATGTCATGGAACTACAGCCAGAAAGTGAAGTGACCCTGACAGCAGTGCTACTCACATTAGCCTTGGAAAAATAAATAATGGAATGTGCTGTATTAAAGACTTCATGAGGATGAGAAAGTTTAAATTAGAAACACTAATAAGCAGGCTGCAATTCCAAGCTAGAGATAACAGTCTACAATAGGAGACTTTTTGTTCCAACCACCTATAGTTAGAGTTTGGCCATCCTACAACATACATGGAGAGCAGAGTAACAAAGAATTCCCCTCAGCTTTACTTTAAATTTCAAATCCTTTACTTTTCATAAGCCACAGATGGTCAGAGCACAGCAGGAATTTCTATTTGTTCCAGACTAGGAAAGTGTGGAATATTGTAGTTATTTTGTCAACAACTCTGAAACTTTAAAACAGCTCCTTTCTTCCCAAAGGGAAATTGTTCCTATACCAGATCAGTGTTATTACATGTACATAGTGGATTTCTAGATCTAAATAATTAAATGTAAAATATTTTCTATTTTCTAAAGGAAAGTCTGGATTTTAAGGCACCAGGATTATGTACTAATAAATGACAGAGAAATAGATGTGCAGTGTCTCAAGATTCCTATCTGCAGAAAGCTAAGCTCTCTGGCCCCAGTCCTACAGAGCTCTAAAGTCCATAAGTAGGCTGAATGAGTTTTGAAACGGTGTTCATCCCTGAAGTGGGCATTCCCAGGAATACCCCCAAATGTGGGAAACAGCATTTCTCGGAGTTCTCTCCACAGAGGTAAGTCCAGAAACACCAGTACCAGTGAATGGGTGCTTCTGTTAGCTGGGTAACATTCCTTGATATTCGCAATCAGAAGTGTGGGGAAGAAAAGAGAATTGATACTGGGTATGGACATCTCCCATCCTGTCCTTCACAGTTTAACCATCATTTCCATAGAAGAGAAGAAAAAAGAGATAAAAATACCTAAGTAACAACATCATTCACAGATAATTCTTGTAATTATAGAAGTATTTTTCTGTATCTCTGAGCTACTGGATGCCATCAAGGCTAAATGAGAACTGCCAGATTTGCGGCCACAAAAAATTACATATTAAATACAGGTTAATTTACTGGACTTGTTTTATATGTTTCAGGACTTTGAGAAGGAAACTAAAGAAGGAAAACTTTGAGAAGGAAACTTTCTTCAGGTTTGTGAGCTAGAGAAGGCTGTGAAAAAGTAATAAGAGGAGTTTTAAGGACAGCAAAAGTTTTTCTATAGGAAGAGATAGAATGGTTTTTAATTACACTTGTCTCTCCTTCCACCTGGAAGGGTAGATATATAGCTGTGCAAATCTGGCTTCCATACATATTTAATTGGTTTTATTCACTCTTTAATAGGACATTTATTAGAAAACATCTAAGAGCTGGACAAGAAAAGCAAAGCACAAGATCTTAAAAAAAAAAAAAAAAAAGTTGAGGGATAAAAAAACTCCAAGAATCCTAGTGTAGAGAAAAACACAGGGACCCTGAAGACAAAGAGAGCTTAAATCCCAATTGATATGAAACTGTAGGAGCAAAAGCAGGACAGAAAGGAAAGCAAAATCAGGGTTTTTAAGCTGTGAAGGATAAGTCTGCCAGAACACTGCAGGAAGCCTCAGACTTCCTCTCTGAGGGAGCTCTGAACCTACAGACCTGGACATGCACACTCTGTGTCTTGCTGTGCATCTGCAGGAGAGAGACCTGCGCATCTCAGCAGCTCCCTTGGGTGTTTTCTCTTAGTTTAGATGAGGTTATTTGTTTGTTTGTCTCTTCTTTAAGCCAAGAGCTGAACAATACTAGAAAAGTCATGGTAATAGCTCAGGAACATAGGGTTTGCCACCTTAAACAGCCCAGAAATGCAAACTGCACTACAGATCACTTCATGAGAAAATGTAACTATCATAAGACAAAAACCTACACTTCTTTACCACCTTTATACCTGCTTCTAAATTTCAAAACAAGACTAACAATGAAAATTAACTATGTATAGAAAATAAAACAAAACCAAAACCTAATTTATCGTAATTGTCCTGATATTCTGCCAACTGTCCAATTAAAACATTACACATACACGTGGTTCTTTACACGGCTTGTGTTTGGCACTTCTGCAACCCCTTGCCACTGGACCTGATGAGTACTAAAGACTTCCAAGGATTCAAAGAACAGCTGAACAAACTCACAGAGGACAAAACTATCAAGCATTAGCAAATACAAAAAGGTGTTACTTGCAGCTCAGGGTGTCCCTGAGTAACAAATTGTTTATGGCTAGGATAGTTCAGGGAATTTTTATACATATTTATTAACATTGCTTCCCTGACTCCTATTTTTGGCCACACAATAGAGGGGGTTGGATGGATTTTTGGCCTGATTCAGCACATTTGATCTGCTACTAACAATGACCTTAATCAAGAATATTCCTTCTACAGTCACTTCCAGGGTAGGGGTAATAACAAAACAAAACATGAAAAAGTAACAAATCGTAATATTCCCAACACTGATAGGATTTAGGCAGAGATTTTTGATCCTGAGAACTCAGATTTCCTTGCAAACAGCAGTAGATCAGTTCCCACAATCTCCAGGTGCATGACAGACATCCCAGTTGGGGAGCTGAGCCTTCTGCAAGAATTCTCTGAGCAACACCTGAAAGATTATGAAGCTGATGTAAAAGCCTGTGTTTTCTGAATCGGGGAAGGAAGAGCCTTGATTCTTCCTTCCTGTGGATTTGCGGGCTGTGCTGGAAGAGGGGAACAGAAGAGTGGCACCTTAGAGCCAGTGAGGCACAGCAGAGGATGCTGCACCACAGAGGCAGGAACTTCCACAGTGGCCTGTAGGCTCCATGGGATGCTCCAGAAGGCTGTGGCCTCACAGTCCCTTCCAACACCTATTTTTCCTGGCTGACAGAAGAGGCAACTTAAAATCCCCCTAAAGGCTGCCATTTGAAAGTGTGGCTCATTTTTATATGGAATAGAGCCCAGTCTGTTTCCTTCTAAAAGCATTTCAGGCAGAAAAGAAATTGTGCTTTAAGTTTATCACCCCCAAAAATGCAACCTGACATGTCTGAAATTCAAGTTTAGCCTTCCCAGCACTTAACTACACATACCCGTGTCTGCTTCTAGGAGCCCAGAGGTCTGGTCACATTCAGTTCAAACAAAATCTGATTTTTTTTTTTATTTTTTTTTTGTCTTAATAAAGAAGTTTTTCAAGTTTAGTTTTTGTTTGTTGGGGTTTTTTTCTTAATTAGGCCAGTTTTGATATATTTTCTGTGCTTAGGTAATTCATATTCACTTATTAGCCACACCCTTCCTTCACAGTCATGTCTTCACAAGGGAAAAACCAAAGGAATATTTTTTTATGTACTGGTAATTCAAGATGAATCCTAGAGTAGAATTCATAACTGATCCCTACTAGAAAACATGGTACAAGCTTATGCTAATATTTTTAATGCATGTAGTAGGATATACTCTGAAAAACCTTGGCATTTCACCTGAGATGAAGAATCTGAACCATTTACAGCATCTGGAACACCAGCTTCTTAGAGTGGGATCATTTTTGAGAGCTCAGACAAGCTTACTTACATTCTGAGCATTTTTTCAGGATTAATGAGAACTTTCGCACAAACAAACTCCAAGAAATTTGATTTCTTTGCTAAAGAGATGATTGTACCTAGAGACTATCACACAATAATTATCTTCCTGTAAAACTGCCACAGGGACAAGGTATTTGTAATTTCAGCAGAAGGACAGTGGCTGGACAATGAGCTTGCCCCTGCACATGCTCCTTTATTTGGCCATGTGTAGGTGTCCCAGAAGTCCTCTCACCAAGAGACGGAAATGCATTTTTTTGCTGTCAGGGAAGACAAATGTTGTCACTGCTCTGCAGTGGTTCTGCACTGACTTCAATAACATTCAACACTCTGCAAGATGAGATTATGTTGGAAGAAGCCTCCTCTGTGTGCAAAGTTATCCCACCAGTTCAAAATCCAACATTTTCTTCTTCCAGAATAATTCTTGATATCATCCCATGCTTTTTGTTGGGTTAACTGTGAAGATATTCATGTTCTTGCACAAACTTTGCAACTTAAAAGCCAGATGGCCAAAGCAGGCAATGCACTTACTCTCTTTTTGTTTCCATCCTCATCTATGCATTCTCTGACTGGGTCTGAAAGAGAAGCAGACATCTTTTAGTCATCCCATTTCCTTATCAAGCCTTTTAGGTGATCACCAAAATACAGATTGCTTACTTAAAAACTTGATTTAAGCTGTGAGAAGTTTAGGGGTTTTTGTGCTACAGTGTGTGAATCCCTACCTGAAGACTGCAGGCATTTGTCCAAAGAGCACAAGAATAAGTCACAGAAGGCATAAACAATGACCATGGTCCCAAAATACTCCGTGAGCAATAACTGGGCTGCAATTCTACAGCACTTCTTGCACAGCCACAGCTCTGGCCAGATGGTGCTTAAAGGATGAGCATGGCTTTGGCTCTGAGGCACAGCCCAGCCTTACCTCAGAGTCTTATGATCCATTGAGAACATTCCTGGGAATTAGCAGGTAATGACAATTTCCACACCCACATTTATTAAATGCAGGAAGATCAATACAGCATAACTACACAAACAGCTGTAATAAGAACACCCAAATTCAGTTTCCTTACATTTAGTCATGACTGTAATGAGCATTTTTTTCACATAATCAGTTAAACAGTCACAGGGTACACACTGAATTGCAGCTTCTATGTTTGTATTCTTTCACTACACAGCTAAAGATATCTTGGAAGCAATTTCATTTTTGTACTATGGCATGACAAATCTCTAGGATATTAAGACCCTGACTAGCAAATTCTTTGTAGAATACTAGACTACGCTATCCTATATATCCACTCTGCTCTGTCTTTTCCAGGATAAGTAATGTATTTTGAAATCATTTAGGAACTCTTTAAAATCTTTTTTTAATGGTATTATTTTTGGTACACTTCCATACAAAACGCAAGACTCCCTCTGCATGAGAAATCCAACTGTATGAGTCTAGAGGGGAAAATTATGCTTTACAGATTGTATGAAATTTATATAAAACAAAACAGAAAAAAAAATCCGAACAAAAAAAAAAATCCCCACCAAAAAAAAATTATATCATTTTTCACCCCCTAGCAAAGTCTTCACCATCAGCCAAAGAGAGCTAAATTTCTCAGATTTTAGGTGTTGAAGGTGTCTATAGTTCAAGACTGTCTATAGTTCAACAGCTTTTTGAGCTGTTGGAAAAGCTTTCATAAAAAATGCAAAGCTTTCACCTCTGGTACTGATAGGTTACAGCACAGATTGCAGTAAGAAAATAATTACTGGTTCCAAATTCTTGCTCCCCATCCTAAATCTTGGATCAATGTAATTTACAGCAAGAAAAATCATATGTTTTACAGTGTGAAGAGAGGAAATGCAAAATAATGCTTTAAAAGCTTATTTTAAAAGAGAGGAAAGAAAATGGCAGCTGTTTAAATCTAGAAAATGGCAGCTGTTTGATGCTCTGGAGAGATTTTTAAATGCCAGAAGCCATCCCAGCGGAGGCTGATCGGATATCTCCACGCTGGACTGTGAACACTCTGCAACTTCCTCATTCTCAGAGGTCCTTTGCTCCACAAAAAAAAGGCCATTTACTGTAGTGGAGATGTAACTAAGCCCTCGTAATGCTGGCAAAAACCTGTGCAATGACTAACACCACGAGGCAGTGGTGAGAACGTGTGGATGTTATTGGAACAGGAATAACAACAGTGAGATGAGGGATAAATATGTATATCCAGACCAAGGAGGTAAAGAAGTAAAATCCTGGTCAGTGTTGGAGCAAGGTTCCTTAGAGAAGGAGTGTTGTCATCTACAAATAAATGAATACTTATTTAAAACATTGTACACTTTTTTCCCCAGTATCTGTTTCCCTGGGAAAGGAAATTCTTTATTATATTTCTTTTTGCCTTCTATTTTGGCTGAATTTTCTCTAGACATACACATAGCAATATCTGAAAAACACAACTTGAAATCTTTGCTCACAACATTTCTGAAACTTCTGAAACATGCCCCATTCATTCATGACAGCTTCAACTTTCCTGGTGTCCTTCAGTTATTGAACAGTCCTGGGTACTGATATTATCAATATTTTTATCAAGATTGATTTTTATTAAAATGCTAGCTTGAAAGTTCAGGCCTAAGCAGTTCTAAAAATCTTGCTGGAATTGGGCTAACTGGAATAGCAGCTGGATACATATTTAAAGGGCTCAGATTTGGTTTCATGCCTAAGTGATGAAGGTGGTCTAGATCAGCATTCGTGATGGTTGTCAGTGGAACACTCACAACAGAGCATCTAATTGCCTTCTCACATCAAGAAAACTCATCCTGGTTTTGCATTTCAATTTTTGTGCTATGCTCCAGACACAAGATCATGACTTTCGGACTTACCCATGCACACTTTTTTGATAAATTCACTGTTCAGTGTGATCATAGTGGATAAGTCTTCAAAATTCTGGAGCTTCATGATTCTGTTAGCAGCAGATGGCCCAGCCAAAGTCCTCAGCTGCCCTTCATCATATCTGTTCCCAACAGCAACTGGGAACAGGGATACTCCTAGGAAAAAAGAAGGAAGGGTTTGAAATAAGCAAGGCACAGGAGAAAATCATTGCATATGGACATAGAGTGTTCATCCCTAGAAGTATTTAAAGGATATGGCACTTGGCAGTGCTGGGTTAATAGTTGGACATGATCATCTTAAAGGTCTTTTCTAACCTAAAAATGACACCATTTTTATTTTTTCATTTGCTTCTAAAAAAAATAGAACTGGGAAGAGTTTTTCTCCAGCGCTTAATTTTCTTGTGTTACTTGCATCATTCCCCCCACATTGGCTAAAGGCAGCTAAGGGCTGAAATGGTGCTGCTCTAATCACACTGTTAGCTGAGATGAGCTCTATCAGTCCCAAGCATAATAAGATCATTCATGGGCAAGAAAATGCAGCTGCAGACTTAATGACATCTTCAGTCTTTTTAAATGAAAAAAAAAAATCTCAACATGCTGTTTTCTTTCTTCAGTTACACAGCAATTGGATTATTTTCAAACCATTTAATTAAAAATAACAGTTGATAGTTGTTACACAGTCCATGCCTTATTCAATAACTCCCAGAGCAACCTTCAACCAAAGTCAAAGTTCCTCAGATGAACACCTGAGGAACCTGGGGTATTGAAAGAATAGCCAGAAAACTTGAAAAATCATCAAGCAGCACATTGATAGCAAAAGTATATTCCTGTAGAGATGAGTGAAGAATCTGATCAAAACCTCTAATTATTATTACTATCATTATCTTTATGATTATGATTATTATTTTTATTTATCATTATTATTATTACTAGAGTGAAGCTTTCGAGTTTCACTGTACTGCAACAGTAATGAATTTATGACATTAGACCACATTTCTGTTATCCCTGTCTATCCACAGGATCTCAGAAAACAAGACGCTACTAATTTGTGAGTCCTGGGAAAGCTGTCAGACTAAATTGCAGATTGGTCCTGAATTTCCCAGTACCTCAAAGGCATCTTCACAGGGCATGGTTTTTTTCAGGTCTCAACACTACACACAGTAACTCCAGAACTTACATGAATACACCAGTGTCTTAATTTTCCATCTTTTGTTCTAGCTCATTACTTTAAAAGTAACAACTCTACTTATAAATAGTGACAGTGAAACAAGGTTTACTGTTCACTCTTGCAGAAAGGGCAGCAGCCTCCACAGGATCTTGTGAGCTCCCCGACACGATGACAATTGCGACCTTTGATGCGCTGGGTCTGCCTCCGTGGGATTCTGACATAGCATTCTGGACCACAAAATCAATGGCATTTCCTAGGAAGAAATGAAGAGAGAAATGAGAGATATAATAGAAAAGTCACAGGAGACCACAGAACTAAATTTTATATAGTTTTAGTGTGTTACACTATTAGGTAATGAAAAATATTTATCCTTAAAGGACTCTTAATGTCTGATTTATTGCAGCTACATGAAAGATCTCAGCTATTAAAAACCTTCCAGTATTTATTAAGACATCCAAACAGGAGGACCATCTTTAACTCCATACGCAGACTATCCCAGTCTCTGCAGTGACAGGAATTTTTTTCTCTTTCCTTAGCCACGATAACAAAGTCACACTCCTCACTTAAGTAGTTACCTTTCCCAGAAGTATCGCCAGCCCTAAAGGATAGAAGATGTTGTGGGGTTTATATTCCTGCTTCGAACTGCCGAGCAACACTGACATCCAGTGGTGAGCTGATCCACAGCTTGGCATCATTCTGAGCTGTTCACACAAGTTGTTGTAACTCCTATAAAAGATCTTAGTGCTTCCCTAATTTCCCTACGGGTGTGAAAACCCTATCTTGCCTCCACACTACCAGCAACCTTTCTGAAATTTAAACTCTGTGTAATCCATAACACAACCGGGCGATCCTTATTAAAATAAAAACAAAACAAAAAAACCACAAACCAAAAAACCAAACCCCACAAAAATTTTTTCTTGCAAATAAATTCTACTGAATTACCAAATCACAAACTAGCTTAAAGGGAAGCTGCTGCCCATTCACTTTACATCTGTGAACACTCAGGCAAATTTTGTTGATAATTATGACCTCAGCAAGAGAGCACTTTGTTAGTACTTGCATTTAGACATGTATTTGCACAAATATTTACACTGGGAATCATGATATGCAGCTTTCTTAAAAGCTCCTTTGGGCTTGGAAGTTATCAGGTCAGGAAGTAGAAATGAAACTGGGTGACTGATGTGACATTCAGGGCAAACAGTGACTGGTGAACAATAAACACTTGAAAGAGTATTTCCTCTGAGTAATCTGCAATAACTGTGGAACAAAAATAGGTTTGCCTGAGGAATTCACTGTACAATTTATAATAACAAATGCATTTGTAAAACACTGGAAGTCAGCCTATAGATAATTCACCAGCGCATCTTAGCGCACCTGAACACTTTGTACTTGATGTCTTCTTGCACCATGTCACCCACACCTTTTCAGTGATAGAAGCAAAAACCCTTTTCCCAAGCTACTGCAAGCATGGACTAACTTCAGGAATCTCACTCAGCACATTGATTATTGATAAGGCTTGGAGAACTGGGATTGTTCAGCTTGGAGAAGGCTCCAGGGAGACTTCACTGCAGCCTTACAGTATTTAAAGGGAGCTTATAAAAAAGAATGAGAGCAACTTATTATAGTGGCAGGTAGATCTAGGACAAGAGGACAAGTTTTAATTTAAAAGAGGAGAGATTTAGATTTGATGTGATGAAGAACTTTTTTACTCAGAGGGTCCTGAGGCACCAGTGGAAAAGGCTGCCCTGGGATGTTGTGGCTGCCCCATCCCTGGAAGTATCCAAGGCCAGGTTGGATGGGGCTCCGAGCAACCTGGGATAGTGCAAGGGGGGGTTGCTCTATCTCGTTCCAACCCCCTGCCTATGGCAGGGGGTTGGAATGAGATGACCTTTGAGGTCTCTTCCAACCCAAACTATTCAGTGATTCTATACCATGGCAACAGCAGTTGGATATTCAGTGAAAACCTTGAAATTTTGGATGTTTTTCTACTTGCAACAAAACACATTTTAAAACACCATTATTTGTTGGGTGATGGTGATTCCATTTCACAAACTACTGTTCCTGACCACAAAAAAATCACTAACCTCAGCCATTAACTCATGTTCTACACAGCTTTCCCACAATCCTTTCTACAAATGGTTTTGTGTCTGTCAAGGTAAATGTTAGATACAGAATGCCACATTAGATAGAAATAAGTAAGGATAAAACAAAATACAGCAAATAAATCTCACTATATTCAAAATCCCTGAGATTGCTCTAGGATGGTCGCTGTGCCAGAAGATTGACTCATTTCCCTTTGGTCCTACAATTACCAAAAAAAAAGTATTTAACTTTCAAACATATTTTAGGTTAAACTTTTGCACAGTAAGAATCACAAATGATTTTTCATTCATTTGTGAAAAGTATTTGAAATTTCTTATTTGTTTTCCTTAATGACCCTTTGACTTTTGTGTGGTTGGTGTGGTCAGCAGCCAGTCCAGCTCCATTTTTCTTCTTCGCACATTAATTTTTAAAATGGTCAGAAACTCCATACATATTTGCAAACTAAAAAAAAAAATCCATTCTTTTTATAATTTCTCGTAAAGAAATCAAGTACTGTTGTAATAGAACCAGTGACTATTTCAAAGGCCCCAAAAGCAGTTACTCAACTTAATGCACGGAAAATTGGATTTAGCATAGTAAAAACTTTTTGGATTTCTCCCTGTATTTTTAAGCCAGCGCTGGAGAAAAGAGCCAGGTGTCTGAAGACATCATCAAATGAACACTTTTGTCCTGCTAGAGGGATTCAGAAAGTCATCATCCCAAGCTGGAAGGTGTCACTTCTCAGCTCTTCATCTCTCCATCTCACCACAGAGGGGAATAACAAATCCCTCAGAGGCCACAATAAAAACTATTTACTGCCAAAGTCAACCAACTTCAACATTTTCATACTAAGAGACCACAACACAATAAAAACCTGTCATTTTCATATCAGTAAAGTAAAGTAAATATAAGCATTTACACTGAATTAAACAACACCATGCTCAAGGCTTTATTAAGACTGGAAAGGGTTTTCACAGCATGGAAACATAAAGACAATCTCAGAATGATTTGGGTTGGAAAGGACCTTAGAGATCATCCAGTTCCAGCTCCCCTGCCATGGGCAGGAACATATTCCTCTATCCCAGATTGTTTTCAGCCACTTTAGCCCTTCCTCCAGCTCACCAAAGGTGGTAAGCCCCAGCAGTCTTCCAGCTCAATCAGTAGGGTATGACTGCCACTCACTGGGCATGTCCAGGGAAAAAATGTAAATAAATAAAAAGGGAAAACAAAAATCCAATTTAACCATACAGGCTGCTTTAGAAAGGACAGACCAATCATTCCAAGCACAGAACAGCATATTCTTCCCATCCTTCACTGCTCATGTTTGGAATGATAATTAAATAATGACTATGAACATTTGATGCTGAAATTCTGCATCAGGCTTTTTAAGAACCTTTTCCTGGTTAACTTGAGACCTGATGGATTTTAGACTTGTATTCTGAAGTAACAACTCAGAATGGTTCACACAGAGGTTCCTGCAAGGACTACAAGTTGACTAAATAGACATAAACAAGTTTTAAGGACAAAAGACAATCTGTTGAATAGGGTTGGAGGTGTTTACTAGGCATCTACAGGGAATTACACTAGATTCTGCCTTATTAAATAGTTTCTTTAATGATTTGGATAGAAGAGTTAAAATGTGTAAAAAAGAATGTTAATCTGAATCACAAATATTGGATTGGGAGCAATTATGGACGTCATGGAATTAACTGAATGAGCACAAGGTGCCCCAGAAATATTTGAAATATATCCAAGAAATAAAAATGAAGATTCATCCCAGAATTAGCCAATCTTGAACACACAGCCATTTAATGTTTTGGTGGATGCCTCAGGGAAAGCAAAAAACTTCCTAAGAGAAACCTTTGCAATTCTTTTCTTTGATTTTGTCAGAAACAAGGAATGAAATGTAAAGCTCCTTGAGGGTCTCTAGAGTTGTGACAGACAGGGGATTTCAATTAGATGGAGGTTCCCCTGCTGGGAACTTGTAATCTGTGCCTTAAGTGGCCTCAGTGGTTTCTCTAACATTTATGCAACATCTTGAACAAAAAAAGTACCACAAGAGATCTTAATCTCCCACTTTCAGAGTCCTGAAAGTAGCCTGGGAAAGACATGAAATAGGAATGGTTACTCAGAAGGTGAAGTGATATAGAAGCAACCAACACTGGTGTAAGTATTCCAGACTGCAACTACTTAACCAAGGACTTGTCTAACCAGGAACTCCCCACCATGATAATCATAGAATCATAAAATCACAGAATGGTTTCGGTTGGAAGGAACCTTAAAGATTATTTCACTCCAACCCCCCTGCCATGGGCAGGGACACCTCCCACTAGACCAGGTCCATAATCCTGAAGCTGGTCTTTGTATTTTAATTTAGGCTGTTCACTTGGAATTGGGATTTTTCATTGAAAATAGAAGATTGTTTTCATTTTGAAACAAATCAGCTATTGAAAACTGATCCCACAGTGCTTTAAGTGGTCAGTTTTGAGACATTAATATTGATTAACGTGATTGATTAACACTGATTAACGTGTGCTGAACTTTTCATGAACAGCACAAACCTGTCAGTCCAACACCACTGAATGGAACAGGCCCCAAAACCCTCTCCTCTGCAGGTCACAAATCCTGCATTTCTCTTACCATCAAGGGCTTCTGATGAACCCAGACTCCACCAGAAGCTCATTTAACTCACAAACCTTGTAAAAAATGAACTAGAAAAAAAGTCAAACAAAAAACCTCCAGAAGGGCAATGAATTAAAACAGCTCAGGGAAGATATTAGTGGTACCAAAATCTGGTTTCAAAAAGGAGCTGGCACCACCAGTTCAGCAATGTTTGTGGGGAACAAGTGAAAGTCTCTGTCAGTGGGTAGGAGCCCTCTGATCAGGACAGCTGCTGGCCTTGGGTGACAGGGGGCAAATTTTGGAAATTCGACATAGAGTGCCTCATTTGGGGAGAGATATGAATAAGGAAAAATGCTATGGAGGGGCCTTTGCTTCCAAAACCACAGTGGAGGTTTAGGAGGAAGACATTTATACCTTCTTAATCCTGACAGCAAAGCTGAATGCTACTAATCAAATATATTAATAATGATGGAAAGTTGGAGGAAGAATATAAATTTAAGATTTTTTTTTTTCTTGGAGGGGGTAGGGGGGGAAATATTTATTTCCTTAAAGATGCTTTTATATAGCTGAGCCACATAGAACATACTTCCTCCAAATTTTGAGGCTGAAGCAGGAAAATGTCAGCCTAAATAAGTGACTTTTGCTAGAACTATAAGGAAGCAAAAGAATGCTTTTATAAAGTGTTAAGCAGTATTTACGGTAGAGATTGCTCAATCTGCTCCCTGTGACTGTCCTAAACACTCACAAATGCTGAACAGAGACATATTTATGTGAGTCTCAGTTGTCTTGCACACATCACTTTAGCATTTCGTTAGTTTCCTTTTTTTTTTTCCAGTTGTTTCTAATGTGAAGTTGTACACGATTTCATGATGTCTGAATAGCCCCAGAGCTGCTTCTTGATAGGTTACTTGAGCCAAAATTCATCTGATGTTATTGAATGGCCCCACTGCACAAACTTGGGAAAGATTTGTGGTATAAGCTGCTCTTTCTTGTTCTTTTTATGCCCTTACATACTCAGTAGTTTTTTATTATTTCTTATTACTAAAATCTCTGCTGGAGTTTCCTTATGGCTAAATAATGCAGGAAAGGGAACTTACTTTCTGCAAAAATACTTACTTTCTACAGTAAGACTTTTGCAGTGGTAGCAACAATTGCCCTCTGCACATAGAGTTTTTTGGACCAAAATAGCACAATTTGGACCAACAAAGATGGAATAAAGATTTCACTGAATTGTTCTTCTACCATCGGGCAGCCAGTGCAAATAAGAAGAAATAGCTCTGGTCTGATAGAAATTATATTTTTGATGGGTAAATTCAGATCAAAGCCTTTCAGCAAAGGCTAGAAAAGATTTCCTAAGAAAATGCAATGTCCAGACTGGGCCATCTACATTTGTCAAGCAGCCTCTGCATTTCCAGAGGCCCAAGCACAGACAAAAGGGCCTGAGTTTTGTTCTGTTTATCCTGCAGTTCCATGTGGCTTTCTCTACACATTACATGGAAGGCTTCACAAAACTTATCTATTTGTATGCAACAATTCATCCCACAACAAGCCTATAGAAGTGTCATCAGCCATCTGGTATTTTTATTTCTCCAGGTTGAGAAAGCAATCAGAGCTAATCCTCCTGTGAACTATGGAAGTCAGGTTTTATTTGGCACTTTTATGTACAAATAACTCATCATAGTCCAAAGACCCCAGAAATCTGTGTATTCCTCAACCCTCACAGCACTCTGATGCTAGATGGCTGCCGAGTAAATGTGGTTCCAATCCAGAAGAACAAAATTATCAGGGTATCTGGTGTAAGATGCTGTAGGAGATGCTGTTCATTTTTTGCTGAACCCTGCAACTGATATTTGTGTGTGCACCAAGTTTCCACAGACCAGTGGGAAATCTGTTGTTTTAGCACATGAAAATTGAAGTGGACCTGTCTGCCTGGAAGGGAAGATAGTATTTCACAAGTAACTCTTCAGCTGAGGTGTTGCTTTAGGCAGTTCTTGTTCTCTGCTCCCTAGCACCATCCCCAGTCTTGTGCCAGCCCAAGTCCCTGTGGAACCAGCATGCCAACTTAGGTGAAGGAAGTGAACCACACAGAAATATAACTCTTGTTTTGCTATTTTTCAACCAAATGGGTTACAGTGGCTCAGCACAAACATCTGGTAAGGACAGCCTATGAAATCAGCATGAGCAGTTCTGCTCCTAAATGTCTAATCAACTAACCAGCACTGAAAGGCTAATGATCAAAGTCTTTACTTCTCAATTACACTTTGCTTGCTTGAAAGATAATGAATGCAAATCCTGAGCATTACTTCAAGGCTTCTTTCCAAAATACATTAAAGACAAACCATAATTTGTGTAACTTATGAATACATTTTAATAGGGAAAACTGAACCATAACAAGAGGTTGAACCTTAACAGGAAATGCCACCACAATGACATAAATTGGTGCTTGTAGCCAGCCTGCATTTAGCATTCCTTGGGGTTTTGTTCCTCCCCTTGTTTAAACACCATTATTCACAAAATCACTCACCTAATCTGGTAGGACCTTGCTCCCTTTGTTGAATGGACTGTACCATCTCTACAAGCCTGTCAGTCTCTTGAGGCATGTTCCATGAAATTTCTAGATTATTTTCCCTGGCATACTGGAGAACTGACACATGAATTGAAGAATTGCCTGAAGCAGAAAATAAACACTTTAGGCAGTGCATGTGAATGTCTTAAAATAAATCTAAAGAAACATTGGCATTGTGATTTATATTAGGCACAACTGGACAGTGGTTTTCCATCAGAGTGAGAAAAGACCAAAACTGAACTATTCCCTGATGAAAAAATATCCAGATACTGCAGGAAACAGTTGCTTTTCTATCAGGAGTCAGCATGCTGTATTTTAGCCCAGATCAATATGACAATAACTGGAGAATTTTGTTTTCTTGATCTCCATTCAGTATTATTCCTTTTCCATTTTAAAATTGTCTAAACGTCTCCTCTTTTTTTTTTTTTTTAACATGCACCTTGTTTTGCACAAGCAGTAGTTTAATGCTCCATTTGTCAGATGTGCCAAGCTCCCTGGATCATTTCATGCCCAATTCCCTCTCTCATACAGCACTGGAGTGATGTGCATGGAACAAAGTGAATCTAGGGAGCCTGACCTGTGAAGGGGAATGAAGATAAATTCCAAATTATGCTCCTCTCTAACATCCTGATTATATATTATGTAAGAAGTACAAATAAAACTATTAACAGAGCATTTATATAGACAGTTAAAAATACCAGATTTGCAAAATTGAACCAGGCAGTATGTTGTTTATAGTGATTGGCTATACTTCTCTTCATGGCTTAGTGTAAGTGTTTATCTGTAGAGCACAATGAGACTTTATCAATGCTTTGTAAGACATATATGAACACTACCAATAATAGCAGTTACTCCATGGAAACAGTTTAATGATGGATCAAAAAAATACAATTCTGACTAAAAAAATAAAAATCCATGTTTGTTAAATACTACTGGGAAAACACAGGATGCAAATGGACTTGGAACAACCCACACAATGTCTTACACTGCTCCCTGTGCTACATGATCTCTTCATGTATGTGCAGGATACAATGCGTTCTGCCAGGGAGGCTGCACTGATAATGAAATATAAGGAAGAGCCTGACCAGAGATGTACCCCCCCTATCAGTACACACTCTGCAAGCACAGTGAGCATAGTGCTCCCAGAAAGCATCAGCCATCCCACATGTGTCAGGAAATAAATATTGAGCAGTCAGTGCTTTGAGGGATTGGAATGAGTAATTTAAAATTAAGAACTGAAAAATCTCCACTGAAAAGCTGGTTTGTCCCCTACAAGCAAATTCTTTTGTTTTACAAAACATATTTCTGTGTCTGAGCTGAAAGGCAGATACATACCAACCACAAGTCGTTCAATAAATGTCCGTACAAAGCTTTTCATTTCCTCAAACTCTGATGCTCCAGTATTTAAACTTCCATCCAGAAGAAACATGATGTCCATGGGTTTGTTGCACAACGCTGAGGGTGAGAGGGAGAGGAAAAGAAGTTATTTTATATTTAATAACCAAAAGTAGTATTTGCTAATATGGTAGGAGCAGAAAGGGTAGGTCCAGTTGCATTTTTGGGAAAACAGAGCAGGATAATGACCATTTGAAACAATTAGTGATGCCACTTTAATAAAAGCCTTGAGGTTCATATCCAGTAGGATACGCGGATATTTCAATTCCTCCTTTTTTACTGATTCTGTTTTACTCTTAAAGGACTAAAATAAAAAAACAAACAGCAGATGACAACGACAACAAAAAACCCAACCCAAACCAACAACAAAACAAAAATAAACAAAAAACACAGAATATGTCAGCAAGGCACCAAACCAGATAAAGCAACCCTTCAAATTTCAGTGATGCACAGGGTAAACAAAGGAGACCCAACAGAAGAAAGAAGTCGCACAGAAAATTCATTCAATCTTACCTCTGATTTCAGTCCAAGGTATCATCTCATGAGTGCAGCATGACTGCAGCACTAATTCAGGCGCCTCTTCAATAAGACTGTTGTAACTATTCAAGATAATTGGGTCATTAGGCTGACTGATCTTTCTGAGCTCTTGGATATTGGCACCGGGGGTTATGCCTATGGGAATAACACTTATGCTCCTGGGAGGTCTTGTAATAACATCAGTGGAAGGACTGGATGACACCATATATACCAAGTGAGGAACATCTTGCCTGCCCCCATTCACTGATGTAAATGTATGTTTGGAAATATAATCAAGGGCATTGCCAGTGTTGGTAGCCCTCCCTCCCTGGTAGGGTATACTCCTCACTTTCTCAATAATATTTTCCTTTGACTGTATTTCCCTAAAGGAATACTCCAGACTGACAGTCTCTGAATACTGCATGACTGTAACGTGAATATTTTCCTGTCCCACATTCATTCCTGTGACCACCTTCTCAATGAATTCCTTGACTTTATTGAAGTTTTCCTCCCCAACATTGTCAGATCCTTCTACAATAAAAGCAATATCCAGCCTGTTGGGATGGGACTTTTCTGAAGGAGGTGGTGGGGCTGTGAGTCCCAAAGGGGGAAATATGACACTGGACATGGTTGGAGCAGATGTAGCTGGTAACAGAAGACTTTCTTTAGGTCCAAGATCACACAGGTGATCAATGAGGAAATCTCTGTGATCCATTAGCTCCAACACATTGCTCACTAGGAAGGCTCTGCTACCTGGAAACATCTTTGCCATGAATTTGACTTGCTCCACATTGATATGTGGCCCAATCCCCACGGGTATTACTGTGATGTCTCTATTCTTCAAAAACCCAAGCATGTCGCGGATTTTTTTTTGAGACCTGCTTGCTATAAATATCACTGCAATTTTGGCAGCATTGGTCCTCTCTGCTTTTCCAAACACATGCAAAGCAGTGTATTTAAAGACTTCATAGGTAGATGCTTCTTTATCACCTGTGTATTTTATGTTCTGGACAATTCTTCTCATCTGGGAATTTGTTTTGATATCTTTAAGGTTAAGATAGATGGTGGGACCAGCCCTATACACCAGAATTGACACTCGGATTTTTTTCTGGGAGATGTGGAGTTTTTTCATCACGCCAATTATGAAAGTCTTCAGCTGTTCAAAGTCCTCCTCTGAGAGTTTATTGGAGCCATCAATCAGGAAGGCCAAGTCCATCATCTTGCTGCATGAGTATGCACTGGCTGGTAGCTCAATGTCCTCCTCTGGAATAGGTGTTGTCAGAGTTAGGGTGTCCTCCATGGGCTCGCAGTCCACACAGGTTAAGTTCTTCCCTTCACACAGACTACAAAAATCATCAAATCAGAAAAACATCAATCAATTGTAAAAAGCAATGCTTATAACAACAAGTCATCCATACATTATAAAAGAAGACCAATACAAAACCAAACATCTCAAAACCACAATGAAACCAAAACATGATGTCAATAGTTTTTTTCCCCACAACTTCCCACATAGTATTGTACACCTAAATCCCATGTGTTCATGGATGTTTGTTTAGATCCAGGAAACATGACCAACTATAGCGTGCTTGTCAGAAGAAACTCCTTAGAACAGTCTTTGGCAGAAGGGATAAAATCTGTGTCTGGAAACTGCTTAAGAACCACTGAGTGTCAGCACTACAGCAACCTACAGGCCACTGGTGGACTGAACTGGCTGATGTGGTCTGCTTCCCAAGAAACCAAAACATGAGGCAAACTGCAGGCAGCCAACACTAAGTAAAATCCTAGAGTAAGAGAGATGTTTTACCTCTGATATGACCCAGCAAACTCTGTGCAGGGGCCAGGTTTACACAGATTTTAACCTTACTGAAATTAACAATCTTTTTTCTACCTCTAAAGTGCTTTACATTCCAGGTGGGTTTTTTTTCCTGACTTCATTTTAGTTTAGATATAGCTTTTGCACATATTCATCCTCCACAGTTTCTTATATCTCTCCTACCTTCCTATTATTTACCATGATTTCTTCTTTAGTCCAGTTTCTCATATTAAATGCTTTATTTCAACCATAGCTGTTACCTCTTTTTAGTCCTATGTCTTCCCTCACCATTTCTACTCACCTCCTGTAGTACATTTTCCCCTTTCCACCTAAGCTTCCAATTTTCTTTCCTTCCCTTATCTCTGCCTTTTCCACTATTCATCCTTCTGCACCACTATGAGCGTTTTTACCTCTGTCACCCTCCATCTTTTATGAACTTATGTAGAATTCATCCATCTTTAGCAAGGCTTTAACACTTCTCCCCTACTAATTCCTGGCTGCATATTTCTCTTTACTTCCTAAAAATCACAGAGGGGTTTGGGCAGGAAGAAATCTTTAAAGTGTATCCTGTCCCACTCTCCTGCAATGAGCAGGGACATCTTCAACTAGATCATGTTGCTTAGAGCCACGTCCAGCCTGACCCTAAGTATTTCCAGGGATGGGACATCCACCACCTCTCTGGGTATCCTGTGCCAGTGTTTCACCAACCCCTTTGGTAACTTCTTTCTTATATCTCATATAAATTGAACATCCTTCAGCTTAAAACCATCACCCCTTGTTCTGTCCCAACTGGCCCTGCTGAAAACTTTATACCCATCTTCCTCACAGGCTGAAGCACTGCAAGGTCACAATAAGATCTCCCCAGACCATTCTCTTCTACATCCTGAACAATCCCACCCCTCTCTCTGCCTTTCCTCAGAGGAGATGTTCCAGCCCTCTGATCACCTTTGCTTTTCAGAGAAAAGAATGTGCCTGCATTCAGGCACAGGGTGGAACAGAACCAGTCCATATATTCTCCTTGTCTTACTGGACAGTCCAAGGAACAGAGTAGGAAAAAAAGTTACAAAAGAGCAACCACCAAAAAACGCTTGTTTGCACTGCCAGAGAAAACCCAGGATGTACAAACTACGTGAGTCAAGACTGGAAGAAGGTGCCATTTTCCAGGAAAATACTTCACTTTACACGTGGCACCTTCATTTAAGTTCTCTTAATAGAAGTGTTATGTTCTTTTCAAGCTCATTTTAGTGTCTTCCTAATTTCAGGATGCACAGCTACTTTTGGCATTAACATACAGCAACAGAAGATTTATTATTCTAATCCTAGTATGAACAAGGCTCTTCTAGTTTCCAATTTTCTTTGGATGTTTGCTATGGAATTAATTTTTGTGCAATATTTTCTATTGTTTGTACAGATGGTGTAGGCATCTAAATTAGGTGACAGCTATGTAAAAGGATGTTTCCCTAGTGAGATAAGTTTTCCTAGTGTTCTGAAATCTCTTCTGAGTAGCAGCCAGTGTATCAACATTTAAGATAAATTATTATTAAGAATTACAAAAATTAGAGAACAGAGAGTCATTTAAGAAGACTCTTTTTACCTTTTGATGGAATTCAGGGCTCTTCACATATATTGTTTAAAAGTATGTATTTAATTGATCAGCCTAACAGTCTCATGCCCTGGGTTTATAGCTCAGTTGCACACCAGCACTGGCTAGAGACCAGGAATTCTAAGTTTTTACCTATTCTGTGCTTCTGTGAGGTTCAGAGCACTTGGAGCTATGGTGTTTGTCTGTGATAATAGCTGCTGCAGTTTTACAACTCAGTTTCCATTAAATCTGATCAATTTACAAGTTGGAAAACACTCTTTTATTCACAGCATTATAAGTCACTAGTGAAAATATCCATCCATGGTCCAGACATCCAGAGAATGACAAATTTTCATAATGTCACAGGGCATTCAACAAAATGCAAACAGTCTCTGCTGCATTGCAGCTGAAGGCCCTCATCCTGCACAATGCATAGTACCACATTCCCTGCCATTCACTTCATCCTATTTGGAAACACTTGTATGCAGGATCAGATCACGGGTGTCACCTTAATATCTCATGGAAATTGGTTTTCCAGTAATGGGACACAATTCCAACCGCTAATAATCTCAGCAAGTTTTAGACTGAGTGCACATTCAGACCATGCACCTCACACAGGAATTTTTTAGTGCTGGCAGAAGGAAGGAGTCTGACAGCTTTATTGATGTTGAATTGCACATTGCACAAAAAGAAGTTGAACATCTGAAGCCAGTAGGGCCACCAACACATGAAAAAAGGCCTTTTCTTGAAAGGAATTTATAGATTTCACTTGTTCAATTCAGTTGACATCCTATAATCCCTGCTGCTGTCATTGAAAAGCTTCAGCCCTGGGTTCTCTGTGAAGGGGTATTGACGTAAAAGATGGTTTTCAAGTTTCTTTTTGAGTGATATATTTAAAGTTACATCCATATACTTATTCATGAGGATGTGCTTCATCCCTGACCCTTCATCCTACACAAAAGGGATGCTGGTTCCCTGCACAACCCCATCATACCAAGATTGACAGTGCTGTGGATCATCTCTGTTCAAAACTACTCTTCTTCCATGTGGGATCCTGTCACCTCCAACTGCACACACGGGACAGTCTTCTGGACTGACACAATCCAGGGACAGCTCATCAAGGATTTTCCCTGTTTCAAAACAGCAGAGCAATGTAAATATGCCAGTTGTCATGAACTGTAAAACTAATCATGGGGTTAAAAACAAAACAGTGCTTCTGAGGTAGGCTTAAACCTCCTGAATACTCTGCTTGGTGTTGTGGCCACATGGAAGATGTCAGGGTATCAGTAACATCAGGGGAAAATGGCATTTTCCATTTTACATGTATATTATTTATTTCTCCTCCTATCCTCTACCTTGTTCTGATCAGACATATCAGGGCACAGAACAGCTACTCGGGATCTTAAGCCTTATTGCTTCCCTTCTTCATTTTCTTCTCCCTGTCCCATATTTCCTTCCTTTTCCCTTCCTACAAGGTAGTTGTTGGAATAGTTAAGCTGGAAGCTCATGCTCATAGGAGGATGCCAGCTGGGCACTCTTGGGAGCATCTTGGTGAAGGCAAGGAGTTTTACTGCTGTAGCTGCTCTGGAGCAGAGCATTTTATCAATTTCCAGCACAAATTCATACTCTACTTTAACCACAGAGTCAACAATCTCTGTTCCCACACAGCCCCTAATCCTCCAGTCTCATCAAGCTGTTCCCATCCTCTCTCATCCTTGCTGGCAGGGTTTCACACTCCTCTTCTGGCCACCACTTCATGCCCTTCACACACTGTGCCCATTTCACAAACCCAAACTGAGATGCCCAACCATCTCCCTCCTCAGGCAGTAAGGAATTATGGTGAAAACACATCAGTAAACCTGTTAAGAAGAAGAAAAACTTTTTCAATAAATCAAAATATGGACTTACCTGGAGGACAGTGCACATGGCATCCTTCCACACACTGCAGAGGACACTCTAAAGCCTGGGGGTGTTGGCACGTGACAGGACAAGCAGGTCCACAGCTGTTATATCTCCATTCACATTGATAATCTAATTCCTGTTTATTCAGGTCCTCACAGCTTTGTGCTATGCAGGGACAGAATCAGAGGCAAAAAAAAAATAGTCAAACCAAAGTGTATATCCACCATGCCTCTCAGAACTACGGCACCAAACATTGTAAAAAGTGGACCACATATATTTAGAAAAATAAAGATTTCCACTTTAAAATAAAGATTATTTTACTACATTATTGTTTGACTACCTTCATAAGGGCAGACCACCTTCTCACACTTACATCTTTTTTCACACAATGGAATACTTGCTTTAGACCACAAATTCTTAGGTTTGATAAAAGCAAGTGCAACACAGCCCCAAACTGTAAACTTTAATTGATGCACACGTACATATATATTACTGAAACTATTTCTTCCTCTGGATTTTGTACCACAGGCTACTACATCCCCTAATTGATGGAACAGGTTTTCCAGGTACAGAAATAGAACAGGGGATGGGAGTGTCAGAGAGAGTTGTTAGCCCAGCCCCATTAATGTGAAAGTCTCTAGTCATCAGTGGGAACAGAGCTAAATCTGACCAGTCTGAGCCAAAACCGTGCACGTTTGCACCCAGTTCTGCCTCGTGTTTTCTGTACTTACGGCAGAGAGTCAGTGACCTCCAGTGAACAGCCACCCCTTTCTGCGCGCAGGCGTGCGCGTAGGCCGCGACGGTGTCGCAGAAACACGCGCAGTCCCCAACAGACTCACAAGCACAGGTGTCATACAGGCAAATGTCAATGTAGGGCTCTGGATTCACCTAGAGGGGAGAAGGGCAAAGAACATTATGAGTCCTTTATCTTCTTCCTGTATACATCGTTAACCTTCAGATGGTTTTCTGCTCCACTTGCCAAGAGTCAAGGTGCCACATAAATCAATGCAAATCTTTCTGCTGATATCAGCAAGGATTGCAGTTTGCAATCACTTAATATTTTTAAGCCTTGTCCCCATCCCTGTCATGCAGCAGCTTGGGTATAACACAGCCTGAAAGGCGTCGCATTGGCTCAACACCCCCTTGCCTCAAATCTCAACCCTTAGTCTTCACTTCATGTACAGTTCCTGGACCATACAGTAAAATTTCCCTTGGGAAAAAGTTACTTCATAGCTTAATAGGTGTGTTTTCCCATAAAGGTGTATTTTCCCATAAAGTCTCCACTATAGGACAAGGTGAGAGATGAGAACACCAGCCATCCTTCACCAAGTCCTATGTGCTGTCAGCACAACCACACTTTTTCCCTCAGCTGTAATCAATGCCAGCACAGATCATGCAGGATTGAAGAATGTGAAACATGTGACCCGATACTCACCAATTTTGTGCATTCTTCAAAGACACTTCCAGACAAAATGCTGCATGATGATTCTACCATCATCTGCTTCACTATATTTCCACCACACAGTGGAGACATCAAGGTCTGTTCCAAGCTGGGCTTAATATTGTAAGAGACAAGCAGAGATTGCTTTAGCCTTGTCTTCAGGACCTTAGGACTCTTCAAATTGAAGTGAGAGACTCACTAGCAAAGGAAATTGTTTCTCTGAGTAAAGTTTCAACCTGTTGCACAACACACACAGATCCTGCTGCAGCAGAGCAGATCACCTCCTTGATTTTCTCCAGCTCTTACTTGTACCCTGAAGTTTTAACTCAGATTTAGATGACAGGAAGACCCACTGTACCAAACACCCAAACTAACAAATGATCATTCACAACTCCTCACAAGGTCCACGAGACTGAAAAATGTCATCGGATTTCAGCAGACAAAACCCAAGACTGCTGCTGAATAAAAATAGCTCAGTAATCTTCCCTCATCCCATTTAATTTATCTAAGAACAAGGAGCACTAGTATTGACACAGAATTTAACACAGCAACCCTCTGCAAGTCCTGTCCTGTGCCTATGACACTGAAATGAGAAGCTGCTCCTTATCAGTTTGACCCTGTGGTCTCATATAGAAAGAAATTAATCTGTGCATTCCATTGTTTGTAACGGACAGACTAAGACTTCGAATATAGAAATTTGAATAGGGAGAAACAAAATTTTTATTTGAATTCCCTCTGACTGAAAATTACAGCTATTTTTTAAAGATTAAACGCTAAAATGAGATTTCCAGTGATAGCTGGATTTCAAGCATCTGGGCTGGATAACTCTAGGAACAGTCTCTACTATACAAATTGGCTATTTTAACATTCCTCTGAAGCCAGGCAGCCCAGATATTTACATAAGTTAATTGGCCTTTTACCAGATTTAAAGAAATAATAGTATTTGGCAAAAAACATTGGGGAAGGAGTTAATTTCTAATTATTTTAATCCTTCCAAAGCTCTTTGTCCACTCTTCACAGATAGTGTAGCCCACACTAATTAGTTTTCACAGTTCATTCACAATTACCTTTGCAACATCAGCACAGCGGGAATTAACTTTCCAAGAATTCCCAAAGTCAACTGGATCTACTTCAAGGTGTTCACTGCTGCTGGTCAAATCATTGTTTTGGATTCCATCAAAATTTCCACACAGACCACACACTTGATCCTTGCAGGGAAAGAAACACAGAAAGCATTAATCTTACAACTGTAGACCAGCTTAGGGTTTTTTTAAGAAGTCATTTTAGCCTGGTGTTTTAATGCCATGAGGTTCAAAAATTGAATTACCCACACCCTTGCCAAGGCCACTCTCTCAGAGAGGCCATTCTCACTCTCTCAAGGCCATTCTCTCTCAGAGAATGTGTAGCTCCCATTCCCACTCTGCTTTGCTGCAAGCAGGACCATGCTGTCCCCAAGGACTCCCAGAAAGAAGGAGTGCTCTAATCAGCAGTGCCCAGTGGCTCTCTTTGGAGTATGTCCCTACAATCCCATTTTATTTTTGGAGATTGCTGTCCTATCACCATCACCAGTAAATCTGACTCTTATGCTGCTCTTCTTGAATAAAGAAGAAATCACTCATGGTTATTCTGAGGCCCCACAGCACTGATCCTTTCTGTCATAACTCTTTTCCAATGATCCAGGATTTGGCCCTTATAGTTGAACAAGCAGGAAAATAAGGCAGTCCTACAGTACTACCAAACAACCCCTCAATTTTTGAACTAGTGCCTAATATACCATGACAATCTACATTAAAAAAAAAAAAAAAAAAGCCATTCCCCAGGGACAGATTAAATGCATTCATTAGAAAGAATAAGAGGTGAAGCAAAAAGCACTTACTTTGAAATTGCCTTTTAAGATAATGGAGACTCCCATGGCCAGGTCCCAGGTCACACTGATGCTTTTGCCCAGTAAAATGATGTAATAACGGCCAGATTTGATGACATCTAAATTATCATTTTCACCCTTAGGAGGTACCCTGATGTTTACCTGAATGAGAGAAACACATTGTGCTATTAGCAGTGTCTCTAATTATTATTTAAGGTAGGTGATTTTCCCAGTGGGACATGTTAACAAGTGCTTCCAATCATGCTGTTCTCCAGAGAGTTTCCATACACTATCCAGATACTCCAGAGAAAACCAGAAATTTGGGTTACAGGTACAGTATTTCAATCTCATCCCATTTCCAAAGTCTGTGAATGTGGTCCCAGGGTATAATACATGATGCCAATATATGAAGCAAGGCTGGTAAAGACAGGGTATACTCAATTAATCACCAGTTTAGTATTGGTCACTGGTTCACTGAATAATTACATGTTGGTTTGGGCTTTTTTTATTCCAGCTTTTTAGGAAACTTAACAATTCTGTCCTTCTGATGTCATAAGAGAGAACCACACATATCAGTCAGTGGCCTCTGAAAGACCAGTCTTAATCTGGAGTCAGGAAGGACCTTCTTCGCAACTAACTACACCTACAGGAAAAATCCAGAGAGATTCCTTTCGGTGTCCATTCGTTTTTTCCATCACTTTCCCTTCCCCTGTGTGCCTCTTTCCTTTTCCATCTGTCTGCAAATTCACTGCCTCCAGCTACTAAGAATTTAAGAGATTAATTTAAAATGCTCTTTTCTCACCACAATTCCCTTTCAATGGGAACTCTAATAGGAATATTAAACACATTTGAAAAGTCTGGCATGGCTGTTACTTTAAGCACCATATTAATGCATTAACTGCTTAGTTCTGGAAGAGGCAGATGAAAACTTTTAATCAGTACAAATAGCAATTAATGTAAGGGAGAAAGAAGAGCCCAGAAACTATTTACTCACTCCCTTACTTTGAGGGCAAAATATTTCCTTATCCCACTATTCTTTCTTGCTCAACTCAGTAAAAGCTCAGCACAGTAATTAAATTATTTTAATCTCTGAGCTATCATCAGAAACATTTATCCCAGAGAAGACAGTTTACATCTTCCGTGAATTTCTTTAGGAAGGTCTTCAATGTCTTTAGGGAAGATATCAAAAGATATTTTAGGTACCAAAAGCTTTTTAAACTTTCTCCTATGCCCAACATATTACTACACAGTATAGTCACTTGACCACTTAAAATTCTTCAACAGTCTTTCTCTTTCCAAATTCAGAGGGTTCCAAAACACAGAAGAGGACAAAGTTGAGATGGGAGGTTGACCTAAATTACAGAATTTTTATGTTTATGGAGGCTTTTTGCCCAAACATGAAGTCATAAACTTTTGACCTTGTAAACTTGCAGATTTGTTTCAGAAAATCAAAAATTATTTCATTTTGTTTTAAATGTCAGCCAGAACTGTAACATATCAATTAAACCCTCATTTAACAGCCACAGTAGAAGCTGCTCTCAAAAGATATAATCTTAAAACAATGTTAATTGGAAACATTTTAATGGCCAAAAGAATACCTGATTCTTCTGCTTGCTTCTAAGGATTCTTGTGGAAAATGAGTATAGAAAGTCATTACTGAATAAGAATCTGCCTAGGAGTCTCCACATCCATTGGTTTTCCTTAATTTCTCTTTTAGTTGTTGTTATTTCTAAGCAAACCTGCTCTAGATATTATTACACTGAGCCTTAAACTCTCAGAAAAGACAACTGAAAATTCACTGTGGACAGTGCTGTAATACAGACCTAGATCTTACAAGGACAGGCTCTCTCAGGAACCAAACATCCTCTGATGCTGGAGCTGCTAGAAGTCTAAATCACCTGCTGTTATCTTCTGGCCCTTTCTTATATATCTAAATGGAATCATAGCTGTTCTGAAAATCTGTCACCTAAAGAAGCTTTCAGACAAAGCCAAGCCAGATGGAATGATCCCTGCACTGCTATTTGCCCTCAGCCAAGTCAGGGATTCTTTAGCAGTAGAAATGAAAAACTGGAAAACCAATATGTCTTGTGTTCATTCCTGCAGCACCCAAAAGCCTGTATGGATCCTATGCTGTCTGTGCACGGCACAGACACCTTTAATAAAGGTCATGTTTTTCTGTTCCTGCCAAGGCTCAATGGCAATTTGCAGGCAATTCCAAACCTGGTACAGCTTTGTCTGTTAACCCAAAACCAGGCAAATGCAGAGTGGTTTCACTGGGAAGATTCTTGCAAATATCTGGTCCAGACACCAGCTCAGAGCACAGGACTTCTAAAAAGGCAGTGACTGAAACAATAATCCACTGCACCCCTGCAATCGCTAAGCTCACAGACAGTGAGAATTGTTACAGTGCTCGAGGCAAAGGGCTGAACTGTGCCCTCTGGAAAGCTCATTTCCTACTGGGAAGGGACATGGGAGGTGGAAGCGATTCTTGGTCAATTCTTCCGTGGTTGTTGGTAGAAAAAGGAAAGGAAAAGAATAATATAGTCAGGAGGATATTCCATCCAGCAATTTAACAGGACAAAGGACAGTGGACATTCCAGTATCATCTTGGAACAGTGACTCTTTTTTTTCATGTGTATGTGTGTGCTCAGTCCTTCAGATTGCTAAATTAGCTCTGATGTTTTACTAGCCACAGGTCAGTCATCTCTTAGCCCTTCCTTGCACTTCAACTTGCTGGAAACAGGCTTTGACAAACCATGTTTAGAAAGGGTCTGGAGCGCCCAGTACATGAAGGATGTGGAGCTGTTCGGATGAGTCCAGAGGAGGCCACCAAGATGATCAGAGGGCTGGAGCACCTCTGTTGTGAAAACAGACTGAAAAAGTGGGAATTGTTCAGCCTGAAGAAGATGTTCCAGGGAGACTTTATTGCAGTCTTCCCATAGCTAAAAGGGCTACAAAAGAGCTGGAGAGAGACTCTTTATAAGGGTCTGGAGTGGGACAAGGGGAATGACCTCACACTAACAGAGAGTAGGGTTAGATTGAATATTAGGAAGAAATTCTTCCCTGTGAGGGTACTGAGGCCCTGGCACAGGTTGCCCAATCCCTGGAAGTGTTCCTGGCCAGGCTGGATGGGGCTCTGAGCAACCTGGGACAGTGGAAGGTGCCCTGCCCATGGAAGGGGAGTAGAACTGAGTAATCTTTCAGGTCCATTCCAACCCAAACCATTCTATGATTATCTGAGATGAACTGATTGGCATCAAGAAATAGCAGAAATACCAAAACAGCAGAAATACCAAATAGCAAAAATACAAAAAAAGCATTATACTTCTGGAAGCAAAATGGATAAATATATTCCTGCTAACCTGATTGTTTTATGATCAAGAACCCCTGAGTGTGAGGTCATTCATGCCTCAGCTTACTGAACAATCTGAAATTATTAAAAAAAAAAAACAGGAAGGAAAGAGAAAAGAAAGAGTACATACGTTTCCATTGGACAGCTCTATTTCCCCTCCTTCATACAGAATGATAACCCTTTTGGTGCACTTTTCTCCAGTGAAACCACAACCTTCATTTGAAATAAGTATCTGAAATGTTCCAGAGTCACCCTTGCAGAAATCCTGTCAGATAAGAAAATAAATGAGTCAGTAATGTAGAGTACTTGAAAAACACACACAGGGAAAAACACAGAGAAAAAAGAAGCCTCAAACAACACTGTGTTCAATACAGTGGTCAATAGGATATATATTGGCATGCCAACTGTTCCCATGTTCATTTTGTTTATGCTTAGCACTGATATTCATGTGTTCCATCCCTTAAAGAGTGAGGCACACTCTGCCAGTGACACACAAATGCATAATTTCAACAGAATTTTTTGGCAAGGAGAATCCATCATGTTACAGTATCTGTGATATTTAAAAATGTATGATGGGCACAGGGCACACCTAAATACACAGATAGCTTAATGTATTGATTTTCTTCTAAGTCCAATATTTCTGAGATACTTGGAGAGTTCCTACTACATTTACATGATGACTCATTTCTCTCTGGCGTTTTAGATTTCCTTTTTTGGTCATGTTTATTTTTTTCAGCACACACCTTTTAAGAAAAAGGCCCTGTGTGTCTGTCATTTACAGAAAACAGATCTGAATTCTATTTTAAGTAGTTTTGTAGTAGTCTATGGTATTGCTGCCCACAAGACCTTTACACAGAGCTCTCAGTAGTGGCAGAGCAATCACTCCTCAAACATAATCCAGCTGGAATCAAGGTGTGAGCATATTTCAAAGACCTAGGCAGAGGCAGGTTGATCACACATTCCTCGCTAAGGAGAGGACTGCAAGGAGGAATGTGCCTCATCAGGACTCTCCAGGGAAAATAGTAGCCCACCCAAGAAACACATCCCACTGTAACTGCAGAACATTGTTGTTATCAATCAGCAGTGGATCCATCTAGTTTTAGAAAAAAATTTCAGATAAATCCTTGTTTGCACAGACATTTTTAAATACATGATAATTTGCATGTAGATGAGCCTTTATCTTAGTTAACTCCAAATTCTGTCTGCTTCCACAAATCAAAAGTATGTTTTAGTGTGCTCTGCCTTTATCCCCCTCTCCTCCTTGCTGTGAGGAAAATAGATATTGTCAGGGGACTCCAAGCAGGTGGTGCATGGAACAAGACAGGGATCATGCTGAAGGGAATGAGTAGAGCCTGTGCTCTGGGTGCATTTAGGGAAGGTTCAATGAGCATTCCTGGTCTCACTCAGCCAGATAGCAAGCTACCACTACAGGATAAAAAGGAAAAGAAGAAAACATTGATTTATGGATAGCCAGAATTCCATTTTGGAGATGAGATTCAGACAGCTCTGCTCTGTACCAAAGTGATCTCATAAAGTTCACAATGGCCAGCTGGACAGATGACAGCCTGATTTCTATAGAACACAATTCACTTTTCAAAATTCTCAAGACAACTCTGAACACATAAATAAGTTATATTTTTCTCTACTATACATCTGGCTTAGTAATTAGAAATAGTTAACTGATTTATCCAAACACTGAGATTCTCACCTGGTATAAAACTGTTTCTATATGATCAGGCAGCTTTAGCATTTTACATGCTCTTCTTACCTGAGCTAGCACATACTGGCAGTTTCCTGGAAACTTGTATTTCAATCCATCAAATGTCAAGTAATGAGCTGTACCAATAGCAGTGCAGGTGCCATCACACAGATTTTTGGTGCACTCCCACTTCCTCCCCTGGCACACGCTGTAACAGAGAGAAGGGGGCAATGACAGTTCTCCTTATCTCAATGTAAATTACAAGCAAGAGAAGCAAAGTTCTTTAGGCAAAGTGGAAGTGCCATAGTCTCTGCCTCCAGGAGCTTTCTACCACCAGATGAGAGGCTCTCTCATTAACATAAATCAGCATATGTTAGCAGTGGATGCATAAATCCAAATAGTGCATTAAGATTAAATGAACAAGGGATGTATTTCTCTGCATCTTACAAGCTGCAGTGTAGGACTCTGGGTGGTTTGAATTTCCCTGTTACAAAATAGGTCAGGACAGAGTCTGCTGAATATGGTTTTATACTAGAATTTGCTGGAATATGCTTTTATACTAGAATTTTATTTAGGATATGCTGCTCTGCTTGAAGTACCCTTTCAGCAAAACAGAGCATCCACCACCATTGCCCTTTTCCAGAAGTATCCTGGAGGAGCACAACCTTGCTACAGAAGCTGCAAATATGAAAGGGGAACTCTCCCTTGACATCCACAGGCTTTTAATTAGTGAAATAAATTGATTTGCTAACTAGCAAAAGAATGAGCAAATAAAGTAAAACTCAAAATCAGTGGAGAGTTAGAATACCATTTGACACCACATCTAATAATAATAATTTAATAATTAATATGCAATATATTGCTGGAGGATGGCAAAACATTCATCCACTAAATGCTCCATGAATGCAGATGGACATCATCACTGCCCCAGGAATTCTCTAACCAAGCTCTGTGAGGGCAGGGAAAGAGGAATTCTATCCATACTTTACAGACATAAAATCTCAAGGATAAAAAACCTGAAGTACTTTCCCAAGATCAAATTGCTACTTGAAGGAAAAACTGGGCACTGAACTGACTTCTGTAATAATACCTTAACCTGAGCATAGATATTATTCAATCTTGGTAACATTTCACATCATAATAAATATTGGGCAAGACATTTTCTTCAAAGAATGAAACTTCAGTAACATGAAACCTCTCCTCTGCTAACAGTTAGACAAAAGCAAGATTTTGTAAATACACACATGGACAGATTATAAGGGACATGGGGTGGTTAAATTCAGATTAGCAAATTTCTGCAGTACACTGTTGCACAACTGTGACTCCAAAATTTTCATTGAGCTCCCAATGAATTCCCAATACATTGCATAACAGAAGGTTTGCCACTGGCTTAGACTTGGAGACATTCCGCTATTCATGAATTAGGGTCTCCCATATGTCAAGTCGGATGTAAATGCCAAATCTGACACCTCTGGCTCACATATTGCCTTTGCAGGTGTTCACATCTGGCTAAGAACAAGTGAGAATGAAAACTCCTGCAACAGCAGTACAAAAAGCAAAAACAAAAGAAAAGGAAGATCTCGACCTCCAAAATGCAGATTCTCAATTCTTATTAATTCTCAAAGCAACAGTAATTTCCTATATCACTTTCTAAATGACATTTGACTTGATATTTGCTGAGAACTATTAAGAAACTTTTCAAAGTCACATAGTGCAAAAAAGCCCTAGTGACATTTTTGAAGGGACCTCATCTCCAGTTTTACTTCCACATTCAAGAAAAACACCTAAAATTTGAGGAAGACCTTTTTATCAAGGAGAAAAAGCCTGATTTCTAGAATTTTCTTGACCCTAATATTGAAGGAAACTCTATGTATTTGAGGAAATATAATTTACAATGGTATTGCCAGAATTGTGGACAGTTACATCAATGAAGCAACATGGTTATGATTACTTTAAGATCAAAGATTATATGAGTAATTGACAATAAAAAGGCTGATCATGGTTATTGTGAGTAATCTTGCAAACTTTTTAACACTGAGGAGTTTCATGCTGTACTCTTCTTGTTTCAATAAAATTTTCATGGTGTCTGCTTTTCAGCTGAGTCACTTTTACTTAAATGCAATGTAAGCAGATTATAGAATATGTACCTAGACAAAAACATCAGGTTTTATTCCATCTTTTTCCCTTTCAAGCCTATTTTCCCCAGCTTTAATTACAGTACATGGATTCACAATGTTAGATGTAGCTGCAAAGGAAAGAAATTAAACAAAACACCAGGAGATTAATATTTCCATATAAAACCTTCATCCAAGGCTAACTCATGCTAGTTAGGAGTGGTCCCACTGGAAAAAATGCAAAACTTGAAATTATGTTATTCAAAGATCAGCATACCAAACAAAAATCAAGCATTAGACTCTCCAGTGGTGCTGATTCTCTGACCTAACTCCAGCCAGTCATAGAGAGGAGGACAAACATTGCTCCTGGGGTTGCTACAGAGCTGGGCAGGAACATTTAGGGTAGAATGTATAACAGATTCTTAAGTCTGAGTTCAAAAAACCTCCAGGATTTTCACACTGCTGGTGGCTGAATGTCCTACACCCTGGACTCTTGGAGCTCTGAAGGTAAAGAGCCACCATTCCCCCCCACCACACACATGGAAAATAAAGTACCTCCAGTGCAGCCAATGTGCTGTGCAGGAGAAGCAAAAGTGGTCCACTGTACTTTACCAAAGGCTGTGCTGAGGGCTTCCCTCCATGCAAATTGAGCAGCCCAGAATTCTCCTTTAAACCTATAAATCCTCTTCTAGCAACCAAGAAGGATAATGGTGGAAGACATGGAGCATTCACTCTTTTCTTCTAAGAAAGTAACAGTTTTCCATCTATTTTCATCTTTTTTAATAGATCAATGGCTAGAGCACTCTTTTGAGATATAAGAGGTTGCCCCTGTGTCTTCCTAATTCTTTATCATTTCCCTGAAGAGCTCCTATCATATTACAACTGGTGCATCACACCCCTTCTGGCTGAAAAGGTCTGATTTGACGGGCCTCAGACAGCCAACAAAAAGGGAAAATAGCAAAGCTTAGTGACAAAGCTCAGGCTCCATTCCTCCCACCCCAAAGCATATAGGTCCTAAATTGTTATCTTGTGTTGCAAAATCCACTATCTACTGCCTACAGAGGAGTTGCACAGACACACAACTATTTGTAGGGCACGAGGTAGAGGTTGCCAGACACTGCAAGGAATTTTACTGGATCTTTATACAACATGCAAAGGGAAGGTGCTGTCTGTGCAATTAATATGCTGCAAAAACTGGCTTTTTCTAAAAGAGATCTGTTAAGTAAACAATATTTGGTGTTACCAGAAACACAGTAGACCCCCTAAAGAGAAAAAATATCCTTCCAGTGGCTCACCAGGTGTTGCAGTCCTTAGTCACTGTTTCTCCCTTGGAATATTCTCTTCCGTTGTGGAAGCACGGGCACCTCTCAGGAGCAACACACTTGTTTTCATGCCGTACCTAAGCAGAACACACAGTTTGTCACCACCTGGGGCTGCTGGGAGGTGGCCATGTGCAGGGTGAGCAAGCAGCCAGGAGCAAGCACAGAACACATGGATGGAAAATAAAGGTTGAAAGGAATAAAAGAAAGGATGAAGGCCATCCAAGGTGAGAAAGGTACAGTACTACTAATACTTTTAGCCATTAACATAAATAGAGCTGTAGGTACATAAAACACCACTTGCTCCCACCATCTCAAGCTACTGGGAGAATAGTTGACATTACAGAAGAATGGCACAATGGGAAAATCCAGGATGCAGTGAATCAGGCTAACCTGAATATGGAGAGCAGGTGAATGGCTTCTCACACATAACAAACTGGAAAGGGACCTACTAGAAAAGCAGACAAAGGGCCCAGATGGACTAAATATGGAAATAGGAACATCAAGGATACCAGAAGCCACAGTGCCTGACCACCCACATGCAAATGCAGCTTCTGTTGTCACAGACAACAGCCCCTTAACAAAGCCAACCGTCTATCAACTCTCCTCTGAAAATTGCAGTAATCACTCATTTTCTTTCAAATCTCTATTTATTTCCTGGAAAGCAGGATAAATATCAGTCCACTTGAGGATTCTGCTCTCTCTGCAACAGGTTCTGTTGCTAGGAAATAGGACATTATCTTCTATCCAATTTTTCATTTTCACCCTTCTGATCTGAGTTTTCTCTTTGTATAACAAAAAATCATTTGTCCCACTTAAACAAAACAAAAAAAAAACAAACAAAACAAAAAACTATAGCCAAAGAAAAACAAGTAATGCCTTTAGACTATTCAGTTTTTCCATTCATTTTCTGTTTTCTTTTTCTGTGAATAACTTTCATTTTTAAGACCCCGAGTTTTAGAAAATCAAACATAACCAAAGCTGGCTATGCTGACTTTTCACTCAATAGCAGTTCTGGCAAAGCCAGGATAGGTTTGGCTCTTGTTTCATGGAATACCTAAATGGAGAGTCCTTCCCCTTCTTCTCATTCAAAAGTCACAAAATATCACCTTCTCACTTAAAACTCTTTCTGAAAAATCATTAAAATAGTTACTTTTTTGCCATTAAATATGGGCCAATGAGATCAAGGTAGTCTGAACGCCAGGTTAATAAAGAAGAACAGCTTTCCCTTTTCCTGTGGGGACCTAGAACTGCCACATGGAACAACCCACAAAAAAGATTTCACAGTGCAGGGACCCATCCTTCATATGCAGCTCCACGTGCTCTGTGGCTTATGGAGAGCTGCATTATGCCAAATAAAATCACTTTGATAGAAGCAAGATGGAAACAAAGAAATGCTTTTCTGGATAATGGAGCTGCCTTCAGCTTTCCAAAGGATAGTGAGAAAGTCCAGAGAAGACCAGAAAAAAGAGTTTAATACCTTCTTTCCTTCCTTCCTGGTGGTACTTAGGAAAAAAGCAGGAATATGACCTCATATTCATGGCTACGTTTCTGAATTTTTGCAGAGTGTTCAGCAACACAGTGCACAATACACTTGAGGGCTGTCTCTGGATACAAAACTAGGGATTAGACATCTGGTTAGTAAAAAGAGAATCAGAACCTCTTCTCCTTGCTCCCTAAAAACTGGTACAGACAGGTATTAGCATTTTTATCACAACCAGCACAGCAACCATAAAACCACCAATAGAAGGAAGAGCACCTTGTCTTGAACACTGACTCAGTGGGTGGGTTGGATTCAGCAAGCAGGACACAAAAACCCAAAGTGGACTTGGACCAAAAGAATGGTAACTTTTTTCTGCAAAACTCAAGGAATTATGATTTTGTTAACAGTAACACACAATCTATTGGGCCTATTAACACTCCATCCAAAATCTGGGGCACATCTGGCAGCCTGCTGCCATGCTGCACTACAAGGACCCTGTGGTACTACAGTACAAGGCCAGGAGCACTATTCACAAGCAGCTGGATTTTCTCTGGAAGTCTTTCAATCCATCAATAGACTGCAGTTAATACAGGAGATTTAGCAGTCCTGAGTGCTTGAGATGACAAGAGGCAACAGCACTGGGAAGGCAACTACATGAAAAGACAGAGGTTTGTAATGAAAACAACAGCTGTTTGCACCATTCAATGCCCTTAGGATGATGCTCTGCATCCATGGGATTACAAGTGGCTGATTAACAGTTTTCCCATTACTTGGGGATCAAACAGAAATATCTGTTATTTCCTTGCTCTTATTAATTGCTAAACCTTGAAAAATCTTGCAAAAGGAAGGACAATATTACAGGTTTCAGAACCTTTAAGATTCTTCTTATCCACAATCATAGGAGGTGATTGTTCTGCTCCGCTCTGCATTGGTGCAGCCTCATCTTGAGTCCTGGGAGCAACTTTGGGCACCACAATATAAGAATCTAAAGCTGTTAGAGGGTGTCCAAAGGAGGCTGGATGGTGAAGGGTCTGCAGGGGAAGCCACACGAGGAGTGGCTGAGGGCACTTGGTCTGTTGAGCTGGAGGAGACTGAGGCCAGAGCTCACTCAGTTCTGCAGATTCCTCACAAGGGGAAGAGGAGGGGCAGGCCCTGATCTCAGCTCTGTGTGACCAGGGACAGGATCCAGGGAACGGCTGGAGGGAAGGGTTAGGTTGGAGTTTAGGAAATTTTCTTCCCCCAGAGGGTGGTGAGGCACTGAACAGGCTACCCAGGGAATGGTCACGTCCCCAAGGCTGCTAGAGCTCCAGGAGTGTTTGAACAATGCTGTCAGGCAGAGGGTAGGATTGCTGGGGTGTCTGTGCAGGGCCAGGAGTTGGGCTGGATGATCCTTGTGTGTCCCTTCCAAGTGAGGAGATCCTATGGTCCTGAAATCCAACTCAATGAACCTAAACTTTGAACTCTTGGTCAACATAATTTGATGAGTATCCCTCTGTCAAAGGAAGCTCAGACATTGCTCTGTTCCTCCTCAACACATGGCGTAGATTTCAGTGGAAAGTTGGCCCAATGTATGAAGAAGCATGGGATTAAATAAAGGAAGTGGGTCAGACTAGAACCCAATAGCTAATAGGCTTTAGAGTAAGAAATAGGGTTGGGCAAGAAGGGACCTTAAAGATCACCCAGTTCCATTAGTAGGGACACCTTCCACTATCCCAGGTTGCTCTGAGCCCCATCCAACCTGGCGTTGGACACTTCCAGGGATGGGACAGCCCCAGCTTTTCTGGGCAGCCTGTGCCAGGGCCTCAGCACCCTCACAGGGAAGAATTTCTTTCATAAATTTTTGTTTTAACCAAAACAGCCTCTCACCCTTACTGTGCAAACAAAGACAAGTTAACAACATATCAGAAGATCAAAATGTGCTGGTTTACATTTGACTTCTCTTTCTTATGTTAGCTGCGTGTCTCTGATGTTTATTTGATGTGCCCATCTCCTCATGAAGACATTGTAACATAGGATGGGCCCACACTAAAAAAATATCCAACAGAGAAATCAAAATAGTCAGGTAAATTTCAGTTGAAACAAACTAAAAAAAAAAAAAGCCTTTCAAGCTTTCCTGGTTAAGATGTTTAGGATTTGTAGGGGTTTTTTTCCCTTTTCTACTAATGCATGAAAGTTTTAGAAATAGTTTTATTTCAGCAGTCAGGATGCAAGAAAATATTTCATTTAAATTTTAAACCTTAATTTTTTGTCAGTTGTTGGGAATAGAAAGAAAGTAATTTTCTAATTTTGGAGTGTCTGGATTTTATGCTGTGTGATTGTTCTGTTCCTCTCTTTCCCAAGAAAGGTGGTTAACACTCAATTAATATATTTATTAATATTTTCCAATGGGGAAAAACTGAACTGCAATAAACTAATCTGCGAAGGCATACTTTTGCCCACATTTCTGCACATATGTTATGATTTCTCTTTTCTACTGTGTAAAAGGGTGACAAGTATGGAGAATTTCCCACCTTCCTGATGATCAAAGACATAATAATTATTTTTACGACATACTGAACATTTTTATTTGCTAGAAATCAAAACAATGTAAAATACTAAGTCAAGATGAACCAGAAAACTTATTTTGAAAGAAATTGAAAGAAAGTCAAAAGTTGAAAGTTTGGAAGAAGTTAAAAGAAATTGGGTTTTGTCTTCAATTAATAAGTTACTTGTGAGCATTGATAACTTTCATATGCTACTGTATCACAAAAGAAAAAAAAAAACCTTCAGTAAGAAGGCACCATTTCTTCCAGCATAATATGTGCAAATATTTATGGGAACACATGTTGAGTAATCTGTTACTTCCCACAGACCTTCCTGCAAACAGCAGCTCACCTCTCTGAGTGCTTGTAAATTACGCGGGATTACAGAACACCAATACAGGAGACTGACAAGTAAAATGGTAATTCCTTTTTCCAGTCCCTTTATTGCTCACCTCTGTTGTACAAGCCTGGAAAACACAGACTTTGACTTCGATTTGACTTTGAAGAGCTTTGTCTCTTTGCTCCCAGAGTCTCTGTGTTAGAAAAGGACAGGATGGAAAGGAGATCCTGGTCACCATCCAAATCCTTCTGTAGTGAGGGAGCACAAACCCTCATTGCAGAGCACAGAAATAAGAAAAAATGGCTCTCCCAAACCTCATCCCATTGGGTTTGGAGAAGGAAACTGCTCTTTGACAACAAGCTGGCAGCTCCTGTGGAGCCAGGAGTCAAAGCCAGGGCAAACAGGACACACCTGAATGGGGACTGGGCTTGATCCTGACATTGCATGGCAGTGGTAACAAGATCATTTCTCTACATGGGCTTCTCCCATTGTGGCTTGGGTGCAGCTCATGATTTTTATTCTCTGCCATAAGGGAAACCAATGAGAACAAGTAATTCCAGGCTGAGTTTAGTGAAGATTAAACCATACTGTCATCTAGTGGACAGAGAATTTATTTCACTTTAAAAAAGAAAAAAAAAATAAAAATAGAGACTTATTCTTCAACTCAAAACCTGACAAATCACCTTGTTGAACTCAGGGGTGTGTTTCACATCACTGCAAAGTCAGCTGGAGTCTCCAGTTCCGAAAGACCAAAGACTGCTCTCTTGGCAACAATTTTATGACACAATAGTTTGTTTTAACTTACTGAAAAAGAATATGAAATACTGTACCAAATATGAAGGTTAATTACTATGGGGGTTGGGGTTTTTTTCCTGTGGAGTAATTATCATAATTTGTTTTCCACAATTATGTCAAAAGTGTACTATTACCATGTCCCAGAACTGAAACCAAAAATCTCAAGTTCCTTTACCAAATCAGTTGAATGTTAGATGCAATAAGAAGCCTGTTCATCCTGGAACTCTGGGAACTTTAAAGTAGAGAAGCTTTTCTAAGTTTTCTTATCTCACTACTATTTAGGAATAGTTTTCATTTAAAGGATAGGCATTTACAGAAAAGAAGCAACACTTGTTTTTAAAATCACAGAGAAAATTTATGGGTGACTTCAGACTCTGTTCTTTTTCACCTCCAAGACATTTCACAAGCCTGAGCTTTTTTCCAAGATCTAGAATTTTATTTTGGAGTATAATCTATTTATATAAATGTGTGTTTCTCAGCAAAATACAGTAGCAAGTTCAAAATATATGTTTATATTATTGTTAAAACTTACTGCATAATGAGAATTTGGGAACAGCTGTTTTTCTAGTAAGGTAATTGAAGGAATTTGGGGGCAGAAAACACTTAAACTTATTCTGAAATTTGAGGGTTGCAGTGGGATATAACCCTGAACCCCAGAAAGCCTCTTTTCAGTGGAAAAAAAAAAGGTATGCTTAGTACAACACCTGCAATTCCAAGACGCACTCTGGCATCCTCTTAGCAAGTTTCAAATCCCACATTCTTTCTCACAGGGAACCTTCAGTTTGGCACAACCCAGAGGAAGGCAGTTGGAGAGATGGAGACTTGACAAGTAGGAACCAGTATCAGCAGGAAGGATGGCTGGATCAGAGAAATCCAATAATAGGTTGGGTTGGAAGGGACCTTAAAGATCCTCTTGCTCCAATCCCCTGCCACGGGCAGGGACACCTTCCACTAGCCCAGGTTGCTCTGAGCCCCATCCAACCTGGCCTTGGATACTTCCAGGGATGGGGCAGCCACAGCTTCTCTGGGTAACCTGTGCCAGGGCCTCACTACCCTCACAAATAAAGACTTTTTAACCTCACACCCAATCTAAACCTGCTTTCTGTCAGTGTGAAGCCATTCCCCCTTGTCCTGTCACTCCAGGCCCTTGTCACGGGTCTCTCTCCATCTTTCCTGTGGGCTCCCTTCAGGCATCAGAAGGCCACGATGAGGTCACCCCCAAAGCTTTCTGTTCTCCAGGCTTAAAAATCCCATTTCTCCCAGCCTTTCTTTAGAGGAGAGTTGCTCCATCCCTATGATCAACCTGAATATGGGTGTACTTCTGTCTCTCTGGCTGAGAAAGTTTAGTAAGACTGAGGAGGAGTTTAGGAGCAGAGCTGAAGGAAGACCTAAACTAGTCTTCAAGGCAGGCTTTGGAATTTTGATAAATAATTATTTTTGCAAGCTAAAGTTCATCTCCAATGCTAGTACACGTTCTTTAAGCCAGCCACAACTTGACAGTCAATACTACCCAACAACTTATTCCCAAGCTGCAAGAAGACTGTTGGTAGCAGAGAATGAAGGCAAGAAAGCAAAGAGGACCTGCTTCTCACTGCTGTATTGAAAGCTGCTTACCATCCCTTTTGGACAGAGGCATCCAGATATGCAGCCATGGCTGATACACTCCAAGTCATAGTTCTGGCAGGTCTTGGTACATTCCACTCCTTCTGCTCTTGGGTTGTTGGCAGGACAGATAATTTTTAACATGGGTGATCTGCATGTCAAGCTCCTTTTTACTTTAAAAAAAATGAGTTCACAAAAAGTGCAATTAGAACGCAAGCATTGTTGGCACAGTATTTTTCTAAAAGGTTGATCTTTGATTTGAAAATTAATTTAGAATATAGCCTGGAGCAACACCACTACACATGACATGGCAAAGAAAACAGCCCCTACTTCCCCTGTAGTGACCTCAGTCAGGCTGTCATGAAAGCAGGTATTTAATACTGAAGCAAAAAAGCTCCACTAAGCATAAAAGTGCAATTCCACACCACTGGGGCTATGCAAACACCTCTTGGCACTGTACAAAGTTAGCAGAAAACTGATATTCTGAGAAGCAACAGCATCTTATATTATTGTATTTTGACCCATTTCCCACACTGAATACAGCTACATTGGTGACTGTAAATAGCAGTGCCCTGAGCTTCAATAAAAACTCTTTGAGATTTCAGGATCTGACAGAAGATCAGAATGCCCCAAGAAACTCCAGGATACTATTTCAAGTGGTACTAGCAATATGTCTCTCTGAGGTTTTGTAAGTCTTGACATCCTATTATCAGGAAAAGTATGTCTTAGGAGCATTAAGAGAAGAGTTTGGTGAGATATTCACCTGGAAGACTTCACCTGAAGAAAAGGTGACCCAACCCGTGACACTGTCACTGGTGTCCTAGCAAGCAACATTAAGCAGGATTAAGCAGGTCACTGCCCTGTACCCACAGAGGCATTTACAGTGTTTTCCTCTAGAAGTTGGTTTATCCTGAGAAGGTGCAAGGACAAACAATTACCCTTTGTCTCCAATGCACTGGCAAATACCAACCAGAAATTTCCTCCAGGTCCATTTGTCAGTGTGCCATGGAAGACACTGTGTTTGGCTCTACTGGCGTTCCCATAGGGATCACAGGTTATCCTGAGCTGGAAGGCACCCACAAAGATCACGAAGTTCAACTCCTGGATATTCTCAGGCCTCCCCAAAGCCCCACTAGCCCTGTCCCCTCTGAGACACATCCAGTCTCAAATCTCTTATGCCATGAAAATCCCCTAAGCTCCATCCATGTGTCAGTAGGAAACCCCAAAAGATCCCAGAGCACTGCTGGCCTTTCTCCAATGCTGCAAACCCCAGTTAGATGCAAGAAGTGTTCCTATGCTCCTCTCACAGTCTTCAGCCAAATATTTGATAAACCTGTCCACTGATGGGAAACATGGTAGCCGTCAGTATCCAGGTTTCATGGAGATTCTTGCTGGCTGGAAGGCACACTGGAAACCTGGCAGCAGTGTAAGCTTCAGGCCACTAAAAGCCTCATTTACACCAAGAAAGAGTTTGCATCCTACTAGTGAGAAGCAGTAGGTATAAAACTGATGAGTTACTTATGTCTTGTGATCCTCAAATAGCAACTGGGAACCTCAGATCACTAGCATAGGTGATCCTTTAACCTTTTCATCTCAAGAGAGACTGCAGTGTCTAATTATAATTAAAATTTTGATAGGTGAGATTCAATGAGCCCTACACCCTCCCACACATAACTTTTTTTTCTAGCCTGTAAAAAAAAAAATCTCACAATATCATAACTGTTGCAACCTCTGGAATTTCTTCTCCAATCTACACTACCAAGAGACTGAAGAGAAAAAAAAATCAAAATGAAATATTAATATTTTAAGGCATACTAACTTCTGGGAGATGGCCTCTCATCAGCAAAAACATCAGCCAGGAAGGCACCAGGAGCTCTGTTTGTACTGCAGTGCATAAATCCATTCTCACAATAGCTAAGAAAAACAAACAGAGCTTATATTTAATGAAACAGCATTCAGCTTTCACTCACACCGATTTTTAGTCAACAGGGAACTTGTCAGAATACAAAACTACACCTCAGTGGGGCTGAGCTATTTTTCTCCATCCATTGTATCTACCAACATTAAAGGCAAACTTTCCTTAAGGGAGTTCATGGGATACAGTGGCATTGAAACCCAACTGCCTGCTGGTCCTGACCTGCTGGATCCAGTGCAGCTATCCAGTGCACAGGGATAAAGCTAGGCAAGACAATAGTCAGCTTTGCTGAGGAAAGAGGTAAGGGACTACCTAGTTCCTGAAACTTGGGATTTTTGTGGTAGAGAGGAAAAGACACTGTTCCCAAAACTGGTCCTGCTCAGAGATTGCACTCCCACTCCAAGTGTACTGCTACTCAATTTAACAATTAGAAATGCTTTTAAATACTTGTATCTTTGACAAGAGGTAATTAGGTTTTAACAGTTACAAAGTATAGCACAGTACATTAAAGTGACATTTTAAAAGCCCACAAAGTAGCTATTGTCAGTAATTAAGCTCCATTTCAAACTGGCAGGAACTGTTCATAGGACAGGGTTTAATACTGAGTAATTCAGAGTAAGGTGGTATTTGAAATTAATCAGAGATCGATACAATAGCAAAACTTACCATTTGACTTCTTGGAGGCAAAATCATGCCTTTTCTTTAACTAGTTTCAGTGGATGCACAGGAACTGACCCAGTTAACAACTCAAGCCCTCCAAAAACTGGAGCGACGGTGTGTAGGGAAGGGCTACGAATAGTGCACTTACCACATGGAGTAATGATCCGAGAAGACATCCTCTGGCTGGAAGATCTCCCCATCATAGTAACAGGAGCACTGGGACTTGGGCACACATTGCTCGTGCTCATCCAGGTAGTGCCCAGGGGGACAATAGCACCCCTCCAGGCACAGCTGCTCACAGTCCTCCTCTGGGTAGGACAGGGACCGGCACGTCTGGTTGCATGGCGTCCCACACTGCTGGTACACCTGGCCTTCAGGACAGGCCATTGCTGGTGAAACACATGAGGGAGAAGAACATTTGATCCAAATCCAGCTAAAGGAAGAGCTGCCTAAAACAGACTGAGAAGCTTGGGATTAAAAGGTGTTTGCTCAATTTACTCATCAATTGGAGTGTTACACCATCCCTCCTTAACTGCAGCACTGGTGTAGCCTAAGGCACTGCTTATATATACACACAAACAAAACCTTACTAAAGGAAATGCCCAATAAATGTCAGGACTGGACTACCCTGCACCCTGATGGAAATCTAGCCACAAAATTTTGCCCAGAACTTGAAAAACAAACTCTGTCTAACCTCTGTTGTTATCTGGATCACAGTCAGGATAACCTAACTGAAGCTCTCCTGAAGGGAACCTACAAAAAAGATGGAGAGACACTCTTGGCAATGGCCTGGAGTGACAGGACAAGGGGGAATGGCTTCACACTGACAGAAAGCAGGTTTAGACTGGATGGTAGGAAGGAATTCTTCCCTGTGAGGATGCTGAGGCCCTCGTACAAGTTGTCCAGAGAAGCTGTGGCTGCCCCATCCCTGGAAGTGTCCAAGGCCAGGCCGGATGGGCGTTGGAAAAGCCTGGGCTAGTGGAAGGTGTCTCTGCCCGTGGCAGGGGGTTGGAATTACATGGTCTGTAAGGTCCCTTCCAACCCAAACCATTCCACAATCCCATGCATTAAGAGCATTACAAGTGTCATGTACACATTCACACCACTCTTCCTTTGCAAGACCTTTAGGGACTATTTGGTCAAAATAAGTAGAAAAGTAGTATAAAAGTATTTTTCTGCTTTGGTAAACACGAGTGCTGCAAAACTCAACAGACCCACATCCCAGAACCACTCTGTGATTTCTATGGAAACAGATGCAAATAATGAAGTAATTTAGCAATCATGGAGCCAAACCTTGATATTAACAATTTTTGATGATGAATTCTTTTATATGGAGATTAATTATGGCCTTTGTAGCCATTTTGGCTTTGTTTTTAAAACCTCCACTTCTACAGGGCCGATTTTGAGGCATTCACCTCTGCACACATCAGCATCAGCACTAGATGGCAGCTATGACAACACATTGCAGAAGACAAGAAACGAGCTTGTTTTACCAAGAGTTTGAATTTAACAGGCCTCCTGATAACCAGGAGTTACACTGTCGGTTGTAGCAACCTTCCACAGCAAACAGTTGTAAGGGTGTGAGGAACGATGTTCAGGGAAGCAGCTACAAATGAAAGCTGGCACATTTGTACCTTGCTGAAACCAAGATCAAAGGGTTACAGAGAAAGCCCTTCCTCTTGTCATTCCTGCAGAATGATGTGATAATCCCTACTCTCTTCCAGCACACATCCCTGGGAACTCTGGCAGCCATGGAATAACAGGATAGTCCTGCAGCCTCAGCCAGGTGTTGGCTGGACTAGCAAAGCAAGGCATATGTGCTGACCAGTGGCTTGTGGTCACCTTCACAAAACTCTTCTGAAATGAAGAATTATTCCTGCCTACTGGAGAGAGACGTGGTTGCACCAGCTTCTCTTGAGGTTCCTGCAGCCCCATACACAGGAGTATAATACTCTACACTGAAAATCCCAGAAGCATCTAAGGCGACTTGGACCCTTCTTAAAAGCAAAAATCTCCCAGGTCTGGGACTTGTGCCCAAACTGCTTAATGTACTTTTCACAACACAGCCCAAGAAATGTGTGCTCATCAATACAGCAAAAGCTTCCTAACTCTGAACTGAGCAGAAGATAGACTCATTCACTGTTACAGGAATTTTTGGCAGCATTTACAAAAATGTGCTTCTGATTTACATAAACCTGATCTTTGCAGTAAATCAAACCCTGAACAGGCACAGCCCCGGGCTGAGGACCATTTTAAAAATAGCTTTCATTATTAAAGGCACATCCCAGCAGGACAACCACGAGGCCTCAGCCAAAAGTACTATTTGCTACACATGATCCTCTGGAAACATGGGACTGGTTTGGCAGATTTCAGATGGGTACATCAGTTTATGAGTTTCAAGATTCAAAAAAAGGATGTGATAACTGAGCCCAACATCCTGCCCTGCTTTCTAGTTAGTTTAACACTCCCTATCCACAAGGACAACTTTGCAGTAGATTCCTTTCTTAGATAAACCTTTGTAATCCATGCGTGCAAATGGCTTCAGACTCAAAGGCAGCAAGTTTAGATTAGATGTTAGGAAGAAATTCGTCCTCGTGAGGGTGCTGAGGCTCTGGCAGTGGTTGTCCAGAGAAGCTGCAGCTGCCCCATCCCTGGAAGTGTTCAAGGACAGGCTGAAAGTGACTTGGAAAAACATGGTCTAGTGGAAGGAAGGTGTCCCTTGGAACATGATCTTTAAGCTTCCCTTTCAACCCAAATCATTCTATGATTTTCCTTGCCCATGTACCTCCAAAAATTTTTGGAACATCCCCTGTTTTTCCAGTTATGCTTTCAAATGCCATTCCTACACTCCACATTCCAATACACTGCTCTATCCCTTCCCAGCAACATCTGTTTTTACCAGCAAAAAGGCAAGACAAGTGCCCCAGGAAAGGCCTGATGTCTGTACACTGTGTAATATGCTGACACATTAAAAAAAAAAAAAATCCCATTATTGACAGGAAAATTAGAGGAAAAGGCAAGGTGCATCTAATCTCTGTGTATGGCTTCTATAAAACCAAAACAGTTCAATGCTGTGCTCAAAGCACAGCCTATCCCAGAAATAAGATGAGAAACAGCAGAAGAGCATTGGAAAAGATGTGTTTGCATCGACCAGCTCATGCAGTTCTTGTGGGCAGGTTTTGAATCAGAGTGAAAGAGACAAACCATGACCAGTTCCTCAAGTAGCACAAGGTGAAAATGTTGCCACCTCTGAGTGAAGGTGCACCCTGCCAGGACTGGATTTAACACAGCTTCTCTGGCATGCTGAGGCCCACCACGCCCTGTAGCCATTCTCAGATGCTGCTCAGAGCCTGTCCTTAATTCCCAACTCCAGCACTCTTAGATTTTTCCTATACAAATCCTCTTACAGAAGGCATGCAAAGCCACCAACAGCCCCAGCTCTACCACATTAAGGAACATAATGGGCTTAGCAACATGTCCTAAAATCTGAAGGAAGATCTAGGGAGCTGTTGATGGATTCCCCTGTACCACAGAACAATACACACATGGGACAGGCAAACATTTGGGTTGGAAAAGACGGTAAAATAACTGAATACAGCCATCAATCTCACAACTATCAAGTCCACCACTAAAGCATGTCCCTAAGTGCAACATCCATGTGGCTTTTAAATACCTCAAGGCATGGTGACTCAACAACTTCTCTGGGTAGTCTGTGCCAGTGCTTGATAACAATTTCCATGAAGAATGTTTACATAAAACCTGATCTGAACCTCTCTGGTGAAACCTGAGGCCATTTCCTCTCCTCTTGTCCCTTGTTCCCTGGGAGCAGACCCCAATCCCCACCTGGCTGCACCCTCCTGTCAGAGTTGTAGGGAGTGAGAAGGTCTCCCCTGAGCCTCCTTTTCTCCAGGCTTAGACCCCCCTCAGTTCCTCCTCATCAGATTTGTGCTCCAGAACCTTCTCCAGGTCCGTTCCCTTCTCTGGACAGGCTCCAGCCCCTCAATGTGTTTCTTGTAGTGACAGGCCCAGAACTGCCCCAGGATCTGAGGTGTGGCCCCAGCAGTGCCAGCCCAGGGGACAGTCACTGCCCTGGCCCTGCTGCCACACCATGGCTGGCACAGCTCAGGTGCCATTGGCCTCCTGCCCCCTGGGCACCCCTGGGCTCCTGTCCAGTGCTGTCCCCAGCACCCCCAGGGCCTTTCCCAGCTTTCCAGCCCCTCTGCCCCAGCCTGGAGCTGCAGGGGGTTGGTGTGACCCAAGGCAGGAGCGGGCCCTTGGCCTTGTGGAATCTCAGACCACTGGCCTGGGCCCATGGATCCAGCCTGTCCAGATCCCTCTGCAGAGCTTCCTGCTCTCCAGCAGCTCCACACTCCCACCCAGCTGGGTGCTGTCCACAAACTGACTGAGGATGCATTCGATCCCCTCATCCAGATCCTTGATTAAAATATTAAGTAAAATTGGCCCAACTACTGAGCCCTAGGGAACACCACCAGTGACCAGCCCCCAGTTTGGTTTAGCTCCATTCACCACCACTCTCTCAGCTCAGCCATTCAGTTTAGGTTTTAACCAATTTTTTACATGCAGCTGCACAAGAGACACAGCCCTTCACAGTGTGGCCTGTCTGCTCCTCCTTTGCAGCATGAAGGGATTGGCTCTAGTGCTTATTCATGCATAGGAGTGCAGTTACAGGAGTATGACTCAGGTCTTAAACAATCAAACTGCAACTAAAAGTCAAAGACTGGGGAGCTGAATGTACTTGATAGCTTGACACACAGCAGAAATGCTGTGCTATACTAATGACTTTGCTCCCCGACTCTTATTCACTCCAAATCAAGCAAACTGGCTCTGTCAAGTCATTTCCCAAGAAACCAAATCTCTGGGGATGAAGGTAGGGGTGAAACACACATTGGGCCATCAGCACAAATTACACAGCCTGCACATTCACATCTCAAACCCATTAAGAAAGAGGGATTGCTCTCCTTCATGTGTCAGAAGATGTCTAGGGCACCAGGATTATTTAATGGGGCCTGATGGATCTGCAATCAGGGAAATTGTCACTTTGTGAGAGCACAAAGCTCTCTGTAATGCACAGAAAGGAAAAAGCAGCTCTGCACTATTAAAGATTAATTGTGAAAATTGACTTGTTCAATTACAGAAAGAGTAATGGGGCATTATCACTGCTCTTTCTTTCAGCCTCCAGACCTGTAGAGTTCTGAAAGGATTTTTATTACATTACTGTTCCACTATCTGAACATTTACATAAACTAGGTAAAAAAAATATAAAACCATGCAGCAGTTTAATATAAACTGGGTTTGTTCTCATTCACAGCAAGCACTCTCCAGCCTGCAAAGACCTTGCAGACCCTACCAGGTCAAAGGCCAGAGACCTCTCTCTTTTCCACCTTCTACACACTCTGTTTATAAATATTTTTCCCACCCTCTGCTTGGGTAAAAGTAACAGAACAAATCTGGAGAGCTGCCAAGCACACATGCTTTCCTCCAGATTTTTCAATTGTCTTCTTTCCTTTATAACAAAGTTGCTCGGGAAAATGGAAAAACATTCACTTCACAAATATTTATGGGAAAAGTATGTCTGTGCTTAATCAAAATTACATAGCAATGGATTTTTTCCTACCACATTGACCTAAGAGAGAAATAAAAGAAATGAAAGGTGTTGGACTCTTCTGCTCCAGCCTTTTGGCAGTGTGGCTATTAATCTTGTCCTGGATAAGAGAGAGACATGTTGGAGAGCCTGTGATACCTCAATTTTTTGGAGATATTCAAAATTTGTCTGGACAAAACCTCAGGTAATCTACAGTAATTTAGCCTTCCTGTGAGCAGGGGTGATGCCACAAGACTGCCAAAATTCTCTTCTCATACAAGTTTGTCTTGTGCTTTTGTGTTTCCTCTATAACGCCATGTTCAGGAGTCATTGATGAGGTCAGGACCTGGGAAGCTTGGGCCTCAAAAAAAGGCAGTTCATGGATTACTACAAATTACTTGGGAGATTCCTACCCTAGGATATTCAGAAAGCTTCCAGGTGAGTAGCTGAAAATGGAAATCCAGGGAAAAGTTCTGTGGAGCTGTGTGAGATCAAGGCTTCTCTCCCCCATTGCTGAGCAGTCCCTGGGAACACCTTTTGCATCCTTACCAGTGTGGAGGAAAGATTTACTCTCATCACTTGCCATAAGGAAAATCTGGCATCTCATTCTAAATCTTCCACACAACATTGCTAGAAAAATTTCTTCAGGAGGAGGACCATAAGTGAGTTTGAGCAGCAGTGCACTTACGGCAGAAGTCGGGTTGTCTCCATTCCACCAGGATGCTTTTCCTGGCACAGGCTGCTGCATAATTAGCAATGGCAGAGCACAGGCAGTCCTTGCCACTGGAGCAGGAGCAAACATCAAAGCGGCAGTTCTTCACATAGGGAGTGGGACTCACTTCATGGTGACAAGGTTCAAAGGCAGGAGACATCAGAACTGAGCAGGAATCCTCAGCATATTTGGCTAAAAAGAGAAAAATTGCATGCTCATACTGAATCAATCAACCAACGTGGCTTTCAAGGAAAGCCAGAGAAGCCACAGTAAGCATTTTCTCTTCTTTTTATAAAAAAAAAAATAACCAAACAAACCCCACAAGAATAAAATAGGATCAGGCAGGCACAGATAGCACCATAGCTCATACGTCATGACCTCTACTGAAAGAGTAAAGTTTCAATAGTAAAACAAATCAAGGAAAAGCAATTATTTTATATTCCGTTAGCACTATTTCTGGTGCTGTAATTCCCTTTACAGGGCCTTTGCTTTCTGCTGCCTTTTTGAATTTGCAAAATTAAACTAGTTTTTTTTTTCAATTTTCACAAAATATTGTTTTCCTTATTAAGCCTGCATCAATACAAGTCTCTCTGTGTGTGGTTTTTTGTTGCTGTTGTTTATTGGGTTTTTTAAAACATATTACAGCCACCCTGGTGGTAATGTAAGCAACATTAGCTTCTTCTCTTTTTCTTTATTTTCCTTTTTATGTAAATGAAAGATCACCATTTGCTGCACATGTTAATTTTGAATAGAGTTCAGTACCTAAATGAGGATTGAGGTTGCAGGGGTCACTGTCTTGTTTTAACAAGTCCTGGCAGTCTGCATTGAGCTTCCAGGAGTTTCCAAAGTCTTCCAGAAGGGATTCCACCATGCCAGAAGGTGTAAGAAAATCATCCCCTTGGTTCCCATCATAATTTCCACACAGCCCACACATCCTTTCAGAGTAGACTGGGGACACCTAAGGAACACAACATTAGCCCAGTCATCTTCCAGAACAGATTACCACCGTAGAGCAAGATTTTTTAAGGAATGAGCCATACACAATTGAATAGTCCAGAAAATTCTCAAATACACATCAAAATGCTACAGACACAATGCCATTGTACTGTATTTTCAAACTTCTAACAAAATTGCTACTATTAGTAGCTGCAGGACAATTTTTGCACAGCACAGTGAATTTCAGAGGGTGACTAAGAGAAAAATAGCTTATTTTTATGCCTTGATCAGCAGTCCAGTTTAGTCTTTCCCCATTCTCACCCTTCATTCATATAAATGAGCAGGACAACAGTGGGGATTGCTTTTTTTTTTTAATGCAACTCCAATGGCACCTGTGAGCACTTCACATTTTAAAGAAAAATTGGATGATGAAGGAAATTTAAACAGGCTGTTTTACCACAGAATTGAAGCCATATTGGAGATGTTGCCCTTGATACTGAGGACCCTGGATAAAATAAAAAATAAACTAATACCCCCTAAAGCTACCTCATATTAGAGATTCCTGCTGCCCAGAGGAACTTCAAGCACACTAAAAGCAGAATTTCTAACAATCCACAGAGCAGATGCACTTTTCACCCTGTTTTATTCCTGCTGTAAATCAAGGAGCAGCTGAAAGATGACCCTAAACCTAGTGGCAAAAAGGGAGAAATCTCCTAAGCAACATCTACATACAAAGGCACCAATACCTTTTATTTTAGTAGGAACTATCAGTTTCTGTTAGGAGTAAAGCTCAGGTACATTACAAACACTACATTAACAGGTACATTACAAACACAGGACCTCTGATGCTACATTAGCCCTCTCTATCCATGTAGCTGAGTGCTAGTTTAGGCAGGCTTCCAGAAGTAACCAGTGAAACAAACAAAAAAAAGTTAGAAAAATCCACATTTTCAAAGAAAGCAGTTTTTCTGTATAAATAAAAATAAAAAGCATCCTCCAAAATACAACCTAATACTATGCAGCATTCAAACACGGGGGTCAGAGAATAAATATGGAGCATAAAAAAGAACAATTAGAGAATAAATAGTCTTACTATTAAGAGTATTACTACTCTTTCACGCACTCTGCAGATGGAGCAGTGACTCACACAAGTCCAAATTGTGGAGTATTTTGGAATGGAAGCTCAAATCACAGATATCAGGCAGTCACAGAAAGGACAGCCTTCTTGAGGAACACAGGAAGAATTTTTGCCAGAACAAGGTAATGGAAGTGTATCACTTCCCTCAATTATTGTCAGCAATACTTGGCAACAGGTCAGTCTCCAAATCCAGCATAAAATAACTCTCCAAAAGCAATTAAAGTGATGCTTTAGATGCCCAGCAAGGGAAAGAGCAGACAACTGGAGAAACTTCCACTGGTTTTATGGGTAGAGGATCTGGAGCAGAAAATTAGGGTTTTTTCAGTGGGACAAAAAATTTGCCAGGTTATATGGGTCTCTGACCAGGGAGAAAAATACTTTGAAACTTTGAAGACTGAGGAATGCCAAAACTCCTGAAATGTGCCAAAGGACTGAAGTGAATCATTCTAAGCCCCAAAAGAACTTTTAAGACCCTCAGAGCACACAGATACAGGTTAAATCAAAACAACAACCACAAACCCACAGATGCATTCTAAAATTATTCCAGACCTTTCTTATCTGTTTTCTTTTCAACTCTTTAACTCAGTTATGAACTGGTTTTCATAACCCTTTGTACCATGCCAGACATGACATTTAAGCCAGATATTGGGGCAGGCAAGGAGAATGCAAAAGCAACACTGTGGTTCAAGGAGGGCAGTGTTTACCACTCAGTAGAATATCCCAGAAAAACTGGTTTTCTTGGCAAGACTCCGCTCAGTGAGCAGACCCCTACTAAAAGGGGGGTTCAAAGGCAGCAGAGCTGTGGTTACAGCTTCCTAACAGATCATTTCTGTTAAACCTGGCTCAGTTTTTCTACACTTTGCTTTGTCTGCAGCACCAACAAAACCTAATTGTTAATCAAGGCTGACTTCAAATATTCCTCACGGTAGAAGGAGCCCACAACACATCTTCTATGAACTGATTTCTGTTTCCTGGAAAATATGAGTAACTGTGTCTCTGGGGGCCTTTCCTTCCCCTATTTTAAGTCATTCACATCTGTTGGTTTAGACAGGGCAGTCAAAGCAAACAAAAACAAAACTCCAGTTTGGAGGATATCTGCTGAACAAAACACAAAACTGTTCATCGTTAATAACAGCTGTCATTAGACACACATACAAAAAAAAAAAAGAAAAAAGGGGAGGAGAAAAAAGCTACCAAGCTGCTGTAAGACGAAGTGTTTGTTTCTGGAATACAAAAGAACCTGTATATTACTCTGGGAGTAGCAAAAGAGAATGGAATTCCTAACATGCAACAAAAAGCAACTTCCAACTTCAGACAAGAAAATCTTTGTACATATTTGGGTGGAACAAAAGAGGGGGCAAGCAGGCAGAAAAAAAAACCAGAAAAAGTACCTTCACTAGGAGTTCTCCATGACCATCCCAGTCAATCTGCAGATCATCCCCATAGGTGAGGCGAACTGAACTCCTCACCACACGTTGGACACGGAGGGCACCTGAAGGCAACCACAGGGTGCCAGTGAGCTTTTACAAGATGTAGCGACAGGACAAGGGGCAATGGCTTTACATTGACAGAGAACAGGTTTAGACTGGATATTGGGAAGAAATTGTTCCCTATGAGGTTGCTGAGGGCCTGGCACAGGTTGCCCAGAGAAGCTGTTGCTGCCCCATCCCTGGAAGTATCCAAGGCCAGGTTGGATGGGGCTCAGAGCAACCTGGGATAGTGGAAGGTGTCCTGCCCAAGGCAGGGGGGTTGAACCTGCTTTAAGGTTGATCCTTAAGGTGCAAACCAAATCATTCTGTGATTCAATGATTTGAAGCTTCTGTTAAAAAAAAAAAAATTAAAATGAATAGACCAACAGTGATTTTCACAAATCTCACAAGTGCAGACCAGCTTAATTCTTCTGATTTTAGAGGAGCCAAGTCAAGATCTGTCTGCTGCATGGAGAGAAGTTGAAATGCCGGAGCCTCTAGAAGAGACTGCAAGAGAGTTTGGCATCGAAAACACTCTTTGATTAAGCTAAGGCATGTCTAAAACCACTACTAAGCAGGAGGCTTTCAGTGGCTGGCCAGAGTCAGACCATGTGAACACACCTTGCAGCAAAGGGATCTGTATGTCCTGTCCATTCAGTGAAACTCCTCCTCCGTGTTTCATTTTAATGATGCTGTTGTCCATATCCCGGATCCGGACAGAAGCTGAGCGAGTGCAAACTGCATCAGGATCATCTGCACACTGAGGGAAGAGAAAATCTGCCTCAAAAATCAAGTTTTCACTTTCTTGGTGACTTAGTCCCAGAAGGCATTTTGCCATCTAATTTGAAAGGTGTTGAGTGTCACGTCAGTTTTATAGATATAGTTTCTGCATCCCACAAACAGCAGGCTGGCAGCCTTCCCTCCATTATCCCACTAATCACACACTATGGCTGAGCTCCCCGTCTCAGAACTTGGAAAGGGATCTGTGGGTATTCCACCAGACCCCTGGCAGTGACCAGCTCCAGAGCTGTGGCAGAAGAAGGAAGGACACCCGACCCATACAGCCTACAAAACAGCCATGCAGTTCACATTACCCAAGACTCCTGGGGTGTTTATTTTCCCAGCTCTAGGATACCCAGATGAGGAAAAGGGATTGGGGGGGGCCCACATCTCCTCCCTGGTTTCGAAAGGGTAGTTTCAGTGGAAACCGGTCCTGCAGGTTCCCAAGCACTGATGACCTCAGAGCTGCACTATCAGAGCTCTCTAATGCAGGAGACAGACACAGATTGTGTGGAGAATTGTCACAGCCCATTTCTCCAAAGCCTGCAATTTCCCTGGTGCTCTGGACAGGCTGATACTCCTCTCCCCCTCCTGTGAGTTCCTGTCTCCATTGCACCTCTCCCTGCCTTCAATTTCTCTGTCCCCATTACCTTTCTTCCCCTCTCCTTCCCTCAGGGTCCTTTTCAGTCTCCAGGTTTATTCACCTTTTCCCAAGTACAACTGGTCTATTCATTTCACAGCTGTGTAAACTTCCCTGTGACATTCCCCTTCAGGGTCTCCATCCCTCCCTGCACTCGTCTGCCTCCCTTTCCTGCCTCTCTGCAGTTGCTTCTCACACATCCATCGGGGGAGGAGCAAAGAAAGTCGGGAGCTGCTGTCTCAGTACAAAAAAATCACCAGCCAATCTGACTAAATGGGAAACAAAGCAAGGCACTGCTTTGCCAGTGCACTCTGCTTGGTGTCCAAGGAAATGTCCTTTCCCCACAGGCATTAGGGAGGCACCAGCAGCCACGGTGCTTGGCAAGGGGTGCACCCTTGCCTCTGCTTGTTTGTTGGCAAAAAGTCGGTGAGGGCCCATTCTCCAAACCTCATCACAAGTCTCCATCCCCAGGCTCCTGGGAATGGTGGTGAGGAGAAGCAAAACACTTATTAACTAAGGAGAAAGACTGTATCTGTTATTTAAACTAATTATCTCACAGGGAAATTACTTCTGTTGGCCAGTACATCTGCAATTCCTGTCATAGTCCCACAGCCCTGCCCCCTCTCTCAAGAGCATGCACAGAGGCACCAGTCAAGGCTGCTGTTACCTGCACCGTCTGGATGATCACAGAAAAGGAATTTTCCACGCAATCCTTGGCAAATAAGTACTGGCAAATCCCACTGAAGGTGAAATACTTGTTGTCAAAGCTTTTGAAATGGGACTGGCCAGTGACAGAGCATTCCCCTGGAAAAAGCAAAAAGCCATTAATCATCCCTGTGCCAGATTCAAGCAAATTCCTGCTCAGCCCCCACAAGCCTCTGAGGGGGAAGAGCAGCTCTGGTGGAACAGGTTGTACAAGGCCTGAGCTCCATACAGACCAGAAAGCAACAGCATGATCCTTATCTCACTGTTTATTTCCGCAAGGCATTACTAGTAGTAACAGAGGAACTAACAACCGCTGGGGAACACAGAATAAATCACAGTCAAGAGCTGAAGTCTGTGCCTATGGAAAAGCCTATATTCTTTTGTTGGGATGCCTTAAATACCAATAAGTTATTTTAACATAAAATACCTTATGAGAATGAAGAGCTGGAAGATAATGTCTGTGGGAGTCCTTCCAAGGGTAGAATTTATGTTGGAGTTTACCCTGAACCATCATCTCAACTAACAGAAAGTTGAAAATAATTCTATAGTTACAATAGCTACATCTAAAGTCCTCACAAAATAATGTGAAAGCCTGGCTGGACCATCTTTCTACTAGAAAAAGGAGCCATTTAAGCATATCAGCATTTGAATGTGTTTTGATAAGTTGTGGCTTTTCAATTCCAGGAAGGCAGTATCCCAATAGCACAGCTGGGATTTAGTACCCCATCAAGCAAACACATAAAGACTCCAACTCCACAGAGCTTGCAAAGAAAATCCATATGAGAAGACCATCACACTTACAGATGATCCCATGGCAAACAAGGCAGCCACTTCCTCATCCAGAACAAAATTCAAGTGCTGGGTCTACACTGGCCATCACCAGCCAAAGGCTGGAGAAGGGTTAAATGTTACAAGCTGGCAAGGTGAGCTCCATGAGTTACTCTCTCTTCGCTGCCTTTGCGTCCCACAGAAGATCTGTCTAATGAACATCATGTGGAAATTTCCCTTTTCAGCATATTATTAGTGTTTACTATCTTAAAGCAGCTGGTGCTAAAGTACAGATCCTGTGAGGATTCCCAGCCTTGCACAGCTCTGATTCACCCTAAGAGAAGTTCAGCACCTCCTGGATGTTTGTCATCCCTTGGAGTTTGATTTTCAGGGCATTCTCTGCAACAAGGAAACAAGGACAGGTTTGAAGCACAGAGAACTGAGGACTGCTATCTAAGACAAGTCCCAACCTTTGGCATTGCTCCTGAAAGAGAATTTTCTTTTCTGCAGCCAAGTCTTTACTTATGGGTTCCTCTGTCTACTCCATTTGATATAATAATCCCATGAAATTTCCTGAAACCTTCTGCCTTCATAATTATTTCCGCTATGATATAAGCTTGAAAGCCTCTTGGTAGTGCCAGCCAGCTCCCCCTTTGGATACACCTTATCACCAAATTTACAGCTGGGCAATTCACTCCCACAATATGAAAGCAATCTTTCCTGACCCAAAACAAAACGAAACAAAACAAAACAAATTAAAAAATAAATAAATAAATTTAAAAAAAAAAGTTGGCCAATAGAAAAACAGAACTACCTAAAGTTTCTACAAGTAACTACATAAATTTTCTGGACACATAATTTTAGAAATATTTGTGGTAACTAACCAACAATGAAAATATGCTACAGTATTACTTCAAGTAGAGACAAACAGCACAGGTAACAATATAAATTTGCCTACTCTGGGAGGCTTTGCTGCCCTCCCATACTGTCTCAGTACAGTTTTTAGCAGGCACATGTACAACAGCTGCAGGTACACAACATTCTGTCTTGAACAAGCCTAGCAGAACACTGATTTAGCTATATTGGCAGAAGGTACAAAAATAAGCTGCCTTTCTTTTCCACTTCTCATTTGGGACAGCTTCCCAGTTCAGAAAAAGGCTGCAATGCTATATTGCCTCTTGCACAGAGCTGAAGATCAACATCTGTGTGCAAGCCTCAATACCAGATTTCTCTTCACTTCTATAATCAATATAAAGAAAGTGTGGCTGGAGTTAAGGATAAAAATTTGACCCACAGAGTATTCATCACAGCCCAGAGAGGAAGGACATTAAAACCTGTAACCTAAGGAAAAACTGAAGTTTGAAAAGCACCTATTTCTTGTTTGTAATCATGCTGCTGCCCATTAGCTAAAAGATGTAATGAATCAGCCTGGGCTGTGTCCTTGAAGCTGTGTTTTAGACAGGGAGATTCTCTGCACTTGAAGAGATCCTTAATCAACAAGCACAGGGGACAGCTCACTAAAAATGTCATCTCCATTTTGAATATTTGCGTACATCACCCCCCATCCTCTTCTTTAAGTGCTGATACTTTGGGGGAAGTCCTCTTTTGTTCTAAAGCAGGAGGAAACAGAGCATTGATGGGTCAGGCAAGTTTCACGTTACTAGAAAAAGACAGACTTCTTTGATAGAACACTTTTTGATAGATTGTTGCAATTCCCCTAATTTGTGAGGACTGCACAGTCTCATCTCAACAAAAAACCACCAAACCCCACAAATCTGCTGTTTTCCTGTCCAGCCATAACCCCAGTCTGCATCTGCAGAGCTGCCTCTCCAATCTGCCATCACCTATGGAAGGCAGGGCAGCCACTTTCTCCCTGGGCCTGTGGCTCCTTCACCCACAACATGACCATAAGGGAAATTGTCATGGTCAGGAAGGTACAATGAGAAATTGAACCTGGTCAAAGAAAGCCAGAAGTGTTCCTCTACCTGCAAGCCAAGCCTCTGAACATACAGACCCTTATAACTGGCAAGCTAAGTAATCAAAGCAGGAACTGGCCTTCCCACCAAACAGGATTTTTCATTGCTACACATAAACCACACAGGGCAACGTCTGACTTGTCTCAGGAGAAGAACTTAAAAGTAGGATCCCACTGGATTGTACTGGAGTGAGCAAGAAAGAATAAAGATTTGCTTTTTTGGGTAAAAATAAAATACATAAGTGGGGCATGAGTGGGAGGGATGTAGGCAAGGCTTATTTGTCAAAGCCTGAAAAGAGTAAAGCCAACATACCTGGGCATTCCCCATTGCTGCAGATCCACATGCCACGTCGACAAATGCTAGGAAAGAGAGTAGGAAGTTAAGCAAGAGTACACGAATATAAATCTTCTGTTGCACATTTTTCCCAAAAAACTGTACCAGGGAAGTTAGATCAGTCCCCAGCATCCTTTCCATCTCCCATAACCTCATTTCTTAATGTATTCATCCTTTCTTCCCATTATTTGACAGCACCTGCTGATAATATGAATGGGTATGGTTGCAGAACTCAAGGATTTCTGTTTTTCCCTGTTAAAGCTCTGTGTTTAATGGAATTTTCAGCTATAATCTACTGATGTGGAATGAGTTCAATGCAGTTCTCAAGGTATATCTATCAATACAACAGAATCACAGGGGAAAAAATGTTTGAAGGGACTTCTAGGAAAATAATTTACTACAATCCCCACCTCAGAGAAGGCAATGTCAAAGCTGGATTAGGTGGGTAAAAACCTTGCCCATTTGAGTTTAGAAATATCCAAAATTAGGTCCTACAGCTTCTCTGAGCAGCTGTCCCAATACAGCACTGGAGAAGGGAGAATTTTTCTTTGTGTCAAAACAGAATTTTCTTTGCAGCTTGTCTCCACTGCTTCACAACCCTTTCCTGTTTGTCTCTGAGAAAAGTTTGGCCCCATCCTCTTGACAGCCCATCTTTAGGCAGTGAAAGTTGCCTCACTATCCCTTAAGCAAATCTATTCCCCTTTGCTGCTTCTGAGATCACTTCCAGTGTCTTCCACAACCGTCTCTACACTCCTTGTTTCAAGAGCTACTATATTCTTCTCATTCCTTTAATTATCCCAGCCCCTGAAAACCATTTGTGGGGAGGCAGATTATTGAGGATGTTAAATGCAGAGTCAGTGGAATGACGTTCTCCACAGCAGCATCAAGTTTGAGTAATAGGAAGCAGTAACAAAACACAAGCAATAAAAAACCCAGCCTGTCAGGCTACACTCATCTCCCAAGAGCACTAAGGCTGAACAATGTGGCCAAGCTGAAAGCTGCAGAGAACTGCAGGGAAAAAGATAAAATGCTAATGTCATGGTTATGGCTTGTGTTCTGGGACACATGGTGCAGGTAATGAAAAGCTTCTGATTAACAGGGATGATGCACAGACCACCTTTCTTCTGCATGTCATGGCCTTCATTGAGTCCTCCTCCTTCTGTGCTCCAATTGGAAACTTCTGAGTAAGGAGTTGTCCAAACTCCTTGCACAAATATGTTCACACTGAACAAAAAACCAGATCAGGAATATGTGACTAATTCCTCTTCCTTTCTGTAAAGTGCTGGTTTTCCCCTCCAGTCTGGTACTCAGGAGTGAAAGAAAAATTGTGAGCCATGCTAGGAAGACTCATTAGCCCTGTAACAAGTTCCAAGGACGTGCCTTAGGCTAACTCCTCTTGGAAAGAAATGGGGTTTAGAGGTTAAATATACATAGGAAGTCAAAACAAAGACACCATCGCTGACACTACCCAGACATGGGAACCTGCTGGTCTGTCTTATCCACAGGAAACAGGTAGTTCTCTGCTCTTTGAAGGATTGTGACCTTCATGTTGTTCTATCAGATCAAATATCCCTTTAAAAACAGAGCTGATTTTGCTTTTGTGAACAGCTCACTTCTTGGAAGGGGCTGGGAATTCCAGTAAGAGAGCAAGCCCTTTGCCAGTGAAAGGAAATTTTTTTAAGGTAGATTTCTAGAAAGATAATGCAAAGCAGTCTCTGACCAGTGTGCAGTACTTATCTACAGCATCCACACCAGAGCAGCACAGGGTTTACCATGAGTTGCAGTCCTGGGAGATGGTGAAGCCAGGAGGATAATGTTTTCCAGAGTGGATGCAGGAGCAGTCAGAGCTTTCAATGCAGTGTTCACCATCAAGAAGCAGCCCCTCTGAATAGGTCAGATAGCATCAGACATCCATATCACACACACAGGGACAGAAACATAAATACAATTAGATTTTCTTGTTCTTCACAGCCTTTGCCAAGACTTCATATGCATTATTATCCATACTTAGTCACAGACAGCAATAAAAAGGAATGAGGCTTGCCAAAAAGCCTCACAGGGCCAGGTGTCTGCTTTCCTTCTGGTGCTGCCTCTCCCTCAGACCTGGTGAACAAAGCATTTCTGGTGCTCCCAGAAAAGCTCTTTGCTTAGCATATCCTCAGGTCCAGAACACATGTTGGGACATAGACAAATTAAACACAGGGAGCACAATCAAAGTTGATAAGAGCTGGCCTGGGACATGACTGTTGGAAAAACCATGAACTTCACTGGCTTCAGTAAAGGGTGTCCTCACAGGTCTTGTGTTTGTCACAAGAGAACCAAAGATGAGTCAAAATGAGGAATGAAGAAACTAATTTGGACACCATTTATGTCTAGGAGAGACAGTCTGAGAGAAAGAAGCCACTTCTGAACTTCTGCAGAGGCAAAAAGCAAAAGGGCCAACTTCCCAACTTGGGTCCAGCTGCTGAGGTTTCCATATTACACAACTATAATTACCTGTTCTATAGAGAGAGCTATTTATCCTCCAAGGATAAACAGAGGCACAAAGGAATTGCGACATTTTTCTAAGGTAGAAACTTGTTCTTGCTTCTATTGCTAGTTTATAGTGCTTTCTATTCAATCCCTATATTGAGAGAGAGTTGATATTCCAACATTTTCAAAAGAGCTGCTGTGGCAAAACATTTGTTTTCTTGAACACCCCTCTGCCTTCTCTTTGAGGGACTCCTTCCAATTGCCTGCAGAGATTTTTGGCTCTTTTCCTTGGGAGCAACAGTCATCACTGACAGCAAGACCCAGATAAGTCTCCTTTCTCCTATTTTTCCCATAGAGCTGCCTGGAAAGAGCCTGGCTGTTGAGAAAATCCTTCCAGTGACAGAGAGAATCACAACAAGGTCTGAGCATTTAAGAGTGCTGTGGCTCTCCAGAGAACACAAGAAAACAGAATGCCTGCCTGCCTTTTTTTCTGGCAAGAGTAATTCCATTTACAGGAATTAATGTAACCATGAGTGGCATTTAACAGAGGGGAAAAAATAAAAAAAAAAAAGACATTCATCAAACATTGTGGAGACCCTGGGTGGGGGGGGGGCATTCCCTAGTCTAGGGAGACACAAGAAGCTTCCTCAAAAAGCTGTTAGACCCCATTGGCTCCTTCCCCTGTTCCTTAGGCTGTTCCTCTGCTCCTGAGCCACACCTTCCCTATTTCCCTGATTGGCCCTTATCTTTGTACTGCTCCGAGACCAGGGTCAGCCCCAGGCCCCTGTATAGAGAAAGCTGGACCCTCCGTGTGTGTGTGGGACCTGATCATCTCAACTCGTGGCTGAATTAAACATCTGTGTTTGATTATTATAATTAATAATTATGCAAAGGTCCTTTTTGCTTCCTTACCCAGGACTATACTAGCAGCAATTCAGACTGCTACAAAACATCCTTCAGATCCTGTTTGCCCTTGGAGCACTGGAAGAAAGCTAAGTGAAGGTAGAATCCTCATCAAAAATTCCTCTAGTCATTTGTCAGATCCTCCTGGTTTTCTATCAAACTCAAATCCAGGTTCTTCCTTTCTGGGTGTGCAACAAATAGCAGTAAAAGTTTTGAACTGCTGATTGCTATTCTTATGCCCTTCACCCTTTCTGTGGAACTCCTGCTTCTCCGCTTCTCAGTTCCTCTCTCCTTAGATCTTTCCCATGCTGAACAGACCAATGCATCTACCAAAGGAAAAGTACAGCAAGAGCCCTTGTGCAGCCAGAGGATTCATTTCCTTCAGCTTTCTCCAACACTTCCAGGACTGCACAAATACAGTGGCTGGATCCTTCAAAACAAAATAATCTCCAGAGGTCCTGCCACACTTTTGAACCTCCAGCAAGGAAAAGATTGGCAGCTAAATGGGAAACTACCAAACTCTGAATGCAGTCACTCCTCAAACAAGGCTGACGTTGTCATTATTGCCTTGTTTCGGAAAGCAAAGCTCTGCAAGCCTCCATCACACTTGGCATCTTGTACAAGGCGACACTAAACACCTGTGTGCATTCACAAAGCTCAGACAGGATGAAATGCAGAGACAGTCCTATTCAAAACAAACAAAACACCCAATGAACAAAATCAAACAAAAAAAAATCAGCTAGAAATGGAAGCATATGGAGCTTTGGAGCCAGGAACCAAGCTCTCCTCCCGCAGTTGTTTTAAGTACAAAAGACAGAAGTAGAAAATTGGTGCAGCTGGGCTGTTCCCTTTAATCAAATCAAATCTCCTGTATGGAAGATTCAATAATAAATTATCCACCTAAATCATAAAGACCTTTGAATTTGCAGTGCAACCACTACAAGTACTGTTTTTCTGCAAGAAATTCCTTCAGTGCATTCTCTGCTGTTTCTTCCTCTAACTGTATTTGCCTCTAACCCAAGCAATTCAGAAGGAGTACATCAAAGGCAAGCAGTCTCTCACCAAGAAATGAAGGCAATCTTGGAATATTAGTTGGTACTGATTTTCACAGAAACATTTACTTTTTAGTTGGCCCTGAAAAATGGCCCTTTCATGGAGTGAGCATACATGTGCTACAGAAACTGGATTATTCTAGGGCATGGTCCCAGAAAAAAAAAGAAATGTTTCTGATTTCAAGAAAATTTAAGGGAAGACACAGCTTTCTCTCTTCTAATAAAATAGGTAGCCTGACTGCCAAATGTTTCTCTGTAAATAATCCAGTAAATAAATTACCAGGGCAGCTGCAGCCATCAACACATTGTCCATGACACACTTCATTGATATTCAGACTCTGGCAGGTTTTGGCACATGGGGATACACACTCCTTATATTCCATGCCAACTGGACATCTTGGCCCTGAAACAATTAAAAGAAATTAGAAATGCAAATTCCTGAGTAACTCTCAAACCAACAAATCCTTTCATTATCAAGGGCTGAACCACAGAGACACAAGAAGTCATGTCAACTTCCAAATGATTATTTTTTTAGAAGCAGAACATTTTAGAAATATTTGATTTTCAATTTGCTGCAATATCATCTGTCAAGTAGCATAGTAAATACTCAGAGGTTAAACCAATTTGTTTTCTAATAAATTGAGTCTTAATAACTAAACCCAAGTGCATTAAGAATAATCAAACCCAGGGAGAAGTTTTGCAATAATATCTAAGCAATTTGGACAGACATGGTTGTTTTGCACCTGTAAGCCATGCACTTACTCCACTCATTTGTGAAACTATCCTGTTTGGTGTTTCCAGGGAGAACCAGGAGACAGTTAAAACTCTGAAATCCCATCCTACATTTTCCAGGGAACCACAGCTCAAGATAACACCCATGCCTGGTATCTCCACTGCTACCATTATCTAGGCCAGGCCATTACACAAACACACTATTACAGGCATTCCTTCTCTTCAATGCACACACACACCATGTCCTACAAGACTGCAGGGGCATGAAGTGGGAAGAAAAGGTTAGAGACTGCCCTTTCCAAGCCAATCCTCTGCTGAGGAGGTGGGAGGGTAACGAAGGAGTGATCTTGCCCTGGGTGCCCTGGGCTCGGGCACCAACTTGCACAGTGTGCCCAGCACTAGAGCCCTTCCCACACAGCAGAGCATTCCATATCTCCATCATCATCTCCTGAGAAAGCACCATAGCACAGATGAAGGGTGATAGAAAATAGAGCTCCAGCTGTGGTAGTGGGACACTTGCCTCTTTCTTGACTCAGGAGAAAAAAAACAAACTGCAGCTCACGAATTCAAGGGTTAGAAATGAGCTCCAAAGCTCCTGGGATCACAGAAAGGCTCATTTCACTTGTGCCTTTTAATCAGACTTACAAAGAGCCATAACGAAAATGGGTTATCTGGCTCACACCCTGAGCAAGGAGATGAGCTTTAATAGATCCTTTTATGTCCCAGTGGAAAGGTAATAAATTACTGCTAGAACTCAGTCTGTACAATCCCTAGAACAAGTGGCTGGCAGCATCTTGCTGCCCTAACCACAGTCTGAAGGCACAGATTTCTTCAGTGGCCAATACAAGAATATCTTTACCAGAGAACCAAGTGTTGTCAGTACAAATCAGACAGTTTATCCCATTAAGTCAATTTACACAAACATTCCAAGGAAAATGTCCTTTCTCATAACAAAAAACCATATGAAAATCACTGAGAACAGGATATTAGTAGATTTTTTTTAATTATTTTTTGAATGCTTTCTATTTAACCATGGTTCTCAGTGGTAGGTGCAAACATGACTTTTCTTCTACAAATACAATCTATCTCAGTCAGTCTGTGCTCTTCCCTGTTGCAAAACCTCAGCACAGATGAAATCAGGACCTCTGAACTCAGCAAAATTGGGTTAATTAAGGCAGCAGTTCAAGATGCAATCAGGATCTCTAACCTAGACAAAAATTAGATTAGAAAAGGCAACACCTCAATTTTAAAGCAATTCAATCAAGAAAATAAAGGGTGAAACAATTGTATTTATGCAAAAACGTTAGAGAGCATTTCACAAAGATGCTGACTTAAAAAAATACGGCCTGGAAAATGTCATACATCTGAACCATATGTAAAATAGCACCTAAACATCCTAGTCTATACCTCTGTGTATCAAATAAGCCTTCACTGACTACGTACACTGTTGTGGGACATGTAACAGCTCAGGCTCTTCTTTATAAATAGTTCAAACAATACTGTCTTGGGGACAAGAACTTCTAGAAGAAGGTGGGTGATGGAGAGCTGAAAGGTGGAGCGAGCAAAGGTACTTCCTATAAACGAACCAACTTCCTAAAAAAGCACCAGCTGCTTTTAGCTGCAGGACAAAAATCTGCAAGACAGCAGCCTAGGGATAAACCTGCCAGCTTACTGCACGAGCTCTCTTCAGGCCACCCCTCCAAAATGATTCCTTCATGAGCGCAGCTCCTGGCGTAGTCCAGAAAGGCAGGACAATGACAGTCCACACCCTGGGGACAGGCACAGATGTCCCTTTCACAGAGGCTGATGTAGGGCTCAGGATCCACTCGATGGTGGCACCGGGAGAAGGTCAGCGATGTGCTCAGCAGCTGGCAGGTTTCTAGGACACCCTGCACGAGAAGTGAGGGGTAAAGGGACAGAGAGAGAGAAGGGGACAAAATTACTTCCTATAGTCTCAGGAAGACAAGGGAAATCTCAACTTTTTCAAACACACCGTCACCACTGTTGTTAACACATCACAGCTCTTATTTTACACCATCATACAGTTAATAATAGTCAAGAGCTAAGAGTGAGCTCTACCCATTAATTCATTACATGCATGGATACATTAATATACTTATTATTGTAGAATAGAGTGTCATATAAGGGATGTTTCACACAGAAACACATCAGTCAGTCAGTAAAAGGATAGAGGCATTCTACTTCCTTTGGCTTCCCAGAAAAGAACTGGATGGTGTCTGGATTCCCAGGAAGGTGCACATAGCAACAGAGGGGAACTACGGTAGGTAGGAAGAAAAACAACCAGACAATCTTTTGGATAACAAGTGACCAGAGCAGGTGTCAGAGGGAAAGATTGAGTCTGACTGAAATCCCAGGAATGAAATTTGTTTTCCACTTCTGGCCACACGTTCCCATCGCTCCTGCTGGCTTGTCCAAAGCACAGCCAGTCAATTTAGCTCAGATAAATAGGAGAACAATAGCCCTGGGAAGAAAAGCAATTTGTTCTGCTTTTCTCCTGAGTAAAGTCAGCATGGTGAGAGCCAGTGTAAGGCAAGGACAGCACAGGCAATAGGAGGAGGTATCAAGACCTCTTCTTTCAGACAGCAGAAACCTGAGAGGAAACTCAACTGTATGTGAAACAAAACCTAAGGAAAACTTAAGAGTATTATTAAATTCTCCACAGGAGGCTCCCAAATAAACTCTTTTGTGCACATTATGCCACAGTTCAATGAGTCTGAAGTCCCCAGAGCAACTTTCTGAAAGGATGGCACTGAGTTTAGCTAAGAGAAAAAACAACCTTCTGATACAAGCCCAGCACAACAAAGAGTTGGAACATAACTTTCTTCTATTTATTTGTCAGTGTTTTATGTAAGCAAATGTAAACCATGGTGTATTTTGTAGATGTTATACTCAGTGGTTAAAGGGCATATTCTTCATAGTGGTTCACAGTTACAATTCAGTACTTCTAAAAAACTTTACGTGTGTGAGGTGACAGCACATACAAGCTGCTGTGTAAAAAAAAAAATTAAAAGCATCTCATTTTCTGGGAGATGAAAAATGGAGATCAAAAAAATCCCAAAGGAAAAAATAAAGATGACCTCTCTGAATGGCAGCTATGGCATTTGTATAGGAAAACTGCTGAGTAGAAAATACCTTTTTATTTTGTCTATAGGGTGTTTTGTTCAGGTAATCAACTCAAGCTAGTACATGTCTGAGGCAAGACAGAATTTCTTGCTTATGAAAACAAACCAATCAGAAACATCTACTCCATTTGGAATGTATTCCAAGTTTAGCAAAGGGCTCAGGGAACAACCACATGTGCAAAGAGGTTTTGGGCTTTCTGAGAAAGGACTCAGGGAACTTAAAACAGTGCTGAGAGCTGGACATGGCGAAAATCAGAAATTCAGCTCCAGCTTGGAATAATTCTGATCCCCAGACAGCACCCTCCATGCTGAACCAGATGGGAAAAGAAAAAAAGACACTAGGAAGCAGGGGGGAGCAGGAACTACATAAATGGTGGTTGGTGCTGCTCTAAGATCCACAGAAATAAAGAAGAGTTGAAAAGGTGCCCTAAGGGTGGAAGTAACAACAACAGAAGCAGCCAAGAAAGCTATTAAAGTAGGGCTTGGAGATGAAACTGATAAAACCAAAAATGAGCTCAGAGCCATTCAGAGTATGAGCAGTACAGCAACTCCTGGACCAAAGCCTTGATCCAGATAGTATCAAGTGCAGTAGGAAACCAGTATATGCAACAATCCTGTTTAGGGGCTGAGCCAATGAAGTTTCTTAAGGAAATATCCTGTTAATACAACTCAAACAGCAAAACTCGGACTGTATATTCCACTAAAAGGAACATTTATAGACGGGAAAGTGACTTAAAAAACAAAGGAGATTACACACAAAAAAATTAACCCATTTTTCTTTTCCTCTAGTTCTTTGGTCTTGGATTTGTTCCCTAAGAGCATAGTAAAGGCTGAGCTCCAGCTGATTATTTACAAACCAAGTGATATATGTTGAAAAGCAGCAGTTCATTTTCTCTATGTAAAGATTTTCTTGCCATTCAAATTTCATCAGATTTTCCAGTGACTTTAGGAAAAAAGTTATAGCTGAAAATTTCCTATCTTTCAGATATATCTCAATTATCATGACAAATAAGCTGAAATATGGGTAAATCCAAATAGATGCAAAACCAAAAAATTTCACTGTGAGGATGGTCAAAGAGAGGGTATGGAACCAACACCCTTGGAGATAATTAAAAATGTGAGTGGACAAGAACCTGAGCAGCCTTACCTAGGATGGCCCTATTGGAAGCAGGGAATTGGACTCGATGACCCCTTCCAACTCTAACTATTGTGCAAATTATTTTTATTTTCATTCCTTCCTTTCTTTAAAACTCACTGGTCAGGCTGGAGTAAGAGAGGTCCTTATTCTTTAGTTTAGAGGACAGTGGTGAGTATTAGATATTTGGCAGCCTCAGCCACTGCTGTAACAGTCCTGCTCATGGAACCTGCTCCACACAAAGAAGTATTTAAACCAAACAGACTGGAGAGTGAAGCCTCAGGCTGAAACAGTGCTTAGGTTAAAGGTGGCTGTAAGATTAAAATTAGCAGGACTGACTGCAGTATCTGAAATGCAGGTAAAGGTTGTAAAATTTCTCCTTTCCCTTCCCTTCTGCACTAGTCCGATTTTAAATGTTTTTTTAAATAGGTTGGCGGGGTCCTGGCACTGGCAACCCTCAGCAACCACACAACTTGCTGACCTTCCTTCTGCCCCAGGCCCACCACACAGAGCTGGAGGTGGAATTTTGTACATTCTTCCCATTTCTGTGGCATTTCCTTCTGCTGCTGCATGAACTGCATTTGTCCACAGCTCAACAATTACCATTAAAGAGAGAGAACCTAACAAATAACAGAAGAAAGCAAAGACACCCTCTTGTTCCCTTGAATTTAAACCCAATGGTGTGCAGATACACCTATGGATTCTCCAGAACACTCAAGAAGGGTATATTTTGGTGCTATTAATTGGGTCTAGTTTTTCAGAAAATATATTTCATGGAGAAAGATTTAGCCTCCCACTTTCTCAAATTAAAAGCATCCAAACCCAGTATGTTTAATACACCAAACGCTGGCTGTATGTTTCAGCAGACTAGGTAACATCTGAAAGAAATCACTTTCCTTGAATGCTGATTAATCTGACGATGAAAAATGAGATTTTAGGTATAGTGGGCCTCATTTTCACCCATGCAATATATTATATTGTATAGAATGATTTGGGTTGCAAGGGATATTAAAAATCCTCTAGTCCAATCCCCTGCCATGGGCAGGAACACCTTCCACTTGACCAGGTTGCTCCAAGCCGCATCTAATCCGGCCTTGAACACATACAGGGACAGGGCTGGACCTCTGAACCTTTGCTGGACCTGCCTGTGACCACAACCATGATGAATTATGGTCCAAAGCTGAAAATTTCTACTTGTTTTCAGGTCTGGGAATAATGCTATTTCTTTATTACATATGGAAGTATTCAATGGGATAATTGGGGAACTGGTTTTTTTACCAACTGCAGTAAGAGCTGAATTTCAGCAAAAGCAGAAATTAGATGAATTTTAATTTTAATAATTGTCACATCTAACATACAATAGGTAGAATTTCCTAATAAGAGAAGAAAAAAGGAAATAATACAGTGACCTCTGGCCACCACACACCATTTCTGTTAGAGGTGAAACCTAAAAAATAAAAGTAATGTATAAGAACACAGTAATCAATTGCAATGCTTTAAACCGTACACATTTTTGTTTTCAAGGCTGCCTTGTTGCCATCCTTTTCCAGATCACTCATTTGTACTTCCAGATCCAAGTTACCCATGCTGTTGGTCATCTTTGAGCCTGTTAAATTGCAGTACCTTGTTGAACAGCCTAAACCAGTGAAAAAAAAGGATCAGACAATGCAGTGAGGCTCCTTTTGGGTAACTAAACATCAGCTGCAGAGGGCAGGGCAGGGTAGGAAGGCTTTCTTCCTCCCTCCAACACTGTCCAGTTTGGAATGCTCTCTGGATCCTGAGGCAAGGCAGCTAATCACACTAAGTGTGTGTGTGTTTTAGAGGTGGAGGGCAGGGAAGGGCCCTGGCAACAGTGGGGTAAGAGGGTGAGCTGGTTCAAGACTTCTCACCTGACACTCAGAGCTGTGTCAGCTCTGAGACAAAACAGAAAGAAAGACAGAAACTTCCAAACAAGACAAGACAGAAATCTCTAAAAAAAAAAAAAAAAAAATTAACATTTTTTTAGGATTTAAAGATAAAGGAATAGCAAGGCTTTCTGATTCCACTGCACAGAATAGTACAATGGTTTGGGTTGGAAGGGATCTTAAAGATCATCTCATTCCAGCCCCCCGGTATGGGCAAGGATACTTTCCACTAGCCCAGGTTGCTCAGAGCCCCATCCAACCTGGCCTTGGACACTGCCAGGGATGGGGCAGCCACAGCTTCTCTGGGCAACCTGTGCCAGGGCCTCACCACCCTCTCACAGCAAAGAATTTATTCTTAATATCCGATCTAAATCTGCTCTCTGTCAGTCATTACAATTCCTGCTGAAAGAAGCCAGAAGCCATCTCTCTAAGGATGCTGCTGGCCAAGGGGGGGGGGGGGGCGGGGGGGAGGACAGAGAGGATAAAGAAAACCACAGACCTACCCAGTGTGGGGGCACTGGGGTGGGAGGAGTGCCTTGAAGCAGAGCTTTTGTTTTCCTCACCTAACAGCTGACTGCCTGGCAGGGAGGGAGGCAGGGAAACCAAGGAGATTTACATTCCTGAAGCTGAAGCAAGCAAACAAAGCACACTATTAAAAAGCCCTACATTCTTCAGCAAGCACTTGTTTGGCTGGACTTCTGTTAATAGTGCTGTGTTTATTCTTGCACACTGAATAAATTAAGGCAATGTTAAATGCTGTGAGCTTATGAACTCACATGAGAGAGAATATAATTTTCTTCAGTTTGTGGGAAAGAAAACATTATCAACAAAGCATCAATATTTAACAGCATTTGTATAAAATCCAAATTAGTTGTACTTGACCCATCAGACTGGATTTTACCCTGCATGCCACTCCCCATCCTCAGCTGCAATGTTGACACTTTCTAAACTCGCTTGAACAGATAAAATTCCAGGGACCACAACCAGTCACAAGAACCTACCCTTTCTCTGGAACTGTAACCAGGTTTAAAGAATCATAAGATGGTTTAAAGATGGTTAAAGATCACATAGGTACACACCCCTGCCATGGGCAGGGACACCTTCCACTAGCCCAGGTTGCTCAGAGCCTCATCTGACCTGGCTTTGGACACTGCCAAGGATGGGGCAGCCACAGCTGCTCTGAGAAACCTGTGCCAGGATCTCTACACCCTCACAGGGAACAATTTCTTCTGGATATCCAATCTACACCTGCTCTCTGACACTGTGAAGCTATTCCCCCTTGTCCTGTCACTCCAGGCCTGTGTCAAGAGTCTCTCTCCATCTTTCCTGTGGGTTGCCTTCAGGCACTGGAAGGTCACAAGGAGGTCACCCCAAAGCCTTCCCTTCTCCAGGCTGAAGGATCCCAAATCCCTCAACCTTTCCTCCCAGCAGAGCTGCTCCATCCCTCTGACCCCCTGGCAGCTCCCTGTACAGTTGAGCAGCCCTGTCTCTAAAAAAGCCTCAGCCAGGTTGGAACCCTTCATGCTCTGGTGCCTGGCACCACACACCTTTACTCAAATCAGGTGCTCAGTCTGCCCCAGCCATGACAGAAACACCCCCCACACACCACCTCTGCCCAAGCAAGAAACATCAACTGGAGATTTCCAACCTGAAATCACTGTTCTAATTCCTCAGCCAGTTTTGCAAGTAGTGAAGCTGAAGTGCTGAGGAGTACGAGCATCCTTCACTGAATTCACAACACATCTGAAGCATCCCCATCCAAAAGCTTAATGGAAGTAGAAAGAATCAGAACTCCACAACTTGTCCAACTCTTAGTTGCCCTTTTCCAGGTAGCTTAGGAAACCAGCACTCAGGTTAGCTGGAGAGCAGATATATTCCAGGAAGTGCTACTACTCTTAAGAAGCTATTTGTGATTAGTTTAGCAAATACCTGTCTACAGGACTTGAACAGTGAGAAACTAACAACTACATTTCAGCCTCAGTCACTCTGGTATAAATCTAAACCTGGCATCCAGGAAACCATTCTGATTTACAACAGAGTACATGGAATCAGTTGTAACCCCTCAAGGGATGAAGGCTCAATTTACCACAACAGTCATAACCTGTTAACACCACATGCTTCAGTAAATATTCAAAGCTACTTTCTCCCCTGAGCTGGTGACCATCTGCCTGCATCCACACCCTGTCTAAGGGAAACAAGAAACTTGTTTGTACTTATAAAAACAAGGGAAAAAAAAAGGTTGATGCAGCATAGGGGGTCACAGAGTTGGCCAGGGCAAATAGTTCTGTGTTTCTTCACTACATCAGCACTACTATCTGTAGACATAGCTGAAGGAACTTCCTCCTGGGAAGGGAAATAGCCTGGTGATACAGAGCTTTTGGAACACCAACAGAAAACATCTCCTCTGTCAAAAACTGCCTGGCTGGAGCATCTCCCTCCTCTGCTGACTCCCAAGTATATGAACTGCAACAAATTCACAAATACCATTGGGGGAGGCAGTGCCTACAGAGGCTTCAGAACTGATGCTTCCCTGCTGGCACAATCAGAAAGGGAATTCCTCATTCTGCAGGAATCACTGAAACACACCTTTTCCAAGTAACATCATCATTTCTTTGGCAGTAATTCACACTTCAGCCTCAAACATACAGATGTTTCCTTTGTTTGTCTATTTAATGCTTGGGGTGGGGGGAAGGGGAAGGTGGTTATAGGTAGGTAGGTAGGTAGGTTGGTTACAGGTTTAGGATGGATAACAGAAAAGGTTTTTCCCCCAGAGGGTGCTGGGCCACTGAAGAGGCTCTCCAGGGAATGGTCACAGCCCCAAGGTTGCTAGAACTCCAGGAGTATTTGGAGGACAATGCTCTCAGGCACAGGGTGGGATTTTGGGGCTGTCCTGTGCAGGGCCAGTAGTTGGAATCAGTGATCTTTGTGGGTCCCTTCTAAATCAAAATAGCCTGTGATTTCTGTTCTTCTGCCAAAGGGCAGGCAAGTTGCCTTTCAGGTAGGGGAGGACTGAAACCAGAATGGCATCTTGCAGCACCAACCTTCTCTGCCATATCAGATGAAATGTTGCAGGTGTTGCTTGGAGTCTGCACTCTCTTGCAGTGCTTGTTTTCACTCTGCAAAGCCCAGGAGTTGGCAAAATCGTAACTGTTCCCCACCAGGGTCCCTGGGAATGAAGAAGAGGAAAAGCAACATGCTGTTTGAGGGGTTTTAGCAACAAGTGGGCATTATTGACTGCTATTAAGGTGATAGTCTGCTGAAAGCTCTCTTTAAAAATATAAACTGTAGTATCAAATATATTTTTATTCCAAACAGATTGACTGTAGGAAAGCCACTATCAGTGATATGGATTTTGTTCTGCTAAGGACATCTCTATGCTCAAGGACAGACTAAAGCCTGCGGAAGGCTGCTCCCACCTCCCTCACACCTGCATTGAACATGGTAGAAGTTGCTGCTGGTCAGCTACAATCTACAGGAGGCAAAGCATGCCTGCACATCTTCTTACCATTTAAAAGCTGTCAATAAAACACAAAACATATTAGAGAGGCAAACAAACCCATTTGCTTTCCCTAATTGCAGAAAGTATTAGCACTCTTGATCCCAGGTAGCCTTGATTTTTCTCCTGTCCAAAACGAAATCTTGTGTGCAAAGAAGCTTAACATGCACCATCATTGTTTGGGCCCATCCTCTTCCTGAGTAAGATGTCCTGAAACATGCTCCTCTGTCCCAGGACAAGCAGCTCCTGGCCCAGGCTTACCAAAATTTGCATCAATTTTGCATAAAAGCAAAGCTGAACAAGTTGGTATAGCTGTGACTTCCCAGGAGATGCAAACCACCCCTCTGCTGCTCTTGCTCCATCCTTCTGAGAAGGAGGATCCTCCCAGAGAAGGAATGTTTCCTCCATCCTCTTTTGCCACCCATGACCTTGCTGGTTCCAGGACTATCTCTACGCTATAGAGACTTCAGGCTTCCTATTATGGGTACCTGCTACTAAAAAAGTTTGTGACCCTTTTATAATTTTTTTAATTTTATTTTTTTAAACTCCATTGTGGTGCCTGTGAGAATATCAATTGCCAGTGTTAATCCATTCCCAAGACCTTATGTAGAGGACAGACTGAAATACAAGCCTAGCTGTATCTGAAAACCAAAAGAAACCAAAAGAAATTTGTAGCCACATTTCTCTTCACAGAGAAACACAAGGCACAACTTCCCAAGAATATTTCTGAGATTCACATTCTCTGAACCTCAGAGAGAGAAAAAACAATTCTTATCTCATTTGCTGTACCTGTGTTGTACCAAAGTAGAATGCAATATGGACATTGTTACCTAAAGTGATGATGTTTTGTTTCCTTGGCCTATCAGGGCCAAGCGTGTGTGTGTCAGGACTGTTGGCTGTCAGGAGTGCAGTTGTGCGTAGAGCTGAGTGCTTGGCAGATTCAGTTTATATGTAATGTAATATAGTATAGAATACTATATATAAATAATAAAGTAATTAATTAGCCTTCTGATATCCATGGATTTAGATGCATCATTTCTCCCTGCCACGAGGGTCGCCATGAATACTACAGAAATTCTTCCCAAGTATGCTATAGACTATTTAATAATACATACATGTATAGATAATGATTCCATTGAGCTCCCTGTTTAGTACAAACACAGGGAATATACACACCACTAAAACTCTTCCTAAAGTATGGGGTAGTCATGAAAACTGCATTGAGAATGCTAAGGCACAGGTATTAAGACCTGTACACTTTTTTTTAAACTAGAAATTAGGAGCTTTTAAAGGCAGCATGTATCAGGCCCACAGCAGATAGCAAAGGACTCCCAGGGAAAGGGGATAAAAGACACAAAATTTTCATCTATGCAGCCAGAACTTGGAACAAGGAAAGAAATGCAGCAATAAGAAGAATACAACCCTTCAGCTTACCACATATTATAAACAGTAAAGCAGCAATGCAAGCCAGCCTGAGGAGAAACAAGGTGCCAGATTTCCCTTTTGTTTGCAGTAAGGCAGCCCTTCCCTAACAGGTGTGTAACAGGAGCTGGGCTCTGCTCAGAAGCAGTGTTTCTCCAGCCCTGGATGCACATCCATGCCAGGATTCCTGCTAGTAGCTACCCCCAGGGGCTCCCTCACCACAGGCAAAGGTTTGAAGGTCAGGACAACTGTTGGCCTTAAAATACTGGTCACTTGACTTGCATTTCTCTCCTTCCATTATTTTTTTTCTTCTTTCTTTCTTCTTACTGTGCTTGTAAATTTATACCTCTTATGTGGTTCTTTTACACAACATTTGCATTATGTGATTTTAATTCTTTGTTAGCTGTATTCCATGACTCACACTTAAAGTGAATGGTCTGGAGAGCCAGTCATGTGAGGAGCAGCTGAGGAGCTCAGCCTGGAAAAAAGGAAGCTCAGGGGGGATCTTCTGGCTCTGCACAACTCCCTGACAGGAGGGGGAAGCCAGGTGGGAATCAGGCTCTTACCTTGCTCCCAGGGAACAAGGGACAGGATGAGAAGAAATGGCCTCAAGCTCTACCAGGGGAGGTTCAGGTTGGACACCAGGAAGAATTTCTTCATGGAGAGGATTGTCAAGCATTGAACAGGCTGCTGAGCAGGGTGGTGGAGTCACCACCCCTGTAACTGCTCAAGAAATGACCGGATGCGGCACTCAGTGCTCTGGTTTAGTTGACAAGGTGGTGATCTCTCAAAAGCTGGAGTCAATAATCCTAGATGTCTTTTCCAACCTAAATACTTTACTTATTTGATGAGTGTCCAGGAAGAAAAATAGGGAGGGAGAAATATCCCTAGCACATCTGACTGGTCTGGACAGAGCAGCTGACAACACCCCTGGCCTTTCCCACCTGACACCTCCATTTCCTTCTGCTGAAGAACTTGAGAAGGGAGAAGAGGAAAGGCAGTGGAAGGGACAACACAACAGCCAGCTAGGGTGGAATCTCCTTTTAGCATGCAAGATGGATTCAGGAGGCAGATATTAAAGGACAACACAAATCACACCTGCTCTTAAATCCCAGACACATCACAACACCCATGACCTTGCAGGGTCTTTGAGGAGAGGGCCACTCCCCCACCACCTGAGCAGCAGGCAGGGTCTCCAGGGATGTCCTGCTGGACTATGCCTTTAGTGCTCCAATTGCTGCCCTCATGTCTGTCTCCCTTCAGAATGATTTTCAGATTGGTGATGGCCACTCTTTGCAGCAAAATCCTTGTTCACTATGATTATCTGAACCTCCAATCACCAGTTCTTTCTGAAATCTGAAACTGGCACCAGCTTGTTTACTTTGACACTGATGGTCAGGCAAGCAAAGCATCAGGAATAACCACCTCATGCTCTGGGCATGAAGTCAGAAGCAGGAACCCAGGAACCCTGACCTCCTTTCCCTGGACCTCCTGCAGATTTTCCAAATGACCATAGGCCCATCAGATAACTCTCTCAGGCTCTGTTAACTCACCTATAAAAATAAGTGAAGAAATTTGATCAAGACACCACAGTCCTGTGAGTCTTAATTGGTAAACAGAGTCTCAACTTTCAAATGTTGGTTATTTATCAAGCAATTGGCGGGGGGGGGGGGGGGGGGGGAATGAAGGTGCTTTTTTTGTTCGTTGTTTTGGGGGCTTTTTTTAAACACAGTTTTACATTATTTCAGAGAGGCAAAACTATTGGTAAGGCTACCCAAAAATTGATTCATACTTTGCATCAAATTAGTGATATGAAATTACAAAGTCACAAGCTATAAAATCTTTCCTGCCCTCTCCAGTTCAATGAATGTAAAATCAGAAATACTGAACAGGAGAGGGAAAGAACACCCTCTAGAACTCTACAGCCTACTGATGCAGCCACACTCCTCACAACAGAAAGGTCTAACTTCAATCCCAGACCCTGAATAAAGCACATGGCCTGAAGGTGGCCAAATAGCATCTAGAAAGAACTCAGCTTCATTTTTCTGATAGGAGCAAAGGCTGGCAACCAGTTAGAAGTGCATGCTGAGGTCAGAAAGCAGAGCCTGATCAACTGGCAAGTCTTAGACGCCTTCACAGAATGACCATAAAGGACCAGACCTTATCTGGCAAGAAAGAGCAGAGAGGAAACACTTCATTAGGGTCTAGGAGAAAAACAAACAGACAAAAGACCAAACAAAAACCCTAGAAAGTTTCAGAGACATTTCTTTTTATATTTGAGTTATGCTTAAAAATTCAATAACAAACTCTCAAGGTTTGGCTTGGTTTTGTTTCCGTATCCAATAAACAAGCATGCCCATAGAATAAAATCAATGTTTTTTGTCAGTCTGGACAGGACATAAGCACTTCTCCACAGGATGAGCTATTGTAGGATCCATGTTACTGGCAGTGACTTAGAACCTCACCCTGTCTGAAGGACAGTGGGTCTGCAACTTTGGGAAAAGGTTCTTCCCCCATAAGGTGTTGGGGCACTGAACAGGCTCCCCTGGGAAATCATCACAGCCCCAAGGCTGCCAGAGCTCAAGACACATTTGGACAACACGGTGGCATTGTTGGGGTGTCCTGTGCAGGGCCAGGACTTGCTGATCCTTTCAACTTGCTAGGTGCCTTTCAACTCAGGATATTCTATGAACTCCAAAACCTACTAGAGAGGCTTTTTGGGGGGTTCACGAACTAACACCTAAGGTCTTCAAAGATCAGTCCCACCAGTGTTACTGGTGCAGAGTATCAATTTTATTCTCATCATCCAGAGCTCCAGACCTCAATAGCTGAGCATTCAAAGTATATACAGAAACAATGTGTGTTATTCTCTCATCAGATTCTCATCAGTTCTCCACTTCACACTAAAAACATAGTGAGGATTCATAAGAGCATCGTGACAACACCACATTTGAAGAGATTACAGAACAGGAGTATAAATATATCAAGAGAAAAGAAAAGCAATTACATGTTCATTAAGTTTTAAACACTCTTCTGTTCATGCCTCCTTTGTTAATTGCTGTAAGTGGCAATATCCACTCACAGAACAGGTGTTTTGCCTCTTCTTTCAGCACCACCCTAAAAGCAATTCAGATGTAATCATATATCATATTCCACTTTCTTAAGAGAACAATCAGATTAACTGTGTTCTTAAACCACAATAATTTCTTTCCCTAAAATATGGAAAAATCATATTTTCATTTGTTGCCATTGCATGTTATTCTGAAGCTCAAAGATCTTAACGCATCTCTTACCAATAAAAATCCATCCCAGAAATGTGATTTATTAGAACTGAGGCCCCAGTCTGCCCTTCACTGCCCTCAGATCACTAAGTCCTTATACCAAGTTCACATCCTGGGATAGGCTGACCTTCAGGAGATCTAATCAGCCTGAAAGGAGAACAACTAAAAACTTTAGTGAAAAGAAAAGGGTGAAATGCTTCACAGGCTCCCAAGAGACTGCCTACTTTTTCTGTTTAAAAAAAGATTACCTCTCCCAGCTGTTTGTGTTGCCCCCTACCTGGAAGCTAGATTCAACAGCGTATTACAAAGCAAACAAAAAAAGTGATCTGAATTATTCCATAACTGATTTGCTTGAAGTATGTTAAGAAACGCTCCAGTGAACCAGCAGAGCTGCCAAGGAGACAAACAGTGCATAGGTGTAGTGACGTCCCTCACTGATACAACAAATTCAAGCATAATTCAGCCTAACTCCTCCTAAATTAGTTTAAATGAAAGGTCTTTTGTATCACTGGAAAAACTGGCAGAATCGCTGACACACAGTTCTGTTCTTCAGGCTAAAATCAAAGATCTGCATATCCACACAGGTGGATAAACATGAGGAGATCCCTGACTTCTGTAAGAGATACAGAAAACACATTTTCTCTGTCACCTCTATTATTTTACAGCTCCTCCAAGTAGAGACCCTGTCACAGATTTTATTACATTCCAAAATCTGTGGCTGTGAATGGACTGTTTTTTTTTAAGAGGGAAGATACAGCCTCCAGCGTGTAAAACAAATACAGCATGAAACACATTTAAACACGAGCAGTAGAGAGGCCTTTTCTACAATTGAATAATTCAAAGTATTACAGTCGCCTTTTTTGGTTCTGCTTTTTCTAAGGGCCTTACTACTACTTACTGTCTCAAGACAAAGCTGTAAACTTCCTATCTCATCTCATTCAGACATCAAGGGATCCAAGCCCTGGCGAGCAGTTTTGTGACCAGAGATTCTTCCTTATTATTTATATTGCTGAAGGACAGATTATTCATTTTAACACACCATGAGATCTCTTTTTTTTCTGTACACTGCTTATGTATCCTGAGTGCCAGTAGGACACATCTCTGGAGCACTGCCAGGTTCCTTTCCAAGTTGCTTTGCCTCTCTTTTTACCTTCATTATAATTTATTTTTTATATACAACTTCTTGTTATCAATCTAATATATTAGTATTAACTAACTTCAAACCTCTCCTCCTCAGGTAAGCACTCAGAATTAAAAGACACTCTGAAATACCACAAATCAACACCAATCCTTCAAAGTCTCATTCAGGGCTTTTCAGAAACTGAGTCTTCACACAAAGGTGTACTGAGCAGCAAAGGTGGTCTTGCCCCTCATTCTCACCAGGAACTGCTGTGATATAAGGTGTACCCCGCATCCAACAGTCCTTATAGTTGGTGAAATGTCATTAAAAGGTAATCCCTTTAGAGAACAGCATCCACAACAAACCTGCAAGCAGCAGGAATTTAGTCTTCTGCTGTTGCATCTTTCTATTCTTAAACAATCTTGGCTAATTCATTAAAAATTAGATATTGAATCAATGGGTATTTCACACAGCTTTTTTATTGGGTCTTCTTCTAGCCAGTCTCCCCACATTAATTAACCTGTAGCTTTATCTTTGCATTTGAAAGTTTCCAGGTTTCAAAACATGCTACATTCAGATGCCTGGGATGTTCAGATGCCTCAGGAGTGAAATGTGACTGCCATTTTCTTTCGGGAGAAAGGAAGATGAAAGGACTTAGCTTTTCAACACACCAACTTGAATTACCTGATAGGTTCTGTATAAACATTTTTACTGGATCAGCAACACCTTTGTTGAATCAGGAAAAGCATGCAGATCATCCATTAACATACAATCAATTAGTGGCAACCTTACCTTCCCGAGTTCTGAAGTCATCCTCAAGGAATTTATTAAAATTGCCACATAACCCACAGGTCTTATTATAGTGCTTTTCTTGAAGGAGTATCTGAATGTTTCCACTGGCATCAATCTTCACCACAAAGCCATGCTCATCGCTGGATATCTTATAATAACCTGCCTCCTTTTCTATAAATATACCATTGGAGGCAAAAGGTATGGAAACCCTGTAGAGAAGAAACAGGAAATTCTCAACATATGACACACAAAACCCATCAGGTTGTTTTCTGCTAGAATAATAGTTCCTACAGGTACCTTTTTTCTTCCTGCATCACAACTCCATCTAAAGAGAGGCGAAGACTGAAATATTCTCCAAGATACACAGAGAAACCAATTTTGTCCCCATCCTGGTAATCACCTGAGGAGATGAAATACAACCAAAGACCCTTAGTTCTCAGGAAGACAATTTGTGGCCAGTAAAAACCTATTTTAAACTATGACCAACACAGAACAGTTAGTACTGAATATAAAAACATCTACCAAAGCAGTTGGTATGAAAGTCACATACAGTTTTGGTACATATATCATCACTCCTATGCCCAAGAATAACGCTGCACAGGCCTCTGCTAATTCCAAGGCCTTCAGTCCTAGAAGGTGGGATTTGTCTTTACTGGTGTGGTTTAGAATACAGATAAAATTCATTCTAAAGGGTTGTATAGATAGATAGATATAGATATAGATATATATAGCTATCAAAGGGTTGTATAGATAAATATATCTTATTCCTGGACTCAGCTTTAACTCAGCCACATGCCCCTGAAAAATACAAAATTAGTAAAGGTCATCTTTTTAGTAGGAGTAGTAAGAAAATCTCTGCTTCTCAGCAGTTTATTTATGTATGAGCTACATTACCAAGGGATAACAGAAGCCCCAGAAGTAATCCCACTTTCCAAAACAAGCCCAAAAAACCCCAACCAAGACCCCTTTTTATGCAGTGGTCCATCCTGTATGACAAAGGGGAACTACTTGTCTTTTTTTCCAGTGATGGAACCCAGCTCAGACTCACCTAAGAGTGTGAAGGAATGCTTGTGACAGTCCCCAGCAAGGAGGTAGCTGCAGTACCCAGCAAAATTGTACAAGGAACCATCAAATGTTTTGATGTGATCATTCCCAAAAAGACTGCAACGGGCAACTGATGACTCCAGAAGTGAAGCCCCTGATAACCCTGAGTATCAAAACACAACATTAACCTGCAATTTAAAGCAATCATTTTGCAATTCAGGAATTTCTCTGCTGGAATTTATCCCCCTTGATATCCCATCGGCTTCTAGGTGGACTGTAAGCCTGGCATGGCAGTCCATAGGATCACAGCTTTTTTTTTTTGTTATTATATGTATTACTGAAATGCCTTTTTTTTTTTTCTTTATTTCCACCAGCCCAAAACTTGCACAGGTAATTTAAGTTCTGATCCTTTAAGAAATACTATGTGTTCATTTGTGCCTGCCTGCAACCCCACTAAAGCCTATAGGGCACTAGGAAAGCCCTATATCTTGGTCAGTCAAACATCCCTGACTTTAGGGAGTGTTTGGGACTCAACACAGTGCCTGTTCCAAGGTAAACAGACAAAAGGAATTATTATTGATGCTTTCAGCACGGTGAGAATAATCCCTGAGTCAGTACAAAAAGGGGAAGGGGGGCTCATATGTCACCAAAAAATAGTGAAAATACATTCTAGTCCAAATCTGTTTTCTTACCTTTGATTACAGTGGCCAGCAGTAGGTTTGTTTGCAGCACCGTCAAGAGGAGCATCTTTTAAAAATCAAAGAGACAGCTTAGAATATTCTTAGTTTGAGGCACAGTCTGTTTCACAACTCCTCATCACTTTTTATCCTTTCTTTATAAGGAAAATTATTATCAAGGCTCTGCAACATTTCAGAAAGCCATAATCCATGCAGACAGTTGTGGTAATTCAGCTGCCCTGCATCCTGCTTTAACTAGATAATCTAGGAGAGTTATTAATTACTCTTTGCCTGCATTTTCACTTCTCATGGCATGGAAGTCAGCTACCTCCATGGGAAATGCAATCCAACACAGACACATACCCCAATTCCCCTCAGCTAACACTCTGCACACAAAGCCCTTCAACACACAGCATTATTTCTCAGCCAGCCTGATGTGAAGATGCACCCCAGACTGGCTCAGCCAAGCTGGCTCCAGTAGAAGTCACCTCTGCAGCACAAGATTTGCACCCTGCCCAAACATCCACAAAGGGAAAGAAAGAACATAGAAGTTTTGCACCAGCCAGCAGGTTTGTTGGCAGACCATTGTAGCCACATAATCCACTGATTTGTGGGTGATAACATGCTTGAGATAAGGGGCAAGAAGGAAAGGGAGGAAATCGTGCAGAGATAGAGACCCAGGGTGAAAATTTTCATTCAACAAAATCAGCTTTAGCATTGCCTCCTCCTTTCTACAACCAGAATGTCAGTCTTTGTTTTCCATAAACGACCTCCAGGATGACCAGGCCTTTAAAAATAATAATTAATAATGGGATAGGAGGGTCATGCAGACTGTGAACTACATGGGTTCAGGTGGCAAAACATCAGCTGTTAAGTATGAAAGCTGCAGGGACCTCCATCTAAGAGAATTAATTTCAATAATCATATAAGCAACTAGAGAAGCATAAATATACCAAAGTTAATATATTAATGCCAGAAGACCAGACACACCTTTTCCTAAAGGAACCCTCCAATTAAAGACTAGAATGCATTTTACAAAGACAAATTGAGGTATCAGGTATAGCCACACACTTCTTACTGCTGTTAGTTATGTAGGTCCAACTCACAGCCACATAAATAAACACTGAGTTTGACACATAGACAAGACAGGAAAAGAAAGATCTATGCTATAACTCATAATATAATGCTGCAAATCCCAAACTGACATAAGGCTGCAAGACAGCTCAGAAGTACCAACTGCATGGGAAAGACACTACAAAGAATGATGAAGGAAACAGTAGGCATTATTATTCCTATAATACATGCTTGCTACTGTATTTTTGGTGCATGCACAGTGTTATTGTGGTGAATCAGATATTGCTGATCTTTGTTAACCCTTTTGTTTTACAAAGCAGGCAGAGAAAAAAGGCAAGGTGTAAATCCCCTCCCATCACTCCCCATCCACCTCCCACTTTGTTCTAAACTGCAGATAGAGTTTCCTCCAGTTATAATGGAGCAGGTGCCACTAACAAATCAGAATACAATCCAGTAAGATCTGCCAGTATAAAACCATCTACAGTTTTATCACTGGCTTAATTAGAAATTAATGTACCTTCTTCTGTGCGAGACTCCTCTTGCACATGAGCAAAAAACTCCTCCAGTTTCCACCTCTAGCCTACAACACCATTGTTCCCCTGGTGGTGCTTCAGAAGTCAAGACTTCGGTCTGAAATCTCTTGTTTTTGTACAAGCCAGGAACTCTTGTCCATTTAAGAGGAAAGATAAAAATGCAGACGTCACATCCGCCTGATTCTCAAGACAATAGATGAAATTGCTATCGTGGAAATCAGGCACTCTTAATTGCCAGGAAGGTACAATGAGGGGAAATAGTTTTAAAAACTGACAGATAAAGTCTTTGAAATACATTTCACATGTGTATGTGTGACAAATCTCACTGGCTGAGCCAACAGGCACCATATTTATTTGACAGAACGTTATTCAAATGGAATAGTCGGATGCTCCCCACCTCAAAGGTCACAGAACCATTAAGTCTCTTTTTCTAAACAACTGCCTTAAAGGAGAAATTAAAATTCAGAGCTACTAATGCCCTGGGTTTATTCTCTAGGTACAAAAATACTCGAATTTTGCCATCTTCTATCAGAGAAACACATTTGCTCCTTGAAATATTCCTCTGAAACAGCACATCCTGTTCTGACTTGTTTGCAGAGTGGGCACCAAATCTATGAGCATGTATACAGCACTGACCAAAAACACACAAAACCCAGAGGCTGTCAAGTCTTACTTGACTTTCCATGTCCCATTCCTCACATTTTCAATAACTTCTAAGATTAACAAAGGCCTTAGGAGGCAACACATTGCACTGACTGAGAACTGTTTTCTCCTCTTGGATCCAGCTGCCACATCTCAGCAGGTCCTTCCTAGCCCTGAGAGCCTGAACATGAGTGATCACAGACAGATGTTCCCTAAACCTTTCCTTATGGGAATAACAGCACTATTCTGGATAGGAGGAATTAGATCTTATATCACCATGATCTCTTGTGGTCTTCTCAGTTCTAATCCTTTCACTTCCTGAGCCCCAGATAAGTAATTTAATTTGGCAATTTCCTCTTGCAGATCTAAATCCAGCAGGCCTTTGATTTGCACTTTTTTGTCTGGCACATAAGAAAGGTAGAGTAAGATTACCTGGGGAAATTCCTTAAAAATAAGAACAGTGGTCAGATAAGCCAGACCTTGTGACACTTCTTAAGTATGTTAGTGACCTTGGGGAACATAACAAACAAAATTAATTGAGATAGAAACATAAGGAACAAACTTCCTTTTTTCATCCTGGCTCTTTTTTCTCCCCCCCTCCCCCCCAAAAATAAGGAAATGGTAATTACAGAGTGTATTTATTGACTGATATTGTACAATGTTCATACAAAAAGCTGAGTGATGCTTGGGCATTTCTGACATGTAATTTTCCAAACAATACACTTGAGACACGGGAGAAAATATATAAACAGCTATGAAGTGTTGCCAAAAAAATATATAGTCCATTCTCATAAACAGCACAGGAAGGATTTCTGAGAAAAAATATCCATAACACTGTTTTCCATTGCTTTGTTCAAATACCAGGCTGCATGCAACAAGTCCTGGCCCTGCTACAAGTATGTTTGAATTGAAGGATTCTATTCTGGGCAAAGTCAATTTTCATGAGAATCACTTAATTTCTGCAGGCAAGTGCACTGATTGATTTTATGGGGTCTAAAAAAAAAGTGTTCCCAGCATCTGGAGTAAACAGAAACCCCAAATGCCACATCCTCTGATGCCACACAAAAAAAAAAAATCAAATGAAGAAAGGTGCACTCAGAAATGTAGGAAAGGACAGAAAGAGAAAAGACAAAATCAGAGGTAGGAAGCAACTTCTCTGTGAGCAGAGGAAATTTCTAGTCTTGGAAAATCAGTGGAATTCTAGAAGGTCCTTATGTGTGTCCTATCACAAGTAGCACAGAGAAGGTAGGAAATCAGTGCTGCTCTCTTCTTCCAGGGTAAAGGCTGTGAGCAAGTAATGAAATCCTCAGGGGCTTGTTGCCGTTAAAGCACATAACTGGAAGGTCTCAGCACAGGTCACTGTGTCAAGAAGGAGTCAGACAAAATAATGAAGGGCTCCTGCATCACAGGGAATCAAATCTCAGGGATCAAATGATGAATCAAAGACAGCTTTTGGCTTAGAAAGTCTTTACCCTGCTGTGTATTAGAAGCAGAAATCCCATCCTTTAATGTTACACTTAATTTCTTACTTCTCTTTTCCTAAGCAACTGCTGCTAGCCACCAGAATCCTACTTTTTGGTCAAAAAGATACCCAAAAAACAAGCCAACAAAAACCACCCAAATAAAATCAAATCAACTAGACAGCTTTCTTTATCCTATCCCAGTGTGCAAGAAGACATGTCTCAGTGTTTTTCCACAAGTGAGATCCAAATTAACTTTCCCATTACAGATCCAACAGTGAAACAAAGCAAAAGTAACAGGAAAGGGGGGGAAAAAAAATTTAAAAAAAAATTAAAAAAAAAAAAAAAAGAAAAAAAAAACAACGAGGAAAGTGGCTAAAGCTCTAGTTCCTATGAACTAGAACTTGCAGGGGCTTTAGTGCATTTTGGGGGTAATCAGTGCTCAGCTCCTTTTCCTGGCAGGTTTAACGATCATGGTTTAAAGAAAGACACCCTTCAGAGAGGATGGGAGGCACTAAGGGCCCTCACTTTGCATTTGAAAGCCCCCAGCCTCCGGACATCCTTCCACAGGCTGGGAAGTTCACACGGCAAAGCCAACACTTGAACAACTCTCCCTCCCTCCTGAACAGGGAAGGTCATTATCCGAGATAATCCTTTTTACCAATTTAAGTCCTTCCCTGGTGGCCAGCTCACAGGATTTCCAATTTCACAGCCCTTCGCGGGGTTATGACTGGAGTCAGCCGAGCCGCAGGGACCGCAGGCTGCAGCGGCTGAAGCGATGCTCTTGGCTGCTGCTCTTCAGGCTCCAAACCTGCCAGGTGACATCCCGACCCGGACTTTATGAGCCAAGGTGCATCCTGCAAGCCCTGCGGCCTGCAGCATCACATCAAAGCAAAATACCACTCCTCTCTATGCAGGGAATAAGGACATTAAAGCTGCACAACATAATTTTCAGCGGGTGCCAGCTAATACTGTTCTGCTGAAGTCAGCGGCAATACCCTGTGCTGGCTGAAGAGCCAAAAGCCTCACAAATTTGCATTACATTACAAAGAGCCGCCAGAAATTAAACAGAAGGGGGGGGGGGGGGGGGGGGGGGAGATGATTTTCGCCTGGTCTGCGGGCAATTTCTTCTTTATGTAAGTGAGGTATCGCCTCGCCGAGATGCGCCCGACTTCTACACGGCAACTACGCAGCATTCCCGGGAAGGGCGTGTGCTCCTAGGGCAGAACAGCATCGCCCACTTCCAGCCTCCTCCTGGAAGAGCTTGGAGACAGGCGGTCACTGCTCTCTGTCTTTTGCTTGTTAATGTCTTGTACCTCCACCCCGGGCTGAAATTCCCTGCATACAGAGAGCCAGCCAAGGCCAGTTCAACGATTTCCTCCCCCCACCCCTGGAATGGTGTTTTTCCTATTTTCCCCCCCACTCCCAACTAGTTAAAAGTCTATAATCTTATTGGTTTACAGGGTGTATTTATAGGCACAAGATTTTGTAGGCAGGGTACCCAATACATGCGTGTTATTCACAATTACACTGTGGGAGGTTTTGGAGCCTGTTCTGGAGAAAGCAAAACATTTCAGTATCTTTGTCACTTTGTCATAATTTAACATCAGCACTGACATCAGACACCAACCAATTCACCACCACAAAATCACCATCAGGCTGCTGAAGGAAAACAAAACAAAACAAAACAAAACAAAACAAAACAAAAAAAAAAAAACCCACAAACCCAAAACATAAAATGCAAAGGAGTTTTTCCATTAATATAATAAGAGACAATGAGAGCCTGTATTATGCAGCGTGATATCCGGTCAGGTTTCCAACTCCGTGCTTTAAAAGCAGTACATCCCTCCCTTTGGGATTAAATTTGTCCAAATGCATGGCTGCTGAAATGTTTTCACTGAAACCATGTAAACAATGAGTGGCCAACACTTCTGGGCTGCAGGTGTGTAAAACAGTTGCAGTAACAATTCACCTTGTGACTCTGTAGATTCAGTAGAACAATTAATTACTAAATGAGCCAGTCACCCTCAGATACACAGAGAGATCAGAGATCTCCAAATCTCAGATAAGAAAAATGTCCTCAGTTGGTCTTTTAATCTGAGGTTTAATCAAGCATGATGAATGCATGCATGTGCAGATATACACCAATACTTGCACCCACCTGCATATATCCACTAATTAAATTTGTCCTAACAGGAAAATATTAATATAGAGAGAAAGGAGGAAAAATAAACAGGAACAGCCAAAAGACAGGAAATATCCTGTTAGTGTGGGGAGATGGATGAAAATAAATAGAGGAGGGAAGCCTTCTTTCTCATGTGTGTGTTCTTACCAAAAAAGCCCAAAAGTTCTGATTTTGAATCATCTATCTCATAAGTGCCTGTGACTTTAGTCCTAAATCACAACTGATCATCCAAATGAACCCAGAAATTTCAGCAGTTTTGGCAACCAAAACAAGAGCAAGTTTCCCAGATGAGAACTAAAAAGCCTGAGTGGTTATTTTTGCAGAGCGAGGCTTTGACATTACAGAAGGGAGCAAACACAGACCCCGTGCTGCTGCTTTGAGAAGCAATTTCACCCCTCTCCTCTTCGTGAAGTATGACAGAAACAATACTTTGTATATTTGCATCACAAGCATGTAAGCAAGGATAAATTAATTAACATCCTCTGCTCCACACAGGGCTATTCTAGGGCCCTGGGAGATTTTACTAATTAAGACATTTGCTAATGACAGTCTTCCTGAGATGCTCCTGAACAAGCACAGGTTTTCTTCCAGGGTCGCAACTGTTATAAAATGCCCAACTCAGGAGCCAGATGGAGCTTCTGTGTTCAAGGCTGACCCCTGTAGGTTTGTCCCAAATTAATTATTTTTCAAACAAGAACAGCACCAGGAGTTAATTTAAAATTTCAACACATCTGCTAGCAAACTGTTCTGACAATTAAAGCCACACCACGTTAAAAACACTTGCTCCAACTCAGGTTTCTGCAAGCCTAAGCTTCAGACAGCACCTTAACAGAAATTTAAGAAACATCTATTACCATGTTTTCTCTATATCACTTTCTGGATAATGAGTTCAAGACAATTCTCCGTCATCCCCTGTTTAAGTTCAATGAACTGAGCTCCCAAGTTGCCTCTCTAAAGTGCATTACTCTCCATTTTTTGTGGGTTTCACGGCTCATCTCTAACTTCAGAAACCAGAGCTAGGGCCAGGTTTAAATATTTAACACTGCTGCTATTCCTAGAATGCAGCATCATCCATATCCCTTCCCCCCTTCACCAGCATCTCCTACCACTTCAGCAGTTTAAATAGCACAAGGCAGAGATGGATACTATCAATAATCAGAAACAAAAGGGTAAATTATCATTTGGCAATCTATAATCAATGTGATGAGCGCTCAGTTGTAGGTATGTTTTCTACTCATCTAAATGATGGTATGTCAAATCTTAAAGGTGCCTAAAAACCTGTAGATAGCTAATGCATGCATGATTGCATCAATACAATTTACCAAAGTTGTGATTTCACTAAAGAGCTGCAAGATTTGTTATACACTGTGTTTTTCATAAACCCGTCAAAATGCATTAAAAAACCCTCAAGCAGCATAATGTAAATACTAATCTATCAAACGAAACAGTTGAAAAAACTTGGGAATAGTGCTATGAATTCCACTGAACTGCAGGGAGATGCCAGTTCCCATTGAATAATAGGGTGTTTCTGAAAGTCTTCACCAGGAAGAATGATCTTGGTCCCCTAAGACTGAAATTTGGCCTATGGAAATTCCTTGCATTATCTTAAACATTTATAATCACTTTTGGAAAGGAAAGAAGTCATATCCATGCAAAACCTATTTCACTCATTTTTATAATGCCAAGGAAGAACCAACTCCAAGAAAAAGAAGATCACTAAGACAAAAATCACGTGTTTCTCCCTCTGAAAGGCTGATTTACCCCAGTACAAGACAGAGCATGTTACTCATTGTGAGGACAATTAAGTCCCAGAAACATTCACTGCTCTGCTGAGAACAATTGACGCCATTATGTGATCAACAAATCTGTGTCTTATGCACATTCCCCACCACCACCTTTTTTTTCCTGCAGTCATCCAATATAAGCACAAGGAGTAGGGGGAAAAAAGAAAGTCAAAAAGCTCAGATGGTGAAATTTTCCTCCAGTTCCTGCTTTTTCCTCATGTATTAGTATACAGTACATACCCTAAAATCACAAGAAAAGATATCAATCACAAGACATCAATACGAGGACTCTGAAATTCTAGAATATTAATTGGCTCTCTCATATGCCTTTTGATTTTTTTTTCTACCATCAAAGATTAGCACTTATAAGATTTTTCTCTTGAAAGATGAAGGGTGGAGGCTTCAAGATGAAAAACAAAGCTGAGACAGTCACAAGAATTCCCAATCCCCACATTTAACATCCAAATAAAAGATAAAACTCTCCAAATATTCTACAATTCCAAAACATCATCAAGCAAGTTGACAATACAGATAATACAGGGATTGGAGTCATAGAATATCCTGAGCTGGAAGGGACCAAGGATCATGGAATCAGCCTGATGTCACCCTAATTCTCTATAACCCTTCATGCCCAACCCATCAGACAGGTACTCACCCCTCACAGACTGGAGGTAATGGACTGGAGGTAATGTGTGTATGTTTCTCCACTAGACTGTTCCTAGAACTATGGAACTTTATAGAAATTGCATTAAAAATACCCTCTAAGTTTGACTTGATTAAAAAAAAAAAAAAAACACACACCAAGTAGTCCAATCTTTTTCCATTTGCCATGGGACAAGAACTGTACAAAACTGCATCCTAATAAAAATTTAGTTTCTGAACATCTCAAAGCTGAGAGGTGCCTTGAGCTCACTATTTTATGTGCCCATTGCCAAAGATTTTATCTTTAGAAGCACTATAAAAAGACAGGATCTTGTTTGTGTTTGAATAACAAAATCATGGCCATAAATTGTCCAGAAAACACAAACCAGTTAAAAATTAGTCTTCCTTTCTTTGTCAAACAAAAGTAATCGGAACAGATTCCTTTCTCCTTCTCTTCTTTAGCAGAAAAAATTCACAGTATTCAAAGAAACAGTGCCTGAGGATATTAGCAAGCACAAATATATCTGTATATTTTATTAGCTTTTTTATTTCTGTTCACATCCTCCTGGTTCAAACAGTTTTGGAAGTCCTCAGGCCCCAAAGCATCTACACACCTGAGCTATGGATCCCGGCAATCTGCCAGGCTTTCTGGAAGGACAGATTCACACATGGATATTGAGAGATCTCAGGAACATTAAGGCAGATTTTACAGAATACACAGAATGGCAAAAGTCAGGTTTAATTTGAAGCTGGTGGGATGAGAGGAGAGTGCACCCACCCTTGGGACTTGGTATTCTGATAGATTACCATGGTGGCTGCAGTGCCTTTCCTGCTTTTTCTCATCCCACCTTCCAACACTGGGCATGAAAATCATCTTCCCTCAAATTTCCTTCAGAAAATGAATACCAAAGGTTTCCAAAAGTTAAGTCATCTGCAGACATTTTACTTTAATACAAGTAAAATTACTGTTTAATGAACATGCTGTGACACCCATGCATTCATCATTCCAGGTATTATTCTTTTTTTCTATCCTGGTTCTTCTGATTTAGGAATCACATCCTAGGTCATGTCATCACTCTCAGGTGACAGAAGGCAGAAATGCACAGTAGGCACTGCTAGAGCAGGTGCCACACTCATTGCATAAAGACAATTTTGTAAGTCATTGCAGTGATAGCAGAAGTGCCAAAACTGCTTCCTCACTTTTCCCTCACTTTTACAAGCCACTAGTTTAATTACAACTGTAAGCCATAAACTAAAACAAATTTCACCTCAGAATTTTCCAGTGATAATGCTAGAAAGCCTCTGACCAACTCAGGAACCACAGCTCCTGTCAAGCAGTGTCCCTTCTCAACAATTAATTTGCCTAACAAGCAATGCAGGAGAACAAGGAGGCCATTTGAAGGACTCATGGTGGGGACAAAGGAAGGCTTGTGAACTTCCCCAGAAATGAGGGAGAATTTCTTTATCTTGGAGATGGCAGAGCACTGGAACAGCTGCCCATGGAGGATGTGGAGTCTTCTTCCCTGGAGACATTCCAAACCCACCTGGATATGTTCCTGTGTCACCTGCTCCAGGTGGTCCTTCCTGGGCCAGGGGGTTGGACTGGGTGATCTCCTGAGATGCCTTCCAGCCCTAACTATCCTGTGATTCTGTAAATAAACTACTTCTTTAAGATGTAGAGCCATCAATTACTCTATACAGGATGGTGGCAAAAATAGAACAACTTCTCTGTAAATAAAAAACACTGAAAATACTTTATAGCCATTATAAAACATTATAGTATAGCCATTACTTTGGAAAAACAGTAAGAAAAAAGAAAGAACAATAGCTTTTAAGTCTCTAAATCAGGACCACAGGCACATCTTCTTTATTGAAAGACGTGGAACTTAGTTCTCATAAACACACACTGATTTTCCTCCAGACTCAAAAGCATGGAGCCGATTGCATAAATCTCAAACTGAAAAACTTTCCACGCTACATTTTATAAATAAAGAGGAAAGAAAAGGAGTTTTACTTATTTTTTATTAAAGAGTTTCATTTCTAAAGAGGAAATAAAAATATCTCAATTTTAGACCTCTAGGAACGCCTACAAGACCCACAGCCCAGCGTCCCACTATGTTAAGTGCTGCACAAACTTAGGACAAAAAACTGTCCAAACCAAAGCATCAGTAGGAGCACCACAGAAAAAAGGCTTGAGAGAGAAGTTAGGCAAAAAAATTACAGATCATTGAGCAGACCTCAGCATGGTGTGGGAATCTACTGGTTTTACAAGTAAATTAAGCATTAAATATTTTAACACAACTTTCAGGTATTTGTAGCTTCACAGTCTAAAACATGTAACTTGAGTTAAAGCAAAAAGGACTGTCCAGAGAAGGCAAAGCAAAGAAAGCATTCCTCAAGGAAAAGCCTGAATTTCCAGTAACTAAAATCAACAAGAATCAGCCTAGTGTTGGGAACAACAAAATTGCTAAATCACAGATTTAATCCCTCCAGAGACTTAGAAACATCCAGGTGTAATATTTGTTAAGCAGTAGAAAACATCTCATATGACGTTTTGTTATGCCCAAAGCTCTGTGTGCCACTAAACTATGGAAGGGCTCAGCATGAAGGTGGTTCTAGGGCAGTGAACTCAAACTCATGCTGAGCTCCTCATGTGAGACCAGGTTCTTTCAAATCTCTTGGGCTCCTGGCTGACAGCTGGAAATTAACAGCACTGGAAAGTAATATTCAAAATATCCCAAAGATATGTACTTAAAGCCTAGTTTAAACTTTATTTATATACATATTTTAATATATATTTAATTCTTCAGCTGCATTTGACCAAATCATGGAGGTTTATGTACTCCCTCAGCAACCTTGAGGGAAGAGGGAATCTTGTTCCCAGAAAAGGAAAACTGAAGCACCCACTCAGCAGTTACCAGCATTGCCTCACTACAAATCAGTCCATGTTTGGAGTTTTCCCCCTGACTGAAGCTTGTAAACAAAGAAGGGATATATAACTCTGCTACTATTTCCAAAATTATTTCTACATGAACAGACATATTTTTTAGTGCTCTACCTGGAAAATCTGACATGGCATTTGCAAAGTTCCTGTCCTGCCTCCTCATCAAAGAGGAAGAAGTACAGAAGCACAGAGTCTGGAAATTCCCATTAGATATTTAAAACTCCACAATCTGGGGATAACTGAGCTAAGCTGGGGTGCGGGGAGAGAGAAATTAGATAACTTTGCATTTCCAGAAAATTTTCTTCCCAGTTTGGGAGGCCTCCTGAGATCCTTAGGAGTCTAATCTAAAATAAGGGAACTAGGCAATGGGACAGATGGATACCTGAACCAAAGGTGCCACAGGCACATTGTACCTCTGAAGAGAGAATTTTCCAGTGATAATGCTAGAAAGCCTCTGACCAACTCAGGAACCACAGCTCCTGTCAAGCAGTGTCCCTTCTCAACAATTAATTTGCTTAACAAGTAATGCACCAGGAGAACAAGGAGGACATTTGAAGGACTCATGGTGGGGACAAAGGAAGGCTTGTGAACTTCCCCGGAAATGCCACTCAACCATGCAAGAAGATAAATCTGATACTGATGTTCTGGACAGAATAATGCTTCCAGCTGTTCTCTGGTTTAATCTGGTCACTGCTGAATTGCACCAGAGCTGAGCAGTTCAGTGGCACCAAAAAATGCAAATACTACTCACAACATTGATCCTGACAAAGATTAAAATGTGTCATGGCAGGGCAATCTGCTCAGACCATCACCTCATCAGGGCAAAAGGATAAAACAGGACTGCAAGGACTGCCAAGGACAGTACAGTATTGGTTCACTAATTTCTCTGGTCCTCCTGGCTACCAGGAAATTTTGTTTCGCATTTTTCATACACTGTAAATGATCTGGAGCTGGCACCTTGGTGCTGTTTTCAGTTTGTGCAGCATTTGAAGTGGGGACTGGGTCCACAACTCTGCCTTACAAATAGCATCAGCACCATACTACATAGGGAATAAAAAAAACTCTAGAACAAAAAGTCAAAACTGAGCTCTGCCACACGTACTGAACCTGTCAAGTTTAATCCCATAGAATGGAGTGAAGGTAAACCCTTTGCAAGTGATGAAAGACGCATTCATACCTAGGCTAGAGTTTATAGACACAAAGGAGCTAATCACACAAATGACATAAATCCTAGTCTAGACAAAGCTTTGTACACTGAAAGGAGTAAAAATACAGTGCCATGGCATGAAATACAGCTTTACACCCTTCAATAACAAATGCTGTATCTATTTCAGAGAAGATTTTAAGCACCAGAGGTTCATGCTGGCTTCCCCCCTCCTTGTCAATACACCAAGAGCCTCTCAGATAAGAATCTACCAAGGCTACCTCAGTTATTTACAAATAAGTCATTTACAAAGAAGGTCATTTTGCATATTTGGGCCCCAACATTTTGGGACACTGCATTTGTTAGCTATTGCAGTGAAAACATGATGGTCCTCAACCATATTTTCTAGAAGTCCTTTATGGCCTCATCGCCAGACCAGCCAATGCCCTTGATTCTTGCTCTCTTAGACCATTTTAACCAATTAACACATCCTAGGATGCCCCGTGTGGGAAATAACAGAAACTGTTGTACTAAGCCAGAAGAGGGAGCATAACAGATCAAGAAACAGGAAAAAATGAGCACAAAGATAAAACAGTGTGTGTCCCACACAGTCACTGCCAGGAGGCCAGAGACTCCAAAATAGTCAGCCAGGGTTAAAGAAGCATCCTGAAAAGCTCCCTTCAAAAAATGCACATGCCTGTACAAAACAGCAATTTTCAAAAATCCTTGTTCACGAAAAGGTAAGGATGGGCAGCAGTAAGTTTTTCCCAGTGTTAAAGAAATCTCCAAACCCAGGGCCTAACAAGGTGCAATAAATGCCATCTGGTAAGAAGCAAGAAATATGGAGTTAGAGATTGCTTTGTGGGGAGATGGGTACTTCATCCTGCTCTATGGGAAGCAGAAATAAATTTAAACTTCTCTTGCTGGTGTTAGAGAAGCTGCCCAGCAGTCATTTCCAGCCTTAATAAACCATTTCTACCAGAGTAAGAGCAGAGACAGAGCAGGAGAAGCCCAGCCCCAAGCACCCTGAGCTTTCCAGACCAGCTGTGTTCAGTGGCAGAGGGAGGAGGGACAAGTTCTGAGGGCTTTCCCTTGCCCAACTTTTCTCCCCAACTCCTCACTTTTCCAACTCTTCAGCAAGCGTGTTGTTACACTTCTGCAGCTCCAGCTGCCACAGAGCCAGTCTTGCTGTGGGCAGGATCTTGGCACATCTTCAGATACAACGAAAACTCCCCTTCTGACAGGCGCAAGCCCTGCGGCATCATGAGACCAAGTCCAGCAAGAGCCAGATTAAACCTGAGGTTTATTAATACCAATTTTGAGCAGAAGCTTTGCTCACTTGACAGCACTAACTTTGCCAGCCGAGGATGTGTCAGGGTGAGGTTGTTCTGAAGCACAACTGTATTTGCTATAATCCCACATCACATGCTGGTGTATTAAGATAAAAATGTCTTTGAACTTTTAAATTTATTTCCCTGGATTTCCTTTTGGTACTGATTCAACACCAATACTAGGATCACTGTGATAAGAGAAGGCAAGTTACATTATTCTAACTGTGCAAATACAATTCCAGCTGGTTTGGAGAAATATTTTCTCTGTACTTTTAACTGTGAAGTTTTAAAATTACAAGAGCACACCTGGATTTAGATCCAGTGGAAAAGTACCTACTGGGCTGCTGCTAGCTGCACTGAGGAGCCCTTGAAATGAAAACAAACCAGCCACAAATCACACTAATGGGAAGGCTGTTACTTCTGGATTCAACCCTAGGAATGAAATATAATAGGAGAAAAGAAATATTTGCTTTAGTCCCAGACACAGAAAGTAAATCATCTGCAGAGAGAATGACATTCCTCTCCTCCTCTTCATCCCAAACTAGAGATCAGGTCTATTGACGTGAATAAAAGGAAGGAGAAAAGAGAGAAAAGACAAACCCATAATACAACAAACAGAACAGCTGTATATTCCTTGCAGACTACACATATCCATTATATCTATTAAATACATTACACAATTAACCAGAAAATCAGACACCTCAGTTTAGCTGCAAGTTTTCCACACATTCCTTGAAGGAACTGGGGTGGGGGTGTTCCATATAGAAGGCACTTTGTGAAATTATATACATAAATATCTGAGGATTGTAATAGTCTCAATTTCTTGACCTCCTCTCTCAAACTGGACACCTAAGAAATAAAAAGTCTCCCACCCTGGGCTTGAAGCTCCTCAGAAAGCACAACTCCCCCTCTCCATTCCCCACCAATTCCTGACCCAGGTCACAGCAGCCAGGGCAAGGCAAAGAGCTGCCCCCACTTAGGTGCACGGCCCCACACTTTGAAAGGACCAGAACATATTAAATGGCAAAAAAACCTACTAATAAAATCCATCACAAATATCACATCATTGGCAGTGTGGTTTCTAGATTATCTAACCCCAGGCTTGAGCCCTGTCACATCAAGCCCTTGAACAACACACATTTAGATGCCGAAATTAACAAATTACATTACATTAATGTAATTTGAATTACATGTGGAGACTTTTTGAAATATGCATTTCTAATCCAGGTACTCAAATAGGATGTGGGACTTTCCTAAAAGTTTTGCTTCCAAGTGGCAGCTGAGCAGTGAAAAACTCAGCTTTGACACACTTGTTAGCTCTGTGGTTAGAAAATAATAGCTGTGTAGTCAGACTTCACAGCCTTCTGAAGAATATATTCCAGTCACCCAGAGCTCTGGTATCTGGCAAATCTTCAATATCACATACTTGCTGACTATCCTAGTGTGCTCCAGGATAATACTGAATTATAAACCCAGCCCTTTGCACAAAGTGTTCCCGTATTCTTTTCAAAAGAGTTCCCTCCTCCACCCAGAAAGTTAAAGAACTGATTCAAGCCCCACTGTGGAAATACAAAGTTTGTGGTTTAGCTATGAGATATGTAAAGCAGGGAGAACAGAATTTCATAGAGAAAAAGGGATAAACCAGCAGCTCTGATGAGCAATTAGAACAAGGAGGGTGCTGAGGATACATGGGAAAAAAAAAAAAAAAAGCTATGTCTCTCATCCTTTCCATACAAAGAATTCAGAGTGAAATGCTCAGGAAATGACAGTTTCAGGCAGAGTGACAACTGCTATGCCCTAAACTGCAATCTCAAGCCATACCCACAGGGAATATGCCTACTCCTGAGATAGACAGGCATCAGGATATCCATGCCAAGTAAAAGGGTCCTATTCTGCAGGTCTCTTAATTTCAAGGTGGAGCCACAGTAAATCCATTGTTACAACTCATGCCACACTCCATTTTTTCTGATCTATTCCCATTCCTGTCTCTCCACTACCTTTCATGATTGCTAAATTCACAAAGGTAATCTTAAAGAAAATCAAACACCCTTTTCAGATTATTTTCTGTGATTTGCTTATGAATAAAGATACTTGGCAGAATCTTCAAGCTTAGCAATTCCAGTTACGCCCTTAATTCCAAGTATAGAAACTTAAATTCAGATATCCACACACTGAGTCATTGCTAAACATTGTTAAGAGACCCTTATTTTTAATGAGAGCAAAGCCCTGTGATTTGAGGACATCTGAGCACTACAGCCTAAAGTCAATACCAAACTCTGCAACTGAACAGAATAAACCCTTTCTTGTTTTACATAGAGCTGGCAGGTTAGAAATTCCAGCCAAACATTCCCTCAAGTTTCTGTGATGAGTCACACCAAACACTGGTTACCTTCATGGCAACAAGTTTTCATGCAAGTAATGATAGGCAAAAATGAAAGCACTAGGAAAAAAAAAAAAAAAAAAAAAAAAAAAAAAAAAAAAAAAAAAAAAAAAAACACACACACCAAAAAACACAAATCCACAGTATTTATACAAGACCTGTATCTACACTTAATACTAACTGGACATATCAGGTTTTACACCATATTAAAGACCATACTTAGGCAGAACTGAGGTTCTTTTTGTGTACAGGTGTGTCCAGGTTCAGATATACAATAGGTTATTTTCCATTTTCAGGAACAAGTTCATTTGCTATAAATCAAACTGTAACATCAATGTACTCACAAGGAACCACAGAAAGCCCCCAGACAAGTAGGATCACAGTATTCCATTAGAAAGCCGACTTATTGTTTAGCATTTCTTGAAATTTTGGAGCCATTAATAGACTAGAACCACATGCCAGTTTTGAGACACACCTCACAGTCTGCCTCTACCTACTGGCATTTGAAGACTTCGTTGTTAGAATTAAAAATTCCACTCCTCTTTTTCCCAAGGCTCTCTAAAAGGTCTACTGCTCCTATATTTTTCTTGTTCCTCAGGTCTGGATTATCCAGCTCTGGGTCTATTTTATTTCAAATCTTTATCCCCTCTGTGATGTGAAGAGAATATCCCTCCTTCCTCAAGAAGGAGTTTTCACATATTTTATCAAAGCAGTCAAAATATTTTTAGAAAATAAGAATACCTAGTGTAGCTCTGAGAAAGCACACCTTCAGCTATTTCAAAAGATTTCTGAAGAGGAAATTATTCCCCCCTGCCTCAGTTATACTAATTATTAACATCTTTTTCCCTCCATATTATAGTTAGGCACAGTATAAATATAATTTCAGATTTAGTAGCGAACTGAACAAGATGACTTCTTAAACCCAAAGGATTTTAACTGTGTCAATAACCAAAAAATAACCAAAATAATATAATTATACTTATTTACAACCTCTTTAATTTCTCAGGTGGTGATTATTTCAGAAAATATTACAAGATTTAAGATAAGACAATAAACAGAACTTCAGCTTAGAGAACGCAAGACTGCCTCCTTGCAAAAGTGAAAAAAAATTCAAAAATGCACATACCATTTCTAAGGATGCTTTCAGCCCTCACTTCATTTGATAGTTATAAAAAGGATGATCTTCGATTATACCTTATCTTGACCCTTGTTTTTATCCACCAGTTTCATCAGAGGTTTAATCAAAGGAGGTTGTGGCACTACAGTTATTAGTGCCAAATTTAAACCCACCTATGGGGTCACCAAACAATCAAAAGTCCAGTAGTTTTACTCCTCAATAAGAAAGTTTCAACATGCTATGCCAGCATAGAACATAAATAGAGCAATAGCCTTTATAGGAAGATTTTCAATTTAAAACAACTCAAGCTGAAGTTGAGAGAGGAAGAAACACAATGCCAAAAGCTTTAAAAACATCTCTTAGCCTCTGAAAACCTTCCCATGAAAACAAACCTTCCTGAGGGATATCACAGGGTATGTGCAGTCCCAGCTCCCTTCAGGAGGGTTTAACTAATCATCAGTTAATTAGTGGTGATTTGGAGAACTTGGAGAAGTGTGTCCATCATTTCAAGGCAGTTCCTTCTTTAATATCATGCTTAGTTGCTGGATTTAATGAAAATACACTCACTGACAGAACACTGAGCAATCAGCTCAAATTTGGTGTGACCTCCCTTGTCTAAACTGAATCACAACATCCAAAGTTTCCCCATCTTGGCTTTTACACTTTTTACCTATTCTAAAGAGCAGCCCCAGTCCATGATGTATTCCTTTTCTATGCTATTTGCTGAACTCTTAAGATTTGTTCCAGGAAAGGTGGGAGTTGTTTCCATTTCACAATACTTGAAACTCACAGATTGACTGTAGCAGCCTTATTTCTCACTTCTGCTCTGGAAGACACAGACTGATTTGGCTCAAGCAAGTTTTGATGATCGGCATTTCTCTGTTTCCATCACTGAAATAAAAAAAATAAATGCTCAAGGAAGCATAGGCAGCAAAAGAGTCAAAGCAGATGGATTTCAGCTGGTAAGATCACATCCATCACCTGTACAAAGTCTCCTGCAAGAAGTTCCCAGCTGATTTACATTTGACAACAACAATTGTGATTGCTCAAAGGCTCCGAAGTGCTGAGAGCAGCAAAGGTATCATGCTTTTCATAGCAGCTAGGGCTAAATAAATTACATAACATGTTTTATATAGTCACTGGAGGCCTGCCCACTACACTTTGCCCTCCACTCTGACAGCATTAGAAACAAACAAATGTAAAGATGGCAACACTGTGTGACATTGGCATTATTCACCAAAGCTTGAGAGGATACTCAAGTACCTCCTGGTAATTTCAGAGATGAATGCTCACCTGCACTTTAAAAGACGGGCCCACAAAAAGCACATTTTGTCAGCAGATTTTCAACATGTAAAGTAGGTGAGATGGTTAGAAGCCTCCCTTCATTAAAAGATAAGCTGCAGCCCAACACCACTGGCAATTAAAGCTCTGTTAACAGGTTTTTTAATGGATAATAACAGGCCTCCTGTGATACCAGCTGTGATGACCCATCCACTGGGGTCTAAACGGCAGTTCCCACCTGAAAACCCTGAGCATCATTCCAGGTCTGCAGGAAAAAAATTATGAAGTAAAAAAAGAGATCCTGGTAGAAAGGGGAAGTGATTTTTCACAGGCTTCCCAAGCTATGAAGCAATCTCTGGTGTGATCAGCAGGAAATGACCAGAGACCTCACGAGGAAACAAAGACAGTAATCAGAAGTATTTAGAAACCCTATTCTTGCTCATTTGACCATCTCACAGAAGCCATTAAAGTCAATGACCTCACTAGAATAGCAAAAAATAGACAGTTCATTTTGAAAAATAGTTCCATACCACTTTTTTTCTCAGACACCTCACAGGACATCTTAAGAACTGGCAGCTTCAAAGGAAGAATATTCAATACTGCAACTTCTATTCAGCAATATTTCCTCCTCAGTTCTCCAAACAGTTAGAAGAAACTGAAGGGAGAAAAGGAAAACCACCAAGAAGAATTTAAGAACTGAATTGGAGTGGGGAGGGTAAGGAGTAAGAAAGAAAAGTCAATAGAATAAAACACAAAGTTCAATCCTACAAGCAGCTATTTTTTAATCCACACACTTTAGGCCATGCATAGCTGTTTTAATTACCAAAGAGTGAAATGCAATCTTAAAAACCAAATCCATATTTGGAAAATGAAATTGAAAACAAAGCCAGAAAGCAAAATCAACCTTATCTAGTCCAACATTATTAAACTTGTGTTGGAATATATGTTTAGATCAGCTCCTCAGATGAGTGCTAGTTCAGAATTAAAAATTATTTTACTTCATCTGCAAGTGCTGTGTGGTTACCCAGAAATAAAATCCTCTCCCTTGCAGACAGGGAGGAGGTTACTCTGTGACAGCTTATCTAAAATAGCCACTAAATAATTAAGTTCTGCTAATTTTCAGCGAGGACAGTGATTAAGGAGCTTTTTTGTGTACCAAAACAGATCCTAATATTAAACCATTACTGCTAAAATTGAAAAGCATCTAGTGATTTTTTTTTTTTTTTTAATTTTCATGTATGACTTTTTGGGGTTTTGGGTAATTTTTTTAGTTCTTGGCATTTACATAAAGAAAGCTTATTTTCGTTCCGAGAGGACAGGAGGAAGAATGTCCTGAAACACTTCTGGATAACTGAAAAACTGGGGGGAAACATTCCCCCTTTCTCCATTGTTGAATTCCCCCTTTCTCCATTGTTGAACATCATTACTTTTCCTGCTTTCTCAAACTGACTGAAAGGTAACTCCCCAGCATTTCAAAGCTCAGTTTCGTAACTAATGTTTCTAGGTAGGTATGAAAAATATTTATACTTATACATACAAAAGGATTTATAATGCAGTTAATTGAGACTCTGCCAGAGTGTTCAGATTACTTTGCACCAGAAATTTAAATTGTAAAATTCTTAATGGAACCATGAATCTGATTAAAAATTATATCTTGACAATTTCCTAGTCATCCACCTGACAGCACTGGGAAGAACAGAATGAGAACCCCCCTAACCTGTGCTCTATGGATCCATGAAACTGGGACTGCCAGTGGAATTTGAGGAAAACACCTGGAAATCCACCTCTGGCTGGAACAGAACAAAGACCAGAAATATTTTCAGATTTGGGACCATTGTTACTAATCATGTTTAGGAGGCATTTGGACAGCACCCTTAATACCATACTTTAATTTTAGGTTAGCCCTGAAGTGCTCAGACAGATGGTTGTTGTATATCACTTATAAATGAAATATTCTATTCCTTTGAAGAGGGCAATAAAAGCATCTAGAAAGACTATTAAGACTTGGCTATCAGACACAAACCTAAAGCCATCTCACTCTTTTCTGATGCTGCCTGCATTTCTCGCATGTGCTAGAAAAGCCAGGATTATTTTTCCACAACAGTCATAGCTGAGCCTCACATACCTGATTTTTAATCTGCCACCTAGAAAGGTTTGCCCTAAGTCCCCACACACATCATAGTGCTGTATTGTGGCAAGGGAGATGTAACTTGTAACATCATGGGGCCCTGTGCACAAGAACCTGCTTAACCTGCCAGCACCTCCCTCGACAGCAGCCACAGCCTGTGGCCCCACTCCTGTCCCCTGCTCCTAAAATAACTTCACCCACACAGAAAGGTCTGACACATGCAAACACCAACATAGCAGTTAGATGAATCACCCTTGGAGCTGCACATGTGTTACAGCCATGATTTCCAAACAGGCATTTTGCAATATTCCAGAGTCATAGCATTTGTTTGGGAAAGCTTTGGTCCCCTGTCCTCCAGTCACAAGCCTGCTCTCACACCAAAACCAGGTACAAACACTGCTATCTGTAGCATGAGGAGCTGAAATGGTAATTTAACTTGAAGTTAAACCATGGGTACACTTCCAGCGATGTCAAACTGCTGCAGTGAAAAATTAAGGGGCATCCAGACTATTTTTGGATTTCACAACAATTAAAAAAGCAAGTGTGTTTCCTTCTCCCTAAGTAATGATGACATATTCCACATCCCAGAATGGGTCAGGCTGGAAGGGACCACAGTGACTCATCTGGCCCCACCTCCCTGCTCCAGCAGGGCCATCCCAGAGCACAGGGCACAGGATTGTGTCCAGAGGGGTCTGGAATATCTCCAGTGAGGAGACTCCACACTCCACTCTCTGAACAATCTGTTCAGTGCTTGGTCACTGCACAGAGAAGAAGTCCCACCTCCTGTCCCGGTAGAACTTCCTGGGCATCAATTCCTGGGCATCAATTCCATTCCCTCTTGTCCTATTGCCCAGCACCACCAAGCAGAGGCTGGTTCCATCCTTTTATCACTCTTCCTTCCTGAAGGAATCTATTTTTATCATTGGTAATAGTAAGGATGTCTGAATTTTTTGAATGGATGCTTTGTGGAATTTTTGGAATTTTTGTTTTTTATCCCATGCATTTTATCTCAAAATTTAATAATTATAACTGATTACAAAGCAATTTCATAAAGGTTCTTAAGTTCACATTGAGATTTTACAGTAAAATGATAACTGATTATGAAGCAATTTTTACAGGTTCCTAAGTTCATATTGAGATTTTCCAGTTGCTCTCCTGACATCACTACTCATGCATCATACACAATATCTTATGCCAAATATTTGCAAGGATGTGCCCAAATCTCTTCTAAACATCTTCAATCTCAGTTTAAAAAACCAAAAAGTGTTTTAAAAACAAGGAAAATTAAGAAGGCTGCCTTTGGGTTTTCACTTCCAGATACACCTCCAGTTATAGCGGAAGATCTAATTTCTAGTGAAATGCCCCAGGGCTTTGTGGTTGCTTCAAAGCCTTTCTCTCTGGCAGAAAGCAGACACACTTCCAGGATGCACGGATTTACTCCCAGCATGAGTTCTTCCAGAATCTATCTGCTATGGATACCAAACACCAAACACATTTCTACCAGCACTGGAAAAAAGGCCAGTGCCTTCTACGTAGTGTTATCAGTATAAGTGACCCTGTGATTCATTTTTACAGTGACTCATTCCATTTTGCAATGAAATGCCAGTCTTGACTCTCCAGCTTCAAGACCAGCCTCTCCCTCACAGCCCCAGATGTGGAAGGAACCACTCACCCATCACCATTCCAAAATATTGCTGTGTTGAAGTAAACCAAAGTACCTTAAAATTTGTTTGGAAAGGTAAGACCAGAAGTAAGGCGCTTCGTGTTATGTTCCATGGACAAGCTCAAGAGTTTAGGATGACCCAGATGACATCAGCATTGGGTCTGTGACTTCCAGTTTCCCCTTTCCTCTCAAAATCCATCCCCAGCTCCCTGACAGCAGAGAATACATGTTTGTACAGCCCCACCCTTCACCAGATGGACAGATTCAGCCCAGCATCACAGTCACTGCTAAAAAAAAAAAAAAATCACTGAAGCTAAAAAGCCAGCAAAACAACCTTTAGGTTTTTTTCTCTTGTCTGGCTTGTCTGTACAAGTCAGAGATGTTATTTCTCTACAAAGAACAAAATATTGTTATTATATTTCTCCTTTACCTGACACTCAAGAAATCTGTTAATCCCTGTCCATTGGTGGGGAAAGCTTTGTACTTTACCTCTCTGCAGTTCCAACCATTTATGCGTGGCTTTTTAAGGGAGCTGAAACCTTTTAAAAGACTTGGAATTGTTTATGCAAAGAAGGCTAAAGGCCTCAAGCCAGCTGACACTAGTCCTTCCACATGTTCTAAAGGTGGAAAACAGGTCAAGGAGGCAAGAAATGCTGTAGTTCTTACCTGGGAATCCCACCATCCTTTAAAACAGTCAGGAAAGAAACCCCTACTCTCCTTTGCCTTGCTATATTAATCAAAGGATCAGGGTCCTGTGGATTGTGCAGTCTGAGGAGAAAAAACTTTCCTGGTGAGAAGCAAATCTTCTCCTCTTCACTATTGGCCGAAACAAGACATTTAGTTTCACATTTAAACAGGATAAAATAATTCAGCCTACTTGTAGAGAAAAGCTCTACAAATAGTGCTGTGTCTAAATTATTAAAAGTGTAATTTTAAAAGGGTTCTGGTAAACTCTGATTTCTTTTTATCAGCAATATCCTGAATTTGCTTTTCTTTGTGCCAGTAGGACAAAATAACTCTTTAACCACCCAGGGCAATTTTAAGTGCAGACAATAAATATTTCATGCAAAATGCCTATTATCCCATGAAAATACAAAGTTTCAAAATAATAAATCAGTTTGAAGTACTTCTACAAAGGTCATGAATTTCCATTAGTGATTTCTATTACGCAAAAATTTGGTTGATTACTATCTCATTCCACTAGTCAGAGAAATTCAGGTGTGGTCAGAGAATTGCATCTACCAGATTGTCACACCCTGGAAGAGTGAAACATAAATGTTCTCTCCAGATCCTTCATATAGAATGAAAAAAAAAAAATAAAAAGCCACAGTATTATTTTCCTTATTATTTTCCTTCCATACTCTTGAGAATACTAAAGATGTACAAACACATTTCACTTCCTCATAACTTAATTTGCCAGGTGAATGGGGAGTGTTTAATTTTTTACAAACTCACTGGAGGTTTTTATTGAACAGGTCTATTTCTTGCCTCTGATCAAAAGGTTACTGCCCATGAATTTTAAGGAGAGCTGCTTTAATGCAGTATAAGCATAAAAAGCTTAATAATACAAAGGTAGGAGGGGAATTATCCAAAGTTCTTCTGTGATCCTTGATTTTAGTAACTTAAGGGAAGCCATACTACTGATGCTAACTAACAGCGTAAATTCTTAATGGCAAAGAGACAAAATAAAACCAACCCAAAAGTCACACAGAAAACCATTCTGAGCTCAAGACTGAGACACAGGACCTTCCCTTGCTCAGTTTCCAGTTACCATGAAAGTTTAGTCACATGCATTTGTTAATTCCATCCTTTCTGGATTTATATTGCTATGGCCAGCCTCCATCCCTCCTGCTTCCCTTTATTAGATAGGAAAAATATTATATATATTCCTGTTTTGTAACCTGCTCTGGGAAGTAGCTGCCCAAGCCAGCATCTCCCCCTCCATATTGCCTCTGGAATGTGCTGCATCTTGTAATTTATTTTGAGAACAAAAACTCCAATATGTTTTTATTTGCACTTCAGCATGGCTTTTCTGCTTTTACTGTTCTGCTTGGGTGTTTTTTGACTCTTGATACCTGATTAATTCCTAATCCCACTGTATGAAATTAAGGTGCAAGCCCCCAGTTTTCATCCCTGAGCTAAAAGGCTCAGAAGCTGAGTGCTGAATGCCCTGTTACGATGAAAGGAAAATTCTTAGTTGAAATTTAACATGTTTTTTCTCACAACCGTGGTGACCTAAGGGCATGTGCACAAACAGTTACCATGGATCAGCTGGCGGGCTGAAACTTATCCCGCCTTATTTTCCTAAAGTGGATGTTTGTAACTTCATACAGACATATTTGAAAGATTAAAGGAATTAAACTATGCTCTAAGTTTATCTTGTATGAGAAAACACCCATTTAAGCTAGACTGAAGCATTCATTTTAAACTAGACATCCAGCAGAGGCCACAAAGGTGATGAGGGTTCTGGAGCATCTCTGTGGGAGCTGGGCCTGATTAAGTGGGGGAGTCAGAAAGGGGATCTCATTAATGCATATAAATATCTCAAAGCAGGTGTCAAGAGGATGGTGCCAGAGTCTTTTCTGTGGTGCCCAGCAACAGGACAGGGAGCAATGGCCATAAACTAAAACAAGAAGCTTCACCACAACCCGAGGAAGATTTCTACAGGCTAAGGATGGCAGAGCACTGCAACGGGCTGCCCAGGGAGCCTGTGTGGACTCTCCCCCTCTGGAGACATTCCAAACCCACCTGGAAACATTCCTGTGTCACCTGCTCTTGGTGACCCTGCCTTGGCAGGGGGGTTGGACTGGATGATCTCCAGAGATCCCTTCCAATCCTACGGATTCTGAAATCTATGCAAGAGCAGGTCGGGTTGGGGTGGGGGGGGGGGGGTGGAGGGGTGATTAGATATTAGGACGAAGTTTTTCACCCAGAGGGTGGTGGGGTACTGAACAGGCTCCCCAGGGAAGCGACCACAACCCCAACCCTGCCGGAGCTCCAGGAGCGTTTGGACAACGCTCCAGGCACAGGCTGGGATTGCTGAAGCGGCGCCGTGCAGGGCCAGGAGCGGGACTCTGACGTTCCCCGTGCTTCCCCTCCTTGCCGGGACAGTCCGAGCCCCAAGGCTGGCCGTGCCCGGCCCCGTGTGACGCTGCTGGAGCGCTGGGAGCCCGCCCGGCCTGGGGCGGAGCGGGGCGGCCGCAGGTGCGGGGCGCGGCCGGGGGCGGCCCCAGAGGCGGGCGGGGGAGTCCCCGAGACACCCGGGCAGGGCCGCATTTAAGGAGCGGCGTCGGAGCGCGGCAGCCCGGTCACCGTGTCTGCAGCCGCCACCATGCCCGTCAAAGGAGGCACCAAGTGCATCAAGTACCTGCTCTTCGGCTTCAACTTCATCTTCTGGGTGAGGCGCCCCGGGCTGCGTCCCCCGCGGTGCCCGGCGGGGAGCCCGCGGGACGGCGACGGAGGGGAGGGGAAGCGCCGGGGGCCGCGTTTTGTTTGCTTTTCTGATGCGTAGTTTTGGCTGTTTTCTCCACTTGCTGCCCCCCGGAAGGAGAGGGGCGTGTGCCCGGGTGCTTGCCGCTTTATTTTTCACGTTTTTGGGGTTTTATCGTAAGGCGGGTTGAGGGCGCTGCCAGGCAGGGAGGGGGTGCTGGGCTTGTGGCTAGTCCGCCCCCACTGAGCGTCCCTCAGCACTTCACACAATCCTCGCCGTAAAACTCCGTGTGCAGGTCGGGCTCCCTGCGGGCTTTCCCGGTGCCGGGAATGTGCTCGTGGTGAGGCGGTTCCTCGCAAGCCTGCGGTTGTCGTGTGTGTGAACTCCTCGTGTTGATCGGAGCTGTGGCTTCCCTTCGGGTTTAATCTCTCGGAGCAGACCGGCACCCCTTGAGATCACGTCTCCGATGTGCTTCCTGGCCCCGCTACGCCTTGCTGGCCAGGCACCGTGAGAAAGCATGGCTGAGCCGAGTGGTTGGGGCTGTCTTCAGTCACTCGGGGCGTGGGCACCTGGATTTAGCGTTGGCTCCTACATGGAAAAGTAATACGGGAGCTGCTTGTGTGCCTGATGGATAGGAGCAAAGTGTATGGTTCAGAAAGCTGGGTTTTCTCTGGGCTGTTTGCCACGGTGGCGAAGTGCGTGTGTGGCTGTGATATGGGGAATAAAGTCGGAGCTGCGGGAAGAAGCCGAGTCTGGAGTCAGTCGCAGCACTGCCCGTGGGACGAGTGGAAGTTGCCGTGTTAATAGGTGAAGTGCTCGGGATGTCTCGATGTCGAAATGGGTTGCAGCAGAGTTGAGAATACACAGCTGGGCTGCAGTTGAGGGACGTTGTGCAGACCTTGACCCAGGAAAGCATATATTGCCACCCGGGACTCTCTGGACCATGAACAAGTCACATTTGCAGGGTTGGAGGTGATCAGAAGGAAGAGCCTAATAAAGCACTGCCTGGAACTTATAGTCAGTGAGGCTCTAAACCTCTTGTTAAAAGAGACTGGTGTACTCGTGTTTTGCCTTGTGCTTATTTTGTTTATTTCAAAGCTGCAGACTTTCTGCAGAGTATTTTATGGGACAAAAATTCTTGTGGCAACGGCATTGCCTCGAAGCTCTTAACCTGAGCTTCACCACCTTCTTGTCTGGGGATAGGCTGAGAATCGGGAGAGGGGTTTTATTTAGCTCGGGATGTACCTGTTGCTTGGGAGTGTCATGGTGATGCTTTACTCCTACCTTTAGGGGTGCTCGTGAATACAGAGTTGTACTGGTGACAGAGTGGATGGAAGAAGAGTGGTGCTGCTGCCCAGAGGAGCTGAGCGATGATGGTTTTTCAAGTTGGCTTCTTGAAAAGAGGCTGGCAGTATGCAGCTAGGATGTGGGAAGAAGAAAAGAAAGAAAAAATAATTAAAGGGAGATAAATAAATGCATCTTGGAGACCCCAGTAAGTGTGGGAGGCCCCAAGAGGCAGTGAAATGTAAGCAGCTTGGCTTAGCCAGAGATAAGTGTGTGTTTGACCAGCTGGAGTGATCCTTGGCTCATGGGGACCACCACATGTCATTGTGGCCTGCTGAAAATAGTTGGAGGGGCATTTAGGGGGTACAGTGTTAGCAAACCTTGTGTCCTCTATGGGGAAATAAAGTAGCTGTAATATCTTGGGTTATTCCACACTGAACAGCATAAAAAGAAAGGTGTTCTTGGTCTGCCAGCATTAAAAGGCAAGAACCACCCTAAGAAGAAAAAAGGCTTTAAAGTTTTTTTATGGCTTTGCAGATGTGAAAAGTCTATGGAAGTAATGGCAGTATGCTGACGAAACTTGTTGTGCCCAAGTGCAATTCTGTACCTCCTTTTTTTCAAAATAAGTTGCTTCAAAAGGATAGGTCAGGAATTTCAGTGGTCTGCAGCAAGCCTGCAGATGCTGTGGTTGCCACATTAGGTGGAATGTATTTGCTTCCACTGGAGGCTTGAACACAAGGGTAAGAGGAAGCAAAAAGGCTCAAACAGCTTGGTAAAGGAAGTTATTGAAATAAAAAAAGAAACTCTCAAAGTTGAAGCTGTATCCAAAGGAAGGAGATAAAGGTTCATAAATGCTGGTGAGCCTAATAAAATAACAATAACATTAGCCAAAGGAAAGCTATAGGAGTAATTTGCAAAAGCAAGCCCAAGTAACATACCCCTCTTCAGACACATGATGGAAAGGGGATTTCTCAGGGAGTCCTTCCAGGCAGTAATAGCTCCAGGTATAAAAATTTAGGGAGCCAGGACTTTGTTAAAAATCTTCCCCAGTAAAATAAAGTTCTATGCCATAACCTGTCTTTGACTCTGAATTCTGCACAGGCTTGAGCTGACCTCTTGATGCAAAGGAGGTGAAACAGAAGGAGCAGCAAATGTTTGATTAACAATTCTCCAAGGTCACAAAACACTTCAGAACTCTTAAGTGAGTTGTGATTCGGTAACTCCCTGCTCACCATCCCTTCTCTGTGCTGGAGGGCTGGAATGCAGCAAATTGGAAGCTGGGTTTTTGCTTTATGGTTGTCTGGGATAACCAGAGAGTAGCACATATGGAGTATCTGGATGAGCTTAGGAGAAGATTTTTTTAAAAGCTGGTGTAAATGTATAGGAGGGACATTGGCTACTGCAAGGGGAAGTCAGACTTCATGAAGCTGCTGCCTTGGAGCCTTTAAAAGCCTGAATGTTGGAGAAGGCAAGACCTGGGTGATGTTGGTTCACTTCTTCAATGTCTCCTGGAAGTCTCAGGCCTCTCGTGAAAACCGGGCAGTCCTGGAGTAAGGTCCTGGGAGTAAGATCCTGGCAAGAATGAGATGGCTGTTGGAGTGGAGGCAGGCCTGTGGTGAGGTGCAGCTCTGCTACTGAAGAAAGAAGCAGTGGTGCTGGTACAAACTCTGGTGGTCAGTATAGCCCCACCTCATCTGGAGGAGCACGGGGCACCCATCTGGGGCACATCATCTGGAGGATGGCTGGCACCCATCGTCCAGGGTGATGGAGGTGATGGCTGCCTGCTGACACAGCAGGGGGAGATTCTCACCAAAGGCAGGCATCAGGTAATTCCCATGGGAGGCACCAGCAGGAAGCTACCTGAAGATAGGAACTAAATGATTCAGCTGCTGCCATGGAGCAGTGAAGCCTTGGGAGAAAATAATCTATGATGGCTTTACAGAAGCACCAGGTGAGTGCTCAGTGTTGACAGAGCAAAACCAGCTTCAGAAATGGACAGAGAAGATGGAATATGGTGTGCGAAGCTCCCTAAATCCATGGCGTGCTGGTGTCCCACAGTGCTGCAAGTTGCTCTGGTCGTCTGCCTGTCTTGAGAGGATCACAGTGAAACTTGGTAATGTTTGGGAAAGAAAGAGGAGGGTTTCTGTCAACAGCAATTCTGTCTTCAGCATGGGAATGTGCTAGAGATCCTTAGAATCATGATTGTCCAGGTAGGGCCTGACTGTGTTGAAAGAGGCAGTGAGCAAGAGCTGTGGGATATTAAGCCAAGAATGAGGACATTTTCAGAAGAAAAGTATCACTGTGAGGACAGTGGTGATATTTTCTCCTCAGCAGATGTTGAGGAATAGGTTGGTCATGGGATACCTGGCTAATCACGGATTGAATTAGGTTGGAAAAGACCTTTAAGGTCATCTAGTCGAACCTGCTAACATGGAGTTCAGCAGCCTTTTGTTAATTTTTCTTCTCTCAAGGTGCTGTGTCTTGGCACAATCCTTAAGTGCTTGACATGTAGCCCAGGAGGTTGGTCCTGGGAAACACTACCTTCTGTTCTCTTAACCCTTCCTGAGGATCCTGTGCTTGATTGATCTGACAGCCTTTTTCCAGCTGGGAAGGCTGGGCACTAACACTGTATTCTCTGAAACTTTTACAGCTTCAGAGTTTGGCTTAAAATGTGCTTGTGGCCTAAGTGAAAGGAAGGGGACATCTTTGGATGTATGCACGAAGTCCAGTTAAGCATGGATCTGTAAGTTTTGGGATTCAGTCTCCTCTCTGAGGTGTAGAAATTAGGGATGGCTGTGTTTCCTCTTGGGATGGAGTGTTGCAGCAGGCACCAGGCTGCAGTTGTGCTGTCCTTGCTGGGGCTGGTGTTCTATCCCGTTTTGCTAACAGCTCTGCTATCTCGGCATGGCTAGTGCTGGCCCTGGCATCCCTGGCAGTCTGCTTTCTAGTGATACAAGTTTGAGGGCTGTTTTGCGGTGTGGGACTGAGGTGTCAAGCCTGATACAGAACTAAATTTTTTTCCACCAGGCTGGCTTGAGCTTGGCAAGAAGTCAATGGAAACAGCACATTTTGTTCCTTAAACCTCAGCAGTGGAGTGGTCATTGCAAAGTTGCCTTGGACCAGCCTTAGTGTGAGCAATGCTGGATTGCCTTGAGTTGTGTAATGAGTGACTGCCTTTAGCTGTGCTCCCTTAAACTCCCTGGGTTTGCTCAGGCTTGTTGGTCCTGGTGACGAAGTCTTTTCCTAGGAAAACTATGGGCTTCTGAGCAACTTGGATCACACCAGGCAAGTGCCTGCCTGTTCTCCCACTGGCTTCCTGCTGCTGAAACAAAAGCAAGGCCTTGCATTGGTAAACTTCAATGCTGGGTTTTCCCCTTGTGGATTTGTGGAGTATGAAGATATCTGCTGCTAATGTTTATGGTTTAATGTGTTTTAGGTAAGCAAGTGCTGTAGCAAAGAGGCAGAGTTCATGTTGAAGTTTTGAGCCATCATTTTCTTGCTCCTTTACACTATTGGGCAGCTCTCTTGTCCTGACTTCCCACTCTTCAGAGCTCTGTGTGTTTTATGAATAAATGCATTTGTGTGTTGTGGTGCCTGCCTAAAGTAAGATGAGCAGAATTAGGCCTGGAAAGCCCTTTTCCTTCTGTAGCATGAAGATAACTTGACTTTGTTCTGAGCCATAATCTCAGCTGCTTTTGTGCACCAAGAACAGCAATTCAGAGGGTCTTTTCTCCTCCAGCAGAGGACTTGCAGGCTGGGCAGGGAAATATGCATGTGTCTGTTAGTATGTATATATGCAGGTGCATATGAAGAACCCAGAAATTAGTTGCTTTTGTTTTCTGTAATAAACTGATGCAGTTGCTGGCTACAGTGTGAGAATCTAATGCTGCTTGGGCTCAGCTCAGTGTATATTGACTCCGGTAAATTCTGTGGAGTCAGGAATGGAGTTTGGAGTATGTTGCCTTGCGAAATCTGATGTGAAGCTACTTAGAGTTTCAGCAGTCCTGGATCCTATTTGCAATTCTAATTGCAAATATAGCAGACTGGCTTCTGAATAGGAACTTGTATGAAATGGGCACTAGTCTTCGCAGTGGTTCAGGAATTTTGTAATGCTGCTCCTACTGTACTGGAGCACCATTTTATTACAAAAAGTGCTGTGGCATTAACATAGGCCACAACATTCTTGAAACTAGCTAAGCAGAAAAAAATACTTGCTTTCCAATCCACTATTTTCCAAACTAGTTTGAAAATAGCTGCAGTTTCTTGTATAACTGCAAGCCCCCATAGCACGAGTGTTAGGGGAGCGGTTTCAAAACTCTGAAAACCTGTTCTGTTGTGGTTAACACTAATTCTGTAATTGAGGGTTTAGAGTGATGTTGAGCTTCACTTATAGTTACTGTTTATGGGTTTTTATTTATGGAGTACCAGCCAGTAAAAGGACAGAAACAGTTCATTACTACTCATAATGTTCTCAATTTCTTTCCCTGTGCTTTGCAACATTGTAGATCTGATCTTGGCTTTCTTAGTTCAGTCTAAAACAGTAAAGAAGTAAATTCTTATGGAGTCAGATTTTTAGCTAAAAGTTCAAGTGTTTATGAAGAGAAGATGATGACTTTTTGATGCCTTCTTGTCCCATCCTGGTGTTGTAAACCTATATATGTAACAGTAGTTTTGAGCCTGACATACCTTCTTACTTGAAGAGAAAAAAAAAGAAAGTGTTCTGTTAGATACCATATTTAGCTGACAACACTGAAAGTAGTATTTATTTTTGACTGGCTTCTTTATTTTCACATAATGACTTAACCTTCTGCTGGAGGTGATGCCATGAACTTGGTAGAAGTTGTATGTAAACTTGTCCCTAAAGATATCAAAATGGCAAGACCCACTTTTTTTTTTTTTTTTTTTTTTGTGCAAGGGCGTTTTTTTTTAACAGGCTTTGAGCCACTTATCAGGCATTCTTGAACTGTCTGATTTCTTCCCTATCCCTGCCTCCACCCTGTGGAAATGGAGAAGGGCTAGGGGAGGGTGTCTCCTTCCCATTCCTTCCCAAAGCTTTGTCTGCCAGGACAGACAAAGGACTGTCTGAGGACTTGGTAAGTGCTTGGACCTTGAGCTCCTTGAGAACTGATTCCGCCTATGGAAAGATAAGCTGCTCTAAGATGTCCGAGGCAAGTGGGGTGCTTGTCCCTTGTCAAGGTGATTGTCTCTTAACAAGGGAACAAGGTCAGAAGGGACTGACCAAAACGGTCCTTGCAAAATAGTGGTTAAATCCAAAATAAACTTCCCAGCTTTCCAAAATAGTGTCACACATTGTGCTGCTATGGGATGTGTTAACACAATTGGTGTTTTGGTGTTTTTTGTTTAAATCTCAGGGTTTTAATACGTATTTACGGCATTATCATTAAGGGTTTCCTGTGCAAGCCTTCTGCTGGGGGAGCCGTATCTGCAAAACCTCAGGTGTCGGAGCGGGGCAGAAATCCTGTGGGAATTGTTTGGTAGTGTTCAATGCTGAGGCACACTCCGAACTCGTGCTCAAGTTAGCCGGGGATGGTGAGGGGAGGAAGGCAGAGTGTTCTGTGTGGCGGCTGCCTCCAGGTTTTCTCATCTCAAGTGTATCCTGACTGGTTCAGGTCCTTTGTATCTTCTCACATGGGAGGCTGGGACACACTCTTAGATGTACCCAGAGGCCAAGCAAGGGGGACGCAGCAGAGCTGTGGGATGGGTGAGAGGAGGGAAGTCCTGCACAGGAGGCTCACGAGGGAACGCGCAGGGCTATGTAAGAAAGGAAGACAGACCAAAAAAAGCTGCTTTTCCTGTTGCAACAGGCAGAAAGCTGCAAGCGGGAGTGAGCTTTAGGGGCCAAGGGGGTGTGTTTGCATGTAATGAAAAAAAAAACAACCTGAGAAGCCTCCTCAGGGCTAAGAGAGGAGTGGCCAGGTAGTTTTATCATTGTTGCAGCCGTGCAGCTCCAAGCAGAGCAGGAATTAACTGGGAGTAGTGGTTAGGGAAAACAAGGAAGCCTGGTTTGCTGGAGTGGGAAGCCAGTAGTGTAATTGTGCCAGGACATGCTGTTACTGGAAAATCACTGCCACAAATTTCTCCAAAACAGCGAGTAAGCAGTATCCCTTTAACTTCACGTTTTGTCCGGATTGGAAAAAAACCCCAACCCTGAGCTCTTTTTGCTGTACTTGCCACTATAGAAACATAACTACTTACCTGTCTGATAAGCACACAAACCCACTCTCTTCTTTGTGTGTGTGAAGCCAGACAAAATGGACTACTTTCAGGAATACAGTGGTGTTCTTTTGCTGCTAAATTTGGCTTTCAGCACAGGATAGACCTACTTAGAAACGTACAGTATTGCTCAACTCCTGTGACAGAATAGGTCTGTTAGATGGGGAATCCCCTTGGATTACCAAACAAAAACCCAACAATGAGGTTATCTGGTGATTTGCTTCTGCGCAGCCGAGGTTGGGGGCCTTGCACCCCTTTCCCAGGAAGGAAGAACAGCTCCCAAACCCTCCCAGCACAGATCCCGTCTTGCTGGCATAGCGTGGGTGAGCAGGGAGGTGACAGTGCCTCAGCCTGTAGTGTGCCACACTGGCCACAGGTGCTGGCAAGTGCCAGTGGGGCTGTGCTTTTCTTTTCCTCAGAGGCTGGTGTTGCTGTGTCCTCGTTTCTCCCTTGTTTTGATGGAAACTTGAAGCTTCAGGTTTCTTGTCCTCTGCTTTAAAACTGCCTTTTTTAGTTCAGTGGTCAGTCTGGGTAGGAAGAGCACAAACTGAGAACATAAGTCTGCTTTCCTTAAGAAATGGAGACAGAAAGTCTCTTATTCTTGCATGAAGGAGCTGCATTTTATTTCTAATCCACCATGCAGAGAATTACCACTCTGTTTAATTCTACCACTTTTTTTAATGCTGTGCAGCAGTCCACTGGCACAAAGTGTTATCACTGTTCTGTGATCTGTGTCTCTTGTCTCCCTGGCACCTTCTTAATCTTTCCCACAGAGTGACTGCTTTTCCAAGGAGAAAACATGCCATATACCTCTGTGGTGGTGGGGAAGAGTTAAATTTGTGTTTTGAAAGGAGCTATATAGTAGGTGCATGGTGTCTGCCCAATGTGAACAGACCAGTTTGTTTCTGGAGGGCATTAACTGAGCCTTCTCCTTTGCTTGGAATTTAAAGATTATGTGCATGGTTACAGTATGGCTTAAGAGTTTCTTTAGTTTTACAGTCCTTTTCTGCGCTCTGCTCCAATTGCAGAGCTCTCTACTCAAGCACTGGAGCTTGTCAAGCTGTAAATAAATTTGGTAGGTGAGATGAGCTGGGTGTTCAGGCTTGTGGCTTCACAATTTGTGAGTTTCTGGCAAAACCAGCAGAGGCTCTAGGCGTCTTCTAATGATGGGGATCTGAATCAGCTATAAATGACGACTGCTCCACAACCAGGAAAAGGAGCCTCAAGCAGAGTGTTATTAAACACTGGGTGACTTAACAGCGGTTTCAAAGCAGAGTTTTTTCCATCACTAAGCCTTTCTGATGTTTGAACAGGGGCAATGAGGTGAGATGAGGTGGCAAAGACTTTTTGAAGTGATGCTGCAGCCAGGAGAGCAGGTAGAGCAGCAACCCTTCTCTCTGTCAGCTCCCTTTTGTGCCTCTCCCTCCCCTCGGGGTGCAGCTGTGGCACAAGAAATTGAAATAATGATGCTGTTGTGTCATTCTGTATCGTACCAAGGTGCTCCAGCATAACTTAATCATATTGTCAGGGTAGCCCTAGCAAGGCAAGCAGGAGGTGTGTGCAGGTGTGCCTTGAGAGTAAGCACCAGAAACGCCAACAAGGCCTTTTGCTTAGGTCTGGAATCCTCCAGGTGGGTTTGGCTCTTTGGGTTGTGTGTCACTTGATCTGTTTTCCCAGCTACAGCCCTGCAGCTCCTCTTGGAGGCAGGTCTGGCACTCGGGTTCCTGCCATACAGGAAAAGCTGGTTTAGGAAAGCTGGGCTGTGAGCAGGAGCTCTTTCACAGCAGGGAGAAGGGGCTCACAGACTCCTACCTCTCAGGTAGGCTTGGTGTGGAAGGTTTGGTTGTATCCTTGGGTGCTCACCAATGGAATGCTGCCCATATTCCTGCTAAAAATTGCCATTATTAAACAATTCCCAGTTTCTTAGAGTTAAATCAGGAATGTCTTTTCTTTCTGCAAGGACCTTCTTATCAGAGGTCAGGCCTTGTTGGGATTTTATTTTTGCTTTTCATGTGTGCTTTGCCTGGCCAAAGCACCAGACTTCATAAGCTTATTGCTCAATCTTAAGTTTAAATTTTTTATATCTGCTGCAGTGTTTGAGATTTCTGTCCTCATCTCACTTTTGTAGAGCTTTTTTTAATAGTTAAATGGTCTTCAAAGGAAGAGCTGAGAAGCACACTCTATCTTTATACTTTGTCCTGGTTTCTTCATGTTTTTACATGCGAGAACACCCCCCCCTTTTTTTTTTTTTTAAAGGAGGATTCAGTCTCTTCAAAGCAAACTGTTGCCATTGGCCTTACCAGAGTGCAATTCCCTCTTTCTTGCAACACTTCCTGTGGCTTCCACCAGATGTTTCATCCATAGGCTAATTTATACATAGTGACTTGCTGCACACACAGGCACCAATGTTAAGATGACCCTGGAAGCATGCAGGCAGAGATAATGAAATAAAACTAAATATTACCTAAAACTTGATTGTATTGCTCCAGATCAGCAACATTCTATTGCTGCAGCTGGTATTTTCTTATTCCTGTCAGTGTGGTCACTTAATGGGTTGGTTTTATCTTGTTTGGCAAGAACAGCACTCTGCTTGAACTCCCTTCCATGGTACACTGAACTCTCAGCAGTCTGCTTAATATACTAAAACTTCCAGCTGGCCTTACAAGGCACTTTTCCTTGTGATACACTTGCTCTTCAGTATGAAGCTTTAAGGTCACGAAGCCATGCAATGTCTGCATCCACCCAGAATAAAACAATGTGTGTAAGGATCAGTGGCAATACTGACACTTGGCTAAACTGTGGATATTTTCAGAAACAATCAAGAATAGCATTGTTCTCCTGTAGCATTGGAGTTTATATTATGTAAATGCCTCTGTCAACAAGGTGCCTCATGTCTGGGACTTTGTTCATGTGTTGATATCCCCATCCTTTTATGCTTGTCCTTTGTCACCACCTCTTTAAATAAAAGCTGTATCCTGTGTTTGTTTCTGATTTTGTTATTAATGCAAATTAATTAGTTGGTATCATTTAACAAGCCTTCCTTATTCTTCCAGCTTGCAGGGACAGCAGTGCTTGCAGTTGGACTATGGCTTCACTTTGATTCGCAGACCAAAAGTGTCTTTGAACTGGAACCGGACACAAAGTTTTACACAGGTAAGCTGGGGGATCACGCAGGAGATAGGTCACACTTTTGTGCCATGATTTCCAGGCTGCTCAGAAACCTGAGCCTTTCTTAAAGGGTAAAAAGGCAAAACAGCCCTAAACAGCCAAAGAGCAGCTTCCCCTGGCTGGTGTTAGGGGCAGCTTCCCCTGTGAGCTCTTGTGCAGACAGCAGTGCTGCCATGTGAGTGGTTTCTTGGCTCTTCAGCCTTTTTCCCACAGTAGTTTGTCTCTGTTGCTCTCAGTAAACATTTTGTAATCCCAGGGGCTCCTGGAAGACACAGAGGATGTTTCTTCCTGCTGTTTATCACCATATGCGTCAGCAAAGTTTCACGCTAAACTAATTGAGTAATTAATATTTTTTCTCCAGAGTGACCAACCTGAGCTTACCCAAAACACAACTCTGTTGCCTCATCTTTCAGAAGGAGCACGTGCACTGTTGTCTAACTCTTAAAGCCCCACATCTCCTAATTCATCCTGAACTGAATGGGAAGAATGCACAAATATCTTGGTACATATGAGAATTATTCCAGCCAGCATGGATCAATGTAGCTTTAGCTAGACCATGGGGAAGGTGTTTGTAAGGTTATTAGGGGAAATGCACATTTTTAGTTTAATGTCACAGGAATTCCTAAATTAACTGGATTTTATCTGAACTTTGATCTCTACAGTCACTTTTAAGGTTGGGCAGGGGAACACATGTAATTTGGTTATTGCCACCTGTAGATGCTCAGACCCTTGGAGCACCTCTGCTATGAGGAAAGGCTGAGGGAATTGGGTTTGGTCAGCCTGGGGAACAGAAGGCTGTGGGGTGACCCAACTGTGGCCTTCCAGTACCTGAAGGGAGCCCACAGGAAAGATGGAAAGAGACTCTTGACAAGAGCCTGGAGTGACAGGGCAAGTGGGAATGGCTTCACACTGGTTTAGATTGGATATCAGGAAGGAATTCTTCCCTGTGGGGGTGCTGAGGCCCTGGCACAGGTTGCCCAGAGAAGCTGTGGCTGCCCCATCCCTGGAAGTGCCCGTGGCAGGGGAATGGAATTAGACAGTCTTTAATTAGGCACTTATTAAAGTCTTTAAAGGATAGCTTCATCTTTCTCTGGCCAAAAAACTGGCTCCTGTCCTTGGTTACTCAGCTGTGACAGCTCCCAGGCTGGTGTCTGTAGGGTCACTTGCAAGGAGGTGCAACTTCTGTTGCAGCCTCTTAGTCCTAGGGTGACCTGTGCCTGCAGGGAATACTGTTAGGAATGGTGTAGAGGCCATAGTTAGGAATAGTGAGATGCTCGTGGGACTTCACAAAGAAGCTGCAGGTATGCAGACAGGTTATCTGTGAGAAAATTTGTGGTTTACACTTGATATGATGGCATCTTAGCAAACTGGGTGGTTCTTGGAGCTGCCAGGAAGATTCCCAGATGCTTCTAAGTGGATCTCAGAAAAAGAACAGAAATCTAAACTTGGCTGAATATTGAGCTGAATATTTAACAAGTCTTATTTTGGGTAGTCTAAAACAACTCTTTCACTTCCTAAAACATAAAATGTTTATGGTGTGATGCTTAAGCTATTGGCTGGATGCAGCCCATGGAACCTGCTTGAAATCTCTGTAGGTTCAACTGAGTTTTAAAAAGAAGCTCAGTAGGAATTTCTGCTTTAACATAATTTTCTGGGAGTAATTACTGACTGCAGTAAGTTACAAAGCAAATTACCTCAAAGGCTTCCTGTACAACTTAATCTGGAATAAGTGGTACTGATGGACTCTTCTCCTTCGTTTTCAAAATGGAAAAATGTTAAACTGAGGTTAAAAAGTCCATATTGGAATTTCTTCCTGATAAGAAATGTCAGGCTTAATCCCTTACAAATGCTGCATCAGTGAGCTGTTTATTTTGGCAGCTAATCTTACTGGTTTGCATCTAGAATACATAATCTTCAAAAGCTTACATCTAGCTCCCTTTAATTAGTATTGAACTGTTTTTATGTCCCTATTGATAGAAGTGTCCTGCTTGTTCCATGTGCTTTGTGCTGATTCTTTGATGCTTCAGCACCACTGTAATACCCTTTACCATCCTTTGGGAGTTTTCTTGCTCACCGTGTCTTGCTGCTGTCTCCATCACAGCTATGATGATTAGGCTGGTTGTTCCCAAGTTCAGGAGCCAGAGGATTTGATGTAAATGGAGCCTTTTACCTCAGAAATGTTTGCTCTTTCTGCAGCATACTCACTACCTTATTCTGGGCAGAATCGTTTACAAGCTCTGACACTTTTTATAACCTGAAGAAGCATCTGCTTCAAGACTTTGTGGTTGTTGATAAATCTCTATTCCAGTTGTCTCTAATTCCAGTCGTCTCTGTCTTCACCTGAGGAGAAGCTGATAACCCTTGGCTCTGAGCCTGTTGTATAGAGTGTCTTACAGGTTGTCTTAGATGGCTTTATCTTGCCCATTTTCTAAAGCTTGTGAAACTGCAGTAAGGGTACACATTGTGTCAAAATGAAGATTTTAGATATCAATTTTTCAGATGCATTTGCTTTTAAAATTAGGCACAACCCCCTTTTTTTTATTCCTTGAAACACCTTGGTAAAGAAACTTAAACCTTGGCAAAAGCTATCAATGCTATTTGTGGAGCAACTAACTTCATACCTTGCTGCTGAGGCCTCAGTGACCTGCATACCTTTGTTTTCCTCCTCCCTAGGTGTTTACATCCTTATTGGAGCTGGTGCCCTTATGATGCTGGTTGGTTTCTTGGGATGCTGTGGTGCATCACAGGAATCTCAGTGTATGCTTGGCCTGGTAAGTGCTCAGGGTAATGCTTAAATTTTTGAGCAGTGTGATGAGAAAGGAAGGAAAATATTACTGTGTAATTCAAGGGCAGCAGATTGTGGACCCTGAATAATCAGAGTATTTAAACTCATGGCCACCTACATAATGCTAAAGTGTTAAATAATAGTTCTCATTTCTGGCCTGAAATCCAGATGCTCCTGCTGCATTTGAACAGAGAATGGTATCAAGAGGCTGGATGTGTCTGACATACACTGAAGTGTCAAGGCTGGGAGTATTGTGAACACAGAACTAAAATATTGATAACAGCAGTGCTATCGTTGCTAGACAGCTCATCCTGGACTCTGAAGGTGGTGCAGTCTTTAATCTCTGAGACCAGAACTGTGGTATTTGGTGCTTGAAACAACAAGACTCTACTGTTCATAATCACAGGATGAGCTCTTCTAGTTGACAACAAGCCAATTACTGGAGAGCAACATCGTTGTTTTCAGATGAGGGGGGGAGGCAGTAGACCTTACTGCGTTCATGCACATCTATACACTTGCAAAACTACTCATCCAAATAACCAGAAGACTTAGTTAATAAAAGTCAACTACTGTATGTAAAGGCTGATCTCTCCTGGGCATTTAGGTCCTATCCAGCTAGCTCTGGACCCTTGGCCCCTTGCAGCCTTTACAAGGACTGGAGGCGCTCTTCTCCTTGGGACCGAAGTCCTACTTTATTCCTTGATAGGAGTCACCTCAGGATCCAGGCAATGTCCCAGGAGGAAAAGAGACTTGGGGGTCTCCTCCTGAGAGATTTTAACCTCAGAGGAAGGAGCCAGAGCCAATGGGATACAAATGAGGAAGGGGTGAGGGGAGGAGTAAAACGGGGACAAACCATTACAGCTGGGGCTTAAGGTGGGGGGAATGGGACAAACCATGTTATCAGTGCAAATTACCAAACACCCAGTGCAAAAACAACAACTAGGTAAACTATTTAGTGCAATACAACAACTATAGCCACTGAAAAAACAATTCCCCTTCTGTGTCACAGAAGAACTTAAATTCAAATATTTGTTGCAAAATTATACTCTAGCCCTTTCTAATTCTGAGTATCTCTTTAAAGTGCTCCTAAATGATAGTGGTGTTTTGGATCCGGTAATCAGTGAGAGACAAAACACTTTCATTTGTATCTTATGGGATATACAACAAAATGACCATTAGCTCTCTGGGAGTTGGTAGCAAGCCTAGGAATTAAGTAATGACTCCTAAAGCAACAGGAGTGACAAACCAGAATAAAGAATTGGTGCCAGCTGTTGTGATGTGTCTGAATGACTTATACAGCTTCAAAGCTGGAGTTAACAGATGATTTGCTTTAATTAACTCTGATGAAAAAGCAGGTCTGGTGCTTGGAGAGCACTGCCAGACTTTCTGACGCTTCTGGAAAGAAGCGCTGACCCTTTTTCCTGGTGTTACCAATGTCTCTGACCTCCAACTGCAACCTGGTTGAGTGACAGCTCCCACAAGTCTGGATGAACTTGCAGTCTACATGTGTGATGCTGGTTTGTGGTGCTCTGGCCTTCATGAATATTATGGTCTTTCTTTTCTAGTTCTTCTTCTTCCTTTTCGTGATTTTTGCCCTTGAAATTGCTGCTGGGATCTGGGGATTTTCAAATAAAGAAAAGGTAAGTTGCTCTTAAAAGTTGGGAGTGGTGGGATGCTGGAAGAGGTTTCCCAGAGAATCTGTGGATGCTCCATCCCTGGCAGTGTTCAAGGCCGGGTTGGATTGGGCTCTGAGCAGCCTGGTCTAGTGGAAGGTGTCCCTGCCCATGGCAGAGGTGCAGGACTTAGGTGATCTTGAAATCTTCCAAAACAACACAAAAAATCTAACTGTAGTATTTAAACACAAGACTGTGGGAAGCCAGAGGAAGAGGCTGGGAAGCCAGAGTCCAAGAGGCTGTTCCATGCTAGAGGTGCCCTCTGGAGAGTACCTGACTGAGCTGTGAGGTGAAGCAGCCTGGCTGGGAGGCTTTACTGTTTCCAGAGAGGAGCTGGGTCAGCTGACAGCTGAGTGTATCTTCATCTGAAGCATTATTGATACGGCTTGTTCCTCCCAACCTGTCAAGATTCTGTCTTGTTTCAAAATCCCATGTTTAGTGACCAGGGTTGCTTTTCTGCTCACATTGTATTATACAATGGGGAAATACAGAAACCTCAATTTCTATACAGTACAGTAGAATAGGGAATATTTTTGTGCAGCCAGTGGGCAAAGAGTTGCTTCTCTCACTCCTCTTAGAAGGTCAGAGGTTTGCAAGGGGAAACAGTCTTTACCTCTTTAGGTGTGGTTGTTAAAGTCAGTGTACAGTTATTTCTCACCTGAAACTGGTGAGCCTTCTGTCCACCCTCTCTTTGTACATGGCAAAAGAATGGGTGTTGTAGGCTGCAGGAGTTTTGATGACTGACTTTCTGAAAGCAAGTTTTTCATAATTAATACAAGGTATGACATTAACACACCATTATTACACAAATCTTTGCTTTTCCTTAGATTATTGATGAGTTAAAGGAGTTCTACATGGACACCTACAGAAAGAGAACTCAGACAAGTGCCAGAGACACCCTGAAAGCATTTCAGTTTGCTGTAAGTATATGGTTCTGCTTAACCTAGACAGTAATGCAGCTGTTCCTCACACTGTTCTTCATGCCACCTAGTCCCCTGTACAAATTTTTTACTAGTTAGAAGAAACCAAAGATTGCAGAGATGCATTTGTGTGGTATAAATGAATTCAGAATGTCTTTTTTTGTCCCTCTGAAGTGTCTAGAACTAGGTGGTGGTTGTGAGGGGTTCAGCCTTGTGTCTGTAAGGAGCGCAGGCTGTTGCCAAAATGATTTTGTGTGTGCTTAAAGAGATCTAGCTCTTCCTTTCAGAACCTTGTCCTTTAATTTAAGGCTTGTTAAAATTGGGTTTATAGCAGTCATGTGACAGGACTTGATCTGTAATAAAAACTAATGTAAATTATTTCCCTTTTTTTTAACAGATTGCTGAACAAAAATAAGGATTGTTTAACCTGGGTCTTTGTGTCTTCTGTTGTAGCTAAACTGCTGTGGCCTTACTGGAGCTGTGGAGCAGCTTTACATGGACACCTGTCCAGCAAAGACACTGTCTGAGTCATTCTCTATCAAGGTAAAGCTTGACGTGATTCACCATCAGCTCTGCCCAGTGGGTAGAGTGAGAAACACAGTAGAGGAAACCCTCCCAGTCTGTGGGAAATGCCCATGTCACACTGGTGTGGCAGTCTGTGTCTGTGATCAGGCTGCTTATGGAAAACAAACCCACTGTTATCATGGAAAGAACAAGCAGGAAGTCTGACCTTGCTCAGGAAATGTGCAGTCTGTGTGTCACAGACTCACTGCTGCGGTGGGCAGTGGAAGAGCAAAAGTTTGCCTAAAAAAGCCCCTCACAGTGCCTTGAGAGCTCTATTCTCCTCAGTCCATCTTCTTGGTGCTTGCTCGGAGCTGTCAGCTCCCTCCTGGTTAGGGAGAAGTAGAGTTTGGGGTGGGAGCAAGTCTAAAGCTTCAGCAAGGACAGGGAGCGGGGTAAGGTATTGGTAGCCTGCTCAGGTGAGTTGGTGACTGTGAAGGCAATTCTGTGAATCAGGTTTCCCTGTTGGAGTATTGCTGCAGAGGTGCCTGTATACCGCAAATAACAGGAGAAAACAGCTTTTGTAGTTTTGAACCACCCCTCTTCCTCTTTTCCTTACAAACATTCTGTGCTCTTGCTTTATGCTCCAGGACAGTTTGTATGAGTCCTTCTATGGTTCTTACCATGCAGGAATTCTGACTTGGGTTTTTTCAATTTCATTGACAATTCACATATCTGCCCAAATGAGACTGTATCTTTAGTCCTGTCCATGCAGTCTGAGTTGGAGTGTGTGCGAGTAGCTGAGACTGCACACAGGTTTTGTTTCTTTTTATTCTGCTGTGTGTTTTAGCTTTATCTGTTGACTTCATCTTGTGATGCCCATTCCCAATTGTAGAAAAACAGTGGATAGATTACAAGATCAAAGAAATGTAGTTGAGTGTACCTCTAAGAATCAGTGCTGTGTTGGTATTCTGATTGAACTGGCTCATTCTTACCAGTATATCCCTTTAATCTCAGATACAGTCTTTCTTTCCAGACTGGATAAGGAACAACAGAAAAAGGCAGCTTTCAGCAGCTCGCTGATGTTTCCTGCTGAAACAAGCAGGACAGAAGCTGGGATGAGACTTTGACCAGCTACCAGTCTCTCAAAGATTTATACCTCTGTAAAAGTGCCTTGTTCTTTTTATTGGCCAGCATGTATGTGTCTGTTCTGGGAAAAGGACTATACTTTTTTTTTTTTTTTTTTTAGTTGCAAGGGTAATTCTTTGTCCAGGGAGCATTAAACTGGCCCCTCTATGAATCTGCCCCTGGCATGGATCCTAGCCTAGGTGTCTTGCTGTTCCCACGCACTGTGGGTTCATGAGGTGTCTGCAAAATTACTGTAGTAATTGGCAATATCAAGAGTGGCTTTAAATCTGTTTTGATAAGGGATGATCATCATCTGAAGTGTTGACAGCCAGATTGAGAGGGGAATCCTGCTGTAGTCAAGGTGCTGTTAACAAGCCTGAGGTACTTGAAGAGTAGATTTAAACTTCTCCACCAGCTGTTGTGTAGGACCATCCCTGGCTGTCTTTAAGGATGTGACAGTAAAGGCCAGGTCAAAGCAGCTTTTAAAAGATGAGTCTTTAAATGAACCTTGTGTGCGTAAAACACTTATGAACCATCTGTTCCATTTCAGTCCTGCCCTGATGCCATTGATGATGTCTTCAAATCCAAATTCAACGTCATTGGAGCAGTTGGCCTTGGCATTGCTGTAATGATGGTGAGTTTCCAGATTATTTAGAGGGTGGTCAGAGGATACACAAAGCAGAAGTTTTGTAGAGCAGTGCCTGGCCCTGCAGCTCAGAAGGCCGCTCCACTGAGGACAAGTCCCAGCAGGATCAGGGTGTGTGCTGCAGGGCCCTGAGGCAGTGCAGATGCTAGGATGTCTCAGGCTTTCCTGCTTCTGTTTTGGATTAGGATCTGCCTCCTTGCACTTTCAGCAGTGGTGAAACCATATCAGCAATGTGTGTAGATATGGAGTGAAGATGTATTGGTCATGTTGCTGGCCCACATCTTAATCCTAATATCTGTTGGGGATCCTTTGTCTCTTTCCTTCATAACAATTACAGGCTCTGGTGGGGGGTGAAATAACAGGGCTGCTAAAAAAAACTTGCACTTGTGTTTGACCTCTCTGGAGAAAAGCACATGCTGGGATGATCAAAGCTTTCTTGGGAGATACAGCAGTGGTTTATAGCTGCTGGTGCTGTGCCAGGGCCAGAAGTTGGACTTGAAGATCCTTGTGGGTCCCTTCCAACTTGACATATTCTGTGATTTATTTTCAAGTACTGAGGTGAATGGGATTCCTGGGAATGAACTTTGGGGATTGGGGGTGGGGAATGGCAGAGTGAAGTGTAAGAATACAGAATAAATGTGACCTCTGGGCTGTGAAGAGCAGCTTGTCCTTATGCTGATGAAGGCACATGTTTGCTTTCCTGATTTCTAATCTGTTTGCTTTCTTTCCAGATTGTTGGCATGATATTCAGTATGGTTCTGTGCTGTGCCATCCGCAGGGAAAGAGAGATGGTCTAAGAGCTGTAAACCCAAGATTCCTGCACTATAAAAATCTTCACCATTAACTTTCGCGTTCTGAGAGCATTTCTAAAACCTTATATATTTGTTACCTTTTTAATGCTTTATTTGGTACTGATGTAGGTTTGCTTTTTATGTTACAGGTTAAAATGATAAAGGTTTATCTGATTCAAGACAAACATTGTACATAAAATATCTGACTTTATTGTAACTTGCATAATTTGGATGTAATTTATGTTGGACACAATTTGATACTTAATAAAGAGTAAGATGTATTGTTTGTGGGGGAGAGGAGATGTTGCTATGTTGATTAATCCCACTGTTTGATGCATAGCAAGGAGCTGAAGTTGTAGAACATGTTCAGTGTTTTTGAGATAATGCAGGAAAGCACTCCTATGCCAACGCTCCATGTTGGAAGGGAATGAGAGATGCTGTCAGAGCATGTCAGGGAAGGTGTGGTCATTCCTCTTTCCTTGGTGTGTGTGAATGAAAGCAGGTCTTAAATACATTCCTAAAATGTCACTGCTGTAACACTTTTACTGTCACCTCCCTGGAGGGTGGAGAAGGCTGGCTGTCACACAGGTGATGTGCAGGCAGTGATAGCTCAATGCAGCCAGACTGGACTCTGTCTTGGGGCCAGCTGGGCTTCCTGACATCAGCCTGTCTGCTGCCACAACTGTGCCGTGGCATGGCCTTGGGCCCTTGGCAGGGCACATTGCCTGGCGAATGCTCAGGATTATTTTGCTGGCTGGCTTTTGGCTTTGTTTCCCTAAAGCCAGTGAGGTGCAGTCTCAAGGGCTTACAACAAGTGTGCCAAATCTCAGGTTTCCAAGTGGAATAAACCAAAGTTGCATGAGCAGTTTAGTGTCCAGCTCTGCAGTTGCAGAGTTGAGGCTGTCCTGTTTCAGTTTAAATATGGGTATGGGAGGGAGCAGAGACACCAGTGTGGAACTCTTAGCCTAAAGAATTACCAAGTTGTCCAGTATTTCTACTCTAAATGGCTTTTAAGTGTCTTTGTTGTCTCTAAAATACTTCCTGGTGGGGGCTACCTATGGGCTTACCAGCAGATTGATGTGCTGTTCCTGTACCTGGTGCTCACTTACTGTACAATCTCATCTGTGTTCTTGGAAGCTTCTGGTCTCTGGCCTCTGGGTAATACAAATGTCTGAGTAATCCTTGCTTGTTCCCCTCTTTCTCCTCTGAGGAGGTTGGTATTTATTAGGCGAAATACCAGAATTGGTGGGTGTCAGGCTCTGCTGATGTATGAATGTATTGTCACCTTTGTGTTACCTACTGTCACTTGTGTAAGGGAACCATGCAACTCTCCTTTGTAACACGTTGCACTGTTCTGTGTTCATAGGCCTTCTTTAAAAAAAAAAAATTCAAAAAAATCAAATGGTAATCATGCTTTTGTGTGTCTTGCAGAGACTGAAATTACTCCAGAAAGGAGTTGATCTAATTTTCTTTTGTGGCTATGTTTGACAGCGTGGAGGGGAAAATCTCTCATGGGAATTTGAGAGCAGCCATGTCCCCACTGAGCTCTTGCAGAACTGAGAAGTAGCATTTTTGTCAGCTGGATAATTCTGGGGATGTGAATGAACCTAGCACCTGGAAGAGCTGGAGCGAATCACTGTCAGCTATCAGGAAAGTTTACTGCTGACTTTTTATGTCTTGTTCACAGAATCATTTAGGTTGGAAAAGACCTCCAAGGTCATAGAGACCAACCTTTGACCAATCACCCACTTGTTAACCACACCACAGTACTGAGTGTTGTGTCCAGTTGTTCCTGGATGGGAACACCACTCCTCCCTGGATAGGCCCTTCCGGTGACTAATCACCCTTTCAGTGAAATTCCTCCTGATGTCCAGCCTGAACCTCCCTTGGCACAACTTGAGGCTGTTTCCTCTTGTCCTGTCCCTGGGAGCAGAAGCCCAACCCACAAACTACCCCCCCCATCTGTTGTCCCTTATCAGAGTTTTAGTTTTGTTCCAGACCATTCCCCAACTGTTTTGCCCTTCCCTGGACATGCACCAGCACCCCAATATCTTTATTGAACTGAGGGGCTCAGAACAGATGTGGGATTTGAGATGCCAAGTACAGGGGGGAAAATCACTGCCCTGGTTCTGCTGGCAACACTTTGATGCTCGTGCATGCATTCAGATTGCCAGTATCTGCTGTGGCTGAGGTCCAGCAGTTTTTGGCACAGTCCAAGAAATTCCAGTAGGTTGTAACTAGGGGGAAGAGAACTCAGCTGTAGGCTCAGCACCCCAGCTCATGAGGTTTGGGCAGTAGCTGCAGAGGCAGTTCTTGAGCTGGCAGCCAGGTCAGTTGAAGATCCAGAAGTGAATACCTGCCCCTGTTCTTGTGTTCCACAGAAGCTGAGGAGGGGTTTCCTGGGATTTAGTCTAGCTTGCAGTGCTGCTGCTTTCCCCTCCCTGTTTATGCCACACTCTGCCTCTTTGATACCCACCCTCAATCCACATGTGGTCTTTAAGTGCCATAGCCCAATCTTTTACTTTTGTTCTGAACATTTCCTGCACGTGGGTGGGTGTTTTCTGAGGAATCAACAGATGGGTAAGTCTTACTTTGTGTGAAAGGGAAGAACTGATCTTTATTACTCAAGTACTACTTTCCTTTAAGGAAGAAGTAATACCTGCAAAACCTGGATTTCCTTCAAGCAAGTAATGGATTACAGATACAAAAACTCAGCCTCAGACCTGCAGGCCAGTCTGGAATGAGTACTTTTAGTGGTTTGAATATTGTGAATATTCAGTAATGAATATTGATGACATCAAGTTTCACCTTACTGTGAGCAATTGTGATGAAATTTACTGAAGAATTGGGATCTAAGGAATGGTAACTCTAAAAATCTGTGTGGCACTGACTGTCTAAGCAGAGAGCGAGTTCCTGTCAGGAATAGAATGTGACTTGTGAGGTTAATACAGGGGGCAAAAGGGGCAAAAAATAGATTGTTCTGGAAAGCAGGAATGGGGCTATCACAGTACTGAAGGGGCAACAGTGCTGAGGACAGTGTCAGAGCTGTGGCAGGAGTGACTGACACTGGTGAAATGCTTGTGGAGGGCAGGAGGGAGGGAGAGAAGGATACCTCTGAGGAATCTGTCTGCTTGGATTCAGAGGGTCAGCAGAGAAGCAAGTATTGATGCTGGGAAAAAAGAAGGAGCACGGAAGAATTATTCTAGAGATGGCATGTCTATTGGGAGGAAAAGATAGGATGGAGGAAAACATACAAAAGTAAAACACTTTGTCTTTTCCATGTCATCCTTCCCCATCAGTAAACAAAGGTGCAGCTATGTCAAGACCTTAAAACCTGCCTGGAATGTGAGAAACCACTCCAGAAAGAAAATGGGGCTTAAGCAGCTTCGTTTCCCAACAAAAGCAGATTTTTCCTTTACACAGAGGTGCTGCTAGTTCTTTGTTGTAAATGTGCTTAAAATAGCTGTGGTTTATGGCCAGATGTGATACTGTATATTCCAGTATCTATGGGATGTGTTTGTGGATAGCATTACAGTATCTATGGGATGTGTTTGTGGATAGCAAAGAGCTGTGGGATATGAGCAATCCTGGTCTAGATATTTTCTTGGATTTGGATGGTAGAAGAGGTAATTGGTAATGTAAATCCTGTAATGGACTAAGCTAAAACACTGCCTGTAAGTCTGTTAAATCATGAAATCACAGAATGGTTTGGAGTGGAAGGGACCTTAAACATCTTCCAACCCCCCTGTCATGGGCAGGGACAGCTTCTGCCATCCCAGGTTACTCAGAGCCCCTTCCAACCTGGCCTTTGACACTTCCAGGGATGGGAATTGCTCCAAGGCTGCTCTCAGCTGTGCCCCTTGGCTGCTGGGGGGAAAATAAGAACGGATAAAACCAAACCACTAAAAGATGTGGCTATTTATTTGTTGTAACAGAGCACCATGCAGAAGACGGGGTTTTGTGCTGGGAAACAGCTGGTACAAACAAGCTTAAGAAATTAAGCGTTTGACTAAGGGGAAGGACGTAGCAGTGGAAATCCTGAGGAAGGCTGTATTTGGTTATCTACAAGGTAATTTTGCCACAAGATTTTTAGACTTATTTCAGAAAACTGGAGCTAGCCTGCCTCAGGAATGGAGGGATTCTCAAGCTTGCTGCATGGTCAGCTCTGTGAGAAGTGTACCAAGGCAGGGAGAGACTGGTTTTCCAAGGGGACAGTGTTTATTGCTGGAAAATGTCTTCCTCCTTTACAATAGAGCTGGGAAAGTCATCTGTGGTACAGCACGTTGTCATTTTACAGTAGCCCTGGCACATGAGCACCATAATTGAGTACAGGGAAAAAATGACAGTGGGCCCATGAAGTGGAGAAAGGATGTGGGAAGCAGCTGGCTACAGTAGAAAGAGAAGGGTGGGCCTGACACATTGGGAGGGTTGGAATAAATGCTTTCCTCATGTACACTTCAAAAACTTAAATCCCTATGTTTCAGCAATTAACAGTCTTACTCATAGAGGGTGTAGAGAGTGTTTGCAGAAGGGGAGGATGCCATTATCTGCAGGGTAACTTCCAAAAGAGTTCCTAAAGGAATTGTTCCAGTTAGAAAGAAAAGCCTGGATTTATTTGACAGGCTCTCTAAGTCATGACTATACTTCTCTCTCTCCACCCACCAAGAGAAAAGAATAGTGCTTGCAGACAGCTTTTTAGGAGCTCCCTGTACCTCTCCACTATTTTTCTTCAGATGAATCTCCAAGCCCAAGCAAGCCTTGCAAAAGGTGGGTTCAGAGCAATTGTCCTGGAGGGGAGGAAAGCACTGAGGCCTAAAATCCCAGTGATAAATATGAGTCAGGCACCATTTCCATGGGGGATGTGCCTGAAGTTCAGGCTGATCCTTGCTCTGTTCTCTTGCAGGCATTTGCAAGCCTCTGCTGCCTAGCCAGCCTCCATCTGCAGGGGTTTGTTGGGTTTCTATGTTTAGGGGGTGGTTTATGCTTATGGCCACTGTATAATTATGATTATAAAATAGCCACCTCTTCAGTTTCTGCCTCTTGGCAGCTCTCAGGAAACGACCTAATTTGAACTGCTAGCAGTGAGGACCTTGAACCCTATCAAAAGTCACTTTTAACTGAACCTAGAACCTCTAGACATTTGCCAGACTCTGCTGGCAGTGACAAAGATAGTTAAGTGAGATTTTTCCACTGCTGGACACAGGCTTCCACATGCGTGGCTCCCACAAAATGAATCCACAAGGCAGCCATTCATGGCATCCTGAATGCCTCCTCTTCTCTCACTGCCAATTTTGGGATCAATAGAAATTCAGGCTGGGGCTGAGAATTTTATGCCTTGTTCTAATGCTGGCCTTTAGTCCTCACCTTGCCATGCATTGGGAGGCTGCACTTCTGCTCTGCTCCACCAGCACCACCCCTCCTTTGCAACACCAGCAGAGCAGGTCCTGCTGGTTGAAATGAGCTGCCACCTCCAGCTGATCTGTGGCTGTGTGTGAGGAAAGGGCAGGGTGAAAGAGAGCTGAGGAAGCTGCACCACAGACAGGTTTTTCGGCTTTGGGCTGGGTGCACCTCCAACTTACGCCAGTATCGCTTCTGCTTGTGGAGAGCTGGGGGAGCCCTCAGCAGCCCTTTCCAGACCCACAGGCTCACCTCAGCTGCAGGTCCATAATTTAAAAAAACAGCTTTAAATATCCTGGAAGTGGAGATGCAGGGCAGAGCGAGTTCTCAGCAGGGACTTTGGCATGGCCATAGCTCAGGTGATGTCCCACCATCAGCAGCAGCACAGCAGAGCAGAGATAGGGCCAGCGTTCAGCAAGTTAGAATTCATGGCTTGGTCCACTTAGACAGTGTGAGTGCAAACAGATGGGGAAGGCTGCAGTGGGTGTTCAAAAAAGCTCCTCTTCTTTTGTGGGATAGCCACTCCTTTGCATCTCTCTGTGACTTTATTCTGTGTGGGAGTGAATGCAGAAAAATCAGGGGTGCCATGGGGTCTGTCATTGTTTTCAGGTAGAAGCCACATAGCTGTACTGTGCCATTGGGTGGGATCGCTGCTCCACAGGTGGGGCTTTATTTGCAGTGTGAATTTGAGGGGCACCTGCTTATCCTGAATTTTAATACAAGGGAGTTCTGCCCTTACAAGGTGGCTGCTTTGTAGCTTGGGGCCATTCTGATTTGTACACCCTCAATCATTAACAACACTGGACCGCCAAGTAAAGAAAATTATTTTCATTGTGGTTTTACCCCTATTTTCCTTCCTTTTAAAAGTTTACTGGAAGACCTATAAGCATTCAGCTGTTAGGTGAGGCACAGAAAGGGACTTTTTCCCCTCACACAGCCTGTGGCTGCAGCCTTTGTCCTCAGCGCCGAGCTGAAGGTTGTGCATGCTGTGCACATCAAAAATGCTCTAGAAGAGAAATCAGGGTGGCAAATATGGTGTAAATAGATGGAAGAGGGAAGACTGAGTCAAGTCACCCCACTCCTGATTGTGCAGATCATGTTTTAATGACAAGAGTGTGAGGTGAATGAGTGAGGCCTTTCCTCCTGTTCGTAGCAGGGTCAGCCATGACGTGAGAGCAGGTCACTCAGGGCTGCACCTAACCCAAACTTGAAAACCACCGAGGATGGAAACTGCACAAGCTCCCGGTCCCCTGCTGGGTGGTGTCCTGACGAGAAATTTCTCCTCATGAGTTTGAACTTCTCTGTTTTCAACCCATGCATGTTGTCTTGCCTGGCTCTTTTTGGTTGTCTCCCCACAGCTAGTGGAAGGCTGCCATGGGCCCCCTCCCAGCCACACCCCCTCTTTTCCAGGCTGGACAAGCCCTGTAGCCTGATCATGGTAATTCAGCCCAGGCTCTCATCATTGCTTGGTGGCCCATTAGTAGCCAAGGCCAGAAGAACTTTATCAGGGGAAAACAATACGCAGTTCCTTTGGTGTTTTATAGCTTGGTGAAGGAAACTGTATCCTCTTCCGGGACTTAATTGTGGAAAAATAAATAAAACTGAAGGTAAAAACGGGGCAGGAAAGCTGAGCAACCAGAAAACACCACTTGGCAGGTTGTTCCCATCAAGGACTGTTAATCCCACATGCCAAGGTCCCCTACACAGAGTGAGCTGCTCCTCCTTGTGAGGGCCAACCTTGCTCCACCCTTGGCTTGGCACTGCAATTAGGAAAAGCTGATTTTTACTGCCACCCGTTCCCCTTCCTGACTCTGTTAGTGCATCTCGTGAGCTGCCACCTCTGTTTTTCCAGCCCTGTAGACACAAGTGACCACATCCCTTCCCAGAACAGTGAGTCCCTTGTTCACTGCTGATGGCATCTTCTCCCTCGGGTCTGCTGGCAAAGCTCCCATCTCACTCCTGGGGAAGATTTCTATTAAACAGTGTAGGTTTTCCTTCTATAAGTGGTTTGTTTTATAATCTAAGTCACATTTTTCTGTAAAATTAGCCCTGCAGCTGGTCCTAGCAGTTCCTCCCTGCTTTTTGTGATGGGACTCTGTTGTCAGCACCTCATCGTTTCCAGAGTTCAAGTATCTGGGCTAAGACTTTCTCTTCTGCCCTCCTCAAGTTGAGTGGAGAACTTTTTTTGTATGTACTGAAGTATCTTTGGTTATTGCCAAAAATTATTTTAGTAGAAAAATGTTGTTTTGCCTGTACAAAAAAAAAAAAAAAAAGTTTTGGAAGCAGTGCCTGAGAGTTGTGGATGGTTTCTGCCTTCTGTTAGAGAGGTGCCTATAGTTTTTAGAAAGAAAAAGTCCTGGAATTGTGAGCTTCTGGGAGACACCTTCATCCATACAGTCCTCATAGACCAGGAGGGAAAGTCTGAGCACCTGGGCACCTAAGCTTGTCCTCAAGAGCTTCTCCTATACTCAGCCTCCAGGCTCAGGAATGTGCAGATAGCCATCAGGCTCTGCCTGGGAACAGGAGCTGTTCCCTAATGCAAAACAAATTTTCTGAGCCTGGTCAGAGCTGAGTGGCTCTTGCCTCAGGCTTGCCCCCAGGAGGAGGGGCAAGGTGAGGTTTGTCCTCACCTGCCTCCCTGGGAAGGTCTCCCTGTGTAGGAAGGTGCTTCCGAGATGGATTATGGACAGCTATGGATTTGCCTGGAGGATGGGATGTGGTGTAGACGCTCCAGAGGCAGATTTGCTCAAGGACATGGTCAGAGGAAGTGCCTTTTATAGAGCAGATTCCCCTTGTCTGCCTAGGGAACGCATCCCCCTCACCCCTCTATACATGAGCACCCAAATTCCTTCTCCATGTGCAATCAGTGGAGGAGACAAGGCTTTTTTTCCTTTTTCACAAGGGTCTGGTTCACCCAGGTGCCATGCACACCTCCGCTATCAGCTTTGTGTGGGGGAACACAAACTCTTCTGGAGGAACACTGTGATAAGCAGCAACCTGAAAGCACCAGACCTGGCACAGCCCAACAAGCAGCTGGCCTTCTGCAACATATCATGAGCTGCCAGTCTCTCAGGCACATCTGGAAATAGCCCTCTGCCCCGGGACAACACCCTGTGGATTTGCTGTTTTCATTAGGATTTGCCCATTTTTTTCCTTTGCCATCCCTGGGCTTGTGAAACACAAACAGAATGGATGTAGCAAGACTTAAAGCAGGGATTTGCCCTTAGGAGGAGGAGTGAGGGAATGTGAGGTTTCACAAAAGACAGTCCTGGTTGGTCACTAACCTTTACCTCTCCTGGCTGGGAGTCACCTGGTGCCAGGCATTGCCCCGGACCTGGGTGCCTCACTCTGGGGTTTTTGGAGCTAAGGCCATCAAGGAACACAGGCTTTGGGGATCCTCAGTGGTATCCCAAGTGCTCAGCTCTCCATCTCAGAAGGTGCATCTGCTGTGCCAAACCTACTGATCTGGTCTCAGGTGACCTGGTAAGGCAGCCTGGAAGCTCTCTCTGCAGTCAGCGCTCCTGATTAACTGGCTCAAATCAGTTTTCTCAGCTTGATACCAAACACTCGATGGCAGCTTCCCAGAGGGGTAAAACTCTCATTGTTTTTCCAGAGAAAAATACAAAATCCCATGATAACCAGTGACCCCTCTCTTTGTGCCAGTCCCTAGAGCTACCAAGCAGTGACAGAGCCATTCCAAAAATTCTGGGAAAGAGCCTTAGCCACTGTAACCCAAAGAGGATGAGCAGGGGCTGATGACACCACATTGCCCTTCCACTCCTACTCCCCTTTCTGGCACCATTTTAAAATACAGCAATACATCACTCCCTGTTTTTGCTAGGAGCAGCATGGAAAGCTTCCCTCAGGTGCCCTGTGCTGGGACCTGGAGCAGGATGTGTTGGGAACAAGGTGGGACTTAGATCAGGGGAAAAGAAGCTGAGACATGGTCTTGGAAAGGGAAGGGAGAAAATAGGCGAGGGTCAGTCCTAGAAACAGAGCAGGGAAGGCAGATGCAGATGACAGATATGAGGATAAAAGTGAGCAAAACAGCACGTTGTGAGAAATAACAGGAACAGGTCATATTTGGGAGAAAATATAATGGCCTGGGCATGCAGGAGGTCAGACAAAGTGTAAAATACACAAAGGGCTCTCCCAGCTTGAAATGCTGGCAGCACAACAGGATCTAGTGAGTGGTTCTTTAGTCTAGATGATGAAATAAAAGACTCTGACCTTCTGATGGTCAATATATGGCAGCACAGCCCCACACGACAAACTAGCTTTTTCCATTTATTGAAAACTAGAAAAACAAACAAACAAACAAAAAAAAAAAAACAAACCCAAAATCAAAAGCACCAAAAAACCCCAGACAGAGGCAGAGCACAAGTGAGATTAAGACTGCAGCCTCAGATGATGCTGGCATGAAGAGGAATGTGCATTGCAATAAAGATCTGCAAAATCTGTGCTTCTCTTGTGGCAGGACCTTGGAGGCTCTATGGAACAAATCTAGGAATTCAAGGAAGAGAGAAAGTAGTTTTGCAATGAAGGTATGTTGATGTTCTGCTTCAGGCCCAAAGTGATGCGAGGCAAGTCAGAGGTTCTTGAGCTAAAAATAGTCTTTACTTACCAGATCAAATGTGCATAGGCACAAAAGAAGCTGAATAAGAAAAAAAAAAAAATTCAATTATTGACTGATTTTCTGCATTTTTTGAACTGAAACATTTACACTTTTCAAAGTGCTGTTTTACCCTCTTAAAAGTGGCTGTGTTAGGGGGCTTCCTGTCACTGCCTGCTCCATGGAAAGTCTCTAAATTGGGTTTTGTGTGCTGCCTGCCAGCTCTGTTCCAAGCAGGATATTTTCTATTTTGCATGCAACTGCCAGTAAAAAAGTCCCAGAGAATTCCACGCATGCCTCTGCACCTCTCCAGATAACAGCTCCTTTTCATGTGCAACTATGTTGAAGCTAATTTTGTGCAAATACCTTTGAGGCCAAAAAGTGCTCCTGAACCAGAAACTTAATTGAGTTGGTGCAGTGTGGGCTCAAGAGTTCCTCATTTTCCTCTGGCTAGGTCAGGTTTTGCAGATCCAAGAAGTTAAATAAACAATTCTTAAGAATTCTTAAAATTCTTATTTTAGTATTTTATTCAGGAGCATCACATTTATATAGTCACTTTTCAGAGCAGAATAGGGAATTCCCTCTTTTCTTCTTCTTCTTCCTCCTCCTCTTATTTTTTTTCTTCTGTACTTACAGTTCCTGAACCAGGGCAGGATAGAGGATGTTGGTCCAGCACTTCATTGACCAAGAGTTTTGGCCATGGGAGGAGTCCTGCCACCAGCCTGGAACCTGCTCAGGCTCCAAAGCAAACACTCCTAAAGCCAGCTTTCACAAAAGCAAAGCCGGATGAAAATGACATTGCCAAAGTGAGCAAAAAGATTATTTAAATCCCTGTAGAACTCTGCAACCTTCCTCCAGCCTGGAGGGCAGCCCTTCTGTGCTCTGTGTTTTCACGGATGCCATCACCTTCTGCAATGCCAGAGGTGCTGCTGGAGACTCATTGGCTCCCAGCAGCCAAGCAGAGGAACAATGGCACTGAAGTCTGCACCCACACCTCCACAGAACCCCAGGATGGCTCAGGCTGGAAGGGACCACAGTGGGTCACTGGTCCCACCTCCCTGCTCCAGCAGGGCCATCCCGCAGCACAGGGGACAGGGATGTGTCCAGAGGGGTCTGGAATGTCCCCAGTGAGGAGACTCCACACCCTCTCTGGACAATTTGTTCCAGGCTCGCTCAGTGCCCAGGGAAGAAGTTCTGCCTCCTGTCCAGGTGGAACCTCCTGGGATCAGTTCCTGCCCGTTCCTCTGGTGCCATCGCTGGGCCCCCGGAGCAGAGCCTGGGCCTGCTCGGAGCCCTCCCTGCAGACAGGGACACCCAGGGCTGAGGGCCCCTCTCAGCTGGGGCTCCTCTGGAGGCTGGACAGCCCCAGCTCCCTCAGCCTTTCCCTGCCAGAGATGCTCCAGGCCCTAAATCATCTCTGCAGCCTCCACTGGCCCTGCTCCATGTCCCTGCTGTCCTGAGGAGCCCAGGACTGGACACAGCTCTCAGATGTGTCACACAGGGCTGGGCAGAGGGCAGGTCACTCCCTGACCTGCTCTTCCCAATGTACCCCAGGCTGTGTGTCCTGTTCACCCAGGGAGGCTCAGTGTAGCTCAGCCTTGGGACACAAATTATTTCATTGCACAAGGAATTGTCAGAGAGAACTAAACCCATTCCTGCAATTCTTAATTTGTACTGTCTATGACCAGCCACATGCTGCCCACTTCACCCTCATTTTCCACCTTTACCCAGTTGCTTCTTAGCCACAGTACTGAGAGAGACACGTATTCCTTCAATTACTCACTCTTTCCCAATGGAGAGGCTCTCCCATGGGAGGAGCTCAGCACCATGGGGCAAGTCTCACCTATAGGGAGGCAGGGAGATGGGGATTCCTTTTCCATTTCCTCCCTTCGTGCAGAGAGTTTAAAACAGTGTTTACAATCAGTGGAATGACTCAGGAAAGTAGCTCTGGCAGGGTGGGGAACCTAATTTGAAAAAATAAAAAAAAAAAAAAAAAAGGCAATGACTTCTGCTTTATACATTGGCTGATATTCAGCCATCAATACACAAAGGACTTTTCTTCCTGAGCCATTAGCTAAATGAATCAGCAGAGATTTCCAGCAGAGTGTTTCTCCCAGCAGAGTCCCATCTCCTGTTCTCCGCAGGCTGGGAGGGCAAGTATCCCTCTGCCACTGCAGAGACAAACAGGACACAAACAGGAAGGTGTCTTTTCAAAATGTGAGGTTACTGTAAAAATAAATCATGACTCTTCTGCGGAGAACAGCAAACACAAATTATGGGAAATATTTTCAGCCTTTGCCGTTGCAAAGGGAGCAGATGTAAACAGCCCAGCTGCCACAGGAGGCTGACACCAGCTGTGGGATGGCTCACAGCCCTGCAGCTCCAAGGCTGCCACAGCTTTCCCAGTGTTCCCAGTGCTGTGGTGAGGACAGCCCCCTGTGCTCCCCAGGGCTCTGTTCCAACCAGCCCAGCACACCCACACCAGAGCACAGGACTCAAACTTGGGTGGGGATACCCCCGTGAGGGTCTCCAAATAATCTTAATTTCAGTTCCTTTGTTCCCAACAGAGGCTGAATGACACAGCTGTCCAGAAGTCATTGGAGCACCTTCCCTATGGAGACAGGCTAGTAAAGTTGGGGCTGTTCAGCCTGCAGAAAGGAAGGTTGGTGTGTGGACACCTCACAGAACCTTCCAGCCCAGCTGAAGGGGCTACAGGGAAGCTGGAGGACAACTTTTCATCAGGAACTGTAATGAAAGGGCAAGGAGGAATGGCTTCAAACTGACACAGACTAGGTTTAGATGGGATATCAGGAAGAAATTCTTCCCTGTGAGGATGCTGAGGCCCTGGCACAGGTTGCCTAGAGCAGCTGTGGCTGCCCCATCCCTGGTAGTGTTCCAGGCCAGGCTGGATGGGACTGTGAGCAACCTGGGACAGTGGAAGATATCCCTGCCCTTGGCAGGGGAATGGAATGAGACGATCTCTAAGATCCCTTCTGACGCAAATTCTTCCATGTTTCTGCAATTCTAAGGCTCCCAAGGCACAAGGAAGGTTTGGGCACCTTCTGGAGCCTTGGGTGCTGCAAGAAAGAGGCTGTGCCAAAGCCACCAGGCAGGCAGGTGGGATTGACATGGAAATATGAAGGTGTCTACCTCCCCACACTCCCAAAAAAAGAAAAAAAAAAAAAAAAAAAAGGAAACACCACCTAACTTCCCAAAGTAGCTGGGTTGAGAAAGAGTGGCCAGTGACTTCCCTGCTAAAGGTAAGAAAGGCAAGGATGAAATCATCTACCTGCAGAAGAAAGGGAGATTGGCTCCCCTCCCCAAAAACTACAGAGGCTTTTATCTGTCAGGGAGGGCTGAAGGATCTGGGTTCCCTCTCTGCCCCAGCACCAGAAAGTGAGATGGACCCAAATGGCACTTTGCTCCAAATCCCTGAAAACAATCAAGGGACAAACTTCTCCACCTTGTTTAAAGTACTGTGAAAATCTACAATGAGCACAGAGAGCACAGGAAGTAGGAGAGAGGATGGCTTCTATAGTGTATATAACTGGAACTTTTAAACTCCTGGATATTTACAGCTAGCTACCTTGCTGTAAAATCAAACACTTCTCAGCAGTTCTTTTCTCCAGCAACAACCCTTGGGAGACAGCTATCACAGCCATGGGCTCTGAAAAGCTGTTGCCTTAATGTTCAACATTTACCAACTCTTTTCTGATGGACCAGGCATACTTGGGATGTGGGACACACAAGATCAGGAATGTATCCCTGAAGCTGGTTTGATGACTCAGCCATGCAGGCTCACCTGGCAGATGCATTATCAGTGCTGAAAGTGTGATTATCATTAAGCTGAGGTGATGATGCTTCCAGGTTTCCATGCTCAGCACTTACCTATGGAGATGGGAGGCACTGGCAGGTGATTGATTTGGGTTTGGTTTGGTTTGTGGGGGTTTTAATCTGTTCTGCTTAGCACAGCTGCATGAAGGGGACTCAATATTTACCACCCAGCCACAGATGATTGTCTGATTTGTAGCAATCTTTATTATAAATGCAAAAAATTATTCCTGCTGTTGAACTAAATTAATGCTGATACTTTCTAATGTATCCCATCTTACAGAAACTAAGAGGCCTGTAAGGAAAGGTTTCTCTTGTAAAACTGAAGAGTTAGTTCACGAGTTCATGTACTCTCATAACATAAAACAGGACTTGTTTGTAGAAAATAGTGCCTTTTTGCTGGCCAAGGCACACAGGAAAAAGTTAATATACCAAATTTACCGGGTTACACATCAGCTATTTAGAAGTAGCAGGAGTTTAAAAATTAATTATGCTAAAATATGCAAATAGGAGATTTGCACATCATATACACACTGTGATTTGCACACATATATGCACTGTCAGCTTAACAGCCACAATTTCGGCAACTGGACAAAATCTCACCATGCTTTTCTTCTGTGAAAGTAAGTTTGTGACAGTATCCTCACTCCCATTCCCAGTCTTATAACCACGGCATTGCATGAGTCCAACAGAAATACATCTACAATCTACCTTGTCAACTCAAAAAACAACTAAAAAAACCTCCAACAACAGTTGACAACACACAGAGCTTTCTCTATTTGCACCACGTCTGACTCATTTAAAAATCCCAATTGCTTGGCACTTCCAGTTCAAATGACAATACAGAGGCAAAACAATTCTCAAAGGAGACTCAAAGAACACTCTAGTCAGGCAACCATGGAATTTGGAATTTTGATTCTGCTCACCCTAACAAAATGAGCCTTCTTGAGACTTAACATGAAAAGGGAATAGGTAATGAAAGTAGCCATGCTGTCTTGTCCAACACACACCTAATTCCACTACAAATTGCAGCAGGGAGAACTGCATGAGGAGCCTGGAATGCTGGGATTCCAAGATACCAGTGCAGTGTGGATTGCAGATGCCATAGGGAGGGTCATATAAGGATGGAAGGCTCTTCACCTTAGTGGGACACCTGCCACATGGTCAAGGGCTGTCACTGCTTCCTCCAGAGGCAGCACTGGGAAAGAAATCCTGCCTGTGGTTAACTCTGGTTTGGCTCCGAAGCCAGCAGGAGCACAGAGAGGATGAATGTGGCCATCCATGTATTCTGGGTACCCACCCTTTCCTCCTCTTTCTGATAGGAAAGAAATCACCATTCAAAAGTGCAAGCCAAATTGTACCTGGCAAGTTTAATGCACGAGCATGGAAATAAAACAGAGCATTCCCAGAAAAGTTTATATTTTACCCAAAAGCTTAAATGCAAAAGATTGGCTACTTCAAAAATTTCACTGTGCTCATTCACTCCCCAAAGCTTTTGAGATTGCAGCACATAAAACTCAGTGCTCAGTGTCACATTTGGACTGGGAATGCTGTAGACAGATGATGTGAGCTGGGGTGGGGACTGCCACCATACCACGTACCAAAAGCCTGTTTCTGAAAATGTGCATTTCTCAAAAAGCTCACTGAATTATTTTCTTCTTCATTCTAGGAGAAGGGACAGGTAGGGCTGAACAAGCTGGCATTTTGTTGGTTTTGTCCTCTTCCAAACCTGGAAGAGCTGGTTTGGGATCAGGCAAGATTCCCAGCCAGCCCTCACTATGATGAATTTTGCAGTCATCACCAGGAAGTTTTCAGAGTGACTTGTAATTGCAATGAGAACTCCTATTCACATCTCTTGGAAATATTTGTTTAGGCTGCTCAGCTGAGGATGAGTGAAACAAGTGTGAACTAATGAACATTCCCAACCATTCTCAGCTTATTACAGGTAAGAACTAACTTTTGCTGTAGAAAATGGAAATTCTGGAATAGCCACACAAAGCTGTAGACTCAAAATCTGTCCCTGTCTATACTGCTTAGTCTTTCAGTAGTGTTCAGCCACTGCCAGACATAAACCTGTTCTACAGGAGGAAGAAAAAGGAGAGGAGCTGCAACATCCAGTTCCTGCCAGACGCTCTATGGCCAGACTGAAACAATAGGCAGTACCAGGTCTTATTGCACAAGGTACAAAAGGGACACCCTCATCACAGTAAATATAAAAACTATTTGGGCATTGTCTGTGTCTAGAAGCCAGTGAAAGACTCAGGGTTAAACACAGCAAGTAACAAAGGAAATGCATGGCCCTCTTCCTACAACATGATGGTCCTTCCTCACAAGAACAGTCTGACATCCATTTTAGCCACTCGTATTACACATCCTACACATCCAGGTGGTTACAGCTCCTCTGGGAAGCACGATTCCTGGGGACTGCAGCTCTCAGAATGAACAATCTCTTCACTGGAGTCCTCTGCTGCTTACCACTGATTTTAGACAAATAGATGAAATGTTTCCCAGGCAAAGCAGAAGCCAAGACGATCAAGCCCAGTTCAAACAGAAAAATTCAAATGGGATATTAAAGCAATTAATAATAGACAGGGATCTGGTTACACTGCCAGCATTTATAGTTACAGTCCTGCTGCTGTTTATTGTTACAGTTTTACAACAAAAATAATTTTTTAGAAGTAGTTCAAAGCTAGTACCAAATCGGCGGTGGACTTCCAACAACACTTTTCTGCTGTCTGGAGCCCCAGTTGCTGGAGTTTCTCCTCCTGTTTTGCATATATGTCATTCCTTCTGGTTTATCTTCCTGTGTATTCCAGGACAGCAGCCAGACCTTTTGACACTTGCATGATCTGGAATTTTCACCCATGGGACTCTGGCTCCTGTATCAGCTCTTTCCTGTCTGAGGGCTGGTCAAGACTAGGATTTGTTAAGAAGGATAAAGCCAGGAGATTTGCAAAAAAAAAAAAAAAAAAAAAAAAAAAAAAGATGGGGCAGGAACTTTTATTGAGTGCAATATCCCTGCTTCTTTCTTCAGCAAGAAAATAATCATGGCAACAAGAAAAAAAATGCAACCAAAAAAAGAAATAAAAAAAAGTGCATCTGTTGCAAACAATATTATCCTTGTCTCTTTTTAACTCTTGTTTTGCAGAGTTTAAAATAGCAAGTTTTCCTCTTCCTTTTTTCCTCAGAATGCAGCTTCAGTCATTAGTTTCTTCTTTAGTTTCTGGAAAATAAAAAAAAAAAAGGATTCATAAGAAAATGTGACACAAAATACCTTGAATTTTTCAAATGTTTTATACCTTAAAATGTGTATGCACCCCCCACAAAAACACCCTTTCAAAGAATATTTATGGCATATGACACCTTTCAACAATTCTAAAGTAAGGTAATTCTGTTTCCAAGACAAAAGCCTGAGAATCCAAACAGAAAACCCTCCCTTCCTCTTCTCCCCTCTTGGTGAAGTTTTGCCTTGAAGAGAAGTGTCCATGCCTCTGGAAGTCTTAGAAATAATCAGTTCTGTGTAGCCATACAGCTCACACAAATGATGTCTGAGAAAATACAGAACTTTACCACCTATTTTACTGACTTTTCTGTCCCCATTTCAAAAAACAGATGGATCTAAGAACTACGTATAAGACAGGTGTAGCATCATAGGAACTGTCTCAGGCAGCAGCTCACAAAAAATATTTGCCACAGTTTTCATCCTGCATTCAGGGGAGCTACTGTTGTCTTGGAACTCTTTCCCCTCCTCTTTCTCCAAGAAAACATTTAGTTGATTACCAACAATAGTCTCTCCTTTCTTGCTGCTGCTCTCTAAGTCCTCTTTTTCAGCGAGTGCTGCCAACTCTGGCTCTGTTTGGTAGCTCTGGTAGGAACTTTGCTCTGGTGGTGTCACTCCCTTTTGTCTTCCAGTCTCTGGCATGGATTCCAGTACTGTTCCATTGGGCACTTGAAGGAGATATGGCTCTGTGAAGTATTGCCCTTCTGCCATGCTAGAAAAAGGCATTTGGGAATGCAACTGATTGGAGAAAGGAGCTCCCTGCATGTAGAAATCACTCCAGGGCACAGCTGGATAGGCAGGGATATCTGCTGAGGAAAAAGCCACCAAGAAAAGAATAATGAAAATAACGCCTGTGTACAAGATGTGTGTGTTGTGCTTTACTCAGCACAAACACAGCACTGCCATGCAGCAGACACCACACACACAGCAAGGATCACTTTGCTCTTTATGCTGCAGTGTATTTAACCAAAACTGGATGTTGCAGTTCTTAGGAAGAAAAGCTTACGAAGTTCATAGCATTGTTATAATCTAAAAAAGAATCCATGCCACTCAGCACTGATCCTGAGTGTGTGTGATGATAGTAGACACCCCCTCAGTTGTTTTTTTTCCAGTCCCATTTTCCAAATTAGCTCTGCCAGGCATAAGATGGATACTTACTCTTCACTTTCATTTATAAAAGCTGTAAACCAGCAATGCTTTGTTAATTAATATCCATAATTCAACTAAGCTGCTCACTTGCTTATGTGCTGATGTAAAACTCACAGGTGTGTCTGCACTGACAGACTGGTTTCCAGCCCTGCACTTTGGGAATCCTGGAACCTTTTCAGAAAGAAATTCTTCCCTTGTGAAGGCACTAGAACTCACAGGAGTTGTGGCTGCCTCATTCCTGGAAGTGTTCAAGGCCAGGCTGGATTTGGCTCTGAGCAACCTGGGATAGTGGCAGGTGTCCCTGTCCATAGTAGAGGGTTGGAACTGGATGAGCTTTAAGGTCCCTTCCAAACCAAGCCATTCCAGGATTCTATGATTCTGTGAACTTGGTCATCCCCACTGCGTAACAGAAAAGCCATTCACAGCTGATTGTATTCTGGACAAAAGTATGGAGTTAGAGAATATCAACTCTGCCTCTGTTCCTTCAACAACCTTCCAACTTCACCAGCTTGCACCCTTAGAAACCCCTTGATGCTCATACAACATGCCCCAAGGAATGCAACACACACTTGGGCATCAAGCTAGAAACACATTTAATTTGATGCAGTCTGGGGCACAGCCCTCTCATTATTTCTGGCACTTCAGACTGAAAAGCCACAGAAAATAATAATTATACCTTGGAACTAGAGCAGGCAAGCAGGGCCAAGTATGTTAGATAGCATGGGTGCTGCCAACCTGTCCTGAACAATGTCAGCTCTGAAGAGTGGGGACAGGAGCCAGCTTGCAGCCTGATGTGAGTCAGCCTGAGTCAGACTTGCCTCCTGACAAGGTCCACAGAACCGGTACAAAAACAGCAGCAGCATCTGTGGGCTAAAACTCTTTGTTCTCTCATGTCATAAGACAAGGGATGGAACTTTTGGAGCATGACCTTAATTTAACAAACCTGTCAGTCCAAATGAATTAACTACAACAGTTTGTAATTTGATTGTACTTGGGCCTGAATAACTTCAAAATGCAAAGCCCTAATACAAAACAAGGAGATCAACAATGCCATTTTTACCTAGGAGGTTTTTTTGGGGGTTTTTTTGGGTTTTTTTTTTTGTTTGTTTTTTTTGGGTTTTTTTTGTGTGGTTTTTTTTTTGTTTTTGTTTTTGTTTTTGTTTTTTGGTTTTTTTTTTTTTCCCCCCCAGAAAACTATGCTGGAGTGTCTTCACCTCAGTGCTGTTGCAAATTCAAGTCAGAGGAAGAATCTATGTCCATACTCTGCTGGCTCCTGTCTCTCTTTTCTTTTGCACTACCCTAAGATACATAACATGATCTCAAACTGGTTTCTGCAGAAGCCAAACAGAAAAGGCTGCTGGCTCTAACTACCTCCAATATCCCATCTGCTGTGGCACCTTTTCCACTTTGCACCCTTGACTCCCACCACATGCAACAAAGGGATGTTTGTGTACACAACAGGACACTCCTGAAAAACAAAAGTTACTTCTCCAGTACAGCCAAAACTTCTGCACTATCTGACACATTCACATTTTATGCTCTTCCTGACATGTGCAGTCTGGGTAGTAACTTTTGATTCAAATGAACAGGTTACTCAGCACTTTAAAAAAAAACCCAAGCATACAAGGAAATTAAGTGAGAAAAAGATGGGCACATCTACAGATTTGTGCAGGCATGTGGACCATTCCTTCTTTCTGTCACAGTCATCAGTGAACCCACTGATCATGCTGAATGTTTCAGGGTATTATTTAGTAACTCCAGAGGAGCAGGATGCCAAAATAGTTCAGAAATTTACCTGAATTGTCACTTGGCTGCTGTGGCATGACTCCCCCCGTGTGGTTTTGTACATAGCCTTGTGTGCCTCCATAGGTTATGGCTCCACTGTTGCCAGGTAAGTCAGGGAAAGCTGGATGGGACTCCAGGGGTGTTGGAGGAGGAAAGTGGTCACTGGAGAGCATACTGCTGGCCAGGTGACCTTGGTGACACAACTGGGAGAGCTGATAGATGTCCCCCTGGCTGCTGTACTGACAGTAGGTGGCCTCCAGGTTGTCTGTAGGCTCCAGCTGCTCCGGATAAGGGCAGGAAATTGGTGAACTGAAGCTGCAGGAGCAAGGAGAGAGGGAACCCAGAGATTAAAGGAGGGTCAACAGCTACACCAACCTATCCAATTAACAACTGTTTTATTGCCAAGTCTTCCTCCCAAATGCCAGGTACAGGACAAGGGCAACAAAAGCCACTTGATCAAAGTGCTTTCACATCAGGGTCCTTGAACAATGGGTATTAGTGGGGATTATCTTCCCACTCTCCAAAGCACCCCCAAAGCTTGAACACCCTCACTTTCACTTGAGGCATGCACTCTGAGTACAGGTAGCACCTGTCTCATAGCAGGCATCCTGTCCTATTATGCACTCTCTACAGCTTTTTCATACTCCCTTTAAAGGATATCGTCACATCTGCCTCTCACTTTTCATTAATGCTCCCACCAAATTCCTCATCCCCTGTCCCACATTCACCCTCCCAAGACTTCTCCCAGGGGCCATTTTTCATCTCTCTCAAAGACATTCTCATCTGCCCCTACCCTTGATTCTGGACGCTGTAAGAGAAGGCTTCCTTGGAGCCATTTTCCTGACTGGCCAAGTTGCATTCACTGTTGGGCGCGTCCAGCATCAGGGGAACCATGTGGCTGTGGGGGTCGAAGGCCAGGCTGAGCGACAGGCTGGCCCTGCGGATGGGAGGAGGGCTGGGAAGATTAGGAAAGCACTCCACACCGCTGGGATTGAAGAGCAGCTGCGGCAGCGCCTTGCTCTGAGCTTGCGCTTCACAGGGCGTCACTATTCCTGCCACCGAGGAGGCTGTGAATAAAACAGACTGTCACACTGTGCTGTCACACTGGGAATCTGCAGGAGCAAGCAGAGGGAAGGACAAGAGGAGCAGGACAGAAAAGCAAGATGCCAGTGACAGAGTGGACGTTATGGATGGGAATAAAAGTAAATGAGTACTAGCACTGCTGTTGAGAAGCAAAAGGGAGTAGCAGCAACCTCTCTGGAACACAGAATGATATTTACTGGTTAAATAAAATTACCTTTGTGATTTCAGTCTCTGCATACTATGTTTATCCAGCTCTCAAGAAGGCAGCCAAATGAAGCAAAAGTACTTCTTGGAAAAGAGCCAGGAACAATCCCCCAGTCATCTTCCATTTCTACTGTCCTCTGGGAGGAGTGTGCTGCACAGATCACCCTTTAGAAAAAATGAACTGTGCTTTGAAAGAAACAAAGCTGTGCCTTTGCAAATCCACTGTCTAGGCTGTTTTGAAACACATTTTCACTCCCGGCTTGGCCCCTGATGAGTCATGCCAAAAACAAAAATCAAAAATTAAAAAAGTCAAAATGGCAGCTGAAGGTCCTTGGGAAAAAGAAGATGGGAAAGGAAACCAACACCTTTTGGTTGGTAGAATCTTGTTTAGTGACCTGTCTCATCAGTGACTGCTGGAAAAGGAGAGAGGAACAGTCTCCTACAGAACAGCCTCTGTGGAAAGACACAACAGAGGAAACTGAAGATCAGAATCAGGTATGCTGATGATCCAGAGTAACAATTATATTTGAAGCTCAAGAAGCTTGGGCATGGTGCAAGAAAATGAGTTCCTCTCATATTATGTCAATTAGCAAATGGTTTCTCTCTTCACAAATGCAGCCATCATGTGTGCAGAATCTGCAATGATTTCTCCAGTCTAGCTAGGCTGAACCAGCTCAAGGATGAGGAAGAGAAGAGAAAATATCAGCAGCTGCTCAGGCAAAGCTCTCCCACACATGGCAAAGCTTTCACGGAAAGTCTGCAGCTGCACTTCACCCTTGCAGGCATAGAGAGTAACATCAAATGCACTCCACCAGGTGTGACTCAAAGGCCTTAAACACAAACCTAAACATAAAGATGCCACAAGAAGTATTAGCAGCCTTCAGAGAATTTTGGAATGCACGTCCAGAGAGCTGATTAGGAGTTTCCACTTCAACATCTTGCAAATTTTCATCAGCAGTTTCTCAGATTGCCCAGTGTGCTGGGCAGTTTTGTGCCTCTTATTGCACCTTCCCACATTCTGGTTTTTTCCATCTCTCTGCAGCCACAGAGAGAAGGAATCAAATGTTTCAATGAAAGTTTTTCAAATTTTCAATAGCCCTGACTTTGGGCTCAGTCAGAAAACTGAAGCAAAATCGAGGATGGCATCTCTAAAGCATTCACATGCCCAGGCAGTCCTCAGTCGTTTATTTTTTCTGTTTGACCACACTATTTATCCATGCCAGGCAGCATCTCGGATGTACCTGTTGCATTCCTGGGGTTTGGCTTAGCCAGAAATGAAACTGAAGATCTCTTTTGATTTTTTAAACCCTTCTTTAGCACTGGTTGCCCTGACCACTGTGCCCCAAACATTATGGAACAGCAGCCATAGGGGGCACAACTTACCTGAAAAGCAGTCTATATCCAGATAAAGCTCCAGCTCAGTAATGACAGCTGTTCTGCAGATGGCCCTGCTCTTCCTCAGGATGAACACAAGCAGCCCAGGAAATCACTTCTAAACCCACTTCCATACCTACTAAGAATAATTTAATTTTTAAAAAATATTTGCAACACTTAGTGCCGGTAATCTTTGTGGATCATGGCAATAGGATCCTCAGGCAGTGAGACAGCACCCTCGATATCCAAAGAGCTAGTTCAGCCTTTTCTAAAGTTTCCTCTGCTTCTCTGTCTTTTCAAAAAGACACTGACATTTTGCCTCCTAAATAAAGTCACAAATGCAGTCAGAAGAAACAATTCCCAGAGAAGTCATATCTGCTGAATCTGACATATCTACAGAAGCTTCCAGAGTTGTTCCATGAAGAATTCTGACCCCTGGCTTGACATAATGCTTACATTGTACAATTCTGTGGCTCTTCCTGACACTGATGTAGAGAGAGAGAACCTCAGAGCTTTCCAGTGAACAGTCGGATTTTTACTTCTTGCTTCCATTACTTCTGGGTTCTCAGTCCATGAGATAACCTTGGAAATTTTTGGAGACAAATTTAATCATTTACACCTTCAGATCTCTGAACAGGTCCTGGCACTACACTTGACTTAACTCTAGAATGGTTATTCTGTTTGCAGCCTTTACTGGAACATCAAGGGCCATCACAAAGCTTCTGACAGATTCACCCTCGTCTTGAAATTATAAGAAAAGAAAGTTTTTCAAAATTTGTTTGAAAGCCAGAGTCATATAAGTGAAGTAATTGGAGTTGGTAATTTATTTACTGTTCTTTGACAGGCCATATCCAGCTTCATCCAATTGCTCCCAAGATTTCCATTACAATACCATCTCTGCCAGTGAATTTAATCACCTTGCTATTTGTTTAATAGAGTTACCTGCACAGGCTGGGCTCCTAACAGGTGTCTCAGCAAGGCAAACATGAGACAAAGGATTTCCTGCAAAAGCACCAGTGGTACAGAAAAATCTCCTCCCACAAAAATCTCTCTACCAGAGGTACAGAAAGGAGCTTTTCTTTCTAATGGGTTAACTCTAAAGAAAACATAAGCCAATTAATCACAGATACATATGTATCAGCAAGAAATCTCAGAAGACCAAGAAAAGCTTCAAGTAATTGCCAGTGTCTAAAAATAAAGCCGTTCATTTCAATCATGCTGTCTAGCAAAAGTGAAAAAAAAGCACCAACAAAACATTTCTAAGATCAAAGCAAGCTCAAAATAGAAGTTTTGAGTCACAAAAGGCTCTTATGGCAAGTAGTGTGGCTACTACATCCAAATCAGATGTCGTAACTGCCAGCAAGGTAACACACACCTCAAATACAACTCACTGACATTTTAAATCAGCTTGTTTGGGAAAGTGGTAAAAATAGTGGGTTTTTTACCAAAAAAACCCACTAAACTCACACACCAACAGTCAGAACTACTGGATAGAGCAAGGAAAAACAATGGAAATTGCAGCACTGAACACTGCAAAGGTCTCATGCACTTAAGTGATTTTCTTGTCCTGCTGAAAGTGGTTAAAAAGGAAAGCACCTGAATAGCCACTCCAGCAGGTCACACTCTGTGGGCCCAACTGCACCACAACACAGAAATCACAGAGGCTTTTTGCTGAAACCATCCATGGGCTGTTTCCACAAGGGGCACTATTAAGCAATTGGTTTTACCTTGTAAACTGATAACCTTTTTCATTCATCTGCTTCCCCTTTTGTTTTGCTCCTGTTAATTTGGATTTTATCCTATCCAAGTTTTGTCTCCTTTATTTTCTGAGATACCCTAATAAAGAAAAGAGGCAGTCCATGGATGGCCCTATTTCTAGGCAAGCTCTTTTTTCTGAACAAGGATGCTGAACGGATTCAAGTCACATTGGCTTTCATTTTCCTTCTGTTTTGTTTTTTGCTTTCATTTTTAAAAAGAAGTCTGACTTTGCAATGGTAATCAACAACAAAAAATGAGTTTCATTCCCCATAGCTGTGTTATCCTGCACCTAGTAAGGCAAAACTGCAACTGGAGCTTTCCAGGTGTTTGTGCCATGCAGATCTCTGTTCTAAAAGGATTTTCTACAAGTAATATCAGTCTTTTCCCTCAGAGAAGACACTTGCCCTTTCTCTTCCTTACACATTTCACCAAGAATTCAGGTGGGACATTTCTTTCCTATCAGAAAGAATTGCTTGTGTTTTCCACATGGAGAGCTGCATCCCAGTGTGCAGATCCCCCAGAAGGAAATGGATCAATGCAAGCTGAGGACAAGACCATGTCCCTGAATTAAACTTTATTTCTCTGACAGACATTATCTAACGGCAAATAGCTTCATGCTGAGAGACAGTAGATTTAGGTTGGATATTAGAAGGAAACTCTTCCCTGTGAGGCACTGGCACAGGTTGTCCAGAGCAGCTGTGGCTGCGCCATCCCTGGCAGTGTTCCAGACCAGGCTGGATGGGGCTCTGAGCAACCTGGGTGTCGCTGCCCATGGCAGGAGGGATGGAATGAGATGATATTTAAGGTCCCTTCCAACCCAATCCATTCTCTGATTCTCTGGTATTCTCTCCTGACTAAACAGTGTGTCAGCAGAGGTACTTTAGGAACCGGGAGAGGTTCCTAAAGCATAAAAATCAGAGGATATTTGGTTTGTTTCCTTTAAACTAATTGTTTCACAAAACAATTGGTGTCTATCCAATTAAATACAGGGCTCAACAGACTTCACCACTTCATCACTCTGAAAGCAGTGAATTATTCAAACATCTTGACCATATACTCAAACGTTTTGACCTCTGTTGCAAGAAGTAGAAAAACTGGAACTGACTGAATAACAGTTAAAAAGGTCATTGGATTGCCCAAGGCAAATTTAAATGACAGAAGTACTAGACTAGGTTATAAAGCAAGTATTTCAATTACATACTTTTAGCAACACATGAAGCATTCTAAGCTTACAGTTGCTTTCCACCACACCAAAATACTTCTAAAGTAAAAGCACTATTAAAAATTTTGAGTAATTCTTAGAAAATGAGTTGCAGGAACTTGCCTTAATACTACAACTAAATACTGATATATTTAGAATACAACGAGGGGAAAGACATAATGGCATGAAATTCCAAAGAATTAATTACAGTGGGAAGCAGGAAAACACACAGAGCAGTACCATATGTCAGCATATCTACCGCTTGGGATATCCATCTCTAAGGAAGCGGTGGAGTCCTCATCACTTTGGAAGTTTTTTCGTATTGTGACAACTTGGAAACACAAATATATCTAGGAAATGCTTTAGGGAGCACTACTGACTCTAGGGAATGCTCTTGGACTGCACACATCAATAAACAATTAGACAAATCCTCTCTCTTTCATTGCCATCAATCTTTTAACAGAGCTCAGGTAGAAAACTGGTTGAACAGCACACCCCACTGACTTAAAATTCCATTGCAACAGTGATTAAATTCATCCTTCAGCTTTGGAACTCAGCTACTCTCCCTCCCTCAAGGTCTCGCACAAAATGGAAACCTGCCATGCCTGGAGAAGCCAAGGAAGCTCCTTTGGATGTTTTAAGGTGTGGTGTAGCTGATGGAGCCTTCACAACACCAGCAGTTCTCAGAGTTGCCCTTCCTTAGGCAGCTCACGTGGCTCAGGCTGTATCCAGAACATTTCCATCTAAACCATAATATGGGGAGTGTGTATCTGCCACGGAGAACATCAGAACCAGAACAACACTCCCCTCATCCTTTACAGCAGCAGGACCAGGGTCAAACAGCTGTTATAGAAGAACGCCCTGCTCACTTATGCTTATGAAGTCCTGCTCAGAATTCCTTGCTGCCTTGTGCTAGGACAGAAACAAGGACTGCAAATCTGCCTCACAGAGGCACCACCATACTGGCAGATAACTGGTTGAGACTCAATCAGCAGTGAGCTGCCATACCTACAGTCACAGAATCATTGGAAGAGACCTTAAGGATCACCTCATTCCCCCCCTGCCATGGGCAGGGACACCTTCCACCATCCCAGGTTGCTCAGAGCCCCATCCAACCTGGCCTGGAACACTGCCAGGGATGTGGCATCCACAGCTACTCTGTGCCAGTGCCTCGCCACCCTCACAGGAAAGAATTTCTTCCTATTATCTAACCTAAATTTCCCCTCTTTCAGTTTGAAGCCATTCCCTCTTGTCCCACCACTACAGTGCCTGATGAAAAGTCCCTCTGCAGCTTCTCTGTAGGCCCCTTCAAAAACTAGAAGGTTCCCCTGAAGTCTCCACAAAACTTTTTCTCCTTCAGGCAGAACAGCCCCAACTTTCTCAGCCTGTGGAGTGACGTGGTGCCGCTTTTTGCACTGATGGCATCAGACTCTGACATAGCCTTTCCTAAAGCCTTTGGGAACCTCCCAGCTCCACCAGCTAATGCTGCAGCTGTGAAAACACACATGCTGGTCAGGGTCTCACCTGAGGCAGAGGTGGGTGATGGAGGGTGTGTGCTGAGCAGGCTGGAGGAGTTCCCAGCTCCAGGGTCTCCTCCCAGCACACCAGGCTGGTCTCCAGCAGTGTCAGGCAATGGAGGCACAGTCAGAGGAGGTGCCCTGCAGCAAACACAGAGGACAAGGCAGGGCATTATGACCAGTCATGCACTCCTCTGACAAGGGGCAGATCCTACATCACCAGCAGGTGCAAAGGGAAAGCACTGGCTGACTACAAGTGCAAGGAATGCTGTATCAAAAGTCTTTGGGGAAGCAGCCCCAAGTCACTTGAATAGGAGAGGCAGCAGGAACAGTGCAATGGAGTAAGGTGCTCTCCAACTTTCCACTTTAATTTCTCCTCTTCCACTTAATTTTTCCTCTTTTAATTCTGTTTTCTTCATAAGAAGGCACTCACTCCAGGTTGCCATAAATACCTCCTCATGGAGATTGATTTCTCCCCTCAAACATTCACCATCCCTTGAAAGACCCTCTTACATATTGCCTTTCCCCCATTAATGTCCTCTGCTCACATATGAGAAGTGCTACCTTGGATTTCTTCAAAGAAATCTATGACTTTCAAAGACCAATGTAATCAAGCAGCATTTCCATCACCAAGTGAAAATCCATGGAAATGGAAAGTAGTGGTGGGAGAACCAGGTTAAAAGAATCCCCAAGCACACCCAAAGCACCTGGCTGACGCATTCACAGACAAACTAAAAATGAAGAGATGATTCCATAAACTTTTCTACCTCATCCCTTGCTCTTTACATGATTTCAGCCGGAGCAATTTCAATTGTTTTATTTCAAAATTAATTTGATTAATCTGTGTTACAGGTTAATTAAAAGGACTTTTAAGAGGGTCCATCACAATTTGCCCAGAAATCTGACAGGCTACCTAGGTCCAACTCACTGCTCAGCTGTTCACTGTTAAAAGGTGTGAAGGGGAAATGGCTGAAGAAAATATTTAATTGCTTAGGTATCAATTGTGGAAAAATGAGAAAACAGAGCAAGTTCCTTACCCATAGCCCTCTGATCCAAAGGGGACAGACAGAGCTGATGATACTGGGTATTTTCTGCTGCCTTTTATACTCAACTTCTGCAATTTCCGCCACTTTGCCCTGCGATTCTGAAACCAGACCTGAAAAATGGGAAGAAAAGAATGCATTTAGGGAAGAAACCATCTACACATGGGAACTCTGACAATGTCCCAGTCCCTGCTCATCCCTTTTCTGCACAGAACCCACAGGCAGCACTGTCCCCCAGCAGGCATTACCAGGATACGCCGTGGTGTCACACCAACCACAGCTGCAATCTCTCTCCTCTTCTCATTGTCAGGATAGTGGTCTTCCTGGAACATCTTCTCCAACTCTTCTAGCTGCTCTAGAAATGATGCATTGTCCAAAGAGAGAGAGAGAGATGGGAAGTATGTGACAAGAAAAAAAAAAAAAATTAAAAAGAGAGGGAAACAAACAAACAAAAAAAAAAGATAACAATTTTACTATACTAGAAATACATGAGTAGCAAACAATTTTTTTAAAATAAACCACAAAAATAAACAAAAATCCTCTTTGGTTGTTTCAAAAGCAAAGAGCATTGCTAGCGATTCTTCAAATGAAAGACACTCAGCAACCTTTATTAGTGGAAGTCTTCACACACCTAATAGTGTGGAGTGCAGTGCAATACTAGTTAGAGCAGAACAGCCCTGGGAAGGGAACACCAAGCACCACTGGCACTGCCAATGTCACTGTGTGCCAGTGTGTGCCCTGGGATCTACCTGCACTATAGAAGGTGCGAGGTTTCTTCTTGACAGGTAAGGATTTTTTTCCCTTGGCCACATCACAGCTGCCTCTGGACTCCAAGACTGAAGAGCCCTTGTAGAAATTCTGAGCTGCAGTGCTGGCTGGAGCACCTTTGGATGAGTGAGGGGCCAGGCTGTTCTCCTCCTGCCTGCAGGCAGCTCCAGCCACCCCACTGGATGCTTGGGTACTTTTTTCCTTCTTTGCCTCCTTTTCAGTCCCAGCAGGCTCTTGTGACCCTGACAGGTCTGTGGGCTCCTGTGCTAATCCAACCTTTGTGCCACCGCAGAAATCCAATGGTTGCTCACACGACGAGGCAAAGTCATGCTGGCCATCAAGGACAACAGAGCCTTTGGAAGACGACCCAGTTGCCTGCAGGGTGCTGCATCCCCCATCTTCTTCCACCTTCTTTAGAGAGCTATTCCTGTCTTCCATTCCCAAGTTATCCTCAACTATTTCTTGTCTGACTGTGCCTGGGAATGCAGGTAGCACACTGCTCCCTGCACCATGGTCACCAGCATCAGCATCCACCACCAGGTGCTCTGTATTCAGCAGCATGTTCTCCTTCTCATCCTGGCACTCTGCAAGGCAAAAATGAGGGGGAAAAACCCAAACCCCACCCCACTGCCCACTGCCTAAGCTGGATGTGCCTGGATTGGGAGTTTCAGCTATGGGGGAAGGAAAAGCCCACACAACAAAACCCAACAAGAACCAGAGAGCTGAAATAAAGACAGGTGCTGCCAGGAAAGCAACAGCAAAGAACCTGATATGGTCAATATGGAGATATTCAAATGCGTAATGAGACAAGCCTAATTTAAAAAGCAAACTGTAAATTACAGAAGAGGGTAATTCCAGACACAGAGAATAAAGGGAAGCTTGCATATTACAAATACAGTAGTGGGAAAACAGCCTCAGGGGTAATACAGGTCTCTGGAATAAGCAACAGAACAAAAATCAATGACTCGACAAGATCCTGTCACCTTATTAAAATGAGCAGAAGAAAGACAGAAGCAAAATTCTGGTCTACTGTGTCAGCAGGGATTACCTGACAAATGTCATCATTTTTTTACTTTTATAGAGTTCTATCATACCAAAGCTGGCCAAGCAAAAAACCATTAATTGTACAAACTTCTAATAACTGCTTTAAATTACTTCTCTGCAGCTTCAGCCACGCTTCTGAATAACAGATTTACAGGATAGGGAGTGAAATAGGGGGATAAGGACAAAACTAGGTACAGAAGTCCAACTAAGTTTAACAAAAAACACAAACTGTGTTACAATAAGACAGACTAAATAGGAGAAGACAGGTCAGAAAGAACACAGCAAAAGAAATAATTAAAATAGGCAACAGAATAATACAGAAGCCTTATACTTTCCTAGCTGGCACATACATTTCCAAATAAAAAGTTTAAAAAAATCTCCCAAGTGGCTCAGAATGTGTGAGTCTGCGTGATTTCTGCTACTTAATTTTTTTAAAAAAGTGATTGTTTCATAAGAATGGGAAGTAGAATAATAAATCCAAACCCATGTATTTTCCTTTTTCTGGAGAGAAGAAAGTCTGAGCAGACTGTTGGCAGCATTTCAATAGCACATGACAACAGAAAAACATGATAGTTTAATTTTTTGGGGAAAAATATAAAAATAATTTCATTTCACTGTGCTCTGCTTTTGATATATATATATGTGCAATGCCAAAATAAAAGATTTGCTTCTGCCTCAATGTCTCTTTCTGAAATAACTGTTAATCAAGGAGGAGCCCCACAATTCCAAGCAGACCAGAGAAACTTCACAGAAGTATGAGGGAATGGCAGGCTGCTCCAAGAGCATCTCATTTGCTTTTTATAGGATTAAGAGAACCAAATTAGTTGCAGGGGAGAGAAACAGAAGCAGGAAATTATGCAGCTATAATAATTAGCTCTTGTTAAGCAGCAACAAGTTTCCACTGCAGTTAAATGAGATTAAATATCCTGATGGGGAGGGTCAAGAACTGAATGAGGAAAAAGATGCCTCTGGTCTATACAACTCCTTTTTCCACCATCCTCCTGGTTGCATCTGAGCTTATTTCACTCATTATATGAAAAAAAAGAGAGTATTTGTACATTATTTGAGCAGGGTTTTTACTTGTTTCTACACAAACCCCAGTATGTGTTTACCTCACAAGTGTCCAAGTCTTATGTGGGTACCTTGTATCTGTAGAAGAACTGGATACTCGGGAGTTTAATATTCTTTACAGAAACAGTCCTCCAAGTGAAAGTAAACTGCTGTATTTTTATTTCTAGAACAGATAGCAAAAATCTCACAACCATTTGGGACTACCAAGGAAAAGAGAATAAATGAAAACCAAGTTTGGAGACAAAGACGGGCCTTCCTGGTAACAAAGGGAGTTATAAAACCACTCCTTTCCCCCCTCATTCAGAGACCAGACTGAGCATCATCTCACTTTTAGAAAAATAGAACGTTCATTAGAAGGGATTTTAACGAGTGGGAACATCGGGAATAAGTAGTCTGGAACACCTGGTGCACTTGCAGCAAGCCAAGTCCCCTTTTCCATCTCACAGACACACCTCGGAAAAAGCCAACCACTTGAACCGCAAGGTTTTTAGGGCTGTTTGGGGCATTTGGTACAACGCCACCCGGACACACACGCGGCAGGGGAAAAGGAACAGCCTCAGAGGTCCCTCCACACAAGGAGGGAGAAAACTGGACAGCGGGGGAAGGTGCAAACGAGAAACGCCGAGGCAGCGGGAGCCGCCCGGTGTGACACGAAGGAAAGACCCCCTGCCCCCGGCCAGGTGCGTTTACAAGCAGGGCACACGAGGGCCTGAGAATCCATCCTTCCCAGCCGCGAGGCCCAGGACATGGAAGGCTAATGAGTGCCCAGATAATACTGCTGAGGAGCGATTATCCTCCCCCGGGGTTGCTCATTAGCCTCATTGCCGGGTGCCTCCCCCCGGTCATTAAGTCGAGCCGGCATCACTCATCCCCCCTGCCCTCATCCACACCCTTACCACAGCCCACTCCAAGCTCTCCGGCCGCCCGCTCCTCCGGCTGCTGCTCCTCGCCCGCCCCGTCCATGCCGGCTCCGTGGCGGGCCCGCTGCGGCCCGGCCCGGTTAATGCCCCGCCCGGCGGCCCGGGCTGCCCGGCCCCGGCCGCCTCATCAAGGGCAGCTGGGCACAGCGGGGCAGGCCGCCCTGCCCCTCCCCGCCACGGCAGCCGCGCTGGGCCCGCTTCTCCACGCGGGGGGAGCGGGAGGGTTCCAGCCAGGTGAGCGTCTCGGGAAGAATGCTCCCCGTGAGGAGCTGGCCAAAATATCGTCGTGTGCACCTTGGTGTTGCAAAACTCGCCGCCTGTGGATGAGGGGAACCTCGCTGTCAGGAGTGCTGGACCCGGTTCTGGGCTCCTCAGCACGAGGACAAGGAGCTACTGGAGAGGGTCCAGTGAAAGGAAACAAAGACGATGCGGGGTCTGGAATGTTACAAGGAGAGACTGCAGGGGCAAGGTCTGTTCTGGCTGCGGAAGACTGAGAGATGATCTTGTAATCCATATAAATAATCTTTAATAGGTGGCATGAGGATGGTGCCAGACTCTTTTCAGTGGTGGCCGGCAACAGGGCAAGGAGCAATGGCCATGAACTAAAGCACAAAAAGTTTAATCTTAACATGAGGAAGACCTTTTTTTTTTTTCCCCGTAGAGAATGGCAGAGCCCTGGAATAGCTGCCTAGGGAGGGAATGATGTCTCCCTCTCTGGGGACATTCCAAACTCATCTCGTCTTGTTACTGTGTCACATGCTCTGGATGACTCTGACTAGACCATCTCTAGACGTGCCTCCCAGCCCTAAGAATTCTGTGATTCTGTTCTTTTCCTGTAGCCTGGCAGGAACACATTTGTTTTAGGTGTCCAGCAGCTTCTGGTTCTTCAGCAGCTGGGGGCTGCAAGGAACAAATGGCACTTCCTGACTTGTGGGCGCTGTAATTTGTGTCCTTTCAATGCTTAACAATTTTTAGTAAAAAGAAGGCTCCTAAGAGAGCAGCACCAGGCACTGCTTGCATGAAGAATGAGACTTGTGTTCTGATGCACCAAAACAGAACATCCTTCATCCTCCTCCTGTTTATTGGCTCAAAATTCCTGTCTTTATTTCAAGCTTCACTTTTGGCTTCTGAGGCCTTGCTTTTGCACATGTTTTCACCTGAATCGTTTCATCAGGTTAAACAAGTGTAAGCTGAAAGATCTGTGCCAACATTTTGGAGCCAGTATAATTGGTCTAACGGTGCACCTGGTTCAGCCATCAGCTGCAAGAAGTTGGGGCTAAAATGGCATTTAATTTGTTAACAGGATTCAGCTGACAAGACACAATATCTTGCAGGGGCATGGGACCTCTTCAATATTAGAAAAAAATGCAAATACAAAAATCACTATCTGCTTCAAAAGTTTCTGAGCAAGGTTGTGTTTATTTACTGAACTCTGGTCCTAATATCACCTTTTTTTTGGTGAAAATAATAAGAACTGTGGAAAATGCTTTCATTTATTTTCCTTGAGGAGGGACCAACACAGGTCTCCAGCACCAGTTTTTGGGGTTTTTTTGGATATATATATATATATATACACACACATACATATATTAAACTACTTTATATGAAAAATGTCAGCCATTATAAAATTTGATTTTCAGACATACACCCTGACTTCTCAGCTTCTCTACAAAACTTGACACGAGTACATGCAGCTCATGCTTGTACTTCATTGCTGTCCTTTTCACAAAAAGAAATTAGTGTAACTGCCCTCTGAAGGTTGTCTGTAATTATTTATTTTTTCCAGAAATCCTGAATTTGTTTTGTCCAGATACACTTTGTGTCAGTCTCCACAGGTTCCTGGGGAAGATACAGTGGCACCTCTCACAGAATCTTGGCCAATAGCAGGAAAGTGTTGGGATTTGCATGACATATGCTATGCTTCTGTTTAATATTGATTTTCTGGTAAATCAGGTAATCCACACTAGATAACATGGGGAGAAATCGTGGCACAATTAAGACTGTCATAGGACACAGTATGCACTCTGCTCACTTGATTCCTGTATTGTGAATGTGCAGTTGGGAGGGATATTGTACTAGTTTAATTAAGTTTATACAAATCAAAGATACATCAATCAGTTTCAGTGTAGATTTGTTTATGGATTTTGGTGGCAGGATGGGGCTAAAAGTTTAACTAAACAGTGAGACGTTGCAGCCTGTCTGAAATGTAAGAAATCAAAGTAACCTGGTGTTTAAGCACTTGTTCTTAGAAGCTAAGCTGACCTTGAAATGATCCTCAACATACAAAAGCCTGACATCAGGAAATAAAGGCTGTACCTGTGACAGGGACAAGTTAACCTTTGATCCAACTAGTTAAAAAGAGTATAGAAATGCTGTCAATCATGACAACAGTACCCTTGAAGTTTCCCATGTCAAGTGGAATTTTAACAATACAGAATTTAGCATAGAAACCACTTTGGGAGGCTCTAATGAACAATCTACTGCTTGCTTCAAGAGCAGAATTTGAAAGAGTAAAGAACTCTCAACCTGAGGTGTTGAACAACATGACTTCTAATTTAGAAGGGCAATATGTATGGCTGGCTCCTCCTGGAGGAAGCTGACGTGGATGTGGGATGCCTCAACTGCCTGTGTGAGATGACCTTACACAGCTGAACTGATCCCATGGTAGTGTTCTGTGTCCCACCTGACACTGACAATCCTGGGGATTTGGAACTGCATAAATTCATGACAGCCGGAGAAAAGCAGGCATTTGGGATATCTCAATATTCTGGGTCTTGTGGAGGATTATAACCTTCCTTCTGTGAGTCTGAGGTAGAGCTCAGCTTTGGCTTTTAGCTCGAGACCAGCTCCAGTCCTTCTGGGGGGTGGGGGGGAAGTGTTAGCAGATTGTTGTCTGACCATAGATTACAAATTGAATAACTGGGTCCTGTCCTTCTGCTCTAGTGGGCTGGACTCCCATTTTCTGTAGTTCATCCCTTCAGCTTACTTCGGTTATGGATGAGTAACACCACTGTGGAAGAGCTGCAGCATCAGCTCTCTAGGGCTGGGGATAATACTGAAGAACCTTAAGGCTGGATAAATCCAGCTTTCCTCACTGCCTTTGCTAAAGAGAACTGTTTGTACTTACCAGTCACTTAGAAAGGAAAATTATAACAAAAAATACTGCATATATATTCAGTAAATTGAATTACTTACACTTGAGAGGAAAACCTAAGTAACAAGGCAAGCAGAAAGCTTTTTAACTGGAGAAGTGCATGAGTTTATTAGGACTAAAAGCAACTTTTTTCTTTTAATCCAGCTAAAATTATTGATATAAATAGGCCATAATAAGCTATTCTAGATACAATGTAAATGGGATTTAAAGGCAGAATGTTACAGAGACAGAAAGCTGGAGATACAAAGGTAACTAATTCTTCAAATATATTAAATGCAAGAGGCTACACGTGGCTTTCTTTGGTGTGTTGATTCTTAAACTTGATCTTGCATTGACTGAGCTGAACACTTTAACACAGAAACAGTATTTTACACTTGAAGGCATATCCTCAAATAGACAGGTTCTGCACAAATGCATGTAAACTGGACTTAAAACCAGAGAGTCCTTAAAAGAACAAAGACCCTGGTGCATATTTTGCCTTTATCTACAGTGGCTAAATATCTCGGTGTTCTCCATAAGTGTGCAAAATGGTGCATGCAATACCACATCAGCAATCAGAGTAAGAGCAGCAGTAAAGTGCCACTTCATTGCATGTGCCTAGTCTTGGTTATTTTGTACGGGGCGTGTACCAACATGAAATATAAATCCTTGTCAAAAGTCACTGATCTTCCAGGGGGAGGCAGAGTAAAAAAAAAAAAAAGTCAGTTCAGATGGCTTGGTGGGATGCTTGCTCAGAAGAGAGGTGACCTTTGTAAAGCAGATTTCTCAGCATGATACTTCTTATGTGGGGGAAATCATCACAGTGTCTTCTGAAAACTCTGCTTAATTCCAACAGATTTTGTAATGCTGTCAAGGACTCTTTGACAGCATTTGGGTACAATGAAATATTTGCCTATCTAAACCCCTGTAGACTTGCATGATCTAATACATAAATTGCCCAAAATGGAAATTACACTATGGAGATCAACGCCATGAAGGTATCCAGAGGATATTCAAACAGAATATTCTCCTCAGCTCTGTTGTGCTTTGCACTTAGCACCTTCCTTCCCAGGAACTCGAAGCTCTCCGGCTGCTAATACTAGTGAATTTAGCCTCACAACATGCAGTGAGGTAGGTAAGTTTACTCCCATTTTGCAGATGGCAAAACTGAGGCAGAACTCTGAAGTGACTTGCATAAGGTCCCGCAACTTGTCAGTGGCAAAACCCAGAATATATTTCCAGAAGTCCAGACCCCAGACCTCTGTCCGATTTAAGTCCCTCCCTACTACCACAAAGCAAGCAATACATGCAACCTTTATCCTTCCTCTTGCTGCCATAGTCCTGCTGACACAGAGGAAGTCTTTCCTGATTGAATTCCCGCTTTCTTTGGCGAAAAGTGCTGTGTATTATGCTCTTTGCAGAGGCATTTCTTCTGAGGCACAATGGAAAAGCCATGGTTTCCCCATGGCACGGAGACTGTACAGGTCCAAACAGAGTCTTATTTCTTGCAGAAGACCTGCTGCTTGGCATTCTTCACCCGTTGCTCCTCCTTCAGGTTCTTCTGCCGTACGTGTTTGCTGGAGATGTTTTCCACGTGTTCCGAGGGGAACCAGCCTCTCTCCCGGTCTGAGAGTTTTACTCCTTCTATCCACCCTGTTGTGTAGGGAAAAGCACAACGTGAGGCAAAAGTCACATGTTTTTTTCACTATTTCCCATAAAAGCCCCCTTCAAAAAGACCTTAAGGGCAAAGGAAAAGACCCCCTTTCGGCTTCCAAATAAGGTATACTACAGAAGATGAAGAATTCCTCTGCCCTCTCAAGCCTACAGTTTAAGACAGGCACTGTTCATTCTGCTCACCATCATTGCTGTACTGCATAACCATGATGATATCTGCCTTCTCCAGAGCCAGTTCATCGTTCTCCCGAGCCTTGTAAGTCTTTATGCACTGAACCTGTGGTGCATCTGAAGGGGAGGAGAGATCACATTGATATATTGGAAAGCAACAGTAAACCTGTGGGCATCAGCTCCAGAGGAGGTGGAAAATAAAGAGCTGCCCAAATAAAAAGCAGAGAAGGGGACACTGCAGGTCTTAATCTAAAATGAAGCCTTAAAACATGTAAAATAACTGCCAGCACCCAGCACTGAGGGAAAGCCCATTAGCATGTTCTTGATCTACAGAACCCCAAGTATTCTGCACTGGAATCCTTCTGGGGTGTCCCACCTCACAATGCTTGTGACTCCTGCGAGCCAGCCCACCCCCATTGCTGCAGCAGCAGAGCAGTCTCACCAGGGCATTCCAGGAGGTCCGGTTCTCCCCGCGGAGGAGCCAAAGCAGAGATCCACCTCAGCTTCTCACTGCTGGAAAACAGCACAGAATAGGTATCAGCATTCAGGGTGAGGGACAACAGTCTGGTGACTGAAATGGGGTGTAGTGGAGGGGTGTTTGCCCACACAAAGGGAAGCAGAGAAAGGAGATGGGAAAAGACAAAAATTCCCATTTTTGGAGTCTGATGGTATGACATAATGTGGTAGTATTGTATGAGCAGCTATGATGAGAGAGGAGGAAGGTGTTTCACAAGGAAATAGTTATAGCAAGAGGATGCTTTTCAAGACTTCTGCTTAGCAGCTGCATTTGGTATTTCAGCATTTGAGTAGATGAGGGACAACCATCAGGCTACTAGAAGTGTCTGGCCATGGTAACGGGATATACTAAAGGTAAACTTGAGCTCTTACTGTGTCTCTGTCCGAAACAAGAACTCCACTCTTTTTCCCTGGTTATTCTGAAGCAGAAAGAGACGGAACAGATTCTTGTTTGCCCCGTGGAGTTTCATCTCACACTTCTCCCCGCGCACGTAAGAGAAAGCAGCATGGTCAAACACAACAAAACGTCCACCCCTGCAGGTCAACCGGAGGAACAAAATAAGGTGAGAGTTTTAAGGTGATGAGGGTTATACATAGTCTGCAGGAAAGCAAAAAGCTTTTAATGAGTCTTCCTCTGCTTCAGAGATCCTAAGCAGTGCTCTTGTTAGAACTCTCAGAAGACCAAAGAAGAGAGAGAAGGGATTTAATGAAAAGGGTAGGAGTACTAAGCTCTGTCCTGTCAGAATTTTGTTTGGTAGCTTACAGCTTAAAAACAAACCCAACACAACTAACCAACAACTCTCTTGACAAACCAGTGATTTGCACATTCACCAGTCCTCATATGATGCTTTAAGGAGAAATTACTTACCGAGTACAACTAGAATAAATGGAACACTTGTTCAAGTGTTTCACATTATAGAGACTGCAAAGGCAGAATAGAAGTGTTGTGCTAGGGACCACAAGATATGTTTTTGTATTACAATTTGTAATTAAGCGCTGGGACTATCAATTTCCACATACTTGCATGATACTCACATCAGGTCGAGACAGGAGAGTGACTTGACTGCCACTTGCTGGCAGGCAGAGGGAAAGGACTCTGTCACCAAAGCACAGACCCCGAAAGAGACAGGTATTTTAGAAGGGGCAGCAAGAATTGTGTTGAAGCACTCACTCCTTGGGCCGAGACAGGAGCAGACAGTCATTGAAAAGGTGTAGGTAGATGGGCCGGGTCGTGACTTTCCATTTTGGACTCAGGTTGTTGAAGTCCAGTGCTGTCAACTCACCACACTTCACAAGTCGCCTTGACTGTGAGATGAGTGGGAATATCTGCAAGACAAAAATCAGTATTTATGCACAAGAAAAAGGGTCCCTGTGTGTTTTGGATTTGCATTTTTGCCTTTCTCTTGAGGAATTGTGCTTTCAGTTCTCCAGCTGGAGAAGTGTAAGTCATGGCAGACACCTTCATGAGAAGGCTGACATGAATGATTGGGCAAGGGAAGCACTGATGAAGAGCTGGCCTGTGGATGATGTTCTGGTTCAACAGCTCTGTGTACATCTGAGAGGAAAACAAAAAGTGGCTTTGTGAGGAAAGACAGAAAATACATTAGGCTAGAGCAAGGCCCAGCGAATGGACGAGCTCACCTTACACTCGAATTCAATCTTCTGGCTGAGGTAGATCAGCTCTTCAGTGCTCTTCATGCGCTGGACATTCTCATTGCAATCCTTGATGAGCTGCAGAGGAAAATAGATAAGCAGTGAGGTGGGAGCAGAACTGCATGGTGGGATCAGTACTACTCCCAGGACCCCTTCAGGTGTCAGTGTAAGTGACAATTTCTTAGGCATTCTCCTGCAAAAAAAGTATATATTACAATCAGAGAATACTCTGAGTTAGAAGGGACACACAAGGATCACTGAGTCCAACTCCTGGCCCTGCACAGCCACCCCAACAATCCCACCCTGTGCCTGAGAGCATTGTCCAAACGCTCCTGGAGTTCTGGCAGCTTTGGGGCTGTGACCATTCCCTGGGGAGCCTGTTCAGTGCCCCATGACCCTGTGGGGGAAGACTCTTTTCCTGATATCCAACCTAAACTTCCCCTGACACAGCTTCAGCTGTTCCCTGGGTCCTGTCCTTGGTCACACAGACCAGAGATCAGGGTCTGCCCCTCCTCCTTGTGAGGAAGCTGCAGAACTGCTGTGAGCTCTGGCCTCAGTCTGCTCTTCCCCAGCTGAACAGACCAAGTGACATCAGCCACTCCTTTTGTCTTCACCTCCAGGCCCTTCACCATCCTAGTGGCTCTCCTTTGGAAGGTCAAGGCTAGTCGCCTTTGCAGCAGAAGAGACACTGGTGACATCGGTAGAGGGTAAAAGGCCGACTCTCAGCAGGGGCCCAGTCCAAGATTTATTTGGAGCTCCCCAGGGAGCCCCACACCTCAGTGTGCGCCTTGCTCAGAGTAAAACAAAAGGAATCTCAAGGTTACATTTAAATGGGGGGAAGAAACCGAAGGTAGATACATTTGCTGACCAATAAAGACCCTCCAGGGATGCAACCTTAGGGATGGACATTTGGGATAGTGTATAAAATAATACTTGGGGGGCTGACCCCTGGCCTCAGACTAATCACTTGACAACTTGGACTGAAATTTCTAGATAGAGGGGATGGGATGCTGAGTGACTGACAGAGAGCCAGGGTAAGGATTTGAGGATGTTCTCAACACAGGGGAATGATTACACAGGTAGAGGAAGGGGGTACAAAAAGGGGTACACCATTTGGGGAGAATAAGGGGATACAAAACCAAAACTATTACAAAGTATTACAAAGTATAAAAGCACACTACAACACTTTTGTCTTCACCTCCAGGCCCTTCACCATCCTGGTGGCTCTCCTTTGGAAGGTCAAATCATCACTAGACAGAACAATCCACCTTATGAAGCTGTACAAATTTTAGATAACCAGTTGTCCCAGAAAACATTAAACCTTGCCTCTATAATAAACAGGATAAGATGAAGGGATGCAATAGAGTAAAGCTGTGGGGTTTTTTAAAGCAAGATTTTCTTGCAGGGACAAGGGTGGAAGTTGATGATTAGAGACAAAGGTAAGACTGCACAAAGGATAGGCACCTTTACCTTTTCAAGTGCATCATAGGCCTGCGTTGCTTGCACTTCCTCCTTAGACCCGGGCCGAGTTCTTTTCAGGATGTTCTGTGTGAGAAAAGATGATTTTCACAGTGCAAATAGAGAAAGGTGGACATTACCACCACTGAAGAGGACAATAAATAATAAAGCAGAAGTAGCTGATGACATGTGGAGACAAGAAAGCCAAAAAATTGAGAGTCAGAATGTCACTGTTAAGTCATACTGACCAGTGTATTCCTTTAAATCTAAATTGTATTAATTATCACGTAGTAGTTATATGGCATAGGAAGTAACCATTAGCTAAACCACAAGTGGATGTATGAACAGAATAGAACTCTCCTTTTCTCCTGTTAAAAAGAAGCTCAAATAATCAAAAAGAAGAATTTCATAGAAAGAGCTCAAAATTAATTCTTTAGGGACTGGCTGGTTCCCTGTCTGGATGGCTCTTTATTAGTCAAATTTGCAGGCAAAGCATAGACACTGACTGTTTTCCAGAGGGCAGCCAAGGAACCCTTGCTTTGTTTTCCTAGCAGGAAGCCAGAAAGTTCAATAAAATGTAAATCAGCATGTTCTGAGAAGACTCCATAAATCCTTTATTGGGGTACCATTAAAGTAGTGTCACAACAAAGCCCTAAATGATTCACAAACAACAATGCCTCACGCAGTGCCACATCCATAATTTCCTGAACACCTCCAGGGATGGGGACTGCATCCTGTCCCTGGGCAGCCCCCAGCCCAATACCTCCCAACTTGTTTTGGGAAGAAATCCCTCCTGATGTCCAGCCTGAACCCTAGTACAGCTTGAGGCCATTTCCTCTTGTCCTGTTGCTTGTTCCCTGGGAGCAGAGCCTGACCTGCCAGCTGCACCCTCCTGTCAGGAGTTGTGCAGAGCCACAAGGTCCCCTCTGAGCCTTCTTTTCTCCAGGCTGAGCCCCTTTCCCAACTCTCTCAGCTGCTTCCAGATCTTGGGTTCCCTCTGGTTGAAATGATCCCAAGGTGTGTTGAAAGTCTCTTTTCCCCAACCCAGCTGTCGAAGAACTGATAAGGAGTCCTCGGCTCACATTCTCAATGTTGTTTATTATATTTTATCTAAAACATTTTCTGTCTGGCCTGCCGAGATCTGTTCTGCAGGTCAGTCTGAGGCACACTCCCCGCCCATGGGGCTGGTGTTGTCTTTTATACTACAAACTATGTATTCGATATTTACAGTTGTGTCCCAATACCTATCACCTATGTCAGACAGTGACTTTCTAGTCTAACTCAATCCCAAAGTGCCACCATCACCAACAAAATGGAGGCTAGGAAGAAGAAGGAAGAAGGACAGGACAATACCCAAATCCCTCCATCTTGTGCCCTAGAACCCTGTAGTAAAATTCTTCAAAATTCCACCTTTCACCCTGTGACAACTACTGTTATGCTATCTAAACTTTTGTGACCTTTAATTCTTCATACAGAGGTGGTAATTTGTTCCACGGGTCAAACTCAAAGCCACAGGGGTCTTTGGCTGCATGGTCTCCGACCCCCCTGCCAGGGCTTTGAGCCATCCAGGGCATCCAGAGGCATGTCCTGGGTTCCAACATCCAGACACAGCTTGAGGGAAACTTGAGGGAAGGCAGAGAATCACCACAGTTACCTGTAGGAGGAGTTTGAGTCGAGTGATGCGCTGGAAAGGGAGGATGAGGAAGGATTTAAGTGAGAGGCGCTGGCACACTGGATCACTTTCCAGTCTCTCCAGGACTTGCTGGAACCCTGCATTTCCATTTCTGTGGGAGTGGCAAAGAAAAAAAAAAAAGACATCCAGGCATCAGAGTAAATAAATAACCTTCCTAGTATCAGATTTCAGGGAATGCTGGAGTACTCCCAACAGTCAGGTTTTGTCCCTGGGGCAAGAGGTGTCAAGAAACTACACCACTCAGCTGCTGAAGAGCAACTATGGGTTTCTAACAGCTACAGGATGGCAGTACGGCTGTTATTATCTCTCTCCTCTTTCCACAGCTCTCTGGAGTAAAAGCCAGAAGTAACATCTACATTACAACTCCCTCTATCAGCAGTGCTCCTTTCACGGGGACAGTGGTGATTTGCACTCTGGCTCTCAGTGACCAAGACTGAAAACCATTACCCAGGATGGTCATTTTTGCTCTCTTCAGTAGAGGGCAGACAGAGAACAGCTTGCAACAAGATCAGACATTACATATTATTTTCCTCTCCAAAGCTATGGGACAGAAGCCTGCAGGAGCTCTGTCCTGCTGTCACAAATGCCATTGAACTGAGGAAGGTTCTTCTGGGGGGTGTAGCAAGAGCACTGCCCAACAGCCCATTCCTGCAGTATTCCCCATTGTTTGAAAGAGTCAATATTCATGGAAGTAAGGGGGAGAAGCGTGCAGCAAATGAGAAAAACTTACAGTAACCTCTGGAAGGTTTGCTCCTGATAGGTCTGGTTTGTCACATATGGCAGATACACCCGGCGGAAGTCGGGGGCATGTTTCAGAGCCACGTCGCACACATGGAAGGTGAACATGTCCTCTTCAAATTTCTCCTCCAAGTCAAAGAGGAAACTGCAGCACATGGATGTGGTGCCAAAAAAGGAGAGGGAAATATCAGTGTCGTTTAGTCTTCTAAAACCCTGACAGCCCACAGACAAGCACAAGTCAGCTCTTTAGCTCTAGAGAGAGTGTAATGTCTGGATAATGACAATATAGGGCTTGGTATCAGCAAGGAAAAAGCAGAGGCGAAAGACCTCTGTTCTTGAGAGGTCATGCTTCTACAGGCATGGTCAGGAAACAGTTGAAAACTAAGACCTCACCAGAATAATCTTGCTGGTAGAAATGGAAAAGGTAGCAGCAAACCTTACCAGCTTAGTCATTTATGTAGTCAAGCCTTGCAGGAGGAAAAGCAGAACAGAATCCTACAACATACAGGATTCCTTGCATGTGGAGTCATGTTCACATTTCATGAATTACGCTCTATTGATTCACATTAGTTTCTGTCAAGTGATGGTTGTAACTTACTGTTTTCCCTTTATTTCCCCCCCGCTTTTCAGCAGGGCTCATGCAGCTGCCCCTTTTGTCTTGTATTTGGCAGGAACTGGTTTGGGTTGAGGTCTAGTTAGTCAAGTTTAATTGTAGTTGAAAACAGTAGCACAAGGCTACATTACCATTCTGATCCCCTGCAGCGAGCTCTGTGCACAACTGAACCATAATATCTGGGATTTAACACCAGAATTCACATTGCCCTGTCACCCAAAAAGGTGAATATTCCTTTCCAGGCAGTGTTGGTGTGTCACCACTAGGTGCTGTATCTGCCTTGAACGGTGAACACGCAGAAGAGGAGTAAGAAACATTCCTGATGGAAGCACCATGTGCCTGTTAGACCTGTAAGCAAAGGGCCACGTCTCACCTGGCACTGACATCGCGCACATCGGAGAGGCGCGAGAAGAGCCACTGGCGCTCCTGGTTGGTGAGCATCGCCTGGAGCTCTGCCGAGCGCTGGAAGTGATCCACTGCCACATTCAAACTGCGCAGGTAGGAAGCCTCAGATATTATCAGCTCAAACTTGGCCTTGGGAGAGAAAACAAGGGAGCACAGCATCAGTACACTGCACAAGCCTGTGAGGAATCTTACAGAGAAGAGATAGGGCAAAGCAGGAAAACCTCCCAGCACATCTTGCAAGGAGTGTGTAATTACAGAAGAGAGGCTTTAGAAAGGAAGGGCAAGCATGCTATTATAGGCTTTCGTTAAAAAAACAGACTTGTGGTATGACTTAAAAATAGTTACTTGCTCACATTTTACTTTTGATTTCCCCTCAACACCACTTTCACAAGTTCCCATAAAGTCTAGCATCCGTACCACACACCTTTTCTCCTTCATCACGCTTCCCATGCTGTTGTTTTCACCTTTGAGTCCTCCTATCTACTTCTCAGATCCTCTTATTTTCTTTACCCAGTTTCTCTGTACCATTGTGCTGAATCCATACATCAAACAGTCTACTCTCAGCCCTCCAGCTCACACAAGTCAATTTGCTAAACTCACACAGGTCAATTTGCTAAACTCATATTCTACCACAGAAAACAGAATTTACTGTGGTTTTATTAGCATTTCTCACAAGCTTATATATGGGAGAATGCTGCAAGTCTTCTACTTTTACACACCCTTTTGCACTGAGCATACTCAAAACTCCGTATCTTGTTCCCACTTTTCCCCATGTCTGTTTTCTTGGAGTTATTTATACAGCACAGTGTGCCCTTCAGTGCTGCTTTTCTCTAAAATTCAGCACTTCACCATTGCTCTACTTCACACCCCATGCTGCTTCCAGCGGTAGAAGTGACCTCTGCCTCAACCACCCGCATTCCCACATCACAGATTCTGCCCTCTGCTTTAACCCCTCTTCCAGAGATTCTTTCTTGACTACAAGACCACCCATTTACTCATCACATCTGTCCCTTACCTCTTGCAGCCTCTGTTCCTCACGGGACATGTTAAGCAGCATTCTGCTGCCCCGTACCATGGGGATGTCCTGCCAGAGGGATGCATTAGATGAGACTGACAGACGTTGCAAATATGAGTCCTGGGGAGACAGCACTTTCCTCCGTAGCCTCGGGGAACTTGGGAAACTTGACTCTATATCCTCTGGATAATCCACCCTCTTCTGGCTTTGGATGGCCTTGTTCAGAGCCACATCACTGTACTCCTGATACAGCAATCTTGCTGTGGAGAAAGACACATACATTTATCTTTTTTGTTGTAGCAACTCACCCTCTGCTTCAAACTGGAGAAAACACTGCCCCAGACTGGGACAGCCAAATTCAGGCAAAGCTCCCCAGCTGCCTGAGTATACTGCAGGATTCCAGCTGCTTTCCCTGCTCTCTAACACTACATCCTCACAACCACCACGTGGCAGGAGTCCCTCTCCTTTGTGCTCAATGCAAGGCGGAGAGGGGACTGCCACAGCACCCCAGGCAGGAGGCACTTACAGGAGTTGATCAGTTTGGAGTGCCGGCGCTTGAAGTTCTCTGCTGTGTCTGCAGATTTTTTCTCTCTGCCAGGGAATAAGGATTTCAAAACACAGGGTGAACGAAGGGCACAGCACCAGAGATGGCTTATCCAAATCTCAGAAACTGCTCTGTCACGACAGGGACCTCTTATTTTCCAACAAACTCAAGCTCCACAAGCTTTACTTGACACAAAGGGAAAACTTTGGCTTAATGGAAAGGCTGTCCTGAAGGCACAGAAATACCTCTGTTGCAGTAGGGTTCTCTTCAAGAGAGCACAGACTGAAACACAGGCCTATGGCATTTAATTAAAGTTTTCCACTCCTTATCATCATCTTTGGTAACTCAGAAACAATGGAGGTGTCTGTGCTGCACAGGGATTGGGGCAAATTCTAAGGGTCTTTGAGAGACTCACCGCATTATAACTGTTTCTGAGCTGACTGGTGGTTCCCTGTGTGCCTTGTGAGCTTCTTCCTCTGAAGGAACAGAAGAAACCTCTGCACAGAAGACAATTGGAAAGTAAACACATCAGTCAATTTTTAAACTTAATCTACGATCCAAATGACACACAAATACCACTTACCTATACCCCACCTAAGTGGCAGTCTTGAGTTGGAGTACAGGTGCCCTCGTGACATTTATTTCTGGGTCAGAAACATTCTAGTTTTAATAATCCTTGACATTACTTACACTTTACATCTGTTAGCCACATTTACTTTTCACACAAAGAAAAATGCTGACATTTTAGGCAGCGACAGTAACTCTAGGAGCTCCAGTTATGCAAGCAAAGACATTGCCTGTGTGCCCTGTTTGGTGCTGTCCTTACACTTTGAGCTACTAGGGCCAGGCATGAGGAGATCAGTGGAGCTGAAGTGTAAAATTGGAGAAGTCCTTTCGATCTGTGAGGGATTTAATCAAATAAGGTGTAAAGAAATTCTAAATCTGAAATAACTGGAAGCAGAAAAAGGAAGAAAGCCCAGAGACTGAGCTGCAGTTATGGTTAAGTGGAAAGACAGTACTATTGCCTTGAATATTTTAAAATTCGGAATCAAGAAATTACAGGCCAAACACATTCACAAATCTTGAGATTCAAGTTCTGCCTAACCTTTTACACCCTTCCATATCCCCCTTTTCCTCTGTGCCAAAAATACAGCATGTTTCACAGCTTCAAAAACAGACTAAAGTAAGAGCTAAAAAGAAGCAATTACTTAAAGTTCATGTAAGATATAGTAAGGAACAGACATACATCCTGATAGCAAATTCTGCTGAATGAGCTGCATTAAAGAAGATGCATGTTTTCCCCTTGTGACATCAGTGATTTGACTTCTGTGCAAGCTGGGACCTTGGGTTTGACAAATTTCCATTCTTATCTGTGCTCTCAAATCCTGCGCTCACAGGAAAATCATCTTTTTTAGAAGGCCAAGTGGGAGCCTAAAAGTGCCAGTTGCAAAATAAGGGGAGGCAGCAAATAAACAACTGATAAAGAGATATGGGCTACTGAGGGTATGTGTGTGGCTCTTCTTTACTGCCTCAGAGATCCATGAAATAAGTTTATTGTAGCAGGTATTAGTGTGGAATGGGGAGACTGAGCCCCAGAGTGCATCCCTCAAGGATGCATCACTCAAGGGAACAAGCAGGATACACAGGGCAGCAGAGAAGAAGGAGGACACAGCTGGAAAGGGAAGCTTGGGGCAGGATAGGAGAGGGCTGTAGGGCTGGAGCAAGGAATATCACCAGAAAGGCAGAAGAGCCATGCTAAGCTCTCAGCTCTCATGCTTCTCCATCACATTGTTTATTTAATTTAATCCTACATCTTGATAACTGTTCTAAGTTGGAGGGGAAAGGAGGAAGGGAAATGGAAGAGAGGACTCACGCTGCAAGATGTCTGGTGGTACTGACATCCTCTTCAGGCCCTGACGATGCCAGTCCTTGGTTTTTACTCGGCTTTTAATTGGGTTTTCTTGATTGGCTGCTGGGTCCTGCACAGCTACCCCAATAGTTTTTTTGTCTGGCCAACTTGATGATTTTTCCAAGGGTGCATGTTTGGCCTTTTCTTCCTTTGGCTGGTGTTCTCCTCCTTCCAGCCTTTGCCTGACCCTCCTCTCACCTTCTGTTTTCTCTGTGACTGCTAGTGGAGCCTGGATGTTCTTTGTGTCCCCACCGAAGCTACCTGCGGGCTGCTCCCATCGCAGCTCCTTGTCCTGGCAGGTTGTTCTGGTGGTCAGCGGCAATGGAGGGCTGAGACGGAGGAAGTGGATAGGATTGGTGAATGCAAGCATTGGAAGTGCAGAGTCTCTGCTTTTGGAGTCTGGGGATGTTATCAGGCCTTCCAATGAGGGCCAAGAAGGGTGGTCAGGTGAGGATTTTCCACTCTCTATATCCATGTGGTGATCTGCTGTTTCAGGGCTGGTGTCAGAGCAGCCAACCAACATTTCGTTTCCAAGAGCCAAAAAACTTTTGTTCAGCAAACTGACCCCTGAGTCATCAGAAGTCTCTGTATCATGGGGACCTGAGTCACCAAGATCCCACTCTCCACTCACTGGAACAAGGTCGTCTCTCTCTGCTAGACTTTCTCCATCAGAAGCAGAGGCTACAGAGTTGGCATCAATTGCAGAGGTAGCAGTCCGGAGAGGACGGCTTGCAGCAGTGTGAATGGCTCCCAGCTTACCATCATCCATCCCACATCTGAGGCGGGGCCTGGAGTGCGGTCCAGGAGCCAGCAGCTGGTCAGCTTCAGGGGCTGGAGGTGGAACAAGGTGATTTGCATGGAGTGCAGGGGCCTGAGCTTGACTGGGCCTTTGGACATGGGAAGGAGGGTGAGGAAGCTGTTTGGCATCAGGCTCAGACACCAGAGGTAGGCTTGAGTGGGACACAGGGGACAGAGGTTGTCCTTGCTGGTTCACAGCAAGGACTGTATCATCTTCGGATGGCCAAGTTAGGGTGCTCAGGACACTGGAAATTCTGGATCCAGGCTCTTTTAGGTATAAACTGCAATCAGGCTTATCAAATAAAGGCACTTGTGCTTTATGATCCACATCTGCTGCCATTTCTTTTCCATGTATAATGGCACTTTTTTGGGGAGAGATTTGGTGAATTGTCTCTGGGTGGCTCAGGGGAGTGGAAGTCCTTCCTGGTGTTTGGGATACTTCCAGAGGTCCTGCAATACTAGCCACAGACGTCCTATCCCCAGGAAAGTTTCCTTGTAGAGGAAGGGAACTTGTGTACATTACAGAGAAAGAAGATGGATCACTAAGGTCCTCATTAAAGCCTTCTTCAGAAGTAAGGAGTTCATGGGAAGTCTTGGCCTCCCTTGCACCTGTCCTTACAACAGTGGTTTCTGCTGGTGTTGGGTCCCACCCTTGTGCAGGAGCAGCTTGGTTGGGTGGCTTCCCTGCAGAGTCTGGCAGCTCGTTCAGGCTGGTACCAGGACAGTGCTCGGGGGTCACAGAGGGTATTCTGGCACCCTCCTGCTCTGGAACAGATGCTGACACCACTGAGGTGATCTCTGAGGGGGAAGCTGGAATGAAGTCCCAAAGCTCAGCTTTTCCTGTTATAGGATTAAGATCTATGGGATCAGGTGGCTCCAAGTTACTGGTACCAGAGGAAGGGTGTGCTGGAACAAGAGACTCTGGGTTCTCTGCACTGAAAGGTGCTGTCACCCCTCCACAGAGTGATGCATCACTTTTATCAAACCTCTGGACAGCTTTTCCATGACCATCACTGTGCTCATTCTCTCTGCTCAATCGTGTCTTACCATCCCAGTGAGTTTCTCCAATATCCTGACCACCGATGGAAAAGCGGCCAGAATCCTCCAGGTCTTCTGCTTGGTCAGAGACATGGCACATGTGTGGAGTTTCCCCCCCTGGGTTGCGGTTATTTGAGGACAGAGGACCAACAGCAGGTGACTGACATCCAGAACCTGCTTCTGTGACATGAGCTTTCAGCAGCACGTCCTCACCAGGATTCTGATCCACAGAGACAAGTTCCCCAGGAGGAAATACTGATCCTGTTTGCTCAGACAAGGAAGCATTCTCCAAACCACACACATCCACATTATGCCTGGAAACAGAAGGTATCTCTGACCCAAAAGCTGATGATAGAGCCTCTAGTTTCAGCTCTTCCCCCAGTCTGAGCTCTTCTCTCTGCAGTTGCTCCTGCTCATTTTGTTCCTTGCTTTTCTGATCTTTGAGCTCCAAAGGTTTGCCTTCTTCTGGCAGATTCTGCTCTTTGCACTCTTCCTCCTCCTCTTCTTGCTGAAGTTCAGACACTGCCTCCTCCCAAGCTGGCTCCTTATGCCACGCCACTTCCTCTGTCCTTTTAGAAGCACTCTTTCCTTGGAAAGCACTCTCTGCTGAAGGTCTGCCCTCAGTTTTGCTGCTATCATCTTCTAGATGAAGGCATTTGGAAGCAGATGAGGTCTCTTTTGGAACCATTCCCTGGTCTTTGACCATGCTGGTATTCCCTGTTTCACCAGGTGAGTTGTTTCCTTCTGCTTGTAGTGAACTCATTTGGCTGTCACATGTCAAGGTGGAAGACAACTGATGGAAAGAGGAAGATTCTGTATTCTTTTCCAAACCCTGGGGTGCTCTTAAGCTTTCCTGAACATCTTTGGAAGTGTAAGGTTTAGCTTTAGTGTAAGGTTCTACTGCTCCCTCTGAGGTAGGCTGCTCATCAGGTGCTGGTGCCAACTTTTTGGTGCTTTGCTCCTGCTCTGCACCAGCATCAACCTCCTGCAAAGAATCCTTGCAGATGTTATCCAGAAAGGGTTCAGCCTTATAATGTCCTTCTGAAACAGTTTTACACACCAAAAAGCACTTAGGTGTCTCTCTCTGAGAGGAAATGGCATCAGCCAAAGGGGATTTAGTTTCCTGGGCCTGAGGGTCTGAACCATGAAAAGCCAGTTCTGCCTGGCACTGAGGAAACTCAGTGCTGAGCTTCACAGCCTGCAGGATGGGGCTGCCAGGGGCTGGCTCATCCTGGAATCTACTGTGAGAGGAAGGGTCCTGGTTGGTTTCCAGGTCAACCAGTTCCAATTGCCTAAGTTTCAGCGAATAATCCAGTCCACCCTCCTCTAAAAGCATTTCTCCTTCCAGTTCTGAGAGTCCCTTTTGAGGCTCTGTATCCCCTTGGGCTTGTTCCAGTCCTGCTGGCACTTTTTGCATAGAGTTAGAGGGCCTGCCCAGCATCTCTGCTGCTTTCCCTGGAGCAGCAAGGCAGTCCTTGGGCGTGCTGAGCTCTGGTCCTTTTGCAGAGTTAGATGAGCTGGTGCTCATTTCGGCTGCTGTGTGAGTGGCATGATGCTCTCCTTCCACGGCTGAAGAATCCCAGGCTTCCCCAGTGATGCTGCTGGCTCGTGGGGGAGTGGTAGCTCCCTCACTGGTTTCTTCAGACTCCATCAGTGACACATCCTGCTGAAGAAAAATGCATTTTTCAGTTACTACTTCATAATGATACGATGGATCTAATTCACTGCTTCTACTGCAGCTGATCAAAACCAAAATCAACACTGCACATCTAGTGGGTGATAAGAGCTGGGAAAGAAATACAAAGACTGAGAATAGGCAAACACTACATGTCAGCTTGAAGTATTAGAGTAACACCAAAATAACCCCACTGGTGTCTTTTTAGTTTCACATGCAAATGCAGAAAGTGACTTTGGTCAAAGAGCAGAGGTGCTGAGTTCTCTGCAGTGGCCACAGGGCAACTTAGGGAAAGTGGTGGCCATGGCTGGTTATCTCAGATGCAAAAGGGGATACCAGAAGGCATCCAGAGAACAAGAAAATTTTCAAAAATCTCCACTGATTTTATGGGGCAAGGTGGATAAATACTCCTGGCCTGTCCTAGCTGAGTTTAAAAGTTCTCTCTGATTTTTGCCTGTTCTTTGGTGCTGATGGCTCTCTTTGCAGATCTCTGTGTAGGTCTGAAATTCATTGCAAATGATCACAGAAATTAATTAACAAAACATAGGAACATAGAAATTTGATTAACAGGTAACTAGGACATGACACAAGACACAAGATATTTGCAGGCTGTAAACCACATGGGTTGAGAGGAGTAGCTCTGGTATGTGTGGACTAATCTACAGACTAGAAAGAGAAACTACGTCATCATTTAGTCTACTCTTTTAGGGAGGGGGAAAGGAAAAAAAAAAGCCATCTCAGGATTGTTGGACAGTTTCCCAAAGGACACAGTGGAATTTCCCATCCACTACTGCATTTGAAGTTCAGACATGACAAAGCACTAAACATTTGGAGTATGTCTGTGAAAAGGACAGAAGAATCTGATTCACCACTTTTATCTCTCTGTCTTCTACCATGACCCACAATCCCTACCTGGAAAAAAACTGAGAAAGAGACAAACTGTTGTGGCTCCCTCTCTTTTCTTCTATCGTGATTTCCTTTTGCTACAGTGGCTCTGTAGTCACAAGTACCAACCTCTGATCCCACACAGAAAGTAAAAGCAGTAAGGGCACAATTACATCTGAACTAATTGTCCCAGTTAGCTCCACAGCCAGGGCACGCCTGAAAGCTGGTTTAGCTTTTGTTTTCCCTTACGTCAAGTGAAACAAAACACCTGCTCTGAAGGGAAGGAGCGCATGCTCTGGAGTTAGAACTGAGGCATTTTATACACCTTCATTACAGAATTGTATTGTCATCACAGAATGGTTCGGGTTGGAAGGTGCATTAAAGATCACCCTGATCCAACCCCCTGCCGGGAGGGGCACCTTCCATTATCCAAGGCTGCTCAAAGCTCCTGAGCAAAATGTGGCCAGAACATTTCCAGGGATGGGGCAGCTACACCTCTGGGCAACCTGTACCAGTGCCTTCCACCCTCATATTAAAGGATTTCTTCCCAGTATCAAATCTGTATCTCTCCTCTTTTGGTTTAAAACATATTCCCCTTACCTGCCCTTGTAAAAAGTAGCTCTCCCTATTTCTAGACACCCCTTTTAAGTACTGGAAGGCTGAAATGAAGTCTCCCTGGAGCCTTCTCTTCTCCAGGCTGAACAACCTCAACTCCAAAAGAAATTAGGAAAATAATTGAGTTAGCTAATTAACCCATCAGCTAACTACTTCCTGTGTATTTTTTCTCATGTAATCTTTAATTTTTGTTTGTAGTGAAAAGACAGTCTTTCTTACAAAACCAGGCCAAACCCAGGATTTTTCAGCAATTTGGATTTTCCCTCCCAAGCACTGATTAGTTGTAATAGCTGTAATTTTAACAACCAGTTTGTTTCAAAGAGGTATGTCCATTCAGGGAGTTCCCACGGAGTTTCCAGCTGCTGTCAGCTACTACTAAACTTCCTGGATACTGCTAAACTGTCTTTTCAAAGGTTCCAGATCAAATCCCTCTTGTACTACATTGCTCTCCTGGCTACCCCACATGAGTCTACTCAGCTCCAGACCTAGAAAAGTACTACTTCTCATACCTAACACAGACAGTCTTCAAAAACAGGCTCCCCAAGAGCAGAGAGACTGTTTAGGGAGACATAAGCTGCTGGCTAAGGAAGGTTTACTATTACCAAAGGTAGGATGGCTCATAAAGATCTGAACAGTAAAGTGCTCAAGCCCACACTTTGTCAGGGGAAGAACTCTTGCTCACTGTGCTGTTTCACAGATGTACACAGCCCTGAATTTCCTCTTATTAAGCTCAAAATGCTAGTTTCCACCTCCATGGCTCTGTTGCAAGGGATTTGGACAGGTGAGAGGACAAGTTTAAAGCTGCATTTGGAGCAGTTCCATGATGATACTGGGAGGCACGGTAGAGGGAGGTGCACAACACATCAACACTGGAAGCTGCCAAGTGAGATTTGTCTTATCATATTACTGCTAGGTGTTTTGCACCCCTCAGGGAGAGCAAGAGAGGAGCTTTGAGAAGGGAGGCAGGAGAAGGAGCAGGCAAACTTTCTGCAGAGACACAAGAGGAGGACTTATGCATCTTGCCAGGGAAACTGTTAACCTCCTGGTGGAAGGCTGGGAGCACCATAGTAGAAGACATATGTCTGCAATAAGGATTTCATGGAGATGGAAGGGGAAATAATAAAACAAGACTGACAGCACCCGTAGTCTTCGCATGCAGAGCAGCTATGTACAAGAGCCCAGTAATTACCAGAAGAGAGTGTCTGTGGAGCACAGTCACATTAAACTCCCAACGCAGGTCTGCTCCATCAGAGGAGGGCCCAGGAGACCCCCAGGAGCTCAGCTACCCAAAGCAAACTTGCAATTAGCATTTTCAGCAGGGCCAATAATGTGACAGAGCAGCACACAGGACCTATCTAGCCTCTGCCACTAGGCAGGATATACAAACTCTCAAAGATAATTCACTGTTTCCCCTTTTGGGGCTTACTGATCTTTCACATCTCTTACTGGATCAGATGATCAGCTGGCCATCACTCCCTCATATCCTCTGTCTGTGAAACAAAATGTTGAGATAAAGCCACTCAGGCTCTTCTCTAGAGAGGGCCTAGAAACACCAGACTTCAGCTCCCATGCACTCAGCTTTTAGGTGATTCTGGCTGCACAGAACCCCTCCAAGCTGGAACAGTGGGAGGGAGCAGCTGGCCACATGCCAGCACAAAAACAGATGCTTGGTCCTGCTGCAGTCACAGGCACAAAATCTGAGAGGAGAAGGGTGAAGGAGGTGGCCTGGTGAGCAAGAAAAGGACAGTAGTGAAAGCATGAGGGCACAATCCATCCACAGCTTTCCCAGATTACAAAAGGCAACGTGAATGTCGTACTTCCTTCCACTGTGGGTTAATTCACCTGGACGGAGATGACAAACACTTCTGGTTTTAAATAGAAAGTACCTCCCCTTCCCTCCCCCCCTCCTCCAACAAACAAGAAAGGAGCAATAACAAGTACTATCAAGCACAGACAAGCCCTTCAGCTAGCCAGGAAGCAAGGCTACACACAAGTGGAGCCCTGAGATCCTCCTCCTCCTCCAAAAGTGGGGAGAGATGGAGCATTCTGCCTGCCACCAGCCTGGTGCCAGGTGCTGCCCGGCCACCCTTGGCCCCACTCCCCATCCTGCTCCCCTGCCGCAGGCCATGGAGCAGCCCACACGCCCAGGCTGCTGTGAACACGCTCCCAGCAGAGAAAGTCCTGCCCTGTGACGCGAGGATGGAGCTGCTCCGGCCCAGCTGCAGCCATGAGCTTCTGGCAGTGAGAGGAAAGGCCTTCACAGTAATGTCTGAACAGCAAGGGCGAGGACACCCTTTTTCTCATTGTAACAAAGGGTTTCCCAAGTAGTCCCTAGTTTGGGTTTATCCTCGCTGGTGCAGCCACACCATGGTGTAGAAATGCCAAAGCTGTATTTAAGGACTGCAGCTCAGGCAGGAAAGAGTATCATGTTTGGCTCTAACACCCACCCAAAAAACAAGGCTGCCCTGAGCCTTTTCCTGCTATCTCAGCTTGGTTTAATCATCTTGGTCACACAGTTCAGGTACACTTTACAAGGAGCTGAAGGAGGGAAATTTATGTTAGATATTAGGAAGGAATTCTGTCTTGTGAGGGTGGTGAGGCTCTGGAACAGGTTGCCCAGAGAGATTGTGGCTGCCTCATTCCTGGCAGTGTTCCAGGCCAGATTGGATGGGGCTCTGAGCAACCTGGGATAGTGGAAGGTGTCCCTGCCCACAGCAGATGGGTTTGGGACCAGGTGATCTTTAAGGTCACTTACAACTCCTTATCATTCTATCATGTGAATCAGCTCAGAGCCAGGCTTTCTCCTTACAAAATCCAGAGCTCAGTGTGCAGGACAGCACCATCTCTTCCAGGAAGCCACACACTGGACTTCAGTTTGGTGAGACACCCAGGAAACTGAACACAAAGCCTGCCCTGCCACAAGCCTCAATTTTTATACTTCCTCAGCTAGTCCTACCATGCTTGGGCTGGCTCCCTCAGCTGCATGTCCATGTGAGAGATTCCCACTGCACATATTCCTCTGTAAAGAAACATTCACCAGTCTTCACACAGCACCCCAGGCTGCTCTATCGCTGTACAACCCATCAAGGGAGGTGAAGGAGGAGGGTCAAAACTCTTGAGCTCAGGAAGAGATAACACGGGTGCTAGAGATAAGAAGGAAGGAGGGAAATAATGCAACGTGGAGTCAGCTTTGAGAGCATAGAGAGCAGAAGGAGCTTGCTGAAGGAAAAGACTTAGAAGGTAAGTAAGATGATCTAAAATAGCAAAATAATGTAGTCTGCTGCTGTGCTACACAGTAATGGTAATGTTCTGGGAACCAGGAGCTGCCTCAGGTGTCTTAGGCAGAGGAGAACAAAACACAGCCACCAAAAGCACCTGACCTCCTGGAAAATGCATCTGAGCTGCTACTGAAGCTTGAGAAACACAGGTGAGACCTCCCAGTCACACCAGTGAGAGAGTTTGCCCAAGTTTTAACACACCCAGTCGCAGCTTTCACTCGTCATAAGCACACTCAAAATACACTGAGCCTATTAATTATCTAATGACTCACTAACTGACAGGAAAAAAAAAAAGAGGATACTTTTTCATACTTTTCTTACACTGGTAGGTATTTAAGTAGATTATAATTCTTAATGCTAACAAAAAAAAAGTGTCAGAGAAACATAATTTTGGGTTGAACACAATTTCATCTTGGAAATTGTTACTGAACATTTGGCAAACAGCAAGTGAAGAATGGGGCTCGGATTGTACATTGCACTTCCGAGAGATGCAATAAAAATGATTCATTCTTAAGATAAAATGGGGTCACCTGTAAAGAAAAAAACCCAGTTCACTCTAAGCAGAGGTTAAGTTTATATTCACAAAAGTAATGGGTAAGCCTTGATATGCTGCAGTTTTCTAATATAAGAATAAACAAGAATAGTGTGTGATTCTCACTGCTAGAGCTCAGTAGAAAGATAATTGACACTACTTGGTGAACAGCAGAATTCCCACAGTGGAAGTAATGTATTGAGTCACTGCAAGTTGCTCTGTGCAGGTCTCTCCATAAACTCTGGGGATGGAGACACAAGTGACAGAAACAGCTGGAGTACAAAAAGAGGCAAGAACTTCCCAATTTACTTTCCCCGTGACATTCTATGCAGAGATGGTTGCTAGCAGCATGCTGTACACATTCCTAGATGGCATGTCTGCCATGAACCCCAGGAGTTCTCAGTTTCTCTTTGAGCAGGATGATTCAGGACCTTCATGGGACAGATTCTCCAGTTAGAGGCAGAATTCTCAGTCTCCCACTATGCTATGGATGTGTGAGCCAGAATCCCACACTGCTGGTTTTGAGTCTCAGATTAAAGAAGGCTCATGTTTGCACCAAACCATTCTGACAGATGCAAATGTCCTTAAGACATCAAAGGACCTGGAAACACACTTGAAAGCTTGGCCTTGCCCAGTCTGCACAGTGGAGCCATTTGTGTAACCTGTCAGGATTCTGAGCACAGTTAAGCTACAGACAGATAAGGATGAACAATATTCAGCAAACTGAACTGGGACAAACTGTCCTGCCCTGCAGAAAGGCCCTCCAAAGTTATCCTGTCTGATGCAAACAGATAATAAAACCTCTTTCACAGCCAGACCAGGTTCCACCTGGAAAATTGTCAGATTTCTGGTAGCTGTCAGAGCCCCAACAGAAGATAGAGCTGGAATATTTTAGCAGTGTGGGATGACTGATAAGCTAAACATTGATATATACCCAGCCATAAATATACTGTCAAAATCCTGCTTTTGTATTAATAGGTAAAGCACATCCTATGCAAGTAAAAAATGCTACAATACCCAAAAAACTGCACTTTCCATGGTAGTGATAGCACAGTGTCATCAGCCATAACAACAGCAGAAAACCGTCATTCTCTGGCTTCAATATTGTACCATCAATTGGAGAGAACAATAAAAAATTGTTGGATTCAGAATCCTATGAGATAGCAACCACAACAACAAAACCACACATTTATCCTTATGTTGTGCCCTTAGAAAGCATGTTTTCAGCCTCAGCTCCCCAAATCAGTTTTAATTACCTTATGACTCCAGCAATGAGATTTATTTTAAAAAGCTATGAGATTGGTATCACAATCAAATCACAAAAATACTTGGCAATACTGTAGCAGTGATGGAACTTTGTACTGAAAACTGTAGCTAAAGAAAGAAAAATCAATCCAAAAGGGATGTAGAGATGTAGGTGGGAAAAACAGGTTTTGGTAGAACCCTCCCCTAACCAGCTTCTCAGGGAACAAACCATTTTTTTCTTGGAAATTTAACTGGTGTCTTTAGGTCGAAGAAGCTACCATGAGACAAGTTTAGTATTGGAAGCAAAAAGTATTAGATATAAATAAAATGTTAAAAGAAATGTAAATGTGGGAAAGCACCAGCAGGGACCCCTTGCCTCTCCCTCGTGGAAAAATAGCTTCACACACCCAAAGCCACAGGAATTGTGTGGGTGCTGAATAGGAAGGTACTAATGTGAACACACAGAAAACTTGTTGTTCCTCACGGTCTAAAGCTTGTATGGCCAACTGGCACAGGTTTATTGTGCACATCACAACATTTTCTGTTTCTCATACAGTCCCACTTCCTAGAATCATGTGGTTATGTGAGAGTTTTGGCTTACAATTAAGAAGAAATGGATGAATGGCCTTTAATGGGCATGGAAAAGGCCAGAAAAACTAAGTATGACTCAACAATTAAATCTCGCTGTCTGGGTTCATCTTAATCCTAAACTTTAATTTGTAACTAAGGAGAGGAAGAGCAACTCCCTATTCCTTCTCTGCCTGACCCCTGTTTTTCAAAGGTTGGGACTCAGGACACTGCAGAATATTTAGGCCTTATGCACTGAGTTACATGAGCTACCAGAAACTAAAAAGGGCAGTGAAATACACTGTGATATAACTGGGTTAACTAAGATGAATAATCAAATTTGTCAGGCCCAAATTAGGTATTTGCAGATATCCTGCAAAGTTCATTTGTTTATATTCCATTCCTTAAAAAAAAAGGAAAAAAAAGAAAAGAAGAGTTTTTTTAATTCCTTCTGCTGCTGATTGTACAAACTTCCAACACCACTTGGATCTTAATAAATCTCAATTAAGACCTGACATGAAAATCCAGAATAGACCAATTTACTATGCATCCAGGTTGCTGCCAACATCTCCCTCGTGCCAGTGCACACATGACCATGTATGAGCCATCCCAGGGAGTTGTCAAGACAAAAAAAAAACAACCCAGGAGCAGAGTGATGTGAGCAGCCATAAAGGTATGACACAGGAGAAAAGGTAAGTAGTAAAGCTAAATCTGACAGCTTCCTGCAGTAGTTGTATATGGAATCAGATAATGGTTTGGGTAGGAAGGGTCTTTAAAGCCCATCTCATTCCCACGCCCTGCCATGGGCAGGGACCCCTTCCATTATCCCAGCTTGCTCAGAGCCCCATCCAGCATGGCCTGGAACACTGCCAGGGACTGGGCAGCCACAGCTGCTCTGGGCAGCCTGTGCCAGGGCATCACCACCCTCATAGGGAAGAATTTCTTCCTAATATCCCATCTAAATCTACTGCCAGTGTGAAGCCATTCCCCCTTGTCCTGTCACTCCAGGCCCTTGTCAAGAGTCTCTCTTCACCCTTCCTATAGACTCCCTTCAGGCACTGCAAGGCCACAATGAGGTCACCCCAAAGCCTTCTCTTCTCCAGGCTGAACAATCCCAATTCCCTGAGCATGTCTTCATAGCAGAAGTGCTCTATCCAGCAGGTCCATGTCCTCCATGTGCTGGGACCCCAGAGCAGCTGTATAAGCTGCACAAGAGGACAAGAACACAGGACTGGGCAGCAAAGCAGGAACAGGAAAGCAGAAACCTGGACTTAGCCCTACGTTCTGGTGAAACCACACCCAGGATCCACAGACCAGTCCCTGCCACTCCAGTGTAGGTGTCTCTCTGTGTGTGACTGCCAAGCACTCTGCACACAGAGCCAGGTGCTCCCTCAACAGCCCACGCACACCAGCAGCAGCAGAGCAGGGGGCTTTTACACCCTCAGTCCTGGCCCTCTGCTAGGAACATGTCTGCTGCCCTCCCAGGTGAGAAGCAGGCACCAGGGGAGCAGGATATTCTAATTGGATTCACAACCATTTCCAAATGAGCGATTGTTTTTATGGTTTTATGTTTCCTTGTCTTGTTATTGCCACTGACTGGGCCGTTCCAGGGAACCCACAGCCAGCCTTCTTCCCATAGGAAAGGGCTGGCTCTGAGGGGATGTTGCGTGGAAGAGAGGTGAATTAGGAGACAGCCCCTGTCCAACTCTGAAAACAAGTAACAACATGTGGAGATCCTCGGAAAAGCCCTGGAAACCTCCTCAAACCACCTGCAAAGTCTAGCAGGGAAATACTCCAAAGGGAAGGGAAGGGGAAGACATTCTTGTGACCTTGTCTTTCAGATCAAACTGAATATAAATCAGGGGTTTAAATGCTGTTACTGATATACATCAGTCTTAGAAAATGCTTTTTATAACCAGCTTTACCAATTAGTACTACCTTATTTCAAGGTTTATAGTAGTAATTACAGCTCATAGATGTTGTAGTGAAGATTTAGCATTAGTTCCTAATACTGTCATTAACAGTATATTATAAAAATTTTTAAAAAAAGAAAAAGGTAGAGACCCACAGGTACAAACTTAAAAAAATTAAGAAACAGAACACACAGATGAATACTGATATTCTCTATTTCAGTATTATTTCCCCTTCTTTCTCAATGTGCAAAAATTACATCCACATACTTTCGTGTTCAGTACACCTCCAAGTGTGGACTAATTAAAAGCATTTATTTTATACCAGCTCAGAAATATTACTAACATTTCTTTGATGCATTAATTAAAATATTTTCCTATTTTAATAATAAAACATGTTTCAATGCATAAGGAACAACTAGAGATATTTTCATCCTTCCTCTCTCTGTTTTCATTTTTCTGCACATGAATGAGGGGGCAGAGTCTGTTTTCCACCACCACCCTTCCAGATTCTCTAAAACTGCACTCCTTGCTGGCTTCATGATCTTCAGATATTAGCTGAGCAATCAGGATCCTAAGATTGCCTTTGGGAGTCTTTGAAGACCTCAACTCTGTCTCTTCTTGACTGGCCTACGGCTTCCTTTTGCTCAGCCCTGTGGCATGTAACACCACCTCTCTCTTTCCCCTCCCAGGTCCCACCTTATCAGATGGCAATGCTGAGGAGTAAAATAAGGTCTGTGTGCCTCAAATTTACCCCAAGCTCCTGAATTCAGTGTAGCAGTGAGAAATCAGAGGATGAGGCAACTTAACAGCGGCCTGTGAGTAACAGTGGAAAATCGAGCTGATAAAATTTCCTTCACCTCTTTTATGACACGGTCACAAAATGATAGCTCTGGCTGAGGAATGCCAAGTCCTCGCGTCCCCCAGCCTACACAGGCGTGCATGGCATATTCTAATTGGACTGGTGCATACCTTCCCATCCATGAGAGACTTCCCCCAGGAAGCCATAGGCACCAGGCAAATGAAATCAGAGACTCAGCTCCTTCGCCTTCCCATTACCTTCAACACGCTTTGATCAGCGGGGCATAAATAAACACGTAAACATCCCATCTCTGCCAAGGTCAATGAGATGCAGCAGAGTTCCTCCAGTTACCTAAAGGAGTTCATTGGACTTAGGATGGGGAAAATGCTTTGCTGTGCTTAAAAAAGAAATCACTGCATGTAACAGCAAAGCGTATGATGTGCTGTGACCACTGTAGTTTGGGAAAGCTAAGAGCAATAGAGAGCCTGAAGGGGGAAGGGTTGGGATTGTCAGTGGACCATACCCAAGAAGGATGGAAGAGCCAGAGCTCTCCTTCTTGGAGTCCTCTTCCCAAACACCTTCCTGTATGGAAAATTTGGTCTAACCTCTGCCAGACTGATGCATCTGAGGAACCCAGCTTTCAGCACAGATTTTTGCTGCCTATTACTGAAGCCAGCACCTCACCTCATCCACTTGTGCCATAGAAGATGCAATTACAGCTGTCCCCACAGCAGGACACGCAGCATTGCTGCTTTTGATGCAAACATAGGGAATACCCCAGCATTCCAAACCTTTGGCTATTCCTGCACTTGCCCTAGCAGAAGGTGGCAAAGATGCACCCTGCTGTTTTAAGTCTTGCCTCTCCTCATGGCTAGGGCTTATGAGCATGGGTGCAGCCACTAGAAATTTCAAGCCAGTGGGGCCCACAAAGGATATCTGTTATCACCAGTAACATAATCCAGGCTGGAAGGGGAACACACATTAGGATATGGGGGGCTCTCCTTCCTACAGTGCCTCGCTGCAGCCATTCATTAAAAGGAGTCTCTACAGATGACTTAGATTGTAACCGGTTTTGGCGTACTTTTAGGGCAACCAAGAATGGCCCTCATCCAGCAGAATTTCCAATTCTGTATTCTAGCTGTTTGCAGCAGTTTCTGCTTGACTGAGGGTCATCAGTGCAGCTGGGGTAATAGTAAACTCTCCTACCTCCCAGCCATACTCAGAGGATAAAGCAGGGAGTGGCTGCTCAGTGTACTGAATATGCAAAGGCCTGTTATAAACACCATATCTGATTGCAACCATAAGCAAAGTCTTATTTAAGCAATCCCTTCCCCAACAAAAATATATCAGCTGCTCACTCTGTTCTTTCCTTCCGTGTCTTTTTGCCTCCAAGTTCTTCCAGATAACAAAACACATTACTAAGATATTTTCCTTTTGTGCTGTAAAGTTGTTTACTACAAATAATAGAGATTTTTCCCACAATGTAGTGTACATACTTAGTTGTTTTGGCTCATAGTGGCATTGCACTTGTACTGAAGGAGTCTCACTGCCCAGTCACTGAAAACTCCACTCCCATAATCTCACACATGTCAGATATTCACATTCTAATAGACATATCTAGTAGATATGTCTATTTCTCACTGTGCTCACATTCAGGGGAGATCCCTTCTCCAATTACATCAATTTTATGAACTTAGGACAGAGAGCATCAGTTACTTCTTACTCCCACTAAACACAAAACTGTATTTCTCTACCAAACTCTAGTTTAAAACCAAGCTGGTGTTTTTGCACGTGCTTTGCTTAACACTTCTGTATTTGTCTCCCACATCAGTTAATACCTTTTTCGCCTTTCAGTGCACTTTGTTCACTCTTTTTAGCGATCACAACCAAACCTTTTACAATGCCACCTTTTAAATTAAGCTTTCAAAGGCAACATTCTAGTAAAATGCAATTATGATACATTTCAGGGCAGATTTGCTTCCATACTGCCTTGCTGAATGTGAGATTTCTGATCATGCCAGTTTTCACTGCATACACAATGCAGCACATCTTACCTTTTCCTGTTCTAGTCTCTTCTAAAGTAATTTGGCTATGACTATCAGAGTCAGAATCAATCCATCGTTCCCCTTTTACACTCAGATGCTTATTTTCATGTCTGATATCACTGTTATCACCCACTCAGCAACTGAACAGGCAAAAATGACACTGGTAGAGAACAAAGGAAGAAATGTCTGTGGTTCATCTGGATAACACCCACTGGGCAATTCAGCTGTCATGATTCTTCTAGACACACAGACACAGTTTTTAGCTGCTTTTCACAGCCCTGACCCTCCCTTGTGACAGAGCACACACTACAATGACATAACTTGCATGCCTGGCCTTGCTCTTCCAGGATAAGGCATATTTCATTGCTCCAGCATACCTCCAAATTGCTCATCTTCCTCTTTCTGCCCTCCCCGAAATGAACCAGCTCAGTTTACTCATTGTGCAGGGGCAGAAGACAAGGTGAACTGTAGGACTGATGCGAGAGGATGACTGCCTTCCCAGATGGGACCAAAACAAGCAATGTTCACCCTGTGCCTACAGGAACACCCTACAGCCTCCCTTTCAGCCTTCCCCACATGCCCTGACAGAACATTCCCTCTTCCCAGCTGTGCCCAGGGATGAGAAGAGAGTGACAGTACAGTCATGTATTCCCTATACACATCCCCAGTTACTATTAAAAAATTACTTAGTGACTTGAGGTAAACCCATTTCCCTCAATCACTTGCACATTTAAGAAAACATGCCACAACCTATAATTTGTTGTAAAAATATGGGATGGTCCCACTTCCCTTTGCCTGTCTCTCCACAGCATCCTCTCTCTGTCCCACGGTTTGTCACAGCAAAGAGTCTTAACAGGGTTGTGTGTTGTACTGCAGCCTTGTCAGTGCTACCACTCTTGCCCATACTCAAATTCTGCTTGCCTGTGCCTGGGACATGCCTCTCCAGGAGAAAACACCTTGCCTTGGGTGCTTCCAACTCAGGATATTTTACAGTCTTGTGAGGAAGAGTACAGAAAGGAGAGAAAAGTGCAGCATTCTCAAAGCACTCTAAGATCTACCAGCTCTATTATATGCAGACTCAAGCCTGAAATACCTTCATGAGCAAAGCAAGTCACAGAAAAAGAGAACAATGAGAAGACTTACTTGAGCCATGAGCCATACCAACCATCAGGACTGAATCCTCACTGCTCTAAATACTGTGCACTGTTCCTGTCCGGAAGAGCTGGCAGCATACTCAGAACACCCTTTCTTCCCTAAATCCAGCAACAGAATGGAAATAGACACACTGCACCTTCACAACTTCACCAGCAGCTTGGCAGCCCTCACCTGTAAAACCAGACTGTGATCTTGGAACACCTCAGAAAGAAGAGTGACTCAAATGTTGCAGATGGATTACATTTCATAGTCTAGAGTTATCCTTGGATGCCTGCACTATGGAATACTTACAGCAAAACTTCTGCATCTAAACTCAGCCTTAATCCAAGGATTTAGCCTGGAGCCCAGACCCACTAAAGACATCTGATGCTACAGCATCAGAGCTTTGCTAGGCACTGGTATGACATCTTTTTCCTTTGAAAACTATAATCTTCCCATCCATTCTTTCCAAGTTTCCACGAGCCCCTTACCATAGACAGCAATCTGTAGTGAAGATTTAAGGGCCCAAGTAAGATTTAAGCTATTCAAACAATCTGTGTAGACATTTTTGATCATTACACCTGTAAAGGTGAGTGTAAAGCACACATACCATATAGCTTACACATACTGATTTTTTGCAGCTGCCCAGCAAGATCACGGGCAAAGCATCTTCTTCTACTCCTCCCAACAGTGGCCTTTGTGTTAGCTTAACATTACTTTGTGCACCTATTTCTATTATCAAGGGAATATGCAAGTGTAGCTATGGCAGCCACTTTGTGGCAGATGTGAACGTGTCCCCGGATTATCCCTGGGCTTCTGCAACCTGAACAAATCATGCCCTAACATGACCAGGATCCTAATCCCCTCCCCTGCCTCCAGAGGGGTGTATTTTGGATTCATAAACTCTACTGCTGGATTCGTTGATGAAGTAGGAGCTCTCCCTCCCCTCACCTCCTCCAGTCACACCCTGTGCAAGGCTGGGTCTGCTCACCAGTGCAAAGCTCTGCCCATGGAGGGGACCACCCAGCTCTTAGATCCCACTGGGCACCACCCCAGCCTGGCCCTGGTGGAGATTTGGGAATTTCTGTGTAGGATCAGCATTAGGAACCCCAGTGCTTAATGACTCTGAGCACCAGCAAGACTGTGGGCAGTCACTCTCGCACACTGAGCCCCTGCATGCAGCTGGGTGTTCAATCTGAGATCACAAGAAGGTGGTTTGGTGTCCAAATGTCACACACTTCTCTGTGACACTGCAAAAAGGATATGTTTTCAGGAAGGGAATTTATGGCCATCTCTGCTTTAACGCAGTATTCTCCCAGCAGCAGGTTCCTGTGCTTCCTCCCACCTCAGTTCCCTCCTTGTCTGCTATCCAATTACAGTTTCTTCAGCCACTCCTCCTCAACCTCTCCTAGCATCAGAACACCCTCTATTTTGTATACATTTACATATGTGTGTCTATCTATGTACATTTGTACACATATCATGGTAATCACCTTCCCTCTTCTAAATTTTTCCCACTATAAAAACCAATAGCCCTCCCCCTGACCTTACATTGAACTTGTACTAAAGTCATGGGAATTTCTTCTTTGACTTCATCTCGCTTTTAACCCAACCCCCCAAACATGAGGTCAAAACAAGTCCCCACCATAGGCTCTGTTCCTCATCCTGCAGTGTTCTGCATGGGACTTGAAGGAATGGTGTCTAAGAACAGATGGGGAATGGATTTTGTCTCAGCAAACCAATTCTACTCAAAGGGCAAGAAAGCTGGAGTCAATGGAAAATACAGGATTAATGAAGCCTTCCCAAAAGGGCACCCCACCTTGCTCAGCACTGAGAATTCACATCTAGAACACATGAATGAATTAACTTAGAACTTTTCTGCACCACTGAACCCTTCACAGGTAGCAGTGTGTCACAGCCAAGGCTCAGACCTTCTTCTTACACTAAATGGTCTTTTCCACACAACAAATTTCAACACACGCTTCTTGACCAAAAACATAAAAGCATCTGACCTAAACCCAGTCCCGGCTAAACCCAGTTCTCCCAAGCCATGCAACAAAGTTAATCTCCACTACTGAGTAAATCAGGGCAGCTGCTCTCACATCAGCTGCAGAGGGAAGGCAAAAATATACACTGCCTTCTACGAAGATTTAAAGGTAAGGCGTGCTTGTGACAACTCCTAGTTTCACCAACTCTTCATCTTGCCAAAAGGAGTTCCATCCTCTGCCCTTTCTCTCCTGGTGGTAGAGGTGCATGTGTGGTCTCACAACAAACCACAGCAGAGAACCAGCAGAGCTGACAACAGGCAGGCACGACGGCTTCTTTCAACAGCAGTGCCAGCTGAGAGGATTTGTGCAACCACAGCCTGTTTATCCAAGCACGGAAATGTAGGAACTAAATGTGTGATTCCCTCTGGCATCTAATCCTGCTGTTGGAAGAGGTGGTCCCTCACCACATTTCTCATGCCCAGTGTCATGCTACACTTCTTCAGCAATCTCTCTGGACACAATACAGGCTAATCCAACTTCTATACTTTTTTTCTTTAGGGAGGGGGGTTAATATTCAATTGGAGCAGTGACTGGACTGATCTGAGGCTACTTGGTCACCAGAGCTGATCCCAGGGAAGCAGCAGGAGCTGGCAGTCAGGACTGGATGAGAACTGGATCATTCCTTCAGCAGCAGCCTGTTGTGCTGCTGGGCTGCTCATTATGTGAAGCCCAGCTCCAAGCAACACGAGTTACTTAAGTTCCCAGGAAGCCCTGCCTGCACAAAGACACCAGGCCAAGCACCTTCCATCACTGCTCTAAACCATGCTGATCACCAGACTCCAGCTCTATGGCTGCCCTCTTCCCAGAAGGAAGGGCTCAGCATAGCTAACAGCCATGGGCTTGCAGTAAAACAGACCATCTTTTATCTGGAATGTGTCATCCTGGCAGCAACAGGCTTTCATGTCAACCTGGCATGAAAACTTGTAGCAAGACTTTGTGGTTAGGAGCCAGGTCGGACAGATGGAGATAAGAAATTAGTGAGGGTAATCACCCATTGGAATAATTTACCCAGGGAACCAGTGCAGCCTATCGCTTGATACCTTGAAATCAAGACTGGGTACTTTTCTAGGAGAATTTTGGATTCGATGCGGTGATAACCAGCTGGGAACATAAATACTTGCCAGGGGTCAGGTGAAGGTATCTGTCCCCAGCTGGCTGATAATCAACTGTGTGATTACCTCAGGAAAGAAGGAAATAACCTCTATGTAGAGCCCAATTGTCAAAACAATAGAGCACAACTGCATTTGCACTGAAGTCACTTCTGAGTACTTCATTAAAAGATTCAACAGGAGCTCAGTGAGGAGTTGCAAAGCGGAAAGGAATTGCAAAACTTCTGAGGCATGACTACTGAAATAAACTAGCAGTGGGTAATTTAGCCAAACAGTAACTAAGCAAACAACATCAACTGGAAAGATACCAGATGACAGAAAGCACAGTAAACACTTAGAATCAAACATCTTTGGAAAAAAATGTGATTCCAATTAAGAACTGGAAATCCCTTGCGGGCTGTTCCTTAAATTTTGCCTGGGATAACTATGGAGAGTGAATGTAATATGAATACAAACTAATTAAATAAAACAGCCCATTTTAGACAAGACTTGAAAGTAGATTACATTAAAAAGAAAAAAAGGAAATAAAAAATCATCAAAAACTACAGCATAATTTGGCTCTTTACTGCTAGAAAGCACATGGAATAAGCGTACCATAAAAAAGGATAAGATTCAACAGAACAAGCACAAGAACATCCATCTAAAATTAGCAGAATAAAAAAAAAAAAAAAAAAGGCCTGCAGAACAGACTTACAGTCAAAATCTACCAGGATGCACACGAAGTTCTCAGAGGAACTATTTGTGTCCGACTATTTCAGAGAGCAGGAGCATCAAGCTCAAGCCCAGTTGCCTGCTGTCACAATCAACTGGACCGTATACCCCAATGAGACTTACGGACCACGAGGCTGCTGTACAGGCAGGACAAGACAAATGCCACCCTCAACCACAACGTGGCAAAACAAGGTTCTACACAGAAGCCTGATGAGCTCTTCATAACATTAACAAAAACTAAGCAGAACTCAGATTTGTTATAACTTCAAGTCTGATTATGGATGCCTCCTCCTCACCCAATTCAGATGCAGTTCTGAAATCTGGGTCACCCATACATTATTCCTCCAAACCAAGCCACCTCCCTCTGGTGCAACCTTTTAAAAGTACTCTGCCCTTATCCAAGCCATCTCAAAGTCATTTAGGTTATGAGAAACTCCAAAACACCAGGGAATCAGGTCACAAAACTTCCAACAGCACATTACACATGTGGCTTGATCCAGGAGGAACAGGCACCCAGCTCCAGAAGAAGCCAACATAGGAATCCATATCCAGCAGCACCCTGGCAAAGTCTGCAACAAGTCAACACCGATGAGCTGAGCTCAGATCTCTGACCCCATAATTCCTACCAGGTTTGATGCAGTCTTAGCCAATATCTGGGAATAAACGAAGCATCAAGCAACGACAAACGCGGGTGCTGGGAGGACGATGGGTCAGGTGAGAGCCGTGGGAGCTCTGAATCCCCCCCTGGCAGGCTGGCTGGGGCGCTGGGGCTGCCATCGGAGCTGCTGCGGTGGCCGGGGCTGCGGGAAGGAGGCAGGAAGCGAGCAGCAGGCAAGGATCTCGCCTTTCGTTCCTCTGCCTTCCCTCCGTGACAGGCCATAAAAGTCACGAGGCAAGGAGGAAAACAAGGAGGTGTCCAGAGTTCAAGCACAGCACCCCCGCGACTCCCGGTCCGCAGCTCCCGGCGGGAGCTGAAAACCCGGCGAACACCGTGGGATCTCGCTCTTGCGTGGGAGGCACCATTTCTGCGGGAAGAGGCTCCTGCTGCTGCTTGGCAGCCGAGCCTGGGACCGGGCCTGCGCTCCGGGCCCTCCCTGCTGCCGGCAGCGGGCGGGGGAGCGGGGGGCGGCGGGCGGGACGGGCGCTGCCGTCGGGGCGCGGAGCCCCCGCCAAGGATGCGGCCCCCGGCCAAGGACGCGGCCCCCGGGGCGGCCCCAGGCCGGGCGGATCGGAGACCCCCTTCGCCGTGCCCTCGGGGGTACCGGAGCTCCCACGGCGCCCGGGACCCCGAGGGGCTCCGCGCCCCGCTGGCGTCCGCACCGCGCACTCGCACCGGGCCCGCCGCGGGAGGAGCGACGCTCGCCTTCCCCGGAGATCCCTCCTCCCGTCCCCCTCGGGTCCTAAAATGGTGGGTCGGCCGCCCTCCCTCCCCTTCCTTCTCCCCCTGGTCCCGTCCCCCCCCGCCCCGCCCGCCCCGCGCTCCCGGAGCCGCCCGTCGCCCCCGCCCCGGCCCCGCGGGGCAGCCGCCCCTCCGTCCGTCCCGGCCCGGGCTCCGCGGGGATCCGGCGCCAGGCCCGCGCCTCTCCCGGGAATACGGCAGCGGCGATCCCGGGAACACGGCAACGCCGCCCCCGGCGGCCGCCCTTACCTGCGCTGGGCTCACATCGCGGGGCCGGGGCCAGCGGTGACCCCCCCCGGCGCCCCTCGGCCGCCGCCTCGCCGCCGCCCTGCGCGGGGCCGCAGGTATGTCATGAGTGCCGAGCGCGGCTCCAGGTGAGCCGGGCACACCTACAGGAAGGCAGGCGGGCCGCCCTGATTGGCGTGCGGGGCCGGCGGCCGCGCTCCGACGGCACCGCGGCGGGGCAGGGCAGGGCAGGGCGGCCGAGGGGCCGCGGCGGACACGGCGGCTCTGGCCGCGCTCCTGCTCCTGGCCCCGGCCGGCCACAGGCCCTGACACGTCCGAGCGGAAGGTATTTTCCTTTTTTCTTTTTTTTTTTTTCTTTTTTTCTTTTTTTTTTTTTTTTTTTTTTTTTTAATTCAGTAGTAAGAATATGGGTGAAGGTCCTGGAGGGAAAGGCGTACGGCGAGCGGCTGAAGTCGCTTGGTTTGTTCAGCCTGGAGCAGACTGAGGGCAGAGCTCACAGCAGCTCTGCAGCATCCTCGCAAGGAGGAGGAGCTGGCCCTGATCTCTGCTCTGTGTGACCAGGGACAGGACCCAGGGAACAGCTGGAACTGCGTCAGGGGAGGGTTAGGGTGGATTTTAGGAAATGTTCTTCACCCAGAGGGTGGTTGGGAACTGAACAGGCTCCTCCAGGCAGTGGTCACAGAACCCAGCCTGACAGAGCTCCAGGAGCATTTGGACAATGCTCTTGAGCACGGGGTGGGATTGTTGGGGTGTCTGGTGCAGGGCCAGGCATTGGGCTGGATGATCCTTGTTGGTCTTTTTCAGTTTCAGACTTCCTGTGATTCTGCAATAACTGTGTCCCTCTCAGGTTTGGACACAGCACTTGTTTGCTTTGCCCCTGGAGTGCAGCTGACCCACCAGCCTAGGTCTCTGGACCAGCTTAAGACTCAGAGATGCTTTTTATTTTTAACCTTCCTTTATTATAAAAGTCTCTTGTTTTCCCACTCCTTAACTTCACATGTATGAGCCCTTTGTGCTTCCTCCCAGCAGGCAGCTGGGTGTTCAAGGAAAAGTGTTGGCTTTACAGGATTACAGGATCCCAGGCAGGATTACATCCAAGATCATCAAATAAATGTAAATTAATGAAACACCTGAATTCAGAAGAAATTAACCATGCCATTGGTTGAAAAACTCTGTAGGCCGCATTAAGAAGCTGAGACCACAGACACAGTTCCTGGGCTTTCTGTCTCTTGTAGGTATACAGGTGCTTAAAGGGATACAGGATTTATGTGAGGATGCACTTTGCCATGGTGTATTCCATAGGGCTTTGCTCACCAAACTCACAAAGTGTGCAAAGAATTATCTTAGACAGGTGGCTGAGGAAGGCATCACCTATATTATATATTCCGTCTCTTCAAATTGATATCCAGAGTTGTCTCCTTGCTAAGTCTGCTTTTTTCTCCTAATAATTTCTTGAGGCTTACAGGTTTGTATCCTCCAGGATGTGCTCTGAAGATTTCAATAGAAAGAAGAAGTTTGACTCAACCACCAGAGAAGCCCTGCAGCCCACACCTAGGCAATCCTGAACCCTCCCTTGCCTGTGAGACCTGTGTGGAGTCTCCCAGGCAGGGAAACTCCCCTCAGAAGTGGCACACTGAGAACTCTCCCCAGCCAGCCACAGAATCATCCTCTGCCTGCTGCTGCCTTCTGATTCCTCCTTTCATTCGTTTGTGTGGGTGCCTTTTTTCAGCAGAGTGGATCAGCTCCTGCAGCTGAGATTCCCATTCCACATCACTGCATTTACAGTCAGATGGAAGGAAAGGGATGCTTCAAATTCCCAGGAGCTGACTCTGGATCATGTCTCTCTTGGTTTGGTGTCAGACCTCTGGGAGATTATATAAATAGCTAGTGCATCTTCCCACTGCATTTTCTAAGTTCCTAGGAACTGGCAGCAAGTTGGAGTTGGTCATCCTGACTGGAAAACTGCTTCTCTTCTACCCAGAAAAGGCCAACTTACTGTCTGAGGTGGGCTTTCCCCTGTCCTTGGCACCTCCAGCAGCTGCAGAGGCAGTTTTCTGTTTGATTTTGTGCATCATGTCTTGAGGTACCTTGCTTTCTCTGCCTGCTGCACAGAGTTTGAGTGCCTGAACACATCTGGAACCCAGCAGAGTGTGAGCAGGAGAGGGCTTGTCCCATGCTGTGAGTATCCCATGTGGATTGGGCTGCACTGTCTCTTAGCCCACAAAACTCTGGGCTGCAGCAGTTGAGTATGCCCCCTTCCCTTCAAGGACATACCTCCTTGGTGTGTATACACATACATATATATATGTATCCCTGGTATGTCCCTTCCCTGCAAAGAGGCCCAGCAGCACCAAGAGCAGGGCCCTGTACCCTGAAGTGCTCCTGCTTCCTGCAGTGCCTGGTGTTATGTCGGGCTGAGGGGCAGTTGGGACATTAACCTCCCACTCCGACATCCTCCTCGTAAACATCCTGTCCCGCTCAAGTCCTGTGCTGTCACATCCTCTCTGCTTTGCCCAGACACTATTCTGGGTTTAGTTCTACATGCAGAGCACACAGCGGGGCATTCCAAAATCCAGGCAGGCAGCAGGACAGAACAGTAACTTTGTTCAGCTGCTGACATGCTACAAGTACTGCAGAGGAGGAGAGTTGTTTAAACGTCTTCTTAAAACTAAAATCATCTGCTTGAGCCCTCCTTGGAAAGCCAGTTTGCTCCCCTAGGTATGTTCAGCAGCTGTACCTTACTCCAAGCAGATGCAAACCTATGCATCTGGCGTGAAAAACCTTGGTAATAATGGAAGGGAGCAGAACAGAGATCTTGGAAACTGCAGCACAGTAAGTTTACACAAGCAGCAAGTAAAACACCCATCCCCGGTGAGTCAGTCCTGGCCGTTTCCTTCATTTCCTCCAAGGCTCGCTATGAACATCCAGTGGTACCAGCCCTTCTGAAATCCAGTCATCTCCTTTCCTGCCTCTTGTTTACGGCCTCCAGCACTGCATTTTCACTGCAGCAGGCTGAGAGAAGTGCAGATTCTCCCCTGGCCTCAGCTCAGCTTTGGTAGCACCGTGCTCTGTCTGCTTTTGTGGGTACCAGCACCTTCTTGAGCTACAGCAGGTGCTGAATTAAGAGGAAAAAGTGTCACAGTTACACAATAGGGTTTTTTAAAAAAAAAAATCTTGAATGCAGCTATATCATTGACAAAGGTTCTTTATCCCTACAGCCATACCTTTGGATTCAGCCTGGTAGGGTAGAAAGAAGCAGTGGGGTGTTAGGTTGTTTTAAGTGTGCAAACCATCCCTGCGATATGGGTTGGATCTTCCCTGCTTCAGATTGAGATGTATCTCGTGCTCTGATTTCCCCACATGACAGCAGCTAGGGAGGAGGACTATTTTTAGCTTTTGTTTATTGGTTTGTTTACAGGAAATTCTTCATTTGTGGGAGTGAGCTTGGGTCTGTGTTAGTCTGAGAATCCACTTCAGTGCCAGTTGTGGATGTATTTACAAGGGTGAACTGCTGCTGTTGTCTGGGAAGAGGAATCATTTATCCCAGGTGTTCAAGAAACTATGGGCTTTACACAGACAAATACTGATTTCTGGGATGTTTCCTGAAATTTTTTCAAGGAGATGTCCAGGCAGCTCTGACAGAAAAGTTTAGGAAAATACAGAACTAGGAAATTCTCTTGGGTGATATGGATAGAAATGCTTTTCTGTGTGAAACTAATTATAAATCTACATTGCTGCCATAACCTGGGTTAATAACAATAGCTCTGAGACAAAACCCATATTGTCAAAGAACATGAACATCCAAAGACAAGAACAGACCAAAATGGGCTTCCCCCATTTCCTTCTCAAGTGTTCTCTCCTGGGAATTCTGAATAGCCTGCAGCCAACAAGTGACCTAGATACAATGCTGTGTCTGCTCTTATGGAGTAAAACCAGGAGCAAAATAATCCACCAAAATTATATTCAACTTCACCCAGATTTGGATTTTGTTGGTTTTTGGGTTTTTTTTTTTGGTTTTTTTTTGTGGTTTTTTTTTTTTTTTTTTTTTTGTTTTTGTTTTTTTGGGGTATTGGGGTTTTTTGTGTTTTTTTTTGTGTGTGGGTTTTTTTTTTTTGTTGTTTTTTGGGGGTTTTTTGTTTGGTTTGGTTTTTTTGGTGGGTTTTTTGTGGGGTTTTTTTTGTTTGTTTTTTTTTTTTTTTGTTTGTTTGTTTGTTTTTGGGTTTGGGGTTTTTTTTCCATGCAAAAAGCAGTAAGAATTGTTTGTACAAATGGATACCTGCAGATGAACCACAAAGGCATAGTTTTTAGTCATGATGAATTTTGTACCAGTTACAGGGAAGGTGTACATTGGATAGATTACGTGTGAATGGCCCGTTTCATATGTCGTACAAATTTTTTCCAAAGTAATTGCAGTGCCTGGGCTGATGTGCATGTCAGGCCATTGTCCTACAAAGCTAAATTCCCCTTTTTTAACAGGGTCAGCTAGGAAAATTTAAACAAATGGACAAGGCAGCAGACTGTCTTTAGACAAAGGCTACTCTTAGGGGCATGAGAGTAAGGAATGGTCTGGAGAGTCCCTGCCTGTCAGCCATGAAAGGTGATAAAAGGATGTTTTTATTTGCACACATCCTGTAGCCTGACATTGCCCAACAGTTCACTTGATTATAAGCCCCTGCCTGTTCTAAAAGGGATGAGGTGGTTCTGAACTTGTGGATGTTGGCCTGGGGGAGGCTGATGCGCCTTCCCAGCTCAGTTTACAGCTGCAGTCCAGACTGATATCAAAGAAATTGACTGCTCATGCCATAGCTTCAGAACGGTGTGGGCTGCACACATGCAAATGTTGGTTTTGTTGACCTTCCCTGATTTGGATGGAATTGAGGGTAGGGATGGCCAGTCTCAAACAGCAAAAGTAGGCAAGATCGCCTCAGATGTTACTTCATTCTTGCCAAGGATGTAAAAAACATCAGCTGGGCAGAAGGGAAGACAAAGTACCACTCAAAGCATAGCTACAAACTGAAGAAAGAAATCTCCACAATCTTGCTCAAAATCTCACATGAACAACTGCAGCAAAACATGACTCAAAACTTCACATCTGTTTGCTTATGTATTATTTTTCAAAAGACAGAAGGAAATAGCTTAAAAGTTAGTCCAATTCCATTAAAATCCTTTTATTTGGGATTAATAAAATATGGATTCCTTTCACAAGCAAGAAGCTCCTTTGAATAAATACTGGGGGGGGAAAAGGAGCTATGCTAAAGGGGTTATAATCTCTGAAGCAGTTACCAGCCTTTAGGGATACATACTGTGGTTAAAACAACCTGTTTCCTGCTCACCAGTAGCATTTGGCAACTCATTAATGGAATTCTCAGTGGGACAGTAGTAAGCTCTTACATATTTAGAAGGATTTCTCTCAGCCAAACTTGCAAAAATTGCATTTGATATATGTAATGCAGTATAACATCACATTCTTTTCTTCCTGTCGAATATATGGCTTTTGAAGCCCTGTTCCCACCTGATTATTATACAGAGATTTATATGGAAGTGTCCAGGTAAATAACACAAACTTGAATTTAAAGTTTTTTTTTTTTGAAAATACATAGTTCAGGGAAAGGGTAGTTTATGAGCAAGAACATTAATGAGGGTATTTTTAGTGCTTTACACTGAATGTCAGCAGTGTATTTTACTGAACAAAATTATTGCAGTAATTTCTGGCCTGGAGTCCACACATATCAGGAGATCCATGGCCTACCTGAGGAAGATTCACAAAAGATACCCAGGAAACACAAGGCAATACCTGTAAACAAGGATCCAAAAAAATAAAAGCAGGTTGAAAAACCCCAGTGCTTCATACTATTGAGATGCCTCCAAAAGGGCAGAAAGACATTATGGAGAAAAAAAATATGTACTGGGGGAATGAGTAGTCAGACAAAGAGGAAGACAGGAAAACTTTTAGTGGGCTTTGACTTTTCCCCATCATCCAAAGTTTTAATCTTTGGTAATCCAAGATCACAACATTGATATATCCAGAAATACCACACACAAATTTTGGGAAATCTTAATGAGAACTGGTTATGCAAACATTTCCAAACAGCCATTCCTTTACAGCAGTCAATATAGGCAATTCCAAGTTCAGTTACAATTTTAAGGAAATCTTTGGACTTACCTTTTTTACTTCCCTGAGATGCTCCATGCAAAGGATACCCCAAGCTGCTTGTTCCTGGGAGGTGCCTTTCCCAGACCGAAATCCCCAGTTGCAGCTCCCAGGGAGCCTTTGGGAGGCAGCCCTTGGTTTCTTGCGGTGCTTTCCATTTCCGTGTTGTGGGATTCTGAACTCCACAAAAAGCTGGATTTTTCCCTAAATCCTTCTGTGATTCTTCTGTTGCAGCTAAATCCTTGTGCAAATCTGAAGCCGAGCCCTCATGCTGCAGTAAATTGTTGCCCAGCCCATGATACCTTTCACATCCCTGTGCAGGTAATTGCTGAAGTGGGGTCTCAGCCTTACCTGCACCTCATACACTGATGTTTCCTTTCCTTCCTTAGCTGTGAGAAAAAGCCTAAATAGAGAGGATCCAGGATAATGAGCATTGTCTGCTTTTCCCCTTTGAGAAGTCCTGGAGAACATTACTGGGACTCTCAAAATACTTCTACTCCATTTGGAAATGCTAAAGCAAGAACTTAATCAGTCTTCCTCTGTACTTTTATATATGGGTGTTGATGGCAATTACTTCAGTTGGGCTGGGGGGGTGACACTCAGGGGCTTCTGTAGAAATGATTCTGAACAAACCAACCCACTCATTACCAGAACATCTAGAACACTTCATTTTGCTTCTCTGTTTCTTTCACATTCAGGTAGGCCACTTACCCTGTGGTCATTTCTTCAGGCTTTCTGCTCCAGCTATGAACTCTAGAAATAAATTACTGTAAGGGAAAGGCAGAATATGGACAAAGTCACACTACTGCAGGTACTCTTATTCTAGTCCAGACATGCTAAAATAGTTGGGACCTCTACAAAACTAAGCATGGAGAGCAGAAATGAAAGCAGCATTCTGCCTTCAAGGGGCTTGCCAAAAAGAGAGATGTGGCTGTGTAGGAGCTGCACGTGTGCAGGCTTTTCCCTATGCAGGCAGCTGCAGCACCTGAGTGAGTGCAGCCAGGTGGGAGGATGACACTGAGCAGCTTTGCCCCATGCTCAGAACAGCTGCCTCTGCCCCAACCCCATCCTGCCCATCCCTCTGCTCTCAGAAACCATGGTGCAAGGAAGTCGCTTCTTCCTAGCTGAGGTCCTCCTATGATCATGTCCATTTCAGTGTTGTTGCTTGTGGTGTCGGTCAGTAGCAATGACTCAGGCCAGCCCTTCCCTTCCTCTTGTTGGCTAGACACAAAATCCAGCCCACAAATTACTCGGTCCCATTTGCTAATAAAGAGGATCCCCTACTCATTAAAAAAATGCACACAGAAGCAATTAGTTTGTTTTAAGGTCCCCTTCAGTAACTGTGAAATCAAGCCCTTAAAAGTTCAGAAATCCCAAATTCTCCCTGCATTCCAGATTTGTGTTTGGGATTTTTTGTTCTGGTTCTCTTGGTGGACAGAATTACACATCGTAGTGTAGCTTTTAACAGGATAAACACAGTAATTCTTTTTGCAGAGGAGGATAAACAAAGCTGAAATGTGCTTCCCTCTCTGTTCAGTGTCTTTGTACAAGTCCTGGAGGTGGAGATCTCCAAGCCTGGATGTGTGATAGTGGAGTGCCCCCTCATGGGAAGCTGTTCCTGATGCTGATTCCTGGCTGCATCCAGGTGAGAGAACGTGAGCCCAAACACCATTCTGTTTGTTGTGCCTGCTCCTCTATATTGGTTGTCACACCAGCAGGTTTAGAGAGCAACTTCCCTTTTTCTCCCTCAGGTAGTTTTTGTTTTGGGCACTGGCTTAAGGCTTTTTGTCAGAATGTTGAAGAAACATCCACCATTTTATTGTAGTTTCACCTTTTTTAAAAAATAAAATCTCTGGGATTTTAGCCACCCATGGTGGCTTTCCTGGAGGCTCTAAACTTACATAACATGAGTCCTATAATTAGATAATAAATCTCATAATAGAAAAATGAGCACATATTCCTGAATCACCTCCATGATGTTGGCCTATTGTATACTGAGAGAGGATTCCCTGTGCCCCTCACTCCCCTCAGTTCTCAGAAAAGTAACCTTTCCATAGGAGGGATTATAATGATGGATGTGAGCTTGCACAAAAATACAATCTTGCTCATAGGGTGGGGAGGCATTGTTTGGAGTTCTGATGCTGTTGTTGGAAGGGCAGACTGAAGCAGGATTGTTTCCTATGAGCAAAGGCACGTTTTTAATGAATTGAACTTTTGTCCTTAAAACATAAAAAGAGCCTTTTTTGTGATTCACACTGTGTGATATTTTTCGTTTTCTTTGCATTTAGTTAAGAACAGCACAAGAATAATCCTACAAATAAAACATAAAAGCAGAATGACCCTATAAAAAGAGTGGGGTTTCTACCTCAGCAAAAAACTTGCTGCATTACTGTGGAGGCTCAGGGTGTAAAGTGGCTGTGGTAGAGGCCACATTCTTGTCCTGCGGTCAACATGAATTGTCACTCTTTCTCTTCTGACATTTTCACACCTCCTGAGACACAAGATTTGAAGTCCCCAAGGAATCAGAGAATAAAGAAACAAAGACCAAAAGGTTATTTAAAAGGTACCATAAGTAGATGGTAGACCTTCCATTCCTAGGACCTCCCCCTCTCTTGTTAGTGATTCTCAAAAAAACCATATGAGGCCCATCACCTTAGTAGGGTGCTCACATCCAACCCCTGCTACCTCTGTGTCCTGGAGCATTGTCACATTGTTCTCTGTCATTTGGGGGTTGTGCCTCATACTCACTGCAGGATTCCCCACAGTGGCTTGAATATCTGTGCCTTTATCCAGCCTCTGGTGCTGGAATGCCTTCCTGGAAGATCTCACAGTGTGCACATTTCTTTCAGGGGCTTGTTTCCTGCTGAGATGCTTTCACTGATGCTGAGTGAGGACGGGGTGAATCCTGGTTCCAGCTCTTCTCACTGGGAATAAACAGATCAGGCTTTTCTCCGGGGTCAGCCAGCTGATTCTGAGTCAGGTCAGAATTCCCATCAAAACCCTTTCCACATATATGCCCTACAGGAATCTGCCTAGATTGTTTCGGCTTAGATACCCATTCATCAACTGAAAAGAACCCTAATTCTATGTCCTTTAGGTACTCCATTACAATAAGATGTCCTGGTGGCCGTAACTACTCCTGATGGACTGGGAAGGTCAGAATGCCTCTCTGTCTTGGGAGTATACTCTGCAGTGGATCCCAAAAGAACCATATGGTCTGGGTTTTCTTGCAGTGCCTGAGGTATCTTATGGCCCTATATCACCAAATGGTGGAGAGATGACTTTGTGATCTTGCTGTGAGACTGGCCCAGGCCACAGACATTTCAACAGGAGTAAAAGTGCTCCGCAGAATATAAAGTGGCTGCTGCTTCTCTACATGGGAGCAGGATATAACAAAGTGAAAGGTTGGTTGCAGGAAGGAGGTGCCATGGGACAGAAATAGCACTGAAAGGTCTTGGCAGTATTTACCTGCTCAACAACTGCAGGTTTCTTTGAGAGGAAAGATCAAAGTTTTCTATCCAAATAGTGTTTTGAATTTGAATGCCTGCATTGAAATCAGGATTTGTAGATCTATGGTAGCTTTGTTATCCAAATGCAAAACTTTTTACTCATCACCCATATGTTTAATGATCCATGTGACATGCATGGGTGGTTTTTAGTTTATTTTTGAAAAGGGTAGATGGACTTTCGCTTTCCAAAGGCTAGCTTGGGGAATAGCTCTTGGCAGTCCATCCTCTACTGAGAGAGCATGTTGATGTCTGGTTAACTTCTGGTGCAGGGGGTTTCACAACCTCCCAGATAATATTTTCCATCTCTGGCTTACACAGAGAAAGTTTTTGCAACATCTACTCTTGCTCTTTTCTCTTGTCTTCTTTCCTGGAAATTAAGTTGGTTAGATCTTATCTCTGTCCTTCCAGCAGTGTAATCACTGCCTCCCTTAACAGCAACCTCTCGTGTACTGCAACTGCACTGTCATGTCTTGCCCTATTTCCAGCCTTCTCCTCTAGACTCAATAAACCCAGTTGCCTGCTTTCTTCCCAAAGGTTGTTTTGCAAATCTCTTATCGCTGCAGATGTGTTCCCACACCCAGCCCGCACCAGCCTGGCTGTTTGCTGTTGCCTGTCCTGTGCCAGCAATGGCTTTTGCTTCTCCCCGGCCGTGTTCTGCTGCACCCCCTTCCCTGTTCCCAGTGGCTTCCCGCGGTGGGGCTGGCCAGGATTCCTGAGTGGGTGTAGGGGCCCTGCTGGGCCAGGTGCTGGGAGCAGGTGCCAGGCCCCCAGGCCCTGCCGAGCACAGGAACCGGTACGTGCAGCTCGCTCCTTGCGCATCCCAGTCCTGCCAGGAAACCAGAGTCCCTGTGGGGCTTCGGGGCTTTGTCCTCAATTCCCAGGTTTGGGAATGTCACCAGCTCTCTCCTCAGAGGCTCCCAGATTACAGCATCAGAGAATGGTTTGGGTTGGAAGGGGCATTAAAGGCTCATCTCATTCCAACCTCCTGCCATGGACACCTTCCACTATGCCAGGTTGCTCAGAGCCCCATCCAACCTGGCTTTGAACAGTTCCAGAGATGGGGCAGCCACAGCTTCTGTGCCAGGGCCTCACCACCCTCACAGGGAAGAATTTCTTCCTCATACTTAATCTAAACCTACCCTCTGTCAGTGTGAAGCCATTCCCCTTCATCCTGTCACTGCAGGCCCTTGTCAACTGTCTCCATCTTGCTTCCTCTGCATATTGAAAGGCCACATAAGGTCTCCCTGGAGCCTTCTCCAGGCTGAACAACCCCAACTCTAGGCCTGTCCTCATAGGAGAAGTTAATTAATTTCTGATTGATTTTTGGTAATCTGCTTTAGAGACTCTCCTAGGGAGAAGAGGTTCCCATCTTCTAAGGAGTATGAGCATTTCAGGAGCTCCTGAGGAGGAAGGGCTGCCAAAGAATAGGTGTAAATCATCTCCTTCATTTTAGGAGCACCAGCTTCCAGGATCAGTTGGAGTTATGTAGCCTCCTTGTATCACCTATTCAGGGAAATCATGGTCACATGCAGTGTTATGACACCAAATCCTTCCAGTCTAAAGAGCACAAACAGTATCTAGAGAGCTAGTTATTACCAATAGTCTAATTTATTCTAAAATTGACACATTCTGCTGTCATCTATTTCACTCTCTTCCCAGCACCCTTCTCCCCCAGATTATCCTTATATCATTTCCATGTTCCCAACAGATTCAGTGACCCCAAAGCAGGTATTTTATCCCTACTGCCTGGACAAGATACCACTTAAAACGCCTAAGACCATGGACAAGGCAGGTTCTCCCTGCTGATCCTCCCATGGGGATGTCAGTAAGAATTCTCTGCTGCACCTGGCCACTGATCTCTGGCTATAGGAACATTGATCCCTGGATATAGGAACCTGCTCATCTCTGATTCCTCTACATGCTTGTATTGGATTGAAATAAGACAGTTGGTTCCTAATGGGCAGCTGACAGTGGGATAAAAAAAAAGCTGTATTTCCTTCAAAAACTAGAGGAAAAAAACTATCCCCAAGCCTGTCAAAACTACACCATGAAATTAATCCCCAAATCTGAAAATATGTATTAAAATCAAAGAGAGCTTCTGAACTGTCTTTGATTTTGAAAATTCTTGGGAGAAATGGACAGTTAGGTAGTGATTCATCTGACCTGTTTTATGTGTCTACCTTAGGAAGAGGTGAATCATGCCCTAGAAAGGCTGCTTCAGTATTTAAAAAATGGGCTTTCCTTATTTTGTTTGATGATCTATTCTCAGTTTGTTATTACTGATAATATTTTACCATTTTTTTAATACTCAGTTAATCTTTGCTCAGGACAAGGATAGGCTGATAATATATCGTTCTCTGAGAACTGTGATTTCAAAAAATCAGCAGTTTCACTCCTGTGATTTTGCAGTTTGTCTTCTGAAAGGGATGTGTGGAATAGAAACAGTGAAGTCGTAAGAGCAGAGAAGACAGAAGCCCAAAGGGGAAAAAGGTGAGCAAGTCAGAATCTGAAACAACACAGTCAGGAAACGCAGATTAGGTGGTTTCTCTAAAAAGCTTGTTGGTTCAGTTAGAGGAAAAGGAAATTTGTATATGTATAGCTGTAGTTTTGCTAACTGTATATGCAAAAGGCAGATTAATTTATTGCACACACTATCCAATGTTGTTATATTAGATATCATACAATACCAGGATATACTGTTAGAGAATTTATATATGTGTGTGTGTACTGTGTGCAGATACTATGTGCAGAGCAGCTTTACAGAAAAGGGCCTGTGTGTGGAAAGTGGTGGAATAATTAACTCTTTTCTTACATCCAGTGATCCAGGTTTTTAAAGTTGCTGAGACAAATCCAATCCTTCAATATAGCTAAAAAACACAGATGGGACCTCACTTAAGGGATGGTCCACTAATGTAAAGATTAACTCAGTGAGACGTAGACTTGAGCTTTAATTCATGTTCCTGTGGTTGTCTCCCAGCCCTAGGCCAGGTTTAAAGGTTCTTCATCACAGATATTTTATTCTCTTTGTTGTATTTGCTTTCCCCTCCCAGTGAGCCTTTGTCAAGAGCAACTAATGAGCTGCACTGTGTCCTTTTTCATGTATAGGCTCTTAGGAGAACTGTATTTTAAAGTAGAAATGTGTTCATAAACTTTATGTATGAAAAGGGTGATAGACTGAGAGATAAAAGTAATTTCATTGGGCAGAAGTTACTTTACAGTAGATGAACACACTGTTATTCAAAGTAAACAGCATCCAAGCTATTCATGGAATGGCATTTGTCTTCAGTAAACATTTTACATAATACATGCAAGTTATTCATGGAATGGCATTCTTTTTTCATAGAAGTTTTATGTAATGCTGGCCACTTGGGACTCCCAGGAAGTAAAGATTTGATAATAACATGGTCTCTCATCTTATTTTCCATTATTTTAATCTGAGAGCTACAAAAGTAGTTGTAATGTGAGGGTTTTTTTTTTTTAATTCCAAACTCCCTGAACATTTCCAGTCAACTGCTGTACATGCAGGTGTACTAGTAAACCTTTGCTTTCCTTTGTGACCTCTCACAGATCACTCACTATTTGTCCTAATGCCCTCCTCCAAAAAGTCAGCAGCTTGTAAATTGGGAATTTGCAATGTGTCTGTGATGACTTCAGTTTTGGGAGGCATGGGATGCTATTTTAAAGCATAACATAACTGCGGGGGGGCTTTCTTTCTTGCAGGTACTGATGACAAATTCCCCTGCAAGCTCAGACATCAATCCATGGAAGAGTGAGTGTCAGGAGCCTGGTTATGGAGCCATGGGGCCTTTGCTGGAGGTGGGTGTAGGCCACCGCAGACTTCAGCCAGGAGGAGCAGGAGATACTTCGCCTACTGAGTCATGGCACTAAATGTGCTTTTTAAAATTATTAACAGTGAAATTCAGTGGAAGAATGAGTCAGGTCATTGGTATTTAGTCTGAACCAGAGTTGTGAAACTTCAGGTGACTGTGCAGGAGGGAGGTTACCATGATGATGTGCATCATTCATGGAAAACACGTGCTTACACCTTTCCTTGTGTTTCTTCTTTCTTATGTAAAAATCCTGTAGGTATAATCACCTGAAAGATTGAAATGCTTTTAAAAATTTCCTACAATAAATTGCTGCTTGTCATCCCTGGATGCAATTCTGAGATAAAAAAAGCATCAGTATTTGCACAGCTTTGTAGAATTTCCTAGGACAACCCCAAAATAAGTGGTGGCTTTATCCACATTTTCAGAGTGCTGCTGCAGTCATGATCATCATAAAAAAAGGAAAACACACAAATGGACCATGCAAAGTAAGATGGTTTGTGGTTTGACTTAATGACCTTAAAAGTGCTTTCCAACCTAAAAGATTCTGAGTAGTTTTGTTTGACCTCATTGCAGCCTTCCAGCATCTGAAGGGAGCCTGCAGAAAACATGGAGAGAGACTATTTACAAGGGCCTGGAGTGACATGACAAGGGGCAATGGCTTCACACTGACCGAGAGGAGTTTAGGTTGGATATGAGGAAGAAATTCTTCCCTGTGAGGGTGGTGAGGCCCTGGCACAGGTTGCCCAGAGAAGCTGTGGCTACCCCATCTCTGGAACTGTTCAAGGCCAGGTTGGATGGGGCTTGGAGCAGCCTGGGATAGTGGAAGGTGATAGGGAGGTTGGAACCAGATGATCTTTAAAGGTTCCTTCCAACCTAAACCATTCTATTGCGTGAATCCTTTCTGTACTTCTGCCTTTGGATGGTACTAAGTCTTGATGGAACAACATCTCCACAATTCCCTGCCCACAGCAGCAGTTGGTCAGGCACCAAGGAGCGTGTCATATACGTCAGTAAGTGATTTTAATTGACTAAATAGATTTTTTTGCTTCTGAATAAATCTATAAATTTTTAACTATACTTTCCATCTTTGTGTCAGAATCACTGTCTATTGGTAGTGGCCGGTATTTAGCATGTCTCTCAGGCATGGTTTTTGACCACTATAAACACATTTTGCACACTTCTGGATAGCTGTGTATTGCTCAGGAACTGATCCAGCTAAAAATAACCAAATTACTTTTCAGCCACTGAAATTTCAATCTGCATCCCCCTGCAGCTGCACACAGAGCTGCACTGACACCACAAGCAGAGCTCAGAAGGAGTGACCACAAGGACACACGGAAGAGGAGATGAGGCTTTTGGAAGAAAAGAAAGTGGAACCAGAGCTCCAAGGGATGAGAAAAGTAGTACAAACCTGGCAGCTCCAGTCCTCAGAGGTACTTAGCAAGACATGAGCACCGATTCCAGCTGTGTGACATCCACTTGGAAAAGATACCAAATTGAACCACCTCTGAGGATACTCCTTGTGTGCAAAAAAGGGCACATTTCTGTTTAATGCCTTTGTTCTGCTTTCTCTTAACTCCCTGCTGCTCCCCCCAGGTTCGTGTTTGATGGCATGGATTGCATGGTGGCATTACCAACTTGAGGAATCCTGAGATGTTCATTACCACCCACCCAAGATTGCAATTTTCCCTCACTTGTGCCAGCCTTGCTGTTTGTGGAGCTGTGCTGAGCACTGGATCAGGGAAGCAATCCAAATTAAAAATAACCCAGTGGCGTGGCTGGTGATGGCAAGAGCTTTAGCCATCCAGGATAATCTGCAGTCACAAATCAGCAAGAGCTGCTTGCCATTTCAGATGTCATGAAAGCCCAGCCTCAGAGATACCTATTTAATACAAGGAATATGAACCTTTCAGCCAGTGAAGGAGCCTGGGGAATGAGGAGGCAGGAATCCTTTGCCCATGTTCACAAGGGACACAAGAGCAAACCTCACTGTGTCCAGATGGCAGCACAAAACATTTTCACACAGGTTTTGCTTTAGCAAAATGATGCTTTTGGAACAAAAGTTAGTGGCAGTGTGTGCCATTCCACTGATGGATGTTCTTCATTCTGCGGATTAGGGAGAAAGTGACGTGGATTTTTAAGTGTACTGCAAATACGGGGGCTGTGCCATCTCCAGGAAAATGAATAAAAGAGCCTTCTTCACAGACAGCTTCATGGTACAGAGTGAAGTAACAATTTGTGGATGCATTCCAGAAGAGGATGTATTCCTCTTCTCTGCTCTAGAGAAACAATGCCACTGCTGTGATGCACCAGCACTAACATTCATGATCATACCAGCAGTGGATTTACTGTCACCTACTGACAGACTTGGAGGAAGCATTAGAATTAGTCATTCTCTCTTGTATTCCAAGCCATGTCTGGTTTTCTTTTGGCATCTCTTCAGTTCATGGTTCATGCCTCCTGGGTTGAGTATTTTTAAGTACCAGTCATTTCCTTTTTTCCCCCTCCTGCTTCTGACTTGGCACTTCACCTCTGCTCTCCCCAGGAACATTCCTGCTGGGAGGTGACTGACTTGAGCACTGATGGCAAAGGTGGTGAATTCAGAGACTCAGAGCCTGAGGAGTTTCAGGATCTTCTCAGGTTACATTTCTAGAGAAAGGAACTCACTTTCTCTCCACATGCATTCGTGGCTCTGGTCAAAACAAGGTGGAAGATGCAGGTGAAACCCACAATCACATTGGCAGCTGCATCCCAAATTAGCCAAAGGAAAGTGCCTGAAGCTTAGGGCAGGATGTGGCTGCCCTGAGGCAAACCCTGAGTGCTTTCACAGCAGCCCCTCTTCTCAGGACAGCCCTGACCAGTAACATCAAGGCTGACCATGCCAGGGAACTTGGATTCAATGGTCCAGACCAAATAACATCATGTTTTAACATCTTCTTTCACCTCTCTAAAAGTATGAGGAGCTGTGTTCATTAATATTAATTCTTCCTTCTCTAGACACAGGAGAAATGCTCTGTTTCAGCCCCTTGATTCCTGCATTCTACTGCTGCTTCCCTTTTCCCAATAATTGTTAAAATACTTTTTTTTCAGTAAAGCATCTTGTGGTTCCTGTTCCACCCTGTGTTCACATAAAGGCTTGATCATATGTCCAAAGAATTGAGAAGATGCCTGAAATCCCTCTAATGTGTACTACATGTAAACTCTGTTTTTCCTGTTTTGTTTGGTATTTCTGCCTGAAGGCATCAGGAGAAATCCAAAGGTCATCTGTTAAAGAAATCAGGCAAGCAAAGAAAGCAATAGACCGGCAAAGAGGCACCTTCTTAAGCACAACAGCCAGGTGCAAAGCTGTGGGAAGAAACTTCCCAGTCCTTGTCTTGGAAAAGATCTGCTAAGGCTGGGAAAAGGGACATGGAAGGATACACACAGGCCTGTCAAAAGCTCTGCCATCTGTAAAAGCAGGGGCACATTCTGTGTGCTTGGAGGTGCTCTGGGGTGAGCAGGGTGAGGCTGCCCTTTTGTGAGGGGAGACACTGACAGAGCAGGGACAGACAGAGAGGCCTCCTCTGTGGTTCTGTGTTTGAAGATGGGAAAGCACAAACATCTCAGCCACAGGCAGGCAGAGTTCAGCAGCATTGTGGGGAAGGTCAGCTGGAGGGAGAGACAGAGCAGAAAATGTCCCAAGACAACACATGAGCAGTAGGGCAATTGTAAGAGCTCTGGAAAGCAAAAAGAAGCAAGTCCAGGTATGAGGGATCAGTGGGGGATCTGAAAAGTTGTGACCCTTCTTCCATGCAGCTATTATTACCTGCAAATTACATTTTCCCATCAGCTTGAGGAAGTTCAACCCTCCCCCAGTCTTCCTTCCTAGTTGTTCATCCAGTTTCAGCCCCTTCTGCTCTCCCTTCCCCTCACGTGGTGGCCTGGTTCAGCCATTCACCACTGCAATGGCAAAATGCTTTGGGACACCTTGACTTTGGGTCTGTTGCCTCTTCTGGCCTCCCTTTGCTCAGTCTTTTGAAACTTCCTTTAGTTCCTTTTTTTTTCCAGAGAAGGGGCTCCTGCTGATGTGTCTCTGGCTATTCAGACCAGTGTTGCTGAAGTGAAGAAGAAACAGAGCCTGAAGTAAAAGTCTCCTGTGCATGCAGGGACACTTTTTGTGATACATCTCAAAAAATGTTTTAGAGAATAGGCATAAAATACTTCAAAAATTTACTGAACACACAAAAACACACCTCTTGTCCAAGACCAAAAGAAATCTGTTTTTCCAGTCACAATGAAGCAGAATGTAAAAAGCTGTATTTCAGTCATCACTATTACATGTATTTTTTAACTAGCAGCGGACTAGAAAACTGGATCCCATGCATCCCAAGTAGCACTGAGAAAACAACCTCCTCAGAACTAGGTGCTTCTACCAGCAGGATGGTGTGTCACTGCAGAGAAAAAAAGACAAACCACTTTCCCTTATAAAGGAAAGGTGAGCACTGAGTGCCCTCCTCTGGCTTTTCAGATTCTTTCAGAAATGTGAGAAAATTAAGCCAAATTCCAAGAATGTCCCTCAACTCCAGATTCTTGGGCTGAGAAACTGATGGAAACTCCCTCTGGGGAGAAAGAAAAAGCAAGCAAGCAAGAAAAAGGAAAGGGAGGGAATGGAATGATAAAAAGAAGGGGAGAGAGAGAGAGAGAGAGGGAGAGAGTTGGGGTAACAACACCAGGGTGACAGATTTTATTTCAGAGACAGCATTCATCCATTTGTCTCTCTCAGGTATTTCTCAAGTGCCACAGTCCCACTGCAGGATCTGAGCACTGTTAGCACAACAGAAATTTGCAGTATTCTACATCCCACAGCTGGCAGGAGCATTTGGGCACCAGCTGGTGACCACAGGTCTGGCATGGAGTGTGCTAGGGATGCTCTGCTGGAATTAAAGTAGCTAATTGGCTTTTTCCAGTAGTCTCCCACTGGTCCTGAGGGAGGAACTGGCTGGTAGAGAAGCCACTGTGGTGGCTGCTGTCCAAGTGAGCCTTCTGGTTCTTCCCTTGTTGCACATCTCCAGTATGTTCTGAATTTGTCTTGTGAATTTATGCTGCCGACAAAGTGATTAAATCCCAGGAAGAAGAGGAACATACCCTGTAACTTCTGCAGCAGCAAGGGTTTCAGATTCTCTTCTCAAGCTACATGACCACAGAAAGTAAAGTGCAAACAGGCCAGGGGAAATTAATTATTTCAGCCAAGTGACACTGAAGAGGCAAAACTAACAGTGGCTGTGCAAAGGAACTCCAGTTATGTGCTTAGACTGGTGAGCAATCCCATCATCCTAGCTGCTAGGGAACAGCTGTGAACCCTAAGGGCACCTCCATCTGGCATAACTCTAAATAAATTAATAAAGATCTTAGAAATAAATCCATGTCAATCCTTTTAATTTATAGAGCACTGCTAAGTATATATCGTGCTTCACAAAGCATGGGGAAAGGAAAATAAATGCCCTGAGGGTTGATGTGAAGGGGCAGACACCTATCATAAGAAAAGGAGAGAAAACACCTGCACCTTGGCCATGTGGCAAATGGCATCGGATTCTGGTACCAGGGAAAGAGGATGGCTGGGTTTTGGTATGCAGAACTACACCCTGGAACTCTCTGCACAATTCCAGTCCATGCTGGGGGTGTGTTGGGAGGAGGTGGCTGAAAAGCAAAGTGTGGGCTAAGGGCATCACCACGTCCAGCTGTCTGGAATCCAGGCGACCTGGTGTGGTCCTGCCCTTGTCCCCCCACCTTGTACCTCAGGGCTGGACCAGGAGCTGCACACCTTGGTTCACACCCAGACCACACCCAGGGATGCTACCAGCACCTGTGCCCCTCTGGTGTGACATAAGGAGAAGCTGTGACTGAAGCCCTTCCCGCAGTGGCAGCATGTGAAAGGTTTCTCCCCCCGTGGGTGAGGGCAGAGTTGTCACTCAAGCAGGTCCCACCCTTGGCTCACTGCTGCCCCGAAGCATCCCTGTTCCTCTGAAGCCTTTCTGGCACCAAGTCTCCAGGAGAAGGAACACGTTCCCATCACAGCTTGGAGGAGAAGCTGTCCTCATGAGAAGTCCCCACAGAGTTCTGCCACCCCCAGCCCATCCCATTGGAGACCAGGCTTTCCTTAAACACCTCCAGCTGACTTCACCTCCTCCCTAGGCAGCCCATTCCAGTGCTTCATCACCCTTTCAGTGAAGAAGTCCACACCTCCCCTGGTGCAGTTTGAGGCCATTTCCTCCAGTTTTGTCCTTTGTTCCCTGGGAGCAAAGCCCAACCTCCACCCTGCTGCCCCCTCCTGTCAGGGAGTTGAGCAGACAGAAGGCCCCCTGAGCCTCCTTTTCTCCAGGCTGAGCCCCCAGCTTCCGCAGCCACGCCTCATCAGATCTGTGCTCCAGACCCTTCCACATCTCGGTTCCCTTCCCTGGACATGCTCCAGCCCCTCAATGTCTATCTCAGTGAAGGGCTCAGAACTGGACACAGGATCTGAGGTGTGGTTTCACCAGTGCCCAGTATAGGGCTATCCTGCAGCCCCTCCTCTGCTACGCAGCCTTCACAAGCTCTTTTGCACTGCCACATTTTTCTGTTGTCTCTCTTGTTCTCTTCATCTGACACTCCCTGGCATCTCTTTATATCACAATTGTCTCTGATTGGGCCCTCACAATTATTCATTCCACCTCCAGAAAGAAGAGAAGGCTCTGGGGAGACCTCACTATGGTCTTTCAGTATAAATAGTTTCCATCTTTCACGTAGGCTCCCTTCAGGTATAGCACAGGGTAAATCTTACCTGTCTTTTCGGAATTTGCCAATGTTTTAAGAACCTTCTGGCTTTTCAGGTGGGGCATTTTGGACTCATCCCATGGCTTCAGTGGGTTTTATTCTGCCAGCCAGCCCTGGCAAGACAATGGATGTCTGCCTGCATTTGAGTGCAATGCAGTTTCCTTGAGTACCCAGGTGGTGGCAGATTTGGAGTATATTAAATCAGTCCTTTCAACCTGTTTTGCAATGGAACCAAACTTTTTCTACACGGGTTAAAGATGAAATTGTTATTCTCTCATTCCTCTGACACCATTTGAATGGTTTCCATTTAAAATGGGAAATCTCTGCTTTCAGGTATAATTAGTCTCTAAACCCAAGTTATCCTCTATGTTATTCATTTTCTTATTCAATTTCTGCTAAATCGAACTTTATTGACTAGACTTGTTGGGGAAGGGCTACTTATTATTTTGTTTATGTTTAAAGTAACTAATTAAGTACTGTTGAATTAAAGCATGTGTGGATTTAATTCCTGTGTCTGCTGTATGATGCAAACTATCCACTGTATTTATTAAGGTTTCCATAGAATTTACAGGGCTACCAGCACAGTAAATAACATGGGGCTTTCAGAGGTAGGGTGGGCACAGAGGATGCCTGTGATAGTTTGATTTCTTGCTTTCATACATGCCAAGGAATTTATTTGGTTTAGTTCTTTCTTCAAACCCAGCAACTAAGCTGTGACTGCTGTACAAATTTTCCTGGGTGACAAACATAGGGTAAATATTTTGAGTCTCTTTAGGTTTGTGCAGCATTCCCTGGTTTTTGCTCCTGTGGGCATCCCAGCAGCACCACCACTGGAGCTTATGTTGTGCTGATACTCACCATGGCTTCTGAAGTCTTTCCCTGAGTCTGTGCTTCCCGTGACAGATTCTCCATTCCTGTAAGACTAGTCTACCATCACAGAAAATGAAATCCTCTGCCTCTGAAAAAATCACTTCATTATCCTTCTTTGAAAAACATGAAAATCCTCAAAACCAGGGATCCTGCCAAAGTGCAAAATGCATCTAGAATATACTACCAAACCAAAATGCATGGAGTAAAAATAAACGTGGTAAATCAAGCTTTAATCCCAGTCTTAGATCCCTTTGATGCTTTTCCAATTGTTTGTTCATCCCAATTTTTCAAGTGTTTTCAGGAAGCATTCATTCCAACAGCCATATTGTGTGTAACCATGCTTTGTGCAATTCCTTCATTTCCATGGGAATATGGTGGGCTCTCTTTTGTCCTGGAGATTCTGGAAAGCTGAAATTTGGGCTATATTCAAAGACAAAAGGCATCATGCAATAAATCATGCCAGAACTTATTCTCTATGAAAGTGCTTCCCATTTGAGGGAATTGCATTAATGCTGCTCTAGACTGAAAGTTGTTTGTGATGGGAAATACCATTTCACTTTGTATTTGAACAATATCTAAGTGCAGCTGCCTCTGCCCAGTTCAAGGTCCCTAAGAAGCTGCTGTTGTATAAATAAAACACAGTTGTAGATCCCCACCTGCTGGGTTTTCTGCATATTGCTGCTAAAATTAGACTGAACTACTGAATTTGGGAGGAAAAAGTCTGGCCGTAACTCCTGCTTGTTAAGGAAAGAACTGTATGTAATATTCAAGCTGGTGAATTTGTTATCCACTGGTGACCATGCCACTGAGATCTTGGGCACATTCCCAATAGCTCTGCTGAGATGGAAAAGCAACCACTTTGGCCTGGGTTGGAAGGGACCTCAAAGATCATCTAGATCCTGCCAAAGGATCCTCATCAGGGAAGACAAGCTGCAACACAGCTGTGTCTCTGTTCTCTGTTTAAGCTCTGTGTAAGTGAAGGGCAAATGTGCAGCTCCTTCCCTTGCTGCTGTTTCAAGTTCTATCACTTGGCTCAATTTTGCAGAGAGATTAACAAGATGATGACTTAGAACCAAGGCTGTCTAAAGAAGCAGCAACATATCCACTCCCTAAGTTGGAATCCCTGCACAAGCAACTTGACAAAGTGCTTGCTCCACAATCGCCTCTTATTAAAACTCAATGAAGATTTGAAAGATAAACATCTCAAATTACCACAAAAGGTACCCCATATACAGCTACTGAATGGTCTGAACTGAAAAGGGAATATAGCTGGGAATGTGCTGAATTTATCTGGAACTGAGTGTCATATTACCATCCACAGTGCCTTATCCACAAGCTATGACAAAAGAACCAAGTGATTAAGCTGGAGAATTATTTCAGTATATGCAACCACGAGTCTGGTTTAATGGATTAGAACCTGGATCATGGGTTACTACCCTGCTAAAGCCTTTAGGACTTACAGGCCAGAGAAAACGGTTAGTGTGAGTTGGAATTGCAACTGTCACTGGAGTTATATTTTTAAATATTGGCATTAGCCTAGTAAAGTGCATGATAACATGCTGATTTATCCTTGGCATTTTCTACTTTTCTATTTTATCTCTTCCTTTTCTCCTTCATGAGGAAAAAACGTAGGTGAATAATTGCTTTGGATCCCAACATTTAACCTCATTTGTGTTTTAATCTCACTTTTGCGTGTGTTGAGAACCTAACTTCTTTCAACAGCTGTGGATTCAGGAAAAACTTGCCTTTTCTCCCAGCAGAGTACCAGAAAATCCCATCTCCCAGAGTGGAGATGTCTTCCCCATCACCATGAATGAATGATCATTTTCAGCCCTAAAAATTTTACACTGATGAACCTTTGTAACTTTTAGAATATAATTAATGTCTTATATGCAACCACATCACAAAAACCACAATGTAACTTAGCTGAAATAATTATCCTTGTCTTATATGATTAAGAAATCAGGATCCAATCCAGATTAACAAGGCTAAAAACCTTTAAGGACTGCTGAGCCACCAGTCACATCAATCTTTAAATTTATGGACACACCTCAGTATCATCCAGGATTAATATTTCACATTGGCTTTTTCCAGGGTTATCTTGCCATAATAAATTGTGTGATTAAGGTGTAATATGGGGCTATGTTAGTTATTTTTTAAATTATTCTGCTGACCTCCACACACCTATCAGCTGCAGAAAGTTCCACTCACAACAGAAACACCTCAATTACCTGCCTGAGTGCATAATTTCTTCAGATGCACTTTAATCAGCAAACTTTTTCAAAATTCTCTCCTGCTGTCAGCTTAGTAACAACTTCATGAGTTTTATTTTTCTCTCATGAGAGGAAAATGCTTCTGAAGACTGACAGGTTAAAAGCAAAATTGGGCAAATTAGTGCCAGTTTTACAGATCTGGAATTCCAGCTGCTTCTCAAAAAATTGTCCTCAATTTCCTGTATTTTCAGATCATTATTTCTTATACTTGTACCATTCCATTGTTATTATTATTATTATTCAAAGAGAAGAAAATGGAGCTAGGACATCTCCAGATTTGTGATCAGTAGAGAAAGGGAAAACCCAGACAAAAGCTGCCAGGAACAACAGTTCTGGCTGGTCTTGGACTCCCAGGGGCCACCTCTATGTAATATTTTAAGAAGGACAAAAACTCACCAAAGATTAATTTCTAACAGGAGTGAAATGTTTTAATAATGAACACTATAAACCCAACTGAAATACAAACTTCAACCATTGATTTCACAAGGAAATTCTGCTTTATGCACAATGACATTAAACATCAAAAAAGTTATGAACAGTACCCCTGAGTTTCCAGGATTCTGAAATGCTCAACTGATGGAAATTACAGCTCAAAGATATCACCACAAGATCACATTGAAGGAATGTCCTTTAAGGCCTCTTCATTTGGTTTAAATTAATATCCTGATGAATTAAGACTAATCCAAAATCCCACACAGTAGAAACAAGTGTGTGATTTTCAGAGTTTGTAGTCTCACAGCAGAAGTGACATACCTGGCCCCACAGTTTTAGCTTTAGGACAGAATGTGACATTATCAACAAGAAGACTAGATAAGAGAACCAGTGTTTCCCATCCCTAAAATCTAAACCTTATTTTGTTAATGACTAGGAGTGCATCCTTTTAACAAGGTAACATAAAAAACACAACTACAAACCACAAAACCAACCATGCACAAACACAGCATCAGTTCAAGAGATAAGACCTTCTGGCAAAGGTACAAGCCCAAAGGTTTTTTTATCCCAGTTCAAGGATAAAGGAGCTTTTTTTTTTACACTTTTGAAGCTTAAAGGTTCTGAGACTGCCCCGAGTCTGTCACTGATGGAATAAGGTAGACCAGACCAACATGTCTTAAAACTCTGCACTTTCCAACCCTGACAGACCTAATGTTAGAATCCTATAAGGGGAAAAAAATTTTTTTTCCTCTGCTGTTTTCACAAGATGATGCACCTGAGCCTCTCAGTGTTAATTATTTATCCCATTCCTACCCCTAATTAATACATAACAGCCAAAACCACATAATGATCCAAACAGGATATGACAAAGTAAACCCAGGCTCAACTGAGTTCACCTTTGAACAAGGGCCCTATAAACCAATTTGGCTTTTCCTCATGAAGTCCTGGTAAGCAAGGTAGACCTGAAAGGTGGTATTTTATTGAGGGCTTTTTGGTTTGTGTTTTCAATTAGGGTTTTTTGGGGTAGTGGTGGAGGGGTTGTTTTACACAAAAAGCAGAAAGTACTTTTTTCTATTTTGAGCAGGAGTACTGACCTGAGAATCAGCTAAGTCAAGGACACCTAATTTAAAGAATTCCTAAAGGAAGGAAGTTTTTGCAAACAGATGCTGGGAACAGGGGTGCTGTTAAACTGAACATCTTCACGTAAGCATCTTGCTTCCCTCTATATAAATCAGACTTAACAGGAGATACTTAAATCATCCCTGAGGACTTTATCATTAGTTTCAACTCATCAGGAGAGGTGCAATTGCCCAAGTACATGCTGAAAGACATACCAGGTAAAAAATACACTCAAGTTTGATGAATTATCTTGCATATGAATGTTGCACTTCAGTGCATGCCAGTGATAAAGATCTCTTGAGCTGCCTCAACAAAGGTCATCCCTGGCCAAAATCCCTGCAGGCTCCAGGACAGGGATTTGATCAGCTGCTGCTTGTTGATGCATCTGAGTGTACAGTCAGCACCTTCACAGGTACAACTGCAACAGCAGAGCCCAGAGGTCACCTGCCCCAAGTGACAGAACGGTCAAGAAGAGTCACAGATGTTTACACTGGACACGTTCACAGCACAATGCTGAGCAAGCTGCAGAAGCCACAGCATCTTGAGAAATTGGGAGCTGAAGTGCAGGCAGAGCTCCAGAGGCAGGTGAAAATAAGGCACTGGCACCATCACAGGAGAGCAGACTGCTGGGATTCAGAAGGGGGCAAGAAATAGATGCTGCAGCGGCCGCCTGCTGTCCTAGCAGGAGTCCCAAGCTATAAACATTAGAATTTAGGAGAGCACTGCCTGGGAGCAGTATATTCAGTTGCTTCTGCATTTCCTGAAGCACCTGCAGCTGACTTCGCTGATTCAGGAGAAGCATATCCATATTTTCCCTCATTTTCTTTACTGTACAAAGAGAAGGGAACGTTAATGCCCGCTATGTAAAAACACAGGCAGTTCAGAAGTGTTTTTCTACTTACACTCTTCAGAAACAAGATTCCAGTGATCCACTTCACTTTCCTCCGAACCACACCTTTGCTCTTCTTTCTGATGCAGAGATGTAAATTCAGATTGATTTGCATCTAAAAGGAAGACACTGGAAGTCAAAAGTTGCAAGGTCTGCATTCCAAACATGGCAGCTCAGCAACAACCCTTCCTCTCATCCACATCTTAAAATTCAAACGTCATTCAAGTCACAGGTGGTCCAAAACCAAAGATTAGGTAATTAGGTACATACAGGGGTTTTTTTGGTGGTGGTTTGTTTGTTTGGGGTTTTTTTTGTTTGTTTGTTTTTGGTTTGGTTTTGTTGTTGTTTTTGTTTTGTTTTGGTTGGTTGTTTTTTTTTTGAGGTGGAGGCACAGGGAAAGGAAGAAGCAAAGCTGAAGCAAGGCATCTGCTCAGGAAAGGGGAAATTGAGATTTAGTGTGTAAATACAAACATATTTTTAACTTTCTTTAGAAGCACATACAGTGTTAGACTAATTTGATACTATTCAGTGTCCAACTGAAAGGGCAAAAATGAGACTTTTCTTCAGGAATTATAAACTCATGTGAACTAAAAACAAGGTTTAGGAGTGTAAGGTTCCATGTTTAGGGTTCTTAGGCCACCTCTCTGTATCTATGGACTGAGAGGTCTCAAACCCTATGTTAAGAATTCAGTTTTGCCATTCTATCACAAACCTGACTATAACTTCGTCATTATTCCCACTGTTAAGGTGAAAGGCTTGTTTTTTTTTTTTTTCCCCCAGAAGAAACAAACAAAACCAAGTAAAACAACTCCAAACAAACCAACCACAAAAACCAAAGAAAAACCTCACAGGCAAAACACCTGCTTCTTATGCCAACACCCACAACAACTCTGTGGGTGACAACTCTGTGGGTGTCTAGGCAAGACTCAAGATGAAAATCTAAAATATTTTTGACCAAGAATAAAGGGATTTTCCTAATAAAGGTACAACACCAGGGAAAAAGATCCCACAATGCCAGTTTTTATCCCTGAGTTTCAGGTCATTACTACAACAAAAAATATTGCAAAATCCAGAAAACTCCCTACTTGAAACAATCCCTTTGTCTGTCAGCCTGTGCTAAGAATATTCCAGAGGCTTGCCACTGTAGACAACAAGCAAGGATTCAATATCCACATATAACAAAATATGGCTGCTAGAGATGACCAAGGCACTGTTTACAGCCTTTTGCAAGTCAAAATTCCTTACATCTCCCTAAGCTTAGCATTTTGGTGGCTGAGCACTTCTGAAGATCTAAGGCTAAACCTCAGGCAACATGATGAAGCGGGAGTTAGTGAGATCTTTTGTTATTAGTGGGATCTGAGAGCTTTGGGGAGTCTAAGGTGCCAGGCAATCTTCGTGGTAACATCTAAATTTCAACTTCAGCTTTTTCAAGTAACTTCCTCAAGTGGCAGAGATAAATATTAGAGGGGGGTGGTGCAGGGAAGGTAAGAAAATCAAATCCACCAACCCCCAACACTCATATCCAGAGCAAAGAGGAAAAATTCTTTAGGAACAAACAGAGACCAGAATATTTCATGTAACCCCTGAAATTTTGTGTAACTTGAAATAAACACAATTCAGTTACCTGCTGTGTGCTCACTGGGTCTCTCTCTCAGGTGTTGGTGTCTGATGAAGTTTGAGCTCACACTGAAGCTAGTTCCATGCTCTGAACGCCTACAGGGCCTCTCATCTGTATGGACTCTCTGATGCTGCAGCAGAGCTGTGTTCCCACTGAAGTTCTTTCTGCACAGGGTGCAGGAAAAGATTTTCTTTTTCAGATGGGTTTTGTGGTGAGCAAGGAGGCTCGAGGCACGGCTGAAGGTTTTCTCACATTCCTTGCATTTGTAAGGCCTCTCCCCCGTATGGACTCTCTGGTGAACCACCAGGTTGGCCTTCCTGCTGAAGCTCTTCCCACATTCAGCACACACAAACACCTTTTCTCTTGTGTGGATTTGCAGGTGGGTCAGGAGCCTGCAGTGCCCCTTGAAGCCCTTCCCACATTCTGGACACTTGAAGGGTTTCTCTCCACAGTGCAGTGTCTGGCCACCAGCACCAAGGACGAACTTCCTGGAGTCTCTTGGTTCATGAGGGGAAACATCACAGGCTGCCCCCCTCTCTGGGCTCTGGGCTTCATGCACCTGAGGCAGCTCTTCTTGCTTAAGGTCTTCAGGGAAGCCTTTCTCCTCCTCATTGTCCCCCAAAACGCAGTCCCCTGATGGAGTAAGAGACCCACCTTAACACTCCTCTTTCCCTGAGGGAGATAGGCTGCTCCTTGTAAAATAACTCAATTTCTCAGGCCTACCTTCAGCTTACACCAGATTCCCTTTTCCCAAAGAGGAATGGAAATTCTAAAAACTCTGACAAGAATGGGGAGAGAAGTGGCAAAGGCAAGAAGAGAAAGGCAAGAAATGTTCCTCTTCTCTTCCTTCCCCCCATTTCCTTGTACTTCCCTTCAGAAAATGGCAAAACAGACTACCAAGATGAAGGAAGGAAAGGAACATGCTGAAGCATCTCACCCATCCCAAATATCTACTTTTAGCTGCTTGTTCCTGCAGACTTAGCTCAAAAGCTTTCCAGCCTGCTGAATTATCATTAACACACTATTTCAAAGCTGGGCATTTGGGTGGGGATCTTTCAGCACAAAAGAGCCTATCCAATCTTCACTAGGCAAGGCCAGCAGGGAGATTTAGGTTTTCACTTGTGCTAGTTCATTTTTTTTTCAGAAAACAGTTAAATTATGTCTTTTGTAGGTTGGCACATCAGGTTTTTTTCTCTATCACAACACCAGTTTTAAGTACTATAAGGATACTGTATATTTATGCATCAGAAGGCTGGGCTCTTTGTTGATTTAAAAAAAAAAATCAGCTCATTCCCAATTAATTATTATAATCTCTTTTCATAGCTAGATCTAATGCAACATTTACTTTCTTTGCAATGCCAAGCCAGATAAATTGCATTCTGAAGAAATGCACCAGGAACACTCAAACATGTCCCTTTAATTCCTAAAGAATGCAACCTGTTTATTTCACAAGTGTATATGCACCATCATACACCCCACAGTAAGCTCTAGGTATCTTATCCAGATGGGTAGATCTTACATTTACAGCTGTTCAGCACTTAACAGAATTATAAGGATCACCTGATGAACACTTAGCCAAGGTAGATTTTTGCAAGCACCTTCAGGTGTTTACTATTAATTCAAGCAGAGGCTTTAATAATTAGCATCTCTGATATAGCATTAAAATAGTACTCACATATTTAACACAGAAAAAGTTTGTTTAATTCACTAACAACACCAAACGAGGCTTTCTACATTCAAGGCAGAACTCTGCAGCGCAATTTCAGTCTTACCTCTATGATCCAAAAGAATAAAATTCTTAAGTAATGTGTCCTTGAAGAGGCAAAATGCTCGGTTTACATAGACATGGCTACCAACATCTAAATAACAGCAATAAAATAAACAAACTTGCTGAGAGAGGGAGTCCTCTCTCTTATATCAAGGAACTATGCCCAAGAAGAGCTTTCTCCCAGAGGGATGAAGAAGGCTCTCTCTGGGAGCACTCATTCCTGACGCTACAACCACGAGGCTGATTGTTCCCCGAGAGCCTTGCAGGTCCCTGACAGTGAGAGGGAACCACAGAATCCTCCATTCCCAAACACCCAGAGCCAGGCACTCACACACTTTGGATGCAGCTCCACAACTCCCTTAGACCCTCCTCACCTGTGAGAAACCCTGGAAAAGGGGAGTGTGCTGGCTGCTCATCACTCCTAATGAGCTGTATTGTATAATTTTAGAAGAGGTGCTGGAAAACCGCAGCAGAAAGAAACCCAGAACACCACTGCAGCCTTGCCTCGGCCTGGCATGGCATCCCGGGGATGGAATGCTGGCACCATGCTTCCCTGCAGGATTTAACTAGCAAGAGTCTACACCTCACCTGGATATTCTGCAGCATCACTCCTCCCAGGGCTCCGGAAAATGGAAAATATGGACTCCATTGCTGGCTCCATCTAGAAGAGGAGAGGACAAGGATCGTGGAACCTTTCCCAGCAGATGTGAGCACAAGGGGAGGGTACAGCACACTTTGTCAGGGCCCGGCCTAAGAGCCGCAAGCGTGCCCAAGTCCCCGAGCCCGCCGGGACAGAGAGCAGCCCTGCACAAAGACCTGAAGCTGGGGGAGCCGGGAGCTTCATCCAGAAACCAGCCTGATAAGGAGCGCCTTTCCCGAAGCTCTGTCCCCCTGGGAAGCACCGACCGGCCCTCGGGCTATGGGGCCCGCTCACCCACCTCACCTCGTGTTTCCTGCCGCGCTTTAATGCCCGGCCCGCGGGCGCCCGTCCCCTCCCGCGGGGCCGCTCTGCCTCCTGCCGAGCCCCAGGCCTGCTCCGCGGGGCCCTCGCCTCGCCCCGGCCCCGCTGCTCCCCGGCTCTTCCCGGCACAGCCCAGCGCTCCCGCCCGGGGCCCGGACCCGGCCGGGGGCTCAGTGCCGCTCCCCTCAGCCCCGGGAGCGGCGGGCGCTGCTCGGGCTCGCCCTTCAGCATGGCCAGCCCCTGGAAATGCGGCGGGAGCTCTTCCTCCGCTACCCCGCGCGGCTCCACGCCCGCGCTCCGGCCACGTTGGCTCGCTGGGCTCCCCGCGGGGCGCCACAGGGCGGGCGGGCAGGGCGGGCACCTCGGCAAGGGCATGGGCATCGACCTACCCCTCCGCTCAAGTGGGACCCTCCCAGAGCACACGGGACTGCGTCCGGATGGTTCTGGAACATCCCCGTGAGGCAGACTCCACACCCTCTGTGTGCGATCTGATTGCGCAGTGTTAGGAACAAGGTGCAGCGATTGGCCCATGGAAATGAGGAGGGGTTGTTTAATATGGTGCTGCCTTAGGCCGCGGTGCGGGGTGTGTGTTGCTCTTTAGGTGGGGCAGTTATCATCTGTTAATGGGTCATCGACTCTCTGCATGACTGATAAAATCACATCATCCCATTGTGAGATCCTCCAGCCAGTGGGAGGAGCCAAGCACTCCTCCCTGGATAGAATCTGAGACTTGAAAAACCTCAGGCAGCATTTTCCCATTGGATGCCCGGAGGAGCAGCTTTCTTTTGCACTGGATTCCCAGAGGAAGACCAGGCTCATCTACACCACTACTGGGCCTTCAGAAGAAAACTACACCCTTCTACAGGATCCCTGTTCCAACAGAACCACACCTGTCATTCCAGGAGGACTGCAGCCACCATTTAATCAGACTGCTACCGACACCCTGGTGTCAGGTTGTATTCTGGCTCTGTCAGTGTTGTTTTGTATTACTGCATTTTTATTTTATTTTCCTAATAAAGAACTGTAATTCCTACTCCCATATCTGTGCCTGAAATCCCCTTAATTTCAAAATTATAATAATTTGGAGGGAGGGGGTTTACATTTTCCATTTCAAGAGAGGCTCCTGCCTTCCTTAGCTGACACCTGTCTTTTCAAACCAAGAGAGGTGGGAAGAAGTTTGTTGACGTTTACAGTTCTTTTGACATGTACTTTCGTTGTTCTAGTTTGCTTTTGAACCCTTTTTCTGTTCTCCCTTCAATCCTCCCCTTTGTGTGGTTGCAACCTGTGCCAGGATCTCACCACCCTTACAGGGAAGAATTTCTTACCAATATGCAGTCTAAACCTGCTCTCTCTCAATGTGAAGCCATTCCCCCTTGTCCTGTCACTCCAGGTCCTTGTCCAGAGTCTCTCTCCATCTTTCCTGCAGTTTCCCTTTAGGTCCTGGAAGGTCACAATGAGGTCACCCCATAGGTTCACTCCTGCAGGCTGAACAATCCCAATTCTCTCAGTGTTTTCTCATAGGAGAGGTGCTCTAAATTTGTTTAGGGAACATTAATATCTGGGTATTAACAGATCATAGGGAGTCTTAGAGATAAGGAACTCCTAAGACATGACCTCTAGGTTTCCAGCTGTGTCCTTTTGGCTCACTGCAGTTGTTAATGAGGGATTGTGGAGGGACTCACAGTCTGTATTTCCCAGTTCCAGAAGCCCTCCTTTGCTGTGCCAGCCCTTTTCTGCCCTGTGGGATCATGGCTGCCTCTTTCAGACCTTCTCTCTGCTCATGCACACACCAGGGCCACAGAGCAGCTCTTTGACAGTGAGATCCTGCAGCTAAGGGCACAGGTTTAAGTCCCATGTGCTTTCAGTAGTAGCCACTCCTTGGTGCTGCTCTAAACTAACATGATTATTTTGTTTAACTTCTGGTTTTCAGGCCATTTCCCCTTATTTGTCAGGATTAATTTTGATTTGGGAAGAGCTGGATTCCATGATCCTTGCAGGTCCCTCCCAACTCAGGATATTCTGTGATTTGTGACCTTGTTTTATGGCAGTTTCAGGTGCTGCTCATTGAGCAGGTTGAGCTTTCCCCTTTCTGCAGTTGTGTGCTTTGGAGGGGAGGGGTATCCCAATCACAGTAACAGCCAGTATTTTGCAATAAACAGGATTATTCTCCCTTGCCTTCAGAGTCCATGATATAGATGTGAATGAGCTTGTTGCATTAGATGCTGTTGGTTGTCAATAGGCCTTTATGCAGCATCCTAACAAATCACATTCCAGCAAGGTCTGTTCTTCCCTGCAGGGAAAAATGGAAGCCTGGATTAACTGACTTCAACATATTGGAAGCTGGTGAAAGAATACTATTCCCACTATCTAAATGAATCTAGCCTATAGACACCAAAGTGACTGTCATAGAAAAATGAATTAAGAAATTAATTATTTTCTTGGCCCAGCAGAGTTTGAACTGTGTGGCATGATAGATTGTAAGATCACCAGGTGACAGAGGTGCAAAAAAGATTGTGAAGAGTTTTCTCACTCATGCCTCAAGTTCACTAAAGAAAGCAGTGGGTCTTCATGCAAAAATAGTGTGTTAGTAATAAAAGAGTCTGTTGTAATACATGAGTAGGTTAGAACACATATATATGGCATTTTATAATTTTATAATTTAAAATTCTTGCATTTGGGAAACTAATAATAATAATTTATATAAAATTCTTTCAAGACTGTATCTCAGATTAGACAAGTCCATGTTAGATGTCCGTGCAAGTATTTTTAATTTGAAAGACATCATTTTCACTAACTTAAGTAGGAGCCTTGGGTTTCAATTTAACAGGAATATACTGAGTTCTAACTAGCCCTGTCCCCTGCATTGTTCACAGCCTTCCCACCTTGATGCCAAGGTCCTACTCTCTATGCCTGCATTCAGATCCTTAATGAATCTGTTGAATCCTCTCATCTGGGGTTACACATAATATAATTTCCCAGGTTAACAATGAATTGCAAAGAAGTATTGTGATTTTCTGTCAGGTTTTGCATTAATTTTGCATTAATTTTGCAAATTAAGTGTTCTTGCCTCAGTTTATTCGTGAGAATGATCATGTGAGATAAAAACCTCTTAAAGCGCAGACTGTATGCCATCTCCAACTCCTCTGCTTTTAACAATGCCTCTCACTCTATTGTAAGAGAAAATTTGATGTGACATAATTTGCCTTTGGAATTCCACACTATTATTCTTTTTCTTTTTAACTGCTGAGTGACTGCTGAGTATTGTTCTTGTACTGAAGTCAGTCTCACTAAAAATAGTTCCCACATTCTTGTCCTCTTGTATTTCCTTTGTCTTCTGCAATCTTGTCCATCTTTCCTGAGCTCTCCAGGATATATACCAGCCTACCTCAGCTTGCTCCAGCCTATAGGTGACAGTAAAAAATCTAAATTAAGTACTCTGTAACCTCCTCTCTGTCTGCTCTGACTTCTTACCCTTTTGGTGCTGATCTTATGTTTATTACATAAATTATGCTAATTTTTCTACAAAGACACAGATTATTTTTTTTTCTCTTGTCTTCCAGTCAATAACCTTATAGAATGTTTTTGGACTGTTCTGTGTTCCAGTTATTTGTTTGTCTGTGTTTTATTTATTTATTTGTAAATACATTATTTTATGTAATCTGACCTTCTTGTCACCTCCTGTGCCATTCCTGTTCATGATTTCTGACCAGTAAGGAAATTTGTGGCTTGTCAGATTTACTCTCTTAACCTTTTTTTTCCCTTTCTCTAGTTAGAGACAGTACATTCTTTAGCAGCTCCTTAAAGAACATTTAAGAGCCCATCTTCCCACAAGCTGTTCAGGGGATTTACCTGCCCTGGGATCTTACTGTTGGTTCTCTGAGGCTGCAGACACCTGATTTCTGGAAATACAGTCCTTTCTTTTGTGGTGGGTATCCAGTTGTCACCATCTCTTCAGCAGAAGGGAGGAACAGGATTTTTACTTGCTTTTTGTGCCCTGGGGTAGTAGATGTTGCCTGGGATCTTTTCTCTCAGTATTTTGTCTCACCTCTGATAAGGTAAAATCCTTCTTATCACAGGATCACTGATGTTGGAAAAGACATCCAAGGATATAAGCAAAACTTATCAATGTTTCAAATCCATATTCATTAGAGGACACAGCACTTCCAAATAAAATGCCAAATGCTGTAATAGAGCAAGCTGTAAACAAAAACTTCCCAGCAGATAAATTCTTGCTTTATATACCAAAATATGTTTACCATTTTGTATTGCTCATTGACTGATTTTCTGCTTTCTAAGGCTAAACAATATCTTAATTAGAAGAAATACTAATAGAAGCTAGTTGGAATTTACTGCATATTAAATTCTAGCTAATTCCTTTGCTTGCTTTCACATTCTTTATTGTCAGTAATTATGAAAATGGAGACTAGGAAAACAATTTAATTTTTTCCCTGGAAATATTAATCTCACCCTAATGCCAAAAATTAAAGAATTAATGAAATAATGTAACTGTTGCTTTTACTATCCCACCACTAGGCCTGTCATCTATCAGATGCCTAAACTCACATCCTCTCTCCCAGCTTTGACTGCAGAGTGCCAAACTTGTGCCTCACTTGGCTTTTCAAGCTAATTTACCTCCTTAGTCTGCTCACTGCTGAATTTGCCCTTGCTGACTCAATCTTAGTTTATTTTTTGGCATATCCTTCCTGGCAGTCCTTTATTTATCAATAAAGCTTTCCCAGAGGTGCTAAGTGGTAGCAAATTTCCCATGGGCAGTTGACATTTCTCTTTCCCCTGACCAATTGTCACATCAGCCTCAGCTTGGGGGGGGGAGTAACAAAATGTGCTAAAATTATCAATAATCATGGATTGTGAAGAGAGGACACAATTCTCCCTTAAACTCAGTGTTGCATAAACACAGTTACTGTTGAACAGCTCAATGCTGTTTACACTTTCAAGCAGCCAGTTTTATTTATTACTCTGCAATTACCATTGTGTTTTTACTGTCTGTGGTTTTAAATTTTTCATTCATTCCTCAAGTTCCACAGTGCCTCCATTTTTAAAAACCTGAGGCAAAGAGAAAGATACATTTAAATCCACCTGCCTCTCTCGGCAAGATTGTGCCATGCTACAAACCCATTACTTTCTGGTCAAAACCTAACTGCCAGAGGCACTGCATTTTGGGGGCCTGAATTTTGGGGGCTCTTCATTGTCTTGCACAGCAAATACTTGGTGACAAATGACAGTGGCAAAGGACCTGTGTTATCAGTAGCAAAATACCAGTCTTTGTGTGCCTCAGATCTTGCCCATTTACTGATCCAAATACACTTACAACCTCTTTCTTCAAACTTTTTTGCTGGCATTTTTACCAGCCCTGATTTCTCTGGCCAGTTTATATAGGTTTAATCCAATGAATGATGTTTCATTAAGCCAGTGGTTCTCAAGGGTTTGTATTCTCTGGAGTGGTTGTGAATCCCACTTGGAGAGGAGGAGCGTGCAGTGAGAACTGAATCAAAAATACAGATTTTTTTGTGCTTGTAGGGTACAAGCTGAGGTGGGAATTCCTCTTTGAAAGCCCTCTGAAAGCTCTCTCCATACCTTGTTCAGGGAAAACTGGGAAAAGATGGATCACATTGGCAGCTCCAGAGCTATTGTCTTGATCCCCTCTTGCCTAATCTTCTTTCACAGAAGATGTATTTCTTTGCTGTGGCTTTTTTATCTGGGACTGGGTGTTACCTGCTGCTTCCCTGGAAGGAGCAAGCCACCTCTGAGACTGCAGTAGAGGCAACTGCAGGAATTTATATTATCAAGGCACCTGTGGCAAGAGAAGTAGATGAGTATGTGGCCCTTTCCTGGCTCTGGATAGGCTCTGATTAATTCAACTTCCTCTGCTGTGGTATCCATTCCATAGGTAGGGCATGAGTCCAGAAATCCAATTTATCCACAGCACATTTCACAGCCAGTAATCCTGGGAGTTAGGAACTGGGATCTGTGGGCTCAGTTCTTAATGAACACCAGTTGTCCTTAACTGAGGGAAATGGGGAAAATTGAAAATTGTCTGGGATGCCTTCCCTTGAGACCTGGTGTTTATTCTGTGTGACCTGTGGTGTTATCATCTAAGGATTTAGCCCACTTTACGTCATTTTCCTCTCCCCCTATTTTTGCTTCCCTTAAAATATGAAAATTAATGCAATTTTCCTCACTTATTTATTATTTGCCTTGATAATACTGGGCAATTAGAATGTCAGAAGAAAAGCTTTAAATATTGAAGACTTCAGGTTGACCTTCAAATCTGTTCCTTGAAAAGAGGTCGAACTTTCTTGCTGATGACTTTAATTCATTGATGCATCTTAATGGAAAATTGATTTTTTTTTTCTCCATAAAGATCACATTTACATATAAAAAATGGAAAATGGTATTTTAAGGAAAGACTTGCTAACAAAATGAAAGTGGTATCTTTGATGTATGCCCTGGGTTTCAGAATTGGAAATAATTTTCATTAAGCACAGGGTCATGATAATGCTGTGTCTTTTCCACTCATTGAAGTCTACTATATTGCAAGGAAGTGAGAGATAATTACTAGACATTATTTACTCTTGCTTGACAGAAAACTAACATTATGAGGTGAGGTCTCTATACTTAAACTAAAAATGTGGGGTAATATACTCAGGTACAAATGGGATGTTGTTCGGGGAAGTTGGCTGGGTTACTCCCAATTTTCCTTTGCTGCAGACACTCATCACGGCAGGACCTTTCAGTCTTCTGTATTGGGGTTAAAAGTCTCACTATTGCGGCCTTTAAAATCTGTGTTTCCCTCCTGTAGGCTGCCATTCTATCGACAGCTGTGCTGCAGATGTGGGCAGATGTGCTGGAGAAGCAGCCTCTGCTCAACTGCGATGGCCAGCAAGTAACCACCTCCTCTAGCAAAGCAAGCAATGCAAAATGACCATAGCATTAAAATATTTTGTTTTATTAAATGTTTCAAATAACATAAACATCATATTAACAATTTTATGGCTGAGGTTCACGCAATTTGTGGTTTGACAATTTTATCTGATTTGAGAGCTCAAAAGGTTACGCCTTAACATTAGAAACTCTGTAATTAAGATTTGTAACAGGAAGTTGTCTCGTAGCTAACAAGAGGATAGAAATAGCAGATAGAACCGTAGAAACTCTGGGCAGTGGGAGAGTACATATTTTACTATAAACTGGGGTCTGCCAAGATCACAAGAAACCTTTTCTAAGTGGCTTCATATTCATCTGAAAAAACAATTCATAATTGGCTTTTAAGCAATGGAGAAAAGTGGGATAGTACATCTTTATTCCCCAAATACGCTTTATTTTCTGGATTTTAATTCTTTTTAAGTAAATCTGTACCACCTTCATACCAATATTTAGCACCATGTAATGGGATGTTCACCATCTACCTTCTGGGGAATGTTATTTGCTCTGTGCTAGAATAAGGGGTCCCACTGTACTAAAGTTGTACTGAAAGTTCATCCTTGCTTTCAGCGGTAGTCAATGCTGGAAGAGCAACAGCATGCTTTCAACCATGAAGCTGTAGCTTATTTACAAATAAAAGGATGCCCCCCTCCCTCTTTTCCCAGTTGCTTATTATAAAGGCTCGATTAACAGCTACAGGTTATGTTCCTTTTACACTGGAAACGAGGGTATGTTTTAATTGCTTTGTGGTAAACTGAAGTGGAACAGGGCACTCCAAACAAGCACAGCCTCGCACTGCAGGATAAGCTCCACTGCTTTTACCATGTTGTCTGGTTACTGTCTGGTGCTGGAAGATGCAGCTGTACGCAGAGGCAGATCTACTCATGTTTCCTTAGAAAATGTAAAAGAACACATTTCTGTAGGAGGTGGGTAATGGGCCAACAACCTGTGATTTATCAGTGGGTCTGTTACCTCTCCCTCCCTACTGTGGAAATTTTTTTTCTTAACATGGAACAGAGGAGGGTGGAGGGGTAAGAAATTAAATTTTTTTAGGAACATGCTGATGATAAACAGCTTTGGTTGTTGTTCAAAAGCAGTTAAAACACGGATTAATTGTAGGGATTTGTTGTGGTTTGTTTGTTTTGTTATCACCATTTAATTAAAAAAAGATACTTGTTAATTGCAAGCTTCTGCCTATTGCTGATGGTGAAATGATATTCAGTGTTTTCTTTCAGATTATTTTCCCCAAGGCTTGGGTTTCTTCAGAGCACAAACAAATCCACTGAGAAGCACAAAGTAAACCATTTAACATCAGCCACTGCTTGAGGCGAAAACAAGTTCTTATGCCCAGCTCCCCACGATGACAGTCACAACTGGCACTCAAGGGCCACTGCCACACATCAGCCCCTGCACTGGGGCTTTCTGAAATGTGTCCGTGCTTCAGACAATCAGCTGGAAACATCTCAGGCCACAAGAAAATTGATTAAAAATTCAAGTTCCCCTTGATGTTACATGTGTGTTAAAACAAGCTAACAGCTTGATCCACCCCAGGCACGGCCAGAGCTCTGGAGCCAGCTGCTGGCAATGCTGTGTGGGCTACGAAAGGTCTCCAGAAGAGCAGACACCATCTGCAACAGCTCTGTTTTCCCAACCCAAACAATTCTTGCTGTTTTTTTGGGGCTGAGTAGCTTTTCTGCAGCTGTTTCCTTCAGCAAAATGCTGAAGAGCCTTAAAATGACACACCACCACTGTTTTGAATGCAGCACCTTTTTGTGTGTTCAGAAAACCAGGTCTGGATATGCTCAGGGGAGCAAAAAATACACTTCAGGCTTGTGGGGAAAATACAGCCTGTGCACACAACTGTGAATGCCTACCGGCATATTGTGAGGAATTCCTGGCATGAGTAGGGGAGGGGAAGAAAAGGTGGGGCACTTTACTCTCAGGAGAGCTGACTGGTGTTGTAGCAGCTCTGCACCTTTGACTTTTCTGAGACCCAAGCTTTTGTCTATCACAAGCACAGCCCAAGACTTATGATCCCCTTTAGTGTTGCTTCTGCTTGTCCATAAGGCAGGCACTTAAACAGACTTTCAGGATAAGTTTTGAAATGATTTCCTGATGTTTGAGTGGAAGTTTGTTTCAAAGTGATCTACAGTTTTGGTTTGCTTTGTGTTTTAGCCTTTCCTATGAGGACTGCAAGCTGCCTGATGACCAAATGATGTAACTGAGGGAATGCACTCTTCCTGGAGGAATCCCTGCAGCAACCTGCCTCAGCCCCACCAAGGTAGCAAACTACAATGCCACAACCTTCCCCAAAATATTGCTGTGGCAGCACTGGACAGGGAACGCTGGTCCCCAGCCCCTGAATGCACAGTTTCAGGTTTCCCAGGTGGTGACACCTTGCACAGCATGCCCTGAAGCTGAAAAACACAAGCACAACAACCAGTTTCACTACAGGAAGCACATTTCCAAGGCAAGGGCTTCAGAAATTTGCATCTTTGTAAACTGGGTGCTTGACCTATTTAAGCACAGATCAAAAGCAGTGTGTGACAAATACAGAGGTCTGTGGCAGGCAATGCCAGAGCCCTGCCATACTGGACAGCACACTTCTGGTCAGGTTTTGCTGCAGGCACCCGTAGGCAATCGCTTGGAATCAGACATCTGGGGCATACAGGGCAAGATTCATTCCTTGAACCTCTACAAAGATTTCTGAACTAGCTTGAAGGGCTCAGATATAAATGCACTGTCAAAATCTGCTCTTACCTTCATTACCAAAACCAAGTATAATTTTTCAGGAATGCCGATTTGCAAATTCTCTGCTCTTCTCAGCTCACAAAAGAGCAACTGTGTCACTTTGTTGTGTTTTTTGTGTAGCATTACTTTTTCAGACAGCTGGCATGACACAAGATTAGAGAAACTGGGTGCTGCATTGAAGACTGATCATCTTAGAAGTGCTTATTCAGTGTTATCTGAATAAATAATATTTCATTGTAAGATTTGACTCTGAAAATCTGACAGTGCAGTAAATTTGTTGCTGCTGTTACACCAGCTACTTTCAAGAATGCTCTCTCTCTCTGGCCCCATGGGAATTTATAATTCACTACAAGAAACAAGGATCTCCAACAGCCATGAGCATTGGGAAGGTCCTTGGCTTCCTTTCTAAACTGCAATTGAATTCTAAAACTCTGAAAAATCAAATTCTGAAAATTCTAAACTGCAGGACAAAGTGTGTTACCTTCACAGCTGCATGACTGTTCTTACAGAAAAGTCAAAGAATCACAGAGCTGCTTAGGTCAGAAAAGACCTTTAAGATCATTAAATCCAACATTTAACCTATTCTCAAGAAAAACAAGTTTCAGACTTTTTAATGCCTCCTGACAGGAATGGCAGTAGAACAGGCCCAATGATGTTTCCTCCATGTGTGTCTTTACACTTTCTTTGCCACTGGAAATAATCAACTGCAAAATGATTTAGCTATAATGAAAGCCCGTATCTGGCTGGTTTTGAGCGACAGGGAGAGATTTCCTGCAGGGGAAGAAAGGACCCATACTTCAAAAATAATGACACGTTTCTGTATTTTTCTTCTGAATTTTATGAAGTCTTCTCTTCATTCTCAGGGTTAATACAGCATTTTTCAAGACCCCCAAAATGTCCCAAGCAAATGTGATAAATGCAAGACCAGGAATTTTTTAACAGACTGAAACCTTAACCACAGGGAGAAAAGACGACCTCTCTGTAAGAAAGCAGCTTGTGAGTGAGCAGAGTTAACACAGGTACATGAATTCTATGTGTGTCTTCAGGTATGGCTTGAAAGCATCAGTCCTCAGCAACAATACAAGACAAGATCTGAAAACTGTTCTGTGTGTTCACTGGCCTCATATGACTGATGTTTCCCCCTCCTAAGTTTTGAAAAACTGAGAACATGTAGTCTTGTTTTTTCAGTAAGGTACCATTTCACTGAATGAGAATGAATGAACAGCTGCTTTAGGAAGACCTCTTACAGGTTAATTTCCTCAGCTGGGTCTCCTCTGGTGGCATTCTCGTCTTCCAAGATCGTGCTTTAAATTTGCCTCTCTTGAGGAAAAAGATGGGATTAAGATAGCCTAAGGAGTAGTACATGGGAAGACAATGACTTTGGTTAATCCTTACTCTTGCACATCAGACTTTAGATGAGAGGTCCCAGCTTGACCTGTTCCTAAAGCTTCAGTTATGGCTTTAAAAATTGGCCTGGTCCTATGGAAAAAAGACCATATATTAAAGCATTAGTTAAAATTAAAAAGGTGAGCATGTAGCAGTGTACAATAAGTGCCAGCTGCTGTTGGAGAGAGTGGATTTTTCTGCTACTTTCAAACCCCGATGCCCACAGTTGCTGATTAGAGGAGATGGAGGTCCTTCTGGAAGAGGCTGGTTGCTGATGAATGGCTTCAGTGCCTGAGGGTGCTAGATGCCCTGAAGTAGGACAGGAACTTGTAGCAGAGGCTCACCACAAAGTACCAGATGTTTCGAGCCATCTGCGACCTCGCGATGAAGATGCGCCAGATGATCACAAGGAGGGTGGTGTTGAACGCGTATCGGATGTTCCTCAGCCTGGGAAAGAGGCATCTTGTCAAGAAACACACAAACAACGAGAAGCTCACCAGCCCCCTGCATTTCCTACAGGTAATTCAGGAATAAATCCTATTTACAAGTGACCCTTGGACTTTTTGCCATTCCTGTTTTAGTGGAGACACTGTGCTGGAGTCCTTGGTCTTGCCAAGGACTGTGCTGAAGCTGGAACACAGTGAATAGTTCATGGTGTAGGTGGAATAGCTGTACTGGAATTCACTCTTCTTCACTCATTTCAAACCATATGGAGAGGTTTTTCTTCAGGACAGTCTGTGTCCAATACTTTCTGCTTCGGTTTTATATATTGGCTGTCTCTCACTTTGCAGGATTTGGGGCAGCCTCGAGAACCTCACAGGAGTTGACAAGCAAGGTTCTCTTATTTGGGTGAAACCCCATCTTTAGAGTTGTGAAATTATACAATGATCATAAATGGTCTTCACTGTTGCAATACTGCAGCACTGGGATATTTTATGTTTTGGGAAGTGGATTAGTTTACAGCATCAATTTCAGTGGTATTACTGAATTTTTTATATTGCAATGATCCTGTTTTCTTTCTGTCAAGCAAAAGCTTCTGCAGTTCTCTAATTCTCATTTTCCCAGTGTTTGACCAAGGGAAAAAAGACACCTAAAGACCTCAAGACTTTTTTCATTTTTTTAAGAGCCCTTTTAAGATAAACTGTATCACTCCACCACAGTCCATGGTCTGAGGCAGTCAGCAGTCCATTCCTGAGGTCCCTATAAACTTCCTAAAAATGATACATGAACGATGAATTTGTTTAGGATTCCTTGCTATGGCAAACTGTCCCCTTATTCTATGTTTGTAAATACTGACAAACTGCTGTGGTAAGAAATAAGTTATTTATCTCAATTTTTAACAATAATAGTAATAGTAATAGTTATAATAATAATAATAATAACAATAACAATAACAATAACAATAACAATAACAATTATTATTATTATTATTATTATTATTATTATTATTATTATTATTATTATTATTATTTTGCATTGTAGCTAGACTTATTTTCCCCAAAGTTAGCCAGGAGCTCTTCTCTTTGTCCCTGAGTGTGACTTACTTGCGTAGATGCTGCTTTGCTGCTGGAATTCCAGCCATGTCCTCATTTAGCAAGTACTTCTTAGCACCTATGCAGTAGCTCTCAATGTACTCTGACCAGTGCAGCTGGCGAACATCAAAGTTGTATAACTGGGATTTAAAGACAAATAGTGAAAGCTGAACACCAGAGTTCAAAACCATTTCATTTGAAGCATCAATTCTTCATTGATCTCTGTTCCTGACAAGGCCCTCTCTCTGAAATTCTCAAAGCTCCCAAGCACTGGCAGACTGTGTTTCACAGCTGCTGGTTAATGTCCCACCCAGTTGGGAATCTGGGCAAAGCAAGCAGAAATGTAGCACTAGCTAACAGAAAATAAAGGTGTCTATCTTTCAGGTGGCAACTTTTCCATAAATACATATATTTATGTATTTTTACACACACACACACACACACACACACACACACACAGAGAGAATCATGGAAGAAAAACGGCATTCCACACAGGCAAACAGATTCAAATGAAAACCTCCACAGAGTTTTAACGTTTCACAAAAATTATGTGTAAATAAATTAACTGGACATTGAGTCAACAGGTGCCTCTGCATCGGTGTTACTCTCAGCTCTGCTGCACTCTCTTTTGGCAGCTAGATCAGCAGAAGGAAATGGATCACTTTGGTGTTTGGCATAAACAAAATCATGTTGCAGAGCCAACTACCACAGTTCAATTTGGGTGCTCATACTGGACAAATGGTTAGCAAGCCTCAGGCAGCTGTCTCTTGGAGCAAAGAAAGGCTTTGTAAAGAGGAAGAAGTTTTCATAGAATAGGTTGTGTTGTCAGTGACCTGAAAATATTCTCCTGTGATAAATGGAAAGCTCCTGAAATAAATAATTTCAGATTAAAATAAATTACAATCATCTAGATATCATTTAAATGCTCCACAATACACCAAAAATAATTGCTGCAGATGAACAGAATCTGAGATTAGCAACCCATATTCAAGATATAATTACCTTTCTGTCCTCTGTGTTAAGGTGACTCATTAACATATTCATATTATCTGAAGACCAGTTCCAGGACTGGGTGGAGAAATACTGCAGGAGTGTCATAGACTTGTGCAGCCGATTGATAATCTTCATCATTCTGAAACAAAGGGGAAGCATCAGAGGTGAGCAGGAAATCTGACCTTATGTAGAAGCTGCTATTCACCAATCCAGGTGAATAAACATTCCAATTCCTCCTGAGCACTGCCCTGCTACTCGCTAGGCTGAGAACTTGCCCAGGAAGTCCCAACTGCTCCAGCTGAGCTAAAGCCTAGAGCTACCCAGCTTTAATTGTTGGCTCCAGCATGGGAGCCAACATCATTGCCACTATGTCCACCTCACTGGTCTGACCTAAGCAAGGGCTGGAAGCTCCATCTACCTCATGTTCCACCTCTGTGGACAGAAGAGCCCATCTGAGCTGGCATGAAGCCTGCACCACAAAGGTACAGCGCTGCTGTGCCCAAAGTGGGTACTTCTCTTTCTGCCACAGGAATTTTCTTGTGCTCCCAAGCCTGAGTTGTGAACTGAAGCAAGGCTCTGATTTTTGGCAGTAGCTCCAGTATTTGGTGACCACATCTGCAGTATGGACCCTGAGCTCAGAAGTCATTTGCTCAACTTCAAATTTCAGACACAACCAAAGAATCACAGAGTAGTTTGGCTTGGAAGGGAGCTTAAAGATCATCTTGTTCCAACCCCTGCCATGGGCAGGGACACCTTCCACTATCCCAGGTTGCTCCAAGCCCCATCCAACCTGGCCTGGAACAGTTCTAGGGATGGGGCAGCCACAGCTTCTCCGGGTATCCTGTGCCAGGACCTCACCACCCTCACAGGGAAGAATTTCCTCCTATACAATCTAAATGTACTTTTTTTTAAAGTTTGAAACCATTCCCCCCTATCCTATGATTATGCTCCATGATAAGAGTGCCTCCTCTTTTTTCCCACTGGTCTGCTTAAAGTACTGAAAAACTGTTACCAGGTCTCCCATGTGCCTTTTCTTCTCCAGCCTCAACAGTCCTGGCTCTCCCAACTTGTCCTCATAGGAGAGGTGGTCCAGCCCTCTGACCATCTTTATGGCCCTCCTCTGGACCCCCTCCAACAGCTCCACGTCTCTACTGTCTTGCTTCATAGGCATAAATGCTTAAGGACTTGGGAAATGAAGGTTTAGGTCCTCTGATGTGTCTTGGCCTTTTCTTACTAATTTTTTATACAAAAGTGGATGATGGTAATGCTGTCCTACGCTGCAGGATTACTTTAGTTGTCCCAGTGGTCATAAGTGAAAAAGACCTCTGGCAGTTGTTTTAAAGTGTGATGTACAAGGCTCAGTCAATTCTGAGAGGACACCATGTCCTCTCAGACTGGGTAAGGGCAAGAGAAAGCATTAAAAGGCTGATTTTTGTGGAAAACAGAGCTGTTTTCATTGAAAATATTGAGCTTCCCAGGGGGTAACACAGTTGCTGTGACAAATAAAACGTGGCAGTCTGTGGGAGAATGGTGTGAGGCTGGCCTCTCCCCACGCAGATGCGACTGCCACCGTGATAAGCACTCAGCACAGCACAGCAAGACATAATGAGTCCATCAGTTTAGAGCAGAACTGTGCAGCTCACCCAAAGCAACTGGAAAGAGCACTAAAACCTTAGGCACTCCTTCTTAAAGTGGCTTTCATTTTAGAAGCAAAGCAGACCATCGGATTAAAGGAACCTTCATTCTGAATAATTATGTGCACATCGACTGAATACAGTTCATCTGAACTGCTTTGAATTTATTTCAGAATAATCCTCCTGTGTAGGGCAAGCATCATGGGGCAATGCTTTGTGAATATTTTAATACATTTTAGGAACTCGGGAAGAAGAAATGCAGATAGATTGGAAAGATCTGAAGCTGCCCCTCAAGCTGACTCCCCAAAATCTTTAAAGTGCTTAGGACTAATGGAAACTGATAGAAAAAAGAAAGGATAAGAGAACCAACTCTTTAGTATGTGGGAAAAAATCTTCCCTGTGAGGGTGGTGGCACAGGTTACCGAGAGAAGCTGTGGCTACCCCATCCCTGGAACTGTTCAAGGCCAGGTTGCATGGGGCTCAGAGCAACCTGGGATAGTGGAAGGTGTCCCTGCACATGGCAGGGGTGGAAATGGATGATCTTAAAGCTTCCTTCTAACCCAAAGCAGTCTGTGAGTCTATGATCTGAAGAGGTGTCTGTGAAAACTGCATTTCATGTCAACTGTCTGAGCTCAGTTGATGTGATCACATTCAAAACATTGACTAATAATTTTTATGAAGGAAAGGTCTTCTGCAAAACATCAACTGAGTAGAAACACGGCAAAGATTTCTTACAGGAAATCTCATATTCCACTATGGAGGAACTGAGAGGAATAAATTGAGTATTAGCTCTCACTGTGGCCACACTTCAGACATGCATTTTGTCTTCTAGAAAACTTTTTACAGCAATTATTTCTTTATTTGCTCCCATACAGAGCCTTGCATGAGGAGATCCTCAGGTGAGACGGGATTGCCCCAAGGGACTACTAAGGGTATAAAACCACATTATGTTCTAAGTCATGGATAGATGTGCAGCACTCACAGGAAACCACTTAGGGCAGTTTTGCTTGATATCTGGAAATTTATGTGAAATGAGATTACACCTAAAAAGGTTTCTTTTTAAAAATTTCATGTGGTTTACTGCCCTTAGACCATAAAGATCTGATATTCAGGTATCTGGGAAAAGAAGAAACTATGAGCTGCTACTGTTCTTCCTACCACATTGCAGCAATACCGGGATGAGCTGAAGTAGTGTTAAAAAATAAGGAGAACTATATTAAAAAAAGGGAAGACTTGGAAAACTCCCAGCTTCGTTGGTGAGCCATCTTTGTTGAGACTGCAAATCTTAAAGTTCAGAAGATCATGCTGAGTTTTGTTTATCATTTAACTACAGTATTTTTTGCAGGCAGTGTCCACTGGTTAATAATGCCAATCAGCTTAATGAAAAGAAATGTCAATTGCAATGGCAGTGCCAAGATCTTACTACTGCCCATTTCAATAAAGATTGGAGATTCCAGCCTAATTTTCAGTTTACCTCTATTTCCAGGGTAATTCTTTCCTCCTGGATAACTGGAAGTCTTTTTACGGACCAATTTGCCTCCAAAGCAGAATGTCAGGGATAAATCAGAGCAGCTGACATCAACACAGCACTGGCAGCCTGTTCTCACAGTGCACAACAAGTCCTCCTCTGTGGTGTCAGGGAGTAAAGGAGGACAATGTCTGGAGTAACATTACTTACAAGAGGATTCCTTCCACATGGAACATGGATATTGCTGTTCCTCCAAGCCATACCACTGCCAGTGCTATTAGTTCACTGTAATGGTGAACTGCCCTCCTAAATATAATTAGAATTTAATCATACTCAGAAACAGTTGCTTCCTAGATTTCAGACCAGTGCTGGAAACAGCTACTTAGGCATTTGATTTATGGGAAAAAAACTGTATTGGCTGGTATGTTCTCAACCTTGCCAGACTCAAGTCCATATGCAAGCTCACGCCACAAAGGGGTGATCCCATTGGAAAGCTGGAGTGCTAGAGATCTGGATATAGAGAAGACAGAAGACTACCAGCCCTTCCACCTTGGGAACCTCTGAAGTGTGTAAAACCAAGTTCAAAAGATGAGCTGTTCTCCAGGTGATGGGAAGGGTGAGAACCCTAGGCTGTGCTTAACTACAGCTATGCATTTCCTCATTTTCCTCAAGAGAAGGAGACGGGAAGAAGCTGAAGGACTCCAGTTCTCATCGCTGGTTCCAGCTCTGCTCTCCACAGGAGTGGCAGGTGTGCAGGAGGCTGAGGGCACCATTCCTTACCTGGGCTTTCTCCCCGTGAGCCTCATGTACAGGTCGTAGAGGATGGCAGGTGCCTTGTGGCTGACTGTGATCCAGTACTGGTTGATCAGGTAGCTGGAGGTCATGTGAGCGTTGGGTGTTCGGAAGGCCTGCTCCAGGGGGTTCCTTTTGAACGTGGACATGACGTACTGCCCTGCAAGGGAACAGGCATTTTTAACAGGCAATCACTCACTTCCAGCTGGGCTGGAAGCACAGTGCAGCAGAGCCCAAGTTGTGCTTCACACCTCCAGCCCACAGCTCTGAATTGTGTCACCAGAGCTGGACCAGGTTGTCCCTTCTGCTATGAAAATCGATGACTCCATCTATTGCCTATTTGAAACCCAATCCTGCTCCACACTTAACACTGGCAGACAAATACCTCCTTGTCAAAGCACCTAAACATAAAAGAAGAAAAGCAAGCAGCCTTAAAGCTTCACGGAGCTGCAGTTCTCCTTTCACCTGCAGCAGATGTAAAATTACATTTCATTAGATCACTGAAAGCAAACTTTGATCTGCTACCATAAAATAAAAATTACATTTCTAATTTTCAGTCAGATTTTTCCAATGGGCTGATGTTTGAGTTAGTCTGTCACTTATACAGGGTGATAGCTTTAAAAATACTTCACTATATCCTTTCAAACCACATTTGACCCACACCACCAAATGTCTGCCTGGTTTCAGAAGACCTCTGGATGCTCTAAGGCAGCAAACTGTCTTGCATTCTTAACTCGAAAACAAATGACAGGGTGGGAATCTTCCCTTCCCTCTGCATGTTAAGGCACAAAATATGCTGGGTCTGATTCTGAGCTCTGGCAATGGCACGGTGCCACAAAGTGGTATCTAGATGTGCATATCTGGAATATTTGCATATTGCAGAGGCTTAATAGAACTGCACTGAGTGTAAGACTATCATACTAGAGACTGATAAACAGATGGTGCTCCTACTCCTGAGCACCAGCAAGCTCCAGAAAGAAGAATTTGTGGGTTTTTTTCACTTTCTAAAAAATTGATTTGAGTGTTAACGACATCAATCTGTGCTCATATTATCATTTAGTCTCTAAGCTTATGTTACAAATGGAAAATCAGATGAGAATTTGCAAGCCATAAGAAACGTCCAGATCATCCTCAGATGAGCAGATTCCAAATGTAACATTCAGACAGGACTCTCCAGTGTCTGTGCTCAGCTCATTACTGCACTTCAAGTAGTGACTTTTGCTGCACTTCTGCTAAGAATCCCAAAGTAGAAATTTGTCACCTCTAGGAGCTACTGCAATGACTTAGTGGGTGGGGGGGGGTCTTTCCCCTCCAACCTCAACAAAAAAATGCAGCAGCAAATCCTACAACTCAAAGGCAGGTTCTGCAGGAGGAGAACTGGACACAGGTCTCACCCAGGTAGACTAATAAGAATAAACTGAACTTAATTTTTGCCACACTGAGCATAAATCTCCAGCCTGTTTTATGGTTTAGTTTTGAGGAGAAACTGCAAAATGTACTTCACAAAGTCAGACAAACCAGATTCACACTGCAGCAAAGCAGAATATGCTCATTCAGATAAAAATTTAGGTGTTTGACAACATCTTTGTAAAAGTAGGCAAAGTATTCAGAAAGTAAGGAAAAATAAAAACCCCAAGACATAGCATTATTTGGAAAAGAAATAAATCAGTTAAGGTCCCTTTTAACACTCCCCCTAGGAGTTTTTATCTGTGTCTGAGGAGCTTTAGAATGAACTGCCTTGCAATGGGTGTTCCTCCCTCCCTCCCTCCCAGCTCATCACTCAAAGTGTACTCAAAGCATCACCATCTCCACCACTTCAGTTCCCAACCCTAGGTATCCTAAGCCTAATCCAGACTCTATTTCTCTGTTTGATCTTTCTCCCCTTGAAAAATCCCTACTTCCTTGTGTTCATCTGTCACTCCTACAGCAGGTCCTGGTGTCACCTGGCCTAACCAGGTAGCCCAGGCCCATCCCTCTAAAATGCTCAGTCCGAGGCCAGGTGACTCCCATTCCCTTTCCTGGTTTCTCAGCAGCTTCCAGACAATCAGAACTCTCTATCCTGATGACCAGTCACACACCCTGACTCCTTGAACAGAATTATGTGCATCTCCCAAAAAGAAATCGGTAGGAGTCTGAATAAGGATTCAGACTGCATGCCTGCAGTCATAACATTGCGATGCAGTAAATCTTTCCCAAACTAATTTCTTCCGCCATGCAACATCTTTAAAGGCAAAATTTTGCACTTTAATACTCCATCCTAATTCTTTGCAGCATGCTGCTCTCAGAAAAACTGTGGCTACAACATGGTGTAGAAAGAGCTTCACAGTGTCACCCAAGGGGAAAATTTTGCCTTCAGTTCCACCACACAGCTCAGCTGCTTATAGAAGCTGCTGCTGCTGCTGCACCCAGATGATTTCATGGCTAATTCCATAGTTATAAGCAGAACAACAGAATAAAATAAATGACAATGCACTAAATACATTGCTCTTTTCATCAGTAAATTTCCATTGAAAAAGGGTTAACAAAAGCAAGCCTCAGAAAGTGGTGCTATGGTGGCTTTTGCTGAAGTAGCAGCCTGTGAAGAGCTTTGCATTCATTCATGTGAAAAAGCCACGGAAGATCTTGACTAACCACAACATCTCATCTCTCATTTAAAAAAAAGAAAAAAAAAAGCCAAGAGCTGCATGCGGTGTCCTCAGCACTCAGCCAACTGCTGAAACCTCTTCCCTGCTAGGCCACGTGATCAAATATCATGGTTAAGACATTTATTCTGTAAATGCAGTTATGGTCTCATTCTCTGCTGACTTAGTTTGCCATGTAAATAAACCAAGGGGAAAAGCAGAACAAAGGCTGAGAGATAGCGTAGCCAGCCTCCTGTATTTAAAGCACAAAGAGATGAATGCAGGGGTAACAGAAAGTAAACCAGGCCCAGTACATCTGTCCATGAATGTACTAACTGTACACAGTATTTCACAGTACACAGCTGAGACAAATTCTGCTGCTTGGCTTCAGCATGAGTTTTTCACTTCAAGGATGTCAGGATGTGTCTCCCTTTCTTTCACCCCTGCCTTGGAAATACATCCACTTGAAGAAAAGTCAGCCATGAAAATATATATTTTTTTTTTTCCCCACAAAACTCATGATCAAAATACAAACTGTTCTTGAAGCCCATGTGTCATCTTAACATTTTCCTCCTGAAGTGCACACCTCTTATTTCTGTTCAGAATTTTCTGATGGACAAGAAAGACCATAATATCACAAAATCCTAGAATGGTTCACTTCCATAATATCACAGAATCCTGGAATGGTTTGGTTTGGAAGTACCCTTTACCTCACAGGACACTCACCCAAAATGCAGTTTGAATGGCAAACACCGAATGCCACTAAATTGTGGAAACCAATTCTTCAAAGTGTAAGGAACACTATGGATGCTCTCCATTTAAATGAGACCTTACCCATTTCTTTACCTCACAGGACCCTCACCCAAAATGCAGTTTGAATGGCAAACACCGAATGCCACCTAAATTGTGGAAATCAATTCTTCAAAGTGTAAGGAACACTATGGATGCTCTCCATTTAAATGAGACCTTACCCATTTCTCCCCAGAAGAAAGGGTTGATTCCCCCTGTTGTGCAGTTGTACACCAACAGGTTTTTTGGTCTGGAAAACAGAAAGAAGTATTATTTTGAGATGTGAAGAAACTGTTTTTTAGGGATGGGATTAAAAAAACAATCAATTTCAAGTAAATTCCCAGTTTAATACCAAACAAAGCTTGCATTTTTTGGTGTGGAACTAAACATGGATCACATTTGTTTTATTTCTTCCTTCAAAATAAATCAAGAATTAATCAAACAGTTTTCTTGATCTAAGCATGCCTTGCCAAGCGTGTCAAGTGATGAAATCAATACAGCATTTTTCTTACTGTATACTTGAAAACGGCACAGTTTTAATTTGGTGGATTTCTTAATAATGCTTTGAGGGGAAAGCTGGTGAGCTGCTCTTCAAGGTCCTTTTAGGATCCTTATTTAGCTTACTGGATGTAGCTCTACCCTTAGTTCAGAGGGCTTCCTCTGTCTTTCAAAGTAAAACACTTCTGCCTTTTATTTGCCTGGGTTTTGATTTCTCAGAGTTGCATAAACCTCCAGAATAATTCATGTGGTTTATTCTCTGTAGCCCTACCTAATGATTGAAGGCCAGGCCAAAGGTTCACAGGAACAGACCTTAAATCCTTAATATCACTTCTACATACTCTTCTCAACAATGCAAAGAAGGGACAGTTTTTTAGATCACATAACCTATAAGCCCATAATATATTTACATTGTGCAGTGTTTCCAAAGAAAAGCAGAGCTTTTTTTACCAAGAAAACTCCAGAAGACACTTGAGAAGCTAATCAATGAGAAGTAGGCCCAAAAATCACTGCTGCAAAACTCTTGGCCTTCCGAAGTGACTTCTGAGAGGCAAGAAACAGGTCTGACCCACAGTTGTAGAGACTGCCTAACTCTAAACCCCGCCTTTATTGCGTCACCTATGCTCTCAGTCCTTGCCCACCCACAGGGAGAAAACACCAACCAGAAAATCAATCAACTAGCCTGTTGCACTGATTTTTAATCAGTTCCTGGTTCCCTTTAAAGTGCTGATGCAGGGAGCAAATATTGCAGGTGTGGCGCCAAAGAGGAATGCTACAAAGAGGGATGCCCTCCCACCTGTGCACGGCCGTGTACCACCCGGCTGCCAGAGTCAGGTTGATGGCGACGTCGACGGGAATCATGTCTGCCACCGCTTCGTTGTTGGCGATGACGGTCCGTAGGATCCCTTTGCCTGCCTGTGGGACAGGGAGACAGGGAAACAGTCACCCACTTCAGGCTGGGCTGAGATTTAACTGGCAGGACTCCAGCAGCATGCACTGGGCACAGGCCAGCACTGTAGAAAGTTTTTTCTGTTGCAGATTATTTGGTTTCTGTGACAACAAAGACGGATCTCCCATGGGTCCTGCTGTCCTGCATTTCCAGAGGACACCTGGAAACACGATGGTGTCTGTGCTGTGTACCACAAGAAAAGCTAGGACTCTTAATTTAACTTAATATGAAAGAAAATACCCAAGGAGAGAAATTTATGTGAATTTGCTGCTGCAAAGTGCATGCCTGAAAGTTACATTTTCTTAAATGACACAGGCATAAAGAGGTCTGAGTATACCTCAGAGACTACAGTCACTTTGGAAATGACACCTGTAGGACTTTTGAAAAGTTGACTACCTTTCCTTTGGATGCATTTACACTCTCCTCTTTTCCAAAGCTGTCTGTTAAGCACAAAGATACAAAGGATGGCCCCTGCCTTGAAGACCACATCACCCACCAAAACTCAGTAAAAGGAATCAGTGCAAATACAAAGCACTGACAACCCAAAAGAAATAGGCAAGAACAAAAAAAATTTCACCTTGCTTCAGTAGGAAGTGCATTTTTCAGGGGATCAGGCTACCCAAAATATGTACATTTAACCTGAATTATCAGGGGGTTTCCATGATGACCAATGAGGCTTTGGAGCTTCCACAGGAGAGGTATGGCAACAGAATGGCAGACTGGATCAGAAAGGACAAGGCAAAATACAGGAAGGTGGGAGTGAAATGGGGTGAAGGAACTTTACTTGGTGCGTCACAGATGAGGGCTCAACAGAACACATAACAGAAGAAACCCAACGTGGCAGAGTCATGGCTGCAATCAAGTTCTTTCTTGCATGGGAAACAATGCAGTGAAGCTGAGGAACAAGGGAAAAAGCTGATAGGATAAAAGTGCTGGTGAAGTAAGGAAGGATAAAAGCTCTTGTAATTTAGATCTGTGCAAAAGCAGAGGGAAGAAATGAATGAAGGAGCAAAAGAACATTTGCTACAGATCCATCAATATTTAAAAGATAGGGCAAAGGAAATGTTATAGCTTTTCTTAAATTATTTTCATACAATCTGAAACTCGAATTTCATTATAAAATAGATTAATTTTTTCTACAGCAACTAAACAGGAAGTGCCTAGTTGTGGAAAACTCCTTGCCTGAAGTCTGAAGAGAAAAAAAAAAAGTAATTAAAAAAGCATTTCAGACTTGCTATTAACTTGCAAAGCACATACCACTATCTAGTGCTCATTGGTGGATTTTAAGGGACACTGTATCCCCTCTTTTAAAGGTGTTTATCTTTGGGGTCTTTTTGGTGGCTGTTCTCCACCTCCTTTCCCGGTCTACAATCAGATGTGTTTGTTGCATTTCACAGCTTCCAAATAAGGGAATAATGCCTCTGACTGATTTAATTTTTTTAAATTTTTTTTTTGAACTAGGACTTCTGAGCAGTCCCATCTCATCCTTGGTGCATCAGTCAGAGGGATCACAGACTCTGACAAAAACAGTGCAAGATTCCCTACACGGCTCACTCCATTCTCCTCAAACCTGTGTCATGCATTGAATTCTGCTGCCCTAAACTGAACTATGATTAGGCTCAGACATTAAAGCTTCAACATGCAACATCACTGTGATTTTCTTTGTGTTCTTACTACTGGGTTTTTTCAAGGGGAAAAAAAAGACAGAAGGAAACAAAGGAGGCAACCATGCTCAGCTTGGAAGTTTCCACTTCTATGAACATATGCTCACTAGAGACTACTGTGTAATTAACTACCACATTTTCACACTGAAAACCTTTCTGAGATCTTCCAGATGAGGATGTTTGATGGATTTGCTGCAAAATATGTTCAGAGCAGCATGTGATGGTCATACACACATGAATGGTTTCGAGATTTCCTATGTTTTGCACGTAACAAAGGCTTGAGGTTTACGTTTTTTTAGGTTACTTTTTACATAAAAATGGTTCAGTGATACTTCCATCAGGTATGGTTTGGTTTCTATTTACAGATACTCACATTTTTCTCTTTAATGAAATAGAAGCTATTGCCAAGTGAAGCCTCCAAAATAATTTCCTGGACAGAGTCTGATGTTTCTGGACAGCCTCTCAGCTGAGGTGCTTTGGGGCCAGTCACTGTCCAGATCACAAATTAAACCAGTTGTGCCCTACAGCTTCACTACCTTGCAGGGAGTAAGGTCTTTGCATGTAATAAGGAACAGTAAGACAAAATGCCTTAATTAAACTCTAGTGGAAATGTAATTAATTTCATTTTGTTCCTCAATCAACAAACACAGCTCCCCACAGCAGCTGGAACAACTGTAGGCGAAAGAAACATAATTAGATTATCAAGAACAATTTGGACTCCCATATTTCATGAATATTTAAAAGAAATGTGTCTATTTATGGAATGAAATTATCAGACTCAAACACTGAAACTGAGGAAAAAAGTCTTTGCAAGATTTGGAGTTCAGATTCTGCCCAAATGACATCAAAGATCATCTAAACCAAATCTGAATCTGGGGGATGTTCTCCCTATAGGATGAGCTTAGTTAAAAGTTCAAAGTGAGTATTTTGGTATGGAGGGAAACTTCAAATGCACAAAACCAAACCACCAAAACCACTTCCCTTTTGCTTTTTTCAACACTTAATTAAAGCATCTAATCATCTAATAATCACAGTTTAAAATACATTTGACTAGCAGAGCTGGTTGTACTGACACAACTTTCAGGTAATCAAACTGATGCATTACTCAGATGTTTAAGGGTTCATTTTCAAACAACTCCCCACATTCAAGAACATTAATTCATGTACTTATTAATTCCCCCCTACAGAAGAAAAAAGTCTCTTGGGTCCCTAATAGTAAATAGAATGTAGTGCAAGTAAAATAGTAATAGTAAAATAGTAATAGTAAAATAGAATGTTTTCCCTTTTGGAAAACATTCCAAACAAGTTTGTCTCTACATCCTGCATCCTTGTAATTTTTTTTTGTCTTTTTGTTGGTCAACTCTCATTGTAGTTATAGACCACATTTCAACACCCAAGAGCTCAGTGTAGATGACACAAATTTCATGATCTCTTCTATGCTGAAAAACCTCAGAGCTTCAAACCCGGACCAAAAAATACCACCTCTTTTTCAAATCTCAGTGCAAGTCTAATCTTTTTATATTAAAAAAGAAACCATTTCCCACAGTGACCCTAGAATCTCATAATCTTTGCTCTCCATGGAGCTATCTTGGATCTAAAGATAGAGGCTGCATCTGCATACAAAACCTGGCCCAAGGTTTCTTGCAAAACAGTTCTGGATAAATGGTGTGACAGACACCATCAAAAGTTATGATAAAAAAACCCAAACAAACTAAAACCAAAAAAAGTCCAAAATAAAATTCATGTCATTACAAAAGATAGAGCCTGACACATGAAAATGTAAGAAGACCATCTGCAAAATTAAGGAATTGCAAAGCATTCCTTGATCTTGATTATGTCATAAAAGAACCCAGAAACCAGTGCAAGATCCTGGGACTAGAGCAGAGAGGCAGTACAAGTTTCTTGAGTTGTCACCAAGGAATAGAAAATTTTTTTTTAAAAAAAACTGTGACATGATTAGAAGTCAATAATTTGAGAACAAAAATTGAATGCCTCTGAAATGTATCAATGGGGTTTGCATGAAAGCATTATTTGTCCTGTGCATTCCAAAACTAGAAGTTTCTATTTATATTCTACTTCAGATATAAATGAACTTTCTTAACAAGATAATATTTGGATTTTATTCTGCTCTCCTATGATTGCAGACCACTAATCCTTTCATATACTGCCCCAGGCTGATTAGAACGTAGTTTTGACAAAGTAATGAAGTTGGACATATATGAACATAAATATCTGCCCAGAGGTATGCAGCATTATGGATTGACAGAGAGGCATAAGACAGTGATTTTAGTTCAGAAAAAAAAAATTGTAAGGCAGGAGAAAAGGCATGCAACTTTACTCCTTTCATATATTAATTGTAATGATAATTTTCATCTTACAGGGAATATTTTATCAAGTTAGGAAAAAATATAGTGAATTATCCTTGTGACTGGCAGAGTCTAAATAAATCATACACATTATTTAGGTGTAGTCTGTAGAGGGAGAAATCCTGTACAAAGCAGTGGCAAGTGAGAGCCAGAATCTTTGGTATTATGGAAGTATGATGAATTAAAGCAGTAGATTTGGAAACAATACACACAGAGACAAACTGAATGATAAATACTGCTACCTTGTATTGACAGTGTGGTCAATACAAGGAAATGGCCTGGCCTGGAAAATAAAGTTGTGTTAAAAGATTCAAACTGTGACACTTGTGAATTACCCTCATTTCAAGGATACATCTTTTGCCTTTTCTTTGAAAATTTGGGCGACTGTGTTCCAAACCTTTAGTTTTTTCAGAGTTTTTGGGAACTGCAATTCACGCTTTAGCAAACCAGTAACATGAATGCTCTCTCAATGTCCTTGTTTGAGCTCAACACAAAAAGACCTTTCTCTAGGTCCTACCAGCTGACAGATGTGTGGCAAGTGGGTGACATCTTTGTTCCAGACTCAGAAAATTCCTGTGACCCTTTACTGCACACAGTTTCTAAGTGGGGCTGTAGAGTAACATCAGAATTTCTATTTTAGTAACTCAAACTCCACTTTAAGGGGAGCTTAAATAGTAGCCAAACGTACCGCAATAAATATTCCACTGGTCCCGTTGAAGTTGTCAATCCAACCCTGCGGAAAAGAAGAATGGTTAGTGTTCCTTTCAATGATGTATTGCTTACACAGGCTTCTAAATGATGACACTGGTGTGGTGTAGACAAAGAAGGAAGGAGACACCAGTTTAGATGGATGCCAGGCTATCTGGGACAGCTGCCAGGATGCCAACCAGTACCAGGGAATGCATTGCCTGCAAATTACTCATCAACAACAGAATCTAGGTTTGTTCTTAGAAATCACTTCTTTCCTAATCCCCAGCCTCAGGAATAAACTTGCTGAAAACAGCTGGACTGATATTTACCCTTGACAGACAACATGCAGCTGTCACCAAGGGTGATCTGGTCACTCCAGCTAATTTCTAAAGCAAGGAAGAATAAAACCCCAAAACCAAACCACAACACTCCTTTTGAATCCCATCCTACTTCAGGTCAAGGAAGCTGCCACTTCTGGGAGCTGGAGTTCAGAGCAGTGATGAGCTGTTTGATCTGGAACAGGTTGCAACACCAAACAGAGCTCTTTGTCTTTCCAAGATGGGGAGCTTGGCCCAAAGCCTTGGCTGTATCTCAGTCATCTCTGGCACAGAAAGGCTTCTCTTTCAGGCTTCATGAAAGCCAAAGGTGACTTTGTGCTGCCTTTCCAATTTGGCTGCAATGTTAGGACACGTTATTCCTATCAGTATATTTAGCTTAATGAATTATCTCATTCCAAAGGTATAGTTGCATTTAATTACTGAGTGCCTGACATTTGTACCTCAACCACAATGCACCAGGAGTATGACTGACCCTCAGATCCCATGTTTTGAGCACAGAAACTCCCCTGGTATGCCTGAATGGACAATCAATTGCAAGCCTAGCACTCTGCACCATAACTATCCCAGCTCTTGTTACTATTGCTTAAATGTGGTCTTTTCACAGGAGTTCTAAGGTGCTGAAGGCATCTTACTGTTCTACTCCAGCACGGGATCTCCACCTCTTCCACACATCTGTGAACTGTGGACACCTGTTTCTCAAGACACTGCTACAAGGAGGGATAGATTCCTGACAGTACCACAGCTCCAGCTGCATCCAAAGGCTCTCAGTAGGGAATTGTGTATTCATGCTTACTGGGAAAGGCTCATGCCAGCTGGCTCCCACGATGGATGGCCTGATGATAGCAATGTTCAAGTTTCCTTTCTCTTGCTGAATCAGGTACTCTGACAAGGCTTTGGTGTAGGTGTAAGTGTTGGGCCACTCCCCAAGCAGCTTGGGTGTGATGTCTTGAATGATGGATTCATCCAACCACCTACAGGGAACAAGGAGAACATCATCATCATCCACCATGCAGGGAGAGAAAAAGATTCAGGTAAAACAGACCAGTGACATGGGAATCCTCACCTGAAACAGAGGATAAGCCAGTCAAAGATATTTAAACTTTGGATTTAAAACTGCTTTGTGGGAGAAAGTTACTTTTGTCTTCAAGGTGCAAAATAAACCCTGGTAAGCTTCATGTTACAATGCCCCGCTGCAATTCAGGTGCCTCTACAAACTCACTTCAGGGCAATCTCTTGCATGGGTAATGCTTCACTGCAATCTGTAACATAAATATTGCCATGGTCTACAGCCTGATGGAGCTCTCCCGGCCAGGAATCCCACTAGGCAGTTCTCATCCTCAGCCAACAAGTTGCTGTATACTCCCAAAGACGTTTCAGGATATTCCAGGTAACCTTGAATTATCAAGTCACGTAACAACACAAAAGTCTCAAATGCTGGAAAAACATCCTACAGGGATATTATTCCAACAGTGGATTTCCATAATTTGCAGTGTTAAGATGTTCCTTCTAGCAGGCTTACCACAGGTTTGTTCACACAGGAAACAACTGGTGCTTAAAAAAAAAAAACCAAAACCAAACCACCAAAAACCCCAAAAGGACTCTGCCAAGTTGTTTTTTATTGTTTGAAGATATTCAAGTACCTAATCCATCAGAAGCAGTTATGCAGATAGCTTTTAAAAAGCAACCCTTACCATCATGGAGCTGCAGGAAGGGCCTAACATCCAAAGGCTCCTCCCTGGCACATCACCAGGACCTCACAGGTCCTGCCAGCATCTGGGTGTAAAGGACAAGAACTGGCTGTGCTTCCAAAGCCCTCGCTGCCAGTCTCTGACAGGCTCCCAGCACCCTGGCGTTACACCACAGAATCAAAGATTAGCTCCTATAATCCAATTTGTAATTAAGTCAACGGACTTACAGTTCAGGCTGAAGGCGTGGACTCTTCCCAGGGGCACTGCAAGGATACTGCTTCCTGCAGATCCTCACTTCACCCCTCCTTCTCTTGAATTTCAGAAAAAGGCAGAGGTCAAGGGGAGAGAAATACGATGCCAACTGTCACACCTGAAAATTGCTTGATCCTGTCAACCTTTCAAAGACATGGTGGCTCAGGTGGCACAGCACTTTTCAGATGACTCTCATTGGGCACAGATGGGAAGTTGTTGTATGAGAAAGCACTGATTCACAGGGGAGGGCTGGATGCAATAAATCTCTCAGTTTTGGAATGCATTAAAAATCTGACAATTTGTAGTATATAGGAATTTTTTCTTTAAATAAAAAAATCCTATGGAGGCACAAACACCTTCCTTTTCAAGCCTGGTCCCATGCAGCAGAAACAAGGCAGTAGGCAGCATTTAAGCATAAAATATTAACTACACAGAGGTTACAAGCAGCACATATTATTGACATAATTTGTAAAGCCACTTAGACAGCCATTGAACCTCAAGGTCTCAGTAAACTGCTATTGTTTGAATCTGTGGAGTAGCTAATTTCCAGCCTACCAAGAGGAGATAGCTATTTCTGCAGAGCCTGGAGGAAGACTAAGTTAATTTGGAAACTCAGGTTAAGCTGTGTGCAAGTCTTCTTCCCCTTCTCTTTTTTTTTTTTTATTTTTTTTTTAAGTTTTCATGACAGGGGGTTGCAGGTTTGCATTCTCACAAAGCAAAGACAGCTGTAGAAGTACAAGGAGAGGTAATAGAGGTAATTTCCCCTGCCTTCATCCTTCCAGAGAGGTCTCTGCATTACCTGAGGACCTGTCCCAAGGGCACCAGCCTGCCGGGTGATTTGATTGACCAACGTTCCCATCAGGGAGGCGGAGATGACACTTCAGCAAGAACTGCTCTGTGACCTACTTGGAAGATTCTGGAATGCTAGCTCACAAAAGCTGCTGCTTCTGCTCAGTGCTGCATCTGCCCTTCCAAGTGAACAATGCAAATTAAACAATTAATAACTTCTCCACTGTATGCACCAAATTACTCTGCCATAGGAAAACAAAACTTTCTGTGTTAATGCCTTTGCATTAATCTTTCTTGTAAACAATGATGGATCTGTATTTTCTGCAATAACCAACCCACAGCTTCAGCCGAGACTTTGCTGTGTGCTGTGTTCCTTACCTCAGCACACTCTTCAAAGCTGATTTCCTTCAGCTTTAGATTAAGGCAAACCATGCTTGATGCAGCAGATTATATGTTTACCCTATTGGCCTGGCAGCACTCAGAAGTGTGACTTTTGGTTTACACAGCTTAAACCTCAGGGTTTACTTGCAGGTTAAATATCAGAATACTGAAACAGCAAGATGTAACAGGAGGATAAGAGCAGAAAAAGAAGCAGCTGGGAATCCTCCTTGAGATTTCAAGTGAATAAGTAATCATAAGCATATATCAAGTGCATGGCCAAAAGCACTGTTAAATGGATCTGTTATAGCATCCAGTTGTTCAATTATCCCTCTGAAAACACTTGCAAGAGCAGCACCTTAAGACAAGGGTTGGCTGTGAAGGGAATCATCCACAGCTCGCTGAAGCAAAACATAATCTCTATTTCTCCCCATTTTTGAAGCCAGTTTATATTTCCTTGTCTGCTTCCCCTCCTTCCCTTCCGAAGGTAAAATTCTGATACCTGTCACTCCCCTCTCTCTGAAACCTTCTGTACCCTGATACCCACACACTATTTCTTTCACTTACATGGCAAATATTAAAGGTGCATCCCAAACATCATCCTCTCTGCTGCATTTTCAAGCTATGATACATAAATTTTTAGTGTTTTATACAAAGCAGCTGAAGTAACAACCTCTGAGGTAGCCAAGCCCTTCTCCACATTTCTGACTGGCAATCAGACCTGTACTGCAGTCTTTTTTTAAATCTGAGCCATCAACACTAATCATTTTCAGAGTTGCAAGTAATGGTAAGCCTTTTGGGACAGTGAAATGGAGTCAGTGATGAACACCAAAGGGCATAAAACTGGGTCAGTGGGCAAAAAGATGACAGAGCAGCTTCACTTTTAGGGAAAAGTAGTCTGTCAGAACTGGTGTTAGAGGTTGCTGAGCTTAGAACTGGCAACTGTAGCTCAGGAAAAGTTTTTGAATTATAGCGGACAGCTCTGAAACATCCATGTCAGTGAGTAGCAGCAGGCACAAAAAACCCCAATCAATGAAATGCTGGCCATCATCAGGTACAGAGAATGAGACCAGTGGTATAATTTCGAAGCTATTTAAATAAAACTTTTGAGTGACCGCAACTGGAACACTGCATGAAGTTCTGTCTGACCCCCATACCTCAGGGAGGGAGTAGAGTTAAAGAACAAGTACAGAGGAAGGACAACTAACATCAGCACTAAGACGATCCATGAGACAGTAAAAAGGCTGAGACTCTTCAGGTTTCTGTGAGGGGAACAGAAAGGAGTATCCAGGCTGTTATTACCCTAAATAACATCTCTCAGTGACATTCTTGAGGGCAAGATACTGGACCAGGGAGCCCATTGCTCTAATGCACTAAGACATTTCTCAAGTTTTTTATTATGTTCCACTCACTGAATAAAAGAGAAATGATTGATGACTACTAGCTAGAAGTAAACATATCCAAAAATATGGGCTACTAGAGAAATAGAAAAAGTAGTTTGTACTAACTTTTCTGGAGTAGTGCTTAGACAGTTAAATTATTTCTTAAGACAAACTTATTTCATTAAAAAAAACAACCCAGTGGTCCTCTTAGTGGGCATGAATTAATTTCATCTTCCACTACCTATTTATTCATCTAAATCAAGAAGAATAAAGATTTTATTCCAGTTCTTTGGTCAACAGATCACAGATCAGTTGCATGTATCACCCACTAGAAAATTAATGAAAACACATTAACAGTTGTGGGAAAATTCTTTTAAGCATAATGTCTTCTAGGACTTTTATCAGCTGATTTTGTTATTCCTTCTAATTATTCTTTATTTTGGTAAATTCAGTTAGCCAAGCTTTTTTTGGTGTTTCATCAAAGACCTGTATTCCTGTCTGGGTTGAGAGGATATTGCCTTGTGCTGTGCCAGGAGAGGTTTAGGAGGAAATCAGGAAGATTTTCTTTACTAAAAAGGTGACCAGCCATTGGAAGGGGCTGCCCAAGGAGTGGTGGAGTCACCAATTCTGTAAGTGTTCAAAACCCAGCAGTATGTGGCACTCTGTGCTCTGGTTTATTTGACAAGGTGGTGATCAATCAAAGCTTGGACTTGTTGATCTTAGAGGTCTTTTGTAAACCTAAATGATTCACATCGAACTATCTAAAAAAGCCTGTTTCTTACTCATCCCCATATAACTCGAGTTAAATACCACAAGATTTCTGAGAGAAGTGGAAACAATGTTGGGAAGCTGAAAAGATAAAAGAAAAAAGGTGTATGGAAAAAAATCAGTTCTTACTAAGGCAGCAGCAGAGCTGAGTGTTACAGGAAGCAGCAACTCCATTCCTGGAAGAAAATACACTCCTACAGAAATTAATACTGGACTCTCATGAAATCAGAGTCTTTAAAAAAACACAAAGAAACAGCAGTAACAGCACCTCTGACAGAAATCCCACCCGATTCTGTGAACAGCTCCCAGGTCTGCCGCAGGACGAAGGGAAGCCAGCACTGGAAGGGGCAATGTGGTTCCTACTTACTCTACTAAATCAAAGAGCTTCTGGGGCTCGGCTGGGGGTGGGTAGATGATCTCCTCGATGCATTTCCGGACGCAGTTTGCATAGGCAGTGGAGATGTGGATGAAGGCCTCGAGGTTCCGCATCTGCCGGGCCAGCTCGAGGAGCCGCTGCGTGCCCATCACGTTCAGCTGCAGGGCATGCCTAAGGAACGCAAGGGGAATAAGCAAAAGGCATTTCAGTGGGAAGAACGTATAAAGGCTGAGCTTTATCCACACCTCATCACAGAAAGGGAAGTCAGGGAGAGCAGGTGCAGCAGAAAGTGTCACTGAAATGCAAGTGTGAAACCAGCTTTGAAAGCAATGCTGTTGGATTTGCAGTTCTGGACACTGAATGTCTCTCAAATATTTTTACTCTATTTGAAGGGTCACACGTAAGGCTTCACAAACATCTCTAAATGTGACATGTTGGTCACCCTTCCCTGGAACATGTATTTCTAAGCCCTGAGGCACTGTGGTTCCTATGGTACACATTCAGTGTTCTCTGGAGGGACCACTGCTAAACCAGAACAACACAGGAAAGCAGGAACGGGTCACTGGGCCCAGAAAAACAGATTCATAGCATCATAGAATGGCCTGGCCTGGAAGGGACCTTAAAGACCATCCAGTCCCACTCCCTTGCCATGGGCAGGGATACCTTCCACTACCCCATGTTGCTCAGAACCCCATCCAACCTGGCCTTGAACACTGCCAGGGATGGGGCAGTCACAGCTGCTCTGGGAAACCTGTGCCAGAACCTCAGGACCCTTACAATAGGGAATTTCCTCCTAATATCTAATCTAAAGCTACTTTCATTTGGTTTGAATCTACTCATAATCAAAGAAGATGCCATTAGAGATAACAGCTTAAATTCCCAAGGAATAGAGATGAGAAGTGATAAGCATAAGAGAAAGAATGTCCTGATTAGCAAGGCTGACTTTCAAGCACTCAGCATTGCTAGAAATTGTCCTAGAGACAATCTACAACACATCTCAACCAGCAGACTCTGTTGCATGCTTTGTATTGGAATAGGGACACCTTCCTTCACAGAAGGGAGAAGACTTAGGAATATGCAATCTGCTCAGCCCAGCAGTAGAAGCTTTCAAAGATATGTACAATGTGAGGAATTATGCCATCAAGCACAGTGTACACTAAAAAAACTTAATTACACTGAAGAGAAAATGTAAATAGTCCAAAGGAATGAAAACAGCAGCTGAAAAGTACAATCAGTATTTGGATCACTGTATCTAAAGCTAGAGATACTCTTCTTTTTGTATGCTGTTATTAAAGTGAAGAATTTTCTGTAGATTTCTATTTTCTCCTGCCCTTCTAGCAGGATGAATACTTCTACCTGAGCTACCCTTCAGATTACCCTTCAGATAAAACTTACTTTTTCATGCACATTGCTGTTTGACTGCATCCCTTCTGAAAAGTGATGAACAGAACTGTGCTCATTATATGGGCCTAGCATGGATTTCTGCTGAGTTGCTCAGAGTTCTATAGCCTTCAAAGGGATTATCATCTAATGCTGGCGGTTTGTTATTTGTTTTGTCATTCTTTATTTTTTTTCCTATTTCTATTAAACCAGCATCTATTAATATTTCGATATAACACAAATTTTGCAATTTCTGCCCTCAAAAGTTCCATCTGGAGAATTCCCTAAATGTACTGCATGTTGATGCCAATAATTCATTTAGTGTCTCCACTGCTGCTTCTCCAGCATCTTCACAGCAATGCTTTTCCCCCCTCCTTATTTATTGGCTACACATATTCTGTTGTAATCTCGGAGCTTCTGCCATGTTGAAAAAATAATTTTATTTCTGTCATCATCAAGTTGCTGCTCAAAATTCTTAACTAAGCAGCAATATTGTGCTTTCACATTTAACTTGCTAAAACTTTTACCCATCTGATATATTTTATTACTCTGTCAGGAATAATTTGAGTTGAAGAACTTCTCATATTTTGCCTTCTGATCATAATTTTCCTTGTTCTGTTAGAGAGATTTTGACAGATCACATACAATCAGTCTTTAGTTTCTCCACTGCCTGTAAGCTGATGACCTTTTAAACTTTTGGCTTCTTTCTAGCTATCCTACATATTTAAAATGTGGTTTCCCTTTGATGTTTCATGCCACTGAGACTTATTTTTAAAGTGAGTCCATTTGTGCATTGATTTAAGAACATTTGTGGCTACTTACATATTGGCTTAAGATCTCATCAAGAGCTGCTTTCTTTCTTGTGTTTCTCTAATTAGTTGTTCTAAAAAGCAAATAATTATGGTGGACATAGTGGATATCTCTTTAGCCTATGAGCAAATAAAGATTGATATTACAAATTGTGTTTTCAACTATGATAGCTTTAGTGTTTTTTCAGAAGACTATGACAATCTGGCAATGCAGATCATCCAACTCGGTTTGTTGAAATGGATAATCTACACAGAAGCATTTACACATCTAATCTTGTTTCAGTGGCTTATTTCTGATGTTTTTTCTTAATGGAAAAGCCTGCCTGGACAGGCACCCCCAAGGGAACTCCTTCAGAAACCAAGCACTTATTGTAAACAGTTAATTACAGTGAGAGCTGGGTATTTTAAAGGTTGTGATGGGCTGTTTTCTTAAACCACAGCTCATTTCCCTCTCCAGCTACTCAGTGACAAAGAAAGGCCATTACCAACACCAACTTTACAGACAGACAGAACACAGTTTCTCTGTCTGCAGCTCGGCCAAAACATCTCCCTGATGACCTAAACCTCCTGCACTTCTTCCTTCTGTTCCAGTGGGACTGTGCCAAGACAACTGCCTTTTGACACACACACACACACACACACACACGGCATTTTCAGAGCACACCCCTTCCACGTTCAGCACAGAGCCACGGGGAGCACGAACATGGACGGGGGAATCAGCACTGCAGCCATGCAAGGGATGCTCCGGGCAGTGCCATGTGCACCCCGATCCCGCTCAGCAAACACAGAAAAGCAGGACGTACTTGAGGGGCTCGTCAAAGCGAACTGTGGCTGCACAGTGGAAGACAACATTGACCCGGGTCAGAAGCTCCTCCTCGTCTTCAGCACTGATGGCCAGCTTGGGCTGAGTGAGTTCAGCATTAATAGGTTTAATCTTCTCGTGGAAATTAGGGCAATCTTCTCGGACCCTGTCAAAGACCTTGAAGCACAAACAGAGAGAGATCAGGTACCGAATTAGGCTGCTGAGATCGCTTTGATTAGTAGCCAGTCTGATTACATCAATCAATGCAACTGGCACAAAAGAATTCCTGTCTGGGGAATGACACAGGTGAGATGATAAAATAGTCCATTCACTTGTTCCCACCCAAGGGAAACGGAACAAAAATGTAAGTCCTAAAGCGTTGCTCTGAAGAGATTAATAAATCTTCTCTGCCACTACTCATTTCCTCAGACAGTCACCAAAATTCCTGTGTCCATATCTGCAACCACTTGCTACTTGACCTCAAGGGCTGCCTGTAGGACCAAAACAGGAGCTAAAGAGCAAGAGGGCGGAGTATGGAGCAGGAAAGCCTGTGCAGCTTTACCCAGGACAAATGGCTCTACAAAGGACTTGCAGAAAGGAGAGGAACTGGGTAGTGTTGTTCCTCCTCTTTCTCCTCCTCTTCCTTTGCTGCTCCTTGTCTACTGTCACTTTTTGTTCATGTCAGAGGTGTCTAGTGGGAACCCGCTTTTGGGACTGAAGGATGGGGCACATCCCAATAAACCCCACTGCTGAAGCTGCTGAGTGCCACCAGCAGTTTTGCATAACTGAACATGTGTAGAGCTGACTGGCCTCTCAAGCCATCCTCCAGCCCTTTTCTTCCTACAAGTAGGATCCATAGCCCTCTCCAAGACTCATTTCTGCATTATTATATTTGAGCTATTTCAACTGAATTAATAGAAACCGTTAAGTACAACAAGATCCTTCCCTTTTCTTTTTTTTGGGGGGGAGATGTGGAGCAAAGTGACATCGTGAAAAGTAGAAAGAATCAATAGAGTAGAATGGCTGTGGGATCTGAGGAGGTATTATCTAGATTCCAAAGGATAATCACACCTCCAAGGTAAGAAGTCTACTGTTAGGAACACCTAATACTGAGAGAGATTACTGAGGGATACAAAGGATGAATCACACCACCTTTGGACACCTTTAAGAGCTGTCTAGACAAGCAGTGCCAGGAAAGGCAGGGAACAGCTGAACCTTGGAGAAGGAGGATGGACCACCAGACTATTCAGTAGCTCTGTGTTCCCCCTCTTCTGTAGCCTATACACCTGTAACACTGAGTTTGGAAACTCAGTAAAGACCATCTTTACTACCATGGTCTCTTGTTTTCTTAGAGTTTCTTCTGCCTTTGATGTTCCCAATGCTTATGTACAAGCAGAAATTGTGTGACATAAATTAAACACACTAAGAGACACATGAAAGATTAAATTTATCCTAATAGCAGTACTGCTTTGGTCTGACTGCGGGATTATCATCTTTCCACTTATCGACAAGCAAATCTAGATAAACCTTGAGGTTCTTAGGGATAAAGAGGTGATAAAAGAATCATTAGCCTTCTCCATTATGCACCACACTCTACACTTATTTTAAATTGCCACACAGCTGCATATGCTTCATAAACATGAAACTTCAGCACAAGTTAGGACAAGACAAAGTCATTTCACTGTTCTCAGCCGCACCTGAGTGCACACATCTTTCATCAGTGTGGCTAGACCAGAAAATAGATCTCTAGAGAGAGTTATTAATGGGAAAAGGTGTTGGTGAGAGCTGGCTGGACTGTAGGAACTAAATTCCCAGGCACTGACAGCCCTAATGTCTGCAAAAAGCTTGTCTCCTACAAGATGCTACACTGGCTCTCCAAACATGCATCATCTCCTGAGAGATGACAGCAAACTGTAATGGGACACAAAATAGAAAGGTTTCTCAGAGAACACACGTGAGACCAAAGCTATCTTGTGGGACTCTCAGAAATATTCATTTGCATTTGTTCTGTTGCAAAGAGAGTGCAAAATGCCACAAAATGGGAGTTATTTTCTACTTGTTTGGCATAAATAATGGAAAGGCAGAGAAAGAATCAATTAGCCCCTTGTCCATTTCCATCACAGCATAAAAAGTAAATGTAGTATTTCTGCAGTACCAGCCTTGGACTAAATTCTTCCAACATCTCCTCCTGATATTCCCACTGCAGATAATATCCCCTTTGGCTTCTGTGCCTGCTGCTACCATGTGCCACTCAGCTGCTGCAGCTTTTCATCCCCTCCGATGATCACTGCGTTCTTCTGAAGGATGAAGCAATTTCCAAATGCAAGCACACAAGTCAGCACACTGCTTTGGAAACCTTCTGCACCACGGGAACATTCAGTACATTGTCACCATTAAATCAGATAACATGAGCAGCTGTTTAATTGAAGTCTGCTGCTTCTTTTATGGAAGCTGAAGGGTTCATTCAGAGCTGTCAGTGCTTTACAGGGAAATGAGGGAAGAGGTAAAGGCAAAATAAATGCAGCTTATTTTATACTGCTTCCTGCAGTTCAAGGAGTACTTAATATAAAGATGATGCTTAGTCTGAAGGTAAATTGTACTTGCATCGCTAAATCCTGAAGAACTCCCCAAGAGCATACATAATAAATCCCCAGTAACTGTGTAAGGCCTGATTGTTCTGTCTTTTCTTTTTAGAAGCCATCTGCCAATATAAAACACAGTCAGTGGACTGGCCTGATGTACTGCTGAAATTACATATAAAGACTGGCCAGGTCAGCAGCACTTCTGAAGGGATACAGGAACTGCTACAGAATCAGTGTAGAGAAAGGAAAGGCCTTTGACTTCAGGCTGTCCATCATTAATGAAACCAAGTGAAATCACTAATAACATTACCCTGATTTCAGTGTCTTTTTGAGCATCCTAATGCTGCTATTCCCATTTTTAACCTTAAAACAGATGTAAGTTCAGCATGGGCTACGTTCCCCCTCAACAGAGGGGAGAATTTCTTATTTCTCATTTTATAATCAGGCAATTCCCATTTATAATATTAATCAAATCTCTGTGTTTTCACTGTACATTGTCAAAAATGTGAAAACAGGACATCTGGAATTTCTCCCAACATTCTAGTTGAATGTGGCTAAAGTTGTAGACACTTTCCCTATTCCTGCCCTCCTAAGCTCTGACCACCCTTTCCAAAGGACATCCGCAGTTCTTGATGTTCCCCACTCTTGCCTTAAAGGATGTAATAATTCAGAGAGGTTTCTGCCTACCAATCCTTCAATCAGAATTTTTTCCATGCTACAAAGATACAAAAACCTCAAAGAAAGGGCAAATTGCACATCTATGGAACAGCACAGCTGAAAAATAAAGGAACCACTGAGCAGTGCAAAATGCCAAAGGCTTTGCATCTTCCTCAGGAGATATTTTCAGTGAAGCAAATAAAAAGTAATGAAAAGTAGTCCACTTTAAAAAAAGAGCTTGCATGAGTTTAGTCTTGTCAAAGCCTTCTCAAAGGCCTGGGTAGTCCTTTCTTTTTTGGACAGTACTCCTGGATCTCCTTCTACCCCACTGCACTCGTGAACAGGAGTGACTGGCGATTGGTAACTGACCCAGAAAGTATCAAGTTTTTAAGTATGGCCAAGATAGGCAATCTTTTTTCCTGAGGTGTGTTTAATAGGTGCCAGGAAATCAGGCTTCTCTAGGAGAATTGGTAATTTACATTACAACATGAACATTTCAAGGCATTACTGTATGACAACCTTAAAAGTGGAGAAAATCCAGAGAATCTCCACAAAATGGAACTCATAAATGGCAAACAAATGAGAACATTAAGGTCGAGAGAGCTTTTAAACAAAAGAAAGAAAAAAAGCACCAAAAGCTTCCACTGCTCATGTAAAGAAATGGAAGGGATTGCTTAGCGTGATTCAGGAGAATATAGGCAAGAACTGATCCTTGTGAAGGAAATACATAATTTATCCTAAGAGAGACATAGGCCAAGGGATAAAATACCAGGGCAAGAATTTCTTTAAAGAAAAAGGTGTTCACTGGCTGTGTAGAGCAATTTTAAACCCAGGGTGTTTGAAGTCCCTCTTCTGAAAAGAGCATTGGTGTTCAAATAAAGGGGAGCAGCCTATATATAAATACACAAAATAATACCCCCCAGGGTGTGCATCCATACCTCAGTAATTTCAATGACAGCATAATAAATATACAAGTGATAATCACAAATTTAAACTACTGAAGGCACCGAAGTCATGCAAAAAACTCTTAAAAAAAACACTTGATGTTTGTAATTCAGTCCTGCTAAAAGGGTTTATCAGACTTGTGTTTGCATTGATAAAATCCTATAATACATTTAAGGAAGGAAGGCACACAACTATTTTAGAATTGCCATTGTAGCAAATTTGAGATGTAACTGGGCAGCTTCAAAGTAATTAGCAAGCAATTAACCTTTAGCCTGGTAGATTTCCAGCAATAAACACCAGGATTATTCAGTCAAGTAATGTGTGAAAATGCAGATCAGGGAGCTTTAATTGGGACAGTCTTTTCTTCCCCTCTTTTTGCACTCTCTGCCTCATTTCCTCTTCAGAAAATTGCTTTTAAGTACAGTTCTTCTCAAGGCAAATAAAGCATAACTCATCAGCGGGAAAGCAGGCAGCAAAGCGTTTCTCATTACAGAAAAAACAAATGGCTTATGCTTCAATCCAGAGCTATTACTTTTCCCTGAGTAGAGCTAATGTAGTGGAAATACAGAACCCACCACCAACACCCAGTAAACAAAACAGCTGATTACTTAGAGATGAAGACAACAGAAACAAAGAGAGGGACAGAAAGTTTCAACAAAGGTCAGCTAAGACTAATATGTATATCCAGCTATTTGGGATGTGGTTTTGAATGGCCAGCTCCCTTGAAAACTGTCTGCTGACCAAGCCTGCTGTTTTCTAGCAAGAATACTTGAATTACACAGCAGTGAATCTGGAACACTTTTCAAGTCAGACACTGTGGACAGCAGCATGAGGGATCTGAGAGACATGGAAAAGCTTTCCATGGTCTCTAGTGCCATCTTGTATATGGGTGGGCAAGTCATGGATAGTACAAGGAGTTTTCTGATGTTTATCACAGATGTTCCTGGTGACCCTGGGTGGTACTTTGAGATCAGCATTGGTGTTTGACAGGGAAGAATGTAAGTACAGGGAAGGAGAATAACAACACTTGGAGCTTTTCCTACAGGAACCACTGAAAATGTTTCTTCCCACACGTTTCCTAGGACTAGTTTCCTTCTCACCCTTCTCCATAACTATGCCCCAATGAGTCACACAGACCCCGAGAACTCAGACCATTATACTTGTCAGCAGTCCCAACTGGAGTCAGATCCCTATATCCTCCTCAGTTCCTGCTTTGCAGAATTGATTACCACTGGCTTTGAGAATCACTGTATGGACCTGGAAATATCAGTAAGTATACAGTTATCCAGACAGAGGATCTTTATCTGCTTTTCCACACCCACTGCCTTTAATCACAGATCTTCAAAGTTTCACTGCCTAGACACCTGGGAACTTCAGGAGTGTTTGCTGAATTCCTGAGGATAACCAGACAGAACTAAGTGATGTGTTAAACACAGACTCCTACTTTTTGGAGATGCTGTTAGAAATTACCAAGAAAGACTTTGAAAGTAGATTTAAAGAAATTACCAAAATCTACTTTCTAATTTGAGAGCATAATAGCTGTCACACAGACCCAGAGGAGGCAGCACTGTATAAAACACAGTGCTGGGATGCAACTCCACATTTTGCTTCAAGGACAAAACATCAGGGCCATTCAGCTCCTAGGCAAGTCTTGAGATGCAGTCTTCTCAACTTGGGTCCCTCCAAAGAGCTCCTCCAAAGGAATGTCAGCCTAGGGTGGGCGTCCTGCACTTCCTCACCCTGTCCTCCTGAGGCAGAAAGCACAGAACATCACCATCAAGAGAATCAGGGGTAATGAGGGCACTAAAGTGCACCTTAATTAAAAGGGTAAAGGGAGATAAAAATCCTTTCACGTCACACACAGCAGGAGCTGAACAAATCAAGAAAAAGGCATCAAATATTTAAAGCTACCCAAATAAAAGACAGAAATTCTTCAAACATTGCAGTGAGAGGGCACTCAAGTGCAGAGAGCTGAACATCTGGGAAATGAGTATAGTAGAATAATAATTCACTCTTCTAGAATGAACTGTGCTAGAAGATTACCAGAAAAAAGAACAAGTCACTCGTCACAAGTGAGGAGTTAGCCTGGAACCAGGGTTTTTCCCAACAGATATCCTACCTGTGGCCATGATGTTTTGGAAGATAAGAAAGCTTTCTGGCATGAGTGTGAGCCTTTCCTGACAGCCGGTCTCAGTGACCAAAATTCATGCTAAGAATATTGAATTTATGGATGCATCAAACAGTACAATCAATTAAAGATGGAAGTTTTGCAAGAGGTTCCTGGAATGCGTTGATGAGAACTTCCTTCTCTACGTGATACAGGAACCAGTGAGGAGAGGTGCTGTGTTGGACCTTGTTCTCAGCAACCTCTTGTTCTCATCAACAGGTTCGGATGGGATTTTCTTGGAAATTCCTCCCTGTGAGAGTGGTGAGGTTCTGGCACAGGTTGGACAGAGCTTGGAGCAAGCTGATATAGTGGAAGGTCCATGGCAGGGAATGGAACTGGATGATTTTTATGGTCCCTTCCAACCTAAACCATTCAATGATTTTGTGATTTACCTAGGACAATTTCTCATTTCAGCTTTTTTTTTTTGTGCTCACATCTCTCACAAATATTTTGTCAGATCCCACATATATTTTTGTTATCTTCATCACGACAACATAATTTTTTGAGGGGTGCTTAAAAGTAAAGCCCCAAGTTGGGGTACCCCAGCCTATTAAATACCTGCCTTTTTCCCTTCCGATCCCTTAAGTAGGACCATATTCCCACACTCAGACAGCATACACAGTGAGAAAACAAACAGGAAAATCCCTGAGAGATTATCAGAAGCTAATGCAATTTAGAAGACTGATAGGAAGAGCAGGGACACTACTAGAAGTGAGGGCCCTTGTGAACAAGAGACCAACGCAGTGAAGAAGAAAACAGTTGATATTCTAAGAAAACATCTAAGAAAGGATGTCTTAATCATTGTAAACCGATTTTCTGTAGTGTCACTATTCCAAGCAAGCAAGGAAGTAAGGCAGTTACAAGTAATCCTTGATTTCCATCCAAGGAGCCTTCAGCTTAGGGAAATTAAAACTTCTTTAAGAAGATAGAACCATCTGTCCAAATAGAGTCAGCTACTTACAGCACAGTCTGGCTCTGCAAGTACTCCTGCTACTGGAGACAAACTGTAACCAACACCTCTGATTATGGCCAGTTGTCAGAAGAATCCACAGAAACCTTCTGAACATGGTTGCAGAAGTCCCTCTAGAATCACAGCTCAAACTTTTTCTCTGAATCTAACATCTTTGCATGTTATTCAAAATATGGACTTTTTTTTAAACAACGCTTGGCTCAATTAGTTCTGCCCATAATCAACATTCCTAAAATTCACTAATTCCTGGCCATGGGTAAAAACAAAACAAAGTTATTAAAAAAAAACCAATTCCACTGAATTTTGTCAAATTATCTGGATGCAAGGAAAAGGCAGAGTTATCCCAGGAAGTCTGTAGCCGCCTTTTGGCACGACGACTCCCTTTTCCAGTTGCCTGGGTCTCATCAAACAGGAGGTGTTGTCTTGTTTCACAACAAAGATACCTGTTGTCAGGAGGGCCACTTCCCCTCAGCCTGCGATAGTAACACGTCTGCCAGGAGCAGATGTCGCTCACTTCCCTGTACAAAGATCAGAGCGTTGCCACAGATGGCTTAGCTACACCCTCTGAAGTGTTTCTCCCTCTCCTGTCATTGCAGTTGCACCCCCCTAGAATGTTCTGACAGGCCTGATGGTAAAGGACAAGTCAGATGATGTTTCACACACCTGGCAAGACTGCTCCTCTTTAAGGCAGGGAAAGATGAGTTTTGTCTGCAGTCAATTAGGACTTTTATCTGTGTTTTGTTGGGGGTTTTGTGTTTGGTTTTTTTCCCTGTTTTTTTTTTTTTTTGTTTTGTTTGTGGTTTTTTTTTTGTTTGTTTGTTTGTTTGGTGGTTTTGTTTTGTTTTGGTTTTGGGGTTTTTTTTAGAACAATAGAGAAATCCAATTATTTTAGTATGGAAATAAACACACACACATTTTAAGCAGGATCAAGAAAGCCATATCAAGTGTCCTTCAGCCAGGCACAGGTTTTAGCTTTTGTTGGCACCTCAGAGACTACTGAAGGGTAATCAACAAGCTTAACTTGTCATCTCTGGCACTCTACTAATTCTTCCAGCTAAAGCTAGAATATTAAAGCTTTCTGAGCACAGGATTTGTAGCTTGAGACATCTTTCACACTTACATGCACTTTTCAATACATTTATCAAGAAAAAAGTTACTTTTCTCTGCAAGTATATTTTCAACTCATACTGCTTCCAAGGGAGACCAAAGAGGATAATCAATGTAAACTGAACTGGAATTCATGCTCTCTGCCTTTAGCTTCCAGCTCTAGGTTGCACCAACTAATTTTATGTTACCCAGTCCAAGGCAGAAAAGTGAATACGTGGGCTAATTATGCCTCAGGTGTAACAAACCACTTAACCATGTGCCACCAGAAAGAGCAATGTTTCCAACCAGGTTAAACTGTGCAGGGCCAGGAGTTGGATTTGATGATTCTTGTGGGTCCTTTCCAACTCAGGGAATTCTGTGATTCTATGAACAACAAAAAGCTGTTTGTACACAAAAGCCTCCCCATCTGTCTGAGCAGGGATTATCAGTAATGAGCCTGTGTCCTTGGCTGTGGTCCCACAAGATTATAAATTCTTTTAATGCTTTAATCTACTAGTGAAAAAATGTGGCAGAAGGAGTGGAGGAGAAACAAACAGAACATACCCCAACCAACCATCCTGAGGTACTGAAATGCACCTCTCAGCCCACACAAGTAAGAAATACACAATGTTTGCAAATACTACTTGCATGAGGCTATCCTATATATCATAACTATGTATTTAACTGAGGCAAGTACAGGTAATTTCTCCACCTGTCCTGCTACAGTCAGTAGAGACAGCCTATTGGTCTTCCAGATTCCTGGGGGAAAAAACCAACCCAATACTTAAAGATCTGCCCCAACAACGTGGTTGTAAAGTTAAGATCTCTAGGGCTTACAGTACAGGTACCACAGTGTGATAAGGTGTATGCAGAAGGCCCTGATAAAGCACCAATAAATGCTTCTCCTGGGAATGAGGAAAGTCTTTAAAACAGCTCAAAGACAACAAGCTGCAGGAGCACAAAACCAGAGTGTGATAAAATGGGCTACTCTGGTGCTGTGTTATGCAGGCTATGCACAAGAGGAGAAATGGCTTGTGTTTAATTAGAATTGGCTACAAGAGTCAAGAATAAAATAGAATTGTCTTAGTGAGTGAATATGGTAAACAATATGATGCCAGCATGAACTGGACGCTGGCAGGGGAGTTTTGTGGTGCAAAGTCTTCACAGTCATCTGTAACCAGGCAACCACGTAAGTAAAACTATACAAATTAAGACTGCCTGAGGAACAGCACTGAAAAAATCCACCAAACCTGGGTATGAATAAAGCAGTAACGGGACCAACTAGGAGAAAAAGTAATTGGGGACAGACTGTCTGAGAGGAGTTTGGATAGAGAAAGTGATGTGCAAGTGTGGTCCAAAAACCTAACATCCAAAAATAGAAAATGTGTAAGACATAAAATCAGGTACAAAATAAAAAAGGAAAAATCTCCTTTCCCCCCCACCCTGGAAAGTGGATACTACAAATGGTAATGAATCCAAGTCCACAGTGATGTCAAAAAGACCCCAACTGGATAACCTGCTGGAGTTGCCATCATGTCTTCCTCTGAAAAGAGCTGGTGTGATACAGTGGAGAAAGGAGAGGTAGACTTGAAGTGGTTAAGGAGATAGAGTTATAACTCAGCACAAGATGGATGTGATTCATAATAATTGTAATGATAATTAGTAGCTTTATAGTTGTGTGTGCTTTTAGATTAGTTATCATTTAATTGCTGTATTGGTCTCTTTGCAGTGTATTGCTTAATTTAACACCATCGTAATCTCTTAATTCAGGTTATGTCTCAAGCCTGGACTTAGTTATCATTTAACTGCTGCATTGATCTCTTTGCAGTGTATTGCTTAATTTAACACCATCATAATCTCTTAATTCAGGTTATGTCTCAAGCCTGGACCCTGAAGGGCAGAGCCAGGCTTATAAAGTAACCTATGGCTACCTGATTTGGCTCACCAGCCTTAAAGACCAGCTCTATCCTTCAATCAACGGGGACAGCCTTCAACCCACCTCCAGATGGATGCTCAGCCTCACACCCAGCCAGTCTCAGTCTTCATCCTCCCACCAAATCACACCTGTAAGTCCAAAGCACTTAGAATGAAAAATCATTAATCTCAATGTTCTCAGATTTTCTGTCCTCAGCTCATGACATTTCTGTTTCTCACACTTGTACAGGAAAATGACAAGCCCACTGGTGTGTTTTGATTGAAGAGAGATTCTGGAATTGTTTTGTGGTGTCATCCCTGACAGCACGAACACACCTTCACTGATGAAGTCAAAATTGTGATGGGGGGACTCTCGTACTCCACTGACCCTACACCTTCCTCTGTGCTTTTCTTTTGCAGAACCCATTTTTGGTGTTGCCCTATCACTGAATCTCCACTTCTCTGGGACCCTTTGTACCACCCACAAGTCAGGATCTCCTGAGCAGCTGTATGGGGTGCCCAAGCAAGGAAGGAGAAATACTGCTATGCTGCAGCTGCAGAAAATGACCTCTGAAGTGGCATGTGCCCCAGTGGTGAATGTGTTTTTGTATTCTCCAGCAGTATCTGAGTTAACAGCCAAGTATCTCACAGATTGCTCTAACTGCACAGATACGCTGATTTCAGACTCATTTTCACAGCAAAAAGATTTTGAGTCACCGGATTTTCCTTAATTTTCCTTATGTAGAACATTTTATGGCAACTCACCCCTTTCAAATGAAAGGCATTCAGTTTTGGCATCTTCTCTCCAGGGATAATAGCACTGCTATTATCTCTCCATCATTTGCCGAGTTCACCACTCAGAGCTTTTCAATTTTGTCTAATTCAGAGAGAGTAAAAACATACTAACCCAAGAATATCTTCTTCCCTTTTACACTGGAAGAGATGTAAAACACTCTCCAAAACACTGTGTTTCTTTCCCTCCCACATACCTAAAAGCATCTCTTGAAAAGGCTCAATTTATATAATAATCATCACTGATCATCACTCTCTGAACCAAGAAAAATAACAACTAATATAAAACACTGACAATGCTGGAGCCATCTGTGCCCCATAGGGTATGAAGATCAGTGATGTGCCACCATAAAAACAGCAGCTCACGAGATCATCTCCAAGATTAAAGCCCGATTCCAGAAGGATGCCAATCTACATTCAGCATTGCAGCCATGGAAATCTGTATTTCCTCGCATATTGCTCAAAAGACCTTGCCAGTTTAGGTATGATTTTACCAGGACAGATTCAATGTCTGAAACATTATTGCTGGATGTTTTGTACTTAAGGATAGCCCTTAGCCCTGCAGTTTAATATCAGTTATTGTAGCTAAGAATCGTTTAGAGCATGTACAGTAATTTATTTTAAAAATGGACATTTTTACTGTAATGCTAACGGGAAGGAGAATTTAAGTCTCAGACTGCTTAACACTGCTTCTATTAAACCCAAATGAAAGTCTGCCTTGTCTGCTACATTTTTAGTAGCAGCAGCAGAGTATCCTGGACTACTGGTTAACATAAGAGGTTGGGAATTCCCTACTACACTGCAATCAGCCCTAAACTGAAAAGTTTGCCATAGATATGGACTTCTAAATAATATCCTCTGAGCTGTGCTGGGTCTGCAGGCCTAACAGACCTAAAGTTGCATTTTAATCAATGTAGCAACCAAAGAAGTCCTGAAAAAATACTGCTATATAAGAAAAGGCCACTCAATTGAACTACTTTAAGATGGCACACTGGTAAAATTGAGATGCTAACTCCTAGCTGGTGGGATTGTTAAATACCCTGAAAATGAAACATCAGCGTATCAAATGGCTGACAAGGAGCTCTTAAGAGATTACTCACAACTGAGCAGTAGTCCACAGTCCTGGGAACTTCTTTTGAAGAGGAAAACCTGTTTCATGGGGAGAGACTTTAATCCACACACTCAGACATTGTTCAGTATTGGTCATGAAAGTCATTATCAGCACCAATAATTAAACCTGACCTTTAAGGGATAAGAGTGTTTTTATCAACATTAGTGGACTGAAATGAGCTTAAGTGAAGAATTTGTCCAATTGTACATATTGGTGGGTCTTCCATCCTTAATGGTTTCCACCTTCAAGCAGGCAGACACAAATGTATGGATGCAAAGTTTCTCCTATACAGAATTCTTTTTTTTCATTCTGAGTTTTGAGTGTCTGGTTTTCTGGCTTCTTGTGTTCAATCATAAATACATTAGCATTTGAAAAAGAAACAGCTTAGACAATCCCTTCCATAAGAGAGCTTTTAAAAAGCAATTTCTTTACCAGGGAGAAATACTGCTGTCAAGCATACAACAGGCAGCCTACCTTCATAGTTGATTTTTGCGGTTGTATTATAGTCATTTTTCCTATTTCTGTTCATCAGCAAATCAGCTTGATAGATTAATTCCTTTCTGAGAGTTGGTCTTAGTCACTGGAGTCTGTTCACCAAGAACCATCTGTTCCCCAAGATCTCCCTCCCACACACCCTGGCAGAATTACGCCTACAACCAGTTTCTTCTATTAGGAAAGAAACGACTGTAACAAGCTGGGTGACGTGAGTCCCCAGGGAGACAACACACGAACTCATAACTTTGTTCATTATTATTATAAAGCAATACCCATTGCTCAAGGACTAACTCTGGAGGACAAGTGAACCTGTGAAACCCATTTCCTCCCACGCTCTTGCTACAATACCAAAAGGTCAAGACCTGTCCAAGAAGTGGGAATGGGGAAAGACCAGATGATGTCATGGCAGCCCTTCTTCCCCTCCCACAGCATGGGCCCCCATTTCATTGAGTGTGTTTATGTAGGAGTTAGGGGTGATGCTCCTCAAATTCCTTCCTCTGCCTTCAACCTTTTCACAATCATGCAGAAGTCTACTAATCTTTCTGACTCCGACTCATCCCATCTACCTTACCTAAGTAGGTGACTGGGAGAGTTTAATCAGATTAAACTGAACCAGCTAACAGATCTATTATGAAGGTATCACCTCACATCAAATCCATGACATCTGCCAAATAACAGCAATGAAGTGGAAGTCCCATCCCAAGTGCAGGACACAGACAGGCAGAAGCTGGACTGTAGCCTGTGCCAGGCATCCAAGACCAGGATCAAGTGCACCTTTGGGTAGCTGTCACCTTTGCTTCTGTTACTCAAACTGCCAAATTGCAGTGGAGGAGAGAGCGAGTAAATGCATGCCTTGCCTTCCACAGGAAATACTCTGTCCTGGGAAGGACTGAGAAAGGGAATTGCTGGTTTCAGGTTAAAGACAGCCTTTCTCTTCCCTCTCACCAATACAACATTTTCCCTCAGTCCCTAAAGCAACCTGCTGAACTGACTCCCTGAAGGTGTGCTGCTGGCCTCAGAGAAAATCTCATCTCTTTTAACAAAACATTAATCTTTTCAGAACAAAAATGTAATTCCTTGCCACTTTCTCTTTTCAGTGCTGCAGCTCAGAAGTCCTGGCACCTTCCCAGTTCATGGGTTTGGCTGTGCTTTTGGAGCTGGAATCCATCTATCCTTGCTGGCAGAATAAAATCTAACAAAAAGAAGAGAAAAGGACTGGTGAGTTAATTAAATGCAGCTCCCATCAGAGGATGGGAGCACAAAAGCAGGTGTAGGCAAAGAAATTATCCAGAGGCACAAGAACTATCACACAGGAGCAAAGCAAAGTTGTATTTGATTTGAACCACCATCTGACAAGAGCTACAAAAAATGTTTTGAAAAAAGATGTACTTCAGTAAATTACATCCTCCCAGTCAGGTCTCATTGTGGTTTATAGAAGGAAGGGAGTGGTTTAAGTGTTTAATTTACAACATTATCTTTTATATATATATATATATATATATATATATATATATATATATATGTATTTTTAGCCATACGAATGTTTAGTACAGCTTAAAGCCTCATTTCATTGACTAAACATCATACATAATTAACTTAAAAATCGACCTATTATTTAGTAAAATACTCTTTCCTTCTTCAGTGCTGAATTACTTTCACTGAATGTTGCCTTTCCTGGACACTGAGCTTATCTTATTTCAGGTTTATTTATTTTTAGCACAGATGTCTCTCACCACTCCAGTTTCATGTTCTGCTGATTCCACTGATGTCAGGGATTTGAACATATATTAGTACCTGAACAATCTGCAGACAAGCACAGAAAGCTGACTGCTTTCCTAGAGAGCACCTGGACTCCAAGGAACTCACTGCTTCCATGGGTGCACACAGAAAGCAAACTGAAAAAGGATGGTCTCAAGTGACCAGGGAATGACACTGACCAAATGTTCCTCAACCTCCAGATTAGATATTAGGCATAAGGGAGAGAAGGGTAACTAAAGGTCTCCAGACATGTATTTTGGATTTCAAATAGTTTTTTGTTTAAATCAAATATTCTATTAATACCTATTACATAGTCTTCTTCATCAGTAAGTTCTTTATAAAGAAGAGTCATATAATTTTTCACAGGAAGAAAGAGACACATAGATTTGAAGTGACTTACCCAAGGCCACACAAGCAGAAGGAGAACCTAGCTATTTTAAAGCCCTCTAGGAGGCAAAATGCCTTCTCTCCTCCTGAGAACTGCCTTCTGAGGGTCAAATTTGACATCAAAATTTTGGCACTAACTCAAAGGCTGATCTATGCTTTAAAAAAAGCCAACAAAACCACATGTTTAAGCTTGGGAATATTATCTCTCTGTAACTGGACAATAAGAAATTTTGTTTAAGAAAGGCAAGATTCATTGGGGTGAATAGTAGAAAACTTGGGTAACAGGCTTGTGGAAAAATCTGCTCTTTCTTGTAGGTTCCATGTGCCCTCCTCTGACAATGTTCATTGCTTTTCAGTCCTGTGAGATAGCACAGGCCCCCAGAGAGAAGCACACAGGTGAGGCAGAGGAATGCCAGCCCCAGAGAGTACCCACCAGGCCTGGGAAAAGATGAAGTTAACTGGAGAATGCCTCTTGCCTACAAGACGGCTGGGAACATCAAGCTTACTAAGAAAGGATACAAATAACTGCTTTGCTCTCCACGCCCTTCCTACCCATCATAAACTGCTTTTGACCCGTTCTAACAAGGGCCTAACATTTATATAGAGTAAACTACCCAGAGGTAGCAATCCTGATGTGTCCATGGAGTTAACATGGATAGGAAACACAGAAATTGCCATTTAGTGATCTGGGGGATTCATCTAAACCAAAGGAAAGCAGCAAAACCTGTCCTCAGAGGACACATGAGAGGGACCAAGGAGTGAGTGATGTGTGACCAAAGCAGACACTGGTAAATGGAAAAAATTGACGGATACCAACTAAATAGAAAATTGAAATAATCTTCTCTGCAATGCACAGATGAGCACAGAAGAAGCTGTGTCAACTCTTGTTTGATGCAGCATAGACCCCAAATCAGTGCTGAAATGGTATGTGAAAAACACAGACAGAAAGAGTCATAGATCTCAAAAGCACCAACTCTAGAGGTTTTCATAGAGTTCATTTGGTGCAGATGAATGGGTAACACACAACTGGATGAAGTTAAATGTATACCACCGCTATAAACAGCAGAAAGGAGCGATGCCTCAGGATTGCTGGTGCTTGCTTTTCCATGTCCACTTCAGATGGAGGTTAACTTTTATCACAGACATAAGCAAGGCTTCAGTTTAGCCACACCTTTGGGCCTCTAGCACAAAAATGTTTGGTCTTATAATAGTTGCTCTGTCATCCCCTCTTATTATAAGTTGCTCTTATTCCAAATAGGCAATCCATCACATTCTCTAAAATCTAGATCCTCCCAGGAAAACTAACATTACATTTCATTTTGACAAATTACTTAGCAGTGTACTTCTTCTGCAACTGATTCTATCCAGCACAACGGGTAATTTCACAGCATGTATTTTTGTGTAAAAGTTGGGACTTCTACCTGAATTATTTGCTTTCTCCCACTGTTACTAGAGAAATGTTCACCTTTGAATCAAAACCAATGTACAGATCCACAGGAACACAGAAACATATCCCATGAGCACGTATTTCAGGTTATTCTCTGCTATTTAAAATACACAATGGCACACATGGAGAGTTAATATCACATACAACTGGCTTCTCAGTTAAATGGAAAATTTAACATGAGAGAATTTGGTCTTCAGCCCAGTTTCCTAGGAAACATTTTCATCTGCTATTGGTGGAGGCTACAGGTTGACTGTCAAGCCCATGATTTCCTTTGTTCCCAGTCCATCAGTTTGATTTCTTTTATCATTTGGTCTTCCCTATTTAAATACATCTAATACAGGGGGAAAGATTCCTAAATACATGCAAAATAATCAGTATTTCTGAAACAGCCTCCCTTAAAGAGAGACACAAAGTGATTAAAAAAGAATAAATGAAATGAAGTTATTTGAATTATTTTAAAATGTGATATCCAGATTTGTATATGTTGAGTCTACACAATGTTGATAAATATCTGCTAGAGATAATGTACAATTTTACTATTTATCCCTAACAAACAGATGGGCTTCCTCACTGCCATTTACAAGAGTATAAACACATTCTGAAAACAAAAATGAAACATGGAAGAATTTAGGAATACGTGCACTCGTTTTTAACCAAATGTGCCGTTACTTAGGTGAGATTTTATAACCCTTTAGAACACATGTATTTTCTAAAATTAAAGCATTACAGGCAACAAGGACTGCAGAAAATCTATCCCCAGTGACACTGCTCTTTGAAGACAAGAGACAAAACACACTGGAGTATGTACAGGAGAGAAAACAGGTCCCAGCCCCACAGACAGGCACTGACCTGGGCATGGTGCTTTAGTCTGGAACCTTTCTGGCTTTGTTTCTCACAAAAAAAAGTGATTGCTCCAAAGAATGAGAAGGAAGCTGGATATTTTCAAGCATGCAGAAATTAAGCCTTGCTTGCAGTGCTTAATGAAATTATGCTGATCAAAGATGTATCACTGCTGTTGTCACTCACATTTCTGCTCGCTTTTTCTTTGTGTCTTGGCAGGGAAAAATATGGACAAGTGTGGTGGTTCCCTTCTTCTTCCCTGGTGGAAGGAGACTGGATCCCTCCCTTCTTCCCAGGATTTTCACATGAGCTCAGACTGCAGTATTTTTGCAGCTCCTCTACCTGTTCCAAACTCACTGTAGTGCGAGAAGGCTGGTATGGCTCTTTTTAAGGACACTATTGATAGCATCCTTCAGGCGCCAGAGCAAATTCCTTAGGAGCTATTTCCTTTATGCCCATGGAATGCCCAGTCTCCTTCCTCAGCTGTTTCAGTCATTAAAAAATGGGCATACAAGCAGATACTGTATTTTCTGGAGGTTTTTTTGTTTAACAGACAATATTTCCAGTGCCTTTCCATCACATTTTAAGTGACTCCTTCAGCTCATGAACCCAGTAGTCATTAAAGCAATCAGGAGCAGAGATTAAAGACTGTGCTTTATGTTAATCACTGGGTGACAACCCAGGCCTAATAACTTCAAAACTGGAGCTTGTGTAGAAAGCACAAACACCGATGCTGCTACGAGCTGAACCTGCCCTTGTGAAATGGCCTCCTTGATTCCCACAGAGCACACTTACTCTGTGAACTTTCCCTTTAGACACCCATAATTTAGGATTACAAGGATAAAGATGAAACTTATCCAATTATGTCCTTGAAACAGGAATGCCAGAACACCATAAGGGCTCACCTTTCTCTCCTGAGCTAAACTATCTGAAGAAAATACATCATTATGAAAAAACTGTGGGTAGCACAAGAGCAGTATAATTTTTTGGTACTAATCAACACTGAAACTGTTGGAGAAATAAAAAGCTGTCATTTCACTTAAAGCTTGCAGCAAAATTTGCCTAGTTGATAGTGAACATTACAAAGGTTAATTTATTTTACGCATTTCTGTTCTCAGCACGACACACCTTCTGTCCAAGGATGTGAGTATATTTGCAGTGTACCTCAGGGGATGGAGTATGTCCATCAACCAATTCCACTGTTTATTTATGGTTAATATTTTACATCAATAAACATTATATATGTTCCTATTTGATTAGGTAACACTCTGAGGCCAACACCTTCTCTTTTGAGGCTCCCAGTAAAATGATAACCTTTGAAACACACCAGCTGCCTGATATAAAAACTGAGAACTGTCTCCATCAAACAACTCAATAACTGATCTATATCTTTATGACTACAACTTTTCATCATGGAGATACAGATACCCCCTAAACCATACAGCAGATGTGGGGTTAGCTCAGCATATCAAGACGCTGATATGAGGAAGTTCTGTTGGGAAGTATTCCCAGCTGGAAAAATACCAAACCACAGAGCATTTTCCTGGTTGGTGTCCACAGGCTGCATGGCTAATACTCCTGCAGTGCACTTCAGCTATGAAAAGAAAAGGAGAATAAATAGTTAATCCCATCTGGGGAAAGGACACACACTCAGGAACAAGAGGCTTGTATTATGCTGAGAGGCAGCAAAGATATACAGAGGGGTATGGAATAGAGAGAACTTTGCTTCCTAAAGGGAGATGGCCTTTAAGATCACTTGGTTTAATGAAAGGCGTTTCAGCATGGCAGAGGGCTGGAATGAGATAAGCTTGAAGTCCCTTCCAAACCAAACCATCCCATGATGTGAAGATGGGACTGAGCAGATCATGGCTCAAGGATCTTCAGATCATTTAACAGATATGAGCAGTAGAGCCACACACTGGATTTGGGGCAGAGCTCACTTGGAAAAGATGCAGCTAGAATTGCTGCTGATTGAGCGATGCTCTGACCAAAACCTTCCCAGGAGATTTCTGGGGTTAGTGAAAAGTGGGGAAATGGGTTGCTAGGCCCCAAGGCAGCAAATCTTGTCTGTCAGAAAGAAAGTGACACGGAAGGGCAGAAAGAATGATCATCTTCCCAGCTTCAAAAGGAAGGGCTGAAGGGCAGAATTTTGGAAGGATGACAAAATGATTTACTGCTTCCATGCCCTATGGAAGCTCAAGGTCTCCATGCTGCTAAGAATGGTTACTGTCCTCTCACTCAACATACTGTGCACATAAAAAATCTGACAGGGAAGAATCTAATTACCATTTCCGAAAGGCTCAGAGACTCTCCATTGATAAAACTCCATCAAAATCATACAGGCACTACATTAACAATTCTGAATTCCAGCAAACTTGATTTACTCTGTATTCCTTTCCTGTTCAGGCTGCAGTGCAGAGTCCTGATGCCCTCTGGGCATCCCAACCGAACCCAACCCATTGCCTTTGATCAGTTTGTATTTCTGCTCACCATGAAACAGAAACAAGCAAAATCAGTACTCAGGATTTGTGGAGACAATAATATTTTAAAGGATCGCATTTAGTGGGTTAAATTTTTAGCACATATAAGCCTTCCCATACAAGAATTTTCCCCGCCTCTGAAATTCCATGCCTTGATCTCTTGTGCATCCTTTCTTAGTGTAAATCCTTTAAATATATTAGATTTAAAGAACTATTTATTTGATGCTAGAAAGAGATGCTAAAGCAATATTTTGGCAGGCGTTTATGAAGTGATTAAAATCTTCTATTTATTCTACACAGATATAAAAAAAGATAGTAATTTATTTTGCTAATTGATATGAAATGGTAAGGACTAGAACTTTAAATTGGTGGAAAGACAGAAATCAGAACCTGATTGTCCTTTCTTCATTGGACAAAGCAAGAGGCCCATGCAGAGAAAATCCCATCCTTGAGGAACCTGTATGGTGACAACATGAAGGAGATTAATGAATCAAAAAGTATGGAGAAGAAAAAGAGAGTATTTTCCCTGCATATCTTTCTGAATAACTCCCAGTGATGTTATAACGCTCCAAATTCTTACCTACAATACAGGTTTTCTCTGCAGGCTATTTCTATGTTTCACCACACTTATTATGACATTAATAGTTTAATGTACATTCATTTATTCTTCTCTGCCCCTTCTGGAAAATAAAACCAAACAAAACTCCAAGCAAATCAACCCATACCCCCAAAAACAAACCTACCAAACACAATGCCGTGAACAAACCAACCAACCAAAAAAGCCCAAACCTATCTCAGCTCTTCTACTACCTTGACACCTATAAAATAGCAAACCCTATTTTCACAGAGGAAACCCCTGGGTGTCTCAGAGAAGGCATGTCATGGGTTTAGGCCTTACGTCTCAAAAAGATGCATCACTTTCCCAATACCACATATGTGGAGAGAATGTGACATGGGAAGTAGTCAAGTGACAATGACATTTTATAAGAAGTAGTTACAAGCCCCACCTCCATGTTCTTAGAAACTTGGTAACTTGCATAGTATACCTGGAAAGCTACGTTGCACCTTGGGCATGAAATCTGGTAGAGAAACCAGCTGGCAAGAGCATATTTGAACAAGCAGCCACATGAATGAGCTCTCAAACACATCTCTGGCAGTGCAATGTGGAATTCTGTGGCTGTGTTAGAACTTCCACCCACGTGGTAGAAGCATGGGAATAGATTTCACAGCTTATTATTCTAGCTGATGAAGATGAACCCTGCTCTTACAGGTCTTCGGATTAAAAAAATCAGGACTCATGAGACACAAGCTCCTCGCTTGCTTTCTGCTGATATAGGTCAAATAAACCTCGCCCCAGGAAAATGCCTAAGTAGGTATTTTATTTGTTGAAATGGGAACTCACTGCAAATTTCGTATGAGCTTCTGACATGCTGCATCTGTAAGGTGCACATCTGGTTTATCCCACATTAAAAGAGGGAAAACAATTTTCATTTATTTGACAGAAGGGGTAACTGATTAATCTAGATATTTAAACAGTTGTCCTGAAGGAAGAAATGAAGTTTTGGTGTATCTCATATATTCTCAAGTCCTTCTACAGCTTTCTCATGGGCCTCCTTTAGGCACTGGAAGGGCTATGTCCTTCCTAACCTGCTCCCTGGATGGCTGAAATCCCCCATGAAGACTAGGGACTGTGAACATGAATATTACATGCTGTTAACGGCATTGCCTCTGTTTTAATCCCTTTGCTGTCAGCCACTCACTTGCTTCACTGTCTCCAAGTGCAGTAATTCCTGTGACTTAAAACACCCCACCAGGACATGCTGAAGCAGCTGGAAGAACTTAATCTCACCAAGGTTTCTTTAGGGAGTGACCTCTGGAACACAGAAGCTTCATTGTAATGAACACTGCCCAGCAGAGGCAGAACAGTAAAAGCCAAAGGTATTATAATAAGACTAGGAAAGCTACTAGGAAAGCTACTAGGAAAGCTACTAGCTCAGAGATCCAGATCCTGTTTCCTTTCTCTGGCTTCCCAAGCTAGATATGACTTCTGACAGCACTGCTAGTTACCAGCAGCGCCTGTGGCATAAAGAATGCACTACAACCTGGAGATTTCTTCCTTTTTTAAGATACTAAACAGAGTAAGTTCCCAGACAAACCCTTAGGGAATTCTGCGTATAAGTGACCTCCAGGCAAAGCATGAACCATTAAACCCTTGCAGTCTGACTGTCCAGCCAGGTTTCTTTTCCCCACCTTGACTGTAACATCCTTATGTGCATGCTGGCAATCAGACGGAGACAACGCTGAAAGCTTTGCCACTGACAAGGTAAATGATGCCCATGGTTTTCCCTTCATCCACAGATTCAGTCATTTTATCCAGGACCTGATTGGGCCAGCTAAGTGTACCAAGGGTAAATCATAACATCATGGAAGGGTTTGGGTTGGAAGTGACTTTAAAGATCAGGGATCCAGGGGCAGTCATAGCTTCTCTGCACTTCCTGTGCCAGGGCCTCACTACCCTAAAAGGGAAGAATTTCTTTCCAATATCCAATCTAAATCTATTCTGTTTCAGTTTGAAACTGTTCCCTCTGCTCCTGTCACTCCAGGCCCTTGTCAATAGAGTCTCTCCATCTTTCTTCCAGGCTCCCTTCAGGTACTGGGAGTCTACAATTAGGTCACCTCTTTTCCAAATCCATGCTGACCTTCAAGTCACCTCCTTTTCCTTAACATACCCAGAAATGTGTCAAGAAAATTCACACCATGATTTCTTTTTCAGGGACGGGAGTGAAATTGCCTGGTCTGCAGGTGACTGAATTGACCCTCTTGACCCTTCTGACAGAAGGTGAAGCATTTGCCCTTTTTTTTCAGCCATTAGTGTTCTCTAGAATATAGAAATCCTGAAGGCTTCTGAAATAAATGGAATACATAGTTATTCATGCTCTCTTTAGCCCCCTGGCAAAGAAATTTGCTGCAAAACATACCCACACACAGAGTTCTCATCAAGTCAGCTTCCTGGAGATCAAAGCAAGGGCAGCAGCTTGGGAACTGCCACATCCAACGGGGAGTCAACCATCAGGGAGACAGCATGCCTCTAGGCATGGATACAGCACAGTAAGGAGCCTTGATTTTGAGTTGGTGAAGGGAAAGGGTTGCTAGTCTAGCAAAATATTTTTAAAATCGAGGCATGCTTTATTCACTCTGTTGAAAATTATCACTAGACTGGTTTTTGACCCTGTATATGTTCAGTTACTATAAGCTTTCACTTGTTTTCTTTGAAGAAGGTCGGTGTGTCTTCAGTGGTGCATCACTCTTGTGCTTATCCTAAATTCAAGGAGATTGTGTTGAAGTGGGTGCCACTGAAGAGTTAACAGAAACTTGCCTTGTGTTATTACAATCTGAATTGGGTGAGTTTTGCCAAGTGTTGTGGCTTATTATTTATATGATTTAGATGAGAGAGAAACCTTAGAGTGATCTCCTCATACATGAAGCTTCAGGATAGTCAGTGTCTGATTGCATCAAGATTTAAAAGCAGGGACTGAGTGTGGGATGTCTGGATGGGACTTCTGGGCACTGCTGCAGTAGAAATAGCAAATGTGGATAACAAAAACAAGCACTAACTTGTGGCTTTTTTAAAAACCAAACAAACCTTTGATACTAACTAACTGTGTGTGTACTTTTGATCTCCATTATTTTGTGTCTTCTCATCTTTCTTGTCTATTCTGCCAGTTGTCTCCTTGCGTTGCCATCTCATCCTAAAAGTGGGATTTCATAGCTTAGTTTAGGAATAAAGGTCTCTTATTTTGGTTTTGTATCTGCCAAACACTAAAATGTGTTTTCAAGCCTTCAATCTACTACTGAGCTCAGCAAAACAGGAGCCTGGATCTGGCTCCAAGCTGGGCATTACTGGGATTACAGTTGTGTATAATACTGTGAGTACTTAATCTGTATAATAAAATGTTTACAATGAACAGTCAGTATCTTCCTAGTTGGGAGGGGAAAAAATGCCTCCCATATGGTTTTTTTTGCAAAGAAAATGTGGGTAAGGACAAGCAAAATGGACTTTTTTCCTGAATTACCTTGACTGCTTTGGTAGAGCTCTGACCACAGGGCCCTAAAAGGAGGGGAAAGAAATCCCCAATCCCCAAAATACTCTGCAAAAGTAACAATTTACCTTTTTAACTACTTCAGTGTTTTATTTTTGTAATTGCAGAACTAGAGCTCTAAATTACAGCAAAAATTTATAGTCAGTGGCCACTTTTTTCCACAACATTGAAAATCTGCCCTTTGGATGAAGCAATAATAAGTTATTTAGATTCTCTCTTTTTTTGTGAATGCATCTTGAAAAATTAGGGTGTCCAGAGAGCTCTGTACTTGTCTGAAGTTTACATTAGTTTTATTTGTTAAAGATGTATCAAAATCTGCTAAGACACACACACACACAGTGTAAGTATTGGAAATTACACCTCCACTCAAAAGTTTCATGATGCTTTCTGTAACAGCTCTCAGTCTGACCTCTTTAAATCTTTTTTAGAAGTACCTCACTCATTATTCAAGGTATAAAGCAGGCTGTGAGAATGCAACAATAGGGATGCAGGAGGGTAAAAAAAGAGCTTATAATTCTTCAAGTGATAAGCTCACGTTTCAGAAGACCAGGTGAAAATAACTGCACCTCTTCTAGCATTGTATGTGTGTCCACACCCAAGGAATTAACCACCTGAAGTATCCACCCACAGATAATTTCAGCACTGGGAAGGGCATCTCAGTATAAAGCGTGACAAAATTCTCAATGGTGGAGGAGGGAAAAACATTTTAATGGCTAGATTCTGCTTGGGGAGGTTGCTTGCAGAAAGGCAATAACCTGTTCAGAAAGCTGATGTGGCATTTTGATCTATGTATGCAATGATGCAAGTCAGAACCTCACAGTTTTTTAAAGCAATCTCCCTAATATAGCTGGCAGTTCTTATGGCTCTGGTAAATGTAATAAAAACAGAAGTTTGGATTTGCCAGAGTAAACTGCAGTAAAGGTGACCTCCAGACAACTTTTAAGCTGTGTGATCCTCTGGAGGATGGATTTTAGGATCAATTGTAGGACACTCAGAATATCAAAAGCTCTGGATTGTGGCTATCAAGATGCACCCTGTGTCACAAGCAGGAGCTCTCTCAGAGGCCCAAAGGATCAGAGTACTCTGCCACTTCTCCCCAGTATTTCAACAACTTTTGTTTATCTGTGTACTTGCCAGGGATCAGGTTTTGAAAGGGAAGTAAAACCAGAAGTTTAAAGATTCTGCCCCACTACCTTTAGGATTTCTTCTTAAACGTCTGTGTTTCGTTGATAACAAAATTTATTTATTTGCAAGGTGTCTCACTCAACCCACTACACAGGGTCTTCTGACAAAATTGGTCTTAGGTTTCATTATACAGTCACAGTCTGCTGCTACAGAAGAAAAAAAATACTGGTAAGGAATGCCAGAGTTCAATTTAGGAAAACAGAAAAGCTTTCTTTAAGAAAAAATTTGAAGAAACAGCTGAGGAATGGAATAAAATCAGAAACAAAGGATAAACTTTAAGTTAATTTGAGTTAACTTTACATTGTGTTGAATGACCAAATAGCCAGTTCTGCTCTTTGGGTGCTGACTGATAGCTCCATTGCCAACCCACTGCAGAAGTAGACGAGCCTGTGTTCCTAGCTATGATCTGCAGGCCCTCAGAGGGTGTCTGAGGTCAGCTGTCCTCATTCAGCCCCTATTCCAAGCAGAGAACCCACACCCACAGACGGGCTGTGGAACACGAGCAGCTCTGCTGGTGTCCATAGCAGTTCTGAAGTGCAACAGTCCAAAAAGGAATTGTGCCAACTCGCATACATCAAGAGCCAAGTCCCAGGCTCCAATAAAATGACAAACATTGTTTAAAAACACATTTGCTGAAGGCCTTGCTGGTGAACAGGTCACTTGGCAAAACTGTGAACACAAGGCATGCTGTGCAACTGCCTAAAAGCTCAGCCCTCCTGTGTGCCTGAGCACAACCAGGATCCAGGAGAAATCAGCAGCTTACAAAGGATGCCCAACAGGACCTCTTTAATGATGTTGCTCCATGGCCTTGCTGCCAGCAAAAGCTACTGGGAAATGGCTCTGATTTCTGCTACTGATGTAAAACTCTCAAGCCTGCACAGGAGAGCTTTTCTCTTCAACGCTCTTTGCCCTTTTCCCTTCCTCTTTGAAAATGCCATGCTGAACTCCTCCATCCCTCTCAGCACACTCCCCCACTTCCTTGACCTTTCCTTTAGGGTATGTAGACAGCAATGGTGGTGATGCTAGAAGTTTTCTCCTGGCAAGGAGACCTGGAAAGGTGAAACTTTCCAGATGGAGAGATCTCCAATTGGCATAAAAGTAAATTCTGCGCATTAGAGAATCTAAAGCTTCCCCTTAGTTACATGAAAAAAATTCTAACATTAGGATACTATTTCAACCTACAACTTGACACACAAGGCTGAGTGGGAAAAGAGGTGGATGAGAGCAGTACCGATAAAGGTGGATGAAATAGTGCAATAAAGCACTACCAATAAAACAATTACTTCTTGGGTTTAGTAGCTTGCAAACCCAGAAACTGTCTAGTTTGCTTATGCTCCAAGGCTGGAATCAGACAGTACTGGTTTCCCAGATTTAGAAGAGTGATGAACTGCATTTTCATCTCAGTACCAAACGCTTTTCCCTGTGTTTAAGTTGCTATCATCTGAAGTTGAAATACTGGCAGGAAAATCAAACTCATACATGTAATTATCCAGAACAAAAAGAAAATCACCAGAATGCCACAGAATTAAAAGGATGGCTTGTAAACTACTCATTTGGGCCCATCGCCTCTTTGAAATCCACCTTTCAGGAGATATTCAGCCAAAACTAAACGAAAGTATCAAGAGAAATTCCACTGATTCCAGGAACTGGGCCTTGGCTGCAAACCAGAAAGTACACAGGCAGAAATGCAAATTCAAGCAACATTATGAAGATCCTTTAAAGCTATGACTCAACTGCATCTTAGTTTGCTAACTTTCTTATGAGAGTCCCTCTTTCTTCTGTATGACACCCTTGCACATCGAAGAAAAAATATTGTGAAGTTACAGGCTGTAAGTGTCTCAAAATATCACTGCTTATGGAGCACTAAAAATGCATTTCATTTTACAGATGGCAGCAAATGCAGCTTAACCGCAACATCTACACTGTAACTGGCAAGAGAAAAATCTTATTGTTGATGGTTTTTTTAACTGCATCATTCTCAAGGTACTGCCTGCTTATTTGCTTCAAGGGCTGAACTTTTATTTTGTCATTTATCAGCTGGCGGAATCTTCATTGCAGAATCTTCGCTAACACACAAATCCCTTGGGATACCCACCACTAAATAAAACAAGAATGGCTAGCTTGAAAGACAGTGCCCTTATACATATGTGTGCATTTGTTTCTATACAAATGTGTATGTGTTAACTGGGCTGCAGAGCACAGTGCTTTTGTGCTGGCTGCATAAAAAACTTGTCCGTAACATTTCCTTGGACAAAATGAGGTCTGTGACCATAAGAGTTGTCAGACAGCAGCATACTATCAACCACAGTATCTTTACAGATTTAGCAGAATAACTGAATATTAATATTTAAACATGTGCATGTCACTTGTCAGATATATTATGTGAAACTGAGAAAGTTCTCCTTTGTTTTCAGCTTTTTTAAAACTTTACTGCATGAGCAGCACGTGCATTAGCGCACAGTTAGCCATAGGGATTTTTCTGGAATGCTTCTGTTTGATGCTCTGTATTCTCTTCTGGAGGTGCTGCTGTATAGATCACAATCTACTTGACATCACAAAGTGATTTTAAGGGGAAAAAAACCCAGACAAAAAAAAAAAAAAAAAAAAACCCAAAAAAAAAAAAACCCACAAAAAACTTCTGAAATCTGATTGATTTATCGTGACCCCAGTTTAGGCCACAAAAAAGTTGCATGAAACCAAGAAGTAAATATAAAAGTGAGGGGCAGCTTTTACAGATTGCTCTGCAGGTGGTGGGTATGTGTGTAGAATGACATGAAGACAGTAACCATTAACCCCCTTGCTGTTGCAGGTGAGCAAGTAGATACAGAGAAAGCTGAACTGTACAAATGATCTTGCTTTACCCTTCATACAAGGCACATTTTCTGTACACACACCTTGCAAGAACCAACACTCTGCTGAGCTGGCAGCTGCTGCCAGGAAGGTGGCCACCGGTTGATGCTGGACTACCTTGATTCATGCTGGGTTTCTCTTTCCAGGGTAAGATGAGGAAACCGATGTGTCAGGTTTTGACACCAAAACATTTTTCTTCACAGAATGATGAACACACTTGAAATGAACTGAGAAGCATTTCTGCTTTCAACAACTTACTAATTTCAGAGCAATCCACCTCATTTCTACACTTTCATATCATACTGTGCTCTTGTTTTTCATTTAGAATCTTATGTCATTTAAACATTCTTAATTCCTTTGTGATTTACTGTGTACCTTTGTACAACTGGAGGAAACTGAAAACCGCAGTCTATTTTAAAAGAATTGACTTTACTACTGTGAATACCCGCAGGAGCTGAAGGACTGAAGACAGTTTGCAAAGACGGAGCATTACACTGTGACCTCTCCTTAACAGCAATAAAACTGAGGCTTGAATTCTGTACCATCTGGCAGAGCTTGTGACCTGGAGACAAACAGCATCCCCAAGGCTTGCCTGGGTTTCAGCAGCATTGTTTCTTTTAATAAAAGACAACGTACAACACCATTAGGTCATAATCCTTCCTAGAGCTTCCAGTACTGCAAGTTCTGCTTTTAAGGGGCCAGATCAGCAGGAACCATGCTGATAACACCAAGGAACTGCATCTCTAAGTGATCAGAGACTGATGTTTCAGGGAGACAGTCCTGCAGGAGTACAAGGACAAGCTATGTAATATAAGGGACACAGCTTCTTGCAGTTGGAGATGCCTTTAGGAAGGTCTAGAGCACAAGTCTTATGAGGAGTGGCTTGGAGAGCTGGGGTTGTTTAGCCTGGAAAAAAAGAAGGCTCAGGGGGTACCTCGTGGCTCTCTACAACTACATGAAAGGAGGTTTTAACAAAGTAGTAGCCAGTCTCTTCTCCCAGGTAAAAAGTGATAGAATGGAAATGCAACGGTCTTGTGTTGTGTCAGGGAAGGGTTAGATTGGATATCGGGAAAATTTTTTTCACCAAAGGATTATCAAGCATTGAAACAGGCTGGGAGGGTTGAGTCACCATTCCCGGAGGTATTTAAAAGATGTGAAGATGTCACGCTTAAGAACATGGTTTAGTGGTGGATTTGGCAGTTCTGGGTTAAAAGCTGGACTGATCATAGGAGTTTTTTGCCAAGATAACTGATTTTATGACTCTACGATTCTATAACTCATTTGTTCTTCAAACACTCAAAGATAAAAAAAAATAGTATTTCAGTCTTGGCCTTGAACACTTCAAGGGATGGGGCACATACAGAATCAGAGAATCAGTTAGGTTGGAAAAGATCTCTGAGACCATTGAGTCCAACCTATGACCTAACACCACTGTGTTCCATCAACCTAAAAACTTCATTAACCCTGATCCAAGTACAAGCCCCTCTACAGTGGGCACAGCAGATTTCAGGGATGCTGTTCAGATGGAGTGACACTGCACCAGTTTGGCATGGAGAGCCTTTATTGCTTATGGTGATGATTGAGGGGGCAAAGTCATAGGAGGTTGGGAAAGATAAATCTGGAATGATTTGCTGAAATTTACAGGGCCTTGCTGGATATTTACTGATAAATACAGCACACTTCACGAGGAAATACTGAAGAGACAAAGGTGTCTGACAGCATTGCTCATCCCAATGTGCAGGTCCAGACAAAGCTTTGCAGGGAAGAGAAGGTCTGTCTGTAGCATCCACTAACTAGAAGGGTTAATCATGGTTGGATGACAGGAAAAAGCAGCAGCATTTTACAGTCATACCCAATTCCCCATTTTCAGCAGCCTCATTCACAGCCTCCTAATTTTCTCTCTGAATTATCTGAGACATTAATAAGAGCCTTTTCCACTCCCTACTTTGTGTGACCTTTCTAATTAGAAATACTGAACAAATGTATCTGAGAAACAGCCTGGCAGCAGCAAGTGGCCTTGGTTCACTGCATTCAGGGCATGGAAAATGTTCTGCTCTCCCAGGGACAACAGGAAAGCTACAATTGGTGACTCAGCATTAGCCCAGTAACTGCTCTCCAGGGAATTGAAGACAACCCCTCCAACCATTCCTGCCTATTTTTGTGCATAGAGGGATCACACAGCAAAAAATGCTCCTTGAAGCAATTCCTTACCTCTGCCAAAGACGTATCTCCCATCAACTAACAATTATAAAGCCCTGTCAAGCTTTGCCTCACAATCCACATCCAGGCAGCAGCCCATACTGAAATCTGGGTTTTTTTGTAAAACAGCTGTGCTCTGTGCAAGGCAGACGTGGCATTTCATTAAGCACAGGGTAATAGCTTGATTCCCTTAGGGACTTGCTGCTGGAAAATAGAACATCTCCTTTCACAAAGAGGCAAGGTCACCATGTTTGTTTTGGATTTGATGCCAAGATAATAGAGTATCTGTTCATTATACATTGAATATTAATGTACTAATGCACCTGCATATAAAACTAATTTTATAAAGGAAAGCGGCCTTATATTAATTTTCAGTGCCTATTCAGCTACAGAATGCAAAGAATTCTGATTTATGCCCAAACTATTTTCTGTATTTTACTTTCCATGTTGGATTCAGAAGTTGAAAAATTCCAAGTAACCAACTGTTGAAAAGCACAAACTAAGCTATTTTGCCTGATCACACTGTATCACCCTTTGGAACCCACAGCTTCTCTTGTATTTAACAGGAGTCATCTTCCAGCAGATTCACACGTACACACTGTGAAGAAGACAGGGCACGAATGTGACACCTCAGTGTTTAAACCCCTGTAGATATAATGATAAAAGCTACACAAATTTCACAGAGATATATGAAAAGGGATCAAAATTCTAAGCAAGTTCTTTCAAAATATTTCTAAGTACTACCAAAAATCAGGAGTCCCCAGAAGACCTTACCTGAAGAACCTAAACATTATGCAACTAATTTTAACCAATCTGCTTCACTCTGATCTTACTTCATCCCAAATACTCATTTTATCTCTTTGCTTAGAATATTTAGAAGTTGGCAACCTGTATTTCTCTGTTCCTTTGGTTCCTGGAATACTTACTTTCTGGATGTACAAATAAGAAAATCCAGAAGCCAATACTAGGTCAAAGCTAAATGTAAAAGAAGGAGTTATTTGCAAACTAAATGTGTCATGGGTCAGTAGAGAAGATTACATGGTAGGATATGAAAGAAAAAATAAATTATATTCTCCTAAACCCAGTACAAATACTATTCTGCATTAAATCAGTAGTTTGTGGGGAAAGGAATAATTATGCACTAGAGTTTAGAAATTATAAAGGTACACGTAAATAGCACACATAAATACGAGAAAGGATTTTATTCTGAAGCTTCCTGTGCTTACTCTAATACATCTCATCAGAGACCATGATCAGAAATTTCAAATGCAAATGTTGTTTGAAGATTTGGAACAAAGTTTTGCTGCATTTTTATTTATTATATACCTCAGGGATTTCCCAAACTGAAGCATGCAAACCAGAACAGTAAATGAAAGGGCAGTCTCTAGACTGTGATCAACTAGAAAAGATCTGCAAAAATGTTAAAAGTAATGTTTCCTGCCCTCCTGGTCTGTCGTTAAATTAACATCCAGTGGAATTAACAGTTTCATTTTTAGAAAACAAAATCTCCAAGGGTGTCAACATTTGTACATGAAACCCTTTAAGGAGTAGGGTTTCTGCCTTAGGCAAAGATTTTTGAGTAATTTTAAAATGATCAGCATCAGAAAGACACCTTCTTCCTTAAGAGGACCTGGATGACTTGTGAAAGTTTTTTTCTTCCCAAGGCTGCAGCGGCCTAACTTAGAGCTCTGCCTTCTCCTTTTCTTCATTTGACACACATTGGAGCAGGCTGCCAAAGGTTCAAGTAGAGGTTATCATGTCCTGTTTGCTGTTGGCAAGTCTAAAACTGCTGACACATGCTAGGAAGAAAAATAGGTACATCTAATACAGCTGCAACAATAAAAAAGCTACTAGGGAACCCCACCTAGAGCTAATAATACCTCCAAGCTGTGCTGCCCAACTGAAGAGATAAGCCAGCAGCATTTATACATAAAATGCAAACAGACCTTACCTTGATAAATATCTAGGTTTATCATTTCCTCAAGTGTTTTAAAAAACAAAAGGTAAAAACACAACACACTTGGGATTTTTTCACATTATCCACTGAGATGAAAGCTGGGAGTGGACTTGGCAGTGTGAGGTTAAGAGCTGGACTCAAAGACCTTGAGGGTCTTTTCCAACCTCAATCATTCTATGACAGACTTGCAAAAAGCAACTTAATGTGACTGTTTCCTTTTATATTACTCACAAATTTTCCTGAATATGAAAACAATCTATCCTCTGTTAAAAACATACCAAAACCAAACAATCTCTATTCTTGGGACATATGTAAGATTTTCCTAGCTTAATGCCTCAAAACATTAAAAGCAAAAAAGCATGTTTTCTGCCAGACCTATTTGTCTCAAAGTCACCTATTTTACCTCTAACTTCTGCAGAAGGAGAAGGATTCTTCCAGTCAAGTCTTGTTCAAACTTTTCAACCAATACTCCAAAAAGATATGTTGACATTTCTCAGGTTAATTCCTAGTAATTCCTTGGCTGCTAGGGCCAGATCTGTCCCTTCCTCTCATTTCACATCAGCTATGTACAAATTCACACTAGCATTAGACATGAGCTTGAACTCTGGCATTTATCATAGCTGGAGGAGTGTGAGCAAGTTCACAACCTCACCACTGGCTTCAGATCCAGAGGATCTTGAGAATCTAGAGAGCCTCAGGCCAAGTCAGTGTCTCCTTGTAGATGTTTATATTAAATACAGTAAAGGGCTTTGACACTCTTCTTGCCACTATAGATTTTTTTCACTGGGATGGTAAACTAAACAGGATCAAGACACATGGGTGGAGATCACGCAAAATAGGACGAAAAAAGATTACATTGTAATGCAGTGGCACCCATCAAAATCAGACATGTACAGGTTTGTTCATGTAAAATTCTTTTGGCTCCTTGTTTTAGACACAGTAAAAACACACAGCTGTTACAGCAGAAGTCAGCATTTTGCTCCTCATGAACTGAGCCCTTTGCTTCACCCAACTAAATGGATTTCAGATTAGATTCCAGAATAAACCATATGAACTTACCTTACATTTCAGCATGTTGGCCACTCTCTCTTGCATTGACTGTCCAGCCTTTGGCCTGACAAGAATATAAACTGCTTTCACTTCAGGGCTGGAGCGCAGAAGCTTTTCCACCAGTACTTTGCCCATGAAACCTGTAGCTCCTGTGATAAGTACGGTCTTCCCATTGTAATAAGCTGAGACTGAAGACATGGTGCTTTCTTGTTCTGTCCCTTCCTGAAGCAGGTACCTGAGAAAATTCAGAAATGAAGTTTTAAAAGCTTTTGGGATAACCTTTTTAGTCACCTAGGTCAACTCAAATTAGTTCAGTCAATGGCAATTTTAAAAATTATTTTTTTAAAAAAAAGCTTTATTGTGAAAATAAGCCATAAAAATCTGAGAAGCTTAAAAAAAAAATCAAGCTCAGCCTTATCCTCCACATGACACCACAGCTGCACACAGAGGTCAAACACAGCTCATGCTGTCCAAGGCTCCCAGCAGGAGATGCTCACTGCAGTGCTGACAGTGTTTATCTGCTACTGTGAAGTGGCAGCCATGAAGATATGCAGCTATCCCTACAAGACAAAGGAGAAAAGAAATTTCCTCATAAACACTGCTGTGTTTTCCACTTCAATTCCACTCCGCCTACGGCATTCCTTGTCAGCCATCACTCCTCAACATGCTCAGTCTTTTCCTGTTGCCTTGGCTTGGAATAACACCATGAAGAAAGCTCTTCTTCATGGAACACAGTGCAGTGTCATTGTTCTGCAGAACTGCAATACCACGTGCAGGTCACAACCCTTCACGAGCTGTTATGGCCAGAATTCATCCCAGTTCACTCTAACAAGTGTAGACATGATAGGCTCCCCTATGGAGATCCACTGACATGGACCAGGCTCCCACATGATGTGTCCCAGTTAAATATTTTAATTAGATACAATGGTTTCAGGCCTGAATGTTCCCAGCCATCCTGATTCAAACTCTTAAGTTGATTAAATGCAAACAAAGCTGGACTGAATCCTCTTAGAAAAGCCCTTCTTCCCCTATTAGCCTAACAGAGGCAAAACAACCATCTTTGAAGTGGGGCAGACCACAGCAAGCACAAAACACACGCTGTAAGGAAAAGGGTCATGAAAAACACCAGTAAATGTTTTGAAAAAAGCCTACGGAATTTGAAACAAAAAGAAACAAGAATAGTAGAATGCTGAAAATCACCTATTCAAGAACCAGAATGATGATCTTCAAGCATCCCAGAAAAACTCTTCCAGCAGAAACTACAGATATACAAACTAGGGAGTCGAGCCCAACAAAATATTACTTTTCTTTCCCAGTGCTGCCTGGGACCACAGCACTCAGCATCAAACAAATGAAAATCCCCAAATTTCTTTACCCATGACAAATCATCAGGTGTAGAATCCAGTTTAGAAAGTAGGTCAAGCAGAATAACCTCTCAGGGACACTATTTTACAAACTAATAACTGTGGGTATTCTGGCTCAGTGAATTTGGTTATTAGCCTACTTTCAGATGTCATCAAGATTATAACTTAGATGAATACAGAAGGCTCATTTAGGCCTATTAAAAACCTGTTCTTATTAAAGAGCTGGCCACTTGGGAAGTTAAATCAACACGTTAAAACTACTGGATAATTAACTTATTTATAACAAAATGTCACGTCTTGTTCCGGTTCAGAAAAACTGACTTATACTGGAAGACAGGAACTTGCAGAGCCAAGGAGCATGTGAAAAGTGTGTAGGGCCAGAAGAAAGTTGTAGTTTAGCCAGATGAAGGCAAAAAATCTCAGAAACTTGGCATGACATATGCCCTGCAATATAGAAAAATGAAGGAGAGAAGTCCTTAGTCACTAGAGGTCATACCAATCTCAGTGAACAACAGGAAAAAAGATAAAATATAACAACCACTTCCAGCCACTGGACACTTGCTTTGAATTAGTATCCAGAAGATCATATCTGCATAAACAATGGTACATTTATAGAGTACTTAGCACCACAAACTTGGAGATTACCAGAGGACTTACTCTCCTCCCCACACTTCAGAAGTAAAGAGCATTTCCAATCTGCATCACTAAGAATTGCTGCTTTGCCTTAAGAGTTGTAGAGTACTGCACAAACAACTGTGAAAGGCTTCCACATGTGGACAACAATTTATTATGTTGTTTCATTTGGGTTCCCAGCTTCAGTTATCTAAAAAGAGCTTCATTTGTTATGGCCAGATGTTCAATGCCTGCTAAAATAGTAAAGTAAACAAATCACACTACGTTGAAGTGTCCCTATAATTAACCATGCAGCCATGTCTCACTAAGCATTTCTGACAAGGACTACATGCACATAACTGACAGTTCTTCTCCATCTAGACTGAGACCATTTTGAATGTCCAAGTACAAAAAAACCCCAAAAATTTCAATTGCCAAGCCATTCTTGTATGATGAAAATGGAAGTACCAAACATATCTACTGAAAAAACAAACTTTCAAGGCAATCTGCTGTTACTCTTGATTACTGGCTTATCCTCCTAGGGTTAAAAGAAAAGGGAAGAAAAATCCCATTCTTTCTATTTTCCATAATAAACCAGTCCAAATTAGGCAGCCTAGAGTTAGTAGGGCAAATTTCAGAATTGGATCCAGTTACTTGGCCTCATCCCAAATAAGAAGCCACAAAGAATGAGATGGTGTTTGCCTGTTATGGGAGCAGATTCATGTCTCTTAGCAGTACATTTACTTTTCTATTTCCTAAGTAAACTTCAGAAGAAATTATAAAAATCTTGTACTCATCTGATGCCATGTTAATTATCAGGGAAAAAAAGGTTTGTTTACCTTTTTTTTTGATTTGTTTAATGCACATAAACAAATTCATGTTTTGAGATCATGACACAAAAGCCAGAATGCGGCAATTTGGCATGTTCAGTCAGAGCTCTGAATCTCCACTGGTCAAGCAAATTTAGAGGCTTTTATTACATTTCAGGTTCAAAGGTAGATTCCAGTTTATATTCAGTATTGCTAAGATATTTTCCTTTCAACTTGATATTGAATTTTTTATTTTGTACAACTATTTTTGATTTTTTAAATGTTTTTAAGAGTGTGATTAATTTTTCTCTGTTTTTATTGAATTTACTTGGCCTTTGTAAAGAAAGTACTAAAGAACATATGGAAATTTTAAGGAACCAGAGGATTTCTGAGGTCAAAGGGTGTGACCCAAATAATGCCTGCTAACCTGACCCTTTGGAGGTCTGCTTCAAACCAGGGAGAACTACATGCATGCCTTTTTGACTTTTAAAATTGTAAAACTGTTTCCTGCAGAAGGTTATACTTGGCCTTTCATCTTAAGGAATAAATAGTCAATATTGAGCACTGACTATTTTCCAGTCAATTAAACTACAAGGCATTAAATGCCTGGTACAAGTACTTGAACTATGGTCAGAAGTTGCAGAGAGATGACCCTTAGTGAGGTAAAGAAGGATAAAGACTATTTCATAGGCTGAGGTTTCTGGCTCTTCCACATCTGACTGGAGGTGAGAAAGCCATTGAATTGTGAAGAAAAGCCCATGCAAGAGCTTCCTGAAGCCCAGTTCAAGTGAGCATATACAGGCAACTCAGATGCTTCAGGCACTAACTGGAGCAGGAAAGTAATCTATGATGCCACCTGAATTACTGAGCGCAGCATCTCTGCAGAAGCACAAATCTCTCTGATGCTGACTCATTTCCAGCCAGAGCATGAAAAACCCACGAGCCAGGAATCCCACTGAGCCAGGAATCCCACTGAGCACCTCTGCAGACAGAAGTGCACAAGCTGTTCTGAGGGTACTACTGCTTCTCACAGTCTCCTCCGGATCAAACAGAAAGGACGGGCTACAGTGCTGCGTTACAAAAAAAGCCATGATCTTGTGCCAAAGGACAAGCAAAGGGAAAGGTGGGAATCCTAATCCTACCAACTCAATGCTTCCCTCATGTAAAAGACAACCCTTGTATCCTCAGCTGAATAGCACAGGTGAAGAGCAGGCACGTCTGAGCTGATATTCAACAGAACAACTACTCCACGTTCTCATCTTTCATGCATTTTGGTGACGCCAAATCTGCATCCAGATTGCACTGGTGTGACACAGAGTTGGTTGCTACCAGAGCCAGAGGGATGGGAAGGCAAATGTGGACCCGAACCTCACTGAATGCTGTCACTGCCACTGCCCACAGCAGCCCCATGGCTGCAGGGGGTCAAGGAGGGACAGCAAAAGGGAGGATGGGCAATGGAGGTGGACTGAGGTGAATATTTCAGTATGGTCTGCATCACTGCCCTGTTCAAACAAGACAGCAGCCATTTCAGAAGCTTATCTGTTGAGATATTTTTCTTTTCAACTCAACTGCATAAAATGAAAAAACAGTTAGTTTTGTGCAAGAGCAAAGGACCATATGCTTATAAATGCACATCCAGATTCAAAAATGGTATCTCTGACATCTCCTTGTACTTAGACTAGTTTTGATGAGCTTTTTCTTGCACAACTTTATGCAGGGATGTAATTTCCATAAAGAAGAGGATCAGCCTCTTCAGACGAGTCTTTCAGACATCATATTCAACGTAATGAACCGGCTTCAACCAAAATTACACTTAATGACAAGCAATAGGTTTTGGAAAAAATGCTACAGACAGCAAGAGTCCTTTAAGACAAAATAATTTTTGGCCACTTTCTGAAAATAAATTTTTCATTTTGAGCGAAAATATCCAACCATACATAAGAGAGTTTTCTTTAATCAGGATTCTAGAATAGTTATAATCAACCTGGAACATGCAGAGAAATAAAAATTCCTGTTGCTTCAGAGAACTTGTATAGCTGAGGTCAGAAAAAGCAATGTAAAGTGGTCACAGACTATTTCTGTCTCATCAATTTACTTCCTCAGTCTATTAATTATTCTATGAGTTTTAAATGGATTGAACGCTGGGGATGCCTGAACAATACATCTTCATAAAATTATTCTGTCTTTTACATTTTGTCCCAGCATGTATTACAGAGACTCTCCAAAGTAGGCAAGTAATTATAATACATAAAAGCAACTATTTCCAATACGTGTTTTTTGCCTGCAAGCATTTATTGTTTGTTTAATCAATACACACCACACATGCTCCAAATAGGTGAAATAGTGACTTGTTTTATATCATACTAATTTAACTCCTGGCTCCTCAGTAACAGAAGGAGAAGGTCATTTTGCTCCTTTGATTTCATTTTCTGGGCCAAACTCACAACCATAGAAGTTCCAGTGCAATGACCAATGTTTCAACAAGGATTAATATGAATTAACTTAGATTTGAGCCTTTGGATTTAAAATATTTCCTGCATTTTCAGTAAGAAGCAACAGTGAATCAGAGCAGAAAATGGCAGTAGTTCAACACTGCACACGATTTGTGACAACAGCGCTGCTGACACAAACAAGCAGAAAGTACCAGCAAGGAGGCACTGAAGTTACATAATGCATTTCCAAAGGTCTTTAGGCACAAAAAGATTTGTGTAGCCTGTGAAGTCAGGGAGATTTTACTGGTGACAGAAAACGAAGCAAAGAGGATGATAAAATGGCTGTTCTACAAAAAATTAAAAGTTCCTTACGGTTTGTTGAACTTCCACAGTTATTTAACATCACCTAACAGCAACAACAAAGATAAAACTCCTCTCATTTAGCTACAGAATTAAAAGGAAGGTCATAATCCATCCTTTATACAGGCACTACAGAAGCTAATGCAGCATAAAGAAATAAAACCCTGTGATGCAAAGATGGGCACATTTACAGCCAGACTGAACTCCTGATGATAATCCTCTTTGCAAAAGAGATTTTGCTTCAAGCAATTTACACCAAATATAAATGTTGTTGTTAGAAGCCTGAAGGTTAAATCACTTTTCTCCAGCTAACACATTCCAAATAACTTTTTGTTTGCCAACAGTAGCAATTCAAATCCATAACAGCATCCCCAAGTAGCAACATGCAAGGAGAAATTCATTGCTCCCTGAAACCCTTCATGCCTTGAAAAACCACACTAGTTTCTTAATCAATTTTAATTTATTGCAGTTAAATCTAAAGAGACACGACGTGTGACACCATAATTAAGAGCTGGAGACAACAAGCAGCCTGCACAGCTGGATCCTGCAAACTGCTGAACACTACATGACAGGCAGACAGACACGGAAACCTCTGGGAATTGTAGTTGCTGGGCCAAAGGCCTGCCCCCAGGACAGATGTGGGCAAAAGCTGAAACTTCCAGATTGCTTAAGCATTACCTATACAGCTTCACAGACGATCTGACCCTCCCAAGTAGTACAAAGTATTTGACCACCATGAAGAAACACAGACAAAAAAGAAAACAGAAGGGCCACTGATGCAACACATCGCAGGAGGAGCCTCTTGATTTTTTAGTGAAACCTGTTTAGTCTCACTCAGCCTGTTTTTTCTCCAAGATTAAGGAAAACAGGCCTGCAAACATTTTAGACCTCAGACGAGGCAATGGTGTTGAGGACGTACCTACACGTGTCACGTAGGAGTTTAAAGAACAAATATTTTTCAGTAGCCCAAATATCAATGTGTTCTGCCTCAACCCTATTTAATTATCCACCTGGTAAGAACAGCAGCTACCAGAGACTTCAAAGGTGAAGCTTCTGTAGGCTCCTTTCTGTATCACATAGCCCAGCATATGTATCCACTCTCCCTTTTTTTTTTTTAAGCCATTGAGCAGGTTACAGGATCAAAGCACTGATCAGAACTAGGTTTTTGCTTTGCCTCAGCATAATTAAAGGCAGACATCCTACATCAGAGCTTTTCTGCAGGCAATCTTTCCCTTATTATTTCCCTAATTCACACTTCACAGCCATTTTCCTCTACTGTTTCTCCTAGGATCTCTACAGCCAGCAGTCCTGTCCCAAAACCCCTGCCATACCCACTGCACACCAATCACTCTGCACCCCAGTACTGCACAAGGGAGGTCTCATGAGGTCAGGAGTTAACTCTGGGTGATAACAGGCTTGTCTGGCAAATTAACTTTATTTTAGACATCTCAGCTGATAACTTCTTCGTAGCATCCAGCAGCTAACGTATTAACAAAGATTTTCTGTCCTTTTCCACTGCTCATCCTTGTCCCCCATCAAAAATAACAGCACCAGCATTTATGACATTTGTGATTTTTTTTTCCCCTGAAATGATTATCAAGCATTGGAATAGGTTTTCCAGGGAAGTGGTGGAGTCACCAACCCTGGAGGTATTTAAAGATGTGTAGATGTGGCACTTGGGGACACAGTTAAGTGGTGGACTTGGCAGTGTTAGAAGCACAGAATCACAGAATGGCTTGCGTTGAAAAGGACCTTACAGACCATGTCATTCCAACCCTCTGCCATGGGCAGGTTGTTCAGAGCCCCATCCAACCTGACCTTGGACACTTCCAGGGATCCAGGGGCAGCCACAGCTTCTCTGGCCAACCTGTGCCAGAACCTCACCTGGGAACTGTTCTCTCACAGGGAACAATATCTTGCTAATATCCCATCTAAACCTACTCTCTGTCAGCCCAAGGCCATTTCCCCTTGTCACTATCTACCGACATGAAAAGTCCCCCTCCAGGCTTCTTACAGGCTCCCTTCATGTACAGAAAAGCAGCTTTAAGGTCACTCAGAGCTTTCTCTTCTCCAGGCTGAACAATCCCACTTCTCTCAGCCTTTCCTCACAGTAGAGCTCTTCCATCCCTCTGATCATCTTGGTGCCTGCTCTGGGCTGGCTACAGCAGCTCCCTGTCCTTTGCTGGGCCCAGGGCTGGAGGCAGCTCTGCAGGGGAGGGTCTCACCTGGGCACGGCAGAGGGACAGAATCCCCCCTTCCCGTCCCCTGCTGCCCAAGCTGGGGGCTCAGCCCAGCACAGGGGTGGGGTCACTGCCCACTCGCACACTGCAGAGACACGTTGAGCTCTGCAGCCACCAACACCCTCCAGCCTCTCTCTCCAGTGATCTTTAAGGTCTTTTTCAACCTAAATGATTCTGTGGATGAGCCAGTTTAAGAATACTCACATACAATTTGAAGGTAACCAGCGGCTAAGGAGATTTGGTTGTTTTTTTGTCAAGCCCCACTTTTGGAAAAGTCCAACTAGCACAGCTGCTCTGAAGGACAGCAGCTGCAGGACTGCTACCTCCTCAGCAATTTCCACATTCCAGCACTCCTGGAAAACTATTCCATAATAGTCCCAAACAGGACTGGGTGCCTAAAAACTGCCTATATTTTTGTAATAAATGGAAATGCAGTGGTGATTGACAGCAGCAGTGCAAATACTTATGTGATTACAGAAACCATGTTCTTCACAAAGGCACTGTCATGACATAAAGAAGAACGGTCTTCACTCAAGATTTAGAGTCAACAGCAATATTTATACGAGTATCAATAAACCAGTATCACTGATCATTATCCAGTAAGTAAATTTATGCCATGGAATGATAGAGAGACTGCCTTCCTGAGACTTTTTCAACTGTAACTCCATCCAGTGTTCCTGTCAGGTAAATATCCAAGCACAATGCTCCAAAGTGTTAATGAAATCAATTGAAACTGAATTTCTATGCTTTCATAAGAAAACCTAAAAAAAACCCCAAAACCAACAAACAAACAAACAAACAAACAAAACAAAACAAAACAAAACAAAAAAAAAAAAAAAAAAAAAAAAAAAAAAACCAAAAAAAACCCCTGCAGAAACCAACAAAAGAATAAACTGAGGACAATGTACAGGAATGTGGTCAAAATGATGAACCTCCTAATGACCACGCTTTTAAAAACAAACAATTATCTAAGACATAACCTTTCTATTTTTACAACTTTTTTCTGCACAGCTCTGTCCAGTGGAAGATGTAAATAGAAAATGCAAGCTTTGTACTCTGGTGCAGATTTATCACTATAAATGTGTATTTCTGTTTGTATTAAGCTTCAAAACAAATGCAAAATAATTAATAATTGACTGAATAATACAAGCTGAAAGAAAGCAAGACAGCTGTAGGAATTCAAACACACATACATGTATTTACCATTCCCAGTTTCTGATAGCCACAGAGTCCCCCCATGTTCAGTCTGTCTGGATTCCCGAGAACATAAAGGCTTTCACTGGTGCCTTTTCTTTAGGAATATGTGTGTACTTGTGCAATACATGCATAGAAAACTGTTTTTAGGTTGTAGACAAAAATCTGCCCCCTGCTTTTTTCCTTGAGCCTCATCCATTTTTGGGTCATCAAGACCTCAATGGCAGTGGCTATGGAATACCTCACACTATGAACTTTTAAAAGCTGTAACAGGGCAAAATTCCTTTTCCTCTATCCCTCCATAACATCTGAATTTGTTCATACCTTCCTTATAAGACAGAGGAAACCACTTATCAGCTGAGAAGCTCTTGACATGTTGTAAGGGAAATGTCTTGATGAGTTCAGATAATACAGTAGCTGTGGTGACTGCACTGAGTTTAGCAGTCCTGAAACAGCAAACTAAAATGACATTTCACACCTTAGATCTCAGATCCAAAAGAATGGAAAAAATTACCTGCTGTGTTCAGACACAGATTTAAGCTTAACTAAGTAACTCTAATTATTTTTCTTTCCAACAGGAAGCCAAGCTCAGCAATCTGAGTAGTTTTATATTGAGGTTTCATTAAGAAGTACAGTCTACAACCCTACTCTTGTCTTGGAGTTGAACGACAAAAATGCTTGGAATATTTCCCACCAAGAAGAGTCCTAAAAGGATGACCAGATGAATGTGAGAATCTATACTCTTAATTTCATAGCAAAGCATATATACAGACATATATTTTCAAACCCAAAGATTTAAGATGCCTGTATGCTGGAGTTTTTTTAAATGACCTGAAAGAGAACGTTATCAATGGAAAGACCACAGCTTTGCCTTTTCCCTCATCACTGACTCAAACCTCAGGCTAAATACAAACAAAAAGCTTTTTTTTGTTTGTTTGTTTTTTGGGGTTTTTTTTGTTTGTTTGTTTGCTTTTTGTTTGTTTGTTTTGTTTTCCCCACATTTCTCTCATCTTTCAGGCTTTGAGCACTTGATGGCACCTGGCAAAGTTGCTCTGTCCAGAGCAGAACTGAACCCTTCAGGAGCAAGAAAGGAGCGTGATTGTAGCCTATTTAATTCCAGGAAGTCTACAGGGAATTTTACACTGGTTATTGCACACTGCTAGCTGGCTTATTCTACAGCAAGCTGGGAAATCAGCACCTGTGACCAGCTCTCCAGTATGTGGTTCTGATTCCAGGAATGCCGGAATTGTTGAATTGTTGAAGACAATTCTGGCATTCCTGGAATCAGAACCACAACATACTGACAGATTTGCTGTTGGAGTCCTTGGCACTGGAATAACAAGGCAGCACAAAGTGCAGAGACTAGGGCAGCTCCAGTAGCAGACCTGAGGCAGGTCCAGCCTTGTTGTTGCTTAGTCATGACTCTCACTGTGCAGATATCATGGACTGACAAACACCTTGTTCCCCCTTTGGAAAAGCAAGAAATCACAGTGAGGGGAATCTAGGAAGCTGCTTCCTCCTACAAGAATCCAGAGCTGGAGCATTTGGAAGGGACAATAGAGACATAAAGGGGACATAGTAGGGGGCTTGTGGGCTTCTGGAGAGAGAGTAAGAAAATGGCAGCAGTAAAAAAATTAGACTTTACATGTATAATGTAGAAAAATTAGGAAGTGTACAAGTTCTTAAGATATAAGCCAGTGAGATACAAGGCAGGTCCCAGATTTTGCATATTTCTGCCTCCCATTACACCTCACCACTCTGGGTAGACTTTTCCCACTGCTTTGTCTAACTGTCCCTGTCTGGATGCACTCCCAACCTCTTTAGTCCTTGATCTAGTGCTTCTAGCAAGAGAACCACAGAGTTACAAGCACAGATGATCCCTGCTGCTTCTCCTGAGGATGTGGGATAGCTCAGGGCCAGGGAATGAAAGCTTAAGAAATGACATGTCCAGGAAGACTACTGGTTTCACCTCAGCTCCTTTCAACAGCAAACATTATCCTAAGAGTTTGCAAGTTTTGTTTTTCACTGGGCTCTCAAGCACAGCATGCAGGCCTTCTTCTCTGGAAACTCTGACTTCTCTGTATTCTGACAGGGAATACAGAAGCATCCCAACTAAGCCAGAACCTTCAGTGGCCATATGAAAGCAAGCCAGGTATTAATGGAAAGCTCCAAGGTAGCTGCTAGGATTTCCAGAGTACAGCACTTTGATCAAAGTGGAAAACTGAAGGAAACCCTCTGAGCATGGACAGGGTGAACATGTCTTGGATTCTGTGACTGCAAAATGTGCCTTTAAAAAAGTAAAGAAAAAGAAGTAAAGAAAAGAAAGACACCAGTAAAGAGAGTTTGTAGGACTCTGTTATTAGTATCTGAGTGAGGGTGTTTGGGGAGAACTTTCCATTCAGCTTCTACCAGGAGGAACCTCACAGTGAACTGGGAGTGCTACACCCAGAATTACCCAGAGCAGCTTCAAACTTCAAGTAGTTCTGAGCTCTCTAAACACACAAAGCTGAACTGCTCCTGGGAGATATCCTGGCAATGTGCAACATGGATGAAGTGGAAAAGGAGCTCTTCCAGAAAACAGTTTCCTCAAGACCAAAACCAACAGATGAACAAAATGAAAAACCACCTATAAGGGTATCTTCACATGCTTTGGAAAATTCACCCTTCTCATGGAATTTGCCAAGTGGCCTGCTGTGGATAGCTGGCAACACAGTCTGCTAGCACAGGTGCTGATCAAAGCAGGCTTTGGTCAAGCAGGACATAGTTCACTAGGAAATGGACCCAGAGCCTCTCATTTCTTGGCATCTGACAGCCACTGCCACAATATTTTATGACAGATTTTAAAATTTTTTGACAGATTCTAAAGAAGGTATCAATAAAACACAGAAACCATGGTGTTATTTGCAATTATAAATGTATTAACATTTCTTTTTCTAACCATGAGCTCTTCCCTTATTTGAAACTCAGCTAGGAGTATGAAGAACTCATTCTACTCAGAACATTTTCACAAAATCTTTCACCAGTAACACAGCAATGTTTATCCCTCCCTCCTGCGGCTAAAAATGCTTTTTTAAATGTGGTACTGTATTTGTGCAATCCTTGTGCTATACACCTTAATTAATGATCTCTGAAATAACCCAGAGAAACAATGTAAACATGTATTTTATTACTCCCAATATCAGAAAAACAGACATTTAAGGGGCTGGTAATGAATTAATGATGCAGTGCAAACCAAATAGCTTCTTAGTGTTTTGGAGAGTTGTTTAATTCCTTGAGATTGTTTAGGTCACATTACAGGGATCAGAATCAACATCCATTTCACGAGCCAAAGAGCACAACAGCAAGAAAGACCATATATGCTGTAAGATACATTGATTTCATCAAACTTCTTGGTACAGTACTACAATTTCAACATTATCGACCACATATGTTAATTTTAAGAAGTATTTTGTTGTTGTTCTTGTTTTGATTCTTGGTGGGTTCTGGTTTGCTGTTAGTTTGTTTTTTGTTTTGTTTTTTTTTTTTTGCCATGTGGTTACTCCTCTCACTCAAGAGCAAAAGGACAAAACTGTGGATTCAGGAGGGAAATGATAACTATAGGTGGAAGAAGCCAAACTAGAAGAACAAAATTATATCCTTCCAAATTAGATTTTCTCACGAACTGCAAGGAAAACTTACCTCTCCTTGGTTTCTGTGGAAAACAGGCAGCACAGCCCACAGATTTTTCTGCCCTAAGTTCTCCAAGAAACATAAACATTTACTCTTCAGATAAAGGGAAAAGAGCAGGAAGAAGAAACTGAAGATAATTCCCTGGAGTTAGTGAAAGCTGCATGAAGGAACTTTTCACATCAGCAGCTCTGAATAATGAGGCAGCAGAGAGCTTTGACGCACTGGCAGCCTTTGAAACACACGTCTCCAGAAAGAAGAAACAATAAAATGTCAATAGAAAATGCCTCTTGGCTGGCACACACTGGCACAGTGAAAACTCTTCCTCCTTTTGCACATAAAGGGACCAATTCTTTTCTTCCCCTCTTCTCCAATATTTAGAAGACAAGCTGATGAGAGATGACAAGGCACATTTACAGAAGTTGAAAAAAAAACCAGCACTGAATAAAACATAAGTGCAGCATCAGAAAAGGATGGTCAGACTGTACCAATGTCATCTAATACATTCCCTGTGCACTGAAATTCAAGCAGGGAATCAAAAGAAGAAATTCAATGATGATTTAGTTCTAAACATCTGAGAAAAGTTTAAAGTACTCGAATAATCCTGTTATAATCGGTGCCAGGTTCAAGTTAGTGTACAGGTCTGCCTTAATCACAAACTTCCTTCTCACCCTTAAGAAGCTGTGCATTCAAAATTTCCATGCTCTTATAGAGAATAAAGGTATTTAATTACTTTTTAATATATTTAACAATATCTTAATTATCTGATAAAGAAAAATATCCACAAAGTTTGCTGCTGGCTCCCCCATCCTTCAATCTCATCCTAGCCTGATCTATAAAGTAAAGAACAAATCAAATAAAGAAATCCTTCTTATTTCTAGGGAACCCCCCATAGTCCTAGTAAAATCAACTCAGTTTAAATTTTGAGATGATTTTAAACCTGAAAATGAGGTATGTGTGTGCTGACTTCAGAGGCCTCAGGAAGTAAGTCCAATCCCATGGAACAATCCAAAGTCAATCCCTGCAGCCTGTCTGGTGGCAGTGCCTCTGGAGGGACTAGTATGTGCATGCCCTGAAAACTCACAGGACCACATAAAGCTGGCATATTAGAATAGCTTCATGGACCACAGAGACATACCAAAATAAATATGCCTCCTGATTATTCTCTTTTTTAAGCCCTTTCCATTCTTGCAGGGACAGAAAATTGCTACGTGTTAAAGTGAAGATATTAAAGACCCATCTAAAGGGAACTATTTATCCAAACCATTTGAGAAAAAAATAACTTTCTAGTCAATTTTTCTGAGTAATTTTTTATTTTTCCAAGAAATTATGCTCTCTTTAACTTTTGTATGACCTCATGATCTTGGAGATAAAGCCACAGTCTGAAGATAGAAATATCAAGCACGTGGTATTAGTTCTGAAGCACTAGCTCCGTCACAAGAAGACATGCAAAGCAGGCACATTCTATCTTAAACCTCTCTGTTCTGTGTATTTTAAACTTTGATATTCAGAACAAGCCATGTCTCCCTCTCTTAATTAATTTGTGCCAAACAAAATACAAAAGATCTGCATCTTTAAAAAGTTTTCTTAGATCCCTGGATCTCTGCAATCACAGGATCAATCTGTCCTCAGCCCAAACCCTGGAAATGCTGTGAAAATAAAATTAAGTGACTTGGTGTAGCAACTTCAACTTTTACAACACCCTGCTTCTCTGAACAGCAGCCAAAAGGCTCGTGCTTGTGTCACCAACTGAATTATTGTCCGCATTCTCCAAGCCTTGTGACACTTGCTGGCTATCCCTCATCTTGGATTTCTTCCTGCTAATCTTAGGGCCAGACAAGAGTCCTATTAGGAAGGGCTGACATGAGGTACACACAGATTGTCAGGCTGGAAAGTTGCTGCCAAAATACACAGCTCAGTTGGGCAAGGATGTAACAAGTAGCATGCAACCCCACTAGGTTTGCCACAAGAAAGAAAAAAAGTTTTGTTATTAACAGCCAAAACATACATTGACCTTGACAGAGTAGTCTTTAACACAGGATACTTGGTGCAATACAGAGACATTAACTAAAATCTGCACACAGATTAGGGCTCTCACTCAACTCCATCTCTTAGGAAAGTAGTAGGTGTTAGTACATGGTAGCAGCAACAATATTTTTTCTACAGTTTAATAGCATAAAACAACTTCTCTGTCGTCAAGAGAGCAAAGAAAAAACAAAGCAGGAGAGGTGTTCCACTCTGCTCAAAAATTTAGTCCTTGAAATCTCTGTAGCACAAAATGCTATTTTAGGAACAACGTATTTCCCTCCCCCTCCTCCCTCGCCAGTACCAAACAGCCTGAAACTCAGCATATTTGGCTTCCTGAAAATTTTTCCTGGCTGAGTACTCATAGCCTACAAGATCCTCTGTTAAAATTGTTGCCAATTCTCTTTCTTGACCCCTTTCCAACAGGATGAGAAGAGAAAAAAGGTGGCAGTCAAAGAAACAGTAGAACCCAAGTATGCCTGTTTTATCTGAAAGGTTTTTGAAGCCACAGTAAACAGTGCAACAAGGTGGCCTTAATTCGCACTGGAAGCCAGTGTAGGTTTTGGGAGATTGCCACCACATCCATCGCAGCACAACATCCCTCCTCTTTGATCTTATACTGAACGCATGCCAAGAAATCTGGATTTTAACAACTGAATGGCAGAGATGTCCTGCAAGAAAGACAGTCCTTAATGACCAGAAGGGAAAGAAATCATGTCTGGAAAGGCAGCGTGAGCCTTTTGACAGAAAGAAGTTTAAGCACAGATATAGGAAGGAGATGGTAGGTGATTTGTGCTGGGGGAAAAAAAATCTTGCTTACATGATACTTACTCAGGAATTATTTGACCTACCTGCAATCTCCAAGAAACACAGGATAAAATGGTTGCTGTCAAGACATACAAACTGAGGGGATGAAGAATAAATAAAATAGAGTGATCCCGTCTACCCAGGCTTCAAAGAATATAAAGAGATCGAGTGTAAGGAGTCTGGATGATCCATTTCTTACAAATTAAAGGCAGGGATTTTTGTAGATTTTCAAGCCCTTCAGTAAACCTCAGCATTCAAATTCAAGTTAGAAAGGCACAGTGTTTAGCAGGACAGAAAGAACTTAACATAAGTACTTCACAGAACAAGGAGATAATCTTAGAAACAGTGACATAAGATGAAAACTATTACCTATGACCTAGAAGTCAAATTATGACCTCAAGGAAGAGTAGAAGATAGACACCTTTGCACAGCCAAGCTTCCCAGCTGGCTGTGGGATGTCAGGCTTGCCAGGTGCCAAACACTCTATAAAAGCTATTAGCAGTTCTAATCACCATACCAAGCAGCAATGCCCACAGGTGACAATGAAATTCTTATATAATCTCTACAGTACAGAAGAATTTTCTTATAGAAGGTTGATTCTTCTGGATTTAGACTACCTGTAGTTTAACTCCAAGATAGAGCCTGGGACAATTAATTTATTAAATGTGTACATTCATAAGCCTTAGTTTCAATACTCTTCAGGTCTGACACCAAGCCTAAGACAATCAATGCAGTGTATTCACAGGGGAAACTCATCCCAATCCTCTGCTTCTCTCTTTTATGAAACTCAAAATGCACTATACTTAAACACAGAGGGTTTAGCAGTAGCTTTAAGGTTTTCTATAAATTCTTACCTTTAGCACCTCAGACCATGTTTTTCTTGTCCCTTTAGATGTGTAGGAAGAAATCTTGTGGGATCATGTTGTGCATTAAATACACTGGACTGGTTTATGATGTGGCTTGAGAAAGAGTTGTGTCAGCACTGCTGAGGGCGTTGTGAAGCAGCAGTGGGATGAGAGGCAGGAACAGGAAAGAGCAAGAATTTGCTGGTCCTGTATCATTGCCAAAGCTTTCCCAGAGCGAAATACTGGCCTTCCAGCAGGAACATTTCATGCACCTTTTTTCAGCAAGTACTCTAACGTTACTATTTGACAATTGTAACAGCCTCAGCAACTTTCCCCAGGATTTGCATGATGCCTTGAACAATCTCAGACTATCTCTCCGTCTCCTTATGGAAAAGACCTTGAAGTCCAACTTGAAGTTTTGTCTTCTGAACTGGGAAACTTATGGTAGGAACAGATCCTCTATGGCCACAAAGCAAGAAGGAATAAAAGAAATCCCTGATAGCTACCATCAGCCTAAATCCATCCCTTCTATGAGAGGGTGACAGCTGGTAGTAGGGCAGTGAAGACCAAGGATGACTTGACTGGGAAAATCCCAGCTCAACATTGAAGAGGAGGTCTAATATCACTTACAGGACAAGGATTTAGGAACATGACTCACCTGAAAAAATCAGCTGTCACCAAACTTTATCTGCAAGCGGTTAGTTTAGTCCAGAAAGTCAGCCAAACTCTCAGGTAACATGGGAACATTTATTGCACTGTGTGGGGATCAGCTAGCCCCTCTTTTCTGTTTGCCATGAGGGAGGTACTGGGAGGTTTGCAGTGGAAGCCACTAGTTATTAAGAAATAAAACAGCTCTAAGGACACACGCAATCAAGGCACACCATGTAATCAAGATGCACCACGAAACACGCAAAAAGAATTGCAACATCTATAGACAAGTTGACACTATAGGCCAGGTGAGCTTTTTGTTTGACAGCTATTTCTGGAAGACATCCCACTCTTTTCACAACAGGCTTAGAATTTTTCAGTTTCAGTTGAATTGAAAGGTAAGTCACTTTACCACAGAACAACTCCAGCATAGCTCAGGTTTCAGCCTGTGAGAGCAGAACTACTGTGCACACAATATAATCCATTAAGACAATTTGACACTCCTTTCCTAATGCCTAGGAAAAACAGCCCCTTTACTCCAGAGTTTATTTTATCTTTGCTTTCACTGAAATAGCCTGTTATGATGCTTTCATGTTCTTCTCCACACATCAGAGCAAACAGATCTCAGGCTATAAGTCTTCCCTGTATCCTATCTTAGAGAAAAATCATTCGATTCAGCAAGAAAGGAGAAGAAACCCAAGATAAAAATAAAAATTCCTTTCTCTCCCCATAAAGAATATACTTATCTCAGCTGTATCCAACATATTTTCTTGAAAAGCATTGTAAAATCCGCGTGAAAAAAATGTATGTTTTACTCATGCAACTTGCCCTCCCACTAACAAAGGACAATATTGACACAGTCAAGACATACAAGAAGAGCTTGCTGCTGTTACCGTAAGGACCTTGGATCAAAATCCTAAGCAAAAAGACTGAGCATCTTTTAACCTCCTACTGAAACCAGCCTCCCTTGACTCCCAGGACGTTGTTGTAGGGAGGAAGGTGGAAGAGAAGGGCATGAAACCCCTTGAAAAGAAAGAACAGTGATCTCTACCCTGCGTCTCTGGCCTGTTGGCATCAGTGCAGGGAACCTCCTTGCTCCGAGACCCAGCAAAGGGCCCTTGTTTCCAAGGAGGCTTCCGAGAACTACTGGAATCTGGAAACTACTGCTGGACCACCCAAACACAGGTATGGATTGAGAGACCAACTCTGAGCTTCCTGCACTTCATTATTCCCTACCCACTGAAAACTTCCATTTCCCTTGTAGGAGTCACTTTAGCCCACAGGCCAAAAACTAAACAAGTAACAGTTTGATTATCTTTGTAGCATGACACCTCAAATGAGCTAATTGCGGGGTTTTTTTTCCCTGTTATTGTGACTACTAGGGCAGGTGTTTTAGAGACTCTCAATGAAGAGAGAAATTTATGTGAGCTCCTGTGGAGGCCTTTTCTTCCTGAAAAATTACATAAAGAGCATCCCAATTAAATCCTCTTCCACATTAATAAATATCCTTTTCACAGAAGTATTTGTTGCAGAATAACAGCTGATGGCTGTTGTACAGCCAATGGATGAAGCACACCTGCTGATCTGGAGATTTTCATGGCAAAGATGAATTAAACATGAACTTTATAAAAGGTTGCATAAATGTCCTGCTTTTCTCTCTCATTATAGAACCTATTTGTCATCTCAATAAGCTTCCAGAAACAATGTATTTTACTTTCTCTTTTCTACCCAGAACAGCATATGTGTCATAGTTTGCCTTTGAGAGCACACACCACCTTCCTCCTTTTCTTACACGCAACATGACAACGTTCCCCCTTTGTCACAACCTACAATCCATTATCACTATCAGCTGTGCCTCTTGACAGGCTGTATCTCCCAACAGAGACACCCTCATGCAAAATCATGGCATGTGCTGTTCCTCCACTCTGCCAGTGGCCTCTGCATGCAGAGCAGGAGGTGCACCAGTATCACTCATGAGGGCAAAATGCTTGGTCAGTGACCCCAGCTCAACAGTGATTAGTGCAGAGATCTCTGAATTGCCATTCCCAGGACTCATTCAAAGTGGTGGGGGAAGACAAAATGTCAAAATTGGTCCTTAAAAAAAACCCCACACCATCCTTTTGAAAAACAAGATTTGTCACAACCCTCCATTCCAGCACAGAAATTAGAATTTTTTTTTATTTCTATCCCACATAAATACTGAAGTTAGGAGAATTCCCTGAGGGAAGGAAACAACAACTTTTAAATCAGCTCTGGTTATTCCTCCTCCTCCTCATTTCTTCTCAATCAGAGCTTGCTATGTCTTCTACTATTAAAGTGTTTCTCATTTATCTTTCCCAGTCAAATCTTTTTGCTTAAGCCGTTCTTTAAAAACTCTCAGAGATTTGCTGATTTTATCAGAGCGAGACGAGGCACAGAATTACAGTCCTCCCTCACATGGAAGCATCACAATGCCTTTGCCTAAACACATGAAACTATACTGGGTTCATCTCCATTTCATATTTTGGCAGCTTGGAGGCTTCTCCTGCCTGTTCACCACAGAGTAGCACCTGCCTTTTTCTCAGTCCTCCCTGCTCCTCACCATCATGCCACAAAGGTGGACTTCATTTCATTACCTTCTGTGAATCCTTAATTTCTTTGGACTGCCTGTGTAGAAAGCAAAAATTGTCTTAGGCTACTCATAAAACCCATTCTGTCAGAGTGGGACATCACCAGTTACACAGGCTGGAGAATCTCAGGGCAGGACATGCTTCAGGCACTGCACTCTCCTGGCACTGCACAATCACAGAAGGAAAAGTAGTCAGAACTGCAAAGAGATTAAGGTAGAAGTCTTCACCTTGGAAGTAAAAGAAAACCCCATCCAAGCAAACCTTCACAAGCTTTTTAAAACCACTTCAGGTTTCCTGCAACTTGAAGGCCAAATGAGACTCCATTTTTCAAGCTGCTTTAGATCAACTCCACATGGAAATTTCTATATTTAAAATACAACATTTTAAATGGTATATTTTTATAAGTATGTGAAAGTACTTGAAATAGGTCTCATCTTTCTCATTATCACTCTTTAGTTTTTTCTCCATTTTGCCTTCTCCTTTGCTTTGCTTATGCACTGTGGCAAATCACATCCTATACACCAGTATAATGAAACCTCTGAAAAAATCTGATGAAGTAACACCTAGTTTTACCCACTTAGAGAGGAATAAGTTATTATTTGCAAAAATGCCAAGCGCTGATGCATGGGATGTCAAAAAAACAGTGTTCCATCAGTTAGTTCTTTTTTTTTGCTGCTAAATTACCTAAGTCCTTATTTGGATAGAAATTGTAACTTCAGTAAAGGAAATTATCTTAATTTCTGCTACATCTGTGTAGAAAATATAAATTTGTACGCCTGCACTCTAGACTTCTCAGGTGTCTGTGTCTCATAGGGGAATCTGATGGAGAAAAGTGTTACTCTGGTACAGAAATCTTCCTGTGTGGAGCGTGGCTCTGGTTGGGAAGCATCCAAAGGACCTGAATGAATTTGTTGATGTCATTGGAAGTAAACAATTTGGTATTTTGGGAATGCCATGGAGACTGACAGCAGATCCATGGACAATAAAAGGCGTATGTCAAGACCATCTTCAAGATGGGCAAGGAGAAAAAAACTTGCAAAGGTGGAAGATGAACCATTCTGTATTTCTAGAATTCTGTGTTTTGTATTATCCAATTGTAACCACATTTTATACCATTTTTTCTTCGAAAAAGACAAGGAAGAAGAAAACAAACACATAAAAGGGGAGAGGGGAGCTGAGGTTTAGTTACTTTTCTGGGCTGGCATTCAGTTTTGCTTGCTGTAAATGGTATGCTCCCCTCTGGCAAGTATCTCCAAATACAGGCCTTAAAAATAGCCTTCATTACCACTAATGAAGATGATAAAAAAAATAAAACGCAATACAAATAATCCTGTAGCTTAGGCAAAAACAACTTAGACATTATAGACAGACATAAATACAGATAATTTTTCCATGTAGCTAAATAAAGAACTCTATTCAGAAAGAAATAAAAAATACTTACAAAACCACTGAGTTTCACAGAGTTATGCAACTTCTCTATAGTATTGGGGTTTTTTTTGTTTGGTTTTTTTTTTTGTTTTTTTTTTTTTTTGTGTGTGTATGTTTACTAATCAAACACCTGGATTCTGAGTATGACAATTTCTGGTTTTGAACAATAGATTACCATGGAGCCAATAATTATTTTGGCTTTCCTGAGGTGTTTCAAGTCTCCTGCCTCAACCTGCTCCCCAGGAAACAATTTTTTTTCATTGAGGGAACACTGTCTGCTTAATGACAACCAAAACCAAATACTTTTATCTTTCCCACATTGGGAAAGCCTCCAAATAGCTACTGAATGACTAAAACCAGGGAGTGTCCAAGCCAGGAGACTGATTCAGAAAAAAAGGCTTTGTCTCTGCTTTCTAGAAGCCACAGCCTGTGAGCTGTCCTTTTTACCCTAGGAGCAGATTTTTACACCTTTCTGAAGTGTTCTTTTATCAGAACAAAACCCCCAAACATAGTCTTACTACTCCAGTGGTATTTCCATTAAGGTTTCTGTGAGACTCTGGGATATGCAGCAGCTCTGTTCCATGCACAGCCAAGTGCTCTTCCTGCTGGCTGCTGTTGTCACTCAAGGTCAGTTATGTGCACAGCACAAAAAAAAAAAAAAAAGACAGCAAAAAACAATGGAAAGAGACTCTGACTCTCCTTGTTGGACACACCTCTTTCTGCCCACTAAAAATATGAGGAGCAAGAAGTATTTGCCCTTTACTTTGAGGTAACTTTACTTTGATGCAAGACCAGAGGGACTACATAATACTACTTTACTGTTACTGACACTAGCCCAAAAAAGGGCCAAAAAGTGAAAAGAGTACAAAAAGCAAGAAACAAATGAGCACCTAGAGCAGAGAAATTTTTAGAGATGAATGAGTGTTTCAGATATCATATAAATAAAAGAAAATGTTTAATTGAAGATGTTCTGGTGTGTGAACAAAACAAAAGCAAAAAGGTATTGATCAGGAAGTTGTTTTTTGGGAGGGTGTCTTGAGAAGTTCTTTAAGGGAAAATATTTTCCTGACCACCAAAAGATAAATAAATTTTGTCTTTGTTTTGTTAAAGATTTATTACTTGTCTTCATCACTCTGTGTCTTTCCATGATGCTTGTGCTGCTCTTTTTCTCCTTTTCTGCAGATCTCTTTCCTTCTCCCCTGAGTGCTTTTTCCCTTAGCTCTGACATATTTCACTTTTTAAAGAAATATAGATGATCTGCTGCTTTCCCTAGAGCATTCTCAGAGGCAGCTGTAAAGGCCTTTCAGTGTAATGCTGCTTCCTGGGTCATCTACCTGACCTGGCTTTTTCTACTTTTGTTCATTAAAGTCAAACCAGAAAAGACGTAACATTTAAAAGCCCTGTAAGATGGGAAACCAGCATGGCTAAACTTAGAATTGTTGGATTCTCTGTAGAAGACTGCAGAGAAATGATACCATAACATAGCTGCCTGAATAGCTATGGCAGATTTGAATTAATTTAATTAAAAATGTAATCTTTGTTGCTAAGTGAGTTATTTCATATCACCCTGCAGCTTTTGATTTTTATCCTCTGACTTTCTCACATAAAAGCACAGTTAAGGAATAAGGGAAGGTACGTCCATCTACCTTCAGAACTGTTAAAGGTGCAAGACAGCTGGTAGTATTTATTCCAATATGAACTGCAATAATTAAACTTCATGATAGGGTTTTTGGTTCAAGAATGGCCTCTGGTAGACTAGACCAAACAACGACTGAACTGTATTTCTAGTCATTGCACTCCTTCTGGACAACCTTTCACAAAGTCAAATCCAAAAAACTTTATGGTTTTTACTAACTTCTCCCACATATTACTCTTTTCTAATCTAAGCCATACACAGCTGTTTCCAACTCATGCATCATTGTAAGGTGGAGAAATAGTGCTGTATTTAATTTAAATTTCTTAATCTAACAAAAGAATAAGGAATTTGATCAAAAGAGAAATCACATGGGGAAAAAATGAGCAGAAAAGATCTGCTCTGGTGAATTTCATTCTTCTCTAGTGCTCATTCAGTGTCTTGTAATTCAGGCTGGAATGTGGATGCATCTGGGTTTGGGTGCATTCCCTCTGACGTAATAGGAACGCTGTAAAGCAAGAAACTTCTAACAAACTGTATGCAAAACAATTTTAGTTGCTGCCCAGTTATGAGAAAAACCTAGTTCTTAGCTGCTCAAACAAAGAAACTGAAAACAGCTGTTGGAGTTGCCGAAGATGCTGAGTAATTGTTGAGCGAAGTTGTTATGGCAATTGACAAAATCAGACTGCATCCTGCAGGCTGGAGCTGTGGCAGGGAGGTTTAGGCTGGATATCAGGAAAAGGTTCTTCCCCCAGAGGGTGCTGGGGCACTGAACAGGCTCCCCAGGGAATGGTCACAACCCCAAGGCTGCCAGAGCTCCAGGAGCGTTTGGACAACGCTCAAGGCAGAGGGTGGGATTGTTGGGGTGGCTGTGCAGGGCCAGGAGTTGGACTGGATGGTCCTTGTGGGTCCCTTCCAACTCTGGATCTTCTACAATTCTAAGGTTCTAAGGAGGGATTCCAGAGAAAACTGAAGGAGGAACAAATCTGGAGTGAGAAGCAGAGGAGAAGGCATTGTTGTCAGAGCAGTTTAACACACCAGCTGTGTCCTCCAGGGAGCTGTGAACAGAGTGTGCACAAGGTCACGTGGCAAGAGGAGAGGAAAGGAGAGGGTGGCTATGAGTTCAGCCAGAGCTTGCTGAGGACTAAAAGCAGCTTGTGGGTTAAGGGAGGACAAGTAAAGGCACTGACCTCTGAGGAGCCTTCAGAAAAGAAAAGCCATTTTCTGTGCACTTGAAATACTGATTTTCTAATTGTACCAGTATAACCTGTTAAAGAGCCTGTCCTGCGAAGTTAATAACCTCAAAGGATATCATTAAGCACCCCGCTTCTAAGCATGCTAGATCACTCTAGAGGCAGGAAAATGGAACAGGGTGATAGCATGACTCATGACTTTCCACTATTAGGTATGACAATTCTGTAGCTCTTGTAAAGGCTGAGACTCATGCAACCTCCTTCTTCCAAATCCAAAACTGAAACAGCCAAAATTGCCAGTGCAGCTGTACACTGTGTGAACTGGTTTATCCATTCTTCCCCCAAAACCATAGTTAGTTTAGACAGGTAACAACAGAAATCACTGTTAAAGTGCAACCTACACTTCATCATCATCTGAAACAGGACTTCCTCACCTGTTCTGGTTAATGTGCCACAGACAGAACTATGCTTCAAGCCATCTTTAAAAAAGCCTTACCTGCAGCTCTTCCTACCCAAAGAGGCTCTTGGTACTCCCAGAGAGCTGGTACACAAACAGACTGCATCTAACTTAAGAGCAGCAAAATAAAAATCTGTATATCTTAATAATAATATTACATCAGAATGATGTTTCCTTCAAATCACTCACACGACATCAAATCTGTTCTTAGGCTGCCTCCCTCTTCAGTGAGGGATGATGGGATGAATCTGGCTGAGTGTTGGGAAGGGAAGCTTGCTGTACAGAATTAAGCACTGATACTGCATTAAGTCCATGGAGTGGGCAGGCAGCATGGAAGGGTGAGGAACACAGGATACATGCTGGGGAGACACATAACAGACAGAAAGTGGTTAACAGGATTCACCTGGAAACTAGATTAATTAGATTTTAAAAGCCTGACATTTACTGCCAGTGAAGCTGTTGTGGAGGCACCAAACTCCTCCCAGAGCTAAGCTACAGGCAGGTATAGGAACACTGCTGATTCAATCAGTCCAACTAATCCAAGCCTAGACTTACAGTTCTTCTAATTCACAAGTCATAAAGGCATCTAGTTAGAAACAGAATTTGCTGGATGACCACTGGCAGAATCTGTACAAGCCTTAGTCTTGACTTGTACTGAGAAACCAGGCTTTTTCTCTGTCACAAAGTATATACTAAAAATACTGGGTTTAATCTTCTGGCACTGTTAAGGGAACATTTTCTCTTTAAGGCCCGGTTCATTTATGGTTTTATATGGGAACAGTTAAGTAGGGAGCTCTCTGAAAATCCTGATACAATATAAATATTTAATCCTTAAGTAAACCCATTGGACCTTGCTCCTCTGTTCTCAAGCTTCGAATCTACCAAACACAGCAACAGAAATTACAAAGTCCTACTGTAATTCCTAAGAAAACAAAGGAGCTCCTCCACAGGCCAGGTGTTTAGCAAGCACATTTGAACAATACACACTGACAGGAGCACAGGTTACACCCAAACACAGACACTCGTGGGACTCAGGGGATGAGAGCTGGAGTCAGAATTCATTGCAAAGGTTTGGGTGGCCACAGCATGTTTAGATCAATGAGGTATTGATTTTACAACTACTTTCAGACATACAAAAAAAAGTCAGCTTTTAAAGAAGTACTTCAAATGCTGTAAAGCTTAAAAATTGTCTTATTTCATAATGGTGCAATATTTACCATTTCAGTGTCATCTGGGCATATATTCTCAATCTTCCACTGAACTTTTCTACTCCAAACATAACTACAAAGTAAAATACTCATAACTTCATTAAAATAATCTTCTTGCTGTGCCTAGAAAGGGATAGAATTAGGACAAAATCCTATGACATGCCTATCACTTTTAATTATTTCATAGCTGGGGTGCTTTTTGTATTTCTCATTTATTAAATTAGAACAGTAAAAGTAACTTCGTAAAGTTTTCTGTTCTCAAAATATACTGATTTCTCTTACATAAAAGTCAGAGCTATTAAACACAGTGATCTGATGTACTCTCCATTCAGAGGAGCTTTCCAAACTTGTTTGTGCAAAGGAACATGTGTTCAGGCAGGGCAGCTTTCCAAATTTGCTCATCTATCTGGCTGCCCTAACAGCTACATTGCCATCCGCCACCTGCCACCAAAGCTGCAAATGATGAGGAAGTTCATGAGGGAAAGTAGTTCTTATCTTACAGTCACTCATGGACAATTCTCAGTGGTAACTGCAAATATTAGCAAGGCTTTCTTTCCCAGTCGCAGATGGGAAAAGACACAAAACCTGAAAAATCCTGGCTCTGACGCAGACACTGGCGAAGGACTGCTCCTTCCAACAGAAGGGAGGATTCAGGCCCTAACTCCAAGCAACCTGACCATCCTGTCACCATCAGAGACACCTCCTCCTTTATCACAACAGCCTGGGAAAAAAGGGTGTGGATTTGACTGTTTTCAATTACAATAGTCATCTAACTGGGAGACGACTTGAAATCTTTGTTGCCCAAGACCTCTTATGTGTTATGGATGGTGTCACCTCCTTCTCTTCAAGAGAACTAGGTAACACCCTCATCTCCCCCCCCACCCCGGTCCAGGGGCCTTTCCTGCATGCAAATCTTTGACTGTTCCTGTCAGAGGATGCACTTGTTTTGCCGAGCACCAGCTGCACTCTTCAGAAATCTGATGTCACCAAAAGTGAATTATGGCCACTCTCTGCCATGAATCTCTGCAATCCCTCCCAGAGCAGGGTAAGGCACGTCCCTTGTCGCTGCATGGGAGTGACCATGGTATTAACCAATCGGTCACTGGCCAGTTTTAAAATCTTTCACACAAATACAAATTAATTCAATCTGTCCCCTTGCTGCTGGTAGCCCTGCCTCCTCTGACTGCATACCTGTAACCTTCCTCCTCTTCTCCCAACTATTAGGCCTTTTTTACCTGCTTCACCTCAAAATGTAGTGGGGGTGTGGAGCAGAAGTAGCAGGAAACACCCAGGAGTCCTGGGTAACTGAAGAGCTAAGAAGGAAAGCACAAAGCTCTCTGCCAATGAACAATGAATACTCAAAAATATTTATAGATTACAGGAAGAAAGGAAAAAAGAGAGATAAAAGCTGACCTTGCTTCTTCAACTGAATGAGCAGATTGCAGCTAGAGGAAGGGCATGTTTGTTTTCAAAACAAGAAAATGCAACAAGCACACATGATTCTGCAACTACCATTCTTAACAGCCCTCTTCACACAATGCTCTTCTGTCACACACTACAACTAGATCATTTGTTTTTACTAATAAAAAACCAAAACACCAGTGTAAGAAAACAACAAACCAACGTCCAAAAAAGTCCTTTCTTCCCACAACAAAACAAAAATGCCCAAAGGCAATCCCAATACTGTCAGCACTCTAAAGACATGATACACTCACCAAAGAAAAACAGATAGAGATGTGTTCACCAAACCCGTTCATCTGTAGCATCCAAACCACCAGTCAAGGGGAGAACATCCTGAAATCACCCTGAAGCAGCAGAGGACTGCAGGGATAACCTGGTCTAGCTGTGATCAAGCTGCTTCCAGCACCAGGAGTGCTAAAATCCCCTCCAAACAGCACTGCTCCTCAATTAATTAACACTGCTGCTTTAATTCATGTGCCAGATGACACTCTGCATGTCCCTGTGAAGCTCTCAGCTCACACCATGTCACTGTGCTGCCAGACTAAGGTGCCTCACAGACGTGCCCTTAGCTGACACAACCTCTTAGCCCTCTTTTTTTTTAACATCTCAATCTAACAGCAATCTCCTTGCACAAGGGAAAGACAGTATCAGCAAAAGCAACAGGCTTGGAGCAAACTCATCCTGCTGCCTGCCCCAAGCCAAGCAGAGCAGTGGATTTGAATGCTGGGGTACGCATTTTGGATCAGCATGAAGAAGAACCCCAGGTGGCAATCAAACAGATGTGATTTGAAAGAGAGAACACAAATACAAGTATGTGCAACATTCAGGGCTGCAGAAGACTTAGAGCTGTGAGCAGTACCTTCCTATTTTGACCATTTTACATTCAGGGAAAAGGGTCTTTGCCACACGGAGACAATTCCTCTTCCTCACCAGGAAGACTCTTAATTTTTAATTAGTCAACTGTATTTTGACTAGATGAAGCTGTTACAGTATGAAGGGTTCTAATCAGAATTCATGCCTCAGTCATTTCCTGTGCCTACCTGTTGATGGTCAGCTTGCCCTATACACCATCAACACCAAAGAGCAGAGTTCTGTAAAGACAACTTTAAGAAACCATTAACACACACAAAAAAACCACCCCAAAACTTGTCAAATTCTGCCAGGAACTTGTCAAGCCAATTGGCAGGGGGCAGGGGGGGTAGAAAGTGTTTCCTCCTCTTTGCAATGTCAGAACATATTTTGTCAGCAATCCAGAGAAAAAAAACTTCTTTTTGCTTTGTCACGACTTAGTTTGAATCAATGCTCTGATGAGGAAGAGTGTGTGACTACAGGAGTAAATTCTGCCTACTCGAAGTCCTTCCACATGGGTACCATGGCAATGAGACAGCAACCTAAGATTCTCCCAAGGAGAACAAATGCAGCTTGGTTAGGAGAAATGCAACCAGGAGAAAAGACCAAATCCATAGCATTAATATTATTAGAAATTGCCAAACAACTGAGTTTTACTCAGTGCTGGTACATAAAGGTTTTGAAAAACATGTCATTTCCTTTCTCAAAGTCTACGATATTTTTAAATAAATCTATTAGAATTTTGGTGGTTTTCTCATAACAAAATGCAAGGTAGAAGGCTTGTTTCATTTCTGGAATATACATTTAGGAGGAGTTTTCCTATGCTAAAGGCTGCATTCCAGTTGGCAGCAGTGTGAGAAGTTAGTGTGTTAAGCCTAAGATAATGTCTACTGTCTTATCAAGGGCATGGTGACAAAAGGCAGTAAAGCTTGTCATTACAGGTCAGCCCTCATCCTGAGCTGTCCCCAACTTGATCCACCTGGAATCAGGTATCTCAGCTATTATATCTAACCTAGATGGATACAATCTGATTTTGGCTAGAGACTGAAGTGCTTTGTACCCACTGCAAACTGATACTTCACCAAAACTGACTTAGGACCTTCTTCCTAGATTGATTCCTTTAACAGGAACCAGTGCTCTCCTGACAAGAGAGCAGAAGGAATCCCAAGCAAAAGTGAGAGGGAGAGTTTTGCAAGAAAAAAGGGTGTAGGAGCAGGAAGGCATCTGTGATGCACTCTGTAATGAAACATCACTGAGGTGCAGGAAGTGAGACATATGCTCCAATTCCCAGCTGGCTGACAAACACGTTTCCAGCCCTGAGGCTTAGGACTGTTTCAAAAAGCAGCTGGCTGGCAATACAGGAAGTTCTCCTAAGGTGAGGAGAATTTTTCCAGGACTGACCAAAGACTAGAACTGATGCTCCTTATTACCTGGTGGGAAGAGTGAGGTCTACAGTCTTGATTTAATGCAAAACCTGGGTGATATATTTACTAGAGCAGCCACAGCATTGTCCTGGTGTGGAAGAAAGACAGTCCAACACGGAATGCTCCCACAAGACTTGTTATCTGCTCCTCGAGCAGAAATTGAGAGGCAAACCAGAGAAAATCTTAGTCACAAGCTAACTTGCAAATCCAAGACAAAAAAGCAACTGAATCGTCACTGCTGTCTCTGTAAAATGAACAGATATACGTCGTAAGTTTAGTACTTCAGGGTGATGAGCAGACTTTCAAAAGGATAGAGAATCATAATGGTTTTATTTCAAAATTTAGAAAGTGAAACAGCTTTGCTTTAAGTATTATCACTTTGGTTTATCACTTGGGGAGAGGTGGGCTGACAACCTGAACAGTTGAACCAGAACAGTTTTCCTCCTCAAATTCACAGGCCAGTAATTTTTCCTCTCTGATTTTTCAGATAGCACTGAATTCTAATGGCAAATAATCTTCATCCAACAACTGCACCTTCACCTGTGTAATCTGCCCAGACACGGTCTGTTTTCTTTCGTATTTCAAAATACTGTAGAAAACCAACTAGTCCTTGCTTAGGAAAGAAAAAGAGAAAGAGAATTTATAGAAGGAGCGTTTTTTTTGTTCTGCCCAGCTCCCACCTGCACCACAGGCAAAATTCAGGAGCAGAACTGGGGAAGCTGGCCCAGAATGAGGAATGGAAATGTTTCCAGCCATCAGCACCTGAGTTGTAATGTGCTCCCCTCCTCTTCACCACATGGGTGTGAAAAATCAAAACATGAATTAACTGCTCAGGTTCTAGCTTCTCTCTCCCAGTCCACAACAGAATGCATCCTCTTCATTTATCTCCAGGTTTTTCTTACCTGCCAGTGCATGTGTTGTGGTGTAGCAAGGTGGAGGACTCTTAATAAATGCACTATTATCTGCAATCTTTACAAAATGCTATCAAGAACAGGCCTCTCCCTTTCTGTATCTCCTGTGTTAATGAAACATTTTGTTCAACAATGGAGAATTTAGAAACTATACAACTGCTTGTGCTATTTTAGCTTCTTGGAATAACAAGCTTATATTACATATGTGCCTTCAACACTAGTTTAAGACCACAGAGACTCCAAAGATGCAACCATTTTAATAACAATTTTAAAAAGGCTCTTGATTCCACGAGTATTATTCTTAAGTATCATTAACACAGCCTCAGTGACATTTCCCGTTGGACATAAAGCAACCAGAGAAAAGAAGGACAAGATTCCCCTCCCCTGGAACAAGATGAAGTGTTACAGGTACCTATCTACAGACACTCATTTTGCCTGTCATGCTGCAGCCTGTGACGGTGCACACCACAGAAGAAACTAATTTTTCATTTATCTTTCACTGACAGGGCTGTTGAAAGATGAACTATCTTCTCCCAGTTGTTATATTGTTCAAATTCTCTTAGCCTCCTACAAGAAAAGGCTAGGAGAATTTGGATTGTTCAGCCTGGAAAAGATAAGGCTTTGGGATGACCTCAGTGGAACCCTCTGGTACCTGAAGGAGATGGCAGAAAAGATGGAGAGGGACTACTGACAAGGGCCTGGAGTGACAGGACAAAGGGGAATGGCTTCAAAATGATAGAGAAGAGGTTTAGATTAGACAGTAAGAAAAAATTCTCCCCTGTGAGGGTGATGAGGCCCTGGAAGAGAAGCTGAGGCTGCCCCATCCCTGGAAACATTCAAGGCCAGGTTGGTGGGGCTTGGAGAACCTGGGATAGTGGAAGGTGTCCCTGCCCATGGCAGTGGATTGGAACAAGATGATCTTTAAGGTCTTTTCTAATCAAAACCATTCTATGATTCTTTGATTCCATATCCAGTATCTGGGAAGCATCTGCTGAGCAAAGCAGATGGCTGGCTAGAGGCCCTCAGAATATTACAACAGTTCTCCCAACAGTGTTCTCCTCACTTTGCATCACAGGATTCCGCAACCTATATTTGGTAACAAGAGCAGCATTTCCCCAGGAGGCTGCAGGAAGAAGGGGCTGCTGAAAGCAGGTTCCCTGGTTGCATTGCTTCTCCATGCCATCACACCCTCGACACAAACCTGGCCGAACCCTTCACATTACATGAGCAAGGGAATGATTGTGGCACTGCCGTTGAAAGCTCCAGAGAGGCACAGAGAGTACTCCCGAGCTCACCTGCAGTTCATACAACTTGTCTGGTCTGCACATATATTGCAGTCTTTGTTACATCCTCCAGTGTTTCACAGGTGCTCCAAATTAGGTTAGGAACTTTGCCTTATTATGGGTGTGTGCTGCTGCACTTACAGGATGTGGATAGACAGAAAGGCAATTTTTTTTCCCAAGCAATCCCAATGTGGGCTGAGTCCATGCATCATCATCATCTTTTTAGTGTAGTTTATACTGCACTGCCCAGTGAAGACATCCTTGTCTTGCTGGTGTGCAAGGATGAGCAATTTCTTTCTGACAGCTACATCCAAATCACTTTCTCTCTTCATGGAAAAGCAGGATGAACCCCTGCATCACACGAGGATTGCAGTTTCTATTCAAGACCTGCCTTGGGGCTCTTGCCTCAATGAACAGCTGTAACCCTCACCTACTCCACCAGGTCTCTGTACTGCAGAATTCACTTGGCAAAAGGAAGGCATTGTGGCATTGAAAATGTAAGCAACCAGAACATCAAAGCTGCAGATTACCATTTTGAGGCCAATACAATGGCTGTGATGATAGCAGCTGATAAAGTAAGAGTGGTAAAACCATGCATAGCAACCAGTGATTCTTATGTAAGGGAAGAGGATGATGAGATGAAGTGTTTATCACTTTGTTATTGCTGTTGCCTGACATCAGGAGGGGAAAAAAGGGTGGAAGAACACATTACAGGTATCTGATACAAGATGCATAGCCCTTCCCACCTTACAGCCCTGACAAACGTAATTTTTAATTACAGTCTTACTACTAGATTGATCAGACTGCAGAGCAACAAGAAAAAGAGTCGGCAGGCAGAGGTTTTTATACTAACACATATCTACTGATATTTGAAGAAAAAAGCACAGAGAAAACAACAGGAAAAATGTCAACTAAATGTACAGTATTCATTAAACATAAATGTGCTTTTTCTAAATGTGGACCTTTAACTTGTAGGTCTTTCTTGGATGAAACAGAAACAATGTACAGCTCCAGCCTTGCTGCTACTAAATTTTTCAGTGATTTACGAAGTTTCCCTTGGTATTCCTACAGTTTGGTATTCTGTAGGCATTTGGGCTTCAGTGCCTAACAAACGGAGATAACTGTGAATCAGGTAATTTCCTTGGTGTGATTTAAGACTGCAATTTGTTTATAGGTACATTTAGAGGAGTGAAATTATCCCTTCCAGGGGTGAAAAGGTGCAAGTCTCAGTCTAAGAGCCCATACAAATCTAAAAAACAAGGAGGTCACATCATGGCTGTCAGAAAAGAACAACCCAATTTTTATCAGAGAAACAGTGGTTTTCATTCTAATCTATTAATCTATTTCAGAAAGTTTACCTGCTTGGTTGAGAAAGCTACAGAAAACCCAGGTTTCCAATTCATATCACTAAATTGCAGCCACAGGCCCAGAACTCATTATTTAAGTCTGCATCAACATAAAGCAATGAAACAGTTCTTGACCAAAAAAAGGCCTAACTGTTTAAAGCAGTACCTGGAAGGAAGGAAGTTTTGACACCGAAAGAATGCATATATGCATATCTGGAAGAAAACATATTCCAATTAGTTCTACTTAACACATTACGGCAGGAACAATAATTTATGTATGGCAGTTTTGTAATTAATTATGTCTACCTATCTGACACACCCAGTGCGACACAGTATCATATGAACTTTTGTAATAAGCTACATGGGGGAAAAAAGCATACTCTAAATATCATGCATGTATTTGCTATCTTCTTTTGCTGATAGGAAAACATGCATGGAAATGAAAAATCTGTTTCAGTATTTTCTAATATTGAAATATTTCTATTTCTAATATTTTCTAATAAATTAGAAAATTTTAAAAGAGGCATAAGCTAGCAATCTACAATATATCATCTTCTGCTTATTTTAGGATATTGGAGTGGAGGGGGAAGCAAAGGAAAAACTTTCTGTCGATCTCATTTATGGAAAATGAGGCATTACATAAAAGGCCAATCAGCAGAATTCCTTCTATTTCTCAGATACCTTGAAATGCTGCCAGAAAGCCACATTAAGAGTTATTTTTAAGAATTTATTATTACTTGTTAAAAACTGCTAATTAAGCTTCCTACTCTTCCATGGTATTTCTATGAAACATCTTTAAACAGCATTGAGCAAATGCCTCCAGCTATCCCTGTCTGGCTGCTTTTTAGCTTTCATCTTTCCAGCTCCTGTGGAAAAGGAACTTACTTTATCCCTGAAGTTTAAAAAGCCCCCACTCCTGTTCCCTTCCCGCAGGTGGACAGGTGATGGAAACAGTTAAATTCTTACCATCTCCAGCTCGTGGATTTGTTAGGTGCACATACTGACGCTAATGACAATAAAACTCCAGGTAGTAGCACTTGACCCACAAAATCAGTGGCTTTGAAGCAAGAGGAGCCAAAGGAGCAGCTGCTCAGTTTTCTCTGCTGGAAATCACTCTTTGCATAGCCTATAATAAAGTTGTTCTCAGCCTCACACTATCAAACTAGCAGGCAACAAACACTGTTCTTTCCGGACATCTCTCTTCTGGTTTCCTGCCACTGATCCAGGTCCCTGATTGTGGCCACAGACACAGAGACTCCTGTGGGGGTCTACAAACCACTACCAAAATCTGCAGGTTGAAGAGACAGAGAGAGATATATCGTAATACAGGTAATATATTGGAATGTCCACAAAGATATTGTAATTTTCACAAATCAAAAAAGGTTCAGAAACACTGCTTATGCCAATTCTACCAATTTTTACTGCTTGGGAAAGGAAGGAGTTCATACTGTGTACCACACCAGGTGCTGAGACTGGAAGGCAGGGACAGTCACATCAGGTCCCAGGCTAAAGATTTTACAGATGCTGGTACCTTCTGCTGTTTTTCATGCCATCCTAGCCTGGGGCAGTATGAAACACATAAAACCGTCAGCAAATTGAGTAGATGACAAATCTTGGTACTTATCTAAATTTTCCATGTCTTTGCCCTTAGGTTTGATGCTGTAATTCAAGACTGCTCTCATGTTACCACACCTACATACTCTTATCTAAACCTAGCCTCACCCCTTGAAGCATGTCGGCATTTATCAATAAATAAAAAAGAAATACCCTAATTTTTTTATATTGGTAGATACACAGCTTAAAAAAAAAATAAAATCAATCAGAGTTCAAGGTGAAAGAAAAAAACCTCCCAGAAAGCCAAACAAGTAGCTACCATTAAATATAAACACAGTAATCTTTTAGGCTGTCTGAGAGAGAGGTCACAACAACCCTGATGTATCAGGACCACTGAGACACAAGATGAAGTTCCTGTGGTGCTCCTGTTGTCACAAGGGGTCTACTTCTCTTTGAGCCTGTCATGCTGGGATGTTGCATACACATTAAGAACTATTGCTTTCCACCAGAAAGGTAAAATATCATGTCTGCTAGAAGTCAAGGCAGTTATTACTGCATAATGCTTGGTTAAAAAAAAAATCATTTTCTTCTTTCCTTTTCCTTTCTGAAGTGAAAACTTCAAAATCTGGAAAAAGAAGGCATTCTGGTTCATCTTTCCTTATGCTTATCAGTACAAACAAGATAACCCCTCAGTAAATAAAATGTTTCAGGAAACACATGACATACAAAAAATATGGAACAAACCCAAATTAAAAACGGTGTATACACCTTTTCTAGTTTATTCACCTTTGACTTTGCAGCAAGTACATTTCCATCCTTGAGATCTGCTAGAGGGCAGAATGTGTGGGAGGATAATGGGACAATTAAAGTTCTATCGTGATTTTAAAAAAGAGAGACAAAGCAGTATGCATGAAAGAAGACAAAAGTAGTAAGTCAGCCTGAACAGAAAGTCATGATTGTACTGTGGTTAAGAGGTACATTTACCACTAATTCCAAAGAGCATTAATTTTAACAACTGTTCAACTGTGCCAAATACCTTTAAAAAAAGGTTAGTGCCCTGGCAGGGATGTAAAAAAATTCCACCTTCCATCCTCTTACAGATGTCAGACAAACCAGGAAAGAGGTGCTTATCTTATATGCAGGGCACATACACAACTCACAGAATGGTTTGGGTTGGAAGAATGCCTATCTCATTCCAATCCCCTGCCATGGGTAGGGAACCTTCCACTAGCCCAGGTTGCTCAGAGCCCCATCCAGCCTGGCCTTGGACACTTCCAGGGAACCAGGGGCAGCCACAGCTTCTCTGGGCAAGCTGTGCCAGGGCCTCAGCACCCTCAGAGGGAAGAATTTCTTCCTGATATCCAATCTAAACCTGATCTCCACCAGCACGAAGCCATTGCCCCTTGTCCTCTCACTCCAGGCCCTTGTCAAGTCTCTCTCCATCTCTCCTATAGGTTCCTTTGAGGCACTGGAAGGCCCCCCCAAAGCCTTCTCTTCTCCAGGCTGAACAATCCCAATTCCCTCAGCTTTTCCTCACAGCAGAGCTGCTCCATCCCTCTGGTCACCGTGGTCCCTCCTCTGGACATGCACCAACAGGCCCATATTCTTCCTGTGCTGGGAACCCCATATTCTCTATTCAAGTTTGCAGCACTACTGCACTCCTTTTGGTGGATAGTTAGTAATTCCTAAAGACTTCCTTAATTATTTGTAATTACTGTTTTTATCAGTGTTGGTATTCAAAGATGCTACTGCATTTTCACAGCAAGATGCAAGAAACACCCAGCAGCTCTTGGCTGCAATGTCCTTCCAGGAAGACCAACACAGCTCCAGGAGTAAAACAACCCCACAGTCCTTTTAAATACTTGAAAAAGGACAACAGTAGCAAAAAAAAATTTCTTAAATTATGCCAAAACCTTTAATTTCAGCTTTTGACACCATGCCCTTCCCATGAAAAAACCACAAATATCTTCAATGCACAGGCCAAAGATCATCAGGAATGACACTCACAGCTCCAGAGAGCTTTGAGGGCTGAGGTCACAGCCTCCCATGAGATCAGGCTCCCTGAGTTTTATCCCTTTCCCTCTCCATGACAAACACCTTATTGTCCTGGGCCAGGCGCTGCCCACAGAGCAGCAGTGTTTGGGTGCTGTGGATCCCTCGGCAGCAGGCAGAAATGTGCCAGAGCACAACACTTGCAAAAGTTGTTTTATTGGAATTTTTCCAACTAGATCTGATTATCAGATCCTCTTCTGCCATATATGTAAATTGATTGGCTGAAGCTATAAAACACAACACTTGGGTGCCTGGCCAAGTGTCAAAACAGCTTCAAAGGCACAATTTCGATTAACAGTGACAAGGTTGTTGTTTTGATTCTCCCTGGCACTTAGGGGGAGCAGGTCTTGGTCAAATAAAATGCATGACCAAAAAAATTGTCCAATGTTCATAAATTCAGAAACAGTTCAGAGTTAAAAATCAGAAAGACAGCATGACAAACCAAGTTAATACATTCTCAAGCCAGCCTGAAAACTGACTTTCCTAAGAAATTTTTCCTGCTACACAGTTCCACTCAGAATTAGCAAAATACAAATTCCTAACTTTTCCATCTCTATTCTGAGCCTGACTTGTGAAACGAATTTTGAACAGTAGCTTTAAAAAACTTTTGAGTTGCCTGAGAGGAAGCCTGTTAGAGAGATGACCATGTTCCATAATGGTATTAGGTTTTAGCTTTTCTCACAAATCAAAGAAATGATACTGGGAGTGCTTGGCTCCAAAGCCAGTTAGAAATGATGGAGATGGTGCTGCCCTTTCCAGTTTTCAAATGCATATTTATCAGGTCATGTGGGCCTTTTACAGTCTAGAGAAGCTTCAATTTTAAAAGATACAGAGATACGGCTTAGTGAAAGTGGCTTCTTCAGTCTCTGTTTCCTTATCTTCTCAAAAACAGCACTGAGAGTTAAGCACATGGATTTTGCAGAGTGCTGCACTCTCATCCCCATTTTTATCAGCTGTTCAGCTTTGAATAGCAGTTCAGTATTTGTCATTTTAGCAGCACTGCCCTCCAGGAACTGCATCCCCAGCCAAACCTCAAAAGAATCACTTCTTGGCATGGGCAGCTCCTCACAAGCTGCTCTGCTTCCTGCCAACCACTCTGGATTGAAGCTTAGTTTCCAGCACCCAGCCACAGAAGATGCTACCAACAGGAGCACAACTGGTCCTTTCGACCCACCCATCCTTTCCTCTTATCTCAGAGCAGTATCCAGAAATAGCTGCAGAGCAGCTCTGCAGTGGTTTAGGAGAAGAGCCACTTGTACTCTGGCAGGATTTTTAGGGCACAACTGGAAGGCATCTTCTCACAGTGAGAACTTTTGCCTTGGAGGGAAATGCTCAGTGGAAGCTGGCTTCTTTAAACACCATTCCATGATGTGGTCTGTGGCACCTGAAGTTTAGCAGCCCCACAAGCATGAAGCAGAAATTCCTCTTGGCTGTCAAGTATTTGTTTGACTCGGACCACACTGAAACACATTTAGCACAAATGGGATAAAAGAGGTTTTACTTTAATGTACTGCTTAGCAATGGGAAAAAAACCTTATAAACCAAGAAGCCAACAACATGCAAACTTAAATTTAATTGCAAATTATCAAGGACAATTGAGTAGTACTTAATGCAGGCACAAATCAAGAGAGGAGATTCAATGGTTCACCAGAGACTCCCCAAGATACATAATTTTGTAATTAATGACACTGTTTTCTGTACTTTAGTGTACAATGTGTACCACCCCTCTGGGAGTGAAACACGAGTTTTGGTTTGTGGTTTTATTTAAGCACACTGTTGACCACAATTAGAGGAAAAGAAATTATGCATTTATATGTCATCTAAATGAATGGGGGTTTTTTGAGAAGTCTTTCAAATCTCCCAACTACCAAATCAAGTCCAGTAAAGTAATTCAAGCATGATATAGGCCATACCTACATAACAACGTGCCATTTCTTAGAGTAAAACCAAACCAAACCAGAAAAATCTCATCATCAGGTTAAATAACTCTGTTTCCTGCTCACTTCATAGACTTCATTGAACAAAACTAAACTTACAGCAGGCAAATTTAAAAAGAAAAGTGATAGTTCACGGCACAGTTGTATTTACATAGCATTTCATAACACTTTTTAGCAAGAAAATGAAGCATTTTCAACAACTTTAAAAAACCCTAAACTAATACAGTTGACAAGCTCCATATCTAAATGAAAACCATTTACTTGAGTCATTTAATAAACTTATATTCAGCATGATAACGCATTTCCCTTTCAGTCTGCAGCAGACAGGAAATAATACTCTGGCATTTGGGGGATACATTAGATCTACCCAAGTAACTACCATGTAGGACTGTACACTCCCTTTACTGAGCTTTTGAATTATTCTGGTTCATAAAAACATGCTGAATGCCTTCACAATTAGGAGATTTACTAAGACAGTGTAACGCAGAAAACCAAAGAAAGCTTTGCCTTCAAACTTGGCCGAACTGTGTTTCTGCAGTTTGTAGTACTTGTAGCATGCAGACTGACTCCATCCCATGGCACGAGACCACAGAAATGCAGACTGCTGCTCTGGTAATGCCTTGTGGTTTGGGTTTTTGCTGTTGCTTAGCAGTTATGAAAACAAACCACTAGACAAGGTCAGAATTCATGACAAAGAAGTGTGGCGAGCAGAACAAAACCTACACATAGCGCTCTATCTTTTGAAATACCAGCTAAGGCCTTAAAAAGAAAGTTGTTGTAGTCATGATATTAAGGTTACAAATAATGTATTGCCTAGTACAAAATCAGAACAAACCCTGACACTTTTTTTTTCCCCCTAAGTTACCTCACACTGAAGCACAAAAAAAGATTTCTGCTGGTTATCAAGTCCTCTGCAATTCTAGTTTACTTAAACACCTTTTTTAACCATGAAAAAAGTAAACCAAAAGTTTTCAGTGACCATAACCAATGCACATCACTCATTCTAATGGAATTCCATTGCAGATTACACCATCCAAGTTATTCCAGCACAAACACGAAAGACAGACTCCCCACTAGCACAGTGGAATGAAGTGACAGATCAGGGTTTTGAGGGCACATGTCAAGCTTTCAGGTCATGAAGAAAATGAGCATTCCATACCCAACACCTTACAGGTGGGTTTGGCTGGGAGGCAAAACCTGGCTTGCAGCACAGTCCCATATAACACTGCCTCTCCAATTCTACCAATTCACCATCAGCAGTAGCCTGGAGCCAGAGAGAAATCATCCACAAAGACAGAATTTTAGAGAAGAGAAGCCAATGAACTGAGTCTTACATGTGAAACATGAGACTCAACAGGCCGGTGTCAGAAGTGGCTCACAGCCTTTGGGACCCACATTCACACATAAAAAGTTTTGCCTACAAACGCCATGTTATACTTTGTAATCTCATGCTAGCGTTCATATAAAATTTTCATTAGGAACAGCATTCCAAAATCAGAACAGACTGTATGCTTGTCATATGTATAAAGTTCATGCTGACTCCAGGGTTAAGTAGCTTGCAACCAGCTTAACTACAAGACTTAGAGGCACTGGTGTGTTTCCAATAACTCTCAGGTGGCAACATGGTGATGACACTAGTCACACATCAACCAGCCTTGTTTTAAACATGTTTGGGTTCAAAAAAATAACTGTGCAATGTGATGGTCCCCAACGATAAACCTTTAGCCACATGCTTCACTCCTCTCCAGTGACACAAGTGATTTTACCTCTACCCTACATGTTTTTATGGCATAACAACAATCTCTTCATTCCTTTCGGTTTAGGGCACCAAGTACCCAAAAAGAGGTATTAGCAGGGCTCTTCTACAGGGGCAACTTCAGGAGAGGGGAAACTAAGTTACAACCTGAGGTAGAGATGAGTCTGCTCTCAGAACTCCCTGATAAAGAGAAGTGGTGGGATCATATTAACACCATGAGTTTGGTACAAAGTGCCCAAAACCACTTCTCAACTATTCTATGGAAACAAAGGCCCTTCAGTAAACTGTATTTACATCATACCTCAAGAACCTAGACTCTCTCAAATAAAATCCAGTCTAAAGCACAAAGTGGAATTTCAAATTAACAAGCCACTTATTACATGACAAACAGAACCAAGAAATCCAGGTCACACTACAATTATTTCAAAGCTATGTGACTGCAAATTCAGCTCAGAATTCCCAGCTGGGCTGCTCAGAGAACAAAGAGCAGAACATATCCAAGAAACAAAAACTTATTTATGCTTTTGTTTTTGTAACAATGACCCCTCAGCTTCTTGAGCAAAATACGATTACACGTGATTGACTGCACTCTTACCTTAGCTGCTGTCACTCTGTAGTTCTTAAATTAATTTCATAAATGCTCTTGCATAATCTGTGGGGTTTAACCAGAATCAGGTTTGTATATTCTAATTCCTATGTGCATGTGGGTTTATGCATGTAGTCTAACAATGAGATTTGCTGGCTGCAGTCACATAGTTCACTTTCAGGAAGGATACCCAAGAAGACAAGTACTGACCTTCCCATCCTGTCTTCTTAGATACCCCTTGAGCATACCCTTACTTCTGACTGCTGCTCCTGCTTCTGGACTGAAAACAAAAATGAACATGCACATGCACATATTCTACATACATGTATTATTATTCCACATACACGACTAATGTAACTTACATAATAATTGTCTGCCAGAACATTTTCTCTTTGAAATGTGTTTTCAAGATATTCCACATGCAAATAATTTCTGGTTTTTTATATACCTCCTCTGAAATCTATACTAGGTCATAATTAACCCCCAATATATCCAGCAGTGGCAGAGACATTCCTAACAAGAACCTAACAAAACAGCCACAGGGAACACTGATGCTTAAATTAAGCATCATAAGAAATATATTAAATCTAGAAACTGAAAAACTGTCCACATCCAAAAACAACTTACTGAAAATGTGAATTCTTAAAAATAAAATTATTTTGTTGAAATGAAAATTTGAGGCTTGGTAGGGGATGAATAGGAAAAGCAACTATTTATTTCATTTGACAGTAGTAGTCCATTGCTAAATACAGATATCATTTACTACATATAAGATCAATGGCAACTTTTGTAATTACAATCATGGCTTGGAGGGATAGAGGGAAATGTTGCTATAGCAATACCAACCACAAGAAGAAAATCCACATCTACTCAGAGCATCATTTCTACACTGCATTGTTTTTACAGCAAAACCCTTTAGCACAGAAGAGTGCAGTAAATCAAGAGTAACACCAATGTTTATCACATAGACACAGTCTGGGCAAGTATTCCACAGAAATATCCTGAATAAGGAAATGATGGCCACACATCAAGTAAGATTTTGTTCAGTTTAGAACTTTCATTCAGTATATGTCAATTGAAGTCAGAAGTTTAAATCCAGGCTTTCCTTAGCCAACTTCTCCGAAGTTGATTCAGAAAACAAAATATTTAGGGGCTGGCTAGGTGTTTTCCCCTTGTTCTCTACATAATCCCAAGAAGCCTAAATGAGATCTGATCCTTCTTAAAGTGGTTTGACTTAAGACTGCAGCGTTTCTTGGCTCAGGCAGTAAGTGAAAGAAATAAAACTGGTTTGGAACTGGAATCAGCCCTGAAATGAATACAGGCACGTTTGCATCCTCCTACCCCTGATGCAGCTGGCATCAGTGTTTATCTGAGAGTCTGATAAAACACGTTGTATGACCAACACACCATTGCAACTTTTTCCTGGCCAGCCTCAAGGGAGGGAATTCCCACCCACAGGCTTCTGGCAATGGGACTTGCCTGTTGGTTTGGGGAATCAGGACTTTGGGTGTTTCTTTCTAGCTTGTCAAATGTTGACCTCATTCTGTCTGTCTCCTACCCTGGATTACTGATAAAATCATGCTTCCAATTATCCTGGCTTTTAGCTGACTACTTTTTCACCTTTCCATGAGTTGCCCTCTTCAATTAAATCTTGCAGCAATCGCAATCAATCACAGTCAGATTTAAAGCAAGGATCAAACTCAATTGAAAACAATCATCAACACCAATCTGTGAAAACAGATCTATTATGATTCTGACAGCTGATTTTCTCACGTCTCTTTCTCTCTTACTTTTTACAAGTTTCAAAACCAGATTTCTATACATTTCTACGGTTTCTAGAACAGCTACAAAGAGAGAAGCAATGACTACAGTACACGTAATGCTCAATAAATAATTCAAATTAAATAATTCTGATTAAATACAAATTACCTGGCTTCCAATGGTCATGTGAACAGGGTGGTGTTTATTCCCAAGGCATGTCAAAAGAGCAGAAAATCTGAAAATGGCTAGGCAATATAAACCCCCATCTCACACACAGTTAAGGACGCCTAATACATGGATACATTTCAAGGTGACAGTAAGGAGGAAGTCTTTATAGAAGGACTTCCATTGTCCACCATTTCAGATTCACCCTCATGGACACAGGAATGTCACAGCTGTACAAAATTCTTCCTCTCCATTGCTCATCCCTGATGTCCTGGGCAGAATCACAGAAAAACACAAAAAAACCCTGCTGCAATTCTTTGCAGACCAGTAGTTCAATTCTCCGCTTGGAGAAGGACTCTCACCAGTACTAGATGAGGTCTGCCACAGCTTGGTCCAGCTGAGTCTCAAAAACACCCAAGGAAAGAGTCCACCACCTCTTTGGGTGGCATGTTAAAACTCTTGTGCTACTCAGTGATGAAAAATGTTTTCCTAATGACCAGTCTGAACTTCTCATAATAGCCAGCCTGAGCTGCAATTTGTGACCTTGTTCCTTGTTTTAACGATCTGCCACAAACAAGAGCTCATTTCCATAACCATCAGAATTTGTCTTCAAGACGCTACAGGCTTCTATAAGATGGCCTCATCTTTTGGGCAAACTAAAACAGCCCAAGGACCCTAATCTCTCCTCATTACTCATGGTTCCCATGGCTCAGAATCACCTTGGTAATCCTCTCTCCGTTTACTAAACATTGTGCTTTGCATTTGAGGAACCTTGGGACTGACTGAAGAATCAGAGCATGCAGCAATGCTGAGAAGGACAATTACTTCCCCAGATCTGCTGGCCATGGAGACCACCATGCTGTCTGCCTTATTTGCAATGAAAATGCTCCACTAACTCATTTCCAACTTGGCAGCAATCATCACATCCCATAGCTTTTCCTTAAATGTTCTCTTCAGCCAGCTGCCTCCCAGGCTACGTTGCTGCAAGGAGGTGATCTGCACAGGCACAGAACTTCATGTTTATTCTCACTGAACTTCAAAAGCTTTCTGTTAGTCAAATCCCAGGCTTCCTAAGACCCAGCTGAATTGCATTTCTACCACTTCACGCACTGAACTCTCTCTTGCCAATTCAATGTGATCAATAACTTTTCTCTTGGAAATGGTGTATTCCATACAATGAATGGGTGCATTCCATTCCACCATCTAATTAACAGAGAGCTGGCATCACTGGCCCAGTCCCTCACAGGCCACTTGTTATTTGTCTCCAGTGAGACACTGAGCCATGGAAGATTACACCTTGAACTCCAATATCCACGCAATTTTCAATTAATATAACAATCCATATATTCCTCAGTGAGACATGATAACAAAAACTGGAGTCAGAGAGTGACAGGATGGTTTGGGTTGGAAGGCCCTTAAAGACCAATCAGTTCCAACCCCTCTGCCATTGGCAGAGACACCTTCACTAGACCAGGTTGCTACAAGTTCCATCCCTGGATTGGGCATTCACAACTTCTCTGGATAACCTGTGGCAGTGACTCACCACCTTCACAGCAAAGAATTTACCCATCAATATGCCCACATCTACATATTCGGTCATTTATTCACAAAAGGCATACAGGTTCATCAAATACTTCTTGCCCCTGATACATTTGGGTGAATTATTCTTGATTATCTTCTCATTCTCCTCGCATTTGAAAACAAATTCCCTGGAAACATGATCTATAACATTTCTAGAGATTGCAGAAGGCTGACCAGCCCTGAACTACCCTTCTTTCTCTTCTTAAAAAGATGGGTGTAATAAATGAAGCCTTTCCCCAGTTTTCAGGAACCTCTCTGATGTATTTTCATGGCGAATTGCAACTGCGGAATTGCAATTGCATCACCTCCGTTTTTCAGCATCCTAGCATCAATTCCATCCAGCCTGATAGATCTGAACACAGTCAGCTTTTAAAAATAGCTTTGAGTAGTAAAATATTCTGTTTCCTGTGCTGCACTGCTTATTTAAGTTCTCCTAGGCAAGCTTTGCTTTTGTACAAAACTGTGTTTGGAACAAGAACGTACCATGACTCTTGCCTGGTGGGACAAATTGCAAGACAGGCCACCTGTTGCTCATGCACTCAATCCCACACTGCTTGGGCTCTGAGGACACAGCATTTATCCCCACCCCACCCTTATAAAATTGGAGAGGGCTCTGCCCTCAAGCTCCATCAGCAGCTATCTACCAAAAAGTGCTTCTCACAACTAGCCAGTGACATTAAAGAGAAGAGACCCTAAATACTCAGAGCACTAGCCTCAAAATACTGATTAAGGAAGAAGAACAGAGAGCCAAGAAATACCCACAGCACAAAGAAAACTTTCAACCCTTCCCTTAATAGTATCTCCAAAGTAACTGAAGGAATGAAGAAAAAGAGTAACTCACCTTTCTGACACATGATGTTAAACTTACTTAACAGGACTAAAATTACTAGATTCCACATGGATTCTGCTAGGATGTGGTTACTCCAGGGGAACAGTGGAGACCCAGTGAGACTCCCCTTCGCTGACGTTAAAGAATCTCACTGCTGCATTGACAGATCTGCCAGGCTGACTTCCTGAGCGCTCAGTGCAAGATTGCTACCTACCCTTTCCTCTGCCTTTACCAGGGACCTGCAATACGCTGCAGACTCATCACTACTTGTTTCTGAGTTGAGAACAGGAGGACCCAAATGCTGTCTAACAGCAGCATTTCCAGAGGTCTTCAGACAAAGCCCTCTGTGCAGATGACAATTCTCAGTACTCAGAACAAAAGATGGGAAGCTGTTTCCACCATATGCAGTTTTTGAATACTACTCCCTACTCCATGTGTTTAGACAACCCATACACTCTGCTACAGAATCCCAGGATGGCTCAGGCCGGAAGGGACCACAGTGGGTCACTGGTCCCACCTCCCTGCTCCAGCTGGGCCATCCCAGAGCACAGAGCATAGGACTGTGTCCAGAGGGGTGTGGAGTATCTCCAGTGAGGAGACTCCACACCTCTCTGGACAATCTGTTCCAGGCTCAGCCACTGCCCAGGGAAGAAGTTCTGCCTCCTGTCCAGGTGGAACCTCCTGGGATCAGTCCCTGCCCGTTCCTCTGGTGCCATCGCTGGGCCCCCGGAGCAGAGCCTGGGCCTGCTCGGAGCCCTCCCTGCAGACAGGGACACCCAGGGCTGAGAGCAAAAAACCCCCAAAAAACCAAAAAAAAACCCATGCATAAACAAAAGAGTTCTAGAGTTGTAGGTTTACAACTTATGAATAGGAGGACAACAAAAAGAGAAAACTGGTAACAGTGCACGCAGATCAGAATTTGCTCTTTAAATAATTAAGGTAAATTTCCATAATGTATGAAAAACATGGCATTTTAAAAAGCTACAGCAATGAAATATGACCTTTTCATCATGGAATTAATTATCTTTACTGTATTTTCCCAGCCTTAATCTTCCTGAACTTTCAAAACAATTATCAAATAGATGCAATACCTCTACTAGTGCAAGTGGAACTTTCTTGTTTGCTAAGATTTTTGCACAGCACTGTACAGAATAAAAACCCATCTACCTATGGGACACTCCAAGGAAAATCTGTACATGATTTAAAAGAAGCTGCTGCTAGCAATTATGAGCACTTTAGATAAAAAGCATCTCTGACAGGATATTTTGGGCACTATACTTTGCACAGAAAGGACATAAGGTTGCACATAGCAGGTAGGATTTTTGAAGACTAAAAGACAGAAAAGGAAGAAAAAATAAGTGCAAGGAAGAGCCCATTTTATTTTATAAATGAGTCAGCAGTACTGGGTGATATTTTTACAGAGCTGCATGGCGCAAATGCTGCCAACGCTACTCTAGAGTGATAATATAGACAACACACTGAAAATTGGATGTTTAGAGTAAAAATCCATATGAGGACTTGCATGCATTTCACAAAACCAAATCCTACTGTCTTAATTCCAACAATCAGATATAATAAATTCAGCTTACTCTTCTTACCCAAGAGACAAAGTACAAGTTTCCTGCTCTGTATCTACAAACGCTATGAGACCTACTTCTTGAATTCCACTTCTTATTTAAGGGCTCACCGTCACAATCACATTAGTCACACTCAGTGTAGGTGTACGTAGAAACCAAGAGAACTACTCTCTTTGAAAGCACACTGTAATTTAATGAAAGACTTACAGTATTGTAACTGTTTTCACATTTTGAACACATGAACCTCAGATGACAAATAAGTTCCTATGAAGGGCTCCAGATCACCTTACTTCATCTCCCAGAACAAGACTTACCTAGGCTGCCAGGGAAATTAAATGTTAGTGACAAGCAGAGAAGTTGGATTTTGATAAATGCAGATTATGCCACTTCAGAAGGCAAGAATATCCCCATCTTCAAGGATGCAGTCTATGGACAGCAATGGAATCTCTGGCATTGTGTATTATTTTTTCTTTTTTTCAACATGCTTATCTAATTTTTAATGTTAAATACCAACAGCTAGATGTGCCAACCTACAACCTTTAAGACTGGAAGTTTAAAATCATATTGAATGTCAAGAGCAAAGCAACCTGTCCTCCTGTGTACATCAGCATCCTGGGCTGGGGGAATTCTGGCCTTCCAGAAAAGGTGACAAATGTGTTCAGTATTAATGCAACTTCAGCCTGTCGATGATTCACCAGCAGAGGGGTGACTATTGAAATACAAATATTCATTACTTCAAAACCCTTGCTGCAGTAAATGTAGCACTGACAGGCAAAAGTTTCCAAAAGGAACCTAAGAATTAAGACACAAATGCCCTGTCCAAGTGGAATAGTATGAGCAGCTAATGCCTCTGTAGGCTGTGATTGACTTGCTGTCAGATCTCAGCTTAATTTTGCATATGTGGTTGGTTCAACAGTATTACTGTGTTGGCAGAGTCCAGAGATCTCATCTTTAAAATATGGGTAGGGTGTTATCACATCATCTTGGAAGCATACACTTCCACCTTCTCCTCGATCTGCTTGCTGAGAACTCTTTGTGGACAAGTTCATCAGCTGTAAGCAATGCCTTAGCAGTTCTTGAAAAATCTTGAGCCAGCCAAAGCAATAGGCTTTCCCCTTGGTGGAAAATTCAGTGCTCCCAATGGCAGAAACACAATCTCAGCTGTATATGGGCCAATACAAACATCCAATAGAAAAAAAAATGCTGGGCCAAAACACCCGAGGCCACATTTATGGAACATTCCAGTACCAGGAACCAATACTTCTCCATAAATCAGCTGATTTGGACCCTGTAGCAAACAGCAGAATGACAGATTTGACACAGGTGCCTGTAAAGCACTGATTTTAGTGTGAATACAGACAGCTTTAGACCATGGTGGAGATGAGTTCAATTCTACTCTTAGTCAAAGAAATTAATACACAACTAGCAGTCTGCCTGACGCTGCAGAGGAATGAGGGATCAGGAATAGGCCAAAACAAAGGTGAAGGGATACACCTCTGGCAGGAAATGAGGCTTTGTGGTCACAGCCTGAGCTCTCTCAGCTTCGTGAAGTGGCAGCAGAACTAGGTGAAGGAACAAACCAAAATGCCTGGGAAAGGACACAGAGATTAGGAAACGGGAAATGAAAAAAATACTGAGAAATGAATCAAGGATCCAGCATTTCCTATCAAATCACTGTGCTGCTTAGGGTACACTGAAACCTTAAATTCAAGTACAGCAGAAACCCACTGGCTGCTTTAAGGATGCACAGGCCAAGGCAGCAGCCACGGAACATAAATGTAAGAATAAAGAAAAATTAAAACCATAGCTAGACACTGTTATGGCAAATGTCACTGGTTATCTACAGAACCACAAAGCTTTTCCACTGAGCTGGCAGGTTTGAGTATCGAATCAAGGTGCAATATTTGATGGTTATTTTGTCACACACAACAGAGCATGGCATAAACACTCTGCCCCTGGGCTCCTGGCCTTCTCCCCTCTCTGCAAGTGTCATCAGCTTTATTTTAGATGCAAAGAAAGGCACGAAGAAATGCAGAGGGGGTCCCTGACATTCTGTTACATACTAGGAATGTATTGCTCTGGAGTGTCTAATGAAGATAGCAGCAATGAGGACTCAAAGGAGGTCACTGGTAGAAACCAGTGTCATTCAATGTCTGTAACATCTTGACCCGGGATTTCACTGCTTCCTGCAGCAGGGCTCCACAGGGAAGTAGAAGCAGAACCACATCAAAGCAATAATGTACATTACTGGAGAAAGGATCACAGGGGATATAAAGAGCTAGGCTGAGAAGTTCCAGCTGCCCTCACAGGAATAAAGAAGAATCTACTGCACACACTACATGGCTGTCAGAGCTCCAAGGCTGCACAAACAGATCTTTTATCACAAAAGCAAGCAGGTTGTTTCTTTGCAGTCTGCAGGATGGCAACTATAGCAGCAAGGATGCAGTTATACATGCTGAGGGTTAACTAAGGGTGTAATTCTGTCTGTCACATTCAATTTAGGAATGTGAATACATTTCATATGAGTTTGGGTGTCTTACTAATGGCCTGGGGAGCAATAGCCTTAGCCTCTTCAAAAATTTTTTGTCCAACAAAGGAGTTGAGTCCTTTACAGCAATGACATTTAATTCAATAGCCAAAGGCAATCTAGAAGCAGTCCTGGACTGTGATGTTCTCCTTGACTTAAAGCTACAAGCAATGAATAAGCTGATGTCAGTATATGCAATAGTTTTGCTAAGGGCTCCTTCTGTAACAAAATTTCACCCTCAAAATTGTCCTTAAAATTAGGTTTAAACAGAATCATGCCATGCATGTCAGACCAGCAGATAACAAAAATAAAAGAGCTCTGTGAGCGTGTACTACATCAGAAAGTGCTTTAGGTCAGGGAGGTAAGTCCTTTCATCTCCCCCCCCCCCACTCTACCTCACAACAGAGCACTTCTGAAACTCCTCTATTATATACCCACAGCTCAAGCATGGGACTGGATCAGAAACCTATTCATTTCTGTCCTTACAGAGAAAGATTTTTAAAACTAATGCCCAACAAGACCATGTTAGCCAATAAGCAGAGACAGGTGGTAAAAGCAGATGGTTTTGAAAAGATTTGCAGCAATCCCTGGCTCCACCATCCCAGAAGCTCCACAGGGTACTGGCAAAAGAAGTGGTTCCTTTCCTTTTTTTTCCATTCCTTACTCCAGAAAACCAGCAGCTGATCTTGTCGTTGCCACAAAGGCAGGAAAGGACAGGCAAAACCCACTCATGTTTTCATCCCACCTCCAAACTGCTTCTGCCTCTCTGCAGAAGCCCAGCTGAACACAAGCCACTGCTCTAGGCTGAGCAGCCGGGTGCCCACCTGACAAGAGACACGAACCCCTCCCCGTGTTTTCTGGTCCCAGCCAGGATCAGAGTGGGCAGAGCTCCCAGGTTTGGCAGTCACCCAGCACAGACCACGACCACTTTGCTTCTGACCACAGTAGAGGTTGGTACCTAAGAGAGCATCACAGCACACTCCAGGGCTGAACCCTGGCACACACCCCTGCCTGCAGGCCAGAGCCCTGCTCAAAGCACCAGCACCTGCTTCTGAAGGCCCTAGTGATGAAGGAGACACCTCAGATGCTGCAACCCCACACAGCCAGACTTTGACAAATGGTGAATGAGTTCAATGACTTCACATCACAGAACAACACAGCAATGGGAGCAAAGCTATTCGCATTATACCTCAAAACAGAAAAAGCGGGCAAAATCCCATTATTTCATGTATAAATAACAGCAGTGACAGAAAAATATATTTCCAATGAGTGTCATGTATTTGGCCAAAGCAATGTTGATTGCTACAGAGGCCACCTTCTCTAAGTTACTGCTACTTTTGTTCAGGGAACAAGGACACACTAAAGACGAAGAGACAGCACAAGTGTCATGCTGTCATTTTGGTCACAGCACCAGCTCCAGTCAGCTGTAACTCTTCTCTGAGCTATCACTGCTAAACACCTTATCACACCTAAAATGATGACTCAGACCATTTCTTATTCTGGCAATGAATCCTTACATGGTGCCACCTCTGGCTGCTATCAAAACCGCCTGTAACCATCTCAGCCATTAACTCCACACTACACCCATTCCAAAGAACCTTTCAGAACACTGCTCTGCTCTGTTAATACCCACATATTTGGTGAGTAAATTAAGAATCTCTCTTTCAGCATTTACTGAGTGTGTAGCATAGTAAGTAAGCGTAGCGTAGGAACTACACTCGTGAAAGGCCTGTACTTTTCCTACACAGCATCTCCATTTTTCAGATTTTCCTCAGAAAAGGGGAGGGATTGGCTCAATATCAACATAAGATTTAGTCTTGCTTTACATTTCTTAAAACAATACAACTGCATTGCTTTGCAAGAACCTTTTTCTTGTTTATCTATCCCACTGTTTACAAAATTGCAGTCAATTAACATTTCCATAATTTCACCCACATTGTCAAGATAGTTTCTGAAGGAATATTCTAGAGAAGGCTGTAACACAATAGTGTAATTATATTCAGCAGCCCCCAAACAAGAAAAGGCATTTTTGAAACATCTACACCAAAATAAATCCCCCTTCTTCACATTAAATCAGGGAATCTTTATTTCCTTCAAACAATTAGGTTTATGGCTTCTTTCAGGAAGGTAAAACAGAAAACAAACAAATAAACAAACCAAAAAAAGAAGCTGTCAGTCCAGCCAGTCCCAATTTTATCTAGCACTGCAAACCAGTACTGAAAACTGAGTCTGCTACAAAGGTAAACACAAGCCACTCAAAACTGGAATCAAAGCCTTGTATTTGTTTATAGAGAACACTCCATGGCAAAATTGCTTCTCACCTTTGGACGCAATAAAACGTGGATCTGGGCTTGGACAAAGGCACGGCCAAAAGATGGTTTAGAAATTATATTGTAAGCATCCCGGTTTGTGACCAGTCCTGCCATTCTTGAATGCATTAATCAGTCATCAAGTTTTATATTTTTTGGATACTGGTATAGAGGATTAAAAATTAATTGAAGTATGACAAAAACCTATTATAACCATATTTTATACGCACAGCTGCACCACAATTACACTGTGGAAGGAGAAAAATTAATTGGGAAGGAGAAAACTTTGGAGTCAAACACAACAGCGTATTTTTGAGGCACGAGATACCTATTTCTGTGAGCATGAGTGAAAGAACAGAGCCCCATGCAATTTCCAGCCACCTGAAATTCCCTAAGCAGGGATACACACAAGGAGAAACAGATTCAAACAACTCCTGCAAAACACAGCTAATAAAAGCTTAGAACAGAACACAATTATAACTGAATTACAGGTATTTTTGCCAAACCTGCAATATGCCTCATGCTTCAACAACAAATATAGTCAAAGATTTGAGGGAGAAAAGGTTCCCAGTTTTTAGTAATTATCAACAGAACATTAATTGCATACCTACTATTATTATTTCACTATGTGAAGATCTAGTTTGCTGTAATTTTAATGCTGCACGTCACTCAAAGACAGCTAAAGAAAGCCTTAAAGCACTATGAAAATAAGATTTTTTAAAGAAATACTGAAATCTCCAGACAAAACGTCTGCCTCAGATGGTCTTAAAAATGGGAAACACAGGCTTACCATTCAAAACCTGAATGGAAAAAGAACTGTAATAAAAGAAAAAGCATCTGCTGTAGTCTTATCTTGAAAGATATAAAGTTTCCTCTTTGACTCAGTTCATCAGACCCTTGAAGGGTCTACACAAGTGACTGGAGACAGGCAGGCACCTCTCCTCCCTCTCCAAACTGGCCAGAGAGGAGCCAAATTGAACCGGGAGGCCGCGCAGAAGCATCAGCACAGCAGCAAGCGAGCCGAGGCTGAACATCCCGTGCTGCGAGCAGGGGCAGCGCGCTCTGCGCCGATCCCTCGCCGTGTTTTAGCCAGGCGTTGAGTCACACGCAGGAATTCATCCAACCCAAAACCAGGCCAAGAGCAACAAGAGCAGATTTGCATTTGGCCAGGAGTAACAGTCCCATCCCAAGCAGGAGGTCGGGAATGCGTAGCCAGAGGTGAGGCAGGCAGGCAGACCCCCGGTTTTGGGGAGCAAGGTTTGGGGAGAGCCAGCGCAGCCCCACACCAGCACAGGTGGAGAGCTCCCAAACGAGGACTGCCTTTGTGAAATAGCTGCCTGAGCCAGGGAAGTCAACATCCTTTGTATTATCCTTATTTCCAGACACATATGGTGAGGCCTGACTCTTTCCATGACCCACTCTGAATAATTTAGATAATTTTAATCTCGCTGGATAATATTCAAACTTCCATTTCTTAAGCCTGCTTAAGACTCAGGACCCTTAGGGAAACAATGCTATAATTTTTCATAGTGATAATATGAAATAATGCATTATTATAGGACAATGCTAATATTATCCCCTGCAGCTGTTATTCCCAATATTTTCTTCCAAACGCAGCAAAACCAAAAACCATAGTAAGATAAGTAGCAGTCCCCAAATGAGTCAGGTACTCATCAATAGTTTTCTCCACCCCACTGAGTTGCTCACGGGATCTGTCCCTTCTATAGGTCAAAGTAACTCGCTATTGGGGAAAATCCTGGCAAAATCTTCAAAACTAGGAGCTTTTCATGTAAAATGTATGGGGGGGAAGGTTTTTTTCCAATGACAGTCTAATTCTGCAGGCTGCTCTTCAGGAGCAAGGATCTACACTCCACCACAGGACTCAGAATCATCAGTATTCAGAAGATTTCTGAAGTCAATGACCACTTGTTTGTGTTCTCCACACACCATGCAGCCAAATGACAGCTTCTGTGCCTTTGGTCAAACTGCCAACAGTCCCTGACACAATCCTTCTGCCCTGTCATCATCCATGGTCCTCTCCCTGCCAGCACTCCCACACCTTCCCAAGTCACCCACCTCCCCAAGATTCAGGTTTGTCAGATCTGAACTGACTTTGGGGAAGGTACAAGAAGCATATCAGTCAAAGCTGCTTCCTGTAACAGAGCCACAAACTTTGTGCCTCTGTTAACAGGCCATTTCCTACTACTTTCCTAGTAGTTGATCTCTTGATATTTTTTTTTCCCAGCTGACATGCTTTGGGTCCTATTTACTCAGCCTTTTCTCACATGGTCTTCAAGATGTTTTAAAACTACATTTCCCCACCACTAATTTAAACAAGCCTTGACAAGAATTAAACTTGAATCCTGAGTTGGAAGAGCTGAAGAATTTGCAGCTTTGCTACAATATCAGATCCATCCTCAAACATACTCTAAATATAGTAGAAGGTTGGCCTCAATCTGCTATTCCTTCATGTTTAATTCACATACCTTTGAGTGAATGCATCCCCACCCCCCTCAATTTTCTCATCCCCAGTTCTCATCACCCATGTACTGAAATTTATGGTGACTTTAACTTACACAAACACCCCAAAACACAAAGGAAGTGTTTTAAAACACTGTAGTTATGCAGAAACAAGTTGTTAGAACAACACAATAGATCTAGAGGTTAAAGCACTACACTGCAGCAGGGATTTTACAACTTCACTAAAGCAACTATGAATTTCTAAACTATGTACTTCCTTCAAACAGAAAACGAGTCCCTAACTCAGTAATGAACAGAACTTGGACTTTTCTAGTCAAGAACATTACCACTAAGCAAGAAACTATGATAATTTTGATACAGCAGTGCAAATCAAAATAAACTCCAGTAGCAAATCTCTGTGCCACCAGCTTCTTAGTAAGTGGGGATGAAGGTTCCCAGAATGCCAGCATGCACAGAAAGTTACACTCGAAATGAACAAGCCAAAACAATGTGAGCTTTTGGTACTGAAGTTTCTGAAAGGCCTTGCACTTTGCTGTGTTTCTAGGATCATCTAATAGTTCAACTATACATGTGTTATAATATAAATTCAAGTGAACCAGGAGTAGATATGGATTTTGGAACATATTTTTCTAGCCTAAAAATGACCTTCAGAGATAGCAAATTCTCAGTCTAAATAAAGATGCAAAACTAGCTTTTTCACTGAATTTATAGTGCAATATTTCTGGGTGAACTTCCATTCAGTTTTACTGCTTCACCCCCACAAGATAATGGTCTGTCATTAGTTATTTGTTTCTCTAGCTATGCCCTTAAAAGGCTCCAAGGCAAACACGAAAAAACAAATTGTTCTGAGTAACATTACTGTAAAGGCCTGTATAAGACAAGACAAGGTCACATGTCTCTGGTTTCCAGAGAACCGAGGATATCCTCATAGGATCCTATACCAAAATTTGTGTTTGTGGTGCCCTGCGGGTGGGGGGTAGCAGGGATAGCCAGTCATTTCCCAATCAAGAGACGGAAAACATCATCAAGGCTCTGAGTAAGGCTCTTTGCTCACATGATTAAAATTCTATCGCTATATGTGGTGTTACCACACTTCTATTAAAAAAAACCAAAAACAACGTAGGGGCCTAACAGCAGGAGAAAAAAAAAACAAAAGGCAATCCTCCCACAGAATTAGATTAGATCTTCCTTTATTTTGAACTGTATGGCACTGACGATTTACCCCCACCCGCAGCGGCGAGGCAGGGCGGGAGCCGCTCGCCACATCCTCTCCTCATCCACAGGGTCGCACGCGGCGTCAACTCACCCAAGGAGGAGCCGCAGCACCAGCGGGGCCGGGGCCGCCGCTGCCCCCGCAGCACCGCCCGGTGCCAGGGGCTCGAGCCGGCCGCTGCCGGCTCCCGGCCGCTCCCGGTACCTGCCCGGCACGACCCCGCCGGCCCCGGGCAGCCGCCGCAGCCGGCCCGGCCCCGCCGCCTCCCGGGCATCCTCCCGCTCCAGCGTCGCCTCCTCCTCTCCCTCGCCCCCACACCATCTTCTACGTTCTTGGGTGTTTTGGGGATTTTTTTTTTTTCCTTTTCTTCCCTCCGCCGTGCGCCAGCGGGTTGTTACCTTTAACTGCCGCTTTTCCGACCAATTCCTGTTTCCAAATCGCTGCCCCCCACCTTCCCCAGCACGCAAGCAACTCCCGGCAAAGAAGAGGCGGAGGAAAAGAGGAAAAGCAAGCAAGCACCCCCCCACCCCCCACCCCCCCCCAAAACAAAAAAGCAAAACCAAATAAAAACCACGCAAAAAAACCCCAAACAAAACCTACCCAAATAAAATGAACAAACCTATCGTGGCGCTCCGGGTGTGACAGTGTGTATCCGGCCGGGGGAGGGAGGCGGGCAGCAGCAGCGCCTGCCTCGCCGCTCCGAGCCGGACCGGGGGAGGATGCGCACCCGCCCGGGGTGCGGACTGGGGCCGGCTGGCTCGGCGCCGCGGGCTCTGCAGCAGAAGCCGCCAGGGCGGGAGAGCGGCCCCCCCGCGGCAGCGCTCGGCCCCGCGTGTGCCCGGGAACCCCCGCCTCAGGCCGCCCCTTCCCCCGCGGCCGCCGCCGGCGTCGCCCCTCAGCTGTGGGGCACGGAGCGCTCGGCGGCACGGCCGCTCCCCGCCCTGGCCGTGCCGCAGGGGTGCGGGCACGCCGCGCCAGCCCTGCAGGAACCAGCAAGGCAGGCGAGAAAAGGCTCCCTCTCTCCCTTCCTTTCTCCCTCCCGGAGGGCTCCCCTCCTTACCGTGCTGCCGGGGCTCCTCCACCGCCTCCGGGCTCGCTGGGGCCGGAGCGAGTGGCGGCGGCGGCGGCTTCTCCTCAGCGCCTCCCCGAGCCCCTTCCCCACCCTCGTCCTCCTCCGCTCCGCCTGCGCCGGCGTGAGCCGGCGGCCGGGAATGCGGGAAGCGCGGTCGGGCTGCGCTGGAGCCCCGCAGGCATTCAGGGGAGGGCGGGGGAGCCCCGAGAGCTCCTAAATCCACGGTGAAGGGGCAGGGAGAGTGGCCCCTCGGGTGTCCAAGGTTATTACACCTCCTTAGTCTCTTCAGCTTACAATGGTCAGAAGAATGTTGTGCACAGAAACAGAGTTATAAAATAGGCATATTAAGTTAATTACGCAAATTGTCTTATAAGCGTTAGGGAAAAAGCGAGATTTGCAGCGTACCTACTCGGCCTGGAATACCTGCTTTCAACACCAATATTCATTTTCTGTCTTCGGCAATAGAAGATACACCCTCAGATCTTTTCAACTCAGCATCAGAATCTGCAAGATGTGCGTGACGTTTTTATAGCCTCTTCTTACACTTGCAGCATGTATGAGCATTAATTAATTTTACGAGGTTGTGTTCATTTCATTATTGCCTTCCATTTATTAGTACAGGGAAAAAGCTAGGCCAGGAGAGATTGGGTAAGCTGCTCACTGATGAGTGAATCGGTATGAGAGCTATCAGCAGAACACCCCACACAAAAGGATTAAGGACTGCACCCACAGCTGCAGCTCCCCCACCTCTAGCTCCTTGCTTGGGGAGCGTCTAGGCTACAGGTGCCTGCCACTTCCACACGAGACCTCCCAGTACCTGTTGACACATCTGGGCATGATCTACAGCTAGGTGGAATCTCCAAAGCCTCGTTTACCTCATTCTGCCCGGTGTCCTTCCAGTATATGTGCCAATCGCCTTCATGTGTCACAGGATATAGGGCCCTAAGACCCAGGTGGACCACAAAAATCCAACCAGGACACAAGGTCTGTGTCACCTGCTCTCTACGTTATACCTGTGGATTGGAGTAGGGTCATACAGAGCTAAGCAGGTGATTCATCCCACAGAAATGGGTGGGATGTAGAGAACTTTGCCTTCATAATTCACACAGATGGAAGAAAAGCTTCTGCCTTCTCCAATACCCAGGCGCTGTCACAAAGGTTTGGAGCACTCAACAGGAGAGTGGAAGCTCTCTTTCAATTTAATTTTTGCATTTACAGGGAAAAACAACCTACAGCTTCTTTTACAGTTGGACTTGGTGATCTTAAGGGTCTTTTCCAACCTCAGTGATTCTGTGATTCCAGCAAAGGAGTTTCAGATTTCATTCACTGGAAGTGTAGCAGGAGGAAAGAAACCATAAGGAAAGTGGTTCTACTGAGGAGGTCCCAAATGTCTGCAGAAAGTGACTGATGGTTACTGGGATGTTTCCGAGTAAAGAGAGGCATGTTTGTTAACATAAACATCTGTTTTGACAGACTGGCCACGCCTCTGTCAAGACTGAAAAGGCCATACCTGAACTGACGGTAACTGACACCAAAATAAGGAACAAGTGGACAAAGATGTGATTTAAAAGAATAGACAGTGAGGGATGACTTTGTTCAAGGACCATGATCTTGCACTTTGAAAACTACCCAGAAGGAAAGTTTTTGGGAAGCCCAGAATGAGACAGAACTATTTTAGTATTATCTTTCAGGACACCTAATAGAGTGCTTGATAAGCATCAGTTCCTTCAGAAACTCTTCCAAGGAGACATACAAATCTGCAAACTTAGTGAAATTCCTTCATGAAATTTCCAAAAACCAGAAGAACAGTTCCCAGCCAAGAACCAATTAGGACATTAAATTGCTCGTATGTCAGAGTCGGTTCATGACAGCTTCCCAGAAATCTCTAGAAAAAAAATGCTGCAAGCATAATTTGATTGAGGAAATGAAGAAATAACAGGGAATTGCACCAACCTGAGAAGGCTGCCCTTTGAACCCAGGAAATGGAGGTAGCAGTGAAACTCTCAAATGTGTCAAGGGCTGGGGAGAATGTGGAGGCTTCAGCTCGAGAAACAATAATAATCTGTCTGAAGTCTTGTGGGAGGCTGTAGGAAAAAAGTGTTACAGGCTTTTTTAGAATGAGATGGGCAAGGATGAACTGTATGAGAAGAGCACGGAGTCAAAACATCTGCAGTTTCCTCTAAAGAGAACTGCAAGTAGTTTCATACACTGGGAAATATGCTACAGGTCCTCAAAACTCACTCTGGAGCATCTATTTTTTCCTTTCTTTTTTTAAAATTTCATTTAATTAAAAGATAAGCTTTCCTTACCTCCTTCCCAAATGTCAGTTTTTCTCTGAATTCTTGCCAATGCAAGCAATTCAGTCTTGGTGAGGCACTCACTCTGAGGAAAGCAATCATTTATCCATTATGCATCCAGAGGGGAAAAGAAATATAACAGAAAACATGCAAAAGTAATTAACCTTGACTTTTCCCCCAGAAATTTATACCTGTATCTTTACAAAGTAGCATCTTGACCTATGAGATTTCTGTTTCTTTGAGGCTGACAAAAAAAAAGTCAAATACAATAACTATTAAGTTTCTTCTATGGAGAAAATAATTTAAATTATTTTTACCTACCACTTACTCCTACTTATGGCTGCTCAGCTTCAACAATCTGAGTGGTTGAATTGAAATCTTTTCTACATAATGCTTGTTTAGCAACAAAATGTTAAAGGGACACCTGTTATCTCTATGGCTCCCAACACCTACTTCTTGTATTTCTCATTTAGCAAGTCACCTTGTCCTCTAACCTTTTCTCCAATGTGATTGTTCCTTTGGATTTGGAAAGGGTATATCTTCTGCAGTTTTTACACACCCCAGACTAAATGATTCCATGATTTTATAATACAGACCAAGTGAAAGAAACCGAAACATAATGGAAGATGTTGATGATTTTTGAATCATCTATTAGACAAATACTAAAATTCTGATTAATGGAGTAACATGTCTTGAAGAGTCATAAAAGAGTCAAACTCTGAACAGAATATTAATTGCCACATATTGCAAACATGTTTTAAAAATAATTTTGCTACTGGTAAATATTTCTTTCTTTTTTCTTGTGAGAGGGAGGGAATTAATTAAGTAGTGTTGCATTTATTTTCTTAATACAAGGAATTTACATTTCACAGTTTTACTTTTTTTCCAATGATGTGTTAGCCTTCAGCCAAGGTACAGGTGAAGATTAGGGACTCTGAGAAGAAAATTTAAAAATTAAGCCTACAATTAATACAATTAATATTTAAAAGTAAGCAAGTGTTATTAACAGATCTTTTCATCTGTTCAAGTTGTGTCAAACCTGGTGTTTATGAAGGAAAATCATAGCTATGTATGGAAAGCTGCCAAAGAGACTTTGGACAGGTTGATTTCTTCAATAACAGTAATTTAACCCACTTATAGCTTCTTCACGTTAACCTAATACCTGAGAAGAATGAGAAGGTGGCAAGTTGTTGAGTGCACATTAAAAAAAACAAAACAAAACAAAACAAAACAAAACTAGTGCTGATTTTTTTTAAAAAAGGATCCTAGTAGTGTACGTGTGCACAGAAGGGGTTGGGCTCTGCTCCCAGGGAACAAGGGACAGGCAAGAGGAAACAGCCTGAAGTTGCACCAGGGGAGGTTTAGATTGGATAACAGGGAAAATTTCCTCACTGAAATGGTTCTCGAGCATTGGCACAGGATGCTCAAGGCTGTGGTGGAGTCACCATCCCTGGAAGCGTTTAAAAAAATGTAGATGTGGCACTTGAGGACGTGCATTAGTAGTGGGTTAAGGGTTGGACTTGATGATCTTTACAGGTCCTTTCCAACCAAAACAATTCCATAATTCTGTGATTTGAAAATTGTTGCCGCTTTTCACTGATTAAGTAGCAGCACTGAGTACAGAGTAACCAGCAGTGGAATGTCACAGTGCTGTAAATAATTAGTTAAATATCTTATGTTTTCAGGTCAAATTATGCCTAAACAAGTAACAGTCTGTGCATGTCTAAAGTGCCTCACATCTCAAAATGCCAAGCCACTTTGCATTAAGTGATTGATGCCAGACACAAATAGTCTCCTTGTCACACAAGCCTTAATCTTGCCTTTTTTAACCATATACCTTACAATGCTTGTGCTGTAATCTTTCAACTTTTTAATGGGAATCGAAAGGTAGATTGGTTATTTCCTGACTGGCTGATCTCTAAACCTGTAAATCTACACCTGTGAGCAGTTTTCTGCTATGGCAATTTTTTTATTCTTTTGATCTGCATCCAGAACAGTTCAATTTGGAAACCAGGGCAGAAATGTGAGCTGACAACATCCCAGTATTTCCTGTGTTTAAGAAATGAAACTTGAGCTTCCAAAACTGTCGCAGTGTCCCCACACGGCAGCTGCTGTGCCCCTCCCTGCTAGCCCTGACACTGGCGACTGCAGGGGACACTCCTGTGCTTGGGAATGCAGAAGAGGGGCTGAGGGTTATGAGCCCTTTCCTTGCGAGTACACACTGATGATGGTGAAGGAAGGGAGCGGACGCTCCAGAGGGTGCTTAATCCAAGGCTTCATTGAAAAACATGAAAGGCACCCAGTCTCACGGGGTACAACTCCAGAGAGACCCCGAGGTTTTAGGAACAACATCTTAAATGCAGGGGGAGTGACTAAGGAGTGGCTTGGCTGTCCACCAGTAAGGGAACAAGGGTGAGGAACGGCAAGATACCTGACAATTAAGGCAGGATTCTAAAAGGTTAATGGGAGGGGCTCGTGGCCCTGGTCCAACCACTCCACGCCTCTCCCAGAAGCTTCTAGAGAAAAAGGATGGAGGGCTGGGTAACAGGCAAGGTGCCTGGGAGGAGGCTTATGGACAAACAGGGAATTTTCTGGTGCAATGGGAGGATCGGGGGTAGGATTGACATTTAGGGAAAGGGAGATAACTTAGGCACAACCACATATGGGGGAAACTGAGAACAAACCAAATAACACAACCCAACACAAAACCTTAGAGAAGTCAGGGCAAAACCCAGTTCTGGGGTATGCATTTAGAAGCTTTTTTCCATTTTTATTGGATTTTCTCATCCTGGAATACAATTAGAGAAATAGTACAATGAGAGAATACCAAGTAGTATTTTGCAGAAAGTCAGAAATGCACACTACATTTTCTGAAGGCACACGACTTTTTTATATGAGATCATGCTATCCATTATTCCCTACTGATGTCTGGTCTATGATATTCCAGATACTCCTCAAGAATACTAGAGAAAATACAGACACCTTGCCAACTTCTCTAAAGAAAGCACAAACCCAGTTTATTAATAAAATTACTACAGAATATTGTATCATCATAATAATCAGCTACAATATTCAGGTTGTTATTTCTACAGCTCATTTGGTAGTATTAACTTTTTACAAGTGCAGATGTTTTGCCTTTTTTGCAGCTGGATAGCACAGGCTCTTCCTTTACTGTCAGTTCCTTACTGACATTTCTTCCTGATACATTCCTTGCTATAAACCGTCTTTGCATGAGTGGGGAGTTTCAGCATTTCAACAAGAGATTCACAGTGTGGCAGAGTCTTAGTAGACTGTTAGAAGCAGACTTAAACACCAAACAGCTGGTAAATATCATTAATTAATTGTTAAATTTTGGGCTCTAAAACACTTTAAAAATTCCAGAACAAATGACTGTGCAATGATGTACTGTACAGGAGTTCACCTATCCCCGGCCACTGCCCACCTTCTAGAAGCACAGGCTTTGTGACCTCAGCAAGCTCTGAAAGATTTTTTTCTGAGTTTTTTTACATCTTATGCAATGTAAGAAAAGACTGAAGTGAAATTGAGGCAGCAACAATGAGAGAACAAGAGAGTCAAGGGAAAAAACAACAACATGGAAAATAACCTCAAGCTATAATATTGTAAAGTCAGAAGTCAACTCCGCAAGAATTAGGATGATCCTGTACAGGGCAATACTTTCCCTGTATTTGATTGTCAGCTGCACAGCAAGCAGGCCCAGCATCTATGTGCATGGGGCTGGTAGGCTTTTAGGAAGGGCAGGACCTGGGGATAGCCTTCTCAAGAAGATTTATAGAATTCCTTTGCCTCTGGAGACCTCTGTTCCAGTATTTGCCCAATCTAATTCGTCAGGAAGAAAGACGGGAACATGTTTGAGCAGATCGCCATCCTTCTGTTAAAAAGTATTCTAAATGAGTGAAAAGATGTATTTTATGCAAGCTGCACTTCCCAACATCCTCAGGGTGTGTGGAGAACTTAACAAAATAAAACCCTTACCAATTGCTTTGTAATAGTAAATTATTCAACCTAAGGAATCAAATTTTCAGGCAGCCTAAATTGCCTTGATGAGCTTCCTTCAAGCGTTGTTTCCACTGAAGGAAGATATTCAGATCACAGTAAACACAGCTGAACTAAGATAGCCATAGTTTAACGAAAAGGAACCTTAAATTACTAATTATGCAGGAGAGCAGAAATGTGTTGTCAGAAAATATCAGGATCAAAGGTTTTTCAGTTTTCATTTTTTCAGAATTAAAAAGAACCCTCAGCTATTTTAGCTATTCCTCTTTCAAAGGGCTCTGATTGTGAACTTGCAAAAATAAAACAGGAAGACACCACATGCAACTGAGACAAAGATCAGAGAGCTCAAATACCTGTGGTAATCTGGGCAGTTGGACTAAGATGTTGAAAGATGACTGGATGGTTTTATTTTGTTCTTTCAACTACCATGGAACAGCAACACTGTGAAAAAAGAATATATGTGTAAAACATTTAAACACAGACATGATCTTCTGAGAACAAAGAGATAATAGCTAGATATTAATATTTATTTCTCACATGTGACCCAGGATCTATTTTCTTTTGTTCTGGTAGGAATGTTTTTATAATAACAACAAATCGTTATTTTGCTTCAGAAAATCTCACTGATAGCTGACAGTGATAGTCCATTTCAAACAGGCTGCTTCATTCTCTTCTGTGCTGCTGTATTTAGTTACTACAGCATGGCATGACCTGGGGTAGCCAATACTGCTTTTATAAACAATAACAATTTATTGAAGTATGAGATAATGTTATTCATTTCCATCTCAGGCCACCATGTGGAGACATAAAGTAATAGAGCACTGAGCCCAAAATACCTCATAAGGTTGTGTGTGTGTGTATTTTCAGCAATTCCATTGTCTACTAAATCCTTCCACCTCTTCAGCCTCCAGTGATGTGATCAGATCAGTGATGAGCTTTGTTGCTCAAGCCATGGTTTTGACTACCCTGTGTTGAAATATTCTGCCAACAGAAGCTGATGGGATGGCACATCCAGTCCAACCTTGTGGGCAGTGCAGCAAGGTACTTCCATAAAGCCATTTTCATAATGCAAATGCATCAACCTCCTCTATGCATAAGTAGTCTCTTAGCAAGTGCTTTTTGGGCAGTCAGGATGTTTGACTCTTCCACTGGAAACACCTTCGCTGAATAATTGTGGTGATTGTCAGGCTCTACCATTTTGACTCTGCAAGCATAGCTCTCAGAAGCTTTCTGAGTAGGTAAATCTGGATTAAGTTTTAGCTCTTAAAAATGTTTAAAAAATCCAAGAAAAATAAACCAAAAAAGAACTCCAAAATGCTTGTGTGATTTTGTGATTGGTCACTGAGAATGCTAATTTTTCTCACATGAAAAGTTATTTGTTTGTGTGAAAAAGAAAGAAAGCTTGAGAGAATGGTAAATGCTTTTCTATCATTATAAAGAAGGGCAGAGAGAGGAAATTAACTTTGAGAAATTACAAATAACAAGTATAGAAAGCAATGAAACTAACAAAGCCATAATCTTCTTCTTATTTCACTACTTGTGGTTAAAAAAGTTATAAAGCAAAATTATATTTTAAATTAAACTTTAAGATTTATTGTTGTTTATTGCTCTTTTTGAGTTTAGAACTCCTTATATAATGTGTTCTAGACAGCAGAGGCAATTTCAGCAATCTGGGCTTTTTGAAGGATTACTTTTCCTGCTTCTGAATTAACTCGAGTAAAAAGATCAGATTTCATAGCAAAGATGAATACACATCCAAATTTTGGGAGGGGAGACAGTTCTGGAGCTGAATTATTCCATCATGTCCAGGAGGATGCTTGGAGGAAAAAAAAATCACCAAAACCTCCAGGAAACACTGTTTGTGTGGAGTAGGAAAGGCAAAGACTTAGTTTAATTAAAAGATTTAATGGGGGGAGAGGTTGAAGAGACCCACAGAAGATGTTAGCCAGCACCAGGGATGCCTGGCAGATTTCTGGATTATCTGACATGGACAGTGTCCCACCTCTATCCACTCCTTTTTCAAACAACACCTAGGCTAAGCTTTGCAATACATGGCTTTGAAACTGCCCCCCTTGGAACCTGCAATGCAGGAAGCTAAGTGCTCTCCTTGCTGAAGTTATGAGGTCTGATGTAAAAAGCAGAGCTATTTATCATCCAGCTTGAAAGAAACTGGAGAAAACAATTCCCTCCCCCATTCCCTTCAGATGGAAAATGTATTGCATGATTCAGCCTCCCTGTTTAGAGCAGTCTGGATCTGAAGGTAGCGAGGCTGAAGAAAAGAAAAATGGGTGTTGAGCGACCTCACAGGTGTCACTCAAACCCTTCTTGTAGCAGCGAGCTCTGAGTCTTCAGGACAAAGGCAAATGTCTGGCATTTGTTGGACCTGCAAAGTTGTTTAAAAAGCATTGTTTGAATGTTCATCAACGTTAAGGGAAGGGAAGGGAAGGGAAGGGAAGGGAAGGGAAGGGAAGGGAAGGGAAGGGAAGGGAAGGGAAGGGAAGGGAAGGGAAGGGAAGGGAAGGGAAGGGAAGGGAAGGGAAGGGAAGGGAAGGGAAGGGAAGGGAAGGGAAGGGAAGGGAAGGGAAGGGAAGGGAAGGGAAGGGAAGGGAAGGGAAGGGAAGGGAAGGGAAGGGAAGGGAAGGGAAGGGAAGGGAAGGGAAGGGAAGGGAAGGGAAGGGAAGGGAAGGGAAGGGAAGGGAAGGGAAGGGAAGGGAAGGGAAGGGAAGGGAAGGGAAGGGAAGGGAAGGGAAGGGAAGACAGGATGAGAGCTTTCCACCCTGAGGGGGAGATATACTTGGCAGCAGGAGCCTCTCTTTTACTGAACTCCTTGCAATCCTCATCCATACTAGTTATCTGGCTTTGAAACCTCCAGTCATCATTATTCACTCTATTTCTAGCATGACATTTTCTTCAGCAGAATTTCTTATGCCTTCTGTGGCATGTTATTGTTTATTTTATGAATGTTAATAAGTTTTCCTGGAGGAAATGGGGGAAAATTTAAAAAAAAAATTAAAATAAATTGACCAATTGAACTCCTGAGAAAAACAGAAAGGAATAAAACAAACAAAAAAAATCAATAGAAACAGCTCTAAATTTTAAATTTAAAAAAATATTCATCTACTTTACTAAAACATTATTCTAGCATTTTGAAATGTTACTATGGAGGAGTGGGGCATTGGTATCATGTTGACAAGGGAACACATGGGTAACTGAGAGAGAGGTTGTTAAGATGCTTAATATGAAATTTGTCTTTCTTCATTCATACTACTTTCAAGATGGAATTTACATGTAAAAAATAATCCCATTGCTAAACACTTACTGTTACCATTGCTTCAGTAAAAATGTGAATGTTCAGGGGACATATATGGAATATTTCAATCCAGGGAGGAAAGAAAAAAAACCCCATAATGCTCCTGGTGTTTCTGAGGAAAAAGAAAGAGCACTCTTGCCATGACTTTAAACTGCAGTGAAAATATGTGCTGTCACTATTAATCACTGCAATAGTGTCTATTAATCACTGCAAAGTTCCAAGACATTTGAAAAAGAGATCTAGAACCTTCTGCATAAATCAGCATTATTCATTGTTCTACAGAAAAGCAAAAATGCATCTACACAACACTGACTGGTAATTTTGCATGAGGTGATGCAGCATTAACTCTGTTTAGTAAGGATTCTGCCAGAATCACTTTCCTGGGGAAGATGTACCTCTCAAGCCTTCTGCTCTTTCCAATGCAGCACCTCTGACAGGGGATGGGGCATTTCTTTCTCGAGTGATGTGCTGCCAGTGTTTGGTCCTGCAAAGTGACACTGACTTCATGCTGTGATGGAAATATACTCTTGGGGGTTTGTGTACTGACATAATGAACTGCTCCTAATATATATTGTCTGACTATTACCCAAAGCTTTGATCATTCTTGAGCACAGAAGAACCTTTTACATAGCAAATGATGAGGCAGAGTACCCAGTTGTTTATTTTTGACTGTCGTACATTAAATATGATCTCTTAACTTTGTTTTATTCAAGCCTCAGTTTCTCCCAATAGAAAATATATATATTACAATCTATCAGCCTCATAAATGTGGCAGGAGGACTAATCAATCTGCTTTTACAGGAATCCTGAGAGACTAGGAATTTTTGTAACCATTTACTTCCAGAAATTTTTTCTTCTTTTCATTTTCAAACACGTTGCTCTAGCTTTCCAGAAACATTTTTTTTTTAAGTTACAGAACATTTAAAGCAGAGGAAAGTTCTAAAAATACTCTCAATGTGTGAATATAGTCACTCAAAGTTTGTTTTCTTAGCTCTATTCACTAAAGCCATAGCACTTCAGGAATTACGTAAAAATAAATATGAAGACTTGCAGACATTTTTCTGACATGCACTTTTCCTGACATATAAAAACTGTGAGCCTTTACCACTGTATTAGCTAAAACTGTACACCTGGGTACAGTTTAAAATATGAGGATGTAAAGGTCTGTTGGATCAAAGTCCACATTCTTTTTGAAAACACATGTTGCTATAAATAAGACTCCTTCCATCTTGTATAAAGTAAGTCTGTGCATATATCCAAGCAAGCAGGTTTTCAGCTTTTTGCAAAAAGTGTGAAATATCATTCTTTCTGAAATTCCAAAGAATTTTCCCAGGAGACGGTATGTCTTTGTGGACATGCACATCCCAGCAATGAGGAATCCCTGAGGAAAGATAGGTGAAAATTGTCTTGTGATTTCAGTGGAAATATTAACAAAAGCTGAATCTTGAACATGACTTTTAGAACTAGGACTTTGAAATCTCTGCCTAGTGGTAGGTTTGGCAGCTTGAAAAAGGAGAAAGCTTATAAAAACTGCTTCAAACTCATTACTAAATGTAACGAGGAAAAACACATACATCAATTAAATAAATTTATAAAAATAGGCTTGAAAAACCATCATGGGGCACAAGATGCCCAAATATCTTGATAACAGGCCCCAAATAAAGAAGCTTTTGAAATCTTGCTGTGAGTTCAAGGGAACAGTTAGCAGAGCAAATCAAACACACCACTTGAGGGATGATGTTTAGCCATACATTTTGGCAACTTCCAGCTACCACAAACTGCATCACATTCTCAGAGCCTAATTTAATATTTTGGACTGGGGCATCTTCTGCCCTTGGAGCCCATTATTCTGGATTCTGTAAGGTCACTTTCCTTCTCTAGATTAATATTTTAATGTTTTTTTTCCTAATTGTTCTGCTTGTTGCTATGAGTTAGATTGCCTGGAAGCAAAATTTGTGTGACTCAATAATTTGTATATTCTAAACAGAGATGGAGAGAGAGGAAGGAAGAAGCATGAATAAAATATAAAAATAAAATGCATTGCTTTGTCTGACCTGCTTTAAATGCCAGATTAATGTCTGCTTGATTTAGTTTTGTTTTTGGTTTTTTTCCTTGTTCATCTAACAAATGGTTTCATAGCACTGTGTTGAACACACTTTAATTTTACCACTAAAGCCCTGGATCCCAATAGAGGTTATTAGTACTACGACATGAGCTCTAAAAGCTCAATAGCTTGAACACAAATCTTTCTAAAGAGAAAAGATTTCATGTGCATTGCTCCTGAATTAATTTAACTCTAAAGCACCTTCTCTAAATTGGAATATGTTTCCTATTCATTTCTTGAGCTATTGTGTTTAAATAAAAGCCTCCTCATGGTCCATTTAGTTTTACTACCTGTACTTTAACCACTGGACCAAGAAACACTTGGCAGTCATGATGCCTGCTCTCTGTACCCAGCTCTGTCATTCTCCTAGTGCTCCCAGCTGTTTTGATTTCCTCAGCAGCGAGGAAAGAGGTGATAAAATTTTCAGATATTTAAAGCAATTTACACCAACTCTGTAGCTGTTATTAAATTCTAAAAGGTTGGCTTGTACTCTATCTCTTACCATAATAAATTCCAGCACAGGAACATTTTCCAAATGATAAAGTTATTGCAGCCCTCCTTTTAGAAAAAGCCAGAAAGGATCACATCCTGTCAGCTTCTTTTGCCCAGAGAAGCTGTGGTTGCCCCATCCCTGGAAATGTCCAAGGCCAGGTTGGATGGGGTTTGGAGCAACCTGGGATAGTGGAAGGTGTCCCTGCCCATGGCAGGGGTGGAACAAGATGAGCTTTAAGGTCCCTTTCAAAAGAATATGGCTCTCTTATATAATCTAGCTATAAAATAAAATAGAGCATTCTGCAGAGATTCATTAGTAGAACTGGTTGAAATCTGCATTTCTATTTTTTGTTAAGTTTTGAAATTTGTCTTTGTTTAAATGACGAATGAAAATCAGTTTGTGGAACCAGTTTTCCTTTGGTTTTGTTTTGCAGAGCTCAGAAAATGTCACTGAAGAAAATTGCTTTGGGGAATTTACCATTTTTAAATTGCACTTTGAAATATGAAGTGTCAACCAGAACATGACATTAAAAAAAAAAGTATTATGTAGTGATTTTTCACTATTAACAATAACAACATTACAGTAATAGTGCTGCCAGTAGTCTACTTTAGAATGAAATAAAACATTTGAAGGTTTTTTAAGTATTATGGACACTTGTCTGTTAATGAGAACTGAGATTTCTTAAGTAAATTTGACTGGGTGTGACTAGTATTACTACAGCATAAATGTTCAGGTATTCGAGGGGAGGATATTTCACCTAATACAAATTAGATATTGTACTTAATAATCTTGTGAAGAAAAGTTATATTTTAGTATTGTAAGAAGACACTGAAATCATGCAATACATAATGAAGTTACAAATTGTGCAAAAAATAGAACCCCATGCATAATCACCAAAGGTATTTGTAGACAACTTTTGAATAAACACTTTTCCTCTTTATCTGATTTTCCCAATCCTCTTGAACCCCTCTGATCATTCATCCCTTTCACTCCTTGTTTAGAGAGTTCCTTTAGCTGGGATGTGTGGCATTGCCACCCAGATTAACACATGAGATTGTCAGATGTGCCAAATAGGAAAGCAGTAACACAAGCTGGAGTCCTGGCCTTCATCTGCAGCTACCTCATCTCATCTCCAAATTTCCCTTCAGCCACTCCTGATGCCTCTTAACACACACTGACTTTTTAAGGAAATAAATTTGTCACTTACAGAACACTGAAGAAACAGCGAGGTCACCTTAACTACACATATTTCAGAAAGAGTTCAGAAGTGCTTAAAATGTGTTGTAAAAAAATGATGAGTCACGGGAACAGCTCATGCAAGTGTTTGTGATGTCCTGTGTCTGATCTGAGTAAGGCCAGATGAAAGAGAACAAACAAATGAGAAAAACATTTCTCATTCAGAGTATGATAACCCTCATCTCTGCCAGTATTAATTAGATGAATAAGAATTTGCACTGAGATAATCTGTGAGCATGTTGTTCATTCTCAGGAAACAGAGAAGGATGGGGGTCATATGGGGGTTGTGTGTGTGTGTGTGTGTGTGTGTGTGTATTAAATTTCTGTGAAGTGCACATCATGATTAGAGTGAATGATTAGGACAGTAGTTAATACAGCTAGGCTTCCTCCTCCTCCTCCTCCAATGGGCAGCTTCAGCCAGAGCAAACCTGTCTTCACAGAGCCCTTCTGCAGTCCCTGAAAAGAGGGAGGCTTATCCAGGGTCTGACACAGAACATCCCTTCAGTCCTAAAAGGCATACTGGGACAACTTCTCAATTTTTTCCTCAACCATAAGCAATAATCTTATCCTGTATTCCACGGGTACCTCGAAGGGTGCTGCAAGCTGTACCTCAGAGCAGCAAACCTTTTCAGAGTGTATTTGAATTCAGTTTACTGGATTTTTCACCTGCAGTAACAGGTTGTTAAGGACTGCAACGAAAAGAAATTGAAAATCACTGCTCTGGGTGCAGCCTAATAAGATTCTCCTTGAGGATCTAAAGTTAGATGCTGTGAAAAAGCCTTATATGCTGTTTTCCATTTTCAAAGCAGTGCAAGTGTGAGATTTAATCCACTGAATGAGCTCTGTGAAGACTCAGATCTTCCTGCAGTGTTGCACTGCGTGGTCTGACACACTTACATAGCAGTTCTGGGATGCACCCATTTACCGATGCCTTGCTCTCTACTCTGATTTCAGCTTTTTGCCTACACTGCTTTGGCACATTTTCTCTCTCATTTTATTTTTCTTCTCAAAAGGATTCTTTGCTGCCCTCTACTTGTCACAGTCAATTACAGCAGCACATCCAACATCCAACCCTCACTTGAGTAAGGTACAAAGCAACTGTACGAGTATTCCCCTGTGTTCTTTTTCTTTTCTTGAACACCTTTTAATGACAGTCACATTCTTTCAGCAGAACACTGAGGTGACAATACTGCTGCTGCATAGTTCATTGAAAATAGTTTTGGGAAGTGCTGGAGCAGAACACGGCTCCTTTGAAATATATGAAAATGTATAGTGGCATTGTGCAGTTGGGTTTGGGGAGATTTATTTTCCATTTTGCTTTGTTGTATATCCAAATTTATTTTGTTGATAATGCAGGAGGACATCCATGCATGTCCAGATATCTATTTCTTCCTGAAGCTAAGGAAAATATATCAGAGGGGTTAATTCACCTTGTTCACCAGCAGGGAGGAGTGAGGATGCAGTGTAGACAAGAGATTCACCAGTGAACTGCTTTTTCTGTCCCAAGGCCCTGAAGGTGCACCCAGGAAATGCTAATGGGAGATGAGGAGGGTGTAACAACTCCCTGACTCTGGTTAATGCAGTCCCAGTCCAGGCAGACCAGTAACCTGGCTCTGCCAGTTTTGGCAGTGAGCTCTGATTAGGCTGGAGGTAGCAAGATACATCAGGTGAGGAAAGAACTGCACCCTTCCCCTTGCTGGGTCTGTGTTTGCAGAACACCAAGCATGTCAGAACAGCCCTGCGTGGTGGCTGTGGCTTGTTCTGTGGAAGCAAGAGGATGAATGGAAAGCAGTGTTTCAGGCATTATGTCTGCTTTGGAAACCATCCAACCACCCAAAAAACAGCCCCAAACAGGAACAGAAGGTGTTCACACTACATGGCTTAGCAGCCAGATCATGTTAAATGACAGTGATCAGGCAAACCCCTGTATTATCAGAAGTTAAAAGCTTGATAAAAAAAAAAAAAGCTGTCACAATTAATTTGATATCATTGATGGGCGGTGAGAGAAGAAGTTGTGCCTCATATCTGAAATTATATTCAGAAGATTGTAGTTTTTTTTCAACAATAACTCTCAGCCTAAAGAACGGGAATAACAAGAAAGCAGTATCACGTGAGCTGGCTGTATTGCCTGTTGTATGATTACCAGGAATGGATTTCATGCATGCTATCACTAAACAGCACTAAGCAATGACAAGTAACTGGTTTTGGAATGTTTTGGCTGACAAGGAAGAGTTGAAGAGTTAAAAAATTATTTTAAAAGGGGATGTAAAGGGTACTCTCTTCTTTTTTTTTTTATTATTTAAATCAGTAGTTTCAGTTTATCTGGTCTGTTCCTTTCTTAGCAGGGACATTCTATGCAAAGATGTTTGTCATTATCTATATCTGTTATATCACCCTGGTTGGTGATATCCCACAATCAGCTCCAGGCGGTGTTCCAGAAAGAAAGCTCTCAGACATCTCAGTAGGCTGCTGAACTTTTTTTACTTTCCTGATTTGAGCTTCATACCTGAAGCATGAAAGAAGACAGACATGACCAGCTTCTTCACAGGATTTGTGTGTGAGGGGGGTAAGAGGAGAAAAGAGGGAATGACAAAACACCCACAAAATGATAATAACAGAAAAGCCCCACAAAGCATGTAGAAAAGCCCTCAGAAAAACAGGAAAAGTGAAGATGGTTAAGAAGCATAAATTGCTCAGGGACTGGCAAGAAGGAGACTGCTGGACAGCACACAGGCTCCATGCAACCTGTGAAGGAAAAGCTGACATACAAGAAAAGGTGTTCTATGAGGGATGTGCTGTTCTCTCTCTTCTCCTGCACCAGGTTAAATCACAGGTGGCTGACTAACACACCAGTGCTGGTGTCAGATCTCATTAGCCTTTTATCCCTCACTGTAGGACCTCTTCTTTGCTCCTGGGGCTCTCCAGAGCCACAGGGGCTCTACAGCCTTTCTCCAGAGCTGCCTTTCAAGTCTGGGGCTGAGGAAGGACATGGCATGTGCCAGGTGTAGGACTTCTGGCAGCTCAACAGATGCTCAGAAGATGGATCAGATGAGTAACTTCAATGCTGAGCACAGAGCCAGATGTTGGCAAGATGTCTCCATATGTTCCTCAGTGGTCTTGTCCTGGAGGAAAGTGGCTTCCTGATGTCTCTGTAGGCCTATAAAGTGTTGACCTGAAACCACTGGAAAGCTGAGAGAATGTTTTCATGTGGCCACAGTTTCTGAGCTGTAGAGGAGCTAGAAAAATACAAGAGGATCCTGATGCAGTTTTGGGGCAGGAGCAATAGAGTATGCTGCTGACCAAAAAATTCTCACCCAGTGAGGCACTGCCAGAAGGATGAGCACCATGGCTGTCACGATCTGCTCGTACAAGCGGGGGTCGTGATGGTTCGTTAACTGATCTCAGAGGGCAAAAACAACACAGAGGGGATTTCAGTATTAATCAAAACAAATGCACCTTTTATTGAGTGCCCACAGCAAATGTGACAGAATGATTAGAAAGGAGATAAAGGAGAGAGAGAGAGAGAGATAGAGAGAAAGGAGCGGGGGAATATAGCTACCAACGGAAAGACAAAATCCTCATGGTCCGGCCAATAGATCCATCTGGTCACATCGGGGAGAATCTCAAGGAACCTGGTTAACTCAAATTTCTATTATAGTCCATTACTAAGGGGGGAACAAGTCTTGAAATCATTGAGGGGGAACAGATACAATAAAGAATAAGTCAATTGAAATTGCTGAGGGGAAAAGAAGGTACAGACAGTCCATGTTCTCAGCAGTAGGCGAGAACCATTGTCTTCTTGGTCCAATGGCCACTCCTGCAGGCAAACATCTCACTTTTGGTCAAGTCAGCTCCCCCACACACCTCCCCCGTGTTAGGGGTTTCAGTCTCAGTCCTTGGCAGGGGGGAGCTTCTCCATATAGGGGTTTAATGTCTCAGTCCTTGAGGGAGAGGCTTCTCCCATCTCAGTCTGTCCATCACAGTGGTTAAAAATCAGATGAGGGATTCCCTGTGGGGGACCATCAAAAGTTGCCCCAGAAAGACCATTTGGCCAAGAGGTGGGGGAAATTCACGAGCTATTGGAGCAGGAACCATGAAGTGGATGCAAGCATTCAGATCAAGTCACCTCCCTTAACCAGGCTCAGTGTTCCATGCAGCAAACACACCTGCAAACAACAGCTTGGCAAAGCAGCTGGGTTCTCAGGATCTTGGTGAGCAACCACCTCAAGCAAGACCAGAATTCTGACCAGAGTCTTTTTGGTGGTCCCAATGTCTGTCCTTGAGATGGTCGTGAGGCAAATGAGGGGAACTCCAGATCGTCTCTCACAATGGCACTTCTAGTTCAGGAACAACCTAGAGTTGGAAAGAAGACCTGGAAGGAGAACTGCACAGAAGGTGGGGGCAGGAGAAAAACCAGGATTCCTGCTGAGTGAACCTTGACATTCAGGACTTTTCTGACCTTCAAACTAGGTGAAATACCACTGAGAAGTAAGTCTCAAAAAAAGGCATCTTGTACTCCAGAATAACTCACACTTCCTCTGCACAGCCTCAGTGCAGTGATTGAAATAAAACCATGCTTGCAGCAGTCAGATAATGTTTTCAGCTGCAAGGCTGGAGAATGCCAGGGCTGCTCACTTGGCACAAGTATCTAGTACATGACTTCAAGATCTGTGGAGACACCACACCACATAAGTGATGAACAAGATGAGTGACAAACACCACATCTTAACAATAATCGCTTGTAAAAGCTCTGGAAGTGAAACCAACACAATTACATCAGTGGTGATTTGCACGTCCCTGGTGGATGCTAACAGGCAAGGCCTGACACAGCCCAAAGTTTAAATGTGCCAGCTGCTCCCAGAACAACTTCAGCATGAGTTTCCTTGGAAAGGTACCCAGGAACAACCTTCTCCTTGCAAGGGACAAGTAGCTCTGAAATGCAAATGCCAGGGCAAGCACAACAGAGTCATGATGAAGATTGGATTAACTCCTTTGTCATCAAAAAGTCGGGGAAAAAAAACAAGGAGGTGTGAGAAGCAAAAAACTGCTAAATGATGAAGATGTGAGATAAAGACTTTTCTCCTTCAAGTATCCTTGTTTTTTCAAAACTATCTCAGTGTCCCTGCCACTGACAATCAGAGTCAACTTATTCAAATACTAATCTTATAAATGGAAATGGAAAATTAAAACCATGATGATTGTAAATAGCTATGGTGCTGCCAGCTGAAACATATGAAACACCAACACACTCTCATTTTCTGAAAAAAAAAACCATAGAAATTCTAATTTGAGCATGAAATGATTCCTTTTAGAATTGCTTACAATGCAACTATTGAGCAAGATACTAGTTCTTAAACTCATTTTTAAGTGAAAGGACATTCCTGACCCTGATATGTTGAGGAGCTATAAAAAATGCTAAATAATAGTCAGAATCTGCAAAAACAAGTACATTTGTCATTAATTCATAGCCCAGCAATGGTACTTGGAAAGAAAAGGAAAAGAAAAGGAAAAGAAAAGGAAAAGAAAAGAAAAGAAAAGAAAAGAAAAGAAAAGAAAAGAAAAGAAAAGAAAAGAAAAGAAAAGAAAAGAAAAGAAAAGAAAAGAAAAGAAAAGAAAAGAAAAGAAAAGAAAAGAAAAGAAAAGAAAAGAAAAGAAAAGAAAAGAAAAGAAAAGAAAAGAAAAGAGGAAGAAAAGAAAAGAAAAGAAAAGAAAAGAAAAGAAAAGAAAAGAAAAGAAAAAAGAAAGCAAGAAAGCAAGAAAGCAAGAAAGAAAGAAAGAAAGAAAGAAAGAAAGAAAGAAAGAAAGAGAAAGAAAAAGAAAGAAAAGGACTAAGACATGAAATGAGAAGCCACATAACCAGATGAAATCCATATGTTTGGCCAGAGATCTTTACATGTCACTCAACCTGGCATTGTCAGATAAGCCAACACAACAGCAGTGCTGTCAGCTACCAAAAACAACATAGGTCTCAGCATCTGTATTTATTTAGAGTGTTTAAGTGTCTCTTTTTCAGAGACCTCGTTCTTCTGCAGTTGTCTTCCATTTCCAGAGCTATCAGGGGTGCATCAGGGGTGCAGAGGTGTGCGTCCAGCTCAGAGGGGACACACTCTTTAGACAACATGAGCAGAGACTCAACTCACTGATAGCACTCACCCAGGGCACCCAATTTGCCAAAGAAAACTGGTGCTTTTATGATGGATTGCACTGGGTTTGTGTGGCCAGGTTGTGGTAGCAGTGAGACTGCTTCTGTGGGAGCTGATGAAGCTTCTCCCATATCCATCACAGTCAATTTCAGCCAGCTTCGGGTTGGACCCATCGCTGACCAAGGCTGAGCCTATCAGGGATGGCAGGATGATGCATTTAGAAGGGGAAAAACGTTGCTGTGCAACATCAATTGCAGCTGGAGAGAGGGGTGAGAACACATGAGAGGAACACCCTGCAGACACCCAGGTCAGGGCAGAAGGAGGGGCAGGAGGTGCTCCTGCAGCTGAGGCTCCCTGCAGCCCATGGAGGGCATGGGGGATGCAGAGATCCACCTGCAGCCCATGGAGGAGCCCACACTGGAGCAGGGGCATTCCCAAAGGATGCTTGACCTTTGGCAAGCCCACACTGGGGCAGGCTTGTTCAAGACCCTGTGAAGGACCAACTCTGGAGCAACCTGTTCCTGAAGGACTGACCCTGTGAAGGGACCCTCTCTGGAATAGTTTGTGTAGAACTGCAGCCATTGGGAAGGACTTATGCTGGAGAAGTTCCCAGAGGACAGTCAGCCTTGGCAGGGACCCTGCACTGAAGTAGGGGAAGGGTGTGAGGAGTCCCTCCCCTGAGGAGAGAGGAATGGCAGAGACAATGTATGACTGACCACAACCCTCTCTCTTCACCTCCCTGTAGTGCTGCAGCCAAGGAGCTAGAGAAGATCAGGAGTGAAGCTGAGCCAGGGAAGAAGGGAGCGGTGGGAATAAGATGTTTATAAAATTTGGTTTTGTCATTATCACAATCTGATTTGATTGGTAATAAATTCAGGAGAAATAAATTTCACAGAGAACTGTCTCCCATGGGAGGGACCCCACAGCATAGCAGGAGAAGGACTCCTCTCCCTGAGTAGTGAAAGATCTCATGTGATGAACTGACCAAACCCCCAGACCCTGAGCTTTCAGTGGGAATGAGGGAGGGGTTGGAGAAAAAAGGTGGTTTTATGGGCTTATTTTACTTCTCATTATCCTCCTCTGATTTTTTCAGTGATACACTCACTTTGTGCTTTTAAGCTGAGTCTGTTTTGCCCTTGGAGTGTGTTTCTCACAGTCCTTATCTCAGCTAAGGAAGCCTTCATTCAATTTTTCTCTCCTCTGCCCAGCCATGCTAGTGGAGGGTGATGGAATGGAATGACTTTCATGGGTGCCTGGCGTTGGGCCAGCGTCAAACCATGACAGCCTGAGATTAGGTTTAAGGCTAAAAGTGGAATTTTCCTTAGGCCTGGACTTGGGATTGCCCACATAGCTTTGCCACCCAAAAATCAGAGAGGGACTTTAATAGGGCATACCCTGCTCAGAGAGGTACATTGTTTTACTATTTTTGCCACATAATTCTGGTTTTATCTCCTTGCTTCCAAGGATTTTTTTTAAGTTTTTTGTTTCAAAGTGAAGACAGATGAGCCACTGAGTTTCAGCTAATTTATTAAAATCTTGAGTGGAGCTGAGAAGCTGTTTGGTGATGATTTCTGCAATGAGCTCTTGATGGTACCACATCAGAATGGCTATAAATGAACTTCACACTTGTTTATCTCTTACATAAACTTTGCCTACCAGCAAGTAAACCCAAATAACATATTGAGAAAACTACTAAGGCTGAGATGTATCTAGGAGACTGCCTAGTCCAAAGCACTGCTCAAAGCAGGGTCAACCAGGCCAGGTTGCCACGAAGATGTTGAATCCTGTTTCAAATATCCCCAAGGAAGGACACTCCATGACCTCTCTGGAAAGTCAGTGCCTGTGCTCAATCATTCCTGGAGTAAAAGCACTTTTCTGTTGAAATGCTTTTTTTTTTTTATTTTTCTTGCAATTTGTGTTGATTGTCTCCTGCCCATCACTGGACAGTCCTGAGAAGAGCCTGGTTCTCAGCTGCCTCACCCTGCTGGCAAAACTCCTCTTAACGCAGCCCAGGGAATCTTTGCCCTGCATGGCTGCAAGGGCCCTTTGCTGTCTTAGGTTGATCTTGTCAAGCATGACCCCCAGTGGTTTTCTGCAGAGCTGCTGTTCCTCTTCACAGCCTGAAGTGGTGTCTGGGAGAAGGCAGGGGGTGAGCACAGGAGCTTCTCTGTCCTCCTCTCCCCTTTGGGGTGGCCAGGGAGTTTCCATGCTTCTCCTTTTTGGGGGTGTTCACCCTCCTCTCCCCTATGGGGGAGGCCTGAGTGGTCCCCATCCCCATCTGCCCTGTGGGGGACCTGTAAGATTGAATCTGCCCGGGCTGTTCGGGTCCAATCCAGCTAGCTATGGACCTTAGCCCTTACAGTCTTACATAGGACAGAAGCAAAAGGCGAAAGGCAGTCTTTTTCCTCTTGGCAACAAAGACCTATTTTATTCCTTAATAGGAGTCACTAGCTGGTCCAGGTGACTTCCCAGGTGAAAAAGAGGCAGTGGCCTCCTCCCAGGAGGGAATTTTAACTGGAGGGGAAGGGGGGCAGAGGAAGGGGGCCACAGCCAATGGGGATACAAGTGAGGAGGGGCAAGGAGAGGGTCAAACCAGGAAGAGACCACCAACACTTAGGGGGGAAATAGGAACGCCATGTGATATGGTAGGATACAAATCATGTGAACGGTGCAAATTACCAAAACACCCAGTGCAAAACAACTAAATAACTATTTAGAAAACAACTAAATAACTATTTAGTGCAATACAACACCTCCCCCTTTTCTGTTAAAAATAAATTAAAGGTAAAGCATCGGCCTATTTCTGATACAGATTAGAAATTCATCTACCACTCATGATTTGTGGGCCTGTCAGTTTGCTTTAGGCCCACAAACTCAATGCAGTTGACTTCTGAGGTAGTGGAGATTAAACCATTGATAGCTTTTAAAAGTATGCAGTGTAGAATTCCGAATACTAACATGATTAGAAAAAGAACAACAAAAAACAATAGAATTGTCTTAATTACCGAAGTTCACCACCCTGAGAGTCCTTGAACATTCTGCTGAACCAGTCCTCAGATTCTTGCTTGACTTGTCCGATCAGGCTTTTTCACTTCTTGGAGAGCCATGTGGATGTTGGGTGCGTTTGATGTTAAGTTCAAGCAGCAAAGTCCTTCAAATTCCTGGCATTCATGTCCATGCAGCAGCAGGAGGAGATCTATGGCCGCACAGCTTTGGAGTGTGGCCTGCCTGGTAATCTCCTCATCCTCTAGGAGGGAGCTGATGGCCGTGGATGTCAAGTTTGTCTGTTTGACTACGCAGCACTCTAGGTGGCCCAATTCACCTAGAACTTTGGCTGCTGCAACCCATGGAAAGAACAGGGATACAGCGATTTGCTTTGACTTGGCCCAATGGAAAATTTCTGAATCACAATTTGGGTCCAAATCGTCAATGCTTCTGTTTTGTATTTTGCTGATCAAATGGTTTTTTTGGGTCCATTTGCCGATCATGGTTTGGTTAGGTGTCAACAGGGACAACCACCAATGGTAGTTGGCCCTCCTAAAAGCCAAGAAGGGATTCCTGCCCATGCCAAATCCCCACACATTAAAACCAAACCTTTAGGGAGCTTTTTGGGATGTGAATGGTATGGGTTATCTGCTGTGACAGGGCTTAAAACCTTACCACCTTCTTGCAGTGAACTCTTCTCAGTTGTCTAGTATGTTGTTAAAAGGTTTGGTGTTGGAAAGTGGGGTAAAGACGAATTGTATGCAGTATGGTACAGGAGAGGAACCCAACAGCTCTAACTCTTGGGGCTCCTGAGCAGCTCTGGGTAAATTTGGCAGCCACTCTTCTATGGGGTCCCTAATCATTACAGCCCACCACTGATGGGTATTGTGTGGTTGTGTGTGATGTGATCTGGGACCTGGGTTAGGCATAGGTGTATCAAACTTGGCTGGAAACTCACCAACTTGCAATAGAATCCCTACCAGGCAGGTAGGAATCTCTCATTGTTGCTGTGGACAGGCATATCTATTCCTGCTGGAGTATCCATGCCAGGGTCACCCAGGTGTTTTGGCATGGCTGAGGGATGATCCATGCAGCTGTCAGACTGCTCAGTGCTGCGGGAGACCCCTGGGCAGATGCTGTCGGGGTGCCCGCTTTCCCAAGAGCGTCTCCGCTTCAGGCTGCACAGACAGTTCCCTCAGCCCACCAGACGCCCGAGCCCAAATGTTGTAATCAATGCCTCACCAGTAAGTGAGAGGACTCTTCATGTGGAGAATCCAACAGGGTTTATTAAAGGATTAAACGAGGGCCCAGGATAGGGCAAGGGCCAACCACAGTTGAACAGATCCAGGGATGAAGAGCAAGGACAGGGGAGGGTCCAGGATATGTAACTGGGACAGGGCAGGAGTGGTCAGGACACAAAACACACCAATGGGGATAGGGACGGGAGGAGGAGTTAGAGTGGGGTGATGCAACTTAGGCCAGTAAGGGAGCAGGAAGGGTGTGGAATTTGGGGGGAAGACCAATAGGGGACCTAGGGATACAGAACCTTCCAGAACGGGGGAGTGAACTCTGAATGACAGACAGCAGTTCATTTACATAAATGAGCAAGGAACCATGGGACAATGCTTCAGCTTCTCACCCTAACCTAACTAGGGAGCTACCCCAAGGCATAGTCCTTGCCACTACTACCACCGTCTCCCACAGAGTGCAAACAGGATGACAACTTGGACAGGGCTAGGTTAGGTGGGAGATAGCTTTTCTTCTCTAAAAGGAAAACCAAACATTTTTAAAACACATTAAAGTTCAGGGTTCTTCTGGAATGTAATTAAATCTCTTAGGAAGGTTCTTTCCTCTCTTTCCAGTAGCATCTTCTCTTTGAGGCGACAGCTGCTTGCTTCTCATCCCCATCTGCTGGAGCTGGATTTTTGGAGACAAAAGGTTTTACCCCCTTTGGGGTATCCATCGTGGGCCTGTGGGGGTGGATACACACACGTAGCCACGCCTCCAGCTGGCTAGCTCATAAGGAACCTTGGTTTCCCAAGCTTCTGGGTCCTTAATGAGAACTGGTGGATGCTGTGACAACTTAAACCAATTGTTACTGTGGAAATGCCGTACTACTGGAGGACTCATATTTTCAAATGAACAATTCAAAAAATGGATGGTAAACAGGGCTTTGAAGAGCTCTTGTTGTGGTGTCATCCACGCTGCAGAACTGCTCTGCCTAGGCAGGACTTGTTTGAATGTATGGTGGGCACGCCTAATCACAGCTTGACCTGTGGGGGCGTGGGGAATGCCTGTCTTATGCTCCACTCCACACTGCTGGACAAACTCTAGGAAGTCCTTGGAGGCATACACTGGGTCATTGTCAGTCTTAATCTCCCTAGGAATCTCCAACACTGAAAAGGCTTGCCCCAGGTGTTGTTTGGCATGCACAGCCCTTTCCCCTGCGTGGGCAGAGGCATAAACCGCACCTGAATATCTGTTTATGCTGATATGCACATATTTCAGACTATCAAAACTGGGAATGTGTGTGATATCCATCTGCCACACTTTGCAGCTCCCAAGGCTATGGGGGTTAACCCCAACACCCACTGATGGCATGGCCTGGAGCTGGCAATTGGGACAGGTGGCCACAATGGCTCGAGCCTGACTCCGTGTTAGTTGGAACTGGCAGATCAGACCTGGCACATTTTGATGGTATTACTGGTGACTTAGCTTTGCTTGTTGGAAGATGTCCGGAAGGCGTGCCATTTCTGCTGGGGCAGCAAGGGAATCTGCTTTGGTATTACCTTCTGCGATCTTGCTTGGCAAATCAGTGTGTGACCTCATGTGCATCACATAGAATGGATGCTCCCACTGCTTAAATAAATAAATTAGTTTTAAGAGCAACCTGAAGAGATGCTCGTTCTCGATGTCTTTGAGAACTGCCTGCTCCACCCTGGACACTACTCCCACCATGTAGGCTGAGTCAGTAACCAAGTTAATTGGCTCCGAGAACTTCTCAAAGGCTCTCACAACTGCAGCCAGTTCAGCGACCTGGGGCAACCCCTCCACAAACTCAACATCAGCTTCCCAGTGCTGAGTCTGGGGATTTCTCCAAGTCATCACCGACTTGTGGGTTGCCCTGCATGCACCAGTGAACACCGTAAGCACCTTCAGTGGCCTCCAGCTCCTTTTCTCAGGAGCAATGAGGTGGAATTACTGGTTAAACTGCTTGTGTGATGGGGCGTGGACTGATACCTGTCCATTCTAGCTGTCCAGAGATAGCTGGATGTCGTGGAGCACGACATGGCACAAAGCACCCAGACTCCATCGGAAGGGTGTATGAGAGAGATTTATTACAGCAACATGTTGCTTTTATAGTTTTTCAAGATATTTACATTTACCTAACAGAAACATACATTGCCCATTGGTAATAAAAAAGAAACAAAGTTCCCAATAGGTAACCAGGGAGCCATGTCATTCTGTGAGCCAGCTAACATCTGTATCCTTTAAGTTTCCCTCTTCCATCACGTGGCCATAGTGATAGCCTTGAGTGTTCCTTGAGAGAGATATGGGGCTTTCCTTATCTCCAGGAAGCCTTCACTGGCTCACAAGAACAGCACAAAGTATCTTTCCCACAATTCCCCCTTTTTGTATTTGACCTGCAAATATAACTGCTACGGACTTCTGCAGGGCCCTTGCAAAAATTCAAGCAGATGGAGGATCCATTCTTCATTCAAATAGCCAACTTCTACCAACTCCATAACAAACACCCTCACAATCTTAACATTCATATACAAACAAGCCACATAAAGACAGATCTTCAAATACCAGTACAGACCTCACAATTTCCAGATGACACATTGTCGTGGTTTGACCAGGAAGTGAGTTTCTGGGAAAGTTGTGGTCAAACCAGTCAGTGGCCAGATTTGAAACTGGCACCTGGTGTGGCCACTGGGGACCTGGATATGCCTCTGAGAACACACAGAGGTTAAAAGCAGAAGATTCCCAGAGGGACTTTCTCTTTTGAGTCCGGTTGGTGAGTCGATCTGACCTCTCCCCTGCCCAGCTGCGTCTGGGTGGGGAGGGGGAGGCCATGCAGCCTGTGGGAAGGGAGGCCGGAGCCCTGCAAGGTGCTGGGGTGGAGGAGACCTGGGATGTTTCAGGCAGTCCCCTCAGGGAGAGAATGATAGAGACTGTGTGCTGGCTTGAAATTTGATATCTCGTGCTGGCACCATGGCCAGGAGAAGAGGTGGGGGGGCAAGGTGCCCAGCCGCTGGCAGACCGCGGCTGAGGTTTTAATCCCTTTGGTGCTGAGACAATGGAAGATGTAAAACACACTGATCCTCCCTAGCTGAGAATTGAGTGGGGACAGAGGATGGGCAAATGAGAAGAAGGCTTGAGTGGGTGAAGAAATGCCAGCAGATGAGAAGCGCCCTGGATGGAGGAGATGATTTGGAGTGGCCTTTTGGCCACAGGACGGAACCAAATCTTCCTGTAATGTAGAGACTGCACCTTGGGGGAGGCAGTTGGCCAGAAGCCAGGAGTGACAAAGCTGTTGTGAGAAGAAGTAGAGGGAACAGAGACTGATGGGGAGGGTGTGGTGGAGCCCTCTGCCTTCAGCGGAGAAGGATCTCTGTTCCTGAGACCCCCAGGCCCCAGGGGAGTGAATACAGAAGGGACAGGTGTCCCAATAGTGAGAAGCTGTCACTTAGAACTGAGCAATGCATTCTCAAAAAGTCCTGAGAAACAGTTTAGATCCATAAACAGTAGTGAAAGCACTAGACATGGAAGGAAGATGGTCACCATGGCAGATTCTCTTCAGGCGAGTGCCACGTGTAACATAAAGGCACAAGAAGTTCCAACTGTGTTTCCTGGGGAGGCCCATGGTGCAAGAGGGAGACTCCTCTCTCCTGATGAACTAAGCAGAGGTTGTATGAAAGATAGTACTGGACTGAAGATTGAGCGTTAGAGGGGTGGGGAGAGGAAGTGTTTTAGAGGCATTCCATTGCAGATTGTTGTGTGTGGTCTTTTTCTTTTTGTTTTCCTGCTGTCTTTATATTGTAGATTAATAAAGTGTTGTTTTTTTCCCTCCAGTCCCAAGTTAAAGCCTGCTTTTTTCTGTTTCCAAGTCACATCTCACAGTAACCATTTTAGAAATATACCTTTCAAAGAGCACTGGCACTGTGCCAGAGTCAATCCATAACACACATTTGTAGCAGAATGCCACCTTCACGTCTAGTCAAATAACTTTCTCCCACAAAGAATCAGAGATCAAGTTATCTGCCTAGTCACCACTTAGAACCAAGTAGCATTCACTTACCTTTACAACTGGTTGCTGCTATCATAATGGGCAACCAACCTAGTCACTCAAAGTGTGGACTTCAGCTACTGACTCAACCCCTCTGCAAAGACAACACTTCTCCCTTAGGTACATCAAATTCCTCTATTTTGGGACTGTCAGTGGCCTGCAACAGGAAATGGTACAAGACACATTTCTCAGTACTACCAACTTCTTTGTAAGTGAATTCAAGGAAAAGAAGCAAAAGTAACATCCACTAACTTAAATTTTGAATTTTCAGTGTAAGCCTATAACTCCCTTTACTCCGTCTCAAATTACCATCTTTACCACACATTCTTTGAGGGTCCAACCTTCCATCCACCTAATAACCAATGCAATTACCTACTCATTTTTAGAACCACGCATCCTGTTCTTTGCTGTGTGTTCCAAATAAGGTTTAACACAATGGGCAGAGACCCAACGAGGGCCATTTTCAGTTAAAACACATGCATATCATCTTCCCCATGTTACTAATTCCACTGGGCCAGTCCACTTCCCCATGATTAAATCTTTTACCCATACCTTAATACCTTTCTGAAACTTTGGTTGTTTTGAATTCAATGATGAAAAATGACAGAATATAGGAGACAATTGCAAGTCAGGTAAAGGACACAAAAAGTTTAAGACATAGATGGCTTTGTCTAATCTCACTTGAGGAGACTCCCTCTGCATTGCCCCTTTTTGTTTTTGTACCTGCCGCTTCATACCATGGGCACGTTCAATAATTGCTTGGCCTGTCAAAGCATGAGGGATACCAGTAGAATGACCAACACCCCAGGCATGAAAAAACACTTGCAATTTCTTTAAAACATACACCGGGCCATTATCTGTCTTTACATATTATGGAACACCTAAGATGGAAAAGGAGTGGCAAAAATGATGAATAACATCCCAAGCTGTTTCATCTGCCAATGCCGAGGCAACCATGGCATGAGAAAAGGTGTCAATTGTAATATGGACATACTTTAAACGGCCAAATTCAGGCATCTTTGTTTGCCATTCTTGCAAAGGGAGTAAGCTTCTAGGATTAGTACCATAATATTGTGAAATGTGAGACATATGACAATCAGGGCAAGAAGGAATAATTTACTTTGCTTTGCTATGTGATAATTTAAATTGCTGCCGTAGTGCCTGAGCACCCTGATGAAAAAATTGGTGAGATAGAACATTAGGCACTGTTTTTACTGCTGAGGCAACCACAAGGGAATCCACATAGGTGTTACCTTCAACAAAGAATCCAGGCAGAGATGTATGGCTACAAATGTGCATAATAAAATAAGAATGCTTTTGATTACAAATAACAGTCCACAATTTCAACAACATAACAAATAATGGTTTCTCCTTTACATTGTACAACACAGCTTGATCCAACTGTTTCACTAAATTAGCAACATAAACAGAATCAGTAACTATATTTACAGAACTAGGAAATAAAGTAAAAGTACGGCACAAAGTTCAATTAACTGAGGAGACCCTTGTTGAACCATTACTTCATATTCCCAGTGGTCATCTTCTTCCAGGCTACAGCAGCTTTTCCAGTTCTTCCGGATCCATCTGTAAAAATTGTTGCACCTTCCACTGGCACAGAAGAGCAAAGTTGTTTCCCCTGAAAGGGAATCCTCTTAGTGAAATTCAAAATAGGATGAGAAGGTAAATGATATGCTATTTGATCTGTAAAGGAAGATAAAGCAGATTACAGCTCATGATTGTTTTGGAAACACCACTCAAAATTCCATTGTTGTACTGGTATGACAATAGTTACAGGATCATGGCCTAAGATTTCATGGCAGCATCTGCAAGCTTTGATAATGAAGTCTCCAAAAAGCTCATACAGACCTGGAGCTGTTTTTCGGGACCTGAAAGACAAAAATATCCACCCCAAAATATGCAATTTATCTTTCCATTTATCATTTCATTGACACAACAATCCACATGGTATTTCATCATCTCTCAAAATAAATAACTGCACACCAACAGAAACATCTATCCTGGTAACAAATTTAGATGCCAAAGCCAATTCAACTTCTTCTACAGCCTTTTTTGCTGCAGCAGTCAAGTGTCTCTCATCAGTAGCAGAAGTAATCCCTGATAATAAGTCATACAAAGGTTGCAGTTGATGATTAGTTATCCCCAAGTATGGCCTAAGCCAACCTATTGCACCAACCAATTTCTGTATGTCAACAGTGGTTTTAATTTCAATGTCCAATTTTACAGGCTGAGGCACAATTTGTGTATTGGTGATTATCAACCCCAAATATTTCCAAGGCATCTGTTGTTGCAGTGTGGTTTTTGTTTTATTAGTAGGTTTATTATTTGAGTTGTAATTTGGTAGTTTTCTTTATGCTGTTTTCTTTTGTTCCTGCCTTTTCTCAGATTTTTCGTCAGTTAGTTGCAAGTTTCTATTTCCCCAAACTTTATCAGTTTACTGAAACTGTTCTCCTCCCTTGGAATTTTTATTGGTTTATACATTGTGGTCGCCGCCTGGTTTTTTATTCCCAATTCTCCTGATTTCTTAAAGATTGTACCCTCCCCTGAGACCTGCCCCCACATATAAGTTCCCGTCTGCCCCTTGTTCCTGGTCCCCAGGATGAAGAGGGGAAGTTTCACCATCAAATAAAGTTACCCTGGGACCCGTGTGCTGTCCTGTGTTTTATGATGTGCCGACACTGGCACCTGGGATTCAACAGAGCTCGAGGGGGGACCTGCCGCTCCTCTCCTCCTGTCATCAGCTAGATGGGAGGAAGAGGAGCAGCAATCTGTCATTGAACTTCCCCGGGGCAATAACCAAACCAAAGGCTTCTAAATTTTTCACAGCACATTCAAGAGCTAGTAATTGTTGTTTATTTTCGGATGCCAACAAGATCATCCATATAATGGTAACAATAACAATTGCTAAATTGCTCTTGGACCTTAGATAAAGCCTGTGTCATAAACTATTGACAAATACTTGGAGAATTTCTCATTCCTTGAGGCAAAACGGTCCACTGATATTTTTGGCATGATTCCTCATGATTTAAAGAAGGCACAGTAAAGGCGAATTTTTGCCTTATCCTGATCAGCCAATGGAATTGTAAAAAAGCAGTCTTTCAAATCAAGGATAATTATTTCCCATACTTGTGGAATCACTGTAGGTGTTGGGAGACCTGATTGTAAAGCACCCATTGCGGCCATCACAGCGTTTATCCGCCGCAAGTCATGCAAAGGTCTCCATTTATCCGATTTCTTTTTCATTACAAACACAGGTGTACTCCATGGACTAAATGATTTTTCAACATGTCCAGCTCATAACTGTTCTGTCACTAAGCCTCGCAGGGCAAGAAGCTTTTCAGTAGGCAGGGGCCACTGATCAGTCCAGACAGGCTCATCTGTCAGCCATGTCAAGGACACAACCGGACATTTAAGGCCCTGCATCCCAGTGGCCCCCACTAAAAATCCGTTGTAATTTTAACACCCCATTGGGTTAAGCAATCATGTCCCCATAAGTTAGGTTGAGCATTAGTAACATAAGGTCTGATGTTAGCTTGTTGGCCTTCTGGATGTGTTACAGTTATCGCAATAGCAGATAAAGCACCAGCAGTTGACCCACTTAACCCAAGAACTCCAAAGGTTGATTGAGTGAGAGGCCATGATGGAGGCCAAACAAACTGTGAAATTATAGTTAAATCTGCTCCTGTGTCAAGTAAACCTGATATTGTTGTGGTTTCTTTGTGATATCCCTTAGCAGTGACCAAACATTGTATTACCAGACGCTCATCTGTCACCTTTTGAGTCAAAAGAATCTGAGGTGGTCCTGTAGATCCAAAACCTCCAGTACCACGACTCCGGTCCACCACAACTCAAAAAAAGAAGCAATAAAGTTGAGCAATACAAGTACGCTTTTGAATAACAACAGGAGGTTCACTAACAGACACCATAGCCTGAATTTGTCCCACATAATCAGAATCAGTAAGACCTAAATGGACACTAATACCTTGAATAGTGTTACTAGCTCTTCCCATCAGAAAAGCACTCAAATCTTGGCCTATAGGACCATAGGCATCAAGAGGCACTTTACATATACCTCTTGTCAAAGTAGTCACTGTGTCAGCTACAGGTATATCAGTCCCTGCCGAGCCTCTTGTGGCCCCTGTGTATCAGTCACAAATGGAGAGCTTTGCAGTGCTGGCAGGGCTCGTGATTGTCACCGGGGTATTTGTGTCTCCACGCGCCCCTTTGTGTTTCTCTTCCAGTTTCCTTGCACTTGTTGACCACCTGAAAAAGATCTTAACTTACAAAATTTAGCAATATGGCCAAAGTTACCACAACGATAACAAGGCCAAATTACCCTAGAGTGTACACATCGTCCAGCAAGATGTGTACACTCTAGGGTACACATCGTCCAGCAAGACACATTGAGGGCATTGTGTCTTCCCATGCCCTGATTCTTCACAAGCAGAACATCTGCTTGAGGACTTCATGACTTTTGCCAAAGCAGCCATTTTATGCTCAACAGAGCCAACCTTTGAGCAAACAACTACAAGATTAGACAGCAAGGAATCTCCTGGTAATGAATTAATAATTCTCCTGCAATCTTCGTTTGCATTGTCCCAAGCTAGCTGCCTGCATAAAATTTGCCTCAATTTATCATCTTCTACTTGCTTCTCAAGGGCTGCAGCAACCCTCTCCACAAACTGCAGAAAAGGTTCCGTCACCCCTTGCTGGATGGTAACATACCTTGGTTTAGGAGTTGCCATCTCTTCCTTGTTTTAAGGAAGGCACTCATACCCAGCTGCTGGGCCTGTGCCAGAACCACGGGGTCCCATCTTGCCTGCAAATCCGGGTTAGAGAACGGTCCATTGCCCAGCAAGGCATCAACTCCCACAGCATGACGTGGATCAGGCTGAGGTAACTGCATATTGTCCAATGTTACTCTTTCAACTATTTCTTTCCAAGAAGCTTGAAATGCACCATACTGCACTGGCTGAAACAGAATCGTAGCAAGATGAACAATATCATAAGGCACAAGTACATCAGCATTTAGAACACGAATCACTTGCATCACCTGTGAAGAGTTAACACCATACTGATCTGCTTTTGACTGGAGATCCTGCACAACCCTCCACGCAAAAACCTGATGGCTATCTTGTCCCAAATTAGGAAGAGCTTTGAAAACAGGAAAAGCCACAGGCCCACCAGAAGCAGCAGCAGTGATTTCCATCCTTTTAGGTGGACCTCTTGGCCAAAGCCTTTTTGCACTTTTTGGATGGAAGATTTTGCCTCTAGGGTCAGTTCCCTGGGAGAAGCTAGCTCTCTCTCTCCTTTCAATAAGTTGAGGAGGGGAGCTAGGTCCTTGTTGAAGAGGCTTAGCCAAGGCCTGACCCAGTTCAAAGACCCACACAGGGAATGGAGATCTGCTAGGGTTTTGAGATCACTCTTCATTTCCAATTTCTGCCCAACAACAGTCAGTGCAGTGATCTCCAAGCCCAGGTACTTCCGAGGTGGCATCCTCTGAACCTTGTCTTCCTGCAGTTGGAATCCCGCAGAGGTTAAAACTTTAACCACTAGGTCAAGTGTGTCTTGGAGTATTATGTCATTGGGGGCGCACACAAGCACATCATCCATGTAGTGTAGGGTGATTGCCTCCCTTTTCTGGGCACGCACCGGGGACAGCAATGAAGCCACGTACCTTGGCAGACGGATGGATTGCATTTCATTCCTTGAGGCGATACTCTCCAGGGCTAGTGCTTCACTGGGGCTTCTCAATTGATCCAAGAAGGCAAACCGTGGTGCATCTTCTGTGTGTAGGGGAATATGGAAAAAAGAGTCCTTGATGTCCAGGACAGCCAATTGCCAGTTTTGGGGGCGCATCATTGGGGAGGGCATCCCTGGTTGGAATGACCCCATGTGCTCAATTACCTTGTTTATTTCCCGTAAATCATGGAGGAACCACCACTTATCCTTCCCTGTCTTTTTTATTACAAAGACCAGGGAATTCCAAGGGCTAGTTTTCTCTTCAATGTGTCCTTTAGCCATTTGGTCCTCTATGAGCTCCTCCAGCACCTTCAGCTTTTCCTTGCTGACAGGCCACTGATTTACCCAGACGAGATTATCATCCAGCCATGCAAACTTGTGGGCCGGGTGCTCCACAGTGGCTGCTTCTAAAAATCCTGGAGTGCCTTAGGGATGACCAATTTGACCCCCCACTGGGACATAGTGTGACATCCCCACAAAGGAGCTTTGTAACCAGTGACAAACAGACGGACACTGGCAAGTTTTTCACCTGGCCCCTCAATTTGCACAATGCTTTTTGATATCTTTGCCAGTGTGACTCCTACCCCTTGGATTTTGCCAGCCATGGGTTGCAAATCCCAATGTGACAGCCACAACCTTTCAGCTATGATTGTCACATCTGCCCCCGTGTCAAGCAACCCTTCCACGTGGAGATGGTCTGCTCCATGCATTAGGCTGCATCCCATAATGGGCTAGTCCTTGCCAACCACTTCTGCCCAGTATACACCTTGTCATCTACTGAGATTTCTGCTGGAACAGGAATGGCCTGGACAATGATTTGCCCCTTGGCCAAACAGAAGGGTGGCTGTGGACAGCGCACCAGGAGAATGAGGTTAGGTATGTCCCCCTTGATGGTCACAGGAGCCACCTCCATCTCCATGGGTGTGTGTGCAGTGTTCCCAATAACAAAGTACTCACTGTCCAATCCTGTACAATCTACTGACAAGTCCCGGCAGGTCCACTCCAATGACTGTCCACTGAGTAGGCCTGAAAACAAAAGCTTTGGTGGTCACAAGCATGAAACGCTTGTGAGGCTGTCAGATTTTGCCCTGTAAACATTTCTTTTGTTGTCCCTCCCTTCCTTCCCCTTCTGTTTTGAGAGAGGTTTTCCCCTTAGGGAAGCCTGCTGCATTTATGTTGTGGCACCGGTGCAGGCTCACGTCCATGTCCTAGTTTTTTGGTTTGATGGTTTTCTTCCTGAGTTCCTGGCTTTGGGGGCAGTCTCAGGCATAGTGTCCTGGCTTTTTGCATTGGAAGCAGGTGACATGTTGAAGCTGCTCCAGTGACATCTGTTGCCTCCTCACTCCTGGAGATACAGCTGCCACAGTATTGTATTTGCAGGGCCCCCAGACGAAGGAAAGAATGATGAATCTGATACCCATGTTCTCAGAAGGCTACTTTATTATTTTATGGTACTATTTTATATTAAAGAGTACTAAACTATACTATACTAAAGAATACAGAAAGGATACTTACAGAATGCTAAAAAGATAATAATGAACTCATGACTCTCTCCAGAGTCCCAACACAGCTTGGCACTGATTAGCCATTGAGTCAAAATAATTCACACCAGAAACCCAATGAAACAATCACCTGTTGGTAAATAATCTCCACTCACATTCCAAAGGAGCAAAACACAGGAGAAGGGAGAAGCAAATGAGATAATTATTGTTTTCCTTTTTCTCTGAGGCTTCTCAGCTTCCCAGGAGAAAAATCCTGGGCGAAGGGATTTTTCAGAAAATATGAATGTGACACCACAGTCCCTGAGTTTGTCAGCCTTGCCCACGCCTCCCGTGCAGCAAACAGTTCTGCCTTCCTAGCACACGCTTCGCTCATCTCTGCAGTGTAGGTGGAGGGTCGAGAGGCAGACCCAGGAGCACCCCGCTGCAGACCTCATTGGCATTTCTCTGTGCCATCTCTTTAACTATCTCCACTTGTGTCCTGCAGTCTCATACTTGTCTCTCAATTTGTGCATGGAGCCCGTTGACAAACTGCAAGAAACGCTCTGAAGGGAACTGTTTAATGTTAAGGTATCTACCCCTAGCTTCCACAGCTGGCAACTGGTTAAAACCCTTGTCCGCAGCTTTGAGATCTTATCTAGAATGAATTTTGATAACACCCAAGCTCGGTCCTCGGGCTTAGCCCACTCCCCCTCACTGCATAGATGTTCATAAGTGACACGTTATCTTCTAAATCTTTGGCACCCTGTGTGCTTTGCTTAAGTTCCACCAGGAGTCCCCTCAGGGATCTCTTCCAGGAGCCTTCCCATAGATCAAACTGACTGAGTAAGCAAGCACTGGAAAAGATCTAGGAGGTCAGAACAAATTCAAGGGATGTTAAAGTGACTCTCACTGTATTTCTAAACACTTCGCTATTTCTTCCAAATTCTAACTAACTTTTACACTACAATTCTCTGTTGGGTAGGAGAAGGGCTGTTAGTTTCTAGGCCTGCTCCTACCACCAGTGTATTGGACAGGGGCTATTGAGGGAATTACTTCCTCCCCCCAGTTTTGAATCCAGGGTCTCCCTTTCGGCCCCATCCCCATGGGACCCAGCAGGGGGGCCACTCCCTCCTTGGGAACTGGCAGGAGCACCCCCTGACCCCCCAGCCCCACTCCCATGAGAGCCAGGAAGGGAACCACCACCTACCCCATCCCCACGCCCTTGGGGACTGGACAAGGGACCACCGTCCACCCCAGCCCCATCCCTTTGGGAAGCAAGCAGGGATTCACCACCCCCCACCCCCATCCCCTTGGTAACTGGGAGCGGGGACAGCCCCTGCCCCACCCCGTGGGAATCAGGCAGGGGCCATGGGAAACAGGAACAGGCAAGGGAGCAGGGCTTTGTGGGGGAGGCAGGGTTGAAGGATGACATCATGGAGGGCAGGGACATGGGGGGAGCAGGAGGAGTGTCTGAGGGGAGGAAGGGGTTCTGGGACCAGAAAGGGTTGGGGACAGGGACAGGTGGGCAAAAAGGATTGTGGGAAGAAGAAGAGTAGGTTGAGGGCTCAGCCATGTGGCCGCTGCCATTTTGGCCCCTGACCAGGCCATCGGCGCCATCTTGAATGCCAACCATGCGGTCATTGCCATTTTGGGGATGGGGGATCAGAACGCGAAATTGAGGAAACAGCAGCTGGGTTAGAGGGGTGCAGGGAAGGTGCTCTGTCACTCTGCACACAGCTGCCAGAGCTTGGGTACTGAGCGGGAGGTGGGAGGCCAGGGAAACAGTGGCTGTGCCAGATACCCCGTGATAGCCAGGGAACCTCGCTCATCTCTCAGTTCGGGGGCAGAGGGTTTGGGAGGAGGGGTACGGGGAGCCACAGGAGGGGATGTTTACTGTGGTTGTCCCTTCAAATCCCTCTTAAGCACTGCCTTCCGAATCACAAGGAACACAGGGAAAAAATGAGACACTGCCTCGTCTCTCTGTTCCGCTTTTGCTGTTAACAATGCTCAAATTTTGTCCCAGGCACAGACAGAATTAACATTTTGCTGGGTAAACTGAGGGAAATTAAAAGATACCCAGCAAACAAACCATTTCAAAACTGCTTTGGAAATCTTAGCATTTCCACTACTTAGGATATCTAGAACTAGGATATAAATGCTTCTCTGTGTTGCAGAAATGTTTGCACCCATTCTGATGTTATTTGCTCTCTGCAACACTTAGAATCTACCTTCCCGCACAAACAGAAAACTGAAGGCACCGAGTCCACAGCCAATCCAGGAAAGAGTCTGGGCAGCCTCCCCACCTCCTCTCTGAGGAAGAGATGTGACTCCTTGTGTGCAGAACCGCGTGGCTTTTTAAATGGCAGGAAGCTGCTGCCACGCTGCTCCGAGCCACGTGGCCACTGTGCCGAGGTCGGTGTTGTGCGTGCTGGTCCCCCCGCCGCTTGCCAGGATTCACCGCCACCTGCGCTCCTGCCGCACTGCGCCAAAACCCACCCGTGCCACCGAAACCCGCCAATTGTGCTGACTCCACTGCTGCCGCTGCCTGGGAGCAGCTGCACCCCGTGCTGCGCTGCCCAGACCCACTCTGCTACTAACCGTGGAGCTCGGAGACGCTCTGCCTGAGTTTGGTCTACGCGTTCAAGCGCCACACGGACCCACAAAACCACAGGACACACAAACCCATGCTCTCGGGGCCAAAGCTTTCCCCTGCACCGGGAACTAACCCCCACCCCCCGGGAATTACTCCGGGGTCCCCCTAGCACTGGCAGGGTATACTCATCCCTCCTGGGGACTACAATTGGCTGGAACCGCTGTAAGGGAAGTCCTCATCCTGAATCGGTCCGCCTTGGGCTGGGCAGGCTGCCGATCCCACCTTCCTGCCTTCTTGCTGACCAAAAAATGACAAAGAAGTCAGAGGAAGCTGGAAGTCCCAAAAGCTAACATAATCCACACGTGAATTACCAGTTGCTGCATGCTGTCTCTGACTGTTGTGGGAGACAACCATGTTGGGGACCAGCTGTGTTGTGCTGTGATGTCATGGCTTGTCTCAGTTACCCAGGTCCTTCCCCAGTGTCACTCACCTCTCCTTTCCCCCACCCTGACTCCTGCTGAGCACTGTCTATCAACCCAGAAATTCCAGGGGAGCATCGAGTGATTGGCAGGTTCAAAGGATGCTCTCCACCCCCTGGGGGGCCATTGGCCCACCCAGGTGTCCCTCTCACCTGAGACCCCCTCCCCCCACACCTGGATTGGTGCTCCCTGTGTTCCCTCCCCTGCCTCTCTCCCCTGGGTAAAAGGCACACCATGCGCTGGGAGGGTCCTTGTGGAGCTGTTGCTACATTCAGGGACTGTGTGGCCCAGAATAAACACTCTGGATTAAACCCTCCATCAGGACCCACACCTTCCTTCACCATCGCCTTTAAGGTTTCTCCAGCTCAGGGAGGCCTGAGGAGTGACCCTCTTCAACAGCAAAGCTCCAGCCATAAGCACTGGAGCTCGGGACATGCCCGGACGTGTCCCCAGGTGCCCAGCTGGTTGCCAAACAGCGTCTCTGGGGAGAAAACACCACAGGTGTCACTGTTTGGTTCAGCAGCAGGGACCAGACAAGCCAAGGCACATCCCACTCAGTAATACTGGTAAAATCCAATACAGCTGTATGAATCTGTGTCTGGATGGGCTGTTTGGGTCCAACCCAGCTATGGACCCCAGCCCACACGATCTTACATGGACAAAGGCGAAAGACGAGAAGCGCTCTTCTCCACGTAGGGACAAATGTTCTCAGTTTATTTCCAGGAAACCATCAGATGGAAAGAGGCTGGGCCAGCTGCCTCTAGGGCATTTTAAGAACTTGGAAAGGGGGCTGGAGGAGAGGGACTACAGCCAATGGATACAGTGATGGGAGGGGCGAGGGGATGAACTGACCAGGGGAGAGACCACCACAAGGAGATACTGGGGAGAGGTGTGTGAGCAAAACACCATGAGATAAAAGAGGGGATTCCCGTGACGGGGGGAAGAACAAACCATGTGGTGATAGGCTACAAATCATGTGAACAGTGCAATATAAAGACTACTCAGTGCAAATTTCCAATCACACAGTGCACAACAACAACTAAATAAACTATTTAGTACAATACAACAGTATTGTTTTCTGAGTTTCTTCATCCACCAGTCAATTGCCTATTGCCTCCTCTGAGTACCTTGCCTGATGTCCCCTAATGTACAACATTGCTCCCCTTTTTGGTAAATTCACCACTGCCAAGAGAGGAGTAATTAAGCTCTCATGCGCTAATGTTTTTTCCCCTGAAGGTTAATAAACCTCTTTCCTCCCACAGATTTCTAAACATGTGTACCACTCCACATGCATGCTTAGAATCAATACAAATGTTAATTCACAGGCTCTTACAAGCACATACAGCTCCGCAATCTGAGCTGACCATGTGGGCAGCAACATCCTCCCTTCTAATTCCCTTCCATTAATAACAGCGTCTCCTGTAACTTGCTTTCTTTCTGCTACCCATGAAAGCTCATTAATGAACACATTCTCTCCCTTAGGCCAGGGGGTGTCTCCTAAATTTTCCCTAGCTCAGGTCTGGAGATCTATCACTTGAATGCAGTCATGGGTTTCTTCCCAGCCCCCTTCTCCAGGACTGTTCAAAGTCCTTGTTTAACAGGAGGCTGGGTTAAACCTTTCCCCACTTCTCAATCCTAATTCCTTCTGTTCCATTCAAGAAGTTTTAGATGTATTAACCAAGCCCTGAACATCCATTTAGAGGCATTTTCACCTCACAAAATTTAAATTTGATGTGAGACTTTCATAAGTCTCATAAAACATTCTCCATGTCAAACATGTCATCAGTTTTTCGGCTTTGGTTACTACTAAAGCCATACCTGCACAATTCTGCACACAATGAGGCCAGCCTTCTGGCTTCTGGGTTTAATATCTTAGAAAAGTAGGCAACAGGCTGCTTTTCTGTGTAAACACTGTGTAATGCAGTGTTCCCATAGTAAAATTATTTTAGTATGGTTCTGTTTAACATACACATAGAATTCAAATTTATCTAAAACATTTTCTGTCTGGCCTGTTGAGATCTGTTCTGCAGGTCAGTCTGAGGCACACTCCCCACCCATGGGGCTGGTGTTGTCTTTTATACTACAAACTATGTATTCGATATTTACAGTCATGTTCCAATACCTATCACCTATGTTAGACAGTGACTTTCTACTCTACACCAATCCCAAAGTGCCACCATCACCAAAAAGATGGAGGCTAGGAAGAAGAAGGGAGAAGAACAGGACAATACCCAAATCCCTCCATCTTGTCTCCTAGACCCCCATAGTAAAATTCTTCAAAATTCCACCTTTCACCCTGTGACAACTACTGCTATGCTACTTAAACTTTTGTGACTTGTAATTCTTCATATAATGTTGGTAATTTGCTCCATAGGTTGAGATCGAATTCCCAGGTGTCTTTGGCTTCCTGACAGGGTCTCCGAGCCCCAGCCAGGATTTTGAGCCATCCAGGGCATCCAGAGGGAAAACAAAGCAGTTGGAAGGAAAAGAACACTAATCATTATTCTATTCTTCTAATATATCCTTCTTCAAATCATCCTTTTCATGCAGTTTCATGGTTTGAGTTGGTATCCCTGAAAAGGAATCTGAGGCAGAGTAAGCTTTTTAAAAGAGCAGATGTGACAAATGCAGAACAAGTTGCCTTTTTTTACATCAAATACGAGTTATGCTTGAGCTACCCTTTGCTTAAGGTACTTAGCTCACACTAAGAATTTTACTCATGATTGAGTAAATTTACTCATGAGTTAGGGTTAGGGTTAGGGTTACGGTTAGGGGTTAAGGGTTAGGGTTAGGGCTAGGCTTAGGGTTAGGGGGTTAGGGGGTTAGGGTGAGGGTTTAGGGTTAGGGTCAGGTTCAGTGTTAGGGTTAGGGTTAGGGTCAGAGGGTTAGGGTTAGAGTTAGGGTTATTTACTCATTGAGTAAATTGTACTGTCCCTCAGAATTTTACTGTCATGATTGTTATTGAAACTTTCCAAGGAATCTCTGAATAGCAATATTTGTGCAAAAACTGTATTTTTTCTTCTGTACTTGTGTGAAGCACATAAGGCTTTTGCTCTCATCAGTGTTACTTAACCTTTTATGTGATATCCCTCCTCATATCCATATTGTGCTTAAGGGTTATTAATCTGCTTCAGAATTGGCATATGGAATAAGACTACTTTTTCTTTTTGAAAGCTAATATAATTTGACCTACTGACAGCAAATAATTCATTAATTTTAAGTCCCCAGCTAGCATCTTTTGCACACCTTCTAAACAAGTAACAAAAGCACTCTCCAATACTTTTTTAAGCACAAAAAAATGCTTCCCTCCTTTGCAGTTGGCATCTCTAAAATGAACTACATGTCTGCAGCATTTTAATGTGTGCCATATTTAGCCATGTAATTCAAAACAATAAATAGTAGTCACTTCAATTTGGAAACATTTTTAAATTGTTTTTGAATACACAAAACATACCCTTACCTTATGCATTATATGCAGATTTAATTGTACTGAAACAAACTAAATGTTTCTGTTTGGATAGCACAGTTTTCCATAGATTTCCACAATTGTTCTTGGCACAGTTTTCTACTCACATGACTGTTAGGACACTCAAAGGTACTTCTAAGGTACTGTAGTAAGCAAAAAAAGAGGAGAGGTTGTGCCTTATTTCTGTCTTCCTTTGGTTTTCTTTTTGATTTTCTTCCTCTTGCTCTTTTTCATGTTGCCTTTCTAGATACTGTGATTTAGATTTGCAGTTTACTAAGCTATGTTTTTTGTCTGGAATTCTTGTAATTTTTTAAAGGAACCCAACCTGTAAATATGCATATTTTTATGATTTGCTAGTGACATATAAAATCTTCCTGCTGCTCAAAAATGCTTTTATTTGATATGCATTTTTATCACCATTCAAATTGAAAGAGAACAGTTCCTATATTCACTGCTTTTGTACTGGATTCAGTTCAATGTGTGCTAACGGTGCAAAAAAGTCCTGCTGGAAGAAAGGATCTGCATACAAACTGACCAAGACATATGGTACAAGGGTCTTGTAAAGGTTCAAAGTTTCTCTACCTTTCTGGCAGTCTGTCTTCACAACCAGACTTGATGAGGTATTTCACTAGCATTTATTTGACACAAAGTGATAGCAAAGCAAGCAAAATGTAGCAGCAAAAGAAGATAGCAGCAAAACGTACATTATCCCCTTTGTTATTTATCATTGTCTAAACAAATTTTTTCTTGCCATTTTACATAAAATACCTTAGTAGAGCTGAAGACTAGAAAAATGCATCTTTGTTCTGGATTCATTAAAACCAAAGCTATCAGAATTGCCCAGCATGATGCTGGGAACTCCTAGCTGGTTTCAGTGAGCTGTCTGGAGAACTGAATTTTTGGTGGTCTTTACTTGCATGTCTGTAAGGTGGGGAGTTTATGTGGGGCCTGGAGCCCTGAGAGTACCATGGGCACAGAGACCCATCATGTAGCTCTCTGACCAGCTGCAGCACACTGAGGCATGATGGATTAACCCCTGAGTTCATGTGGTAGAAAGGTTTTCTGCCTCCGTGAAGAAGGACACTTCCATTTTCCCGCACAGAGCCATTCTGTATGTTACAATGGTACCTTGAATTAATCAAGTGCTATTTGCACAATGGCCAGTAAGCCTGGATTATTATGCTTCTTGTGTTTGATCTGTTTCCTCTTTCAGTAAATTGCAAAACTTCCAAGGACTGCAACAACAAGAAGATGAAGCTGCTACCATATTTCAAATGTTTGCATAATAAAATGGTGATTCTTGCAAATATTTGCAATCGTAATTTCAGATACTGAAACATCAGCTCTGCTCAGGGCAATTCTGAAATTGACTTTAGCTGCTTTCCATGTGTCTTAGCAGGTGAACTGAGACATTTCTAGCATTCAAGGTAAGGCGTTTGACAGTATCCTCAAAAAGGCTCAGGCTGCTTGATGAAAAGGTGAAAAAACTGGGGTGAATGGGGGAAAATCTCACTTCAGGTTTATGTCATAGATTCAGCCAGATGATCACCAGTCATTAGTTTAATGAGGTACTAGCGTAGTCTTTCACTCTCCCAGATCCCCAAAAGCTTAAACATCCAGCAGCTTCTTCCTTGCAACAAGTGCCACAGCCAAATGCCAGGCCTGGCCTTCACCTTTTCCTCACAGCTTACAAACTCTGCCAAACATATGGGTGATTCTCACTTTCCTTTTCAGCTACATGGAAAAGCACATCCTATCAGTGTCACAGAGTCCTTAGTGAAACCAAACAGCGGTTCACCTTCAAACAGCTCAGTGTGCCAGGACAGAAAGCTTTCACTGACCTGTCCCCTTGCCTTTTCCTTGCAACCTTTTATTTTCAGAGCACACACTGAGGCATTGCGCTTTGCTTCTCAGCTGAGTGTATTGTCACATTGCTGGAGTCCCACTCATCCATCTCCTTCTCACACAAACTGCTTCTGTTGAAACATGCTGATCTTATGTGCTTTCTTGTTGTGTTGTGCTAAATAGTTTATTTAGTTGTTGTTTTGCACTGGGTGATTACATTTCGCACTGAGTGGTCCTTATATTGCACCGAATAGTTGATGTTATATCACATGGTTTGTTCTTGCCCCCATCACATGGTCTTTCCCTCACCCCAGTACCCCCTGGTGGTCTCTTCCTGCGTTACCCCTCCCCTCACTCCTCCTCACTGGTATCCCACTGGCTGTGGACCTCTTCCTCCGCCCTCCATCCCCCACATATAAAAGTCCCCTGCTACTGGGGAACGCCCTCTTTTCCAACGTGTTCGTCCTTCTGGTGTGTCTCTTGGAATAAAGAGAGAACATTACCACATGGAGAAGAGCGCTTCTTGTCTTTTGCTTTTGTCCATGTAAGATTGTGTGGGCAAGGGTCTCTAGCTAGCCGGAGTGGACCCCAACAGCCTGCCCAAGACATGATTTTACACTTTCTCGCACAGCTATTCGCACCGTCACATTCTGTGTCCTGCTTGCAGTCTGAATCTAAACTGAGAAGTTTCTGGCTATGTCTCACACACCCAGATGTGCCAGGGTGAAAAGGTTGCTTGGACCTTGCTGCTTATGTTGGAAAACACCTCTTCACTCCACAATCAAGAGACAGCTTTCTTTGCTTAAATCCTGCAAACTTCACACACGCACACACATGAGAGCTATGCACTTTCTTTCTTTCTCATGGGTGAGTTGCACTCACCTATCTCCCACCTTGCCCACTACCACTTTTCTCTTGGCCTTGCCATGCATGGACATTTCCTCTTAAGACACCCATTGTGTTGCCTACCCCTCCCCTACATTGCCTTGCCTTTTCTACGCAACCTTGCATTTCCTTGTCATTCCTGACCATTCCTTTCCTTTTCTTTGCCTTCCTGACCCCTGCATGTCCTTCCCTTGCCCTTCGTACCAATCCAGTGCCTTGCATTGACTTGCTCACCTATCCTTTTCCTTCCTATTTGTCCAGCTCCAATCTTTCATTTCCTTCTCCTTCTAGGACTCTTATTGCCTTGCCTCCCTCTCCTTCGTGTGGCCTTGCAAAGCCACCACTTGTCTTGCCTTGCCCTTGAACCCCCTCCTCACCCATACTCCATCTGGAATTAAACACCTCTCTTTTTGTGGAATTTCTTCAACTTGCATTGCCCTGCCTGCTTCTCCTAAGACTCTCCAGGCTTTCACTGGCTTTTTATTCTCAAGGCCTCAGTGTTTCAGGAGCATGTGAGAGGTAGCCCAGAGGAGGCCATCTGCAAGCACACCTATCTGTCCTGACAGCTTTGTTCTGACATCTATCCATACATGTCTTGAATTTTGGACACAAAATTCACATTCCACCCTTGGGTTTCAGGACCAGACAGTTCTTTTGCATACAACGGAAAGCAGGCGACCCAAGTATCTTAGGTGCAGATTAGAGATGGCCCATGCAAGATCAAGGCTGGACAGAGAGGTCTGTCCTGGCCTGTTGTGGTGCATGGTTCATTTGGTTTGTTCTGTTTCCCCATAAAGTTATATTGGTTCAGTCCTGGGGTTCCCCTCCCCTCCTCCCCTGGCAACCCCTCCCTTTGAGAGTGTCAATTTGTTGTCTCCTCCCCTGTTTCCCTGGTTACCCTCTGTCAATCCCTCCCTGAGTTCCTGTCCATCACCCACTGTCCCCTTCCCTCTTTCCAGAAAGTTCTCCCCTCTTCGGTGGGTGATTGGATCGGGAGCAGGAGTCCCTCCCTGTCACATTTCCTATTGGCTAGCCGGTATGTTTCTCACGCGTTTGTTCCCTCCCAAGTTCTCCCTCATTGGTTGATGTGTTGCGTGTTCCGCCCCCTTTATAATCGGCTGTACCCGCACCTCGTGGTCTTTTCACGGGTGGCTCCCCTGGAGACATTAAACCTCTGGACTTTGCCACCAAGAAGAGTTCCTCTTTTCTTACTTCGCCTTCCTGCTGCTCACTGCTGCCTCCTGCTGAGGCGCTCCCCGGACGCCTCCGGCGCATCTGGGCAGTGCCCCCCGGCTGTCAGCTGCTGTGCCACAGCTCGGCCGGTGCAGACTCCTCCCCTGCTCGGGGGAGTAGAGAGAATTCGGACAGCAGCGCGGCACTGGCCACTTTTGTGTACCAGCAATCTTTAAATGTACCTGCCACTTGCCTTGCTTTGGCAAGTCAACAGTTTCCTTGCCTTGCCCTGCTGATCCTCCATTGCTTTGCATTCCCTTGCATGCCCATACCCCACACTTAACCTGCCTACAGTTTTCCTCCAGGGCTTTCCCTTGCCTAGCCCTTCCTATGCCCAGCCTTGCCTCTAACTTCTGGGCCTTCTCTCACCTGCCACTCCATTTGCTTTCCCCTCATGGCTCCAGCCTTGCCAGCCTCTCCCTTGACTTGCCTACAATTGCCAACACTTGCTTTGCATTGCCTTACCTGCATGGAAGGCAAGGCAGAGAGCGGTAGGCAAGGCAAAGCAAAGCCAGGAAGTTATTTGTAGGGCCAGGCAAGGCAGACATAGGCAGGCAAGAAAAGCAAAGGTAGGCTAGGAAAACTAGGCATGGTACTGCAGGCAAGGCAAAGCCAAGTGACTTGGAGTGTCTTTCCTTGGGAAGTAAGAGATATGGTGGCAATGTTGGTAGGGCAGCTGATAAGGTACTGTGGGGAGGTATAGTTCAGCAAGACATTTCTGTCCTGGCCCCTGTTTCCAGGTATATTACATTTGATCTAACATATAAGCAACAAAATCCATACATAACTAAAGTACACCTCCAGCTATTCACAGAGATCCTGGTGCTCCTTTCTGTACATTTAACAGGTTTAAATTTCCCATGATAGTGCAGTTTACTTCTCTGAATGGAGGAATAAAGGCTGTTTTTTCCTGACATGAGTGCTGCTGGAAGGCTGTCTATTAACTTTCTCTAGCAGTACTGCAAAGAGCCTTTTTGGGACAGAAGAAAAGAAATCATGACACATTTTCAAGAAGATGTCAGTTTGTGTAACCACAAAAAATATATTCTCCCTATTAAAAAGATAAATATTTTAAATACATGTGTACATACATATGTGAAAAGAATAGCCTCGTTCCGGTCGTAATGTCTCTATAAGAGGATAAACATATAAAGGCAGTGCCAAAAGGAGAATACGATGATGAAATATTTCCTAAAAGGAGGAGGAACAACAAATCCAACGCAGCCGTGTGCACGTTATGGACCTGGCAGGGCTGATCCCTCGACAGGCCACCAGGGCGAGCTCTCGCCCAGCAAATCCAGCCCCGCAGCTCCACCACTGGTTCTTTCCCCCTCCCGTGCTGTCAGGCAGGGGAGGGCAAAAAAGAAAACACGCTTTTTAAAGCTTAATGTCTTCTCTTCAAAACCTTTTATTCCTTCATGACTCTGTTCTTGAGCAAAACGAGTGCCAGTGGGCAGAAATGGTATTTGCCACAGAAATTTGTTGCTGCAGATGCAGATTTCTAGTGTTACTGAAACTAACAGAGGTTTCAGTATTTGAAGACTCAAGGAGAGTTTCATAATGATCAAAACATGGTTGTTTTATCTGTACAAAGATTCTTCTAGATACAAAAATTCATCTTAACTAATTTTTCCCTTAGTGGTAAGCTCCTTAAAATCCACTCTCTTCTGTGAATTCTTCTACTATAAAGACATAGAGCATTAAACATCAATTAACACCTTGCAAATTTCAAAAAATATTTGATGAGGGGGACACACCACAGATTACAGACTTTTCAACAGTGCCAGCTGCAGTGCAATTATCAGCCTCCAGAGAAATGGGATAAAGACAACCAAAAGCCAAATTATACCTGAAGAACAAACGCTTTCCTCCAAACTTCAAGCATTAGCAGTTTAATCCTGCTTATATGTAGTTACTGTTAAAATTTTCTAGTATTTGGATAATTAGCTTGAAAACTAGCTACTGGCAGCATTTTGGTTTTTTGTTTCATATTCACACTCAGTCCCAGATGTTGAAGAACATCTTAAGTAAGTGGCTTTGTCTTCAATTCGTGCTGTACACACAGTATTTAGTCCCTGATGCAGACACTGCAGAGGGAGGGAATATAATCTCTCAATGTATTGTTTTGAAAGATACCACTTAAGCTTAAATCACAGAGAAGGCAGATAAGGAGTTCTTCATATTTCCAAGGCATTACCATGTAAGAAAGATAAGGCTCAATTTGGTGGTACAAACTTCAGACTTTTATGTGAGATTATTCTCACATAAAATCACTCACATATCTTTTTAAAATACAGTATGGCCATAAATGGCTGATTAGCAGTGACATGAATTAAACCATTTTAATTATCCATGAACAAAAATGTAACTTGCATTAGTTGCAAATTTCAATTTAACTGTGTACTAAGAGAAGTGATATTCTGACATTGCAAACTCACTGTTTAGTTTTATGGCTTCCTTATGTTTGCACCTATGTACAATAGCTTTGTCCTATGTAATTTACATCCCAGGTTCAGCTCTCCACTACAAAAACCTTCTCCTAGCCACAAACTCCTGCTGTTTACTGTGTGTGGTTCAACCTGCACCTGATATAAGCTGATTTAACTACCAAGTTTTTTTCTGGGCTAGAGAGTTAAATCAGCTCAGGAAAAATCTGACAGAGCCAAAGCAGGGCAGTGAAAGGAGGACTGGCTCACTGTTACGGATGGGGCCCAGAAAGATTAGCTGGCTAATTTAGCTGGTTAAGACCCACAGTCAGGTCTTATGAACTCCTCTCAATTTATCTCCACGGCTGTTTCTGTCAAGGTTATGCTCCTTGCTAGTTCCAACATCGAGCTGGAATCCCGTGGCCTGCTTCAGAGAGGTGACTTCCACATGAACGCGGGGATGAGTTGATAAAGTTGTTTTCAATGGACTGGAAAGGGGCTGGCTCTGCTGTTTGCATGGGAGGAGATACTGCCTGTATTCCATTCCTTCTGTCACCACAGGACCCTGAATTTTTACTTAACAGAAAAGCACAGTGCTAAAATAGACTATTTCAATTGTTATGCACACAATTATCAAAACATGTCTAATTGCTTTATAGAACCTCTGAAATGCAGCTAAGTTGCTGAAGAACTTTCACCACTTGACAGTTGCATCTCCCCTTTGGTATCAATTCCTGAAAGGTGATACTCAGACTTCTTTTGAATAGCAGCAGTAGTCAGTGCAACTAAGAGCTTTAAAGCTCTCTTAACTTTTTAAAGCAGAAATTAAGCTGAAATTTTCTTCAATTTACAGCCTTCTTGTAGAGAGAATAAACTTTCTTTCTGAGAGCATAAGTACTCAGCTGCCTCATTCTTGCCTATCAGTTTTGTCCTGGGTAATCCAAATTGGCATTCATGAAAGCAAACAGTATAATCTACATCAAGCAGTCAATGCTGGTAAACTCATTACAATTCTTACTAGTCTAGCCTTTAAATTCAACAGACAAACACAGATTTATGTGGTTTTGTATTTCCTTCAAAAGCAACATTCTACACTGTATAATCATAAGGGCAAAGTAACCAATAAAATCTGAATTCCACAAAACTTAATCTAAAATCTGTGTTGGTTTAGCACAGTAAATAACAGAATTGGTTTGCATTCTTACTACTCCAGCTACCAACATTCAAAATGATTGTCACAAAGCATTACATTTTCCTGCTGCCAGCAAAATGACTGCTAAAACAGAAATGCCAGAAAAATCTTCTAATGCAAGAATTCTAAAAGACAGAGATACCTACTCTGTTTATCTCTGTGCCCTTTAAATGCCTATTCACAGTTATAAAGCAACATATCTCACTCTGGGAATCACAGAGGCACAACTAGGAAATCAAATCCTGAACTGCTTGTAGGTGAGTCTTAGAGAAAATAAACTTTCTGCACTTAGACTCCTGAATAATGAAATTGTATTTTCAAACAAGACTACTCTTCGGAAAATAATTCTTCAACTTCACACAAATCTTCACAAAAACCTGACTTTTTTTTTACTGACCTCTCATATTTATTTTTCAGTCATTCTCACATACATGTTGTAGAGTTACCATCCTTTTTATTTCTCATATAATTTGTGATCTGTGAGGAACACCTATTAAAACTGCAAATCATACAGAAAAGCTTCACAAGTCTTTTAAAGAGGTTGCAACTCAATTTTGCTTTCTTGTGCTGGTATTGGCTGGGCTAGAGTTAATTTTCTTCACAGTAGCTGCCACAGGGCTCTGTTGTGGATTTGGGATGGAAACAGTGTTGATAACTCAGGGATGTTTTGGTTATTGCTGAGCAGTGCTTGCACAGAGTCAAGGCCTTTCCTGTCCCTCACACCACCCCAGCATCCCGGAGGTTGGAGGTGCACAAGAAGCTGGGAGGGGACACAGGCAGAACAGCTGAGCCCAAGTGACCCAAGGAACACTCGGTGCCATACGGCGCCATGCTCCGTGCATAGAGCCGGGGGAAGGAGGAGGAGGAAGGGGAGGGTGTTGGGAGCGATGGTGTTTGTCTTCCCAAACCCCTGCTGTGTGTGCTGGGGCCCTGCTGTCCCGGGCATGGCTGAACGCCCGCCTGCCCATGGGGAATGGTGAATTAATTCCCTGTTCTGCTTTGCTTGCGTGCGTGGCTTTTGCTTACCTATTAAACTGTCTTTATCTCAGCCCATGAGTTTTCCCACTTTTACTCTTCTGGTCCTCCCCCCAGCCCAAGGGGAGGAGTGAGGAAGCAGCTGCACAGGACTTTGTTGCCAGGTGGGGTTAAAGCACCACACTTCATTAAGAAGAACCCAAAGACAGCCATTCTTTACTCCAATTCTTTACTAGAAAGGGGCCCTCAGTTCCATAAACAGTAGTTTTCAGGAGGACAGAAAGGTACAACACTGAGTTTTGAAGTTTAAAAAAATCTATCCGGTCCATTGTATAACTGAAGGTGATAAACATATTTTTGCCAAGACTTTCAGCTAGTGATAGACTAAGCTCTGTGTTTGTGAAATTGTAAACACAGTGAGGACTTTTATTTTTTGCGTTGGACATTGCCAATCAATCTCTTTCAAATACATTCCTCTCCAAGTACAAAGTTCATTAAATGATTGCTTGCATGTTTGGTTTTTTTTGGTATTTGGTGGGTGTTTTTTCCCCAGTCTAGAGTTAAATGTGTAAGACGAAGCTGGTGACTGGCACATGCAAGCCTGGGCAGACTTTTTCAGGATGATGAGGGGGGTTGTAAGTTATTTCAAGCTGCTTACTGACATAAGCTGTTAACAGCGGTGCACTGCAGAAGTTGCACAGGCTGCATTTCACATCCCAGGGATATGAAACCTGCCAGGGACACTGAAGTGCACGGGACAGGTCTCATCTCTGAGGCAGCCGGGCCCGCGCCCCCTCACAGCAGGGACAGCTGCTGGAGCCGCCGCTCCCCGGGAGATAAACAGAGGCCCCCAGGGCAGGCTAAGGAGCAATAACGAGCTCCCGGGACAATGGTCGGGGCGCTGGAAACCAGGAGAAGACGGAGACCTGCCAAGCACCCCGCTTGATTTTTTCCTCCAGCAGCACCGAGAGTCCCCAGAGAGGCTGGGCAGAGGGCAGCCGGTTTCTCTCACGGCGGTGTGAGAGACGCGGAGAGGAGCCGAGCGCCAAGCCCGGGGCACAGGGGCCGCAGCGGGGCCCTGAGGACGCAGCCATGGCGGGGGCGCCGGGGGGCACCGACAGCACGAACTGCGGCTCCCGGCGCGCCCCGCGCAGAACGGCGCCTGCGGCCCTCGCGTCCCCGCCCCTACGCGGGACTCGACAGCGCCGCCCTGCCCCCGCCGGCGGCTACGGCGGCCCAGGCCGCGCCCCGCTCCCGCCGCTCGGCCCGGCCGGATATGGCTCTGATCATGACTTTCGGCTCTTCTCGGCACTCGGGAGTGCCGCCACGACCGGAAGTGCCCGTTGCCATGGCACGTCGCCTCCCCGATGAGCATTCCGGGTGTCCCCGGAAGCGGGCGGAGCCGGTGTTCGTTTCGCGCGGAGCCGGTCTCCGTCGCTCCCGCGGCCGCGCCCCACGTGGTGCCGCCGTTAAACACCGCGCACCGTTCATTGCGGGGCCGCGTTGGCCACGCCCCCCCGCGCACGCCATTGGCCGAGCGCCGCTCCGCCCGCCAATGGGCGCCGGCCACGCTCCGACCGCAGGAAACCGCACATGGAAAGTCACGATTGGCAGCGACGGCTGAAGGCCCCGCCTTTCAGGGCTCTCCATTGGCTGCGTGTTTGGCGTGGTGCGCTGCTATTGGGCCGAGTGGCGCGGCCCCCCCCACCCTGGGGTTGATAAGCCGGAGGGGGAGGGCCGCGGCCGCTCCAGCGGGATCGGCGGCGGCGCGGGACGGGCTCGGGAGCGCGGGGCGGCGGCGCCGGGGGCTCTTCTCTTGTCACTGCGGCCGCCATGAAGTCGGTCTGGGGGCTCGCTCTGGCGTGTGTGCTGCTCCTGGCCGGTGAGCGCCTGCGGGTTTCTAGAAGGTTCTGGCGGAGGGGTGTCCGGGTCCCGGCCAGCAGGCCCCCCCCACCCTCACCCGCCTTCCCCCACTGTGTGCTGGGGTGAGGGGGCCGGAGGCCGCCGAGGGGAGGTGGGGCCTCCGGCGGGAGCCCTCGGTCTGCCCCGCGGGGAGGGGAAGCGGTGCTGGGGCCATCGTGTGCCCTGCCCGGGCCTGGCCCTCTCCGGGGACGGGGGGCGGGGGCGCGCGGCTCCTGCGCCGTCACGGGCGGGCGGGGGTGGGAGGGGGCCTCTCCCTGCCCGCCTGCCGCGCCTCCGGGTGGGCTGAACTCCCCCGGGGAGGGGGACTCGAGGGGCAGCGCTGAGCCTGAAGGCGTGGGGAGGGGTAAGCGAAGAAGTTGGGCAGTGCGTAGTGTGGGGATCGGGCTCAGAACGCTGCTCTCCTTGTTTTCCCAGTGTCGGTCAGAGCCGATGAGGTGGATGTAGACGGGACCGTGGAAGATGACTTGGGCAAAAGCAGAGAAGGGTCTCGAACGGATGATGAAGTTGTCCAGAGGTTGGTACCTGGGGCGTTCTGCTTTTGGAAGTGTCAGTTTGAGTACCAGTAATGCGTCAGGAGTAAGGGGTGAACGCTGTTCAAAGGAGAGATCCAGTCAGCTGGAGAAAATAAAACATTCGTGTCAAGACTGTTTCCTCAGCGAGCTTGACAACTTAGATTCAGAGGAGTTCAGTTTGTTTTCATTGAATATCTGTAACTGTTAATTTGGGTTTATTTGTGCATCTCATAAATCCTGTCAGTTTAGTGCCTGTGGATGAAATAGCTCTATGCCCATGAAATGCCTCACCCCTGTGAGGTGCACCACATGCTGAGGATTGCAGTAGCTTTAAGACTATGACTATTGTTTCCTGAATTCTTTATTAAAAAAGTCTCACTTGCAAGTGTGAATTTTCATTCAAGTTTTTGGATTATGATAATGTGATTGAGGATTGCCACTCTTGCACTTCATTCGTGTGATCGTGTAATTTTGTGCTGCATCGATGATTAAGTATTATTGCTGCTGCTTGTGATAAAATTCAATTAATTTTGCTCTTGGTGGATGAGAGTCCTTGATAGGTTTTTCACTGTCTTAACAGAGAGGAAGAAGCTATCCAACTAGATGGCCTAAATGCATCCCAGATCAAAGAAATCAGAGAAAAATCTGAGAAGTTTGCATTTCAAGCAGAAGTGAACAGAATGATGAAGCTAATTATCAATTCTTTGTATAAAAACAAAGAGGTTAGTGCCTTCTATCATATTAGAAACACATGAGAGATGTGTGTCTGTTCCTCTCCTGGTATTCCTGACTACTGGTTTCTATTTCAGATTTTCCTGCGGGAACTTATTTCAAATGCATCAGATGCTTTAGATAAGATACGGTTGATATCATTAACTGATGAAAATGCTCTTGCTGGCAATGAGGAACTTACAGTCAAAATCAAGGTAAGAAGCATTAGATGCAAACATACCTTATAAAGAAGTGGTGGAGGAATGTAAAAATACACTGCATTCGTTAAATTTCTCTTTTTGGCTTAATACTGATGCAAATACAGACTAGGACCACTTGAGGACCCTTGCAATTTACTCTATCAAAGGCTTGTCCTCTTCTAATGGTAAAGATATGTTTCTGGTTTTATGAAGAGCAGCTGAAGTATTGGATTACTTTGAAGGAAGGTGTTCCTCATTTCTGTAGTTACTGCAGATTCAGTTTACTGTAGCTAGGCATGTTTGAATAGCTACTATGTACCACTTATCTGTGGCATGTATGAAGATTGGCAGTGAAGTCAGACTGCATTTTTGTCTTTATTTTTTTCAGTGTGATAAAGAGAAGAACATGCTTCATGTTACAGACACGGGTATTGGCATGACAAAGGAGGAGTTAGTTAAAAACCTGGGTACCATTGCAAAGTCTGGTACAAGTGAATTCTTAAACAAGATGACTGAAATGCAGGATGATAGCCAGTCAACATCCGAGTTAATTGGCCAGTTTGGTGTTGGCTTTTATTCTGCTTTCTTAGTAGCAGACAGAGTTATTGTCACATCAAAACACAACAATGATACTCAGCATATTTGGGAGTCAGATTCAAATGAATTCTCTGTGATCAGTGACCCAAGAGGGAACACCTTAGGACGTGGCACAACCATAACGTAAGTATTAAGTTTCTTTAGTCTTAAAATAAAAAAGATTGTGTGGGTACACTTTGCTTATTGGAATATGTGAGTGACTTTAGCTTTGTGACTGATTTACTTCTTGTAATACAGTTTTATTCAGTTTAATAAAAATATGCAAAATACAGACTTCATCCAGAAAGAAATGTAGTTCATGTTCTGTTAGGTGAACTAACAAAACTATGAATGTCTTGACAACTGTCAGCAAGTAATTCCAGACAGTTCAGCTGCCTAAAGGCTCATTCAGTCACTCAAAACAATTCTGGCCTGCCAAGACTTCTACAGGGGCTGTAGAGCTTTGCTTGGAATCTGGTTGCTGTTTATATATCAGTGAGGCTGATCTGATGCAAATTTCAAACTGGAGGTGGTTTGCTAGTCCTATTCTCATTGCTTTCATGAGCAGGTAAATTTATTTGGTCTGGATTTAGAGGATGTTTGTCTGGAGGAGGCACTCAGTGTAAAAAAAGTTGATCTTGGTGCTCTAGTTTGAAGTAAAGCCCATGAGGGTGCATTAAGATCCTGATAAGTATTAATATGATGTTTTCATTCAAACTTTTGAATATTGTGTTCTGCCTCAGCCAGTGAAAACAATTACTGGTTGAGTAAGAATTGTATTTACGACATACTTGGAGCTGAATTAATAAAAAAGCTCTCTTGCATAAATCTGAATTGCTACGGCTGCAGCAAAAATCACAGGTTGTTCTGAGTTGGGACCCACAAGGATCATTAAGTCCAACTCTTAAGTGAGTGATCCCATCCATATGTGGATCAACCCTCACTCTTGGTTATTAGCACCATGCTCTGGCTCAGTTGGTCAGTCTCAGAGGCATAAGAATTGTATTTTCTGCTATAAAACTGTCAAATACTTGTCTAGCACTTTAAAAGGTTTGGTTTTGTGTGGGTTTTTTTTTCTTTAGCCTTGTCTTGAAGGAGGAAGCATCTGATTATCTTGAGCTGGACACTGTTAAAAATCTAGTGAAGAAATACTCCCAGTTCATAAACTTCCCCATATATGTGTGGAGCAGCAAGGTAGGTGTATTTTAACTGAGCATTGTTCAGTATAAGATTTGGTTAAGATCTTCATGGCCAGATCTTTCATGAAGGCTGAGGGCCTCCCATGGAGCTGTTTCTTGTCCAGTTTCTAAAACTTTTCTGTTTCTGACTATTTTGGCTACTAATTTACTAGGTTGTTTGTTTTGTTTTTTTGGGTTTTTTTTCCCAAATGCTGGTCTGTTGCTAAAAATCACAAACTTTAGAGGAGCTTGGATTTATTCTGATGCAAAGAATTTTACCAAAGAAAAAACACTGCTAATTACTAATAAGGATCTTTGTTCCACTGGGTTTGGTAGATGGAAGCTCTGTTCAAAGTTTTCAAGCAGTGCCATAGCTAGATACCCTTCTAAAAGAAACAGGGCAGTATCTTAGATTTTAGGCCTGTTGTGATGTTTTCTTTAAGCACCAACTTAAAATCCACCAGTCTCTGATAAGCACTATGTGTAAAGCATTGAGAATTTGAGTGTAGTGATCTCCTAGTGTATTGAAGGAAAGTAAGTATTAATGAAAAACCAACTGAAAAATACTACCTGTAGAAAAGTTTGCTATAGGAAAATAGCAGAAATCAGGCTACTGCTGTGAAAGATTAAACTGTTTGAGAGAATGCTACAACATGCCTGGCAGGAAGTCAAGATGTTCAAATCCCCACCTGTGGTTCTCTCTTTAGACAGAAACTGTTGAAGAACCTATTGAAGAGGAGGAAGCAAAGGAGAAAGAAGAAGAAACAGATGATGAAGCAGCAGTTGAAGAAGAGGAGGAAGAAAAGAAACCAAAAACTAAGAAGGTAAGCTTTGTTAGCCTTGGGGTCCTGTAACTCATGTCAGACAGCAGTTTTCCTAGGTAGTCTTGCAGAGGTGCATTTCAGTAGTGTGTGCTTTCAAGGAGCAGATCCTTTTGAAGTGAGATGGCAGGAGAGAAGGTTTTAAATGAAACTGACTAGGTGGAAGTCAGGCAGATGATTGGCAGTAGCCTTGTGAAGCTGTGGTCACAGCTAATTATAAGTACTTGCATGAACCGCTTGAAATGGTAGCGGAATTCTGTAATCTGACACTGTTGACAAGTTTAAATTTAACATACTGTGCTGGGAAGATTTTTCCAGAGTGGCATTGGAACAAAAATGCTGGTGCTTAGTGAATGTGTTAAATGAACATGGAACACACTACACTGTAGACTAAAGTTTTGTTCCTGTGTGTTGCACTAGTGTGTATACTTAAAATGAGAACGTCCAGGTCATTGCATAAGTTTGTAAATAAGAGCATGTTTGGGGTTTTTACATGCTATTTTTTGTTTTGGCTTCAGTGGAGTGCCTTTAACTGGCCTGACCTGAAGTAAAGAATGAGTCTTTTTAACACTATTGTGTTTATTTACCTAGGTTGAAAAGACTGTCTGGGATTGGGAGCTCATGAATGACATAAAACCAATCTGGCAGAGACCATCTAAAGAAGTTGAAGAAGATGAATACAAAGCTTTTTACAAAACCTTTTCCAAGGTAAGCTCTGGGCCTCAATTCCAAAGCAAGAGGCTTGCTATAGTATCTCTTGCTATGTAAATCAAACTAAGTGCTTATAGGATGGGCTATTTCAGAAGAATTAATTAGTTGTTGTCAGTAGATGGAACTGCAGAGAGCTTGGAAGGTATAACAAACATCTCAGTCAGGAATTAATCTTTTTTCTAGAGAGGAGGTACTGCCATCCAAGTGTTAATTAGTCTAGGTTTGGAAAGTATTACGTTGCAGCTCATGTGGAGTTTACTGATGTGTTTAAATGTTACAGGGAAATTTTATTTAGTCTGAGGGCTGTAGTGTTTGTTGCATGTGGTGGAAGAAAGAGGGAGACAGTTTCCTAGAAGTGTTGTCTTTGTATCCTACAGTGTAATGTGTTACTCGAGAGTATCTTAACTGTGGTGTGATGATAACTCTATTGGTTATTGTCCTGTTGTTAACATTTTAGTGACTGGCTTGTTAAAATCCAGCAAAACTTGGGAGGTCTTCAGGAAGGTTACCTAGGAAAGTTACTTTCACATGAGTAACTCTGCTCTTGGAACTTAAACTTCTGTCTCCATGATAGACTCTAGCAAAGCATGGCTACGTGGATTAGTTGTAAAATAATTGCACTTATTTGCCAAACTTGCTGTTATTATTGGAAACGTATGAACTCACTGGTATTTTCCCCATGTCAGTTGCAAGTGTTCTCTCTTCACAGGAACATGATGACCCAATGGCATACATCCACTTCACTGCTGAAGGGGAAGTAACTTTCAAATCCATCTTGTTTGTTCCTAATTCTGCTCCGCGTGGACTGTTTGATGAATATGGATCCAAAAAAAGTGATTTCATTAAGGTAGGACAGAAAAGTGTGTGGGTATGGTTTTGTGGAAGAGAAAAAAAACTCTAAAGTAACTCGGGTGCTCTCTGCTCTTGTAATTTAGCTGTACGTTCGAAGAGTGTTCATCACTGATGACTTCCATGACATGATGCCCAAGTATCTTAACTTCGTTAAGGGTGTTGTAAGTATTATAAATATTACTTTATGTTTTAGCTTCAAATACTGCCAGATATACTTAAAATTTTGTTTCTCAATTAGGTGGATTCTGATGATCTTCCTTTGAATGTATCCCGTGAAACACTTCAGCAGCATAAATTGTTAAAGGTAAGCTAATTGGTTTTAAATTCCTTCATTGTAAGCACACAACCACAGCAAGGTTTAGGAGACTTAATAGCTTGATGAATTTTGTTGCATGGCTCTGAAGTTAATGTAAAGGAAACTCAGTTATTGCTGTTTACAGATTACTTGTCTACTTCGGATCAGGGATACAAAGTAGAATTTGTATTGAAGTGAGGTTGCATTGAGGGCTATTCAAAATACTTATTGTTGTAACTTAGTATTGCTGCTTTTTTTTAGGTGATCAGAAAGAAACTTGTTCGCAAAACTCTTGATATGATCAAGAAAATTGCAGAGGAAAAATACAACGACACATTCTGGAAAGAGTTTGGTACTAATGTGAAGCTTGGTGTTATTGAAGATCACTCCAATCGTACCCGGCTCGCTAAACTTCTGCGTTTCCAGTCTTCACATCATGAAAGTAACCTCACAAGCCTTGATCAGTATGTGGAAAGAATGAAAGAGAAGCAAGACAAAATCTATTTCATGGCTGGTGCCAGCAGAAAGGAGGTGTGTAAGAGTGAAAGAAAGAGGGAAGGAGTACAGTATATTATAGCTTCTAGTTTTAGTACCATAGATTTTGTGAATTGTGTATTTACTGTAAATGTGGAGATTCCATGCTTATGTTACTACTGCAGTTCAGTTTTTTTGGTACCAATATTTGCCAGATAGTTGCACAGGTTTTCATAACTGCTGCTAAAAATGCAGTTAAACTGACATCTTAAATGTTTTCATCCTAGGCTGAGTCCTCACCATTTGTTGAGCGTCTGCTGAAAAAGGGCTATGAAGTGATCTATCTGACTGAACCTGTAGATGAATACTGTATTCAGGCTTTGCCAGAGTTCGATGGCAAGAGGTTTCAGAATGTAGCAAAAGAAGGAGTTAAGTTTGAAGAAAGTGAAAAGTCCAAAGAGAGTCGGGAAGCCTTGGAAAAGGAATTTGAGCCCCTCTTAAACTGGATGAAAGACAAAGCTCTCAAAGACAAGGTAAAATACTGTGTTATATGTAATGTCATTTGTATTTGTTGTACTTGCTACAACATACCTTGCAGATTATTTGAGCACAGACTTGACAGTAGCTTCTCGGTCTCTATGGGTGAACTTTTACGGATAACATCTTTATTCAGGAAGATAATGAGTTAGAACATAACCTTAGATATTTTTCAGATTCTTGAATTGACAGGAAGTGCAGAGCTACTTTATTTAGTAAGTATAAGCTATTAGCTCTGTGAACTAACATTAGGGTGTTTTGGGTTTGTTTTTTTTTCCCTACAGATAGAGAAAGCTGTGCTATCTCAACGTTTAACCCAATCTCCATGTGCTCTTGTGGCTAGTCAGTATGGATGGTCTGGTAACATGGAAAGAATCATGAAGGCTCAAGCTTACCAGACTGGGAAGGATATATCCACAAAGTAAGTTTCCAGTTCTGTAGCAGCAGACACGAAATTGCTTGGTGTGCTCATAACAAGCTTCCGCCCGGTTCGGATGAATCCTGGGTCTTTTTAAGGTCATTTTACAACCAAGTTAGTCTCCATTATAGCCTTAAACTGTTAGTTTCAAGCCCAGTATGTAAAACTGCCTGGTGAGCAAGACTCATCAGTGGCATTTGGTACTGCCATTTGTTGGCAAAAGAAGATGAACTTAGTAACTTGAATGCTTTTTATACTTGCACCAGTATTAAAGGAGGAGGGGGTTTCACTTGTTATTGTGACTGTAACCAATGTAAGTAGATTTAAAGATATCATTGGGTTCTGTATGTACTTTGAAACTTAGTACTGTAATTTCTCTTCTCAGTTATTATGCCAGCCAGAAGAAGACATTCGAAATTAACCCCAGGCATCCACTGATCAAGGACATGCTGAGGAGAGTCAAGGTAAATAAATAACAGTAATGAAAGGTTAACTGACTTGGCTGCATACAACCTGCTTTAACAGGTCTCTTTTTTTTTTTATTTCTGGTGTTCTTCCATGTTAGGAAAATGAAGATGACAAAACTGTTTCAGATCTTGCAGTGGTGTTGTTTGAAACTGCAACTCTGAGATCAGGATATATGTTGCCAGACACTAAGGAATATGGAGACAGAATAGAAAGGATGCTTCGTTTGAGTTTAAACATTGACCTGGATGCCAAGGTTAGTTTGTCTTCAACTTGGACTGATAATTGACCTACTGTTGCTCCATCTTAAAGTGCAGCTGCTTCATTCACTTGCATAAAATGAAATGTATCCAGCTCCTGCAGTTAAGTGGGCCACCCACTTCACCCATGGGTCTGTACTTAAAACTCATGTTCTCCCTTCCTTGCTCTTCTTTGTAGCTCTTGAGATTCTGCTATTTCATTATGCTTCCTAAGCATATTCCTGTCCTTAATTAAGTGCTGGCTCTACAGGAGTAAACCGGGCACACAGGCCTTTGGCTCCTGTCTCTCTAATGGCGGAATTCCTAAGTGAGTACATGTTCTCATAACGCTGTGCAGGAACTTCTGTTGGCTGCTTTGCTGGAGTGGAGCAGTGCTAAACCGATTTTACTTTTTCCTTCAGGTAACTGGTGGCAAATGTTAGGAAAGAATAGTGAATACTTCCATAGCCTGTATTTTGCTAGTGCACAACTAGTTAAACAACCTAAGCAAGTAAAGCAAATTGCTTGTGACCTTTGTGTACAGGTGGATGAGGAACCTGAAGAGCCTGAAGATGCAGCTGAGGAGGCAGAGCAGGATGAAGAGGAAATGGATGCTGATGCTGAGGACAGTGAAACACAGAAGGTAGGGTCTCAAGTTTGATGCTTTCTTGCCAATATTTATGTGCAACTTGATCTGTGGGTGCTACCTGTCAATAAAGTTCACTTTGCCTTTCATGGCACTAGATTTTATTGTGAGGTGTTCCAGGCTTTTCTTGGAGGGTGAAAAAACTGCAGTACAAATTTATTATTAAACTGTATTGTGAAAAGATGACATGAGGTATGTTCAAAGCTGGAGCGGAGTTAAGCTTTATAGATGGTAACAGTGCCCTGTGGCAAAAAAATGGCAACAAATCCTCTAGTGAGGACAACTATCCATGGTATTTCCACAGCTTGTGGGCAAAAACATGAACAGTTGTTTGTAATTGTGTAATTTTAAATGCTTACAATACAGGCTTGGAACAACACTCCAGACAGCACCATTGCTTCTGAACAGTTCACCTGTCATGTGAAGTCAGCCTTCACTTAGCTCATATCTGCAGTTTTAATTATGTATTGATGATATGCTGAACTCTTCTAGTACATAGCCTCTTGATAATAGTAACTTGAAAAGTTGCTATGAGGTCCCAGCTGGGCCTGCTTTCTTGGGTTGCTTTTGGAAGAGACCTGCAAGATGAGATCCTGTGACTAGTGCAAATATACACCTTATAGCAATGCAATTTCCTACTGTTAAATGTCATATTAGGTAAGAATAAATTTGAGAAACAGTATTTATTGTACTGTACCTATTTAATTTTAATGCCACTGCTGTTATGTTTGCACAGCAGTACAATATAATGACAGTAATATAAACTTCTGTTCTTCTGGGGCAGTTTTAATAACCTTTTTCCACTTTACAAAAGTAATATTCTGATTCTCTTTTTTGTCTTCACAGGAATCCACAGATGTGAAAGATGAACTGTAAACTGCACTCAACTACTGTCCTGCATTGGGGGGTTAAGAGGGAATGTGAATTAGATTGTTTTGGTTTTTTCCACTGTAAAATGTTAAGGGATGGTATGGGGTTTTAAGGGTAAAGGAGCTGTTTTTTTTTTAAGTTCACTTTTCTAAAAACATTCCTCATGAATGTAAATTTGTATTATTTAACTGACTTGGTGTAAAATCTTGTCATGTACAAAATAAAATGATCCCAAACACCACCAACTCTAAATGTATACGTAACAAGCTCGTCTTGTGGGCTGGCAGAAAGAAATGAAGGTATGGTCCTGTGTGTTCGGGTCCTCTGTGCAAACAGGCTCTTTGTTGGCGATCCTTGGACCTTCCTATGCTGCCACAGCCACACCTCCTTGTAGCATCTGTATGTGGCTGGGATTTACATTTACAAACCTGCTGTGCTGCTTAGCCAAATACACCTGGTAGCTGAGAGCTGTACTGAACTTGCTAATTAAAATAAGACTTGAAGTTAGTTATCTCCTGGCAAGCCTGACAAAGAGGAGATGGGGCCTTTAAAAATGGCATTGGAAGTGAAGCTGACAGCTTGTGCTGGACCCTTGTGCCTATCCTGTCTTCCTTAGGATAGGCAGCAGAAGCTTTACAGATGACGGGGTGAGGGGGGGGAACAATTCCTTTCACTAACTGTTGACAGCCAGCACCAGAACTGTCTTACTACCTATGAGCTGGTACCACCTTCCATGGCACTTGGAAACGCCGCCTTTGACTTGTGTAGCTACAGCAGTTCTGTTTTCTACAAGCTTTTTTAAAGCTGGAAGTTCTTTTCACATATTCTTGATGCTGTTACTCCTAAATGTTTTCACTCTTGCTCTTGGTCTCTTATGGCAAGGCACTGTAGTTACTTAATGTTACTGAAGCTAAACCTGGTTCGTTTTAGACATGTTGAGCTTCCATTCATTATGTTAGCTTTTTGGAGTGGTTGGATGAAGCACTACATTTTCTCACTTGAACACATCTTCATAGACTTGGTAGAAAGTGTTTACAGTAAGGATTTGGGGGATTTTATTTTTTTTTCCTTCCCCTGTGGAAGAAGGACAGAGGAGTGGTGCTTCTGCACATGATTCTACTTAAGAACCAATCTTTTCTGTTTTGTTAACACAACTTCTGTGAAGTTACAAGTTACTGCAGTCTGAAGCAAAATAAGCTTTCTTACTAGGTGAGGGTACTAAACAATGACCTGAAGCACTTGCTTTCCATTTACTAGGCTTCTGTATTGCCCAAAATATGCCATATATGAGTATGGCTGTTGTGTTAGGATTTTGGAGTTGGATTGAAGTCTGGAGATGTCAAGGAAAGGAAGCCTAGTTTGGGGGTTCTTGGGGGAGTCTGGAGTGACTGGTTTCTGCTCACTGCAGTGATCTCCCAGAGAAGAGCCTTTTGTTACTGGCCTAGGCTGAGTGGTCTAACACAAGTCTCAGCAGCTGGCACTGTCAGCTTTAGAAGCAGCCTTTGGCAGTGTTACTAAACAGAGCAGAAAGGGCATATCCCCTTACTTTGTGCTCTGTAGCAAGCAACCTCCTAATGATCACTTGTTTTCAGTGATAAATTTCTGAGTGTCTCATTACTACCCACACCTCTTCTCTGACCTCTGAGTAACAAAGGTTGCTCCCACCTCCTCTATTTTCAGAAGTTTGATTGTTTACCTAACAAACTAAAGGGGAAGGGTGGCCTCCTCCAATATTCTTAGCCTGTAAGTTACTTGCAGATTTCAGCAAATCTAGTTCTGTTGTATAGCTGAAGCCCCCATTGCTTTGGTTGGTTTGAGGGTGACAAAACTGATTAAATTTCAGAAATAATAAAGAGCATACTTGAGTTATGCTTTCTGCCTCTTCATATACTTCAGCTGAGAGTATCATGTGCAACATAGCTGTGGTCCAGTGGCTTCCTCTACATCCTGCTGTGACAAGTGTTTGCTATTAGTAAGCACAAAATGCACTTGTAAGTTTCCTTTCTTTCTTTTTTGTCAGCTCTGAAGCAAAATGGTGGCAGTAGTGGAAGTGTCTCTCAGTCAGCACTGTTTCTTTCAGTGCTGCAGTTATGCTGATTCTGGTGCTGTCACCTCTGCTGTTAAAACTTGGTGCACTGTCAGCTTTGCTGTTCCTAGATGGGCACTATTGAGGACATTTCCCTCAGTGCTAGAAAAGGCAGAGCTCCCTGTTGCTCAGCTTCTAGTAGCAGCAGGATACACTTAGAAGTCTAAGCCTAATTAGTAGAAGCTTCCCTCTGCAGCCTTTAGATCTGAAAAACCTTTCAAAAGTAACAGAGAAATGCATCTTACATGTCAGAAATCAACAACATAAGAGGTGATAATCTGACAAAGTGTGAGTAACAGTGCAAGGGCTGGCGAATGCTGGCTTGTTAAAGAGATCATCAAAAAACTGCTGTTCATGCCCCAGTTAGAACAGAAACAAAATACTGCTGAACTGTCCCATTTTCTCTTCAATAAACTTTATCTTCTGCTGAAGTAGAAGGTTGCCAATCTCAGCTTTGTTTAGGTGCAGTAAAGGAAAAAGACTTTTCACCATAAGTCGATCTATTAAGATTTTTTTCATTGATAGGTTTTGTTTGGGCTTAACATCTGTGTTTCACCAGAGCCTCTCTGTCACTGCCTGCTGTCATTAATAAAGATGCCTGAGAGAGAGGATGTGATCCAGTTATATAAAAAGTGCACACATGGGTACACGAGCAGGAGAGGAGCTCATCCCACCAACAGTTGTAAAATTTGGTGAGAGCAGACACATACACATGCATAAGAACCATAATAAACCTTTCCTCCTAGGAAAACCACCCCAGCTTACATAGGTGTAAATAAAATAGCTTCATAGCCAGAACTGATGTAAAAGTAGCACTTTCTGTGGTCATTTCTGGATTCTTCTGCTTTTACAAGACTTCCAAGTACTTTGGCAGTAGGAATTAGGGAGCTTTTTGTTTCCTTACTAGGTGATGTGTCAGACTGTGTTTTTACAAGTTAAACTTAAGTGACAACTGAGGATGAAGCCTGTGCTTTGTCCTGGCACCTTTCTCAAGTAAAACAATCCCAACCTTCCCAAGCTCTATATTGTACCTTCAAAACTGGGTTGTTGAGCCAGCTTCACAGGATGGTGACTGAATCTTCAAGTTCCTGGTGCGAGGGTGTTGTGGTGATTCTATTTCCAGACTGAAAGGTAAACCTGCACTTTGTTTCAGAGTTTTTGCGTATTTACAGCTATCAAAAGCAGCCATGGACAGATGAAGATGCCCAAATGGAGCACAAACAAATCTGACTTCAGTGTGATCTGTACATATTTGCCCCATTTTAACTGAGATGGCCAAGCTGTAAGATTCCAACCTTGGAATGGACCAAAGCAGGTTTCCTGTCAGTGATACATCTGTGTCATGGTTTGACGCCTTATTCTGTAGGATACCTAAAATGTAATCCAGACTTACGACCTCACAAGCATTTTGGCATACAACTGATGGGACTTTTACCAACAGCATTCACTGTATGTTTATTTTTAATGCTGCCTGCAACTCTGCTCAAAGGAAAGCAAAGACACATTACAGGAGCACAGTATTTCACATATGCATTTCTGCAACTTAAACAGTTGGATAAATATTTTATCAGTTCTAGTTTTCGTAACAAAAATAAACTCTGGTCACTGTTGTGAAGTCTGAACTTCGCTTGATCTTTCTTTTAGACCCAACAGTTCAGTTCTCAGTTCTCCAGGCTTAGGAGGTACTTCAGGTATGCTCTATTAAAAACAGAGAAAGACATCAGTGTTGTGACAGAGGAAAAACTAAACTCCCAAAACAGTAAATCAGCTTACTCTGGAAGAGCATGACAGCTAAACTGTGATTTTTCTGCCCTCTTTCTGAGCAGAATATAATTCCTACATGCAAAACACCTTAAGAATTATTACCTTTTTGTAACTTCACTTATTTTATAGTAGCAAAATGCAATTTGAAAAAAAAAAAAAAAACAAGATGAAAGGAAGAACAGACCATTTGTTTTGAAGGAGCAAACCTTATTTTTGCCACTAAAGAGAGTTTGGTAATAATGTTCTGGCACAGCTGAAGTTTCCACACATACTCTCGGTGATAGAAGAAAATGTTTCACTGCTTCTACTTTCCTGAGTTAGAAATAAGGCACTGAAACTGGAGATAAAATTTTTAAAAGGTACCAGATAACATGACATTTCAAGAACTGCACCTCCTCAAAACTCATACTACTGAAGAGATACAGATAATTTGATCACTCTGAATAAATATGTCAGTTTGCCAGTAATGAAGGCTACAGTAGAGACTACTAAAACACATACATTCTAATGTATTTATCAATGACTGCAGCATCACTGCTTAAATTTTGAGCTGACAGCTCAAGCATGGTAATTTTTTTAAACTTATTTCCCATTTGAAAGTAGCCCAGAGAATTAAAAAACCCAAGAAAAATACGTGAGCAGAAGGATGAGAGAAAGCTTTCAAGTCAGACCCCCAGGAGGTTTAACTAAACCATTACTATCCCTAGTGGAAGGTCTCATTTGGAGTTTAGTTCTGTGACTGCAATTTTGACATCCTTGTCTGTCATAATTTCTAATGTTAACTTTTGGTCACCTTCATTTCCATACTGGAGGAAATGAAGTCTATTTAAATCTAGTACAGCCCCTTCTTGCCACTTTTGCACACTCTTTTCAAAACCCAGCTTCCACAGCAGAGACCCCTTCTGGACACGATACCACGTTCACAGTGGAGGCGACTCCCCCGAGGAGTCACAGAATCACAGCACTGTTAGAGCTGGAAGATCATCCTCTGGAGATCATCCAGTCCAAGCCCCCTTTCAAGGAGGGTCACCTAGAGCATATCACACACAAATGCGCTCAGGCGGGCTGGAATGTGTCCAGGGACGGAGACTCCATGACCTCCGTGGCCAGGCTGTTCCAGCGCTCTGCCACCTCAATGGAAAGTTCTTCTTCATACTAAGGTGGAACTCCTTATGGTTTAGTGTATGGCCTTTGCTCCTCATCCTCCTGCTAGTCACCACTGAAAACAGCCTGGCACCACCCTCTTGGCACCCACCTCTGAGGTATTTATAAGCATTAATAAGAGCCCCTCTCAGTCGTCTCTCCAAAGAGACGCTGCAGACCCTGCACCATCTTCGTGACCCTTCACGGGACCCGCTCCAGCAGCCCATGGTATTGCCGGTACTGAGGAGCCTAGAACGGCACAGAGTGAAGGACTGGCGGCCTGGCCTGGCCTCTGCAGAGGCTGATCTCTGCCCACCGCCAGGCCAGAGACGTCTCCGAGGCACGGCCTCTGCGGCAGACCCTCCCTCCCGCACACACGCTACCAGCGACCGGGACCCTCCGAGCACTTACAAGGTCAGGCCTGTAGTACCTGTGCACGACCTCGGCCCCCGCGAACATGGCCAGCATGCTGGCCGCCAGCGCCCGCAGGTAGGTGGGCCACGGCGCGCCGGCGGGCATGGCTGCCGGGGCGGGCCCTGGGCACGGACCGCGCCGGACATGCGTCATCCCCGCCGCCGGGGAGGGGGAAGGGAACAGGGAAGAGGGAAGCGGCTGCGGAGGCCGCCCGCAGCAGGAGCACCGCGGCCGCCGGGGTGAGTCGCGACACCGCGCCCGCGGCCCGGCCCCGCCGCCCCCTCACGGCCCCCGCCCCGCCCTGCGCCCCCATTGGCCGGCGCGGTCACGTGGGCCGGGGGGCTCGCGGGGCGGCCGGCGGCGAGACCCGCGGCGGGAGCGACGGGAGCGCCCGGCATGGAGGGCGCCGAGCTGGGCAGGTACCGGCGGCGCCCCCGCCGCGCTCGGAACTCGCGCTGGGGATCGCCCCTTGTCCTTCTCCTCCTTCCCCGCATCCCACGGGAAGCCGGGCCCGCGCTGTGGCGGCCGCCTCCCTCCCCCTCCCCTGGGCACAAAGAGGGAGGGAAGGCGCTCCCGGGGCTCCGAGGCTCCGGGCCCGCGGCTGGGAGAGCGCGCTGGCCCTGGGCGGCGTGGGGCGCGATCGTGTCTCTCTGCCCCGAGGGGCATTTGAGAATTATTTAATACCTGGTTTTGTTGCAGTGAGCATACATTTTTCTTTACCTTTTTCTTTTTTTTTTTTCTTTGTTTTTAGCATGAACGGAAAGGGGGGGCGGGGAGAGGAAAAAATAATGAACTGAAGGGAGGGGAGAGGAACAAATCACTACCTTTTCATCGTGATACTGAAAGTGCTTATTTAAATGTTCTGTAATATATATACGTCAATGCAAAAAATAGTTCTGAACCCACGCAAGAAATATGCCCTAAAATATGTGCAAATCTGAAAATCAGTTTTGTTTGTTCATTAACTGCACAAGTATTTGATGTAAAATGGAACTCTTCTTGGAGAGGGTTTGAAGTATTCCCTGTACACAGAAAATATCCTATAGCTTTGTTAGGCAGCTTCCCTGGGAATCTGACAGACGTGTGTTCATATTTGTTCTCCTTGTTTCAGGATAGATATCTGGGTTAAAATTCGTGTCTTGATCACAAGACTGTGGGTTTCTTAGAAACCCTGTGTGTAGAAGGGAATGGTTGCTTCTTTTGAGAAATTCAAAATCAGAATCATTTAGGTTGGATAAGACCTCTAAGATCACTGAATCCAGCCATTAACCCAGCACTGCCAAGCCCACCGCTAAACCCTATCCACAAATTTACACATCTACAACATCTTTTAAACACCTCCAGGGTGGTGACTTGGGCAGTTCCCTGGGCAGCCCATTCCAATAGTTAACAAGCCTTTCTGTGAGGAAATTTATCCTAATATCCAATCTAAACCTCCCCTGGCACAACATGAGGTCTGTTCCCCTTGTCTTGTCACTTGTTGCTTGAGCCTAACCCAGCTTCAGTCTCTTTTTAGGTGGAGGGTGATAAGGTCACCCCTGAACTTCCTTTTCTTCAGGGTAAACACCCCCAGCTCCCTCAGCTGCTCCAGACCTTTCCCCAGACCTGTTGCCCTTCTCTGGACATGCTCCAGCACCTTCCTGTAGTGAAAGGCCCAAAACTGAACACAGGGCTCAAGATGTGGCCTCAGCAGTGCCAAGTCCAGGAGGAAAATCCCTGCCCTGGTCCTGCTGGCCACATTATTGCTAATACAGGATGCCATTGGCCTTCTTGGACAAATATCTCTATCTAAAAATTATTTGGTGTTTTTAATTATATATCTGAGATTATAAAATTATTTCCTGAAAATCTGCTGTTCACCAAGTCCTTGCTATGTATGTGTGAGGCAGTAGAAGCTATGGACAAGAAGGTTGCTGTGTAGGTAGAAAGGAGTGACAAAATAAAGTAGAAATGGGTATGAGTGTTGTATATGACTAATAAATGTGTGGAGGGAGAGAACTGTCTTTATGCATAGGATCTGTGTATGTGTGAACACTGCCTTGTGGAATAAGTGCAATACTTGCGTTGGGATCCAGTGTGCGATAGCAGGACAACATCTGCCACACAGCTTGTTAAAGCTGTTTAATAATCTGCATAGTAACAAATGCTGGGTGTATTCTTAATGCTTTACAGCCCTGAATGATTCATCCATTCTGTATCTTACCAGATCAAGCAACTGACGCCACATAAAAAAGATCTAAAATTTAGGGAACTTGAGGAAGCTCAGAGAGCTTTGGCTCAACATGCGTTATAAATTGTGATCTGTTTGATAGATAGTTTGCTTTGGAAATGTGTGCTACAGTGATTTTACCAAAAAAAAAAAAAAAAAAAAATCTTTACTCTTCCCTTATAAATGCTGTGTTAATTCCACATCATAGCAATCACAAGAGAGCTGTATTGTTAATGTTGGGGTTAACTGATACAAGGTAAGCAGCCAGACTGCTTTGATGTTGTGGATAATTTAGTGCCTTGTTAATATTGTTAATAGTGTCATCAGAGAATGTAAGTGCAGTACATGCCAGCCGTGATAAAGTTTGATGTTTACATTCTGTTTGGTACATCAGTAAGTTTCTAAATTTTTGATGAAGTATTTCTGTCTTTCTCTGTCTCTAAGATACTACGCATATCTTCAGCAAGCTCAAGCGTTTTACTCGTTTCCCTTCCATCAGATGATGACTGCAGCGCCCAGCACGGAAATGATGACTGAGCAGCCGACTCTAGAGGGCATTCCAGAGCCAAACATTGCTCAGGAGCCTCCAAAAGGTAGCTTGGCTGGGCTGTGCAAGTGAGCTGAAGTGAGAGTGATTGATTGGGAAAAAATAATATTGCTCTTAAACTGCTTCCTTGGACCTACTGGATTTCCTCTTCTTGATGCTCACTGCAGAAGTATTGATTAATTGTATTCTTTAAGAAACGTGTTCTACCAGACAATTAAAAAGACAGAAAGTAAACTCATGTATGCACATTATTCAGTCTCACATAATTATCTTGTTCCAAGAAAAGCAGGTTTTTTTTCAGTAGGTAGATGCATTATTTTAGCTGAAGTCATGGGTTTTAACATTGTGTTAGAGAAGGTTTATTTAAGATTCTGGCTTCAAAATACCTATTTTTTTAACTTTCTGCAAGAGAAGTATGGTACAATTTATTTGAAATATTTTTGTTTGAATGGTTGCTTAGTTTTTGTACTAATCACAGGTAGGGAATTGGTTACTAAGAAATGTTATGTTTAGTGTGGCTTATTTAAAAAAATACTAACTGTTGGAAAGTGACACTGTTCTACAGCTCAACATTATTAATGAACATAGAGAGAGAGAGCAATCTCTGGGTGGTCATGTCATGGCCAGTGCCTGTGCTGCCTGAATCTCTAAACTTTTAAGAGCCAGAAGATGAGGAAGCTTCAGGTGTGTTGCTTAAATTAATGAATTTTGAAGGTAAATTTACCTCTTTGATTTCTCTCTGTGTCCATACATTTAGCTGAGTCTATTTGAATATCCACAATGCAACATGGGAAATTCACAAAAAGAATATTTGTTGTGTGTTTCAGAAGTTAAAAAAGGGGGAAGGAAAAGAAAAGCCAAAGCAACTGAGCCAAAGCAACCCAAAAAGCCTGCTGCTAAAAAAGAAAAAACAGCCAAGTCAAAAGGCAAACAAGAAAAGATCACAGATACTTTTAAAGTCAAAAGAAAAGTGGACCGTTTTAATGGTGTATCTGAAGCTGAACTTCTGACCAAGACTTTGCCTGATATTTTGACCTTTGATCTGGACATTGTGATAGTGAGTAATTCAGTTTCAAGATTAGGTAGAAGAGTCTTGTATTTACTTGTTATGATTTATATTCTTTCTGCTCACTCATCTATATTGCTTGTATGGCAAGATCTTGCAAGATAAAGTACATAAACTGTTTCCTGTGTGTAGAGCTGCTTTGCATTTTCTGTTAAAGCCATAGTAACTTAGTCCTAATTTCTGAGAAATCTAAGGCTCATATTTAGTACAGATTCATGAGAGCCCATAACTAAGTGCTTTATTTCCTGGAAGCTCTGCACCCTCTAAGCTGCTCTTTTGACCTTGCACATCTAAATGAGGCACTGCTGCAAAATTGTCAGGTTTTAAAATAATAATGGAAGGTGCCATTAATGCATTTTTATTAACAGTAACTTAGAGAGAATTGAATAAGCATCGTTACTGTAACTTGAATAAATTCTTGATTAGCAAGCCATGTTGTCATTGTTAAAATGGACTGGTATCTTTGTAGATTGGCATAAATCCTGGCCTGATGGCAGCTTACAAAGGACATCATTACCCAGGACCTGGAAACCATTTTTGTATGTTTTTGTTTTTCTTTCTTCTTTTAGCATTTGTAGAACTTTGTTAGAACTTGTGGCATTTTAATTAAACTAGTTTGGTTTTTGTTTTTCTCTTGGGTTTTGGTTTGTTGTTTTTTGGATTTTTTTTCTTCAGAGAGGGGTTTTCATATGCTAAATATGAGTTCAAGACAGTGGGTTCCATCAGAGAGGCCCAGTGAAAGGAGAAGCAATGGCAAGATTGTCAAAGAAAGCTGACATGTTGTATTTGCTACATTTTTCCCCCCAATCCATATTGATCACTGCTTAAATGTCTCACAAAATCTAAAGCTCTGTATTGAGCTTCTAGAATAAAAGACTGGTTTGCAGGATAATGATAAGGAATTCCTGTTCACTAGGGCCTTTCTGCCCTCTTGGAGGAGGTAAAGTAATATTGGCTATTTTAAAACTTTCTGGATAGGGCAGTAGTCTTCCCAAATTAACTGATACTTTGTTAAAATAGATTATTCCTTTAGCATTCCAGTACTGCAGTAGTTGAGTAGAATTTTTTGGTTCTGTTTTCTTTTCCTTGGGAAAAGGTAAATGCATATCTGTCTTCCTATATCACAGGGAAGTGTCTGTTCATGTCTGGTCTAAGTAATGAGCAGCTGAACCACATGGATGACCATACCTTGCCACATAAATATGGGATTGGATTTACAAACATGGTTGAAAGGACAACACCTGGAAGCAAAGACCTCTCCAGGTAAGACAATAAAAGGAAATATCAGGCTTGTTAATGAATTAATAGTTGTGATTATAATTTTGAGTATTTTGTCTTTTAGCAAAGAGTTTCGGGAAGGAGGGCGAATTCTGATGCAGAAGCTACAGAAGTATAAACCTCGTATAGCAGCTTTTAATGGAAAATGTGAGAACTTTTACTTTTAAATGATTTTTTTCTGCCAGTAGCTTCTTTTTTTTTCCACTTACCCTATATTTTCATTTTAGGTATTTATGAAATTTTTAGTAAAGAAGTTTTTGGAATTAAAGTTAAGAACTTGGAATTTGGGCTGCAGCCGCACAAAGTGCCAGATACAGAAACTGTAAGTATTGAGACTGAGAAACAAAACTGAGGCACTTCATTTTGGTTATATAAAAACGAATTAAATCTCAGGCTTTGCACCCACTTAGGATAACACCAGTTTGACTTGAGTACAAGAGGTGTGAAAGGTTTTTACTTAGGTAGAGAAAGGGGAGTAGTGCAGTTTTTGGACACATCTTTAATGCAGCTTCTTCAGATTTGCAGACTTCTTTTGAGAAATGGTATGTTATGGTTAGTAGGTTGGTGCATTCTCTGAGGACTGCATAAAATACAAGTAACACGTGCTTGCTTTTATGATAATTTTCATCTGATCCCCTGTGTCCAATTCCCTGGGTATTTGCATTACTGGATTTTGATATTGAGCATGACCATGCAATGCCACAGTGGGGGAGAAAGAACAACAAGTCCATCCTTGTGTTACTGCATGCAACCCTTCAGCATTGCTAGATCTGGGCATGCCCAAGTGCTTCCATCAGTCTGGATCTTCTTAAGCTGATCTGCAGTTTGAAGTTAAATTGGATGCTTAAGATAAAACAAGCAATTTGATGAAGAGTGCATTAGTCATAGAACTTCAGTGCTGGAAAATATCTCAAGAGACCAGCTATGTATCATTAATAATTTGATTGTTTAATGTGTTCTTATAAACAAGCTAAAGCAAAGGCAATTACACTGCTTGCCAAGGTAGCTTATTCTAAAGCTTCATTATCTTGTCAGTTCAAAAGTTTGGATTGTTTTTCTTCTTATTTCTATCCTCAATTACTAGTGCTGCAAGTTTCAGCTGCCTTTCTCTAAAGGTGGAAGTGCTGCCATTAGAGCCTGAAGAATCATTGGATAAAGTATTTGCTCCTTAGGTAGCTCTTAAGGACTTCTGCAGTAGATGTATTTGTAAGAAAAGTAATCCCCTTTACTGGTACTTGTTCATAAAGACTGCATGGTAATAGAAGTATTGAATACAATTTGTTTTTCTTGTACTAACTTGATGTCTTTAGTTAGGGCTCTTGGCAGAGGTAGAAAGAAACACTGAAGCTGGCTCCAACAACACTAACAATTTCACAGCCTGGCATACATCATGCAGATGCACTTGGCCAATAAGCCAGGCTAGTTAAGCTGTGCTGCCTCCCTCACTGGTTTGGGACCTTTGCATGCTATCCCATACACCTCTATGGCTCAGAGCTCTGCTTGTTCAGGGAGTTCTGGAGTGTGCTCTGTTCTCTTGTAGCACACATGGGTACTGCTTCTCCTGCAGCACATAAATAACTGGTGAAAATTGTGCTCGCTTAGCAGCTGGTAATCAGCCCTGTCTTCAGGGCAAGACAGATGGCTGACCAAGAAAAGTGGAAAGTCATTTTAGCCCCTTCCATAACCACCTCTAGCATTAGTTGAAGTTTGTACAAATAGTTTAAAAAGTTAAGTTGTTCTGAATGCACTAAGTATTAACTCATAGCTTGGGGATCAGTAATGCTGTTTTTCTTGCTCTTTGTCTCAAGCTCTGCTATGTTATGCCATCATCCAGTGCAAGATGTGCTCAGTTTCCTCGGGCACAAGATAAAGTTCATTATTACATTAAGCTGAAAGACTTAAGGGATCAACTGAAAGGCATTGCACCCAACACGGAGGTCCAGGAGGTGCAGTACACATTTGACTTGCAGCTTGCACAAGGTATTGTTGTTATTTTGTTCACACTTCATTAAAATGTAATGTAGTTTACAATACTAGCAGTTTCCCAAGCAGAAAGAAAGAATTTTTTAATGGGGAGATGTGATTCGCTAAAGTGTGTGGTATAGAATTACAGATTCCATTCTCTTTAGTACAGGCTACATTTTTTAAGGGGAGCAGGTAGAATCTTGTGGAATTTGTGGCAGTTTTTCAAATGTTTTCTGATAGAAGTGCTCTTTGATAATTTTTATTCTAAATATTAATGCTTGAGCTGTTCTGTTTGTGCAGAGGATGCTAAAAAGATGGCTGTCAAAGAAGAAAAGTATGACCCAGGCTACGAAGCAGCGTATGGAGGAGCTTACTGTGACCGTGCACCGTATGGCACGGACCAGTGCAGCTTGTCTTCAAATGGAACTGGTAGGTGCTTGGGGCATTCAGTCTGCAGCCAGTGCTGGGGAACAAAGAGCCCCTGGTGTCAACTGCCTTTAAAAATTGTCTGATTTTTGTTTGTTCAGCAGAAAGCAATCCACAGTACTGCGAAGGGTCGTCCTTCAGCGAGGTTCCTAATGGACAGTGGATGACACAGTCCTTTGCAGACCAGATTCCAGAGTTCAATGCTGGCATGACACGGGAAGAGGAGGGAAGCAGCATGTAGGAGCTGTTCCTTCTCAGCTATGCACACATGCTGCAGTTTTAATGCAGTGATCAAGATTGGTACCTCAGTTCTCCAACTGAAGCATCTGAATAGTATTTTATCTCCCCTAGTTATTTTATTATAGTCCAAAGTTAGTGTGTGGTAGGCTGAAATCAATGAACTAGAAAATTTTAAGGAACTGTCCAAACTTTTAAAAAAAAAGTTAGCCCTTTTTTGTATATGGGTTTTATATTTAATGTATACCACGTCTTGCAGTTTTAACAAATTGCTTTCTCATTTGTGAAGATTTCTTTGGGATGTTAATTTTATTCCATAAATGGTAACATGGTAGGAACAGCAGCAGTATACTTTTTACTGATCCCTCAATATATGGATATCTCTTAATACTTTTATATCCAGGGGGGGAAATGGAAAATGTACCCTTACCTTATGTGAAACGGTGTTTTTAATTATGCACAGTTAAGGAAATGGTGCTTTTTAATCCTGCCTTTTACCATCTTAAAAAGTGTAGAAAGTTGTGTTCTGCAGCTATGGGTGCTATCTTCTGGGTGGGACAAGACAGCTCTGTCTCTTCAGTGAGTGTACCATAATTGAGGATGAAGGGAGTGAAGACATCATCTCAAGTCACAACACTGGGGAGGAAAACTTGTGTCACACAGGACAGGGCCTAAATATCCTACCTGAGCTCTCTTAGGATAAGGTTTCTCTACCACTCCATCTCTTTTCCCCTTAAATTACAATGTAAGGAACTGGAATTGCTTTTAAAAAAAGGCAAAAACAAAGAGCAGTGATAGTTCTTGAATTTTGTGGTATTTAAACTCCATCATTTCCATGAAGTTAGTCCCTTCACCTTTAGCAGGAGATAACACCTTTGAATAAGACAGAGAATTGAAAGACTGCATTCTCTTAAAAGTCATATACAACTATGTTATTCATCATGTACAATTAGCACAGGATGAAATAGATTTGCAGTTTAGCAGTTTTTAACATTAAGCTCTTTTCAATCTGTAGTACCTTAGTGGTTGTTCCCTTTATTCCACTTAAAAGTTAAAGTTGAGTTTAATACAGGGAACAGCTGTTCCATGAATAAGAAGTTGTCTATAGAAACTATAACTGTCTTCTGAGGAACTTGCCTAAATGATACACGTTTTTGTCCGATATTAGTGACTGAGAAAAAAAATTCATCCTGGTGCCTAATTCTCATCTTCTTTCCCTCTTTTATCTTGTAAGGAAAAGATGAAGTAAAAGCAATAAGCTGATCAAAACACTAAAGTTTTGATGATCTTACAACATTTGGTGCTTCACAAACTTGAAAACAGACACAAACAGTATCTCCACACTCCATGCTGGTCATCTTCCTGTACCAGTGTGATTTATCCTCTCCTCACAGCTAGTGACAGTTGTCAGTTGTGTGTAACTGGTTAGTTCTAATCCTGCTGTAACACGTCTTACAGAGATCACACACTGTCAACATGTTGTGAGGCAGGCATGATGTTTACAGTTTCTTCCCAAATTATGTGGCTTAATTCTGAAAATCTTCAATTGAGTGAGTGTGCATTATAATTCTGACTGTGTTTATTAGCTGCAGCATAAAGCTGTTCCACATATTGTCAGAAAGGTATAGGACTTGTCTTGTCTGTTATTTAAAGTGTACTGTATCATGTATTGCTGTTTACATGGATGTTTTCCTGCAGGTGCTCAAAGTATCTTGCATCAGGGATTTGTTACAATTTAGTTTTATTTTCAACAAAATTAGAAGCATGAAATTAGCACTGCTGAGTGTGTAGCACAGTAGGATGTAACTCCTGAAAGGCTATCCTGTTTGATTGGAAGGGAAAGGTCTCTTCCTTAATGGAATCGCCCGCTTGGTTATCTGGGTATAAAATACAGTTGAGTGTGCAATGACCATTCCACTAAATACTGCAATTCTGTGTCCTCCCTCAAAACTGGTGCTCTTTTTGTTACAGTGATACAGAAGTTCTTAATCTGTCTTAAATCTATGAATGTTTCACAATAAAATCAGGAATTGTACTGCAGCGTATTGGAATGTATTTTGCATCTTGCTAAGTACACTATAGGATGGTTTACAGTCAGAGATGCCACAAAACAGTCACCACACAACAGAACACAGTAATATGTGCCCTGGTTTTCAATTCAGGCTGTTCATGTGAGCTAGATAACTAAACACTTCTTGTACATAACACTGCAGCTATCTCCTGTGTAGATTTTTTCCTACCAGAAGACATTGGAATCTTCCTTAGAAAGACCTTAAATTAAAGCACTCTGTCTGACACTGAATTTCACCTCTGTAAGTGTTTAGTGAAAGTCAAGATAATCTGAACTATGTATTGGTCAACCTGGCCTCCCTCACCTGCCATAAGCACACAAAACTGATGGTCAATTATTCATATTTCTAACAAATACTTTGTTTTCTAGAATCAATCACTCATACAACATGTTGCATCTCAAACTATTAAATGCATCCCATACACTACGTTATGCAGTATATCAGTATCAGCTATCAGGACGAGTTAATTTGAACTTCCCTGAGGGGTCAGGAATAAACCAGTTTTCCCAGAGATCAGTGTGGACACTGGGGTAGTCCCAAGGTTTGTATCTCCCATTCCAGTGAAGTAATTTAGCTTCTTGAAGAAATTGCTCTGAGTAACGGGCATCAGGACTCCAACCTGCATGAGAAGATTAAAAAAAAAATGCAGTTTTTGATAATGTAAGACACTGTAGAGTGACTTAAATTCAGGTGACTTTTTTCAGAAATCTGATTAGTATGCTTGCATGTTAATTTACAACTAGTTGTATGATACAGCAGCTTTTTTTCAGCTTGATGCCTCTTATGCTGCATCAGCAAAAAATCTCAACAAGTTTCCTCTCTCAACACTTTCAACATCTTGGCATAGCTGGGATTAAAACCAAAGTAAAATCTATTCATTTTACCATACCAGCTAAGCCATTATGTTTTTCCTAGGATAATTCACCAGTCTCTGGTGAAAGGTAACTACATCCTCCAAAATGCTGACAACAAACTGCCAGGCCTCCCCTTGTCTTCCACTGCACCTGACTTTTTTCAGTCTCTCACTATATTCAGATATTTCATATATTCTTTCCATGTAAGTGGCACATGAGGTAAAGTCACATAAGGTCTTGCACTGGAATCTCACAAACTCATGATAGTTCCAACTTGCAAACAGTGAGAAATTAAACTTACCAAGATGCCTTATGTGCCACATAGGATTAATAGAGGAGTATTTTCCATGAAATACAATCAGCATTGGGGAGGTTGCCACACCACCCCCAAGGGTACTGCTATAGAGGTTTTCCCTGCAAAAGGAAAAATAAAAGAATATGTTCAAAACCTCAAGGAATCTTTAGTACAAAAGGCAGAAGATTAAAAATAAGTATCTGGCAAGGAGGAAATTCTCCTCCTTTAAGCTAGCCTCAGGAAGGGAAGATCATTCAGTGGCTTCATCCCAGGCTAAGATGGTCACCCAAAATGAGAACCAGATGTTCTCAATGTCCCTCAGGATTAAGCGTGGTTTGTGATTGAACACAAGAGTAAAATTCCAAGTGGCCATTTCCTGGTACAGAATTGGTCAGATTTAAACATATGGAAATGCTGGAACATGAGTTACTTCACTTGACAAGATCTCAAAAGAAAGACTGCTCGGAGTTAAAAAAACCTAGAAGAGCTTTTAAATGGAACTAAAACTGTAAAACAAGTATTAAAAGTAAAGCATGAAGCTAGATTTCTACACATACTCTACGTTTCTTTGCATCCACTTTTCCAACTGCTTTGTAATCCGCTGATGTTTCCATTCAGTCATGTTACCAACAATTACTCCAGGATTGAAGGAGCAGGTACTGGGACTGATGCCAAGATCTCTAATGGCTTGCTTTCTGTAGTCCAGGAATCCCATGTATGTGTTCTAAGAAAAAAAAAAAAAGTACATTCATCCCCTATGAATCTCTGTAAAGATACATGTAAATGCACCTCACTCTCACTGAGAAGGAGGCTAATTATACTCTCCCAAAGATAAGTTTCTAGATGGTGGTTACCTGTCATGAGTTCTGTATGACAAGGCTGTAAGGCAGGATACTTCCAGATATTAAATTACTTTTTCCACACTATAGTACCATGGAAGTTTGATAAGGTTTTTACCTTGCTATGTTTGTTTTTGGTACCCACACTAAATCATGCAGCACCACAACTGTACCAGTACAAAAAGTCCTTAATTACCTGTTCTATTACAAAGCTATCTACATATATATATATAAAACTTTCATTTTGGGGAAAACACATAAAATCACCTTATATTTATAGGCAAACACATTCATTATTAGAATTCCAGAATGGCATCTTACCTGCATCCCTACACTTCTAACCATTTCATGTGTAGAAGGCAGATCACAATCATCTGAAAAAGCTGCTGCATGTCCAGGAGCTAACTTAGTATTGTAGAGTTCCTGGATGTCACCTGATTACAGAAAGGTCACAAGCATGAGACAAGACCTACTGCACTGCTGCAGAGCTGATAGGATAACATCAGCTCTCATATCTTACACACACACCAGTTTTAAGGATAGCCCCTATTGAATTTTGTAATATGGGACCATTTTCAAATTTGCATTTGGATGTCTAAGGTCTTTCTTTAGATATTATCATTGGTATTCAATACATTAATATTATGTTTATCCAAAATCAGCTACAGCAGAAGCCAATAGGACTGTTAAAAAAGCCTGGTTACAAACTTCTGCATTCATTGAGCTTGTCTATGGAGAGGGAGGGCACAGGCAATTTTTCTGAACTCTTCAAGTCCCACAGAAGTTCCACTTCAATGTCTTGTACAGGTGAGGTTTTTCCTATTGTTATGGCATATTTATCTCCTAGGAAGATAACTGGATTCCCAGCAATGGCTGATTGAAATGTACCTGTCACTTGACATCCCTGCTGGCTTCACAGCCCACCCAGCTTCTTCTTGGTGGAGGGAAACATTGTAATGGCTGGCACCTCACTCCTCACCTGACTGTCAGGTACCCAAGATGTGCCAGAACAGTTTCAGGGCAGGTGGGAAGCACAGCACTGCCACAACAATTGAGTGAGCCTGCATCCCAACCCCGTACAGCTTTTTTGCTTTTATCTCTTTTACTTTTTTACTGCTGGTCTTCTGCCAGGTCGAACAGCTGAATCAGCTGTTTCTGCAGCTGCACAACTGCAGGTTACACACGTAAGAGGAGCTGCCTGGGGACAGGAAAGGCCACTTGGTCAGCAGCGGTCCACCATGAGGTGTGATGTGAAACTGCACCTTTACCCTGCAGCCCCACAGTTCTCATCAGCTGACACCCCCAGGGAAAGAGAGAGCCCTGTGCTGGTGAGCACAGGCGCAGGCAGGGGTGAAGGGGGAGTGGCAGGCTCAGCTTGAGCTGCTCCTGAAATTGGAGTCTAAATGAAGGCCTGGAACCTTACAAAGAGTTAAATATTGCTGCTGCCCATTGATGACAGACAGAACAACAAAACCAAAAAAGGAGAGATTGTCACTGGAAACACCCATGTTGGAGGAAGTCTATGGCAAATTAAAATGAGACAGAACTAGTTGTCTTTTACAAAGCAGCAAATAGTGACCCCTTTAAGTGCAGGTGGTCTGAAATCTGCCTCTAAAGAGACAAAACTATAAAAAGGTGCAGAAAAGCAGTGGAGAATTATAATTTTGTCATATACAAATTCTCTAGTGTTAATGTTCTTACAACAAAGACTAATAAAGGCCCAAAAGTTTATTGTAGTTATACTCACTCCTTCCAAAGGAAATTTTGCTTAGTTGCCCTCCAGGGTTAAAACACAACACTCTGGTTAAAAAGTGCTTTAAAGTATCAAGAAAATATGATAAAACAAATATGAAGACAACAGCTCTACAGAGAAAAAAAAAAACAACCAACAACTTGGAAACAGAACAGAAAAAACTCACAAGAAATGAATCTTTAAAAAAATAATTGGCGTCAAAAGAGATCACTTGGATGATAAGAAAAAATAAAATGTTTTTTCAGGATTTGAATGTCTTGTAAGTGCTCCCACTCGACTAGGAACTCTGAAATCTTCATGATTCTGCAAATTGCTTTACATTCTGAGCTGAAGATGCTCAAAACCATATTTTGAGTGTTTGGAGCTTCCATCCACTTTTTTGAGTAAACTCCTCCTGCTCTCAAGAACAGCAATTCTGGATAAGGATCTGATAGCATTTGTGGGAATTTAAATACCAGAAAGAAATGCATGTCACACACTTAATAAACATTGCAGCATCTGAGTGAAATCCATGGTATCTTTTAGCAATTGACCAGAATCAATTAAATCAATTTGATCACAATTATTCAAAATATATGCAAGTAAGTTCTTCCTCAAACTTTCATTTAAACAAACAAATTATTTGTAGTTTCCCTAAGTTCAACACTCCTAGCAGCTGCCTCAGTTTCTATCTCATATTTCCAAATGGCTGTAAAAGCTGCAATAACTTGGATTTTAATTGTTAGAAACTGCTTTTTAACAGCTTACCTTGAACAATGACATCATCATCCAAATATATTACTTTCTCATGCTTCTGGATAAGCAAAGGAAGATAAAATCGAACAAAGTTCAGCTATTAAAGAGAAAGAAAAGGTAAAGACTAAATAGTAAAGCTGTTTAACGCAGCAGTCTCAGGCTTCTGTCTCTATTAAGTCAGTTGGAATTTCTCTCTTTATTGAGCACTAATCAGTGACCATTTGCTTCCTTCCCCATAGCTTTCCTGCTATCTCAAACCCAGTATTATTACTATTATTGCTGTTATTACTTATCCACTATAGCCCTAACCATGTAGCCCAAATCTGTTGCTTCCTCACAGAATCCTTTAGGCTGCAAGGGGCCTTTTGAGATCCTCTTGTTCAACGCCCCAGCTGCAGCAGAGCCCACTTGAGCAGGCTGACAGGTACCATGCCCAGTTAGGTTCTGAATATGTCCACAGACAGAGACCCAACAGCCTCTCTGGGCAACCTGAGACTTTTAAACTCATGCTTTAAAAAGGCTTTTCTTTAGCTCAGAGAGAATTTCATGTTATTTGTGCCCATTGTCTCTTGCTGTTCCCCTCAAGTATTTACACACATTGATAAGAACCTCCTGAGTCTTATCTTCTCCAGACTGAAACAGTCTCAACTCTTTCAGCCTCTCATATAAAAGATGCTTCAGCCTCTTAATCATCTTTGTAGCCCACGTTAGACTCGCCCCAGTAAGCCCATATCTTTCTTATACTGGTGGGCTCAGAAGTGGACACTCCAATTTCAGATGCAGCCTCATTAGTGCAGAGCAGAGTGGAAGCAGCACCTTTCTGGACCTGCTGCAAATGCTCTTCCTAGTGCATTTTTACAGCATACATCACACCAAACATTTCAAAATGTAATAGTATCACCAATCCATTCTAAAGGAATGACTTGACTGGTGACACAGACATGGGATAACTTCTACAATAGCAATGAAGAACAGCAGAGGGAAAGGGGACTGAGAATGTAAGAACAACCATAAGAATTCAGATCATTTTACCCAGCCCCTGCTTTCACAGTGGTCCTAACCAGATGCTCAGTGAAAAATAAAAATAGAGCAAGCATGCAGAACAGTTGCTCCATGTATTCTCCTAGCTTTCAGCTATTTTCAGCTCAAGGCATTTTCTGATCTAGATGTGATCTAAATATGAACTTTGATCCTAACTGAACCCCTGTACCTTTTTACATCCACAAGACCTTCCAGCAAGGAATTCTAGAGATGCAGTACTCATTGCATGAAAAGTGTACAACATCTCTTGTTTATGCTGTCACTCTGACTAATTTCATCTCATGGTCATTAGCTGTCACACTGGAAGAGACATATACACACACCTCCTCCATGAAATGGAACAGATCAAGGACATTTTTAAGCCCTCAATAATTATTAAAAACCTCAGTAATTTGTTACGTGGCATTCATTGACTCACAGGCTGAAGTAGCTCAGGACGTGATGCATCTTGTCTGATTTTTCCTTTTAGTACCATAGGATTGAATTCCACAACCTTAAATTTTATTTCTTTCAGTTTAGAATTTTCAATCCATTTTCTGTGATGGAAAGAAAAGAAGTGATAAAAGAAATATCAAGTGTTTCATACTTCCAGGAGGAAATTCACAGACACTTAGGAGAATAAGAGACCTTAAAAGCTCACTTGATCTATTCTATCCCAAGACAGAATCACTTATGTCTACAGCTACTGCACATAGACCTTTGTTAAACTTATTCTTAAAATACAAAAAATGCCCCACAAAACCTCAATAAAACAAACACCCCACACACTCCCCAAACCAGAGACTCCATCTGTAGCCCAAACAACTAATCTTTCACCATTATTTACAATATTCTTCTAAGTTTTCTTGCTATAATTAAAGATTATAATTTCTTACCCTCTCTACAGTGTGTTTAAAGCTGAGGTTAGTCTTCTCCCTTTCCTAGCTTTATGTTCTTCCAGATGACTTCTATACCACCTCCTAATCATGTTTTCTTTGGACTGAACTAATTAAAATTAATTTTCATGTTTTTGTCAGATTTTTTAACACCACTGTTTATTTTCTCTCCTGACACAAATTGTGGGTACAAAGGCTACAGAACTGAAGTAGCCAGAGGTGAGAACTGCTAAGAAATGTTTTCGTTTGCATTCGCAACTTGGTCCTCTTCAAGACAATGTTTGCAAATTTGAATGCTGAAACAATGAACTGAAACGTCATGAAATTACATTCATTGAAATGTCAGGATATAATTTCCTTTCATGAAATGAAGAATTCTCATTTCATGGAAGGAAATTAAACAGCAAATCAAGGAATTAAGTGAAATTAAAAGAAGAGACATGAAAAAAAGAGAAAACTATGTAATGAAGTGAAACCAGTGAAAGGAAATAGAATGAAATGAAGTACATTGAAATGAGATGAAACCTCAATAAATTGTGTTCATTGGAATCTAGAGATTTCATTTCCTTTCAAGAAATGAGGAATTTTCATTTCAGGAAGGGAAATAAAATGGGAAAAGAAGGATTGAAGCAAAAAGAATAGAAAGGAAAGGAAAATTTAATGCAGTGAAATTGAGAAGAAAATTCTGAAATTAAGTGAAAACAATTAAATTGAATGGAATGAAGTGCTGTGAAATGAACTGAAATTTAATGAGATGAATATTCATTTTGAAATCCTGAGATTTCATTTCATTATAGGAAATGAAATGAGAAATTAAAGAAGGAAGTGAAATGGAAAGAAAGGAAAGTCATCACAATATTTTTTGGTTCTCGTTTTATAACTTTAATACATCATCAACTGAAATTAGCTTTAAACAGCAAGTTTTTTCGACTCTGAAGCTGAAGACCCAGCACCAGAAGAGGTAATTGCAGTTCCACAAAGTGGGATTGTGACAAGTAGGCAGTGTATCCTTACCTCACTACAGATTCTTCTACAACCTAGCTACAAAAACCTAAGAACAGGCATGGCCTGGTTATTTCACACCCCTTTGCACGACTCAGTGCCTTGTGGAGGACAAAGCTGGCCTTTTTCCATCACATACAGAATCCTGTGGGGTGCTCCCAAGACCACTACATTTTCCTGAAAAGCCCTCTGAACTCCAAAAGTGGTTATGCCTGTGCTAGGGGGAACAACAATGTGGCTCTAACTACAGCCCAAAACAAAGCAAGGCTGGTGTGTACCGAATGTGTGGGATGGTTGTCTTCAGCCCAATGATGTAGAACAAAACATTGGCCTCTGTGTTGCTGTAGATGCTGCTGATCGCGGCCACAGCTGCACCCATCCTGCCCGCAGCAGCGCAGATCACCACTGGGATTTCTTCCTCCATTTCCTCAGGGCTCTCTAAGTCCACTACAAGAAACAAATCGATTTTACAACAGATCTGGGTCACAAAAATGAGTAAGTACTACCACAAGCAGTGGAATCATTTTATCACCACTCCATTTTTCCTTACCACATCCTACACACATCCCCATCTTGCAAGGCACACAGCTTGAGCTGTTGCTAATCCAGAACCACTTGCAGGTTGACTGGACTGTTGGATGCCTCCAAATAGAATAAATAAGAGCATTTTCAGAATCTTCTACTCAGCAGGGGCACAATTCAGCCTGTCCTTCATGTAGCTGCTCATTCATATGAAATCTGGAGAGGTTTGAATACCTTTGAGACTTCTCAGTTACATTTAGTACAAATTGAACAATAGGTTCCAAAATTATTAAAGGAAGGAGGTAAGTCAAAGAGACAGTGCAATTGCATGGGCTCCACTTCTTTGGCAAGCTGGCTTGAATGGAAGAGTACAAAAATTTATACCACCAGGAAATTGCTAATGATATAAGGGAAAAAACCCTAAACTACACTGAATGAGGTCACATTCCTGCTAAAGATTTATATCCCTGATTAACTTACAGAACTTAAACAGATATAACTGTACTGGTTAAAACATAACAATTACAGTCATAACAACCCCAAGAAAAATATATTGAAAACAAATTATTTATATCAATATAGAGTTTGTTTACCTTTACTGGCAGCAGCAAGTAAGCTATTTATATAGATACTGTATAAATAGCTTACTACATTTAATACTAGTCCAACTTTATTAACCTTGCAGTTTTCTGTCACTATAAAAATTCCAGCTAAAACTTCTGCTGTAAATATGAAGATTTGATGGTCTATCTGAAATGAATAATCAAGCCAAGAACATTCCCAAGGAGGCAAGTCGTGATCAAAGTTTATTACCACTTGACAGCTCCAATCTGTTCAGCTATGTAAGGATATACTCCAGCATCCATCTACATCAGTGACATCTGGATAAAAACTTAATCAGAATTATAACTCTTAGTCATCACTATCAATCTCCCATAATTTTATTCAAGTAATTCAGGAGCAAAATGCTTTTCATCACAGACTATATGCAACAGTGTGAGTAGCTCATCTATGGCAGGACATTCAGTAAGGTGAAAACTGCTGTTCAAGTTAAGACGTGAGGAATACAAAACAGGAACATAAATGAAACTGAAGTGAGAGTCATTTACCTGTTTCATTTCTTAATGCCAAGGGCACTTGGTGAACTTTGTTATACAGAATAGCGCACACGGTTAAGACAAGAAGTACCAGTAAGATTTGGTTAACTGAAACAAGAGGGAGAATGTGTTAACAATCAACATAACAGCTAATTCCCAAGTATCTGACTAAGAAAAAAATCCAATTTGCAACCAGTACAGGTGATAGAAGAATTTGATAACCTGTTGTGTTTTTCTCGTGTTATTTGATCAAGCTAAAAGCTTTCCATTAGAAAACACAACAATAATTCTCCCTTATTAAAGTAATCCCAAACTATCTGATTTTCATGGTTAATTTGCTCACTAAATTATACGAGTCCCAGTACATTTGGGTTATCCATACTAGAAAATTCACATGTTTCTGAATTTAACCAGGAACTCGGAACGTTGGGTTTTTCTTCCTGGCTAGTCTTTTGTCTGTTTACACTCACTTAATGAGTTAATTATTTTTATGTAGCCCTTCTATTCTGTTATGCTTCCCTGATGAAACTTCAGACACAGGAGAATTTTTATATCTATTTCAATGTTCAGATCTTGAAGGTGTACTTGAGCAAAATACTAAAAATTCTAGAAAAACAAACCCACCATGCTAGTGAAACCAGGAATGTTTAAAAATATTTGAAAATACTTATTGTGACAGGGTAACTTAAATGAGTAAAATCAAAGCAATATATCTGACCGTATATTCTGATTTATAGTTCTGAGAAGACTGTCTTGTATAAATTTAAACCATTCAACACAAAACAAGCATGTGCAGATGTTGTGACAGTTCACCAAGCACAACAGGGAAGGAATACATTGCCCTCATCAACATGGGTGTTCTTTGTTTCAGACTACTCTGTTACTTTTGTACCACCATAAAATGTATTTAACGTGTTCAAAAGAGCAAAAGGAACAGAGTTTTGATCTATTTTAATCAAAATGGCCAAGTGGCTACAACTGGGCACAAGACTAGATTGAAATTGGTAAACCAAACCGTCACTAATTCAAACCAGCTGAGAAAAAAGCCCACTGACTTCTGAGAAATTTTGGGCACACAAATAAATGCGGAAGTCCATTTTCAGTCACTGACGATTACAGCTAATGAGAACCCCACAATTCTTGGGGCCACACCTCAATATTAAGTATGAACAGCATTAATGTGCAGAGCTCTGTAAAATTCAGCTTCAGTGCCCTGGGCACAATTCACATGAAAACAGCAGCTACTTGCAGTATTGGTGGGAAATTTCACAATCTCCACTCTTGTGAAGTAAAGCAGTGAGTAATTTTGAATTAATGTGAATTATGGTGGTACTTATCTGACAGTTAACAGGAAAAGACTTATCTGCATACTTAAAGTTATAATTTAGCAATACCAGAACTATAAATTTGTACACAACTCTGAAAACAGTTGCATGAGAAATTGGATTTGACATTTATGTCCTCTTTTAAAAAGTACATCTTTTAAATGTGTTTAATCTCTCTTACCTTTCTTTAAAAGAGCCATGTGTCCTGTTGAATGAGAAGTATGATCTGTGGTAAACTAAAATAAAAAATAATTAAAATTAAAAAAAAAAAGAAAAGAGAGAAATATCATTATTTCCACAAGTGAATTCTAGTTAGTTATATAAAGGTCTAGGTTTTGGATTATGAATTTTTACTGCTGAACTGATAAAAGTAAAACTGCAATTAATCTCCGTAACTACATTTTTGTTTTTGAACAAATATTAATTTTATCTGTTTTAAACATTTTTATTAATAATTTAAGCAACTAATAGGTTGTGAAAAACATTTTCATAAATCCCATCTGATCATCCATGTCAGTAGGCGATTTCTAGTACACTTTAAGATACTGTGCAAAGCAGTATTAAAACATCCACTAATGCAATTTATAAATATATTTATCTCTGATTTCACCCCCAACATAGTAACTATAGCAAATACTGGAGTCTTGCTGGATTATGCATTCCCAAACATATGGGAACCTTATACCAGGGCAGTGTCTTCTAGACCCTCAAAAATTTCAGAGCAATAGTGCAAATATTTTCTTACAGCTGTATTCTTCCAGTGGGTGTAGTGGGCTTGTATTTATGTATATTTTTTGTGATGCTGAAGAAAAGGAGGTAGCCTTCCCTAAAACTGTGCTTCTAGTCCAGGCCTGAGAAGACAGAACATAATCCCTAAATTACAGGATTATGAGAAATACAACATTTGTTTGAATTCTGGACCCAAAACAACTGTTTATGAAAGAAAACACAAAGCACACAACCAAAACAACAACAACCAACAGTAAAAACAGCACTAGAAGTTGGATGGGAGAGAAAAATCCAGCTGTGTGATCTAACCTTTATACTGTGTAGGGATAGAACAAAAAACAATTTTTCCTGCTTCGACACTGACAGATATGGACACATTACAGCACAGATTAAGATATAAGATTGGTTCTACACGCACGTAAAAGTGAAGTTTATCCCAACTCCTTGACAAATCAGATAGAACAGCAAGAATTCTCAAAATCTGAGTCACAAAACTGACCACCTCCCATTGGTTAGTGCTCAAGTTCAGACAGAATACTAAATTAGTCTCTACTTTGACCAACAAGTTAAATGACAAAACCAAAATTATATGAAATCTAAGATGTGGCATTGTTTACAAACCCCTTATATTCAAATGTATTTAAGTCTCAGCTAATGGTTAATTGGAGTGAGAAAGGAGTACTCTGGAAGTTCTTCCACATCTGCACTACTTATCTACATTCCAGGAGACCATTCTCTTCATGTGGCATTAATATACACAGAGGAAATCAAGCTTATCTGTTGGAAAAAAAAAACACAGCTGAGAAAGCCTTTCCCTCACGCACTACACAGAAGTTTTACTTTCTTTTACACTTAAAAACTCTACTCATTTAGGTAAGCAGAGAGACAACAGAATCTGCTACACTTTTGGACTAATTTTCTAACCCCACTTTAGCTGATGACAATCTTCTCCTGATTTCCATAGAGCTGCCTACTATCTTTGAATTAGCATTCACAACAATAGCCACGAACAATCCTGATGATCACTGCAAGATGAAAGCTGCACAGCCACAGCTTCATGTTATCTCCAGAAATTATTAAATCCACATAAACTGACCCATGTTTTAAATGTTAAAATCAAAAGACAGACTCTCACACAAGTCTGAGTTCTAGAACTATAGCATTCCTAAGCCCCTGAAACACCAGTTGATTACCTACTGATTTTTAAGAAAAGAGGGGTACATTTGTGCCCCTGCAAATATTTACTCATTTACTGTAGACATTATTTCCTGGAACCTGGCAGTCCCTAACTCAGCTGCCAAATCCTGTAACAAAACGAGAGGCTGCAGAAGGGAAAGCTCAAAAACAGTGACATTACTGCTCAGATATTTCCCGCTTAATTAGTCTTTTTACCTCTTCAAAGCAGCACAGTATTCGGGACTCCTCTCTCCTGAAGCGCTGTAGAGTTATTTACTTGGATCCTAGATACAGCCCACAGCTGTAAGCACTCTTGCCAAAGCGTCCTCGACCACCATCCTCCTTTGAAGTCACCCCCACAAGGGCCTTACAGGGCACAGTAACAGTTTTATGATTCAATTCCTTTTTTGAACTCTTCAAAGTTTACTTTGGAGTTGTGCTGGTTTTCTTTCCTTTCTCTGCTGCTGAGGAATAGCGCAGAGTCCAGACGCTGTGCTGGAGGAATGTGAGCACATAAACCACTTCCAGATGTGCAGAGTGATGATACAGCCCCAGATCTGGCAAACTTGCCTCAGAGCTTCAGCTAGCAGATTGCAAACAAATCCCACAAGACAAAAAGTCTTAAAGGGGTGGGGGAAAGAGAAGGAAACAAACCCTTCCAGAAGTTACTTCCAAAATCTAGCTGCAAGTTATGTTTTTAGCCATTATTTATGGTAAATGTGAACAGGTAACTAGTGTGCAAGAGCCAGACTACAACGTGCCAAAGTCTAACAGAAAGTCAAAGTTTTTCCAATGTCTGTTGGCAGAGTTCTTGAGAGTCAAAAGCTAAGGAAAACTTGCAAAAGTCAACTCTGAACATGCATTTTGACTTGAATCATCTAATTTCCTAATCTTTGAGCATTTAATCCACAGGTTTGGTTCAGATTCAAAAGGATCTTGGATCAAGGTAAGCAGCACATGGTGATACTCTGCCTACTAAGCTCTCCTGGAATGCTTTTGCAGTTTTCTTTCTACAGCACTTCTTTTATTTGAATTCTGTCCCTCCCTTCTAGGAATGAGCTTTCTAAATGATAAACCACTGTTTTTTAACAAGACTTTCATGAGTACTGAAAGGAATAACAATAAACATCTTCAACTCTAAATTATTTTTCGTATTTTTATTGTGAGACAGTGCCAAATTTATGAGAAATAGTCAATAAAGGTCTTAAAAATCTTAACTATTTTAAATGATGATTGCTCCATTTGCAGGAGCCAAAAATGTGGGATTTCAACTCTGTGCCTCAAACATGCCCAAACTGTATTATCTGATTTTGTACAGGAATCTCTCCTCTGCTTGAAGAAAAATTAAATGAAGAGTTATACATACAGTTATATGATTTGTGCAGATGGCCACAACTACTAGTATTTTGTTGTGCTATGATATTTAAGTTGTATTAAGCTCATGTTCGTCACAATCCACCCGTGTTTTTTTCACCTTCCCTTCCATTTCTATGTGAATTTGAACAGATCTGAGCAGCACGCAGTCATGTGAGCCTGCAGAACTGGGACTGGCTCCTTCACCTGGCAGAGCCCTCGGGATTACTGGCAATGCAGTAACACCTTCACAGAATCAGGTTGGAAAAGCACTCTGAACCCATTAAGTCCAACCTACAACCAAGCACAACCTTATCAATTAGACCACGGTGCCACATGTGCCAAGTGCCACATCCAGTCCTTCCTTAAACACCTCCACCACATCCCTGGGCAGCCCATTGCAATGTCTAATCATTCTTTCTATGAAGAAATTTCTCCTAATGTCCAACCTCAATTATATATGTCAACATCATCATTTACCGTGTAGAACTCAACAATGAGAAGAGACTTTTAGCACCAGCTACACCTTCTTTGGACTACCCACAGCATCACACGTTTATATTTTCAGAAAACACTCCCCTCACACAGGAAAGAGCAGCTTCTCTCCTGCAGAACGAGACCTTCGAATTCACTCAGGTCACCCGCTGCCAGCTGCAGAACCGAAACTCGGTTGCTAATCTCAACCTCCTATGTTTAAACAGGAACTCATTTCTTTCTCGCCGCACACCTCGCAAGCAGCAGCATTGCCTCGCCTACCACTAGCCAGTTAAAAAAAAAAAATTAAAAAAGGAGCATGCTATATGTTTCTGAGGGCTCGGCGGCAGAGGGGGTGCCCCAGGCAGAGGAGCCCACGCCGCGCCGCGGTGCCCGAGCGCCCCTGGGGCGGAGCGCGCTGCAGGCATGGAGCCCTTCCACAGGGATCCCGCGGGGCACGGCCGGGCCCGGGGGCGCCGCAGGAGCAGCGGGGGCCGCGCCGAGCCGGGCTGCGGCGGAGGCGGCCGCGGGGCGGGACACGGACCCGCCGCCCTCACGTCAGCGCTCCCCCTTCCCCGGCGGGCTGCCCCGGCCGCGCGGTGCGTTGTGGGAGCGGCGCTGAGATGGCGGCGGCCGCCGCCGGGCTGAGCTGGAGGCGGGTGTCCTCCTTCACGGGGCCGGTGCCGCGCTCCCGCCACGGGCACCGCGCGGTCGCCATCCGAGAGCTGCTCATCATCTTCGGCGGCGGCAACGAGGGCATCGCCGACGAGCTGCACGTCTACAACACGGGTGCGCGGGGCGGGGCCCCGCCGCGGGGCGGGCGGAGCGGGGGGACAGCGGCGGGGCTGTCCCGTCCGCGACCGCCGGTGGCACCGGGCTCCTCGCGGCGCCGGGGATCCCCCCAGGCCTCCCGCCCTCCCCGGCGCTGCCCGCGGGAAGCTCGGCGGAGGGGGCGGCGGGCGGGCTGAGGAGCTGGCCGGAGCCGACATGGCGGGGCGGCAATCCGCCTGGGCCAGGGGTCTGTCTTCCCTGGGGTGGTGCTGCGGGGTTGGTGCTCCTCGCTGGGGCAGTGCCAGCGCGGGGATCGCCCGGGGCGCGTCGCGGCCGCTCTGCCGCTCCCGCTGCCGCGCAGGGATGCGGAGCCTCGCTTGGCTGGCAGGTCGGGCTGAATGGCGGCAGGCGGGATTAGTCCCTGCGAGTGTCCGGATCCCCCTCCTTCCCTCTGCTGGCGGCAGCTCACCAGAGCCGAATGCGCTGGAATGGGAATCTTGTTTGGAAAAGTGAACATGTTGGCATCGGGAGCCTTTCCAAACAGGAAGCTGCCCAAGACCGATTTTATTTATGAAAGAGCAGATGCCCAAATAATTACAGTACGGCATGCTGGATGAGGCTGGAAAACTTGCGTGCAATTTCAGGGCTTGGGCTGAGACAGGGGAGCTCGGTGACTTGTCTGTGCTTCTCAGTCAGACAGTATTGGCTGCTTGAGGTTTTTCCAGGCAGATTTTTCTCAGATAACTTAAAGATCTACTATGCTTAAATCATATTTCTGACAGGAGAACGCAAAAATCTCTTAACCTTTCTGTTCTGACAAGTAATCCAAAGAAAACTCTTAACATAGCTATGCTATCAGAACTGAGGTTCTGACGGGTGCCTTTTGAATGTGTCTTATCGTGACTTGGTTTTTTTTCTTCCCAGACTTTCTGCTTAAGGTGTTTCCCCTTTGCAGCAGTGACAAAAAGTATCATGACTTAGTTGCTCCAGTTTCTGGATGAGTGCTTGGCCCAAACTGACCTTTTTTATTCTGGGGTTTAAGATGCAGGGTTATGACCTGAGCTGCCCGAGTGTGGGATGTCATCCATGGCCCTTGCTGTGCATGTGATGATTTTTGAGGAGTTGGCACACAGTGAGAGCATCTTAATCCCCTGCAGCAACGCTCACTGGAAGCTTCTAATTTCCTACTTCTCTTCGTGCTCATAAAAAGGTGTAGGAAAACGAAGACATTGTCTTAAATTCCAGAACAGTTTAGGCATCACTATGCTGCTGCTGCTGGATCAGACAGTCTCAGTTGCTTTTTTTTTTTGGCTCTGTGCCTCTCCTCTCCCACTCTGTGGATATTAAAATGGGTCCCAGAACAGTGTAATTAGTTTTTGAATAGGGCTATTAAGTCCAGGCACAGTGCCATGCTGCTGTAGCTCTAATAATTCTGTTTCTAGGGCTAGCTCCCTCTGAGTTAGCGTGGTTATCTCTTTTGTGTGGAACTGCACTGGTGTTCCTCATTAGCCTCTATTCTTGGCAAGTCTGTTAAATTGTTGGGTGACCCTTCATGACTGACAGTTGCAGTGACCTCATGGGCTCATTCATATACTGAGTAACATTGGTTTGATAGAGGTGTTTGCTTTCCTTGTTATTAAAGAGAATAAGAATTCATTTAAAACTTAGTGTGAAGCAAATAGCCTTAGTTATCTGCAGATAAAAGGTAGTTCTTTAGAAAGCAGAGGTGTTTAAAAATGTATGTTCAGTGTTTGAAATATTTTTCTAATCAATTTTTCTGGGTTTTGGCTTTTTATTTCCTACTATAGTTACGAATCAATGGTTCCTTCCTGCTGTAAGGGGAGATATTCCTCCAGGCTGTGCAGCGCATGGATTTGTTTGTGATGGTACCAGAATACTAGTTTTTGGAGGAATGGTTGAATATGGAAGATACAGCAATGATTTATATGAATTACAGGTAGGAAATGTATGAATATGTTTTGATTTTCAGGACTACTATATTTATCTTTTTATGAAGAAATGCATTTTATTTTACCAACTGCAGAGGAAATTTAGATGATCTTTGCTCTTCTGAAGATTTTTTTCCATCTTAAGAATTTAAAGTTTATTCTAAATAACTTTGAAATGGAGACTTTCATCTAGTTTAAATAAAGTATAATATATTTAGTATTAAGGTTAGCTCTTACATATCCCTTTTAATGAATGTTCTAAGAAAAGCTCAGGAGTCGCTTAAAAATAATTCAGAAAATATATAACTGTTAATATTATATGAATTATATTTGTTATGACAGATTACCAATGAAATTATTTTTAAATAAATTTTTCTTGTCTTCAAGGCGAGTCGATGGCTCTGGAAAAAAGTAAAACCTCAAGCTCCTTCAAATGGATCACCACCCTGTCCTCGGCTTGGCCACAGCTTTTCTTTGTATGGTAACAAGTGCTATTTATTTGGTGGCCTGGCAAATGAAAGTGAAGATTCAAATAACAATGTTCCCAGGTATGGTGATTTGTCTTTGAATTGAATAGCTTTAAAAACAAATTATTTGATTTGACAGCTTTGAAAAGGTACATTCCAGGCAGGCTGTCCTGCACACCAAATGCTCAAAGTTGGATTATTTGCGCAGTGAAGGGGTTACATGCAAAGAAGGTTAAGTATTCCTTCTGCTAATCCCACAATATGGAACACTGAGTGATAGCTCTGACACTTTTGTCGGGAAACCTGAGTAGGCTTTCGTATTTCTCCTGGTATTTTGGGTGATGTTTTTAAGAATGGCTTGTTTGTAAGAGTTACCTTAATCAGCAGAGTCTGATGAGTCATCAGGGAATTCATGATGGATGTTTCTTCTGTATTGCTGTGAAAAACAGTTATCAATTCATCTGGAAATTTTTTACAGTAACAGCTGAAGTTGCCATTGTAAGAACCTGTGCTATAATGCTGAAGTTTTATATGCACATTCACCTGCAGTTCAGAGCACTTATATCCACTGAACTATAAGCTGGCAATTTCAAGTTCAGTAAACAAAAGATATCTGGTGTGAATGCCAAGATTCAAAGACCATTATCTAAAAATAACTTGCTGGTAGATTCAGCAACAATTGTGCATTAGCCAGCCTGAAGACACAAGAAAACAAACAGCTGCTTCTTATCTTTGTTGCCTTAAGAGTTGCAGAAATTTCTCTCTAATACCTCTTGGCATCATGTATTTCCCACAGCTTTGTGGTTTATTGTGTGTCTGTATGTAGCAATTTTTGCAAGAAATGTTGTTTTCATGTTTCTTTCATGTAATACAGTGTAGCAAATAAGAGAACATGTCTTCTCAGAGGCAACAAGTTACAACTGTTAATTTTTTTCTCGTTTGAAAACCATTTTGAATTCAGATTTGGTACTGCCCACAATGCATTAAATGTTTTGAGAGTTTAAAACTCTGCACCCTCCCAAGACAGAAGTAATACCTGGAAGTGGTTAGGCTTTAAAGTGCACTTGTTGTCATGCTTATAAGTGAGTATTTCATACTTTGACAATAATACTCTAGATATTTAAATGATTTCTATGAACTGGAGCTGCAACATGGGTCTGGCGTGGTCGGCTGGAGTATTCCTGTGACCAAAGGAATCTTGCCATCACCCCGAGAATCTCACACAGCCATAGTGTACTGCAGAAAAGATGTGGGAAGCCCAAAGATGTATATTTTTGGAGGCATGTGTGGCTGTCGGCTTAATGATCTCTGGGAACTTGACATAGGTGAGTTGATTTGCCAGCAGAAGTCAGTGCTTACTGGCTGAGGGGAAAAATTACAGTATAGAATAGTTAATGGCATGCTGTGGTGTAGATATTATTGAGACTCACACCATAGTATTAACCTTTTGTAATATTTGGAATTAAATATATTGTTTGCATATATTATCCTCCCTGATTATGGGTACTCCATGAGACAGATATCACAGCTTTTAAAACACTCTAAAGAAACCAAGTTGAGTAACCACAATGAAACTATAATTTATGTTTTTGATAAACAATTTATCAATATTTCGTGTGATTTTTTAAAAAGAAGTTCCAAGTGCTTGTTATTGCACTCTTTTTCTAAAAGTAGCCATCTTAAAAAGCTGAAATTTAGCTTTGCTGAATATTAGAGGTAGGTTCCCTCCTAAAATCCAGGTAGTGAAATATGTAGCAACAAGATAATTTTTTTTGAGGATTTTATTCTCTTTCTTTTAGAAACCATGACCTGGTCAAGACCAGAAACCAAAGGGACAGTACCACTTCCTCGCAGTCTCCACACGGCCAATGTAATAGGAAACAAGTATGTCTGTTGTTAAAAGCTCAACTTTAGAAAGGTACACCTAGTAGGAGAATGATGATGCTTATCCACTACTGCTCAGTATAAATATCAGCCCTGTAGAGTAGTTTCCTGCTGCTGTTTCAGTGCCACTATTAACTCAAGGGTATCAAGCTGTCAATGTTTCCATCCAGCAGGACAATCTGCCCAAGCCACCAGCAGCTTTCTGGGCTTCTTGGAGCACCTTTGTGCATTCTGGGGCAGCCCCAGCTGGGCCTGAGCTCTGTCAGGAGCGAGCTTCAGTGCCTCTGTGTGTGTGACACAGATGAGGTAGCTATGCAAAGAAACTTCTCAAAGAGTAAAACTAGTTCCAGGCAAAACTATTCCCCGCTTTTTCTGCAGTCTGTCCCTCATTACTCTGCTTCTTGCCCATATGGTTTGTTTTGGCAGGTAGCATTGATAAAATGGATTTTTAAACATAGGTTTCAGTCCATTTTGTATCAATTTACAAGCTGGCATGAGGAGAAAGAGGCAAGGGAGTAAAGAGGTACAAAAGCTTTATATCTTCTGATCCAACAACTTAGCTTTTTATTATTTACTTAAAATGTTGGTACTTTGTAGCCTGCATTATATTTTTAAATTTTGATATCTGAAGTATATAAAAATTTAATATGATGCTAGTCATCTTATTTTAGCATGACTTACTGAGGGCTCTGCAGTAAAGGATTGTAGAAATTCTGTTGTATGTAAGGGATTTTTGGAGAGCATTAGCAGTTTGATGGTTTGCTAAATGTTACAGTATTAATTGTTGTTTCTAAGGAGTTGTTTGAGAAGTTTCTGGCACTTTTTTGTGTGGTTGAGTTTTTCAATCAGTCAGTTTACTCAGAAATTTCAGGAGGTAGATGTCCACAACAGTACTTCATAAAGACAGTAGATACAAATAAAATTTGCTGTGAACCAGAACTGTAACACACTGGAAAATTTCCTTTTTGTCCTAGTTTGAGAGAGCACATGCAACACATCTAGGTGTTAATTGGTGTTTCTTTTCTTTTCCCCTCTTCCCTCTTTTTCTATATTTCAGAATGTATGTTTTTGGTGGATGGGTTCCACAGTCAGCAGAAGGTGAAATTTCTGCTCCTGATGGTGAATGGAAATGCACTGGTTCCTTTTCTTACCTTAATTTGGGTTAGTGTTTCTACCTTTCTGGGAGTGGGTATTTTGAATTAATATTTTCTTAACAGAGTAGAGTAACTATTTTGAAGACCTTGAAAAAAGCTTTGGGATACATAGTTGTAATCCTGGCTGACTAAAGAAGTTGCCAGTTTTTTGCACTTTACTTAAAAAGTAATATTTTAATTATTATTTTTCTTTGAAGATTTAGCAGGTTTGCTTCTTCAAATCTTTATTAATACAACTTTAATGCTAAGTAATGCACATACTCCTTCATTTATAGAAGAACATGGGAGACAGAATCTGAAATGAGGTTTTTCTAAGCATGTTAGTACTATCCCTGAATTCCCAACTTCTGATCTATTTGCCTGAGAGAGATAACCAGAGGTCAGAAAGTTCAGCCTGTATGAATTGATTTTATCTTGCATGCTAATTGGAAAGTGACCTTCTCTTCATAATATTTCCATTTTAAATGCAGCTGTCTATAAAAAGAGAGGTGATTTATTTTAATTTTTTTTTCTGAGCAGTTAAGTGTGCTAATGTCTTTATTTCTTGTTTTGGAAAACATCTAGAAACTAAATGCTTTGAGTTTCATTTACTAGATACCACAGAATGGATAGGTCTGATCTCAGATTGCCAGGAGGACAAAAGTAACATGTTACCAGGGCCAAGAGCAGGACACTGTGCTGTAGCTGTTGGCACTCGTCTGTATATCTGGAGTGGTAGAGATGGTTACAGAAAAGCTTGGAACAATCAAGTTTGCTGCAAAGATCTTTGGTACCTTGATACTGGTGAGTGAGAAATAAATAAGAGACTTGTACTATGTTCTGTGTTTTATTAACATATGGAAAGCTTGCATGATTGATGATCAAACATTAAAGCTGTAGCAAACTTGAAGAGTATTTACATTTTAAAAATTGTTTTTAAATCATGCTTTACTGCTGGTTGTTTAAAGGCTATTACTTAAACGAAAAAAAATTAGGAAGGCTTCTTTAAAGCCTCTGGAAAAACTTGTGCTAAATTCTGCTCTGCATGCCATAGTCAGTTGATACAAGATGCTAAAGATTGTTTTGCCTAAACTCAGGGTTCCTGGTCTCTTTTTAGTTATCTTTTCTGCTACTACTTACTTTTTTCACCAAATCCCTTCTCTTGGGATTGCTGCTGCTGCTGCTTCCTCATCTCTTGGACTGCAAAAAGATACTCTTCAATCTCAGAAAGGACCAAATTTTTACTGGGGATGAAGGGAATTCTGGAAACTAGTCACTCATTAGTAGTTGCATTGATAGCAGGACACTGAATTGGGAGAGAGGGAATTAGAATAGAAGGTTTTTTTTTTCCTGTTTCATTTTTCCCTCAGAAAATGAAGAAGAGTAGCAGAGAGGGGTGTGCTTAAGACTGCAGCCTGGTCAGGCATACAGGCATGTGAGAGGAGCAAGCCATTGGCATTAGTCATGTCCAAGCTTCAGCCTGTGCAGAAGTTTGAGCAAAAGTTCACTTCAGCTAAACAGAGCAAGCAAAAAGGAAGAGGAATAATTTATGAATTAGAGGAATATGTAAAGCTTTAGGAGCCAAAGAGCTACCTGCAGCACTTCAGGAAAGCACAAGGATCTCCTGTCTCTGTAATCCCTATAGTGATGTAGCTGCAACCCAAAGGCCTACTGGCAGCAGAACCATTAAAAGCAAAGCATCAAAACTGGAGCATTTTTGAACACTTTGAAAAGACACTTTGTAGTTCTCTGACTTGACTTGTCCCCTTGGACAGTGGTTTCTTGTTGAATATATGTTGGTATATACTGTACAGTGAAAAAGGAGTGACTGATTTTCCTTGCAATATGCGGATATTTAATAAACTGGTATGGGAGGGCAATTTCTAACATGCCATCTGTGTTTTATTGGTTCCCTGTAGAGAGACCTCTAGCACCATCACAGGTACAGCTGATCAGAGCTACAACCAACTCTTTTCAACTGAAGTGGGATGAAGTACCTACAGTTGAAGGATATCTTCTTCAATTACATGCTGACTCACCAGTGCCACCGGTGGCTGGAGTTCCTGACACTGGCGTTCCTGAGACATCCGTGCTGAGTTCACAAGGTAGCAGTCAGATCACATTACACTAATGCTCGTGCACAGGCAGACTGGAGGATTGCATAAGTAATAAATATGAGTTTGTTTTTTAAAGAACCATTCTGTGTGAGAGAGACCCTGTTTCTTTGGTTATTCTCCAAATGCCTGCATCATAATTATGGCAAACTCCCCTTTCACTTGTTTCTATTGGTTTTGGCCAGCTATCTGAATTATGAAGATATACGTAGAATTCTGGGCACAAGTTGAGAAAGGAAACAGTGAGGAAGGGATTTTATCTGACTGTTTAACCATACAATTTCATTTCAGACTTACAATAAAGTTTTCCTTCAGGCAATTTTGGCCTCCCTTTTTCTTACTGAAATAGGTTAAAACCATCATAATATTAAGTTTTACATAACTGATGGTAATTTACTTTTGTTTACCTGCAAGGTGGCTGTTCTCTCCATCAGAGTCTACAATCATTGCCTAGCGTCCCTTATGCAGAAATGAAGGTGGATCATCCTAGCCAAACAAATAATCCCATTCCTAATAATGTAAGTGTAAGCTGAAAAATGCTTCAGTGTCAAAACGGTATGGCAAGGTAGTGAACTGCCAGAACATTTCTCAGTTTTAAAACTCCCTGCATACTTTTTAGGTCTTAGAAGAAAAAAAAAAAAAGAAAGACACCTGCTGAAGTAGTTGTCTGTTTTCTTACATACTTCTTGCTTTTATGATTGAGACACAATCTTTCAAGTCCTCTTCTTGTTAATGCAGAGGGGAATTGCAACTGTATTGTCTTCCACAATGCCAACTGTGAGTCTGATACCAAAAGGAATACTATTCATCCTCAGAATGTTGGTGACATTAATGTGGGAAGCAAAAAGAATAAGGCATATTCCTTCTTTGTTAGTCTAGTTTAGTTTGATGCTAGTCTGCTTATTTGTAAGTGCCTACAGCAGGTTAAATCCAGTTATTATCTGTGGTGTGCAGTTGTACGTGTTCCTCTGTTTCACCAATTTAACAGAAATAGTGAGGACAAACTCTGGCCCAAGGATCCCGTTTTTAGAACTTTGGATAATTTCTTAGTTGTGTAAAGTCTGAGATCTGTATGGGATCCATAATGTATTCCTGGAGAAAACACATGTAGAAATGCCATAAATTTCACTAGGAGTAGAAATATCTCAACTACATGTAAGGAAAGCAAAGGTTGAAAGCCTCTGTAATTGTGATTTTCCCCATTGCCTAAAGTCCCCCCAGCAGACTATACACAGCAATGAAATGCCATGTAATGATAAAATTTAGTGTGGCTGTTCCAAGTCAACTCAGTGTTTGAGTCTTTGTTTTATAATGATTAAGATAAGGATTAAGAGATTGATTTCTTGGTCTAATTTAAAGTACTAGAAGGAATTGTTGGGGGAGTTTATATTGTTGTTTATGAGCAAGCATTTTCATGCCATGTTTGCAACTGAAAATTTGAACTTTGCAGTTTAACATTAACAAATGTGTTGTTTTGGTTAGGTCCAAGTTGCCCTTTCATCCAGTTCAAAAGTAGAAGGAAAAGAAAAGGTTACAGCACCTGAAAACAAGGTTACACAGGAGACTATGAAAAACCACACAGATGCTACAGGATTCAAAGAATCAAATGCCCCTTCTCTTTTGCCTGTTTGTACTTCAAGTAAGATAACTATAGAAAAAAATAGAGGAAAAAAAAGTGAGAGTTAAAATTCATCTCAAAAACATAAAATAAGGTTGTTTCTCTCTTGTAGTTTAAAATTATTTAAGAGTCCTTTGTGGTTTATGAAACAAAACTTGTGTTAGTTATTACTGAACGTATTTTTAGAAGATACAAAGAAAATTGAAATCTTAACTTGTTTGAAGTGTTGCAATTCTCAATATATTAATTATTATGATGGAAAATCTGTCTATTTAAACATTAATAGCCATTTTTAGCATCAAGTAAAAGGGGACAGATGATATTTTACAACATTATGGTGATAGTAACTCCAAACAGACACTGTGTCTGTCTGTTAGCAGTGAAAAGCTATTGGCTGATGTAAAATTTCAGGCAATGTAGAGACAAGCATGTTTCTCTCTGACTGTAGAGGAAGTAAAAAATGACAAGGCTCTGATTTATGCATTTCACTGAAGTGCCTTAAGTTCAGTGTAGTGAATCCAGGCTTAATCACCTTTATATTTGATCTCAATGTATTTTATAGATAGTTGGATTTTTATTTTCTTCACAGTGTAATTTAATGAAATGTGGAAATTTTGGTTCTTACTGCTAAGTGATAAACAGACTTCTACAGGGTTAATCATAAATTGATTGTTAGAAATCTATGATGCTGATTTGTGTGGATGCTTTATTTTAGTAGGGTTTTTTTCCCAAATTAATTTTTTTGTGACCAGATACATAAAAACCAGCAAGCTTAAAATAACTGTTTACATACACCTATTTGTGACTGTGGAGACAGACTCCTGTTCAGTTATAAACATAAAGTAAGCATTAGCAATCAATATAATCAGATGTGTTCTAACCTAATTCTGTGCTAAACTCAGGCTTTATATGAAACTAAATCCAGTAGACCAAGATGAGATTTGGTGTGTTATGAATATTGAATTCTTGCTAATGTTTTCTTCTTTTTTAAGGTGCTCAATCATCAGCAAATGTAGGTGAATTACATGACTTGGACAAACAAAGTGTAAATCCTGATGCTTCTGTATCCAGTACTGTCTCCAGCACACAAACTATGGTAACCCAGCAGGCTGTTAAAACTGAATCATCAAGTACAAATGGGGCAGTTGTTAAAGATGAAACTTCACTAACAACATTCAATTCAAAATCTGAAGGTTTGAAATGTGTTTCACATACTGTATTTTGAGCCATATATTTCTAAGGCCATGAGAGTTCCTATAGTGTGGTGGGATTCCCATCTTGAGTAGTACCTGGGCTTTGATAGGGCTTTAGATAGGGCTTTGGGCATTGAAGACCTTGTGCAGTGTGGATGATCTCTGCTAGGGTTTATACATCTTTTAAAATCAGGATATTCCTTCTATGCATTTGTAAATCACCGTGTTACCTGTAAGTCACAAATGTTCATTTGTGCATGGGTCCATTTTCTAAATATCAGTGGTAGCCTGTTTTGCTGCTCAGTGCACATTTACTTTCATTCAGTGCTTGTCTATTTAGTCAGCAAAAGACTAAAATGGTAACCTTGGATGATTTTGACTTTAAGCAACTGACCTCTGTAATAAATATGGCCAGTTAATGTGGCCAGCTCACTGCTGGTCTAATGTGCTAGCCTCTTCACAGTCTGCTGGAAATACCCAAAATAAGCAGCAATGCAGAACATAAATGGTAGTTTTTCAAGTTTTGTTTCTGACAAATATCCACAGGCAGTGCTTGTTATTGTTTTGAGTGTTAACTAAAGAACTGTATTCTCATATTGATGTTGTGTGTATAGTGTGATTTTTACCAAGGAGTATTGTATTTTAAGAGCAAAACCCAGGAACACAAGAATAGAAGACTAATACTCCCATCTGTTACGTGGTTAATCTTTTTTTTTCTTTAAAGATTCCATGTTAAATTTAATGAATGCTCTGTTCCCATTTGTTAAGGTTGTTTACAGTTTAACTGCTTATGTTCAGAATTCAGACTGTATTGATGTCAGAGAAAATGCAATCAGATTAAGAATTCACACTTAGACTATTCATACAATATCCCCAGCATGTGTCTCAATTTGGTATTTAGATTATTTGTTCACAAATATTTTATATCAATTTCATAATCCTGTCACTTTTTACGATTTTCTGAGTCCTGCCTTCTGTTTGTATTATCTGTAGCAGCCTCCAATGCCAGACTCTCAGAATTGTTCTTTGAATTTGATAGAAGCCAAAATTAGTTTGTGTTATAAATAGAACTGCATGCAAAAGAAGTCTGAGATGTTCTTGTGCAACAAATATTTGTAAATAGCTATTGAGGTCAACTTTCATACTCTGTGGTTTTGTATTAAATTTTTTCTATTGCTTCCATTTTTAAAATTTAATGTTTTGTTTTTAGCTGCTGAAACTGCTTATGTCACACCTTCAGCAAGGGTCAGTACTGGACAGACAAATGATTCACACTCTTCTGTAAGTCTGAAAAAGTATTATCAAATTGCTTTACCTATTGTTCTGTTGATTAGTTGTAAGGGCTCTTCTGTTTTCCTTTAATTATAGTTTTGAAAGAAAAGCAGTGTTTATTTTGAGCTTGGAGTGAATAATACAGGGGTAAACATTTCTGTTGTAAAACTAATTGCATTGTGTGGGTTAGATGTGAGTCTAAGTAGCAGTTGTGTAGTTGGGAGGAGATCCAAGTACGTGTTTCAGCTGTTAAATCGTTTTTATCAACTGGCACAGTGGAATGGTCTCTGCTGCATGATGTGCAAATGTAAAAAGTTTTCCTGTATGCACAACAGAATTTAGAATGAAATATGTATTAGAACAGACTAGTGTTAGCTGCTGATTCTATAGATTTGAAACATAACTGAACTGACATCTTGATGTTTTTCCCTAGAGGAGATGGGGACTGACTATGCAAGATGTAAATACTGCCTGAAAAAGTAAATGCTTCCTATTTCACCTGCTTACAACTTAATACACAAACCCAAGGTGCCACTGTTGTCACCAAAAGCGAGGAACTAAGTCTGGGGAGAAGCAGCTGCTACCAAAGGGTGGGGTGCTTTTGCCAAGAGCAGCTGCAGCTCCTGCCCCATTTCCATGCTAGCAGGATCATGGCCTGTCCGTGCGGGGCACCTGACTGTGCAAGTGCCCTCCCTGGTGCCTGGAGACCAGCAAGAAAGCCAGTTTGTGTTACTGGGTCAGTCAGGAGCAGTTTGCACGCCCTCCATCCCCATGGCCCCACGCCACAGCAGAGGGCTGTTCTCAGCTGCAGGCAAGTTCTGCAGTGCCTGACAAAGAGCAGCGTGGGGCTGAGGTACAGCTGAGCCCCAGGGGGAGCTGCTGATGTTGGACCACCTTGGGAAACTTCTTGACCTCTGAGAGAAGGTCAAGACCTTCTCTTAACTACATGCTGCTACAGACACCTAGTTCTACAGCTTTAAGCTTCTTCCCTGCCCCATTCAGAATATCAGATGTGACATCCCAACTGTTACTTTTTAAATGACAGACCGTGTCTGAGTAAATGTATAAGAACTGGTTGATTTTGCACAGTATTTTAATAACACATGCATATTCATTTGAAGCATAAGAAAGTAACACTGGTATAAAAGGGGGTTGTCTCTTACATATACTAGAGCCTAGACATTTTTTCCATGGCATTGAAGTGTGGGTAATCTACATGACATGTTCTTCAAATACTAGAGAGCTCCCCAGAGGCCACCAGCACCAGTGAAAACCAGGGATCGCCGGTGGTATGATGTGGGAATTTTTAAGAACAACAGTGCTGTGGTGAGCCAGTTCTACTTGCTGCCAGAGGAAACACTGAACATCAATAGCAAGGTAGCTGCTGCTTCTCTGATATAACTTGCACATACCTATTTCAGAATTCGTTGCTTGAATAGTTCACAACAAAATATGGAATTTTCTAATACTGCAGCAGAATCTGGTGCTTGTAGGAGTTGTATTTTATGGCCAGTAGTTCTTAATGCATTTTTCTCACCTTTTTTTACTATTTCCTAAACTAGATTAATTTCTTTTGTTATTTATGCATGACAGTACAAAATATCTTATTTTGCTATTGCTGATTCTTTTTTTATTTCTTGCCTTAGAAAACAATTTTAAACTTATAAATTTTCAAGCCAGTAAAATTCTTAAAAACTAAAAACCCCACAATTTCTTAATATGTGATTTCAGTTCAGCATTGAAATGTTTCAGTTTCTTCTCTGTTCCCAGAATCTTTGCATAAAAATTCTTAAAGGTACTAATACGACATAGGCTTAGGCTGTTTAAAAAGAGTAGATCTGAAACTGTAGTGGCTTTTCTATTAGGTCTTTCTAATTTAATATTTGATAATTATAAGTGGATACATGAAAATTATGAGTATGAAACTTGCAAAAGTGTAACAGTTTTGATGGCAGAAGTGTAAAATAGTGATGTCCTCGTAAACTAGAAACAAAAATTGTGTCTTCTTGAGACAGAAACAAAATAACAGGAGCCTTCCTTTGCAAGCACTTCACTATAAATAGTCTTAGTTTTAAAGAGCACAATACATTGTACAGTGTTTACATTAATTCTATTTTCCTATAGAATAATGTTCTTTCATGTTATTCTATAGGAAAATAGTTCCACTGTAAGGATCAGTGATGCATCAATGAATATTTTAATCATGGAAGTATGGTAGCACATAAAGTTTCAGAAAGCTGTTTGTTACTAACTTACTGTGCTTTTTCCTAAAACCGTTTTGATTACTTACACATTGTAGTGCAGCCCCTAATGTTAGGAATAACTGCTTTTGGAATAAAAATATTTTTTAGGACACAAGATTGTTAACTAAATTGTAACTTATGTAGTTGTAAATGCTACTTTGTTTTAATTTTCCTGAGTAAAAATAACCACAAGGCATAGTTTAATTTCAATGACTGAAAAAATGGGATATCTTTTGGTCTAGACATGTAATACATTGCATATTACATCAGCTGTTTTGAGGTGAGATAAAGTGTCATTCAAAACCTTTTCAAAAATTCTGATGTAAGTACAGCAGTATTAAATAGATTTTCAGTTTCAATTAAACTTTATTAATCTCAGCTTAACACTTTATACTTTTTTAGGCTAATTGTTTATAATATTTTAAAAATTACCACAAATGTTGCTTTATTTTCAGACGGAAGGTGCAAATGTACCAGACTACAGATTACTTAAGAAACAAGATCTGTTTCCAGGCACAGTGTACAGATTCAGAGTTGCTGCAATTAATGGCTGTGGTGTTGGGCCTTTCAGTAAAATCAGTGAATTCAAGACGTGCATTCCAGGTTTTCCTGGAGCTCCTTCAACAGTCAAAATCACTAAGGTGAGAAATAGACATAATTCTGATTCTGGTTCTGATGTGTGAAATTCTGGTCACCAGTGTAATCTCAGAACTCTTGGTTATAGTTGGTTTTATTTCTAAGTCAAAATTGTCATATAAAATAGTGTCCAGTGCTTACTTGGTTAACTCTGCTCAATATAATATCCTTTAAGAATTTTTCTAAAAAGAATTCTTTTAAGAGTTAATGACAGTTTCCCCATGATTTTCTAGTCTTGCATCATTAAATCTATAGGGTTTTACCACACTTCATAAAAAAAGTCAAAAGACATCCTTATCTTTAGAGTGGTGATGATAGGTTAGAAATTTCAGATAATCTTTAGAATTTGGGGTTTTTTAAATTGTTTATATATTTATGGTTAGCTACATACTATCATATTTTTCTCTCTTTCTTCAGAGTGTAGACTGTATTCATCTTTCTTGGGAGCCTCCTTCTTCACCCTCTGGAAATATTTTAGAATATTCTGCCTACTTAGCCATCCGTTCCACACAATTACAGGAAAATCCAAGTCAGCTTGTATTTATGAGGATATACTGTGGTCTTAAAACCTCCTGCATAGTGACTGCTGCCCAGCTTTCCAATGCCCACGTGGATTACACCTCCCGGCCTGCCATAGTGTTCAGGATTTCAGCCAAGAATGAGAGAGGCTACGGCCCGGCCACGCAGGTTCGGTGGCTCCAAGGTAAAGTCACTGTCACACACAGCATTTGAGTGGAGCGGGAGCTGTGCATTTCTTCCAGAACCAGCACAGCACTGCATGTGAACTTCTTCAAATGTTGGTTTGTTCCTTATGGGAGTTTTATGCAATTCTAGTTGTTGCTTCTGACTTCCCTAGAATTCACTTCAGCTCAGAAGTTTTTCAGTCTAATAAGAAGTAATCCAGTTATGTGCATCATGTAGATGACATACAGTGTAATCAGGAGTTTTTTTCAGTCTTTTCACCCTCCTAAATGGAAAAAAAAATCCGTCAGGTGATATAAGGTACATTTTTGTGATGCATATACACTTTAAAATCTGTGTTACAACCAGAAGAGGTATTGTCATCTTGTCCCTGGGCTTGAATTTGTACAGGTTCATGATGGTTTGGGGATGGGAATGGGAATTGATCCACTGAAAATAAAATTAGTGTTAGCCTGATCAGTTCTGGCCTGTTTTATAAGTAAGCCAATCTGGGGTCTCAAGTTTTGCTAGCTTCTCATCCTGCTCCTTCCCGTTTCTGGCTTAGCTTTGTTGGGAGCTGACTTTGCTCAGCAAGAGGTGCTGTGGGCACAGAGGAAGGTAGGAAGGGCAGAGTGGCCCCCCTTTGGGCAGCAGGGAACTGTGGGGGGGTAGCTGAGCTCAGCTGCTGGGCTGGGACCCAACTGTTGAATGCTCCACTGCTTGGTTTCTAATATGTGCTTTTCTGAGATGGGGAGTAACAATGAAGAAGTTGTCTTCTGTGATGTTCAGTATTTCAGTGCTGTTTTAACCCTTTATTTTTCAGGAGTTTGGACCACTGTCTGTATCCTACAACTCTGAAATAGTGTTTGTTTGAAAATGTTTGAGTGTGTACACCATGTGAAATTATGAAACATTTAATAATGTCTCCTTTGTTTTGCAGATATGAAAACATCAGGCTCAAAGTAGAAACGATTTAATGAATCTCAAGTTTCGAATGTAGTGTTTAATGTAACTCTTGTACTATTTGTAAATGCTACAAATACTTTATTTTTGCATTGTTTTTATCTTAAAATATATAACCTTTTTTACATTCGACACATCGATGTTGTAGAGCCTTGCTCAGGTATGAGTATCATATAGAAAATATATCAGAGATGGTGGGTGGAGGATCACTCTCTATCCAGCAGCTCTTTTTGGCAGTGATAAGTTAAAATGTAAAGAACACTGAGTTTCAAGTGAAAAATTAATAAAAGAATTGGCACAAGTAGTAGTATTTGAGGTAAAGTCCCCGGGACTGCTACAGATCTTGCATAGAGAATTCATAAGATTTGGGATATGAGCAAATTCTGTTTGGTTTCAGTTCCCTATACCACATTCTTCATTGCGGTGCCCGAGTACAAGGCAAAAATTTCCAGTTATTATATAGTAACTTAAAATGTATAAATATTTTAATATATACTTTTTTGTAAAGAAATGATTTTTTCTACTATTTGTAACAAATATCTTAATCTTGAAGGATATCCCCTGAAAATTTAAAAGGAAAAAGATAAACTTAGCCATTGCTCTTATTACAAAAAACGTAAATTCATTGTAAATGCACTACTATTACATAAAATTATCCTTTTGTAGTTGTACAAATCTTAAACTTGTAAATACCAATGTTTACAAGAGACCTTTCTGGTCTTGTATTAAAACATCCATGAGATTCATTCTCCTTTTTTTTTTTTTTTAATCCATATGCTTTGCTTTTAGCATATGCTTGCTTTTTGCACTAATAATAACTTACCTCATTCCTGTGTTAGTAATCACTTGTGTTGCTTCCATAATGTTTCTGTAAAACTTCAATCTGAAAAATTTAACCAAAGTTTAGAATACATGGTAAGCAATTTTGCACATATTATATGGCAACTTTCAACATATTTATTTCAGTTAATCTTCTTAAGTGCTTGTTTGCTTTACCAATATATTCTACCAATCAAGTTCAATATCTCCCTTTTACTATGCATCATTTTACATTATCTAGCTAGCTGATAAAATCAACAAGCATTACTTCTAGGAATAGGTTGACTCATTCCTATGCGAAAAGATAAAAAATTGTTCACGGTAGTGAAATAAAGGTAAACATTTTAAATGCTATTTATGTATCTATATATTAAACTATGTTTACCAAAGTATAGAGGAAAGTGGCTGAGTTGGACAAGGTTACTAGGTGAATAGATTGAGGCACCTAAATAAGATTTATTTTAAAATAATAAAATCTAAATTATTTACTGTGCAATGAAGTTTATACTTTGCACTTTAATTTTGCCCCAAATGCCAAAAGGTCATACATCAAGGTAGAATTTCTTGCCTCTTCCAGTAAAATTTGTTTTAAGAACATTTGTAAATATATAAACTAAAATCAATGATGTGCCTGGTTTGGTGGGAGAAGTATCACTAAAATAGTAGAGATTTAGCAGCTCAAGTCTCCCAGAGCAGATTTAACAGCCAAGTGTTGGCTACCCTGAGAACCGGGGTTATAACGAAGTGCTGGTACAGCCTTAATTATCGCAATGCATCACATGCTCCAATAGCATCTAGGAAGTGCTGGGGACCATAAATGGCTATAGTAGTGTTAACTGTGGCACAGGAGTAACACACGTTGTTTGACTCCAGAGAAGAACCATGTTTTTATGACAATGACAGATTATCCCAGTTTCACTTTAAACAGTGTTTATAGTATGAATGTATAGGATTTTTCCTGAAGTTAACTGGCTTTAAGATATTTGTGTTTTAATGGTCCATTTCATCAGGTAGGATCTCACTACCAATACTGTCTGATAACTAAAGTACCATACAAATGAACTGTCAACTAGAAGAATAGAACTTGTTTTTTGTTACTAGTACTGTGAAAGAAGCCTTTAGAGAAAACACTTGTGGCTTTGATTTTGTTGGTTGATAGCTGTGATTGTAGAGTTGTTATTTAAGAATAAAACCTGTTGGGTGTGTCTGGGTGGAGTTTTTTTGCACTTGGTTTCACATCCTTTGCACAATTTTTTTTTCAGTGGGTGTGTCACGACTACCAAAGGGTAAAACTGTGGCGTTTTCAATGAAAGTATAATTTCCTTGTGACTGTGCTTTCTTCAGCTGACTTGACATAAGATGTCACTTTCTCTTTTTTGTCCAAGTCTGGTAACGTTGAATAGTGATCATATGCAACTCTTCAGTTGCTCACAGTTTTACTTTAAACTGAAATTGTGGTACACACTGTAAAATACACTTTTTGGTCTGTTTTTAGAACTGTATTTATAACGTCTAAATCCCACCTGTTTGCCTATCAACTAGATATCAGACAAATATTGATTGTTCAATTTTAAAGTTTAGAAGACTGTTGATACCAGCTCTTTGAGACTCCACATTATCCATTTATTTCAGATACTGCTAAAGGACATGTAACAGAAGCTGAAATCTAGCAGATTACTATATCCATATTGTAGGAATGTCTAGTTTTACTGAACTCCTTAGGGAGGTTGTGACTGTGTCAGCATAGCACAGTTGTGCCAGTTATGGGGGGCACTGCTACAGCTTCATCTTCAGAATGTTCTTGTGAAAGTGGAAATGAAGTGAACAATAACCTACACTTTGTGTTTTCAAAGTAATTATAGCAATATCTTTTGAATGTAGTTTGGAGTAGAGCACATGATCATGCCATAAACTCTGAAGATATATTTGTAAGTATTACTGTTGTTATCTGATTATTTCAGGATAGCGAATTTGACGTGAACTTAATCTTACAGCCTGTTACTTAATGACCTCTACAAGGAAACTGACATTTTGTACAATACAAGTTGAGTAGTCTTATTTTGAAGCATTGTTTGTTCTTTGTAATAAAGTGGTTGTCCTATCAAACACATTGTAAATACTGAAGTGTGTCTGTTTTCTCAGAGATGTATGTGTACAAACTTGGAATTTCTGATGCAGAGAGTGAGTAAATTTCTCAGACTGGGAAGAGGGTTTAATAATAAGCACTGTCATGATACTATTACTCTTTCATAAATATTGTCTCCTAAGTTAATTCTTGGTTACCTCATGAGCTTTTTCTGTAGTTGAGGTTCTCCAGTATCCTTGCCCCACCTTCTGCCGTTGCAGTGCACTCACCATTACTCAGTCCCTTCCATGCCTTTGTGCCTTGCAGGCTGTGGCTTCTGAACTGAAATTTTGACGTTATTTCCTCTGCCTATACAGGAGTCACGTTGCTGTTGCTGACAATGAGTGACAAAGAGTTTGGTGTTGCTTTGTTGCAGTTTGTTTAAAAAGATGTGTGAGCACAAAGTCTGTTCAGAACGCTCCTACGAAGGATTTGAATTGTGTTCATGTCCAGCTCTGCTCAAAATGACACCATCTTTTATGGCAGCTGACTGTAGGGAACTCTTGTGGGAATAAGCAGTACATGGTGCAAGAAGTAGGGGAGCAGAGGAGCAAGTGAACTGAAAGGTCTACTGGATTGTTTCTAGACCTCCTTAAGAGACTTCACATGAGAAACTGCTAAAAGCTGTCTGCTCCAGATTGATTCCTTCTTTGTGTTCCTAACTATTGTCTTGTTTGTAATGCTTGCATTAGTGGAAAACAAATGGGAAGGCCTAAAACATCAGTGAAGAATCCTCTCTTGCTGTTTTCTTCCTGTTAATAAGATTTTAAGAGTAGGAGTTATTTTCTCTTGAAAGCAAATTTGAATTTGCTGTATGAATTTGTCTTAAAAACAACTCAGATTTTTTTTTCTTTGTAGCATTAGCTGGTCCCTAGGGTATTTTTATAACGTTTCTAGTGAGCTAAACATCAGGGCTTTTATTCTGTGGCTTCCAGTTCTGACACTGAAGGACTTCCAGATTCCCAGGACAGGGGTGGAGCACTGACTGCTGGCACTGTCTGGGCAATGTGTTCCTCCTTATGTCAATAGTAGTGAAATCTTCATTTTGAGGTGTTTGCCATTGGTCTGGAAGTAGAGATCCCTTTTATTAGAATTTCAATAATTCAGCCTAAAGTTATCAGGAAGATGAGCTTAAAATAATTCCTCTTAATCCATAGAGTGTTTAGGATACTGCACCTCCAGCACTTCCCCCAGAGAGAGGAAATGCCCATGATATGGGGCAGGTGGGGGTAGGGTGGGCACCCAGCTGGATCCCAGCATGACTGAGTGGTGGTGGGGCTCAGCCAGAGAATGTCTAGCACCTGCAGCCCCTGGAAGGGGAGTTAGGATGGCAGGGAGGCCCAAGAGATCTCCTTATACCTGCCTCATGCTAGGTGGTGAAAATCTGGCATCTGCAAATGTGGTCAGTTTTAACTGGGTCTGTTCCCTACATCCTTCAAAAGCCTGAAGTACTTAATGTGTTTGTTTGGTTTACAGTCCTGACAGGAACAACAAAAATATCTCTCAGATTTGGACTGGTCATAGTTTGCTGTCATTCGTTGTTTTGGTTTTTTTGGGTCTTTTTTTCTGGTTTTTGGGGGTGTTGGTTGGTTGGTTGGTTGGGGGTTGTTTGGTTTTTTGGGTTTTTTTGTATGGTTTTTTGGTTTGGTTTGGTTTGATTTTTGTTTTTTTTTTGAGGGGATTCTTGCCTCTAACAAGCATCTGCTTTTAATATCTGATGTAATTGGTCAGTTGGTACAGCAGCTCCTTAAAATGAGAACTTAGGCTTGGATGTGGTATCTTCGAAGAGAAAGAGATGAAGCATTTCAGTGTGTCCTAGTGTTCAGAGAGTTATTTCAGTATCTGTTGAAATTATAAAATACTGTTATCCACACATGGAAGTTATCAATGTACAGTTATTTTAAAGCAATTCTTAAAAGAGGCACACTGGCTATATGCCATTTTAGAAGGTTCAATACCTTCTAGAAAGTTCAAAATGTTGGTTTCATTTGCATCCTCTTGTTTTTTGTTTCCATTCACTCATTTAAATGTTTAACTGCCTTTTAGAGTAACCATCACTCTTGCATGCAGTGCTGGTAATTCTCTTTTAACAAAAAGTTATTAGTACAAGCAGTTATCTTGTAACTTTGAGCAGTATTAACAAATATCCCACTCTTCTTATTAGCAGCAGTTTCCTAGTTATTTCCTCATTGTATTTTGCCTGAGTAGGAAAGAGACTTTATATGTTAATTTTAAATGCTGCCTGCTCCAGAAGGAAAGCGTTTAGAGTCTGGGAGCAACTCTTTGGAATTACTGTCTTGAAAAAGAAAACCTGAAATATCAATCTAACAGCTTGAGATTTCAGCTACTTACATTTCAGCCATCTGAAGCAACATGAGAGCTGTCAAGCCAGACAACATAAAATGGCCAGTTTTTGTCAATATTTCTTCTTGTGTGTACAGAACTTGATCCCACTGCATCTACTCCAGAAACATTTTGGATGAGTTTCAGCTGCTTGGCTTGTAAAACGTGGCTGTTGCTTATGGTTTTGGATAGAGTGAGAGCAGACTCATCCTCTGCTGCAGCCCTCCCCAGGCTCCACAGTCTCCATGTTCTCATCCCAGAGGGCTGGAGCCTGTTTCTTTGTAGCAGAAATGCTCTCCAGCTGGCTGGAGGTGAGATTTCAGATCCTTCCCCTTCTCCCTCAGTGCTTAGCTTTTCCTGTCAGCTGGGTCCTGGCATCTGCCTGTTCACCAGGTTGCTTTTACCAGGATGTTACACTGCACAGGGAGCTCAGGTGTCTGGTGGGTTTGGATTTCCTGGCTGGGGCCAAGGAGGAGTTGAACAGTGCAGAAACAAACTTGTGTATCCCAGTATCCTTTATCTGCGTCATGCTGCTCTTGACAGTGTTGGGACATGGGCTCTGCTGGACTGTCTTCCCTCAGGGTGCAGAGAGTAGGAATAGCATATACTGTTGCAAATGTTTTAGCTGCAGCTGCATTTCGAGTGACATGGCCCTTGCACATGAACTGAGTCTTGGTTGTGCTGCTGGAGGTGGTTTTATTTGCTGTTCACGTTGCTGTTCACAGGCTGGGTAAGCATCAGGCACACATAGATTAAATTAGCAGCCCAAAGGCTGCTCCTCTGCCCAGCAGATTTAAACCTTCAATAGTTTTCTTTCACACATAAGCAAATCAGGTGCCATTGCTCTGATAAATGGGCCCTCTGGCCTGGTATACTGCAGTAAAATATTCCAGGAAATGAGCCTGGAACTTTGCCTGGAAGATTTCTTAAAGCAGGCTAGCTGACTCCCTCAGACCTGCTGTGCACTGCATCACTCTGGCCCTGTCTCCACAGCCATCCTTGGGGACTTGGATTTAATAAACTCAGTGCAGCTGGCACCAATTTGGAGACTATTGTGCATAGCAGCAAACTGCCCTCCCTCCCAAGAGCACATGGCCTTGAATGTCACTGCAAGCTGAACTGGCAGTTTCCAGGGAGCTTCCCATTAAACTTTTACATCTGAGGGTCAGAAGTAACATTGCAGTCCATTACCATGCCAATTTCACAAATCAATAGGTAAACAGATCAATATTTGGTTGCTTAAATGTATTTTTCAGCCTTTGAAAGGGTGAAAGTGTGAATTATTTTGCCACAACAGCATATCTGATTTTCAAAGAAGAAAAATTGGTTGATGTTTTCAACTAGGTCCATGTGTACCACATGCAAAAGGCGCCCTCCCACCACTGCTCTTTTCACCAAACCAGTGCAACAGGGGAAAAATAAGAGGAACCGTTAGAGTTAACATTATCAAACTTCTTTCTATAGGACTGCATATATAGTTTCCTTATAGCATTACTTGTCTTAGAATCTACATCCAGCTTTGGAGGTTTTTTCATCTACAGACACAAAATTCACACCTAGTTTCAGTGAAAAACTTCCTTTCTTCTATTTGGTACAAATCAAACCCCAAAACCATCAAGCCTGCACCATTTGGTAACACAGTGACTTAAAGGCAAGTTGTCTTACTGCTGTAAATATAACTGAGGCAGTGAATCTCCGTGATTTAACTGGACACATTAATCACACACAGAGCTCTGCAAAATAAGGAATATTATAGCTATAAGCAAAGCTGCTGCCAGCCCATATCATGACAGCAAGGTGCTGGGGAAAAGACTAGCCCTTGGCTCTGCCCCTTGCTCTGCACTCAGCAATCTCTTCTGTGTGTGCAGTTGCCCGTATGCTTCCTCTCCTCCCAAAGGCTAGATAGAAATCAACTCTCCATGCCTACAACACGTTCATGAGCATCACCCTCAAATTCTGCAACAGGAATCATCCCACAGCATTCAGAGTGATCCAGAGTGCAGCTCAAGGAAGACAGCTCTTGAAAGAATAGCCCATAGAATTCAGGCTGATTTTTAGCTACAGTCAGCCAAGCATGGGGCAGTAGGTGTTTAGGACATACCACCTCACGCCAGAACTCCATCTGTGTTCTGGCTACACCATCCAGCCACATATTTTAGCATTCAGTAGAGATCAGAAGGGAGGAATAAATAAAATAGCTAACAATGCATATGTATATCAACAAGGCTGGGAAAGGCAGAGCCTCAGTTCCCATTTTGCCTGTAATGAAAATGGGATGTAGAAGAACACCATCTAAATTAGCTTTTCTCATAATTGCATTTGGACTAGAGATAACAGCAATTCTGTGCTTATAAAGACACCAAAAGCACCCTATAAAGAAATACCAGAAGGATCAAGTTACACAAAAATGCATTTTTCAAAAAATTGCTGTGGTAAAACTTGCTTGTGTTGTGAAAAGGCACCTAAAAAAAAATCACTCTTCTTGGAAAAAGATCTTTGAACATGACTGCTTTTCCAAGTCTTAACATACGCTGCCACAGCTGCCTCAAACTCAAGCTCAGTTTGGGGGTACCTTAGTTCAAAAAAAAACATTCAGAAGACCAAAGACAGGAATGTTGTAGAAGCAGATGAGATGTAGCAAGAATGGTCATTCTTGGTTCAGGTTTTAGCTACTTGTAAACACCCAAACAGAGCAAAATGAGAACACAGATTTGTTGAACAAATATAAAGAATGCACTGGTTGTGCTGCTACTAATAAAATTAGGCAAGTATTTCTTCAGACCACATTTTTTTTATTTGGTGTACCATGGCTACAGTACCCTGCAAACTTTTATTAGGAGAAAGGTTTCAGAGAGACATGGAACAAAGTGTTGTACTATTACTTTTACTGCTGTAGTTTCAGGAAGAGAATGAGAAGTTATGCAGTTTTGTCCCTGGCCCTCAGAGGGTGAGGGGAGAAGAAAGAAAAAGGAAAAACTAAATATCAGCTTCATTGCTCACATGATGGAGTATAAACCACAAACTTAACACACTTTAACCTAAACTCACAGCAGAGAGGGGAGCCTGAAAACTTTTGCCTGTTTCAAGCAAGTGTGTGGGATCACCTGAACCTGCTTTCTATACATCAAAATACCAAATCTTTCCTAGCTTCTCCTTAGTTGGTATCACAGCCTTTTTCCATTGCAAATCTGGGAACAGCAAGAACAGGCTATGCTGGCCTGAAATAAATGGAATACAAACAGAAGGGGCTCTTGTAGGGATTGTGTTATTCAGTTTTACATTTAATGAGAAACTCCATTTATTCATAGCTGCTAAACGACAGGCTGCCACAAAGCCCAGAACATCCATGCAGACTGCCCAGAACACACTGGATTGCCTCCAGAGGCTCTGCCAGCAGGATGCTGACTGGTAGGAAACACTGCTCAAATCTGCATATGAAGTTTTTGTTTAGCTAAAGAGCTGGGATATCTTAGGTTATGCTGATTTCCCAATATTGAACTGTTATTTTTCTTTTTTTTTTTAAGGAAAGACAAAACAAGCAAGAAATCATATTTCAATCAAGTTTCAAAGTGTGGTTTGCTTAAATTAATAACAGCTATGTGGAAAGATAATTAATATATTACATTTCAGTCCACTGAAAATAGTAAAAATACGGAAGGTCCCAAAATCCAGTCTGAGTAAGATATTACTAAAACCCCCACCCCTATCCTAATAGGCTAAGACTTGGCACCAAAATTACCCACCCAATTATTAAAGAAACAGCAATGTTACCAAGAACAGCTCACTAAATATACAGAACTACATTACCTAGGTAGAATTTATTGCAAAACCAGGGAAGAGACAGCAAACCTGAAGTCTGTCTTCCATTTCAGATTTGTATCACTTGTTCAGCTGTCAGCCACTCATGCACATACACACCCACACAACACGCAGCCCAGACACAAAGTCACTACCACTTTTGAGTTCCCACAGGCTCACAAGAAATGTTAAAACATTTCAGTAAAAAGTTAAAATGAGATCTTTTACCACAAGGACTATAAAATTCCCCTACCCTTGGGTTTCTAAGTTTGGGATTCTAAAAGCCATACATAAAAAGGAGGAGTTATTTCAATAGCAGAAAGACTACCTTAAAAGTATCAAAGTAAGTCTAAGGAGAGTTAATGCAACTGAAAAAAATTTAAAAAAAGAAAACCTGCATCTCACAGTCAGTGCTTTCATTAACACTGTTGATAAGCTCTAAACCTCCAAATGTAGTAGAGCATTCATTGGTTTTGATTAATCTTAAATTCAGAAGTTACATTAGAAAAAACAATTGTAGCAATTCTTTTGAGCTGCTAGTTTCATGAGGAAAAAATTCCCTTTCAAAATCTCAATAAATAAGCTGACATGTCAAGTTAGTTGAAGTTGTCATGCAAGACAAGTTACAAAATCAAGACTAACTCAAACTTTATAATAAAGGCAACTTGCATTCAAAAATGAACTTTACCCTTACAATTTTATTCAAAGGGTAAACATGAATTAACCCAGCTGTTTACCTGAATTACAAAAGTAACATGATTCAATATGAAAATAAGAAACTGTCTACAAATCTCTGACAGTAATAAATTGCAATATACAATGCATACAGGAGTTATACAGAGCAACAAACTCTTGTACAAAACAAAAATACTTTAATACCTTTAAAATCCAATTATTTCTTTAAAATCATCATGAAAAAGATTTGAGTCAGAACTCACACCTCAATTAGTCAAGCTTCTGGTAGCTACATTACAGCTATTTAATATACAAAGAGATAAATCTCTTCACCAGTCATTAAAACTGCCTCTTCGTTAGAGTTGCACTGGTTTTCTGTGTCGTGTTCCCAGATGGAAAGTTTTCTTCAAAATCATGAGAACTGAATTTGTTGAACACCAGAGATCTAGAGAAAGAAAATGCAAGCTTACATTCCACTGCACATTTTCTGAAGCTGCAGAGCAGTTCACAGCAAGCAGCCATGAATTCTCAGTGTTGGAATGGCATGACAGCCACCACCAAAGAACTAAATACAATTAATTCTCATCTTTCAGAACAGAGCAGCTGAACTATTGTTTGGATTTTAGCAGCAGAAGGGAGAGTAGAGGACAAGATACAGGATCATACCTGTTGATATGATGTTGTGTAGACCATAACATTCTGCTGTTGGCCATCTGTGGTTATTAAGCCTGCTGGCAACTGGTTAGCTGAAAGAAAGAGCATTTTAAAAACATTAGGCAGGAACTGCTTGATATACAGAGCCTTGTTTGATGTGTCTTGTCACCTTTAAATAACTATGATCCACTCCAGGACTACAGAGCCATTAATCTCCTGAGTTACTATCCTACACTGGTATAGTCACACTTGTTACCAAGTGTTATAAGTGAACAAGTTTATTCCCATTCAGAAAAAACACATAAAATCCAACTTGATTTTGCTGTGAGGCTAAGCAGAATGTCGAAACCTGCACACAGGCAAATGGAGTGAAGCTCACCACCCTGACCACTGAAAAGGCCATCTCCAGTGCTCAGTAACCCAACAAGCCTGGAGAATTCAGTTAGTTTAAACACAAAGTTAGCACTTGAGCATAGCCATGGGGGAGGAACTCAATTAAATCATTGTACTGCTTTATAAACTGGGATCCATCAGGGACTCCATAATATGGAAGTCTCATGGAAGGCAGAAGAGAACAATAGGAACAGACAATGACAAAAAATAAAAGGCACTGCTAGAGCCTGACATTGTACTGGTCAACTTCAGCAACTCCTTCAGGGCACACAGAAGAGTCTGATTTCACAGAGGAAAGGGGAGGCCAACAAAAGGAGTAAAAAGTACTTCTGAGATACCGAGAGGAAACACAGGGAGTGATGCTCCAAGGCAGACCTTCACAATATGTAATTGGAGCTCTCACACTCAGAGTAGGTGCCTTACAACTGCTATTTGAAAGCAAAGCAGCACAACTCTCATACTGTAGGTTGTCACTGTAGCACATTTCCCGGTAGGACACAAATAATGAGGCTTTGTTCATGTAGTTACTAAATATAAACAAGATGTATAACCAATACAAATTCTGAAAGCACAGCATAATCCTAACAGTTTTCATTTGAAAGCTGATGCTTGAGGGTTTTGTAATTAGATTTTTGGTTGGTTATTTGAGGTTGTTATTATTTGTTTTCCTTCCTCCTTCATTGAACAAATTTTCAATTGCTTCAGTTGCAGGCTAAGAGAAGCATTAAGATTAGTGAGAGTGGCTCTGGGAGGTCCAAAATTTACTGCCCTTCAAAGTGCACGTTCCACATCCAACACAGCTTAATGGACAGTCCCTGACCCAGCCCTGGCATGAGGCCACCACAAAGAGCTGGGGGTTATGCCACAGAAGAACAGCTATCACTGCTACTGCTGCAGTGACACGATCACTCATTCTAGACAGAGTGATAGCTGGCCCTGTGGAGGGAAATACCTGCAGCACTTGACATGATCGATTATTTAACCCTATTTTTTACTTTGCTTTAATACTGCAACATCTCCTTTGCACCCTTAATCCTGTGAGGACATTTCTAAAGTTGCTCTTTTCAAATCACAGCAACCTAAGTTTTTTCAAAGAGCACTCTGAGGCTCCAAGGTCTGGAAATTAAGAATCTAAATCTAAATATTACAAGGGACCCTTGCAATATTTAGATATAGATTCTTAATTTCCAGACAGTTTTAAAACTCTTCTTCCAGGCTAGAAGAGACCCAAGAAGACTGCATTGTTTTATGCAGCAAAAGTCAAACTGGGAACAATCCTGAATATTTCCAATCCTGAATAGCTCATTTTAGTCCTCAGGCTTTGAATTTGTGCTAGTTTGGTGGTTTACCAGTGATTTTATCATGTACTTAAAAAACTAAATCTTGTCAGGAGATAAGACTAGAGCTGTGTTTCCCAATTCCTCTTCTATCAGGTTCAACATTAGCAGCCGTAAGATTTAAAAGCCAAGGTGGAGACTACATGCAAGAATCAGCACCAACAAAATCAGTAAATCCCAAAAAACTGAGGCTTTATCTACAGCAAAAGGAAGAAAAACTATGCTGAATGCACATGATACTCCTCACCCTACACCTTCGAGCTGCCAATCAGTGCATTCTTTTGAATGTAAGATACATTAAATTCTTTAGAATTAGACAAAGATGATTTTCTTCTCTACCTCATTTCTCAAAGATGAGCTCCTCAAGTCACCAAGAGGAGTTCATTTTACTTTTTTCCCCCAAGAGTCTTGCAAGTAGAATGGGTGGGGCCTAAATATGTAGCTACTGGGGAAAAAGAAAAAAAAAAAAAGGTTTGCACCTTTCATTACAACCTGTGTTTAAGTGTACAAGTATACAAGCACTAATATATGCATTTACGAATTTCCCACAGTTGACATGAGCTATAATTAGTCCAGGATATATTCCTCAAGTAAGAATGCTGATGCCTGACAGAAGTGCTGTATTTATAAAAGCTGTAGTAATAACATGATAAATTAAAAAGTATTACTCACTAAATGCTTCTTCTGTGAGCTCCTCACTTAGACCATCTGCAGTTGTAACTGTTCCCCCAATTCCCTTTTCTCCTTTCATTGCCTAAGAAGAGAGAGCAAAAAAAAAAAAAAGCTTGAGATTTTTTTCAAGCCCCAGGAGCTCTAGCCAAGGTTTGAAACTTGCAGAAGAGTTACAGTGCAACAGCTGGAGCTTGAAATCCCATGAACTGTTAAAACTCTAAGGGATTTGAGAATGTGCATATTACATGAGTGTTTTTTATTTTAGCCATATTCCTGAAACAAAAAACTTGGCAAACTAGGACTGTATGGTTCTAAGAAAGGCTTTTCACCCTCTGCAGAAAGTTCAAAATCTATGGTAATCCAGAAGGAGAATTTACAAGAAATCACAGAATCTCACCTACCAAGAATGTGCAACATTTGCTTACCAACCACACACAAGCAGCATCACCATAAACTAAGAGCTGCCATTTAAAACCAAGATGTGGAATTTCTTTTCATCAAGGACTACAGCCAGAAAGGATATCAGCATAGAAAGCCAAGGCCCCAGTCATCTGCATGCAGTTTTACAAGTTTGAAGTTTGATGCTCTATGCTATTACATAAGAACATCTAGAAAAATAATGTGGGCATAAAAAAAGATTCTCTGCAACTGCTTGCTGCAGACAAAATACTCAGTTAGAAAACTGAAGTATTTCACCCTGAAGACACCCTTGCTGGAATGGAGATTTAAAACTGATGAGCAAAGCTGTTTAACCCATCCATGCAATTAAAATCCAATCCAACTACTCTGCTACCACAGCATCTATAATCTGCAAAAATGGTCAATTAAGAATGAAAGTATCACAGACCCACTTCAGACTTATTCAGTAGGAACTGGAACTAGTTAGGCAATACTTGCCTTTTTAAAAGCCCTATCACAGCATGTGCAACTGCTACACAAAACTGGAAAAAGCACACAGCTCTACTCCAACTACATTACACCTCCTGTTACTCAGTTATCCAGCAAATGACCTTCTGGGAAGAGGAAGCTTCAAGTGCTGTCAGCAAAACAAATATTGTTAGCAAGTCTGAACTAAAAAAATCTTAGGTTTACAAAACAAAGAAACTCAGAAGAACATCCTTATCTACTGTTCTGCCAATTTAGACAAGGGAAGGCAGACCAGAACAAAAAACCCAAGGAGAAGCAACTTCCTTTTTTTAAAAGGTCTAAATTGTTGAAAGGAAGAAAGTCACTTTCTACTAGAGAAGGGTTAAATTAAATTAACTGATTTGAATCACATACCTAGCATGAACTATGTATCAAAAGCAAATCAAGGGACAGTCTAAAATAATAATTTAAAAAACCCCACTGAAGCAATGGCTTTCCATGTGAATCATTATTCCAACATGAGAAAAACAGTTTTTTTTCTTTTGCAGACCTGAAGTCCAGACAAACAATAGGCATGAGGCCAGTTCCTCAGAGGATGCAGTCAGTACATACTGACTGAGCCCAAAGATCCAATTAAACATTCTTAATAGGAACCTTAAAGAGCAGAGCAATTTACTACCACATATATTAGAGAATTTATTCAGTTGAAAGCTTTAACTACTCTGAATAAGCAAGTCTAATCAAAATGCTTACTTCCTCCTTTTTCTCTTGACATTCTCTGGAATACTTTTAAACATTATTTTACTCCCTGACCAAGAGCTGTGAGATACTGTGAAAGTTAGCCATTATAGTTACAACAACAGAGAGCTAAGGATAAACACCAGCAGATTAAATAAATGAGCAAATAACCATATACACCAACCTCTCTGAATTTTTGGAGGTATAACTTCAAAGGTTCAACATAGCTATCAAACCCCAAGGTAGACATGGCAAAGAGAATATCCTCTCCATTGATGGTCTTTCTTTTTTCTTGGTGACACCTCTCACTTGCTTCTGATGTTATAAAGCTGATGAATTCACTTACACACTCTTGTACGCATTCTTTTGCATCCTTAGCAATCTAGTAAGGAAATAAGTATCATAAAATCATTAATGAATACACAAGACTTGAAAAAACTCACCACAAACCCCCCAAAGAGTAGAACAGATAATAGAGGAAACATCCCAAAACCCATTTAGGCAACACCTGCACAGCAAACCACTGGATGGCCTCACTCCTCTACGCAAGACCAGCTGCAATGTGATTTTATCCAGGTTTTACTATTTCAAGCAGCTCAGCCAACTGCCAGGATCTTCTGAAGTCCTAATTTCTATACAGGCTTTCACACACAGATGCTTCTTGCTTTGCTTACCTATGTTTCTTCAAACCTGTTCATTACAATGTCACAGCCCTCTTCCTCTTCTTTTTAAGAGACCTTTTTAAGAAACCCTACCCCATCACATTCCAACAAATTCAGCACTGACAAGTATTTTTATCCTGCCTAGATTCAAGGACCAGAATATACACCTAGCAGCAAGCCTTTCTAATGCTTTAGTATTCTGGTATAAATCTACCACATGAGAATTCAAATGAAGCAACATATGCCCCTGGCAAGAATGAAGTAAGTAAATTTGATTACAGTTTTCAGCTGGACAAAAGTCATTTACCTGACTTAAAATTACAGCAAGTATTATTCATGATTACTTGGGAAGCTGACAGAAGTCAACAAGAAGATAATAATACTTAAGATTCTTATTCTTCACATGAAAAGAACTTGAAAAATTGAAGCAGTCACTGTGTGCAGAGTCTTCACTAGCTCCTCTGATATTTTCAGACACGTAGGGTGAGATTTTCAGAAGTCATCAGTCAGCAGCTTCCCTCGCAGTTTTTTACAAAAAAATCATCCTGATCTTTCAAGATAGCTCCACATCCCATATGCTAAATTCTCAAGAAAAATCTCATCTTGATCACTAAAAATTTATGACAATATGGACTAGGGTACAGTTTTTCACAGCAAAGTTATAAATGTAACATCCAGATCTCCAGAAAGCCCTGAACACTATGAAAATACAAGCAGATGTGAGTAAATTATGTCTTGCTTCTATTTAGAGTGATCTCCAAAAAGAGAGATCAATTTTAGCTGGAGGAAATGTTACTGTGGCTGGAATTGTATTGGAATGCAATAGAGAAACAGCAAATCATAGGAGCCCTGCAAAGGTTTAAGATAAACCGCTAGAATGATGAAGTACTTATACAATCACCAGCTCAGCAGAATGGATTAAAAAGTCTATTCTTAGAAGTAAGAAATAAATAAGGCTTTCAATATCTGGCCTTATCTGCTCCACGAATATAAAGCAGACTTCTTAGGTCACTCTGGCATTTGGGTATGTGAATATTCAGGTGATGGAAAGCTAACCATTCTCTCTCCTTCGGGACGAGTACTGAATTTCTATTTCAGCCACTTCTATTATTCACTTACTCCAAATTTTATGCACCTCAATGAAAGCAGACTAAATCTCTCAAGAGAATTGCATAGAAAATATTCTTAGTGATTATCATCAAGTCTGATCCTTTATGACAATTTCAGAGAACACATCTGAAGATACTATAAGCTTTGAGAAATCTAAGAGAAATTGGCTTGGTCTCAATCACCTCCTGCTCCTGGGGCTTTTTTCCCTTTCATTTTATAACGCTTTTCTTCAATAAACCAGCATTATTTGGAAAAATATCTTGTTCTAATCAGCTCAAGTTCACTGAGAGGAAGGAATAAAACTCATTAACACACTTTCTTTACCAGACAACAGTATTACCTTTCCTGTTTGGGGTATGGCATTTTTCATTATCCTTGCCACATTTGCAATTGGAAGATATATATCTTGTTCTCTGAAACTCTCCTTTGAGCCGTTAGTATCTTCATGATCATTCATGCTGTCTTCTGTGTCTAATGAAATGAAGAAAAGTTAACAGAAATTGTATTTGATAGACAGCAGGCAATAATTCAGTTTAAAGTCTTATATTGAAGGATGAAGACCTTTGAAAGCACAGTGTTTTAACATCATAGAAATAATTTTTAAAATATATGCAATATCAGGATACCTTTATAAAGATAGCATTTTATCACATTATGCACAGAAGTGTACATGGCTGCTGATCAACAACCATTATTAATGCCACGTCAAAATACAAACTGCTTCCTATAAGGTCAATTTTTTTGTTATCCCCTCAAGGACTCTGTGCCAACATCAAGAAATCCAACCTCCCGCCTTCAGACTGCAGAAAATGCTTTATACAGTGAGGCATTACAAAAACAATGGCAAATTCTTAGCCTGAGAGAAGATAGCAGAGAATGATACAAGTACTGGAAGAAATAGACGTATACACACATTCGCAGAGAAATAGTAGCATTTACTCTCTCACTTCTTACCATCGTGAGGCTGTATGACATAGTGACTGCCACCAATGTAATCTCCAGCAATTCCTAACTGAGAAGCATCTGTTGTGGAGCTGTCACCATCCATCTACAACCAGAAGAAGGAAACCTTTCAGGTGTGATTGTTACATCACTAAGTGCAGCTATTACTCAAACCCAGCACAAACGACGCGATCCCTTTATACAAAGCATAAATATTTTGCTATTGGAGAACAGTATCCCCACTGTCATTAATGAGTTTTACTGACAGTGGAAATAGTTCAACTGTTTTATGAGGATTTTCAAAAAACTCAGCCAGAGGCACAGGCTATGCACAGAATCATTTGGTTTATCTAGCACATAGCTCCCATGAAAGTCTAACCAGAACATGTAAGGTGTCTCTGACCAATCCTCAAAATCTACAGCCCGCTGTTCTCTGAATGCTTTACCTATTAGTTCCTACACAGAATGCATCCTTCACTCACCTTTACCCTCCATGTTGGTTTGTCAAGCCCACTGACAAACTTCTAGCCAGACCATGGGACCAGCTCTGCACCCTCATCCTCCCCGAGACATCAGTTACTCCTGTATGCTTTCTGAGTCACATTCTAGCATTACCTGGTCCTGCCCTGCCTCACTCTTTGGGCATCCTTATGTGCTCTTCTTTAAAGGTTCTGATGTGGTGGCCAACAAGAAGACTTCTTCATGAGGGTTTGGAGATGGGGGTGGTCACAGTTTAATAGGTAACTTAAATGCCAAGAGAAAAAGGGAAGCCAAAAGAGCTTGTGCTTCCCTCCTTCCTACTGACAAGCTACACATACGGCCCCTGGAGAGGCAGAGCCCAGCTGACTTCACTCACTGACCCCACACCCACTGTGTGGGTACCTTGGTGTCTTTGAAGGATCACATGGTTGTTGTCAGTGAGACCACAGATCTGACTTTTTCGCACACCCAGGAAGAGGGAGAGAAAGAGATAAAGAGAAAGAGAGAGAAACAAAGAGAGAGAGAGAGAAAGAGAGAGGCAATGTTGTGTTATCTTTACACCTACCCAGAAATATGAGTATTTAACCTCCCACTAATCTGTACTTTGCTTGTGGCCACAGATGCACAAACAAGACGAGTGCTGTTCACATTCCAACAACAGCTGGACGGAGCCTTAGGAGCTGTTCAAGAGAAAAAGACTATTCCAGCTCTTCTTCATTGCGCAGAATATTACACACACTTTTATAAAGAATTTCAGGTCCCTTTTGCTGGGCTTTTGTAAACCAGCTTCACTTCCTTCACAGCAGCTCTACCCAAAAGAAGGGCAGTATTTTAGGCATTAACCTTCTGTGTGGCAACCTTCACATAAACTCACTTTGTCCACATTTTGCAGATTCTTTGTTGGGAGATTTAACTTTGCTTTTCAATCTCCCAAAGGGTCTGCAGTTTCCTTACTCAGCTTACTGTAATGACAATGCAAGGATACCACAATCCTGCATGCCATGATCACCTGAACTGACATCACACATCATTAAGAGAATTGTGCCTCTCTCTCCCTTCTGCACTCTGAAACAATTAAAATTGTAGTCTGGTAAATCCCAAAAACTACTTCCAAAATTAAGTTAGAGTTTTCTGGTAGTCTTCTTCTCAGTTCTGGCTCTCTGATCCCTGCTGGAATTTAATTCAGGATCTCAATCTTTACCAGCCCCAGTACAAAGTATTTTAAACACCTTGATCTTTCTTTCCCTCTTTTTTTTTTTTAAATCTTCTGTGAAACATTTCTTATAAATTATTTCCTTCCTCCAGGGTTGCAATATTCTTCAAATTTCTGCCATGATGTGGTTTCTGCTCACCTCTCCTGCAGGCTACTCCCTCTGAATCTTTATTGCCAAGACCTAGCAATAAATAAAAAAATCACCTTGCTTTCATTAGCCCAGCTTGCCTTCAAAAGACAATTCCTGCTTGAATCTCTTTCAAACCTCTGCTGCATCTACAGACATTTTGGTCATATTAGACTAATGCATCCTCAAGGTAGTACCTTTGTTTCTATTTTTTTCTGTGTGCACATTTCCAGATCTACTTACAGGATGTATTATTTCACCATTAATGGGAATTTGTGTGGACATTTATCAGCACTATGAATCTAAAATAGCGATTAGCAAAATTGACAGGAAAAGGCTTGCAACAAAAAACCACAGATCTGACTCAGATAAGGAAAACAGGCACTGACAGCTTAACATCAACTGAAATTACTTCTGTCAGTATTACTTGAAGAAAGATTTTTAGCTGCCAGGACAACCTTGGGACAGGAGATTAGGGACAGCACTAACACCCTTCTGCATAATGCTTAGCATAACCAGGTCCTGATCCAGGCCCACAGGGTAATTCATGTTGGAAGTGACTGTGGGAGGTCTCTACTCCAGCCCCTGCTAAAAGCAGGGCAGCTCTGAGCTCAGAGCACTCAGGGTTTTCTCCAGCCACATCCTGAAGGCCACCACAGACAGAGCTGGCCCAGCTGCCCCACGAGCCTTTTCCACAGCCCGGCTGACCATGCCATGAGGGAGGGAGGGGATCTCAGCACACTACTTCAATTAAAGTAAGTTGATGGAAGAACTTCAGCCAGAGTTGTCATTCAATTCAAATCTAGATCCAGGCATCTGAATATAGCAACTGTAATTAATATGCCATCCAAATCACCCTACTAGTATTTCTTTGAGCCCGATGGATGGCAAACATGACCTTGCAAGAAAATGTGACCACTGCTATCCCAGTCATCTCATAACAAACAGTTACATGCTCACACATTACAGTTTTCAGTTCAGATGTTCAAAACTCCAGTCAATCACCACATTACCTGATTGTTATATGTGTTACAGAACTTATGCTGAGCTTGACAATGTTCAGAAAATGAGAAAGCACTCTTCTCACTACACTGTTGCTAATTAATCTCTCTCCTTTAAACAAACAAACACCCCAAAAAACCAATAAAACCCCTCCAAAACCATGACACAAACTAAATTCTGTGTCCATGAAGTTGCCCTGGAAAAGGCAATAGTCCAATATAGCACAGAAACACCACCTCGCATACACTAATTGCAGTCACTGAGAGACTTAAAGGCCAACAGTTCTTATATTGGCCCATTCAGTAGGAAGACCTACTACTTTAGATGGAAGTAGATGCTACAATAGGCAAAATCCTGGGAGATCTAATCCTAAAAGGTTCAGGTGGGCAAGAGCTTTCCTCTCAGATTTTGCTTTAGACTGCTGAGTTGTTACAACTTGCTTTAAGGAGAAGTAGCCATTTGCAGATTATACACCACATTTGCATGGCAGTTTCAGCATGCAAACATTGCAGTGCCTTTTAATATGAGAGCATCTCCTACCTTTGTGTGGCTGCCAAATTACACGAGGGAGGGCTTGCAACACCTCAGTCCTCCAGCAGCAAGTGCAGTGCATAACTGCAGGAAGCAATTACTACAGGTTGTACATTATCCTCAGGCTCCAGTGCTAGGAAGTGCTGGAGTGCTAGGAAGACACTGAAGTTCCTCTATGCATACACATGGACTGAATCAAGACAGAGAGCTAAGTATATCAGAGTGACATGTCAGTCTCTAAAATGACCATGCCACTATCTGATTTTATCAACAACCAGGGAGAGTAAACAAGTACAGGACATAAACATTCAACACTACACTGCAGAAGAAAAATCTGAATACAGAGCAGCAGCACAATGCTTTCTGATAGTCGCTTTCTGTTTGGTTTTTCTCTCTCCAATAAAAAAATAATATTACTAGAGATATACAAACTACTTGATGCGTGGAAATTAACCAAAGAAATATGTTATAAGAGAAACAGTTCAAGAGCATCAAAGAAGGTTCAGTGATAAGATGCACATGAGTGAACACACATGTTTACACTGACATTTGATATAAATATTCTTGAGGATGCTTAAAAAAATTTGCTACTGTCAGCTGCCCATAACTCAGACTGTTCCTATAATATGTCTATACTAAACTAATAAAACATCAGTATCTCAAAGTAAATCTTGCATCCTGTTTAATCTTGTAAGTTCTCTTAAGAGTCCAGTCAATATCAGTGTCTCAGCTAAATTATAACTAAAGAAGAATACAAGCCCAAGCCTGCTAGCACTGATAAGGGACTAAAGCTTAGATCAGTATAAAAGGAAAAACAAAGAAGAAAAAAAACTGAAGAAACAAGATTTTTGTTTTCAGAACGAGGAAGTTATCTGGCAATGACTTACAAACGGACCTCTTGAAAGGAAACCAAAAACCTCTTGTGATTGAAGTATTTCATGTGGTATTTATTCACCCTGTCTCCCAAAACTGCTACCCTATGACAGGGACAGTAGCAAATGATAGGCAATGAACTTGGTACACATTTCATGCAGTCATGCCTGCCAAAGAAGCAGGACAGAAACAATAGCTAAAGCTGTAGGTAGTAACCACATCATTCATTTTGCCACATCTTGTCACAAGAGATGTAGAACTGTGAATCAGTACGTAACAGCAGAGACACAGAGTTTTATTTGAGCTTTCTGCACCCTTGCCTGTTAATTTTTCAATTAAAAATACACCTATTTCTTTCTATTTTTCAGTGACTTCTGGGGACCCCGATTTCCCACTAAATTCTCACCTGCAGGTATGTAAGAAATACCAACTGGTGAATGCATTCACAGGACATTGTTCTAGCAGACACACAAAAATATAATGCTAAACCCCTTCGCACATGGCTAGAACAAAACCAGATGCTGCACTCTCTCTCCATCTCAGGTGTCTCTAATCCCTTACATTCAGTGTTTTCCCCCACAGCAGAATAACACAGGGAAAAGCAGACTGATGCTGAGAGGACCAGACAGTGTCACCAAGTCTCATTTGCATCTGGGCTGTACCAGAATCCTTCCCCTGGCCCATGGGGAGGAAACTTTCTCTTATGAAATCCAAAGAAGGCACTGCCACCTTTACACCTTCCCACTCCATGTAACACTCTATCAACTTTATGTCTTATCTCACAAGCCCCAGTGCCACTGACCACAGGCCCCTCCAGCTCTGCTAGAGCAGCTGGTGGCTCCTTCCCAGGCTGGCTAATATCCACAAGCACTGTTAGCTCCAATATACATGGCTGGACTAATACCTCATGCATTTTCACAACAAGGAGAGGGTCAGTGATACAGAGCAAGCAGGAGAAATGGAGTTTCCACACTTTCTCTTTTTTGGCAGTAGACGAGAGAAGCTGGAGGAGAAAATAAACAAGATGAGCAGAGGAATGGAGGCAGTTTAATTGCTTTTGCAGAAGCTGGAAAAAGAAAGCAGTGCTGAACACACTGCACTAGAACCTCAGTCCTTCAGCAACCTGACTGAAATCCCCATATTACCTTTCAATAGTAAGTTTTTGATACTTCTCTAGTATTTTTTGTAAAAAACTAAGCTTATCTGTTTATTAAAGCAGCAATCCATAAATCCTGTCTTTTTCCTTTTAGAAGAACATTTTAAAGTAGGTTATTTTTCCTTTGTTGAGGTAGTAACTCAAGTATGCCAAGCAGCTTTTTTCCTCTCAAGCAACAGGGCAAGTAAGAGTTTTACAAAACTAGTTCAGAGCAGACTGACCTAGCTTCAGACCAGCCTATTTTTGGCCAAAACTACTGGATTTGCTGACACTTGCTTTTATTCTATCAATGTTATTTACCCATATTGTTTATGGGCACATATAGCCATGTTTTGCTCTTTTTACAAGCATCCTGCCACTAAAACATCAATTTCCATATTCTAAGTTTCTTCAAAACACTACTGCAAAACTCAGTACATAGTCAAGTTTCTTTCTAAGCAAAATTTTAAAGGTGGAGCAACATCAGATTTATATTTGAAAGCACTAAAGGAAGAACCTTACAAACCTTTTTTAAATGTTGACAAAACAAGGCACCAGACTTTCAAACTTTCAGTGTTTAATGTTTCATATCTTGACATTACCTTAAACATTATTTTTCATTCAATTTCTGAACATTGCCTCCTTCATGTAATTATTACCACAAATAAGTGTTAAGCTTTGAACTGCTGTGACTGTCAAATCCTGAAGTCTAAAGAGTAACATGCAGTGCTCTTAACTTCTCCCAGTATAATGCCATGGCTGTAAATGCCAGCAGCCAGGACGACGTCTATCACCTGCTCAATGCACAGCACCAAACTCACACAGGCCTCAGAAGGGCTCAACTGAGCCATCTTGGGTGTCCTACAGAACTCTAGAAGGATCTTGCCTTTACACTGCAACTGTCATGCCACACGCCACATAAGCAAAGAAAAAAAGAAAGCAACCACCAGCTTATTGTTTAGGAACAGTATGCTAATGATTATATATTTCTCCATTTCTGCAAGCCAATTAAAACCAGACTCTGAATACTGCCCAAAGTGGTGTTTGCCATTTTCCTTTTTCCAATCATTTTGCCAGAGCTTCTTTTGAGAAAGCCGAATTTTTTTTTTCATTGACAATAACTGCCATCTACCAACATGCCAAGGAAAGGTTATTACATGTAATAGGGTCAATGAATGGGCTGGAACACAGATTTCTGTGTTCCTCATTGTCTAAAAATGTTCAGATCATTGTTATCAGTAATTTTGCCATCCCAAAAGCAACCCAAGCACACTAGGTAGCTTTTACCTGACAGTTCAGAAAAAATCTTTTTGGTTAAGCCTCAAAGAAATTGGTAAAGCTAGAAGTTGATTTTGTACTGCTGCTGTACTGCAGAATATATATCATAGCCACAGAAACGTTACTAGAACACAGGAATTTTTGTGGTTTTCTGATAGGATTGTCTGTGAATAACCTCCACAGTACTCTTCAGCATCACCAACTACATAATTTCTGGAGGCAGCACAGTGGCTAGCACACACAGGTCTGCCCAAGAACACCTCCCACACACCGAAAAGTTGTGCAGACATTGATAATGGCAGGGTCCCGTGTCTCTCCCATCTGTCATGTGTGTCACAGGACAGCCACACAGCTGCCTCTGTGCCACTGCGAGCCGATCGATCCCATTTCCTGATTTCATGCCCTTCAACGATGCAAACGCAGCTAGCGCTGGGGCGAGGGGGACACCCTCCTACTTACACCGACAGCCTCCGAGCCTTCCTGGCACCCAGCTCGCATGTGATCGAGAGGCAACTCGTCTACCGTGACCCCTTGTTTACAAATGGCACAAGACGACGACTCCTCAGTTAATCAGCAACTTTATTGTCGGTCACCCTGGCTGTGACTGCCGCGCTGCCCGCACCTGCCCGGGGCCGGCCGGGCGCCTCCGCCGGGCCCCCGCGCAGCCCTCCAAGGCCTCGCATGCCCAGCCGGGTATGGCACCACATCCCAGGGCCTCACCCTACGCTCCTCATCCCTGCAAAATACCGCCAAGCCTTCCAGGAAATTTCGGTCCCGACAACGGCGCGGGGGGGACCGGGAGAAGGGACCGGGAGAAGGGACCGGGCCGCTGCAGCGCCGCTACCCGACTCTGGGCCCGGCGAGGGGCCGTGGGCGTGGTGGGGGTCACGGCCCCTCGCTCCCGCGGCGAGGGGAGGCGGCTCGGCGGGACACAAAGAGCGCGGAGCCCCCTCCGCCCGGCGCGGCCGCCACAAAGCCGCGGCCCCGGGGCGCAGCGAGCGCGGACACGGAGGGGTGGCGGGAGGCCGTGCGCCCCGCGGGTGCCCGCTGCTTCTCAGCCGGCGGTGAGGGATGCCAGCCGGCCGCGGGGCAGCTCCGCCTGCTGCCCCCATCCCTGCCTAGGCCGCAAAATGGAGCCGGAGCGAGGAGGGCCCCGCGGAGAGAGCGGGACAGCGGTGCGGGCAGCTGCCCCGCCGCCCCTGCCGACACCCCCCTCGCTGCCGCCTCCCTCCCTCCACTCCCTGCCTGCCTGCCCGTCCGCCCGCTCCGCTCCCCTCCCGCCCACCCCCGCTCGGCTTCCCGGCCGCGCGGCCCCCGCGGCTCCGGCCGCATAAAGCGACGCGCGGCCGGTGCGGGGCCCGGGGCGGCAGCCCCGCACTTCCTGGTGCCCGCGGCGGCGGCGCGGCGGCAGCGCCGGGGCCCGGGGAGGGAGACGGACATTTCATTCGAGCCTGCAGTGCAACCGGTTACCAATCATTGGCCGGAGCCAGGCACAAACCTCCAGTGCGGCCCTGGTTGGCTCCCTCCGCAAATCGGCTGTTTGGTTGGACGGAAAATGGCTGCGAAGGAACCAGTCCCAGCGCGGAGCCTCGCTTCCCGCAGCCGGGCTGCCCTCCCTCCGCGCCGCCTCCCCGCCACTCGTGTCGGCTCTTCCCTGAGCGCGCACCCTCCCGCCGGGCCGGCCCTGCCCGCCTCCTTTATGGAGCGGCTGGGCCGGGGGCGCCGCGCCCGCCCCCCCGCGCGGGGCCGGGGCTCGGCGGCGGCCGCTGAGGGCTGTCCCTGCCACCGAGGGCCTGTCCCTGCCACCGAGGGCCTGTCCCTGCCACCGAGAGCTGTCCCTGCCACCGGGCTCGGTCCCGCAGGGCTGCTGCTGCTCCTGGCGATTGTGTAGCGGGGCCTCTGACTAGGGGCAGCTCTTCCTGCGGCCTCGGTCTCACAGAATCACAAATGGGTCAGGTTGGAAGGAACCGCAGTGTGACAGCTGGTCCGAGCTCCCTGCTCAAGCAGGGTCATCCTGGAGCACAAGCACAGGATTGCATCCAGGCAGTTCTGCAGTGTCTCCAGTGAGGGAGACTGCAGTCTCCCTGGGCTACCTGTTCCAGTGTGTGGTCACCACACAGTAAAGAAGGTCTTCCTCATGCTCAGGTGGAACTTCCTGTGCATCAGTTTCTGCCCGTTGTCTCTTGTCCTACTGCTTGTTACCACCAAAAATGCCTGGCTTCATCCTGTGACCCCCTCCCTCCAGATACTGGTGGACATTGATGAGATCCCCTCTCAATCATCTGTTCTTGAGGCTCCTCCTGCCTTTCCTCATAAGAGAGATGCTGCAGTCCCCCAGTCATCCTCGCTGTCGTGGGAAGTAGGGGATGGGGGAGAGTGGCCGGCTGTGTCCCACTGGCCTTGTCCCTGGCCTCACGCCCCTCTTGCCTCACCAGCCTGGTGCCTGTGTTCAGCAAGGCAGGCACCATTATTGTGAAGGTTCCTTAGATCTATTCCAATCTGTCCTCCACCTGCATCAATATTTACCAGCTGAGAGAAGAACAGGTGACCTCCCCAGTGACTTCTTACATTTCGTGCAGCCTGAGAAATCGGAGGATGATTCATAGAACCCAGGTCTAACCAATCATTTGGTGGAATAGAACCTTGGGAGAGGGGATCTGTGGGTCTGTATTACTTTCCCCATTCTCCTTTCCCAGAAAAAAGTAAAATTTTACTGCAAATGAAAAAGGATCCTTTCCCCCTGGTGATACAGAGCTTAAAGAGAACCTTTTTCTTCCACTTCTGAAGAAATACAGGCTGCTGAGTGAAGATATTAGTTGGACTGACTTCTCCACTGGGATTTATAAACCTCTCTTATGAAGCATTTATATGAAACACTTCATAATCCACCAGTCCCTCCATTAATTAGAATCAGAAAGGGCCAAAAAGCAGCCCAAAATATTCCACACATCCGCCACCAACACATGTGTGTGTGTGCAACCTCCTCTCAACAGAGGTAATAAGAATATTTTTGGTTTGTGCAATTCTTAATAACCTTCATTATTTGAAGATCTTAAGTGTTTTAACTAAACTAGTATGAAAGTCCCATTTCACAGTAGCTTCTGCTAGCATCCTCTTCTGGTTAACATCTGATAAATACAATAAATACACGCCTCTCCTAACTCTCTTCTGGCACTGGGATTTACACAAAGTGAAACTCATTTCCACATGGTTTCACATAACAACATTAGTTTCATGTGCTTTGATATATCATAAAGTTTTCGATTCACTCAAAATGTCCATGTGTTTGGATTGTTTTGAGTTTAAAGTGAAACATCAAATGAGGAGAATTTTGCGTGGCCATGGGTTTTGACTACAAATGCTATATGCAGCTTAATCCTGTCTCATGGGTACTGTGAGCAGTAATTAGTAATTTTTTTTCTTTTTTAATGCCCAGAAGATGTTAAGTAATGCAAGAATATTCACTAAGTTTGGGACCTTAGGGGATGCGTTTTCCCCTTTATCTATTTTATAGCTTGTGTTCACTAAGTACAGTGCTGTGTGAATACACTATTAATCTGTGCACTCTTAAGATCTCTGGGTGGATTTTGTCATGCCAGCCCAGAATTTCACAAGCGATTAGAAAAACGAGCGCTGACCAGTGTGCAGGTATTCCAGGGCACAGAGTAGACAGTGCCCTTTTTTGAGCTGCTAGTCACTAGTTTTAAATCTTCTTGAAAACATAGCCCTCACATTTTTCTACTGCATTTTTTTCAAATTTGAAATGAAAATATTGTTTCTCCTGTGGTTTTTTGTACTGATATTTATCAATGTTGTGTTGATGGAAAAACTACTTATCCTCTTATCCTCTACTCAGCACTTTTCTTTAGGACAGCACAGTGGGAACAAGTGTTCACTGTTACTGGTGACAGAACAGCACTTAGTGGTTAAACTTGTCAGTCAGCTGCAGCCAGGGAATCCAAGCCAGCATTCCCATTTACAAACATTTTATTTTGTGTTCCTCCTTTAGTAACAATTTATATCACACACTTGTAATTCAGTCTTCAATTGGTTTGTTATTTTATTCCCATGCTAAGTATATTCTCAAGCTCCATATTTTGTGAGGCAATGATCTACTTCCTGAAATTGTCATTTTGTGCCTAAAATTTTCATTGAGGAAATCAAAATCTTCAGGTATCTGTTCCATTTAGTAGGTGTTAGCTAAGGTGAGCAAGTATGCTTCTTTATACCAGAACAGATATATCCATTGTTCCAGAATGTGCCTTACTAGTGCTGTGGACTCTGTCATTTGGAAAAATAAGTGCTTGAAATAAGAAATTCTGATTTTTGTAGAAATAGCACTGAATGTAGGGTGAGTGAGTTGTTCGTCTAACTTTCTTCAGAGTTCTCAAAACTGTGAAATTCTTAGTGTAATAGACTGGAAATAGGTCTGTCATCAAACTGTGAACTCCATGGGGCATCAGGAACTGGTATTCATTCTTCATAGTGATCATTCTAATGTTAATTTTCTTCTTTTTTTTTGTAGATCAGAGCATTCTTATTTGTATTCGATGATCCTGAATAAAAGATTCTTGAAGCTACAGAGCTAAGCAATGCTACCTGAAAAAGACGAAATGTGGAAATCCAGAAGAAATTATCTACAGGTAATTAACCAAGTCAGAGTGGGAAGAGACCAGGTGGAATTAAATGAAGTTCAAGACATTTTTATTTTTCTAATGATCAGTATCTCGCTGTTATGTTGAAAAATTCTTCAGCTAATTAGACATGCCTTCCTTTTAGGCAGTAGTACCCCTTTAACAGTAAAATATCTGCTACACTTGGAATGAGCTGTGTGCTCAGGTGGCCTTTGTGCTGTGTGATCCCACAGCTATGAAGGGCAGACATGTACAGCATCTGCATTGTGCCAGTGCACTTGAGAGGCCAATCTAGAAGAGTAGCTAGCTTTGATGCACGTGCCATGAGGACCAAAGGATGTGTTTATTCACAGCAGACTGGTATCCCACCAAAGAGGGGGCTGGGAAGGTGCAATTCTGAAATTACTACATCCCATTTAGGAAGTATGGTCCAAAGAGCAATGTGCAACCATGGATACAATTTCCCAGGCCTATTCCATGCTTCTTGTATGACCTTGGGCAAATTATTGTAAATCCAAACCATCAGATTTCAATTGAGACATGCATAAATGCCTGTGAAAATCTGAATTTCGATCATATTGTACCTCAATTCCCCGTCTGCTAAATCAGTAGCAGTATCATTTTCCTATCTTGAGCTGAGCTGTGAATGGCTCAGATTCTCAGATACTGGGAAAGCAGTGGGGGCAGGAGTACCAGAGGTAAGAAATGACAAGTGAAACTATTTTCTGAAGGCTTCTTGAGACCAAGATGCTGTATGCCAATCCCTAAGGAGAGCTGAACTAATTTTTGAGCCTTTTCGTCACTACTGCTCAACTGCCTTTCCTTCACAGGATGCACAGAAATGTACTATGTTGAGACATATTCCACCAAGTAAACTTTATTAAAATTGACCAACATTTCAAAATTTATTGGGGGAACTAAGACAAATAGGCTGTACCTCATGCCTAAATATTGTTCCTTTAGAGAAAAGAAAAACCAGCTTACTGTTTTCACCAGTGGAATGGATAGTCAAGCAAATAGATGCAAAGATACAGCTTGAAGTTTAGGTCTGCTAGTTAATCTAAGCCCGGTGGGGTTAAATGTGGCTGGCGGCAATCCCTTTGAAAGGTAGCTGGAACAGCACTGACTTGTAATCAGGTAATTTATATGTTAAGACATGTCTAAAACATCAAGTATAGACATTCCACACAAGCAATAGAAACTTCAAAGTACACATGCAAGACAGAACCACTTGAAGGACTAGAAGAGATCTTGGCAGAAGCTTCTAACTTGTACATGAGTAATACAGCAACAGGTGGAGGTGAAACTATAACAATATCTCCTCTGCTTTGTTTTCAAAAAAGGAACTACACCATTTTGTGATGCAATCTGAGAACAGCTTGCTTTTCAACTGTGCCATTACAACCTCCTGGATAAAACCATTAGCATTGGTTTTGTCTCTTCTCAAAACACAGAAGAGAAAAAAAATCAATGCTCATTTTAAATAGCAAATGTTGAAATCATTTAGCTTTTTCAAACCTTATGACATGTAATATAAGGTATAAAATGAAAAAGCTAAGTAGCTCTGGTAAAACTTCAATTTAATTTTTCATAACTAAATTTATTACACATTTGCAAGGGTTATTCACATGGATTTGTCAGATATCACTAGTATTCAGCTGCATTCTATGGTTATGTTTTGGATTTTCTCCCTGTTACCAGCTACATGTGGGATTGAAAGTTTTCAGCGGTACAAGTAGGGTGAAAGATGTCTTATTTAATCCTACTCTGCAAGAGGACAAGCAGCTGCTTAATGGCTATGCAGTGAAATCCTACATCTCCCAGGGGTGGGGAAGCTGGGTTCCATTACAGCTCTGTTTTGGGTACTGCAGAGGGAGCACAGAAGGCATGTCAAATGAAGATGGGAAGTGAGGAAATGTGGACTTTTGCCCAGTCCAGTTCTGATGATAAAGTTACAGTTCTAGAAGCCCTGAGGCTGTCAGCATTGGCATAGCAGATTTACAGAGCAGGAGATCTGCTGGGCTACAGAACTAAGCTCTTCTCTGGATCATTAATATTTGCTTACATAATGCCCATGTTTTCACATTGGGTCCTTGTGGTTGAATTGCACAGCTCTTAACAGGTTTGAGCACTTGGTTTTCTTGGCATGTGCCATGGTTTAACCCCAGTCAGCACTTTCCACACACACAGTTGTTCACTCAGTCCCCCTCACCTCAGCTGGAAGGAGAATCTGAACAAAAAAGTAAACCTCATAGATCAAGATCAGAACAATTTAATGATTCAAATAAAATGCTATTATACTAGTAGTAGTAGTAGTAAAGAAAAGGAGAAAGATGAATAAAACTCCAGAGAAACAAGTGATGCACAACACAGTTGCACACCATCCATTGACCAGTGCCCAGCCTGACCCCAGGCAGTCATCAGCAGCTTCTGGACAACTGCCCATGGTTTATTTACTAAACATGACATTCTATGGTATGGATTATCCCTTTGGCAAGCCCGGGGCAGCTGTCCTCGCTATGTGCTTTCCCTAGCTTCTTGTACCCCTGCTAGCTGTCACTGCTTGGGAAGACAAGAAGTCCTTCACTTAGAGTAAAACACAATTTAGCAACAACTAAAACATCAATATATTATCAACGTTATTCTAATAATAAATCTAAAACAAACACTGTGCTAACTGCTGGGGAAAAAACTAACTCGTTCTCAGACAAACCCAGCATGAATGGAGGAATTCAGGACTTTCCTAGAGGTATCAGAGATTTCCAGAGGCTATGGCATTTGTCAGTATTTGTAGTTTCCTTCTTGTAGATATGGGACCCTAAACTACACTGCTTCAAAGGCCTGTGTACATTACCATTCTGTCAGCAGCATGATGAAAATAAAACTGTTCTCTTACAGTTGGTCACACAGGGAACATCTTAGCCATGGCCCTGAACTCACGTACTGACTGACACCATTGCATTTGCAGTGTAGGCAGAGACATAGATGACTTCTGTCAACTTAAACATGAAAGCTGAAATTCTTTTCTCTTGAACTTGTCCGGACTAAGGACTCGATATAAGGTCACCCTTTGAAGTGCCTTTCTTCAGAAGGATGGGCTAACACCTAGATATGCCTGTCTTTCTCTGTTGGCTGCAGAAGGAGCTTAGATCCAGAGCTTACACAAGAGGCCAAACTTTGAGGTGAGATCTGGAGGTAAGAAAATGAATCTCAGCTTGCAAAAATGACCAGTGGTATTTCAATTACATTAATATTGGTCTCTGATGACGAAGATAGGAATGTGATAAGAACACACGGAGATCATGCAGCAACAGCCAGATTTTATTGTTGGTCGCCTTTTATAGGAGGTTCAAATTTCCACTGGCCAATGATATGGATGCATTCCCTTCGTAGTTCAGAGGGCTTGGCAGAGATCCCCAGTTTGAAATGGAATCTGACCTATCAGTACTGTGTCCAGGGGCTTGTTTACTTCCACTCTCTGATAAGCCAGGCTGGTCAAATTGGTGTCTGCTATGCCAAATTATCTGGGCAGCTATAGACCAGCTACAGCTGTTACACTTCCCCCTTTCTGTTTTAAAAAATGCAAAGTGTTCTTTGTCATCCCTCTGCAGGCACCTTGCAGACAGGATGACAAGACAGCATGATTGATGCCTTAGGCTTTAGCTTTTATATTTTTGAGATCCTTTACTGCTTTAGTGTGTAGTTCTGAGCTTCATATTAAGTGATGGTAAGCTCTCTTCACAGGGTAGCTAGACAAAAAAATTTCCTTTCCTAACTTGGGACCAAGGACAATTGATCCAAGTTTCAGGCCCAAGAGCATAAACAATGGTGGAGTGAAGAGAGAAAAACAAGAAGGCTGGGACTTCATAACTAAAAGCTATAACTGGACAATTAACTCCAAGATGCTAAGGGACCAGAACTTATAAAAGTGAGAGACCTCATGACCGGTCATCCATTTTGTGATCATTTTGGGTTCATCTTGGGTGTAGCCCTGGCTGGGCTCTTGTGCTTCCCAAGGTGTATCCATTGAGGCCTTCTAATAAATACCTACTTTATTCTTTAACTCTGTCTAGCCTCTGTTCTAGGTCAGCCTTCACAACGCATCATGATGACACCAATGATTTCATCCAACTCAACATGCCTAGCCTCTCCCAGCCAGTGATGCATCCCATAAATGGTTGAAGTTGTAATATTCATTCCCAGGAGCTGTCAGGCGGGATTACCACCTATACAAGTTCTCAAAATGGCATGCCACAGGCTTATTACTTGGAAGTCACAAATTTACAACTTAACTCTACAAACAGAAAATATTTCAACTTTAGAGCCGTGGGAAAACCAACAAACAGGAGAAAGAGTCTATCTCAGTTCAGGTCTGTGGTCCATATCCTTAAATAGATAAAATCTTCAAGTCCTCATATCTTTAAATATATAAAATCCTTCTCATAGTGTCCAATGACTTGGGGTATAGATAGCACCAGGCATTCCCCCTTTTTATGTCTAAAAAGAATGCATTTTAAAATGCCATGTGGGGAATACCAGTGTGTAACACACGCCAGAGCTGTAGGAGTCATGTGTTTAGTGAGGTATACAACTGCTTTTGAAATTACCATTTCAAAATTATCAAAGGAAATGTCCCATGTCTTAAGTTTTACAGGTCACATCTTGGTATATGATTAAAACTGACACATCCGTGTGTTTGTAATGTCCTTAAAATACTTGATTCTCAAGGTATTTGAGTAAAGTCACAAGCAAACCATGCTGAGTGATCGACTGTAAGAGATGACATACTGCAGATTTGCTAGAAGTTAGAGGAATTGGTATTAATTTAACATAATCTTTGTGATTTGTAGAGATGGTGAACACACCACTGTTCTACAGTTAGACTCCCTGATTATAAGTGACACTGGGTAATTCTGATTTTTGTATGCACTGGTTTTATGAAACATCTCAAAAGTAGAACTTAATTTTTTTCATTACTTCAGTGGATCTGCACCTCAGCAATGTAAGACCTTTTTCTTAATGAAAGGTTAAAAGATTAACCTGATTAAAAGATAATTGCAAAAGAATAAGCAAAACGAAGTGCTGTGAATGATTAACAGGACTGCAAGGTGGTTTTTTAAATTTGATTTTTCTCAAATTGGCTGAATTGCCAGCTGGTAGTCCTCATGTAATGAAAATATTGAGATGGGTTTGGTAGAATAGAGTTCCTTCCCTAAGCTTGTTCAGCAAATTAGTTTAATAACTGTATTTCTGAAGCCATAATAATTCATTAATGCCTGCAACAATTATTATCCTCATTATTATAATTTTTGTTGTTATGGATAGCTATATTGAAGACATAACTTCTAAAATCACAGTGGTAATTCTCATAAGTTCAGAGACTTTTTTCCACTTAACAGTCTTAAGTTTAGGTTTGTTTTTTTCTGTGTTTGAAACTCCAGCTGACACTGGAGATATCATTGCAGAGTAAAAGAGTAATACAGAAGCACAAATAGTCATTGCTGAAGTCCTCTGAGCAAAAAATGTGGAGAGAGGGAGGCAGTGCCTCTTAAACATCAAGACTCAAAGTTATTATCCTGTTTCTCTTGCTTCCCTTTCTTTTGATCCTTTGTGGCCGCTCATTATTCCTTTTGTGGCAGAGTACTGAAGTAGACATGACACATTGTACACTGTGGAACACTTAGGACCTATGCAGGGCAACAGAGCAACCCAGCAGTCACTAAGACTAAGAGTTCCTTGGACTACAACATTCATTTCATTGTCATATGTTGGTGGCACAGCATCCTTCGTGCTCACTCAGCCACAGATCCCAGTAGTCAACCAGTGCAACTGAAAAGAAGACTCATCCAGCCAAAACCATCAATGGTTAAGTTTGCATAATTTTAAAACCTTTCAAACAAGTGCAAGTATTTGCTGTAAACAAGAATGCTGACCAGGTAAATTGCCTTGTTTGATGTAATGTCACACATCGTGAAGCGTTTTGTTGGGTTTGTGTGGCCAGGTTTTGGAGTGGGAGGTTACAAGGATGATCTCTGTGAGAAGATGCCAGAAGCTTTCCCTCTAAGAAGGGAAAAAAGTTATTGTATAGATGTAATTGCAGACAGAGGAAAGAGGAGTAAGAATATGTGAGAGGAGCAACTCTGGAGATGGCAGGGTCAATAGAGAAGGAGGAGGATGAGGCGCTCCAGGGGCTGGAGCCGAGATTCCTCTGCAGGCTGTGGTGCAGACCATGGCAAAATAGGCTGTCCCTCTGCAATACATGGAGGTCCATGGGGATGCAAAGATCCTCCTACAGCCATGGAGGAGACCCATGCTGGAGCAGGTGCCCCAGACAGGGCTGTGAACATTTGGAAAACCCTTGCTGGAGCAGGCCCCAGGCAGAACCTGCAAATCTGTGGAGAGAGGACTCCATACTGGAACAGGTTTCTGGTAGGAGTTGTGACTCTGTGAGGTACCCAGGCTGCAGCAGGCTGTGCCTAAGGACTGCACCCTGTGGAAGAGTGACCCACATTGCAGCAGTTCATGCAGAACCACTGCCCATGAGATGAACTCATGTTGGACAAGTTCATGGAGAACTGTCTCCTGTAGGAGGGACCCCATGCTGGAGCAGGGAAATGACACTTCTCCCTGAGCAGCAGCAGAAACAACCTGGGATGAACTGATCATAACTTCCATTCCCTGTCTCCTTGTGCTTCTGGGGGAGACGAGGTAGAGCTGGGAAGGATGGAGGGCTAAGGGGAATGTGTTTTTAATATTAATTTTACTTCTCACTATCCTGCTCTGGGTTTGTTAGTAATACATTCAGTTAATATCCCCAATTCAAGTCTGTTTTGCCTGTGATGGTCTTTGGTAAGTGCTCTCTCCCAGACACTATCTCAACACATTGTTATATTTGCCCAATTATCTAATTAAAAAACAAACAAACAAACAAAAAAAAGTAACAGCAATTTTAATTAAGTAGCTTAAAATATATAAAATTGAATACACTTGAAATATTGACAATATAATTTGGTTAAAATAAGGATTAATTTGGTTCTAATAATAATGCATAAGCAAAAATAACCGTGCGGGGTACAGAGTGCAGGGCTTGACCCCTGCCACCTCAGGTACCAGCTTGTCAAGTCAAAATTCCCCCTTTTATGCTGTATGTCATCACCATCTCCTCCCATTTTTGATTCGTCACACTTGTATCACTGCCCTCATCATCACTGCATGCTCCACCATTCTTTTAGGGGGTCGTGCCACTCTTTGGGGGTCTTCTTTGAGGAAGGCCTCTCCTCTTCCTCGGCGTCCTGTAGTTCACCTTTTGGATTACACATGTGCACCAAGTTGGTATAGTATAAGCCAATATTATGTTCTAACATTAAAGCAATAAATCTCATATAATTAACATTTTACTGGGGTCCAACCAAATTTTCCTCTCTTCTAACTAAATTTAGTAATAGTTATCTCTTGCTTCTTCCTGTTCTGAACATCTACAGGAGAAGGTGAGGGGGGGGGAGCCCCTCCTCTCCCTTTCTTTCTTGGCATTACACCTTTAACTGTTTCATTATATATTATGAATTATATATATATATATTATAGATATATATTAATTACTATATCAATATTGATTACTGTTTCAATTTTATCCGCACAAATCATACATATTTATTACACCATGAATCCTCTGTTATATTTTTTTCTCTCCTGTCCACTTGTGGAAGAGAGGGACAGAAGTGTTTTGGTGGGTGTCTGGTATCCAGCCACGGCCAAACCACTAGGAGAGTGAAGAAAGTTCATATTGACCGGTGACAACAGCGGACATTTGTGTACAGGCTTGATAGTACTTTAAAGGGTTACGGCTTTCATCGTGCTTTGGCTTCTCAGCTGATTCCAGGAGTCCTTTGCAGATGCTTCTCTTGGCATATATTGGAGTGTAAGCCACCAGGACGGGGCCACAGGCTCGACAGCACTGCAAGGTAATGGTGGCAAATAATGGCCCAAGCCCTCATAGTAGCAGTGTGACCAGCCTCACGCAGGTGACCTTCCCGTTACAGCGCCTCTTCTATCTCTGTATTTCTCAGCACGAACCATTAATTGTGAGGGGAAATCCTCTCCCAGAACACCCCTGAACGCCCTTGTCTCGCCTGCAGCTCTCAGCCCGGGGGCGGGAGGGCTCGCCGGGGAGCGCAGGGCCTGGGCCCGCCCGCCTCGGTCGCCATCGTGACCGGGCCGCGCTGGGGCGCGGGGCTGAGGGGGCACCGCGGCCGCCAGGGGGCGCCGCCGCCGAGGGGCGGCGATCCGGGCCCGTCGCATCCCGTCCCGTCCTACCCCATCCGTTCCTACCCCATCGCGTTCTACCCTGTCGCGTCCTACCCCATCCCGTTCTACCCCGTCCCAGCCCGTCCCGTCCGTCCCCTCCTGTCCGGGCCGCGCCATGGGCAGCACCCTGCGGAAGAGCCAGGCGGTGCGGCAGGCGCCCGGCGGCGCGCCCCCGGAGCGGCGGCGCCCGGCAGGTAGGCGGCAGGCGGACAGCGCCGCCCGGCAGCGCTTCGCACCTGGCGGGCTCCGGGCACGGCGGAGCGGGCGGAGGGAGCGGCTCCGGTTTCCCTGGCGGAGGAGTTGGGGCCCCCTCCCTTGCTGGCGGCCGGGCGCCCCGCGGGGGTACCGCGCTGCAGAACTTCGCTGTGCCCTCAGCAGGGTGACCGCGGGTCCCCCGCGGGTGCTGGGCAGCTGTCCCCAAAGAGCCCGGCTGTCCCCTGAGTGCCTTACGGGGCAGGCTGTGCGCATCGCCCTGCCCACGGTAGATCAGAGCTGTGCTGGCTGTGGGACCCCCTCCCCCAGGGCTGCCACAGTGTGGCCTGAAGGATGTCTGTGCTGAGGAGGGAACGAGAGTTGGAGTTAGGAACACCATTTGGAATTAGATGTGAGTTAAATGGCCCTCTGATCCATGGATATGATTTCTGCCTACCATCTTCCCACAACAGAATGGGGAAGGTTGTCTTTCAGCTGACTGCTCTGTACCTCGTCAGAGTCAGAGCTTCAGGCTGAGATCCTCCATGGGCACAGCATTAACCGTGCTCTCGCCGGCTCTATAAACCCGATGAAAGAAGCTAAATAATGGGCTCGAAGTAATGAACACCTGAAAACGAGCCTATGCTTACATCTGGCGCTGAACAGCAGTTCTGCCTAAATGAAAAGGCACTCTTAGGATGTAGTACTTCATTGAGCATGTACTACTATAGGAGTGTTTCAGCTCTACCACATCCCTGGGAGAGGAGACTGTTTTTAAACGTGTTCTTACACTTGCAGTAATTTGAGGACATTGACAGAAAACCACCTTGGGAGCTTTAAGGTGTTACATGATATTTTAAGTCTTATTATGCAGGACGGAAATTGTCAAAACCTTGGCAAACAAAAAGTAAAGATGCCTGTGCAGTAAGAATTTGCATAAGGCACAGCAGAAGCTGACAAATACAAAGATGACATTTGCAACAGTTAAAACTCTTGAAATAGGCTTATTGTTATGGCTCCATATTGCTTAGATCTTTCAATTACACCAACATAAAATCCTCCAGCCTGAGCATTGGAAACCCCAGATGTTCCTTGATCCTAAGAAGAAGGAATGGGGAAGAAAAATAAAAAACAAAACAAAACTAAAAAAACCTCTCAAAGCACTGTCTAGAGAGTCCAGTTGTCCTTAAATTTTCGGGGCACTGCTGTGACCTGACAGCAGTTCCCTTACCTAATGCTGCCACTACCATGTTATGATTTAGAAGTACCTAATTTAGTTTTAAATCAGATACTGGAATCTGTGCAGGTGTGGTAGCATGGAGTCTGGGGCAGAGAGAGCTGCTCTGGAGTTATACCCAAACCTGGTTTCTCTGGCCAACAATCTATCTGCTGGCATAAAATCAGAAATGAAACCTGCATCTCAATGAGCATTTTCAGCATCGTGAAGCTGACTCATTTAGGCTAAACAACTTAAAAGAACATGTTGTTTGGGCTTTGGTTTATGTGCTCTCCTGTATCTTTGTTTTTTCAGTTTAAGATGTTACTATTCCCTGTTGCCTATTCTAGAACTCTGGCAGCATCTTAAAGTAATTCTCCAGGAAGGTTGGTTTAAACTGTGAGACAAGGTTTATATTTCAGCATCAAGGCAGATTTTCTTCTGGGATAGTTGCTTATGAGTAAATTATTATCTGAAACCCTATGTCCATTTTCTAAAGGAACACATCAAAGTTTTTAGTGTAGAAAGTTTTTTGGTTTTAGGACAAGAAATGAGAGGAGTTTTGGGTGCTGTTGAAGGGCTTATACACAACACTAAAGCAAAATATTTTACAGAAATTTGAACAGAGATACACAATTTACATGAAACCGGAAACATAATCCAAATATGCTAATTACTCATTGTTTAACTGACTCTGAAACATGAGCAATCTAAAATTACCCCCTTTCTATAGTTGGTCATAACAAGCAGGAGAGTTGCTTATATATAGCTTATATATATGCTTATATATAGCTGGCATAACAAAGGTCTTAAATACATTCCCATGTCCTTACCTTGTGCTTTCAAAAAGGTTATTCTCAATCTTCAAATAGCATTCAGTATACTTCAACAAATGCATTTTTGCACATGCAGTATTTATGGCATTTTGTGAGTGTAAAGGTATGAAAATTAGAAGTAACTGAGAAGACAGTGCTTTTCCTGATACATTTGTTAAATTATCTCCACACTTAATTTTCTGTGTTATGAACATGCACTTTATTGCAGAAAGGATTAAGGACAAAATTCAAAGCTGTACAATAAGGGAGTAAACTTAGACATCTCAGAATTAAGATAGCCTGGGTTGCAGCTTTTGCTTTATAAAACATAGTTTGTTTCTGTGGGACTCTAACTTGTTATGATATCAAGTGCTACTTTTTTTTTCATCCCAGACCATCATAGTTGAATATTATGAGGGGCTGTGTTTTAGTTTGGTTTGACTTTGTTGTATGTTGAAGCTGCTCAGCTTCTTTCAGGACTGGGCACTCAGGACACACTCACTGGTGGGCCTGGAAAGTAGACTGGGAATGAAATTTGGGCTGGAATCTACAAAATCAGTTTAAAAAGTAGTTTTAGCATAATTGTTCCTCATTTTTAGTGCTAATATGAGAGCCTCTGAATGCAGCATAACTGTGAGATGGAGTAACAGGGAATCCACTTTGGTGGTCCTAATTCTGTGCAGTAGTACGAGCACCAGTGGTAATTAGGTTGTGTTGACATTTACATGTGGTGAGCGTCACAGTAATGAGGCCCCAAATATTTTTACTTTTGCAGTATTTCCTGGAAATGTGTTGACCATATAATTTACATATTAGTTGCTCAGGTGACAATAATAAATGTGTCATGGCACTCCTTGTGCAAAAAAGTACAGTGAACTCAAATCCTGGATGTGGCTTATTGGATGCCCATGCATTTCCTCTACCCCTGTTAATAATGATGCCATCCCCTTAATTTCTTCTGTGAACAGAAACAGTCCTTGGCCTTCAACAGTGTTTGGTATTTGTCTCATTTTTCTAGTCCTTTTTTGTGGTTTCTCTATTTTCAAAACTTTGGAGATAGAACTCCATTGCTTGCTCCTGTTTGAAGGTTGTTCCTCCATTAAGCCCATCTCAGTAACCCTTTGGTAGGGTGCCTTGTTTCTGTTTTGGTTTTGCTTGTAGAAAACAAACCAAATAACAGATAAAATTGTGCACTGGGGCTTACTTAGTGTACTGAATTGCTAAATTATTCTCCTTTTTCTTTACCACTGCTATCTATAGTGGTAGATATCTATTGTTATCTACAGTGCCTCCCTTCTTTTTGATATCTGGTTTTTTATACCTGCCTGTTGTCATGCAGCTGCCTTCCAGTTTATAGCTCAACTCATGTATTTCCTGGGGTTTTTTTTTCCATTGCTTGTTCAATTTTTTCCCCATTCAAGCTTTTAAATAACTTCCTTTTTTGAATGTGGTGTCACGTTTTAGGTCTTCCTTGCAGAACTATCCCCTAACTTGCTTGGTTATATCTGATGCCCTGTCTTTTTCCTTATCTTCAGTTTGGTTTTACCTTCTGTTTTTCCTCCAAAAAGTTCACAAGGTCACAGCTGTTGCTTTCCATAGCATGTTGCCTTTCCTATATGTACTCTTTGTGCCATGTAGTATTGAGTAAGTAAAGGGATTCTTTTATGGTCAACTCTATGGATTTGTGTGATCCCCCATAATTTTTGGCTGTTACAACCCTATCTGACCCAGCGCTGTCTTTTGCATAAAAGAGATACAAATGCAAAGAGAGGAAGTAATTAGAGCATGCAAATACTTTTATTTCCATAGGAAATAGTGGTGACTTAGTCTAGTGTAGTCCTAGCTTTTCTTAAGAATCTGCTAATGAACTGGTTTTACTGAGTGAATGGAGATACCATCTCGTTTTATCTCCTGTTCTAGCAAAGTTGCCTGTTTTGCTTGTTGAGTCAGATGTTCAAGGAAGAAAGAGCTGTTTGACAAGGTCACCTCTCTTGTGTCCTGGCATTGCATCCCCAGCATGGTGGGAAGGAAACTCCCAACTTCCTTATCTTCTCTGCTGTTTGCACAGCCTGACACAAAGCACTTCTCAGTAGCTCTGGCTCACAGGTGTAAGGTGTTTGTTGTTTTCCAGCCACCCTCACAACTGTTCCCAGGCAGACCTTTGTAAGGGCTGTGTGCACAGGGTTAGTTTGTTGGATTGCTTTGGTGGCAGGAGAGTTTAGAGGGCAGTGAGTGACCTGTTAGACTGTGCTGCTTCCCTCTCCTCACAGAAATGCTGTGTCATTGTTTGCTGGGCTGCTACAGGATTAAATGGTTCCACTCAAGTCCTTTTGTTTTTCAAAGACAAAAAACTTCGATTACTCTGGATTAAAATATCTGGGTTTTTTTCTCACTTCTTTAAAAAGTCCTACTTAGGTAGAAATAAATCACATGTTTCTGAACCAAGTACCCAGGTACTTTCCGTGGTGTTGTACCTGCCTTAAACTTCTTGCCCTTACTGTAAGATTACCTGCAACAGGCTTGCTTTCTTTTAACTGTGTTCACTTTTAATAACTGGGTCATTAGACAAAAAACCCTGGTTGTGTGTGAGTTGTTTTCCACCATTTTTTATGTTCTCTATGACTCAAACGCAAGCCTGATTACAAAGAAATGTGTGAATGAATAAATGGCTTTAGTTGTGGTAGAAACAATAAAGGCATGGCCAGTGGCAGAAGGGACTAATGAATGGCACCAGCACCAGGAGATCCTGTTCCATCCCTGCTAAGTACTGTTTTAGCTCTCTGGCCTCAGGTGCCACACTTATTCCAGTGAGGCTGGTGATGCTTCCTCCTTGTGTCGGAGGGTTGTTTATTTACTGACCAGGAATTAAAAAAAAAAAAGTAGCATGAGAATATTGATCACAGTTTGTGGGAATGACAGGTTTGTGCTGGCCCAGGAATTTCAAGAAGAAAAGTCAGGAAGCTCAGCTGTTTCAGGTCATCCCAAATAAAGGGTGAGCCAGTATGGATGGCACTGTGAGCATGATACACTTTGCAGGTAGTTGTATCAGAAGCCAGCTTCCTTTGTTTTGATCTAGATTAGATTAAGCATTAGCAAATATTAGTAAATCCCAAAGCAACTGTGACTTTTGAAGGAAATAGACAAAAATCTATGCTAAAATTACTGGTGTTGTAAGGTGATATTTTCCATAAAGATTGCATATAAATTGTTATATGAGATATTGTAGCTTTTACCACAGTTCCAGAGGCAGACAAGTTTTATATTAAGAATTTCATATCCTACTTAGTTTAGTTCAGAATGAAATAAAATTAAAGATGAAAGTGGTCCAAGATACATAAGTAATGTAAGATTGGTTGCCTTTTACTGAGGAGGAGAGAATCTGAGAGTTATTTTTGTTAAACTTGTACAGCTTGTTCTGTTAAAGCCAACAGAGTTTGTATTGTAGATGTTCTGGAAATACTTGAGGTCAGCATGTGATGTTATGCTCTCAGAAAACATCCCTATTAGTGCTAATTAGAGCAACCTGGCTAATTCCTGTATGGTTTACTGTAAACAATTACATAAGGAATGAGGAATGGCTGAAGACTTTCAAGGGTAAGTACCCACTGCCTGATACTACTGAGAAACTTCTGTGAGTGAGAGTGCTAGTAGGAACGTCTGTAAGAAAGCCCAGGTTTTATTGGAGTGGGATTTTAAATTCCAGAATTATTATGGGAGAAATATATCTTGTAGGACTTCATAACAAACCAAGAAGTATAATGATGTCCCTGTTAAAATCCCTATTTAATATACTTTTTCTTAAAGCAGTTGGACTTTGTGGTAGCTGCATGAGTACTCAGAAAAGCAAAAGGAAGACAGAAGCCTGGAAGTAGGAATTACTTCTTTTGCTAGGAACTAGGAGCTGAGACCAGTTTTAGAACCCTTGTTTTCCGACTATCTGGATGAGACAGATTATGAATTTGAGTGGATGATTGTTAGAGAAGGGGATGCTTGAGTGTTTTGTCCTAGGTTCTTGGATGGAAAGGTGGTGGATTGGAGCCCTCCAAACACAGTGCTGACCTATCTTGAGTGGAAAACTGATTGGAGGATATTGTTGAGTCAGTTCCCAGATGTTCATTGGAAAATTAACCTGAAAGGGTGAATTTTATTACTTAATGCCATTTTTGAGTGGGAACTTTTCTGCTGGGTATAGAGAGCTTTTATTCAGGCTCTGCGATGTTTGTCTTTCCTTTGATCTGGTGTTCATCATTCCTCTGTCAGTGTTTCTTCTTTGGTTGCTCTAGGTTTTGTAATTCCTTTGAGAATACTGTGCTCTGGGGCTTTCTGCTGTTTCCTGCCTTTTTCATATATTAACTGCATTTGTTTGGCTGAGAATGGTGGGGGCTTTTTCTCTTTTGGCTTAGAGCACTCAACACTTAGGTTGGAAAGTTCCCTGAAGAAAGTTTGTATCTAAATGTTTTTCCACTTATAGAATTTACTTTAAATGCTTTTTGTACTCAAATAGTTGTGGTAAAAACAAAGAATTTATATTTTCATTAAGGAAATAGGTGTTTTGCAGTAGTACTATGTGCCACTGTCAGGACTCTGCTAACAGAAGTCTGACCAAGTAGAGCCCTTGCTTCAACTAGTTGCAAAGTTCAGTTAGTCCACATTGTGCGTTGATGTTGATCCTATTCAAGCAGTCCCTTATTTAAATGGGAGGAGTTTTAAGCTCTTAGATATGAAAAGGACACGAAAAAAAATAGAATTAAAATTAAAGGGCTTTGCAGCAACATACTGGATAAATATAAGCAATAACATAGTTCAGAGAATTTCTCATTTCTTAGGAAAATGCACTTTACTCTTTTGCTTGTCAAGTATTAAAGCTTGGTGGGTTTTGGGTTTGAGAGCCCAGCTGACAGCTCACTCCTCCCCACTCACTCCTCCCTGGTGGGATGGGGAGAAAATTGGAAGAGTGAAGGTGAGAAAACTCAAAACTGGGACAAAGACAATTTAGTAGATAAAGCAAATGACACCATGCCAGCAAGGCTGCAGGCTTCCATTTCCTCTGAGTTTTGTCAGTTCAGCTGATTGCAAGGCAACCTCTCAGTGTGCATTTGTGATCTGATCCAGGCTGGAGGTGTATCTTTTAAGGGCTCGGGGATTTTCCCTGGTAATCTGAATGATGTAATGGCTCTGTTGCCGTCACTATGAAATGTTTTAGTTTGCGCAATAGGGGAGGTAGTGACCTGTGGGGATAGTGCAGAAATGAGCATATCTAGAAGAAGGAAAACATGAAAATTTCTCAACCTACAGAGATCACTTCGGCATAAGGTAAATATTCATTGTCATATGAAATAGCCTGTACTTCCCAAATGCCTGAAGATAGAGCTGTAAAGCAATTCATGTGCTTGCTCAGAAACATTACAAATTTAGAGGTGTCTTCTGAACTCCTGGAGTAGAGACAACTATTTTTTTTAAGTTATAGTTTATTAAAATGTGAAGTTTATTCTTGTTGGTAATGTCCGTTTCTGTGATACAGAAACTCTAGGTAAATCAGTGGAGACTTTTGCCTTGAAGCACCACCTCTAGACCTCCAGAGTGAGTAGTTGAAAGGCAAGTGCTTTCCATTGGTGCCCATGTCCTGCCTGTGCAGCTGGTGGGATCACTGGATCACTTTTGCAGCGTAAGGCAATTCTTATCCTGGAGCAGTTCTGCTTACAAAGCTCATCCAGGCTGTTGGGTTGGGCTGGTCCTGTTCCCACCTGATCAAAGCCTTCTGAAACCAATCGTACCTTTTTTCATTCTAGCCAGAAGTTACAGAACAAAAAGTCAAAAGTTCAGAGGCCTCAGTGCTAGGGAGGACTTTGGTTTGTGAGGAAGCTTCCTCCCAATAAGGAAGGATATGGATTGAAAACACCACAGTTGTTTCACTGTATTTTTTTTATCTCCCCAGGTAGGGTTTTTTTCTGGTTTAACAAGTTCTGAGCAAACCTGGCAGTTTTGCCACTACCAGTGAGAGATGTAGCTGCCTCCTCTTACTCTCTAATGGTCTGGTAATGCCTTTGTCCTGGCACCAGCTGTGGTGATCACAGATTGTTCCTTGAGCTGGTTGAGCTTGTTAGACTGGTGGGAAACTGTCCACAACTTTTCTTCTCCTGGGTTAGTTTTCTCCTAGGTTAATGAGTTGATTTAGCTCATGTACGGGTCTGAGGTCTGCCAGAACTGGTGCCAAGTATGCAGGCGCCAAGAAGGAAAAAAAGTGTGGTGAAAGAATAGACTTGTCCCCTTGTTTTAGTATTGGTTGATTCACCCCATATCAAGGAGCACTTGGCAGGTCATAGGGAAGGTGCCACCTCAGCAGCTGCCACCTCCTAGACTGGGATTAACAAAACCAAAAGTTGGTGGTAGTGCAGGGCAAGAGCCTCACTGGGCTTCTTTGCTACGAACTTGTTGAATAACACTGATACGTACCAGGCAGAGTCATCCTCACCACCACATCTCGGAGGGTTATTCAAAGCAGATTCATGGTTTGGGTTCTCTTTAACAGTCTCACTCTGAATAAAGGTGTCTGCTGACTAGTTTTTGGAAAGTATCAATTATTCACCAGGACCTTGGGTTATCACAACTGCTGTTAACGGATGGAATTTTATAGAGAGCAAGCTGGTGACACACAGAACACTTTCTGCTTTGTCATGCTGCCTGTGGCAGGTTGCCCAAACCAACAAGGGAGAGGCCCCCAGAAGCAGAGCCAGCCAACATACAAACTCTTTCAAGTCTTTGCCAGGGGCTATGGTTGCCTTTGGGTTTTGGGGCTATTGCTAAAACCTGGTACCTCTGGCACAGATCTACACGAAAATAATTAGAGATATTTATACAAGTACCTGTGTTGGGTAATGTCTAGATTTTATCTCACTGAAGCTACAGTTTTAGGTGAACATTCCTGAGATTGTTCAAACTTGCAGGAATAAAATATTCTTTCAGTTACTTCAGGTACGCACAGGACTGTAGCTTTAATATAATATAGTGAAGCAAAAATTTATCCTTTGTGAAGGCAGTTCAAAACCTGTGTTCTTGCTTTTCTTTTTTTACATGTGTGTTCCCCAACTAGAATAGGATAAGTAGTATCCATCACTAATATTACTGTTAAGAGTTCTGATCTTTTAAACCCCTTTACCAACATCACCAAAGTACTCTTCCCAATACCTTTGTGAGATAAAGGAATTTTAGCAACAAGCTTCAGAGAAGAAGTCAGAAATTACAAGGATTACAGACCAGTTTTCAATGGCTACCTTTTTTGATTTGTGTGTATGTGAATGCTTTTCAGGTTTGTGGGCTCAGTGCCCAAGGAATGTATACATAGCATTCAGTAGGGCTGTTTCTCTAAGTATAGGCACGTGTCAGGGGTTGCTAATTAATGCTGGTTGTACTGTGCAAAGTATGTATGTGATTAAGTACAAACAACTGCGTACTGACCCATTTATTGGAGATTAAGCGTAATGTAATTCAGGGTTATGTGGCGGAAAGCAGAGCTGATAATGCATTCCAATCAGCTACTAGATTTTACACATTTTTCTTTTTCAATGCCACATCAAATAAAGTTTCACTGTGTGTAAGTATGTTTTTTTTTTCTTTTCACTAATATTCTTGAACTTTTATATTGGGGGTGTGTATATATATATATATGATCAGTTATGACCAGTGGGAAGACTGATCTTTCCCAGCCTTTTTATCAATATATTGAACTGAAAGAAGTTTCCAAGCAACTAACTGCAGAAGAAAACTAAAAACTTTCAATTAAGTTTAAAAAGTACGAGATTTTATGTGTCGCTTTCTGGGCAAGAATAATAAAAATCATCATGTTCTTTTAAGACTGAAGTCTCAGGCTTAGCCACAGGAAATATAATTTCCTTGCTTTGATCCAATCATATTGTTAGATTGACCAAAAGTACTGAAATCTCAGCCAACTCTGTATGGGATTTTATTCAGCAGGAAAATATCGCAAGTCATCCTAACGCTGCAAATGAGTCACGAGTCGCCTTAGGAAACTCTCCCCTGGGACAGACATGCCACAGATGAGGAAGTGATGAAGCTGCCAGGCCACTCCCCCAGATAATTTCTCTCGAGGAGCACAGCCCTCATAAAGGACATCTCTCCAGACACTACGTTACTTTATCCTTGATTTCACAGGGGGAGCCCCAAAGCAGAGAGAAGGGCAGCGTGAAGCAGCAGCAGCAGCAACTTCCCAGCCAGTTGTTTCTGCGCGGGAGAAGCAAACAGGAGATCATGAGAGAACTTTAAAGGTAGGAGGAGTACATTTCAAAGTCTGTAATTTAGTTTTGACATTGAAAAATAATCAGAGTGTAGAATTTATTGTAAAATTTGTAGTTCTGAAGAGTAGAGGTCTGTTCCCAGGATGGGATCATGGTCATGAAGAAGTTCCCCCTGTAAATGGGATGTGGAGCTTGTCAAGAGCCTGGCTGCTTTGGAGCAGGGTTCAGGAGGAAGAGCAGAAGCTAGTAATGTACTTAGTCTAATTTAAGCTTTTAATATGTTATTATAAAGAGCTATTATGAAGAATTAATGAGAAATGAACCAAACAGTAGGAAATAAAAGCTGAAGTTTCATAATCCATGTGAAAACAAAGCATTTGTAAAAGGAGGAAAGAAAAGTATCATGATAAAAGTAATGATCTAAGCAAATGACTAGTTGGTGTGGTTTCCTTCTGTGCATCATAAAGATACCATTCTTGGTAGCTGGGTCTGATGACTGTGGAGGAGTTAGTCTCCCTTTATGCTTCACACCGTCCTGTTTCCACTAAGCTAGAAAGAAGGTATGCTTTGAAAAGGCACCCCTTCTCTGATTTTATATCTCTAAATACAAATGAAGTGAAGCTGCTTATCACAGGACAATATATGCCCCTCTGCTCTTTGATCCTGGCTAATGGCAGTGTTAAAAAAGTAGAGAAAAGGGAACCAAGCACAAAGTAGGTTCAGTGGCAGGGGTGTGTGTTGGGGTGGTGGAGCAGGACGAGAAGAGGAAGGAGAATGAGGTATTTTTGAATGTCTTCACAGTGGCCTCAGGTGTTTTAGAGGTTTTGTTTCTACTGTTAACATGCTGCCTGGGGTTATGAAACACTACTACAATCTAATTTTGTGCAGGCAGATGTACAGCCTGAATTTCTCCTGACATTGCTGTGTAATTCATCTGAGCAAGAGGGGATTTTTGTCAATGGGATGGCTGCACTGGCAGCAGTCAGTAGAGTAGACATAGTTACAGGGAGGGACTAATCAAACCTCAGAGGAAGGCGACAGAGAGGGAATAACCTCAGAGGAAGGCAACAGTAAAATGGGTTGAGTACAAAGGGCTGTTTAATGCAAAACAAAATTAGGATGAAAAGACAAGGGAAACTTTTTGGGCTCTTCTCTTTCCTTTGATTTGCCACAACTATTCCAGTAGTACCGAATCAAGTTCTATCAAGCTAGGCAGACAGAAAGACGTATATGTAAAGTGGCAAAGTATGGGTTTCTTAATTGATAGGTTGGGTCTTAAAAGTTTTTTTCATTACTTTAGTTGATGCTCACTGATTTACATCAGCTAAGGAATCTGATTTTTATTCACTCCAGATCTTGTCCTGCCATTTGAGAGGCATTAAGAATTTTGCCACAACTCCAAAGGCTCGAAGGTCTGAAGCCCTAATAAATTGGAGTTTTACAAATGAAGTATGAAGGTTCATTTTAGAAAGTATATATGAAGACAGTGTCATGTTCTTTGTGGCATAAGCTGCCAAAATGCATTTTAGGACTAATAGGTAGTTTTTCTGTGGTAGTAGCTGTGATTAAAAAAAAAATCTTCTGTGAAACCATAGTGATCACATTTGATCCATTTAATGCCAAAGTTGTGCTAAACCAAAGAGATGATAAACACTGGCATATTACAAAACCACAGATTTCAGACAAAGTTTTCTTCATTCACTTCTGTTCATTCTGTTAGTAAGGCTGGTAATTATTGGGGATTAGTACAGCGTTGCATAGGATTGTTGTATTTTCCTACAAACATATGCAGGAGGAAGGGAAAAACACTAATTAGGAAAGTCCAGGGCAGATGAAAAGAATAAAATAAATTAATGGAATGCTTATGTCAGGAGTACATATCTCATCCTGGAGTACAGTATGAGGAGGCTCTAGGGTTGCATTGTTGTGAGAAACAGCTCTGCAAGGAAGCCCAGTGCTCCAATGAACAAGAAAATTTATAGTTCAGTATCTGGCAGGTACAGAGCTATTCATAGATGGATTAGGAAGATGAACTTAAAAGCTAATTAAAAGCAGAGCTCAGAAAATTCAGATGCAATTATGTTCCCTTATCACAATATTTGCTACTGAAAATACTAATTTATGAACACTGTAGGTAATGTTTCAATATTCCCCAATACTTTTGTTTTCTCTGTTCAGGCGCGTAAGGAAGAAGAAAATCCTCAGAAAACAATGGAAATGAATGGGCTCAAGCCGGTGCCAGATTCCTATGACTATGATCTCATTGTCATTGGTGGAGGCTCAGGAGGTCTGGCAGCTGCCAAGGTATGAGAGGGAAAACACACTTATACTTTCCTTGTAAGTAGGTGGGTGACATCCCCAGTGCCTTGGATTTGGTATCTTTAACACTGTAGGGGCATAACACTTTTGTCTGATTGGTGAAATTTCTTTTACTATTTCACTTTTTCACTGTTTTGGTTAGTGCCTATTATTCAATATTCTTTTCTTTATGTTCTGAAGAAGGAAAACATGGTATACTCCTCAATATTCCCTAACACTCCTTACTAGAATGAAACTTGGGCCCCATTTATGGGAGATGATGCTGCTGGAAAACAGCAGATATCTTAATGGTGTTTATTAGTAGTTCAATTTAAACTCAAATCAATAATGAAAAGGTTCTATTCAGAATTAACATCAGGAGGTATCTACTTTTGTATAGAAGTACTATATTTTCAGACATAAATGTGTATCTTGTTTTAATTATTGGCTATGAGGGAGACTGTGATTTTTGAGCTTACATAGTTGCATAAATGGAGATTTTGCCTATACTTAAGCTATGGTTTCACCCTCCCTTTTTAGGGTCTGGTATTTCCTGCCTGTAGTCAGATGAATTATGTGATTTTGTTAGAATATTGCTATTAGAAGCATATCTAGAAGTAAATGAAAGAATTCACAGTGGTACAAAATGTACCAGCTCTTAGAGCTGTCATAATCCCAAATATTTTAAACTTGAAGAATTTTAGTGTAAGTTAGTAGCTCTCCTTACATCAGTAGTCAGGCACATTGTGTCTCTTCTGTCTGTGGTAGGATTAGCTATTTAGAAGTGAATTGAGCATTCCTGTGAATAAAACTACTTTGTTGTTCAAGACCTGGAGCTGGATTATTCCTCCATTTGGGAGCATTTCTTTTGTTCTCAAGAAGTGGAGGAGGTCACTGCACAGTGAAAGACAATAAGGAGAAAATATTTTAGAATTGTGTTGGATTCACAGTGAACCCTGGTCCCTTAGAAGTACTTCTGTTATAAGGGAAATGTGCAGGGCTGAGTCATGGATTGTAGATCCATCTATTTTGGTAGTTTGGTGGCTTTCTATCGATAGGGGCACTGTTGTCATGGTGTAGATTGAGGATTGAAGGAAAGATCTATGAAAGTTCTGAGAACAAAGAGAAGCAAATCCTGGTTTTCAGAGGATGGAGATGTTCCGGGTCAGGAGAGAGTAAAAAGAGTAAAATAGAGTTTGCAGTAATGCAAAAAGAGTTTGCAGTAATAAGAAGCCATCTGCTGAAATTTCTATAAGGAGACTGACAAGAAACAAGTGATGTTTCTTGCATAATTTTTCAGTTGTAGAATAGAAAAAGTGTGCAGTAGGAAGATAAACTGCCTAATTCCTTCAACCCAGTGTGTGAAGTATATTGATTCTCAGTGTTCTCAACTGATCGTTAAGCAGAACAGAAGATGGTAGATCAATAAAGTCAATATCCCTATCAGTTGTAATGTGTGTATTTGAAATCAGTTTAATGTAGTTGAAGTGAAACTGTTTTACGCACATAAACTTCTCACTTAGATTGTTCAATTTTTTTAAAGAATTAACTGACAGTGATTTGAAAAAACACCAGCTACACAGCTTTCATACAAAGTTGCAGATATCTGCACTCAGGTTTGCAGCAGTTTACCTAGACTGGTTAGATGTGTGCTTTTCACTCTGAAGCCTGCACCTTTGTGTGCACATCTTCCTCTTTACATTGTGCTCAGAGCTTGTTCCTTTGGAGGCCATTCTCCACAGGGAGTGCAAACACTGCCAGGCTGACTGGGTGCAACTCAGCTACAGACTCAGAATGGTGCCAGGCCCCTGCTCTCAGCTCACACAGAACAGCTCCCTGCGCAGCCTTGTTGTGTTCCTGCACTGTGTTCAGGGCACTGCACTGAGCCCTGAAAGGTTTGAGAGCCTACAGGGCAGGTTTGTGGCTGTGGGCAGATGACTCAGCCCACCCAGAAGTGGTTATACCTGTGTATGATCTCTGCCAAGGTGGCGATGCAATGCTGTGCTGTGTTATGTGTGCATGTAGCTGAGGGAAGCTTGGGAATCCATGCATTCTGCTTAGCTAACCCTGATTAAGGCTCTGTGGAGCAGTGCTTAAGAGTTGTCATCATAAGGAGCTTTAATGACCCGTCTCAGTCCCTAAGTGCCTTTCTGAGGAACTTTCACAGAGGTGCTGCTAATGGATAGGAATTAGCTTCTTGGCCAGACTAGATCTTTATTGGAAGTGGAAAGCCAGTACAGCAATGTTTTCCAAAGGTGTCTATAGCCTGCGTTATTTCAAGTGTGATTTGCATTTTGCATGTAGTAAGATACATTTAAAATTGAAATTCTGATTGTCAAGTATTTGGATTAACAAGTATTACTGGTAACAGAATGCTGAAGGCTGTCCAGCTCCTCCCAAACCAAACCCAAGGCCTTAGAGTAATATCCCGTTCATATAGTTGTTACTGCTCACATGTCTGAGAATTCATCATATGATGCCAGCATAGTTGTGGTTACTTCAAGTAGCAAAATTATTTTGCTTCGTCTTATGGGAGGAATCAGTCTTTGTTGTTTCTCAGCTACCTAGTGCTTACCTAAGTGCTTTTCCATGGCAGCAGTTTACTCCTGTCAGTTTTTGCCTTTTTCTTAAAAAACACAAAGGGAGCCATGAAATTAATATATAGTTCTCAGTATCATTTACAGGCATTAACTGTAGATTTGCTAGTGAAATTTCTTAGGGGAAATATAGGATCATGGAGTCATTAAGGTTGTCATGCTTGGCCATGTGACTGCTTGTGTTGTTTCTCATGTGTCTTCAAACAAATGCTGGAGAAACCATTTTTTGAAGGGAAATCTGGATTAATTAGGAATTTGTTAAGTAAGTTAAAAGTACATGGGTATGTTGGGAAATAGTCTGAACAAAGTGACAGGATGGAGGAGTGAAGAGGAGGCTGGACTCACAGAGTCTCCTGTATATCAGTTGGTGCCATGCTGTTTTGTAGTAGAATTAATGCCTTATTTTGCCTTTCATCTTCTTTTTCCTGAATTCACCTGAATACACAGGTGAATTCAGAAGATTAGTGACTGTCTGTTGCCTTGCAAATCATTCACTCTTACTTAATTAAAAGTCACAAAGCTTTTCAGCAATGCATGATGTTATTGTCTGCTCCAAATTTAACCTCTAATATTTAGATATGTGTCTTATTTAATTTGTTTTGCAGGAGGCTGCCAAATATGAAAAGAAAGTGATGGTGCTGGACTTTGTCATGCCTACACCTCAGGGAAGCTCGTGGGGTAAGTTTCTCTTCATTGTAATCCTGTTATAAAGGGGCTTTACTCAGAGACTCTGGTTTTCTTGTTTGAAATCTGCTACACTGATGTGAAAACCACATTTTGTTCCTTTCTCTCAGGTCTTGGAGGAACATGTGTAAATGTGGGCTGTATACCTAAAAAACTGATGCATCAGGCAGCTTTACTGGGACAAGCCTTGCAAGATTCACGCAAATTTGGGTGGCAGTTTACAGAAGAAGGTAAAGAAGAACACTTTTTCCAGTTTTGTCATTTGCACTGAAAATCCTGAGGTGCTTCATAATCAGGTGCTTGTTGCACTGCAGCATGTGCTGGCTTTGACAATGTGAGGCAACTTTGGAGAGCTTACACATAAACTTAGTGCTTTTCAAGTCTAAAGCCATGGGGCTCATTGCCTCCATGTTTTATCTGTTTGTTAATAGCTCCTGATCATGTTAGTAATTGATGAGACTATTGTGTGAACAAAAGCAAAAGGTACTGGTCCATTTCTGAATGTACCACAACATCCAAGGGAGCACAACAGAATGTTGACTGACAGAAGCTTCTTATAGTTACAAGCAAGGATTTCCTTTCCCTAAGTGTCCATCACTACTGTGTAAGAAGACAGATTTTACTTTTTATTATCTCTGATGTGCATGGTTGTAGGATTATGATTTATTTAGGCTGCAATCCTCTATTTGGAAGCATGCGGAGGCACCTCTCAGACATGCATTGTCTTCATTTGTTGAGCAATGTCACCTGCTCACAGCTGTCAATATATACCTGTCAATATAAAACTGCCAATAATTCAGTAAGTCTTAATTTTCAATGTTTTAAGTCATACCTATTGCATTCTTTGAGAATTGCAGTTTTGCTGTGGAAAAAGAAAAAGACTAAAAGATGAACCTTCCTCTTTTGTTGCTGACAGTCAAACACAACTGGATGACCATGACAGAATCTGTTCAGAATTACATTGGTTCACTGAACTGGGGCTATCGGGTTGCACTGAGAGACAAGAAGGTCACGTATGAGAATGCATATGGACAATTTGTCGGGCCACACACAATTAAGGTACTTCATAGCCATTGTTTGCTGTGTCTTCCTGTAGTGCTCTCTGAATAGAAATGCTTGTCAAATAGAATAATTTTTCCTGTGGTGGGACTGTAAAACACTCACTTGGCACTAACACTTTGTATGCAGGCAACAAACAAAAAGGGAGTTGAGAAGCTGTACACAGCTGAGAGATTTATCATTGCCACTGGTGAACGACCACGCTACCTGGGTATACCTGGAGACAAGGAATATTGCATTAGCAGGTAAAAACAGAGAGGAATACAAAGTCATTCCTTGTGTGTAAATGCTTCCCCATACTGAGGAGCACAGTCTGCTTGAAAGAAAACTCTGTACTTAGATATTAGGGAAAGTGGGAATAGCATAGCTGCTGATGTTATGAAGTTGGTAGGAATCTGTCTTCATGCATTGGGGCAGTCTTGAAACTCAGCACAATTTTTTCCCCAGCTACTCAGTGAAGGTAATTCAACATTTGAAAAAACTGTTTTTGAGTGTCTGGTTCATTTGTACTGCCAAGCAAAAATGTCATATGAAGATAAAATGTGTTTTCATATCAGAGTAACTTTTAAGTTACTTGCTGTAGAAACAGAGGTTGGAATTACAGACTGGCAAACCTATAGCAATGAAATAAATAATTGGCACAATTCCTCTGAAACCAAAACACCATGTGGTGTGTTTCCCTTTTAATAAGTAGTAATGAAATTAAAGGTGACAGATAATACAGCCATTAAAGTAAAATGGTACTTTAAAGTAGCTTCAAGATGGAGGAGTCAGAAATCCCAGAGTTAGACTATCAGATTGACACTGTGTAATCTTCACTGTGATCCTAGGAGTACAGGAGCTATGCTACAGCCTTTAATTGCACAATCACATTTTATTGCATCACCCTGAGAAAAGGGGCACTTATTTTAGAGTCAAATATACACAGAACTGTATTGCCAGACTCTGTCTGCTGAGTAAATGTGGTGCCTCCCTGAGTCCTGGCTCTGTGGAGAAGCCCTAGTTTTATAGCCTAGGTCCAAAGTGTGGAAGAACTGATGTGGCTTGATGAAGCAGTTGAAAGAAATGAAAAGCAGGCAAAGGAGCATGTTTTCCATAATTTCATACTTCTGTCTTCACCTGGTACTGTGGTTTGTTGTCTATGTATATCTGGCACTGTGTATAATGCTTTAGCAAAAGGATAAGTCTTCAAAGTGATGATGGTATTTTATCTTAAAGCTTCCCCTTCTACTTTCAGTTCTCAGGAGCTAAATTTTGCAGCAAAATATTTAAAGCAAGATTCAGAGGGGAAATCAACACCTGCCTCTTTCAACAATTTGTCCTAAATTTCTGTTAGAAAAAACTCTCCATGTTTTTGTGATGATTCAGAATTTTCATACTCCTTTATTTTTTATGTGTACTGCTAAATATAACTTTTACATCTGTCACACACTGATTTTGTATTCCAAATGAACTTCCAAAAAATTAAGCAGGGTGGTTTTTTGTGAACAGGAAAAGGAATAAAGTTCTATTCTTACAGAAAAAAAATAATTGACAAATATCAAGCACAATACATTTTTCTGACTGCCTGCCTCTAATTTCCCTTTTCCCTCCTTTTTTTTCCCCCCAGTGATGACCTTTTCTCTCTGCCTTACTGTCCAGGGAGAACCCTGGTGGTTGGAGCTTCCTATGTTGCCTTGGAGTGTGCTGGTTTTCTTGCAGGCCTCGGATTAGATGTCACTGTAATGGTGAGATCCATTCTTTTAAGAGGATTTGACCAGGACATGGCAAACAGAATTGGTGAATATATGACAGAACATGGAGTCAAGTTCATTAGGGAGTTTGTGCCAATCAAGGTAGGCTCAAAGTGACTACAATTGATTGGGATGTGCCTATCATAATGTTTTAAGATGTACATTATGTTAATTAATACAAAAGTTGAACTTTCATTACAGTATCTGCTGTGACATAGGGTTAATTTTTGTTTTAAACCAACTCCATGAAACTTAATTAATTGAAAGGTATAATTTAATTTTAATATGAAAATTTTGTGAGATTATGAAGTTCATTGTTTTTATCAGAATGACCTAGCTTAGTATATGTTACACTGAAAATGTTACACCTGCTTGTCCTGGTTCTTCTTGCAGGCCCATAATTAAGCAGATGCATAATTTTCTCTAAGATCAGGGTCCAGCACATTTAAACAATTCCATTTTTCATTGCCAATTTTCAAATTTTCAGCCAGCAAATTCTGTTTATATGCTGAGGATTAGTGGACTATCCAGAAAAGTAAATGGGCTTTAGCAGTATCATCTGTATCATTTACTTGGCAGATTCCTTAAATACTTGCTCAATTTTGGTTGAATTCAGTAAGAGTACTCATGCAGCCACTTACATACAGGTATAGTTGCATATATAGGTAAATTCAGGTTGAATTTAAACCAGATCAGAATTTCTGGAGCTTTTCTAATGGAAAATTGCCCTATCAAAGACTTCAGAGGGTGCTAACAGTATTTTTCTTTATGTTTTTTTTCACAATAGTCCTTACTTATTTTGAAATAGCAAATCACATATGAAGCAATTTCAGTTTGGTGTTAAACCAGCGTACTGCTAAGTTTAACACTTTGGGGTTTAAAACATCAAATTCAGGAAGACTGTTCATTTCCACTCTTAGCAGTATCAAGAGCAGCTTTAAAAATGCTCTTGCCAGTTACTACTGTGGGTCTGAGCCTCTCTCACAGAATGAGAGTTGCTGTAAGAAGACAAAATGGATGTTTCCAGGAACTTAATTTTTATGCAGGTTTTTTGTGGCATAAATCCCCTGCTGTATAAAAAGTAGGGATGATTATCTAGGTTTTGTTGCAGACATGGCCTTTTGTAAGCTCTAATGGGGAATGAGAAAGAAGGAAGCTGTGTTTAGAAGCAGGTAATTTCAACTAAATGCCAAGCAGGTTCCTCCAGATGCATCCTGTGATGAGCAGTCTATCACCACAGTCACAAAATGCATTTCTGTGTATTTTGCCTTGTTCCTTCACTATATGTCTTTGATTTCAATGGGAATAAAATATTTGGCCCTTTTTCTGATTGAGAATATCTTTCAGCTTAAGTTACTTGGTAGGTAGTTTTCTCATCTCTTTCAGACATTGTGTTTGAGGTTATGCATGTTGTGCTTATTAAAACCCTTTGTTGTGACTTTTGAAGATAGAAGATGAATTATTATAAATAATGCTGCCTTTGAATAGAAGCAGTTCAGCACAGTGATCCTTTAAGTTTGGTAGGATGGCGCAGTTGGCTTTTCTAAATTAAAAAAGGACACAAAATCTTCATCAGAAACTTTGCTCTTTCTGCCTCTAAATATTGAACATGAAGTAGGAACAAGGTGGTGTTGAAAAGTACCTTTTCATCTGTAGGATGAACACTAAAATTTCCCAGAATTATGTTAAGTGTTGCACACTTACATGTCTGTTGTATGTACCAATGAGGGTTTTCTATGACATTGGCTTTCCATGGGTGGAGGGAATGACGTCAGCACTTAGAGAAAATGTCTGATGGTGTTTCCAGGCCTTGTAAGAGTTTCCTTCCTACTTGCTTCCTCTGTCCCCAGAGGAATGAGGGCATACGTCCCCAGGTCATGTGATGGGCTTGGACAAGAATTTAACCATGTGTCCACTTTTAACAACAGAAATGAGATTTTGTTTTGGTCGTAAGAATAAACACAGGGACATTAAAAAAACACATTAAAATATGCAAGTAGAAATGTAAAGAATCTTTGGAGTAAGTGCCTAATTTTAGATCATGGTTAAAACTCTCAATGATATTTGGTGGGAAAAATATACATTGGTATATTTTTATTTGAAAATTTTTATTTTTTACCCCATCCAATCCCCAAATTGTTGTAGGTTGAGCGGGTTAAGGAAGGAGCTCCTGGAATACTGAAAGTTACAGCCAAGTCCACAACAGGGAACCAAATCATTGAAGCGGAGTACAATACTGTGAGTTCTGTCTATATGCATGAAGAATGGGAAATAGCCTTCCATTAAATGTTGATATTTTGTGGGGTGTTTTTATCCACACTTTAGATTTTTAAAAATTATTTTAGTCATTACAATATGCTAATTGCACACACTCAGCAGGTAATTAATCTGGAAATAAAAGTCCCAATGTCAATGGTTATTTTGCCTTGCCAAATCAGTTTGCATGCTTTTGAAACCTGTTTCTTAGCTTAGGGGGTAGATGAACTTGGTCCTGTGGAATCAGTTGCAGGATTTTTTCCTCATGGGATATTTGTAATAAATGATCAGTAATGATTTCTATTATCTTTCATAGTAATTAGGGCACGTTTTGTAGTGAGCACAAAACAATGGTCAGTGCAGGAGTTAAACAAACGGGTGACATGTCTTGACACATTTTCACAAACACAGCTAATACCTTGTGGCAAGTCAGTCAGGAAACTTCGTTACACACTTAAAACAGTAAAATTGCAGTGTGCAGGCATGGTATTGTATGTTTGATTGACTGTTTCCATCACACGCCACTCCACTCATTTTCATAGGCCTTGATGCTGAAAGGAGAAAAAAAAATTGTGAATAGAGTATTTGGAACTACACAGAATGCATAAAGGCAGGCCTTTGCCAGCCTGAGACTCCAGACTGCAAATACTGTGTGCCAGTGACCTCGTTTACCTGTACAGTGCATCAGTCATCCCCTAACAAGGACACACCTCAGTGTATCTGTGAGCCAATACTGTGAGAAAGTTTAACAGTGGTAGCAGAGCTGTTGCACAGGGTTGTAATACTGGGGTTTTTCCAGTCCATAATAGTGAAAGCTTACTAGCAAGGAAATCAATACCATCCTCTCATTAATGAAACCTCTGGTTTCTTGTTGCTACATCGTCACTGAAATGCTGTCGCTCCTCATAGAAGATGTGAGCTGTGTGTGCTGCATTTTAAGACCTTCAGCTCTAAATATGTGGTGCATTTGATCATCTGAGATCTTGGGATTCCTTCAGGACAGTTCTTAGTTGTCATATGAAAAACATTATTAGTTATCTGGGCAGTTGTCCAAGACTACAAAGCATGTAGCAATTTTCTTTGTGATGGCAAAAGTTGGAACATGGTTTATTAAGTTAGCAGAGTTGATAGGATGGGATTTCAGCCTGGACAAATGTTCAAACAAACAATATTCAAAAATCATATTCTTTGACAGTGGTTGGCTGAGAGCCTATATGAGTAAATTATATTTTCAGATTAAAAAATACTATTTTATGATATTTTTATTTGCTTAAGCATCTGAGTTTCTTTCCTAAAGAGCCCTTTCTTTATGGGGCATTTTGAGGTCACTTACTCTGGTAAGGATTTGGGATAATACCTTGGTGTAAAACTGGAAGGAAATAAAGAATCTGTCCCTAACTGATTGGTTTAGAATATTCTTGGGGTATTCTTCTAGGGAAAGCTATTTGCCTGTTTTTAATCTTAGCATTAAAACCTGGTATTGTTAGGTCATGGTGGTAACATGGCTTGTCTTAAATTCTATGAATGTACAATGGATAACAAATGTATTCACCTTACTGTGAGCAAGCCTTAGATACTAATCTCTAGTATATATTAAAGATAATAGCCAAAGGAAAATGCACTTCTGAGTTTTTAAAAATCAGTCATGTGCATTGCTGTTTTGCAGGTGCTGCTGGCAATTGGACGAGATCCATGCACAAGAAAAATTGGTTTGGACAAAGTTGGAGTGAATATCAATGAAAGGTAAGGACAGATGTATGTGCACCACTCACTGCTGAGCTTGTGTCATGTGCTGTTACAGTGGTAGTGGTGAAGAGGCACCCAAGAGCTTTGAAGAAAAATTTGTCTCCTCTTTCTGTACAATTGGATGGAGACCAGGTGGCAGATAACTGCATTTTCTCCCATAGTACTGCTACATTTGCTTTTTTGTTGCTGAAATGTCAATTTCTAATTCCTGGGAGAAAAAAGTGTCTGTTTCATTCTATCTTAGCTTCTTCCAGTTACAGGGTTTTCTAAGATCTGTCAGTTCTTCGTACTCTCTTTTTCTCATCTCCTTGCTTTTATCAACTCTTGGAATAAAAATCCGTTTGTTCATACAGGCTTTTAGAGCAGTGAGTTTTGTTCATATTTTAATGTAAAAGCTATTATATGTTATTTTGAAAGATAAGGTTCAAGTAGCATTCCTTAAACTCCCAGGTTAAATTCTTGATGTGTTTTAGGTTTTGGAGGGTTTTATTATTTATTTCTTGCCTTTAAGCAGCCCTTGGATACAATCTGTGTCTTCTGTAAAAGAGTATTTGATGTTTAATGTAGTGAGGTTGTTGTACCAGTGAGTGGAGCTGTCAGTAACATTTTCAGTATTGGTAACTAAAACATCTTGCAGGCATGTGGGTCTTCCCTTTGAAGAGAAGACAAGGGACCATGACCTTGACCAATGAAGAATTTTTATATATGAATGCAGTAACTGATGTTGTCAAGGGAAACAAATAAGTGGAAATTTTGGTCCACTCAAAATTGGCAGACCCACGTAGGCTTGTAGAACAGTACACATCTTTCTGGTGTCAGGACACCTGTTACTAGCTTAATAGAATGAACTATAAAGTTATTAGCATAAACTGTATATTTTTTAACAAGTGCAAAATTGAGGAAGCTGGATTTTTAATATGGGAATTGCTACTGGTTTCTCCAGTAACTGTGTGACTGTTTCTGTATCTGTCTGATTAGGTTTCCCTGTTACATGTGTTTCCTGTGGTGATTACTGCATTATCTCATTTATTGATGAAGTAGGAAATATTAATAATTAAAAACTTCCATTAGCTCAGTGCACTTACAGCTAAAAAGCTTGCTGGCTTTCCCTTAGGTAGGGTGTGTAACAACTTGACCTGTCTCTGTGTAGGAGCCTGAAGGATAAGTTTCTATAAAGAGCTTCAGCCACTGGACTGAAATTTCAGTAGTGGAAAAATTGTTTTGTCCCACAAATGGAATGGGAAAATATCTCTTCCTGTCATTCCTGAAAGTTGCTAGTACACAGCTCAGCTGGTGGTAGAAGGTGTTTCAAGAAGAGATTTATGCTTCACCTCAGTGATTCAGGAGATGAATTGCAGCTTCTGAAGCTACCTCCTTATCCAGTGCGTTAATTCCTGTAGTTTTGGTCAAATTTGCCCTATTTTATATTCCTGCCCGAGTCTGTAAGATTATGAATACGAATTATTTCCTTCATACTTCACATAACAAGTCTTTCTCTTAAACCTAAGGTTATTTACACCTCCAGCCTTCACAGCAGAACACTTAGATCTTTTTTCTTGTTAATTCTAATTGCAGAACGGGAAAAATTCCTGTCAACGATGAGGAGCAGACAAATGTTCCGTATATCTATGCTATTGGAGATATCCTGCAGGACAAGCTGGAGCTCACGCCAGTGGCAATCCAGGCAGGAAGGTTGTTAGTTCAGAGGCTTTATGCTGGGGCAACTGCTAAGGTAAGGACCCAGTTGCCATGAAACACTGTCACTGCTCTGAGTGCGGAGTGCAAGTCTGTTTGCTTGTGGAAAACCCAATAGAATTTTAAGTATTAGCTTTGATGATCGTTTTAATTTTCCCCCAGCAAAGATATTACTGCAGATGTGTTCAGCTAATTGTGTAGGATGAAATTAATACCTTGTGGATTAAGCAGTAGTCTCTTTTTTTTCCTATTAAGAGGGTTTAGTTTTCTCTCAAAGTATAATGATAATGAAAGTAACAGAGATAATTTAACTTGTTTTTAATTCTACTGCCTTGCCTAAAAGTCAGCAATCTTTCCCATCCTGTTAAGTGCTGTAACACCAGTTCAAATGCAGTTTGCTGAACCTTCCTATGGTCCCTAAATAGAGTGGTATAGGAGTTTGTGATCTTAATTTTAGAGTTATTTTGATGAATTTTTTTTCACTTCTCATCTGTATGTTTTCAGTGTAATATGCAGTCAGTTCTAATTGTAGTTGAATGTGGACACGAAGGAAGATCAGACGTACCAGTAACTCAGCTCACGTTTATACCTGAGTAGTTGAATTAATGGATTCAGTGTTCATGTTTTGTACTAGTGCAGTTCTGGCTTTCAGCCAGGTTATGGTTGTTCAAATGGGAGTAACGTAGGTGCTCATTTACACCTTATGTTTAAACCAGAAGGAGAGTGCCCTTAAAGAACTGTTACACTGATATGGGTGCTTGTCTCACCTTCATAACCATATGGAACGACCATAAAGGTTTGTCCCTTTCAGACCCTGTTGTATTCATAGCAAGTTCAACTATCAGCCAGATTTAGAGCTTGATTGAGTTGTTTGTTTTACATTGGCAGGTACTGCAGTAACAGAACCCTGAATCAGTGTGCATAATGTCATTGAAATAGCCAGGCAAGGTTTAACAAACCGTAGCAGAAGCCAAATTTTTTTGTTGCTACAATGCTATGGATATGTCTTAATTTATATTTTATGCCAGATAAGTCTGTCAAGGTGCAAAAATTGTTACGCTGCCAAAGGAAGCATTCTTATTCAGTGAATCCAAGAAATGAGTAACTACTTAAAAAAATATGGGAGTGTGGCTTATACTGCCTTGGTAACAAATCTGGAGAAAGTGATTGAAATGTAATGAGGTGTTACGGATAGGTGGGGCAAGAACAGTAGTCAGCACCTTAGTTGACCCCCAGTCACAAAGGAAATTAATTAGAGTTGAAATATGTAGAAAATAAAATTGCTAGACATGAAATAGAGCTGACCAGCCTGCTAGTCTGCTATGACAGAATTACTCATTTGGTGTATAATGGGAAGAGTAGTGGAGGTTTGTTTATTTTGAGCCAGTGAAGGCTTTTGACACTGTCTCCATAACATTGTCATGGACAAAGGGATGAATTGCAGGCTGGGTAAGTGGGCAGTGAGCTGGGTTGAAAACTGGCTGAACAGACAAGTTTTTAAGCCTTAATGCTGTGACCAGCATTCGAGACACCAGCTGAAGGCCAGTCACTGGTGGTGTGCCACAGGCTTGGGCTTGGTTCTTGTGCTGTTTAACAGCTAAACTAGTGGATCTGGATGCTGAGAACAAGTGCACCCTCTGAAAGTTTGGAGCTGGTACAAAACTGGGAGAAGTGACAAGTTTTCATTGTCCCCCCAGATGGTTGTACTACATGTCATTGGTTCTTTGGTGTCACCTAGGCCACAGCTGATGAAAAATGAGTTTTGAATGGTAGTCGTGCCCTTGCAGCATCTCCAACTAAAAATAGTATGCTTTGTAGAAGTGGTAGAACAGGCAACTTTTATTTCCAGTTTGGCCTGTGATCTGGTACATTTTTAAAATGGGGCAGTGAATTTCCTTTTCCATTTAATCAATGCATACTAATGTTTGAGTGGCTTTAAGCTGTCTTTTTTTTTTTCTTGCTCTAATTAACACCTCTGGAATGAACAAACACAAAATTGTACCTTAATTTAAGACAATTTAAAAAAAAAAAACAAAAGAGCTTTCAGAATTGTGAATAATCAAGCTTTTCTTGCTGTGTTTCAGACTGCTGTATGCTGGTTTTATTACTGATGTTGTGTGGGTTTTTGTTTTGTTTTGAATGCCGTACAGTGTGACTATGTGAATGTTCCAACTACTGTATTTACTCCTTTGGAGTATGGAGCCTGTGGGTACTCTGAAGAGACCGCAGTGGAGAAATTTGGGGAGGAAAACATTGAGGTAAATGCCTTAATTTCATCTGAGTTTTAGTTTTCCAATTTGTAATTTTAAATAATGTTAAGAGTAAATTAAAACAGCATTTTCTGCTTTAAGGACAGGAGGTGACCAGGTACATTTTTTGTCTTCCTTGGCTGTTCCTAGACATGTTATAAAAATAATCCTCAATTCCAAACTCTAATTGCAGATATGTTCTATTTTTGGCAAAGGGGGGCTTAAAGGTGGAATGTTTGGTTAAAAAAAAATAGAAAAAGGGTTTCTTTGTGTTTGAAAATACTTCAGGATAATTTTAAACTGGGTATATGCTGGAAGCCATACACTGGTTTTAATGCCAAAGTGGAGCTTTTGTACCTACAGCATGGCAAATTCCTTACCATAGTGATTTTTACTTTATAAAGCCAAATGTTAGGCTCATTTTTCCTGTTTACTTTGACTGTACAAAGAGGTATGTGCTTAATTATACTCATGTGAGTAATCCCTTTTCATTCCCTGGGATTGCTGGTCAGGAGTAAAATTAGACAAATATAAGCACTTAGTGCCTGAGGCTGTTCTTCCAAAATGCTATACTGACCACACTACTAAAAGCATGAGGGGAGGAAATCTCACAATAAACTGAACTTTTATGTCCTGCAAATATCAGCTGAGGAGCATTATTTACAGAAATAAGTGGGTAAGTGGTAGTGCATGAAGTTGAGAACTTTTCCCCCCTCTTAGCTGACATTTTCTGATTTGAACTGCGGAGGAAAATAAGTAAATACAACTCAAAATGGCTGTGTGAAAAATACAGTTAACCTGACCACAGGGCAAAGGCTTAAATTCTTTTCTCCCTGCAAAGTTTGTCAACATTTTTGTTGTTGAGTGAAATTCTTGGTGTTATATATGAAACACTGGACCCTTTATTCTGGAAAATGGGCTTTTGATTTTCAAAGCATTTTATTTTTTAAAATGTGCACCCAGAAGCATTTGTGCTCTGGCTAAGTCCTCATTTAGTGTATTCTGACCTCTTTATTGTGTCACCTTACTGGCTTTTGTGTTTGCAAGCCTCAATATGGTTATTGAGTCACTTGTGATTTTGTAGTTTAGTAAGAACATGGTGAACTGTGTCCTGGAAGTGTAATATTCTTATGGCTTCTCCTTTTTTAATTATTGGATGTCACTAGTATTTGGTTTATAGAGACTTCTGTCTTTGGCATTCATTAAGGGAAAAGAGTATCATCATGATTTCAGATGCTCTAAATGCTGTGTACATAGCTCATTATTTAGGATAATCTGGCAGCTTTTCATGTTCTCTGCTTGGAAATTTTACAACTCTTTTTTAACCTGTGTTTTATTTCCAGGTGTACCATAGTCATTTCTGGCCACTGGAGTGGACTGTGCCATCCAGAGATAACAACAAATGCTATGCAAAGATAATTTGCAATATTCAAGATAATGTAAGTGAATCTTTCCTTCCTGGGAAAACAATATCTAAATGTTTATCCTAAAACTGTTGATGATACAGCAGCTATAAATAGGTTGTTTCTAACAAATTAGAATTTATTTAAATTTGCCTACCTTTTGAAGTGTTATAAATATTTATAGTGGTGCATATTTCTGTGTATACAAAACCAACTCCCAGTAAAATACAAAATTCTGCCATTGCTATTTGCATATGGTACTTCTTCCATATATGTAAAATAAGAAGTAGAGATCTTTTAGACTGTTGATTCACTTTGAGAAGTGAGCAAATCAGTGCATGTAAAAATGATTAGAAATTTTATTGGTTTATTCTCTCTGCCCCAGACTTGGGACATTCTCTTCTGGGAGACTCTTCTCTCTGAAACTGAGGTCTCTCAGAAACTATCACAACTTGAAACTTTTCCAAATTCACATGTGTTCATAAAACTCGTGAGCTTGTCCTAACAGGATAATGTATCTTGCCTGCACAAATCCTATTTAGGGTGATAATGCCGGGATTATCCTTGGACTAGGATCAAATTTCCTGGCCATGGAAATTTGTACCCACTGGAGCAAAAGCAATGCTAGTAATTGGTTAGAAGAATTGGCGTGGTCATCTCAGAATGATCATCATCTGTTCAATAAAATGTAGTTGATTTTATTAATATAAATTATTATGAAGAGTAATAGTCTATTAAAATGTATTCCTGTTAGATGGTGGCATAGCTATCTGTCCTGTGAGAAAAAAACAAAACTTACTTAACCTATATTCATCTTTCTTAGATACAGATTTATCTTCCTGCAGTCTTTTTAAGCATCTTGTCAACACTTTGTAAAATTTGCAAACCTATCCATCTCCTCTTTCTGGAGGAGTTTGCAGTAGCATGGAAGGTATTTTAGAGCCTTTAGCTATGCTCTAATCCAGAGTCAACTAAGAAAATGCAAAGTTTTAATGGTGATTTAAAGTGTTTCATTAATTTATTTTCACTTCTTTTCCTGAAAAGTTGAAACGTGTTTAAACATCTAGGGGTAGTGTTGAAAGTTACCCTGGAAAAAAAAATAGTTCAGTAACTATTTAAAACTTTCATTGCCTTGGTTTCATTGCTATGGTTTTATTATGACATATGTCAGTATTTTTAAAGGAAAATTAGGATAATTCCCTTTTACTTATTACCCAATTGTAGCTTTTCTTATTTAAATAAACCCTGTGGTAAATCTCAGTCCTCAGACTTACTGAAAGAATTCACTATACCAAATATATGTGATATTTAGCAGGAAGAGCTGATAACTTTTGATACTCAACTGGGCTACATCTACGCTCACCAAAAACTGATGAATTCCCTGAATTCATCATTCCACTAAAGCTCACAGCAGGTGACATGTGCTAAATTTTCATGTTTCTCTCATTAAGAAAAGCAAGTCAAGTCAGTACAGATTGTTCTGCTGGGTGTTTTCTGAGGATGTGTGTGCAGTGTAACGTGTTCTGCAATGGAACAGGAGTATACAGGGGAGAAGTGTGAATGGCACCTTCCTTGTAACTGGATGGGGTTTTTGCCAGTCTCTAAGTGTATTATCTCCCACTGAAAACCAACACTGCCACAAGAGTCACTGACAGTTCAGTTATAATAGACTTCTTGCCGTGTCTGGTTGGCCACAACTTCAGCTTGTGGTCCTTTCCTGTGAGCAACTATCAAATTGAAAATTCTTCAGCAGATACAGACCCTGTAGCCCCCTACCACAGGCCCTCGTACTGAAAACCTTAATGCAGGGTGCTCACCTCTACTTAGGCAAGTGTTCTGTTGGCATGAGTGGAATAACTCACCTGAATAAAATTTCCCGAGTTCCTAGCTGAATCCTGGGAGAGAGAGAACAAAATTACACCACCTCACATCTGTTGGTGCTAATAATAGTTCACATTTTAGTGGTTACATTAATTTGTGATAAGTTTTGTGAGCTGATTAAATTATATACTCTGAATAAGAAAGCTTTACACATTCTCTAAAGAGAACTGAATTCATGATTGTGCTTGCATTTGATTGTCTTTGGCATTTAGGAGAGAGTCATTGGTTTCCATGTCCTTGGTCCAAATGCTGGAGAAGTCACCCAAGGGTTTGCAGCTGCTATTAAATGTGGGTTGACAAAAGAACAGCTGGACAGCACCGTAGGAATTCATCCTGTCTGTGCAGAGGTTTGTATACAATGTCATCTCTAAGCCCCGCTTCATGGCATTCTGGGGTAAGGTGTTGGAAATCTGAATAACAGAGCTCTATTAAAGAGGTCCAAATTTGCAGGAAGGTAGCGGGGAGGAAAGCAGAAGAAATTACCTGTTTTAATATTTAGAATTCTAACACTTAGGCTTAGTCTGGGATATTTTTTCTTTTTTTAATTATGTTCATTTGTTAAAAATGTATGGCTTCCCTTAATCCAGTTCTCTCTCTACTGGAAAGTGTAGAATTTTTATCCTACTCAAGATTATGAAGGCTTCAAATACTATTTCTGCTGAAGTGGTTGTCATAGCTAGATTAGTGTTCCCAAAATAGGATTACAAACTAGTGCTGGGAAAATGGACCAGCTACATGACATTTTTCCTATTAAACTCTCTCTTGAAGATCTTTTCTTTATCCTATAGGCTTTCAATTCATGAAGGCACATAAATATTTCTTCTTTTTATCTTGCTGTTCCTCTTTAATGAAGAGCTCTAGCAGGTGTGGAACAGCTCCTCCCAGATGTAAATCAGAGATTGATTTTAGTACCATTAGGACCATTGTATATTTGCTGAGGATCCCTGAAATCTTGTTTATGACCTGTGTAAGTCTTCATACAGAGTCTCTGGCTGTGTTAGAACTAAAGCAGTACAAGGGAGCACCAGAATGCTCCTGTGCAGAAGTGACATCCACCTCTCTTCTTTCCTACTTTCTAGGTGGTTTAGTAAAAGCAATGTAATAAGGGCTCCATTAATGGACTGCTAGCAATCTGAATGCTCTGCAAAGCATCCACAATATATTCTGTTCTTTGTAGTACCATCTAATGGCATTCTTGGAGGCCTTTGAAGAGGGCTAGCAGGTCCTTATCTTCCCAGGAGGCCTGTGGAGGGGGATCTCTGAGGGCAGCATTCAAACCTGTGAACTCAAGTGGAGTATTAGCATATGCAGTGTGAAGAGAGGATGAGAGTCATAATTTATTCTGGACATCTGAGCTGCTAAAATTGAAACTGAATAGAATGATGATTAGACATAATTCAGGGAGGTAATTTCAGATAATCATATTTGTTTGAGTGGGGGAGGAAGAAATTGCCTCAGAAGAAATACGCTATTTGAAAGCTCCAGGGAACAGTGATCATTTTTAGTGACAGTCTTCAAAAGGTTTTTTTATGCTTTTACTTAATTTAATCTCTTGAGCGGTAAACAAAAATCAAAGTGCAAGATGGCACTCTTTGATTAGAAAATGCTTGAAAACTGGGATTTGTGAGGGATGAGCATATTGGATGAATAGAACGATGGATAATATCACTGTTACATCCCTGTAAAAGTTAAAGAAAATGAAATCTGATTTGAACAGGAAAGGGCCAGTATTACAGGGTCAAGTGCTGACATCTTCACTGGCACTAGTGCTAATTAATTGTTAAGTCTCTTGTGAAACATGGTTTTATTCCACTTGAAGAAAACCTTAAGACCAAGTGTTACATTCTCACTGTCTACAAATTAGAGCCAGATTCCCCTTCTCTTCTTGAAGCAGCATTTTATTCTGCAGAAAACAGGAGCTCAGAATGGTATTTCTTGCAAGGTTAAGTGCAAATAACTGCAAGCACAGAACTGGTAGGATCTCAGCCCTACAGAGAATTACATCTCAGCCTCGACCGCACTGTGCTGCCTGAAATTCAGCGGGGTACTATTGATAATCTGTGATGAAGAGAAATTGTCTTCTGAAAGCTGGGGTGATTCTTCTAGGTAGCTAATTATGGCTTTTCAGCCATTGGATCTAAGGTTTTGTCCTCTCTTAAGTAACAAACAAATTCTATCTAAAAATACTTGCTTCAAACAATTATCAAATTACTTCAGCTGGCTTACTAGGGAGCAGTGTGGTCCCCTCCCACACCTGGAGCTTGCAGTCTGGCCAGGAGGAAAGCGGATAAATTTTGTGCTTTTCAATCTTGGTCTTTTGAAGTGAAATAACAATAAATGAAGATTCCTGATTCCCATATGTTGTCAGGCTGTGGATCAGAAATAAAGTCTACAAACCCCTCTCTCAAGACATGCACTATATTTTAGATAAGTCGCTGTTCTTATGCCATTTATATTAGACATGCATGTCTTCCTGATTTGTGTATAATGCTTTTCATGCTTATAGAAAGTGAAAAAGGTTTATAATTTATTGATGTCATTCTCTGAAGAGCTGCTAGCAGTCTTAATGCAGCAAAGCTTCTACTTAAAGAAATATAGGTCTTTCTGATCCTCATTATCTTTAGATACTTCAGTGTTATTTGCATAGTTGAAACATGTATGTACTTTATTCTGTGCTAAGTTTATTCTTCCTGAGAGATGGCTCTGATGATAATTAATCATTGCAACTTTGAAGCATTTAGATAGCAGTGATTTTGATTTCCTTTTTTCCTTTCTATATTGTATGTATGCAAAACCATGCAATTATTTGCATAGTAAAGTACCAGTATTAAGCAAATTTTTGTAGAATTTTCCTTCCCAAATTTTAATCTGTTAATTTTACAATAATTATTTAGGAATTTATATATCTATATATACATAAATATATGTTACTTTCTTTAATGTGACTTGAAAGCAGTAAAGAATGGAATTTTTCAAACTAGTTTTACTCAGTGTTCCCATAGCTATTGTTGAGAGGACACAGATCCCAGACATAATGCCTTCATCAGCAATCACTTCCACATTTCTGTAATGTCTAGAAAGGCACAAAGGCAAAATTCTCTCCAAATGCCCAGGCCTTGAGTTAACTTCACTTTCCCAAACAAAGGAGTTTTCTTTGAGCCATAAAGACACTTATTCATTAGGTGTACTGGAGTCAGTTATTGCTGAGCTTGTTCCCACTGTAAAAACTTATGAGAATTAAGACAAGAGGTGGTATAAAGCCATGTGACTTCCTTAATTCTTTCTTTTCCACTGTAAAAGGAAGAACATAAGCTAAATTAAGAGAATAAAAGTCATTTGTATGTGTGTGTGCTGTTTCAAGGCAAGGATTTTAAATGTATTATTTTCGTACTTTAAGAAATGACTGCTGTTTTGAGCATCATGCTCAATTTAATCTTCCAGAGGAAAAACAAAATTAGCCATACTGAGTTTTCTTTCTTTTTTGTCTCAAGGTATTCACCACCCTGTCCGTGACTAAGCGTTCTGGTGAAAGCACCACTGTGAGTGGATGCTGAGGTTAAATTCCCCCATCCTTGCTATTGCCAGAGACTGACTTTCATCACAGTGTCTGACTCCTGCGATTCAGAAGATTTTGAGAGAAGTCACCCTTGGATACCTGCAGAAATGTGTAGAGCTTAACCTGGACACTCCATCGTCCTAAGGAGAAGAGCTCTGTGGGAGCTGATCACCTGTGGTGCCTGGCTGGCAATTAGCAATGCAATGGGAATCTTGACTGTTGAGCTGCTGATTAGCAGGGCATGTAATATATGCATTCATGAAGTCACAGCCTGAAGCCTGCATTGTCTGGTGGGCAGTGATGGAAGAACTGCTAGCACAGCTGGAAAACAACTGTTTTGGTTTGGCTTTATTCCTCTCTAGTTTCTTTCCTGAACATTCCTTTCTAGTTCTTTCCAGAAAAAAGAACTTTCCAACTCAGAAAAATCCCCCCCAAATCCAGGTAGTTGTATCAGATGAAATAGCTCCTGTGTTCTGGGTCATGACACAGCAAATGCAAGGTCTCCTCATGAGCACACGCTTTACCAGCTCACATGCCTATGGAGGGCAAGTTCTACTTGTTTGATCACGAGGAAGAAAATAGCCTTAGAAAAAAGTTTAGTACCACCTAAAATAACATATTTCGTGCCTTCCAAACTGACTCTGTTGTGACTTTTTATTTAGAGAGCCTTATTTGTGAAAACGTTCTTCTCAGTGAGAAAGGAAAATAATTAAGGTCTTTTGATACAGAAAGTTATTGTGTTTCTTCCCTGAAATCATGCATATAATGCAGATGTGATGATCTTAGCTCTTCCTGAAGCTTATGTGATTATAATGAATCTGATTTGGAGCTGACAGAATTCCAATATTGAATGAATTGTCCTTCCAAGAACTCTGTGCAACTTCATTAAATTTGAATAAATTTCTTTCTTTCCAGGTGAGCTGTCATAAGCTGCACTATTTCAGGTCTAAACTACCCACTTTGAACATAAAAGTATTGAGATTTCCTGAAGATTAGTGAGCCCTTAGAATCAAAAAAATTACATAACCAAACAACATGCCCCCAAAACAACCATCCAAACAAACCCTCCAGCCAAACTCCAAAAACCAGTAGTGAAAAATCTGTTGTGTAGATAGGGTCTGGAAGTTCTATTTAGTTCCATGTGTGCTATGTTTTATATTTAATTAAGAAAACAATACTTTTAAAATGGAAATTTCAGTGAAAATACCAGATTCTTGAGTATCCCTCCTGTGTTGGATAAGCTGCATATTTACTTGTCAAGTGGCTCTTTGTAATGGAGATGAATGTGTTTTTTTTCATCTGTTTTCCCATTTCCCTCTCTTTTAGCAGAAAGGTTTGGATTACTTTTATTAAATGGTTCTTGGGAGTTCAGTAGTGCAGCGTGAACAGGGGTGAATTCCCCAGCCCTGTGGGCAGAATGCCTCATGCCTAAATTCCTACCTGGTAACAAATTCATGTATTTCTCCTGAGATTTCTAAAATAGTGTTGTAAGTTATTTTTACAAACCCATTTTAAATTTTTAAATGTGTTTTCTATGGTATCTACAAGGGTCTGTGATGGTATTTTTCTGGCCAGTTTAATAAATAAATCGATTTGCACAAGCAGATGCTCCTTGTGATGCCTTTTCCAAGCAGACACCAGATGACAGCAAGGCGACTGTTTTTCAAGGGCCAGAAGAGGGCACCATGATAAATCCAGCTTGATTTGCCTTCACATCTTGCATTTTGAAGGTAGATATTTCTCTTAAAAACAGGGTTTGAGGCTGTTTCATACACATTTATTTTGCATGTTAAATATTTGAGAAGGACATACTTAAAAGATAATTAGGAAACAAATCTTACACTGTTTGCACCAGCTGCCATCCATGTAACTTCTGAAAACCCAGGAGTGCAGGTTCCTGAGCTGCTGGGCAGTGTAGCTGCTCATATTTAAGCACATGGATAGCAGCATTTTCAAGCAGGTGTCTAAGAAAGGTTCTGGAGATTAGGATTCTTTACTCCTGGAGGAAATAAAGATATGTGTGATCTTGGCTTTGTAAGGCTGGACCTACACATATCTATTCTTGGGTCATGTCATCATTTATGATGCATGCTTCTACACTAATTCAGGTATTTGGCTTAATTACTTCTATTTTTACTTCAGATTTAAAATTGTGAGACGTTTTTTGGTAGGATTTTTTCTGTTAATCCTCCATAAGGATGTGTATTTATGTCATCTGTGCATGATGATAGAGGTATATAATATACACATAAGGATTTACTAAATAATTATATATTATTATGCTTATAATCACATAAGTATTTATTAAACACCAAAGCTAAGTATTCAGAGTTTTTTATCAAATTAAGCATACTTGGGGTAATGCATGCTTTGGAAGCACATACTAGAAAATTTACTAAGCTAATCAGTATTTATGTTCTGCTCGTATTGATTTGTAATCAACATTTTTGGATGCTCTTACATGAGGGTCAGAATCAGCCTCACATACCACAGATACAAATGTTGACAGGAAATTTTACAGATGAACGGAGAATTCAATAGTTTCACTGACAGCTCCCAGAATTTTCTCTCTTTTCTCTCTCTCTTTTCTCTCTCTCTTTTCTCTCTCTCTTTTCTCTCTCTCTTTTCTCTCTCTCTTTTCTCTCTCTCTTTTCTCTCTCTCTTTTCTCTCTCTCTTTTCTCTCTCTCTTTTCTCTCTCTCTTTTCTCTCTTTTTGCTCTCTTTTTTTTTTTTTAAGCTTGTCTACCCCAGCTGTTCATTCCCCTTTTTACCCCTCTCCCCTTGGTGCGAGTTGTCTGAGCAATCCTAACTTTTCTGGAAATTTTGTATTCCAAGTTGCATCCCACCTTCCCTCCTTCGAGCCCCTCTGGCTGCGCAGAGCCCCGGTGCAGGAGGCTCCCTCGCTGTGGAGCTGCAGGCTGGGCAGGACCTGTGCCAGGCACAGTGGGTTTTCTGGGGATACCGTGGATGCTGGAGATCTCGTGACAGAGTAGGCATCTTGCTGTGCCGGCTGGGATGACCCAGCACTCATAAAGCCTGTTATTGATTCTGGCTGTGCCAGGAGGAGCCAGATGGCTGAGTCTTTTACACAAGACCTGACAGACACCTTTCAGGTCAAAATAGGGTGTAAATGTTGGTGGTAACTGTCAGCCCTGCAGAGAGTGACGTTTCAGCAGCCCTTTCTCTTTGGTGACCGCCTTTTCTGGTTGCTCAGTTGTCCTCAGTGTGGGATGGTGTGAGACTATTCTTGCCAAGGCCTGTTTGGCCTCCAGAGAGAAATTAAACCTGAAAAGTACAAAGAAAAAACCTAGAAAGAAGGCACCAGGGGATCTGCCACACCACTGGCCTCCCTTCTTCATGCACAAAATGGCAAAATGCTCCTGAAATACTTCCATCCTGAAGGCAACCATTTGTGCCTCCAGGGTGTTTTGGTTTGGGGGCTGCTGGTGGAGGGGGTGGGAGTGGAGCAAGGGCTTTGGCATCCATCAGGGAGAGTAGGAAGGGTTGCCAGTGTGGAAAGGCAAAGGCACAGTGCAGGTCACATGCTGTGATGGGTGCCAGAGGGCTTGATGGGGGGGTATGGCTGAGAGTGCTCCCAAGATTCCTTAGAGCTTGGGAAATGCAGGAGGGCCTCTGCAATGAGGGGCTGTCCTTCAGCTGGGCTCATCCTGCAGGGTTTGCAAGAACCTGTGGATCAAAATATGTTTGTTTTCCTTTTATTTGCCAAATGCTCCTGACCCATGTTCTGTTGTGCAGAATTTTACTTTACACATACAATTTATACAATTTCTTTTTCAATTCAATTGTTCTTTTTATGTCTCTTTTCTAGAAGCTAGAAATCTTCCTAGTTACAGACTTGTCTGCGGGAGTTCTCCCAGTGCACTTCTGCATCTTAAAATCATGAAATAAGCTGGTGCCAAGTGGGATGTAGATCAGGAGAGAGAGGGAAGGCTTTCCTTTCCCCTAGCAAACCCCTGCTCAGCACCAGCGGTGACTCCTGACCTGCCCCATCAAGTTGGCTGACCATCAGATGCCAGCAAGGGATGCTATTCTGCCAGGAAGGCTATGCTGTGGCCAGACCCTTGAGTGAGCCCATTCCCCGCTGCAAGTGGCCACCATGAGCCCAAAGTATCCATCCCCTTCTCTAGGCTGCAACAGAAGCCAGCTTAGGCACATAGTGACAAATCTGCAGCTAAACTCCAGATCCTTCCTTCCTTCCTCTGTATATACTTGTCTTATCAAGTGATTCTTTCCATGGAAATAGGGTTTATCCTAGGTTAGGCACAGAGTAAATTGAGCTCTGCCTTTTCACTAGCTTTCAAAAATAAATGGTAACATATTTAGCCTGAAGATTTTCTTTCCCTCTTAATGTCAATGTAAATTGACCACCCACGATGAGAAGTGTGTGTATGCCATGGGGTGTGATATGAGGTAGGCAAAAGTGGTAACTTGGTTTTGGGTTTGACCCACAGTAGCTTTTCACATTCTGGAGCTTCTGCACAATTACATGTATCTATATGTATATACAGATACATATACACGAACTTTGGGATGGGGCAGCTCCCAAATAATGTCTTTGCAGCCATATTTTCTCTTGGGTGACACTTTGAGGTTGCTACATCATGGAAGGGAAGGATAATGCAGAGAGAGAAACTGCATGATGTGAGGTGTCTCGTGGACCCAACACCACCAGTGTATCTTAAAATAAAAACTCTGACTTGTTTTAACTTCCTCGGGGGTGTGGGGGCCCACAATGGAGCTGTGTGTGGAAGAGGGCACGGCAGGTCAGCACCATGGTGCCACTACAAGGGGGAATACAGAGAGACCACACCACCCTTATTTATGTTTTTCTTGGCTCTGCAAGCACCATTTCTTCCTTACCTCTACAGCTGCTAAAAATAACCAAGCTAAATTAATGGCTTACACTCGCGTCAAACTGTTAAAGTTGCGCTGGTCACTCCAACATGGAATGCCAGAAGGGCTGCTTATTGCACATTTAAAGCTTACGTCCTCCAGATTTCTTTTTGGTAGCTGAAGTTGGACAGGTAATCCTGATTGTGGAGGTGTTTGCTTCTTCTTGGAGGAGGGTCAGCTACAATCCAGGGAAGGTAGAAAGGTGCCCATGTCTGAGGTGAGTAGTCTCCCTGAGGGCTTCCACAATGGACTTGTGGGTTATTTCTGGAGGACATTTGATGAGCAGAACTCGTCGCAGGGCTGGGACAGGTGAAGGCAGCATGTTGAGGCTACTTCTGTCGGGGCAGATCACCCCCCTCATGAACAGTCTGAGCAGCTCTTACTGCAGGGCCCGAAGAGGAAGCAAAGCAGGGATGCTGCTAACCCCTTTGAATGTGTTATTTTAATGAGTCTGACAGATGGGTACCGAGCCTATGTTTATTTCTCTGCTATCTGAGGTACAACGTTAAAAGAAAACAATGGAAAATGTATGGGAGCCACAGTTCAGTGCTCAGACAGCTCTTGGGCTCTTTTTAATGCCTGAGGCCATTAAAGCACAGTTGTTAGGCTGGGACACTTGATGGGAAGTATGTTGGGGTGTGTACATGTGTACCTTTCAATTTAGGAAGATAAAAATGAAAAATGTGTGTCAAAGCAAGAGTTAGACTCTTGACTAGGCTGGGGATGTGTACATGAACCATCAGCTGTGCATGCTGTGAAGTACCTTTGCAGGTGAAATCATAGTGGAAATCAAAGCAGACTGAAAATAAAACCAGTGGGGAAGTTGCCATAAAGCACCTCAAAGTAGTGCCAGATTTAGACATGCTGTCTCCTACAAAATAGACAGGAGAAAAGCAATGCACTCAGGAAATGTGAGGTGCTGTTGATTTCCTTAGAAAAAGAGGCATGGTACCAACACCTATTTAAATATTGCAGAGCTTTAACACTCTGAGTTGATACATATTTACTTTTGCTTTAATCAGCTTGTCTTTCTTCTCCCTTTGTTCCTTTATGACTTTTTTATTGTTTTAGACTTGTCTTGTGGAGTTCTCTCTGCATGTTTTTAGAAGTCCTAAAATCATAAAACTTGTGGGAAAGGCAAACAAGGAGCAAGGATTCACCATTTCTCACCATGGAAGAGCTATGGCTGAAGCAGTCAAGAAAGGTTGGGGTTTTCTGCATTACACATAACTAAGTGCAAGTCACTGTCATGGTACGTTATAAAATAAAAACACACCTATGTTGAAAAGGAGATTAATTGTATGCATACAGAGTGGTGGTTAGTGAAATCTGACTGCAGTTTATGGTGCAGGATGTCATTACAACCCCAAGTGGTGGAAGCTTAGGCAGGAATCCTGCAGGAAACATCAGTATATATTCATTATGGGTTTTCTTATATAACCTTTAACTAATAAATTTTAGTGAAGTGGTTAGACCTGCAGTTTACATGAAAGTGTTTTGTCTCCATTTTGGAGTGGTTCTAGCACTGTGCAGTTGTTGCAAGGTGTGTTCATACTGCTGTTTGAAGAACATTCAGTTCTCCTCCAGTGGTGCCATGGGCTGAATCAATGTCACTGGTATGTAAAAATGGCATTATCCTGTCTAAGATACTTCAGCTGAGAGAGTTGTTAACACTGTTTTCCTATGGGAATTCTCTCATGCACAGTGGCTGTGGAGTCTCCCACGTGTCTGCCCTGGCTGATGACACCAAACCCTGTGGATACAGAAGAATTACAATAATTGTTTCTGAAGGGTGATTTGTACTGGAGACTGCAAGCTCAGTTACCTTCTGAGCTGCTTACATGGTTCTCTGGAGAAGGGAGCTCTCCCCAGCTGGCCCTGCATTCATCTATTTTTCAGTTTGGTGGGTTTTCTTTTCAGACCTTCTTCCTTTCTTTCCTGAAAGAGGATAAACCCATCAAAACAAGCAAAAACATTAAATCGGTTAAGAAAAACAACATAGAAATCATTAATGAGGAGATGTATTCTGCCCTCTTTTCTTTTATTTTCCCCTGGGCTAATTGTCTGAGGTCTGAAATTGCTTACCAAGCAGCTGGATGAGCAGTAGAGGAGGTGATGGAATAGAAGGACAGGAGAGTAGGGTCAGCTCTTCTGGTGACAGCCCATCTCACCTCCAACAAGGGCAAAATTCACTGCCTAATGCCTGTGGAGTGGAAATTTCTTAAACTTGACTGGTGAATTTCCAGTAGATCCCCAGGTAATTTTAGTTTTAAGGAAGATTTACTGTCTTTCAGTTCATAGTGGCTTGCAAGCAAGCTATTAGACTTGCACACTATCACTCTTTGCAGCTCCAGGACAGTATGAGTGAACTCTGTAGAGCCACAATGACTGACCACAGCACAGGGGCTCAGTAGTTGGTTTGTTTGAAAACTTCCACACAAGTTTCTTGTCTGCACAAGGCATGAATCTCTAAATCTGCACGGCTCTAAAATCAAACCAAACAGGAAATCCCTGCTGCTTGCAATTACAGTCTCATCTGTAATCAGCAAGTTTATTGTAGAGCTCAAGTTCTCACTCTTGAGTTCTGGCTTCCTACCACTCAAGTTTTCTCACTGACAGAGTGAATGAGGTGGTGGCCCCATCCCACAGCTTCTGGGGGAGACTCTGGTGGTGTGCACAGCTGGGGCTGGCCATCTCTGCTCTGGGACACTAGGCTGCAGGGCAGGGCAGGCAGCAACACAACAGGCACTCTGTCATTACAGAAATTCTGGGGGCATTGCAGATTTGTGGAGAGTTGTCAGCAACTATAGATAGTCAGATAGTTGTTCTGCATAATTTGGAAACTGCAGATACAAGTGCCTGGGACACATGAGAAGTTTCCCTGTCTGGAGATAGTGGTATCTTTCCACAGGTTATAGCAGAAGCCATCACTACCACTTAAGATGAAAAACTGCCTTTTTAATGGCTGAAATCATGATGAGCCAAATCCCGCGCTAGGGAACGTGAAGCCTTGACAGAACTGACTGCTCTGGACTGTGATATAACGATACAGATTTCTGTGGAGGAGGTTTTCTGTGCTTTGAGTGGAGAAGAGACATCTCCATGGATCAGTTACTTAATCCTATTAATATAAATTGAGAATTTTTGTTGTGATGGCACCAATCTTATTCCAGCTGGCATTAAAAGCTGTCACTCTGGTGGGCAGACAAGTCAAGTTAGCAATAGCTACAGGAATTGATTTGCCTATCATGTAAGGCAAAACTTTGTGTCACGACAGAGCAGTACTTCATGCAGAAATACTCCCCCTAAATTACCTCCCTCCTTCTCAGCCTGGGCAGCGTGCTCAGCCAGCCTGGCTATTCCATGCTGCCACCCAAGCCTCAGGCTCTGGAAGGCAGCTCCATTATCTCCACATGGTGCTGTTCTGTGCTGTGATCTTTCAGAGCACAGGCAGAGTGGAAGAAGAAAGCCCGGTGTGCTGCAAGTTGGAAAACTGCATGCTCCATCAGGCAAATCAAGACAGTGATTTCATTCTAGCTGCACCAAATAAGGGATCTGACTCCCCCAGTCCTGCCCTACCGTGGGTACTCAAGGCTGTCACTATACTGATTTATTCCAGATTTTCTTTCAAAGCTTGTCCTTGTAGGGTTTTTCAGTCTGTTGTTGCTAGTAAGAAACTATGTTTTTTTAATGGACTGTAAAGACATAAAACAGTCTAAACTCATATGACTTGTTAATTAAAGTCATAGTCAACAAGCATAAAATTGTACACAGCCACCCAAAATGGTGAATGTGCCAGTCTGTGCAATTCAACTCGCATTTTAAATCACATCTATTAATAACCAGCTTGTTTACGGAAAACAGACTAGTAGAGCAGTTTAAAACTTTAATAAAAATTTACAGAAACTTTTTTTACTTGTCCTTACCTTTGTTAATGAGTTACTCTTGGAGAACATCAAAGCTGACATTATTATCTTGCCTGCAAACTTCTGAAAACCACCTACAGTACCTGACTGTGGGATATTTTTTTTTAATTGGTGTGTTTCCTGGAAGAAATATCCCATTTAGTACAAGTCCAGAGCACTGCTGGTTATGAATCTAGGCTTACAGAGAAAGTGTTCTGGGAGTAAATAGCCATTGGCTAATAAAAACTGTGTTCCACAAGCTGCCTCCTCCTCTCCCTCCAGCTACGAGGTGGAATTAGAGGTTCATTGACTTTTACATGTGGAATTAAAGCTTGGTTGCAAAATAATTCTGTTTGAGCGTTAATGTTGCAGAATGAAATCTTGTTTTATGGAGAATATATTTGTATCTATTATAAACAATGTCGCTTTTTGAAAAGACAAAAAAATAGCATTACTACTCCAAAGTGGAAAATGACATTATTATTTGCAGTGGAAAATGTCATTGCTGTGCTGATAGCTGTTGACAGGTACTTGTTGTGGCTGTGTGCTGTGATGTGCTAATTAGTCTGAAGTTCAATCAGATGGCATTTTGTGTTTTCATTTCAACTGTAAAAACACAGTATTTATGACATGTTGACAAGTGCATGTTTAATTGCTCCGTGGATATCTTCCAAGCTCGTGTGTTTCCCACTTACTTTGTGAAGGAAGGTGCATAATTAGCTCTTAGCCTACAAGGTAGGTTGCTCATTATTGTATTTTCATTTCCTCTCCAGCAATAAATCCAGAATGGCGACACATGTGGAAACCCATCTTTGATGCTGAATGCTACCTCGACTGGATTGCAAAGTGGCGAGTTCTGCCTGATTTTGCAAATCAAGGTCACGAGCCACCCGTGGTAAGAGCTTCTTTTCTTCCTCAACTTCTCTCTGACTCGCTTCCCTTCACAGGTCTAGAGCCTAAAGAAAATTATCCAAATGCATCAGACATTTGAAATGTCACCATATATGTTGGGGACAGTCTATCATTCATACTGCTACAGATTGTATCCGTTGTCTTCCTTGCTTATTTCCTTGGGACTGTGCTAATTTGTGTCATTGGTGTCAGGGTCACAATGCTCAATGAGGAAACAAGCCAAACATTACAATTTCTCTAATCCAGCTCAAAGTAAATTAATTGGGCAGATGTAACTGGAAATAGAGTTGTGTTGTCTCTTAGTCCAAAATTGCTTTCCCCTGGACTCAAAGGGATCTGGGTCTAAACACCATAGCTGTTAACTCTCCTGGTGCAGAATGTACATCCATGTTTAGACACTGAATTTTGTCCCTTGTGGGTGATCAGGACAGATCTTTTCTCCATAGAGCTCCTAGTCTGCATGTGTGCAGGCCTGGATTCAGTGACTCTGGGACTGCCTTATGGTCCTGTCTCTTATGGACCTGCCCATGGTTAGGAGGAAATTGACAGAAAACTGAAACCAGTATGAAAGTTATTTACCATTTTCATTGATGCTGAAAGTTGCCATGCTGGATTCTAGTGAGGAGAGCTTTGAATAAATCTACTAACCAGGATGAGATTTAGGAGAAAAAAGCATGAAGATTACACACCCTTCTTCCCTTGCAAGGATGATCTTTAGTTGCTCCTCATATCAGGAAGATGAAGATGATGGTCTTTAGGTGCACATATGCATTAGGCTGGCTTTCATAAGAATTTATAACATGCAATTATACAGAAATTATAATTGTAATACTTAGTTTTGTTGTTTTGGGTTTTTCTCTTTTCCAAATGCATTGTATGGATTGTTTTAAAGACAGACACACAAATATCTTTTCTCGGTTAGAAAATAGTTTAAACTAAGTTGTTTGTTTTCTGCTTGATTAGGAGAGCCCCAAACCAGACCCAGGAGTGTTGAGGCCCGTGAGAGCAGCCTCAAAGCCACCACTGCACAGCCTCGCTTTTTGAAACTGTCAAGATTGGAAGCATCATTGTCCCTCGCAAAGTGATTCATATCATACTTGTTGATACCCTATGTGACAGGGAGAAATGATGAGCAGGTGGTAAGTATCATTCTTGTGGCCTTTCCTACTTGAGATGGAAGAACCAAGCCCGTGGTAGTAATTCATAGAACTTTCTTCTGCTCTCCTTCTCTGTACTGCCATCCCCTCTTGGCTTGGCTTGCTGCTCTCTCTGGTCCACCTGCCTGTCCCTCATGTGCTCCATAACAAGCAGATCTGTTTGAAAGGGAGACTGGTTCCTTATGGCTGTCTGAAAGTGGGTCCAAGAGCGCGCCTTGTGTTTCTTGTGTGGTGTTCAGCAATAGAGCATTAACAATTTTAGGGTCATTTTAATGTTGAATACAGTTCTGCCTCATTAAGTCTCACTATATTGTGAATTCAGAATAGCCAAAGTGTTTGAAGGATCAGTAAATCAAGCTGTTCTCTTCTCCCTCTTCCCCTTTAACCTTATAATTCTATGCCTTTCCTTAGCTAAACCTCTTATGCTCCAAGCAAGCTGAGAAGCAAAGCAGGGGCTCATCTGAAAGGGCCAAACTTTGGGCGTGAATTTCAGTATGCCTTCCATCTAACTTGAGCTGGGGGAGGAAACGATCTGCTATTAAAGTTACAAACTTATGCAACATCACAATAAGCTTGCCAGGTTCCTCCAGCGAAGAATGTGCAGCCATGTTTTAATATTTATAGCCTATTGTTCTGGTTTGAAAGAAAGACCAGTGAGAGACTCCAAGTAAGAAATACAATTTATTAGGAAAAGGGGAAAAAAACCCAAACCAAACCAAAACAACAACAACAAAAAAAAACCCCAAAAAACAAAACAAAACAAAAAAAAACACCCAACCAAATTACATGCAATAATACAAAAGAAAAACCACTGACAGAGTCTGAATACAACCTGACACCCTGCTAGTTAGGGTGGTGGTAGCAGTCCAGATGAAATGGTCTTGTTGAAGTGGTGATCCCATAGAAAAGATCTGGTAGCTCTTGTCTGTTGTGGTGCAGGAGGTTAGTGGCCAGCAGGCAAGTTTTGCCCTTCTTGCTTAGTTCATCAGTTACTCCGTAGACGTCAAAACTACCCTGTCTGTGAGCAGACCTCGTTTTAGAGGCGTGGCTCCGGACCTGGACGGAATCGGCAGCTTCTGCACCCCGGAGTCGGTCCCCGGCGAAGTCCCTTCCCTTGGAGTTTTATCCCAGTCGGCGCTGGTCAGAGGGTGAGTACCCCCAGCTCCCCATCTTCGGGTGGTCCCCCTCGCTTAGCCCCCCCCCAGTTTCGTCTGGTCGGGTCAGTGGTTTCGTCCCAGACCCGGTGGGGTTAGGGCTGGTGGCTGAGGGTTTTTTTCTGTTCCTGTTATATTTATTTTTACTCCAAGGGGTGGGTTTTCTGTGTCGGCATGAGTGCTAAACTGTCGACACAGCAGAAAAGAGTTTATCTCCAAGTTATAACTATCCTTGCTGGGAGAAATATTAAGTTAATTAAGAGGGAGTTAAAGCAGTTGATAATGTGGTTGTTTACTCAGTTTCCTCAGATTACCCCTGAAATGGTTCATAGGATAGATTTTTGGAATTCGGTTGGAACAAAATTATCCTAATTAGATTCTGAGGGGGAATCAAAGAGTAAAAAATTAGTTTATTGGAGCTTCCAAATTATTATAGCTTTAAAAGAACAAGGGAAACTGAGGAAACAACTATCCCCTGGTTCATGTTCACCCTGTCCCCAAGTCCTAGATCCTTGTTCCACCTCCTCTGTACCTCAGAATAAGGGGATCCTGAGGGAAACAGCTCACACAGGCACAGTTCTGGGTTCTTGCCATCCCCCGGGTTTTCCTCAGGGTCCTCCACCCCTCCACCTCCGAAGTCCTGGCCAGACTTCAGGGGATTCTTCCCCGAACCCTGTTTCCCCCACCCCGAAGTCCCCGGTTGTCAAGCCCAAAGCTGAGTTCTTAGTTCCAGAGGGTGACTACTCTCAGACTCTGTCTCAAAATGGCTCCCATGGAGCTCAAGATGGAGGTAGCCACATGGCTTTTCCCTCCAAAACCCTGTCTTCTTCCCACAATCCTTTTCTTTTTCCCTCCAAGCCTGTTGTCCCCTCCCCTCCCCTACAAAACCCTGCCCACCCCTGTTTCGCTCCACCCTTTGTTCCTCCACCCTCTTCCACGCCCTTTCCTCCTCCCCCTCCCCTAGCCCCGCCCCCAAGTTACCACCCACAGGCGGAGCATGTCCCAGCTCTCGACTCCGCCCAGGCTCCCAGCCCCACCCAGGTTCCCACGCAATGCCCCTCCCTCCCCTGCTCTGGTTCCCACGCCCCACCTCCTGGTTCCCACAACCCGGTTCCCGGGGGGGGGGGCAGGGTTGGAGAACCGGAACACAGGGCTTGCACCAGTGATCACTGCAGCCCCTGTCACATACCAGCAGGAGGGACAGGGACCGGTCAAAGCGCAGTGGACCCCATTCCCCCACTCCACCATCAAGGAGCTGTGCAAGGCTCAAAAGGAGTTCTCCCGAGAGAGTGAATATTTCCGGGGACTCCTTCGAGCCTCTTTATTAGAAACTAATGTTGTTCCCGCTGATTTGCGGACACTTTTTTCATGTCTCCTCAACCCCACTGAATTCGGGGTATGGGAAGAGGCATGGAAAAAGGGAGTAAGGGACATCCTCCCAGACTTATGGGCAGATACCCAAACAAGCACAATCCGTGGTGGTGAAGCGGTGTGTACCGAGCACCTTATCGGTACCGGAAATTAGGCCGACGGAGCAATCCAAGCAAGGGATATCCCCCGTGCTGTGCTCCGGGAAAGCGCCAAGGTAGCGGAGCGGGCTTTCCTATCGTTGAAGACTGCAGTACCATCTCTTACATTTTCTAAAATAATCCAGGGCAGTGAGGAGCCTTTTATAATCTTTGTCGAGCGTCTCCGCAGGGCTATAGAACAGCAAGTCCACAGCGAGAGTGCTCGACCGAGCGTCCTGCTCGAGATGGCTGCCGCCAATGCAAACACCGCCTGCAAGGCAGCCATCCTCAGCCTGCCCTTGGACCCGCCTCCCACCATCCAGGCAATGATAGAGGTTTGCCAGACGAAGGTTCCGGTCATCGCTCGGCAGGACACTGACACCAAGCCATCGCCCCGCCGGGTGTCCTTCGCCGAACCAAGGAACTTCTTTGAAGCAATGCCCGCACAGCCACAATGGACTCCTACCCTGCCAAGGCCGCCGCCGCGTGGACAGTGCCACCTCTGTGGCAACACCGAACACTGGATGCCGGACTGCCCACTCCGAACTGAGTTTTATGAGTTCAGGAGGAAGCAGACGGCATCCCAGGAGGGTCTTAAGAAAGATCAAAAAAACTAAGGCAGAAGCGCAGCCCCTCCCTGCGCGAGGACAAAAATGGAGCGGGTGACTCAACATCTAAGAAAGGGGATTTGGGGAGGGGATCCCAATTTACCCACCCAACTCTTCAACACAATTTACCGGACTTGACTTCTTGCAAAACACCGATTCTTACGTCTCTAAACCACCTCCTCTTTGGTTTCGCCCTACAGGTTGCAGTTAGTCGAGTCAGTTAAGATCATGGACTCCCAGTGCCATCTTGCGATGGTCGCACCTCAGGCACCAGGTACCTGGAACCGGATCAAGAGTGAGTGCGTTGTCATTGGCGACACTAAGTGCACACCACCGGAAATCACCATCATTCCGGGTTTATTACCACATGCCATTGATTCATTTGCAGTGAGATTTTTTTGCATACGCCCACCGGTTACATTGCAAAAAGGTCAAATTATAGCCCAGGCCATCCCTGTGGAGTTATTTGAATCAGTAGAAAACACAATACCACCTTCAACACATGCTACAACACCAACATTGCGCGTAAACTGGACTCATGCAATTGGAAAGGGGAAACCCCGACTAACGTGTAATGTGAGCAGGGATGGTCAATTGACCAGAATCAGTAACATGCTCAACACAGGGGCGGATGTGACGATCATTCCTAGTGAGGAATGGCCGCCACATTGGGAGTTGCAACGCGCGGCTGAACGCGTTCAAGGTGTAGGGAGCATACAATTGGCTAAGCAGTCTAAGAGCGTAGTACAAATTACGGGACCAAATGGGCAATTGGCTTCTATTTGCCCATTTGTAATGGACTATGCGGAACCCCTGTGGGGGAGAGATGTTTTAGCCCAATGGGGAGCCACAATTGACCTGCCAACGGCTCCTCAGGTTTTTCAGTAGCGGCCACTGAAGAGCGCCCTACCCAAAAATTAACCTGGAAATCAAATTCTCCGATATGGGTAGAGCAGTGGCCGCTCAACAAACAAAAGTTAAAGGCGCTCATGGAGCTCGTACAGGAGCAGCTAGACAAAGGCAACATCGTAGAGTCCAATTCACCATGGAACTCCCCTGTCTTTGTTATTAAAAAACCAAACAAAGACAAATAGCGGCTCCTGCATGACCTTCGCCAAATTAATAATGTTATTGAAAATATGGGCGCTCTCCAACCAGGGATGCCGTCCCCAACCATGCTCCCTCAAAATTGGAAGTTGGCTGTATTGGATATAAAAGACTGTTTCTTTCAAATTCCTCTACACCCTGACGACGCCCCACGCTTTGCCTTCTCAGTTCCCACCATCAACCGAGAAGCCCCAAGGAAGAGGTATCATTGGAAAGTCCTACCACAAGGAATGAAGGCGAGTCCTGTGATCTGCCAGTAGTACGTCTCTTCCTTGCTGTCCCCTGTTCGAGAAGCAGCAAAAGATGCCATCATTCTACATTACATGGATGACATTCTGGTGTGTGCACCTGATGACAGCACACTTACCCACTCGCTTTTCCTGACAATCAATGCATTGACTTCTGCAGGGTTCGAGCTCCAGGAAGAAAAAATTCAAAGGATGCCACCCTGGAAATATCTTGGCCTGGAGATCACCAAGCGGACCATTGTTCCGCAGAAATTGGCCTTTAACACCAAAATTGAAACCTTAACTGATGTTCACCAGCTGTGTGGGTCTTTGAATTGGGTAAGACCTTGGCTGGGTATTCCTACGGAAGACCTAGCCCCCCTTTTCAATCTTTTGAAAGGGGGAGAGGAGCTTAGTTCTCCCAGGACCCTTACCCAGGAGGCCGCCACAGCCTTGGAAAAGGTGCAAAACATCTTATCGCAGAGACAGGCACATCGGTACAACCCGGACTTGCCGTTCAATTTTATCATACTGGGAAAGCTGCCACACCCGCATGGGTTGATTTTCCAGTGGGAGTCATCCACCAAAACATCTAAGGACCAGGGTTCGAGGGACCCTCTCTTGATTATAGAGTGGGTTTTCCTCAGCCATCATAGGTCCAAGAGGATGACGAGGCCACAAGAGTTGGTAGCTGAGTTGATCCGGAAGGCTCGCCTCCGGATCCGGGAGTTGGCCGGTGTTGACTTTTCATGCATTCATGTTCCAATTAATTTGAACTCGGGCCAACTAACCAAGGCCATGCTGGAACATCTACTCCTGGAAAACAAAGCTCTCCAATTTGCTCTGGACTCGTTCACTGGGCAAATTTCGATTCACAAACCGGCCCACAAATTGTTTAATTCAGGGATGAATTTCAAACTGTTGTTAAAGACAGTTCAGAGTCGGAAGCCTTTGAAAGCTCTGACAATTTTCACAGACGCGTCCGGAGCATCCCACAAGTCTGTGGTGACTTGGCGGGATCCTCAAACTCAGCGGTGGAAGACAGACATTGAAAAGGTTGAGGGTTCACCTCAAATTGCCGAGTTGGCCGCAGTGGTCAGAGTCTTTGGAAGGTTCTCTCAGCCTTTTAATCTAGTAACCGACTCTGCATATGTCGCCGGTGTCGTTTCCAGAGCAGAGAGTGCAATTCTTCAGGAGGTTTCCAACATGGACCTGTTCAGTTTGCTCTCGAGACTGATAGATCTGGTCTCCCACCGAGAGCAACCCTTCTATGTTATGCATGTGAGGTCACACACCGACCTACCGGGGTTCATCGCGGAGGGCAACCGGCGTGCCGATGCCCTAGCCGCCCCAGTTGAGATAGCCCCACTCCCAGACGCCTTTCAACAGGCGAAACTCAGCCACCAACGATTCCATCAAAATGCTCCTGGCCTGGTCCGTCAATTCCACCTGACGAGGGACCAGGCGAGAGCAATTGTGGCCACATGCCCACAGTGCCAGGCGTTCCAACTGCCCGTAGTGGCTACCGGCGCCAACCCGCGGGGACTCAAAAGTTGCGAGATCTGGCAGACGGATGTTACACACATCCCAGAATTCGGCAAGTTCCGGTGTGTGCACGTCTCCGTGGACACCTTTTCTGGGGCCGTCTACGCCTCTGCCCACACAGGAGAGAAGACGACAGATGTTAAAAAGCATCTGTTACATGCCTTCTCTGTGCTGGGCATCCCCAAGGAGATAAAAACTGATAACGGGCCAGGATATAAATCCAGGGAATTCCGGAGCTTCCTGCAGGAGTGGGGGGTAAGCCACAAAACCGGCATCCCTTACTCTCCCACAGGACAAGCGGTGGTTGAGCGGGCCCACCAGAGCATCAAGCGTAAAAAGGTGCTATGAAGGTGGAGTCCCCTCAGATCCGGCTGGCCAGGGCCTTATTCACCATCAACTTCCATAACTGTAGTTTTGACTGCCTGAACCCGCCCATCGCAAGACACTTTAATACCTATGAAGACATGCACCTAAGGGCGAAACCCCCTGTGCTGGTGAAAGACCCTGAAACCTGGAAGGTGGAGGGCCCCTTTGACCTGGTTACGTGGGGTCGTGGATACGCCTGCGTGTCCACCCCCACAGGGTTGAGGTGGGTCCCTTCCAAGTGGGTGAAGCCCTACCTTCCAGGAAGAGCCCGTAACATCGGCTCTGCAGCACAGGTGGAGGAGGCAGCTTGGAGACGACAAAGAAAAGAAGTCTGTAGGTCCGGTACCCCCCAGGCTGAACCGCCACCAGCTGAACCCTCTGTATTAACCTATTTCCTTCGTTTGTTTCAGTTGGACCCTTCTTCATCATGATTTCGCTCCTGTTGATGATCCACCCAGCCGACCCCTGGATCGTTCCCCAACCAAAGGCGAATGTCTGGCGAACCTTGGCTCAAGCGATGGGACAAGACCACCTGTGCCTAGTCTTGTGGGAATTCCATTTGGGTTAGATGATTTTCCCCCTCCCTTACTCCCCCACCTAAAGCACCTGTTTCTGGAGTTCGACCCTGTTGGTTCCATCAATCCCAGATACTGGTGGGAAAAAATCATGAAACTTCTTAATTATACCACTGATGAGCCCATGGAATTCGAGCTGCTCGGCTCCGCACGCGCCTCCCTCTGCCTCCATTTCCTCCCTCACCAAGGTGCGATCCCAGACCGGGTGGTACACTTTAAGAATGAGAGGTATCAAACAAAGAACTAGTGCAATTTCACCACCACCGTTTATGTCCCCAATAGCTTTTATTTGCAACCCGCACTCCTCCCTAAAGGCACGTTCTTAATTTGCAGTAACCGAGCGTGGGCTGGAATTCCCCCTCGCCTGTCCGGAGGGCCCTGCACTTTTGGGCGGTTGACGCTGCTTACCCCCAACTATACTCAAATTCTCAATTGGAAAAGGAAAAATGTCACACAGGATTTGGCCAGGGTTAAGAGAGACACCCACAAAATTGACCCAGAATGTGACACCGAAATTGTTCATTGGTCTAGACCCAGAAATATTGCGGTTTCGGTATTTTTGCCGTGGGTGGCCGCAGCTAAAGCACTAGGGGAATTGGGCAACCTCGAGTGCTGGGTGGCGAAGCAAGCGAATTTGACCTCAACTGCCCTAGCGGACCTCCTAGCTGACGAGGAAATAACGAGGAAAGCGACCCTCCAAAATAGGGCGGCAATCGATTTCCTTTTGTTACTTCACAACCATCACTGTGAGGAGTTCGAGGGGCTCTGCTGCATGAACCTGTCGTCACGAGCCGAGGACGCCAGACACACCATCCGCCAGATGTCCGAGGACGTCGACAACATCCGACAACAGACCTCGGACTGGTTGGGGGACTGGCTATCCAAAATGGGAGTGACAGGCTGGGTGGGCTCCATCATTCGTACCATTTTAGTTATTATCTTCGTTTTGCTCTGTTTAATTTTTGGTTTCTGCATAATCTATAAGTTACTGACCAGAATTTTGTTTGCCTCAACCCTCCAAATCAACCATGTTGAGGCTCCTGCTGACCCTGCTCCCATCCCTGAAGAACCTTCCTGTGAGAAGACGCATTGGGAGCAAGCCCCTCAATCCTCCCTATGGTTTTCAGTTACTACGCCAGTTTAAGAACAATTTCAGTTTTATTTTTATTTTAAACAAAGAAGAGGGAGATGTTGTGGTGCAGGGTTCATTTGGTTTCTTCCGTTTCCCCCTAAAGTTATAATGGTTCGGTCCTAGGGCCCCCCCCCCCCACCTCCCCTGGCAACCCCTCCTTTTGAGTGTCAGTTTTTTGTCTCCACCCCTGTTCCCCTGGTTACCCTCTGTCAATCCCTCCCTGAGTTCCTGTCCATCAGCCACTGTCCCCTTCCCTATTTCCAGAAAGTTCTCCCCTCCTCGGTGGGTGACTGGATCGGGAACAAGGGTCCCTCCCTCTCACATTCCCTATTGGCGAGCCGGCATGTTTGTCACGAGTTTGTTCCCTCCCGAGTTCTCCCTCATTGGTTGAAATGTTCTATGTTCCGTCCCTTTCTAATCGGCTGTACCCCTGCCTCGTGGTCCCGACTCGGCTGGCGTTCCCTGGAGACATTAAAGCACTCTGGACTTTGCCCTGATTCGGGTCCCTCTTTTCTACTTCGCCTTCCTGCTGCTCACTGCTGCCTCCTGCTGAGGCGCTCCCCGGACGCCCCCGGCGCATCCGGGCAGTGCCCCCCGGCTGTCAGCTGCTGTGCCACAGCTCGGCCGGTGCAGACTCCTCCCCTGCTCGGGGGAGTAGAGAAAAAACCTCGGACAGCAACTCAGCACTTGTCCCCTGGAAACCAGTGGATAAGGGCAGCTTGTTCTGTCCCAAACCCAGATTATATCCAGGTGGGGATGCTTAGCTCCTCCCCACTGGGTGGAGCAGCTCACAATGGGCTGATATCATTCTGTCAGTCGTGCTGTGGGTCCTTGATTGTCCATTAAACAGAAATGGCTCTCAGAGGGAGTTATCTCTGAGCCATGGGCAAGGCAGTGATGGGCCCATTAACAGGAGATAAAACAAAACAATGCTTCTCCTGGCTTCAACAGCTCTTGAGGATGGGAGTAGAGTACATCTTTGTATTGTAACCTAGGACACCTATATAAAAATACTGGGAAAATTATTTCATTAAAAACAGAGAAAAGGAGGAATAGGACATATTTCTCCTACTCCTTTCTTTGCTAGTGTAAGGACCAGCCACTGTGGTGTGAGATATCCTCATCTGAGCTTTCTGCTTTTCTTTTGAAATGACCATAAAGTTATTCTGCGTTTCTGCCTTCAAATGCTATTTCTTTAAACATTTATTTTTGCCTCACAAGGCTAAGTCAAATGGTTTTGATATGTAGGCTCTTACTCTGGTAATAGGGAAAATGCATTCATTTGTTTTCATACACTGATGTATTGGCAGTGATCACATTATAGATATAGAAGCTAATCCCGGCTCCCCCCCTGCACTGTGACAATTTTGGAGTATAATAGCTAGTGGAATGAGTACCTTGCAGAAGTATTAAGACACATGAAAATTATTACCATCACAATTGCCACAACTCTCATGTAGCATGTGCAGTTTAACGTTTTTATCTTGTTTGAATTTTTTTTACAGACTTAGTTCCCTGTCTTGTGTGTTTGCCTGTACTTATTAGGCAAACGAGACAGCAACTCTTGCTATTTGTACCCAAGAATGATGTTTTCTCTTCCCTTCAGGCTGATGGAAGGAAGCCAGTTCAGGAGCTGTGGACTTTTGCATATCTCGATTTTAAATTATTTTTTATACCTGTAAGCTTGTAGATGTCCTATGTTCTTCTTCTGAGCAGCACTGTGCATAAAAACAGACAGGCAAAAGTGCCTGAATTTCCATGTACACATACACACAGAGTCAGAACAGGCAAACAAGCTTGGGATTAATCAATTTTTATCTTGAATGTGCTGCAGAAGGAGAAAATATTACCACTATGTCAGAGAACTCAGGGGGAGCTGCCACACTCAGGAGATGGTGGGACAACAGAAAGAGATAAATTGAAGTTTCTGTAGCTACAGCTTCTGCTATACCTGCTCTGCATATGAATGGAAAGCTTGAGTCCCTGCACTTATAATTTTGGCACACGTCCTGCATTTAAGTATTACTTTTTCAAGCCTTTCAGCTTTCTAAATATAGCTACTGCTGTTCTCCAAATGGCTGAAGGATACAGGGGAGAAATGCCTCTCACAACTCATTTTTGTGTCAGCATTTTGCATCTGTAGTGGCCCAAGAACTGATAAATATTTTCACTGTCAGGTGTGGACTGACAGGTTACAGTAATTCTCCTGTCCTGGCTGGAGTGTTTGAGGAGTCAGTGAGGGAGAAGTCAGCCTGGCCTTTCTGATTACAGCCTGACCTGGCCACCTTCGTGTTGTGAGGATTCAGCAGTCCAGTGATGCAGTGGATGCTCCTCAGCCCTGAAAAGCATCACATCTCCTGTGAATGACACACCAACCATTCGATATGCAAGCTGGCTCTTTTAAAAGTGAAGGTACACACATTTCCAATATTCTAAATTGATTGTGGTTTTATTGAAAGGGAAACAGCCTTTACAGTTAACCCTAAATACAGTTCACTGGAAATACTTCTGGTGTTCCGAATCTCGCAGGTAGGCTTTATATTCTGCCTCATAAATGATTGTTCTGTAGCAACTCAGGGTAGTTACAAATATATCCTCGTAAGATTTACAGGGTTTCCCTACAGAGGGTTAGGAGACCTTGCATATTTGGCTGTAATATTTTCCTGCCACATAAATATTTAAATTGTTTGCTTAATGGATGCATCAGCTTACTTTTATCTATAGTCTGTTAACTCAGGCTTAACGAGAAAGGTCCTCATTGACTTAGGTCTAGAAAACAATATTTACTATGCAAAATAATTCAAAGTCCATCCTTGCTTTATCAAGAAACCTACTCAAACTGTTTATGGGGTCTGGAAGATAATCCAGCTGTATCATACCATGCAAATATTGAAGTAGAAAGATAAACTCAGTAGTGGGTGTGGTTTGTAGAGAGCTGAACAATTGGGAGTTTCCATCTGGATCCTTCTACCCTAAGTCCTTGTAACACAACAACCCCAGAAACTCTTTCCTCAAAAAAAATGCCCAATCGTAGTTGCAGTTGAGATTATTGAAAACTGGGAGAGGCCTAGAATATGCTATTGAGGCCCAGAGTTCTCAGCTGTGAAATCCAAGCATGTGAAAGAAATAGAGTTCAGCATGAACCTAAGCGTGGGCTTTGATTGAAGGTTATCCAGTTGCTGTCTATGAACAAACAGCACACAAGTTTTTAGAGTAGCTGGATTGCATTTAGTTAGGAGCTGGTTGTTGCAATTTTAACTTTTTCCAGTCCCATTTTTCAATAAAAATTTCAGTGGCACTTCTACTGTAAAGGCAATGTAGCTTGTTGGATAGTGATATGAGGCCTGATTTTAATTTATTTTTTCAACTTTCATAACTTCTTTAGTCAAAAACAAAACAAAGATATGATTATTAGGACACAAGATTCTTTGCATAGAAGTCATTCATTTCTCCACATACAATAAATAGCAGGTATGTGAGGCTGAGCCAGCCCAAAACTCAAAGGATATAGTTACAAAGATGCTGTGTATAGCTGCAGCTCTCTCCATAGAGAGCAGCAGGCAAGACTTTCACAGGCATTTTCTTGGGGAAGGCTGTGAGAAGATAGAGAAAAGAATGAGAAACAATTCTTATCTCCACTTGCTGCACCTGTTGTTGTGCACATGTGGAATGTGTTATGGAGATTTGTTTACCAAAGCATGATTTCTTAATTGGACACTGGATGGTGTTTGGGTTAATTGACCAATTGGATCTGTCTGTATCGGACTGTCGGTAAGGGGATGAGTTTCTTAATAAGAATAGTATAATATAGTAGAATAAAGCAATTGATCAGCCTTCTGGAATCATGGAGTCAATGCTAATTATTACCCAGCTGGGGACCTGCGATGACAGCTGTGGTTTTTGGCTTAGATTTCTGAAAAGGTTCCAACTGAGTGGTAATGGTTTTATCAATCAGGTTAAAATGTGGGTTATTGTTAATGAAGATAGCTGGGATCCTTTCAGCCACACCAGTACCTGATGTACCTGGTATGAATTACTGATACAAAAACTTGTACTTCAGATGAAGATTCATCTCCCCTTGCTTCAGGCATCTAAAAAATGTGCTTCTAATCAAATTTAGCTATCAAGCTCCCTTCTGCAGTTGTTGCAGAGAGAGAAAGGATGAGAGAGACACCTACAAAGGACCATTCTTCCCACTTTTCTTAGACAGATGTCTTAAAAGGCAATGGTGGGTGAGATGACTTCCTTCATTGTGCTGATGCAGCTACAGGCATCTTCTCAGAAGCTGAGCCAAATATAGGCTAAGTTTGATATAAAGCTCAACTGTAGCATAAGAAATCTTTGGACTGTCTGTCTCAGGCATGAACAATGTCCCAGACTTTTGAGGCAGGATGACACTTGTACAAAGTCACTCTTGCTTGCTACTGGGCACTGAGTGCCTCAAACATCACTTCAGAGGGAGCTGGCCCCATCAGTGAGGGTCAGTGGCATATCCATCTGCATATTTAACTTTATTCAGGATTGTTATAGATGGATAATGAGATGATTGGCTCTCGCAATTAAAAGATAATTATTGTGAGAATATTAAGAAAAGCTTTAGTGATGTATGGCTATGTTATGGTAGTTTAGATGTCCTCTGTTCTCCCCATAGTTCCCTTTTCCTCCCTGTATTATGACCATCAGACAGCCAAGGTAAAAAAGAAGGCATTCATGTGTGTCCCTTGCATGGGCAGGTGGGAATGGAAAAGCTTGTTGCTTAGGGAGTGCAGCATGGCAACACCTGACCTCCAATCAAGTTACAAGAAAGCAGTGTACACCGATAAATAGCAAAGAAAAGCTGACTGACAGACTTTGGGAGGGGCCAGGGCTGTCTGATGCATCCCCCAGGGGTATAAAAGACTGAGCATCCATCTTGAAAACGAACTGGCCATGTGGTATCCACAAGGGCAGTTACCAGTGCTGCAGCTTTTTCCTTATGTAGTCCTTTGTTGTATTTTTGTTAAGGTTTAGTAAACCTTTTTAAATTTTCAAAGTGAGCAGTTGTTTCTCACAAGGGTGCTCAGAAGCGGCAGTGAGGAAGGTCACAAACTTGTTCCCTGGTGTAGGAGCTGGGGAACTAACTTGTCTTTTACTTTCTCTTTTTTTTTTTTTTAATTTTATTCCCATCATCCCACCCTGCACACTTGACTGATGTTGAATACAGCCCATCCCTTGGGGAATGTAACTTTCATTTTTAGTAGGGAAATGGTCTTGCAATCATAAAAAATTGATGGCTGTCTGAAGCAGCAGTTAATCTTGCTTGAGAACTGCATCATTAACCTACAGCACAACGTACACATTACAGACACGTTTATAAATGGGAGAGAGTGTAGAATTCAGTTTCTAATTTCCTTCTTGTGGAGGCTCATAAAACTCACGGGGAAAACACTGCCTCTGACACATTGCCATGGCAGACTTCTCCGCTTCTGTAGTTCCTTCCAGAAGAAGGATTACTCTCTGTGGCCTTGTCAGTGGAGTAGAGCAGAAGAGAAACCTTTCTGCTGTTCCTTTTCCAGGTGGGTGACTGTGGCATCTCCGCAGTGATGCCAGACATTGTGAGAAACTTGCCCATCACCACGTGCAGCAGCCCAGAGCTGGGTGCAAGCGACCTGTAAGGCCCAGTAGTGTGAATAACTGGCAACTGAGGCGTGAAATGCCCAGCCTGCCAAGCTTTGGTCACCACATGTCTTGAGTGGACCTGGACCCCCAGGAAAATACCGTTTCTCATCCTCACAAGTTTCTGAGATGCTAATCAACTGGAATGTTGAATCTCCTCTCTGACCCTCTCAGCCCTCACAGAAGGCATTTGCCAGCTCCACCATCCCAATCAAATAACTTTGTGAGTTACACCCATGATGTGACCTGAAACAATAGATGTATCCTGAGCCTCATGTGAGCTCACATCACTAAGAATGGGAATAGAAGGGAACATCTTACACAATGTTGGATTCTCCCTGCATCACATTTTCTGTAAGCAGCAGTTTAATATCTTCACCCACAGCAGTAAGCCCACACATGTATGTCCTGAAGGACCAGGCACTCTATCCAACTCAGGAAGATGGCTCTGCATGGATTTCCTAGCTCAACACAGATCTATTTCTTCATGACTGTCATTGTCCTACCTATCTTCATGCTTCACTTCTTCATCAGTGAAGAAGGAGCAGTACTTTTCCCTCGTTCACCTCTTTGTTCAGATTAAACAAATTTTATCATTTATACCTTATGTAAACCTTATGTTAAGCTGATAAAAAAGGAGTGAACCTGGACTAGTTTGCTGTAGTCAATGACTGAGACCTGCTTGTTTTTAAACTTTCCTGTCAGGCATTTTAAGTTTGGGCTTTTTATGAGCAACAGATAAACAAGATTTTTTCTGTATATTTCAAGTGAATTACATCAGCTTTAAGAAAAAAAAAAAATCACAATTTCACATATCCAGGCTCTTAGGTGTGTTTAGTCCATTTCAGTAATTCAGTGGTCGAGACACAGTTAAATTTGTCTGGCGATGAATTCTCTCTGAGACGATCCTGTATCTTTGAAAGGGACTAGAAGGTCACAGCTAGCAGCCTCCTTCTTGGTTACTCCTCAATACATTGGAATTAGGGTTGCTTAAGAGGAATCTTGTAACTTAGAGATAAAAATGGAAAATATTCCATTCTGTGGCAAAAGAGGTGGTTGTGTTACAGCTGTGTGCCTTAAGCAGTACAAATTGTTTTATTCTGCCTGCTCTTCAGAAGTAGTGACATTGGTTGGAACCGTGAAGAGTGAAAAGCAGTAGCTGAAAGCTTACTGCCAACAAACATCTTGTTGATCTGTCTGCATGCATCATTTACATATAACCTCAGAGGTGTTTCCTGGTAAGATGCAATCTGCTTGCTGTTCTCCTAATTTGAAAATGAAGGCAACAGTACTCCAGTTATGCTGTGACCTTATATGCTTTTAAAACACATAGGTGTGTGGACAAAAAAATGTTTCCAGAATCTGTTGAGAGCTTGTAATTGAATGTGTTATTTCTCAAGCATACTTCTAAAATTTCCACTCCTCCTTGTACACTCACTATGGAAATTAATTTGGTACAGAAAGGTTATTCTTGGCAAAACAGAAATTTGTCTTTGGGACGTTTCATAGTGCAATCAGTCACTAAACCAGACTTTGCTGTACCAGCAGCATATCTGTAAACAACTGGCAGTGAATAGAGATCTTAGAAATACCACTCTTCCTAGTTTTTATTTCTTGTTTAGAAAGTAAACAAACTGGAGAGATTTCTTTGCTCAGGAAAGGAAAGGACTGAAAGTTCTGGTGATGGCTGAGCTTAGCACCAGTAGGCAACTCATGAATTATATTCAGTTCTACTAATGCCCTGTGTACCTGATGTAAAGAGGCCTGCTGTTTAGTTGGTCCACTCCTAAGCTGTAGGATAAATGTATTTTCCTTGCATCCCCATCTTGCCCTCTTTAACCACTGACAGATGTGTCTTAAGGGGCTCACATGTTAAAGAAAGAAACTTACAAGGCTGTGCCTACCAGTAAACAGAAGGGAGGGCCAAAGTGCCTGTTCCCAGCATGTGCTTGTCAGGAATATTCTGGAGTCCTGCTGTGTGGCTGAAGGTTGTGGGGACTACAATAACACAAATTAGCCTGAGTCTCTCACACTGACCTGAGTGACCGTGAAGAGTCTTCTCATCCTGCCCTCTTACCTTGCCTTGTCTTGCTCTGTCTTTTCTCCTTAGATTTTAAGTGCTGCAAGGAATAATAAATACTTTTAATCAAGTAAGTATAGACAAAAGAAATATTTTTTAAAATGTTGGAGTATTAGAGATAATGGGAGATTCCCCTTTTGGAGCAAATGTATTCAGGTTCTATAGAAGCATCAGAAATGGACTCAGCCATTTGAAGGTTAGTGTGAAAGCTGTGCTGGGAATGCATGTGAAGTGTCACATGAACAGAAGGAAAAATCCTTGAGTGCTTTGGGTTTTCTCCCATTCATCTCTGCTTTCAAAGCAGCTGAGGACCTCTGAAGCTGGGCTTAACTTCTGCATTTAACAGGCTTTGTACTCTACATCTGTGTAAGTTGTTACCAGAAATTGGCATCCCAAGAAAACTTAGAGGTTCTTGTCATGTTTTGTGGCCCAGGGGTTTGCTCTATCACCATCACAGCTTGCCATCTCTATAGGGATGGGTCAAGTGCTTTTGGGCTCACTGTTTCCCACTGCACCCATTCTCCTGATCCAAAATAGCACAAGAAGATTAATTCCTCTTTCATGTTGGGATAGATCCTGCCGTCTTTCAGCAGCAGTAAAAACTCCACAATCAGATCTTGCTAGGAGTCCAGTCTTAGTCAGATCTATGATGAATGGCAAATTAGAGGGTCCTGACTGTCCAGCCTGGATATTCTCTCCAGTGGGTGAAAAAAATTGCTCATGGCAAGGGGGCTTTTGTAGTGCAGATAAATAGCTGTTAGAAACTAAACTGGGATGAAGCCAAAAGTAACTACTGGAGGTTTAAGAAAGCATGTCAGGATTTTGCCCTATGAACTTTAACAAGAAAAAGGAAACTCTTACCTCGCTCAGGATGGAAGCCTATTTTTCTTGTTACAAATTAAATAACAATGACAAAATCTGACCTTTTCCACGCCAAAATCCAATCCCAAAGAACTAGAGTTACTGGAAATCTAATTTTGCCTTTGAGGCTGATTAATTGTTTGATCATGCAAGCGTTGGCCAGCCAAACAGTTCACCTTTCTTGCATGGTTGCTGTTCCAGTTAGGAATGTCACCTCAGAGAATAGTCAGTTTAGCGTTTCAACTGAGGAGCTGTAGAGAATTTTGCACATTAAAACTGGATTGACTCCCACACCTGTTTCTTCAGCAAAAGTAGGCGTCTGTATAAACGCAAAGAAACAAAGAGCTCTTGGAGGGATGGATGATATAAACAGCTACCTAGATTGCTGGTAATATGGTAGAAATCCTTCCATGGCAGATATTTTACACAGCATCCCTTGGTGTATGTGGGATCTACTACTACTCAAAATGTCTTGGTAACAGGATGGCAAAGCCAAATAGCTGCAATGCTGAAGGGAGAAGGCGTTTCAGGCACAAGTCAGTGCTACGTCTCTAACACAGGGTGCAGTAAGGCAGAGCAGGAAGCTGGGGCTGGGACACCCAGTGAAGCTGGCAGCAGGAGCTGCTACTTGCTCACGTCCTCCCACTGCCTCAGACCAAGTAGCAGACACTGCACCAGCCTGGAGGAGTGCTCTGCGTGGGAGCTGGGCTGTGCAATGAAAAAGAGCCCACTGTGCTTGCACTCTGCAGGCACTGAGCCTGTCCCGCAAATGCAGTCTTGTTTGCATCATCTCTTCCTCAAAATGTGTGACACTGGCTAAAATGGCAATCTTTTTGACTTGCCATTATGGTTTTCTGCAGTGCCAATGGAAAAGTGCAGGAAGAGGTTTTACATGCATTTGACATCCTACAGTTTTTGTGCCCAGGGGTTTTGCCAAGGGGCATTTGGAAATTTTGACAATTTGTTTGGAATTTTAAGATGACCTTCAGCCTTGCTGGATAAAATACCACACAATACTGCTAGCCACATCTCATACATTATTTCTGTCACAGGCTTTATGCTTAAACATCTGGAAATACTTGTCCCTGAATGATAGTGAGGTACTGGGATAGATTATCCAGGAAGACAGCATTATCTTCAGTGCTGGGAAGGTATTTAAGAAACATCTAGAAAACTGTCAGTCAAGCGTGGCATATACCAAGTTCAACCCTGCAAGGCTCAGACCCTTTCCACCTCTGCATGTGTGAATTCTATGTACAAAAAATTCCTAGAGCAGTGTGGGCATGCCCACTGTAGCATAAACATTTGTGTTGTAGCCTCTCTGCATATAAAATATTCTCTGGCAAGGAATGTCAATTTTGAAAAAAAAATCCAACTTTTCAGAATAACCCTCTTTGTAACTTGTCACATCCCTCTCAATGGCATTTCTCCATTTCTGCTGAGACAAGGGCTCATCTGTAGTTCTCCGCAGAAGTAGTCCATGTTATAAATACTGCCTTTCCTCCTGCCAAAAGGTAAAGGTGGAAACAGCAAACTGGTTAAGAAAGGCATTTTCTTAAGAGTGTGTTTCTTAGTATGACAACGTGGTTTGGAGAATATTCTGTTTATGAAGAGCACTTTCTCTCAAAGGGGAGTATCTGCCAGGGAGAATAAAACACTCTGGCGTGGACTTCTCCCACACTCCTTTCTGTGTCCAGAAGCCCCTACATTCCACTTGGCTGTTTTCCCTTCTACTCCTCTCTATCTGCGGCTTCTGGGCAAACCTCACTCATCTCCTCTGAGCTCAAGTTAAATGTAGCTGAGCATAAAGCTCCAGCACAGACTGGAGCCATTCCTTGTCTTATGCATCTCTTCCTGATCTCTGCAATGATCCTCTGACAAAAATGCAAACAAGAAAATGTTTTCAAAGGATTTGTTATGTCTGGGGCAAGAAAGAATTTCCAACCAGCTGCCTTCATCCCACCACCTGTCAAAACTCCTCCAAAAAGGCCACAGGGGTAATCATATTTAAATTAGTAGTAACAGAGGAGGTTTACTCTGAAATTACAGAAAATACCCTTTTTCTCTAATTCATTTCTCAAGCAGTACACATGGTAGGAAGGCCCTTACCTCTAAAGCAATGTCACAGTACCCGTTAAGGAGCTTGGTAAGTGCCTTTGGTAGGGGGCAACTGAAATATGGTGTTGTGGGCAGTCTACTTTGGCCAAGGCCTGCTTTTAAAATTTAGGTGAGCATAAGATTATTGGTGCTGCACCAGTTTTGAGATGTTCTGGTGTGACAGCAAGGACCATCTGAGTGTATTTCTCAATAAAAAATGACAAAAAAGACAGGGTAGAAGAAACTTTAAAGTTTTATTTATACAGACACAGACACCTTCGGTGCAGCATTGTTATCTCACTGCTTTAGCAGCTTCAGTCTTTGTCCAAGTGGAAGAGAGTTCTCAGGTCTTCACCGCTGCAAAATACCACTTTGGTAAAACAAGCAGACAAAGCTCCTGTATCGCTAAAACAAGCTTCAGCAGGTTGTGGATCATTATTTTGGGCAGGAAGGAGAAGAAAACACTGAGATCATTTTTTCCCCTCTCTTTTTCCTTAGTTCAATCATTTTGCCCAGCGGTTCAGATGTCAGGAGAAGCCTTCAGGTGAACAACACTGAAGACCTGGCTCTTTTCTCCACTTCTTGGTGGTGTGGCTGATGTGAGTTCATTGCAGGACAAGATGCCAGTGGCACTTGACTGCCAGCCTCCCCCTCAGGCTGGTTATCCCACATTGATCCATGTCCGGGAGCAGAAGGGGCCCAGCACGTCATTCCCTGCAGGCCTTTCTCCTTCAGCTGTGTGGTGTTCTTACCCAAAGCCACCTGGTCACTAAGTAATCCCTCTCATGCCAAGGGGCACTCCTGCCATGGTTGTCTCCATTAGGAGCTTGGAGATCTGATGGTGTCAAAGAATGTCCTGAGCTGGAAGTGATCCACAAGGACCATCAAGGTCCAACTCCTGGCCCTGCTCAGAACAGCCCCGAGAGTCGCACATTGTGCCTTAGAGCATTCTCCAAACCCTTCTTGAGCTCGGGCAGGCTTGTGGGGCGTGTTCCAGTGCCCAACCAGCTTCTGGGTGAAGAGCCTTTCCCTAAGAACGAACCTGGACCTCCCCTGGAATAGCTCCAGGCCGTTCCCTGGGGTCCTGCCACTGGTCACCAGGGAGCGGAGATCGCTGCCTGCCCCGAGCTTCCCCTGGTGAGGATGTTGCAGACCCCCAGGCTGAACAACGTAAGCGACTTCAGCCCGTCCTCGTGCGGCCGTTCCGCAGCCCCGCGGCGCCGTTTTGGGGCAATAAGGCCGAAATCCCGCGTTTCCCTGAGGCGCCGGGCCGGGCCGGGCCCTCCCGCGCCGCCAGGTGGCGCCGCCGCCGCGCGGGCCGGGCCCTCAGCGAGCCGCGGGAAAACAACACACCCCCAAATTATCGGCTTTTAATTACCGATGAACTCTTAATTCCTACACGAAAAAGTACTAGGAAAAAAAATTAAAAGGCATTAAGGACTTTACTTTATTCTGACTTACGGGTTTATTAATTTTACCTGAACATACGTGCTTTCTTTTGGTACTAGAAAATCTGAGCTTCCACATAATCTTAGGAACTGATGCAGTGATTCAAAAACAACGTATAACACATATTTTATATATGTGTTTATATATTTTAACACACGCGAAAAAGAATTGTACCTTATTTTTTGGGAGACATGGTTAATTGGCTTCTTTTTTCTATCACAATAGCATGCACAAAGATGTTCTTCTCCAAATTCTCACTGACAACTTTGTATGCATCACATCAATGCATTTTTTTGCGATGTGTTGTCTTTCTCCTTGTTACTGTGACAAAAAGGACATGGTCATAAACTTAAACTTAGTAGTAAATATTCGTGCAGGCCATGTGCCACCTCCTCTGTGCCACTACACCTCCAAGAGGAGGAAAGCCTGCTGTCCCCTCTGGGGCTTGACAGTAGGAGCAGCTTGGGTTTGACTCACCTCCCACTTCTCAGGGCAGCAAAATTCAGTTTTGTCTGTGCCTTAATCTGTTCCAGCGTCCTTACAAAGGAGGAGGAAATTGCTGTTTAGCAAAAGGCCACCCAGTTAGCTGGGATCCTGGGCCTCCCTACTGGGAGAATGTAGGGGAATTCCAGTCCCAGCAGATGAAGCTCTGTGCAGGCAAGAGAGGGGGAAACAAGTTAATTTTCAGGTCTGAGTCCTTATTTTCTATTCCTAGGAGACCTCAGGGACTCTGTTTTTCATTGTGGTTTTCATTATATGTAGGGCTGGCCCTGGGAGCCTACAAAAATCCCAAGTGCCTTAAGGCCATAGAAACACCAGGGTCTCCATCCTCTGTGGGAATCTCTTCAGTAAGCCAGATTTTGCAGCCGATGTTCATCACTGATTTCTCCCTGAGCTGCACTCAGGACTTCCCAGACCCAGTTTGTAAATGTGCATCTGCTTGAGGGCAGAAGACAGAAGCTTAACAAAGAGTTAAATGAGGGAGCAGCACAGATCTCCTCACCTAATCTAGATCTAGCATAGCACCCTCAGGGGCTGCACGGGCACTGCTGCCCTGCAGCTTTCCCTTTCCCCTGCGCTGGCAGAGAAGGGCAGGCCCTTCTGTCCTAGTGTGCTTTAATCTTGGGCACTGCCATGGCTGCAGCTGCTGCTGCTCTGGGAGCTGCCGTGGCAGCCTGAGTTGGGTCAGGAATGTGCTGAGATGGTCCCTTGTGAGGAAGCCAGGACTAAAGCTGTCTGGGGTGTTGTATGCATCAATCTGCAGCTGATATTCAGGAGAAGAAAGGGGATTAACCAGTCATACACAATGCTCGGAATTGCTGGCGGAAGAGGCAGTTTCCCTGCTCCTCATCTTTTACTTGGAGCTCTGTGCAACCATATACTGACTCATGGTCCCCTGCACGCTGTAAATCCACTGCGAGAGGTGCTGTTTTTTCATTCGAGGTGTGTCCAGTACAAGATTCTGTGGTGGCCTTTTTCACTGATTAGAGACCTGTAATGACACCGTGGCTAATTAGCAGTGATGGATAGTCATTGCAAAAGCAGAGAGTGCAGAACACATTCAAGAAACATCTTGGAGAGGAGGTGAGACAGACCATAAAGAGCTTTTCAGCTGTTACTGATTGTGGATGATACTCAAACAATGCAAGGAGGAAGGTGACTGCTTCTGTGGGAGAAATAGCTACAGATAGCACAAGCAAGATCACTAGGATGGAAACATTCAAATGCTGTATTCTGGCTTGCTCTCCCACTTTTGGTTAGGCCAAAAGTCTTCCCTCTTTCCTGAAACATTTGTGGCAATATCCATTTTATCTGTACTTTGGAGGTAAAGGGGCTGAGGCACAGAAGATGAAGCACTGGCCTTACGTAGCATCTTTAGAGTGGAGGTAGAAGCAGAATAGAAGTCTGCAGGTGACAGTGCTGGAAATAGCAGCCTGCTTTTCTTCTCTGGGGAAGAAAATACAGCACCTGGAGAGCATGATGGTAACATATAACTCTGTATGAAGAATAGTGCTGTTCAAGAAGTGGAGGTCCTCCTAGTACTGAACATAAATAGTTTGCCTGTAAATGAGATGGAGAAACAAAGAACTGCACCAGTTCACCTTTGAAAAATTGCCTTTATTAGACCAGTCTTGCTAAAATTGCTGGGAGTAACAGATTCTAAAATTGAGCTACTCAATTAGTCTCAAATGGAAACTGTGACAGCCAGCCTTAAAGTGGAGAAAATTGTATTTAAGAATTGCACCTTGGGCTTGGCAGGATGTCTAGGAAGTTGCTGTGCTGTAGCTGTTGAACTCGTACGGAGCATGGATTTCATGCTGGTGAATAGCAATGTAGTAAATGTTCTACAGAAATGTTACAAACCCAGGAGAAAATCCCTTTAAAGAGGTGACCCAGGTGAGAAAACAGTTTGTAGACATCTTCTGTGAGCAAAGTGCAGCCCTGGAGGATTACACTGTCACAATTGTGTGTGGTATGTTCCCAGCCCGTGAGGAAAGAGGGAGGAAATGGCCTTTGAAACAGAGTAGTGAGAGTGGAATGGGCAAGTCCTTTTGCATGATTTCAGCTGTGCAACAGCATTTCCAGGTTCAGGACTCAGTGGCAAGGACTCTTGAAGGAATGCACCTCTGGTAGACCAGGAAGCTCTATGGCAATGACAACAGCCATGCCCTTAGAGCATGGTAGGTTCTGGCTCCAGGGGACAAGGTAAGGAAAAGGTGAAGGTAGGTATAGAAAGTTTCAAAAGGGGCTGAACACGTAAATAAGTTAGGTCTGAAAGATTTTCTGGAGAAGACAGTAATGTTTGTTAAGGTCCTTGTAATATTAGCTTGCTTCATTGACACAAAGGGAAAAAAATCCATTACTACTACCCATTTCAGAAATGATGGTTTCTAGTCTTGAAGAACACAGTTCTGCAAGTACTTTACATGGAAGAAAATCTCTTTGAGAAATACTTGTGAGCAGCTGTGTTTGTTGGGGTGGAAAGGGGCCAAGGGTTCATAGGACTAGCACCCATAGGCACTAACACCCAAGAGGCATTATGGCAGAAAAAAACCCCCAAAAAACAAAAAGCCCCTCCCCTTAGCAATTCCACCAAACAAGATTCTTTTACAATGGATTTTCCTACTGATATGGTGCCTACAGTAGCTGTGTGGTATTGAACTCAAGGTGGTTGCAGGTTTCTCAGAGACCCATACTGCAGTTCTCCATCTGCCTACAGCTTGCTGTCTGATATCAGGATCCTGTCTAGAATGCAGGAGTCATTCTTGGCACTAGCTATCAGTATATTCCTTAAAATAATCAAATGAGGTCACTGTGATTGGGTTTTTTTAATTCTGGCATATAAATTCATACATTTCACATTTTGTAGTTACTCTGTGTTAAAGAGTCCACATTCATTACCAAGCCCTGAGCAGAATTCTGCATTAGCTGACAGTTTCAGTGAAGATTTTCAGTGCACCTTGGGTGATTTAACATAATCCATCTCCCTGTCTCAGCTCCTTATCGGCTAGATGGAGGTGATAACACCATCCCAAAAGGGTGACATGGGGATAAGTGTAATCAAGAGATTGTGCAGGCATTACTGTGCTAACAGCTATGAAATACCTAAGATTTCTTATCTAAATATGAAGGTTAATTGCCCTCTTCAGAGGTATTTAGCTTGCATTCTTTTCAGCTGATAAAAGGGAGCATGCTTCCTCCAGTTTCAGACCACTCATCAAGAATGCAGTTGTATAGTGTTGGACTTCCTTTCAGCTGCAAAACAATTGCCATGGACATAGCACGTGGGTGTGTAATGCTCTCCAAAACACCAAGGGTTGGATTTCCAACAGACCTGCACACTCTAAATGAAGATTTGACATTTTCTAAGGGGTTCATCTCCCATTGAGAATAAGAAGAGACTCTGGTAGCTTAAGCTCTTTTGGAAAAAAAAAAAATCTGGCCTCTGTGCAGAGGCTGAGTTTTCTTAAGACTGAAAAAAACAGTTGAAGGGTGTGTGAAATCAAACCATAAATGAGCTTGAAGCAGCAGCACCCTGTGACCTGGCTGGCGAGTGGAATAGTGTGAGAGTAATTTGCACATGGATGGTGAGAGAGAGAATTGTCCCAGAGCTGATGAGGCACCTGGACCAGAGTTTCAAAATGTTCATATGCTTGTCAGAAGACAGAAGTTGATCTCTACTGGCAGCAATAGCTCTTCAAAGCTCTTCTGGTTATTTGTTTTACCAAAGCTGCATGCAGAAATTTTGTGCTTTTCAGCCACATGTGTGGCCTTTAACTCTTAATCCTCTTCTGACTAGGGTCAAATTCAAAGGCTTCTCCCTGCCCCATACCATTAAGCTTCTGATATGACTTTTATTGTGAGGCAGTCAGGCATTATACCAGTTCCTAGGTATGAAAATGCACAGCTACATTTTCCTATTATGAGAGGCATCCTGCTCTGTTCACACAGACTGGACATTCTGCAGAAGTTTTTTGCTTTTGGTTGGATTGAAAAGCTTTGAAACTATCCAAATGATTTTTTTGTTTGTTTCTCAGTCACGGCTTTTCTGCTCCTGTTCTGAAGCAGTCTGTCACAGATGTGCCTGGAATACCAGCACACATTGAAGCATAGCTGTCATTCCTTTGTAGCACTCTTGCCTTGGAGCTCTGCGTGCTAGAAAAGGACATATCCAACCCTCTCCTTCTAGATGGTGTTCTGCAGAGGGACCCAGCTTGGAGCAGTTGGAATTAGTGTGGTATAACACACCTTCTGTCAGATAATGGGTCCTTGTATTGGTTTCTGTAGGAATACAGGTTTTCTGTGGACTTTGCCTTCAGTTTCTCTCAGGTGTGTATAGATCCTCCCTTCAGACACTGCTGAATGTAGTTTTCAGGGGAATGTTTGCTGCTCCCTACGCTGTCAGGCTTGCTTCCAGCTCTGTCTTGCCTTGAAATTCTGACATTCCAGGCTGCATGGAGGAGTGTGAATCCACAATCCAGTTGTGGATATATTCCTAGGTGAAATACCTGTGTCATAAATGGAGGAGGCCTCCAAAACACCTTCCTAGAGGGGATTAATTATGTTCAACATTAGTACTGCCTGTCTCATTTATGTACATGAGCACCTTAGCATCAGCCACGCTGTCCCTCTCCTCCACCCATCATATACCTGGTGTGCAACTCCACCTCTATTGTGCTCCCCAATGTTCACAGGCAATACCGTGGAAGAGAAATCAAGCTGTGGAGAGCAGTTGTGTTCCCTCTGTTGTGCAGGCAATCCAGTTTTATCTGAGGGCACTGGCACTGTGGTTTCTCTTCTTTTCTCTGTCCCAGTCAGGGACCAGCCTCAGGTGCATCCCTTGCTTGTGATCTTGTCAGAAAACCAGCCCAATGTGCATACAGGGGCATGACTTAACCTCCTTCTCTTTGTAGCTGACAGGTTTTAAACTGAAATGGGAGACATTAAACTGACACTTATTTGCCTTCTGTCTAGTGGAATCTAGTGGAAGATTAATATTTTGGTTGAGAATATATTTTATGCTAAATACAATATTTTACTAGGCTTGAAAATATAGAAGAGTTTAAATGTTTTGCTTTTTAGGTTTTATGTGCAATAAAATGATGACTGGTATCAAATAGGTGTAATTTAATTTTTATGTGACTGTTTCTCCCTCTCCAATTCTCAAATAAAATGCTCAGCACCTTTTAAAAAGCCCACCTGCACTAAGAGACTGCTTTTTGTTAGCCTCCAGAGCACTAGTTTTAATTTGTTAACAGGAAAATATCTTTTGAAGGAGGATTATACAAGCTGAGAGATGTTTTTAGAATGGGAGAGAGAAAGTGAAATTGAACTCCTGGAAACAGACTCAAGCACAGGATAAATAAGTGCAGCCTTAACCATGCATCCTCTTCTGCAATATGGTTAAATTCTGCCTATCTTCCTTGCTGCACGGGGAGGTCCTTCAGCCAGACCATCCTGCTGCCCACTGTGCTGCAGCTAGCAGGAAAAAACAGAATTGCTAATGCTCTTTGTAAGGGTGGTTTAGATTCTTTCAACCATTTGGTCCTGCTTGTAGGAATCCCTCTGGCAGATCTTGTTCTTAATTCAGCCCAAGGTGACCTTCCTCCCCTACTTTGCTAGCCACCAGGTCCAGGACTCTGTACAGAGAGGAGCCTAAACACAGATATGTGGAAATGCAGGTGAGGGAGTTGTTCTCAGAGTTCAACAAAGGGAGCCTGGTCTGCTCCTGGAGCCCCCCTTTGAGGGCTACAAAGGGCAGCAACTTCACTGTGGGGCCTCCAGTGGCCATGGCCATGAAATAAAGTCACAGAAGGGGACAAGAGGCAAGATGCCAGCCTCTCCTTCAGGACCCTCTGAGGATGGCTCAGCACTATTACTTGTCAGCCTTGATAATCTCTGAGAACAGGAAGATTCCTCTGCAGAGTTAAAACATCTAATTCCTTTCATAGATTTTCTTCTGAAAAGCTTCTGCTATACAGCTATGGCAGCATTGTGTTACTTGTATATTACCTGTTTTTCTAACATGAGGCTTTGCTGAATGAAGTGTATTTCCATGCTCTTTGAACAGTACAAATCTGGAAGCCACCTTTTTTATTCTCAAAGGATATAAACCCCCACAACTCTTACCAATATAAATAAGGTTTCAAATAGGATTTAAAGGTTGCTGAACTGAGCTTATAGCAAACTACAAATAGTAAAAAAAAAAACAACCAAAAAAAAAAAACCAAAAAAACTTACCTTTTTTTTGCTGTTTAAATGGCTCAAGTAGACCATCTGCCTCTGAAACAGCTCGTGTATTTCTGCTTCTGGAACTGCTCATGTATTTTTGGATTTGGTTACAAACTGACCACAGCATTGCAAACAGCACTCATCTGCAGAGATATCTGTTTTTATACACAACATGAGACTGGCAAGAGAGATGTGTCTAATCAGTGTTTTAGAAGTCAGACAGGAGTGGTATGACTCCAGCTGGCACAGCCATGTCCTTGTAATTTCACTTCACTACCACTTAATTTGTATAAAATTGGGACAATTTTAAATGGATGTTACCATAATGGGAGAATCTAATGAATTCCTAGTTTAGGGAAAAATAAAACTGTCCATCTAAGGTGACTTCACTTTAGCCTCCTGTGAGTCACATGGGATGTGGAATTACAGCATTTGTTGTTGAGCAGAATTATGGATGAGGCCCAAGACTAACTGACAGCTCAGTTATTTCTTCCTGATGCATTTCATTAATAGCCCCTGCACCTCTCACCTCCACCAAATCGGCAGCTAGTGAGGTGCCTGTAAGAGGCTAATTGCCTCCAGAGTCAATTGTCCTGGAGCCAATTGTTAATCTCCTGGTGTTAATTGCCAAAATTAGGGGAATTCAGGGTAGGCAGGAGGCACGGGAGCTGCATGCATATTAGAGCTGTGTAGCAAAATGCAGGTGTTCAACTGTGCTCCATGACACCACAGCAGAACATAGAGAGTTGGAAACATAATGAGGCACAAGTTGAGTGTAAATCCTGAATGTTTTGCTGCATTTTTCATTCATCACTTAGATTACTATTCTATGAGGGAGCTATAAAACAGGGGGGGTGGAATCTGGGCTCTGAGGAAGTCAAATAAAAGTACCAAGGATTTCACTGGGGAGCCTGTACTACCTGATGTTGAGGTAACACTAGCAGTATTGTGATGGGTTGGGAAAGAGAAAGAATGGAAGTGCAACAGTTGTATAGTTTAGTTCTCTGTTTTGCCATGGCTTTTCAATGTGATGTTTCCAGACAGAAGAGTAAATTTAATCCTAGAGCTAAATGAATCTCTGGAACTCTTCTAGTAACTTCAGTTGAATTGATCCCACCTCCATAAAGATATGTCTATAGTGTGTTTGACTTGTGCTTTTGTATCTGCTTTTCTAACATTGGATGATTGAGTACCTTCCTGAAATAGAGAAAACTGTGTTACTTTATGGATAAGCTGGGATCATAAACAACTATTAAGTTATGTAGAGTGGAGTTTGAGCCAAAATCTGAGCAAGGTATGTTTGATAAAATACATATTATGCACGTAATCTGTTGAGAAAGGCCCTGCTTAGCTCTTATTTTGGTCTGTCAGACTGGTATTTTTGAGCATCCCAGTTTACAGCTTATGTCTAGACTATGGTTTGACCTTTTATTCCTGGTGTCAGATGGTTACTTTCAAGAGCTGGAGTCTGCTGCTGTTGGGCAGTGATGGAAGTGTGTATTCTGCTAACCTGAGCAGCTGGAACATCTGTTGGGGAAATAAAACCATCAGTTGTTTGTCTGGATGTTTGAGAGATAAGAGACTTTGGTTGTGGGGTTTTGTCAGCCTGTGTGACAAATGTTTTATGTCCCAGTTTACAGTAGAATTCTTTTAAATAAATACAGATTACTTTAGATCTTTTTACTTTTTTTTTTTAACCTAGTGGGAAGAAAACAGAAATCTTCTGCGGCTACTGTGTATTGTAATGGCCATTTTGCAATCTAGTGACAACAATTAAGTTAGCTTACAAATTCCAGTCTGGAAATTGCCTGCATGACTCAAAGGGCTGAGAAACATTTGAAAAAATAGCCCTGAAGATTTTTTCAATGCTGGTGACACGAGTGGGAAAATGAAATTTTAAAAAAAAGGAGGAGGTAATATTATCACATTGATAGTGTTATGGTTAGTGGCCAGGGTAACAGTAACAGATTCAAAGAGCACCTCTGTTTTGATTTGGTTTTCAGGTTGGCTGCAAGCTGTACTTTTAACACATGATGTAGATATGCTGAAGAGCCATCTACAAAGCTCCAACCTTCAGCATAGTTTTTTCTCTCTGTAATATAATGCACTAACATATATAGGAGCTGTGAAGGAAAGAGGAAATAAGCTTTGTGACCTAGTTTTACACAAATTAGAAGGCTTAATTTGAGGCACAATCATTTCATCAGGTGTGTGTTAACTGGCAGGATGACTGGGTCCCCTGAGAGAGAATTTAATTTTGATGTATTTTTCCCTGCCCTAACTGCAAAGCTACTTGATATTTGCTTTAATTTGGCACCTGCAGCTAGCATTGTGACAGATAGAGATAGTTACAAAAATTAACATAAATTTTAAAATAAAGTAATTAAAAGCACAACTGCAAAGACAAAGCTAAAGGTGGGCCCTGCCACTGAACATAGTGATTAAAGAAATGGCCTGTTTTTCTGTTCTTCCCTCAGTTCCATATCTTCTGGGCAATCTGAAACACTGAGTTACATAACATCAAATCAAAGCAACAAAGTTGCAGGTATTTTAGGGGAATCTCTTGGGTGGAATGGAGAGGAGACCCTCTTACAAGGGAGCTTCTCTCAGTGTTCCCAAAAGTGCAGTGAAGCGCTGTCACAAGCCGCTGCTTGCTGCCCAAAGAGAAAGGCAATCTCCTAGCACACTGCAGGGCATTCCCTCCTCCATGAGGATGAAAGCCTCTGAGATCAGCAGCACTCAGAAACACAGCGGTGCCTGCCTGCACTTGAGGACCTGTCAGTGCACTTTCACCACCATGGCTTGTATGCCTTGAGGAGGACTCTCTGCCTTCAGCGCTGGAGCCTGGGGTCAGCCTTCAGAGGCAGGAGCTCTGCAGGAAGCAGCCAGCCTGAGGAGAACCAGAAGCACTACTGCTGCTGCTGAGAACTTCTGCAGCAAGGGATGGTGTTGTTCTCCAGCCTCCAGCCTGGGATTTGTGCCAGTGGCACAGAATGCTACTGTTTGGTTCTGTAAAGTCTCAAACCTCATTTCAGTAAAAGTTGTGTTAATGTGTATCCAAGCTGTGCACACACTACTAAAATCCACTTCTCTAAAGTGCTTTATGATCATGGTTTATATTCTCCTTAGAATGAATCACAGATGTTTTGTTGTTTGGGTTTTTTTTTTCCCTTTAATCCCATCAGTTACATGGTGGGTGAGCACACTGTGGTGTGAACTAGGTCTGTTTAATTTTTTACTTCACAAACTGGTAGTTATAGGGGAAAAGGAGGGGAAGAATGATATAATCTTCCTTCGTGTGTCTGGACTACAAACCTACTTCCTCAGTGTCTTGAACTTATGTGTCCAGGTCTTGGCAGCAGGAAGGCTGTGAGAAGAAATCAGGGCCTGGCCCCATCCCAGATACAGCTGGCTCTAAAACACACCCACTGCTGTCCAAAGCTGAGTCTACCAGTGAGGCTGGTGGCACCTTGATGGAAAAGTGTTGAAGAAAGGGTAAAACATGCTGTGTAGAAGTTGTGATAGAGAGAGGAATGAGGCAAACTCCCCCAACAAAATAATAGCTGTGCAGGCAGCAAGGTCAAGGAAAAAAGAGAGGGAGGAGGTGCTCCAAGCACTGGAGCAGAGGTCAGCCCATGGAGAAAGCTGTGCTGAGACAGGCTGTCCTCCTGCAGCCCCTGGAGGATCATGTCAGAGCAGATATCCACTGTGCAAGACCCTGTGCTGAAGTGTGAGGAGGAAGGGCAGGCAGAAAGGAACTGTTTTATGGACTGACCACAAACCCCATCCCTCCATCCCCTTGTGCTGCTTGGGGGAGAGGGAGGCAGAAGAGTCAGGAGGTTGAGCTGGGAGGAATGGGATTTGGGGTGAAGGTGAGGTTATTTTTCTGGATTTTATTGGGGTTTGGGGTTTTTTTGTCATTGGTTTGTTTGGTTTTTTTGTTTTTTTTTTTTTTTTTTAAGTTCTGTTTTTGTTTCTCACCATATTTATTTCTAATTGGCTATAAATGAATTGGCAGAAGTTGATGTCCTCTAAGAAAATCTCACTCTCCCTAGTAATGCCAACAGTTTAATTGCATGGCACCATTTGCAGAAACGGCACTCTCTCAGCAGATCAGTTTGCTTTTCAATAGCCTGAGTTTGAAGTGCTGTCATTCAAATAGAATCTCTACCAGTAGTTGTTATTTATAAAGTGATTTCAAGTTTTGTGTCATTGAAAGAAGATGGGTTTGCAGTTGCATTGACAGAAGACTTTCTTCTTAGGGTTACCTATATATTTTTGGGGGAAAAACAATGTGCCTTTCAGGATCATTTACAACATTATTTGATTTTGAGACCAGTGAAAAGGGAACTAATGCAGATTTTAAAGTCATCAGTCATAGTCTTTTGCAGACTGCACTATGCATATGCATTCTCTATTTGCTTTGCCTAAATACTGACAACAAGAGAATAATGAGGCAGCATGAAGCCTCCAGAAAACAGTTCTGTTTTGTGGTGGTTTTTGGGGTTTTTTTTAATGATGAATCACATGTAGCAAATGGTCATTCTTCTTCCCGTGCAGGACTGGGCAGACAGCTTAATGGTATTTGTTCCTCATCAGCCTTTGACAGATGTTATAGAGTCAATATGGATATGTTATCCTAGCTCATCTCCAGGAAGAGATAAGCTGTAATAGAATTATGGCCCATGTTTCATAAATCAGATCTGAAACCATACCAGAATGGATTGAGAAAATGTACTGTAGCTGTTGCTGTTGCTCTGGAAGACATTGTTAACTTTCTGTTCTGAAGAAAGGTGACATAAATATCCCTTTTTGCCTTCCAGACTGTAGAAGGAAGATGTATCAAATTACCAGAACTGGGTAACCTTTCTAATTGGGTTAATTTTTCTTAAAATAATTAAACTAGTGGTAAACTCAAACTTTTCCTCTCACATAGGCCAGGGTATACTTCACTGTTTCAGCCATGGCTTTCCGTAGTCACCTCTCAACAGGGTTTATAGATTCTCTTTGCTGGAGCTAAGTCATGTTCTCCTTTGCAAGCACTTCAAAGCACAGTTGGAATTGTAACTCCAGCGTGGGCAGTTCATAAGAATAGGGAGCCACACCAGAGGGCAAAGGTAAGGAGTAACTCATTGCACAGATGTGACACTCTTGGAGTGATGGATGTGTGAAGTGATTTGGAAAAATGTCTTTTCAGGTTGGATAATATTATTTCAACAGCTGTTGTGTGATTTATTATCTCTGTTCCCTCTCCTGTAAAATCACCTAGACATCCTTTAAATAGAAAGAGTCCCTGAAGTCACACCTTTTAATTGAGAAGGGATGGTGAAAGAGAAAAAACCTAGCATTTAATTAGCTCTAGAAAAGCTTTTATTTTAAATGTGTTCCTAAACTGCTTCTTATAATCCCATAGTGCTTTTCAGTTAAGCACCTCGTAGCACTTCCCAAGCCTAAGGTCACAGTAGTGTAGACTGAGAAAAATCCTACTTGTAAGTACAAAATTCTGCCTCTCCTCTTCAGTATGTTGATTTTTAGTAGTGCAGTTGTCCTTTGGGCACAAAACCCACCTTGTTTTCAACCTTGGATCTCCTTTTAATGTCCATACTTCTACTGGCTTCAGTGGATCTTTTTCTCCCAGTGCAAATGTCAAAGGAATGAGACACAGGAAAAAGCATAACAACATAAGAGGTCTGTAACTTTCCATTTAATGTTGTTGACTTGCTGCTGATTTTGGAAATTATTCAACACATTTAAGAACACAATTAAACAAATATGTGTGTAACTTGAACATGTAGTAGTTATACATGTAAACTAGAATGAAAAATTGCATATAACTCATTTCACTACTGAAAAATAGCAAAGAAATTTTCAAGCATCTGTTGATTTAAAATGGTCTTCTGAATATGTTTCAGGTATCCAAAGAGGGTATGTTCTTGTCTTCAGTTTTGGCACAAAAGGAAAAGAAAAGAGAAAACTCTATCTCAAAATTCCATACTTTCATTCAAGATTTCAGTTCCTTATGATTGCCAGAAAATTGGTTAATACTTTTATTGGAAAACATTTTATTAAAAAAAAGTTTATATTTGTATGTAGTTTAATATTATTTTTAATATAAAAATCTAGGAAAAGAGAGAACATATTATTGACCTAAAACAACCTGTACTGAGATTAACGTGGTCAAGTACAACAAAAAATCAGGGTCCCATTTTCGACTGTAATGTAGGTGAGAAGATAACAGGATACAAGGTGAACATTAGCACACAGAAAACATGAGCTTTGGCAGCATTTCCTTCAAAAACAAAAGATTTAGAAGGCTCTGCTGGGATTTGTTTCACCTAGCTGTACAATATAGGTGTCTGTAGCAGAGCCAGACATCCAGGAGCTTTTCAGTCAATGGGCACTTTCAGGGCATGATTCACCTCACTGCACTTTGGATGTCTAAAACAGGGCAAATTAATTGTGTCATGCAAATGTGTTTTCTGTTGACTAACCACGTAACAACATTTTACCAGTTGGAGACCAGATGGATGGAATATGAGAGCTGGGGCAGTGGATCTACCCTAGGAGAGACAGTAATAATGGTTTTGAAAAAAACACTTCACAGAAAATACCATGGAGATATTTCAGTTTATTTCTATAATCAGATATAATTTCAATTTATTCATATAGTTAGAAATAATTAGAGACTGTTTCAGAAGAGCCAAAAAATAATGTAAAAGTTCTTAAAAAATCCCAAACAGGAGATGGGTTTTTATTAAAAAAAAAAAAAAAATCTTGACAATATGAGTAACTGGTTTTCCAGTTTCCTTTTTCTTTTTGGGTGGGGCAGATCTTTCCTTGTTCAAAAACCCTCCAATAATAATTTATTCTATGATGCTCTTCATGTCTTCTGCAAAGACGTTTTTGGAGTTTTTTTAAGCCTGTGTGTTCATTCCTATTCAGCTGGATTTCCCCACCCACAAGTAACACATAAGCCACTCCAAGTCTTGGAGACAAATCAATTTGCTCCTGAAAGCACCTTGCTTGAACTTTAGCTGGGAAAGTGCTACCTGGTGAATGGAAGGAGCTGCTTGTGTTTTGTAAACTATATGCAAGTTTGTGCTGTTCTGGTGCTGGGCTGCTTCTGCTCACTACATCCTGCCTTCCTGGCTACCAGGCTTCATTCTGACACCCTTGTGTCTAATGAGCAGCAGAGCAGGATGCCAGCAATATGTTCTGAAGAGCATGAGTAATCCCTGGTGTCTGAGAATAGAATTGGTGTGAGCAACCCTACAAAAAGCTAGTAATTCCTCTTATTTCAGCCTCTGTGTGCTCTGAGTCACACTGAAGATGATGCCCCAAGGTCAGCTGACAAAGAGGTCTGAGTTTCAGTGCAACTTAAGGGTGCACTGTCATTAGTGGGGAAAATGCTTGGCCATTTAAAAATCTCCTTTCAACACGGCCAACAAACTCAACAAGGGGATTCTGCTTGTCTTGCAGCTGCTTTGACCCTTAGAATTGTTAAGTTTTACTCCAATATTTCACTTCATTAAAAATATCCTTCACTAGCAATGGAGAAAACTGCAAAGGAAGTATACACACAGTGGAAAAAAAAGAGCTGAACTTCAATGGAACTTGGCAAATATTTTAATGTCTGCTTTGCCCAGGAATTTGTATTGGCTGCTCTGGTTGTAACTGTGGTGACAGGATGCATTGGAAATTTTCTTGGATTTGACTTTCAGGAGGGTGTTCCCCAAGTGAAGCCATTTGCATTGCAGGACAAAAGCCAAGCTCTACCTAATCAATGTCACAAGCAAACACCATATTTTTGGCAGACTTGACTACTGCTACCTATCGCAGGGCAAACTGATGTTTCCTCTGAAGCCAATGACATTGTCCTGGACAGTGCTGGACCACTGGGTTTGATCCCCTACAGCTGTTTATTGCAGTGGGCACAGGTGTAAACATCCATCCCCTCTAGAAATCGCATCCTTCAAAGCAAAGCTTAAAAATTGCTTCTATGCCTGTCACCTCCAAGTCTTCTTACTAAGACCTTTACAATTAATATGAAAGTGCTCTCACATCTAGTATAGATTTTGCTTGAAGGTCCTATTTTAACCTTGAAATACATCATATATTGCTTCTCCTGGTTGCTTCACAGGTACATGGGGGGTCTTATTTGGAGGGAAGAAGAAGGGGCATGACATCTGCTTAGCTCCAGAAAGAACTTTCAGTTCTCTATGGAGATGGTTTCACGGAGGTGAGTGGCCTTTCATTCATGCAGACAGTGAGTTGCTGACGGAGAAATCTGTGTAGGGAAATTAGCTTTGTCCTAATTGCACTGGAATCAGCTGGGTTAGGGAGATACTCACATACTTTTTTTAATGAGCTCAGCATCAGTATCTTAAAAGATGTTCCCATAAGTTAATGGAATAACATTGCCAAACACTTTTTGACTGACAGGCAATCTCAGGCTGAGGTAGGGAGAGTGTCTGACTATTAACATAGTTATTTATTCGTCTACCTGCCTTCAGACAGCACATTTTAAGGTAGCTTGTCAAATGAAAGGTCCACTGACTGGCTGGAATCATTAAAGCCATGTCCTTCTTCCTTGGGGAATAAAGCCTAAGAGCTGGTCCCTTTACAATATTGCTGTCTCCACCAGAGAAGTTAAAAACTATCCCCGCAGAATATAATCAGAAAATACATCCAGAAGACTTTCTCATCCACCTGACTTTATCCTATGGTGTGATGGGATTGGAGTCACAATGGTCTCAGAGTCTGAAATGGTCTTAGACAGAGTCTGAAATTTGTAGTTTCTGTTTCAGATCTGAAGGCAACTTTCCTTCCTAAAGCTTGTGTGTATTTCTTCAACAACATTAGACATTCTGTAAAAATTTCATCTTCTCTTTTTAAAGGCTGAAGCTTATCAGTATAAAACAAAACAACTTTTTTTCTGAGATTCTTTTCTTAGAGAGGAAAAGTTGCACAGACCCTCTATGTCTCAGATACCTCTGTTTTCTAATGGCATTCTGTTTAACCTTTCAACACGCTCTTCGATATTAGTCCGCTTGTCATTTTTTTGATAAATTGCACCCTGAATTTACAACATGCTGTATTTATATCTCTGCTGTTCTTCAATTGCAGTTTTGCTATTTTTGAGATCTATCAATAAATAGTGATGTGGGTGGTTGTGGTTGGCGTTGGTTTTTTTTTTTTTCCTTTTTTTTTGTTTTGTTTTGTGAAGCTCCTTTATTATACAAAATAATCCACAAAACACTGTCTGTACTTTTGATGTCACTGGCATCTAGCTCTTAAGTCTCTTTCCAGACATCTCTTGGATGATGGGACTATTTTTATTCAGAGATACTGAACGCTGGTTATTATCATGGGAATGGTAGGTGATCACACCCACGGCACTATCCAGACTCCCTGCTGCTCTGGAGCTGCTGGAGTTTACACTCAGAGAGAGGCATACTTTAGAAAAAGTGCCTGAGCTGTTCATGTACTTATTCTATAACTTGGCACCCACCTGGAAAGACAACTGTGTTTCCTTATGTTACCTCAGTTATGCTCTTTTTTTGTAGGAAAACAAAAAACTGTCTGTCTCAAAAATAGGCTGCTGCATTTCATTGTCCTGACTCACCAGGAAGGTTGTCATAGTTGGAAATTTGCAGAGATGCTGTAAGCATTTGGGTGGATGTTGAGTTTATAATCGCCAGTGCCCATAATGATGCTATTGCTTTATAATGTTCTTTTAAAAGCAAATGGCAACACAGCTGGTGATTTTCTTCTCAATGTTTTAAAACTCTCCATCATTCCATTAGAGGACAATGCTCACAAAAAAAAAAAAAAAAAGAAAAAAAAAAAGAAAAAAAGAAAAAAGAGGTAACTATTGTTAATCCACACTGAAAAACCGTCCACCTTCTGTAACAGCACAAAGCATTTCTCTTCTTGTGTAACTTGGCTGAGTGTTGAGTTCTAGGCTTTTCCCCTCAGTCCTCGATGTCTTATGCAGGCTCCTGGAGACAGTCCAGTTCTTTCTGTTAAAATACTGCCGTTGCTGTTGTGCTGCAGCACATGTATTGCCAGGGCATGCTGAAATGCCAGGCTCTGCTCCTGGTTGACTTTTGCTGGCTGCCTTAATGACCCAATCTGCCACTTTGATGCATTACATAGAAATGCTTCTCTTTGTCTAGTGCTTTTCATAGAATGACTTTTTCTCACGTTTGCAGTTTGGACTTAAAAGAGGAAAACAAATTTAAAGCTTCCTTTACATTAGGAAGAGTAGAAAATGGTCACTGCGTATTAGTGCTAAAACTGCTAAAAGAAAAAACCAGAGAAAATCTAGAGAAAGTAAGCAAAATGTTGTGTAAAACCTTTGTTAATGAACAATGAAATTTGTTTCTGATGAAAGGAACTCCAGGCCAAAACTAAATAATCTACTCCTTTGCAAAAGTCTAATTAATTACTGGTTTATCCTTGAGGTAAAACCTTTGGGTTTTGGAAAGCGGAAATTGAAAACTGTGATGACTTTGCATGTTTCTGTCACAATTAACTGGGAATGAACACTCATACCTTCTGGGTTTGTTTGCTTGTTTGTTTTGTTTCGGGTTGTTTGTTTGTGGGGTTTGCCTCTTCTGAGGGGGCAAGGGTGGGAGGGAATGGAAGTGGGAAGGGTTTTTTTAGCTTAAAGTACGTTTTACTGCACTTGCTTCCCAGCTTCGGATTCAGACTGTTCAGGGCTATTTTCATTTTAAAGACCCCTCCCCCAGCTCATCGGAAGAGCAGAAAGAAGCGCCAGGGGGAAAAAAATCCCTACACGGGAAGATGGTATCAGCATCTTCAGTTTAGCAAAAAGAAAACTAATAGCAAAGCGGTATTTGGGAGCGTCAGGGGAACAAACAGAACTGTCACCACCGCACAAAGATGAATGGTATATTGCTAAGAAGACATTTCGATTCAGCACTGTGCTTTCAACACCTGTGCAGTTCAGGGCGAGGGGATAATCCCATTTAGAGAGCTGTGCAGTGCGGTTCGCGCTGGGAAGCCTCGCCCGGGACACAGAGCCCCGTCTCCCCAGCAGCCCCAGCTGTCCCGCACGATGCTCGCTTGGGCACGGCCGAGCCTTTTGTTCTGCAGCTCGCAGCTCCTCGGCATTCCTGCCACGTACGGGCTCGTATCTCATCGCCGGCTGCTGCTCTCCGCACCCAAAGGTAGATCCACCTTCGGCGGGGCAAGGACCCTTTGGTTCCACTGACAAATGAGCAGTGTCAGTTAATGCAGAGAACCTACAAGACTCGGGTTTGGAAACAAAAGAAGCCCCTTTCATTTCTGTCGGGCCAGGTGGCACTGTTTGCCCCGGGATGGTTCCGTGCGCCTCAAGTTGGCGTTTGCGCCGCGGGTAACACGAACAGCTCCCGGCCGGGACAGAACGGCACCGCAAAACACCACGGCAGGGACCGGCTGCAACAGAACTGCGGAGCGAGGGGAGACCTGCAAGGATTTAGGGTTAGCGGAGCGACGGGCACCACTGAGAGCGCGAGAGGAGAATTTCTCTCCAGGAACGGGGCGCAGGACAGAGCCAGGCAGGAACGGATGCTCCTGCCCGCCGGCGGCTGCCGGACCCCGCTCCCCTGAAGAGGGCGAGAGTGACCCGGAGGTGGTCAAGTTCACGGGCAGTGGGGCCGCTCGGACGGCAGCTGCCGGACGCCCTCGGGGCCGTGAGGGGCAGTGAGGGCGCGGCGCCGCAGCCCCTCGGGGCCGCCCGGCTCGTCCCCGCCCGCCGCCGCCGCCGGGCGGGACCATCTCTGCCCTCGGCGAGGGGGGGCCGCGCTCCGCCCCGCCTGGCCCGCCTCCCCCCAGCGCGCGCAGAGCGCCCCTCCGCCTGGCGCGCCGCGTGGTCACGCCCAGCGCGGCATTAACGCCCCCCGGCGCGGGGCGCGGGTGCTCGGGCATCCTCCGGCGGCGGCTCCTCGGCGCGGAGCGGGCGCGGAGCGGCTCCCAGCGCCAGCCCTGCGCGCTCCGCCGCCCTCTCTGCGCCGCCGGACAACGCCATGAAGCCGGCGGTACTGGAAGTAATGAGGATGAACCGGGTGTGCAGGATGGTCCTGGTCACTTCCGTGGGCTCCTTCATTCTCGTCATCTTCTATTTCCAAAGTATGTTGCACCCAGGTAGGGCACCGCAACGGCGCCGGCACCGCCGAGGGCAGCGCCCTCCTCGCTCCCTGCCGGCGCAGGTGGCAGCCGCCCCGGGAGCCCCGCCGGCTGCCCCCGGCTCCAGCTCTCGGCTCCCGGCGGCACTGCGGCAGGCGCGGGGCTCGGCGGCGGCGGGCGGGCAAGGTCGCCTCGCCCCCCGCAGGAAACTTCCCGCGGGAGGGAGGAAAGTTGGCTTGTTTAAGGATTTTGTTATTTTCCGCTTTGTATCGTGCGCTTGGTGAGGGGGAACGGGAGACGACGGCGGCTGGGGAGCGCTTCGTGGCTGAGGGGCGGCGGGAGCTGCCCGGTCCCCGCGGGTTCCCCTCGCCGGGAGCGGGACCCCAGCTTCCACCTCCTGTCAGGGGTCGCGGGCCTTCGTCTTCCCATCTTTTCGTTTTTGGAAGCGTCAGGAACACCGCGGCCGAGCAAGGGCACCCGCTACCGCCGGCGGCAGCTCCGCTCCGGCTCGCCCGAGTTGTGTGGAGCGGCAGGGGCGGCTGCCCGGCCCGGCCCGGGGCCCTGCCCGCGGCGCTGCTGCCCGGCCCGGCCGCGTCCCGCTCTTCGGGCGGCCGAGGAGCCCCGGGTGGAGCCGCTGGCTGGGCACGGATGCCCGCAGGGACGCAGGCTGCGGAGCGCTGTGCAGGGGCGCAGGGATCACCTCGGCTCCACGCCTTAAAGAGACTTTAGCTTCCCGGTTTCCCTCATCCTAGGGACGGACCTGTACCGGGGGCAGTGGATGCTGGCTCCCAGGGAAGTCCCACGTAGATCAGCTACTGATTCACACAAAGGTGGGCTTGGGCTGTGGAAACTTCACGAGGTGTCAGCTGTGTGCACAGACCCCTCGTGGATGCTTTGTGCAGCTTGGTAAAATTTGTCCAACATGGCAAAAAAAAAATCATTTTGGTCTGTCTGTCTCACTTTTTCCCCCTTCTGCCTGAGAAATGACGTGGGAATTGCACTTGCAGTGTCTTTCTGGAGGGATCTGACAGCTGAGCAGAGGAGCGACGCTGGTGAGAGGGAGTGATGCCTCTTCGTGGGCCAGCAGCTGTAGCTGGCAGGCTGGCTGCACTCCTCAGCAGGCGAGCCTTCCCTGCCGTACCTGCTATTGTCTTCTGCCACCTCTCAAGCGTCCTGCCTACAGGCACATAGCTGTAGCTGATAAGGGAATCGCAGTAAAAGGAAAAAGGACCTATTCAGATCGACTTTTTCTTTCCCTGTTTGTGGCTCCCGTAGTTGCCATATGTGCATGTGGCACTTAGAGACGTAGTTTAGTGGTGGACTTGGCAGTGCTGAGTTAGTGGTTGGACTCAGTCTCAGAGGTCTTTTCCAACCTAAATGATTCTATGAGAAGTGATTTTTCCTTAAACTTTCTGGAGAGTTTTTCATCAAATGGTAGAGGCTTGGTGCACTGAGAGAATTAGGAATCAGTAGATCTGCTGTTCTGTGGTGAAGCCAAGTCCTGTTTGGTGTTTTTCTATCAGCTGCCTGCTCCTCCAGAGTTGGTATAATTTGCTTGATGAATGTGTTCTTGTATGGTGCCCATCTGTGTTAATACCTGTCGACTTCTTGGAAAAATTAGCATATTTCTTCTTTTTCCTGCTGTGTCTGTGCCATGCTTACTGGTTTCACAAGGAGTGCTCAGTCCTTAGCAGACCTGGAGAAGGCTTTATTTCTGCTCTTCAAGGCACCATGCAGAATTATGGGTTGCAACATGGCTTCACCAATTTAATAGAAGTGTGATATTTTAATTGGTGGATTTCCACAGATTATATAGTTTGCTCACATATTCAGAAAATTTGGCCAAGACTTATTATTTCCCCTTGTTTCAGATGAATTACACTGCTGGAACACAAACTTAACATTTAGTAGGTGAGAGATTAGGCTAAATATTCTTCTGTGAATTTTTGAATGTAGAAAAATCATCTTTTAAGAATTCTCAATGTGCTCTATAGTTAACTATTGGAGATTATGGCTTTTTGTTCATTGTATTATGAGGCTATAAATAGGCTGATATTTTAGTACAGTTCAAAGGATTTAGCATAAGCTCTGAGGAGAGAATGCGAAGCTGTGAAATAACCGGGAGGATAATGTGCACCCATGTCGTGTGTGACATGTATTTAGGTTGTTAGTGTGAGTGGAGTAGATATGGAAATAAATAGAACATAACCTGTATTTTGCCTTTTTCATCATAACTTATTCTGATTTTTTTTTTTTTTTTGTGGGCTGTTTCCATAGCAGAAACTGCTGGCAAGTTCTCGAGTTCCGCTTTAGTCATGCGCAGAGTGGGTTCCCCACGGTTTGTGGGGCTCAGACTGCTGCTCCCCCAGGTGTCTGTTATGCCATTGTACATGGTACCATCCTGGTAACGCAACTGATAGATGAATGTGGAGTTCCTGAAGGATCAGGAAGGAGGGAGGTGGTAGACCCGTGAATGTGGTATACGTTGGGTAGTGGATAATTTTTAGGAATTAAGTCTTTTTTTGTAACATGTGCTCGTAACCTTTCTTGTGAGTCAGAATTCACCGGAGCCAGATCCTGGGCAGAGTATGTCAGGACTGGAGGTATTAAGAGCTTTCAAAATCTTGGTTAATGTCCTTTTTGTTGTTGAGGGGGGTTCTAAATTCTACCTGGTCTCCACTGCGGCATGTCTTTGGATGGCTGCAGGAGGGAGCTGTCTCTCATCTCTGGCTTGCCAGTGTCACTGTTGTGACATGCTCTTGCTTACCATGCTCTCTGGCAGAGGCACTTTGCAATCAGAATTAGATGAAAAATTCCCACCCAAACCTTTTGGAGAGAAAATAAGGTTTTCAGATAAATCCTCAACGAGAAGTGTCAGGTCCTTACTGTCAGTTTCTTGAGCCCCAGAGTTCTCTCAGTGAGTTTCAGGAGGCTGCTTACAGAGCTGTCTCGTCAGTTTCAGGTGAGAGAAAGTGAAGGTGAAAGGTGCTAGGAGGCCACCAGATGATGAGTCTAACCCCATCCGCGTTAAGATAAAGATTTATCTGTTAGAGGGGATTTTCCATTTTAGGAGATCTGAATATGGAACTCTTGCTAGAAATGTTTGAGACACAAATTTCTGCTGATAGGTTTTTTTTTCCTTTGGGGTAAAAAGAAAAGAAAATTATGTAGTTAACAGAAACCTTTTTTAAAAAAAAAAGACAAAAACCCCAAACAACACAAACACACCTAATGTCTGAAGCTGGGAAGATGAGCTTAGCCTTGTCTTTGCAAAAGCATATGATGTATCCCTTGTTCCGTATCTCAAATACCAACACATTCTTGCTGGAAGGAAATCAGGTGGTTTTTACTGTATCTTCTCTTTTTGGCTGTGTTCCCATTCTTTGTTGGGAAATGTGTAAATGTGCTGTAAATGTGCTGTTTGGTTATTGCACCTTTGCATTGTCTTGAGTTTTGTCAGAGATTGCCAAAGAGCTGGGAACCCACCCTCCCGAGTTAGGTTCCCAACCAGTTGTTGTTGAGGGAAGGTGAATTGTGCAGCTCTCCAGTGCTCAGAACCACTGTGAAGAAAATGCTGGAGATGATCCTGGCTGTTGTGGCTTATCTGAAGCTGTGTTGGGTCCCGAGGGAAGAAGTGGTAGTGGGGACTTCGATGTGTTTTCCTATTGCCTGTCTAGCCTTTACTGAAAAAAAAACATGTTGCAGTGTTTGCTGTAGCTGGAGATATAGCAATATATAGCTGATTTTCCCTGACTCTTTTGCTCAAATATTTTCCCCTTTCACTCTCCTGCCATGTGCTATCTAGATAACTGAGTGCAAGCTTATTTTTGCTCCATGCTCCTGGAACTTCTGTCTGTGTGAAATAGGGCAGTCTTGGGGTTTTATGTGATAGCCCATCATATCTTTATCGGCTGTGTTTCCCGTGAAATCAGTTTGCTCACTGGTCTTTAGCCTGCCTACACTTTCACAGATGTGTTTGCTTTGTTCTGTAGGCTTCCCAGCTGCAGCAGGCAGAGGACTGTGAGTCACTCCTGTGAGGCAGGAGCTGCTCTGCCAGGCTGGGGGTCACACTGGTGGTGTGTTAGGATCCCCCAAAGTGTGAAATTCCTCACAGAGGCAGGATAATTAATACCATCTTTATCTTACCTCAGACAGGTTTATGAAACTGACTTATTCTAAACCTGATTCCCTTCCCATCCCTCCCACTTGCATTTTTTTCCTCAGTTTTCCATCTCCTGTTTTAGTGTTGCACTGCTCTCCTCTGGATGCTGATGAAGGTTAGATCGTGCAGGTCAGACTTGCCTCATCTCCATGATCATCTCAGTTACATATGCAGCACTGCATGGCTGATAGCTGATGTCTGCCTCTGCTCAAATATCAGAACAACTCAGACCACAGGAGATTTTTTTTCCTTATGTCTGAAGACAAGCTCACCATTGGTTTTGATGGCAGATTCTGTTTGAAAATCAATGCAGCAGTCTCCCATCTTGCAATTGATCCTTGCTTTCTCTCTTGCTTACAAAGGAGAATGAGATCTGCAAGGCAGTTGGGTATGTGGCATTCCTTTGATGGACCCTGTATACTGATTTTAAATTATTCTGTTTGGGGTACAGAGAAATTTGACAGCCACAAGAACTGGCCCTCATTTAATTGCATGCAATGAAATCCATCCCCCAGAAACCCTGCCGTGTGCTGTATCTGTTTGTTGGTGTCCCTATAAAAGCTTTTCATAGCTTTCCATGGAACTGTCATCAGTGTGAGCAAACCTACTCTGGTCACTCTGCTCAAAGAGACTGGTACTCTGGAACTGCTTTGAGTTGAGAGTTAAGCTGCCCTTTGTATCTTGTGAAAATCTTCTTGGTTGGTGAATATGAATCTTATTAGAAGAGCAGCTTTTTCTATTGCAGTGCAAATGAGTGTAGGTCGGTTTTTGCAACAACTGCTCGCTGAACTGAAGAAATAAAAATGTCTCTGTGCAAAAATTACCTGGGTAATTATGTCGCAGTCATGTCTTATAATGTTTTAACTTATCAGGATATTTATTACTCCACTGTTATATTTTCTACTATGTAGCTTTTTATAAGTTTTTTATTATTATTACTGTGTATCAGTATTGGGAATATATGTCCTAACTTTCAGAGCACAGGCACTCTATTCACAGATGTGAAGTGTCATGAATTAGTTTAAGTAACTTTTCCAGAGATAAAGTCAGTATGCATGGAAACTTTGTCTTGAACTTAGTAAAACAGCATCTAGAGCAGAAATGTCCAGTGCTTTTTATGAATAAATTGATACAATTGATTCGTTACAACTGGTATCTCATTTTTATTTCATATTCAGAAATATGAGCATCTTTCTGAATTCTAAAGTTGCTTCCATTACGTTTCAGAAGTGGCAGGTAGTTTATCTTGTGCTGTACCATGTAATTAACTCTAAAAGTGGTTCAGACAATTGGAAGAAATTAGATTCATGTTAGTTTTTCCAAAGCCAGCATTACTGTATTTTGTTTGACTGTTGCCAGATGTACTATATCAAATCCTGCCTGACAAAGCTGCTGCAGTTGTCCTTGTGTGAATGTCATTCTAGCACAGTTTTTTTTCCTCTCAAGCCTTTTGGGCTGATGCATATGTATTATGTATCAACTCTAAGTTGATCCTGAGGGAGTTAAGAACTGGGATGGGGGACACAATGATTTGAATCTGATGGGTTTTTTTCTGATTGTTCGTGCTGTTCAAAGCAAACGTTTGAGTTCTGTGTGTGACTTGAAGTGTCAACGTACATAAAATGAAGCATAAGATGCATGGGTGAAGGGCCCACTTGAAATCAATGAAAAGAGGAGTTTTCCCCTTCACATTAAAAGAACGAAATTAAGTTCAGGAATGTGTGGGCCTGGCATGTCCAGGATAAAGATGAAGACTTGTCTGTGGTGGGTTACTTAGATTCAGCAGCCACTTACTGTCTTACAAGGATAATATTTCAAAGCATGTTCATACTTTGGATGTTCCTGTTCCCTGTAGCTCAATCATGTAGGATCTCTGTGGACAAAGTATTTGTCCTTACAGTCACAATTCCAACTGAGTTAATTTAATTCCTCATTATTTGTGTTTCAGTACCCAGGTTATAGATATTATCCTTTCGTTATGGGCAGAATTCTTGTGTGTGACCAAGTGGTGTTTCTGGCACAAGCCTTGTGCTCTTAGCTAGAAGTTGAGACCACCAGAGACTACTGTGAACCAGTGAAAGAATTCAGTTCCTAATTATCTGCAGTTAATGCCACAGGGATTTTCTTGGATTTCAATTTTGTGACTGTAATCTGCGGTGGGTGCAGTATGTTCCCCCTTTGATGTAATTGTTTGGCACCTGAAACTCAGGTTTCATGGATAAACCAAAATTTTACCACATATACGCTTGGGCTCTGGGTTGCTTCTCTTGTGTAATGTTTTCATCCTCCACTTTTCATTTAATGCTGATCTATGAATATGGTTTGTTTTCTTGCCCTCTCCACATGTTCCTTCATAAGGAGCTAGCTATTGGGGAGATTGTCTGGAGTAGATCCCTTCTGTGAAACTGAAATTGTAAGTTTCCACATCAGTGGCCCATGTTAGATTTCAGTTTCCTCCCCTGTGTCCTCTGGGGCTGTCATAACACTTGTAGCATCACTAGGAATTAATTAATGGAAGGCAACTTGTGCACAAATTAGGAGCACTTATCCATAAGGAATAAAGGAATGAGGGTGCTGACTATCCCGTGGCAGTGTGCATCCTCTGCTCTGCCCTTCCTGTGACGTCCAATCCCTGGAGGCTGGTGGGGAGCCCCTCAGGCAGGACATGGGAGCTGCATGAGGGGAGGCATGTCTGTGGGAGCTGTGTGTTTTGCTAGTTCCACTCTGGGAGCTCAGAGATTGAAAAGCTGTGGCAGCAAGCCTCAGAGAGCCCCAGTGGATGACAGGACTCTCATTTCTGTGATATGCTAACAGGACTTCAGATAACAGCGTGGTATAAGTAGGTGCAGCACAGACATTTGTTAATTTGCAGCAAGGAAGCTTTGTGTCCATGGGAGTCAAGGAAGGCTTCCTTGTGTAAAAAAAAAAAAATCACTGCCTTACGCATTTAACATTTAAATATCCAAGGTTTTTGGAGTTATTTTAAAATAGTAATGCTTTTTTGGGTTGCTTTTTACACTGTGCCCAGTGTTGGCAATGAAAGCAGATGACGGCTTTTCTTTTGGTCATATTAATTTTACACATTAGAGATGAGGTCCTGAATGAGGCATTAACATTCAAGTTACAAGCATCAGAAGGGGATGCTATTTAAAAGAAATAAAATTAGATGGCTGCCACTGGAACATTTGAAGGAAAATGTTCATGAGAACACAGTAACTGACATTGAGGCTAGATTTGGAAACTAAGTATTTCATGTCTTTTCCCCTGACAAATTTGAATCTGTGCATTAAAAAAGCTGAGTATGAGCACTTGTAAAATGCTGACTAGAAAAAAAAAAGAGGGCTTTGCACACAATGTGTGTGAATGTGCACATGCACTCACCCATCTTCCCACCCTCTACAAAGTCTGTAGTTGGTGGCCCAGGTAATCCAAATGCACTGATTTCTGAAGTGCAAACCTTTTTCTCCTAATAAGGCTGCTGTAAGGAGTATGAAGTTCTTTGATATTAAAAGAAATCCCAGAAGTGCCACGTGCTCCACATAGGTGCCTTTGTTATTTTACTAAGTGAAATGAGTGGTAAGTGTGGTTTCTCATTTCTGCTACTCTTTCTCAACTTACACATTTGGAAACATCAAGGTTTACAGAGGAATCGTTTTATTAATTCCTGGTAGAATTAATGTAGAAGGCTGTAGAGGCTGTAGAAGAGCCAGGATTTTTATAGTTTGTCAGGGTATCAATTTAAACAGTAAGAATGCCTCTTCAAGGTAGCCATCATCTTGTTTGTGCTAGGCTGTAGACACTGAGGGATGACTTTGCTCCGTTACTATCAATCACTGCTGCGATGGCTTCACACTCCTATGAAAAAACGGAAAAGGGTTCTGGGGGAAATGGAAAATACAATCAATGCAATCAAGCAGAATTTCTCACAGCACTGTGATTCTGGGGGTTTGGGAGATGGTAGCTCTATCCAACACATGCCATGGAGGTAGGTGGACTGCACCGTGCGAAAACAGGTGTGAAATGCTCACATCCTGTAAATGTTGTCTGCCTTTCCTTTGGCAGGGGGAGGCAGCCTTGGTTTCAAGGACATGAGTAAAGTGATCAGTGCGTGGTTTTGCAGGATCAGGCCCCTCTTTGTCTCTTCTCCAGGAGGTAAAAGAGCAGGATTTCATCCTCAGCTGTGCTCAATCTGCAGAGGAACTGCTGCTGCTGCTTTGAGTATTGTCTCAAGCTAAAAGATGCCCTCCTTAGTCATCTTAATATCAAAAGATTGTCTCTTTTTATGTTATTTGGCTGAGTGATAAGAGACATAGATTTTAATTGCAGAGTGCACATATATTATCCACAAGGAATAAAAGTCTTTGTTGGGTTTCAATCCACTTCTTGAACACATTGTACTCTGTAAAAAGCAGAGAACTGTGGGATTCTTTTTTTTTCTTTTTGTCTTTTGTTCATCTTTAAGACATGGACACTCAAGATAGGTGGGCTTCTGGACCCTTAGAGTAATGCCTTCTTAATTAGTTTAATAAATGACATTGTAGCTAGTAATTTTCATGCTTTTTTGGCTGTTAAATGATTGTATGGAAGAATCAAAAACTTTAAAATGCATAGCTTGTAGGGATTTTTGAATTAGGCAAGGTAGACATATAATTAATAAGATGACTGTAATTGGATCTCCTGGATGATCTTTACTGTAATACCTTGTCTTAAAACAAAGAGCTTTAGGTAGTTAAAATCCTTTTAACGACTATTTGCATTATAGTGCTTTAAAGCTGATTGATATGCAGGCAGAACATAAACGTCTGTATTATCTGAAGTGACCTGACATGGAATAGCACATTCTGCACCCATGCTGGTGGGTACCAGGAGCTGAATATGTCCTTCTAGTAATCTGTATTTTTACAGCAGGAAGTGGTGGCAGAAAATTTATAGTAACTGAGGAGGAGAGCCTTAACAGTATTTAAACACTTGGTGATTAATAAAATGTGTCAGTTGGTGTCATAAATACAAAATGATAAAGCCTGTCTTGATTGTGTATTTTGGTGTTGGTTAACTTCTAAAGTACATTTGAGTTTCTAGATAGTGATAAGCGTTTCATCTGTAGAATTAAGTATGTGTATGTGTGCACATAATTATGAAGTTGAAGTTACTGCTAATCATTGGGGTGATACAGCAGTGTGATAGACTGCAAGGGTGTCTGTGGACACGTGCACTTCCAGGCACTGTTGTGTCCCACTTGCTGGATTTGTTAATTGTTACAGGATCAGTCGGCTGGACATTGTGCAGAGTTCCTGCCACCGTGGCACTGGCAATCCTGTGGACTGTGCCAGATAATCTCTGCCTCTCCACATTCCTTCTCTTCCCAAATCAGTTTTACTTGTCCTTTGTGGCAAGGTTAGGGAAGCTCAGATAGGGTGAACGTGGCTCCCTGCTAGGGTGTTGAATTTGGGGTAAGACATAAGATTTTCCTTTTTTTTTTTTTTTCCTGAAAGGTGTACATTGAGTGGTTGGAATTTGCTGGTGGGTGGATGGCACGAGGTCTGCATAATGGGCTGGAGGAGACCGTGGTTGCTTTTCAGTTGATTTTAGTGAGTTCTGGGTCAAGTCTACTGTGCTACAGCAGAGGATTTTGGATTGTACGAAGGGTATACTTTTCCCTTGGATGTAGAAATATAGGATTGCAGGCTTGGGTGGAGCCCTGAACTCTTTCTCCCCTGTAAATCTGGGTCAGTTCCATTGGCTAGGTTAGATCAATTCTGGATCAAAGGTACTATAATGAAGAGCAGAATTTGTCCCTCTGTGTCTTCCTACAGACCAATATACAGTAGAACAACAACAACAGCTTTGCTTGTCTGTTTTCCCACTTACTTGTCCTTTCTACAGTCAAGAGAATATAATTTTTTTTCCTATAGAGATGCATGCTTGAAGTATTGAGAGGGCTGCTGCCTATTTTCAATAGCTTCAGTAGAAATTACATTGACAGACAAGCTGCATGTAACCATCAGCATGCAGATCATCAATAGGATCAAAGCTTTCTTCTCCTGTATAGCTTCTCTGTCTCATGCAGAAAAGGCTATTAATATTTCTCGTGCAGCAGCAAAAATGTAATTGCATTAAAGAAAAAAAACAGTGAAAAAAGTTGGGGCTTCTAGAGCTATTAACTATTTTGAGATAAAACTTGTTTGAGATGCTAAATTAGCTGAAATAGATGATATAAGACAGACGTGATTTAATTAAAATTGTCTTCGTGTATGGCTGTCTTGAGCCAGCTTGTGGTTGTTTTGTGGTTTGTTTTTGTTTCCTTTTTTTCTTTCTCTCCTCCCCAGAGCACATCAGTGTTGCTGGTGAGTCTTTCCCCATTCTGTGCCTGTTTCCTGAACACTTTTAAAGAAAATCTTCCAGAGCAGAGAGAGGAGAGTATTTGCAGAGGATGCAAAACAAAATGCATGATAACACAGTACTGTGAGAACTCTGTGCAGCTAGAAATGTCTCATTCCCCCCAGTGCGCCTGGGCACCAAGGGAAACAGGTCATAATTCTTGTTTGTCCAAAATAGCTAGGGGTTTTTGCCACTGCCAGTCTTTACAGAGGCTTTTCCCCCCTTCCTTTTAGCCTTTTAGGTTTGGTGTGTTTGTTTGTGTGTTATCTTTTTCTTGTTTCTGCATTCATTGGGATGTGACCAGGAGATTTATTTTAGGTTCCCATTCCAGCCGTGTGGGGATCTCTTGTCATCAGATTGTACCTCAGCCACTCCTACTTTGCCAGAATGGTTTATGCCTGGTGTACTTTTTCAGCATTTTGGGAGCCTGTAAACACTGCTGAGTGTCAAGCCATGTGTGTTGTATGTTGGTTAGTGGCGAGTCTGTGCTTTCATGCTGTCTGTTGCAGTTGAAGCTTTCACTGGGAGCAAGTTAGGAGAGGTGTTTCCGGAAATCTTTAAGAATTTGGGTCCAACTGTACTTCTGGGGCAGTTGATACTTACTTTAATCAGAAGGCTTCAAAATGGTCCACAAAGTAGGTCCATGCTTTCTTTTTCACTCTATAGCTAGGGACACTGAGGCATGGTCAGGAAGGGTATGTGTGCTGGGATTTGTTTAATGGTTTTCCACCAGGCTAGTGGCACATTCAGGAATAAAACTGGAGGTATGGGGTGGATTTCTTTAGCTTATATGATGTGAGGCTTGCAATTCCCTATAGGCTTGGAATAGACTGTATGCAAACTAGATATCAGGCACAACCCAATTCCCGGCGCTCAGCCCAAGTAACACCTCTGCAGCCCCCTTCAAGTGTGCTCTCTGCTTGTGAGGATGATGGTTGTGGACAGTCTTGTGTTCTGTGGAGTGCTCCTAACAGGAAAATGCTCCTGGTGCAGATACATGGGGCTTTGAGAGCTCCTTTTGAAAGCTCCCGTACAAAGTGTTGCCTCCATGAGACCTCACTGAGGTGGAGGCCACACCTGTGCCTCGAAGTCCGTTTTCCGGAATAGCAACCCTGACTTACGCTTGATAGTGTTGTGCTTGGACAGCTTTTGCCAGTGAAGGTTTTACTGGATCAATATAGGTAGAAAAAAGGTCTGCCTCTTCTCTTTTAATTTTCTTTTACCTCTTTGTCCAGGTCTGCTAGAGGTTTTGCCAGCAAATCTAAGTTTACTAAAATAAGGAAGAAAAAAAAAAAGCACATACAATGAAACTGTATCCTTTCTATGGTCTTGCTATGTGAGCAAAGCTTTTACGTGTTGATCAAGCTGATGTGCATGATGCATCCTGGGTTTTCATTCATGCACCAATGTTTAACATAGCTGTAAATTAAAATATTGCCTCTCTGTAAAGTGTGTTGTCCCTGCACTTTGCTCATTCGTCTCTTATTGCAGTTTTAAAGTCAAAGTCATGAAAGTATCAGCAGCTGTCTCTGTGAGGGGCTGCAGCTGCTGGCTGATGCTCTCCCAGATCCTTCCCTTTTAGACCCCCATGTTTCTGTGGTGCCTATGGGACATGTTGATATTTGTTCCTTGAAAAAGGAAACTTTGGTGCAGCTTTTCATGAATGTTTGCTCAGAGCAGCCTCAGATCTCAATCTAGCATCTTTTTCAGTTTCTGTGAATTCTGGGGCATTAGAAGTAATGCTTCCTGCAGTGCAAGGTGGGGAAATTGAAGCTACTTAATGTGTTTGAAAGGGTATTTTTTACCTCAGTCTTGGAAGCAAAATGTTTCCCATCTGTCTTGCTGAACATGTGTGATTGTTTCCCACAAGTGCACAGGACTAAGAACTGCAGTGAGGCATTTTGAAGAGATGGACTCGTTGTCATCACTGCAAGGCATCTAGGAATGCTTTTCTTCCTACCTTTTCACTCCTCTGCTGACCTCTAAGTTTCTGTATCCCCCTCACAGTCAAGCCTAATAAAAGATATATCTGTGTCTGAAGTTCTGGTGCTTGTCTGCTTCTTGCTCGTCTGTTAGATTAATTTTGCATTGAATTATGAGAAATGTTGCTCTGTCACAAGTTGTGGCTGGTAGTGGATTGCTTGGACACTACGTTGTTCAGATGTTCGGGAGAGGGGCCACTTTAAAATTTCAATTATAGCCTAAAAATACACATGGTGTCTTTTTTTCACATTTGACTCCCTTGCTGGAAATAGCAGGGTTCTGTCATGTTTGTCATGTTTCCTAGCTGCAGGCAGTTTTAAGCACAATGTAGCAAACTGGAAAAATGTGCACCCATCTTCCTCAAGTGAGGGCATGTGGTAATGGTGCTATGGCCACATCAAATACTGCACACGTGGAAATTACAGGAGCGGGGCTTTGAGCAGACAACCAGTGTTTACATGCTTAATTTCTGTAATAGCCCTTTCAGTTCCCATCTGTTCCTGTGCCCTTTGGCAAATGGGTTTGCTGTTTTCTGACACATGAAAATGTTGTCAAGTTCAGGAAAAAAATAATGGATTTTATTTAATTGCTTCTTTCTTTGCCCGTTGTAATTTGGTCCTTGGGGAGAAGAGGTTGATCCCAGGAAGCAGGGAAGCTTTGTCTTCCCAGGCTGCCAATAATCTGTGAGTACAGCTCAAGGTTGGCAGGTCAGTTGCAAGCTGAGCACTTATGCCTCAAATGCATCTCACTTTCTCATATGCAGGCAAGGCAGCTGCAAGAGAGTTGTGCTGTAAATGAACGTGATCTGAGAACCCCGTGTTTCTGCACTCATGGCAAAAGTGTGACTGGGAAGGGTGAAGGGTGTTGATCCAGAACAGATGGTGCAAAGATGAGTTCCTGTTCAAGTGGACCAAAGCAATTGGCTGTCAGGAAGGAGGGGTTGGTTCCTGCCTTGCTTTTATCTCTATTCTTGCTCTTCTGCAGCGCCAGGGCACAGTCCACCTTTGTGGCTCAACTGAAGCATGGTCCTTATGGCAGCCACAAAGCAGAGGTTGAGGGCAGGAGTCTGATGGGCCTGACATGCAGTGGCAACAGTGATGTGTGTTACAGAGCTTCTCTGAACCTGTACAGTTAACATAGGTAGGGGGGTATCACCAGCACAATGGAAAAGCAAATTACTGCTGAAAACAAAATGGATACCTGGCTGGCTACCAAATGGATAATTCTGACAACTTTATTCAAATTCAAATGTGAACATGGGCATGACCCCAATTACCACCTCACTTCTGCAATTTCTTTGAAATGGGTTTGTGTCAGATACAGGCTACATGGGAGCTCCGAGGTATGGATGGAGAAAACACTCATCCTTTCATTACTGCTGGAGTAGGAGTATGTACACCCATGTCTGCAGCATGGTAAGCCAAGCACAAGTTGTCTGTAGCTTCCCATTTGCGTTCTTCCCTGCGTATCTTGCAATGCCTTTTACCAATACTGTGAGCTTGTGCTCTGTAAGTTGGTCCTGTGGCCTCCTTCCTGGGACAGGCAGTGTCCTGCTTTGTAGGGCACTGGGCTGAGCTGTCTCTGTGAGCAGCATGCTCTCCTGACATCTGTGTTGGGATGGGCTGTGCCCCTGCAATGTTCTTGTGTGGGTCACCTGCTGTGTTGGGAGACCAGGTTGTAGTAAACTGGCCAAATAAGTAAAAACTAACTTCCTTCCTAGCATGTGTCCATAACTTCAGTGGTTGGAGGAGCTGGGAGTTCAACCTAGTGAGCTTCAGGCTTACTACTGAATGATCGTGTCTTTGGACAATGTCAGTGGTACAAGGACAAGCACTCTGGGAAGGAAGGGATGGGCCTGGTGACAGAGGTGCAACTCTAGGAAGGTTGGTCCAGTTAATTGAGATATCTTGGTTCCATCAGGGTTCTGGCAGTAGGCTTGCTAGCTCATTTTTATGATTTACTAACTTACCAACTCCTGAAGAAGCTCTTCTGGCAGCCCTCACAGATGGCCTTGGGCTGCAGAGGAGCCCAGAGACAAGTGGTAGGCAGTGAGAAGAATTTGCTGTGCCAGTTGATCCACCACCATGGTCGTAAGGGTTTCATGTTTCGTGTAGTGGGTTGCAGTTAACCTTAGCTTCTTAGACTTTTCTCAGTTTTGGATGCTAAATATGAGTATACTTTCAGGACAGAAAGCAAAGGCATAATGTAGGAGGAGCAGTCCCTCCTAGGGGAATATATTCATCAGAAATATTTATTCAAAGGAAAGCCAGTAACTTCCAGCTAAAAGGATACACATAGCCTGGCACGTGTTCACAGAGGGGCAGGACTGGCTTTCCAAGTGTGTGATCCCTGGTAGAGCTGGCTGGTGACAGGCAAGAACATTTCAGGTCATGGCTTTTGTTGCTTCCTCTTCTTCTGCCTGCTGGTCCTTTTATCTTGCTCTGGTGGTGCTGGCATGCAAACCACTCTCTGCTATTCCATGCTGGGCCATTCCTAATGGTTCATGTTGGTGTGCCTCTCAAGCTGGAACTGGTGGTGAAGCAGGCAAAAGCTGATCAAAGCACATGTCTAATTGGATTTTTAGATCTTGCTTTTAAAATGTGGGATTTTCAAATACTCCCATTAGTGAGCATTAGTACTGAGGAGAAATATGTCACCAGGTAGGGGTTTTTTGAGTCAGAATTTCAGTATAATTAAAAAGAGATTATTGAACTTAATATTGTTAAAAGAAATGCTTTCATGAAATAAAGAACACCACTGGAACCTCTGGGTGCAAGTAGGAAGTGTGCCGAGCCATTGCCTGCAGCTTGATGTTAAAGCAAGAGAAGCGTTTTTGTACGTGTGGGAAAAGGGAGCTGCTGCACACTGGGGCTTCTTACTCTTTGCTCTGCAGAAGGCTCGTCTGGAGGGAGGGAATTGTACTTCTGAAGGACTGAGCAGAAGAAACGTGGATTCAGCTGAGAAGTGTCAACCTAACTAGCAACAGATTCTGCAGTTTGTGTTGGAATAATACATTGATAAGTAAAATTTTAATTATTAATTTACATTTTTATCCTTTTGCCATGTATCCTAGTTAATTTGCAAATGAATATTCTTTTGCAGTGTTGCCATGCTTTTCATTCTGACAGTCACCACCTTAGGGCTGGGTTATCAGTGCTAACACATACTTCAAATTAAATTGGGAGGTAACAGTGAGAGCAGTTTATCTTCAGCAGTAAGGACAAGCTCTCCTAATTCTCAGTCATGTGTCACTCAATTCCATTATGACAGGAATATATTAATCCTTTCTTATGAGCAATTTAGTATGCCACTTTCTACTGCTAAGGCTTGCATTTTTATAATGCATTATTGATTAATATTGTTAGGGTTTGTGTTTCACCACTGGTTATTCTTAGCTGTGATTTCTGTCTTGTACTTGACTGCTTTTGTTTTTCCTGAAATATATTACTCCGGGGCAATGCCGCTGGAGGAGGAAGGTATTTCTACCTGTGCACAGGACTGACTGGGAAGCACAAGTTAACAGGATGGCCAAGAATGCTTAGAAGCCATAGGAGAATTTATTAGGACTTTTCTAGCAAGACTGGCAGTGGATTTGTTTGGTATTTTTATTTTGATCTTTCCATGCTTGCTGTAGAACTGCAATGGCAGAAGCAGTCATGCTGCTCGGTTTTTTTCAGGGTCTACTATAGTGCTGGCAGTATGGGTGTTGCCAGTTCTCCTTGAAGGAAGGCAAGAAGACAAAGCAGATACAACACTGACATGAAAAACAAATGAATCTTGTTTTATCTTCATATATTGTCTGAAAAAACCCCCCAAATCTTCCTGATTTACATTAGTCTGAAAGAGACAAGATTTCATGGCATCCAAGAGCTCAGTCTTGGGCTTGGACTTCTGGTGAAGCCAAACTGTAAATGGAAAGTTTAAGTTATCCGGCTGTAAAAATTTATGTTTGTGGAAGGAGAATTTGAATTTATGTCAATTTATACAATGTTATCTCTGCAAAGGGGATCTTAATTGCAAGACTGACAATTTGGGTCGTGTTTGAAATTGATTCAGAGATTGGCCCTTGATAACTTTGGGTCTGTTTCCAAAGCTGACTTGTGAGTAAGACTGAGGATCAAAGCCTAAATGTCATTTTGTTTCAAGCTTGAGTGTCAGACTGAGGCATCTTACTTTAAAGTGGGATTTTGTTCCATACTTAAACTTCAACTGAAAAATTCACCATTGTACTGAAAATCTTCACTCTTTGAGGCTTAAAAGACTTATTGAAGATGAAGGTGAGACTGTGTACTTGTAAGCATTATAAGAAGAGACTTCAGTAAAAATAAAAAAGTGCAAGTGGCATGGAGAATTCTGGCAAAAGAGAATTGTTGCTAGGGAGTTAAGGATGAATGTTTGAAGGCAGTGGCTTTGTCTGTGTTTGAAGTTGCAGCATTTATGAGTAGGGATGTGCTGCCCTCCCTCAGGGAAGGAGGCTGGGCAGGATTGGGTAGCCTTCAGAGGACAGCAGCTTTGTGGGAGATAGTCACATGTAGCTGCTGCTGCATCATTGTGTAGGACTAATGTGCTTATGGCTAACAGTGATGAAAAGCCAATCCAGGGAATGTTTTCAGATGTGCCTGTAGCTGTAGGTTACACCTTTAAATCACCCTTACAGGCACGGCTTTCAAAATGAAGTGATTGGCATAGCTGAAGTGGAGGAAAACACTCATTCCATAGAATCATCTTTCTGCCTGTCCTCATCTGTGTGAGGTACTACAGTGACAGCTGGGAGGGGAGGGTGAACAGCATGGGGTTGCCAGGAGGTCACAGGTGGAAGGCATAGGGAAATGCTGTGAAAAAAAAACAGGGGTAAAACAATTGGATGTGCATTTGGAGCAAGAGTCTGTTCATTTTTTGAAACCATTCTGTATTTCTTACGTTAGTTTTCTGTGTGTCACCTGATGTGTGTCACCTGCATACTGTTGTCCTTGTCTGCTCTGACTGCTCCAGCCCCACTTCTCTGGCATCTCTGGCACTTACCTGTTTGATCAGGCACTTCAGCAGAATCATGTTTTTTGGCGGGATGTGTGTGCCTGTGCGTGTCTCGGGCAGTTTTTAGGGAGTGGGTGCCTTGGCCCAGGAGGTCAGTGTGGTGTGAGAGCTGCTGGGGAGGTGCAGCTGCAAACAGGCAGTGAGATCGGGGCAGGTGACACCATGCACAGTCACAGCCAGGTGAGCTCTCAGGGTGGCCCTACCCCAGCTCCGTCAGAGCTGGAGTCTTAGCATCAGAGTTTCAGCAAGAAGCAGATTTTCTGTTGTCTCTAAGTTGATTCCTTCTATTTTCCCTTTCCAGTAAGTGAATCTGGAGGGGACTGTAACAGAGCCAGTTAAAAACTGGTACAGGGAAGAGGCACGTCTCTTTAGAAATTGCAAAGAATGCAACATTTGGCGAGAACGGCTGTGTCTTTTTTGGCAGGATCCAAAGAGCTCAGAAAGCATTTTCTCTTCATTAGTGATCCAAATTTTATGATAGCTTCTGTGTTTTGGAGGCATTCTCAACAAGGATGAGATTATATAATTACTAAATCCAAGATTTCCTATGTTTTAAGAAGAACTTATGAAGCTTTGAATGTGGACTGGGTGCTGAAAATATTCTGGTTCTAGGTCACCTCTACATCTCCCTGGGGCACAGAGAGCGCTGAAAGCCAAGAGGATCTGTGTCGGTCTAAGCTGCTTCAGGGTCTGCTTTCAGGTCAAGTGAAAGCTTCCTGGGAATGCTCTGTGATGTGGACACAAATGAGATGAGAAAGGGTTTTTTTCTTTTATTTTTACTTAACTTTTTTATTCCAAGCTCAGTGTAAGCTCTCTGACCTCCAACACGTCCTAACAACAATAGTTTTTGGTGGTGCTATAAAAATTTTATTTTGTTTCAAACTGTTTCTGGTGGCTTTGAACCAGCCCCAGAGTCTTAATTAAACGTTTTTGATCAGGCATGACTCCACAGTATCCTTTGCCTTTGGTGTTTTGTTTTACTTAGTCACTAGACTATTTCTCTATGTAGAACACTGCAGCACTGTCATCTGACTTCCTTTGTTAGTATTCCATTAAAAATTATTTTGACCTTTTTCTGTCTTTATTTAACTTTTCATTGACCCTTCCTTTCTTTTTTCTTATCTCCTGCTGCAAAATTGCTTGTTTTCAAAGCTTACTTGCTTAAGGAAGTTGAAACTCTTGAGTTCTGTCTGCTTTACTCAATTGAGATGAAATTGTATCCCTCAGGTGGCTCCCAGTGAAGCAGGGAAAAGAAACTTTGTGACTTCACATTTTTCAGAAGGGAGCCCATGGCACTGAGCTGTGGGGATTGGTGTTCCCTCTGCCTTGTGAGGCTGTTCTACTTGGCCAAGGGAATCAGCCAAAGGAACTTCATATCCTGGTGGTTATGCCCTCTCCTTCCAGCACCTTTAATTGCTGTCCTCAATGAACAGTTTAGTAGTTTCTTGCTTTCATAGCTACTTTGTGTTAGAGAAATTCAGCAAAATGAGAGAGGAGAAAACTTAAAAGCTCTTTTTCTTTTTTTTTTTTTTTTGTGTGTGTAAGATTATGGAAAAGGTATTTAAGAAGAAATTAAAAGAAAAGTTTCTCATTTCTTATTTTGTCACTGAGCTACAACAGTCTTTTTATAGCATAGTTTTGTAGGATCACTATCAGCTAACTGACCTACAGCATCTGAAATTGCTAGTTCTCCATGGGGAAGTTTAAGTACTTGGCAGCCTGGTTTTGGGCTCTGCCTTCAGCTTTTCCCATTTAGTGTCATTAGAATTCAGAGAATTTAAAACATAAAATACTTACTAATGTGTATTATTTATTTAATTCAAAACCCACCCTTCTGAAGTGACAACCAGCCCTCCTCCCCAGGGACCCCTGTTTACTCATCTAGCTATATATATATATGTGTGTGTGTGTATATATATGTATATGTGTATATATATATATATGTGTGTATATATATATGAAAGATCACCTGCTGAGTCATCCTGGTCCATGCTGAGCACTTCTCACTTATTTCCATACTTTGCTTGTAAGTTCTGCTACTTGGAATGTCTGTGGTTATGTTAAGATTTTGACACAGTGGGAAATCTGTGAGCAAAGTGAGACCTAATTTGAATCCAACATCTGAAGAAAGCATGCAAACCTGAATTTCAGAAGTCACCTGTAAGACAGCCACTTAAGTGCAAGATGCTTCCTGCATGTTTTGTTGCAGATGGGACAGAAGTTGTGCATGAACTAGTAGAGTAGCATTTGTCCTGGTGTCTGAACCTTCTCAGCACTGTGTGATGGTTGGCCCAGGAGGCTGTACAAACAGTGATTTAAACTGCTGAATACTCCCAGGATTACTGGATGAGGGCCTCATGCTAGAGATATTTGCCTGTATCAGTATATTTTACACTTCTACACAGTGCCACCCTGTATATTTGGTTGAGTTTGTTGCTAAGGAACTTGAAACGTCTTCGAATTTGATGTGAAATAAATGGTACTAAATGATGTTGAGATGAACTAGAATGTAATCCATGTTCATTCTATCAGTGAATTGTGCATGTGAATTCTATATCTAATATAAGGGAACAACACTAAAATAGATTTGGCATGTGCTTTGTGTTGGCTGAGGGGATGCAGGGCTTTAATGCTAATTTGTGACAATGGATATGAAGCACTGCTTGGCAAATGAAAGTGTTCCCTTGATAAACATCTTTTTCCAACATGCTGTGCTTTTCCTGCTGCATCTCATGCTTCATGCAATGATATTTAGGAGGGTATTTGAATACAGGTTAGTGCTAATGGGCTGCAAGCTTAATTCATGTTGTCCCTGTTGTATTTGGGAATTTCCTCTTCTGTCCTGTCTTGACTTCTGTTCCTGTGTATGTGATCACAGTAACAAATTTTAAGTCATCCTTTTATATCCATCAAGTTTCTTAGTAATTATGTGACTAGGTTTTTTTTTTTTTTAATTTTGGTGTAATTTGGCAATATCTGAGTTCAGTTGTTGGCAAATGTATCAACACAACATGGGATCTACAGCTTGTAATGTCTCCTATCACAGGGAAAAGCTGTGTGGTAAAAAGCTGATTCACCACAGAACCTTTGGAGACTTGTGGTGAAGAGCACAATCTTTGGCTGTGTGAGTTGAGCAAATTAAGTGGCTGAGATAAAGTCATGTAGGTGAAGAGCAAGGTGAGTTCAAAGGTATGTCAACCAGGTATGCACCCTGAAAGCATTGAATGGTTAAAAAAACCCCAAACCAGCCCTGCTCATGGTAGGCTTTGCAGTGTGTAATAAAGCACATGACAGATTTCATCAGGGTTTGCTGTAGAACACCAGAAGGGCAATGAAACACCAGTAATAATAAACATCTTCAAGGCTGAATTTCAATGTGACCCATACACCATTAAAATGAATGAGTGCTTGAGGGAATGCCTAATAGAAACCTGTGTTTGTCAAGCAAAGGTTCATTCTTACAGACATGTAGTGTATCACTTGGTAAGTAGATACCACATGTGTAGGTGAATCAAGGCACTGATGTACGTGAAAGAGGTTTTAATTCTGATTTTTAAAAATAATTGACCAGTATTTGAATAAAGAATAAAATTTAGTGAAGCATAAAAAAAGAGGTGAGGTTTTTCCCCTCTCCTTAGTTAATTATTAATGACTTCCCGAACAGTTCCCAACTCATCTCTTCCATTGGATGGAGGGAAACAAAGAAGGAATTTGAGTTGAATACCTGCAAGTTGAGTGTATTGAGTGGGGTGGGAGGTCACCTGGCTTTGTGTCCAGTTTCCAGTTAGTGGCAGGGAATTGTTTGCGGAAGTCAAGTTCTTAGCCATGGCTCAAGCCAAGTAGATTCTTCACTTTATTCAAAACCTGCATGTATTGTTTGCACTGAGAGAGATGCCTCCTTTGGAAGTGGAGTCCCAAAATACCTTGTGTATGACACCATAAACTTTTGGACTTTCCACAATTTAGAGGGGAGGATTTTTTCCAAAGCTTGGCATCTGGCTGCAACAGGAACTTTCTGCACCAACTTTCTTAGGTCAAAGGCACTCAGTAAAGCAGCTGTATCAGGATGACAACTGCTTCCACAATATCCTTGTCTGAAATGCACAGAGCTCCTTGCTATAAAGTGCCTGGGTCTTTCCTTCAGTGTTAGCTGTAGGTGCTTCACTCCGGTGAGGGGAGACTGCTACTTGACAAGAATGACACAAGATGAGGGAGACCTGATTATTTTTAAAAATAATGGACAAATATACATACTTTGGGTATGAATAAATTATCCACCAGAAGAGTTTTTTGAAAAGAAGGAAGATAAATAATATAGATGAGTGTTAAACCTTTAAATACTTTATAAAATGTGTCTTAGAATATGGCTACCTGCAGCAGTAAGAAGCAATGATCTGTCCTGAACATGACTCCCTAGAATAACTAGCCTGAGTCATGCCTTAATGCACTGAGGACATGTGGCAGTCATAATTGCTTTAGTCCACCTGGCAAATATATAGCTTTTACTTGAAAGAAAGCACTGAATTTTGGATCTCTATGTGCTTGAAAAGAAAACACTATTAGATACTTCAGTTCCAGCCTCCAAAGGCCGATTTAGATCTGTATGCCACAAAATACATAATAACTGCACCTGTTCTTGGGTCTTTCCCGTGATGTGGCTGTTGTGTTTTGTTCTAGGTTGGTTTGGGGTTTTTTGAGCAATTTACCCATTTTGCTCATTCCAAAAGTCTAAAATATGACAAGATAATGGTACAAGTCAATGGTGATGTTGCTAATGACTTTCTTAGGCCAAATCACAGATCCTTTTGGGGATCTTGTGGACTGCAAGGCAGAATGTGGGCACAGACTAAAGCACATCTTGAAAATGCAGAAAAATATATTAAAAAAAATCTTGTTAAGGTTCTGACAGCAGATTTTCACTCTGAATCTCTCCTATGATGTCACACCACCCTCATTCCCCAGTTAGTCAGTTAAATGAACAGTTCAAGCTACTGGGTATAGTTGAGCATTCCAATGCTGGGCTGAGTTCTTTCTTGTGGCCTGGTCCAGTTATAATTGATCCCAATTCTCCTTATCCAGCAGCCTGATCCAAGGGCCATCACTGTAATAACAGTGCATTGTTTTTCCCGCTAGGATGTGCCCATGATACATTAGCTGCTGTGTAAAAGCATTATTCTGTTAAAATTGGTTGTTGAGCTGAACAAGGTGAACTCTGCAACATTAACCGCTTTTTTCAGAAGTGGGGAAAGTCTAAGAAAGCCATTGATTCAGTATTTTTGTTGAACCAAATTGAAGAGACCTGAACTAAAAGAAGACACTACTCTTTGATAGATCCTACTTTTGTGAAAGTGTTTTGGAGCAGGAACCACCATCTCTTCCTGCCTTGAGGCTACTGAAATCAGAGCTTCTCTGCCTGGTGCCTGGGACTTCTACAAACAGATAATTACCTTTTGAGTGTGTGTCTCCTTGACCCTGAAGCTGTCTCTCTGATCACAGACTATGTAGTAGAACAAAAACTTGTTCTCTAAAGCTGGTGGCAGTTCTCACTATCTGTATGTAGCAGTAACAGAAAACTGCTTAGTGTCACTATTGTGCCAAAATAAGGCCAGGCTAGAATGACAGAACTTGGGAAAGGTCAGACTTATGAAACCATGACAAATAGTAGATAAAGCTTGTTGTGGTTTGTCTTTTTTTCCATAGTTGCTGTTTTTATCTTTATTTTTTTGCTAGTAATTTAGACCAAATGTGCTTTTAAGCATGGTACTGCAAATTGTTGGTGTTTTAAACAAAGCACTGCTGGTTGCTTTTGGTTGTGGGAGTGCATGGCTTTGAAACCATTTAGGCTTTTTACTTTACCAAAGTAAATTAATTTGAAAAGCTCCAGGTGAAGAGTTACTCTGTATAAGATACAGACAGCCTAACTGTTTTTCTGTTGTGTTGTTTTTTGTTTGGGGTTTTTTTTGTCAGGCTTTGTTAGGTTGCAGTGATAGGTGCCACTTGTTTCTTGTTGGGAACTAGCAAGATGTCTTTTCCTAACTTAGCAACTCCACTGCAAGTATTTTGGTCCTTCCACTGAAAACTTAGATTTCTTCCATCAAGATTTCAAATTTGCAATTGCTTTTCACTTTAACTTGATTCCTGTGTAATCTCACTTGTGGGCTCTGGAAGCTGGGAACTGTTATGGGCCTCCAGGCTGGAGTGAGAGATGGTGGCAGGATCTGGCCTCTTTTTGCTGCAGGCTCTGTGGCTGGAGGAGACTCCAGACTGCAGTGGGGTTTGTCATTCATCATCACAAAGCTAGAGCATATAAGTAGACTGACTCATCCCCTTGCTAGTGACTCACTTTGTCTTCTCTTTCCTGAGTGGAAAAATAACTCCTTTGTTTCTAATGGGAATGCAAAGTGACAGTCAGACCATGGATACCACTTTGTATCAGTAAAAGGCAGATACACATTTAGAAATATTTTCATTACAGGAGCCTTGGTATCCTAGGAAATGCATGTTCATATGGTTTGAGGCTGAGTCAAAATGCATATTGTTTCAGGTGTTGGGACTGGGAAGGATGCTCTAGCACAGAAACTGAGTAGCTTGTTCACAATTGTATTGGATTCAGCGCAGAGCCAGAGAGTGAATACATCTTCCTTGATTCATCTCTGGTCCTGTATACCATCGGCCATCACACCTGTGGGGGTATTTCAGTCAAGTTTGTTGTTTCTGCTTTGCAGTATGCCAGTAGAAGTGGATTTCTTTTTCTGTATCTCTGATGGTCAGAAGAGCCTCTTCCTGTGTCAGTTCTTTTCTGTTTACTTAGTTGTTTTTGTTAAAGGACAAGACTTTTCTCAGACAAGCTCCTATACTAGTCCTCTAGTTCATTTACCTTGATCTGTCTCCACTGGTTTTTCAGTGTGACATTGCAGCTGCAACCTCCTCTCCTCCATGCTCAAATGTTGTATTCTCATGTAACATGTGCACCAAGGAGCTGATTCACCAGTGTCTTACTGTGTGTTAATACAGGAGCCTCTAGTAGGGTTAATGAAGTCCAGTTTTGTGTCAAACCAAGTAATGCTGTCCTGTATCTTCATATAAGTTTTCTCTCCTGGTATTAAATTCAATTTTCATGTGTATTTTTGTCTATTAAAGGAAACTTTCAGAACCACACCACAGCTGGCTCTCTCTGGAAGAGCTGCTGCAGTCCTTTTACATTTCCCTCTAACACGAGCTCCCTGGCTCCTGCGCACTGTGGGCACTTAGGTGGCCGCCCTCTGTCCTGGGAAGGCTGTGCCTCATGAGCCTGTTGCAGGTGCTGAGTCCATAGCCTAGCCAGGGATCTGAGAGGGTGGGATGCAAGCAGGCAGCTGACAGAAGCCACTACGATTACTCAGGCCAGTTAAAGTAGTTTAGCTTTTGAGCAGAAATAGATTAATCATTCTGTAGGAGGAGGGTGCTTAAGAGTTCAGTTCTTTCACAATAAATCTGTTTCTTTCAGATAGCTCTAAAATAAAATCTGCTATTCCTGCTGACTCTGCAGTCAGGTCTGCATATATTAGCTCCTCCCACTTGCAGCTTACTAAATTCTTTTTTATTTAATACTTACATTGAGGCAACAGTGAATGACAGAAGCTTACTTCACTGAAATTCTAAGTGTGTATATGCTTAAATATGGAAAAGGTCACATTGACTGGCACCTGGCATGTCAATAGCAGCTTGGTAGGTCTGGCCCCAGGCTCTGTGTGCATCACTGGGGCTTGTGGGTTGTGTGTGTGATGATGGATGTAAACATAATTCCTGAGGCTTCTTCTTGCTTGCTCTTGCTGTAATTCACATTTTTCCTTGAGACTCTGGAATGGCATTGCTATTGCTGATCTTAATTTTAAACTACTGGATACTGTTTCATACTAAAATTACCATGGACAGGGCTGCAGGGTGGGTCTGGCTGGGGCTCAGGGAAGATGCAGCCATGTCTGGTTTCCCAGCTTGAGACATTTGTGTCACAGGGAAGGAGTAATGGTGTGGGCAGCTCTTTTCCACTCAGTTGTTTTATGCTGAGTCTTGTTTTCCATGGCTACTCAGGAAATCATCAGGGTAGTTCTGCATCTGAGCACAAGGAATGTGAGGGAAGCCTCATGTTGCATCTGTCTGGGGAGGCGTTTCATGAGGCAGAACAACATACCCTAAATATTTTACAGAAAAATAGAGAGTACTTTAAACAGGGATAAATAATAAAGGTGCTGTCCAGGCTCCCTTTAGCTAGTCAAGACAGCAGACCCAGACTTTTCTGTTTCATCAAAACCACCTTTGTGAAGAATTAATGGTAAGAGGGTTAGATTCAAGTTGTGAAGGATGATGTGATCAGGAACAGAAACAAAAGTCTGTCTGAACCATAACAGTATTTTGTCAAGACACTTTTTCTGGCCTGGCATTGCATTATAGGGCTTTAGTGTTGGGAACTGCCTCAAAGTGTTCTTCAGCTCCTTTGTAACCTGAACAGTACTTCTCATGTACATGACCTTCAGTAGTCCCAAGTGTCTGTAGAATAAAGACAGATGACTTGCAGTTGCAATAGCTTTTTTTGCTTGCTTTGCCTAAATTGAATTGTCTTGAAATCAATACCTGATTTATTTGAGGTTCACACTGTGTTGTTGACTTATTGACACTTTCCTAAGTGCACAGTTTATTAAACATTAGAGTAATCCCTACAGAATCTGCTGGTTTAAGTTTTGGATTTTCTTGCATTAAAACTTCGTTTCTTTTCCAAAACTTTTAGAAAGTTGCTAACAGCCTTCAGCCCACAAAATCTATATAAAGAAGTGTTTATTGACTCTGAATTTGTTAAACCTACGTTAGTGTGAGATGTTGCTTGTTTCTAAGACAGCTCTTGTAAATTTGGTTTAAAATGTTGTTCAGAAACATGAGACAAGAGACTCTCTTCAACTTACAAAAAGACAATTCAAGATACTCATTTCTCTTCTAGTAAATCATTGTCAGAGATTGCTTAGAGTTCATCTAAGGAACCTTTCCCAAGTAGCAAGTATGGAAATGTGAAGGAAACATTTTTTAAGAAGGGTTTAGGCATTCATTCTTTATTGCAGGATTTCAGCCCCAGGAGCTCTCCCTCTTCTTTTTCTCTCAATTTTCTCTTAGAAATATTCAGATTTGATCTTGGTGGCTAAACAGGGACTAGATCATTGAAAAAGCCCATTATTCATGGGTGAGGTTCTTCTGTAAATCTGTGCTCCGTAAGCAACTGCCCCAAATTCTGCTTCTTGACACTTTCCTTCTTCTAAATGAGCCTAGAGGATTTCAGAGCATTTGAACACATTCTAATCTTTATAAGTAGCATTTACTGTCTTGTTGCAATGAGCTGAGAGAGCTGAAGAGTAGCAAAGCAGCATGGTCCTTTCAGATAGCATCAGTGGTAAAAAGTTGACCATGATCCTTAGACATCCTGGCTCATGGGTGTGTGTTGTAACTATTGAGGAAAAGGATATGATCACCAGGTACTGAAATGAAAAAAAATAAAAATTCTAGTCCCTGCATCTCTCTGGAAGACCCTCAGAGTATGAAAGTATTGGCATATTTGTTTTGGGCAATCCTTTTCAGTCAGCCCCATGAGAGACCACATGAACACGTAGGGTAGAAGCAGACAATTAAATCCTAGTTAAGGATAAATCTAGGATTTGCATGTTATCTGTTTTTTGTGTGCATACGTTGGGTTTTGTTCTTCAGTTGCTGCTTAGCCCAAAAGGAGACTAAAGCACGTATCTGCTGTTCTGTGCCCTTTATTCTGCCTCCAGTGCAAACAATCCCATGATAACTGACAGAGGTGCCTCGAGATGTTGGTCCACAATTTAATTTTCTTCTTTTCTGCTTATGGTGTAGATGGAGGAAGGGGGAAAATGATGTTACATTTAAGACCAAACCATGTTGCATCATTTCTTTCACGGAAGTGAGGCTTGTGGCACTTTTTCATGGTCCATGGGGTGGGAAGCCTGACTTCCCTTCCGAACTTGTGGCTCTGCATGGCTGGCTCCTGTGGCTCCCTGGCAGATGTGGCATGAGGAGCATGTGGGTTGTGCAGGGGCTCCTGGCATCCACCTGAGTTCATCTGCAGCCCCAGGGTGGTGGCAGCAGGCCTGTCACTGAGAGCAGCTGCCTCAGGGAGGAGGGAAAACTGGAGGTGGAGGCAGGATCCACTCATCTGCCAATGAGGCAGCTGCAAGATTTATCTGATGCTGCTGCAGTCTGAATCCCTGATCGCTGAGAGGAAGAAGAAGGGGAAGGACTATATTTAGTTTACCCAGCCACGGGTGTATAACAGGAGGAAGCTGCAGAGAAGACAAATGAAAAGGCAGAATTTCTTCCTAAGATCTAACCTAAACTCACTCTCCTTCAGTTTAAAGCCATTGCCCCTTGTCCCATCACTACATGTCCTTGTAAAAGGACAACCTTGCTTGCAGTTTCCTTTTGGTACTGAAGAGTGCTGTAAGTTGTCCCTGGACCTTTCTGTTCTCCAGAATGAACAACCTCTCAGCCTGCCCTCACAGGAGAGGTGCTCCAGCCCTCTGATGACCTTTGTAGCCCTCTGGACATGTTCCAGCAGGTCCACGTCCTCCTTATTCTGGGGGTCCCAGCTCTGGATGCTGCATTGCAGGTGGGGGTCTCACCAGAGCAGAGTGGCAGTCCCCTCTCTCACCCTGCTGCCCACACTGCTTTTGGTGCATCCCAGGACATGTTTGGCTTTCTGCCTGTAAGTGCCCATTGCAGCTCATAGTGAGCTTCTCATCCACCAACACCCCCAAGTCCTTCTCAGGGCTGCTCTTGATCCATTTTCCAGCCAGCCTACATTTGTGCTTGGGATTGCCCTGACCTTTATGCTTTAATGACAGTTATTTGTCACGCTTCTGGTTTTGTACTGCTAGCACACAGCACTGAGATCTCCTGCAAGGCTCAGATGAATATCTTAATTAAAAAAAAAATCTGCTGTACTGTGTACATTTAGAAGTAATTTAAGGAACTTGGAAAGCTGCTGATCTCTGTGAGGGTATTTTCTGTTTCAAAGAGATTGCTGCTACTTATGGCAAGACATCTGTTATCTGAGCAGCCCTGCAAGGCACTGAACAATAGACATGTTCTTTGGCAGGGCTTTGTAGTCACCAGTATCCAGTGGAAGGTCTCCACTCAATAGCAGTTATGCTGATGTGTGCAAGCAGGTGTGTACTTTAATTGTCTGTCATATGGAGTCTAAGACCTTAACTGGTACAGTTTCTAGCTCAGGATTACTATGTTTGTAGGCAAAACCTGATACACCATTGGAGAGATAAGTTCTTTGTCCCTTCTATTCAGATGAATAGATCTTGGAACAGCAGAATGCACTTACCTGGCACCAGCAGCATCATGGGGAGGCTTGCTGATGCAGCTGTGGATTTTGTGCTCAGAGCACTGCCTCTTTAACATCCTCCTTTCATCTTCCCTGTCAGCATTTCCTCCATGCAATGTTGAATTTCTGCTTTATAATGAGGACTAAGACACGGCCTTTTCCTTATGGGGAACATTGGTAGTCTCTCTTCTCTGCTGCTTATGTTCCCAAGAGTTCTAGGAACTAGATGACTTTGAGATTCCTATGTCGTATTCATTTCAAAGTTACTCTAAAGTTAACAGGAATTGAAATGTGCCTAGCTAGGGGTATGTCTGCACAGAAATAATGTCTTATGCAGAAGAAGCTGATAGCTTAGAAGTTTGGGTTTTATTCAAATGCCTATCTTCAGAGCTGGTAAGATCTGGCAATTTGCATCCCATGGAAAACTTTGGTCTTTGAGAGGAAAAACCTGAGACTGCATCAATGCAAACAACAACTCAGAGACTTGGAACACTGATTAGTTTTCCGCGGTGCTGCTGATTTCTTTGCAAGTATCCTCTGTGTGTCTGGAGGCTCTAAGATGTGGGGCTTCAAGTCCAGGCTGGGTGTGCACAGAGAGGAAAGAACCATGTGTCATTTGAAAGCCAGTATCTGTGATTTTATAATTCCCTGCACAGCAGATTTTGTTGGGTTTTTGGAGAAGGAAAAGTCATGTGATAACATACCCAGCACTAAGAGGCAATAGCACTACCATGCCTGGAGTCTTTTCTAGAGACTGGTGAGGTCCCTGGAAAACACCATAGCTGAATATATTCCTGTTTAGGAGCAAGGCATCTGGGGAGAGAGCCAGAAATAGGGATGAAACTTCAGTTCATTTGAGCTGATGTCATTTGTGATCAGGCTTTCAATAACAAATCTGGCAAGAACAGGCAAGATGCTGTACAGATGGTCTAAAGGAATGGACAAATAGAAGAAGTGAAAACTAACATAAACTGGCAACTATTTTCTTGTGCCTGCAGTTTGGGAGAGTATCCTGTTTGAAAGTGGACTTGCTTCTGAGTGCATTTTCCCCAGTAAATGGAATATTTTACAGCTCAAATCTGGTCTAGACAGTTCAGCCACAAAATTTTAACATTCTTTTGAGATCATTAAAAAAACCTTTCAGTTACATTTGAACAAATGGCTTTTCATTGAGTGCTCACCTTCACTTTAGCTGTAGTACTGAAGCTAAAAGGTTCTTTTTCTCCCTGGTGATGTGGGTGCCAAGGAGGAAAAGAATTATCCTGTGGACTAAATGTGGGGGAACAGGAGGGATAATTTGATAGCTGTGTGTTTATTAATTCTTAACCCACCAGCAAGCTGCAGGAGTTCAGGTTACTGCTCACTTTGCTTAGGGGCGGAATCTGCCCCTGTGAGTTCCTCTGTGAATCTCCAGTAGTCCCAACTGCCTCAACACTGAAACTGGTTTAGAAATGCCTGTCCAAGAGCAGGTGTGGGATAAAGAATGTCTGTCTCAATTTCAGTAATTGTATGTCTTAATCCTTAGCAAAGGTAAGAATGAAAACAGGGAAATTGAGTTTAAATACATCAACACATCACTGTCACAAGAAACCCCCAGGCAAATAAAACTCTTTGCCTGTTAGCCTTATATACTTTCTTTTGCTTGTAGTGAGATGGTTGGTATGACTGAAAATAAGCATCAATTTAAGTGCTTGCAGAATTGGTACCTAGAAAAGGTTGCAGCCCTCAGAAAACAGGAATATGAAGTTAAATTTTACTCCTTGTCTTCCCAGCCTCTGTTCTCTGTATTGGAATTTGCATCAAGGACTGCAAGATAGGGCCTGTCTTTGTCCTGAATAATAAATCCTTCTTGAACACTCTTCAGTGTCAGACATTAAAAAAAAGGAAGAAAAAGTCAAACAGCTCTGCCCTATCCTGTCTGATGTACATAGAATTGAAGTTCCAAAGACTGAAAGGTTAGTCTCTATAGGGTTTTGTGGTATCTTTTTGTTCATTCAGTTTCCATGAACATTATGAAAACCATTCTTGAAAAACAAACCAACCACACTGCTATATTTTTTAATTCAGAAATTTCCATATTGTTCAGGCCCAGATCCACATAAAATCATATTAAGTTAGGCACCTGCTGGCAAAGTAGTTCAGTGTGTGCTGGTGAAAGTGCTTCCCTCCCCATCGCTGCTGGGGAGTTATTGCTGTCATTATCAGCAGGAGCAGCAGGCGCCCAATGGTCTTCAAAATTAGGCTGGTTTTACTTTACAAAGTAAAAAAATATATATATATATATATACTGGAAGTGCTAGCTGGTACTGAAGTCCTGCAGTGTACAGTGGATATTTGTATGTATTGCACTGCAGTGATTTAACAGGGTTTTAAAACATTCACATGGTTTTTACTGTTGTTGCTGTCACCATACAAAGCAAAGTGGAGAGGATTTGTTCCTACTGCAGTTACTGCTCATATTTCTGCATGAGCTTTTACTGGATCTGTATCTGAGTCTGTAAAGGGTGGGTAAGGACTAATAAGAAAGGAGACAAACTTTTCAGCAGGGTCTGTAGTGATTGGAAAGGGGTTATAGTTTTTAACTCAAAGAAGTTTGATTTAGATTAGATACAAGGAAGAGATTTTTTTTGTAATGTGGGTGATGAAACACTGAAAAAGGCTGCCCAGAGAGATGCTGGATGCCCCATCCCTGGAAACATTCAAGTCAGGTTAGACAGAGCTCTGAGAATCCTGATCTGGTTGGAGATGTCCTTTGTCACTGTAGAGAAGTTGTATTAGATAACCTTTAAAGGTCCCTTCCAATCCCCAAACCATTTTATGGTGTTATGATTGACACTTGAGAACTGTGCATTTGTCTTCTTAGGCTCTTTTATCGATTTTAGTAGTGATGAAATATTTCTGTTCATGTGCAAACATTTGTTTTGTTTCCAAGTTTTGTGGGCCAGATTCATTGGCCAAGGAAGTATTTCACAGCCACTGATCAAAGACTGGGCATGGACATGTCCTAACTTGGACAGTAGAAGAAAACTAAATAGTTTAATAGTGAAATGACAAGAGTACTTGTGCTCAATGAATGAAGTGAAGAGGGAAAAATCCACTTAGAACATTTGCTGCTCTGTGGATTATGCAGTGGTTGTGGAATCTCCTGGCCATACAGAAAGCTGTATTGGCAGCCTTCCCTGAAAAGATATCAGACCATTAGAAGATCCTTTGAAGGAAGCAGTTGGGAAGCAATGCACACAACCTGTGAAACTTCGTGTCTTGTGGGGGTTTTAGAGTTTTTGCCATCTGACAGAGATTGGCCCAAGTTGATGAACTCAGGGGAGGATGCCTGTGTGGGGCCGGTGCTGTGTGGGCAGGCAGGTTAGATGGTCACTGTGGTCCATGTCCCAGGTTATGTCTTATTTGTAGGAGCTGTCAGTCACTGGGAAAGCTTCTAACAGTGCTTCTTAAGGCATGTACACTGCCATCAGAAAGACCCTGGCATGTCCTCATTTACTGGCTGCAGCCAGCTGGAGTTTATGCTTCTTTGATTTTGGGAACCGCCTGTCTTTGAAGGAGAGTGGGTTCCTTTGTTGCTTCATATAGGTAATAAATAACTGCTGGTGATGAAATGATTGCTTTGTTGTAACTGTCATAATCAGAAAACTGGTCACAAACAAGTAATCTACTCTTTCATATTTTACTAGTTAGCTAATTAACCAATTAAATTCCATATTTACTGATTAACTGTGTTACTTTCATCCTGACACTTTTTTTTTTAATATTTCTTTCTTGTCTGGAATAAAATCTTCAAAACCAGATAGCAGTATTGATGCTCAAAGCATGGGACAGTGGAGAGCCTATATGAAATGTTCTGACTACCACTGGCTTTGCTTCACACATCAAAGCAATTCATCTTAAAAAAAAAAGGAAAAAGATAATTAGGAAAGCATGCAAAGTACAAGAGAAGCATTGTTTAATTAAGAACAAGATTTTCAGACCACTCTGTATGGGGAATTAACTGCAGAGAATTTATGAAAACATGTTTTTATAATGAGAACTTAAACTAAACATGTTGGCTTCTTCATAAAAAAGAAAGCATTGGATTGTAGGGTATATAACTGCTTCCACAAGGAGAATATCTGTTCCTTGGGGGATTCTTTACTTCCTGTGGTTCCATGTTAGTCACCAAAACTCAATCAAGAGGGGAAAAAAGGATATTTTTAACAGTGGATTCAGTGAAGCAGTGGGACTAATTATCATCGATGTGATAAATCCTCAGTTGCCCACAGTGTTTATTTAAATTGGATGGGATTCTATATAATGTGATCCATGTTAGATGAAGGTTGTTGAACAAAGACAGCTGTAGTGAAAGTGGAGGCTTGTTTTACGCAGAAGATCAAACTCAATAACCATCAACCCATTTTACTTTTGCTGGAAACAGAGATCTGTCAAAAACTGGGCAAAGGCTGCAGCTTGTGTTTGTTTCTTGATTGAAGCTTCCAGGCACTATGTAAGACCTCTGTGATTTGGTTCTATTTTTGTTCCATAGCTGGAAGCCAAATGCGATTTTATGGGTTTGCAAATCTTGTGGGTTTTTGGCTACTTCTGTTATATTTGACACTAAAGGAGAAAGACTCTGAATTGTCTGTTTGAAATGTTTTCAGCTATGAGATCACTGTAAAGCTGAGAGCAACCAGGTTATTATTCATTAAAATCACATGGAAAAACTTGCAGCAACTGTGGAGCAGGTTGTGGTCAGAGTCACATATGGAGAATACATTTGTACCACATCTTTTTAATTTCTGCTTCATTTCTAGGAGTCTCAGTATTAATTAGCAAGTGTCTTGGGAGGCTTGTATCACAAGGTTGGAGGATGAGTGACCTTGTCACTGTGGCTTTAATGCAAAGGGAAACTGCAGTTCTGCTGTGTGCTCCTTAATGAGAGCTGGGTTGCCCAGGTCCTCAAAGTTGAGCACCCATTTATCAAAATCAATGAGTGACAGCTGCCACTCTGCCTTGGAAGGGCTCCTCTTTCATCTGCTACATCAGCTGCTTTCCGTGGAGTGGCAGATGAGGCATGCATCAGAACTGCCCTGCAGGACACAGAGGGTGTGTGCTGGGATGCTTTCCTGAGAGGTCCTGCTGCACTGGGGGATGTTCTGCAGCCAAGCAGGTCTCCCTGATTCTGTGCTGGAGCTTCTGGCTGAAGTTACTGTATACAGAATTATCTGGAAATCAGTCTCCTGCACTGCTACAACCAGTGCAGAATTTGTCTTTGCAAGATTAAACTCTAATGTTGTGCTACCCATCAAAAGAAGGACACTGTAAAATCAGAGGGAAGCATGCTGTCCTTTGATGCCACTTGGATGATTTACACAATCAATTTTATGGAACTGCACTAATTCCTCTTATAAACAGCGTAAGGTGTAATACTCATGAAATTTTGGGAATAAACAAGTGTTCTGTGAAATTGGAATGATTTTGATTCCCTGTGGCAGATAAAGTATTTTTGTGTGGGACATTAATATTTATTGGGATTGGTAGCAATAGAATTGATTTTGGTGACTAATCCTTGTAGCTTTGTAACCATTACCGGTATAATTTGCTAGCTGTGTAAATACATGATATCAGTGTATACACAAAATGATAGCCCAGTTAGATAAAAATACCCAACTGTTCCTAGGCTTTTACTGTTTATTCAGTGCACAGTTTTATCCATTTTGCTGTTGCAGAGCAGTTACCAAAATGGCCCTATCTTATTCCAATGGAAGCTATTAGAAAAAATGTGTGTGACCTTTAACAGCAGCAAAATCTGTTCCACTGGTAACACTTTCAAGTAACCTTTCTCAGGATAATGTAGTATGTCTGTCATGACATTTAGTAGTACTTTGGTCTCACCTTTTGAATCTACTATTTATAACAAAAAAAAAAAACAAAACCAAACCCAAAAAATGTGTGCCTGAGATTTTGAATTTAATTGTTTAAATGATTGTGTTTTTTGGATAATGGTGCCATGAAGATGGAGGAGGAAATAAAAAAATGACAGCCTTTAAATACATTTTTTTGTAACAAAGGTACATAAGGTACATGTTCCTGATCATCCACATACTTAAGAGTTTAGTACATATAGTATCTCAGGCTTGTTGATGTGTAGGATCTACAGTATATACAGCAGTGAACTTTAGGTTCAGAAACTTTCATCAGTTTAATTCCATTGTATGTTTCTTCCATGTGTTAATGTTTTAGCTTTTAATTAGTCTAAATTAAGATCATGCAACTGATTTATGGTCCATATTACGTCCACTTGATTTAAAATGTTTAACCTCAGACACCTCTTCATAATATATCTATTAGCTTTTTCATAAAGGTGGGTCTTTAGTGACTTCAGCATGTGAGCACTCTTGAAAAATAATTGGAGATATTCTTCTGAGTGCTCTAGACCTTTTCAAAACTCACCCAAGTTATTATGAATTTCATAAACAGACATGGTGTATTAGAACAGCTCCTGTGTTCACAGAGACTGCAGAGCTGCTCAGAAGAAAAGGTCACCTTGAGAATACTTGTTCTGGTGCAGTAGCCAAATCTTACGGAGAATAATTTTTAAATGAAGTTCACCCTACAAAGAGTTTTTGTGTGGTTTTAACCAAAAACTGCACTTTGTTGTTCCATTATTTAATAATTTCAGTCCAGAAAGACAAGTTTGATTGTTGCTGTGTGCAGGAGGCATTTCTGGACTGCTGAGCCAAAAGCAGAATCTATGTAACATATTCACCCTGTTCTTCTGTGTCCTCCAATTTTCCTGTTGGGTTCATAGCTCAATTCCTGGCAGCAGCAGCTGGAATAGAAATCTTCTTCCTTTTTCTTTTCCCTATTGCACTGCAGCTCTTTGGGGCAATGGGAGTGCAGAACTTTGGCTGAGGGATGTGTTGAAAGAGCAGTCATTTTGTAGAGTCAGGGAAATGTGGAATGAATTTGCAACCTAAGAGGTAATTTGTTTTTTGTTTACATTTTTTTTCCTCCCCTTTGTGAACTGTATAATAAAATACTGCCTGGGGGACAGGAGGCTTGGAGGGTAAATTAGCAGAGATGAAAACTGGATTGGAAGAACTGGGATTTTGTTTTTCTTCAACCGTATCTTGACAGGGTGGTTTCTGAGTATTAAGTTTTCCAAAGATTGCATGTGGAGTTATACATAGCTTCTCTATTAACTGACAAGGTAGGGCTTTTCCAACTGAGTCCTGTGCAATCTGCCATGGGCTTTGTTGGATTTGGTGGTCCCAGGAACTGTGTAACAGATTCTTGAGCGCTGTCTGCTGACACCTTTGTCTGCTGGCTAATTACAGATGTACAGACAGGGAACAGAGGCCAAAAGCACAGAAGGGAGACCCCTGCATGGCTCAAGTCCGAGCTGGGGCTGCACATCCCACATCTGCAGTAGGGAGCTGCAGTGTGGCAGGAGCAGGCAGGGAAGGCGATGGCCTTGCCGTGGCCATCTCTCCTTGTGGCTGCCCCTTCTTGCCAGCCTGCCAGGGCTCACATGGGGAAGACATCAAATGGGAGCTGGGGCTGGATGATGTTCCACAATGTTCAATGGCAATGTTTGCAGTTAAAACTGTTTTGCAATTCTTTCTACTGTAAGTTTTCTGTTCTTTGAAAACAAAGCCAAGGTACTGTTTTTAAGGATCCAGATTACATCAGTGTTGAAAGTCTGATACTTCATAAACCTATTCTCTTCTATAGTCTGGTACCCTATTCAGATTATATCTCTTAAAATATTTGATCAGGGGATATGTTGAGATAGAAGGGACCCATCAGGATCATTGAGTCCAATAATCCTCCTGACCCTGCACAGGACACCCACCCCACAAGTCACACCATGTGCCTCAGAGTGTTGTCAAAATGCCTCTTGAACTCAGACATGCTTGGTGATGTGACCATTTCCCTGGGGAGCCTGTACCACCCTCTGAGTGAAAAACCTTTTCCTTTTGATTTCACCCCCTGCATGGTAAAGTCATGTGGCCACAAAGCATCTTGGATTTCAAGGCCACCAAATGAAGCAGGGCTCCAACAGAGCATTTATCCTGGCCGTGACCCCTCCCAGCTTTCTGGTGAACCACAGCCTACTCACTGGCAGGGTGGGATGCGAGCCAGGAAAGGCCTTGACTCTCTGCAAGCACTGCTCAGCAGTAAGGAAAACATCCCAGTGTTGCTAACTGTTTTCAATAAAATCCAAAACATAGCCACTGTGAAGAAAATAAACTGTTCTAGTGGAAGCCAGTGCAGTGTGGCTGGAGATGCAGTCTGAGCCAAGCATGGGTGTGGAGGACAAGGCCTGGCTCGGTGCTGGTGTTGCCTGCCTTGTTGCAGCTTCTCTGCCCCAATTGGAGGAGCTCATGGGTCAGCCTTACCTCTTAAAGACAGATTTGTGCTTTTGTTCCAGATGTAGATAATTCAGAAAGGACTATCCATGAAGATTTGCTGGTGATGAAATCCTCTAAGATCCCTTTAACTTGCTTTTACAAAACCTGACATTTTGTCTCACTTTTGTGTTGACATGCCATTGAGCGCAGATATACGTGCGTTAAAGCTCAGAATTTTTATGAACATTTATGTTATTGAGGCCTCTTAGCATAAAATCCCTTCAGTAGTTCTAGGGCTTGTATAACACCACAGAATAAATTTAAAGAAACGCCAGGGAAGCATCATCTTTGACAGCTACTCAAGAGCTTAATGCTGTGTGTTTTGCTGCTTGTCTGAGTGAGCAAGTCAAAGTGTTGCTGGGCCCTGTAAGTGCAAAGATAGGTGCAGGGTTTATTGCCTTTGATCTGCTTTCTCTGGAAATTACAGTTTTTCTTTCAAATGTTCTAGTGAGATGCTGGTGGAACCAAAGGAGCTGTTTGGCATGTTTTAAAGAGAGAATGGTCTCAGAAAGCCAGTGAGGATAAATTGGATCCAAGGCATACGTACTAGAGATCTCTCTCTGTGTATATAGTTCATTTCAGTCTAGTGGAGAAAACTACAGTTTTCTGTAGTGCCTGATCACTTGCAGGTGACAGTTCAGGGTACCTTTTTATAGGTTGTTTACTCACAGTGATCTTGAGAGCAAAATTGCTTGGGGCTCCTTGCTGATGTGAGTCTTCCTTTCCTTGTTTCTCAGAGACTAGTGGGAGATAAGCATTTTCCTTCAAACTAGTTGGTATTCCTTCCTAGTGCTGTCCTATGGTCCTTTCTTTTCCTGTTGAACCCTCTAGCAAGACATTGTAAATGCCATGGTGCTCTGTCACCCTTAAATTGGACATCTATCCACTGCTACTCTGCCTTTCACCCAAGGTACTGCAGGGGGGAGTGGCTAAGGAAAGGTGTGAATAACTCAGGTATAAGATCCAAAACAATTCTTAATAGAAGTACAGGAGAGAAAAGCACAGAGAAAAGTGATATGAAGATTTTTTAATAATTCCTGCATTTCTAGAAAGAGGGATGGAAAACTGAAGAAACTAATGCAGAGAAACTGGAAAGACTTGTCACAGGAAAGTGGCTGTGATAATGAAGATACTTGTTATTATTGGAAGAAGAAAGAAAAGAATCTATTTACAATTTTGTTTAATGTTGTAGTCCACCTATAGTACTCCTAATGCCAAAAAAATATGGGCATATTTAAGATCATAAAATATGTACATTTTGAACAAAACCAAGACAACACACAACAAAACACTACTGGAATACGTTGAATAAGCACTCAATTATCTGAAGTGGATCATGTGAATGTTTATCAACTTCCTTATTTTTGTGGTGTTGAGGAAATCCGTAAACCAAGTCTTTTGGTTTACATAGCTAATTCTGTGATGTCCTGTGGAAACATCCTCTGTAGATTTACCAGTCCTTTTTCAACTGTAAAAACTCCTGCTCTGTGCCCCAGTTAGGAGCTGTAAGCAGTCTCTTTTCAGACAACTGCAGGGTAACTTTGCTCCCTGACAAAGGCAGCAGCAGAACAAACTTCTTTCAAAAGTACAGATTAATTATAAATTTTAAGAAGTTACTTTTCTTTCTAGAAAAAAAGTAGTTTGTACTTGAGAAAGCAGAAGGGTGCCAGTTGTTGGAGATTTGCTGACTTCCTGTTAAGCTGCAGGTAACTGAAGGAGTTTTTGGGGGAATCTAAATCTCTTTTGTGATCGGCAAGATAATTCTTTATCTGTCACGCACTATATTCCTGTGCTGCATTTTATGAAAACGTGGCTCTGAACCTACCTGAGAGACCAGTCATACTTGCCAAGCCACAAAATGGGTGACAGATGACTGATTAAATAAAAGCCTGAGTGACAGCACCCATTATTTGAGAGACAGCTGAAGCAATCAGGTGGGCACATACGGGGAAGCTTTCTTATCCAGGGGCTGCTTTGCCTGGGCAGCAACAGCTGGTGAGGACGGAGATGTTTTATTTATATTTGAGGAAAAGAGCATTATGTATCTGTCAGCTGTGCAGTGCAAGCATGCCATCAGTTGCCATTATTCAACATCATAGAAAGGCACTGTATGTGGTAAATGATGTCAAAGGAGGCTTTCTTGCTCTGGGGAAAGTGGCATCCACAATGTGTTAAGCAATCTTTTCCTGACAGTGTCCATAGAAGACATTTAAAAGGCCAGGTGAAGGGTGACTTCCTTCTCTTTTTTTGGGGAAAAAAAAATCACCTAGCAATTGTCATCTTTATGGACTGAATTTTTTATTACTGCTCTGATCTGTCAAAAATGACCCTCTCTCCTAAAACAAGCAGTAAGAGTAAAAGGCACTAGGCACTTTGGCAAAAGGTACCCTCAGGTACCTTTGTGAATGTAAACTGTAGCCCTACTACAGGTACATAGTTTAGTAAGGCAAGGTAGTTCAGTTATAAGAAAAGCAACCATTGACTTTTCTGCCTTTTCTAACTAATATTTTTAGGATATCTTGTTTTATGTCTTATCTTCCACCTCAAACAAGTACCTCAGCTACGGGGAAGAAAAATCTTATTTTTCTTTTATTTGAACTATCTGGAGTTATTGACTCTTAAAATTTTATTCATCCAGTGTCAAACCACAGTAAAAAGCCAGAACAAAGTGACTTTAGTATTCCAGCTGTCATGTTGTAGAAAAAATATCAAAGTCACAGGAAGGAGAGTATTCTAGTTCTCTGTGTGATGTCCTCATATCCCTGAAGCCTCTGTTGCAGCACTTCACAGCTGCAAAGAGCTGTGTCTGGAAGTTTGGAAATTGCTGGTTTTTGCAGAGAAGTAGAAAATCCCTCAAGTGAAAGTATGTTCAACCTCGTTTCTTAGTGATGTTTTCAAAATCATTATAATTAATCTAATTAACTAGCATATTCTTTTTATGCTTTTGTGTCAGCAAGTGCAGTATCCAAACTGGCAGGCATGTGGGAATGAAGTAATTTTTAATATTTTGCCCAGAGGATAAAGTCAGACTCAGAGTCTCATTGGGAAAGGTTTCTAAGATTGACTCTGTTTCATGTACCACACAGCAATTTATTTCCTTACACTTTTCCTTAAACCCCCCAAATTAAAATCTCTGGTGCAGAAACGCAGTAGGCACAGTAAACAATAATGATTCCTGCTTCCTTTCACCCCAAAAGTAAGGTTAACGGAGCCTGGGAAATTGCTTGAACCAGATGGCGGAGGTTAAATTGCAGAAGCATGTACAAAGTGATGAGAATCTTTTTTGAGAAATTAAATCCTTTCTGTGTAATGTGTTTGTTTTCTGTGAGCAAACAGTGGCTGTGTGTCCTGCAGCTGTACTTTCAAATCACAGCCATAGCTTGGTGTTAACTATTTCCTCAAAGCTGGAATATCCCTGATTTTAAAAGCAAAGCAAATTTGAAATAAAAGTAGTTGAGTGGGTGCATGTTAACACCTGTGTTAATCCTCCTATTTAGCAGGCCCTCAGTGCTGCTTTGATTGTTTTAGAAAAAAAAAATCCACACAAAAACGACCTAAAAAATTATTAGTCTGGCTTTACTTGGCATTTGATTAGGTCTGTAATAAATACTTTTATTTTTCTCTAATACACTCATACCATCTTTACATTGTATTAAGTGGTGAGACAATATTGCATTTTATGCAAGACATAAGCAAAACATGAAGAGAATCAAGTTTACATCCTTGCCAGATAGCTGTTAGGGATTAGCATTTGTATTTTAGCCTGTGTAATGAATTGGTATTTTGTAGAACTGATTGGTTTCTAACAGTTTGCTGCAGTTGAAGCAGCTCTTTAAGATGGAGGGATGTGGTTAACAGTCATTTAAAACATAAGCACAGGAAACCTAATAGAAGTTTTCATTTGTTATTATTTATCATTGTAAGGTGTGTATTTTTTAAATGGATGCATTGTGTGTTGTGAAAATGGTGATTTTTCCAGAGGATGTACACCACGTCTCCTCCTCTTCCCCTGTGTGTGGAAATGCTTGATGGGTATTTCAGAGCTCCACCCAAAAGCACAACAATGTCAGTTATTAATTCAAGTCGAACAGAGAGGCTAAACCATGGTGGCATTCAGGACAGGATTTAATCTGTTAATGGAGTCCCTTGCTGTAATTCCAGCAGGTGAGCTGACCATCAGTGCTCTCTCCTGATGAAAGCAGCCTGCTGACCACCCGCAGAGATCAGGCAGGGACTGGAAGTGCTCTTTCTCTTCTGCACTGAGTGGCCAGAGGCTACAGGGGGAAAAAAAACAGGTCCTGTCATAGGTGCAGGTCCCCATGCAGTGCAAAGCCTCCAGATGCGTGCTTTCTGCTTTTTGGCTGACAAGCTTCCTGTATATGGAAAGAGGGTTCCCAGAAACTATGGAGCAAGGCAGAAGTGCTGAACCACACCAGTTGGAGATTTTTGGTTTCCATACAGAAGCCCTTTGCCTCCCCTTCCTTGTGTTGTTCATGTTGGATGATGAGGTTGGTGTTGGAAAGGTCAGAAGTACAAAAGGGCTTCACTGGAGGAAGATGAAAAGAAGGAAAGAACTGAACTATGGTGCCAGCTATGGAAGCTCTAAAGGAAAGGCAGCTCAGCTTCTCAAGTGTGATGAGGGAGGGGGAATACTCTGTGTCCAGTGGGGCTTGAAAACCTGATTTTGCGCTTTTCTTACAAAAACTACATCAGAAATAGTCTTGATGTGGCCTAATTCTGGGTGTGGCTAGATAGGATTTATTATTAAGAGTCTGCATCTATTATCATTGGCAGTTGAGGGAAAGAAAACAGAAGTTTTAACTGTAATTCTGCCATCGAGGCTGGAAAAGCAATTTCCATTTTAGTGAGTGTCCAGGCATGAAAAGATGAAGCTGTTCCTTACTTATGTTGTTTTTCATTGGTAAAATACTGTTGTATTTTCAAAATTAGGTTTCTTGGAACATGCTGGTCAGAGCAAGGCTGCACTCCAGCCACGTGCCAATGCCTGAGCTGTGCTCAGGTTCTGCAAGGGTTCCTTTCATCTGCAAAGAATAACCTGAGAAAGTTAACATAATGGCAAATAAAACTGACCCGGAGGCTGTAACTAACTTGAATTTTCAAAACTGAAGCCTTCCTTTAAAAGCAGCTGTTCTGGAAAATAAGTAGCCACAGAGGAAAGAGGCAATTTAGCTAGAAACTAGGAAATAGAATTGTGATAAGCAAAGTAGAGAATCACTGTGAGCACAGAGTGAGTTCTTGAATTGTTAACATTATTGGAGGTGGGTAGTCTGGGACCAGGGCTGGCACAGCCTCATTTGAGAGACATCTGGGCAGATCTCTTTGAAAGAGACTTGAATAAATGAATGTATGAGCAAGAATGTGTCATGAATTAGTGTGTGCAGGGGTTTTTTTATCCTAGAAGTAGAAGAGAGAAATCTCTTCATTAAAAGGAGAAAAAATTCCATGGCTAGGCATGGTCTTCATTTTGTCAAAGTGAAATTAAATTGTCTAAAAGAAATTGTTTGAAGTTAAAGTGCAAGAGAAATGGTCTACTCTTGTTCCTCACAGTGACTTCCCTTGTCAAGTATGTAAAGCTTAGGTTGGTTAGGGTAATGATGCATTCACCACTGGAAGACCATGGTTGGTGTTAGGACATGATTTTCTCTTTTGTATTCAGCCAAGTGCCAGATGTTTAATTGGATATTTTCTGTAGAAACATAAATAGGACCACAACAGGCTGTGAGATGCTTAGATGGATTATCTTCTATAGCAAATTTTGTATTCTTATTCCAAGCTTTGCCCTTGCTGTGTAGGTTTCCTACCCTGAATTATGGCATGGAGGTGATGTGAGACTGCATCTTCCACCTGTTTTTTTTCCTTCTCGGAAAGCTTTTTTTTCAAAGGTCATTTTGATTGCTATAGCTTTCTCCTTTATTTATCCTTTTTAGCCTCTGCCCTGCTCTATGCTGTCGGGTTTCCCAGACTGCTTCTTGCTTTGTACTCTGGCAGCATTGCTCTGCCTGTATCTGCTGCCGGTCCTCTTTTCGTCAGTGAATCCAGACTGTGCTTCCTCCCGTGTTTTGTCCCAACATGTCTTGTCATTCCTCTTTAATGACAGCTGCTTTTTTTCATGTTTCTTTTTACTTCTGGCTCCATTCAGTGCTTGTGATCCAGCCAATCTGAGACCACTTGCCCTTTCTTTGATCCCTCCGTGTTTCTGGGAAGTGTCCTTACCTACCTTTGCTGTGTGGGATCTCAAGTCATGTCCTTCATTTTGCTGCCTAAAGGCTTCTTCAGCAGTTATCACAGTCCTGGCTCCCAGCTGTAGCTGTACCTTGATGCATCAGCTAGCTGGGTTTCCTCTCTCCTCTTTTCCCTGCTTACCTTTGACCTTCCTTAGTTTTGGCAGTGTAAGTCAAGAAAGGGATCTCTTGTGTCTTCTGTGTCTTTATCACAGACTCCTGTCATAGTAGTTGAAGTCTAGATTTGCAAACTGCACTATTTTAAATGTAATAATTGTTGATTTTTTTAAAAATAAAACTAATGTAGAGACTATTTCTTCTGTTAGTACTTTGCATCTTTTGTGATGCAGTTTTTGATGTTACTTTTATTTCTAATATTTAGTTCATGTGCTAAGGGCAGAGTGCTGTATCTTTCCATTTCACAGCTTCTACTATTCCAGTGTCATGTTTTAACAAGGTAAAATATGGAAAAATATTTTAATCCAGGTAGTTTTTTTTGTTTAAGTTTAGAAGATTTGTATGTAATTTTAAAGTTCCAGATTTTTGTGCTGTCGTTTATTTTTATTGCATAGAGAAAGAAATTACAGTATTTGTCTAGTTATGCCCTGAATGAGGAGAGGAGACAGAGCTCCACCCATTGAACATGTTTTAAATATATCCTAGTTTAAAACTGTAGTCAGTTCCAGTTTAGACCTTCTGCATGTCCCAGCTGGGTTGCTCAGGCTACAGGAGAATGTGCTGCTAAAAAAAATAAAATTAAAGTTTTCACTTTTTTTAGCCTAAATTAGGGAGGAATTAGTCCAAGATTCAGGTCTGCTTTTGAATTGTAAGGATGCCTTTAATCATTTCTACATAAATATGGCTGGTTGGTATGGCCTATGTCTAGTTTGGTTTTTACAGTCCCTGTGGTCAATGTGGCCCATAGTAAATACAGCCACAGGGACATCGCTCCCTTTTTTTGAGACTTGGATCAAGAGTCCATGTGGGAACAAGCCCAAACCCTGCCCTGCTGGGATGGAGGTGCAGTTACCTTGTGGCTCAGTCTCCAGTCCGATGGCCAGAGCTGGCTGTGACGTGGGTTGCTGGCTCCAGATCCTTCCCTGTTCTCCCCAAAAACCCAAGTCAGGGTGTTTCTTCAGGGGTTTCAGTGCTGGCAGCTTTCCGGTGCTGTCCAAATACTGTTCCACCACACTCCACTCCTTGCTCCATGGATTTGCTTGCTCTGGTGTTTTCCTGGAGCAGCTGCAAGGTCTCCCTCAACACAGAGGGTTTTGCATTCGCTTTCAGCATTTGCTTGCATATGTGCAGGCCTATTGATTTACACTTGCTTGTGATGCTCTGTCCTTTTAAAAAATATGATTTATATAATCCACGTGTGGCTGGGTTATTTAGGGAAGCTGTAGTTAAACATTTTACAACACATTCCTATGAGGCTTTAATTCTGTCAGGGTTTCAGTGCTATTTGGGGGTCTTTGTGCTATTTTCAGTGGCTTTTCATTTACTATGGGGATCCTGTTTTGAAAATAACCAGATGTTTCAGCAGTTTGTGGGATTAAAAAAGAAAAAGTATTATCTTTTTTTGTATCGTACATCTTCCCTGCAATTGTGGTTTTGTAGTCTTTCAAATAAATTATATATGGACTTATATATATATAAGTTATGTTTTTAGAAAAGGACACATTTTGTGTGCTGTCTGTAGTACATTATTATCCTATATTAGTAATAATGACTGAGTAACAATTTTGATGGAATCTGTGTGACTAATATTTAACTTCAAATAGCTCAATATTTTCTGTTTTGTTTTAAACATTTTGTTCTTCTATGATGACTGTTGTATTTTTTTCTGGTTTTGTTTTGTCCAGAAAACTTAAGTGCAATGACTGCTCGCTTCCAGTAATGAAAGGTAACTATAGGAGTGGAGGAAGCAGGCAGTATTTGCTGTTATTTTAAGCAGCATGTAGTTCTTTGTTAGGTTTGAGCACATTTTGCCTGGGCGAGCAGAAATCTAAGTCAGTATTTTCAGTTTTGTTAGCCGCAGTCACTGGGTTTTCAAATGGGAACCAAAATTTGTAATTGTTAAGATTTTGGGTCCAAAATCTCAAGTGCTTCAGATTTGTGTAATGTTGTCAAAGTCAGTGGATTTGTTGAGATTTGTATCAGATGTACATGTGCCTCTGTGTTTTTTGATAGCACTGGAAATCATTAAAAGAACAAGGGAATATCTTTGTGCCTTTTTTTTTTTTAATCACAGTCACCATCACTTTTCTTTCCTCAGTTGTAAAGAAACCTCTGTTGGCTCTGAGTCCTATTATGGGATCTCAGAGGGTTCCTTGCTTCCTCATGCAGAGACTTTAATCATCCTGCCTGGGTGATACTTCCTTGCTCTGTTTAATGAGTTGTTCAGGAGAGACTGAGCAAAGGAGCTGGTGGAAGAGTGGAGCACTTGCACAGATTAATCACTCAGGCTCTGCTCAATAAGGGTTGATTAAATAAACCTTTTTTATCTATCAGCTTGCCGATCCCACACTGTCTTTTTCTCCTCACCTCATGGGACAATGTGTAACTTAGAATGGAATTCAGTGAGAAGGGCAAAGGAGTGGAAATACACCGGAGTTACTACTTGTGCTAAGCTTACGTGTTGGTAGGGACTGCAAAAGACATTAATTAGGGCAAATTTAGAGGTAATTTCCATGGCAGGCTTATGCAGTGGATACATGTAACCAATATCACTCTGATAAATACTGCTCATTGTGATAATGCTTTGATATCTGTGTTTTATCAGTGTGACATCAATCTCTGTATCTCTGATACATGAGTCTGTAGGATGGACAAGAGGTTTAAGAGTCAGTGGATGTTTAACTGAAACTCTTGAAAAGAGTTGTTTTACCCAGGCTTATTGTTCTAAAACTGGTCCTCTGAGAATTCCTATCCATGTGGCTGAAAAAGAACCTAGTGTTGCTATTTAAGCTTCCTTGATAAAGATATATCCCTTTTCTCTGCTTATTTCTTATCACACATATTACTGATGTAATGGGCATGGTCATAGTGCTCCCAGCATTTTGATGGCTGGGGTTTCAGTGAAGGTCAGAAAACAAACACAACTTTCTCTTTAAATCCCCCAGTGTGGCAGTTGTCATCCCATGGCAGTGCTTTTCGCCTTGCCTGTCTCTCTTTCCAGTGAGCCCACTGACCCATGGAGTCATTGTGTAGGTATTGCTGGCAGTAATTTATCCTGTCACACACACAGTGAGGAATTCATCATCAGAAATGCGGACTATTACAGATTTGTGAAGTGTCAGTTTGACAGAATTACTCAGAATTACTGACAGCTGGCATCCTTCCAACAGACCAGTAGTTGCTTAGCTGTGAAAAATGGCAGAAGGTGGACAAATATATTGGAAAGAAAATCTCTACAACACAGAAGTGGTGCTAATGTGATATAATTCATAACTGGTTGCTGTTACAAAGAGTCACCTTCAAGCATTTGAGTCCATTCTTCTTTCTTCTCTGGGAAGTGATTTACTTTGTGACAGGTAGCTTAGCGAATCTTGATTGTTTCTTACCTTGTTTGGTCTTTGTCCCTCTTCTTTTGCCCATATTTTGAGAGCAGGTTGGAACTGACCAGGCTAAATGCATTTTACAAATACTTCTGTCAGGTTATAGAAGAGCAGCTATTAAACATTAATTTCTAGTGAGGGTGAAGTGGGATTTAAAATATTTAAAGGAGTAATTTATGTAAAGGGAATTCCTACCACTTCTTAAAATGATGATTTCTCATAATTTGGGTTTGGATATCCATAGGCAATTAATCTAAAATTTCTATTGCTTTAGTTTTGCTCCCTTTGCATGAGCTCTTTATATAAAATGTGTTTTCAATACATGCCAGCAGGCCTATATTTTAAGCTAATTATGATTGTCATCTTATCATACTTGATTACTTTTTCCCAAGGACAGAAATTGTTGGGCAAGTGGCACGGGGGTGGAAATCGGATCCTAGAGCCATCAAATGTAACAATGACAGAACTGGGACGCATTACCTGATCACTAAAATGACTCAGACCACATGCAGATGAATTGTTTCCCTTGTTAATTCATGCAAACGTGGCCTGGAGGTTAAGGGAATTGATCTTGAGATCAGGATGTCTCTTCTTTATTTCCAGCTCTGTCACCAGTTTGTTTTCTGACCTTCAGGAAGTCATGACTGTATCAATATACTTACATTGACTTTCAACTCATATGCATGATGTGAAGCGAGGGCTTCAGTATACTGATGAATTTGGGCTGAAGCAGTACCCCCAAGGTTACACAAGAAGACTGTGAGGGAGCCAAAAGTAGAAGCCAGAAGTAAACTCCAGTGAGAGGTGTCAGCTGGGGGACACCTTTGCTTCCTGGGCAAGAATTTTGGCCCAAGACTTGAGTCTTGCCCATGGACTTTGAGAAGTGCATATCTACATTTAAGAACAGGACACAAGGTATATGAGTATGATGTGAAAGAAGATTATGATGGGATTAGGCACTTCTCAAGTTTGTCTGGTTAACTCCTGCTAAATAAGAGCTGTTCTTTAGAAATGTCAAATGGAGACAAATAATGATCATAGAGTCATAGAGTATCCTTGAGTTGGTAGGTAAAGGTTGGTTTCTTTCTAGTAGGGAATCTGAAGTCTGAGTATTTTTTTGCTGAATCTGTTCCTGAAGTTCAGGCATGGTATGTTTTATCTTCAGCTGTGTTCTTTTGTTTTTCAATAGCTGCTGTTTTGCAGTTTAGTAACTCAAAGATTCTTTGGGCCTAGAGAAGAGTCATTGAAGTCACTCATAGTGGAGGGAAGGAAGGTGAGAGGCAGCCACTGCTGAGTGGTGTGAGTAGCTGTTGGTGTATAAATCTGAGAAAGATAACAGATTTGCTGCTCTTGCTGATTCCTGAAAAGACTTGTAGTTTTTATCTTTCCTTCATAGTGGAGTTCAGATTTTACACATTGAAAATGAATCCTGTCTACCAGTGACTAGTTTGCTTCTATCTTCCAAATAGATATAATCCTTAATGCCATCTTCTGCCTTAGTGGCATTGTTAGCTTCCCCCATGTTCTTTTGGCCCAGCCCCACACTGTTGCAGTAAGGGAAGTATTTTTCTCCCCATTGCTGAGAGCGGAGTGGTCAAGCTTGGCTTGTGGCCATGCTCTTCCTGCCTTGGACCTCTCCATTACTCTCTGCTTTCCTCTGGAAGGGCTGTGCAGTGTGGCTAGTGGTAGTGGCAGCCAGCTGGGTGTCTGTGTGACCTAGTCCCTGCTCCCACTCACCCAGGGCTGTGGTTGGGACCCCTGGCAGGCAGCCACACGGCTTCTCTGTGTGCCTCCCTTCAGCTGGGTGCTCCTTCTCACTGTGGAGCATGGGCTCTCGCGTCAAGAGAGGCAGGTGATCTGTAACTGTGCTTTTATTTTTATCCAGTGTAGCCAAGGCATTGGTTGTGTAACTCAAAAGAACAACCTAATAATAAACCCGTGCTTGCATTCAAAATTCAGGCTGAGTGTCCCTGCTTTGCAGTCACTTCTTGTTGCTGCTCTCTTTTGACCTGGTTTGGATAGACACGGATTGGTCATGCTTTTGGCTCCAGTTGCCAGTGTGGTACCAGCTCATATTTTAGGAAACAGCCATAATTCAGGAAAGCTGTTGTGTTCAGCACTGGATTGTGTAATTTGTATTTTTAATAACCTTCTGGGTGTGACTCCCAAGTAAATTCAGTACCACTGGTGCCTGTGCAGTGACAGCAGTCAAATTATAGAATTGGGTAAGAAAGCGTACAATTTTTTTCTGTAATGGCTGTCATTGCAAAGAGAAAGATAGTAGAATATCATTAGTTTTTTAAAGAAACTGAGGGGTTTTTTCGGAAGCTTTTAAATTTCTTTTTATTTGTGACAAATAGGCACAGCTTTTTATTAGTCTTATTTTCACCTTATCACTTTCTTCACACTTTCAGGAGAAAGGCCATGGGAAGAGGAAAGGGGTGATTTAGGGAAGAAGAAGTTTTTGATCTTGCTGTGTTCTACACTTCTCAAGTCAAGCAGTAATGCTGATTGCTGTGATGATATTTCTGTTAGAAATAGATTGCATCATTTGTGACCATTGGGGGCGGCCTGCAGTTCATCCCTGCTCATCTCCTCTCAGTATGCTTTGTGGAGCAAGATGTCTTTAAGTGCTTGTTGAGGTATTAGGCCAGAGACAGTGATTTTACCGAGTGACAAGTGGTAGAGCTGGCTGTCACCCTCAGTGTGTTTAGCTTGGCACCCACCCTTGATGACTGCTTTTAATGGCTACTTTTTGCTGGGAAGTAGCACTGAAAATCTTCCTTTGGCTTTTATCGTTTCCGTCTCACATATTGTAGTTGATGTGGCCAGTAAAAGGCCTGTTGTATTTCAGACATTCCCTCCTCTCCTTTAATCCTGACCTAAGCTTTGTTATGAGGAGGATAAATGGCATTGCTGGGAGGGAGATTCTGGGAAGGAGATAGATTGCTGAGCCCTGTGACTGGTGTGACCATGTTTTGTCTGGATGCTGGGGAAGAAGAATGCTGCTTGGGTTTGGAAGAAATATTTTGGTCACATGTTTCTCAATATTAAAGACTATCTGAGTATCTTAATCTCGAGTTTAAAGGGAGAGAAGAAGCCTGTGTTTTGTTTTGTCTGCGGTGAACAAACAGATGTTGTTTGAAAAACATGGGAGAAAGGAAGTGAAGTCTTGTGGTTTCTTTCTTCAGTGTTGTCCTATGGATAAAAATCCTTGACGGAGCTTGTTGACTTTTTGATTAGACAAATAGCATTGGGAAACTCCTCTGCTGAAAACTCTTATGCATGTGCCTGCCTTAACTCTGTCTTTTGGCGGTACAAAGAGCTAACAAGTGAAGGAGAGAAATCCTAAATATTTGGTTGGGGCTTGCTGTGCTTGTGTGTCACTTCCCTTTTTCTCTTCCTCCACTGTGAGTTTTATTAGGGGTTGACTTAAGAATAGGGATGACTTGACTGCCGGCTGGTTTTATGGAGAGCAAGTTGGGATGGGCTTCCACCTACCACCAGCCCTGAGCACCATCTAATGCGTATGCTGAAGATTCAGCTCCCACACGGCCATGAAGAAGCTTCCCTGAAGCTTCTTTGCATGGAAAATGGTGGGAATATAAGTGGAGCATTTCCACCCTTTTCTACACAAAGAAGCATTGATGCAGAGAACTGCCTCCAACAGGGAGTTTGTGAAGCAAAATAGGTTTGGAAAGAGATGGTTGCTCTTGCATTGTCCAAATGGAAACTGGTGTTTAGCTGTAGCTGTGATGGGGTAGACATTTGGAAAGTTGGATGATGCTGTCAAATGTTTTAAAGAAAACCACAAGTGGAAGCTTATGGAAGAGTTCATACTAAATCCTGAAGCACATGTTATTTGACCTTGAACTTTAGCCTAAGCTAACATCGCTAGCATTTCTGTTTATAGGGGCATGAAGTGACAAGACAAGGTGTAATGGCTCTGAAGTGAAAGAGAATAGATTCAGATTAAATATAAGGAGGAAATACTTGACTGTGAGGGTGGTGAGGAGTTGGAACAGGTTGCCAGAGAAGCTTTGGACGTCCCATCCATGATGTGTTCAAGGCCAGGTTGAATGGAGCTTTAAGCAACGTGGTCTAGTGGAAAGTGTCCTTTCCCATGGCGGAGGGGCTGGAACTAGGTGATCTTTAAGGTCACTTCCAACCCAAACCATCCCATGATTCTGTAATTATTGGTATGGCAAGATGACATAGGTAGGGAGAGTCTCCTGTTTAAAGGGACATTCCACAGTGAGGCACAAGATCCTTGGTGCTGGGCTGATGGAGGGTGCAGGCTTTAGGACTGTTGTCCTCTTGAGAAAGGAAGTAGCATAGTTGCTAGAGAAACAGTGAAATTTTCTTACCATGGTGAACAGGGTACACAGCAAACCCCACCCTGTGTTTTAATTTCCGCATAGCATAAGTAGGACATGTGCAGGGCATAGAATTAATCCTGTTCATGTAGGGACGATCTAAATTAAATTACTTGTTACCTTCACCCTGCACTCTTTACTTATATTGCAATTGGGGTCATCCAAAGCACTTATTTTTCAGTTTCATTCATAGTCTCATCTACAGCCTTTGTATCCCTCATTATTTTGTGGGCAGTGTAAAACAAGAAAAAGAGATAGCTAAGTTCTTGAGCAAAATTAGTTGGTGCTAGTGGTTTAAATTTGATTTTTTAAAGTATTCATATTCAGCTGTCCTTTGAAATTAGCACACATTTTGTGGTAGCCACAAACACAATACTACAAATGCAGTTTCTGCAAGGTTAGTGGCAGTGGGTTATCAACTTGTGGTGTTCTCATTTTCTTTTCTGTTTGGGGTTCCCCCTACAAAAAAACATTCAGAGCTGAGGTAGAGGCAATAGGCAGTCTTAATTTCTAAGGCTGTATTTATCTGAAAATTTTTTCCAACACTGATTTTAGCTGGACCACAGCCTTGATGGGAAGAGTAAAGTTCCCATGCACCCTATCAGAAAGTAGCATGTAAAGTCTTGGATTACTTTCCATACTCACAGCCTTTAATGGTCTGAGGGATGACTGCTCCTTACTTAAACATTTGGGATTGAGAACTGAAAGTGAAAATGTAAAAAGGAAAGGAAAAGCTGCTGTTCATTGAGAAATGGGAAAGCACTTGACAATGCTGCCGCCAAACATTTTGGCTGATTATGCCTTTGTGTGCCTGTGACAATGCTCCTGGCCTTGAACTCTGTCATCTCTCTTGAATTTTTTAACTGCAGGAAAAACAAAGCCTCGAGCAAAGACTATAAATAAGACCAGTCATGCCTCCTCACCTTGCTGCGCTGTACCTCCTGGCCTTGTAATTTGCCTTCCTCTCAAGCCTCTTGTTCATTATTTTTGGTTTCAGCTGATGCAGGACCCCTGAGTAAATGGGATCTCCTGGGCATAGAGGAGAGGAATGTGTGGAGTGACAGCACTGAGCTGGGAATGGAGCACCGAGATAATGGAAGTCTGCCAGTCTCAGGGATGGGAGTAAAACCTGAAAACCTAGGGGGACACATGGGAGTGGGCTGGTTTCTGTTTCCTCTTGAGCTGCTGGGGCTGAGTTCCGTGCCTTCAGCGCCTCTTGTCCTCACCACCCCTTGCTCCGTGTTGAGCAGGACACAGGTTACTGGTGTGGTGGCCAGATTGGGGAGTAAATTGGGATTTTTCTTGGCTTGTGTCTTTAGAGGGTGGAAGAAGGGAGCTGGATTGTGGTGGAAAGACTAGGAAAGATGACGGAAGAGAAATGCTTAGTTGGGAAGCAGCAACAGAGTAGCAAAGGGCGAATAATTGGGTGAGGGAAGAAAAGAAAAGGTCAGAGAGGAATAAAAAGACAATAAAGATTCCTGAAAAATAGAATAGGTTTTGACAGGAAAATATTATGTCAAGAGCTTGATTAAATAGAGTAGCTGAAAAGTCGTGTGTTCTGGAAAAAAAAGGTTATTAAATAAGAGACTGGTATTAAATGAAAAATTCACATTGCCATTTTCTCTGAATATTACTTAAGCTTTCATTCTGGGAGTCCTGTAATGAAATAGGGAGATTCAAAATACAGAGAATGGAAAGGAGAAACCAAAATAAACTGGTATTTCATTGTTGGATTTGAATAGTAGAACATAATGCAGCATGTTACAACTTTTGAAAATTGTTTACAAAATAAAAAAAAAACAAACCACAAAACCAGCATCTGGCAGTGGATTAAACATTGTTTTTCTGTTTCAACATCAATTGATGCAAGTATATGCTCGCTCATGTATGGGTGTATTTTACTCACTCATATCATACCTGCACAGGTAGCTCCACCTAAGTACACAAATAGTGTCCTTCCCAGCTGAATGAAATGATTACACTGCTTTGCCTGCTGAGGACTCAAGAAGTCAATCTCAGTAAATCTTCCTTTTACCTTTCACAGTTCAGGTGCAATTCCCAACCATGCAGAAGAACAGTGATCTGTTTGAGTTCATAGAGCTGAGGTGATTTATCTCAGCTTGGAGAGGGATGATATGTGACAGCCCCTTATTACAAATTTGAAATCAAATCAGCTTTTTTCATTTGTTGTGTTCTGTTATTTAACACAGCTTTTACGTATACTCCTTGGTTAAGGCTGATTAATATTTAATGAAGACAAATTGAGTTTTCAGAATAAAGTGTAAGAATTGCCCCAAAAGCAGCAGCCATGTGAGATAAGAATGATCAGGAGGGAACAATTTGCAGCTCACCTCTGTGGCTGAGGAAAGCATCACTTAGACTGTAATTTTTATTCTGCTCTATATTTTTAAGCTGAAAGTTTAAAGTACTTTCAATTAAAATGCAGTTTTGATGTTTCAGCTTTCAAGAACTTGTGATAAAATTAACCCATACATAGTTGAGAGCAAAGCAAGACTGGAATGCATCACAGAAGCCTTCTCTGCAGCCTTGGAAGGTTAAAGACAGGCAATGAGACTAAATATCTTTTCAGAAGTAACTGTTTTTAAATTAATTGTCCAAGGTGATAACCCTCTTTCTTTTAATGTGCAATATTTGAATGTCAGAATTACTTCTGTATAGGTGATATGGGAATGAACAACCCAAAAGTTAAATTGGCAAGTGAATGAATGTCAATTTGGCACACATATTAGTGATTTTAAAAAACTTTGAACAGTTTTTAAAAATAATTGTAACTGGGAAATCATCACTAAGGAGATACATTTCCCATGGGATCCCCAGGGCACTGGATTTTGGGCTCATGCTTGTTAAATATTCTAATTTATCATCCAGAACAAAACATACTCATTTATTGATCAAATTTACAGAGGATGCAAAAGTTTGGGCAGTGGTCAATGGAGAGGAAGAGAACTGCAAATCATTAATGCAGAATTGTGAATACCCACTGACTTGGGTGGCAGCTTTGTTTTAGTCATCTTGCAGCACTGAATGCATAGAGGAATAAAATTTAGGCAATGCTCACTTAGTAGAGGAGCCTTTTTTGTTGGAAGTGAGACCTGGGAAGGGCTTGAGGGTGATGGTTCACCAGCTGGCCTGCCTGCTGCCTGGCACACAGGAGAGCATGTGGGGGTGGAGGACAGGGCCAGCAAGGGGAGGTGGCACTTGCTCATCCTGAGAGTCCTGCCACAGCTTGTGCTGTGTGATGTGAATGTGGGGCACCCTGATGTCAGCAAGCTGCAGTGTTAGCTTTGAGTGTGTTCAGAAGAAAGGAAGGAGTGATGAGGTGCCCAGAGAACTTGTCACAGAATAAAGGGAAGTTAGAACGTGCCTTGATCGTAAGTTACATGCGTAGGGATGAGGAGACAGATGTACCACAAGGTCAGGTGTCTGGGAGGTGCAGATAGGTCACATCAGCTTAGCAGAAGGGTATGGTTGGGAAGGAAAATTTGATATCAAATCAGTTTCTCAAGGTGTATTTTCTGTTCCTGGCAAATTTAGAAACAAGATGAGTTGTCTTTCTGGAGGGTGAACTATTGCTTAGTTGGGAATTATTTCAGGAAAATCCTCTAGAAAGGGTGCTTTCCTTTGTTTCCTCTCCTGTTCTTTCTATCCTTCCCTGCATGAGACATCACAATGGCAAGAACAGCATTTGTTCCCTATGGAAGAACTTTTTGACTCCATGGTTTGGTCAAGCAGTTTTGTTGCTTGTCTCCTTCAGAATGATATTGTCAAGAGAGATCCTGGATTTTAGCTACTTGCTGGTCACCAGCTGCAACACTGACAGTTTCTCAATGCAGTTGGCAGGCTATTTTACTGAAAGCACAGCATAGTATTTTGCACTTCACCACACTAATTATTAAATAATGTCATTACCAGTAGAGGTCACATAGGTATCCAGTATTCTGGAGCCTTAGAAACTACATGTTGAAGTGCTGTGTGGTTCCTTCATTCCCATCTAACGCAGAAGAAAACTACTTGCATAGTGGCCTCTTGCTACTTGTGCACGTTGCTTTTATATGCATAGAGCATATCTATATTATTTGGAGGAAGAGTCACAGTCAATTTAAAGTGTTTAGTCTGTCCCATTTGTTAGTGATACCAGATTATGTATCTTTTACAACTGCTGCCTATTGTGGTTCCCCTTTGAATGCTCTCATTGGACGTAAAATCACAGAAAAACCATTCCTTGTTCACTCCTTTTTCCTCTGGGGCGTGCCTTCAGGAGGTGGAGTTTACTCATCCACTTGTGTATGTGTGAGGCATGGCTGCATTTCCTCACTGTAGACAAAAGTCCATCAGAAGGTTTTAATTAAAGTCATTGAAATGATGGGGGCAGTGGAAGGAGACAGATGAAGGGAGTCGGACCACATAAAGATAAGCAGGCACTGAGACCTTGTGAATTTGTCATGCTGAATGGTTTTCTTGTGTTTTGAGAATTTCTCCTCAGAGAAAGACAGATCCAGAGTGCTCAGTGCCTCACCCAGAGTTGGCTGTAAAGCTGGCTCTATAATGGAAATACAGATTATGCTAATTGAGATGAAGTTTTATGGTGCTAATGTGTATTTTACTCTTCTGTGTGGTGAAGTGCAGTCTGGGTCTGAGGGAGCTGACAATGTCCTATTCATATGTAAAATGTTGGGAAGGATCTGTGGTTTGGGGTATTTCAAAAGTGCCACATGAGGGGATTCGTACATCTGAAAGCAATATTATCCGTGTACACTCATTGCTAATGGAGAGAGGAGCGTGTGAAAGGAGCTTCCCAGCCTCCCTGTACAGATGTGTGGATCCTGCTGGAAGAAGAAGTGGTGGAGAACTTCTGTGGTCCATTGGGGCAGGACGTGGGGCCAGCATTGCTCTACAGACCTGGAGTTGTGCTGATCCCGGTCAGCTGAGGCAATAAACAGCTGCTGGGAAAGGAAAAGATTTTGCAATGAAGCCCGTTCCGTCTCTGTGCCTTGGGATTACTTGGAGTTTAGAAGTATTAAACAGAATAAACTCTTGGAATAAGGCAGTAAGCCCAGCTCTGTATTAATTATTAGTTCGGACAACTTTCAAATCGCAGAATCAGGCCTTTGCTGTCTGTAATACTTTCTTCCTTTTAATATCAGCATTTGGCCTTCACATTGCTAAGAAAGATGCATTCTTAATTTGTGAGAGCTCATCTGCTTATCCAACAAGCTGCAGTCATAATCCTCTTTGCCATAATGAATGACTGCTCTGGAAGCGATTACTGCAGGATTTCATACTGTCTTTTCTGCTTATTGAATTCTTTAGTGCTTCTTTTTTGTAAAGAAAATTGTTGCTCATAAATCACTGTAAAGTATCAGGGGGCTGTGACTGCACTGCTACAGAGGTGGTAAATCTTGGTCTGTCTGGACATGTTGCTAGGACAGGAATGACCTGAGTCCCTTGGCTTCTGTTTGTCAGGTCAGGTGTGCATGTGTGTGTGAGCACTGCTTCTGCCTCAAGTTCAGATACCACAAGTTTGAGCCTTTCATTGCTGCAGGTTAAAAAGACTGCTGCAGCTCTATTTTCTGTTCTGCTTGGCTTGTGAGAAGACTTGCTGTGCATCTCAGTATATCCATTGCAAATATGATTTTGTTTCATCTTCTGTGCACATCTGTTGAAGAATAGCAAAGAAACAGTAGCTCAAATAGACTGCAGCTGCAGCAGCTGTCGTTTTCATTTTGACTGTGATTCAAGATAAATGCTTTTAAAATTACAGCTTTCTAAAGAAACCTTCCTCCTTTAAAGGTTGTTCTCTCTGGGTTTTTTTTTTTTTTTTTTTTTTTTTTTTTTTTTTTTTTTTTTTTTTTTGTGAGCTCATAAATCATTTTTGTTAAGTAGACTGATACTAACAGTGAGATGGAAGTAGTGGAAAATCTAGAAAAAGAAATCCAGCTTCTTATTTTTTTAGGACAGTGCAAATGTACAGCTTTTTTCCCCCTAGGACCTACATTTACACAGTTTTTATTTGAACTTACATCAGAGAGATGAGATATAACCAGCTATCTACAAGCTTGAAAACTAGGCTGATAAGAAGATTCAGAGTAGAAAACGTAGCTCTTTACTATGAAGACAGCCCAGCAGCAGATGTGCCTGCTGATGTTGTTACAGTGAGTATCTAGAAATTGGAGGAAGGCATATTTAAAAACTGGTAAGCCTCATTAGAAATCTTCCTACCTTTCCAGATTATTGCAGTCTCATTTGGCAAAACACATGCCTGACTTGTAATGGAAAAGCAGGAAGAAGTGTAATGTCCAGAAAGAGTTAGAAAGAGTTTTTCTTTGTATTTGATGTACTGGATCCACAGTGTCCATTCATGCAAATTCATAATGCCTGTGTTTGTTTGTGAAATATATATATTTCGAGTCATAATTCCTAAGCTTCTAACTTCATTTGTAGAAAGTTGCATTTGAGATGGAAAAAAGCAAGGAAACCAAGAAATTCTTAAGTTGACGTAGATGCCAAATTTTTAAAAATTTATTTATGAACACTTAGAAGTACTGAAGCAAGAAAAGAAATACACTGTTTTGATCAATATTTTGTGACATCTGGCTTTGGTAATTGATGACATAAATTACGGCATTCTCAGAGATGAGCAGACAGCTGAGATGGTCAGTGATCCATCCAGAATGGACCTGTGAAATACTGTGATGCCCCCAGATCTGCATTTCATGTCAGAGAAAACAAGGTTGTATCAGAAAAGTTCTGACCAAGTCTAATATTGTTTGTAGTTTGCACCCACTTGCAGCGTTTAAAGAAGCCTGTGTGTTTGAGATAAACAAAATAGAGCTCTCCTCATGGGAGTAGTAAAGCATGTGGAAGAGTCTCTTGATTTAGGTTTGTGGATAAGTTCTTGAGACTTCTGAAGAAATGCTGTATATATTAACATTTTTTTAAAAATTACTGGAAAAAAGTTTCTCATTGTTCATTAACAGGGAAGATGTTGTGCTAATTTATGCCACATGCCATGTCCGTAGGGTGACCAAAGATCTAAGTCTCTGCATAATTTCACCCAAGGATATTAACTTCCCCACTGTGCCCAATTAAATTCATCCCCATGCTAATCTGAGAACAAACAGGATAAAATACAAATTTGTTTCTGGAAAACCATCTAAAGCAAAAAGGAATTAAATATCTCTCGATTCTTTGGAGAGCATTTACAACTTTTGTAATTAGTGATTAGAGCCAAGAAACAAATGTTGAGATTAATTGCCTTACTGTGCCAGGATTTATTTCATGTGACCGTAACCATTTAGGATTGCTGGTCAGTGGAAAGGAGAGGAGCCACCTCCAGAGCCCCTTGGGGTGGCCCACCTCTGCAGGTGTGACCCTCTGTTAATTGTAGGGGCTCAAATGAGTAGCTTATAGAAATCTCACTTCCTAATATGAATTTAGAATGTAGCAACTAATAGGTTTGGTGGGAGTTTTTAGGGTCTTTGCCTCTACTTTTCTGACCTGGGAAGTGAGGAATGTTACTTTGCTCATCCATGGCCCCATATCTGGCAGCTTTCCTGCTTTTCTTGGCTATAATCATTTCACTAAGGTGTGTATGCTCGCTATTTTTTTTTATCCTTTGCTTTTGTTGTCTCCATTTTTGTTTGTTTCTCAAGCTAAGTAAACCCTTGTTTTTTGTAGTTACTGTCTGGTGTAAGGTAAAATCTGTTCTCCATTGATAAACAGAAGTATTGTCACATTCTCTGGATTTAAGACTTCGGCATGCTTATATACAATGCCTAATCTGAATCTGACTTTCTAAGAATAGATCTCTCAAGCCCCAGGGAAGAAACCTGCAGTGTTGCCTTAAGAAATCAAAGGAGGCCAGACAGGAATTTAGTCATAAATCCTTGTACCTATGGTCTTCAGATGAAGAACCAAAAATTTAGTCTAACATGCTGAGCTGAATGCAGCAAAGCACAAGGCCCCAGATGTCACAAGATGTTGCTATCAATCCATTGATCTTTGTGAGCCTTTGCTGAAGGATTAGTGTTCATAAATCATTGCCTGGAGAGCTATCTCAAAGTCTCCTTACTCAAGCTTTTGCATTCATTCCTCGTGTTCCTGGTTGCTGATTAAAAATTAACCCTTTCGTATCATTCAGTATCCTTAGCCTGATTACTCCATAGAAGGGAGCACAGGAATTTTAATGACATTTGAAATGAGTTGGACTTCTTGTTGCTGAGCTTCTTGTTTTGCCTGTGGTTTAAACTTGGCTGAAGTCTTGCAGAGCAAATTGTTGTAAATCATTATGGAAGACTCGTTTTCCTGAAGCAGAACGAGCTGTTTACTAATCACAAGCTTGTTCAGCATTATTTTAGTTAACTGTCAGAAAGGTATGTGGACAAGATGTTCCAAATTGAACAATAAAAAACAAAAATCAGTCCCAAACCTCTGAGGAACTCTGAGAAAGGGCTACTTTTTTGGGTCACTTACTTCAACTCTGCCCTGAGTGTTACCATGCTTCAAGAGCATTGGATGTGCAAAATGCTGTTGGATTGAACCTTGCTTGATTTGTTTTCAAATATGACCAGCTTGCCTTGAGCATAATTCTTGCCAGTACAGACAGAGCATTGTTTCCTAATACCATTTACAGGAGAATGTTTACAATTGGGCTATGGATATCTCACTGTGGTTAAGGTGTTTGGTATAGTATTGAAATATGTATTCCAATGCTTCATCATAGGAAGCATCATACCAAGTAGAAGTAATTTTCTGTGCTGCTTTGGAGTCATAGCAGAAATCTATGCAAGAAAAAACATGTCCAGGTCTTTAGCTGAAAAGCTTCTCTCTGAACTTTCAGTATGGGTATAATTATATATTATTGCTTTGACTTAAAAATTCAGGAAGTTTAAAGGCAGTAGCTTGTGTAAACATGGCTAGAGATGGCAAAAGTGTAAGTAACCATATTGGTGCTGCTCTCTTGCCTTGACCAAGTGGAACCGATTTTTCTGTCTAGGTTGGGTAGGGAATGTTTAGGTGAATGTTTGGCCCTAACCCAGTGGGTTACAGCTCAAGCAAATGCTCCTATGTTATGTACCTGCTCTTTGCTGTCAAGAAGATCCTCTGTGGAAAGCATTAACTCTGGCCTGAAATTAGGGGTGGTTGGGCAGGAGGGGAGCAATGGATTAGCTGGAGAGCAGTGTATTTCAGCCAGAAGAAGAAACCATTTTCAACCTCTCATGGAGAAATCAGACCAAAAATGAAGAGCAGTCAGATCAAAAAGAGAAATGTATTTGGCATGTTTCTTTTAAAAAAGAACAGGCTCTGATCCTCAACCAGAGTTTCACCATACTGCTGCCAGTGCATACTGTTTCTTCCTCGGTGAGAAAACTTGTATCCCAATAGGAGGAATGAATTATGTATGTCAGCTTTAAGCAATCTTGTATTAGGGAATTTTGTTCTTTGTGCTTTAGACTAGTGTAATGAAAAGTTAAATATTAATATGTCCTCAGAACTTTTCTCAAATATTTGTAATGTGAGACTTAAGAGGCAGTGAACAGAGGTAAAATTTTTACATTTGGCTTTTGTTATCATGCCAGTAATTAGAGTAGTCCAAGCAATGTAAATTAAATGTTGCCAAGTAGGGAGGCAGCTGCTAGATAGCAGCTGGGTACTTTTTAATATAAGAAGTCTTGGAAACTGAAGCCTCAGACATCTAGGAGATAGTAGAATGGTAGTGATAGAGATGGCTGCTGAATGCAGGCACCCATCCTTGAAATGCCACTTGTTTGTCTCTCTCAGTGCTGAGGAAGAAGTGGCAGTTATTTTGTGTGTCTCTTCCACCAAAGTCTCCTCTGGGAATTAATCCCACACAGACTTGTGAGAAATTGTTTGATTTGCCCTTCTGACACTTTGTGAGAAGGTGACCTTTATGGCTTTCAGTCTTCAAAAATCTTGATTCCCATGATTTCTGCCTGACACCCTTTCACTTTTTCTAGGTAATCGCAGTGCTCGCATTCATTTTAGGCCATTTTTAATCTCCCAATAGAAATGCTACCATGTACCATGTCCCCTGTCTCAGTTTTTTTGTAGCTCCTGATAGGGGAGGCAGAAATTGTATTTATGCAGCTTCTTATATTTAGTATTTTCTCCAGAGGTCTCCAATTCTAGGATAGGGTCTTTGAAGGTTACCAAGTGCATTAGAAATGCCTTCTTGCCAAGGAGAGGTGACAGATTAAGCCTGGCTCACGTTTCACGCTCCATGTGAATGATCTTCAATGTTCTTGTCCTAAGTGCACTACTGTAACTCACAAGTCAAATTCCTGCTCTTGGTACTGGTGGGTCTAAATGGAGTTTTCTGGAAGCTGGAGCTGTGCACAGATGCTCCTGTTCAGGGATGATTTAAGGTTTACACACTCCTCTGTATATGCATACACAGCTGATTGTTGTGTTGATAAGCAGGGCTGTTTATCTTCCTCTTTTGAGAAATTGAAATTTGGTGCTTAGATAGCATCTCTACAAACTTCCTTATTAGATTCATAACTAGTGGTTCCAAGATGTATTGTAGCAAGATGGGCCAAGGCTGCATTTTTGACAGGTCATTCCTGGGGATGGAACAAATGTCTTGTTTTTACAGCTCTTGTATTTAAGTAACAAACTCCCGATTCATCCAGTTGCTCACACTCCTGGCTAAATTCAGGGGATTCATGTTCTTGCTGCACTTGCAGTATTAGTACTACTCTTGAATCATTAAAGTCACTGAATACTGCTGATCTTACAGGTCTTTTGCAACCCAGACAATTCTAAATTTCTTTGTCAGCTGCTTCACACTGTTGGTGTGCGTGAACATGATCTTTTGAATGGTTCTTGGAGCCATGCATATTGCAGTACTTATCACTGGATTATAATTAACCATAATTATGTATGGAAATCAGCCCAATCCACAAAATGTAGATTTAGATATTTACTATGCTAATAAGATTTGGTGAGGATAAGGGGCTTGATTTTTTTAATTTTCACTTCCACAATGGTGTGATGGATCCTTAGCAAAAGTATTGTTAAAATTAGTAGAGCTGCAGCTACCCTCCATACTACAGTTCTTACTGCAGATTGCTATATGTGAAGTTCAGGCCCAAAAGGTTTTGTCACTGGCATAATGAAGCACTGCCTCAGAGAATCTGAGACAGTAGAAAACATGTTGTAGGAGCCCTGAGAGGTAAGTGTGCCCACAGACATGCCAGAAAGTGTTTTGAACTATATAAAAACGTTCCTGATAGTTATTCACTTGAGGACAGTTGTACAAACAGTGCAGGTGGGATTTCTGCTGAGGAAAGGGGAGTATTCACCTTTATTTTGGTGCTGCAGTAAAACTCCAGGCACAAGTACTTTCCAGATGTGCATAGATGTGCTGTATACAATTGTACCAGGAGTGCTGTTCCTGGCATCAATAAATAGGAAACCAAGTGCAGTGTTGCTATGCTAACCCCACAGTCTGATTTTAAAGGCTTTATTGACAAAAACAAAACAAATTAAGTAATACTGGAGAGTATAAAATAGGTTGAATTGCCTCTGTGATTAAGGCTCTACATTAGCATTTAGCTTTTGCTGGGGAGATAGCTTTTTCTACTGTCTGTTTACATCTAGAAACAAATCTTTCATGTTGTGTAAATAATTTAATCTTTATTGCTGTTACTGCTGCATATAAAGTGTTGATACCTGCTGGCTGAGAGAAGTAGGAAGGGATGGATACACTTATGCACTGTACTATTAACTGTATTTAATGGAAATTAAAAGTGAAATAACAAGTTAGGGAACACCACACTAGAATTGTTGTTATTCCTCAATTCAGAACAAAGCATCAGTGTTGCAGGACCTTAGTTAATCACAGTCTAATGAGCTAGATACACTAAAATTTTCCCCTCTCCCTTTCCCCCTGCTGTGGTGTTTTAATGTGCTTTGCCCTTGAGTAGAAGGCTTCATTTTGGAAAGGTTTCTTTATTGAGGAAGGGGCTACAAAATTATTTTGAAAGTTTCTCTGGACACAGTTCTGGTACAAGAGCATGGAGGGGGGATAAGGTGGACAGGAGCTCTGTAGTTAGAATAGCTGTTGGATATCTCACATCCTCATTTCAAAATTTTCTTCCTAAAACCACTTCCAGGCTTTGGAAGCTGACGTTACTGTGAAACATTTTTTAATTTTTAATTTTTAATTTTTTAAAACACATTGTAAATTATCTTTTAAAAAGACACATTAGCACAGCAAAGGAGGAATCACAGTACTTGTCTGCATAACTAAAAATGTTCATAATTTAATCAGGTGTTTAAATGTGTAAAATAAAATTATTGCCTCTACTAACATTACTGTCCTAATTGTGAAGAAAATTGAAGCCAGTTTACTGAGTATGTCTGCCTCCTGCCACAAGACCCATGGAATCTGTCTGCTTAGGAAAAAAGAAACCCAGCAAGTTATTAGATAATTACCTCCTGTTGAAAAATAGATATTGAGTGAATGAAGGAATCAGTTATGTTTCTAGGTTGGACCATATGCAGTTTTCTGTGGTTTATATTACTTGGTGTATCAATTATGATCTTAGGCCTCAGTATTAAAGCATTACTGGACTTATTCTCTGACTTGGCTTGAAGCCTACGATAGCATGTCTGCAAGCGGTGCAGCTCATTGTTCTAGGATGCTTCAATAGCTTCTGGTTACAAAATGTGGCAAGAGATGATAAAAGCATGCCTGACTTGGCATAACATGATGTTCCCAGCAGGAACATCTCTTATTGCCTTTTTTTTGGTTATGTCTTAATCAAATGTTGATGAGACAAATCTTTCCTTGCTGCAATGCCGGATGCGGGTGTCTGACAGCCTGATGCTCCTCGATTTCCCAGGGTGAGATGGGGGCAGGAGAGTGTTAGCAGAGGATGATGTGGGCCATGTGAGATAAGAAGCACAGCAAGCTCTTGTTTTCCTCCTGACTATAGAAGGTGGAGCTGAATGTCTTCTTAAGAGTTTTATGGCCACAGAGGTCTAACTTGAAGCTGATGGTCTGCATCCCTGCTGGGACTCAGGCCAATAGCTCTCCTGAAAAATTTGTCATCCAAAATGCTCCTTGATCAGATCTTTGACAAAGCCTTTGGTTTGAAAGCCAGCTGGTCTTTTATGGTATAACACAGTGCATGTTGTTCTGTGGATCAGTCAAATTTCCAGTTATAATATGTAAAGCAAAATTGTGGTAAGAAGGGCAGCGGTGTTTGATTGTATGTATGTTGAGTACTGATTAGTATCTGTTCTGGGAGAAACAGAAGAGTTAGGCCAAAAGCTTTAAAATCATGCAATTTAATATGAGATTCCTGTATACATCTGTGTTTAGTCTGAGAGAGGCTGAGCCATTGCCTCTCAGAGGTGCTGATTATAGGAATCCATTTGACTCCTTCCTGATGATCAGACAAGCAGGTGTCTGGCACTGCTGAAAATTGTGTTGCTTTGGTCCCCATGCTTGAATTTTTGTGCATCCAAACTGAGAGTTGTTGCATAACAACTTTTATAAGGGGATTTTATTTTCAGTGACTTCCACAATAGATAAGGAATTTAGCTCTTAGACAATTTCTAGGGAAAGGAAAATCAGGAGTTAAGTGACAACACTGTCTAGAATCCTATGATCTGTCAGAAAATCTTTTCTTGCTGCAGGTATTGCAATTGCTTTCTGCTAGCCAGTGTTGCTAACCTGTACTAATTTCAATTTCCCCTTGCAGTAATGCGTAGAAATCCATTTGGGATGGACATTTGCTGTCGAAAAGGATCCAGGAGCCCACTCCAGGAACTGTATAATCCCACCCAGGTGAGTGTCTTGTGGCTATAATTACGCTTTCCAATTCAGCATATAAATGCAGTCTCTTTTCATGATATTTTGGTGTTTTCTTATTTACATGCAACAGCTGCCTTCATTGGGGAGAACTGATCCTGGTACCTGCAGGTTTTACTATAACATTCTACAGTTTGAGTTAAAAGCCTGATTTTTAAAAGTTTTTAGTTTCAATGATGTGAACTCCTCCAAAATATTTTCTTAGGTACCTAAAAGCCTTAAAATGGTACCTAGCTAGAAGCTGATGCAATGGACTGGCAGGATGGGGTGAGAGTATGTGACATGACCTGCACGAGACAAGGAGCGCAGTAAGACTGTAAATTCCCATAATAATACCTGAATATCATTTATATGACTTTTAGATAGCCAGCTGCCTTTCTTCTCCTGGTCTGTGGCTTGTACAGAGTCTAGGCAAACACTGTAGCTCATGTTCTTGCTTACACTGTGTGCTGTTCAATACCTGACTGTCTTGGTGACAGCTCAGGACCTCAGAGTAATAACCTCAGTTATTGCTCTTCCTGTGACAAGCAGCATAAGAAAACTACCTGAAGTTCATGCTCCTGTTTGCTCCTCTAGATCAATTTATTCCCTACATGTGGGTTGAATTGGCACACTGATGAGAGGCATTTCCTGTTGGCAGCTGAGAGGAAGTGCTGCCATTGAGAGAAAATGCCAGCTGACTATTAAAAATATTTATTAAAGCTTAACAACCGCCTATTATATATTTATCCATCAATGAATAGATTGAGTTTTACTAAATTGGCTATTAGGGAAAGTGACTATCCCAGTAAATCTAACTTGTTAGATTTAACAAGGCAATAAATGTTTTAAATACTATTTGATCGCTACATAGTGTGCAAAACGAAGTCTGACGGATTTAAAGTATTTACATAAAGAATTGACAGCAACCCAAAAATATGTGATATCTGTTATGAAGTGCAGTAAAGTTCCATTTGCTAGTTAAAGTTGTTTTTATGAACACAGGCTGACTTTGTAATTCAATTTGAATTCTGGGCATGGCTGGGAACGTAAGGTTTGTCATACTGTTATACCGCCCTTTATTGACCATTATGGGAGTCAGTGTTGCATAAATGGGAAGCGCATGCAGGAGCCCCGAAGAGGAACAATCCAGTGCTGCAAAGGAAAGCTGTTAGCATTTGCAGGTCAAATTTAAAGACTCATTGCAGATGTTCAAGAGGAGCAGGTAAGGGAGAAGAGACTGGCTGAATAATTAGTCTCTCTGGGGTCTGCTATGTGTCAGTCAAGACCTTTTGCCCTTTAACATTATTAAAGGCCAAGCTGTAGGAAAGAAACATCCCCATCCACTGAAGGGCCATAATCCCAGAGCCCTTGCAAACTTGGACAACTGAAAAGATTTCCTGAGCTTCCTGAAGCAGGGGACGTAGCTAGCAGCTCCTTCCTTTCTGTGTACCCTGATCAAGTGAACCATTAGCATCCCTTTCTGGGCTCACCATTGGCTGAGCCAGCCAATGTCAATGCTTGAGGGAGTGCAGCAGTTCTGGCAGCTGATGGTAAACTAAAGATGTTTATTGTTATTGATGTTATTGAAGTTTTTAATGCAGAAGTGTTTCCATCAGCTTGCTGATAACCATTTTTATTAAGCTTTTAATTTTTGTTTCTTTCCATGATTTCAGTTGGTACTTGATTTTTTTGGAAGGGACTTTGCATGCTGCCCTCAGTACCAGAGGGACAGACAAATGCGTGTATGCAATCTGGGAAAACAGTAACAAGAAAAGGCAGTGAGTTGAGGCTGCCAGAGGAAATAACAGGTTGGAGATGACACTTAGAATGCTTCATCAGATATATGGTTCATTTTTTTTTTCCATTTGTGCCCAAAGAGACTTCTGTCTCACCTCTCTTAAGGTGGCAGATTAGACACTGTTATATATTTTGGCAGGAGGGTGTTTGTTTCTCAAGAGTTCACCTGTACTTGCAAGATTGGGGGGATGGAGGTCAGATCTCTCATGTTTCCTTGCTGAAGCAGCTGCAATCAGCCTTTTGTAAAGTCAGCTCAGAAGTCAAATATATAATAAATATGCAAGAAGACAAGGCCAGGCTGGATGGAAGCTCTTGTGGAAGGCGTCTCTGCTCAGGGCAGTTGGAACAAGATGATCTTTGAGGTTCCTTCCAGCCCAAACCAATCTTTGATTCTGCAAAGACATTTTTGGCCAAAATCTCTCTTACTAATCTAGGCGATGAAAACAGATTTTTAACCTCTGACTATCAGAACCTTTTGGACTCCTGATGTTGTGAATCCATGTTTCTTTCCTGGGTGCCAGTGGCTGTGTGTGCCTTCACGGAAACTCTCTGACGCTCAGCTGCCCCAGAGCAGCAGCAGAGCTGATTGAGCAAATACTTGTAGTTCAAAGTAATATGTGTAATTTAAACACCAAACTTAGACCACTGAAAGATGCCCTGAAGCTATGCTTTTCGATTACTGCAAGCTAGGTGTAGCTGTGATATTTTAAAGTGTAGGAAACTTCAAATTTGAGATGTATTAAGGGCCCATTCTGCCTTGCATTCTGTGTGCTCCTGGCTGTTCCCTGCCTGGGGAAATGGGAGTTGGTCATTGATTGAAATAGGTGTCTGCTAGGGTCAATACTCACTGGGATTTCCGTTGCTGTAGTTTAACATGAATCAGGTTTTTCTACTCGGTGTTTAATATCAAGTTGCACTGCCCTCATAAAACCAGATGGAGACAGGTTGATATCCACCAGCTGAGAGTTTGACTGTTGTTATTTAATATGTTGACATATCACAGCCTCTCTGATCCTGGCCTGTTGTTTCCTTCTATGGAGTTACTTGAGTTGTTTGCAGATGCCATCGTTTGTCTCTTGAATCTTTTTTTGGCCTTATGAATGATTGTGAAAAGGAAAGAGAAAGGAAAGGGAAAAAGAAGAGAAGGAAAAAAAAATAATAACAGTAAAAAAAAAAGACCAAAAGAATGTTTGGGCTTTAGGAAATTCAAATGTAGCAATGATCTGAAGGTGACTGAATGGGTCATTTGGTGGTTTGTAGGAGCTGAATGTTAGGATTGTAGTCAGCTTTTCAGAGGGTTAATCATAATTGTCCCTATGTTGAGTGGAGAAAGAGAGGACAAGTGGGTAGAAATAGCACTTGAATTAGGACTTGAGAAAGTGTCCATGACAAAGCCCATGTGGGATTTATGCCTTAGCTGGGTGTCTGGCCTTGTGATTATTGGAAAAGTAAGAATAACACATTTGCTCTTTTGCTTGTGGTAATAAAGCAGAAAATGGGAAGTGCATTTGTCTGTGGACAAAAGATTTCTTCTCTAGGGCTTTCACTGCAAGATTTTTCATGAGCACTAATATACCCTGAGGGAAAGGAAAGTCAATATAACCAAACTGGATTTACATTGAGTAAGTGGATTTCCAGGCTGTGGTCTCCTCATACATGGCAGGCGATGTGCAGCACGTCTCAGACCTTATTATCTGTTGTTTTGCCTTTCCTTTTAAGGCGGAGGTTTAGTACGAAGCTGCAGAGATACCAGTGGCAAATTTTGAGGGCTGAAATGGATTGTTTATTTAATGAGTTTATTAAAAAGCCACATAATTATAAATGGAAAGAGAAAGAGGATTCAATCACACACCAAATGGCAAAGGAGAGAATCTAGATGTAACTGAACGCAGATGAAGGGCCCTGCAGGAATGTGACACAAGCTCGCATTTTATCTTGGGTAGATTTTGTGGGGGTTTTATTGCATATGAAACCCCAGGAATTTAAGAATGTGGGGAAACAAATACTTGCAAGACATATTCTTAGAAGACAACATATACAACTGTGTCCTGTAATTTACATGGCTTTGTACAGCCCCACTGCTCCAAGAATAACGGATAATTGTAGGTCAGCCCATGAGCTGGAGTCACCAGAAGTTCAGAATTGGGTAACACTGCTTACAATTTCATGGTTAACATTGATCTCTTTGGTACAGAGGGTGTGCTACTGAATTACAAGAAGTTTCAAACCAAAATAGAAATGTTAGAGGAATGAGAAATAATTGCATCTTTAAGGTTAGATTTTGGTGTTCTAGTTGTCAAGATTAACATTTAATTCTCATTAAATGCAAGTAGCACTTGCTTAGTCTAACTGTCTAGATTTCTGAGAGGAACACAGAAGAGATAAAGTTCTTTATCCATCAGGATCCAAATCCAAGGATGACTTTGTTTTACTTTCTAGTTTGAAATTGACATTGTCTAACTTTAATTCATTAATCAACCTAACTGTTTTGCTAAAGGTCACTCTGCCAATTTCTTTTTGTCAAGGAGAGGTATTTCTAGGTGTCTGCTTCTGGTGTAGCTGAAGCCAGGTCTAGTAATTTGCTAAAACTGGTGAGTCAGAGCTGTAGACCATGTGTTTGTTGCCTTTGCAGTATAAAATTGTATTGAACTGGTTTGGTGCAGTCATTCCAAAATGACCCATTTCTTTTATTCTATTTTCCCCCCCTTCTCTCCTTCCCATCAGGAGAAGGGAAGTAAGTGAACTGTTGCCTTGCAGACAGTGTTTATACATCCTCAGTCTCTTCAGGCCACAAATGCTGCTTTTTGGGAGCTGCCCTATGATTATCTGTGGCTTAGACTGCCTGGATAGCACCAGTGAATCCCAGCCTAGTTCAGCCCACATCTCCCACCTGGGTTGTAGTTTGCTACCTTCAATTGATTTCTACTCTCTAGGATGACTCTGGGGGCTGTACCCATTCCTGGACAGAGGTTTGTGGTGAGTTTTGTGGTCTGAGCTTTGTGTACACATTCTCCACAGCACTTTGATACAAAGGTTCCAGTGCTTAGGACCTGGTTCTTCATGTCTTTGGTGTGCCTGAGGCTCTGAGCACTGTGCAGTTTGTTTCAGTGTGCTCTGGCTCCTCATTCTCAGCAACACAGCAGCCAAAGAGTGGGTCATTGAAATGTCCAATTCATCTGGTGGTTTGTCTTCAGCAGCAAGTGACTGACTACTAGAAAGATAAAAAAACTCATTATACTCTTCCAGAGCACAACCTGTAGGTCATGAGCATCCTGAGTCATACTTGCGTTTTTGTCAGCTATATCATGCAAGAAAAGCCTGAGATGACTGGCAATTACTATATCAGTCAGAAAGGGAAAAAAAAAAAAGTAGATCTCTAGAGTTACTTGCCAATTCCAGTAATAGAAGAAAATTATACTGGCACTGTGCACCAGTGCTATCCATTGTTTTTTCTCCAGTTTTCATGTCGATATGTTCTAGGTTTCAGATTTCTTCCTTGAGACAGCCATATAGCTGTCCTGGGAAGTGAACTTTTGAATATGAGAAATAGAGTTTATCTAAAGAACAGTATATTAGAAGTTATTGATGCTTTGCAACTGAGTCATAAATATGTATGTGTCCTTATCGAGGGCACGAAGTGGCCCAAAAGTTCTACCAGTACTGAAAACATATGTTGTGTGGTTGATGCTGATCTTTGTAGGCAAATCTGTGCAGATGATAACAGCATGGTAAATATGGCTCATAATCACAGTATTTGATTGATCATAGATTAAAAACCCCATAATGGGAAAGGTACAGCATGGAGACATAAGGAAGAACAGTTGATGTGCAATGCCAAACTTTAGGTACCTGCTCCTGTTGGTAAACAACAACTTCATATGTAATTAGCCTCATTTGCTGCAGCAAAATGCCTGCTGATGAAAGAGGAGATAATTGATTTACTCCGTGGATGACTTCTTGTGCAGAGACATTACTTACTGTTGTGCTTGGAAGTCATAAAACAGCAGCTGGCCTGGGATGAAATATTACATTAACCTTTGCAGAAAAACTGCACTGGTGAGAATGCTTTGTTATAAATTACTGATTACAAATGATAAGAGCTGGTTTCAGATGCTGAGGAAATGACTTGGGGAGGGGAAGGTTTCAGGTATGGTGTGCTTCATAGATCATTCACTGTGACATGATGGATACCTTTGTAAGTCAAGAGGAATTAATCAGACAAGTATGTACAGTAACTACCTGCACTCAAGGCTAAAATTATCCACAGGACATGCTCATTCAAGTTCCTGCAGTGTGTGGGGATGAATTTTTGGGCACCTGTGTTTAATAAAAGACTTGTTACCTGCATGAAATGAAAGAAAATAGTTTTACTCAAAGTAACTCAGATTCCTCAGATAGAAAAAAAATAAAATTAATTTCTCCAGTCCTTGATTTGTATTTTATTCTTCTGAGAGCATGTGAATTTTAGTATAAAAGATTTCTGGAGGCATAAAAGTATGAGAGGAAAGGTTTAATAATACAAGCAAAGTGGTCAAAACCAAAAGGGTTTTATGTGGTGGAGGTGAAAGAGGATAGCACAGCTTTTCAAAATTATCTGTATGCAATGTGTGGGCTCTGTTAGGCAAGCACTTGGACAGATGGGTGGAGAGAAGACCTGGACTCCAGCACTCTGACCTGGTGCCATTCAGTGGCTTTTTGTGTTTAATTGTCTCCAATCAGACCTCTGGAGACCTGAACCCTCTTGGTTCAGTCAAATGCTTGCTCTGAACTCAGTAATACTCAGATTGGACACCTCGCCTGCCTCTTCTCTGCAGGAAATTCCTTATTTTTCCTCCCCATTTTTAAGTTTTGGACCTGAAAAATTGGGTAATCATACTTCAGAATGCAGGAGGATATGGCGGTTTGGAGGAAGGAAAGGGCAGTGGGAGGATGTCTGTAATGAGCACAGATTTCTGCTCCTGGTCTCTGCAGAGCAGAGTGTCTCCTTTCTGTCTGTGCTCCAAGCATCCAAAACCATCCAAGTGCTCCAGCATCACTGGCTGAGTTGCTGTATCCCAGTGTTTATAGACTAGTCCTTGTAAACTGTAGCCTCTCTTGCTTGTTTCTAGTGCTAGTAGTTTTGGGGCAGCTTTCTCAGGTGTGTGAAGGAAGGCAGCTGTGTTTGGTTAAACATCTGCCTTCTTTTCCCTGTGTTGGGTATTTTTCTTTTTTTAGTAGAAGAAGTTTCTTAACTGCAGCAGAGTTGTTGCCCACTTGTGAGAGGGCCAGATGTTCTCTTTAAATCCTGAGAGCCCAGCTGTAACCTCTCTCTCCCCCGGAGGACTGTAGTGTATCCCAATAGATGTAACTACGAAAATCAGAGAACACAGACATACAGTCTGTCTACTGGTACTTGTAATTCTTCTTTACTTTAATTTTAAGGTGGGGCAGAAGAAGTTGGTAAGTTTGCAGTTAGTTTCAGGAGATTAGATTCCACAAGTTCCATTTTTGCAGACTTAACTGTATCTGATGCAGAACCTCAAGTTGTATAAAATGGTCTGTAATATCCATTGATATTGTATGTACTATCAATGTGTACTATTTATTCACTTTTTCACTTTGTACAATATTAATTAACCTCAATAATGTAATAAGCTGCACCTTACCAAAGCTTTCTTCAGTAAAATTACAATAATCTCCTCGTCTGTTTATGCAGAGAAATTCAGGAATGTTTCTCTGTGAATGCCACAGACGTAGCAAGATTAACATACCATACTGCCCTTTGAAAGATGTGGCTTCAAGAGCCAGTGTGCCTTTTGGGATTCCTACAGTAAGGAAATTGATGGTACTGTGGGGAGACAGGCTGTAGAGTTTTTGTACAAGTGTGTAAATCATCAAATCAAGCACAGATTATTTAAGGACACTTTCTAAGGAAGTTTTCATGTAGTTGAAGTTTGTGGGGAAGTGTAAGGTGGGTCAAGCCAGGTGCTGCAGTCCAATCCATACTTAGTGCACTACAAGAGGTGGCTTCCCCTGGAGTGAGTCTGCTCTCCATGGTGTTATGGACAGGGCTGAGCAGAAAGGTCAGCTGGAAAATACAGCGTTTGTGAATGGCTGAATGCAATTTGGGCTGTGTTCTTCCAGTTGTAGTAGGTGGTGAACACTTGGGTTGGCTTGGAGTTCATCTCACAGGGGTGTGTGTGTGGGCAATGATGGACTTGAGGTGATTCCAGTTGTGCATCCCAGACTGGGCCGGTCACGTATCCAGGTGACACAGTGCAGAGAGTGTCTTCAGTCTCTCCTGTTCATGCTGTCATGTGTTCTGAAACTCAGCAGAAGAAATTAGCAGTATTTCAGGCTGGCAGGCTCTGCATTAAGCCTCTGTCAGGATGATCTGAGGATATAATAGAATAACAGCCACAGCTGATTTAAGACCTTGTGTGCTTGTCTGTTGATCTAGTAAAACAAGGAGGAAATTCTGCCTTGCCCTGACAGTCTTGTTTGGTGACATCAAACCCTTGTGACAGCAGAAATTAACAGTTCACTGAATCCAGAGTACAAACTGGAGGGTCCTGGGCTATTCCTGCCAGTGTTCAGGGTGCTCTCACAGAACTGGGGTCTGAATCCCTGCAAAGAGTGGACATGTGCCCCATGCATGGCAAACACCCAGCTGCTGGTTGTTGGAGTTGTCCTTACATTTGTTTGTTTAATTATTAGACTGAAAGATTGGTTGTTTCAGTAATCATCATCTGGGCAGCCACACTTAAACTGCTTTTATTCACTAGTTTTCAGACCTTGCTTCTTACTCATATTGAACAGGTGTGGAAAGAAAAGTAAGAAAAAAATATTTTTATAAGGCAATACCAATACAGCATTTGAATGCAACAAAAAAAGTCTTTGTATTGTGTATGTCTCTTTTCCCTCTATAAATAACGTAGTACCTATCACACTGAGGCCACTCAAGGAGGTCATTCTTGGTTTATTTACCTCTTGCAGTTGTATATTCTAGTGTGGATGGGATCTTGTATTTGAATCATCCTATGTTCATGAGGCAATGGCAAAATGCGGGGGGCAGAATGAAAACAAAATTTTATTTCCTTCACAGTGATTCTTTTGTGCAGTTGCTTTGGAAGGAGGAATAGCTTTTTATTCCAGGTTTTCCAGCATGCTATCAGTGTAGATGTTTCTATCAATTTATAACCTTGGGATAAAAGTGAAACTAGATCTGTTGAAAATTGATGGCAAAACTCCTAAGGTCTAAAGAGGCCAAACTTCAAATTAAAATATCTTATCCAGGGGATCAGAAAGGAGCTGTATTTGTGAGTATTTTTTCATCTGTCTTTTCATCATTCCACACATTCTATTGCACTAGAAAATACTGAGGGTCTTGTGCCAAAAAGATTTCTCTTTTTTTTTTTTTCCCCTGGTAGTGACATAATAAATACAAGCTAAACCAAAGAGAGTTGGAAAATTTACAGTGCATTGCAACTGATATGTATTTCTGGTGCCTGGAAAATCCAGGAAGGAGTGTTCCTTTATTTTCAACCTTAAATCACATCTGAACAATATTGAGTGTTGTCCAGCACGGGGCTAAAAGCAAAACATTACATCCAAATTTTAAAAGAACAGTAAAAAATCACAATGTACCCACAGTCAGATTGCCTGGCTGCACAGCAAATTAACAACCTCTGTAGCTATCAAATTCATGCCTTAATATAAATCTTTTCTCCATGTAAATGTGGGCTGTGTCTTAGGTAATTTCAGACAAGCATCTGGGGATTAGTAAGAGGAAGTGAATATTAATTCAATTAGAGGACAGAAGATGAACGTACAACCTGGCATGGGGAACTGACATCAGGAGCCCAAGTAACAAAGACATCTCTATAGCTAGGAGGGAGCAGTTTCATCTGTTCAAGTCAGACTTGGCTTTTGCCTTGCATATATTTTACTTATGAAATAGTGGTTGAAGGAGTTGTATTTACATAGCAATGTAGTTAGTGTCATATTTTGTGAACTGAACCTGGCTGACAATAGATGGATGAAAGATCTGGAGAGCAGATGCATAGTGGTAGCTTTCAGTTCATTTTGATACATTAAATATTCATAAAAAGCTTGACTGAAGGAGAAAATAAATGTTTAGTTCAACCAGTAAGGAAAAGCTGAAATCACTGGTACTTCTCCAAAAGTGTAACATCTTACATAATGTAAATTGAATGAAGGCTCCTGTGGGGAAGGTGAGATATGCAATATTAGGCACTGTTTTCTTTCTGTAAGAGATTGTTGTGCCAGTGACATCTGTCTGTAAAGTAATAGCCAAAAGTCAGTATTCTGAGCACAGGAGAGGCTTTTCGTTCTTTAATTTCCATAACTTTGGACCTAAAAAAGCATATCCATGCACTTTCTTATTCTTAAATGCCATGTATTTACAGCCCGGAAACAAATCCTTTCACACTGCATTTTCCAGGCAGGAGCACACTGTCACTATGGGAGTAAGCCCTGGATCTGTAGGCTTTTCTCACTCCTTCCATGAGACTCTCATTTGTGCATGATTTTCTGCTAATCTGAGTCTTCATCTGAAGAAGCTCCCTGCCTGATGCACAGTCAGGAGTCTGCAGAGATGCTTTTGTCTCTGTCTCTGCACAGTTTCTAGCTCAGGTAGGGCATGGACTCTGGCAGGAACTCAGGGGTTCTGGGGTAATGCTAAAAAAGAATGCAATGTGTATGCACAGATGCATGGTTGTGTGTATTTGGTAGGAAATGTCACAGCACAGACAGCTCTGCACTGACAGAGTGATGGAGGAGCGCGGCGCACACAGGGAGCACGTCCAGCTCCCAAACAGCCTCGTGGGGCTCAGTTACTCTGTGCAGGGTGCCTCACTGGAGGGATAGGAATGATCCTGCTGCTTTCTCCGCAGCTGCTTTTATCTTCTTTATTTCATGTAAACTTGGGGTGATAAACTGTTGCTGAGTTTGCAGCTGTGTGTAGGGGGGTAAGGTTGTCTTCTCGCCAAGACCTACTTCTCTGTTCTTTCCATTCCTTCCTGCCATTTCCTCCAGTCCTGAAGTCTCCTTCTCAGCTTCAGTCCTCCTCAGACTTCAGCTCTGCTCAGTCTCCCTCTCCCATTCCTATTTTTTGTCTTACAAAAATGAGTATATTTTTTACATTAATTACTGTGTAGGTTTATGGTCTTGGCTTTGTCAGAAAGTGGTGGAGCCACACAGTTAAAGAATGACTTGGAGACACTTCTCCCTCTGAAAATTGCACTCTTGTTTATTTGTTTATTTTGGGCAACTAGTGCAAAAGCAAACCAGGTAAAAGAAAAATTTTATCTGTTTGCCGGTAGAAGTAACATGAAAGTGTGTCACTGAAGTCATGACGGGTCAGGTGTTTATGAAAATGGAGGGAACTAGAAAACAAGTAGTGTGAGACCTATGGTTTCACCTCCAACAACCACTAAAGAAGTCATGGGACACTGAGATGTAAATGCATTGAAGGGGTTTGTTTTCAAAAGGATGTAACAGATCTCTCCCTGATCCCTTACGATCCCTCACTCACACAGCCACTGATCTGTCACGGGAAGGTTGGTGGAATCTTCAAGTATCACCTTGTTGCCTTGCACAGAGTATCATGTGCTGGTCCTCTCTGAGAGACCCACTTCAATTTTCACTTGGGCTTTTAAGTGAGTTACTATATAAAATATTGACACGGAAGGAAGAAAACTGCCTTTTTACCCAAGTGTAAATGATCTTGAAACAAAATACATGGGATAAAAGAATGATTTCTTAGGCAGGTTTAATGAATAATTTATTTTTGCTTCTCATGACATCGGTGTAATTAAATCTGTGGCTAAAGAAGTAAGACAGAAGGTATCATCTGCTAAGACACTGAATCTCTTTATCCCGCCACTGGCCAAGTGCTGTCATCTGCTATTAAAGGCTCTCCTGCAGTTGTGTGGGTTCAAGATCTGTTGTGTCATTAACAAGTTGTTCTTGTGTAAGTACCAACATGATAAAAATCCATGTATTCAACATGATGTCCGCATCCAAAAATAACCTAAATAAGCTTTCTTCCCTGCTAAAGCTGTTCCTGCTTTGGAAGCTGTACATTGAAATGATTCTTGCTTTGTGCAGATGGCTTTATGCAGAGTATGTAGATACTGGTGTGTGTTTCCAGTTGACCTGTCACAGAACTATGGATGGTCACTAACTTGGGTCACTCACCAGGCCCCACCAGATGGTTGCTGTTGTGATTTCTTTTGCTCTCTTATTCTTTTGCATGTTGACACGTCAGACCTGAGGAATAAGAACAGGGGATAGGAAAGTATCTGAATGCAACTGGGCTTGGACAGTGTGTATATCCTTAGAAAACATACTTATGTGGTTTCTTCACATGGGTTCTGTCTTTGAGAAATAGGGCATGGAGGGTAGTTGCAGAGGCCAAACAACGATTAAACTAAAGGCAAGGGCTCAGTCTGCAGTTGCAGACACTGAAAGTGCATTGATCTGGAAATTGGGAGTTACATATCTATTACACTTGTCAGCCACTGTTGCTTTATTTTGTAAAATTTACTCTGAGAAGCAGTTTTTGACTTTCCACCAAGTAACATCTCCTGGACACCACAGTGGTCTCCTGGAATAACTCACTCCCTTGTGAATCTTCACTGTCATATGCATCAGCCTTGGGTCTCTTACACAGTCTCTTACACAGTGAAGTGCTAGAGTGTGTTTCACTGCAAAGTCCACCTGGAATAAGAAATCTAAATACTGTACTGTATGGTGAGTCAGCATATAGGTGATGACATGGCCTGATGCATTTTGAAAGTCAACAGAGATCTTTTTCCAGATGTCAGAGCAGCTCTTTGTATCACACGTAAGAAGAGTCTCATTCAGTCGCTACTGAAGGCAGCAGAAAGACTCCTCCGTGGCTTAGTTTGCCTTAGGGACAGTCCCTTAGTTTCAGACACTTAGGGAAATGCTCCACTCACACTGTTAGCAGCTCTGATTGTGGTATAAATACTACACTGAGCAACTGTTCCTGGAGAACTCCCGTCTGTTCAGCGATACTCAGCCCTGCGTACTGCAGCCTGTGTCTGAGTGTGGCAGCACTAAAGCCTTCCTTGAATCCCCATCTAAATGATTATACAGTAATCAGCACCACACCAGGGTCACTGCAGCAGCAGCCTGGCAAGGTGTGGTTCTTGTTCCTGCCGTGCTGCAGGATGTTCAGCCAGTGCCTGAGCTAGTTTGCACCAACAGCACACCGCACATCCTAATACTGGTTCTGCCATTAGTGCTTTTTGTCATCAGATCGTTGTGTCTCTGATACACTTGTAATGCCTGTAGCAGTTCTGCCTGTTTACCTGTTTCTCAGGGGCACATTGGTGGTATAATTATTGTCTGCATAGTGTTTCGATCATAGAAAATGACAAGTGTAATTACTGGTTACAAGGTAAATTGTGCATCTACCAAAACTATACAGCTGCCATGTGATGTACCTCTGAAATTCCTCCCTTACTTGAAGGCAAGCCAAGTATTTGCTCCTTTGTATAATTGTTTAAGGTGTACCCATTTCATTTTTCTGGCATATATCTTTGTCTCTGCAGCCTCCACCTATATATAGAGTCTGAAGTGTTCATCTAAATTACTTCAGGGAGAACCAGTGTTTGTGTGGAGACCTTCATGGACCAAGGGCAAACTGCTTTCTCATGCACAAATGTATGAGCCATGAGTGTGTGCATGCCCTAGCTGCTGCTGAAGTCTATGAATTAGGGATGGGCTCAGTCCTGCCAACAGCTTTTGTATCAGTCTTGAAAAGGGATGGTTTTGTAGGCCCAGTGCTTCGTTATGCATACAAATTACGCATTGGTAAACCTGTGTTTTGATTCCACAAGATGTACTTGCATGGCTGGCTATAGATGGCTTTTCCCTACTCCAGCTGCTGAGCTTTGAGCTGAAACAAGTATTTTTCAGTGGGAAGAGTAATTGCTTCAGTTTAGAATTAAGTGGCTAATCATTAGGAATTCAATTGGCATGAAATGCACAACATTAATCAAGATGCACTAACATGTCAATGATTTGGATGTAGGGTGTGTGCTCCACTGAAATTTGCTAATTGATATATCTGGTTTTATTAAAAAGTATTAATGTGGGCTCTGTTGTTAATCAGGATATGGGAGTGTCAGACCTGAAGGGGTTTTAAAGAGACTGCCCTGCTGTTCAGGGAGCACATTAGTGAGGGCTGAAACCCTTAGAAGGGTCATTTTTCTCTTTTTTTCCTGAAATCTGATATTAAAATTGACATCAAAGTTGTATCTTGAGTGTACCTTGAGTATCCCTTCTGCCCTGACAAGGGAGTCCCAGCTTGCAGCAGAAGTAGGGGACAGAGGCGCTTGTGCTTTGTGTAGACCTGATCCAGTGTCTGCCTGACAGCCTTCACCAGCAGCCTCAGCTCCCAGAGGCAAGGGCCAGCTGTGATCTGTGTCACAGCAGGCTGCAGAGGACCTCTGCATCGGAGTCCCAATGCCAGAGAGTCAGAGTCCTTCACCTGGGGCTGTTTCTGCACATTCTTGCTATTGCCTGCGTTACCCTGAAATGTTTTTGATCTCTGTTCTGAAACTACTGAAAATATGATACTATAACATAACAAATGTTGATGAATATTAAGCTGAATAACATCTGGCATATTCTAAATAACTTCAGATAAAATGTTGCTATTTCCCAGTGTTGTGGAAAATTCCCTTCTTGCTAGCCAGCAACTGCATGTCTCTGAAAAAAAAAATTATTCCTTGTGTTCATTTGCTTTTCAGCCATGTGAACTCCTGTGTTGAGAATTAAAAAAGTCTCTTATGTTTAACGCCCAAGGGCACAAATGTAACCTGTTCAAATATCATTCTTCAATTATCCTTTGAATCATCTGCCTTCCAACTCTTCTCAGATGCATCTTCTTGGATGAAATACCCCTCTGACTACCTATTAAAAAAAATAGTACATCTGTTCTTTCAGTTTATTTCCCTAAACTGTAATCAAGCACTGTCTGTGCAATAAAAATGAAAAGGAATATCTATCTGGAACAGAATGCTTCACTTTTATTATTGGAAAATGCATTAATATTCCTTTATCAAACATATCCATTTAACAAATCATTCAATTTCCTTCCATATTCAGCTATTTTAAAAAGAAAAATGCACAGAAAGGCATTCTTTCCTGATCTTAAAAGCCAAGCTTGATTTCTTTCTTATTCTTGTAGTTTCACAAACCTAAAACTAGATAATGGTAAATAACCTATTGACCTCTTTTTTGTTGAAACATAGCTAAAAAATTATAGGCCCTTACTAAATCTGGTCTAAGCTGCCATTTATATTAAGGCAGTGTGACACAGATTGTTAATGGGAATTATATTTAGGCGTAGGGTAAAAACTTGTGTGTCTTAGGTTGAAGTCAGTTTCCAGCCTGGTTACTGCAGTTAGAAAAGTGTGTGATTCATCCAGGTTTCTGGTTGTTAAGTATTAGGTACAGGCTCTCAAGCAGTTTAGAAAGTGCTTTCTTTTCTGTCTCCACTCAGAGGAAAAGAAACAGAGGGAGCACTTCAACTGCTCGACTTGGAGGCTTTTTTTCCCCCTTTTCCAGTTGCTGTGGAGGCTTTATGCAGTTCCTCGAGTAGGGAAGGACTGCAGTCCAGGTGTCTTAGTCTGCCAAATCCAGGCAGCATCATTCTGCATCCGCTCTGCCCACTTTCTGCTGGCATGAGGCTTACACCAGGCTCAGGGCAGAGGAGGGTTGGCCTGAAGTGGCCACAGTTGGGTGCCTTCTGTAGGTCCTTGCAGGGCAACAGCAATATCCAGACACGTCTGACTGAGGTTTGCTTTTGGACAGATTCTAGCTGCATCCTTCCAGGCAGGATCTGTCCAGCTGCAGGAAATGCTGCTCTGTGGTCCAGCTGTCTAAAGTGTGAAGAGAAATGGTCCCCACGCACCTTCCCCAGCAGCAAACACGGGCTCTCCAGAGCTCCATCCTGACCCTGTGTGTACTGGCACTCAGGAGCCACTGCTGTGCTGCACCAAAGAGAGCTAAACAGTCCCAGGGGACCAGAGGATCTCCTTCAGTGATGGACAAGCACCATTAAAAAGGTGTGTATCATGCCTGTGGTCTGTTTAGCTCAGGAAGAAGTGGGAACATCTATTGGTTTTAGAATAATTAGATAATTAGAGATAGTCACTTGGTGTTGGTTTTCCCAAAAGACTTGAGATACCATGGGTTTTCTGAGATTCCCAAGTGCCTAGAATGTAGGCACTTGAAAATCTCAGTCAGGGACTCCAGAAGGCAGTTAAATCATTCATTAATAGCCATCTTGGTGGGCACCCAGCAGTGTTAAAAGCTAGGCCTGGGATTTAGGGCAGTCAGCAGCACCTGGGGTGGAGAAGGCCTGTATGCAGTGAGTTGTTACTCTGGCACATGAGATGCTTGGCCAGATCAGTGCAGAAGCAAAGCACTCAGCTCCTGCTCAGTCAGAGCCTATAAATACATTCAATTAAGTGAAGACAAGTGTATGTTCATGTTCAAGGCAGTATTCAGCTTCATGCAGTGTTTGGCTCCATGAATTATCAGCCTTTGACTGTTCTTGCAAGTGCTGAAATCCTGAGGAAAACATAAGGTCCATTAAGACTTGCTGCTTCCCCAGGCCTACAGATAGCACACAGTTTGCAAGAACTAGGATTCCCAAGCTGTTTTTTTTAGTCTTGAAACATCACATGTGTACTTACTTTAGTATGTCTGTAAAAAACACCCAAAAAACAAAAAGCCAGTCACACAAAAAAACAGCAGTTCAGGGAAAAATAAGATTTTGATAAGAGTTTTTTTGAGCACTAGCATCTAGTAAAATTTAAAATCCATGATTATTCAGTTGGTAAGGAACATAAAGCCATGGCAGGGGGAAAAAAATCCTACTGATATGCCCTTTCAGAACAGAGCTAACATCAATAATTCTTGCTCTGTGCATTAAGTTTTAATGTGTAGACAGGCACTCTGTGCATAGCAGGGTTTCTGAGGAGTCATCAGTGAGAGCTAATAAATGCCTGTCATATGAAGAATACATTACAGAGGGAGCCAAGTTAAGTGAATCATTTAGTTACCATTAGTCATTTTTCATTAATATTTTTAACTGTAGTATTATCCACTACACATTAGGTAGGATAGAGAGGATAATGCCTGTGATGTACTTTATCCTAAAAACAGAGATTTCTTCCAAAATGGTGTGTTGTTGGTGGGGATCAGGATGAACATTTTAGCTGTGATCTCAATGGTGTCTTTTTTGGTTTTTTAAGAATACAGGAACCCAGATGGGAAAGGAAATAATTTCATCACATGGCTTGGCATTAAGCAGCCCCAGCCATTTACATTAATGGCAATTGAATAGTAATAACTGTGCTGGAAACGGAAATACCTATAAGCATGTTTAATACTGGGTATTAAAAATAGCACTGGAAAGGAATTTCCACAATAGCAAATGCGTTATTCCAATCCGGTGTGTTTCATTCTGGGATATGCATCTGCTCCTGTGATCCTGTTCAGCTGTGACCTTTGAAGCACAATCAGACTGGGACCACTGGGAACAGAGGTGGGAGAGAGCAAGGAACTGTCCATGGCCCTGCAGGTCCTGCTCTGGACTCGAGTCACTGCTGGGCAGGACTCCCTTTTCTGACAGATGGTTCACTTGAGGGCTGGAGGAAGCTGGGGTCCTGACAGTCAGTCATCATGGAAGAGTTTCAAGAATAAATATGTTGGATCTTACTTGTGCTTATAAATTTTTCCATAGGATAATGTGCTTCTTTTTTCTTTTTATCTGGGTTTTGTTTTTTTTTTTTTCATTACTGTCTGTTCTAAACTCAAGGATTCTGATTTCTAAATGTAATAATAGCATGGTTGGGGATACATGTGAAGATGTATCCTTCTCAAGATCGCAAGCATTTAACAGATACAGAAAGAGGTACACACTTGAGGTGTGATATAAAGGCTCATTAGCATGGATTTAAGATTACTCCCAAATTTGCATCATTCTCGACTTACATCAGTAATGTTCCACTTCTAAAACTACTCTCCAGTAGTCACAGAGGCTCCAAGGAGACGGGGAAGAAATTAAAATAAAATTTAGAAACTCTTACAAATTACATTGCACAGATTTTTCTCAACTGTGACAAAATTTAAAGTGAAGTTTGATGGTTCAGTATCTGTGAAAGTTAGAAAGGGGTACTGTAATTCTCTTTGGAAGAATGAGATGCTGCCTTTTAAAGCATCAAAAGCTTTGGTCTCTGCTTTTGATGAGTTGCGAAATATCAGCTCCAAAACATGTAATTGTCTTGGAACTAAAATTTGCACATATTCCAACTCAGGCTAATATTATCCAGTGGGGAATGAATTTGCACTGTAAAGGGAAATACACACAATTTTTATTTGTGACTTAAATTATCTTGCTACTATTATCTTTGTTAAGTGTCCCGAATTATTTTCTTCTGTATGTTCCAAAAGTAATTTATTTGTATGTGTGGACATGAATTTTTTTATTTTCTGAAGGATGAAGAACTGTCAGATGTGAATTTAACCACAAATCAGATATGTTACAGCATCTGTTGCTGTTCCCTTGGGACAGGCACACTGGCATGAACAGTATCCAGCCATCAGTTCCTTGCAGTAATTTTCTGTGGCTGAAGTAATGCTGTCTCTGGAGGATCAGAATGTGTGTCCATGGCAAGGGGGCTGCAACCATGATGTTTGCTTCTATGCACCACTGAATGACTCCTAAATCTTAACACTGTATCTGGTGCAGACACAACCTTTGTCTTTACTGCTTGATTTTAGAGTAAGGTTCTCAGGGGGGATGGGAAGAACCCCAGTCAGGTACTGTTGTATGAGCACTGCGGCCCTGTGGTGGAAAGCAGTGATTAGGACATGGCTATAAATCTGTGGGGGAGGTAAATTTAAGAGATGTTATCAAGTAATAGCCAATTTGCATATCAGATGAATCTCAGAAAAAGTGATTTGGACACATAAATATTCCACCTTTCTGGGCTGTGTCCATATGCTGACTATCAGCACCAATAGCTTCTTTAATGAGTGGAAATATTTCACTGTTTCACATTCTCCAGGGCTTAATTTTTGTAAGTGAACTGCTGATTCAGTTCTACCTCACAAAATAACTCAGTTTGGCAATAATTCAAGGCTAAAAATGTGAGCTGTAACTGCCTGCTCTTCATCAAACAAGCAATTACACAGAACAGTGCATCATTCCATCAAGCAATGTTTAAATTCTTCTAATTGTGTTTTAGAAAGTGATGTCTCCTGGTTTTGCTTTTCTTCCTCAGTGGCTCCCAGTGCCATGGCTGTAGGCAGCTCACTGTGATAGTGTTTGATCCTGGCCTCTGCAGGCTTTGAGAGTTCAGGGTTGTTTAGGAATTGCTAATGTATTTTGCTTGTTACTGACCTTATCAATCCTTCAACCAGACTGAATCATCTGACTGGGTCTTGATCTGCTTTCTGGGTCCTTTTCCTTGGCAGCCACTCTGTGCTAAAGGTTTGACTGGAGCATTGCACGAGGTCATTTGTATGTCACATTTCTACTTCATCTATGTATCATTTATACTTCTTCAGATCTTACGTAGATATCTGCAGGGATTTACATAAGGTCTAGATTTTTGACCTCAAGACTGGGATGGACCACTTTATCGTCAAAGAGCCATTTAAGATCTGCACATCTTAAATTTGAAAGCCAGCATTTGTCTTTGTTCAGCCCCATGTTTTGGTGGTGCTGATGGTACTAACTGTATTCATGTAGCCAAGCCCACCCTTTGCTTGCCACTGATAAGGTGAGAGGGCCACTGAATTAAATGGTGTTTGGATGGGATACTGTGGAGGTGGTGGGAGGAGCCTGTGCTTCACCCATGTGCTCATTTTTGAAGCTGTGGTGCAGGACAGAGGTGGTGTGCTTTCCAGGACTGCTGTAAATGCTTCAGGCAGCCAGCAGCATGGAGAATTTTGAAGTGCAATTCTGACATAAAATAACTGCTGCACAAAAATATTACATACATGGGTCTTGTGCTCTCAGCTGATGCTGGGAAGGGCTGCTTGAGTTTGTCACCATGAAGCTCCATTTGGGATCTGAAAACTGGAGAAATTTTCGTCTCCTCCTTTTCTCTTGCCCTCTCCCCCTGCTCCAAAATGTAATGAGAAATAAAAAAGGTTCAGTGGCCCAAATAAAATCCACAGGGAGGCTGGTGCAGGCTCTAAAATTTCCAGTTTGGTCTATTTTTGCCCTTGTTCCCAGTGTCTCAGAGGTGGAGTGCAGTAACTTGGCTCAACTCCTTGTCTTTGGTGTGCCAGTAATTATCAGAGTTAGAAATACTCTTGACAGGATTGTTTCATGGTGGAAAAGGAGAAATGGGGTGTAAGCTGGGCATTTTTTAACAGGACTGATTCTGACAGGTTGTAAACTGCAGAAAGTCAGATGTTGGAGCTCGGGCTGTATTTTTAATCACTTGGCATTGTATATAAATAAGCAGGTTTGTGAAGTAGAGTGGAGCTGTATTTGCATGAATGCTTTTCAGAACTAAGGCACATTTCAAAGGAAGAAAATTGTCATTTTTATCTTTTGTAAAAGCCTCATGTTGGTTTCATTGTTTAGATTGACATACAGTGATAACCATTAAGAAATTGAACATTTACTACCGATTCAAGGCTAAACCCAGAACAACACAGGATTTCCCTGAATTTAGAATATTTAATTGCCAGTTGAGACACTGTGATCTGATAAGCAGTGATCTCTGTAGATAGCCATATAAATAAATATCTAAGCTCATATGGAAAACATGTCCTTCATAGATAATTCTGTATCTTTTGATAAAAGCCTTCAAAAACACTGGCAGAATACCATTTCTTTTGCTTGGTTGCTTTTTCTTGTTATTGCAGACATCCTAGCAAACCCAAAATGGAAGTCCTAAAAATTGCATTATGCTGTCAACCCATGTCACAGCAGTACAATAGTTGTTTTATCATTGGTAGCTGCTTCTGTAAGTAATGACTTCTAAGCTATACCCCTACATTTGAGCAGTGTGCAGTAAGTCATGTATTCTAAATCAGTTCAAAATGGAACAGAGATGAGATTCCTACCTATTAACATGGGACTAAGAAGAGAAGTCTATTATAGCCACTGCAATCATAAATAAGGGGTTTATAGTTCTGTCTCCCAGCCAAATGGTAAGGAACCTCTGGTACACGTGTAATAATTTTCAGTGCAGTAATTTTCAGTCTTAGATAGAATTATATTTACCAGGTAGTGTTCCTGCTGTCTGCTTCCTGAACTCTCTCTTTTGACCCTTTTTTGATGAGTTGACTGCTTGTGAGACACCTCTCCATTACTGCTGTATAAAAATCCCTGTTCACATTTCCAGGTTAGGAGCCTTGGTGGCATGTCACGAGCTGGTTAGGTGCATGCAACAGGTAAATATTGTGATATAAAGAGGGCTCAAGTGAAAACCAACAGTGAAAGCCCTTCTACCTTCTAGCAACACAGAGCATATTTGAATGTATTCTTGAGTACATCAAAGAGCTGGGCATCACCAGGGTGCTGTTCAGCTGTGAGGCTCTTCAAGCTGTATTGAGTGAGGCTCTCAGTCAGTGTTTTAAGGATTATTGCACCCCTCACCATAATTCCTAGGCTCTGCTGTCTTGTGTGTTGCCCTGGCTTCATGAACTGCTGTGTGCTGAGACCTTCATTCAGCAGAGCTCATAGTCAAGTGTGAGCTTCAAGAGTGAACTTGAATAAATTGTCAAATGGAGGCTTGTATGGGGAGTGTTGTATTACTAAATTTCTGTTCTTTTTACATAAGATATGAGCTGCAGTTGCCAACTGCCAATCTGACAGTGTGGGTGAATGTTGGAGAGGCAGTGATTAGGGAAACTGAACTGTGTGGTTGTTCTTCCTCTGCTCTCTTCATTATTCATAAATTCACAGTTAGTGTCTCTGTAGTTAATAATTCTCTATGCTTCTGTACAGCCTTCAATCAGAGGATCTCTAGTACTGCGTGAACATCAATGAATCAGCGTCCTCTCACTGTGTCTCTGTGGGCACTTTTAATCCTGGTTCAGTGTCTTGCCCAGCGTGCAAGTGTGCTCTGTGCTGCTCTTGGAGCACTGAGCTTTAATTTTTTAAGATCGTTACTCCAATATACTAAAAGCAGCCATCTAACCTTTGTAGAAACAAAGATTGGTTTCGGTTTGAAGGGACGTTAAAGATCATCTAGTTTCAACCCCCTGCCACAGGCAGGGACACCTTCCATTAGAAGAGGTATACCTACCAACAGCACTTGTTTTTCAGGACTGGATTTACTATACTGGAAGGAGAGTTACTAGTGGGTTTCCCTTACTTGTTAGTTTGGTGCTTTTAGCTAATGTTTCTCAGCCTGAAGGGCATAATGTCAGGTCTGTGACTTGGAATCATACAGTAGTTTGGGTTGGAAAAGACTTTTAAAAAAGTCATCTAGTCCAGCCTCCCGGCCATGGGCAGGGACATCTTCAACTAGGTCAGGTTGCTCAGAGCCCAGTACAACCTGGCCTTGAACACTGCCAGAGATGAGGCCTCTACAGCCTCTCTGGGCAACCTGTTCACTATTTTACCACCCTCATTGTAAAAAAAAAAAAGTCTTAGTCTAAATCTACCTTCTTTTAATTTAAACCATTCTCCCCTTGCCAAATCCCTCCATGCCTTTATACCTCTCCAGCACTAGGACACTAGCTTTTGGAATTAAGGCATTTTAGATCTCATTTCCACTTGAACAGATGTTGATTATTTGTATGAAATTACAGAGACCAGAGAGGCTACAGGCGTATTGCCTGATTACTGAGCACTGAGTGAGTGTGAGAGAGACAGTACCACCGATTGTCCCACATACTGCTCACTGCCCTTTGGGGTAAAATGGCACTTCATCTTTTCTGACTGTTTTGATTTTCTTTGCATGTGGTCAGAATTGTTCCAATTCTGTGCAGGAGAAATAAAATGTCTGGTTTGGTTGAAAATGTCACATTTTGCACTGAGCAATAATTTGCATATTTCTGCAGATGTATTTCAACAGCTCTGGGTGTTTGCTATTAATGTAGTGTTATAAATAAAGCAAAGGGTGTTTGTAGCACATAGAGAAGAAAGGTTTTTATCTGAGACTGAAATAAATGGAGTCTTACTTAAGAGAGAATGAAAAAATTAGGCCAACAGAATATCCTTAAATTCATGGAAACCTTCATCTGAATTTGCCTCTGGTCTTCTGATTTGATCAGTATGCTAGCAACCTTCCTAATGAAGTTATGTCTTATCTAATAAGCTTTCTAGGCTTATTAGGCAATGCCTAAGTTTTAAGATTTGCAGCTGAGAAGGAGAAAGCTCAAACCATTAGAAATCTCTCCAACTAAGTGGGTAAGTTTCTGTAGCACTGAGCAGACTCAGAGTTGGCAGGACTTGAAGTGGTCACAGTATTAAACACTGAAAAATTTAGTATGTAAATGAGGATCACTGTTTAGAGAGGAGCTACTGGAACAATTTTGACAGTATAAAGTTTTGATTTTCAACTTCATCTTTACAGGATTTCACTGCTCCCTCACATTTTATTTTCTTCATCAGCCTTTGCACAGTGCCCTTTAGTGGGATAGTTTCAATACTGCTGTGGCACGAACCTACGCATGCTTTCATCAAGTTTTCTGTTTCTGATGACATGTTCATTGAAATCTATCCCCATTTGCCTGTTCTTGATTGTATTCAGTTCACAAGGTGATGTGTTGCATGATTCATTAAATGCCTGATACACGCTAGGCCTTTTCAAGATTGACAAAATGGGCATGGTGAAAATGTCAGTAATTTTCCCCAGAAATGCCAGTCATTTTCTTGTCAGCACGCTTCTGTACAGCTATTGTGTTTCAGCTTTTTCACTTTCTTCCTATTCAGCTTTCATAATATAAAAAAGTTGCAGTGGTAGCTACAGGTAAGTCTGCTGTTTCCACCCTAGAAATTAGAGCATCACAGAATCTTCTGTCTCCCCTCTGCCTCTTCTTCCCTCTTTCCTCTGTCAGTGCAGCAGAGCACTTGATGCTACTGAGTCAACAGGGTTTTGTATACAAAGAGGTGGAAGAATGGGACTGTTGAGGTCAAAATCTCTTTTGCAGTGATGTGTGCTAAATTTGCCAAGGGGCTCAGCTGGTACCCTCTGCCTCAAAACTGGAGTGTTAACCAGCAGGAATCAGCTCATGGAGCAGTTTCAGTGCAGAAGGCACATGTGCAGAAGCTGCACATCATGCTTTGCTATCTCCTAACCAGTTATTTGTATAAAAGGAGCATTCATTTTAAAGAGTAACAGCTGAAGCAAAATATATTTGTAACCTATACAGTGTTCTGAAAGAAACAGCAATAACATTTAGTGACAAACCTTAATGTAAATTGTACTCATACACTGGAGTCCTCCTTTCAAATCATCAGCTTTACATAAATCTTTTACTAAGAGAAACAGGCAGGTGGAATAACATGGTAGTAGAAGCCCCAAAGGTAGTAGATTTTTACAGCAATAGCAGACACTGCCTGGAGGAATATAATTCTTCCCATTATACATAACATTATTTCTCTTTAGAACACTGATTTTTTATTTTAATGGAAACAAAGCTAGTCCTCCTTTGCATGGGCTCTGTAGGCTTCTTAAAGTCAGTGGACACATTTCTGGGAAAGCAGAATTGGACTCTTGTGTTTTCTGCTTCTGTAGAAATTAGACTAATGTGGATTTGTCCAGAGGCAAGTATTAAAGGCACCAATTTTTCCAGAAAAAGGACATTAAATATAGACTGTGTTGGTGACACCTGCAAGGTTTGGTATTGTATTATCTGTCATCAGCATATGGCAGCCTGGATATTTAAGGAGGTGCAAAACTTTGACTACAAAGTAAATTTCTTGCTACTGTGCTTGTGTCCTGTTCACCTCGTTAATACCTCCAGCAGTTGAAATAGCAAAAAAGGGAGACCTGTCTGCCAGGCTGGGGTGGCACAGGCCCTCCTTCCATGCTCACCTTTGGCATAATTTACAGCCTGCCATATTTTCCTGCTCTCTTCAGGTTGATGAGGGGAAAAAAATCCTGCTAGGAAAGGATAAAGAAATATTTTTGAGACTAGATTTATCTGAAGCATGGTAATATTTTCAGGTTTTAGCCCAGGCATAGCTCTGAAACAGGCAGGTTGCATGGAGAGGATGTTGGAGCTGAAGGCTCCTCACGCTGTAGCTGAAGACAGGGAGGCTGCACCTGGTTGAAGATGGGCAGAGTAAGCTGGTATTGTTCAGACTTGAAGTGTCAGGGGAAAAAAAGTCAGTCTGTGCAAGGAAATAACCTGTCTTCTTATGCAAGGCTCAGTGTAGCAGCTCATTATGGCTGGAGTGCTTTACCTGCCTCAGCCATGGTCTCTGGGTTGCTCCGGAGAAGTCCTGATTCCCCATTTGTCAGGATCATGGATATCCTGTTTGGAAACACCATTACTGAATGTACTTCTCCTTCGGCTTATAAGGAGCTGCAAAAGCTCTTCCAAATGAGCTCTCCACGTAGTCTCTAATTTGTTTGGACTTTGTGCTGTCCAGATAGCATACTACATGGTTATGTTTGCCAAATTGTTATAAAAATGATAAAAAATACTGGTATTGTGTTGAGAAGATAAATATTTTTTATTTTGGTGTCTTTGTCAGAAAAAAATCATCCTTTTAAGTCAGGGTTCCACTTTGTGGGGTTTCACTTAGTCTACCTCTTAATAAAGCTTAGATTAACATACAGATCTCTAGACAGCATTTAGCCTGTATAATGTCACTATTCTCTTTTGCCTCATCCTATTTCAATTTCTACTATTTATCAGCAGCAATCTTCATCTCCTCTACACCTGAAGAGAAAATAGAGAAAATTAGACCTCCCAGCTTAGCCTGTATGCATTAACCCTTTAGCACAATCAGTGTAAAATAAAGGAAATTATATTAGGCAAACATTGAGAGCTTATTCAGATGGATGATAGACCAAAAGGTCATCTACTTATCCAATTAAATAGACATAACAGTCCTGAATGCTTCTCCATGTGACACTTGATACAGAATTTGACCTCTGCTTTTGTTAATATTTGCCCATCTCCTGCTGCTTTTGAGAAGGTAAGGTCTTTTCTTCTAGTTCTGAAATTGAAGAGCATTGTCTGTCCACCCAATTATAATAATTATTATTATTGTTAATATTATGCATGTACAATAGGGCTTAAAAGGTACAAATTGGGTAAAAATTGTGGTTAGTCAAGAAAAGCTGTGTTGCTCTAATGGATCAGTGGTCAAACTCTAGTAGACTGAGACAAGTGGTGTTGGAGACAGTTTTGATATTTCAACTTTAACTGTTTCTCCAAACTTTATATTTACATGAAATATTTAATGCAAGTCCATGTGATGTTTGGTTTCAAATGACAGCTGTTTCCTTTTAATTTGCACAAAGATATTGCAAAACCCAGAGGAATTTCTGTAATGGGGTTTTAAAATCCCTCCTCTTTTCCCTCGTGGATCTCCCAGTGAGGATAACAGTCATTGCCTCTCAGTGTTACTGTACAAGAAAACCAGATGACAGCTGAGCTGTAGAAAATTTATTATTTAGTATGAAACATGGACTTGAAGAAGAGGTTGTTCTTAGGTTTCCAGTCATGCATTTCAACATTTGTTTAGGAGCCTCCGAAGCTGAGGTTTGCACTCCTTCCCTGGATGCTGGCACCCTCCTGGGCAGGGGAGTGGCAGCAGCCCCTGGGGCCTGGCAGCCATGGGGATTCCATTTAGGGACTTAAGTGGGACCAAAATGTGGAAGGCTTGGGCTTGCCCCGTGTCTTTGTTAAACTACACGTGTTTTACAGGCGTTAGTAAAACTAACGTGGCCCCTTGTGTGATGATCTCATAAGTAGGTGAGGCAGATGAGAGGTTCCCATCCCCGTTTTACAGGTGGGGAAATGAAGTGTAGAAAGATGACATGGCTTGGTGGAGATCACAGGGGAAGCCAAGGAGAGAATAACAATTGAATCAAGGTCTCAGGAAGGCTGTTCTTTGCCTTTAATTAGTCTGTCAGAAACATGCCACAGTTTCTTATACAGCGTATCAGTAATTACAAAAGCATACACAGCAGCCTGTGTTTGGAGGGTTGCCCAGACAGGAAAACAAAACTGTTTGTTGAGCAAGTAATGGGATTTGTATGAAGGCATAATAAATGAAATTTATTTGAAGGTAGCTTAGTAGATATGTGATGCAGAAAGGCAAGGTGTACTCTGTGCAGTGAGAAAATGCAGTAGTTATCTTCCTATTAAATTACAGTGTGAATATCCCTACTAACATCTTAACAAATCTGTTAGTGGTTTTCTGTGTCTGGAAACATAATTAGAGTTGCTGGCAACAAATGCCACATCTGGCAGTGGAGAAGAACGTAGCACCTCTTGTTGCTGTGTTGAGGCAGAAGCAGAGCTGTGTGCCTGTGGTTTTGCTGTGCAGAGGTGTAGGTGGTGTCTGTCCCCAGGGCCATGCTCATCTCACCCTTTTGAGGCAAAAAATAAATAAATTAAAAAGTAAAGAACGGTTGCAGAACCTGTAGCTTCTGGTAAGGAGACTGGTAAAAACTTGGACCAACACATATTCTTCTCAATGTAATAGGTATCTGAATAGAGGCTCTTTCTATTGAACCTCCAGAGGGGACTGCCTGACTGCAGCTCTTAATTGGAAGCATTATTTGGCATTCTGAATTTTGTAAAGGTCATCCCTTAAAAGCTGAGAGAGACCAGCTGATGGCTTTTTGATGTGTCTGTATGGCAAACATCATAACGATTTTGGGAGATTCAATAGCTGTCTTAATATTTTACATATTACTAATGATGGCTGAAGCTGTGATGGAAATGACAGACCTGTCCAACTGATCTGAAGGACACTCTGAAGTGTGGTCAGTGGGAGCTAGCCTTTCTTTAACCTGTCTCTTGCTATGTCCTCAGTAAATCCAGCCACAAGGACTACACCACAGTAACAAGGCTGAGCTCCGTACCCACCAGGGCTGGCCTTCACTTTCCCATCTTTCAGCAGAGCTGTGTTGTAGCTCTGCTCAATGAAATCTAGAGAAACAGTCTTCCTGGATTTCTATGCAGAGACGAGCCCTTCCCTAGCTGCAGGTAGACATTGATTTTGGTGCAATCGTCTGAGGATTTTTAATAGCAATTTCCTGAGAGTTCTCTGAAAGCCATTTTCCCATTCAGTGTCATTTCCGTACATGACAGCAGCCTTCTCTGAAGGAACACCATGAATTACTAGGAGAGTTGGCTCATCTGTTGCTTTCCTGAAGAATAATCTTTAATTCATGATCTTTTCAATGTGGGCTGGGTGCTACTTAGCCACGGATTTGAGAAGGAGTTGGGCTTGTTTAAAGCCTTCAGTACTAAGCCCACCGGATTCAGCTGAATGTTTCTTGGAACATAAAAGCTTGGGAGACTGATAAGGCACGTGAGTTCTGTTATTAATCTATTATTGCTTTTAAGACATACTTCTGTATGTGATGCAGTTGTTAAAGAATAAAGAGACAAGTACAAGCTGGCCCACACCTCTCTAGAGATTGCTGACACTCTGCAAAATCAGATACTTAAAGGATTAAACAGTTAATATGCAGCTGATGATAAGAAACAGGGCTTGATTTAAAACCCCATTAATGTCAATAGAAATCGTTTTTGGTAACTTCAGGGGTGGGCTTTAGATCCTAATGTGAGACAGTACGTGTATTTGAAGTAACCAGACTGGACAGTCCTACATTTGGATTGTCTGCTGCTGACAGTGAAAGTGGTGGAGGTTCACTTGGACAATACCTCAGTTATTTGGGAGAATGATGGATGCAAGCTGAAGGTCTGAAGGTGAAATTTTATTTTTTGTGAAAGCTCTCAAAAGTATTCAAAAATGTCAGTCTAGTTTGTACTGCCTAACTTCCTGGACTGTTTGTTTTTCAGAAAATAATGTTGGGAAATGAACATACAGATGTATTGTTTTGATGTGTTTTTTTTCCTTGCTAGACCTAGACAAACTTATTATTGATAATATATTCCTGCATCTTAGGAGACTACACTGTGGTAGGCATACGAGAATGTTCATGTCATTAAGCCCCCATGAAAAATGACAAATTGGATTTTAAAAATCCAGTTTTTTCAAATGCTTACATTGTTGAAATATTCTTTAGAAAACCCCATAACTGTTCTAGTGTGTCGTAGTTGGGAATCTCCTAAGTGAACAAAAACAAATTTTTTGTAAATCTCACTAAAAATACTTTAATTGTTTTCCTTCCTACTTTGACATCTGAGTAGAGCTCTGCAAAGGGTAAAAACAACTCTCACGGTCTCGTTCTCTGTGGGACACCTCAGGAGGCAAAGGAAAAAGACAAGGGTGTCTGCAAATGAGAGAAGTTGGAGCCTGTGCCCTGTAACCGTATCTCCTATGTCTGGCTTCTGTGACTGCAGGGTGAATACCTGCATACAAAGGAGCTGGGAAGTTCAGACCTCAGTCCTAAGCCTAGATTTGGATTCATTAAGTGATTCTCCTTCTATTGTAGCTATTGTTTGTACCTAAAGTACACTGGGACCCACCAAAGTTAGGGGTTTTATGATAATTGCAAGACCACCCCACACCATACATGACAGCACTGAAACGAGTGGCTGCTTGTTCATCCCACAGCCTAAAGGAGAAAACAGAGTCTCCTGGATGAACCCCCAAATCCCTCTTCAACCTGCACAGCCTAACAGGGGTGGAAAAATATCCTTTTTTATTATGTCTGTGCTGAAATGTGCTTCTAAAACCAATTTCCCCAGAACCAGCACAGTTTAATGGTGATTTATGCACTGAAGCAGGTCTGGCATTTAGATCCCTACTTGGTTCTTTATTATACTGTTATCACTCAGGCCACCTCTACATTCAGGGAAAAATGGCTTTCTGACTGAAAATAAATTTTTGAAAAGGTATTTCAGTTTTCATCAGTAATGTTTGGTGTTTTGTTAAAAAAAAAGAGCCAGCTAAAAATCCTCAGCCCAACACAGCAGTCAGACAGTGAACAACAGAGCTGCAAGTTTGTAAGCCTTTGTGTTTTCAGCCCTGGAAGGGAAAATATATACACCAAGTAAAGAACAGCACCATGATCCATGCAGCTTCAGATTGGAGTGATGGTAATAGTCAATCACAGAGCTGGTCAATTTATTCTGCCTGGTAGCAGAGAGTGTATTGTAGATATACCTACGACTGAGATAATTCAGAACAGCTGTAATGTATGTGGGGAAGAGAAAACTATATTCTGACAAAACAAATTTCAACAAGGTATGCCAGGCACCTGCTAAAGTGGGTGCTGGGTGTCCAAATCACTCATGCAAAGCCTTGAAAGTTGCCCCTTTGACACTTGAGAAAGGGTCTGTTAAAAAAAAATGAAAATACTGCAAGGGTAGTTTGTAGTTAAGCTGCTGGATGCTGTGGAAATTGGCAGCATTAGTCCATTCAGGTCCTACTGTCCTTGGAAATTTTCAGTCACCCAGTGCACGATGAAGTGCAGCTCTGGTGTGGATATGTTAACAGAGGGAACTGGACATGATAGCAGGCATTGTATCCCCATCATGCATTCAGCAGCGTGCTGTAAAAATTATCACAGGCGTTTGTCAGCACGATGTAAGCATTTGCTAGTCATCTGTCTTTTGGGATTTCTGCCTGGCAAAGGCCCTCTCTGACGTATCTCCTCACTTCCCAGTATCAATACAACAAGTATTTGAATATTTCCATATAATTTGTTCCAAAGGGAATACAGAGGATGCAAGAGAGTGACAAGAGACTGAGACTTCTGTTTTATTCAGAACTGGGTTTCCCCCCACCCCCCATCTCCATTAGTAAATTGAAAAACACCATCAGCTGGGGGGAACATTTGATGTGTAACATAGTGAAGATGTCATTACAGCATTTTTCTTCTTCAGAGCTCTGCACACCGGGGCCGATAATCCCAGCACAGAGAGATGCTGGCTTCTTTGCTTTGTTGTCTTATGTCAACAACTTTTTAAAGAATTTTTTTCAGCACCTGGTTCACAGCACACTGCAGGAAAAATAGAGCTGGGATCCAGGTGTATCACGAAACACCAGCTGAAGATGAGTCCTTGTTTTCTCCTACTGAGAGGGGTCTAACATCAGTGAGACAAGGAACAGCTCCCAGCACAGACAGCATATTGTGCACTCTCAGGGAATGAACTCCATAATCAGGGAGTCTGTCTCCATCTCCTGCTGCAATCAGCAGTGTTTTAAAGGCTCCATTCAGCACTCCAGCACTGACTTCCCTGCTGCAGCTCACAGCACATCCTGGGCTCCTTGGGACAGCAATGGCTGGTGGTAATCAAAGAGCTGATAAGGAAGTATGTCGTGGAAGTCCTTAGTGATGTGCTGTGGAGGAGAGCTATCCCTGGCATTCTTAAATAAAGAGGAGTTTTTTGTAACACAGGACCTCTCAGGGAGAGGAGGAATAGGAGTGTTTGGGGTTGGATGCTCTCTTGGTATTGTTTGCTCAAATTTGGAAACTTGGCAGCCTCAGGCTTTCATTAAATTTTGATTTTTGTGTATTTAGACCAGGCTACAGGAAGAGGTAGAGTAGTTCTGGGTCTACCAAAGCAGTTTTGGAAGAGAGTTTTCATGCTTATTAACTGTTTATGCTTGTTAACATGTTTATTAACTGTAAATTTTAATGTGTGCTTTACGTTTTTTTGTGAGGTAGGAAAACTTTGGGGCTCTTCTTTGCCTCTAAATCTTTTGTTTGCCACCACTTTTCAGGTTGTTTCCATCAAAGTGGATTTTGTCTCAAAGAGTACGTGCCTCAACATTGCAAATGGGCAGAGGGCTCAAACTCAACCTGCTGTTTCGGGGAGCAGATAAATATTTTAGGTTAGACTCAGAATCATGCAATGGCCACGGTTGGAAGGGATGTTCAAGAGCATCTAGTTCTAACCCCTGGCATGGACAGGGACTACCACAGTGATGCTTGACTGACTGGCCTTTCAGTCAGTCCTCATGGGGAAGGAAGCCTTTGGGACTTAGCAGCTTTGTAAGCCACAAGCAACTTAGCAGCTGCTCTGTTCAAGTGCTGTAATTTTAAATACATACACTTCCATAGCTTTCAGTACCATTTGTCACCTTGCAAAGCATCTTTTAATATGTTCCTGGTTTCAGAGTGCAAGGTTCTTGATCACCTGTTGCATACCTTAACAATCAATGAATTCCCATCCTGTTGTGCCCTGTCTTCTGGAAAGCTGTCAGCCAGCGTCAACTTGCCAGGCAAGCTTTGCAAGCAAAAAGTGGCAGATGGAGAGGAATTTGAGAGAGGTCACTCAGCTTTGCCTTCTCATTCATTCTTCTGGTTCCCTCACACTTTAATAATCACAAGGGGTAACCTATTTTTGTTGAGCCCAATTATAGTGAGATTTTTTTTTAGAAATCCCTGCAGCTGGATGTTTATATTGGCACGGAGGTATGCTTAATGCATATTTTACAGACGAAAGAGCTAATTTTGGGAATCTGCTAGCAGCATTTGAATGCCCCATTATAATGCCAGGATTTGTAAATTGAGGCTTTGAATAGGTTTGGCTTAAACGCCAAGGGAATGAGATGGTCTTTAGACCTGGCTGCAAATTTAGCATCTAATACAAAGTCAGTGGAAAATCAATTCGTCTTTCCATTTGCCTTAATGGACTTTTGGATCAAACCCATGTTCTTAAAAGCATTTGAGTGCATGAATAGTGTCAGGTTTTTAGACAGGTTTTTAATTTGCAAGCCTGAGTAGTTGCTGGTGGAACCCCAGGTATGCAGACATCTGCAGATAGGGCCTTCTGCTTCTGAGTGACTGCACCAGAGCCTGTGTGTGCTTGTGTCCAGAATAAAAGGGAAGCCTTGTTCAGCCTGCTCTAAAACTTCAATTTTTTTTTAAAGTAGTTTATTAGAGAATTTATACTTCAGAAATATTAGTGTAAAAAGGCAGTCAACTGGCATCCTTTCTTAAGGAACGCGGGAGGTTTGGGAAAAAAGGGCTTGCTCTGAGCCAACCACTGTAAGCATATGACTGCCTTCACCCAAATGCCACAATGGCTGAAAGGGTATCAGCAAAGCCCTGTAGAAGACAACAGTGAGTTTCCCTGCGTTAAAAAAAAATATATATTAAAAAACAAATCAACAGAAGCACTACCAACCTACATCATTATGCTATAGATCCTTCAAATGCAAATGGTTTATTACTTTGCCTATACAATAAATTCACTGCAAAAACAACTCTTCACATTCCTTATGCTTTTAACCTTGCCCTTGACTGCTGAAAATGTTCTTTATTTAATGCTTCAATGTTCCTACTGCTTGGCAAGCTTCTGGTTCAGCACATAAGGGGAATTTGATTGAAAGGCTGTGCTACATTTAGGATCAAATCCTCAGGTGCCAATTCACTAAGGGTGCAGCACAGCTCAGTGAAGGAACTGCTAAGGTTGGTGGAAGCTGAGGTTGGTTCTAACAAAAAGCAGTTGCCTTTTTAGTCAATTGAAGGCTCCTGCCAATTTAGAAATTGGTAGGAGCCTTCTCCAGCAGTTGCCTTGTTGATCTTGCCCTCCAGTTGTGTGAAACCCTGTGTGTGTGGTGGTGCCACCAGGACATGCTGTGAAGCCTTGCAGAGCTGGGATCTGCCATAAGGTGTGGGAGGGCAGCTTTGCACTCTGCATCTTGCACCTCCTATATATGGATCAAGGCTAACACAAGATAATATGCTTCTGCAAAATGTAATGGAAATTTTAGTGTCCTCCATGGTGCATGTGTGCGTGCCCAGGGCATAAGCATCTGCCATGAAATACTTTGTGAAGGTTCTTCTGAGCTGGAGTCTTAAATGTGAGTTTGGTTAAGTCCAGTCTGACTGCTCCTGGATGCTTGATGGTGTTGTCTTTTCTCCATTTCTCCCCCTCATTTGTATGACATTTATGTCAGAAATCAGAAATAATGAAACAGAGAAGACAGAGAGAGCTGCATGAAGAAAGTCAAGGTTGTTTGAAGCTTCTTTTGTGACTTTTTATATTTCCTTTCATTGCATTTGATGGTTTGCCTTGAGGCAGGAAAGGGAGGTAGGAAATTTGCATGAAGATGGAATTACTTCTACACTTTCCTCTTTGAATTTACATGGGCTACTCAGTTTTTTACTGAGGCCTAAGGGGTAATTTCATCAAGGTCCACTTAGGCAAGAGACAGCACATAAGATCAGCCTTCCTGACCTTACATGTGGCTTCAGTGCTGCCCTAGGCAAGAAGAAACCACCCATGCTTCCCTGCATGAATGCAGGAAGAACTGTTTGTCTGGGACTTGGATAAGATTCTGGCAAAATGAGCCGGCAGTCTGGCTGCTGATGGGGGTCTACCTCATCTGTAGCCCTTGGATAGAGCAGGGGAAGCCTAAGGAGGTCCTGGGAGTCCTCTCAGTCTTGCTATGATGAAATATTACCTTGGCCCTCCTCCTGGAGTGCTTACATGCTTTTCCAAATTTGAGCTACAAGCAAATAAAGAACCTATGTAACAGGCATACTTCTCATCCTTAATCATTCTTGTGTATAAAGAGCTTTGGTATTACTTGGATGGAAAGTTCCAGCTGTTAAGAGCAATCCTTGCTCTTATCAACAGAGTGTTTGCAAATCCTGTCAAACTTTTAATTTAGGGTCGTTTAAAACTACCTCATTGTCCTTGTTTGAAATCCAGAGAATCTAAGCACTTTTGAAAATGCCTTGCTGGACACAGAAATCCTTACAAATTTCCAACTGGCTGCCCAAGTGTGTACAAAAAGCTAGCAGTAGAATAAGGAATTTTACCCTTTCCCCCCACCCCATCCCATATTTTATCCACAGAGCTGCTTTAGCCTTTCTGTAACTGTACAGTCATGGGGAGGAAAAAGCAAGCCCTCTGTAAACTGCTGTTTTAAGAGCAACTTGTAACCTTATTACTCAGTTGCTTCTTTTCACGTTAGCAAAAATCTAACTTTGAGTATAAGCAAGGTTCTCAGGGAAAGGTGCTCAAGGGTACTCCATGGCCAAATTACCTTGAAATTCTGTAGAAATACTTCTGTTTCTTCTGAAAATCTCAGCCTTAGTCCATCTATTGCAATGGGGTTTTCTGCAGTCTGGTGAAAAATTACTCCCTTTCAGAGCTAAGTAAATCGTAATGATTTAAACCCCATCTTTTACATGTGTCTGGGGGTAAGGGGGATGTTTGTTTATTTATTATAGAATACACTAGCTGGTTGTCTGGCTTCCACTGCCGTGGAGAAATGCAATGAGAGACCCTGTTCAAAACCAGCATTAGCTGCAGGGAGCGGCCTGCACAGGGAAGCCTGCCCAGATTACCCTTCTGTACTATTTTTTTTTTTCTTTGGCATACTTCTTTGATGAAATTTTGGACAATTATACACATTTTTAGTCTGATTTTATGGTTTTCTTCAGAGCAGAGATTGAGAACTTCACCATGTGTGATATATGGAGGACAAATGTGGGTATTAAAGAGCCACTTCATCCTTCGTTTTATCTTGTCCCTGAGCCAAACTGTGTCTGAATCGTTTGAGAAGAAAAAGCCCTGAATGATCAGCATCAGTGTTAAGTTCACTTGATTTTTGCACATTTTGCTTTGCAGCCCACCTTACTTGCAGTAAAGGCTTTCTGTGGCCACCCTACCACAGAGCATGCAACTAACTTCCACACCTTTATACCGTTTTTTTTTGGAAAAGCTATGTCTTGGTTAAGGGTGTACCCCTGCCCTCCCCCCCGTTTTTTTGTTAAGGGTTATTTAATCTTCCAGAAAGCTTGGTTTTCATTGCTGACAATTACGACAGTGAGTTAAAAACCACTTCTGGAACGGGTTTTGGCCTAACAGAGATGTTATGTCTCTGCAGAGAGAGGGGGAGCAGATCCTGCCAGGCACAGCACCAGCTGTGGACCATTAGGATCCTGCCTGTTGCCATCAAAGCACCACAGTGCCAACCCCATGGGACTAGCACGGCTTACAGCAGCCTTGGCATCCTGCTGTGCTCAGATCAGTTGACTACTGACCAAGCATATGTCAGCCTTCCCAGGCTGAATTGCTGGGAGCACCTGTAGGGCAAGGAGAGAAATTCAGGGAATAGTTTGTCTGAATAGATTAATTCAGACTTGTCATGCCTCATTTGTGCAGCGTGGTGCCCAGCTGTGCCAGCTCAGTGCCTCGGGGACACAGGGTGGCTCAGGTGGCAGAGTGATGTGCTGCTGAATCCCAGCCTTCAGAACAGGGCCCAAAGCTGAGACCAGTGTTCCCAAAACCCCTCGTCTTGCCACCCATGTAGTCCTGCAGGCAAGTACAATGTGCCCCTGCAGTCCTGAGGTGGACTTAGTACAGGGCATTTCATTCATGTTGAGTGCACCATAAATAAACTCTCTAAGGCTCCTTCCTTCACTGTTGCTAGAATTTTTTTTCCTTCCTGAAATTCCAAGTAACTCATTGCCACTTTTTTCCTTAATTGCAGCAAAAATCAGTTGGCATCCTCTTTGGGTAGAGAAAGCAGCTCTGAGGTCAGAGAAGCCCAAGGCTTGGAGGCTGGCAGGCCTCCCTTTGCCCTCTGGCCCCCAAAAAGGGAACATTTACTCTTTTGAAACTCCCACCAAAGGCTCTTTTCTTCTGCTTCCTTTCTAATCATTTATTTACAGAAATTGTCTTTTCAGAAAAATCTGCAGGATGTGCCCTGAGTGCACCTATGTATTTTTAAAGAGCTTTTAGCTGATTCCCCTGGTGTGAAAGATGAGATTGATAAGGGGAATAAAGACCTGTTAAAACAGAAGAGGTCATTCATTACCCTGTACCACCTCATATTGCTTGGTTTCCAGCTATTAAGAATATATGAGATACTAGGCTGTTGGAAATGGACACACAATCCTTACTTTTATCCTAAGGTAGACTCTAGCCCATGTAATTTAACAGTGTCCTAAAAGTCCAGCTTATATTTTATAGGCTCACGCTTTGAAGTGTGATACTGTTAGCACTCAGGATATGACAGGCATTAAATTTCAGTACCTGTTAAATTACGAATAATTGTCTCCACTCTGATCAGTTTTGTGTAAGGAAAGAGCCATGGAAGATTTTCACATTAACCATCTCAGTTGTGCCATACCTGTCAAGAAGTGGAACATGCTCAAGTTTCCCATTGCATTTCCACCGCTTTCTTGGATTTTGTAGGTATTTATTCCTGGCTAAGGAAGTTTGAGGATTTCAGGGTAACCTGTTGGAAATGTGTGGGAATGTCTCTCAATAAGCAATCTGTGACTGCTTTGGCTTAAGGTAAAATTTAGCATCCAGGCAAGCCTGTAGAGGAATAAAGACATGCTTTCTTTCCCCCTGCAGTGCACGGAGCTGGGGCTGGGAGGTGAGCGTGGAACAACACCGACAGTGTTCCCGGACACCCGGCTGCCTCCCCTGCTGTAGTTTTCCACAGTGGCAGAGAGAGTCAAGCAATCTGCAGAGGCAAGGCAAGCCTTTAAAGGAAAATTATGTGCACAGAGAAAAAGAAAATAAGGCAGGGTAGTGACTCCCAATCCAGCATCTTTGCTGCTGTGTGCGTTGAGTCAGTCTCCAAGCAACCAGCAACGTAATAAGGACACAATGAGTCAGACTCAAACAGTGCTGTTTATGCACCTTCACATTGAGGTTTTGTATATATTCAGTGTCTACGAGCCCAATCTTACCTTCCTTATCTGTGCTAATTTATTAAAAGTGAAAAGCTGGCAGGCAGCTGGTCCCCCTGCATGCTTGGTGCAGCCTCCTCAGCCAGATCTCTAGCTGGTGTGGCTGGGTGCAGGTCATCATGCCCACTTCTGCCAGGCTTCCTTGCAGCCATCTTCCAAGCCTACAGCTTATTTTCCAAGGACTCTTTTCGTTTTGCAGCTTCTCTAAAGCTTTGTGCTGAGTCTGTTAGTCCGCCTGCTGTAGATTTGCAGCTTGCCTGGGTTTTGAAAGGTGGAGGTGCCTGGAGATGGGTAGTGACTTCTCTGGGAAAAGAAGCCCCTGAATTTCTGAGCACAGAGGGAGCATAGATAAGAGATGCCCAATGTGTTTGGATTTATTGGCCCTGTCTTGGTGGTGACATTGGCAGTACCTGTGCTTGGCACAGGTCATGGCTTTGCTGAATGCCTGGTCTTGGTGCCAGCACTGCTGCAGACAGCACAGCTTGGTGTTTGGACACAGGAAAGCACACTGGGGTAGTTTCATCTATTTTAGGTGCGTCATTGGAACCGGCTCAACACAGATATAATAAAAGCACACTTTGTAGCAGAGAGGAAACTACTGAAAGAGAATACTGTTGCAAAAAAAGCATGAAGGAAATTTCCACTGATCCCAGAAACCCAGCTAGGTACAGCCTCCAGACCAAACCTCCTTCAGTCTCCAGTGCTATTCTTTCAGATGAAATCAATATTTATGATTTTTTTTTTTTTTAGTTAGCACACTTTGGAGGCGATTGATAAATGTAAGAAATCATGAATGCATTACTTTGGGCCAGAAAAATGGTTAACAGGCACATCTGGAAGTATTCAAGGTGGGGTTGGATGGGGCTGTGAACGACTTGGTCTCCTGTAAGGTATCTCTGTCCATGGCAGGGGGTTTGGAACTGGATGATCTTTCAAGGTCCCTTCCAGCCCATGGTCTGCATTCCGTGGTTCCATGACAGCACTGACCTGGGGTCCATTAGGGAGACTCCCAGATGGGCCTCTCCGTGTCTTCTCAGGTCTGGCTGCTGGTGCAGCCCCCTCTAGCTCTTGGAGTTAGTGCAGAGACCCAGAGAAGGGTGTGCCCCCTTAAAGGTGGGATGTCACACCTGATCCCATCAAAACAGCTCCAGCAAAAATGAGCAGGGGAAAATAAAAAAGTGTCAAAGCATTTATTGTTTGGTTCGATGCATTAGCCCTTTTGGATTGGCAGTAGTTGTGGTGGGCAAGTAACAAAACCCAGCCCAAAACAACAGCACTGTGGGACTGGTAATTTTTAATAAAGACAAGAATCCAAGCACTTGGATCCCCTGCAGAATTTTTACTGTCATAAAAAGCTCCTCTTCACAACAAGTGTTTGCCCTCACCTAATGAGTGGAACACAGGAGCCCAGGGAGAGCCCTCCACAGCAGCGTGAGCCAGGCCCACTTCATGGCACACTTCCAAAAGCTTCCTGGTGGAAAAACTGTGTGTAGTCACAGGCTCCCATCCCCTGAGAGGGGAGATGGGAATACTTTGACAAAACCTCAGGATTTTGGCATAAGGTGAAACCCAAGCCTGGTCTCTCTGTGGGACACACCAGTGTTGCTGTGTGGCTTTTAGTGGAAATTAATGGTCAGGTTCTTACAGTAAATGCAGTGCTAGACTGTCCCAGCAATTAGAGCACATCACCCCTTGTGAAGAGAAATGGCCCTTTCTCATCAGGGGTTTGAGCAGCAATCTTAATTAAGGTGATCTCTGGGTCTGTTCATGATTGTGTTTTCACTCATCGGGCTCATATTTTTAATTTTCTTTTTTTCAGTGATGCAAATCATTTTTTCCCTCATCTTGGGTGGCAGTAAAAAAAAAAAAAAAAAAGCTTTCTGGAAAATAAAAAAGCCTTTTGAGGAAAACAACAAAAAAGAAGTTTATGTATTAAAATAGAAAACTTACTTTAAAAGACCCACTTGTGAGGTTGACTCAAAATAGATTTGTTAACCATACAGTCTTGATCCAAACCAAAGATTACACTTTGTGAATAAAGATTCACTTTTATTTTGTAAATTCTTGTACATGTTCTTCTAGTCTTCTGGAAGAAAATTCACTAATTTATTTTGCTTTTCTCTACTTTGTTTCCCCTCCCCCATTTTTACATTTTAGTCTCCGTGATCTATAAAAATAACCCTAATTTTCCTCTGCTCTGGATAAACCCATAGCTATTATAAACTAGAAGAAAAAGCCCCTTTCATATTGTTGTTATTGGATGTTTGTTTAATTTCAGTGGGGCTTTCTAAAAGTGTAATGCAAGTAGAGTTTATTACTATTTGAGGCTTTAATTGCTGTAGTAATATTTTTTTACAGCTCCTTTTTTTTATGTTTAAGAGTCCCCAGACCCTTTGATTTATTGGCATTGGTGAATGATTGATAAATGATTGAGGTTACATAGAAAAACTGAAGGCATTGTATGAAATAGAAGTGGTGCCAGAATGACTGTGCAGGACCCACCAGTGCATTTAATGTGATGCATACTACACAGCTGCTACAAGCTGCAGACAAAGCTTTCACAAATATCAACTGTTCCCTGGGAAGAGACTAAAAAACATAAAACAATAAGAGTGGGGGGGTTTTCTTGCTCATCAGAAGTGTGGTGTGTTCTCTTGCAATCTAGCTTTCCATTTCAGTGTCTCAGGGTGTTTATTTCTGGAATATCATAACCACAAAAGAGAATAAGAAAAAGAAAGGTAGTAGGCAGGGTTTTCAAAGGGACCTAAAGCAGTTAGACACCTAATTTCTGTGACATTTCAATTGGAGTTGTTATTTTTCCCTCTTAAGGTTCTTTGGAATAGCAAGCAAGGGTTTCTATTTCAGGCTTGTGAGCTTCCTCACTGCCTCTGCTGCTATCGGTTGTTATTCTTACAGAATAACAGAAAATTTGGGGGCTCAGGTACCTGGCAGAAACTGTATTTTTATACTATTTGTATTTTGACCCTAAATTCCAAACAGTTTGCACTTATCAGAGTAAGAAGTAATGGGTGCATTCCTGGATGAATGCAGAAGACATTTGCTTTAACAAAATGCTTCTGCTGATAACGCTCCTTGTGTTAAGTCACCTCAGGTTTCTTGTTTTCCTTGATGTCTTAAAATGTTTTGAAAACCTGGTTCTTTAGGAGGAAAAGCACAGAGATAAGTGCAGGATGCCAGTGTTGGAAATTGAATGGTCAAACAGTGCAAAAGCTGAACAACGAACATTGATTAATTCCTGACTTTTCAAGCTCCTGATATTCTTCCCACTGGAGCAAACTTAGGTAGGCAACACATCCTGGGGTGGGTGGGGGATGCTCCTGCAGGGTCAAGCCCCTGCACAGTGAAGAGGAAGCCCTGGTAACTTTGCATTTGTGGCAGTGTTTTGTGGAGCCTTGCGAGTAACACAGATTGTCCCCAGTGTCCAATCTAGGAGCAGATGTGATCCAGGAAATGCTGGGCAGGACAAGGAAACCAGGACTACCTGCTTTGGCTGGAGTGCCCCACTGAACTGAATGAAGCATGACACAGAGCTGCACCCTGACAGGCGCCAGCTGACTTCAGCTGGGAGCTGGAGCAAGCCCAGCCACGGCATATGTTCGCAATCAAAAAGTCATTAAAAATTCACATAGACAAGTTACTCAGTTTGGAGCCTGTCTGTGAAACTGCACTCCAGCCGATGCAGTAGCTCGGGCTCGATGCTCCTGGTAATCTTCCCTAATCCTGTGAATCTGTGGGGAGATGGGAGAAGGGCACTTGCTCTGGTTTGGATTTCTCATTTTCTTAATCTTAAGGGAATGATTTCCCTCCTATTGGCCTTGGCATGGATGTCTTCTGAAAGGCATATCTCTGAGCATCATCTTCCTTGGCAGGCATTCTGCTGAAACTCAGCCTAAGGGTAAAAAAAAAAGAGTAATTCATTTTGTCCCTATGTTAATTGTGTGGGCCAACGTAGTCCTCTGGTTTGGACTCTGATTTTGTTGCTAAATATAAAAGTAATTAAAAGTGTTAATGTGTGAGCCCTCCTTCCGCTCAGGATGCTGCTGTAGGAAATCCATAGGAAGCAGGTCATCCGAAGGCACCTTGGAAATTAAGTGAGGTGCACAGTAACATGCAATGAGTTAGATGAAAACACATTTGTAACACGTTTATTCTGGGTTTATACAGCACTCTGGCAATGAAAAAGAGTTTGATACCGAAAAAGCAACAAATTAGAGGCCCGGATAATTTGCTGTTGGCAGCCACACTTGCTCTTGGGTGCGGTGTGATTGACAGGTACTGCAGGCTTTCCATGAATGTCACTGCCACTTGGAAATGCAGTGGGCTTCACCCTCCTCTGTGGGAGGGGACACTTGCCATTAAATATTTCCCTTGGTTCTGCCTTTCTCTTGCAGACCGTGTCCCAGGTGCCTGCTCCCCAAGGGACTGAACTCTCTCTAATGGTCTCCCATAAAAAATCAGTAGAGATTCCCTCCTGGTTTCCTACACAGTGGCTTTCACTGAAGGTGAAGATGGAACTTCATCTGAAGTTTAACTGACGTTTATGCTATCCTACTTACCAAAATGTCAGTGCCCCTCTTCTTTCTGTCACTGCTCTTTTGAAGGTGCAGACTGTCCTTGAAGGAAACAGAGAAGTAGGAGAGATGATCAAGAAGTCCACTTTTATTGTATCACAGGGAGAAATCCAACCCTGAAGCCATTGCTTAAGAAGCCAAATTCTTAGCAACCTCTTTGTGGTATGACAGTCTTTGGAAAAATGAAAATCATTAGGTAGTCAGTCCTTGCTCACAGTTGAGCTTTGGATAAATTAGCAACTCTTCAAGGCACAATTTTGTTAATCGCCAACAATTACATACTTTGTTTTTACATTAGACCAGCTGTGCTGAAAGTTCCTGTGCCTCTAGTGCATTTTCCATTTTTTAATGGGCTTGGTATTGAGCCTCAACAATCAGGAGTTTGTTTTTATGTTAGAAAAAGTTCTCTGTGTGATCCGTAAAATTAACCGGGTAATTTTAGCTTTTTTGTTTTATTTGCAGAGTCGTGTTTATTTGTTTATGAATCCCTTTTTCCTTCATTTTAGTTATTCGAGTACAGTCTTTTTGACTTTGAGGTTATTTTTATATGACAAACACTTGATCTCAGAAGGAGATGCTTCTGGTTTGGATTAATACAAGTCTGAAAAACTTGGCTGCATACTTTTGGAATATCAAACAGTTTGATAAGGTATGAAATATGTTTTTTAGTGTTTATTTGCAGATAGTTAAATGCAGTGTAAACCAATTTCTGAGTGTATTTGCTTTTATGCATTTGCTCTGGCATGCAAACTAACCTCACTTTTGGGATGTGACAAGGACAAACACAGGACTGTGTAGATTAATGGGTGTGTTTGCCACAGCTGAACATGTGGTTCCTAAAATTCAGGACAAGTAAAAATACAGAATAAAAACACTGATGGCTTGTGCCAGGCAGACACTGCCTCTGAAGGGTGGAGCTGTATGACATTTCTTTCCTTTTTTCTCTTTGGAAAGGAGAATTGTCACAAAAGGAAAGCTCTCCTCTCCCCTGAATTAAAGAGAAGGCGTGCAGCAGCTGAGGGCACCATGGCTGTGAGGTACAGGCTGCTCTCAGGGGAGAACTGTGTAATACCAACTCAAACCATCAATATCAGGCTCTGCAGGGGTAAGATGGGCAAAGATGTGCTCAGCACGAGCCAGTGTCAAGGCCAGAGTGACCAAGCAATGACTTGTGGTGTCCACATCAGAAATGGAGGGCTGAGACCCTCGTGTGCCAGACCAGCAGTGCCTGGATGGGAATGGGGTGAGATGTCCTGCTACATCCCAGGCTTGTTGTGCTGGTGCTTGAACCTCAGAAAGCCTCAGCTGAGTCTGGTCCGTATGCCTGTGTTCCATGAGGTGTGGAAACTGTGGGTAATTCCTCAAAGTACCAGAGTAAGCAGATCTAAACAAGGGCATCCTGGGGCTCTTCCAGCTTCACTTGGTGGTCGGATGTTAACCGAGGATTGTGTTGGTTGGACTGACTAATTTTCTGGAGCTGTCACCAGCAGAGATATGGTTATATTCATGAAGCAAGTTTGGGTGCCAGGTATCACAGCCATGTTAGTTGCTAGTTGGTTCATTTGCCAGCTTGGCCAGGACAGAGCTCACTGGGTATTTCCTGGTAGTGGTGGGAGAGAGCATGGAGACGCATTGCTGTGCTTCTGTCCCTGCCTTCTTACCCTAGCAGCTCTCAAAAAACCCAAATACAAACAGGAATTAAGTTCCTTGTTAAGTGAGGCTGGCTGTTACAACAGTGAAGCTTTGCTCCTTCCCAGAAAACTCTTCTTTCTTTTTAATACCCACTGGAGGAAGTTAATGTTCTTTTATCTGAGTAATAAATGTATGGTTTTCTGAGACTCTGTGTAAAATAAAACCTGCTGTCAGTCTGGTCTGAAGCCCATATGAGTGAATCACATGGAGTGCCATGGATTTGTCAGTGTTTATGAATCAAGCCCTATAGCTTTCAGTATATTACAAACAGAAAGCTCTGTGTTACTATTTTTTGTGAGTCACTTGCACCTAGATAGCTCTTAACAGGGGAGCAGCACCTTCAGTCAGCACTTTTCTCCAAGGAATTGCCTCTCTGCCCCTACAGAAAAGCAGCTTCTGTTATTTCAGGCAGATTTTAATTTTTGTAATTTCCGTAGTTAGCCATTTAGTGGTGACACACATTAACCTCATTCTTCTTCCATATTGTCGAGTTTGCCCCCATTTATCCAAACAGCCAAGCAGCTCCACCCTGGAGGCCTGGGCCATGGCAAACCCTTGCACCCCTTCCCAAATCCATGCTGCTGCAATGCTTTTGCTGCCAGCTGCTGCACAGGGTTGTTTTGTTCATATGTGCTGGGACATCTCTCTTCTCTGTTCATGGAATCTGAAGGTCAAGATCATCTCCTGTTTTTCCAAAGCAAACTGTTGGTAGATGGGGCTTCTGTCTCTACTGCCATCCAGAGGCATGGTAGCAGGGAAGGATTTTCTACCCTCAAATTCATCCTCAGTCCATCCCCATCCTCAGATGCTGGTATGAGGAAGGGTGGGATGGATTCTCACTTTATCCACTGTCGTATCTTGTGTGCTGGGTACAAACTTTCAAAGGGTGGTAACAGAAGAGTGATTTTGCCACTGCTGAGGCTCTCTGGCACTTACTGAAAATACACAGGTTGGCAATCACTCTCTTGAACTCTTAGTGCAGTCCCCAAGGGCCACCTTTCCCAACCATCATTGTCTCCCAAATAATATAAAAAAACTTAATGAGTTGCATATTTTTAAACCAAAACTTCTAAATATATGTTTGCTTTTATTTCCTCTTAAGTTTTTATGGTTTACCTATCTGTGTGACTGTATGCATCAGGGAATTGTCCTGTGTTCCCCAGCCTGGTGGGTCTCACCAGATCATCTAGATTGGAATGTCGTCTAGTAGCCTCATCCCTTCTCCCAGAACATGCTGGGATTGTAAGACTTGCTTTATAATCGAAGCAGCTGACTGAAAAACACTCTCAGATCCCGGGTCTTCAAAATGCAGTCTGTGTTAGGAAAACCAAAATTAATTCAAAACAAAACTTCCAGAACTTTGAAAGCACATATGAACAGGGTTCTGACAGAACAGTCAATCCTTCGTAAATGGAATTCTTGGAGATTCCCTGCTTCAGCAGATGAATGATAACCAGTGTGTCTCTCATGCACAGTCTAATTTTACAAACCAGTACATTCTTAAAGCCTAGTTTGGGTTTTCTCTTCTATTTTTATTTTTGTCTGGATTAGCTTCTGGAAACAGTGACCAGTTTGGAATGGATGAATGGTTCTGCAGACATCAATTAAATCGATCAAGCAGCAGAAATTATGCCCAGTGTGCAAGAAAGTCTACAACAGGTTTACTCTTCCAGCCCTGCATCATACAGTTTTAGCAGTGCAAACAGAAACCTCCACGGATTTTGGATGTGCAGACTGCACAGGCTGGGTAGCTCTATCAGCCCCTTAGCACACTGGAAACTGTTTTGCAGTGCGACATTGGAGCATGACTGTTCTGCAACAGGGCTCGGAGCCAAACTCCTCAGAGCACCATTTGGCTGATCATTTGGATTGAAACAAATGACACATTGAGATTACCCCTTCCTGCTCCTGCAAGATTTCAGGCAGTGCTGCTTTTATTTTTGTTTATTTGTTTATTCATGTATTTGAAAAGAGGGAAGTATTTCAGTGCTTATGAAAAGCCAATACCTGGCGGGACTGAGAACAGCCTGAAATTATGCTGGCAAGCGCCAAGGCATTTCCTTCACCCCGCCAAAGCACCCCAGGCTTTCCTGACAATAGCCCTATTCCTGTGCCCCTCCAGAGCAATAATTGAAAATTGCACCTCTGTGTTGATTTCTTGTTGTTGCTTTCTTTGGAATATATAGCTTGTATGTGTTTTTGTCTTTATTAGCCACCATTAAAAAGTAAATGAAACAACTGACAACAAATACAGCTTTTATTTCAAGTAGAGTTAGGTTAAACAAATGATCAGTCCTTAGCTGAAGGAGTCAATATAGTGGTTACAGAAAGCAGACCAGAAAACATACAGAACTGCTTTAGAAAAAGAGAAAAAAAAACCCACCCCGAGACAGCAGGAAACAAAGAGTTATTCAACTGATGAAGTGATAGACGCCTGTGAAGGGGTCAAGGGGTGCCAGACCCTGTGAAAAACAGGATTTCATTTTAAATACCCCAACTTAAGCCTATTGCATGGAAGGGAGTTTATACTGGAAAAGGCAGGATATATTGCTGTGCCTATCAGCAGTGACAGGACATAAAGAGCAGCAGTGTTTGATCAGACTTCCACAGGTAATGTAGTGTTTCCTATAGGAATTAAATATAAAGCTTTTTTAGGTTTTATAATGCAGAAGCAGGCAAACTTGTAACAAACAATAGTTTAGTGGATATTTGCAGTCCAAAGCAGGACTATAAAATGATACAAAACAGTGCTGTTGCTTTATAGAGGTGAGGTAAACCCACCATTTGCACACAGGTCTGTGTGATCTATGCCAATGCACAGCAGCCCAGGACACAGGGCTGTAAGAATTTTTAAAGCTTAAAAGACAGCTTTAAATGCGTACATGAAAACCATAGCAATGGTATTGCTAATGTGACTGTTTAGTTTGTGTGCTCAATTGAAGGTGAGGGCATACACGGGACAGGTGAGGACATACACTCCTCAGGGTGACGAGGCACCTCTCCCGTGAATTGTGTCTGCCAGAGGCTGCTCAGAGTCAGAGCAGCCTCTGGGAGGTGTGGGATGGAGATGGAAGCAATTCCCAGGTCCCCAGCATGGCCCAGGGAGATGGTACTGGCTGACTACTGCACTGGGTGCTGTAGCTAAACAAGAAGAACAAGCAGTGGCCACGGGAAAGCTGAAGATTTGCAGGACACAGCCTTTCTTCCTGAGCGTGCCCTCTCCTGTAAATGCAGAGAAAAAACCAAGTACCTAAAAAGCTTTTTTTTTTTTTAATGCATTAATTATTGCAGACTTGCAAAGGGAAACTGTAGACTTTCCAGAGTGATGTACAGCAAAAGTACATGTGATTAATTTCTTTTAATTAAAATATTTACATAGATCTTATTGTAACAGTTGGTTTCAGTGTTTCCCAGATTTTAGGGTTGGGAGTTATCCTTTAACCCAAAATTGCTTCTCCATTGGGGATTGCTTGATAGGAGACTGAACTGAGTGACATGCAGGAGATGGGGAACCCTAAGCCCATCCCTGCCATTGACTCCTTTCTTTCCTGCACAGTAGCAAATAGCCAAAACATGTGGCTTAGCTTCTCTCAAGATTTTTTCAGGGTACAGGGATCTTGAGACACCCAGGCTAGCTCTGAAATATATAAATGGAGTCTAGGAGTCATGCTGAGATGTGCAACATACTTGGGATGAGCTTTTTGCATGGTCTCATTTTTTCTCATATCCAGGGTACCAGTAGCACAGGCATCTCTGCATGGTACTGAGCTGGATTATATAGTGACCATAATGTCTCTAGAGATCCTGGAGATTGAGGAATACTATTGGGATATGGCCTTTCTAAAACTGGATTTGGATATCCTCAATTGTCCCTTCCTGTACGGGGAATCTTGAACCCTTAGGGTCTGCCTGGTTCCCCATGAGAGTTTCTGCTGGTGCACAAGAGGTTGCGCAAAGCACCTCAGATCTATAAGGGAACAGCAGAAGCCAAAAGCGTGGTGAGCACAGCAAAATACCAAATGTGGATGGTAACATCCATGAACTACTGTAGTAGTTCAGAGAAGAGATGTAAGGACCAGGGAAGAAGTGCCAGGAGAACCTGGCTGCTTTGGAGTTTGTTATTTCCATGCTTGCCAAGCTGGCCACTGGATCACCAGGCATGTTTTCTTGCACTCTTTTTTAAAATTTTAACCTTAATGATGAACTGTTTGAACCAGCATTTGACTTCCAACTGAAGTAGCTTTAAATAATTTCTTTGATTAATCGGAATTGTATGCAAAAAAGAAGAAAAACTGCAGTGAGGGCTGGAGGATGGAACAGCAGACTAAAATAGACTGAAACCCAGCAAACTGCATTTAAACTTGGGTTTAGGCATGTATATAGTAATACTGATTTCAGCCGAGCTGTTGTCATGAGGACAGCCAGTGCACTCTGGGGCTTAGTGCATTGTCATCCAGATAGAGCTAGAAGAGATCTCAAAGGTAGATATGCCTGCTGCCAGTTTGTAAAAAGAAGCTTAGAAAGTTTTCTGCTCCAAATGGAGTCAGAACTGTGCAATAGATGTGCATAAAAATTAGGGTAAGGTTCTGCCTCCAAGCAAGTAATTAGCAACCCTTTTAATTGGCAAGCACAGGTTATGATTCGTTAGAAGTTTTGACTTGCATTCCTCTTTGACTTTTTAAATAAATCTTAAAAAGACCAGTGTATTTCCTTAGGTATGTCCTTACTTTCCTCTCTGAAGATTTCCATTTATAGTTTTTGAAATATTGGCAAGTATGCAGAAGATGTAGGCTGTGCTATTGCAAAACCCAGCACATGTCAGCACCAAGCAATTGCCATACAGGGACCTTAAATTAGAATTATAACGGGCTTGGTAGTAGTTGAGCTGAATACTTGATTTCTTCAGCTGGTTGGCCATCCAGCAAAATAACAGAAAATGTGTCTGAGGTGAACAAAAGAAAGGGATTTCTCAATTAAAATGAAATTCAAAATTAAGGGATTATAAATTATGTTTTTTGTTCTCAGCCCAAGCTGAATGATTTTTTGTGATATAGAAAAATATTTTCTTGCAGGCTATGTTTCTTTCTCTTGCCAGTGACTTTAAAATGTTTTATTGAATAAACATTTTAAATTCTTGCCCACTACAAATATGCCCTTTTTGACTGAAGAAAGTTTATGGAATTTGTGGCCAGATTTGTTTGGCCTGAGGTGTATTTTGAAGGAAAAAGAATTGCTGCAAAGGAAATTTGCTCTAACTAGCACTTCTGCAGTTCTTTCTGCTTCCCTGGACACTAGTTACATATTTCCACTTCACTTTGTTTTCTTTAGGGAGAAGATGGTGTGATTCAAGTCTTTTTTAATGCAGTAATTATAGTTTTACACAGTGATTTGGTGTATTGCTTTCTTTGGGTACTCACATTCTCATGTATATTGTTGGTCTGGCTGGGCACTGGCTTCTGGACCTACCATTTACAAAATCAGGCCAAGTTTTGCTCAAATCAACTTAGGACTGCTGAGATTTCCAGCCTGTGCTCTTTTATGATGAGGCTGCAATACTTTAGGCACTCCTTTCTTTAGATTAGAAACTTCAGCATGGCAGCACATCCCCATAGTCACCACAAACAATTGATAAGCTGGTGCTTCAAGGAGTTGTTCTGGTATGTGCAGGCATGAAGAACATGGCAGTATGTGCAAGTACATAATAGCAGCTCTCAGAAAAGATAATTTCCAGTAATGATTATTTGTTACTGCTTCCACAACATGAGAGCAGAATGAGGGCATTTAATTGATTATGAAAACAAAACTTTAACGAGAGGTGCTCTTTGTATGAAAGTGTGGCAGGTGATAGAACTGTTTGGGAGCAGTGACATTATCCCAATTTCTTGCCTTACTACGGCTTGCCTCGACATAATTAAGGTTGAAAATTGAAAAATTAAGGTTGCTTTTCTTCCTCTGGAGTATAAAATGTCTAACAGAAGGGGAAAGCAGTATTTTTGTGAGAAGTGTTGTCCTGTTTCCAGCACTGGTGCGATGTAGGTCTTTTGTAATGTGTCAGACAGAGACTTTTGTTATTTCATGAGCCTCTTAGTCAATAAACACAGTTTAGGTTTGAAGAATGTGTGACAGTGTATAATATACACTTCATAGAAATATTGTGGCTGCACAGGAAGCAGTATATACTTTATTCCTTGATTTCTTAATACTGCTCTGTAATCTGTTTAAGTTCTTCTCCTTGACTTGTGACTAGAGTTATTTCACAGAATCACAAGGTTGGAAGAGACCTTCAAGATCATCGAGTCCAACCTGTTCTCTAACACCTCAACTAACACCACCTCCCCAGGCAGACCATTCCAGTACTTTATCACCCTTTGCGTGAAAAACTTTTTCCTAATGTCCAACCTATATTTATTTCCCTTGATGCAGCTTGAGACTGTGTCCTCTGGTTCTGTCAGTTGCTGCCTGGACAAAGAGACCAACCCCACCTGACTACACCCGCCTTTCAGGAAGTTCTGGAGAGTGATAAGGTCACCTCTGAGTCTCCTTTTCTCCAGGCTGAACACCCCCAGCTCCCTCAGTCATTCCTCATAGGGCTTGTGTTCCCAGCCCCTCTCCGGCCTCGTTCCTCCACTGGGTGCACTCAAGCGTCTCAACATCCTTCCCAAACCGAGGGGCCAGAACTGGACACAGCACTCAAGGTGTGGCCTCACCAGTGCCAAGTACAGGGGAAGAACGACCTCCCTGCTCCTGCTGGCCACACACTACTCCTGATACAGGCCAGGATCCTGTTGGCCTTCTTGGCCACCAGAGCACACTGCTGGCTCGTGTTCAGCCGGTTGTCACCAGCACCCCCGGGTCCCTTTCTGCCTGGGCACTGTCCAGCCACACTATCCCCATCCTATAACATTGCATGGGGTTATTGTGGCCAAAACACAGGATTGGCACTTGGACTTACTAAACTTCATCTTGTTAGACTCTGCCCATCCATCCAACCATTCCAGGTCTCTCTGCAGAGCCCTTCTACCTTCCAACAGATCATGCTCCCAGCTTAGGATCATGCCCAAATTTACTAATGAAAGACTCAATCCCCTCATACATGTCATCAATAAAAATATTGAACGAACTGGCCCCAGCACAGAGCCCTGAGGGACACCACTGGTGACTGGCCACCAGCTGGATGCAGCACTGCTCACCAGCACTCTCTGGGCCAGCCATCCAGCCAGTTCCTAATGCAGCAAAGAGTGCTCCTGTCCAAGCTGTGGGCTGACATCTTTTCCAGGAGACTGCTGTGGGAGACAGTGTCAAAGGCCTTGCTGAAGACAAGGTACATAACATCCACAGCCTTTTCTGCATCCACCAGGCGGGTCACCTGGTCATAAAAGGAACCAGGTTGGTCAAACACGGCCCATGCTGACTGGGTCTGATACCCTGGCCATCCTGTAAGTGCTGCATGATGGCACTCCGTATAAATTGCTCCATTATCTTGCCAGGTACTGAGGTCAGGCTGAGCCACAAGCCCATCTGCCAACTCTCTCATCACCCTGGGGTAGATCCCATCTGGTCCCATGGATTTATGAATATCCAGGCATCTCAGAAGTTCTCTTACTGCCTCTTCTTGGATACTAAAGACTGAGGCAAAGAAGGCGTTAAGCACTTCTGCCTTCTCATCTGCAGTTATTAAGTAACCTCTCTCATCCAATAGAGAACAAAGTTTAGTCTTACCTACTATTAATATATTTGTAAAAACATTTTTTATTATTCTTTACAAAAGTTGCCAAATTAAGTTCTAAATGAGCTTGGCCTCTCTATTTCTTTTCTACATGCCCTAGCAACCCCCTTAAATACTTCCTGAGAGGTCTGACCCTCCTTCCAAAGATGATACATCCTCCTTTCATTCCTAAGTTCCTTCGAAACCTCATTGCCCATCCAAGCTGGGCATTTACCTCGTTGGCTCATCTTTTGGCACACAGGGACAGTCTGATCCTGTGCTCTCAAGATCTTTGTTTTGAAGCTTGCCCACCTTTCCTGAACTTTGTTTTGAAGCACTGCTTCCCAAGGAACTCTCTGAATAAGTCTCCTAAATAGGCCAAGGTCTGCTCTCTGGAAGTCCAGTGTAAGAGTCTTATTGGTGTTCCTTCTCATTTCACCAAATATCGAGAACTCTATAATTTCATGATCACAGCAAAAGGAGGTCATTCACCTGTTCACACCACAGGGAGGCTTCCTCCACATCACCCCCTGAAGCCACTGATAAGCTGAAACACTTCAGGCAGGAATGGGTCTGTAGAGACACATCCTTTTTGGAGGGCTCCACTTGGTCACATACACTTGTAGCAGCCATTTAAGAACAACAACCCTTATGCAGTTTCATACAAAACCCATGCCAAGGTAATAGGTGGACTATTTACTGTTTTAAATTTGAGAGCCAAATTAGTCTTTTCCAAACTCCCATTTGTAGGAGTTAGGTGTCTGGTGTCTTGAGACCACAGCTCTGAGCAAAGGATGACGTGATTAGAAGGGTTTGATGAGAGCTGTGGGGCTGGACCAGGGCAAGGGGTGCTCCAAATCCTGCTCAAGGATGGCTGCCAGGATGGAGGATGTACAAGCATGTCATTTATGCCAAGGGATTGTGCTCAACACATTTCAGAGGGGTGGAACAGGAGAGAGAATTAAGGAAACCCTGGGACTTTGGAACTGTTTTCAGACCCCAAAAGCAGACTGTGGTTTCAGAAAATAACATTATTCAGCAGTGCGAATAGGAAATTGTTCCTGGTTTTCTACAGATCCGTACCATCACTGCATATGGTGTACACGTTTGATGTTGGGCCCCATACCCAACCTGTGTGCTTCTGGCTTCATTTCCTGGCAACCCTGCAGTGCTGCAGGGATGTCATGGTTCTGAGACTAAAGTGTTGTTAGGATGTGAAAAACAGCATGAAGGACCCTTAGGATGCCACCAGCAGCATGCCACTGTTGTGTGGGGCTTGCACCATGCCTTCTCAGAGGTTTTAGCACTGCTAAGCACAATGATGTGCCTGGCCCAGAGTCACACAGACATTTTCCTCAGCAGCCCTGTCTCCATCTGAGCAGGTGTGTCTTGTGTGGTATCTCTAATCGCTTGTCTTGTGGTATTGCTTTGGGGCTGTCACCCTGGCTGTATGATCACAAGCCTCCTAAACCATTCCTCAATCCCTCAGAAACATAAGAATTTGTGTAATGTGGAGATTTTTCTCTGCATTTTGTGTGGGAACATAGGTTTATGCTGAAATAGGTGTACCAGTTCAACATCTCGTGTGAGTGTGGTTACACACTGTAGGTGCAGGATCAATTTAACTTTATAGCAGCAGGAACAGAGAGCTCACTTGGGTCTTGTAACTGGATGTTATGTAATCAGCTTCTGCTTTCAGGCTGCCTGATTAGGCAAGATTTCAAGGCATTACTATGTCAATTTAGTCCTTCTCAAAGGACTGTGGACTTCATGTCCACAAAGCTCTGTGGACATGTGCAACAATCTCAGTCCTGTGTACACACTGTACAAATATATATTTAACCTCAGCAAATGTAGAGTGTAACATGTTGGGTACACTCAGTGACACTTATCCACACGTGGCTTTCCCAATGTTCTTCTCCATCCACATGGCACAGGCTGGTTGTCCTGTGGTTGTGCTGATGGAACACCTAAGCAGGAGCATCCTGGGATACTGCTGCAGGGCATGGAGTGATAGGGAGAAGGCTGAGATTTGGGAAGCTGCTAGGAGAAGGATAAGGCCCAGGCTGAGGAGGCTGCTGCAACCATTAGCTCCAGCCTTAGGAAAGGCTGGGTCTTCAGCCTCCCTCCAGCTGTTCTCACTTCTCCCCCTTTCCCATCCTCAACCCCTTTTTTCATGTGCTGAAAATGTATTTGTTCTGCCTCTTGTCTTTACCAGTGGTTGCTGGGGGAGGGAAGCTGGTATTTTGTTTCTAGTTCTTCCAGAAGCTCAGCCCTCATTGATACTTGCCATGTCTGAACTGTAGCAGAGACACTTTGAGCTGAGTGCATAAATGTCTGCGGGGGAAAAAAAGACAGCTGGTTGGTTTTGCTTTAATAATAAAATAAAGGTCCCACTAAAATTCACCCATGGGCCAAGAAACAAACATGATAAATTGCAGCCCAGAGGGTAATTCTTCTGGAAAGGTAAAATTATCTAAAAATAACACCTTAGAATGAAAGTGCTTCATTGACAATAACTACAGTGTTGCTACGGTGATGCTGGAAAAAAATGATCGCTGTTACTTAGACTGCCACAGAACTGCTCCCCCGCCCTCCCATGGCATGAATCAACTGCTAGTATTAAAATCACAGACAAATTTTGCGTTATATTTCAATTTTTTTCCCTGTCTGAATGCTTCTCTGTTCTAGTGCATGTCCCTCAGACAAATGAAACCATGAGGGGAAGGCGTTGAAATAAAATTTACTGGTCAGCTCAGTGTGATCTATGTGTGTATTATCTCAATTGCAACTCGCGCTCTTTCTTTTATCTGAACAGCTTTCTCCAAGAGCAGGGAGGCAGCAGTCAGAATGAGATCCAAAGGTAACAGCTTGATGGGACTGTTCACGGATTTTTTTTTTTCAGCCTGCAGCAAGTAAAAGACATAATACTGATGAAATCCGGAGCCTTTTGTTTCAACAAGTTTCAAGTTAAACACCTCCCAGGGTACGTGCTATCCTGCTTTGTGAGGATTATGAGAGATGAGAAAGTTGAAACTCCAAATTTCTTTAAGAAAACATAGTTTGGCGACAGTGTTTCTTTTAACATTCTTACCAACAACAGAAGAGCTGGGTAATACCTTTTTGATGTACTCAGCCCGTTCAGGCCCAATTTGGGGGATTTGAAATGCAACATGGCTTCAAAATGTTTATGGCTCTGCAGAGACTGTATTTGCAGGCAAGTAGAGATTCACAATCTTTTGTGTGGCAGCTGAAACCTTCTTAACCGTCTGCCTGAGGTGAAGCTGGTAAATGGCTCTGTTTATACAGCAGCCGCATCTCAAATGCAATCCATACAGCTGGCAGCGGACCAGTTGCAATGTAGATGATATTTTAATTTCCCCATCAGATGCTGTCTGTAATTTGTGAGGCTTTCCTTAGACAAATGAAGCGATATTAAATCACACAGCAGGTACTGTGTGGTACTTCCTGCCTTCCTTGAAGAGCCTGGAGTATTCCAGTTACACTGTAGACAATGTTGTATGAAAGTGAAAGAAATATATATCCATGTGTTCTTAAAATTAATTTCTAGCTGCATATAGAGTCTCTGACTTTCTCCATGTTGATTTTGGACTAGAGCCATCAGTATACAGACAATTGCTTCTATGTGGCACCTAGCCTTACCTAAAGAAGATACAGCGTCAGTCTCATGGGCTCAAGAAATTATATAATTAGACTTGTAGGGGATTTGTAGCCCTCTGAAGCTAGGAATTTAATTTTTCGAAGGGTAATTTTAAGAGTGGTTGACTGGCAGTGTGGGAGGATGGAGCATTAGATGGCAAAGGAGGAGGGTTTTATTAACTGTCTTTCTCTGCTTTTGCTTCAGGATAATTATTGGGCCAAACTGCATTGAATTCAGAGGAGATGGAGGCATCTGAGACTTTGCAATGTTATATAATCTTTTTAAACAGTGACTCAAACTCTGGCTTTGCTAGCTGGAAGGTTTGGTGCTCTCCTTTGTAGCTGGTATTCCAGTGGTGAGGAAGAATAAGAGTGTACAGGAAAGTGAGGCTGTGTTTAGTTTTTCATACTACATGCGGGAAGATAATGATGGGCTCTTATCGCGATGTGGCACTGAGTGAAAAGGTTCAATTAAGGCAGAGCATTATAGAAACATAGAGAATTTCACAATGCTTTCTTCCACATGTTTATATATAGCATATTCCTTTTGTTCATCTTTGCACAGAGTTCAGGTATGAAAGGCTGTGTTTAGAAGGTATTGTGATTCAAGTTTAAAGTGATGCTGATCCGCACTCACTGAAAATAATGAAAGACTTCCTCTGACTTCATCAAGCTTCAGTTTGGGGTTACAAGGCAGGGAGCTCAGACATGAGACCTGCCTCATACATCCTAATGCTCTAACACAGATTGCTCTAGCTGATAGCTCTGACACAGAGAGCAGAATTTCACTTCTGAATGTCATTTAATCCAGACCTGTTTTGCTGCCTGCAAATACACATAGGGAAACAGGTATGCCAGGGAGCAGCAGAATTCAGCACAGCCACCAAGATGAATTTCAGAACGTGGGAGTTGTGGTGTCCAGTCCAAGAGGGTCTGAAATTCAGTGGGAGCCTTGCTCAGAGGTAGGATACTGCTGGGTAGCTGCCAGGTGTCACAATGCCTCTTTGGGAGGCAGCTTCTCCCAGGTCCTGCTGGTCTGTGTAGCCCCTGATTTGGGAAGGGGGGAAGCACATCCCTCCTTCTCTTGTGCTGCACCTACTTACATTACAGCCCTCTTTGTAATTCTGAAATGGACTCAGATCAATAGCTTTGAGAAATGAAAAACAGCATTTCAAAGTGATGTTAATTCTTGAAGAGCTGAATACTTACACAAACATACGTAGGTGTCTGCCATGGAGACCAAACTGTGTCTTCCATGTCCAAACAGGACAGATTATGAAATTGCAGGTTTGCTGACTGTACATCAAAAGAAAGGTCACAGTGGAAACATTTTTCTTAACTGGAAGCTTAGCTTCTGTTAGAGTTCTTGCTAGTGGTAGGGAACAATTACATGCTGGTGGAGTAAGATTCCTGGACCAGCCTTAGGTGGGGGTTAACCAATCCTTCTCATTGTTTGCAAGTCATTTTACAAGGTCTGTCTTTAGTGTACAGGTAGTGTAAGACAATCTGTTATTTTACACAGGGCCACTGTTGTCATCTCCTGGAATCATCTTAATATGGGTTACAGCTGCTGAATACTTTGCACCTGTGTGAAATTACAAAGAGATTCCACAATGAAATCATCTGGCATCTGTGTTCTGGTAAAACCACAGGCTTAATGAAGAGTAGTTGTCTAGGATCTGCTTATTTTACGTCTGGTAGAGCAGTTGGTGTGAATACATGCTGTGTAGTGTTAGATCCCATGGGGATCCTTCAAAGTATGTTAAACACTATCTACATATTTCTCCTCCTTTCCTTAATGACTCGCTGACTTTTATCAATGCATATCATTCCTTTCTCTTCTCCTTTGATGATAAGTGACTTTGCTTAGCAAATGACTAAGCCTATGATGGCCTCTTAGTTTTCCTTTCTGGGCTTTAAAGCTAAACATTTGTTCAAAAATTTGTAAAAGGTTACTGTGGTGTTAGCTTGAAACTTTAAAAGCTTCACCTGTCCTTGGATAAATATGTGTGAAGGAAAAGTAACTCAGAGGGTGGCATGATCTGTGATTGCCTCCAGGAAACAGGCAAAAAAAACCCCTCTGTGAATCCAAACCACCAAAGAGTTAACTCTGGGCTTTCACAGGAGTACGGGAGGAGTATTTTTCTAAATAGCAATAGAGGCTAAAACCAGGATCAGGTAGTTGACAAGAGGACAGGAAATGGCATGTGAAAATCATTCCTCTGTGGAAGGCTAGCGCATAATCTGCGTCCTCTTTTAAGACCCAGAGAAGACCTTTTTGCTAATTTTGCCTCTTCCGAGAGCTTTTCCCTCTTCTGTAGAGGTAGCAGCCTGTGCAGAAGCACCTGCAAATACGTGTAAGATGTGCCTGACACGGAGCTGTGTGCACACCCTGAAGTCGCTGTGTTTTTAGAATAGACAACAAAGATCCTATTGTCTGCAGTGAGTTGTGTCAGTACAGGCTCCACCAAACACATCCCAGGCTGGCTTGAGAGGCACCCTGAGCTCTTCCACCCACTTTTGAGCAGCACATGTGCATGGGGCAGCCCTGGTGTGGACAGGGTAACAGAATCAAAGCAGGTGAAAGTGGAGTGCCTTAAACAATGGCTCTCAGCCTTAGCACACGTGCCTACCTCCATTTGTGCATCTCCATTATCATCCACCCTCTTTAGCTATTTCAGGTAATGGCAGGCTGGGGTCAAGTGAGGGGCACTGAGGCATGACCTAGCCCCCCCATCACCCTGAGGCTGATGTGTTTCTTTCCTTGAAAGACCCTCCCAGGCTTTGTGTTTCTGATTCACTTCCTGTAGTAATTACCGTGGCTGATGTTAAGGGTGTGTAATATCCAGTGCATAAATTGCTGTGGCAGAATCATTGCATTTTTTATCCACTGGGATTAAACTGATCTGTTGTGTTATGCTGAGAACTCAGAACTAAGAGGAACCCTTTCATACATTGCAACCTCATTTAGTAGAGGTTATCTAAAAGTTGCTGGAGGCTCTTATAAAACAGTGACCATGAAAGCACTGGTCTGCCATATATTCATGTGATGTGCAGTGCTTTCACTGCAGTTAGTGGAGATCGAGGGATGAGTAAACAGATGTCCTTGGGAGTGATCTCAGCCTTGGCCTGAAAAACAGTGACCTCTCCAAGAGTAAGATGTGGATATGTTAATTGCTGATCTTTTAACAGCTCCGGCCGCTGCACTAGGTAAGTCCTAGGTGCGTGAAATATCATCCATTTGTCTTGTGTTTCAGCAACTGAATTCGTGTAACAGAGAACTTCCAGTGGGCTACAGGCTGAGATTTTATCTTCTCTGCAGCATCAGTTCAAATGATTCTTGAGTCCTTGGCCACACACAAACCCTGCACTTCTGGGTGTAGTGGCAAGTAGGAGCTGGGGCAGCAGGCTCACCTGGAAATATATTCAGGTACACCTTTGCTGACGGGCCCTCTCTGCAGCAAGGGTCCTGCAAGGACCATCCTGCTCTCAAGCAAGGATATTCTTCTCATATTGCTTCAGGATCTTTTGCTGCTCAGTGTGCCCAGAAATACGAACAGGACCTCACTCTGTTGACTACCAGAGAGCTACATGTGGAGGCCCAGGAGACTGTATGATTTTCCCCCACAAGGCATTGCTGTGTCTGATGCTCTGTGATGTACACATGAGGATGTACTATCTCTAGTAAAGTTTTGCAGGATGTCTACTCAAAATCAGCCTCAGCTGAGCAAGGAAGCCAGTGACCTGAGCTAACTTAGCAACAGAGGCTTATTTGTAATGATAAAGTTATTACAGACTGTTCTGTTGTCTTGAATGTGACTTTTGCTTAATAAAAACACTCAATAGGAGTAGAGCTATTGCTCAGGTTTTCAGTGTGGCTTTGTAATTCAGTGTATATCTCTGTAAATGTTATGCTGTGGCTGCATTCCTGACAATTCCACAAGGCTATGAGCACTTATCCTTATGGACAACACAGAACAGCTCTGATACTTCTTTAGTGTATATGTCTTTTTGTAGCTGATTGCACTAACAGCACAGGCCATCTGCTCTCTTGGGTTAGGCTTTAACTCTGAGTTTGGTGCTATCCCAGTGTCACTGCCTTCAGTCTTGAGACTGTCTATTCCACAGTAAAAAAACAGCTTTTCCCAGAGCCTTTTTTGTTTATTTGGTCTTGGTTTGTTTTGGTTTTTTGTTATTCTAGCTCAGTAAAGCTGACCTTGTTTTAAGGTTTCGAAGCCCTCAGATCCACAGATCAGAGCCCTAGGGAAGAAGCAGCATGGTTAAATACCTGATCACTGTGCAGAACTGACAGTGAGTAAACCCTGATCTCTCAAGATGCTGTTTGTCTCCAGCTAGCTTGATGTCCCTCCCTGAAGTTCCACAAGATACAATGGTCTGACAGAGGTGAACTTCATCTGAAAAGAGTGCCTTGAGCAGTAACTTGTTCCTATTTCCTACAGTTCAGCCATATCTGGGAACATGTTGATTGTGATTCGACTGACAGGTCTGTGAGTTGGTTTTGTGAGTTCAGCTTTGGAAATAACTGTATTTAGTTCCAAGAATAAGAGCTCTATTGTTGCTCATGACCTGCTGTCCCCATTCCAGTAATTGACCAAAATAGTCAGCATCCTGGCGATCATACATTTTTGGACCTACATTGTTGTTCTTGCAGAGAGAAAACTGCTTTGTATTCTGTAAGAATTTAGTGCATTTGTATGTGTTCGTGTTGTAGAGTGCTTAAAGGAATTAGCAAAAGATCATTTATCATGAATAGCTGGCTGAAGGAAATAATTCCCCTTAATTTTTGTAATTTTTCTTATATTGACACTTCTCAAATTTTTTCACAAATAGTATAATTTAGAACAATTTTCTTAGCACATCTGAGGATGTCTGTTTTCTCTTTGGAGCCCCTCCTGTTGCCATAACACAAATGCTCCCTTGACTTATCTTAGTTCTGTGGCTGTTAAAAGTCATGGTCATCACTAACTTCAGGTTAAACAGGGCTGCATGCAAGAATGCAAGAAAAAAAAAGTTAGTCTCTGAGAACTTAGGAGAGAGCAGGATTAGAGATGCCTGGTAACCTTAACACAGTCCCTCTGGGTGTTATAGAACAGACTTTGATTGTGTAGTTTTATGTGGCCCATGGGCCTTTCTAACTTGAGCCAAACTAATCATGGCTCAGGACAGGAGCCAGTGTGGCTTGTGCTTCAGCTTTCCTTCCCTGGGCACCCAACATCCTTTGTTTAAAGAAGAGATGTGAGGCCTTTTGGCTACTGTTCTACGTGTGGAACCATTCAAGACCTTGCCCATGGCGTTCCCAGTAGCTTGTAAGGGGAGGTTTTCTTTCAGGGTGCACTTCCACAGACATTAGATAGCAAATTGAGGGTCAGACCCGATGGTCTTAAAGGTCTTTTCCAAGCAAATGATTCCATGGTTCTGTGAAGTACAGAAAGCAGCATATGGCATCATAATTCCTTTTTTGTCTACCATGTAAGCAATTACAGCCTGTAATTAAATCACAGTGCAAATCTAACCTTTTGGGAGAGCTGTAGCTTACAGTCCCAGTGACTGAAGGACAACTCTGAATTTACCCATCCCTAGCATTATTTTTCAGAGCCTAGAAACAGGTTTTCTTTGCAAAAGTTCAAGGAGGAGAGCTGTCTGACCTTATGTCCCTGAAATGTCCTTTTGTTGGATTCTAGTGCTTGTATGTTAGGAATGGAGATGCTTGGTGAGCACATGGTTTTGCTGTCATACCTTGCTGGTGTGGAATGGTCCTTGTGTGGGGAAGATGTGAGCAGTGTGGCTGCTCTCAGCTGTGCCTCACAGCAGATCCACTGCAGGGGTCTGGCAGTGTCCATGGCTAGCAAGGACATTTGGCACAGGAGAAGATTTGGTCAAATGGTGCTGGCTCTCCTTTATCTCATAAAATGTCAAAAAATACTCAGTAGAATACATGGACTACTGCCCAAGTATGTTATTGCTGCAGGGGATGCTGTTCTCTGCTTGCTTATGGGAGCAAATGTGGTTGTACACATCACTGTAGGAAAATCTGGTCCCCTGAACCAGAGTCTGGAGCTGAAACCTCAATCAGCCTGACCAAACTAGAACATTTATTGTCCTGATCTAGAATATTTATTGTCTTTGGCTGACTTATCAATTTTGCTGACTTTATCACCTCAAGCAAGTCCTTCTGAAACACATAAGCAACCAGTTTCAAGAAAACTTCCTCAAGGAAGGCACATACTTCCCAGATATATAATTCTCCATTCCCACAGCCTAGTTTGGGAAGATGGGAATAATGAATTTGTATAAAGTGCAGCACTCCAGTTTTGTAGCAACACTTTGCATCACAAAGCCTTCCTCACATACTTCTTAACCTTTTAAAGGCAGTAGCAATAGAGGATGGTTGTCTGGCAGCTAATACTTTTTATGAGAAATCAAGTGGCACATACCACATGGCAAGATTCCCTGGAATCACACATTTGCCCTCAAAATGTGAGGATAATTGCACTCTCATGTGTTGAGAAACCATAGCAGTCATGGAAAGAGGTAATGATGGTGATGATTTTGTAAGGGCTTTCAAGATTCTTAGCATGTAACAGGGGATGGAGTAACTTTTTCTATTACTTTTCATAGCTATTTCTTTAAAAAAGCAGAAGGCACAGTTCTTCAAAGTGACAGAACAGCTGCTTGATTTTCACAACAACTAAGCACAGGCTTAATGCTAAACGCATGCTTAAGTGCACAGCTCTATCGAGATGATGAGCTAAGTTGGAGTCTGACATTTTCTCCAAAATATATGTAAATTAGAAGATCTGTGATACGTGATTTCTGCAGGCCACTAAGTAAATCAGCTGAGTGCCACTTCAGGCATGTGTACCCTGAAGCAGACAGTGCCTGTAATGTCCATCCATACAAACAGCTCCCTTCTCTTTCCTGAATGAAAGGCAAAGCTTATTCCAACTTAGAGAGTGATGCCAGTAGAAGTGTTGAATGTCTGAAATGAGTCTGTGTTACTGGCTGTGTCTCTGATTTGTTTCTCAACAGTTATCATTAAAAGAATTTACCTTTATGAAAAAGACCAAATGAAAATACGCAGTTGTGCTTTGTGAGTGCGATTGAAAATGAAGCCCAAAATAACCAAGGACTCAGTGTAATGCATAAAATAGGCGTTTAGTATTTTGTCTGGGGCATATGCTGGTATTGGTGAAAGAACTGGATGTATAGACTTGGTTTAATCTGCTAAATGATAATTTCCCAGCAAGTAGCAAAATTTGGCAGGATTTGTTGTTGTTTCTGTGGTAGTGTTTGTTGCCAGAAGTCCAGTTTGATCAGGAACTTTATACACACACTACCGTACCAGACTGATTATGGTTACATACATTTTTCTTTTTAATCTTTACCTAATGGATTTCTAATTCTCTTGATATCTAAAGTGAGAAGAATTTCTCTGAAGCTGAAGGCTGCTTTACTGCAGAGAAAATTCTGCTCCTCTCTCTGTAGGAAGAAGAGGCCCCCTGTGCAGGCGTAACGCGATGATGGGGCAGGGAAGCTCGGATGGAGGGGTAGGAGGTTTGCACCATCTGATACAGAGCTCAGCTCCTTGAGGCTCCTGGCAGGAGGCTTTGAAGGGGTGGAGGAATGCTGCTGGGTTCGGTGGCCATAACTGAGCTGCTCCAGAGCCTGGCAGAAGGAGCTTCTTGTGCTCCCCACGTCTCCACCAGCCACCCATGGTGCTGACAGAGGCTGCTGGCACTGTAGCAGCCTTGGCAGCCTTGTGGTTGGAGGTGGAGGCTGCTTGGCAGCGCTCAGTGGGATGGCTCTTCATGGGATCCAGGGTTCCACACTCTCCAAATCCCATGATGCTCTTCAGTGGAAGGATGAGTGATCCATCCCCAGGGAATTGAAAGAGGTTATGTGACAAGGATGGTGCTGTTCGTGTCCCATCTGGATGTGTGTGAGGGGCGTCAGGCAAGTTGTATGAGAAGTCTACTTCAGGTAAGGCATCATTACCTCAGGCTGTTAACACGGTGTGAAAAAAGGGTTCTTTGTAAAGGTTTAGCATCTAAACGCAATATTACAATGTCATCCAAGTGAGTAAATGTAGGATTACATCTAGCATGAAGGCTTACCTACACTGAACTAAATACAGGATCAATATTAAAACATGAATCACAGCTTAGTGTTATTTGTATCAGGAGTAACAGGAATAAATCAAGGAGCATGGTGTATTTAATTTTGTAAATGCTGGGAAAATGCATACTATTCTCCATGTGATGTTGCAGCAGGAATTGCCAACATCTTGTAGGAGTAGAAAACTGGGACTGAGGATTAATGCTCCTTACCCAGAGCTTCAAAAGCTCTTGGTCATAAAAGACATTATTCTCAGGTACTCTTCTTAAAAAAAAAAAAAAAAAAAATCCTGGTTTTCTCATTAAATGTACATAGCATCTGCCCATTCTGACCTTGGTAGGAGGTAGCCAGGATGGGAAACTTTTCTTTTCTGCCAACACCACTGGGGTGCACTCCATCTTGGTGCCTAATTATAAGCAGGGGTTGTGCTTCTAGGTTGTCAGTTCTGCTCATTTTTTTATCTTTGTACTTGCACAGTTTAATTTCATTTATTTGCCTTTAACTGTCTATATTATGGTGGCTTCTGCCACCCAGTCCTGGGCAACATCCCAAGTGGCACCTTCTGCTGGCAAACCCTATCCTGGAAGATCTTCATGCTTCAGCTTTGCCAGAAACCAGTGGAAAGAAAACAACAACAAACCAAACAAACTAAAACAAACAAAAACAAACAAAAAAAACCCCACCCCAAAACAACAAATCTAATTTCATTAGTTTAACTTCTGACTGAGTCACATGCTCCAGGTACCTTCAGCATGAGAGACAGACCTGCATTCCAGGCAGTGTTGCCTGCGGACCCCTGTCAAGAATCTTCATGAGAATTTCTGAAGCTCACCATGTCAGTGCAGAGGGCTTAACATTGGCTCTAAAACCTAATCCCATCATGTCCGGGGTCTAACTGTCTAACAGTGTCCAATCCCAACCTCAGCCTCACAAAAATTCAGGATTGAATTTGCATTCTTGTCAGAAGCACTCCCAGAATGAGGATGCTTCCTTATGAGACTAAAAGGTGGTAGTGAACACTTTGTGCTCAGAGCATCCGAGCATGTCAGGTAACAGAGGATGGCATTTAGCAAACTGGGCATTATTTAATAAGGATAATGACACCATTGGGTTCTCAGTTACCTGGTCCCCTCTGAGCAGGATGCTTGTTGGAAGGGTTTTGCACGTGTATTTTTGGACTTCTGTGCTTGTATCAATAAATCATAAATCATCATTCTAATTGCATAAACAAGAGATATGACATGTCAGTCATAATTAAAGAGTTCATTAAAGGGGATATAAGGTACTCATTTTTCAGACTGAAAAGGAAGGATTGGGGTGAAGAGATACCCTAAAGCAATGCTATTTTATCTAATGCCAGCTGTGTGAAATGTATCCAGAAAGCATTGATTTTTTCCAATGGAGGTAGTACTTAATTAATTTGCCTATTATTCTTAAAGGCAGGGGTTTAACAAAATGACTTTAGATAAACCATCAGGATTTGCCATCTGTGGTATGCCAGGGTTAACTGGCTGGAACTGAGAAAGCGCTTCTGTCCTGGTTCTGTGACTCCTTTGTCACCATTCATAGCAGTGTGATTGGCACTGACTTGCAACCTGAATTGCTCCCATGGGTCCATAAATCGTGCTGTTCCTGTCTTCAGTGCCTCACCATTTTGCCAAGAATGTCTCCCAAACTCCTCTTCCACCCACTTCCTCAGCTGCTGAAATACCTGGGCACAGCAGTGGAAACCACTCATGCATTCCTGCCACTGGAAGCTCCTCTCAGGACTGCTGGAGAGGGAGGGCTTGCTGGGCCTCAGGACTTCTAGGTGGAGAGGGGTTACCACAGCCTAAAGACAGCCTTCAGCTTGAGTTATTGTGGGACTAAATGAATAATTTCTTGTTGATGAGGAAGATTTATGTAAGCCAGATAAAGACTTTGAGCTCTTTCTCAGCACGTTCCATGGGCCAGCCACACTGCAGATCGTTTCATCACCAATCCTAATGACTTCCCAAGATCACTGCTTGCTTTGTGAGTGTTACTTTAGCCAAATAACTTCACTGTACTGGAAAATCGAGTGCTTTGGGATGCATTAGATTTATAAAGGTTTCAATGAAAAGGTTAAATTGATGGACAATGTCAAGTATTCTACTTAGTGCAAACCAAAAGACCAAAAAGGCTTTTAAACTCAAAAGCATATCAGAGTATAAATCAAAACATTTTGCTTTTTAGAGCGGAGAGAAGAAAAAGCTTGAGATTTAACAGCAGGCAAAGAGAGCCAGTCTCTGCTCTCTGGCCCAGAGATGAGCTGCCAGGGCACAGATTGCTTTCCTGCAGCTCAGTTGCCTCACCTCCTGACCAGGACTGCCATGTCCAGACCATCCAGATGGTCCAGGGTGGGCAAACCCTTGAACCCACTTAGGGACTGTCTAGGAGAGGGCTGCATGGCACTGGCCACAGGGATGGACATGGCAGACCAGTGCTCAGGTGCAGGGATGAGTTTGGCCAACCTGGTCAGTATATAGAGTAGCCTTGGACTTGGAACACTTTCAGATGAAAAAGGCTGGCATATGAATCCCCTTAGTCAGGTATCTTCATCAAGTGGTCTCAGTGTTTAATCCATTTTACTGTGACTGCACAGTATGTGACACATCAGTGGTCAAGTAACCTTTCCACCACTACCTTGGAAGAAAGAGCAGGGCAGGACAAACCTTTCCAATTACCCCAAATATTGCTGTGCTTTGGATCATTTTGTTCTGAGAAGCTCCATCCTCTCAGCCATCTGAGAGCATGGAGGTGATAACAAAGAGATCATGAAGGGGTGTTTGACGTGGCTGCTAAATATTATGAGGCTTCTGGGGTCACAGGTACAAGAGGTGAAGCATAATGAAGGTCTGTTTTAATTACAGCACTCAAATATGGTGGTAATAGGCAACTGTATAAATCTGTGTTAAGAGTTAGGGATTTCATTATGTTTTTAATGAAATACTGATTAGCCTGTGCTAATTGACATGAACCCTGAGCAGACTGCAGCAAATGAAAACAATCTGGCAACTGGCTGCTACCATGCATTGGTGTCCAGCTCTTCCTCACTGCAGGCTGCTGGGATGTGAGTGAGGTGGTGGCAGTTATAGGGCCTGTCCCATGGATTTCACTAATGAAGGTGTCTCTTATCTTCTTCCTTTCTTCCTCTTCTATTTCTGAATTAATTGAGCTCATTTCTTATACCTGTTTCACTCACATATTTGTTTGCTGACTTTTCTGGGCAAGCAATGGCTTTAAGCAGCCAAGTAAAATAGACTTGTCCTCAAATCAACTGTTGGTGAATAGATCTTGTATGTGGCTTGGTGGGTTTTCATGAGAGCTTTACAAGTTCAGTTCCTGTTTGCTCTCTGCTTGCTTCCAGGAACAGGATTTTGTACAAGCTTAACATTCTTGCTTATAATCAGTATATTGTACTTATGGTATGTCTGTTGCTGAAATGCAAGTACTAGATGAAATATTTTTATCTGAGGGTGGGTGCCTGACAGCTTTAGCCAGACTGACCTTTCAGTTGGAATTCTAGTCCTTAGGACTGCCTGGCAATTAAGTGGTTCCTTTTATTTTAAATGAAGATTTTTATCCTAGATACATAAGCTCAAGTTTCATCTTGAATCTTCTTAACCTGACTTTCAGAAAGTCAGGTTAAAAGCCCAGAGCTAGCTGAAAATTTAGCTACTTTAATTTATCTAAAGTTGATTTTTGATGGTTTGTTACCCACTTTAAAATATATAGGCCATTATCTCTTGCAGTGTAAACACTGTGGAAAATATCACATTTAATAAAAACTATGAGCTCATTCTCAGCTTCATTTTAAATGAGTTTCATTATTTTACTCAATATATTATTTATTCATGTATTCAAATATATTTATTCAGTGAAGGCAGAGATATTTTGATTAATTCAAAGACTAAATGCTCTGTATTTCTCATGCAAATTGATGCAGGAAAAAAAGAAGGAAAAAAGGTAAAACTCTCTTTGTACTCTGAGGGCTAAATACATCATCAGAATGTAATGAATGCTGTTTGTGTGCAGTAAAGTGAGGAGTCATGTTATCCTGAATCTCTCTCCATGGCTTTTATTATTATAGCAAAAATAAAATTCAGCACATGTGTTACGTATTTGTTCAGTGCTTATTTACAGACCCCATTTAGATGGGGAGTAAATGGTCAGATGAGCATTGCCAGTTACTCAGGTATTGCGGGATGGCTCCAATATTTCTTTGCTATTCTTTCTATAATTCTACCAACTTTGCCTTTCTCAATTGAAATATAATAATTAAGAGGGAAAAAAAAACCCTGACCAAACCAGCCTACAATGCAAAAGAAGTGAGATTTTCAGCAAGCACTCACCATTATAATAATTAATTCCCCACTGAAATGGGGAGTTAATCTCATTGGCATGACTTTGGTTGGAGCAGAGCTCAGGCCAACACTCAGCACTGCTAACCCGCAGAGCAGTGATGTGTGGTAACGTTTGCACAGCATGACAGTATGTCCAGGCTGTGGGAATTGCAGCCGGGTAAAAATCTTAAAGGGGCTTTGGACTAGACCTGTTATTTTCAACTGAAATCCCTCATAGAATTTTCATAGACTGAATTTTGCTAGGGAAAAAGCCTGGTGAATTTTGTTACTTTTGGTTTTCATATGTATTTGGGGCAATATGTGTACTTTTTAGAGCACGAGTCCTGTGAGGAGCATCTGAAGGAGCTGGGGTTGTTTAGCTTGGAGAAAAGGAGGCAGACAGGGGGGTTCTCCATAAGTACCTGACAGGAGGTTGTAGCCAGGTGGGGGGTGAATCTCTTCTCACAGTCACAGGACAAGAGGAAATGGCCTCAAGTTTTGTCAAGTGAGTTTTAGATAGGATATTAGGAAAAATGTCTTTACTGAAAGGGTTGTCAAGTGCTGGAACAGTCTGCTTGGAAAAGTGGTGGAGTTGCTACCCCTAAAGGTATTTAAAAGATGTGACCAACCTCAGTGTGCCCAGCTGGGTCTGGTGATGTAGATGATGATGGAGGTAGCAACTATGGGCTCTTCTCCAGCTCGTGCACAGTCAATCCAGGGTCAAGGTGTGGATGCCCAGGGGTCAGAAAACCTTATTTTGCATCATCTAGATCATGCTGTTTCCCCTGTCTACTCTGTGGCTCTCGACAGGAAGGGAAATGCTGGTATCGCATTGCAGAGTAATTTTGTTATGTGATTCCCCATCTGGTGGGCCTGACAAACAAACAAACACATCATGTCTGAGAGATGAACATGGAATATGTCCATATGGCCTGCTGCAATGCAGGTCACTATTCACAGAATCACACAATGGTTTGGGTTGGAAGAGACCTTGCAGATCACGTAGTTCTACCCCCTGCCATGAGCAGGGACACTTTTCCCTGACTTAACATCACACCCAACTGGGGCTTGAACACAGGGTGTAACCCTATCTCTGGTGCAAGTCCCAGTTGTGTGCTGGGCTGCCTGCCTGAAAGGCTGGAAATTTTAATCTGATCCTCTTCATAGATATGGCTGGAAAAGGGTCCAAGGTAGTGGAAACCCAATGCCTCTGCTGTGCAGTGACTGACAGTGGCATGGGCCAGGTGTTTTCCTGAGCACCATCCAGAAAACAGCCTTTGCAACTGCAGGGCGAGAATTTCTTTCTCAAGTCTCTGTACCCATCTTTCTCTCTCATGTTTTATTCGGTCCCCAAGAGGGAATTTCATTGACATTACCTAATCCTCTGTGCATTATGGATCTGAAAGCAGAAATCTTGTGCTCAGATTGCCAGAGTCTGTGCAAATGTGCAAATACAAAAAAATGACAGCCTGCTGCAGCCTTGTATAAATCCCTGGTAGAAACAGGAAGATTTTTGTTCTGGTTCTCCATAGATCAGCCCTTAAGCTCCTGGCTGGACATTCCCACATCTTTGCATGAACCCACAGGCAGTATTCTGTCTTGTAGCCATTGTGTACAATATGGAAATTGATGTGATTGTGTAATACAGAAAGTTCCAGTGGAGGCACCTGTTCCTCTTATCTATGATAAAGTCTCCCCAGCCACTTACAGACACACTGCAGTTCATCTGAACCATGAAGTGTAAAGCAGCTAATCTTTTTGATCAAAATTAGAGTATTGAGATAAGAGCATTCCTCTTTCACTTACAATATCTGTATTGCTCTATTGTGTTAACAGGATTCTGCATTACTAGTTTTTAACATATGAAGCACAACAAGGCAGTAGCTGTTTGTGCATCTAATAATAGTTATGCTATATCAATAAGCTGAGGATATCCATCTGTCTACTGAAGCATGCCCTTCACATGGGATTTGCCCAAAATAAGAACTTGCTGTTCCAAAAATCTGGTTGCAGAAATTGGAATGTTACTCAGAGCATGAAATAACTGCCTTGGAATGAATGTCCCATTGGCTCCTGGTGTCTGCAGAGGCAGGAAAAAATTACCTACAAGGTTGGGAAAATGTCTTCAGGTCAGAACTTACCAACCCTTGATGTCTCTATTATGCTCTTCAAAGCGAGAGATCTTAAAACAAACCCCAGCACCAGAGAAGGCACCTGCAGAGCACTGTCAGTGTGTTGATCTAGACATCAGATTCTTCTCTTTTGTTTGCAGTTCTCAGTCACAGCACTGTGTAAACTTTGAGGACTGGACTCATGCTTAGGATATTAAAATACTTCCTTTTGTCTTTTTTTTTCTTTCAATTCTTTCTGTGTGAAAACTTGGCTGTGAAACTTAATAATAAAACCCATGAGCAGCTGTCCTCATAGTATAAATCTCCCTCATGTCAGTGGGCCATTTGCTGAGCCCTCAGCAGTGTGTGTTGCATCCTGCAAGAATTCTCATATCTTTCTCAGGTAGATATTTTCATAACTGCTGGACAGTTTTCATCATTTGAGACTGATGAAACAGAGCAGCCCCGTAGAGGCATAGAGTCTGGAAACACTTGTAGATTTTCTGCTTTGTGGGTATTTTTTTACAAAAACCTTTTGTGCATTCCCTCATTATACAAAGTGGTGCTTTCCTCTGGAACTGCTGTTGATGCTCTACCCTAAGGCATTTGAAATAAAACTTCTTACACCTGGCTTTGTAGTGACAAGAACATTGCTATAAAGTGACAAAGTATGTTAACGTTATTTGTCTATGTTCCCACTTTTCTCATTTTCTTTGCCTTTTAATTTGGGTCTGCTTAGTTTCCCCACTATTTTTGCTATTTATTGGAACAGCAGTTATTGGTCTCAACTAGCAATCAGCCCTTCATGGTTCTGGACATTGCACAAGCACAGTGGAGGAAGTTATGGATTCCTTGAAGGCACTGACGAGCTTGACATTAATTTTCATAAGGCACATGATCCAAGCTACAGTCTTTTTGCAGTGAAATGTGGACATGGTAGAAATTTATACTGTGATTAATTCCAGCCTTGTTGATGGCACATTTTTCATTGAGCACTGAACTCAATAAGAAAATTTGAAAGTGTGATACAGAAAGGGAAATGTTGGACAAGAAACTGGGAAAGCTTTACTTTGAATGTCTTGTTATTTTGGTATATTTACTGCTTGCAGGAGCTGATGTTGATGACAGGACACCAGGACACTATTGAGTGTCAGGCTTGGCTCTACCACTGACTCACCATGTCAGCATGACCAAGTTTCACATTTATTGGGCAGTGATAATGTTTACATGCTTCACAGTGGGCCTGAGAGTTTGTAATTCTGGGGACTGCCCATGCTCCTACATAGACATGGGCTGTATACTTGTTCACAAGTGTCCCTAGTGAAAGGCTGCTGCTTTATAAATTTCTCATCCAGAATTGTAATTGTTATTCTTCACAGTAGCTGTATAGCTGTGAGCTACCTATCAAATTACTCAGGCAACCTTGAACATGAAATTTTGTTGTGTAAGTAACATCCAAAAGTGTTTTCTTGTGGTGCTAGAGAACCTTTTTAGTCATCCCACCTCTGCCCAACCTGTCTCATTCAGAGATGCAGAGCTTTTTGCATCTCCATGAAGTAATATGTTAATCTCTAGCTGCATCCTCACGATTTCACATATCCACACATTCTGTTAACTTTGTTAATTTGGCAGCAAACCTATCAGATTGGCCAGTTCTGGGAAACCAGATGGTTAGAAATGCTCAAGGGTCCATGAGTCACCAAACACCTGGTTTTCCACAGACACATCCATCAGTTTGGCTCTTCCAGCATGGCTGAGCTTAGTGGATGGGTCACTGTCCTGCTCTCCAGGTAGCTGGGTGACCTTGGACAGGTGACAAGACCCATCCCTACTCCTTTCCAATGGCATAACAGGGAGAACTGGCCTCCTCTGTGGGCTTTTTGTCTGCCTTGGCTCCAGCCAAGGGATAGCTCAGGACCCTTCTCCAGCTGCACATCTTGCTCCCGCTGATGGTGGCACTGGACAAGAGCATTCACAAGTCAACACCATTAAAAATTGCCAGGAGTTGGACACAAATCATGGATTTTCTATTAAAAAAGTAATTATAGACTTTATTGCTGAGTGCCAAATTCATTTTTCCCTCTTCTGGGAGCCATTAAATAAACTTTATATTCTGAGGTAGAGCAAAACTGTTGTAATTTAATGCAGTGTTTTATGCCTCTTCCCTGCACTCTAACACCTGATTGTTGCTAATAGCCCAGTGTGGATTTTCTTTTTCTTTCTAAATTATATTAATAAGTCTGAAATGCCCTGTGACTTGGCATTTCCCTCTGAATGCTTACACTTTCTTGCCCAGAAAGAAGCCAGTATTTCCAAGAGCAGTTGCCTGTACAGATTTGCCTTCTCAGGTGATCAGCATCTATGTTTATACTCCTTTCACAGAACCATCAGGCTTTGTTAGTGCAAGTTCTTGGGCATAAACCAGAACAAACCATGGCCTGGAAATGAAAAACAACCCTACCAAAAATGAAAGCCCCATCCAAGAAATGCACATACAGAGCAACTAACTCAGAATTTAGGTTTTCACAGTGGTTTTCATTCAGCCTTTTCTGACACATTTCCACATTCATGATCTTCTGGGTATATTTAAGGGGAGATGGGTTGGGAAAGGAGCCTAACTGTAGAAGAATATCAAAAGAAATGTTTCTCAACAGAGAAGTGCATCAGGATTATAGAATACTTTCCTCCCTTAAAGCAAATGTCCTTCAAAAACAAGACCAGGCGCTGCATTGAGTATGGTACACTATGATACTCCACAGCAGGAAGTGAAAACATCTTTTCTAGGTCACAGCTCTGATGGGGAAAATTTTCAAAGGTTTTAAGAAGCTACTGGTGCAGTAACTCCCATATACAGTTTCAACAATAATCATCTCCATAACACTGCACGTAACACTCCCTAATGCCCTACAGCAGGATTTGGGATGAACCATCATCCTCTACTGAGCAGAGAAGCTGGGTGACTTCTGGCTGTACCCCTTCTGTCCTATGGAATCTCTGTGTAACATGGTGTGAGCTGTAGGATTTCTTTCAGGGGTGATAGTGTTGGTATATGTCTCTTAACAACATCAGAAATTCCCAAGGAGTCACATTTTCAAAGCATTTGGAAATCAAGAGGAAATTTTTATTAACTTCAATAGCTTTTGAACCAGGCCTGTGTGTGGGGGTTTTTGTTTTGACATTGCCTAAGACAGTGGGGAATTGGTTTTTTGATAGTACAGCTCCAGATTGCAGGCTCTGCGTCTGTGGTTGTTTTTTTTTTTTAATTCAGAACAACTTTGCTTTTACCAGATCTGTGTTATCTCTTATTTTACTACAATCTTTTTTGCATTTCATAAATATTAATTCCCCAAGCAGTCTCTTTTGTTTAGTAGTTTTAATCTATCACAGACTTTGCTGTTTTCCTTTCCTGTCTTGTCCCAAAGAGATATCATCCTCTGCCATCAAAAGCAAGAGTTTCTCCAAGGAAGCTCTTCAGCCCAGAGATAGAGGAGCAGTATTTTTGCTAAGTATCATTTTTTTTCCTTCTCTGTATTCCTTCCCCTTCACTGTCTAACACCAGTGCCAGGCTCTGATTTCACTTGCTTCCTTGGAGGGAACAACTTTACCAGCGTTTGTTTTCTCTTGTCATCCATGGACAGACATTTTAGACCATTCATTTGTCTTTGAACTGATGTGGAGGTACCAGGCTGCTTTAGCACATGCCATTCAAACCCAGAGGGCTGTTTCCAGGCAGGCTGTGGTTTTGTTACTATTTGGAGGTTTTTTAATGGAATTTCTCAGACTACTTGTTTTCCTTCACATTTTCCTTCACTTTCTCTGCTGTGTTTCTAGTTATTTTTAGTACCAAGAGTAAGTTGTGGTAGGCTGAAACAGGTAGGCAGATTTGTAGTACTTCATTTAAGCTGTACCAATAGCCACAAACCAGCTTCTTGATGCTACTTCTCCAAATTGGACTGGTTATCTTAATATTGTCCACCTATTCCAGATAAACTGTTTGCTTCTCACACTTCTCTTGTCTGCACTGAACCAATATTAAAAAAAAAATTCAATCTAATTTCTATTTTTTTGGTATGAGCTTTATAAGATCAGTGAACTTTATGGTTTGTTTTTTCTTTTCAGTAAGATACAGGTTGATTTTCGGGGCTGTAGCAAACTCATATTATTAAATCAAAAACCAGACCAACACATGCAACCCTTCTATTTCATACTTCAAGTGATTTTTTAAATCCTGCTACATCTTGGAGTGCTCTGACTGTACTTAACTCTTTCTGTGAGATCTCAGTGGCATTTAAGGTAGTTGTTTTAATAAACAGAAAGCTATATCCATTACTGCAGAACATGCTAAATATTTTGCAATAGGCAGTGCCAAATGTTTGTTACTGATTTCTCATAGACACCAAGTTGCTATGGAAGTTACATCCAAAGGTGAATCTCCCCAATGCTGTTCAGAGAAGAAATGACAAGGAGGGAAAGGTGTAAACCTAAACTGCATGTTTTGAATATCTGTAATCTACTTATTCCAGCATTCCTTACTGCCACAGTTTCTCAATCTGGACCTTGAGTCTCCAATTTAATCTGTTTACTTACTGTAACAGAAAGGACTAGAAACCTCGGGGAGGATAAATATTTGGAGATATATCTTGTTCTGAAATTCTCTCTCTGAAAGAGCTGTACCAGGAACCAGTGCTGAAAAATAAATCCCATTTTCCCCCTTAATAAAAAGGCAAGATGACAGAAAATTGAAAGTGCTGATAGCATTTGGTTGCTGTGTCTTGGGCCTGTCATTTGCACTTGGACAGAGAAGGGGTGTTGGACAAGGACAAAGTTCAGCTTGTGAAGATGGTAGAGGATGCAGCAACACTGAACTAGTTCTTTGTGGCTGGCTTCTCACATCTGGAAAGTGGGGATGATACTTTAAAGTCTGCAGATTGAAAAAATACCAGATAAGTACTGAGTGTTTTTTTAATCCCAGACCTTGGTCTGCAATAGTGGCTCCAGGTGCAGCCTCAGGAGAAGTTATCCATCCTGCCAGCACCTGCAGATAGATCCCTCTGCAGTTTACCTGAACTTTATTTGTGAATAAGCATTTATTCCCATTGAACATATATCTGTTGCCTTCAGTCCCTAAAGAGGGTGGTCATAGCTAAAATATGTCCATATTTTTGTGGACTCAAGTCTGCTCCACTACTCACCACAGGGAGCTGAGAGACCTCATAGTACTTCTAACAAGCTGCACTTTGAGGCTGCTGAGTTGTGGCCCTGAGATTTACTGATCTCAGTTGATCCGCAAAAACTAAGCAGGGTCCAGTGGATGGGAGGGGCACAATCCTGTCTGCAATGGGTGAAGATGGAACAAAAAATATTGTTACACTGGTGTGCAGGCTCTTCATAGCTTAGCTGGCTGTTGGGCAGTTCAGGATTTCTCAGTTAATCTTGGCAAGTGTTTTCTCCTCCTGGAAACAGTCGAATGAACCAGCAGTTTGTCTCTGCTCAGGTGATCCTTCTCTCTCCAGAGCTGCAGACAAGAGGACATGAATCATGAAAAGCAAAACAGGAGCAGATGTTCTGCATCAGGTTTAAAGTAGCAGTATATGGTAGCTGCTTTATCTCAGTCTCCTAAGAATACCTGTGTTTTGGAGCAGTCTTCTACTCATCCTGTTTAACATCCGTGTCTTCCTTTGAAAATGTTTGCATATCCCCGACTCTTCTCCCAGCCCCCCCATGGGTTTGAAAGTTTAACTTGAGTTCCACTGATGTTGAAGGCAGCTTGCAAAAGGGGTTGTTAAATGGAGAACAGTCAAGGAGAGAGAGGGAAGAGCTGTGAAAGTCAGAAGTGGAAAAGAAGCTCAGGTGGAAGGAAGAGTTAAGGCTAACCTTAAAACTGGGAATACCTTAGACCCTCTATCACATTAACCAGGGGTTGCGTGAACACGGTAGTGTTGATAAGGTGATTTAAGGGGCCATAACCACTTCTGAAGGGCACTGGGAAGAGGGACTGAATTTGTAGGTTTGGACTTGGAGGTGCATAAAGAGAAGTGATGGGAGAGCTGGAGTAAGAGAGTGCCTCAGAAAGCAGAATAAATTTAATGAAATTACTGTTTGTTCCTGGAAGCAGTGAATCCCATGTGCTGCTTTTGCCTGTGAACAAAGTTTATTTTTAAACGAACAAAGCAAGAGATAAAGTTAGGTCATGAAGCAGGAAGTGAATATCTCTAAAAACAGGAGAAGTTGGAAAGAGGCTTTGTGACACTTCCCTGCTCGTGCTGCCTGGGATACACATCAGTGGAAGATACCCATGGGATAGACTGCAAGATTGGGCGTAGAGTTCCAAACACCAGATTAAAAGTGTTTAAGTGTGGTCCTTACAAATGGGCCTTCGTGCAGTGACCTGCTCCAACTAGGATCAACCATCAGAAGGAATTTAGAAACAACAGAATAAGCAGACTTTAATAAAATCAGTTTTATATTTGAAATGCAAAACTAAGATGGTTGAAAGCAGGCTGGATGTCATTGTTAATCCCTAGGTCAGCTGTGCATATCCATAATTATGGATATGTGAACATATCCATAAAAGACAGGATATGTTCAAAGAGCAAAATCCACTGTTCATTATCAACGTGTTTGTGGAGACATTTGTGCCATGGAAGCACCCCCATGAGCTGAGGGGCACAGAGCATTGGCAGCTCTCCCTGTCTTGAGAAGACAGGCAATGCTGCGAGTTGGAGGAGAAACCTTGAGCTCTTCATTCATGGATCCAGTGGGTGGAAGCTCCTGCAGAGTGTCTAAAATGACAGCTCTCTTAGCAAGAAACTGTAATTTAGGTGTACTACTTCTGTCAGGAATATCAGTTCTTCCTGCATTATGAGAACTTGTCACTTTTCCCTGCTCCGAAGTCCATGTCACCTGGCAGCTCTGGAGAAGGACAACCTCTATTCAGTACACCAGAACATCATCTACTGCCAGTATTTCTCAGGAGCCATCAGACATCTCTGCTGTCCTGACTGAAGTCATCAGGGAGGTGGCAGCAGTTCTATGTACCGACTGAGTGGGCACCATAAATGCTTCTCACACCATCCTACTAAGAAAAATCAGCAACAAGTATGTTTTTTCCCTCCACTTTGCCACTGAATTTTTTCAATCCTACCTACTTATACACCAGAATGTATTTCAGTGCTTCAGGACAGCCTGGGAGCACCCATTAGCCCTGGTCTGTGACCCACGTAACTGCTTGTGCCATCTGGGTGCTTACTGCTTGGATGTGGGTAGGGATGCATATACCCCTATCCATAGGTATGTATAGAGGGACATGCATTCATTCCTGCCTAACTTCTTGGCATTATTGTTCATCAGAGAGAAAATAAGTTGCTTATGAAAGCAAAAGCCCTGGGACTGGTAAGGGTGGGCAAGCAGAAGTCAGGGGTAGCTGACAAGAAGCTGCACAGTGAGTGCGAACTGCCAGGCTCTGTGCCCTCCCTGAGCTGCGGAGGAGCTGGCCCTGCTGTGAGCAGCTCCAGGCCAGGCTCACCCTGTGCCACCGAGGAGCCCGCGGGGGCAGGACAGGCCGGGCTGTGTGCGGGACAGAGCCGGCCTGTTCCCCACGGCGGCAGCAGGCACGGTTCCATGGAGCACACGGGCGCTTTGCCACGGAGCCTCACGGAGCGCACGCTCTTGGCTCTGCTCGCCCTGCAGCTGAATGCCTCGACTCACCGCTGGCTGTGGGACCACGTCCCTTCGGGCTGCGGGTTGGCAGCTCTCCGCCTTGCCTGGCTGCTCGGGGACCGGGGAGAGCTTCCCGATCTTTCCGTGCCCTCCGCGCTCGCCAAGGCCCCTGCCTGGTGCTGCAGGCGTGTTAGCTCACGGACAGCAGGGCCTGCTCCGGGGGCTTTGCGTGCAGAGCGAGAGCTGGCTGAAAACCCAATCCTGGAGCTCTGTTTTCTTCCCATCTTTGCTGGCATGCTTTAGCTGCAGGTGGGATAAGGCAGATGACAAGGGTACAAGAGCAAGGAAGAGGGAGCCAGCCCTTTCAGCAGATAGAGAGGGAACTGATGAGAGGCTGGCATGCCTTCAGCATCTGTGAAAGGAGCAGAGGGCAAGGAGACAGCACTTGGCTGCAGCCAGAGAAGGATCTCAGAAGCCTGAGCTCAGAGGGGCCTTTTCTGCTCATTTTCTTTGGGAAGTTTAAAAAAGAACGAGCATTTTAAAAAAAGGAAAAGAAGATGATGTGCAATTTCTTTCAGGCTGTAATTGAGGTAACAGTTTGAAAAAAATAGCTGCCATTTAAAGAAACACTAAGAATTTGTTCTTTTATTGTAAAGCGACATTTAGTACGCAGTCCCTAAATAGATCCATTATTAGATGAGACAGAGAACCCTTAGAAATCACAGTAAACACAGCTGTAGAGGTGAGGAAAATTAATAAGGCATCATACTAATATTCGTTCCTTCCAGTTGTCTTGAATCGCTGACAAAAGGGACTTTTAACATTATCCTCATGCTCTGACGTAGGAAGAATTAATGTAGCAAGTCAGATGCTTAAAAATGCAACCAAATCACCCTAGGCTTGTCAGGATCTAAGGAAGGTTACCTAGGTGTGTTTTCTGTTCTTTTATTTCTGTGCTGAGGAACCCAGGAGGACTGGAAGTTGCCAGCAAGGGCCTGGTGGTCGGATCCAGAGAATGTTGGATGTTGTCTGTGTGGAGCCGGCACAGTGGGTGGAGCAGTTGGTGTTTGGGAAGAGGTGTCAGTGGCCAACAAGGAAAGCAGACTTATGGATGTGCTCTTTGCCTCCCAGCCAACCTGTGGTAGAATCACTTGTGGTTGGCTATGGGAGTGAGTTTGTTTTGGTGTACAAAGACTGAAACAGCTGAGGGTTTCAACAGAAACAGAAAACATTGAAAAAGCAAATTATTACCTCTCCTGTGTCATGGTTCATCTTTTGACTTTTGTCTTGATCTCGCTTTGGGCCCAATCCTGACAGAATTAGTTAGGCTAAAAGACTGCTGGTTGGCTTGTTTGGGACTGAATATCCCTCAGGGTTGGAGTCACTGGTGTTTATCTCAATAAAGAATAAATCAGACCTAGGAAGCTATTGATGAAGCAGGCTTTTTGTGCTAACCCGTAATTTCTGTGCTACATTCTGCAGCAGGAAAGTTTCCTGGGAAGCCTGTTGTCTTTAAGATTATAAATGAATGCTAGCATTTTAGTATGAGAGGCCTTTTGTTTTTTCAAGCAGGAGGTCATCTAATACTTTTTGAACAGCAGCAGAAAGGTGAAAAGTTTCCAGTTGACTGTAATAAAGGCCATGGAGAATGAACAACCCTGGTTAGTCACCTTCTGTGAGCATTAGTGAGCAGCACATTCAAACATGCCACAAAAAGTTACCTTAGCAAGGTTTAGTCTGAGCACCTTACCAAGAGGAAGTAAAATAAACTCAATGTTAATTTGTGATAGTTTAGTCAAGGAGAAGAAAATCATTACCCAAAGGGTTTAGGTACTCTGCCAGTCTTTGTCAGGATGTATTTGTCCAGATCATTACAAGAAAAGAGAGCCATATTGAGATAGGAGATGCAATCTGTTCTTGTTTCTGACACTCACCTTCTGGGAGGGTGAGATTAGCTCTGTCTTCCCTGTCTTCTCTGGACCTTGGCACCATCCAGTTAGACAGAAGCAAGGCTCACAGGGCAGAGCTTACAGCGGGGTTACACATGGCAGGCATCAGCACTTCTACTTCCAGCCTCTTACCTTAAAAATAACAACACAGCATTTCTTGGTGAGGGCCTGAACCTGCATCCCTGACCCACAGGAGTAGCATTCACCTGACCTGCTCAGAGATATTGGAAGGGACATCCCACAGTGTCCCATTGTCCCAACCAAACGCCTGCTTGGATTGGGGAACAACTAAACACATTAAACACGTAATTGGAGGGTTCCTCTCTCCTCAAGGGGGTTGCTAAAGCCCATGAATTACATGTAAGGAAACCAGCTATGCAGCAACTCTCTCATGTTTCTCCTATTTGGGTTTCAAAAGCTCTGGGTGTGCTGCACACTGAGTTAAAAATTGGAAACATATTACCCTGATTTAGCATGGGACTCAGTAAATTGTGTTCACTTAAAATAGACTATATCCTGCTGAGAAAAAAATAAGTATTTCTACTCAACTGTGTGACACCTAAACTGCAACCTGGAGGTACAGGAGGAGGATTTGTGTTACTGAGACGTCCATAAATGTTGGCTGCCAGGTCATTGCTGCTGAGGGGAGCAGGGCACATATGTCCCAGACAGCTCCAGGCATTTAGACCTCCTATATCTTCTCCCCACGTCCTGTGAAGGGTTTCACACAGTTTCTGTCTGAGCTTCTGCCTGGTCTGTGCCTGCCGCAGAGGTGGATGGTGTTGCCTTGTCCTCAGGGGGTTTCATTCACAGTACTGACTGGCCCCTGCCTGTGTGGGTCTGCAATGCTTGCTGAAAGCCTTGCTCCTGGAGTGCATGGAGTGCTCCTGAGATTTATGGTAGTGAGCTTAGCTTACAGAAGCCACCATCCCATGTGTGCAAAGCTTGAAGGACCTGCAAGACAACACCTGCCTGTCTGGTGGGATAATTTGTTCCCTTCTTGGGTAGATGGATGTTCCCAATGCTGGACATTCCTGTGTCTCAGCACAGACATATCTTACCTTTCTGTTGGGATCTACCCTGTATCTGAGTCTCTCTTGTTTAGCTCTGTTACTACTGTCCTAACCAGACTGAGTCCAAATTATTCCTTTCCTCCTCGTGGAATTTCTTATGTATTTCTGTATTTACGTATCTACTCTATCTGGTTTCCTCACTCCACCCAGTTTATCTCACCCCTGTAACCACAACTCCTTACAACACAGAAACAAATGTCAGTTTTTCCATTGTCTCCTAGATGCCAGCTATGTTAAAATGTTGTTTCTTACTCTGTTTTTTAAGGGCTACTCCCAGCTCCACCCTGGCTGACTCCATGTATGCCCAGCCCAGTATTCCTCCTTGTTCATCATTTGCTGATGTCCATGGCATGCCTTTTCCTAACCAATTCTCAAGCCTTTCCTTGAAAATCATATAAATCATAAATCATACAGCTCCTGCAGTAAAGATGTAATAGTAGAGTGCAGCAGCTACAGGTCACTCACTTGGCTTTAAACTTCCCAACCCATGTGCTTGTCCCTGAGTTTGGGTTGTCCCAGTTAATGTTTCATCTATACCCCGACTGTAACCTGGCAGTTGTGAGATAAAAAGTAGAAGCCTTTTTGACCCTGTCTGTTGTCCCTGCTGACTTGGAGACAGTTCTGCAAACCTGGCCCTTCCCCAAGCACCTGTGGACAACAGTAGTGTATCCTTGGGAAGGGAGGGTTAGAAGGACAGTGGTTGTGTGCCTGTGTGTTACAGGTTCCACACACAGGTCTGGAGAGCATGAGCTCAGCCCCAGCCATCAGACGTGTGCACATCTGTCCGTGTGTGTGTGCTGGAGGGGAAAGGACAGAGAGTTTTCATTTTAAAATTAAATTCATACAATAGCCAGACCTTTCAGCTTTTTCATGCAAACAGTGATTTATCACTGCACTTACAGAATGAGCCAAGAGCAAACAGATTCATCACACGCCGTCCTTTCATGCCAGAGCGGCAGCGAGCGACTGTGGCAGCAGTGCAGAGAGGTCAGGTCCCACCACAGAGCCTCTGCCATGGGAAGGCAGCACAGATACATCACCCTCACCCCACCATGGCTGCCGAGGTCCCAGCCTTGGGTTTCATCCGTTTCTTCTTGTTATGAGAGAAAAGAGAAAAAAAAGGATTGACCTTCTCCCCCTCCTTTTGTTTAGCTGCTGGAAAGACAGTGCAAAATGCTCATTGTACACACAACACAAGGCTCCAAACTCATCTTCTATAAAATAAATTCCAATAAGCCCACCAGCATGAAGATTGCTTGCTTTAAGTGTTCCTAGCTCAAGACTTCTCCAGCACTCTGTGAATATTTCTTACCTCTTGCATGTATTGCACTTAAACTCAGTCGCATCAGTTTTTCCTGCCCTGTGTTTATAATATTTCCCCAGAGCTTCACAACAGCAACATGCATGTCAGCACATCCTTCACCCTCGATATGGCCAGGCCATAGGTCTTTCTGCATGATCTCCCTTGGGCTTGGGACTTCCAACTTTTGTCCCTCCTTGTTCAGAGGAGATACTTTACAAGATGTATGCATTTATATTATTAGCCCCAAACACTATGTATGGTATGAGGCCTGATACCAAATAGTTCCTATTAGGGAGAATGGGAATGGACAGGCTTCCCAAGATGTTTGGGATTATATAGGAGAAGGTAGCATTGGAAGGGAGCTGGTTCTTTTTTTTCCTGGATCAATATCTTGTGTGACAGTTTTAGCCTGATTAAAAAGCTGGTTTTCTACACAGCTGTGCCATTTGGTGTCAGTCTCTGATTTTTTCCAGATTTTGCATCATTTAGCCTCTCTGTGGTGCTTTACTTTCTCTCCAAGCTGAAAAGGCGAATACTTAATGACTTAGTTATGAAGTTTTCCCAGGATAGTATCAGCATCTGTGGCTGCATGTGTGTCTCTTGCCAGGTTTTGCCTGGTTCAATGTTGGTTTTTTTCTAGCACCCAAGTAGTACCTGATTAAAGACGAGTGAATGCCAAAGTTTATGTGGATTTGGGATTTAATCAAATCATTGTAGTCCCCACAGTAATGCTGAATTATCTCACCCTGCTCTGCTGTGCCCTTCTCCGAGTGCACACAGACACACAGGGACAAAGTTGGGGACGTGCATAGGAAGAGGAAGGAGGGAATGTATGAAGCAATTCAGGATTTTTGGCAATACAATGTTAGCAGCTACTGTGTTGTACTTTAAAGAGCTTTGATCCTTCTTTTCATAGCCCTGGTGCATTCTCTGCAATGGGAACTGAAAATTGTGTGGTTATCTTTGTTTGCAATACAAAGAATTGGAAAAAAAAAAGCATATTCAGCCTAATCTTCTCCATAGAGCAGTAGGTTCAATGCATGAAATGGAGAAAATAATACAGCTTTGTAATATTTCAAGAGTTTCCTTCAGATGATATAATTTGCTTCTAAAATGTTCTCACTTGGTAAAAATGCTCCTAAGTTAATATTAGTTTTATCTTCTATTATCCAGTCACTCTGTAGAGACATTTTCATAGCAAATTCATATTCCAGTTTATCTGTCCACAAGTTTTCAGGGAAGATGTTAAGCATTTCCATCTTCAGGACACACAATATACTTTCTCTGAATGAATATTAATTTTTGGTATGCTCCTCATTTAAGTGCTCAAAGTTTTTGGAAAAGTTAAGTCAAAATTAATATGCCATGAAATGTATAATAAATCATAGTATGAAAAGTTGCAAAGCTATTAGTTTAAAAAAATGTTGCAGTTCAGGTCAGTTTAATAAAATTCCTTTAACGAAAATGCAATTGTTCTTTTAGATACAGTGTTTTGATTTGCACAGCTACAATTGTCTGACTGTCATCTCTAGAAATCTGCATAGTGTAATAATTAGTTGTGATGATACAAGAAATGCTTGGACTGTCAAGTATGAAAAATTGCTGGTTCCTATTATTGTCTAATGCTGAAAATTTTTAAGAATACAATCTAGAATTTGATGTATAGCACACCTATACACTAAGTAGTTATGGATGCACATTGTAAAAGCCAAGCCTTAAAATAGTCTAAACCATGTTTGTAGCTTCAAGGCTCTCCATCAAGGTTTCAAGAATCTTATGCACACCTTTCATGTGAAAACAGGATTGGAAACATGCTTGCATGTAACCTCATGCTCAAAAATCCCCCACCCTTTTAGCATCTGGGAGAACAAAAGTTATACTGAAAAACATTTTGTATATTGAATAACAAACGTCTCCTGGAAATCAGATGGTGTAATTGATGGGCTGGGGGAAGGAGAGCTGATAATAACTGAGATTTCAGACAACTGACTCTTGTGATGTCACACAACCAGGACCATTAGTGCCACCTATAGTTAGTCTGTCTGACAGTTCTCACTTTAACACCTTTCTTTCTGTGGATTGTGCGGCTGCTGTACACACCCCTTCTAAACAAATACTATTAAGAAGAATTTGGTGGAGATGAGCTTTGGTTTTATCAGTGCTGGATAGACCCAGCTAGGTGTCAGCTGGCTTTTAGCTGATGGACCACAGATGAGGGGAGCTCTGCAGCAACTAGCACAGTTCTAGCGTAGGACACAAACCAAACCTCCAAACACAAAGGTAACTGAAGAATTAAAGGCAGATGCAAAGTCTTCGTCAAGGCAAAATTGAAAGGAAAAAACAATTTAGCAAGGAATGGGCCTGCAAACGCTATTCACAAGATTTATCCTCTTTCCACCATGAAAAACTAGTTTGGGTAATTTTGCCCTTCAGTCTTCCATGATCAAGTGTCATGTTAGCAGTCCCAGCATAGGCTGTGACTGTGGTTACAGTAATACAGAACTAGCTGCAGGCAGTGCAATAAAAATAAATGAAACCTTGCCTGGTAAATGTGGAGGGAACTGCTTTCCACCATAATTTTTATAGTGAAACAGAATTTAATTAATGGGCTTTTTGAGTGACATTTCAGTATTTCCATCCTTCTATTAAAAAAACTGCTTTCAGTGCAGGTACCTGTGAATTGAATTGATCTCTGCACCTAGTTTTCAGTAGACTACTATAATCATTAAAAAAAAAAAATCCCCGTGTTTAAATCTGTACTTGCTGCTTGGCCCTCAAGCTTGGAAAGGTCTTCAAAGATTACTTTATCCTGCTGTGCCTAAGTAGCCAGAAGGAAATGCCTCCCATCTCATTACTCTGGTTTACCTTGAATAACCTTTGCCTGTAATGAGTTGATGACTGGCAGTTGGTCAGCATATGCATTTCTGGTCAGCATAGTGCCCTCCACAAAACACTCTCTTTCCCCCACCCCTGCACACACACACCCACCTTCCACTGAACAGAAGACATCCACGTGGGCAGAGAGTGCTGGACTTTTGTCCCCTCTTGTTTACTTTGGGACTGATGGAGATCAGGAGCTTCTGGGATCAGAGTGTCCCCAGACTACTTTTTTCTTTTTCTTCTTTTAATGCCACTGAGCTTAGAAGTCTCCTGCTGCTCATATCAATTCACTGTTCAACTTGGTTGCTGCATCAGAAAAGGAAGGAAAGCTTTGATCTTGACATGCCCTTCTTCTCTGTCCCCCTTTACAACTTCTGCAGGAAAACAAAAACATTATTAAGTGCATCTGTGGTGTCAATCCTTTCAGGGGAGAACAGCTGCTTTTATCAGATGTCTTCCCAAAACCTTTAATGGCTTGATGAAGTCAAAGTTGAACTGTCAGAGGACACACCCGAGCACAGACTTTATCACCATCCCCACGCTGCTCTCAGGGTAATCTGCACACAGGCTTGAAGTGGATTTAGACCATTACTTATTGTGCTTTCTAGAACTGAGGGGTCAGCAGGGACCTCTGGTAATGAGCACGGGCACAGCCATCAGGGTCCAGGCAGCAGCTGCACACTCATGACTCTGCTGTAGCCACATCTGTTACAGCTTTGGAGGAAGAAAAGTCCATGACCCCAATTGTTTGTCTTGTCCTTCACCATCCATGGGTTTAAAGATATCCATTCCTTGGATCTTCTCTCTGGCTGCTTAAATTTGTGGGGTAATTTTCGTCACTAGCTGTGAGCACATTTGCACTTTTTCCCTGGCCCAGTGGGTCTCTAGTTTAAACAAATGTGTTTCCAGTCTCATTTAAACTTACTGATTCTCCAGGTCCCCTTACCAGCTTCAGGAGTGAAATTCTTAGGTGGCTTAAAAGCCTTGCCTGTAACTTTAAGAGAAGAGGAACCATATTACCATCAGCTAACTCACTGTTAATGTATGGTTTCAAAATACTAAATTGAAAATGCTCTTATGATTACCTTCCATGGTGCTGTAGACTGTAGGGTCCACAGAGCATGTCCTTTGTGCAAAGGAGAGTTTGGTGGTTCTTTCAGGATTCCATTAAAGGCTCTCAGGTGCCTTACATGGCCTTTCACTAGAGCAGGGTCAATGTGGCTTCAGCAAGGGGACTGTTGCCATCAAACCTCAAGGAGAGCCAGCAGGACTGTGTCTCTGGGGGAAGCAGGTAGGCCAGCTTTTCTAGGATGCATCAGGTATATTAGTCAGCTGCAGAAGAAATGGGCTTTGATACACTTGGCATTGTTCTAAGACAGTCACTAGATTGGTCTTTTTTTTTTTTTTTTTTTTTTTTTTTTTTTTAATAAACTGAAGTCAGTAGGATAAAAGAAAAAGGAATTTGAGCTTTCTATTTCCTATGTGGCCCTCCATCCATCAGCCATTCCAAAGGGTGCTGTCATTGATGAGAACTAGACAATCCCCTTTTACTGTTGCATTGCTATTTAATATGCACTCTGTGTGCCCCCAGGCAGGCCAGAGCACATGCACTGTTCACCCTGGGGTGTTTTTATGTACTTAGTAAATGTGCCTTTTATGCCATTTCTTCATATTTTTTCCATGTTAAAAAGAATGAGAGGAAAGTACCACTTGAAAATTCACAAGTGTAATCTTCTAAATTAATTTAATATAGTACAAGCTCATTGGTAATTGCAAATACTAAGGCTACATTTTCCCCTTACTCTAAATGTCTGAAAATCTCATTAATGTTAATGTATGGGGAAGAAGTGCTTAGCGTATTGATGGAGGAATGAAATCAGGAATAAAGCACAGCTGTACAAAGATTCATCTGCAGATTAGGGTCTGAAGCAACCATTAGATTATCAAATCTGACCTTCTATCTAATACAGACCATAGAATCTCATCCACTTAATTCTGTATTTATCCTAAGAACAGCACCAGAAAATCAGATACAGTGCATTTATTATAATGTAGCAATATATTCAGGCCTTTTTTTTTAACTCTAAAACCTGGGGCAAACAGCAGTCTTGTGTTCTATGTTTTTTGATGAAAATCTGCAGGAGGAGAGATTTCAGCTTTTTATTTGCAAAAGAGAATCTGTATGTCTGTGTATTTGCATAGGGTTTTGTTTAGTTCTTAGAAAATTATTGACTGGTAACTAACCAGTATAGAGCTGGTTGAGATACATTACTTCTGTTTTGTTCTGAGGATGCCATAAATTGAAAGAGGGAATTTTTTTTAACAGTAAAAAGTAATTTTCTTGAAAAATCTGTGTGGTCCTTGACAACCGCTTCCTAACATCTAGTTTGGAAACTCCCTGCCAGTCAGTTTTCCTAGGAAGTACGAAGCACATTTCACATCTGGCTTCTCATCTCTTTGACTGTTATATAAAACTGCCCTTGAAGTGCACCTGGGAGATATCCAGGGGGATACCACACACACACACAAATGACAAGCCAAGCTGTCTAAAAGAATTGCACTGGGCTAGTGCACATTTTAACCACTAGCCAGAATTTTACTGAACAGAGAAGCAAAAGAGATGAGGAAAGTATCAGGGAATTCAGAGAAGTGGTGAGTGGCACTGTGCAAAATACAGAGGTCCCAGGCTTGGCACTCTCTTGAAGAAAAAGTCCTCCTGCCCAGAGCTGAGCTGCACCAGCCCCTTGGTGTTGCTCCTACCATGGAGATATTTCTCTGCAACCCACCACAGCCCAGACAGAGGGAGAATCTCTGTTGCTCACGTGCAGCAAAAGCTTTTGCTGCCCCTAGGGTGGGTCAAACTTGGGCTCGTAGCACTAGTCTGTAACAAAGCAATTTCCATTCCTTTCTCTGCAAAGCTCAGAAATCCTGCCACTGGCTTGGTCCCATTTTGTAGTTCCATTTGGGTTTCGACTCTAAAGTTCATTTGGATTCTGTTCTTTGAGTTTTGATGGGTTTTTTAAATATGAATCATGTCTTAAGTACTGCTATTGAAAGCAGAGATTTGACCCATGACAGCGGGAACTGGAGGTTCACTATGAACTCCCAGGCTGGTGCAAAACCAGTTGCCAAGGACAAAGGGTTTTGCCTGGCATGTACTGTTTTTTTCTGGTATACTGGCAGGGAGAAAGACCCATATAGCCAAAGGAACACACACAGCAGGTGCATAGAGTCTACATTGCCTCAAATACTTCTTTTCAGTGTCCTGTGATTCCTGTTAATTCAACAAGAAGGTACAAGATAAATACTTTTGAAATACTCAGCATACAAGAAGAAATCTCAGACCTCCCTGCCTATCAAATAAGAAGGTCAATACTTGCCTGAATTCTTGTCTTTGAGGCTAAATTAATTATTGAGCATAAGGGTCTTCAAAATTCACAAGTAAATTATGTTAAATAAATGTAAATAACATTACTAACATCTTCCCACTGTTGCTTTGATGCAGTTTATTCTCAGTAAGTAATACGCTATTTGTAGCAGTGAGGATAGGGCTGCACAGAAAAACTCCATGCCATGCAGAGACACCTCTGAATAACCAAACACAGGAGCCCTGCACTGGCATAGTCTGAATGAATCTTCCTCTTGGAGAGTTGCAGGAGTATCCATGGACTTCATTTATTCTGTTCATAGCCATATATGCCATATTCAAGGTCATAGCCCAGAAACAAGCTATGACTATTAAATTTTCTAACCAAAAAGACAGCAGTAACAAGAACACACAGTATTTTCATTTTGTCACATTTTCCAGTATCTTTCTACCCTGTCTCGGCAGCAAAAGATCCAACACTGCTGTAGCTGTGGGTTTAGCTGTAGAGAGGAGGCAAAATTTTTTTTCCCGGGCCTAAGAGAAGCAGTGACCACATCTTGGGATGAGGGTTCTGTAAATACACTTGCCACCACTTGTGCTCCTTAATATTGTCTTCAAAGCAAGTACTGGATGCTCTCTGAACAGCATTTAATCAGTGTGTATCAAGAAGTTTTGAGACAGAAACAGTTCATCTTCTAGAATAGTGTCAGTTGTACTCAGCCACATAATGAATTATTCTATGCAGGGAAAGATCTGCTTTTCTAAGAATTTGTATAATAAGCAAAAAAAGGCATTGAGAGTTTCCCAGCCCTTGACCTGCTGGTCCCTGTGCTTCCTTTGCAGTTGTCCAACACAGCAATTCTTCACCAGATCAGACGAGACCAAGTGACAGACACGTGCCGAGCAAACAGCGTGTCCAGCAGGAAGCGCCGTGTGCTGACACCCAATGATCTCAAGCACCTGGTCGTGGATGAGGATCATGAAATGATCTATTGCTATGTTCCCAAAGTGGCCTGCACAAACTGGAAGAGAGTCATGATGGTTCTGACGGGAAGAGGGAAGTACAGCGATCCGATGGAAATCCCGGCCAACGAAGCCCATGTGTCTTCAAACCTGAAGACCCTCAACCAGTACAGCATCCCAGAGATCAACCACCGCTTGAAAAACTACATGAAGTTCCTCTTTGTTCGCGAGCCTTTTGAAAGACTGGTGTCAGCCTACAGGAACAAGTTCACCCAGAAGTACAACACCTCCTTCCACAAGCGATACGGCACCAAAATCGTGAGGCGCCAGAGGAAAAACGCAACCCAGGAGGCTCTGCGGAAAGGTGATGACGTGAAATTTGAAGAGTTCGTGGCATATCTCATCGACCCACACACCCAAAGAGAAGAGCCCTTCAACGAGCACTGGCAGACTGTGTACTCCCTCTGCCACCCTTGCCACATCCACTACGACCTCATAGGAAAGTACGAAACGCTCGAAGACGATTCGAATTACGTTCTCCAGCTGGCAGGAGTAGGTAACTACCTGAAATTTCCCACCTATGCAAAGTCTACGAGAACTACTGATGAAATGACCACAGAGTTCTTCCAGAATATCAGCTCCTTGCACCAAACGCAGCTGTATGAAGTCTACAAACTTGATTTTTTAATGTTTAATTACTCAGTGCCAAGCTACCTGAAATTGGAATGAGGGATGGGTTGGGGGGAAAGAGGGGAGAGAAGGCCTGTTTTATTTAAGATTTTTATTTGTCATAATAAATATGGAGAATGGGTTATTTTGTAAATTAATATTTTCTTTTTTTGAATGATGCTGCGAGCAGCACAGTCAAAATTATTTAAATCAACTGTAAGAAGGGACAGCTCTCTTTGCAGGGTAACGGGATTGTGATGATCTAGCTGTAGAAATTAATAATACTGCTACACTGTTTAAACAAATGTTAATTGTGTTCTGGTGAATTTCATTGATCCTGCATTCCTCCAGTTCTAATTAATGTTATTTATACTTATTTAAAACATTGTCTCTTAGTAGGTTTCACTTCAGCAGCAGAGACAGGCTAACATGTGGACAAAAGGAGTCTGGTTTTTTGCTTTCCTCAATTTCCAGCTTGCTTTGGGTAATAATATTCTTCCATTAGGCATTGATGCAGATAAATATGGGAATGGTTCTGGAACCACAAGCTTTGAGAAGATTGGTGAAAATAAGTTCTTTAGAAAGTGATGTTGTGCTCCGTACTAGTACAAAATCTATCTTTCTAGGCCTGAAAAGTAACCCGGATTTGGGTAGATTTGTGAGTGTCTAAAACCCATAACTGAAGGAAATGTGAATGTATTCCTTAGGAAGTTACCTTCAGAAGATTCCTTTTATAAGTCTTAATGAGTTTTTGAGAATATGACCACTCCTACTGGCTCTTAATTTGAAGCGTCCCAGCCCATATGAATTGGGGATGGTCCATCAGAAAAGAATCAGCATTTGGAAAGTGACTGTAAGAGATTTTTTGAATGCCCAAAGCAATTTGCATTGATTTAATTCATATCCAGGACGGAGCTGTGGGAACATCCATCCTCTTCAAATCGTGCTTCCCTAATTGATCCCAAGATGGGCAACCAAATCTGACTAGAGACACACTGGTAATGATACATTGCTGTAAACAATCTGCGCATGCCATTTGAAAATTCAGAAAGTTGTCTTCATGTTGATTCTCTAAGCATGCAAGGCAATAAAAGAGGTCTCATCTTCCTAAATGCTGGTTTCATGGCTTTTTCCTACGGAGGAGAAGCCTTCTTTTTTAGCTGATGCCTAAATGCCATTGACAGGAATTTTTCTAAGTTCCAATGTGTTAGAAATTCATGTAAGTCATCTCTAGTGTAAGACCATGACCTTTTTTCTTAAGGGGAATATCTCAGTAGCAGTTGTTTTGTGTTTAACAGCTTTTTGGGATGGCAGATTGATTTGGGTAAGCAAATATTAATCTATACACAGCAGATAAAACATGAAAAATGGGATTTCAGTGTGGATCTGTTAGCCAGCTAGTGGGAGCAGAAGTTCAGGCTTCTCCAGATGTTTGTTTCAGTTGAATGCAGGTGAGAGAATGCTCTGTAGCCACCTCAACATCCACAGGCAGCTGATGGGCAAAAGGAGGCAGAGGCTAAATTGAGGCACTTGTGAAAAAATCTGTTTTAAAGTTGATAGATGGTTAAAAATGGGGGGTTTAACTTGCCTGCATGTCAATCTTTTGATCAAAACAAACCCTTTCAAAAATGACTGATGATATAAATAAACTCAGCTGAAGGCAGAGCTGTTTCAACAATATCAGAGCCAGATCCTGAAAAATGTCAAATTGTAGAGTAGCCAGTAATATCCACTGATTTAGTTTCCAGGACACAGATGTGATTAAAGAAGAAAAATAGTTTGCATTTTATTTGATAAAAATAAGTTGCTGAATAAATCTCATTGAAAAACAAAATTAACATAACAAACAACAACTGAAGTCCTTTCACAATTGGATTTGGTCCTAGGCAGGATTTAGGTCATTATTTTTTCTACCTTACCATACAATTAAATCTCTTATTCATTCTGGAACAGTCACAGTTTTCATAACCCAGCCCCTATTTATAACCTGGAGCACGGGACCAGTGGCTGACAAGGGCCTGGCTGACCCCTCTGAATTCCTGATCCATTGCTGATTACTGGCTGTTGTTTTACTTTAAAGCAGTTTAATCTCATTTAGAGTATGTGGAGCTGTACCTCTCACAGTGCCCTGGCTCTCTAATGTTCTTAGTTCAATGATTGTATGTTTGTTTAAAAAAAATAAATTGTCTGAGGCAGGTTCCCCTTTCCCCGCCCCCCCCAATATTTCCTACAAGCTATTTCTGTGCTAGTTTGGTCTTGCATCCCATGGTGCTCATATTTTGGTCCAGTTTTCTTCTCAGTCAACTCTTAATCCATTCAGCAGAATGTGATGTGATTTTTTTCATTTAAGACAAAAGTTGGTACAGAAAGTAAATATTTAAAGAACAGGGTGTGCTTCCCCCTTTCTTTTTGTACTTTTCTCTGGCACCATCACCACATTTTTATGCATTCTGGAATATTCTCTGTAGTTTCACAGCTTTGGAGACACCAAACCTCTATATGGTAGCTGTGATAGGAAAGCTTTAGGTGAAAAATGTGTTCAGGAGATCTGATGACCGTTGCTCCAGCCAGGATTTTTAGCAGTTTAGGTTGGATTACCTAAATTCTGGCTCCCCACAGAGGGTAGCTCTATGGGTGGATGCTCAGCACTGAGAAAGCTTTTATGTGGACTTCAGTGGGTGGTTGAAGTCACTTTATTTTGAAAAATCTTGATCCCAAACTACTACAACCTGGCTATTTAGTGTGTTATATCTACTTTGAGGTGCTGTGAATGGGCTGTAGATCTGTGTTTAAAATTAACAGCTGACATGCTGGATATGGTCCTGTGCAGTGAGCAGCAAGCCCTCACCAGCTCAGAGCAGGATGACAAAAGTTAAGGAATAGCCATTTCTTTTGGCCTATTGGGCATGCTGTCTTGACTGAGCCAAAAAATCTGTTTTTCCACTGCAGCCACACAGGAGGACATTCAGGGTTGCTCATGCTCATGTCAGTGAGCTGGCAGCCACCACCTGCACTGGGGGCCAGCCAGGGAACCGGGTTGGTTTTACCCTCCAACTCTTCCCTGGGTCTCCCAGCTGGAGGAGGAGAGGGGCTGGTCTGCTCCTGAGTTCTGCCTCTCTCCCAGCTCCATTTCTGCTGTGGCCACAGCAGATCCTGGGAGACAAACAGGCAGCATGGAGCCACAGCAAAATGTAAAGTACAGATGTGCCCGTGGGGCTGCAAGGGCCACCCGGGAAGCTGCTGTTGTAGAAGGGTGTGCATCAATTATGTTGAGTAGTGATGAGCACAGAGAGGACACAGTGGGGGAATTCCTGCTCCCCACCTCTGTCCCCAGCCCCCTCAAAACTGCTGGAGCAGTGATCCTCATCTCTGAGCAGCTGTTGCCTCCCTGTCGTTTGGCAGGGCCAGGGCTGAGCCCAGCAGTGCTGGTGGCTCTGTACTTGGCACGATACCCACAGCTGAGGGGTCATGCTCCCCCCGCCAAATGGCATCAAGCACCTTAACCTGGAGTGCAGGCTGAATTTGGCCCCTCTGAACATGATGGAGAATTCTGGGTGGTGGGATGGTTCCCCCAAACCTGGCTCACTCCATGCTTCAGCCTCTTCATAAACCATGTCCATTACGACAGAAACGTGCAAACTGCCTGAACCATGCGCTAAGACAAGTGAAATAAATAATCCACAAGCAGAAGTGCTTTTAGAAGTAAGTTGACCCCTGAAGTTTTAGGGTTTCACTGTAGTCTGCTGCACTTTTCAGGTACAAAAAGGGACTGTCCTTACTATTACTCTTGTTACAGAGAGTGTTATTTTCTTACATGCATGCACAATACAATGTGTACGAATAATTTAACATCAATGTGGGGTTGGATTTTTTTTTTAACCTATTTGTATGCAGTAGAAGGCTTGTTGTAGAAAAGTATCTCCTCATACTTAAATATACTGTTAATAAAGCAAAAAAGATAAATTATACATTGCCAACACAAGTGTGAACTGCTCATGAATCTTTCCTTAAAAAAAGCCATTCAAGCCTGATTATTTTTCTAAGTAACTTCAATTAAATTGAAGAAAGAAAATTCCTCTCTGTGTGCTTTATTTATGGCTCATGCTTTCAGGGCAGATATTTCAGGGTGGGATTTTTGTCTGCACAGCTTTGCTTTCTCATCTGCCTTATTGTATATTATAGGCAGGACACACTGAACACTCAAAATTATCTACTCCTGTGGAGCAGGAGAAATCCCTTGGTGGGGTTCAGTGGGCAGAGCAGCCAGGGAACCGAGCCCAGGCAAGGGGGAACCAAGAGCTGCAGAACTCAACCACAAAGGGAGGGAGCTGGGGGCTTTACAAAATTGAAATCACTTGCACACAAACCCAGAAACTTCCATTTTTGGGGTAATGGAGTAAGAAATGGCCTCTCGGCACAGCCCTTGGGTACACAGCTTTTGGGTGATTTCCTTCATTGCTTGTACGATAGTGGAAAGAAAAGACCAGTCTCTGATACTGCCACAGAGAATGAAAAAATTTGATTTGCACCAGTGGAAGAAAACTTGAGGATTTGTCCTTTTGGCAAGCCTCAATTTTTCCATTAAATAACTGCAAATTTACAAGGTCCCTTCCTATTTATACCCAGCAGCTGCCCCATGGTACTGGCCCAGGCAGCTGCTGTAGGACAGGAGAGCTGGCAGCAGCAGGGCTGTGGGCAACACTGGGAGATGGATGTGGAGCACTGCAGGGCGTGACAAAGTGACAGATCCTGCACAACTGAAGTGTCCTCCAGCCCAAAAAAGAGATTAAGTCCAGTAGAGATGATGCAAAGTTTGAAGAAAGATTGTTCATAACCTGCTCCCTGTGCAGGCGTGACCTCCAACACTTCCAAACCTTTGTTTGGATGAAAACACATTTCATTCAATTCCACCATAATTACAAAAGAATTTAAAATATGGAGAATGGGAAGGAAAAGATTAAAAAATCAAGCAAGTGCAGCCAGCAGCAGAGCAGCAATCAGAGGATGTGCTTGCCAACCAGGAGCACCATGCCTTTCTCACTAGCTGTGTTACACATCATCACCTACCAGACTCCTGATGCCACACAAAAATATCTTGCTTTTCCAGGCGCACTTGCAACTTTGCCAAAGATTGAAATATTTGGAATATTAGTGTCTGGTGTTATTCCTCAGTGCACTGAAAGACATATCCAAATGCCACCTCCCCAGATTGCATGCTAATCAGTTTTATAAGGAAATCTATGTTAAAAGAGTAAAATCAACTTCATCTTCTCTCTTGGCATGACAAGAAGCCAACTGTTTCCCCTATTACTTGAAATGTCACTCTACTAATGCCCTCTGGACTCTGAGATTCAACTCACTCTCAACAAAAACCTGCTGGCTAAGTCAGGCATTAAGGACCAAGAGTAGTGACTTATTCATGGAGGAAAAAATATAGAAAATATTATTTCTTTATACATTATTTAAAAATATGTTGCCAATATTTTAATAACATTACTGACTGACATTGACTGTCGCTATTTTTTGAGTAAAAGCAACCTGACCTAACATTCCTTTAGGAGCACACATCCTAGTACTATGCAACAAATGGACAGATCATTTTGGAAAATGAGACATAGCACTTGCAGTAAAGTTGTGTGGGTTTGAAAATCTCAATTCAATCAGAGTTTTTAATTAAAAAACAACCAGCAAAGCTGTTTTCCTCAGTCAGAGAAAAAAAATCAATCCAAAGTTTATGCCCTGGTTTCTCTTTTTTTTTCACTAATACATAAAGCTGTCAGGGTATCATACAGCTGAATTATAAGAGTTTACCCATTAGGCTTTGGCTTATTCTAAAACCTAGAATTTTACTGTGACATTTCATGACTTTTTAGCAGAAAGAGGTCTCTGTGCTGTCAGCAGGTATTTGCAGCCCTACATCAAGTCAAAATCTGCAACCCAAAGCAGCCCCAATTTCCCATAAAAGCTCGTGCAAAGTCAGGGTTTAACCTTTATCTAAGCCTTTCTTAGGCTCAATTTATTCAGACTTCCTTTAGCAGATAACTATTCTAGCTAAAACTGATTTCATTTTATATCTGAAGTAGAGGGGGTTTTTTTAAGTGATTGCTGTATGAATGAAATCAATCACTGCATTTTTTACTATTTTTTAAACTTCAAGGAAATTAATTTAGAAAAAAGGTCAAATCAGGGCAAGCAGCCATGCTGTGGAGAGACAACCGCTTTGTCCAGGTGAATGCTGAGACCTCCATTCAAGAAAAACAAAATATATCCCTTTCAGGAATTACAGCTATTCATGATTTATGAAGAAATTTGCCTTCAGTTCTATGGAAGGACATAACAACTTCACTAGCTTGAATTAATTTTACAATGTGCTTTTCTAGTTTATCACAGAAATGTTCCTGCTCTGTGTGCAATATGATTTTACAGGCTAGATGCAGAATTCCCAAAGCAGATGCTTTCAAAGCCTCCCTTTTTCCCTTAGAAAAATTTCAAAAACTAATTCCACAATTTTTTAATGAAAAAAGCTCTTGAAGTCAATGATGCAAAGATTAGAAGGAGGCAGAGGTGAGTGCAATTCAGATGCAAAATTAAGTCTGCATTGCTGTGGAAAAGCAGAAATATCCCTCATATTCCTGGTCCTGTGTTGGAAAAGCTATTCCAGATTATTCTGTAGCTTTCAGAGGCTTCCTGCAAACAGGAGACAGCTGCCCTCAGAGCATACAGAATGGTGCATGGGTCTTGCTTAGTCCACAGAGCTGTAAGCCATACCTTCCTAAAAGCAGAAGAACGGGGGGAAAAAATCTCCCTTTGTGTGGGACAGGAGCTTTCTTTATAGGTATGGACAGGAGAAAATGGATTACAAACAGATATCCTTATCTAGCAGGAGACTTGAGCATGGCTAGAAAAAGAGAAGATAACTAAAAATGAGCTTTTACTGAACAACACTTCAATTCCATAATATGCCAGAAAACTGTATGCAATGTAGTTAGAGCTGAATGAGAATCAACAGCCAGAAAGGTGAACATTCATTGGTTTTGTCTCATGTCATTGTGAGAGAGTTCCTATGGTAATAGGACATCCTTCTCCTTCTTGTAACAAGTGCTAAAAATGTTTCTTTCTCTTAGTGCCAGTCTAAAAGCTGCACAAATTCCAGAGGTATGTGTGCCTTCACCAGTGCTTTAATGCCAAGGCTCTGCAGTCAGGCTCAAGCAGGGGCTTTATTTCTCCCTGAGGGGTGAACACTTGCTCATGTCAGTCTCAGGTACAGGGCACAGAACCAGCATGGGGTCTAACAGAGATGCATTTCCTGCACCTTGGCTCAGTAACTTTACAGTGCTTCCAAAAAGTGTTTTGTTTTGTTTTGTTTTTAATGAAATAGCTTTCTAATGTGGGAATAGAGCAAAGGCCAGCTAGAAGTGAAACCAGGGAATAAGTATGTTTGTTTGGATCTGAATTCACAAAGACCTTAGATCATTCATTTTGGACAAACAACATGCAGGTTTTTTAAAGGTTTCTTTTTTTCAAAGGCCTCGCTCTCTGCTCTTACAGGGGGACCACATCTCCATACACATGTGGGGACTTGCACACCACCATCGTACTTAGTGGCCTTACTGGGTTGGGACTAAAGCCACAATAGCAAAGGCTGAAGATGAAATGAATGGAAAAGAGAGAGCTGATCAGCCAATCTTCACCTATCAGACATATACAGAGCTTGCTTTTGTCTCCAAATCCAAACTTTTGTCCACAAATTGGTACCTGAGCTGATCCCAGTTACCTAAGTGTGGTCAAGCTTAGCAAGCTCACTTGGATTCTGGAAATCTTCCAAACTCCAGATGTACTCATCTCTTTTAAGTGAAAGCTACCCTTCATCTCCCTAGAACCAGAATTAATCAGACATGTCTGTTTTCCTTTGTAGCAAGTAAAAACCAGTTCAGTCTTCAAAACAACTGACATGAAGTATGTTCTGATATTACTCCAGAACTCTGGATGATATAAGGTAATAAAATAATTCGTTGTGGCAGCACTGAGAGAACAGAAACAAAAAGGCGGGGAAAGGGCTTTGGATGATCTAAAGTTAACCACAGTATGAGGATTCAGAGGAAAGTAATGGATGATTACTTCTCAAGTATAAAACAAGTATTGTTGTTCATAACTTTTGAAATATCATTTAGAATGCCAGATTTATTAAAATACTATTCTACTGTACATGGGACAGGGCAACAGTTTCATTAATCTGAACCAGGAGGTGACAGAAAAATTAAACAGACAAAATCTTTTCAAAGATCCTATTGATAGTAAAACTTAGAATGTAAATTTGAGAACTTAGCATTATTAAATCCTGAGGATCTGTCCACAAGTAAGTAGGTGTCTACCATATAATTAATTCAGGATTTCACTTGCAAAAAGCAGATTTAAAATTATTCGAGGAAAGCACTTCCTCTACCTTTTAAGACTTTAAGCAACTCTTGAGGAGGAAACAATCTCCCAAAGAGCAAGGTGAGGAATGCTGAGTAAGGAAGAAGCATATTTCAAGTATAATTTGGACTGAGAAATAAACTCATAAACAGAGGGTATGATGAACTAGCCTGCATATTAAACAAACAACTAGCAGGACTTGAAATCAAAACATTTTTTTTAGCTGCAGAGAAGGTAAAGCCCATCCAGCCCAGCCAATGCTGAGTGACTCCTGCTCTTGGGTACCCACCCAGAATATGGCAATCATCTCGTATATTTAGTAAACATACTGGTTCTTAGCTTTAATTGTGAATTATTCATGTCTTGATAATATTGGATTCCCCACAGTATTCATGCACAGCATGCAGGATGATCAAATTTTCATTAAATTTAACAGAAAGACTTTCCTTTAGGACTATCAGAATGAGGCTTTAATGACAAAACACACATTTTTCCTAGTTCTTTACCTACCTATATATAAAAAACACTGGTTTTTTAACTTCAATTATGTATGGGAAAATTATAATCCAAGAGATTACTAAGCAACAGACTGAAGTGATTAGGAATGGATTAGAGAACACAATTAAAACAGTGTATGGTGTAACAAAAAATCTAGCCAGAAAGAAAGGAAAAATCCTACGAAGAGACTTCACAGCACTTCCACTCCTTTTTGTACTGTTTCTGAACATTACCTTACTTTTTCCAAAGAAGATTATAATTCAATTACCATATTCTGTTGCCACTTTCTGCACCTCTAAAGAGACTATCTCATTTTCAATAGCAATTTTACCATTACAATAATAATAAGGAATTTCAAACGCTTCATTTCACAGAGCACTTATACTACTGTTTCCTGACGTGTATTCCGAGCTATTCTTGCACTTAAGAGAGCTTTTGTGATGCTCACAACTGAAGTGAAATAGCAAATACATTTAAAAGATGATAGGTCTCATTTTGAATCCTGATTCAGCAAACTGTACTGCATTTGTAAAGACTTAATCCTCATGCTGTTCTAATCTTTCTATGAGAAAAGTCTAATTTTGTTTGCAAATTGTATAAAGGAGTGAAATTAATTTGCTGCTCACCACTTTCTCATCACCATTCTAAAAATCCCAGTGAAATCAATATATTAAACATGGGAGTGGGAGATAATTTTGCCAATTTTAACATTACAGATTAACACAAGGTGTACAGTAATGCTATAAAAATCAAAATACTGATCTACATATGTTAACAGAAGAATCCTTTCCTATGTCAAACAGCATAATAAAGCAGAGGAACAATCCTGGCTATATAATTACTCTAAAAAGGAGCTGGAGTCATTCAGTAACACACTAGAATGATAATTTTGAAAGCATTACACAGGAAAAGAAAACGCCTATGGTATGAAACACTACTGACTCCACATTTTAAAGCTGCACCTGGCTATACTTTACAAACAAGATTATCCCTTTTCATGCACACTCACAGAGCCATTGAGATGGTCACAGAGTCCTTCAGAATGAAGAATGACACACATTTCAAATAACCTGCCTGTACTTCTACTCACCTTAGATATTTCTGAAGTAGAGGGAAAAAAGGAGCAGACAACAAGAAAGGCCAAACGAGCACTCCAAGAGCTGCCCAGCACCAGGTTACAGACAGCAACCTGTAAGGCAAACCTCCTGCAGCTTCTGGCTGGTCTAGCTCACCAGCAGAATGAAAATGGAACAAGAAGTTCCAGGAGGAGCTTTGGGATGGCCCACAACTTAAAAGAGGCGAATGAGCTGATGAAAGCAAGAATCAAAGGAAGTGCTCCATGCTGACTCAAAACAAAGAGATGTGAACCAGCCATAGCCCTAATTAGGCAGATTATAAAGGAAGGTTTGAAAGAATCTTCTGTCAGCCTGACACGAGGAAAGGACTTCTAATAAAGAATTTTAATACCAAGAGTCATCATTTTGTCTGCAAGATTATAAAATATGGCTGCCTTGATAACAAGAGACAGTAACATCTCAGGATGCCCCTTTCGATTCTATGTTTTTAGCAGTACAAAAAGCACACAATTTGTCTCTGACAAAATTTATGCTAACATTTCTTACCCACCCATGCAGTGAAGTAATTCACTATTACTGGGCTGTGTTTAAAAAATCAAAAATCAAGTGGAACACTGTGAAGAGATTGACTTGACTAAAATTAAAATTGGTTTAGGGAGTCCAGCTTTTGACTACTTGAAAAAATTCTCTGGTATCCAAGCACTCTTTTGTGCCACCTCCCATATTATCCTCACAGCTGGAATGCCTGAAATGTGGTAAGAGCTTTTTGCCTTCTTAACACAAGGTAGCAGAGTTTGCAAAGTCTGTAAGTTCCTAAAATGCTCCTTTCATACAGGAATGAAACCCCTCTGACATAATAGATAATTTATTCCTTGGTTTTCCAGATGTCAAGGTTTTCCCTGTTTTATCAGTGTCACACTTCTTTCCTCACCGAAGTTCCTCTTTAATCATATCTAAGAGCATTCTTTTTTTCCTCCCTCAATTCCACCCCTCCCTAAAGTATCTCTTTTTACACCTCTTCCCCAAATCTTTTCAACAAAAGTTATATTTTTCTTCTCTTCCTGAGAAACAAGTTTGGCTCTGCCTTTTGATTATTTTCTCCAAATAACTTCCTGCTGTTTGCTCTTGCCTCTCATAATGAATGCTGTGTGAAAGATTGCACCTTTTCCTTTCCCACAATATGGGTTTTGCTCTCTCAGCCATGCAATGGACTGTCCCCTTTTTGAACTAGCAAATTTTCCCATTCACCTTTTCTATCACTTATTGTTTCCAAGCCCAGATAATTTCAGTCTGGCAGTATATTTCCCTTTTTAAAATTTTACTTAATTTTACTCATGTAACATTTCTTCCCCACTTTGGTGATCTAAGCAGTCACACTGTACCAATAGTTGCTTATTTTCTAGGGAAATATTTAGGATACTAATCACTAAGCATACTGCTTTACTACAACTCCCTCATGCATTGGATAAGCACAGATCACATGTATCTCAAGAAATTTCAATTTTTAAGAATCCTACAATTCATTTAAAAGTTACTTTAAAGTCCAGTAACTCTACTATGTGCATGAAATGTCAGTTGAGTTGATTCAGATGGCAGTTCCAATAAAAAAAATTTGTATCTACGTCTGTATCAAAAATAAATAACCATTATTGGAAAAAACTGAGTTACTTCTATTCTATTTTAAACAATTTAATAATATTTCCTGCAATGCTACATACAAGAAACTATTTTAAATAACATTAATACAAACTAAAAAAAGTCAGAGAACCTGAAGTTAGAAAGATTTCATCTTTCTCTCACATAATAAAAGACGTAACACATATGATTCATTCAAACAACTATATTATAATAACAGTAAGAAAATGCTTAAATAAAAAGGTTTAAATGGGGGAGCTAAAGTTCAGGCATCTAAAGCCATGTGTAGGCACTGAATAGCTGGTTTAATTTTCAAGGTTGCAAACACTTTGAACTTCCAAAGAGTTTAAGGTGACCAACACAAATAGAAGTCCCATTAGCACTTATCCACGTAATCAACTCATCTTAGTCGGTCCATCAGATTAAAAAGCATTTGTATACAAAAAGCACATGACTAATGGTTACAGGATTAAACTATATGATGGTATATGGATTCAGCTGTCTTATTTAAATCTCAAAATTTAAAACTTTCAATCATGACAGTTAAAATACAATTTGTTTATGTCATTATGCATTTTGGATGTATGCTATAGTCTTCTAAAACATATGCTGTGAGAACTCCCAGTAGATTTTAAAATACAGTAATTAGTACCTTTTTTTCCAAAACGACAACCAGAGTCCTCATGAAATATTGAAATATTCAGGTCTACAAATACGAGAAATCATTGGGAAGCCATACATTTCCTCAGTGACCATATTATTTGCATGGCTTGAAAGCAGAGATTTCTGCTTAGAAATTGATGACATAGGTCTGGAATTTGAGAAGTTTATGGAACTTCCTAAGTGCCTATAAAATAAACTTCATCTTTTATATTGCAAGTTTAAGCAGGGATCAGTATATACAGTTAAATCAACACCTCTAAATACTTCATTAAAATCAGGATACTGGCCATCACAACACCATTAATATCAGTTAGTTAAACATCTTTTCAGTTGCTAAATGAACATACACTTTTCAACACAAGGAGTTTTAATAATTCACCCATTATTATTGACCAGATCAGTGTCATTATTATTTGCCTTTTCTATTTTTGTTCTAATAAATCCCAACAGCAAAATAATTAGGTTGCTCATTTTAGCTCAAAGAAAATGGGCTGAGTCCTGCAGACACTTTTCAAGTGTCTAATTTTATAAACGCTGATGGTCATATTCTTCTACAGAAAATAAAGCCTGTGACAAAATGTGTGGACCATAACAGTCGTTATTGATGTCAAGTCTGCAATGGTCAGAGAGCTGCAGCACTGAAATTGCAAGGTAAGAACATATAATCAACTCCTTAGGCAATTTAAAACTTGATAAAAGATTCATCTGCCCTTCATTGTGTCTACTCAGATATCTTCAGCTACTTCCAATCCACCTTGGTTTCAGAATAAAGCTCTCAGGCATCGTAGTTACATCCAAGTTTTTAAAAGCAAACCGAACTGAAATCATTAAGGCTGTTTTCTGTCTGTGTCAACTGGATTTACTTAGACCAAAAGGAACAAACACTTTGCGGACCCTCAAGTGGAGTAAGCAGTCTTGTCAATATTCCAGGAAAAGTCATTGCATCCATTGGAATAATTAGTCACCAACATCACCATCTCTGTCACCTATGAGCCACAGAAAATGAAAACCTATAGCTAGTAAGGCAGTTCCAAGCAGATCTCCCAGTGCAGTAAGATAAGGGATAGAAAAACTGTCAGGGTCTTTTCCTTTTTTCCAGAAGTGGTGCACCATCCAGTCAGCAATCCACAACAGAGTAAACACCTACACAACATCAAACAAACAAAATCTGTATTATTAACATGTAAGTTACATCAAAAGGAAGCCATTATTGTCATTATTGTCTCCATACTCGACCAAAGTGTTGTATACCATTGCTTTTGAAAAACACAAATAATTAATATGAATGAATTCCAGACAACTGAAGCTCTGCACAGCCAGAGAGAAGGACACAGACAATTTCTCTCAATCACATACATCCCTGGAAGGAACATACTGAATTACTGAAAGCATTTTTTACCCAGATTATGCTTAAGGACTTCTGAAAATGCCAAGAAAAGCCAAAAAAGTTCCACCAAACATGCAACTGCACTTCTCACATAACACATCACTCTGTACAGAAAGATAAGTAGGGCTTTGAGATAATTCAGAACCAAATCATGTTGGCCCACATGAATACACTCAATCCAGGCATAATTCCTGGACAGCTCTTGCACTCATCTGAAATCAGGTGTGATATAAAGAATAACAGGTCAAATTAACAACAGTTTCACCTGGGTTGTGTGAACTGCAAAAAACGGCCCAGAACCAACTTTTATGGCTGAAATACCACCTTCAGCCCTTCTGTAATAAGGCACACCTGCAACATATATTATGAAACTGTCACTCCAGGCTGAATTTATCCCAAAGTAAAAGATTTAATTCCCAACTGTGAATGTCTGAACGTTTGAGAGGCTTGATCTTCATACCAAAGATATGCATAATTATTAACCCAATTTTAGAAAAGAATCCTTTTAATGTTGCACAGCTGTATGATAAAGGATTCTGGTTCAGTGGAATCATGTGGTGTGGAATGGCACAAGATGAATGGAGAAAGGACCACTAACTGAGTTTCATTTCTTCTTGTAGCCTCTAAGGAGCTGCTAAGTTGAAATAAATTCTAGGTATTATAGGTATTTTTAGTTAATCAGATCTTTAAGAAGGGTAAACTTAATACATGTACTACCATAATTAATTTTTCAAAACTCTACTATCTACATTTAAAACAATGTAGGTATTTAAATAATGCAGTATCAAAAGTAGTAAAAAGTACAACAATATTTTATTTACTAAATAATCTATTATCAGCATCAAAAGCATGCTTATAAATGTATACACTCATTCACTGAAATATTGATCATATGGTTGAAAGACACTTCACTATAAGTACAGCAAAGTTAATGTCATACAAATAATTGTGTTGAAAAAGTTTCTCAATTAATCCTTGCTTTGCAAAAGTGTATGTTAAAATACAAGACTGAATTCATAATTTAAAAAAAGAAAAAAATTGAGAAAGCAGTATTTGCTTAATGCAAAATGCATGGCTTATTCATATAAATGTATCTTTTGAAAAGGGAACTCTGTAGTCTAAGCTAATTATGCAAGTCCTAGGTGCGCTGACTGGAATCCAAACAAATATATTTAAAACAGATGTTTTCTTTGGAAGATGATCAGATTCCTTGAGTCAGCTCCTTCTTCTTACAGAGACAAAAACAGGCCTGTTTATAAAAGATCCTGCACATTCCCATCTCCTGCAGGATGCGCTCAGAGGACGCTGCAGTGCCCCACATCCACAATGATTATGCATGTTCCATTGGAAGATGGGAGCATTCATTCCAAGAAAAATATACACTGCATTTATAGAACACAACCAATGAGACATAACATACACACTCCATTTTAGATGACAGTATTCACTTTTGACTCTCAAAAATCATGACATGAAAACCTTTCAGTTGGCTATGTTTTCCATCCTGAAATTAGACTACAGTGTTAAGTGGGCAGTTTGGAAACTAAGCTTTCGTGAACCTTCCCAGATAATTATTTTTGCTGTATTAATGTACAGGTGCACAACAAATAATGCAAATTATAACAAGTCTGCATTTTGTAAGTAATGAGAAAAATTTATAGCAGATTATATTAACTGGTAATTGTAACAGCACGTGATGGCAATCAGGACTCAGTGCTTACAGATAAAGTTATGAGACTGCAGTTCCAGCTTCACTTATTTTGGTGAAGGAATAATGCTATCAGCCATCACGCATTTGCATGGATAGAAACTCACATACATTTAAGAATTATTTGGCTCAGTCTTTGGAAATGGTTACTTATTTGCTCACATCAGTATTTATTGCAAGACAGAATTGATGTGACTAAGACTTCAAAGACGATTTTGCTTCTCATCACTGTTAAGAGAAGGCAATCAAAGTCATCAATCAAATTATTATTTTGGGGGGGGGGGGGGGGAGAAAATAAAGAAAAGGGGGGAAAAAAAGAAAATAAGCACCCTACTATGAGTTTGCTGAATTTTTGAAAGACAGTCTTGAATTCAAAGTGATAAGTGACTCACAAAGATCTGACAGATAAATAAATTGTAAAAGAGACATTGCAAGATGACACTTCACATTCTGTGAGATTTATTTATTTATCAGTGACAGATACTTCTGTCAGTAAATCAATGCAGATGGCACAGCAGTACCAACACTGTGCATTTCTGCCCTGCACTCATGCTATGAAGAAGAAAGCCTTCCTTCTCCCAAGAGAAAGCCAGCTGGTTTTGAGGGAAGAAATAAAGGGATGAATATCACAGAAAAGCCTAATAATACAGTACAAAAATTAGATGTTTAGCATGAAATGCTGCAGAAAATTAGCAGGAAAAGCTTGTAAATACATGCAGCACTGTTCAAGATGTGAGCTGAAATTATTTAGTATAGAAATTATTTAATATAGAGAGTTTTCTGCAAAAAAAGGAGATGAGTAGTAGTAGAATTATGAAACAAAGCTCTAGGAATTCTTCCATTCTGAAGGATGAAATAACTGCAGGGTTTAAGAAAGGGAAAAAATAACTAAATATCTATCTATATAAAAAGATCTGGCTAAGAAAAGACACTCAATAGTCACTGATCAAGAAAAAACAAAGGCCCCAGAAACAGGATTGCAAAAATACTAGCAAAATTCCAGATGTTTCAATAGTTTAAAAGGAAAATCATGCTATATTATAATCATTATTACAGGGAAAAAAATCACAACCAAGAGAGGAAACTTAAACTAAAGGCATGATCAGACTTAGACTGCATTTCTAAAAATCACCCTTCAGTCTCACTGTCAAAAACAATCCTCAGAAGAAGCAGAATGCAGAAATAAGAGTAGGAGGGAGGGGAAAATATTGAAAAATCCTAATGAGGAAGAATCTAAAAATACAGAATATAAGTACTCACATTATTTGGTACAACAAAGGATGGAAATCGAGAATAATTCTTGATACTGAACTTTCTGACTCAGATTATGAATTTCAGATTGGAAGTGAAACTGAACATGAATACTTAAATATGAGTGAGCTTTACTACTTTGAAAGTCCAAATCTTGTGACTGCAAGACTAGAAATGGGAACATAACACATTACAAAGCAGGTTTTTTTCCCTTTGTTATTGTGCACAAAATTTACTTTCATTCTTTGAAGGTCTTTAGATACAAATAACAAGGAAAAGTTAGGTGAAGAAACGTTATTCTTGATCTTTTGCATGTAGTATATCTGTATTTTCTCATGGAAATAATTTCTTATGATTCCTAAAATGGGAAAAGACCGAAATTCTATTATTTAAAATAAAAATACATAACTCCTTCCAAACATTCTTAATACTGTCTAGGCTTCCTATAGCCTAATTAATAAGTTGCAGGATGCTATAATATTTTTATTGTTTCTTTCATCTGGAATGTCCATATGTCATGTGGACACGTCAAATCGGATGCATGTGGATGCATGTCAAATTCACGGTGATAAAAGTGTAATATTCAAATGAAGAATATTGGTAAAGCAGTGTAGAATTGCTCACTTTTAGATTAATTTATACATTAGTTGCTGTGATAAGTGAATTTCAACACCAAGCTGGAAAATTAAACTATCAAACTGCCTGTTGCTATTACTGATGATTCCACCTTAAATTTTTTCCATCTGAAGATACATTACAAAATAGTTGCATTCTATTACTTTAGACAGGAAACACAGATGTAAATAAACTGAGATAATATTTTTCAAATGTGTTTTAAGTCTCCTTTACTTTCAAAATTATATTGACTCAAAATTTATCCATAACTTCACTATGAAAAGATCCTGCAATTACTGGATAAGAACTCTTACAAATCTAGGAAATTCAAAGGTAAGTTTATTTATTTGTTGCTTTAATTATTACTGAAAAATCTCATTTAAGAATATCTAAAGACTACTATGTTGGCTTTGACCCTTCATTAAGTTAATTTTCAAATTATGCGTTACACGTCTCCAACATTAAATGCCTTTTGCCAAAGTAGTAATTGTTAAGTGCTTGTAGTAGATCTACACTGAGCTCGCTGAGTTTCCATTGTCTACAGCCAGAAATCTGTAGTCAGTGAACTCTCAGAGAAGGGACCACATTTTTCAAAAGACATTTTTCTGCATGGTTTTCTCTGGTAGCATATCTGGCATGTATCATGTCCAGAGGGGACAAGTCACTGTTTCCTGCAAACATGCAGAGATTTCCTTCAATGCCTGGCTGCAAAGAAACCACTGCACAGCAAGTTTTTTCTTGCTGCTGCTGTTTGTGCTGCAGCTAAGTGGCATCAGCTCCTCTAAGGTATCCAAGTACCCACACAGCACAGCAGACACTGATGTCAGCCTAAGACCTCTCTGAAGTAAAAATGAGAATACCTCTTTAACTGAAGTTGTTTCTGAGTCAATTTCATGATATTGACGTAATTTTGTGGGAAGGAATTTTTGGGGTTTTTTTGGATTTCAGATTGAATCAAGTTTTTCAGATTGTCATCTTGATTTCTTTGTAGCTTTGCCAGACAGCCTGGTTTCACCAAACCAGTCCTAATTTCAGGCTGTTTCTCAGCTACCTATCTTCTAGGATGTGTAACCCAGACCAGTAAGTGCTCTGGTGCTCATACACAAGCACTTTAAGCTCAGCCTTCTGGAAGCAAAAATGACAAATCCCTGCTATAACTTGGTAGGAGCTGGGTTTGTACCCCACACAGCAACATGGCTGGGAAGGAAGGAGCTGTTGGTACCCACGGTCAGGCCCCAATGATTCCGGCAAGTCTGCTTGTCATGCTGCAAGGAGAAAGCACTGAACATACAGAACTGTCCAGATTTGGGCTTGGCCTTCCATATTTCCTTGAAATATAGTCTCTTTAGCAGTTATGCGCTTCATCTTTTGGAAATAACCTTTCCTGTTAGAAAAAGCAACATTTAAAATGCATCAATATTTTGTCTATAAGCACAACCTTTCCTTTTTTCTGTGTTATGTACAGCATGTCCCACGAGTTATGTTTCCACATAAAAGAGGTCCATACCATCATTAGAATCCTCACACTGGTGATAAATCCTAGACATTTTTGATGTGAGCAGGAAGTTGTTATGAGCACTGCTGAATTCTTGGTTTTCTATTGCCCCAAACAGCCCTGAAGCACTTCAAAAGTGACTTCACAGCTGTGCACATCTGACCTTCACTGGGTAAGAAGATTTTTGGAATTACTTATTTGCTTGGTAATAGCTCTGGGAATCTCCTATTGTTTGTTTATTCCCTGAGACTTTAACATAACTGTGTGCTCAGATTTGGTCAGTAGGTGTGAAAATTCCTCTCAGGGCGTTTTACTGGCTCTGTGAGAACACACAGAACAGAGGCTGCCTTTGAGCACCCCGAGCAGTGTGCTGGGACTGACAGCTTGGCAATTCCAGTGCTGCTCTCCTTCTGCTGCAGCCTGACAAGACAGGGATGAAACTCTGCTTGGTGCACAGCCTCATACAGAGGAAAAAAATACTTGTGCCTTTGTGAGGAATAAGAGGAGGACATTTCCCAGTTAACAGAACCTTCGTCGGTCAAATGCCATATTGTAACTGTTTGTTTGTGGCTTGTTCTTGTAAGATTTTCAAGGAAAGAGTATTCTTCTTAAACACTCACCAAATCCAAAAGGCACTTTAAAATATTATACTGGGTTTGATTAGGCACATTGGCTTGCCCTGGTACTGTACAGTGCATTGTGTGAAGCACCCTGCACACTTACAGGGTTTACAATCCCCACAGCATTTTTCATTGCATTTTCTTCTGGTGCTGCCATTCATAAACACAGAAAAGTCTCTTCACTACAGAGCTAAACCTTTTAAACTTCAGCCTAGAAGTTTTACCTGAATGCAGATTAATATAAATAATTGTGCAGTTTTTCTCCCTTTATGGGAAAATAATTGTGAAATCCCAGCCCCTCTAAAGATAAAGTGAGTACAGCCTTGGAGGTCACTACAAAAAATTTATAAATTTAATTGAAGAACATTTCAAGAATATATATTTATTTAAAGAATAGAAACAGCTGCATTATTAAGGATAGCAAAATGAAAATTAAATTAAATAAAATGTTTTCTGATTTTTCTTAAGCCTAGAAACACAGAATGGTTTCCTTCACAGAGAATCAAAAAGAATGCAAATCATGGCTCTGGCCACTCATATTACTTAAAATATCCTAATGTAATGATTTTTAGAAAAAAAACTACTTATTCATGAAACTGCATTTTGTTTTATTACACTGCATATTTTCAATCAATAAAAAGTGAATTATACTATTGATAATACATCATGGCATGTTAATTATTTAGTTCCCATAAATAGCTTATTTAAATGAAATGCTGTGGAGAAAATATCTATGAATATCTCAGAACAGGTAGGGAGAAGAGATAAAAGAATCTGGTAGGCCTGGGTGGTGAAAAAACAAAAATCAAACAACGAAAGTATCAGATTTGGATGAAAATTAAACTAACTCTCTGACTGGAACTTCAGTAATACTTCACAGAGCTTTCAATGCAAATAAATTCCATATTTATCACTTTGGGATGATAGTGTAGCTTACAGGCAATTTGAAAAAGTCTTGTTAAATTGTAAAATAGAATTCATATATATGTTACAGTTTTACTGTAGAGATAATGTGGGATAGCATAAACTGATAGAGACAGAGAGGAATATAAAAGGAATAATCCAAGTCTTTGCATTAACATTTTCTTGATTTTTTTCCCATTTACTCCAACATTCCATTTAGAGTTCTACATTTGCCATTTCTCTAACCCTTTCCTCTCCATTTTAAATAAACAAAGGTGGACTGTCAGGAATAATAAACAGAATCAAACTCAATTAACCATCTATTGCAGTCCACTGTGAAATATGTCATTAAATAATTTTACACCATACAATAGTCACTTGAATTTTAAAGACAGAAAATTAATTTAATTGCTGTTGTTATTTTTTTAATTTAGCATTATTTTTTAACATAGTGAGGAAAAACCTACATAGGTGGTATATTTCCATAAGCATTTTCAGCAGCCCTTTCTGCCCCCCAGCTCAATACAAGTAAGGAATGGCAAAGGGCAAAGCAATGATATCAATACTGTATGCTGCTAAATTATTGTCTGCCACCTCAAACACAAAATATCCAGCTTGCAAGCAGGATTTTAATTTTTGACACTATTTTCGTATATCTTCAATGCAAAGTGAAAATAAATCAAAGTCCAAAATATTATAAAAAAGGCCCAGTATACAGATCTTTCACTGCTCAAAAGACTGTTAATGCATTTGGTTTGTTGCTAATTGAAATAATTATACTTAGCTGTGAGGTTTATCAGTTTTACAGCAGAACTGGAAAAGGTCTCACTGAGAGGGCAGAAATATAAAATAATTCAGAAAAATTAGATCAGTAGCTGTTAGGTTATGCCAAAATAAATGGCAGCTTGAAAACTGTTTTTTGCTGTTTGCAAGTGCATAGATGTTGTCACTGAAAAAGGGAAGAGGAATGCATACAAATATTTAAGTGCTTTCCTTGGGACAGAAGAAACTTAAAAGCATGAAACTGCAGCATGGAAGTACTTCAGACTGACAGGTAAATAAAATGTGTTGAAGATTTAAGGGTTAAAGCAAGCATCATCTCTCTGCAAACTAAATCTGCTCCAATTAGAGGTATGCAACACTACAATAACCACTACTAGAAAAATGCCAGAATAATTCAAATGGGGAAAGGAATCTATTACAGATTTGCAGGTCTTTAAAACCAAGGTGTTTCAAATTGTAAATATGTCAAGACCCATGAGAAGTTAGTTTGCAATACTGGTACCCAGTTTCCAAGTAAATACATCTCTAAATGTCTTTTATGACTAAAGACACAAGATACAGAGGAAAAAATAATCCATAAAAGGGAGCAGGGAAAAAGAAGTAAAAAGCTCTATGTCTGCTTTATTGGTGAAAAATCAAGAAAATCAGGTGTGGCCTGAGGCACTGCAACAGAGATACATAACTAAAATCTGAATACTCCAATCAGATCCTGAATTAATGAAAATGCAACTTTACACCTGTATACATGCTGCTGGGTTTAAATTACTATGTCACTTGAGAGTCCTGCCATAATGCCTTCACTTGGTTTTCAGGCGAAAAACTGAAATTTCTGCATTTCTCAAGTCTGAGGAAAAAGTGTCTCTAAACATGCTGTGATTGCAGTTGTGTGAGCAGGAGGACTGGATTTATGAATTCAGGTTGATTCCCACAGGAAATCTTGGAAGTCTAATACTGACAGAAATCATTCTGCAGTCTTCTGTTACCAGGGGCTGTTGCCCCAACCCAGACAGAACAGATAGAGTAAAGGACACCTCAGGAAACCAAATTATAAAGCAAATTATAAGGCTGGAAACTAGGAATATTATCTAAGAGGGAAATGAAAACTAATGTATGTCTTTTAGTATGACACTCTCACTTGCAAAGGTTGAAACATTACCAGTCATGTTCTACCAGAAAGGTGTAAAATTCCCACGTAAAATTGTAACAGTTTCTGAAACCTGTCCTTATTGAGATAGCAGGGTGAAAAAAAGGGACAATTCAGAACATTAAAATTATAATTTTATAAGTATTGACCTGTTGATAATGTTGTTGTTTGTATTCTAAAACTTAATTGGTCACATTTTTTGAGGCAGTATGTGTATTTAAATTATGGATACTTCGATTACACTTCTACTGTGGAACACAGTCACTTTTTGGTTCTAAGGTGTAATGAAACATTATAATTAATTCAGGCAGGTTATACCTAAAATTATATGTGACTAATAAAATAATACAATAATAACATATAATAAAATAACAATAATAAAAAAATATATTTAATTTTGTATTAGTGATTTCTCAAAATGAAACTATTTCACTTTAAGACACTACTATTTCAAAAGGCTTCTTTCAAGAACTACCCTTGTTGGGTATGAACAGATCATTAGGTAAAACAGCCAAATAAGGCAACAAAGTTTGTCAATTAATGCAATTACAATTTCTTTTACAGTGTTTGCTGTCATATTAATTTAAACTAATAAATATTAGGAACACACCAAGAAAGTTGTAATATTTTCATCTACTGGACTATGTTAACTAAAACAGTAACGTGAACCACTTTAGGAGATTTATTTAACAGTTTTCATTTATTCTTATTATTCATAAATGCTACTGTTCCTTCTTTCCATTTCCCTTCCCTTCTTTCCATTTCCCCTCCAGTTGATTAAAATGATGGGGGTTTAGATGCAGTGGTTCCAAAAGCATGTGAAAAATGCATGACAAAGAGATAATGCAGTCAAGTGTGCTCTGCAAAGCACTCACAAGAACAGCACACCTGTGTGAGCTGTGTATTTGTGGAGACAGTCAGCTGCTCCAGAGCTGTGCTGAAAGCCTCTATTAAACCACACCTTCTTGTACCCTTCATGAGACTTCAGATACCAGGAAAAAAAATTATTTTCTTCAAGAACTTGATTTTATACAAGCATTTGCCAGTTGTACTTATTCTTACCTGTAGCAGAGCTGCAAACAAATAGACTGCTATAAAGATGGGGGTTAAGGAAGTGTGTCCGCTTTTCATTAAGTGGATAGTGTACAAGAAAATCAGGTGTCCAGGAATCACCAAGAGAAGGAGAACTTGGGCTGATTTGTTATTTACTCCTACAATAAAAAAAAAAAAAAAAATTAAAAAAAAATCCAAAATGGGATTAAGCTCTTCAATTCCTATATTAGATTTTTATTCATTTCAATATAAAAACTCCCATTTTTGGAATTCCACAGCATTGGCTACTGTGGAACAGCAGGCATTATTTTCCACTAGAAGACTCCTTGAGGAATTTCACTGTCTTCCTGAAAAGGTAAGCAGAGCCCTTCTTGAAAAGGGTGCAAACTGCTTTCATTCTGTGCTCATGTAATACCATCTACATTTTTGGACTTCCCAAAGTCTTACTAGCAAAGAAGATCTTTGGGACTCCATATTCAAGACATCCTCAAAAATATCTTGTATTTCTAAAAAGTAATCCCACGTTTACTACTTTCACATCTGATTCAATTAATTTAATAAATGGAAGGGTAATACAGATTAAATCTGGTGACAGATCACATTTCACCACAGTTACTACATCATTAAGAAAGTGGGAAATATAGGGGAGGAATAAGCTGTGAAGAAATAATTTGCATTATTATCTAGAGATACTTTCTAGATAATTTCAAATTATCTAGAGATAATTTCTCTAGAGAGAAAATGGCAAACTGGAAATGGAAAGCAAGGATTTGGCTTGGTAATTATGTCTGATACAATGTTTGGCCCTCACAGGAAATTGGTTTGAAGTTCTGAAGGCAGAAAAAGGTTGGGAGCAGGTAGAAAAGCTAAGGAAAGTTGAAGGCTGAAACCTTTCTGGGTGGTTATCCCAGAATTCTGCCTCACCAGCCCTTTCCAGGACTACCCCTTCTCTGTGTTCCTCTCTGCTAATCCACCCCTCAGGGAGTTTCTTGTGATTCTCACAGGCAAAAACAGCTGCAGGCAAGGGAAACTGCAGAGCCTCACCCAGCCTTCGAATTGCACACAGCAAGTTCAGTTCATTGCCATTTCTGACTGTTGGTACAGTCTGGCACACAGGGGTAAAGAGATGTGAGACAGGATTTTTAACTAAGACATACCTGTACCACAGTATGTTCTGCATGGGTAATAGCAACCCTTGGCCTCCTCTGGCAGCTCTCCAGGAATGCTATGTAAATGGAGGTAGGTAGAAATTCTGCTAGCTTGAATAGCTACTAGATTGCCACCAATACCTGAAATGCAAAGAGAAACCTATGAAAAATGTTCAACTATTTTTTTTCCTCTAGTAGGCAATATTTTTGCACATTTACCAACTTCCTCTATGTTTATCACAGTATCTTGCAAACAAAAGCCAAAATAAAAAATATCTTTAGAATGTATATTAGTTATAGACAGGCTGCAAATCATTAAAATCAGTTGAAAAAATGTGGGCTACGGTTTAATGCATCACTGGATATTTGGAGATCAATTTTGAATCATGACAAGTGCAAAAAGTCCAAAAGGTTCAATCTTATGCTTTCTCATAGGTGAAACTCTTTTTTATCACTGCCTCTTCTTTGGAAATCCCTCTTGGATCACCAGAAGTATGACATAATTGTGCCACTGCTGGATTACCTCCCCAGGACAGTATTCCTGGCCAGGGTAACTAATGAAAGCTCACTACCACAAACATAAATGCAGATTTCACACACAGAAGCACAGGGCTTCAGGAGTTAATATTTTCATTCCGCTCTGACACAAAGCATGAGTAACTATAGCCTTCTGCCACTCATAATTCAGGCTGAAAGAGCAAGATGAGTGTCTGAACAGCTGATTGTTACAAGAATGGTAGTGATAGAGATTCTAGCTTCTTTCTGGAAAAGGGCAATGAGTACAAGTTGTACCAGCAGAGCATTCATCTCAATATAAGAAATGAATTTGTTAAGAGTGAGAAAAACCATTCAGCGGAACAACCACCCCAGGGATGTCCTGGAGTCCCTTCACTGGAGGTTTTCCAGATGTGACCAGAGCAGGTGCTAGAAAATCTCATCCAGGCTGCCTTTCTCACATAAGGTTGAGCCAGATGACATTTCAAGGTTCCTTCCACTCTAGGCTGTCTCACGCTCTATGAATTTTTACTTCAACGAACACAAAACTGAAACAACTTGTTATATCCACACTGCAGAATGCAGAAACATGAAACCCTCCTATTATTATACTCGAGCTGTCTACTTGCATATCAAGCACATGCTTCTTCTTTCCCCGATTCAGATGTTTTACATAGCATTGGGTTCATCTGAAAAGAAGCAGAAGTAATGCAGACCTTGTCCCCACATCAGAAGGAGAAAGGCCTTGTTTATTGTAGTTGAATTAATTTATCTGATGCTTAGGGCTTTGTCTGGTTGCAGAACAAGTATTTTTGGTGACCAAAAGACACCGTTTGCCAAATTCTTTTGGTGACTATGGAGTGATTAGCACAGAGATCTAATACTGAGATCTGAAATATGTCCTGCCTCACTGCTAGCTAAAGACAGCAAATGGCTGAAGCTAACAAGAAAGGTCTTTTAAGCAAAAATGTCAGATACAAATCAGGAAATGCATGTTCCCAGTCAGGAGAAACAGGGATAAAAGACGAACTACCAAAAGGCTGAGTGAGAGTTTGCAAAGAAAATTAAAATAGCAGTAGATCTTTCTTCAGATGAACTACAAGAAAAGTACCAAAGTAAGGGATTTATCTAAACTAGGAGAGATTAAAAAAGATTAAAACCAAACTAAATAGGACTCAAAGTCCTTCCATTGAGAATAATAAATTAGAGATTTCTGACTAAGGAGAATAAGGCACAGAAAGAGAGGCAGAAGTAAAATTAAGGATCAATGTACTACATTTGGATAGGGATCAGATAATTTCTGTGACTGAATTATGAGAAAGCTGTTATATAAAACCTCTTCTTAATAGAGCTACAAAGTGGGGATAGTGCCATATGACTGGAAAATATGAAAGAGTTTCTGCTAAAAATGAGGACATAAAGGCAATCTGGGTAATTACAATCAGGCTAACAACTGCAATAACTGATTTATTCACAACAATATTAAGAGAAAGAAATTAGTAAAATATTCTGCCACTATCTGCTTCTCTTATAGCACTACAAAAAGAAATAAAAGACAGAAGTACATAGGGTTGGTTTGAGTTTTTTAGCAATGCAACTACAAACCACTTTGGCACAACTCTCTAGATTTTAAATATTTCCTAGGATGTATGTGGCTTTCTTTTGTGACTGGTAATTATTTGCTTCAACAAATTCAGACACAGAAATATGACATGTGATCTGGACTTTTTTCCCTAGGTAATAATACAGGAAACTGAATGAGATAAAAGAATTACGGAAGATAGAAATAAATTCACTTGAAATGGTGATTAAAAAAATCTTTCTGGACAACAGACATTGACAAGTCTACGAAAGAAGGTGTAAGATTGGTTGTCAATCCTTTGATGGATAGCTATTAATGACAAACCTTTTCACTTTTATAACCATAATTTAGAGAACGTATTCCCCAAGCCCTATTGCTCATGTGGATAGCAAGAAATTACTGACAAGTATCAAAAATTATTTTAAAACAAACTTGTCAGCCATGGAATACAGGTAAAGGAGGTAATAGCTGCTCTGCAAAGGAACCTGACAAACTAACCAGAACAGCCAGTGTGGACTGTGATTTCAGGAGGTGTAACTAATTATAGCTGAGTTGAACAATCCATTTTAGCTAAATGAAAATAAAATATTTGTATGTTTAGCAAAATTGTTTTGAATTTTATTTGTCTGAGCCTCAATAACCTAATTTTAGTGATATAATATGGACTCACGGAAGATAGCCAGGTATAATGAAGTGTAAATGCTTCTAGAATCCATACATCCTACTCAGTCTCAGCCAGCCAACAACATATGGTGGTGACAGCAGCAGTGACACTGTATTTTAGTTCTGTCCATTCACTATCAATTCCTCAAACTGTTTTTGAACTTTTGGGCCAATTTCAACCACGTCTGACACAAGGACAGACATGCTAAGTACTTCTAGACATGGTTAAGCAATCTACCAAAAACAAAACAGCAACTAGATGAATAAAAGAAAAGATCCACAGCCATGTCCTCGGTGAGACAAAGACAGTAATATGAGTTATACAGTTCATGGCATAAGCACAAGCAGGCCAGCTGGCCAGTCAGCACTCAGCTGGGAGAGAGGCACGATGCCTCTTGCTCAGCCAGCAGCTCAGTGAGCCAGAAGAGGAATGGCAATGTTGTGGAAAGCAGAGGGAAAATTGAGAGGATGTTGTGAGCAGTGGGTACAGCAGGAACATGAGACAATAGGAAGCACTGCAGGTTGAAAAGGCTGTCTAAAAACCCCAGGATCCAAATGAGAACAGTCAGGTCTCACTATTCTGCTGGTCACCAAATGACTCATATTGAGTCTCATAAATGTCTCAGGCTGAATTAATCACTTCATATGCACAGGGATATGAGTTTGTTTGGTAACAGCAGCTACTGTGCATGTGCAGTAACCACCTCAGAGCTACACCAGATTAATCAGATCCCTGCAAGAAACAGAAAAAGATAAAACTGCGTAGGTTGGCAAGATGTCGATATGGAAAACTGGTAACTCCTCAGCATCTTCTAAATGTATAAAACAGTCACATGTTCAGTAGCTGCTCATATTATTAAAAGCTCTGTGGATGTATATGAGGACTGTTTATATGGACATTTGATTAATCCAGAAATTTTTCTCCTGGAAAACACTATTGCAGCCATTGCAGGAAATACTAAATTTGTGACAATTTACCTCTTTAGTTTCCTTTTGCTTTTGCAAGAACTACAACATAGGGGAAAATGATTTATTTCAAAAGCAAAATCCAGCAATTATTACTTCATTCCTCTCAGAACAGCAAATGTGTTTTACTTCAATACAAGAATGCTGCTTTGTCAATAAGCATAAGACATGTTGTCTGCTAAAGTGTAAAGGATGTCATAGTGACTTAAAACATTAAAAGAAAATTTAAAACCTCATCATTTTATCAAGACAGTTAAGGGCTAAGCAAGAACATTTCTTGTAAAAATTGTTATCACAGGTCCTTTGTCTAACAAGCACAGGAAACCATATTGAAAGTAGAGCTGAAACAATAGCATGTATTTGCAAACAGGCCTATGGGCACGAGTCTATTAATCATCATATGGTAAAAGGAAATTTTTCTAACAGAACTAACCATGCTATTCAGAAAACCACATTAAAGCACTTTACATCAATGAGTCTTAATACTTCAAAGCAAATCTGTTTCATAACATAGTGCAGGTAAAAAAAAATGAGTAGTTAAGGGAAGCTGGATCTTGCTGATCTCAGTCTGAGGTCATCCCCTGCTCTGGGTAATGCACTGGGCTGGTTTTTCCCTCGGATCTTACACTGCACTTTTTGATAAATAGAGTAAGGTTTTTCAGGGAATACTGGGAGGAGTAGTTGATAAACCAGAGGGTTGTGTTGCCATTCAGACAGAACTGGATAGGCTGGAGAGGTGGGTCAAGAGAAATCTCCTGAAATTCAACAAAAGGAAGTGCAAAGTCCTCCATCTGAGTAGGAATAACCCAATGCACAATGTTATTATTAACCAGTAAAAAATTGTGGTTTAAGTACTTGTTTAGTACAAGGGGACAACTGTACAACAGGCAACATAAAATGTTCAGAGCAGTATTCAACTACCTATATATATATAAACCCTATAGGTTCCCATCTAATTCTTCTTTTTTTATTCATTTCCTTAAACACATATAATTGAAGAATTATATGTAGTTCCTGTAGAAAACTGCCTCAAATTAAAGTACTGAGAGCACCAGATAAAGCGAACATACTCAGCTTTAATGACCACTGCTACGACTGTTCATGAAAATGTAAATAGTTGCACGATGAGGCACACAAAATATTGTGTATGAACAGGCAAAGCAAACTTGAGATTAAAGACTTTTAGAAAACCAGTTCTATGGAGAGGGATTCATCAGCCACAGGATACTGTGTTGCTCCCAAGCAGCTATAATACAAGTTGTGCAATGGGCCTAAAATCAATTAATATCTACATAAGGGGAGAATTAGGCCAACATAATTCCCAAATTGATCTTTCTTGTAAATCTATCTAAGAGAGGGAAGGCTAGAAGATTCTCACTTTTGCACACTCCTGAGCACAATCCACAGTTCAAAATAGTCAGTTTTGCCAAACAGGCTTTTTTGAAGTCTAACATCTGCATCATGAAAATTAAATTTAAATGATGAAAAAGAATCTCAGTTGCAATGGTAACCGAAAACTCTAAATTTTAGAATAATCATCTTATCTTTCAGAAAATGCAAGATGAATTTTTGCCCTGACCTCTCTGTCATCTTTAAAAAATCCTGTTTTATGCAAGTGAAATATTTAGATTAGAAACCTAATTAGCTACCTCTTTATATGATTTTTTTTCATTCATCTTCCATTTTATTTTGAGGCATTTATTTTAATACTTTCAAATGTTTGGGGGAAAACAGATGGAAAATATTAGCTTTCCCTAGATGGATTTTTTTTTAAGAGAAAGCTTTATTATATATGCAACTATTACATTCCACATTTGATTTGACTCATAAATAATTTCTTTCATATGACTAATAAAAAATGTCAAAAAATGAAAATGCTCTGTATATAATTGTGTTGTGAAAATGACACAATGATTACTGCAATCTTCTAAAAATTTTACAAGTAAGATTAAAGAAAGATCACACACTATGAAAGTATATATGCAGATTTACATGTACAAGTTAGCAACTAAAAGGTAGTAAATCTACCTCCCAATAATGCATCAGAAGAAAATAATAAAAATCAAAACCCTCCTCCTTATTCATGCCAAAATAAAGACTGAATTAGACAGTTCTCACACAGTAAAGGTGCCATCTGAGACTAACACATTCTTTCCAACTCAGGATGCAGAAAAATTAATTTGCTACCCAGCCAAATTGCTCTACTCCCATCCAGGTACACTAATGTTTTCCCTTGTGATTCACAGAGGCAAATTTCAGATGCTCAGCTCTCTGAGACAATGATTATATTCTAATCAAAGCAGCACTCAGTTATGAGAAGAATCAAAGTGCAATTATACTAAACGAAATATAAATAAATAGCTATTAAAAGCTGGGTTTTTTTGAGGAGGAAAAAAGGCTCCTTGGTATTTTTTTCCATATTCTCCAAAACAATTTACAGTAAAAGCTCTCTGAAAAATCTGAAAGTCTGTCATTCAATTTACCCTACTAACAGGTAAAAAGGAATGTTTTGGGGAATGTATTGTATAACCTTAATTTTCATCTCCCAGACAACTGGCATTCATTAAATTTGTATTAAATTTCCCATATGTGTCTCTCATATTTCTTGATAGCTATGTATTCCCTCCAGATAGCAAATACTTTTAAAGTATGGACAGCCAAAGAGTGAGAAATATTAGAACAGGTTTGTGTTACCTTTAAAGAGTACTGCTTCAAACCACCTGCAAAGGAAAGTTTTTTGATATCAAGTATTTCCAAATTTCAGGTGTTTTAAGAATTAATTTGCAGAACTGTCATTCTTTAAGGTGCATAAAAATGGGATAAAGTCTACTGACATGTTGGTTATTACCCAGTAACTTCTGAAATGCAAATACTTAGAAGATATCTCACAATATGTTGTATAAACACCCAAGAAAAATGGAGAAGAAAGTGGCTTTATCTGGTAACTGCACCTTAACTCATTTCTGTTGCATATTCAGAAGCATGTAATATTATCTTTTTTTTCTGCATAAAAGGAGCTCAGTTAGTTGCAAATTGCAAATCCTGAGCCAAATTCAACATGCTGTGATGCCGTAAGAGGATTTGCAAATTTTAATTCATGAGAAAACACAACTCAAAATCAACTCTGGACCGAAGCATAGCCACAACTTGGGCTTAGTTATTTTATTCAGAACTCCAGTACATCAAAGAGACATCTAAATCTCAAGTAGTCTGCAAGTTGCCTGAAACAACAAAATAATTTTTTTATTTTCAAAAAGCAGAAATGCAATTTAACCCAGCCAACCATAGAATTAAACATGTGTTTAACAGTGGGAAAATGGAAAAAGCAACTGTGAAATATGTCTGGCTACCAGCTGTAAAGCTGACTATAAATGCCTTTCTGCTTAAAAACTATTTTAATACTTTGGGGCAAATATTTGTAGTTATTGTTAATAGGGGTGGGAAACTTTGCTCAGGTTGCTCAAATTCCAGACCAGTATTTCTTCAATATTCTAAAATATTTATACCTCCACAGTGTAAGGCATAATGAAAGTCACCTGTCTCACATCTAAGAATAAGCAAACTATCTAGGAAGGACTTGAATGAAATCTACTTAATGGTGCACAGGAAGCCTAACTAACACCTGATCATTTTGCAGTCAATACTGTTCAGGTGTTCAAGATACAGCTAATGGCCCTGAAAAAACAGTGACAGCTTGAAATTCTGGACAAATTTATAATGTCCCCAAATTTTGGCTGGACAAATTTACAATGTCCTCAAATTTTGGCTGGACAAATTCCCAACAGAAAAGAATATTTCTTTCACATTTCCCTGATGGCTTTTTTTCTCCGTGGTTTTCTGTGCCATAGGAGCAACAAATTTTAAGGTAAAAAAAAATAGAAGGGGAAAACTCACAGTTTCTTTTGCTCCTTAGGCTTACAATGAGAATTCCAAGGCCAAGAAAGGTAGAGAAAATTTTCTGCAACAGTAATATTTCAAAAGCCACCTGTTAAGTGACCTAACACACCTTTCATGTCAGTAAATGAGTGTCAACAGATGTGCTTTTTTAACTGAAGAACTTCCGTACCCCCAGTTTACTACACCATACTGACCAGCAATATCAAAAGGTGTCAGTAGAATTATGAAACCCAGGAGAGGCTAACCTAACAGCAACCCAAAAAATTACCTACCTACAGTTTCCTTTTCCAGGAGGGGTACCACAAACCCCCACATCCTCTACACAGAACATATTTTCTCTGTATTTTCCAATAGAAACGCCTTACCTTTAGAATTCTAAGTCAAGCACGCCTCTCGCTATCCCAGCCTCCTGGAAAGACTCTTTCCCTCCCTGCCTGCTCAAGCAGCCTCAGCTTTCCTGCTCTTACACCTGCCTAACTCTTCAAAGACATTTTGACCTGTCAGCTAAACCTCCAGGGCTCTATAGCTTTTGGCTAGTTCTTTTCCCATAAAGACAGTTCAAAAGAATGTATGGGCATTGCCTTAATACTGCTTTGGGTGCACCTGCCTAAAAAGAAAAAAGAACAATCCTCTTCTCTTAGGAAGCAAATACAGGGGGTTAACCAAAAAAGGAAAACTGTGACTATAAGAAAAGTCACAGGTGTAAAGCAGAAAAAAAGCTGAAGGTCAGCACATCTGCCTTGCCTTTTAGGTATCTGGAAATCAAAATGGAAACACACAAAAGTTAGATGCAAGTATTTCCAATTTTGAATTAATAGAAAGGCAAGGAACAGATAAGGAAACATAATGGCTGTAGTATAAAATTTATACTACAGTTAACAAGGAACTCAAGTTGTAACACAGAAATGTTTCACATTAAAAGTAAGAAGAAAGGAAACAGAGGGCCTTAATGAGAAAGAAGAGCAAGCAGTATGCTCTGCTGAACATTTAAATAGTCAGTCTCTCTTGTCTACTGCCTTCATAAAAATGGTGATACCTGATCACAAGTAACTAAATACTAGAGCCTGGGAGTTAAGTTAAATTTACTGCATCTAGAGAGCTAAATGAACAATCCATGAAGTATTAGTGATCGTTTTTGCAAACTGAATATTTTGGAGGTTAGAGAATACCTGAGGGCTGTAGTGGAGAAAACAGAAAATATATCTTTAAATTGGTCAAAAAGGATGATGCAGAGAATCAACAGTGAAAATTATATCCCTGCATAAGAATTAGAGCAAATTATTAAAAAGACAATTTATAAGCATCCAGAAGACATGAAAGCTGCAAAACAAGGGCTAACATGAATTTGCCAAGAACATGCTTCTGTCAAAGCCTCTAACTGAACAGCTTGTTTAACGTTTGCAGCAATAGATCTACTAATTCCCAACCACAGTAAAGCTTATAAAATGTTTAGGTACTGTCCAGTGTTACATTTCCATTAACAATGTCTGGAAAATTAATTATATCATGGCAATGTAATTCAAAACTAAAATCCAGCGGCCATATTAACATCTCATTATCAAGGTGGAAAAGAAGTGGCCATAATTAATTTAATTTATAGCTTAGGAAACAGAATAGAACATATTCATATGAAACTTGCAAGGGCCAACTTAAGTTAAAACAGAACCATCTTGGTAACTAGAGAAATTGTTTTAATAATAATAAATAAAAGTGCAAATTAGTGTAAGAAATCAAATGGAAAAATACAAAAATGAGAAAGAACAACTAGACAGCAAAACAGTGGGAATAGAGCTGGTGATTATAGTTGCAAACTAAGTAGGTATACTGCACTGTGGTACTGTACTAGGAAAAAAAAAACATTTTCAAACTGCAACAGCCTAACAAAATATCAACTATTCTTCTGAAATTTGCCTTGTTCTTATCATTAGGAGGTAGAACACTTAACAACAAAATTTTCACTAATTCATTCTTTACACATCTGAAAAGTGCATACCAATCATCAGAAACAACACACATTTACCTTGAGAAATGTATTTACTTGCCTGTAATATGCTTCTTAGTTCTTATATCTATACACATTACAGATCTATAGTAAATTATTGTTTGAAAATTTGTCCTTGGATGTTCAGAAGAAAAGCCCTTTTGAAATAAAAATTCATCTACATTTTCCCAGACATAACTGTTTCAATGTAATATTTGATAATTTAATATTTGAACATACTCCTTCAATATTTACACTTTCAGTTTCTTAATGCATACTTGAGGTTTCTACTTCTCACATTCTCTATTATGTTTCAGTGGTTGTAGTGAAAACAGGAGGCACTTCTCAGGTGTTCAAATAAACAGCTGTTGACATCAAAATCAAAACTTGAAATTAATATTCCAGATATTAATAAGCACAAGAGAAATTTACTGTAATAAAAAAGTCTCAAAACAAGGTATATCAATTGATACATAGTAGCAATTAATCCTGTCAGAGTCTTACCATTAATTACCGGGGTATAAACAACAATTCCAACCAAGTTAGGATCAGATACTGTTGTGTCCAAAATAAGGCCACCAATACTGAAAACAAAGTACAATATTTAGAATAAGGCAAGCAAGAACATTAAACATAAGATCATTACCTCATTCTGAGCTACAGACTGACATCACTATAGCTATTCATTTATTGAAACAGGCTTATCGTATAATAAAGACCACAGAGTATTAGCCAATTCCTCTACTTTTAAGATTCATAACTTTCATTGGATTAAATAATCGCTTAGATCAGTGCTAAAATTCCAAAGCCTAAATTCTAGAGGCTCTTAATTGTGTCTCTCAAGTACAATCAGGTAAGACACACAGAGATACAGGAGGACTATCAAGATGCTTCCATGCAGCAAGACAAAGAGACCTACCTGCTTATAATCATGGCAGTTATAACAGGCTCCCATCCTGAGTGGAGGACAGTTCTGGTAGCTGGGTGTTTGGCAGCTATGACAATCCCCATTGGAGTCAGAGCCAAAAAAAAGGCACCAACCAAAGGAGATACATAGTAATATGTCTCTAAAATAATAATAAAGAAAAAAAATTATTTTACTCTCCAAATATTCCTACATGTTTTTCTTAATTTAGAATTCTAAAATAAATCATGATCTATGCCTACAACTGAGAAATTTTAATAGTCTTCATTACCATTACACCTGAAGTTTCAACAACTGCACTAAGCAATATGGTTAATATCTGCCATCTGTGATCATTGTCTCTCATCTTCTCAAGGACAGAACCATCAGTACAAAGAAGGAATTTTGAAGAGGATTTTTGTATGATGCTTTGTGATAAAAAATACAGTAAGGATGTAGAATACAAAAGATTCTTTTGTAACTGAAGAAAAAAATTTAAAAGAAACTGAATATAATTAAAATGCATTTTGTTTACATCCAAATTTTTAGCATATGTACACTCCCTTCTTCCCAAAGCAGGCAATATGGTAATCTTTCCAGAAATAGCATATCTAAAAAGATTCAAGCACAATGTGCAAAACTGAGACATTTATATCAGTAGCTCAGTTGTTTCATAGCCACTCTGAGTCTGAGAATTAACAGGCAATTCTGCTGCCTGCCCCTACCCATGACAATTCCATCCTATTTCATAGGAATACAACTGCAAACACTGCTGAGTACCACCATAAAGCTGAGACTGTAAAGTGAACAGCTGCTTCCACAGAAAGAACACTACTTTTTTCTGATCACTTTGTTTTATAACCCTATCCTCACAGATGTGACTACAGTGATCCAAGACTTCCTAATACAACAGTGAGGTAAATAATGGAAAATTTCTCCAAATGGCAAATATATATGTATAAACTGTGCAAATGTTCTATTTTTAAATATTTTTTTATGAGAAGTGTGGTTGTGTACCTAATGCTAAAACACATTTTGTCGAAACCTTCAAAATTTAGACAAATCTTACAGCAAAATATATTTTAAATTAACAGGTTGAAAGAATTAATAAAGAACACACAAACACTACCAAAGAGTTGATATATAAAAAAATATCCTCACCCATGCGTTATGGCTTATTGCAATGGCTGCAAATCCAAGCAATTATTACTTTGATGTTACCTTAGTAGATCTCCTGAAAGAACTGCTGTAGAATTTTCAGAAGTTACTACACTTCTGCACTAACAACCTCTGCAGCAGAGCCAGAGGTGTAAGGTAACTTACATAACATAGTAAGTTATGTTTCCCTGGGCAAACGAAAAGTAGAAAGCTATTAGAGTGAGAACAAGACAAAGCCCAAGAGAGAAGTCATTTTTCCCTGTCCTTATCTAATTATTCTGCAGTGTATTACCTCCCTCTTCCTTTATGGGGCCTTTTTTTCCTCCTTTCACCTCTTTTTGTGACCTAAGAGGTGGACCATGAGAGTACTCAGCTCCAGTCTAACTCTTGGGAACAGTGAGAGACATTTTTTTTTTAATCTATGGCAGACTCTACTGGTAGAACATCTTACTACAAAAATCTGAAAAGATGAACCTTGAGCTGCATCTTTAAATGAAGGATAAACATCTTCCTCTTCATATTTAAGTCACAGAAGAACCAAATGCATTTTACAATAGCGGAAGAATGGGAAGAGAAAATAAATAAATTCTCTTTTAGGGCTCATTTCACTCCATTTTTGTTAGATTTATAGCAGGCGCTTCCATGGGAAAAGGCATCTTGCTCAAATAATGAAGCCTCTAGTAGAAATTAGTGGTAAACTGGAAATGTACTGCTTCAAAACAACTGCTAAAAACCTGAAAACAATAATGTGAATCACACAATTTGTCTTCTCAACCTGGATCAAATATATATGAGAGCTAAATGCATATTCTGTGAGGAAAATTGAAAGCTTTAAAGAAGTTTCCAAATCACGACTGACAAATAATAGGCAACACAGACCTCCACATTTAATTTACTGAGTGTTCCTCTTCCAGAGCACTCCTTGTGCTCTGTTGGAGGGAATGTGCCAGGTCCCAGTGACAGTCCTGAGGAGCCCTCTAGTGCTTTCCCCCAGCTATTCACCAAGGATTCACAGCTCTTTTCCGAGAGCTGTTAAGAAATGTTAAGTTTTCACTATTTAAATCCCCGTGTTTGATAACTTTGTCACTATTTTTAAAGCACTTAGATGAACCTTTAAGAAAGTATATATATGATGGTGGCCAAACAGGGTGTTTCATTTGGCTCTGGCTTGGGTAAAAATGCTTTCCCCTGTCTCTTCAGGGTATCCCATAAAGTATTGTATCAACCCAAAGGCCGTACACCTCTGTAATAGACAAACATAAAGCTTGTACACAAATAATTTCCATCCTTGCAGACTTGTTGTCTGAAAACAACTCATCCCTTGCAGAGAGCAGCCATAAACTTATTTTGTTTCAGACCGTTTCATTAGTTAGGCTAATAAAGCACAGGGGAAACAGTTAATTCTGAACACAGTTCAGAAGTGAATCCCACCAGTTTCATCACTACCCTATAAACTGAAGATTTCTTTTTAACTTTCCCATTGTGATTCGTATTTTAGCATTGAGAAGGCATGGAAACAATAGAAAGAACATCAGAATATCTGTGCTGGATGAGGCACAGTTCTCATCTAGTCTAGTATCCTTTGTCAGACTATGGTCAACAGTTCAATTATGGAGAGAAGAAAAGAAAAATGACAGGTTTAGAGTAATGCTTCTTTCAGCATGCTCTGCCAGTTTCTGCTGTGGTTTGCATCAGGGATTCCATCTCTCAAGTCTCTCCATCTGTCTGGTCAATGCTCCTCAAAGGGTTCCTCTCTGACTGGTTTATCCAAAGTTTTCTAAAATCACTCTGGTGATTTTAGAAATAATAAAATAAATAAATAAAATCCTCTTAATAGATCACAACAGTAAGTTTCACATCCCACTCGTGTATTGTGTAAAAAAATTTATTTAACTTTTTTTAACCTGTTGCCTAATCATTCTCTGAATGCCTCTTGCCTGCAATTGACAACTTGATCTACCTCCCCTGAGCTGAGGGTGCTCCACACTTTTATTCCTTGTTATTGTTTCAATGTTCAAACACATGCATCTTGGAGACCACCTGTTTCCAAAGATTTCATGGCAAGTCTTTTCTTTAGAAAAACTTTCTTGTTTCCAAAACAAAAAAAAAATACAAAGACATTGAAAAAAATACAAAGAGCAGAATGAGTCGTGTTAATGGTAACTGGATTATTACACACTTGACCAAAAGAGAAGTATTTCCAGAAGACATTATAGACAGAAAACTGGGAGTAACTCTTGAAAGCATACTGATTGTTACCCCTACACGTGTGGGATCTGCTTTCCAGCTGCAGTGGGAGAGCAAAATGTGAGTGGTCATGACAGCTATTAAAGCAGCAAAGGATCGCTTCAAACTGCACACACTTCTTTTTTTTTTATTCCTCTGAGACACATTAGAATACCTGTATCTAGAAATGTAAATTTCTGGAAATGTGTCAAAGGAAGAAAAAAGTCCAAGTTTCTTTATCCATCCTTTTTTGAGGGTTGAGTGTTTTTTGTTTAGCTTGACAGATTAACAGGAGTTATTGGAGTTTTTGTTATTGGAGTTTTTCTCATCAAAAGAAAAGAAAGAAGAGATGCTAAAAATATCTTCATTAATTTTCACTGCAAATTTACAAACTTCCTTAAAAGAAGCATTTAAAAGAAGTATTTGAGAAAGACAGTTATTAGAATATAATATGAAGGATTTAAATATAGTTATGAAACAAAAAATACTATTTAAGTTTTAACAAAATACTTCTTTTGCACACTGATACATTTAAGTTGACATCATGACAACACTTTCTAAACAAGAAAAACTAAACCTGGAAAAAAAAAACAAAACTGCAAGTCACATCATAGTAGCTTGAGTCTTATTAGATACTTTTTCTGGCTGATGTTGTAATAAAGAAAATTGTTGTAAATATGAAAAGGTTTGGACAATGAGCTCTAAAGACTATATGTGATAATATCAGCATCTCTAGTAAGTTATGGACAACACAATATTTTATCTGTGGTATATTATACTATAATTCCCTACAATTATGTTTTTTAAAACACAATAAATTTTTAATAGTTTCTATGGAATCAGTTAGTTGCAGCAATTATTTCATTTTTGAATAAGGCTCTTAACAGTCTTTTCCCACTGTGAGAAAATGTTTTCACATTATTTGTTTCTTCTTTGTATTTCACATGTAGATTGCCTGCGATATTGTCAGTCTTTCAAATATTCCTAGATTGTGTCAAAGTTCAGGTTACTGACTTCTATGATTTATTTTTAAAAAGGGAAAAAAAATCATGGCACTCTAAGATTTACCATTTAATGGTATAAATGCTGACAAAAAAATAATTCAGACTAAAAGGTTTGCTGAACCTCTCCCTCCCAGCCTTCTCCCCACCCTCCTAAACCCACAAATGTTCCTGGGGAGTCATACACATTTAAAAGCACACTTACCAAGGCAAGTATACAGACCCTGACTTATCCATGCTAATATGGCAAGGGTGATGAGATCTCCAAAACTTGCTGCTATAGGAGTGGCAACGTTGTCAGGATTAATACCAGTCTTCTTGGATCCAACAATAACTCCAACCATTATTACTCCTAAATTAAACAAAGAAGACAGACACCAGGAAATTCTCTAAAGAAAGAACTGGCATGATCCTGTAGGGTCACAATATTTCAAAGGCAACTATTTCACGTGTAGGAGGACAAAGCTTATAAAGTAATTTCCTGTACTGACCCATCACCAAAAACCAAAGTTTCACTGCATGTCCAAATCATACATGAGAAGTGTAAAACATGCACTCATGTTCCACAGTTCTCTTGCTGCCCTTAATTCTGCACATGATCAAACTCAGTGGCTTTCTAGTCTCTAAAAAACGTGTGCTCTTAATTCCATGCAAAACTTTAACTATTTTGTAATTTTTACGTTAGTAAGCATAGCAAAGCAGTAAAACAAGGAAGTTATCCATTTTACTTGACTTACTATTCTTAAGACTACTGACCATGTATTTTCATCAAGAACATGTCACAGTACAGGCACTTTCCTCCTCCCCTTCATGTCCATTAAGTACAACATTTTATGGTTAAATGTTTCCTGACCATCAGGAAGAGAATTAAACTCATCATGCCATATTGTTCCAGACAGACACTGGCACTGTTTGTAGAGCTGGACTTGAACTTGCTCCAAACCCTTCAAATAATGAGCCAAATTGTTCACTTCAGCCACAAAGCAGAGCACAAACTAACACACAAGCAGCATGGGCAACCTAGAACTCTGAATTCAGTTAAACTAACATCCAAGATCACTTGCGTGTAATTATAAACAAGTTTTACCTGCTTAGTACTACCTCACTTTGTACTTGGTATATTAATGAATATAGAAGGCAGGGGGAGAAGTTCAGCATCATAGCAGGTGAAGTCTCAAGACCACACTTTTTTGTTTAGATATGCTGAGGAGGTCACACAAATCAAAAGCTTTGCAAAGACTGACAGGAGAAGAATGCAACATGCCCACCTATATGGAAATTGCAAAATGGCATCATTCTCAGCTGGTTTTCAGACGTACTGTACCTTACTGGATTGAAATTTTAAAGGAATAGCAACATAAGACCCATTCTGCATCCACAGAAAAATAAATACCACGAAGTAACACATGCCCCCCATTTACCTTGCAAAAGAGAAGCTATGAAGGCAGTTGCTACACTGCTAGAACACAAAAGGACTGAATGATCAAAGCGGTATTTGCCCTCCGGAATCCAGCCCAATACTACTGCTGCCACTGCTGCCAGAAAACCAACTACTGTTGCCTGAACCTGGAAAAGAAAGTGAATTAATAAAGTAATTGACAGACTTAGGAGGACCACAGAATCATTTTCTGCTAGCCTTTCCTCCTATCTACATTAACATGCCAGGTATAACAGGAGCATGCTCATCTATTTTGTAGAAAGGATAACAAACTTGGATGATGAAAAGAAAAATCTTAGGCCAGCAGAAGAGGCTTTACCATCATTTTACAGACTCCAGAATAGCAAAAGTAAAATCAGGAATAGGAGCTCAGGATTTACAAGAAGCCAATGCCTAAAGAAGCTTCTAAACCACTTAAAGCAGGGAAGTCACAAGATAAATATTTCACCTGTGTTTTAGGAATGTCACATTATAACTTATGAATAAGAAATAGCTCTCAAGAAACAGCTGCTTTGGAGAGCATGCACTCCTTTCCTCAAATGACCCAGCTATTTAAATATTGTTTATTATCCAAAAGCTCTATCCCACACTTCCTTTAAACATTTAATCCAATGCAAATATGGTACTAGAAACATTTGAAAGATCAAATTTAAAAGGCTTTGCTGAATCTGAAATTTTTCTCTAATCACCCTCAGATTCTTTCTCAGGAAAAATGATAAAGGAAATACCCTTGGTGCAGTCACAAATAATACTTTAGTTCTTTTTCTAATAAATATAACCTCATAATGTTTTAGAGAAGAGCCAGTGTAGTAGAGCTGCTTTCCCATTAACACTGTTCATCTCCACACTTAACAGTGTTTGTGATTTAACTTTTTGCATAAACTTCACTCACTTACAAGAGTTAATCCAATAAACCCATTATATTTACCTGTTTTAAGGCCAAATTGCCAATTATTAGGTTCCATTTCTCAATGGGAGAATCCATTTTTCCAATATTTACCTATCAAAATCAGAAGAGAAAGACAGACATTTGGGATTAAAGTGGTATTATTTGAAAATACCCAGGAATGATTCAGCCAATAGAACAAAACATTTTGATTAAAAACCAGATCTATCTTTAAAAAGTCAAACATTGCGTTTGATTTTACATCATACTTGCAGTATCCTTCGAAAAGCAGCTAAATTTGATGGAGTTTTACATAGTAACTTATTTAACATTAGCTTGCTCCACAAGATATAAGAGCCATCCTGCATTCCTGGAATGTCCAAGCACCACCAGTGATTAGATCAGAGGCTGGAAGATCCCTTTAGACTGAGCTTGTTTCTATGGTGCTTAAATTCTGAAAATAAGAAATGCTAGAATCTAATACTGTTTAGCATTCTAACTTTTCATTTATACAGAACTGCTAGAGATTTCTGATGCTATAAATTATGTAAGTCCAGTATTAAGGTAGTAGCTGAAAGCTAGCAAATAAATTATTCCAACAAATTTAAAAGTACATACACACCTTTATATAATGTATTTCCTACTTTTGCTTTTTTTGCGTTAGAGGACAAGATTTGATGAACAATACAAACCACTGCAGTATGTCTGCGTTTAAAATAACTTAATTTTTGAGATAACAGAACATTTTTTACATGTTGAGCATAAATTTTAGTGGCTTTTCCTATACAATACTAATTTATAAGGTGATATACTTCTCAAAAAATAAAAGTACTTCATTGATATATTTTTCATCTTTTGGTAATTCCTTTTCAGTAGATTTCAATTCAATTTCTTTTCCATTTTGTGATAGTAGTAATTTTAAAGGAACAAAGTATTAAGAGATATGCTAATTTAAGAACAGAAATATAATGAGGCACTTTATCTCAATCACACTATAAATATTTTATAATGTTCAAACTACAGTGAAAGCTCTGCAAATACATCCAGTAAGTTTAGGTAGTACAGCAGCTGTTTCAGGAACTGCTGATAAGAATGTCCATTGCATTCTTCTTAAATATATATATAGTAAATGAACAAAATGGCAGGCTGTTGAGAGTTTCACTTCTTCTCTCCTTTGAAAAAGTTTTGGAAAAGTATCCCAAAGATCCCTGTTAAAAAAAGCAATCTTGCAAAATGCTTAATCCTAAAGGTGAGCTCCTGCCAAATGCCACAGCTCTTCTTTCTCCTACTGTCACCTACACATTCACATTTTCTTTCTTGAACCAGCTCCATGAGTGAGTTCATTGCACCAAAAATTTGCTGATTTGATGGAAAACATTTTTATTCAGGGAGTGAAAAGGTGTCTGTAGAGCAATCTGATCCATCACATCCACTCATGTAACCTTGCACAAGTGTCTCAGGGTTTGGAAGGGAGAAAGAGCAGGACCACTTCTTGCAGCTGCAAATTTCTATAAACTGAGATCAAGTTTAGTATGATACTGTGAAATAGATGGACCTAAACAAAAGGTTTGTCAAATCATACTGCTAATGCTTAACAATGAGAACACACAGTTGAACAAGAGTCTGCACAAATTTACAGGAATGACTGAATAAGCGGTGTTTTGGCATTGGTGGTTTGTTATGTCTTTGGGGGTTTTTGCTATTGTTGCTCTTTAAAAATGAAAAAGGAATATAGAGAAGAGACAGCAGTGTGACTTGAGACAATAAGAATGACCCAAGGAACAGACGAAAGCTGAAGAACTGAAGGACACAAACCACAATATAAATATTGTGCTTGAATGGGCAGTTGACCTAAGTGTGCCTCCCACAGTTATGCCAGCACAGCAGAGGGCAGAGGCAGAAGGGCTTACAGAAGGTTCTACAGAGGCAGAACTCCGGAAGCACCTTTTTGCTCTTTGCTGTCTGTATTCTACATATGAAGTAACTTCTGGTGGGATAAAAATAATGTTTTAAAAAAGTATGCTGTTAAGATTGCCAGGGTATGGAAAGTTCACACTAACTAACACCAAAGGGAAGTACAAGCTATACCCTGGGACAGATGAAAAACATGATCTTGAGACAGATTTAGTGAAATAAGTGATTCTAAAGTGGATGGGAAATTGTGAGTGATCAGTAAGACACAGCTAAAGGAGAAATTTGGGCAGCAAGATGAAGGAAAGTGACAGGACAACGCTAGAAACTGATGTACTATGGATATTTGCTAAGAAGACACTACTTTTTCGCTGACTACATGATTAACCATGAAGTAAATATAATTCATTTACAGCCCCAAGAGCACAGACACGTCTGCAAATTCAGATGCAATAATAAGCTAAGTGAGCAAGCAGGACACTAATTAACTGCAATGCTGAACTCATGTCAGAAATTTCCTCCTCAAAAGGTAAAGCTGGTCACAGGGGCACCGTCTAGCTTTTACTTAAAGACAGGTGTCTGCTGGGGAGCCAGAAAGGGCAAATGTAGGCCAGAGAGGGGAAGATCAATCAGGCAAATGGGTTCCAAATAACTGTTTAGATATACTCTGAATTAATGTTCTCCTCCTGTTCTCACCTGGGATGAGGATGACAGGACCAAAGGCTGAGTGGCTGAAGAGAGTAGGGGTAAATGAAATCAATGGGAAGAATGCAAAACTCAGAATGACCTCTTTCTGAGAGAACTGGCATGTAAATTGCAGGTCTAGCAGTAAGCCATGACCTGTAACAGGTCTCCACAGCTTTGGTTTGGGGTTTTATTTATTTGGTTGGGTTTTTGAGGGTTTTTTTTAACATAAAAAACTTAAATATAATTTTGTTAGCATACCCTTGATAATGAATTATGTATACTGTTCTTATCTTGTACAGGATTGTTCTCTTAGTTTATCCACTGAACAAGCAGCCTGTGTTGTGGAAACTCCAGTATCCTTCATCTGTGTGTCAGAGGGGAATCAGCTCCTGTCTTGGTAACAGCTGGTGGATAATAAGGACCTAGGTCAGGAGTCACAGTGCAGAGAAAGGGTCTGTGTGACCCTTTTCCAAACATCCCCTGAGCTGTGACGTTCACAAATGTGATGGCACTGGTGAGGACGGGGCATTCAGTCACTGATGGACCCAGACAAGTTCTGGATTTGTGATCTGGCAGAGGTCATAAGCTCAACTGAGATACAGAATTAAAGATCACGTTAACCTAAGCAGAAGTGGTGAAGTGTATTCTGGCCTTCTTCATTTTAAGCCTTCAGTAAGGCACTGGTAAAGCTTGGACTTGGTGTATTTTTCACTATGCAATACAAGTATTTTTAATCCTCAGACCACAAACTGTACCAGTCAGAAACAAATTAAGCAACAGGTCAACAAAAACCAAAAGGTAAAGTAATAGACAAAAGCATTCATGCCAGACAGTAAAGGCAGTAAGGTTTAAACACAAAATACTGTTAAGAAACAGTAAGAATTCTCAGAAGAGAAAGAGCAATAAAATCAAACAGAAAACAAGACTGAATTACTAAGGATGATGTTGATAAAGATACAATAGAACATGTCAATCCTTACGTATGAAAGTAATCAATTTCAGTAATGGGCATGAACAAGCAAACCCTCACAGGACTGCCAAGGCTATGTCCATCACAGTGTGCATTCAGGCAACAACCCAGTAGAATGTGGCAATGACATTTATTAATGACACAACACTGGGAGACCTTGTCAATACAAAACATTGTAATACAATACAAAAACTGAATGTCCTTGAGGGTTACAGCAGCAAAAAAAGGCTGATAAAATTCAGCAGTAGAAATGCAAGGTCATGCACTTATAGACTAATAATATTGCTGCCAGAAGATGGGAGTGACAGCTGGAAAAGAACAAAAGCATAAATAATAGGGCACAGCCATTGATCACAAAGGTTTAAAGGTAACTCTTCTAGGCAAGAAAGTACATAACACCCTAGAAAGTTTCAAGAGCCATATTCTACAAAGACATAGTAAAATCTCATCTGGAGTTGTGTACACCTTTGACTAGACGTGTACTAGAAAAATTCATTTAAGTAGGAAGAGGCAGAGTGGGGCCTTGCTGCAGAACAGAAGCACTGCATTAGGCAGTCTTAGAGAGATGCCCAGTGCGGCTATCAGAAATAGCCTAGCCACATTATGAGACTGATCTAATCACTAGTTATTTGCACACACACAAAAGATATACAGGAAGACAATCTGGCTTACTTAGACTAGAAAAATGAAGGGATATAACATCCCCTGCAATGTAAAAAAACAGCTATAAAAATACATGAGAAAGAACACACAGAAAAAACCTAATTATGCTACATTACAGTGTTGGTACACACAAAAAATAAGCAAACACCAAAAAAACACAAAACAACCTCACCACAACAAAAATAAATAAATTTGTTTAGCCAGAAAGCTAAAAATGTGCTTAAAACACAAACTTTTTTTAGCCTATTTGAAATCCCTCAAGGTCAAAGATCTCTCAATACACCTATAAATCTCAAAAATCTGCTTTATCTGTTCTGAATGATGAGTTGGAAGAGACTTTAGAAGTGAAGCTTTGATGTGTGGAAACAAGAGTCACCTTTTTAACTCTGCCAACTTAATAACATTTAAACTGTCCCATAACAGCCAGATGAATTCATAAACATAAAGCACTCATGTCTCAAAGATTTGTTTCCTTTGTGAAATGTTTTAAACATGTATCCGAAGAGTGAAGAGGAAGAGAAAGTTACTTACAGCAGTTGACAGCCGGGATGCCAAGGTCATTTCCAAATTTCCTTTGAGACCAAGAAGTGCAGGAACCAAGATAAAGACTTCAGTAACATTCTTGAACACATCCCAGTGCTATACAAATGATACAGTGGGAAACATTTAACTGAAAAATTCTCTTTAGACCATCCACAAATTATTCAAAACATTCTGTAAATCGTAACTTAACCCTCTAAAGGAATTTAATATTTTTGTATTAGACCTAAAAGTCTGAAGTCAGAACTGTTACCTATTTAGATAGAATAGATACATGACTGCATATTACTACTTCAAAGATGAGAAGGCTATAAGCAAGAGGTATAATACTTTACCTTAAAATAAATGTAGTTTAAAAAAGATGTCATTAATTTGAATATTTGTTTTTCATTATTTAAAATAGTCCCAGATACTATCACTGCTCTTGAATTCTGCTCTTAATTTTCAATATTTTCATCTTTTCCTTTCAAGCTGTGTAGAAACCTCACATAAAACCAGCAAGGATTTAATTGTCATATGAACAATTGACAAATAGAGCCTGTAAGTAAAAAAGCTTGTCTATTATTTTATCTCTAAGTGTGAAATTTACAGGGGCACAGCTTTCCAAAACCCAGATTTTTTAAAGACAATTATTTTCCTTTTTTGTGCACCAAGTTCTCAGCCCTGCAATGCTATGCTACTTTGTATGTCTTGTCAACCCATGTATTTAATTTGTCATAATTTACCAACTCTAACTAAACTAACAAAAGTGTAAATTGTCTTTTTATTCAGGGATGTGCAATAATTTAAATTATTATTTTAATGAAAATAAAACTATTCAATTAAAGCATCTGTACAAAGAATAAATTTGTAAGATATGCATGAACAAAGCACCAGACTGGTGTCAAACAGCCCAAGGAAGCAGTAAAGTTTGTATGTGAAATTTTATTTACTTTTTTCTGAGGTAACAAAATCTCTTTCCATTTCAACTGATTGAAGTCCAAATTTCCTTTACTTTCTCAAGATTTTGAGTGACAAAGATTGTCACCTCTTCCTCCTATTTTAATTAACTTTGTAAACTCTTTAAGTGCAGCTAAAGAAATTCCTATATCTGAGCGAAGGAAAACCAAACAGAAGTGGGGAAATCCACACAGATTAATTTATGTATTGTATTTCTGTTTAAATATTGTGCTTATTTCAAACGTTTTTAATAAGTTCATAGTTGCAGAACCACACACAGATCTAATTACATCTCAATATTGCAGACATCTACAATGTCACATGTTAGAACTACAGACCTCCCTGACTACCGGTTAAAAAAGTCTTACAAAGCAAATACCAACCTGTACAATATCCAAAACCATGCCAGCAGAAACAGTTCCAAACCCTGCCAGCAAAAAAGGTACGAGTATCTGCAGTGCCATAATACTGCTCGATTCTTTGGGTTGTTTTCTACTTCCTTCCACAATGACATCCTCATTACTGTCACTAGAGAGAGTGTCATCCTGCAACATGGCATCTGTTTCTGAAGTGTCCATTCCATCACAGTAATTGTAACTGGTAAAATCATCATATTTAGGGCTACAGCTGGATGAGTTGTGTCCATTGCTACCATGAAAGCTTGCTTCTGAGAAGTGATGGTACTCTGTGTGTGGTTCGGACCTGACATTAAAATTGTGTCCTGCTGGTTGCAATCCATCTTGCCAGACACCATTCACCTTTTTGTGTCTTTCTTCTTGGTTTATTTGGTAAACAACAGGAACCATACTTAAAAGCAGCCTCAAAAATTTATCAGACTGAATTGTATTAAAATTTATGGTCCAGTTTACAAAGCCTTCTCTGTCATGGACTTTGCTATTTGTTTTGGAGATAGTAGATCTGCCTTTACAGTTAGTCATAGTGCTACAGAAGTATGGGTTGAAAAGCACTTTGTTCTTCAGATGTCAGCCAAGAAATCTTGCAGGTGAGTCACCAAGTGCCACACTTACATGTGGACCAAAATGTTCCTTTTTTGCAAGCAAAAGTGTTTTTCCATTGCTCTCAAATCTTCAACAATTCCATAAGCAAGAGTGGATCTGCAAAAAAAGTAGAAAGTATATATTTACTTCTAAAAAATTTTAACTCTATAGAATACACAAGATATTGGTTTAATTTTTCAGATCACAATCTTTTTTCTTTACCATGATTTAAGGTGAAGTTATTTCTACTTTGACATTTCCATCATGGTAAGAAAATAAACAATGATGTACTGACAGTCTCAAGTCATTTCACATTCCCTTCATCAGAAGCCACTTTATGTTCCTTTTCTTCAATCTTCATGTTGTGGTAATAATTGTAGCAATTTATTAAAAAAACAGTTCTAATTTGACTCAAACCTTTGCTGACTTTGGTATTTATTACTAAACTCGATAAATACAAGTAAATGATTGGCATAAACAGAGAAACAATGGTCAGGGAGACTGCACCAGCATGATGTAGGATAACACAATTCCACATGAGTTTGTATCCATGCAAAGCTGTGAAAATATATATTTTTACAGACTGCAGGAAATGAAAATATTTTAGAGCTGGAGGACTTTTAATCTGCTTTTCCTAAGAAACTCAGCTTCCTATGATCATATCTTTTATGTTATGATTCCTATACTTCCCTCTGTTCCAAAGATTTTAAGTCATCCAGTATTTTTAGAGCCATTTCAGATAGACTTTACAGGGAGTGGAGATGTCAAAGCTTTTAGCAACTAATAGCCTTGTAAGAGATCCAGGTTTGTGCCTTTGCTGTTAGGTGTCTTCAAACATGAGCTAACTCACTCCAATATGGCCAGAGCAAGTCCACTTCAAAATTCCTGCTGCTCACGGAACTAATAGATCTGGGTTTTTTGAGTAACAAGACTCAGAAGCAACATGATGATTTTCCCTCTACCATTTACTTTATCCAAGAAAGCTCTGACCAAGAAACAAATATTTTTAAAATGACAATGAAATGTATGGCTTGATCTAGAAAGAAGCCAAGTTTTGCAAGACACAGCAATCTTTTTTTCCACAAGACCAACAGAGGAATTTAAGTAACCAAGATTCCTGCAATCTTTTGCCACTCTGTAGCAGATTGTGCTTTGTGGAATCTTTCCCTTTCAGGGCATAAATATCTCCTAGGCCTAAATTCTGGTTTCCATACATTTTAATTAGGAATAACAAAACAACTTTTGCTGCTATCCTGGAGCAGCTCTAACCACAGGTCAAAATGGTGCTCCGTTACATGCTACAGAAAACCAGAACAAGAAGAAGAAATTGAAGGATTTCACTTCACTCCCAGGAAAATGCATCGATAGAATTTTCTGACAGCTGTAGCAATGCAGAGTCTGGCTCTCACTGAGTTTCTCCCATATGTCCTCCAGTCGCATCACAAGAGTGCTAGACCAGTGACTCATGGAAATTATTCACTGCTCTGGAACCCCGGCCAAAAATATTTGGGTTAATTATCCATATATTTTTTAACATATGGATTGTTCTCCTTTTAATTTTTTTTATTGGGTTTTTAAAGAAATTAATCCTTTGATAAGACTGTGGTTTCATTTAATATAAGAAAGTATTAAGAAATAGAAATCATACATAAAAGGGAAAAAAAAGGGGAACAGAAAAATTATTTGGTCAAGTTCCAAATGGAGGAAGGGCTAGCGTGGATGGCTAGCAATGGAATAATACAAAGCAGTTTGGATGACAGCCATTTATGTTTTTCCTACCACAAAGACTTAGCATGACAAAATGCGAACTTAGTGATAAATGCTGGAAAATGAGAATTTAAGAAGATAAACTGAAAACCACAGAACCATAAAATTGTTTAGATTGGAAAAGTATTGTATAGTACAATATATAGGAAAGAGTAATTGTTCCTTCAGAGCATACAGAGAGAAGATAACTATGAACCCTTCTAAATGTAACTAAATGTAACTCATTTCTAAACATGTGTTCCAACAAAAATAATTTTCTAAATGTCATCTGGTGCAATATTTACATCCTAAGTTACAGGATGCTAATAATTGCTGTGTTTTCAGGGGTATTTTGTACCTACAAGATGCAGCAAACCTTGTTGTTCATGTTGTTCTAAGGAAGAACAAGAACTTCTTGAGAAGCTTTATCATTGACAAGAAAAATGCCTATGTTGTTGTGTTGTCTAGAAAAATATGGGAGCTAAAAAAACAAGCTCTGCTCAAGTAATTCATATGAAGAAAAGGCAGTTAAAATCTCAAAAATCTCCTTCCCAGTCTCTGTAGGAAGAGAAGATAAGTGGTTCTGGTTTCTTGACATATAATCTGGAGGTTACAGAAAAAGATTAAGTACTGAAAAAAAAAAGAGAGACAGAGAGAGACAAAGAACCTTTGAGAAGTCAGGAAGCAGCCTCAAACTTTTCATAGCTGGCATATTACATATGAAATGAAAGGACACCTTGTCTTTGTCCCTACAGGGAAAATAATAAGTTATGCCCAAACTATGAAAATAATTATTCCCTCTTCCATATTGTTTCCTAAGTATCTACTTTCAATAGTTTCTTCTTTTCCTTCATATATTTCATAGCACATAACAATTACTATGTTCTACCCACCTCTTTCTCTCAGTCCTGCAAGCATACACAAACATTAACAAATAGTTCTGTAAACACAAACAAATAAGAAATTCAGCCATACCCTGCCATTCACTCAAGATGTGTTCCTGAAAAATGAAACACTCGGCAATCCAAAAGAGAGCAAGCCAATTTTACCCATAAGAGTTAATACAATGTATGCAGCAATTTTAAAAATGCACATGGAGACAGTGTATGTGATGGACAGGAAGAAATAAAGGCTGTAGAAAACAGGACCACAAAATGGGAGAGATGCTGACTTTTGGAAAAGCAAAGCTGCTTTAGAAAGATCTCAGGTACTTCAGCTATGAAACTGAGCACCTGATCATTATGATATTTTTCCATCCTTCACCTTGGATTGGCTTGCTTCATCTGAGAAGGATCAAATGACCAAAAAAATTCAACTGTTCAGGAAGAAGCTCAAAGAACTCTCTTCAATTATTGCACAAATAATTGTCCACATTGTTCCAGACACACCTATAATGCTGTTCTCAAGAGCATGGGAAAGAAAATGCTTCTTCCTTACTTCCCCTTGGTTTAAAGAACATCTAGCATTAGCAGGATTAAGGGACCAGATTCTACAGCTAAATTTGATCAGATAGATATTAGACTGCCAACAATTCATTTAAAGTGTGAACTCAATAAATCATCATGACCTTTTAAGAACCTTCAAAAAAAAAAAAAAAAAAACGGGAAGGAGGAAGAAGCAAGCATGAAATTTCTGTAGAGTAAACATTATGACAGGCTAAAATAAATACTTACCAAAGTTTAGGTCTAGGGAAATTTCTGATTTCTTTCACAGCTTGGCTAACAAAACCAAAAGATAACATCTATCTAAATAATTCTGAGGGCTTTCATGGGACCCAAAGCTAATCATACCACAGTTGAAACCTGCTTTTCCTAAAAGTTGCCAACATTTTTTTACAGGTGGTCTTTTAAACCATTAATAATCTCTACACTGCACTTCTAGGCGGCCCACAATAAAATACAATTGTGTAAACATGCCTGTCTGAGAAATGTCTCTCAGGACAAGAACAAGCCTTGGAAAGAGATTCAGGAAAGTAATATGAAACACTAACAAAACACTGAACTTTAATATTTTGCCATAATAAGCAAAGATGAAGCTGGATTATTCCTTGGCATGAAAGACTCTTCTTTTGTGTCTTCAGAGATGAAACCAGACTCTTCTCACTGAAAGGATGAGAGATAGCAGGCACAAATTGAAACACTGGAAATGGCATTTGAATATAAGAAAAAGCTGAGCGTTTATACCATGACAGTGGCTGAACACTGGTTCAAACAAGTTCTGGAGACTCCATCCTTGGTGATATTTGAAACCAAAGTGGACACGGCCCCAAGAAACCTGTTCTTCTTGACCCTACACTGAGCAGACATGGCTGAAGAGAAAATTTGCTGAGATTCCTTCTGACCTCAGCAATTCTGAGATTCTGTAAAGCTGGAAAGATGAGGTTTTGGAAGCATTCTTTAAGTTCAGAATACAGGTGATCTGCATGGCCTCTTCTCCACTATTGCATTGTGTATACATACAAGTGTCAGAATCACACTGACACCCTTATCACAAGCATGGCTAATCATTTATATTAGTGTAGTGGGGATATCAGTAGAAAGGGAATGCTACATCATATCACCTCAGCATTACAGAGAGTAAACAGGTTGTATTATCATCAACCATTCCACAGAATCCAGAAACCAATGCGGTACACTGGGCTAAGATTACTTATACCAGATATTGAGGGTAGCATGTAAAAGGCTGCAAAACATGCTGAAAATCAACAAATGGTGCATGCAAAGCAGATATAAGACCATTACATACCATTTTTAAGTACTATGCAGAAAACTGGTTAACACTGTGTTTATTGTATGGCAGTTGCTGGCTAAATTAACAGCAAAAGAAACAAATAACAAGAGGAAAAAAACAGACTAAAGAACCTCCAGATGCCTTCTTGACAGTAAGGCACTGAACAACCTGCTGCCCAGAGGCTCAGTTTTCAGACAAGTTTGAGACTGCTGCATTCCACTTCCTGAACACGGCAGCTTTCAATTTGGGCCCCAAGGAAGATAAAAGCCACTGAGAGAAAAAGACTTGGTTTCATTCTGCACTTTTAAGGCAACTCATCTAGAAAAGACCAAAACAGAGTCAAAACACAGCAGCAAGGCTGTGAAATGTGGTTGGTTGTAGAATGACCCAAATGGAATACCAGCATGAAAAATACCAGGCCAATCACGTGCTTCATTCAGCCCATAAAATCAGGTGGGTAAGTATGAAATGTAAGAGTTAATGCAGTCCTCTAGATTAAGTAACCAGTAAGTATTTACCAGGATGAATCCTAACTACTCTTTGGGATCCTGATTACAGGTCTCTACTGTCATCACTAAGGAGAGATTAATTACTTATTAATTCAGGCACTAGGATACAGACTCCCTATTGCTTGTGTGGATAATATCCTACCTGTATTTGAAAAGAAAATGATACACTGTTATTTTTCCTCCTGAAGTATCTACCAGGCATACTACAGTATTTATGGATCCAGTTTCACAATCTCTTTAGGGCAGTACACGTAGAGAATGCTGCCAAAACAGGTCATCCTATCTGTTCTCATCTTTTTACACATATTATTAAACTGGTAAAGTGAGGATAACTAGGCATGTATTCTAAACATTGCTAGGACTCTTCCTAAAGATTAAACAATTATTTTATATGATCCACATACTGTAGTGAGGTCTATAAGTTAGATTCAAATGTGAGTGAAGAAGACACGCAACTATATCCTGGACAGTGGGTCGGAGGAAGCAGAAATTATAACATTTAGTGAAACTAGAGAAATAGACAGCTACAACCTGAAGTTAACTGAGAATTAATGAGAGAGTAGAAAGTAAAGTAGAATAAATCACAAAAACCTCTTACGTTTTGGCAGAAAAGTATGGAAAGAGAATGGATGTGCCATTCCATGTTAATTGCACTTAATGGCACATTAATTAACGGTTGTAAACAAAAAAGAGACGGTCGTTGAAGTCTGTACACGTGCTGTTCAGGTGGAGGCTCTATTCTATGCTTGTCTAGCGATGCATCTGCGGTGACCATCTGGCACATTTTTATGGGCGCAAAGGTGGGCACAGAACTGCCTGCACTTACGGCTGTAAAGAGTGCCAAGGAATAGGGGCTACTCGCAATGTTGGGCAGGTCTTGTGCAGGCACAGAGAAACCGAAGAAAAGGCTCATTGTGCTGGCTACCTGGAGCGGTGCATAATTACGCGCACATGACGAGACGCGCTGCGGGGCTCTCAGGAGCGCACGGTACCGGGCGCGGGCGGCCAAACGCGCGGCAGCCCCCGCGCCCCGGCCCCGGCACAGCGGAGCCCGCCCGGCGCCGGGGGCAGCTGCGGGGTGCGGGGGCCGGGCCCGCAGCACGGCGGGGGCGAGCCCCGTTCCCCCGGGAACGCCGGCCGGGGCGGGAGGCGGGCGGCACCGAGTGCCCCCCAGCCCTGGGCGCCCTGGGCACCCCGGCATCGGGGCGTGCCGGCGTGGCGCTGGGGGGCTCCGCCACTGCCCGGGAAACTTTCTCGCTCGCGGCCCCCACCGCCCTCCCCGGCCGGGGGCGGCAGGTCCCCGGCCCGCCCGGCCCCGCTGCCCTCGCTCCCCGCGCCGCCCCCTCGGGCCGCGCCCTCCCCTCACCTGGGCGAGAGCGGTGCGGGCAGCGCGGCGGGGTCGCGCTCCATCGCCGCGGCGGGGCGGGAGCAGCCGGCGGCGGTGACAGCTCCGCGCTAGGTGAGCCCGCCGCCACTGAGCAGGCGCGGAAGCGCGCGGCCCCCGCGATGATGTGGCCCGTGATGCGCAGAGCCGCCGCCGCCGGCACCGGCCGCTCCGAGCCCGCGGGGCGGGGCAGGGAGGAGCCGAGCGCCGCCGCCCCGCGCCGCCCGTGCCACGGGACGGGACGGGACGGGACGGGACGCTTTGCCCGTGGGCTCTCCCAGCCCGGCCCCCGGGGCGAATCCCCGCTGCCCGATACCCGCTACCCGCGCTGCGAGACCCGCCCGCGGCCCCTTGGCCTTGCTGCCCCGCTGCCCCCCGAGGGCCCGGCTGGTGCCCGCAGCCGGGAAAGCGAAGCGCTGGGGAGTGGGGCCAGGGCGCTCCCCGGGCAGCGGCGGTGCCTTTGCTTCCACTCGCAGAAGCTCTCCTGGCCGTAGCACAGGAGCCGCCGTTTTGCACTGACTCCTGACTGCCAGCTGCCAGGACGTTGTCGCTCTTTCCTGCCAGCTGGTGAACAGCAGCTTCCTCAGGAATCCAATTTTGTAAAGTGTTTGGGTCAGTTGGAATATCCTTGTTCTTGCCCAACTGGACCGTACACCCTGCAAACAGCGTGTAAGTCTGCAAGTTCCTCCCTTGACATCAGCTGTCTCTGTTTAACTAAGTACGGAGCCAAGGCCTTGCTAGACTCCTGTTTTGAAAAACACTTTATATTAACACTTCACATTAATACATTGGAACGGTCAAGCCAGCTAAATTTGTGCATTTATTATCAGTACTAGTATTATTCCTCAATAGTTGCTTGACACTTTGAAGTGGTGAGGATGCCTTAACTGGAAGGTGAAAGGGAAGAAAGAAAGAAAGAGGATGAAAAGAGAAGATTTAATGATGGTGACAGCACCCAAGCCCACAGCATCCTTTTTCCTGTCTACAGAGAGAAAAAAAAAAGACAGTATGGGCAAGTCACCAAGTGTTTGCCATAAACTGGAGTTAGCTGCAGTGGGGAAATGTATTTGCAGGACTGGGGCCAAAACATTCTGCACTACAAGAGTGAAACATACAGGATGAGCTTGAACATTCACGTCAATACCACCACCTTAAATGAATGAAGCAGCCCAAATTTCAGAGCTAATAATTCAGCTGTCTGAAGCCTGTATTTAGGAGATTTGGGCTGCAGATTTGTAGCTTCCCTACCCTAGTAGCAACCCTATATACCCATGGCCTGTGTGAGCTCAGCTGTTACACAGCTTGGATACTTAGCTGGGCTACCCTACAAATCAGATAAAGATCACATCTGCCAACAGGTGAGACTGTAAACCTGAGGTTTGGGAATAGCACCCGAGGGTGCTTTTTCTGGCTTTTCTAATTGCTTGTCTGGTTATCTTGGGCAATCACTTCATCACTCACTACTACAGGTTCCTTGACAGCATTATGCCCCACCCTCCATGGAATCACATAATACCCACGGATGAAGGATATCGTTTGAGGTTCACACACTATTGTTTTGGGTTGTGTACAAAGTCAGAAAGTCTCGCTTTTGAGGCCCAAGGCAAAAACCTCAGCCCTCAAGATTTTTCAGTCATTAAAGCTAGCAGTGGGATTTTTCTGGGAAATGGAAATTCTGGACTGCAGCTGGGGAGAAAAGGTGCAGGTAGCAAATTCAGTGGAATGCACCTGGCACTGTGGGTGGGCTGGGGAGGTGGCAGAGGACACTCATTTGGACAGTCTGTCAGGAAAAGAGCAGGGTGGTCTCAAGGCCTTGCAGAGGGTTTGCTTCTTATTCATGTCAATTCCAAGATACTGGGATCTCGGTGGTTGTGTGGTTGGGTTTTTTCCAATGTCATTTTTCTGGGTCCTTTGCAATGAGGGCCCTAAACACCACTTACCTGATTACTATTTATTCTCATTTTCATCTTGGACTTCCTATCTTGTTTCTTATGAACCATTCAGTTTTCTTTTTGCAGTTTTCATATTGTCTAGATGTGAAAGAACACAAACTGCAGAACAGATAAGGACAGAGATTGCAGAAGAAATCCTGTATAACAGGCTGTTGGTATCAGTGTCAGCTGAACTTGGTGGTTATTAAGTTTCTTTTCCAAAGGATGATTAAAACTCCCTCAGGCTCTGATATTTAATATTAGGTTCATTTATCAAATTCTGAAAATGAAAATGGGAACATTTTGATAGACTGGCAGGCTGGTGATGTTACCAGCTAGCAGGTTGGTTCCACAGACTCTTCATGGTGATGGGATGGACTTTTTGTGCCAAATGACAGAATCAATCAGGTTGGAAGGGACCATAGTGGACCATCTGGTCCAACATCCCTGCTTAAGCAGGGTTTGCACGGAATTATGTCCAAACAGTTCCGGAATATCTCCACTCCACAACATGTCTGGGCAACCTGTTCCAGTGTGTGGTCACCTGCACAGCAAAGCAGGCGTTCCTCGTGTTCAGGCGGAGCTTCCTGTGCATCACTTTCTGCCTCTTGTCCTGTTGCTTGGTACCACCAAGAAGGGCCTGGTTCCATCCTTTTGTCACTCTTGCCACTGAAGAAATCTCTCAGTTGTCTCTTCTCAAGGCTAAACAGGCCTCCAGCTGCCTCTTAAAGAGACGCTTCGGTTCCTTCATCACCGCTGTTGCCTCCGCTGGCCCCGCTCCAGGAGCTCCGTGTCCCTCTTGCCCCGAGGAGCGCAGAACTGGACACAGCCCTCCAGATGTGCCTCACCAGGGCTGAGCAGAGGAGCAGGACCACCAGCCTCGAGCTGCTGGCAGTGCCCTCCCCCCGCAGGCCAGGACTCCGCTGTCCGTGCCTCTGCCCTCGCTGCCTCAGCAGCCTCGGGCCGCGCCGCCGCCATCCCCGCAGCGCCGCGGCTCCTCCCGCCCGGCAGGGGGCGCGCCGCCGCCGAGCGCGCGGGCCGCTCCACTTCCGCGCGGGCGGGCGCATGGCGGGGCCGGCGGCGGCCCGGGAGCTGCTGGACGTGCGGCCCCGGCCAGGTGAGTCCGGCACCGGCCCGGCCGGTCCGGCCCCGGCGGGGCTCGGCTTGGCCTGGTGGTCCCAGGGAGGGGCTCGTCGGCCGCCGGTGGCCCACTGGTGATTGCATGCCGCGGGTATTGAAGAGCTGCCCTGCCGGGAAGGGGTAGCACGGAGCGAATAAGGGGGAAATCCACGTTAAACTATGGGAAATCGTAACGACGTTTTTATGAGAACAAAGAAAAAAGCTAAAAAGGCAGAACGCTGCGCTTTAATTAACGATACCGCTCTGTTGGTGGTCATAACGATAATGCGGATAATTAATGCCGAATTCCCTGGCACCCGTTTGCTGCTGGCCGCGGTCAGCGGAGGTGATCGGCACCGCGATTTGAATCAGCGCGACCGGCCCGCCCCAGCTCCCGCTGGCCGTGCCCTGCACGGGGGAGTGAGAGGTTCTTCTGTGCGTTGTAACTCTAGCTTAACCACGCTTTGTCTCACAAACAGCTTTGGCTTAAGCTCAAGGAGTGTGTGAGAGGTGACCTGCAGGCTGAGACCCTGTATAGCCCAGTATTCCTTCCAAGAGCAGCAAAAGGAGATGGCAGTCACTGAGAACTTGTCAGCTTAAGCACTTCAATACTCGTTTGTTTGTTTGTTTGCAGGGCTGGAAGACATTTTGCTGATTAATTCAAAATGTAGCAGCAAGAAGGCCACAGCTTTACAGACGGTAAAGGTGCCAAGGAGCAGTGGTGAGTACGGAGGAGCTTGTCCCTGGTGCTGTGTCTGGTAGTAGGCAACATTTGTGACACAACTTTTGCTTTGGTGCTTTCCTTGAAAACGGAGAAGCTTTTGTGTTCAGTTTCTAGAGGTGGTAGGTCCTGCTCCCACTGGTGAGTCACATAAGTGGTGCTGCTGCAAAATTAGATTTTGCAATGCTAGGCGTTACAGCTCTAAGATTTAGGGGCAGATTGTTCTTTCCCAGTATAGAGCTGTTGCTTGGGCTTCTTATCTCTTTTTTAGAAGTAATTTCTTAGTACAATACATTTGTTGTATAAAAGTATTTACTTTAAAAAGGACTCCTGTTATTTTATGTTTTGTGATTGAGCTGAAATTTAGAAAGATTGTTACATTGAATTCTTTGTTGGATAAAAGTCTCTACAAAGATGGCAGTGTTTCAAAGATTGATTATACCTGTTAGATTTTTGTGGAGCTCACCTGAAACAGTGAGCTCTTCTTAAAGAAAGAAAACTAGTGTTTGGCTCATCTGCATGTGTGGAGCAGTTTATTTGAAGAAATTCTGGAGGTGAAAATATTGTCTTCCTTCATGGAAGGGTTATGAGTGTGATTCTCCTAATTCCATTGATTACATTAAAATTCTTGTGAAGTCCCACTGAGCTGTAGAGGATAAGTGCTTTATACTTCAGTCTGGAGCTTCTGTCTCTCTTCCACCATCTTAATTTCAGAGTTTCTTTTGTTAATTATGTTGATCTTTCATTAGTCCATCGTGGCATCTGCTACAGCTAATTTTTCCATCTTCTTTGAAACCTTCAGTCTATACTGAATTATTGTAGACAGCTGGAAATTACAGTTGAAATGGAATCTGTTATAAAGGCTCATATCTGAGGTATAAATGTGAGCACTAATGAGCATCTCTTTGACTCTATATATATATATATGTGTGTGTGTGTGTGTGTGTGTGTGTGATAATTGTTTCTTTTCAGTTTTGGACCGAGTACAGAGCTTTTTACCACAGATGGCCCAGGCAAATGACGAGCTCAAAAGAAAAATGGTAACAGCACCTGCTCATCAGTTTGATATTGAACATCTAGACAGTGAAACAGAAAAAGTTATAGAAATGGTAAATACATTTTTTTATTTTAGCATCTGTCTAGATGGGATTAAAATAACACTCTGATCTTAGAATGAGTAATATGATAAAGTGAAGTCTTTACCATCATACTTGCAGAATTTAATCACAAAGGATAAAGCAGTTCAAGAACAGAATAAGACATGCTTTTGAATCTACAACTCTGAATCAGTAGTCACAAATGGTATTTTAAATGTCATCTAGGTGATTATGTTTAAAAACTGGACAATATAAGGCCTAGTAAGGCATAACAGAAGGCTTTAGTGTAAGAGTAATAACTGGCTTTCAGCTCTGCTCTGTTGCTGTTTTTAGGAATTACTAGATCTTGGGTTTAGAAAAGTTGTTAGTGTTGTTGTGATCCTTTGTTGCTGGTATTTGTCTGTTTATTTACAGTCACATAAATATTTTATTTCTGGTTTTAACTGAAGTGCTGCAGCCACACAATTGTATAAGAAAACTATATTTTGAAGCTGATATATATGCATGACCCAGCCAAATGCCTTTTGGCTAAGCAGACCTCAAAAATTATAGCTCTGTATATGGATATATGAGATCTCTTCAGTAAATCTTCTGTTGGTTTAAACTGCTTGTTATTTTAGCGTAGTTGTAGTCCCCTGAATACTACTACATTATAAGATATAAACTATATTAATATATATATCTACACATGATAATATTTTTGTCGTGACCCCTTATACACTAAATTACATAATTTGAATTTTTTACTGAAAAGTAGTTTTGATGCCTGCTGCTTGTCAGTTTAAATACCTGATTTAGACAATCTGAGTTCAGCTATTGACTCAGTTCTTTCTTTGACAGTGGTATAAATATGGCCTTAGATTTCCTATAGGCCCATAATATTTATGAATCTCTTAATGATATTTGTAAAATCCCTGGAAAACTCAAAAGTCTTTTTTATTGTGGGTGTGATTTTCTTATGGTAGCAGGCTGTTTAATGTGTTCACCTTGTTTTACTCAAGTGATAAAAGTGCTGTAGTGTGTGTGTATAACATATATATATATATATATATATATATCTGTATGTAGTATGTGTTAACCAAGATTTATTTTTTTTTCAGAATGTGGCCGTAGTTGAATTGAGTGATTCTGATACAGATGAAGAGTTGCTGACTTCAGAAGATGACTCAGAATCTGATGAAGATGACTCTGTAACTGATGAAGTGACAGTGGACAATATTAAGTTTCCTCAACAAAAGGGAGAAAAGGGCAAAATAGAAATTTTGGACAGCAAAGCAAATGAGTAAATCCATTTTATTTTACTTTAAAAAACCCAAACCAACCAAATAATATTTTCTCACTTTGAAGAGTTGTCTCTTAAAACCACTTTGTTTCCCAGTGTAGCATCTCTCAGGATCCTGTGAAATGCTATAGCTTACATGGTGGAGAATTCAGGATCCACTCATGGCTGGGGAAGGCTGGGTTTCTGAAGAATTAAGTGTGATTTTATTCATCAAATAACAGGGAAATGCATTTCATAGTAGATTACACCAAGAAAACAGCTAAAGGGGCACTTGAAAGTTGAAAATTCTTGTTCTGTTGCTTTGTTGAAGACTTTTTTTTTAGAGGAAGATGAGGGCAAGAAAGAGTTAACCAGGAAAGAAGCTTTGTTTTCATATTCCATGTCCTGTGAAGTGTTATGTACACTCTCTTCACTATTAAACATGATCTTTAAGTACCCCAGAGGTAAGTCTGCAATGCATTAATGGCAGTGACTGCTCAAGAGCTGAGCCAGCCTGGGTAAGGACAGCCATGAGTTCAGCAAAGGGTCACTTAGTACTTACCCTGTGTGCTGCACTGGGCTCCACACCAGCACAGCGAGCTTACAGGCTCCTGGGAAGCCTTTGTGGCTGTGGTGCAAACACCCTCCATACTCAAAGGATCAAGGCTGCCTCTGGGGTGTTATGGTGGCTTTAAACTACACTTTTCATCCCCCAATTTCCCTGCCACGTTTCCAATCTCCATTTTGTTAACTGTCACTGACAGAAGGATGAAAAGGTGACTTTTCAGCTGGCCTGTACTTAAGTTGGCTTGACACAGTTGTGACACCAGAATCAGTGAAAGTGTGTCCCATTTATACTTAACCTCAGAGTGATCAAATACAATGGTTTGGGCTATTACATTCACTTCATAGATCAGTCTGCATTTCAGAAGTATCTGTCATGCTCCTGGATGTCATTGTTTCTTAAAGGAACTTTGTATATTCTACACCATTAAAGTAAAATTTTCAATACTGTATTTGCTCAAATATTACACTTAATGTCATTATTTGGAACCTGCAGTTACTTATAGAATTTATTTTGAATCCTGTACCTGAAGTTCTAGTTTTAATACCTGTTTCTGTAGTATTTGTAGTAAGAAATAACAGGGATTCTAGTCTTTCTTTTACAATGTGGCTTAAATATAAGATGGAGACATGATTTACTGATTAAATCATGGAATATTTTAGTGAAGAGGAAGGATGGGGATCAAAGAAGCAGACTGCTACCTTTAATAGCAGCCACAAATAAATGAAGCTTTGGGTGTTTTTGCATTCTAAGAGCAAGGAGTCTTAACAGGCTTAGTTAAATAAGGTCTCAATCTATAGAAAATTTCTTCCAAACTGAAAAAAGTTTGAAAGCTAACATCTGACCTTGGTCATTTAACAAGGGATTTTCCCAGAGATTAAAAAGAACCCAAAAGTGTGAAATACAAAGTAATAATCATATAGTATGAAACACATATTACAGTCCATGTGCAGAGACACAAAATGTGATTTTAATCCATTAATGTAACCACCTTTCAAACTGCAGGCAGATTACACATTCCATATCAACAAAAAGGTAGAAAATATTTTCAGTAACTTTAGCTTGATATGCATAGTTTAACACCAATATTGAACTCTGTATGTACTATACAAAGATCATAGTAAGTGCACTTCCTTGCATTGATTTACTTCTTATGGCACAAAGGTTTTCTGTACTGCTGAAAAGTCACCAGAGCAGAGTGTTTAATTGCTACCGTAAAGCCTGAACTGGTCTATAGCAAAAATGGCATAATCAGTATGTTCTAGTTCAACTTTGAAAGCCTAATGACTAAAGATTTTAAATGATCATGTAAACATTATGTCACAGAAACAGGAAGTAGATGTGTGAGAACTTATTCTTCAGTTCTGTTTAAAAAAAAGAAACAACCATATTCTTGGTGGGGGGGGAAGATGGGAGGAAATTGTGCTGCCAACTGTTGCTGCTACATAATTTAAATAACTTCAGGGTGATTTCCAAAAGCCATTGTCTGTCAGACTAAAATCTGGACCTAATTTACAGAAACTTATTCATGGAATGAGTATTTTACTTTGTTCTTTTGGTTGTAGCACTGCAGACTTATCCTAGGTGTGGTATCGAGCGCTTGGTGTGGTAATCAAGATCCAAACTCTGCTGAAAGTCTGCTTCCCAAGTGAAGCTGTTACTTTAATATTCCACAGTGATGGCTTTGGTTCTGAGATACTCGTGAAGAGCTTCTTCACCTGTACAAGCACAATATTCACCTGTTAGAACAGCAGCTAAATGAATTTTGTCAGACTGTTAACTATTACTAAGAAAAAATTTGAAGCACTCCAGCCAGTATTTGAGTTCTTCAGGAACAATGAAAACTAATTACCTTCCCACTGTGATTTACAGACCTGGTTTGACAAGGGGCCAGACCCAACAGATGTGGAAGAAAAAGGAACTGGATTTAACAAGCAGCTCCCCAAGCAGCAGTAGTCTTTAGATGGCCACTGGGGGCTCATAGGTGTATTTATGAGCTTTGCTTCCCCTCTATTAAAGGTCAGAGGTAGAGAAGCTGTGTGAAAATCATTAATCTTTTTTTCCCTGACATCGTGACTCATTTTGGTTTCAGGAGGTGTCTTTGGAGATTCCAAAAGCAAAAATGAAATTAAATTTGATTTTCCTTTTTTCTCTGCCGTGAAGCTTGAGCTGTCCAGACTTGCAAGGTTTCTTTGACAAAATAAACTTCACTTTTCTAAAAAGTTGTTTTGAAAATAATATTTTTAATGCATCTTTTTCTGTGTCTGTTGGCAAATTTTGGTGACATTTTAAGATATAAAAAAAGTTTCCCACGCTTTTACTTAGAGGAGAAACCTAAATTAGCATTCTGAGGGAAAGAATATTTTGGCCAATACCATTGTTACTTGACAGCCTTTTGTACCCTGTACAGAGCTCTGGAAAAGCTGTGATTTATTTGTCTGCTCTCAGAGTAGTTGGAGAGGAATATTCTGTGATATTTAGCAAATATACAGGAAATACTGAATGGGAGGTATTGAAGTAGCAATATTTAGGGAGGGAGAGGAATTGGGTTAAGGATTGTAATTCTTTGATTGATTAGGACTCTGAGACAATAAATGAGGGAAGGAAACAACTTACCTAAATCTTTCCCAAAGCCAGACAGCTTAAATCCTCCAAATGGCGCTGCCACATCAGTTTTGTTGTAAGTGTTAATAAAAACTGTCCCAGCTTCTAGCTTTTCACTGATGTAGAGAGCTTTGTTTATGTCTTTTGTGAAAACTCCTGAAGCTAAGCCATATTCTGTGGCATTTGCCCGTCGCAATACTCCATCAACATCCCTGAGGGGAAAGAAATTATTTAATTGCAACTAGGTAAAATAAACAAGTGTTAGCAACCTTCTACCTTCGGTGTCATTGAAGCAACTTTTCACATGGCCTTCCTTCTCCAGTGAGCTTTTGTAAAGATGACTTATGAAGGACAAATCTGTGTGTCAATCTGAGAGATCCATGGCAATTCACACCCTTGCTTCAAGCTTGTGAAGCTCGTAACTTCACTTTTCAAAGGTTAAGATCTACACTGAGAAATGCCACAGGAAATGGTGCTACAGTACAACTTGGAAATTAGAGCAATACAAAAATGCCTGTAAAGCAGATGATGAATCCGTTTGCTAAAATTTCGTCCAGCTTTACAAGTTAATGCAGAATAAAAGCTGGAATTTAAACTGCTATCAAGACACAACTTTTCAGACTATTTCCAGAGTGCTATTTTCTATCTGCATCTCATCTCCATACATCTTCAAAAATCAATAGTAGTTTAAAACTTTAAAAAATTCAGTGCAGTCCCTTAAGACTACAGAATTTATGGATGTGAAGGGTTATCCTAATGGCTGGTTCTTTATTATCAAACTGCAGAAGATGAAACCTGATGGAAATATTTATGCGAAATTTCTATGTAGAGTTTTAATCTCATCTGTATGTTAATTAATTCTTATGATCCAGAATGAGAGATATTATAAATGACAGTTTACAAAATCTACAGAGGAGTTTTCATTTGCAACAGTAATATGCCAGTGTTACACAACACTGCAGTCTTCTGTAACAGGAAAAATAAGTAATTCCCCTGGGAAAAATACACATTTTGTAATTTGATCAAGCTGTTGCAATTACCACACAAACTTCACTAAAACATTTCACTAAGTACTAGGTATTCAGGTTGGTCTAACAAGATTTAACAAAATACTGTGTATGCTGTCACTTCCTGACTTTGGGTGAAAATGGTACAGTAACCGGACGAGAACATACCCATTTTTAAATTTAGAGATGACCATCACAGGACCAAAGGATTCTTCCTGGGCGATATACATGTGGTCTTCAACATCTGTGAATACAGTGGGTTCCATGAAGAAACCTGAAGAGAGGATAGAGCAGCGTTCAAGCATGGTAAAAGTGCTTAAGGGTTTGCTGTTGTCCAGGCCATTTCCGTCCCAAGCTTTGAGGTCATAAATAACTTGCAGCTTGAAACAGAAAACATATGAATGAAGTATGACTGGAAATGCATGCACTTCAAGAGAAATGGCAGACAAAAGGGTAAAAGAACAGCCTGTACATCAGTGACAACGTGTGCTGCTTCCTGCCAGGCTGGGAGGTCTGCATGCCACAGCCCAGGTGACTCCTCGCGGGAAGACCCTATACTCTGAAGACAAATTTACAGCAAGTCACAGAGGCCACTGTTTTTCTTGCTGCCCAACAAGAAGATAGATTTTAAGGTCCAAATAAAGATCTCATACTTAATTTGCACAGCTTCTCATAATATGAGATTTGAAAGCTCTGTGGTATCATGGGCTTACCTGGTACTGTTCCCATGATAACTGCAACTCCACAGAATAGCTGAGACAATGGTGACAGCTTTTGCATAAAATGCAAAAGTTCTAAATATCTCTGGAAAGCCTTTTACCTGGTCTATGTACTTGTTTTCCTCCATACACTAGAGTGGCTCCTTCTTTTACTCCAGTTTCACAGTATTGCAGCAGCTTTTCCAAATGTGCCTTGTGATTTTGCGGACCATGATCTGTAGATCTGTCAAGTGGATCACCAATTTTCATCTTTTTTATTTCTTCAACCTATGGGTTACCCAATTAAATGAAGTTACATAACACAGAAATATTGTTAAAGTGCCCAGAAATTTGGATCACCAATTTTCATCTTTTTTATTTCTTCAACCTATGGGTTACCCAATTAAATGAAGTTACATAACACAGAAATATTGTTAAAGTGCCCAGAAATTTGGAATGCTGCATTTTTTCATGCTATGAAAATTGAATCTAAGAAAATACTTGATTCTTAGATACAGTGCTTCTCCCTTTTTTAAAATTAGGCTTTGTCTTTTGTTTCATAATCTCTACTTACTTCTGAAAGTTTTTGATGCTTTGTTCATGTGTGTATTCTCTTCTGCTATTAAGATAGGCATGTAAAATGTTAACTTTTACCTGTGGTATATGACTTATGACAGTGATTTCCTGTTCTTAAGCAAAATAAATGAATTCTCCAGTGGCACAGCATGGCGACTATTGCATCTTTAATAGCGATCTTTGTATTAGTCTAGCTGTGCTTCCAATATTCCTTTTTTTGACTTTACAGAAGCCTTCTTCAATCACATTGACCTGAGTTCAGTAATTATTTGTAATCTTATTTTCCTAGTTAAATATGAACTATCACTGAAGGTACAGTATCTATTTAACTGCCATTTATCGGCATTACTGATACAAATATCTCCCTTTAATGCTTCCTTTTAACCATGTAAGAGGTTCCTGAGAAGCAGCACTGTCTATTACAAGCAATAATGAGAAATTAGACAATTGAAAATAAGAAACACAAATGTCTATAAAACTAGTGGATCCTTCTGCCACAGTAAAACATATGCTTGAACTTTAGTTGTTGAATATCTTACCACTTTTCTAACAAACTCATCATGAATTGATTCTTCCACAAACAGCCTGCCAGCTGCAATGCAGTTTTCTCCTTTGTTGAAATACACTGCTCCCATACCCTAATCAGGAAAAAAACAATAAATATTTATATGCATTTTGTTCAGTCTCCATTCTGTTCCCTTAGGTTGCATGCAGTGTTTGTGACCCCAGAAGTTTAATGCTTTATGTTAAAGGATATCACCACTGCAACATCTTATTTATGGACTTTGAACACAATATAGGTGGTAGGGAAGGTGAATTATGATTGATAATTGATGAATGATTGATTGATTGATTGATTGATTGATTAACTAAAAACTATATGGCAATAGGGGACTCAATTATTTGTTTTGTTGTAATTTCTAATGTATATTTCTTGTAGTACTGCCTTTTTGGGGCAGCATGAATAGTTAAATTGTGCTGGCATAAAGAAATATCTGAGTGTATTCTAACAGATCTCAAGGTTTTTCATGCAAAGAATCCCTGGGGGGGGTTTTGTTGGTTTGTTGGTTTGTTTGTTTGTTTGTTTGTTTGTTTTTGGGGGTTTGGTTTGGTTTGGGTTTTTTTGCAAATCAAGAATAATATTGCAGTGCTGTGAGGATGTACCACAAAGGCTTTGAATAAATTTTACTTCAAAGTAGCATTACCATTTTTACAGCTCTGTCAAGTTCACAGTCACTGAATATGATCAATGGTGATTTCCCACCAAGTTCCAGAGAAACTTTCTTCAGGTTAGCAGCTGCACTGTAAAAAATAATAATAGTCATATAAACCCAAAATAGTCATACAAACCTCTGCTGTCCAGTAGTGACTTAATCAATTCTACACAGTGGTAAACAACTATATATATTTATGCTTTTTCATTACTGCTACATGCACAATATATCTAGTAAGATACTTCAGAACCAGACTAAGCAGGGTTTATTTGTGATTCTTTTGCTGAGAGTACCTCTTCATGATCTGTTTACCAGTTGGAGTTGAACCAGTGAATCCAACTTTGCGAACATCTGGATGTTCAGAGAGGTGCTGTCCCACTAGGCCACCTATCAGAGTAGGAAAGCAGTGTAACTGGATGGACATTTTTTACTATTCCAGCAGCAGCACTGTAACACAGAAGGAGCTTACACCACAAATCAAATACAGTATCACATCCCTATTTACATTTTCAGCTTTATTCCTTTGACTACAAATAAGCTTCACAATTAAGTGAACAAGTTTCTCTGTAATACATTCTTTTCCAGAGTGTTTGTGTCAATTGTGTGAACTTGTAAAGGGTGTAGGCTGACAGCTCCTACCACTAACTAAAGCAGATTTTTCCAATTCTCTTCTGGAAACATGTGAAATCACTGCATGAAAAGAGGCAAGCCTGTGAACAGACCTTCAAAAAGGTGAAGAACTTCACCAGTTTTAGCATGAAAATGATGAGTTTTAGCAGAAAAATGATGAGTTCAAGTTTTACCTGAACCAGGCAGAATATTTATAACGCCCTTAGGAAATCCAGCTTTAGCTGAGAGTTCTGCAAACTTCAAGGAAGTCAGAGGTGTGACCTAAGTAGAAACATTTAGATTAGGTCTCCTGTTTTAATCAAATGCCTTATGATACCTTTTACATTCAATACATCTTAGTTTTGATACAATATTCACCTTCTTACAGTATTCGCAAATTAGAAGTGATAGCTTCTTGCGGAAAATAATTAATTCTTGAAAATGAGATTACCACCAGAGCAGAATTGGAGTCAATCAATACTATGTGTTGCCATGGCAGTTTGTATTATTACAAATGCACTTTCAAATATATGACACAGTCAACATATGACAGATCAACCTATGGGTGAAATCTGCTATATTGCCTAAATCATTCTGCCTGAACAGGGGCATCTGGGCCGTCTGTACATTTCTTTTTGCTCTTACCTGAGCTGGTTTGAGTACAAGGGTATTGCCTGCAGCCAAGCACGCTGCGCTCTTCCATGCAAGCATCATCAGTGGGTAATTCCAGGGGATAATAATTGCACAGACACTTCAGGCATGGAAAAACAGGGAAAGATTACACATTTGATGGCAGCTTTTCAATGGCTTTTCTGCATGTCAAATCTGTCACTAAGAAGAAAAAGTGATACTCACCCGATTGGCTCTTTCTTGGTGAATGTTAGATTATGGTTTGGCCGGGCCTGGTTAATTGGAATTGTAGCACCCTAAAAGACAGAGGAGGGACAAATCTTCATACTGATTTATAGTTTTTATTACAAATATATCTGCCATGTAAGTATGTTTCAGAAAGCTACAGAATAGGCTTCAAAACCACAAGCATTTTTGCATCAGGGGAAGGGGCACAGATGCTTCTACTGTATGATTTCCTACTGTGGATATTGTAATCAAGTCCTGATTTGTCAGCTGGGTGAAATAACAGCACAGATTAAAAAAAAAAAGCATGAGAGAACATAAAGCAAGGGTGTGATGAACAAAAAAAAAAAAAAAAGCTGGATGACATTCTTGGTTGGTCTTAAAGATGCTGGAAGAAATGCTCTTGAACATATGCCACACGTTCCACCATCAAGCAAACTCACCAGCCTTGGTCTAACTGCAGCAAAGTGCAAGTCTCTGCACTTACCTGCATAATGAGCACAGTGACATTCTGCCCCATGAACCAAGAGATGACCAAGTAAATATATCCACTGTGACACCTCAGCTGATTTCTTCACTATTTAGAGCCACATTCTAATCCATATTCTCCAGCTGGAGGTGGACTTTCCTTTTGTACTGACAGGGAGACCCATTCTAGGTAAAATTCTAATTTTGCTTTAGTTTTTGATTCCTCAGTAACTTTTTCCTTTTACTACTTTTTGGCACTGTTTCAGAAGAATAATAGCAAAAAAGAAGTGTAGAGAAGCACTGCCATTGATAATTTCCTTTACATATTCACTTGCCTGAATTTTGTCACACCATCCAGCAAAGTATCTGAATGTTTGCACAGACATTCCAATATGAGTCTTCAGAGCTAAAGTGTAGACAGCTCCTGAGTCAACAGACTCTATTGTCGCTAACTCCTCTTGATGTTCTTCCATCAGGTCTGCAAGTCTTTAATAAAAATGTTAAAAATCCACATTAAAGGAAATTACATCTAAAATTATATTAGGTGTGGAAAAGAAGCATAATCAAAATAGCATTCCCACTAAATTTGGAGGTGGAGGCGCTGCTCCTTAATATCAGCAAAGGATTGAACAATTGCCCATTACTCTGCAAATGTCTTCACATTGGCTGTAGTAGAGACTGAATGAAGCCATGAACTGTGCAAACTCACTTAAGTGTAAGTAGGACTGTAGTAAGTATTACTAAATTGATAGTAACTATCAGTATCTCAAAAATACATCTGCACAGGTTGATATCTGTACTTATGAGGCACTACTATTAGTTTAGTGGTCCCCTGTTCAGGTCTGTTTTTCATCAATGAATTTTCACATTCAGTCCTTCACATTGTCTCACATGCATTGATGTTTTTCTTCAGCTTCCCTTTCTGATTTGGTACTCAGATATATAATCAATGCTTCCATGTGATTTTAAGCGCTTAAGAAAAGTGCATTTTTCATCCTGTAAAGAGTATTCAAAACTGGGTATGGAACTTGTGAAATTTTTCCATTATGTAAATTCTGGCCATTTAAAGCATTTGCATAGATGTGGGAAAATTCTCTTTAATACCTGTTTTAAGTGTATCTTGGAGACCCAGCTACAGGTCAGGGCATTGGCAATGTTGTGTAAGAGAATGGATTTGGGCATGTCAGGGACAAAGGAGAAGGCTCCATTTAAAGTGTGCTTAATATTTTCTATTAATGACTCCTTAAGACAAAGCAGCAGAGCTAGGAGCTTTAATGGCACACATATTCTCTTCGGTTCAGCACCCAAAATCCCCATTTTGAACAGAGGCCAGAGAAGAAAGGGCCTTATTTCAATTAAGGTGGTCCAGAGAGAGCTTTTATCCACAGGGAATGGTTTGCAACACAAACACTCTGGTGTTTTATCCTAGAGAACGAGTTCCCTAAGCAAAGCTTTTAATCCAGGGATAACCAGCCCAGTGTAGGGGAACTGTATTTTCCATATACCTAATACAGCTATTCTTGCAAATCTTCCAAGTCCAAAACAGAGCAGGAGTTTTCACACCTTAAATTTTTTTCTTTAGGTCAGAGTTAAGTTGGTCTCTCAAGCACTCTACATTCCTGATACAAACTAAACACAAGTTTATGCATGCCTTGAATATGTGCACGCTTGTGAAAAACATAAGTGACCAGATGTATTTAATGTTCAGTTCTGACTTGCTCATTTTCTCTTGTGATGACTACTAACTGTGTAAGAGTCCTGCAGGCCTTTTTCCATGGCCTGGTCACATACTTTAAAAGACAAGAAGAATTTTTTGCTTTGCTTTCATTCTTTTTTGCTAAGATTCCTGCCATGTCTTGTAAAACATGTGGCATTTTTTTTAGGAGAAGCAACCTGAAAAAGTAGCTTCTTGACTCATGTCTGCTCATTCATTTGCATGTTTAGACCTGAAAAAGCAATGAAAGCTTTTCATATAGCCCAAAAAAGAGGATTTCTTTATAGGGACGCTCTGATGCTTCTAGTCACCTGAAGTTTTCAAGACAGTGTTCTCCCTGTGCTTGGGAGAAACATCTTACTGCATACGGAGAATCTATAATACTCTGGGTTTTATTAGCTGCCTCCTGTGTTATACTCACACTATCTAGTCAGCATTGCCATCTTTCTAAGATCACCTCTACCCCTTCAAGAATCAAAGCTCCCCATTAAAATAGCATTAATTCAACAAAACCTCTGCTTATCTTCTGAACCAATGGCAACACAGCCAAAAAAAAGGACCAGGCATTAACTAGACACAGTGAGACAGATACAAAAAAGAGATAAAAGTGTCTCAGGTAAATGTTGGAAGCCTAGAAAATTCCTGCACAGGACAATTCTTCCTCTACAGACACATGTCCTACAGTGGGTCTTTAGCCAGATGCTGGCATATGATCCTGGCAAAATCTAGCATCAATTACAGTCTACTTCAAAATTTGTGGCAATGTAGGTGCATATTTACTATAAGGAGTGCACATGCAGGCAGGCTTAGCAAGGTCAAATCTCTGCCTACCTCACTCAGGTAGACGGTTTTTAAAGCTTAGCCTCACTTATATGGAAGGATGAGGGTTTACAAGGGAATTCTCCACCTTTGCAATGAAACTCATATAGATTAAATGAAGACATCAAGTATTTAAAATATATTTTGCTCAAATTCTTTGCTTCCATTCCTAAATAATAATGAAAGGTTGGCAGCACTGAGGGTCCACAAGATTCTTTTCTGACACAAGAAAGGTTGGCAGGCTAAGAGCTGAGGCTGGTACACTGAAATCAATCAGGGGGTGAAAAGACGGCTAGTCTGGATCCTCTGACAGTGGGATTATGAATATCCATCACCTTCAGAAAATGTATACAACAATTCTTCAGAGAAACAAAACAAGATCTGAGGAAATGAAACAAATGCAAGCTGTTTTGTACATACCTGTACATGAGTCGCCCTCTTTCCCTTGCATTCATCCTCCCCCATTCACCATTTTCAAAAGCCTCCTTTGCTGCTGCCACTGCTTTGTCAACATCAGCCAGTGAAGCAGAAGATACACTGGCTATTACCTGTGCAAAGGTAGCATTGTGTTAGCTCAAAAAGAAACAGTGGGACACAGAGTGCTACTCCTTCCTCCCAAACTTCTAGACTGGGTACAAGCAAATACTTAATGTCCTCATCTGTGGCAGCTGTCCTGGGTGAGCCAGGCTGCAAAAAGTTTAGACACAATTGAGGCGACAGAATTTGGAGGACACTGCAGGGAGACAGATTCCTTAATCTTTCTTTTTCTCCAAAGTAACATGCACTGTCCCACAGGATCTCACCCTCTTTTTCCATATATAAAACCAATGTGGTAGTACAAAAGCTGGAAGTCTTTATGTGTGGTATCACAATCGAATATCTCAACATGCTAAAACAACTCCCATGTGTTCCATTTCTAAGGAATGGAGCTTCTGTCATCATAAACCACCAGAACACACAGTATTTTATGATGATCGTGTTCTAAATACACACATTGTAAATCCTAACACAGAATGGTTTTGACTTCTATTCTATAATGAATTTCAGGAAAAGTATCAGAGTCTGACTTCTGATGATAATGAAATTTTTGTCATTGATTTTAGGAGACTTCATGTACTCCAGAATTAAACGGCAACTACATGGACATAAGAATCACCTCTCTTATTTACAATTCACAGTTATGATTTGCTCAACCAATATGGGGTAGTTCAGGACTAAAGTGCAACAGTATGTATTTTCCTATTGAAAAGTTATTTTTCTTACTGGGAATTTAAAGGGACTCAGGCAATTTCTGCTTGCAAAGCTAAACAAGAATGAAATTAAGGTAAAATGTTCAGCTGGGTGTGAAAAGTGATGTAATAATTGAAGTAGAAGTAGGTTATTTTTGCTTTGCAGCTTGACTCAAATGGAAAAAATTGTAAAATACGCAAAATGTGAAGTAAATTGAAACTTGAAATTATTTCTAGAAGTTGTTTAATTTAGTATATTTTAAAATTAACATTTTAAAATTAGCAAGATCCAGGTGATGTTTCAGATTTTTTAACAAGCAAAACCAATGAAATAAACTGGTATCAGTCATATTTAGAAATTACTTACTGATCCATCTGCTGGATTTATAGTGTCATATGTTTTTCCATCATCAGCATCTACAAATTTCCCATTTATGAAACATTGGTATGGCATATTCACAGTCATGTTGTTCATATTTTTTGAAACCTGGGTGAAATAAAAACAAAATTATTTTAAAATTATAATAACTAATATTTTGATGTAGCTTAACAAGATTTTGATATCTGCAGCCAATATCCAGACACATTTTAGCCTACATATATGGCTGTTAAAAGTAAAATGTAATGGAAACCAGATACAAATATATAGAATTTTGTATAACCAAGTAGTTTCTTGCTTTCCTACTGCATCAAGCAGTCTAATAAAATGCATTGTCTGCCCTCCCCTAAACCCCAGGAAAGACTAAGCAACAATGCAAAATTAAAGGCCTTACATAATCAATGACTAACTCTTCTTCTTTGTCTTCTCCTCTGAGTTTTCTGACAGCCATCTGAATAAAGTCTGCAAACTTAGTGGCCATATACACATCTTCATTCTGTAGCTGCAGTCCACGATGTTTCTGTTTGATCTCTTCTAGCATTCTAAAGATTTTGAAGAAGGAGTAAGTTTAATTAAAAATGAAATAATTCTCCAGATAACTGAATCATTAGAAGGGCAAAAGGGATCAAAATTGGGCCTCAGTTTGTGTGCATGTGAATATGTGTGTGTGTTTCTCTGATAAGGGCACAGAAGTGATGCAATTTCCTGAAATCTGTTGGTTTAATTGTGGATGCTATGAAAATGAAAATGTCACTTCCAGAATACTCTCAGGAAAACTTTAGAAAATCAGTTACTAGAATATATTGATATGCTATTGGAAAACAGTATTTGGGACTACTCCAACCAAAATACACAGGACATTGAGCTTGGCGGGCAAACAGCACAATAATCAGTTTGTTTTAAAATGTTGGTTTTATATTATGGTCTGTGCTGCAAAAAGAAGGCAAACGAGATGACCCAAGCCATGGCAAACTCAGTGCATCTTTAAGCATGGGCTCAATTCTTTCTGTGAAAGGCTTCTCTTTCCCTCTGGGGAGGTCTTTGCTCAGGTTCCCAGTCAGTCCCCTGGTCTGGAGATACCTGTGGCTGCACACAGACAGTTTTGAGCATCACCATGCTCCTGTGGGCATGACATTCCTGAAGTTAAGGGGAATTCTCCTTCAGTAGAAAGAGCGGGATTGCAGCTCCTTCAGTAGATTGAGCGGGATCTCATAACTTTGGGAGAAGAATTGTACATGTTTCCAAGGTAAGAAAGAGAATATTAAGAGTATTGGAAAACATGCAGAGGTTATTTTTTTAACACCACTGATTTAAACGCACCATGACAACATTTTTTTAATTAACTTTGGCTTTACAATTTTCTTATTTTGAGTATTCCTACCTGACAACATGCATAGAGGATGCTCCAGATTTGAAGAAGTCTGTGGAATCCTCAATCACAGCAACATTGCTTAAAATTCCCTTCCAAATAGCCTAATAATACAGAACAATAACAGAAGCAGGAGTGAATAATCCTCTAATAGCAAAAGGTATTTATCAAACTGTATTTTCTATAGTATTTGTGCCGACAACATATATTATTTCAAAGGTTTCTAAAACATGAAGTTATTTTAAGAGCGTCTAAAATAGTCTAGAAACTTGATGTCAGACAAGAAATTTTTCAGTATAATTAGATGATAAAAATATAGTATTTTGTCCATGGTAATTTTACCTAACCAAGCAAGAAACCTGAATGGTGTAATGCTAAAACTTTTCAGGCCCATCTTTAAAAGATTTTTTTAATCCTCCAAATAATTTATTAAGTTCCCATTGCATTACAGAATGTGTCATCAGTATAGGCAAGGACAGCCTGGGGCACTTTATGAATGGATTGATGATATTTCAGGCACCTGGCCAAGGCTGAGAAGTAGTTTAAGCTGCATGCATGAGATGGAGAAATAAACAGCTCAATAACTGGTATTGTAATATTTCAATTAATTATAACTGAGTTTCACAGTTAGCAGGCAGTGTCATCAAAAAAAGTGTTATACTTCTTTTCATAATTTTGTCAGTCATTCAATAGCTCCAGGCAGTATTTAGGTTGCTGCAAGCAGGTTCAAGGTAATCTTGAATCAGCAGCTTAAAATATTAGTACACGAAGCTGCCTGACCTGTGCCAAAAGTTAATAACTCTTCAGCAGAGTCAGCACAAGGGAAGACATCTATGATTCATTTGCTCTGGCACAAAACTTTATTGATAAATGTGGCTTTCAGCTAAGTCCCTGACACTACAAAGGGATGGATTTCAGGAGAGGGCAGAAAAGTTCCTCTCTGGCTAAGGGAGTTTTCTGCTCCAGCTGTTCCCATCCCTCTGGCAGCCAGCCCCCTGTGTGTGGTTGTGGCAGAAGAAGTGCACACAAGTACAGTGAGAAAACTGCTGCCTTTTGCTTTCAGAAGGCTGTTTTGAGACTCCCTGGAGCTTGTCCAACAGGCCCACTCTGAGCATATCCTAGAGATGAACACCACAGTGAAAAAAGGATTCAAGAACTGTCCGAGTCTGCCAATGTTGAAAACCTCACTTCTACGAGGTGAAGGTCAGCTTGTTTTTCCTCACCCCACCTTCATCACTCGTAGATATTTACCATTATCTGCACTCACTGTTTTTATATCACCTGTATCTGAAAGGAAACTTTGTAAAGTGAGACAAATACACCAGTGAATCCCCACCTGAATTAATATCAATAACTAAACCTTCACCCCCATATACTTTGAGTACATTTTATAAAAAAATTACTTGCATGACTAAACAAAATATATGCCTTGCCAAAATTAAGTATTTAATGCTTTTGGCTGAATAATATCCCACTGAAGCAGTTCAGTGAATTACTCTGATATCTTCTGCAAACTTTTTCTCCTCTTCTGTAAGTTCCAGGGCAGTTGTTTCATCAGCAGAGAAGTATTTAGATGCAGGGATCATTTTGCCATCCTCAAACTGCAGATTTCTCACTAGTACCTGAAAAATGAAAGGATATGATTTTAAATTGTTTGGGAGGTAGCACATCCTTGGGTGAAGAGTTTTATGCATTAATAGGGTAATTGAAATAGTGAAATAAATGGCTCACAGGAAAGCTGATATGATGCAGGCAATTTAGCACAGGCCACTGGTACCTGTCTTTTAAATCCTCTCCTAGTAAGAACAGATTTTATTCCATATAGGAAATGACAATGGATTGAGTGAAAAGCAGAACATCTTCTCTATAGGATGGTAGAGGATTGATAAACTCCAAGTGAATCAGCTGTCAGTCATTAGCACCTGGATTTATCTAGCTTGACAGTTCCACATTACTCGCCCTTCTTGCCAAAACTATTCCATCCACGCTTATGTTTGCCAGACTGAGCACTTACCATCTTCCCATCATTTCCAAAAACTACTAGACCATTCTTTGTCACAAGTCCTGGTCTTGAAGCACCTTTTATGGTCAGCTCTTGTCCAGCAGGCACTGAAGCATCAAGTAATGATGATCCATAAAAAGTAACCACCTAAAAAGAAAGGTAATTAAAAAGCACGCATGTTCTAAAGTGTGCTGTAAAATTTTAACAATTTTACTATACTGTTTTGAAGCTTTAACATAATAGAAACAAAATATAATTACCTACACATGGAAAACATGTTACAACATTTCTAGATCTTTACAACTCAGAACATGTAAAACTCTGCAAATTGCCCAAACCTGCAAAGCAGCTGAGCTGTAACAATGTGCATGCTGCAACCAGTGCAGGAAAGGGAGCAGCTTTTGACAGCGCATCCCAGAGTGAGAGACCATTCACTCTATAAGATTTCATAGATTTATTTCTGCAAACTATCTAGGTCCAAATCTCTTTAAAATGAAACCCTCTGTTATTTCAGCAGCCCACAGTGCTTCATTTTGCTGTCCATACTGTGATGTTGGCCACTGTACATGGGCTGTACTATACTGTAATGCATACCTGCTTCCCAAAATGACTGGCACAGTTTGGTTCTACTCTTCACACCTTTGTACCATGTCTCTTTTTTTTTTTTTTTCCAGATGTTGTACTTATCTTTCTTCAAATTAAATTAATTCTGCTATTAAAAACGCTTAACTACTGTGTTCTGTGTGTTTCTTTAGGTGCCTGTTCTAGATACACACAAAACATAAAGTCACCAGATTAGAGCTACTCTAATGTAACAGCCATTTGTATTCACCTGTATGCAGATATCTTTAATTTTATAATAAAAAAGAGTCAAAAAGAGAGTATAGATAAGAATATTCTTCTGGTTTTCAGAGCATACCTGTCCATTTATTGTTGTCCATGCTCCAGGCACTTTATCATGCCCTCGAATCCAATTGTGCAAAGCTGCTGCAGGTTGGTCCCAGGAGATCTAAGAAATCAAGACATGCCAGGATGCACCACCACACCTTCCCAACCACAAACAAGATCATCTAATGCAGTAGATGTGTGTAAGTAGGGGTGCTTAGATCAAATAATTCTCATATGGGAATTCAATTAATATTTTCATCTGTGTTTATACAGCCTGTGCTAATTTTTGGAACCAGAAGGAAATGTGCCAAAACTTTCTTTTCCTAAAATAAAATGTATTTCTGGTAGAGAATTTCATATGGCCTGTTGGCAAACAAAGAGAGTGATCTTGATTCATTGTTGTATTCACAAGTATGGTAGCTTACTAAGAATCCTTACTGAGACTGCAGCTGCCTCAGCTGCCTGTACATGATTCTGAATAAGACACCAAGTTTCTAAATACATGTAACTGCTGAAAGGAAAATGGAACTTAACCTAAGGCTCCATTACAGCATCCTAAGAGGTATTCCAGGAAAAAGAGGTGAGGAAAAACTCAATTAAAATTAATGTTAACTTCATATTGCTGCTACTGTAGTCTGAATTAATAACTTTTCTAGCACTATGCACAAAAAAAGGTGTTACTTCACACTACCTCTGCATTTTCCTTTTTCTGGATCCCTTCATATGTTGCCCCTTCTTTAGGCTGAGGTATACGAGGGGCCTTACCATCAGCAATTAGATGTACAGCTTCCACCTATGTGAAAAAGTAAAAGATTTAATGTTAGCTTGGCTCATCTTTTTTTCTTCAGTCATACTTTGGAATGAAAGCAAAAGACTTTCTGCCACAAGGTGAATTAGTTTGGATTTTTTTAAACCTAGTATTTCCAAACCCTAAGGGACCAGTGCTGCCCTGAACAAACGTGTTTCCTTGAGTCTCTCTGACTAAAGAAATAGCCTCCAGAATTTCATGGGAGTACCTAGTCACCAAACTTAGAACAGCTGTCTGAATTCTCCAGAACAGAAATGTGGCTCAGTATGATTGTATTCAATGTTTTCCTTTTTCTCTCTGCAAAAAATTATTTTTCTGCATTTAAATGAAGGGAGAAAAAAAAATCTCTAAGGAGCAATGCTGAATAATTTTTGTGCATTTTCTTTTATTTACTTTAAAAAAATACAAAAAAATGACAAGCACAGAAAACCCAAAGCCAGTCCACCAGAACTTTGAGCCTCAAACACCATACTACCATTTTTTCTTTAAAATCTCACACCTAATTTTTTGTTGTTGCTGAGCCTTTAAAAGATTTTGTCTTGTACGAAAGAGCCACATTCCAAACAAATTCAACTTCATGCCATCTGTGGAAACAGAATATGCTCTGCCTGCTGTCAGCAACAAATATTCTGAGGTCACATCCTCAGCTGTTGGGCAGCCGCACAGCTCCAGTGAAATCTAGGATTTGGCTGAGTATCACAACCTCTGTCTTTCCAAATGCATACATCATGTCTGTACTTCCTTTACTTTCAATCCCTTTTCCTCTTAAAAAGGGTATTCAGTACAGTTAAACATACCATAGCCTTTATTCCTTCTGGGAAGAGAAACCGGTTATACAGGTCATCCACGGTATCATTTTGGCCAACATCACATTCTCGCTGCAGAAGTATTGGTCCAGTGTCCAAACCATCATCAGCCCAAAAAATAGTAAATCCTGCTTTCTTATCTCCTTGAATTAAAGTCCTGGGCATAAAAAAATACTTACAGTAAATACAGAAAAAATTAAAGTAGTTAGGAATATCAACTCACGTTTTACATTTATTTTCTTCAGGAAGATAGAAAAGAAAATCCAAACAATCTTTACTATACTTTCACTGCTCACTTCACAGCCAGGAACCCATTGATTTGACACTGTTGATGTGTGGATTCCAAAAATGACACAGGAAATGCTGCAAGTGAACCCAGGCTGTCTCACATAGTTCACTGTGATAATTATTTTTAAAGTATTATAAATGATAAGCCACTCAGAGCATAAGGTGTGCAACAGTTATGACAGAATTTGAAAGATGGAAGCAACTAACAGAATGCTATCTTAATAATTCATGATTGTTTACTGATGGCTCATCTGCAGGTCAGCAAGGAAGTATATGTGTCATACAGCTGAAAAGGAGTTAAACTCAGAGTGGAAAATGATAAATATGCAACTATTTAAGGAAAAGTTATTAACAGAATTAAGGCTTTCCAGCCAGATTCTCAGCTGCTGTGCATGAACATAGCAGTGCTTATATTAGACCTGTGCTGATTTACCTCAGCTCAGAATCTGCTTCTGCATCCAAAGGGAACTTCAGCCACCTAAAATTTTGCAGTTCTTCTTTGGCATGTGTCTCAGAATGATGAAAAATGAAACTGAAGTGTGTTTAAGGGAGCAGCCAGAAACTATGAGAAAAATATTTCCTGCATGTTTTCAGCCATTTGTATGCACGCAAACTTCAATGCTATTTTAAGTAATACATATCTCATGTAAGTATTCCCTCAGCAGCCCATGTTGTAACAGAATTGTCTGAGATCTGGCTTATACATAGGAAAATTCATTATTAGTTATAAGCACTGAAAGCTGCATTCACTGAAATGAGTGAAGTACACTGAAGTACATATGGGATGAACAAGGGACGAACTCCAAAGACAACTGGGGAAGTTGGCAGGTATAACAGAAGTGAAAGCTTACAGAAGTTTGGCTAGCCCTTATCAGATCTTTCACATATTTAAGCTGCATTTCTTCTAGTTTTTATTACGTAAAAGTCCCAAAAGAGTACTCTAGTGAGAAATGGATGTACTCAGCATGGAAAAGAAGGTTTTATAAGCAAATGTCTCTGATGCTGAATAGGTGACAAGGTAAGAACTGCTGTGTGCCTCCTCCTCTGTCCAGCAGCTCCCTCCACAAAGGGCTGCTGATAACAGAATGGCAGCTGCTGGAAGAGACTGCAAAGGAAGCGAGTGAGGAACCCTCTGCACCTCAGCACCCTTGTTTGTACCTGGTTATGTTTAGCCATGCCTAATTCTCAAAGGTTTTCTTGGTTTTACTGTGAAGATAAAGGGTCTGATCAGCACCAGGGCTGTAGCCACAATGTGAAAGTAGTGATTACAGCAAGGGGTGAGAGGGTGAAACACACGAACAGACAGTCAAAGCCAAGTCCTAGTTCAGTTTAAAGGCCTCGAGGCAATGGCCTTCACTTGAGAAGGGCAGCAGCAGATAGAAAAGATTCCTTTTGCAGAAGGAATATGCAAAATAGAGCAAGTGATACAACACTGCAAACATTCCATTTCTGCAAACCTTTGCACTTGATGAAATAACTTCCTGAAACAGAGTTTGCGTCTACACCTTCCTGTGAAATACATCTTGATGAATTTCTCCTCCACAAAAGCATCCTTTAAGAGCTCTCTAGATATGAGACTGCACAATTTAATAACAAACTGCATGAAGTAAAAGGACCTCATGTATTTGGAAAAATCCTACTACTTGATGTCTTTGCTGGCTGCTCCCTGACTTTTGATTAGAATGAGGAATCATTCTTTTTTCACTTTCCATGTCTTTCATGGCTCAACACACAGCTAGTGTATGTCCTCCCCAATGCCCTCTTTTCCAGTCTGAAGATTCCATCATTTGTCTTCAGCCATGTGAAAGCTGTCCTATACCCTTGGCCATCTTTCGTAGTCTTTTCCGAACTTAGCTAGTTCATGTTCCAGCTGAGATGCAGACAGTATTTAAGATCACAGAATCACAAGGGACCCACAAGGACCATTGAGTCCAATTCTTGAATGAATGGATCCTTCCATGGTGAGTAACAACAACCCTTTTCTGAGTAACAACAATTAACTTTAACACTGCTTATATATAGGCAGGGGGGTTTCCCCCTTGTGTGCGTTGTGTAAGCTTCCTAACTTTGAATTTGACCTCTCATTTTCTCACTCTCACATTATCACATTTACTCGTTTTCATAGAAAATGTATACCTTATTACAGATTTAAATCAGAATCATTGATCTAAAGTTTCCTGTCTTTCTCTTTCAGCCTTTTTAAAACTGGTATTGCTTTTGCTATTTCCCAGTCACCTGCATCAACATAACCTTAAGAAAAAGAAACATTTGCAGGTCATTTCAAATCTGCAACTTCAAATTTGCTGAAGTCCTGTGGCCCTGACAAAGAGTTTCTTATTCCTTCAACAGTTCACAAAAATGTCTTAGTTTAGCTCAAGAGAATTGTTTTGACTTATTCTACCCAAAGAAGGACTGTAGGATAGTAACATCTTAAGCTCCTCCATCCTGAATACCAATACAGATTTCCTACTGTGGTATTCTCTTTGATAAATACCTTTGTTAAATCCCATACCTCTATCAGCTACTTACCTTCAGCCTTTAACATATTTGGAGGAATTGTTGGTATTACATTTTGTGCCTTAAAAAGCTGTTTCTTTCTTTTCTGGACTGTCTCACTCTCATTTTTTGCTGAGTTTATGCTATTTTACTTTACACACTTGAACACAACTGAAACTTTTTGAAGTCCTTTCCTCTCTAATAGTCTCCTCTAATAGTCTCCTCAATAGTCTCCTCCACTTAAGTATTTCAGCTTAGTACGTTTTCCAGGAAGGATTAAAATTAAACAAAACTAAGTATGCTTTTGCTTTGAATCCACAACACTGTGGATTCAGATAATCACCATGCTGCCTGTAAGATTATTTTTAAATTGCTTCTCCATATTTAGATAATTTCTTACTGAATTTAGACACTGTGATAATGTCATTTACGTTGTCACAAGAGTGCCAGACTTGAGTCTATTGTGACCATTATTGCAGTGTAGTTCTTTCAGGGTGATGATCTGAACCTACCTTGTGAGATAAAGTTGGTTTTTTTTGTGGATTCTCTCTTCTCCCTTCCTCTCTGTGAACTTTAGGGTCTATATCAGACCTTCCTGTGACAGTTATCGAGTGTTTGTGGGGATGAGCCACTAGGGCAGTGTCCTGCTTATGGAAACTCCAGATTGTGAATTCGTGCACGTGAGTAAAACATATGAATGTACAGCTCACACCACTGATCCTCCAGAGCAACAGCTGAGCTCGCCCTGGAAACAATAATGAATCCTAGGTATGAAGTGCTGTTCATGCACCAAATAGTCAGCTGCTCTAGAGAAGTTCCTTCAGAGCATTTGCAAGTCAAGAGAACTGCAGCACTGACAAGAGTAACGGGGGCAGACCAGCCCCTAACGTGACAAACACGTGGATTTCATGCACAGAACTCACCAGTTGATTGCAGAAGCTCCTCGGTGGCGTGGTAAGATGGATGGATGGTAAATAATAGAGCCATGTTTTGGGCAGTCAATAACATCCATGGGGATAAACTGTGTACAGAATGGAAGGACATTTAACTCTGCTCCAACTGATTTGTAGGCTGCAACTACTTCCTGGATAGGCTTGCCTTTAGCTCTCCACTTGGGGAACTTAAAAACAGGAGTGCCATCCTTCTCCGCTGCCAGTGCTGAGGGGCAAGAACAGTATTTTTTTTTCATTCTGTGTTAAAAATTCAAGCCAGAGACATATTGCATGACAACTCAAACAAATCATCAAGTATATGACCACAGAGTGCTCTTCTGTATGCTGTTTAAAAACCTTTGTGCTTGGATGCATTTTATTAATTCTGTCTTTGATTCTTTTTCCTACAGCTTATGTCAATCTCAACTTTCAGTTCACTCTTATGACTTAGCTAGTAAGTACCAATGAAAGCAGAAAAGATAGGTATTCATATTTTACTTTCTCTTTTTTGTCTGTGAAATTGGATCTTGAGCTTGACCTGAAGAATCATTAGCCTGTTGATTTAAGTCTTAGGTAAATTCTTATTTAAATATTATTCCATGCAAGTTAGTGTGTACTGAAGTTACTTTTAGAAAACAAAGACTGTAGCTGTCTGAGGACACAGAAAACTTCAGGAAACACTTGAGACTTAAGCTTTTGAGTGATCTGGAAGGAAAAACAAGTGGTTGTCTAGTAATTTAATTTCATTTTTTTCCCGCAATCAGAAGAGATTGGACTTAATTAGTCCTGTGGTTTTAGCTAAAAATAAATACATTATTGAAAGATTGGAAGATTTACTTAGTTACATTTGTTAGTGTAACGATCTTACAAGACTAATTCATATAATGTAAACAAGTTATGCTATATTGTATATAAACTTTTATAATGTAATCCAAACAGACATGGATAGTCAATTTTTCGTTTTCTAAACTAATAGTTGCCTTCTCTAATTCTTCCAAAGTGTGATTAAATCTTTTAATGAGGTAGAGTTGAGAATTACATGCTAGTCTGTGAACACCACAGCACCAGTAAGCAAAATTTATGTTTGATTCTTCTCTAATGAGAGTTCTGTAAAAACATGTCAGGACCATATTAAAAAAAAACAAACCCAAAACAAAAACCAAAATAACACAAAACAAAACAAAACAAAAACCACCAAAAAAAGCCCCCAACCAAAACCAAGAGAGAATTGAAACAGCTCATGGAATGTAGTTTTGATTTCAGATTATCCATAAAGGTACATTCCATTCTGGCACTTCTATTTGCTAATCATATTAACTCACAGTCTTTGAACTTGTGTCACTGAAACAAAAACCAAAAAAAAAAGTGACAATTTAGATGGTTCCAAATTAGCTTCTTTGCCATGCTGGGCTCTGAATACAATGAGTACAATTTTGAACAAGCAAAACTTCTTTCTTTAGTAAGCCTAGAAAATCCTTATGCACCTCAACAATGGAAAACATGTGATATTCACATTCTCTGAACAGAGAGAGACATAATTCTCTCTCACAGGATTTTTCCTGGAGAAGCACAGAGAGAAGAAGAGCAAACAATTCTTATCTCTATTCTCTGTTCCTGTTGGTTTTGCACATGTGGAATGTGTTAGGAAGATTGTTTACCTGAAGGGATTTGTCCATTGGAATCTACTGAGGATTGTTTTGTTTCCTTGGCCAATTGGGTCAAAGCTGTGTCCTGGCTGTCTCAGTCACAAGTTTTTCTTTAGTATTCTTTAGTATCTCTTTGCTATGTAATTTAGTAGACGATAATGTATTATAATATAGTTTTAATAAAGCAATTGTTCAGCCTTCTGAATCAATGGAGTCAGATGCCAATTACTCCCTGTGTTGGGGGTGCCCTGCATTCAATAGAGAGAGGGAGAGCAAAGCCTCCTCCAACCTTTTGAATGTGTTTTCCATAGTCCAGGTGGAAGAGAAATAGGTTCTGCAGGTACACTGCCACACACAAGCTTGTCAAAAAGGGCAGAAAGCCAGGGATAAACAATCTTGGCTCAGTGCCCTGAGTATCCCAGCCAGCACAGAGAAGCAGGTGACAGACATTTGCACTTGAATATAGGCTCAGCAGCTATTTGCTGTAAGATACAGATCTAGTTCAGAATGATTACGTCTAGGATATACATTCCAATAAGATATCCAGATTAATTTTGGTTTTCCAATACCTTAATATACAGTCCTGCATGTTTAGAAACTACTTTAAAAGTTGCTTTTTTAAAGTACTGATAAATTGACAAGGTTAAACTGGTTCTGGGACTGGTGTTTGTTAAAGGATAGGTCTTGTACCGGATTTAGTGGATCAAAGGCAATATATGCAAGTCATTCCCATATAGCTATAACCTTCTAATGAAAAGGAAAATTTGTTATGTACACCTGTAATTTTTAGATTTGGATTCAGGTTTCACTTACCCAAAGGATCAGCTTGTCCATTCTTGTCAGGCACAGTGAATACACCCACAACTTTATGTCCCTCTTTTCTCAGCTTGTTATAAACTTCTTGTCCAAAAATACTTTGACCTATAAGGGCTAGCTTTAGCTTATGTTGATAAGCCTGGTAAAAAGAATTAAAACAAAACATGTTGTAGGATGCAAAGAAAATATGTTATTGCTTACATTTCTGTCTTGCTCTTTCTTTGTCAATTTTCAGTTTGATTTAAAATGGAATAGCCTTTTCTAACCTAATCACCTTTGAAGGAATAATAATCAATTTTTGAGCTTAATGACAGGTAACATACAATTCAGAGAGAGTATACTTCACATGAAAGTATCATCTGATACTGTCACTGATGTTTATATGGCTTTTTTAGAATTTTCATTAGACAGACCACCCACTGCTTCTTATGAGAGGCTCCATGAATCTTATCCATAGTCAGAAACGAAAATATATTTCTTGAAACATACATAAACACTTTTTGTAGACATAATTTATGTGGCTGGAACATGCCCCCTAAATCCCCATAATTAAACAGAGGTATATTATTTGTGGTTAACATGTATAGGCTACAGAAGACAAACTTGCACTGTTCCTGCCAGGTTAAAGGTGATGATCATCCATTGGATACTCCTACAAGCAAAAAAAGGTGCTAAAGGTGAGGTTCCCTTGCTGGACTTCCATTGCCTGCTGCATTTGGATTCCAGTACACTGGACATGTGATTTAAGCTTCCTCAAGCAGAGCAGGTGCAAGTAACACCTCCACCTTTTTTTAAAATTTATGATAGTTAGAATCACAACACTATGATGATATCAGAATATCAGATATTGCTATGTTTTTCAAGTGATTGCTTCTTGAGAAAACTACTTTTTCTTTCTGAGTCCTTTTAGATTTATGTGGCAGTTGTGCTCCTTTCCCATCCTACCTCCAGTCCCTCACCTCCAACACCTCCTTTATCCCAGAACTGGTACTGCTGTAGCTGCAAGAACTGCATTAGGGTACTGAAGTGAGCAGGCACGGACATGAAAAATGCAGCTTATTCATAACTGGATCTCTTCACTGGTCTAACTTACAGCACACGGCCATGAGTCCTAACATAGGGCCAGCAGGGGAGCAGGAATGAGCATGGAAACATGGCAAAAGGGTGGAACTGTCTCTATATGCACTGTCTTTGCCGTTTTAGTCAGCTTTTGGAAAATGAAAACTGGAAACCTCTGAAAAACAAATGGACTATCAGACCTGGTTAAAAAGGAAATATCTGCACAGAATAAACAGAAAAAGTACCTTCCTCAAAGCTGAATCTGGCACAAATGTTCCTAGACTCAAACCATACAGATCCCTCCTCTTAGGAGGCTTGAATGAAAGGTAGGAAATAAATCCACACACTCCCCACCTTTGTTCTTAACTTTATTTTTCACAACTGGACTTTGACTTCCATTTTTTTCCTTATGACCCATTAGAGGAATTAAAGCACTCTATGAATGTCTTAACCACTGATGTTTGTTTTGCTTGTGAGTTGGCACTTGTATGTTTATCTCCTCCCACCCCTTCCCTTTCTTAGGGTGCTGGGACATGAGAATACTTGGACTGAGTGGGTTATTGATTGGATAACAAATGGTCTGCACTGTCTATCAGATCACATGACAAAGACAAATGTCCTGAAAAACAGGTTACTGCAATTCATTTTACAACTGACATATTACAGATGCATTTTACTGGTTTCAGGTTACATTTTTGTTGTGCAGCTGGTTTTAGAAAACGGAGTTACGAATTGGTAGGTTCCACTACAGGAATATTGAAATGTGGGGGTCTTTTTTAATATAAAACAATAGGAAATAATTATTTGTACTGGACACAATATTTTTCCTGAGAATGAAACTGCATAATAAAACTGTCCTGTATTGCAGCATTACTCAGCACTAGTGCCACTGCAGCACAAACAAGCAGTAAGATGCAAAGGTGGACATAACTCAGGCCCTTGCGAAATCAGACTGTTATAACTGGCTGGCAAAAAAATGTCTGTGAGACTGCTGATGATAATGTTACTAACCAACATTGCACTGCTGGCAGCTATACCTCAAATAGTCTACTATTTTGTTCTTAACAAAGACAAGACCTTGTTCTGAATTACAACTTATCCTTGCAATCCTTATCCAGCAAAGCCAGACTGATGCAGGTGGTGCTCATTATCAATGCTTTATGATGGATGTCTTTACAGCAGAAATGCTGCTGCACTACAAAAAGTCAAAAAACAATTATTAGATTTTTCCAAGTATTTTAACTATAGTCAGGCAAATTGGAGAAAGATTAACCTGCTGGATCACTGAACATGTTTAGCATGGTATGAAATCCTCTGATTTCTGTACTGTGCTAACTAGTGCCCAACTAGTATATTAAATAAATGTTTAAAATAGTCCAGATGAGAATGACTTATTCTACTTCTGCCCTTTTGTTGACATTTCTCAGTAAGAACACAAGACTGGAAGGGATCTTCTTACCTAATGAATCTTCTCCTCTGCCATCACAAAAAATCATGTCATATGATTGCTTTTATAAATCTACCCGAACTCCTTTTCAAAGCACTGTTAAAGTACTCACTTCTGTACTCAGCTGCTTCTCTGATATTTGGACAATCTTGTAATTTTAAGTCCAAATTTATCACCACTTAAATAGTTACTTTTTCACAAAGAGTTTATTCACAAACTGTTAATAACATATGCACCCTCTATTCCTACACTTTCAGTTCATGTTGCCCTGTGAATAAATCTGATTCTCATATTATATGGAATGGCATAGCTGTTACAGCAACTCATGAGTTGCTGTAAATCAACATACTTTCAGTAAAGCCACACATTTAATTTGTGCTAGCTGTGGAACTGAATCAACAAATGATGAAAAGCAAAGAAAGAATGTAGTCCCCAAATGAATAACAAATAAAAAAACCCCACCAAACCCAAACTGAAACTGGCAAGACTGAGAAGACTCCAGTGTGGGAAATTATGTAGTGCACAAAAACATTATTCTGGTAGTAAATCAGCTTTGCTGCCTCACACTTCCAGAAGGTAACTCAAATGGGAACTGGTTTCAACTGCAAGATGGATCTAGCAACTGTGACCAGTGATTCCTGAGTTCTCTCTCCACTGTGGTACCTACAAGTCAGCCATGAACAGGATTTCTACTGAGTTTTAAAAAAAAAAGAAAAGGAAAATATCTCTGTGGAGGGGCTTGCATGCTTGGACCACAAGTTCAGTCCTTTGTTTTTTTGTTTTATTTGAAAAATTACAGTGGAACAACTGCATGAGATGTTATAGCCATTCATATCTTCTTTTGGAAAGTCTCCTTAAGCTTTTTTACCTAAGATGAGTCAGACCTGTGGAAGTGGGAAAATTTTGTACAAGAATTTAATGTGGACATAACACTCAATTAAAATGGAAAGTTCTATAAGATGACACAGAAGAAAAAGAGTTTGGTGTTTTCTGTCTTACAGAAATGCCATTTTGGCCAGTGTGCCATCGCTAGCATTCATCATGAAACTTTAGAAATTCTATTAAAGAACACCAAAAAAAACTTGGATATGTGCTAGATGGGTACTCCATCATTATCATTAACATGCACAGAGATTAAACTTTTTATTGTTTTTGACAGTGATGTCAAGAGATTATACCAGACTCCTTTTGCAGCTGCCTGGCTGACAATGAAAGTGTAGCCTGCATGAACCATGCATTTAAGGTTAATGGTCATGTAGCATCAGAGTGGATCTTTTGCTGCACTTTTGTAAGATTACCCAATTCCTAGTTATAGGAAACAATGCAGTTCAGGTAGCTTAGGGAGAGCTGGCCCTTCTTTTATGACTAATCATAAAATAATATAGTTATTATGACAGCGCTGCCAAGATACAAGAGTTTAGGATATTAGTTTTCACTCTGTAATTTTGTTGTTTTCACTGTCTCAACTTTTCATTTCTTCTTTAACTTTGTATGTTGTTTATAGCATAGATTAACAGTGATTATGTTTCCTTGACTCAAATACTCATGATTTGAATGAAGACAATAAGATAAAGGTAGAAGCATAAAATCCGAGAAGTGTTTGTACAAGCAGTCTTATCTTGCATGCTCAACGTGTCTCAAAGTTCACACGTGTTTCACCACCTCAATACAAAAGCACAGATTTAAGTTTAACTTCTGTATTTAAAAATTCTGTCCATATGATCTCTTGATACCATACTGGAATTTATTTTAAAACAGCTCATTAAAAGTTATACAGTATTTTAATGTTTGATTCCATTATGGTTCATTTTTTCCTCCAAAACACTTATACAGAAGTAAAACTAACAAATAGAATTAAGTACTACATAGATGACAGCCTGACAAATGCTGGTAACTATCTTGTCAAGTTCCCTAGAAATGGGAGATAAGTCCAACATCTACATTTTCTTCTCTAAGTAGACTCTAAACTTACAAAATCTCTTCAGAGGAGAATTTTTTTTGTTGCATAAAAATAATTTTCTGTTACTGCCTCTTTTGTATGTGCATCTAAACTTCAACTGGATATAACTACTAATGAAATTTACTGAAAATTAAGATTTAGTAACTGCTACTCTGGGTACAAACCTTATAATCAAAAAGATTACAATATTTTACTTAGTTTGCATAAGAATTTAGTAAAGCTAAAAAAATTTGAATGTTACATCTTTTTTAAATTATCACAGAGAGATGCTTCTTTTGAAAAGCAGTACTGCAACTTTATTTCTACTGAGATCCCCCTACATGTGCTGAATTCCAGTGCCTGCAAATAGAAGCCTATAGTAGAGCCCCACCCCCATCTACATACACATCCAGGGCAATGTGTTCCCACCGTTCATTCATTCTCCTTTTTTTTGGCACTGCTGGTTGCATTTCCAAAAGGCTTGTGTCAAATCTCATTATTCTAATGCCTTCCATGCAGATACCTTTGGAGGATTGCTGTCCTCAAACAAAACTGAGCAGCCAAACACGAAACAATGAACAATCTCTAGGGAAGAAAAAAATCCCCCAAGCCTCATCCAACTTGCCAGACCTACACATCTGGACAACTTGGACTGGACACGGCTTTCAGGGAGAGGTTCCTTGCAGGAGTCCTGCAGTCTATATATGTAACCAGACATAAAGAAAATGACTTGAAACAAATGCTCAGAGCTGTAAAAGACTAAACCATGGGGTGCAGAGGAATTTAGGCCATCAACTTCAACCCTGAGCAGTCCACCACGCCAGAGCTATGAACCGGCGCTGAGAAGGTCACAAACGAAACAGGCCAGAGCCGGGGGGCTTCACTTGGGCGCTGGGGACGAGCATGGTCCCTTCTAACTGCGAAGAGAACCTTCAGCTTCTCTCAGGGCAAACCCAGCACGAGGGAGGCACAGAACGGCTGCATGACATTGTTCTTGACACACGATTACGGGGCATTATCACAGCATCGCCGGTGCCTGTTCCCCGCGGCTTCCAGGCACATCCCTGCAAGATGCAGCGCCCAGACGATGGCTGCGGTCCCGCTCGCCGAACAGCCGGGCGAGAGCAGCCTTTGCACCCACACCGAGCCCCTTCCCGACCCTGCCGCGCCCGTACGCGCTCTGCTAAATGCTCGGCAGAGACGACACACATCACACGCTGGAGAACACCCGCTCCCGCCATCCCCCTCCCCGCGGTTGCCCCCCGACCGCTTCGCTGGCGGGCTCGGCACGGCACGGCTCGGCACGGCACAGCTCGGCTCGGCACGGCACGGCACGGCACGGCACGGCACGGCACGGCGCGGCCGCCCGCCCCGCGCTACTCACCGCAGCCGTGGTGCAGATGGTCCGCAGCAGCCGGGGTGCTGTCCGCAGCATCTTGCGGCCGCCGGGCCAGCTCCGAGCGGGCTCCGCGGCCGTGCCGGAGCGCCCGTCTGATGCAACCCGCGCCGATGCCGCTGGCGCCGGGCCAGCGCCTGCATCCGCGGCGGCGCAACCCCGCCCGGGCCCGGCGCCGGGGAGCGGGGCCCGCACCTGCCGCGCTCGGCGCCCGGGAGCCGCGGGGGTCGCGGGGCGGCCTCGGCGGGGAGCGGAGGGGAGGGAAGGGGCGGGGAGCCGCTGCTCCCGATCCCGGCGCGGCGGCCGAGCCCTCCCGCGGGGCACGGAGCTGCGGGGCGGCGCGGGGGTCCCGGCCCGCGGGCACGGGAGACACGGAATCACAGAATCCTTAGGGTTGGAAGGGTCCTCTGGAGATCATCCAGTCCAGCCCCCCTGTCAAGGCAGGGTCACCTAGAGCAGGTCACATAGGAACGCGTCCAGGTGACTCCATGGAGACTCCCTGGGCAGTTCGAGTGCTCTGCCACCCTCAATGTATAGAAGTCCTTCCTCATGTTGAGGTGAAACTTCTCATGTTTTAGTTTGTGGCCATTGCTCGTTGCTGGGCACCTGCTGGGCGCTGAAAAGAGTCCGGCACCACCCTATAAGCACCCGTCTTCCAGGTGTTTGTAGGGGTACATGCGATCCCTTCTCAGCCTTCTCTAGACTGAAGCAGACCCAGCTCCCACAGCTCTTGCTCCAGATCCCTCATCATCTTTGTGGCTCTCCAGTGCACCCTCTCCGGTCACACCTTGTCTTTCGTGTAGTCACGGCCACCGAGGCCACCCGGGTGCCATTCTGCATGCCGTGTCCCCAGCAGTGCTCCAGCCATTTACAGCCTGAGGGGACAGAACCCCTCACCTTCACGTCTGCCATCTCTACCGAGGCTGCTGGCAAGACATTCCCTTGACTGTAGGAGTAAAAGATCGTGTGGATTATTACCATTAATTTTTAGTTTATTTAATGCTAGTAATGGGGTTAAAAAACATTAATGACTTACTGGAAATCCATATCACCACCTTTGCCAAGTATTATTAAAGCAGCTCACTCTACTTTGCCATTTCTTAAAAATCTTGCTCTTGAGCCCTATTACTAAAAGTGTTTCAATTTCAACATTATTTGGAAGCTACAACAAAATCTTATTGTCAGAGATATGGAGAAGGTCTTGAAAACACAACTTCAGGGTGCTAAAAAAGACCAGAAAGCGAGTGAAAATGACCCCAAAAATGACAGGAATAGCAAAAGCAAGAGTAGACAGCATGACAGTAATAATTTGCATCATTGCAAATTAGGTCAGGTTTAAACCCCAGCCACACAAAGAACATGGGTGTGTTATAAACTTAAATACATTATGTTCTGTCAGAAGAACAAGGAAGACAAAAATGGAAAAAATTTCTTATAGCCAAGTTGTGAGCTATGTCAGAGAGGTCAGAGGTAATGATTAAGCAAAAGTTATGGCGTGCAGTCACCTTGCTCCAGCTGAAAATAGAGCAGACATGCAAATATCCATATCTCAGTGATATATCATATCTCTTTTTTATGATTTCCTGCAAAAGAACTGCAGCAGTGATCACAGGGTTCTACTCCCAGGCCCCCAGAGTCTTCCCCAGGGTATTTCAAATGCTGAAAAGTACCTTAAGGACAAGGACTGCTGCACTCCTGCTGTTCCATCCCTGTTCAGGGGGTGCAGGAAGAAGAGGTGCTGCAAGAGGTAAATTGTGCCAGTCCCCAAGGAAGCTGGGTTGGCACAACACAATCCCCTCACAGAGTAAAGTTACACAAGGGCTTGCATTATGTCTCTCAGACCATTACTCATTCTCTGATTTAGTCCTGTGTAGCACAATTATATCCTGTCCTTTATTCAAGCCTCTTGGTGGTCCCATAAGTGTAGGTGGCCCTGAGCAGAATAAACAGAAATTAAACCAAAAACTTTTAAATTAAAATAAACCATTGCACTTCTGTTTTGCAAAGAAAGTTCTACAAAGAAAAATCACTAACCAGTTCCTATAATTTCTTTTCTGTGGGATGAAAAATCTACAGGAGTACTTGTCTGCTTCAGTGAAAATTCTTCTCATGATGGTATCATGTGGAGTGTGTGGTGATTTATTAGATCATGGAATAATCAGCCAAAAAGTCATCAAAAAGTTCTATTAACAAAGTGGTACAATATGTTTATACAAGAAGTTCCTTCTCTAGTATCTGTGGTACTGTGGGTTTAAAAAGAATGGTATACAGTAATTCCAGATTTTATTAAGAAAGCTAAAATTTTCTGCTTTGTGGCTTATTCTTAAAATATTGTTCTTGCCTACTTTCATGGGTATGCAGCTTCATATCTTCCAATTATCTCACAGAAAATCTACAAAATTTCATTGCTACATTTCTTTAAAATATTCCTTCTTTAAATTGTACAATAAAAAATTAAACCTCATAATTTTGTTGGACTAAAATGCATCATTTAACTATTGCAGGAGCTGTCGTTCTGAAATGCCTGTTGTTAATGTCTTGTTTTCCTTTTTGAATTGGCAGTTTCTTTCAGAAAGATTAACTGCCCAGTTTGATAGGTCATGTAGCAATACAAGGATTTTACAGGTTCATGTGCAGCTGGTTTGCAGCTGAGCAAACCCACAAACAAGAGGTATTGACAGTCCTCACTAAAGGAATGATAACACTACCTCTGACAGTAGGAGAAATGAATGTGTGGGTAGTATTCCCATGGCTTGATGGAAGCTGCACAAATTCCATACAATAAATAGGGTGCAGTCAACTCCTACTATGATATCTGGCATCAAAATGGTCCTATAATGCAAAGTTTGGAACTGGATTGAAGCATTGCTGAAGTTCATGGAACTTCAAACCTTGGTTCATGATCCAAAATCCTCCCCAAATCAAACAGCACACTTGGCATTTAACCACTGACTTGCGAGCTTATGGCAAAATGCCTGGCTTTCCTGAGCAAGCAATTTGTAATAACCTGTGGCTCTATTCCCTGTACACACACAACACAGACAGTTCAACAATGCAAGTGTAAAGCACCAAAGTTTACTTAATTGGCACTCCTTCATCTCCACACACAATTCTTAACCTAGTGAGAAAATAATAGATTTCCATTTACTTCACACACTACTAAAATGTTAGGTGACAAAAGGGAAAAATCACAAGAGGACATGTCTGTTGTCACCATATAAAGAAGAGCTGGGAAGGAAGAGGTGGGATTTATTTTAGATTTCATAGCAATAAGAGGGGCAGGGACATGAATGGCCATGAAGGTGTGCTAAAACACAGACAAAGATGGTATCTTCATACCATCAGCTTCACATTATCATCAGAGTTATGAATTCATACAAATGGGTTTAAATAACCACTTAACAAATTGCCTATGTCGAATTTCATATGCAAATACTTACAATCAAGATTTCTGGTATCCAGAAAATTATTAGGCTGACCTCTTTGAGATGGGTCTTGTGTGACCTAGTAAACACCAACATCAGTGTTAAATATTGTAACACAGTGCATTCCTCTGGGATTTATGTTGTTGGAAAAAGTGACACAAAGTATTATCCATTAATTTTTGTACCCCAGTCAGAGAAGTACCTTGCAAATTATTAAATTCTTGTTCATTTGGGAAAAAAATATGCTAGTACACCAGTGCTTACTTTGTTTGGAGCACATTTTATACATTAAGCTTAATTTTGGATTTTTTTTTTTTCCTTTCAGTTCTGATCCCTTTTCATAAAGCCAAAGTTTATCTTTGGGAAAAAACCTGCAATTACCCATAGTAAGCTTTTCAGCATGGGGTTTTTCCTTTGTGTCACCAAACGAGATGTATGTCTGCACGTGGCAAAAACTGATAGGGGGATATGTTCGCCAAAGCTATTCAGGAGTTAAACGTGCTTGTACAACAGCAAAAATGTGCAAAATGTGCTTGCATGTGCAGAAATGTACAGAACAAATATAAGACCTAATGTAGCTGAATATTTTAAATCCTTGTTGATTTCTGTGAAGCAGAAGCTACTCAGTGTGTTGGAAGACATCATCAAGACTTGGCAAGATCGTTAAGAAAGACTGTTCCACACAGCGTGCACATACTGAAAGTGCTTGGGAAACTGCTTGGAATCTTCCAGGATTTGCTTTCTTTTGAAAATCATGCCCTGGGACTCTGTAATCAACTAAATTAGCTCTGCATAGGCTTTTTGTTGTTGGAAATTATCCCTGATGGGGCTTTTCATGATGATTAAAGATTTGGTCATAGTTCAGACTCAAATTCCTCAGGAATACTTTAGAGTTTACCCAGTTCTAAAGACTGAGTAATTAAAAAACTAAAGTAAGGCTTTGTATGGTTCACTAAGTATGTTAATTGCATGACAAGTTTCAACTAAAATTTTACATAATAAAAACATTTCATGTTTTTCCCCTTGCTGAAGCAAAATTTTACGGGAAAGTTACTTTGTCTGTTATCTCTGCAACATTTGTATTTAAAACTTGTATTATTTTTTTTCCCCCACAGGGTCTTAATTAGATAGTAACCATTTAAAACTTTACACTTGACATTTGATTTTTCCAGACTAACCAAAAGGAGGTATATATTTGTTGAGAAAAGGAGATTATTTCACCAATGTAACAAGTGGCAAGAACTATCATGTGCAGATGCCTTACCCACATGGATAAATGTAAGTCTCTCAGATTGCATACAATAGATTAGGAACTACATCTGCAAAAGTGGTTGCTATCTTAGTGGAGTGGAGCCGCAAAGAGCAGATCTCAGACGGTAAATCCTTTCTGGGAATTCCGCCACAAAAACTTAGAGCAAAATCTTTATTTTATTTTAAATGTTCAGAGGTAAGCATCAAACATTCCACAGACAAGGAACATAGAGAATAGTTGGGTTTCTGCAGATACAGCAAGTCCAATTCTTTCTCCTGTAAGTAATTACAATTCTAGAAATTACTGTCAGTCTTGTTGGAGCTTTGCCTGTATGCACAAGAAGCAACATCTGATCTGGGTGCTCTTCTGACCCCTCTTTTTTTTTTTTTTTTTTTTTTTTTTTTTTTTTTTTTTTAAATGGTTTCTGTTTGGGTGGTTAAAATATCTGATGGATGGTTTCAAATATCAGAAAAATGCTGTTTAAAATACCAGGCAACTGAATTGTCCATTGTAGCATGGTATTTCCAATTGTAATAATTTCAAAGGAAAAAGGGTTTTTAATATCTCATGGCATCAGGCTCCTGTTGATTTATGAATCCATAGAGACCTAACCACTTCATAAATGAAACAGTCATAGTACAACATTAATTCTGCTGTATTTTGGACTTTATTCTCTCATCCACTTTTTCTGGTACTCAGGTGTAACAAGTAATTTCAGCTGGAACATATTTGTGTTCACATTTTACTTAGTTCCTGTGAAAGTTCATGATGAAATTTCATTTCATGACCATTTTGGCGTGACGAAAAAAAAATATTGTTTTATCGATTATGTCTGTGTTCAGTAGTGGTCAGCTTAGAAACCACTGTCTATCAAACAAAGTCTAAAGAATGTTCTTACTACTCTATTTCATGAAGATTCTAACAGATATTTGAGCAATCTTAGCAATTCCTAGGAGTTTGTACCACATAAAATCTTCCTGGTACAATGGAAGCTGTGTCAGCCCACTTTCAGAAATTCTGTTTATAAAATGTCAGTAATTTCACATGAGTGAACAGCATAAAGCCATCCACTGATAAGACAGCCCAGCAAACTTATCAATCAAATCCAAGCCAGTATCGCTGCCAGGGAGCTTCAAGACAAAGTCTAAATCAGATTTTCAGAGAAGACAGAAATTCTAGCAGAATTTCCAAATGACCTAAACAATTTCAGTGTGAGCAACAAAACACTGCCACCTAGGGAGCCAAAGAAAAGACAATTATCAGTCATTTAAATAAACTGACCATGAATGGCAGCATAAATTTAACCGGTGTACTTAATTGAGTACAATTGTGATTTTTTTTTTTTTTCAGTTACAGAGCCTCCCGCTCCATTAAAAAAAAAAACCCAAAAACAAAATCCACCAACAAACTATTCTATTTCAATGCATTTTCTTTTGAAATAATTTTATTTTTCCATATTTAAAACAAAGGCTACATCACTTATGCTGTGGGGATCACAGTGCACCCTTTGGTGTGGCACAGACCACCTAGCTGGATTACCTTGCATGCAGTTTCAATGATCCCACAACCTTACAATAAGCAACTCTGCAACATTTATTTTACACATTCAGTTTTGATGTGGGAAGTGAGAGCCCTGCCAAGTGCCAGTTCTGCAAGTTACTCCCTTGTACCTTCCTGCAGAATTGAAGGACACGTTTTTCTGGGACAGAGAACAAAAGGTCTGATAACTGCTTTTTAAGTAGTCTGAAAGCCTCTGTTCATGTGCAGTCTTACACAGCTGAAAGAAAGTGTTTGTTTCAAAGAAGGTTTGTGAAGAAAACTCCTCTATTTTTTGTTTAATTTTTCAGAATTGGAAGACATACATTGAATAAATGTATAGCAGCTACACTGAGCTCGATTAAAGCTGCACAGACAGAACAACATCCTCAAAGTCTAGCATAAGTTGTGTTTTCATTTTGTGTGATACTCATCATCTTAGAGACACTTGTGTTCACTGCCAGCTGTCAATGTCCTGCACAGTTAAACTTCTGGCTCCATTGAAACTCAGTGTGAACCTCTTCAGTTTGCATAAGAGCCAATGAGTGGAGGAGATGTATTGACATATTTGCATCATGATTATTTGACAATATGTTCCAAATCAGAGTTCTCTCCAGTAAGAAAAAAAAAAAAAAACAACAAAAAACCCAACAAAACAAACAACTTATTCCACACACTATTTATTTAATTTCACACAAAGCTGAATTTGATCTCTTCTTTCCCAGAGTGGCCTCTTAGAATGCACTTTATTAAGAAAAATTAATCAATAAATGTGATCATTCAACCAATCAGATCTTTCATTCCTAGAAATCAATAGATTCCAAAGGACGGCTTCTTTTGGAAGCAACCAGAATCTAGTAGGTGCTATTTTCAGAATTGTTGCACTACCAAGTTAGCTTTTATGGATGGTCCTGCACTTACTGACACATCTCTCATGCGGGTTGCTATTTCTGTTGCTCTTTCCCCACTGATATGGCCGATGCTCCCGGTGATACTGCTTTTGAAAGCCATTTCCTTTTCTGCTGCTGACAGATTCTGCTGAGCTAATGAAATTGCTGTGGTCGCTGCTAATGGCCCTGAACAGTTACTTCTCTTCCTTTCCCAAGTACTTCTATTTTTATTCTGATTTTACACCCCCCTAGGGTGCTGGAAAAAAAGAAAAAAAGCGGCACGTGGGTAAGCACCTCACGGCCCTTGTGACCACAAACGACAGGGGGATGACGAGCGGGAGCTTTGCAACTCTCCCTGAGCTCCAGACCGTCCCAGAGCAGGGACAATTCCTCCAGCACCAGAAAGGGGCAGCGCTGGGGCGGCTGCGGGAAAGGGTCACGCTGTGGGCGGCAGAGCTTTCCCTCCTGCCAGAGGCTGGCAGAGGCTGGGGTGCCGAGCCGAAAACCAGGAAAGCTCCCAAAGCCCCGGTGCCCCCGAGGCCAGCCCAGCCTCACCCAGCAGGACCGGCTCAAGCTGCCGGGGGTCGGAGGAAAGGGGGCAGCGCACTCCCCGCCCCGCGGGGCCTCCCCCGCGCTCCCTCAGCCGCAGCAGCGCTGCCCGGCGGCGACCCCCGGGCGGGGCGGGCGGAAGGAGGGAAGCAGGGAGGGGCGGCGGAGCGGCGCCAGCGCTGTCCCGCCTCCTCCCGCAGAGGCCAGGCTCCCCTCCGCCTCCATTTCCCGGCGTGCGGCGCGGGCGCGGGGCAGGAAGTCCCGTGCGCCTGAGTCAGGGGCGGCCGGGCGGCCGCTGCCGGGGTCGGCGGCGATGGCGCTGGAGACCCTGTCCCCGGACTGGGAGTTCGACCGCCTCGACGACGGCTCGCAGAGTGAGCGCCCGCGGAGGGCGGGCCGGGCGGGGCCGGGCCGGCGGGGTGCGGCGGGAGCCACCTCGGAGCGGGGGGAGGCGCGGGCTGAGCAGACCCTGCTTCCCCCGGACCGCCGCGCTGTATCCCCGCCGGGAACGGGAGGGAGGGAGGGAGGAATGGAGGGAGGAGGAAGCGGTCGCGGGAGCTGAGCGGGGTCGCCCTCCCCGCGGACCCTGCCCCGCGCCCCCCCGCCAGCGCAGCGCCGCTCCCCTGCGGCCAGGCCTGAGGGGCTGGGCGCCCGCCGTGACCTTCTTTGCTCTCACACCCTCTCCGTAGCTGTCGGGGCTGTTTTGGGGTGTGGGGAGTGGCTTTTCCAGCCCTTCATCGTTTGCTCCTCGGGGGAGTCGCCTGCGGTGCCCCCCGTGCCGGGGGGGGGCCAGGCTGAGTGTTCACCCCGTCTGTTCTCGCACTGACCGGGCTCGTCGTGGGAGCGGCGCTCCTTTCCTTCCCGGTCATTTCTCGCGGCCCGCGAATTTTTGCAGTGGCTTCCTTGGTTATCCGGAGAAGTCACATCGAGATGTGTTGTGAGCAGTTAGTTGTACTCAGCTTTTATTGGTAAAGGCTCTCTGTCACGGGAGGCGGGCCGGCGCTTGCAGTTTCACCTTTAAAATAGAATTGAATAAGATGTTCAGCGACGCTGAAGTCTTTCACGGTGGGTTCGTGTGCCCGTCAAAATACACGTTTTACTCAGCCTGTGGAGGTGACCTAGTTTCTAAACAGGGAACTTATATGGTTGTCACACTGTAATACACGCTGTAAATTGAACTGTGCCAAATTAATTATCCCAGGTGTTGCTGTGAAAATATGTCACTCATGGACCAACTGTTTCACATATAATGTTATCCCAGGGGATGATACTGTTTATGCCATGTTCATTTAGTCTGGATTTCAGTGGAAACTGAAGCTGTCCTGAGCAGAGCTTTTTATCAGTTCTCTAGTTGTAGAAAGGAAAATGTAGCTTTGACTCAAAATGCCAGCTCTCTGCTAGTTTGACCAGGACATGAAATGAAACTCCAGAAAATTTACGTGACTTAATATGCCCCATTATCACCATCTCAAGGGTGAAGAAACAAGGCTGATCTTCCAGCCAGAACAGCACACAGTTTTTCTATAGAAAAGCCAAAGAATAATCGTGTGACTTGAAAGGCATTTTTTGTTCTTGTTGTCTACTTTCACTTTGTATCACTAACATTTAGCAATTACAAGTTTCTCAACTGAGGACATAAGTCTAGTTTGTAAGTCTAGTGTACTACATCTCTGTCCTGGATGTGTATGGCTATGGCACTTGCAAATCTTGCTGCCAGTGACTTCATTGAATATTGATATTGCTGATTTTATGGAAGAAGTTAAGATTAAGTTGAGGGATCTGTGCTGCTGAGTTGATCTCTTGCACTGTTCCAACTATAAAGTTTTAGTTTTATCAGCTGAGAAGAAACTTTCTTGTAACATTATACCTTATCAAGTATGTATGCTGCTCTGAAGAAATGGATGATATTTGCTTTCTATGATTTCATTTTCTTCCTCTGTGTGAGTCAGTTTATTTAGGAAAAATGTTCTGCGTCTTAGAAAGCTTCTCTCCCAAGTAATATTTTATCTTTGCAACTCTGCCTATTGCTGGCTAGCTAAGAGCTTCTACTCTCTTGTCTCACTAAGAAAGTGAGAAATTATTCCTGTCTCTTATTTTATAGATGAGCAGTACAAGGTGATTGATGGCTGTCAATAATTAAGTATTTGGAAGCATTTAACGAGCTGTAGTGTTGCTCAAATCCATCATTTGTCTGCTGGAAATGTGACAGTCTGTGACTCTCTAGCGGGGTGCTGTTGTGAGGTTTTGTTTGAGAAATGCTCTGTAGTTTTGGTTCATAGAAACTGATTTGAGCAGCAATGCAAATTTCCTACTCTTGTATGACTATGAAGTTTTTTCTGTTCTTATAAAGCCCCAGCGTCTGTCAGTTTTTTTGTTCTTAGTCTTTTGTGTGAAGGGAGGAGATGTGATGGGGAAGTACCAGAGCATACCTCTTCAATGTCTCCCCTGCTCTGGATTTTGTAGCAGTAAAGCACTGAAGCTGACCTGGTGGCTGGTTAAAATCCATTCAGCAGGGCTATGCATCAATGAGTGTTTTACTGGTTTGCTGCAGCAGAGCTTACAGAAGATGCACTGGAAAGAACCTGAAGATGAGATGGACTTGATGGAATAGAATAGTACAAGGACACAATTTAAGGGCTACACATCAGTGCCTGGAGTGCTGCTGATGGAGGGCGTTTTACTCACTTCTTCTCCTGAGTGAAGTTCATTCTCCTGATCTTGACAATGCCTGATCTTGACTGTCTAGGCTGCAGGTGCTACTAGAACTCAATGGCACTAATGCCATTATTGTGGGAGAGTGTGCTGTGCTCCCTGGGTAGGCTTTGCAGTCTGCGTGCCTTTGTGGTTCGCATTGCTGCTGCTTTCAAAGTACTGTCTTAAAATTAATTCAGGTCTTCGCTGCAGTCATTTCTCCTTCTCAGCCTCCCTGCACGTAGTCCTTTTCATCTTTTCCTTATCAATTTGTCTTTATTCATTCTTCCTTTTCTACCTGGTGCAGTTTCTCAGATATTTTCTTTCTGCAAAAGATGTTTCAGTGGTGATTGATTCAGCAGTGCTCTCCCACTGGAGTAGCCATCAGCTACCATTTGGCTCAGTTGTTTGCAATGACAATGACTAAGAGGTTGAACATGCAGAATAAAAGAATATATAATTTTTAACTTTCTAGGCCAGTCTACTTGCTGAAATGTGAAAAGGGCACATATAAAGCTACGTGACAGCTGAATTCTTGTGTAAGAAAAGTTTGGTTGTCCAGCTGACCTTCATTCTCTAACTTTTTTTAGATAATCCTATTTCCAGCAAATGGCAGAAGATCACAAGCTGTTAGATTTCTTATCTAATTATGGAAAAGACACTTTAGTCTTCACATGAAAAAGGACTATACTTCCTGAGTGCAGGAGCCTTGAACTGTGATCGTTTACTCTGTGGTTCAGATTGGGCAGCTAAGTAATTGAGCATGATTTGGGGAGGAGGAGTGGGGAACATCTTAATATGAGAAATAAAAAAGATCAGGATAGAGAGCATGAAACTGTTTTGCACCAATTGTCTTTAGATTTACTTTGCTACTTAAGACCACTGTGGTTTGTGTTTGACCAGCTGAATGTTAGCCTTTGAACCTATTTGTCCCTTTGAACCTGCTTGCCCCCGACACTAACAGGACAGCTGTGCATTTCAGTGCCCAGCAGAAGAAAAATTCTGCCTGAGAAGGGTGAATTTGAAAGTGGGTGGGAATGACTAAAAGCCATAAGCTTTCCATGTAATGCTCACATAACTCACTGAGAGGTACCGGGGAGAAGTGGAAAGAAGATGTTGGGAATTCAGCTGCTGCTCAGGCTGAAATGATTAGACCCATTGCCTCAAAGTTCTTAATATAAATGCATTTGTATGGTTCAGCTGATGGGTAGGGTCACCTGCTGTGCTACAGTTTCCACAGTAATTTCTTTGCTTGGCACCTTGTGTGATTGTTAAGGTCTTAGTTTAACAATACATGTACCTTGGAAAAAAAAAATCTGCATAGTGCTTAGATGTTTGATACTCTTCAAGTAGTATTTGAATTTCTATTAAACTAACACTAAGTTATAGGATTGTTTTTAAACAAATAAGAACTTTGTATTAAATCTGCATTTTATTAAAGAAAAATGCCACAGCAAAATGAGGAATACAGGACTAAAGCTAAATAGCAAACTATTAAATGTTTTAATAACATTTTTTGATACTGCAGTTTATTGAATTGTCTGTAAAACTGTACTAATGTTATCAATTCTCAGAAATTCATGCTGAAGTGCAGTTGAAGAATTATGGAAAATTCCTTGAGGAATATACATCTCAGCTGAAGAGAATTGAAGATGCTTTGGATGACTCTGTTGGAGATGTTTGGGACTTCAGTCTTGATCCCATTGCTTTAAAGGTCTTCATATTTTTAATATACTCTGTTACTTTCCTAATTTGTCCTTTCCTTCAAAACCTCTGCAGGAAAAGCTTGATACATTTGTGCTCTTAAAATTTTGACTTGTGTGTTTGAGAAAACTATCCAGTACTATTTTAATTATTAAATAATTAATAAATTGGTGTATATCATATGAGAAGAAGCTTTCACATTATTATTTTCTAGTCTTATGGATACTGGCTGAAGTTGAATGAATTTCTAATTCTTCATGTGCTGGGAAGGCTGGTTGCAGGAGACTTCTCCCCTGTGACTGTTAGTGTTTTTGTCTGGGGTTCCAGGAGAGCTCACTAATAGTTGTAAAACTGCACAGTGAACTGTGTGTGTATTTGTAGGTTGTGTTTTGACCTAATGGCCTTGGTGCAATATTGGCTGTTTTCTTGGTCACAAATTCTCTGTCCTTTGTGGAGCATTAGCTTTTCCTCTTCACTGAATTTGCAGAAATAATTTAAAAGTGCTTTTGTTGCCTTGTGAAACTTGTCTGTACTGAAGATGCACTCTCAAGTAATCATCTGTCTGAATAATTTGGATAAATTATGTGTAGGGCCACCACAGTACTGCATGTTTATGGACTAGTTAAAATCAGGCTGACTTAAGTACAAATTGTCAGTGCCTGCATACAGATGTATTTTCTGCTTCCTGTTTCCAGCATTTGGAATTATTAATTCATGTTTTAGTTTTCCTGAGCTGTTTTTCTCCTACATATGCCATAATGATCATGCTTTCGCTTTACAAGTTTTGTAAGTAAATTGTTGTAAATGCTATGTAATACACCTGGTTATTTGTCTGTCTGCCTAAAGTGTAAGGAAAGGTATTTCCATGTGAACGTTAAGGGTTCCTGCAGTGCAGGCTGCCAGTAATGTGCAGTTGTGGCTCTTTTATTACTGACCCTATTTCAGATTAAACTGGGGGGAGTATTTGCCTAGTTGGATGAATGTATTTTTGACTAATGTTTTCTAAAGTTGCTGATTTGTTGTTTCTGTTTGGTTGTTTTGTGGGTTTTTTTTGCTTTTTATTTTAATTTTAGCTTTTGCCGTATGAACAGTCCTCCCTACTGGAGCTCATAAAGACAGAAAACAAGGTAAGCACTTTATGCTTAAAGGAAAAAAAAAGTTATTCAACCTCAATCCAAGCCCTCTAAATGTGAACTTGTTTGTAGTCTGTGTGATTTTTTTCCTCACTTTGTGTCTAGGTTCTAAACAAAGTTATAACAGTGTATGCTGCTCTTTGCTGTGAAATCAAAAAGTTAAAATATGAGGTAAGTTCAGCTGACTTTTATTATTGTGTATGAAAAGGTTTCAGTTTGGCATGCTGATATATACATTTAATTTTGTCAATAAAGAAACAAGACGTCTAAATAATTTTGTAGCTTGATTACATATATCCTATTTATTAAAAAACAAATTTCTGCTTTCGTTGTTAGGCAGAAACTAAATTTTATAATGGCCTCTTGTTTTATGGAGAAGGAGGTAAGTAGCTCCTTTTATTGTAAAAGTATGTAGTTTTATATTATTGCTTCAAGTTGCATTAAATGCTACAATAACTGTAATTTTGTTTTATGGATACATTACAACTGTAATTTTATTTTATGGATACATTAAATAATTAATATAATTAATAATTTCTCTGTGATGCACACCAAATAGAGAACTTTGAGGGTAAAGGGATAAATGTTAGTGTCTTGTAGCTGTCCTGAGTTAGCTTAAGATTTATCTTAAGATTTATCAGGTTTATCTGTAAAGCCCTGCAGTAAGTATTGTTACATGAACAGGAAATTTTGTTGCAGCCTTATTTACATGGGAAGTAGGGAGTGTGAGCTCCCTACATACAGCTTGTCTGCTGTAGCAGCTAGTTTGCAAGGTATAGCACTGAAAACATGTTTTTCACATGTAAACACATCCTAAACCAACTTATTTCCTTTTGGAACTCCATTTGACATCGGTTGTAGTAAAACAATAAATCTGTGATGTAACTGTAGTGAAACAATGAAACCATTAATAAATAACTTGGCCCAAGTCCTGCCCTCTTCACTTATGCAATTGGTGTTCCAAGTCAAGTTGGAGTGTGTTGGTATCACCCCCCCTTGCAGTGCAGGTAACTCACACTACATGTTTAGACCATGGCACAAGGTAAGAGGGGCCCAAGTGATTGTAAGCCAGTTCACAAATTGTGAGACACTGCTTCAGGCGTGAGACAGCTTTTTGCCTTGGAGTTAAACTGGTGACTCCTGAATGACTGCCCTTAAGCTTCCACCTTAAGGGATACTACTGTGGGAATAAGCACAGATCTTTGTCATAAGACAGAAATATCAGAGAATGTGAAAACTTTGAGCTCAGGACTGTTTATCACACTTCTGAGTGCTATATAAGATAACTGTTGTGCTTAAGGAGCATGGAAATGTGGGGGATTTGTTAGCTTGTTATGTGGGAGGTTTTTCTGGGGGTTGTGTGTTTTGGTTTTTTTTTTTCTTTTTTTCTTAGCAGACTTGCATGTCTTATCAGATATGGTTTTAAATATTTTAAAGTCATATGTTGCCAAAATGATATTGGGTGATCCCTCAGAATTTTCCATGTCTCTAGTGTGAAAAAGCCAGAGTATAGCAGATTATTATATTACAACAGCAATTTGTTCCTGATGGGCGTTGTGCAGAGAGTGCTTGGGAATGGCAGGAACTTACAGGTTAGCCTTCTGAGGGTGAGGTAGGAATGCAGAAATTATGTTATTTCCATATCACTACTTGTAGCATTTTCTTTGATAACAGCAAGCTTGCTTTCTTTAAACAACTGACAAAGTTACTGGCTCAAGGATGATTGAAATTTAAACAAATACTATGCTGGCTTTTTCCATTTATATAGAGATAACATTTTATCCCATCTTGTCGTTGCAGTGGCTAGGACTAGTCTAGGAACTTCAGGTGGTTGGGTAGGGTTTTTTTGGGACATACACTGAAGAGATTAAAGGTTGCATAAAATGTGTAAATGGGAAGCAAAGCGATGTTTAGTATCCTGTCCCAGAGCTCCATGTTAGAGAAAAATGGAGACTCCTTTAATCTCTGACAGCTGTAAAAGAATATATTTTATGTAGCAAGAAGACCTGCATTTCTTAGGCAGGTAAACTTGTAATTTTAAGTGAGCTTTTCTTGCTTAGAGTGACCCAGAAGAAAAATCTCAAGTCTAGAGCATCTGTCTGTTGTCAGATTAAAAAGACAGTATTTTGTCAGGTGATGTTCAAACCGCTCCAGATGACTGAAACACTTTGGCATGGCTGATGTAATTATTGTATTTCTGTGTTCTGTGTCATACAGATAATGCTGTGAAGCTATGGTGGTAAGCCTGTTCTTTTGTGCAGAAGGATATGTAGGAAAAAGAAATTTAATTATTTCTGGTTAATCGTGTAGTATATTCTCTCCGTAAAAAACATCTGGATGTTTCTTGCAAGATAAATACCTAGTATTTTCAGGCAAATTTCTTAAAAGTAGAAACTTTTATATGAAGTTACATAATACATATGCCCTTAAAGAAATATGAGGCTTATTCTTTCTCTTTCAGATGAAGGAGACTGTTCCCAGCTTTGTATCTAATTTATAAATAATGTAATTTTTAATGAGGAAGAAACTCCAAAAATAAGTCTACCTTAGGAAAGCAAAATTAGGAGGTTTTGAGGCTCCATTAATACACTTGTAATAGTGCACTCTACTAGTATGACTAATAAATAGCTTGGAGGGCAAGATTCAATATTAGTTTAACAGGTACAACACAGGCTTTAAAAGTGTTGACAAATGTTTCTCTTTTAAGCCACAGATTCCAGCATGGTGGAGGGAGATTGCCAAATACAGATGGGAAGATTTGTTTCTTTCTTGCAGGTAGAGTATGTTTTGATTGTTTGACAACAATTATAATCTTAATTTTACTTGCAAAATGGATTTAACAGTCTGCCATATCCTGTTTGCATTTTACTGAAAGGCATAGCAGCCATTTAATATGTTACTGTTTTGCCTGCAGACCAGTTGTTGTGTCACACATTATTTAGGGATTTTTTTATACTTCTCTTTAGAAGTCTAATGAGAGAAGAAATTAGAAATTACTTTAAAATATTTCAGTAGGAGAAGATAAATTGAGGTTGCTTTCATCTGTAGTTAAAGATAGCTGTTTTTATGACTTTGGTTAGCAAGTTCTTGTGTTCATTGAACATTGGAAATGGGTTAATTGTTTTATATGTTTGGGGGTTTTTTAGCTGGTAGAAGAAAACAAAATCAATGTACCTGAAAAAAAATTGCTTGTGTTTCTTTCAAACATTTTTGGAAGAGCAGTCCTTTGCATGAAAACAGGATCTGTTTTTATTTTGAGGATTTCCTGTGCTCTTGGGTTTCAGTCTATTGTGGAGTTTTTTGTCCTTAATATAACTTAAGCAACTGTCCCATTCCCAAAAACATTTCTATTTTTATGCAATATTGCTTGTAAGGAGTAGCTGTGGTAAAGTAGAGAATATGGAGGAAGCTTCCAGAATGTTTAAACAAATTCTGGTTTTACAGGAGTTAAAATTTATGTTCTGCTTCTGCAGCATGGCACTAATCATTGTCATGACGAGACAAATGCTGTGTAGGAAGTAATTTCTCAACTTCCTTTACCATGCTGAAGTACAGTGAATTGCTAGGATCATTTGGGTTTTCTTTCTCATTTTCCAACCTCTTGTTTTATCAGCTTTGTACGTTTCATCCTTCCTTCTCTGTTTTGCTTATGAAATTTGTTCTTTTCCAGCAGTTGGATTCTCCTAAATCCATTCAGTGTTCTACATCCCTAGATTAGGAAATGCTGTTCTGGTCAGTGTTATAAGCATATTCGCAGAGGTGGTGTGAAAATACAGAAGGTGAAAAGTTGCTTTCATAGAGCTAATGACCATGTATTGGTTTCTTGGCTCTTTTGGGTTTTCTGGATTAGCTAGATGCAGTAGCCTCAAATTTGCTAGTCAAAAAGGTTTTTTAAAGCATTATCAAAATAATATTCTTAAATATTAGTTTAAAAATTATAATCATGTCTGTATTATGTAGCTGCTAATATGCATGTGCTGTCGAATTGTACTTCTTGCCAGAAATTTTAAAATGGCAGCTGGTGCTGCCTCCCCAGGAAACATGATCTCATCTGTCTATTAATCCATTCTTCTGGAATCTGTTGGCTTATTTCAGCTGCATTTGTTAGAGTAGTACAATTTTAAGAAGTAATGGTTTGTGAAAACTGGTGACTAATAGAAGGCAGAAACCCAAATAGGATCTATTTTTGATGGAGAGGAAGACAGAATTCAGCTGTTAACCAGTCTCCTGGCTGGCTGACTGTTCAGCCAGTGTGGACTGTCTGCTGTAAAGCCATCTGTGTGCAGACTGGCTAGACTCATCACACACTGACATTTCCCTGATGGGATTTGTAAGGTAAATTAATGAGCAGATATTACTGCAGTTAAGGGAAACTCAAATTAATTTATCCTGTTGTTCAAGGAATGCTGTGTTAAAATCCATTATAGAAATGAAGATACCTCTTTACATGGTCAGAGTTGACATGTTCTTACTCATTTTGTGTTATGTAACCAAGCCTAAGTTCTGCCTTCATCAGGCAAACCTTTCAAAGACATTGATTTTCTTTGTTTTAAAGCAGTATTCTGTGGCTTATCACTCTTACAGTAAGAGCTTCTGTGGTAATTTCCAATTTGAATTTGGCTATTACCAGCATCCAGAGTGTGACTCTTGAATCTAGTGGGGAAAAAGCACAGCCTCTGCTGGATTTTGTCCTTGAAAGTCCTTGGTCTCTGTTGTCAAGTCACTTCTTTCTGTCTTTGATAAATTGAACCAATACTATAGGTAGTCAGAGTTGTAATGAAAGTTTGTGTTTGGTAGTTTCTTAGCTTAGTCCCAGATCCTTTTTCAGAGCTGTTAGTAGAATGTTTTCCATTTTGCTGTAGATCTGTCCACTGACTTGGGTTAGGGATATAATTGGAGCTTTGGCTGCATATTCTGTAGGTTATGTTCAGTTTTTTTGGTGTAATGACAACTTGTCTATGAGGAGGATCTATACATTTATTTATATGCATTTTGTTTTCTTATATTTCAGGAGCTGTCTTGCTTTGTTACCCGATGTTATGAGGTGGTGGTGAATGTAGTGCATCAGCTGGCTGTTCTGTATACCAGCAACAAGTAATTATTCCCTAAAATGCTGTATTGTTGCTATGTAGAGTTAAATGTATAAAACATGAATGTTCTATGTAAGGACATGGTCATTTTTGGAATATTGTTGTCTAGAGATAGAGTGCTTTGGTGTGCAAGTTTGAGCTTCGTAAATGATTATGGAAATGGTTTTGTTTTGTTTTCAGAAAAAATAGTGGTTGTATATAATGAGATGCAAGGATGTTAGTGTTTGTCATTTTTAGCCTTTATGTTTGAGAAATATTGCTGATTTTTCATCCTTGCTCTATTTGAGACACTCCTCCTGTTTCTTGATACATAGTTTAAAATCAAGTCACTTCTACAGTCTAATTTGAAAATGTAAATCTTGGCATATATTCTTTACAGAACAGCCATGGTTTTAGCATCTCAAGTTTAGCTTGGTAGGGGCTGTTTGGTTTAGCTCCTTTGAAAACTGTGAGGAAGGTTTAGTTCTGAACAGGATTGTTGGAGTTAGCTTTAGCTTTGAATACCTCTGCAGGACTCTCAATTGCTTCCCCATCCCCCAATAGGATAGCACCATTCTCAGTTTTATTTGTTGCTTTTATTTTTGGTTTGTACCACACCACAAGGCAGACTTCCTGTGTGGTGCTGGATGTGTAGCTTGGACATGGCTTGAGTAAATACAAAGTGATTTTATTCTCTGGGTATGTCAAGGTTATTTGCATAACTGAAGTGGGAATTGCTGACACATGTGTGCACTGAATACACTTGGTGGTTTCAGCCAGTCACATCTTTAAAAATACAGCTTTAAATTTGATCAGAGTATACAGATTTCACACAGTATATACTTTTCATCAGGTTTTGATGTTCTTTTGTTTCCTGGAGTTACTATGTTAATGAAGAAAAATGTACCCAGAAGACAGAGAACACACCATGATACAGAACTGATAAATATGATCTGTTCTAAGGATTAAAAAGGCATTAAAATACTGTTTTTATTTACAGGAATGCACCTAAAATTATAGAGACATCTGGAGTTCATTTTCAGGTAGGAATGATATGGAACTCTTTTGCTTATGTGAATATATAGATCTTTATGATTAATCCTGAGAAAAACAGCATGAAAGTGACTTTAGAGAACAACTTTCAATTGAAAGGTTTTATTTTATTAATCAGCTTTTTCTGACCTTTATATGGGAAGGCGTGGTGTCTCCATGTCTGTCATATTCTAAATTTCCTAGCAACTAAGTGTTTGCATGCTCCCTTATTGCAATGTGTGCCTTGGCATATAGACTATTTTAAAAATTGTGTTTTCAGTGTCAAGATAGATCAAGAAATTTAGTTCGTGTGCAGACATCCCTTTAATATTTCTTGTGTCACTACAAATAAAATATTTAAGCTGCTAAACCACAAATTCTCCTGTTTAACTCTCTAGCTGATGTCTCGTTGGCTGAAAATGTGTTAAAAGGAACTGAAATTTTATGTGTCTCATATGACTGCAATAAACTTTCTATTAATTACAGTCCTTTTCTTTTTTTTTCCCTTCACAAACAGGCAATGTATGAGCATCTAGGAGAGTTGCTCACAATCTTGATCACTCTGGACGAAATAATTGACAATCACGCCACGCTTAAAGATCACTGGACTATGTACAAGAGGTGTGTCTCTGATATGAAAAGTACTCCCACAAACTAAGACATAAAAGCATATGCATCTCTCTGTGTTCCAGGAAAGTCAGTGTGAGAACATGGATTTTGGTAGTCTCTCCAGAAATTTCAGTGAAGAGCTGGGCTAAGCTCCCACAGTGTCCTTCTAAGGGCACCAGTAAATATTTTGTGTGTTTGAGTATGAATGTTGCATTTTCAGTGCAGGATAAGCATCTTGGCAAACAGTGTAATAGTTGGTGGGATTTAAAGAATATTCAGTAGGTAATTTAGTTGTGTAAAGAACTGAGCTAAGGCTATGCCTGTTCATATTGATCATGGGAATGGGCATACAGCTTTAAGAAGGGGTGGAACCTTAAGTAAAAGCTGAGGATTCAACAATTATAAAGGTAGCTGAATTAGTGGAATATTAACTCTGTCCTTGAAAACCCAAATAAATGGAAGTTACTCAAATGCAAGTTGTTTATACTGACCTAGTGTTATTTTTTGGAGGATTTTTGTTTGTTTTGGTTTGGGTTTTTGTGGGGTTTTTTGTTTTGTTTTTTGGGGGGTTTTTTGGGGTTTTTTGTGGTTGGTTGATTGGTTTTTCTGTTTGTTGGTTTGGTTTTTGTGTAGGTTTTTTTGTGTTGTTTGGTTGTTTTTTGGTTTTTTTTTTATTTTGGGGGTTGCTGCTAAGGGCAGGAGGGGGAAATCAAAACATCTTAACAAAATAGTGCAGGATATGATAAAACTGTGACTATCTTTTATGTGTGCTGTAAACTTACAGGCTGCTAAAATCTGTCCATCACAACCCTTCTAAGTTTGGGATTCAAGAAGATAAACTAAAGCCATTTGAAAAACTGCTGTTAAAACTGGAATGCCAGTTACTTGATGGAATGATATTTCAGGTAATGAACTTAATAGTCCCCAGTATGTTAGAGGAAGCTTACATGAAAGCAACACTCTTTTCAGAATGATTGGTTTGTTTGTATTTTGTTTTTTGTTACGGTTACAGTGATGTGTGAATTTGGCTCTTGCATCTGTGCCTGGGAGAAAAAAGGTTCTGTTGTAAGATCCTGTCTTGCTCTTCTCATATGCTTGAACTGTGCCAGGCTTTGAATGGTAGCAGTAAATGCTGACTGTTTTGCTGAACTAGAGAAACACAGACAGCTTGGCATTAGGACTGTGTACTGTCAGAATTCTGCTTTTGTCCACATAGTAGTGAGCAGGTTTACATAGATAGGTCTTTATTTTAGCTGCAAATTAATTAGTTTCCTCAATAATCTTTAAAATATGTTGAGTGTGACCTGTCATTCCTTGCATAGAAGACATGTTCATTAGAGACCACTGTGGTGAGATATACCCCTGAATCATGCAGGGGCACAGGTGGATGAGAAGGATTTTGTTACATTTTCTGTACAGTTAAATTTAATTAAATTCATACAAGAAGCCATTTCTTTAGAAAAGTGTATATTATGATGTTGAAATGTTTTGGCACAGTGGGCAGATGATAATGTTGTTGAACCTGTTCAAAGCAGAGTGAGTTGCTCGGGTCATGCCATTACATCTTAAATGGTATTAGGGAAAAAGTGCTTGTTCTGTAAAAGCCTTCAAAAGGAAATTGTAGGTAAATAATTAATCACAGTTTGGCTTACTCTTTCAAAGGACATTGCTATCAGCTATCCATTTTTCATGTTGTATTTCCCTAATGCTGTATAAGTGCAAAGACTTTGTTATAGGTTTGAGACATCAATAGAATTTGACTGGAATTTATTCCAGAAATTTCCCCTCCTGTCCTGCAAATGCCTCTTCCTAAAAAAAAATTTGTTAAAAATATTAGATGCAGTTCTAATAAAGACATTTCTAATCTCCTCAGAAAGTATGGAATATGTCTCAATTTTTTGTCTGTCATGGGGTTTTGGGACCTTTCTTAAACTGCCAGCAGTAGTGTGTAGTTTTATGCTGCAAGGTCATGAGCCACATCCTACAAGCGACTTGTATAATAATATTGATTAAAGGACAATTAATAACACGTTATAATGTGATAATACAAATATGGATCTAGTTTCTTAACACTAGCTCATCAAATGGCTTCTTTAAAAATGCTCCTTAAAGGAAATGGCAAAATAAATAATATGGGGGTTGGAATGTCAAATGTAAAAGGGTTTTAATATTTTCTGGTTTTATACTTAAAAATGTAATCATAGTTAAGAACATGTATGTCATAAAAGGTTAAGGCTACTTTAGGTTAGTCTTAAATCAGTGTGCTCTTCCAGTATTCTCTTGAAAACCAGTATTCTTTCAAGGTCCAAAACTCATGGTATTATCTTGCTATATTGATATTTGCCCCCCCCCCCCCTTTTTATTCAGGCCTGTATAGAGCAACAGTTTGATTCCTTAAATGGTGGAGTGTCTGTGTCAAAGAACAGCACATTTGCTGAAGAATTTGCTCATACTCTTCGTACATCTTTCTCAAACGTCGAAGCCAAACTTGGTAAGGCAAGGTCATGTTTTTCCTGCCAGCTGCACTGTTTCTCGAATTGTTTATATCATTTGTGTGGGAGTAAAATTCACAAGGGTGTATTTTTTCAGGTGAACCTTCAGAAATTGACCAGAGAGATAAATATGTGGGCATCTGTGGCCTCTTTGTACTGCATTTTCAGATTTTTCGGACTGTAGACAAGAAATTTTATAAGTCATTGTTGGATGTCTGTAAGAAGGTAAGTGCTTTATGGTTTTGTCTTTCAGTAATGAAGTAGATAATTTCCTGAGTTGCATAGTGTAGCCCATAGTTCTTTCTTTTGGGAAAAGAAAGAACACAAAAAACGTCTGAAGTCAGAGTTTTCTACTTCTTATAACTCCCCCTGCCATTTTCTTTTAAAGATGGTCTAAAATTTGTGCACTCACATAGCAGCAAGGTAAAATAAACTTAATCAACTTACCATTTCTATTAAAATCTTTATTCTCAAGATCAATATGGCACTGAAAACAAAAATCTCTTTGAGTTACAAATACTCTAGTGCTGAGTAAATGCTGTGGGTTTTGACTGTGACTTTTTGACATTTATTTTGGAAGACCTCTAAGTGCAAAATTGACTGGAATGTTTTCATATTGGATGGCATGAAGAAATTGTTAAATTTTCTAATATTGTTTAGAATCACTGAGAGTCGTTATGATTTTGCCCATGGTGTCCTTAGTGAACATCTAGGGAAACTTTTAACATCAATGCAATACTCTGTAGAAAACAGTTACACAGAAATAAACTGAACTGTGCTAATTGCATTTATTGCTGCTTGGTAGTATTTCCTCCTCCTTTTTTTTTTTTTTTTTTGTCTTCCCAGGTACCAGCCATTACATTAACAGCTAACATTATCTGGTTTGCTGACAATTTTCTGATTCAGAAGATTCCAGCTGCTGCCAAACTACTGGACAAGAAAAGTATTCATACAGTTAAAACACAAAGGGAGAACTTTCTACAGCAGAGGGCACAGTCACTTACCAAGTATGCATCCTAATACTGCCTCATGATGCTATTTGGCAAATTGTTTTGAAGCATGTGGGCTTTTTCATTCAGTGTAGTAGCATGTTCTGTGGTGTCTCTCAGTGGTGTTAGTCACTTGTTCCACTTCACTGCAGCAGTGTGTGTGTGTTAGTGTTGTTGAAAAATTTTGGTCAAAACTAAGCTGCTTTTCATGTCATGCTTTCAGAAAAATATGTATTATTACACCAAAATAGCATATTCCTGGCATTCTAAATATTTGTTTCAGTTATTTCTGTTTCCATATTTTCAAATTCCCTTTTGTTTTTTTTAAACTAGTGTCTAGTAACCTGGGCTGCTTTGTTTTCTATTAGGGCTCTCTGCTTTCTATGTGTTTGTGAAGGTAAGTTGCTAGTAGGCTGATAGTGGAGCTTTGCTCTGCTTGGTGATGGTACTTTCTTTGCAAGGTTTTCTTTCTTTGTGACTTTTTTATTGCTTGTTTAATGGTCTTTGAAATTATCTGTATTTGAAGAAAGCCTCCTTTGTTTTGTGTTCTGCATGTAGTGTGCAGCTCACTTCTTTGTCTTCTAAAATATGCTTAAAGATGGGATGGAATATTTTTAGCTGTTAGTCTTAAGAACTAGTGTCCTGCATAGGAAGATAACAGGGCTAAGGTTTGTATGTTTCAGAACAAAACAAGAAAGTGGAAACTGGGGTCTGTGGAATGGCAATAAAAACTTAGGTTTTGCACTTTGTCTTCCAACCCAATAAGCAAGCTGGCAGAACTGAGTTGGAGGGCAGGAGGGAAGGGGGAAAAAGCAGCTCTGTGCCTGATTCTCTGACAGATTATTTTCACTTCTGCCCTGTTTTCAATCCACTTTTTCCTAGTCCTGATTCTTTCCTGGGCTTTAATTCCTAGGTAGGGCATAATTGCAGTGCTGCTTTGATTCTGGTCTCAGGCAGTGGTACAAGTCTTAAGATTAAGAAAAAGTTCAGAAAAAAATCTTGGTATTCACATACATTTCATAGAAACATAGAATCATTTAACTTTGAGAAGGCCTAAAGGATCACCAGTTATAACTCAGCAGTGCCAAGTTCACCCCTAAACCATGTCCCCAGGCCCACATCTGCACATCTTTTAAATACCTCCAGCAATGGTGGCCGAACCCCTTCCCTGGACAGCCCCTTCCCAACCCCTCCACTGTTCTAGTGTTTGACACCCTGTTTGGTGAAGAAATTTTCCTAATCCTCAGTCTAAACCTCCTTTTGTGCAACTTGAGGCTGTTTTCTCTTGGCCTGTCTCTTGTTGCTTGGGAGAAGAGACCAGACCCCACCTCACAAAAATCTGCTTTTGGGGAGTTGTGATGAACAGTGAGGTCTTCCTGGGCCTCCTTTTCTCCAGGCTGAATGCCCTCAGCTCCCTTGCAGGTCTTATGCTCCTTCCCCAGTTTTGTTGCCCTACTTTGTACACACAAATTTGAGGATATTTTAACAAAATCAGGTTTTGCATCTGCTGATTTGAATTGTGCAAATAACTTTTTTTGCTTGTTTACAAATCCTTGCGCTGCCTTTAATTAATTGGACTGTTCCCTAAATATGAGGACTCTTTTTAAAAATGTAATTTTTGGTAACAGCATCAATGACCTAAATACTTTCCTGCTACAGCTGCTGGAAGAAGCTGTATTACAGTGTCACAATTCTCTATTTAACTCTACTTAACCATTTATTAAAACTAGTGTAATTCACACAGATAAACTTCTGTAGAATTATGTTACTTAAGAACAGTCCAGTCTGGCATTGGTGTAATGACAAGTTATATTTGTTAGTGTGTGTTAGTGTGTGTGTAAGCAACAAAAAGTCAAACTGGGATGAAAAAAAGTAGCACCAGTGTTGGACTTTTCTGTCTAGTGTTTAAAAGCATTTTCTAACAATTTTATGTAGCCTTTTAATTTAAGGAGGTGTGGTATATGCACTGCTAAGAGGGCCATGTGTTCTCTTGAAAAGTAGATGATTTTTGACTCATTAACAGATATAATTGGCAGACTAACTAATCCTTACCTGTAGAGAATTAAAATGTAAATGAGTATAGGGTTCTGATACTTTTGGGAAGGTGAGTTATTTCGGGGACTGAAGGTTTAAAATATTTCCCTTGCAAGGGAAAGTTTTGGAAAGAAATAAGAAAATCTTCACAATCCTCTTACTTGAAGTGAGCAACATTCTCCGTTTCCTTCCACAGAGATATGCAGTCATACTATGTTTTTGTGAGTTCATGGATGACAAAAATGGAATCTATCTTGTCCAAGGAGCAGCGCACAACAAAGTTTTCTGAAGATCTTTCTAACCGCTGCAATGTCTTCATCCAGGTGTGCAGTCTTTTAGTGTGGTGATGCAGCAAACTGATGTTTTGGTGCAAATTGTTGAACATAAAAAGAAATCACAGGAGTTCTGTGATCATTGGTGTGTAATTTCACAGTTTTGGAATTCTTATAAAGCTTTTAATACCCAGTACTCTTCCAAGAAAATCTGTTAAAGGTCTTCTGATAAAGAATGTGAGGAAAGGGAATCTGACTAAATATTCAGTGGCTAGAATTTTGGATTTTTCTCTTGACATGGGAAATCAAGAAAGCTTAATCTTCTCTGTAGTAAAGGTTTTGAGTTTCTTTCCTTTTGAGTCATGAGCTACTTACAGTGGACTGAACCTGTGTTTATTTAGTTTTATCTAGGACAGTACATACTCCCAGTAAAGGTTTTGTGTTGTTTCTTAGTGATGGGACTTTGTAAGAATCTTACTTACATTTGTAAGAATGTTCCAAGACAGCTGGGGGTTTTTGCCTACAAACAGCATGCAGTCTTAATATAAGTTGCATCTTATTTCTGAATTTATTTTTTGCTAGTTTTCATAAGTATCTGTCTACCTGACAGAAATTTGATGAGAATAGGTGAGTGAAAGAAGCATGATCCTGAGTCTCCTTTAGCTAAAAATAGGCATGTACTAGGATCTGTGTTTTTTACGTTTGAATTAGTTGCAGTAGACTTTAAAATTTGCTCTATACTGAATTCAGTTTACTGCACCACTTACTGTATTTTTTAGTCTCTTTTTCCTTTTTTAATTTATTTTCCTTTTTTTATTTACTCACTTTCTTTGAAGTGAGTTTAATAATTGTTTGCCATGTTATATATAATCAACATTGTGTTTAAAAGCTTAAAGCTTAGCATATATTGATGTAGAAATTATTAGTATCTTTATTGTGGAATGAACATCTCTATTTAGAAAATGTAAAACTGTCTAAATACTGTCAGTGTGTTTGTTCCACAGAATCTGGAAGTTTTAGATTGTTTTTTGTGATGGGATATTTCCTGGGGAGATGGAAATTGTTTGATGGGTTGGTTTACAATAGACTGAAACTATTAGACCTTTGAGGCTCTGTGATTATTTGACTCACTAGCCTGTATTTAATTTGAATGGCTTTAGAAGAGGTTAATCAGATGATCTAATGAGTCATAGGCAGTTTCATGGTGCCTGCTAATGAAAGGGTCTCATTCAGCTTTGGGATCCCAGGCTTGCCTAGTGGAGTGATAGGCTCTCTGTTGTGCAGAGGCAAAGATTAGCGGTCTGTCATGTATGGAACAGAACAGAAAGCACTTACTTTATTGATATGTGGAAATACTGATTTTTAATTTTTCTTCCCCTTGTATTCATTTTATTTTAGGGTTTTCTTTATGCATACAGTCTTAGCACCATCATTAAAATGACAATGAATCTTTACATGTCAATGCAAAAACCTATGACCAAAACCTCAGTAAAAGCCTTGTGCAGACTTGTGGAGCTTCTGAAGGTAGGTCACTGGATGAAAATTATTTATTTCATGCAGGCATTACAGAGAACATTGACCAAACATCCTGTATTAAAAAAAAGAAACTGTGATGGGAAGTGTTTTTGCATGCATGGCATCTTGTTTGAGAGTGGTTTGGTTAGAGAATAGATTAGGGAGCCTAGGACTGGGTTTGTTGGTTGGTTTGTTTGTTTGGCTGGTTTTTTTTCGTAGCTTCTAACTGGCTTCCTTAGTTGATGTCACAGAATGTTTGAGGTTGGAGGGGATCTCTGGAGATCATTGGTCCAACCTATCCCTGCTCAAGCAGAGACCCCTAGAACTGATTGTCAGAACTGTGTCCAGGTGGCTTTTGAATATCTACAAGTGTGGAGACTCCACAACCTTTCTGGGCAATCAGGCTGTGACAGTGCTTGGTTACCCTCATAGCAACAAAGTGTTTCCTGATGTTCAGAGGGAAACTCCTGTGCTTCAGTTTGTGCTCATTGCCCCTTTTTCTGTCACTGGACACATCTGACAAGAGCCTGGCTCCATCTTCTTTGTACCTTCCCTCCAAGTATTTATGTACAATGACAAGATCCCCTTCCAAGTCTTTTCTTTGGCTGAGCAGTCCCAGCTCTCCCAGCCTTTCCTCTCATCTGAGGTGCCCCAGTCTGTGAATCACCTTCATGACCCTTGGCTGGACTCTCTCCAGTGTGTCCATGTCTCTCTTGTACTGAGGAGCCCAGAACTGGACTGAGGACTCCAGATTTGGCCTCACCAGTGCTGAAAGGGGGAAGGGTCACCTCCCTTGAGCTGCCAGCAAAGTGTTGTACAATGGGGACACATCTACTGTTGGCCTTCTCTGGGACAAGTGCACATTGCTGCCTTGCACTCAACATGCTGTTCACCAGGACCCTCCAGGTCCTTTCCTTCCAGGCTACTTTCCAGTTGGGTGATTCCTGGTATATACTGGTGTATGGGAGATTGTTCCTCTCCAGATGTGGCAATTCACATTTCTCCTGGTAGTTTTTCCAAAAGGAAGATACTCTTTTTCAGGATAACTTCAGAAAGCAGTGGTGAACAAAACTGAAAAAAAATCCCAAGCCAAAAAACAAAACTTAGATCAGTCCTGAAACTTTTTTATGCTCCTGAATAGTTTTATTTTCTTGGTTTCTAAGGGTTAGTTGTAACTGCTAGTTAACAGCATATTACAAAATGGAAAGAGTCTGTATTTGCAGTGTGGATGAGTCACACAGCATAAAGCCAGATTCCTAAGGCAGCAGTTTTGGTAACTACATGAGCTAATGTGTTTTGGGATTGACTTCAGGCAATAGAGCATATGTTTTACCGAAGAAGCATGGTTGTGGCAGACTCTGTGACACACATCACTCAGCATCTGCAGTATCAGGCTCTTCACTCTATCTCTGTGGCCAAGGTATGTAATCAAAGTTCTAATGATTAATCTCCCTGAGTATTTTTAAAAATATTTAAAAAAAATTTAAATGAAAGTAGTTTTTGTATTTTTCCAACATCTGTAGTGTAATGCTCTATCATAATCCAGAGATATAAGCTTTCCAGTCATTCCAAGCTTTTTCCTAGAAAACTGTATAGCATAGATGGTTACCTGGTTTTTGGCCAAGAATGGTTCCCCTCTTCCTCTAAACTGCTGCATCTCTTGTTATCTTCTTCTTGTGTTCTTTTTAGATTTTATTTCTAGTGAATTTTCACAAATTGACCTTTGCTTCCATCTTTTGTGATGCACATTCATAAAGCAATCTGTTGCAGGTCTAAGCAAACAGGCTGTTATTTAAATCTCTGGCTTCTTGGCAAAACAGCAGTACATGATGGCGTACAGAAGCCTACTGTGGGCATAAATTCTCTGTTTCACTGTGGGATAAAATAGTTGCTTTTGCTTGTCAAACTTTGAATTTCAGAATTCAGGTCAAAGGGAAAAATGAGACTTTAGTATGCCTGTTCTGATGTATTACTGATTGGTTGTATTATTTCATCACATTCAGTAGCAGAGTTGCAAAGGATGTATGCTGTTGTTACTGGTGCAGCTATGAAATTTCCTTTTTGTTTGGCTGTAATCTCAATTTATGTATCTGGCATCTCTGTTTTCTATGGTAAGGAAAAAAATAGCTGTAACTAAAAAAATTTATATACAGATATATATGTAGCAGGAGTAGCATGAACTGAAGAGTTTCCAAATTTCAAAGTCACTACGAAAAATTGTATATCTTCAAACACTTCATAGATATATATATATAGATAACTTTCATAAACTTTTCAAATTATATCTGTAATTACATTGCAATTATTTTAAATGAGTAAAAATAGGTTAAAACTTTTTCATTGAAGAATATTGAAAAGAACGCTTGTGTGAACAGTTCTTGATATTTTGACAACTTATCAGAAAATATGTAAAAAGGCAAATGTTGGTAAATAGAAGGATCCATTAGTGCATGTGTTCATGTTGGCTGCACATATTCCAAGAGTATAGACAGGTAATATCAATTGGCAGAGTAAGTGAATTTGGATTCAGTTAACTCTGTTCACAAAACACGTTTGCAGAAATACTCAATTTATGACAAGTCCATAAGCTTTGAAGAAGTAGTAAGCTGAGTAAGCTGTTGCCTTTGAGCTTAGGTAACTTTTCTCTGAATTTCTGTCTTTTTGTCATCAAGAAAAGGGTGATTTCTGATAAAAAGTACAGTGAGCAGCGCCTGGATGTCCTCTCTGCTTTGGTGTTGGCTGAGAACACCCTCAATGGGCCAAGCACAAAGCAGAGGCGACTGATCGTGTCCCTTGCACTGAGTGTGGGAACACAGATGGTAAGTGCCATCATTGTTCCAGCCCTTCCTTTGTTTGGGGGAATGTCTTATGAAAAAATATCAGCTTGTGATCTTATGCTTGTTTTTTTTTCTTCATTTCTCCAGAAAACATTTAAAGATGAAGAACTTATTCCCCTTCAGTTAGTTCTGAAAAAACTGGACTTGATCAGTGAACTTACGGAGAGGTAAGCGGTGACAGCGGTGTAAAGGAGGTAGCATAGTCTCCTGGGGGAGCTGCATCCTCGCTGTGTGAATGGCAAAATCTGGTCTCTGCATGCTGGTGGTGATGTTTGCATGCTTTATAGACCAGGAATGGACAGAAAGAATTCCAGAGTTAAGCCAGAAGCTTGCTTGTCTTTGCACAAGTCATATTTCACCTGGCTGTTGATTGTTTAGAAGTTCTGTGACTTTCTTGGATGACTTTGTTTTATGATAATCTGAAGTGTTCTCCTTAACCCAACCCCAACATTTCTCAGTTAGTACCAGTCTGTTTGGGAGACTGGGCTGCTAGTTTACATGTGAACCATGTTTTACTGCTGTTGTAGTTTTTGTGCACACTCAAGTTACATCATGCTGGCCGTTTGTAAGCCAGGTGAATATCTGGGTTCATTGCAGTTTTTAGGAGAGAGGCAAACACCTTTAGTGGTTGACTCATGAGATACAACCTGCCTGCATTTATCCCAGGAATTCATCAGGAGAGGCCTGTTTCTCCTTTGACTTACAGGAGAAATTTAGAATATATGTTTGATCTCTAGGCTACTAATTGCATGTAATAAGAAAACAGTTATTTAGGGATTTGCTATAATGTAAGATTTAAGTCCTTCAGAGACTGAGTTAACTTTTCCTCAAAAGCAAGTACCTTTTATTTGTAAACAGGCTAGAGGAAAAAAAAGTTTTTAATAAAGAACTTTCTTTTGATGGTCAGTGCATGTGGAGCATTAAAGTAATGGTGTAAAACTTAGGCTTGAAATGCACTTGTCTTTAGTTTAAACACATTCACTGTGTTAGAAGAATGGTTTCTTCCAAATCTGTGTCTAACAATTAATCTTTTATTCCAGAGTTCGAGCACAATGCGACTGTTGCTTCTTATACTGGCATCGAGCTGTCTTTCCAATCTATTTAGATGATGTCTATGAAAATGCAGTAGATTCTGCTAGACTACATGTAAGTAATAATGTTACAACTTACTGACTGTTGTGACAGATACAGATAAAAGAGATGATAAACCTCAGTCTGAAGCTCTTAAAAGAAAAGCTCAAAAAGTAAAATCCCTGACTACTACTGGGTCAGACATTTCTTCTCATTCTGGAGGATATAAAAGCAATATCTGTTCTAAATCTATCTAAATCTATCTGTTAGATTTCTTTAAAAAATCTTGGGTTGCTATTGTTAACTTTGTGTCTGTCTCTTTGTTTCTCTCTTCATTCTAATTTGAAATGAACACCTGCTAGGCTTGAACGTTAAAAACCTTTGTTCCTCTTTGTGGTTACATGTATCTAAAGCAGATTCCACTGTGTTCACTGATTCTATGTTAGATAGCTGTCCTGTAGTTTTTTCCACCCCTCATCTTCTCCCCACGTTGAAGTAATGTGTACTTGCTGCAAATGTGAATCAGGCTTTGGCATGACAATCCTAATAAAAATCAAATGTCTGTTCCAGGGTTGTACAGTACTGAAATGAATAAAGTGGAAATAATTTCTGATGAAATAGCTAATAATTAGGATCTTCCAGTCAGTAGTGAATAATAGCTCAGATAAAGGACAGGACACTTCAGTAGGGTTTACAAAGTCAGTTTTTAATGGAAATGGGAAGGCTAGTGATTCTGATTTTTGTTAGCTTTGAACACTGTTGGAGGTGCTGGTGGCATATCTGTCTGTTAATAATATGTGTTTCTTAATAAGTATATGTTTAGTGCACTACGGGACTGTGTACCTCCTATGATGCATGCAAGACACTTGGAATCTTATGAGGTGCTTCTGGAATGCTATGACAAAGAAATCATGGAAGTGCTCAATGAGGTAATTTGTTGTGGTTGGGAATTAAACACACCACTGTGCTTGAAATATCTTCAGCCCAGATTAGCATCTATTGTAGCAAATCTGATATGATCTGTAAAATAGCACAGAGAACTTTGGTGTGAAGAGTTTAATAAATTTGGTTTTAATAAACCAAATAAATGTTTGCTTTGACTGACAGCTTTGACTCATGTTTAATGGTATCCATGGTGGCTGGGAACATGAAAATACTGCACTTTAAATTATGTAAATTAACAAAACCTCAGTTACAGATTTGACTGTGCAGACAGAGGGGTGCTTTTTGTTAGATTAGCTTATGTTTGGATGAATGCCTAAAATAAATGCTACTGTTCTTAGTTTCCATGCATGGCTTTTAGTAGTGAAGGGTCTGCAAATACAGTTGGCCTCTTGACTGAATTATTGTCTAGAATTATGAAGGAGGTTTGACAAAGAAAATGCAAATTTGGATTTCCTGAGTCTTAGTTTTTAACCTTTGAAATATGCTTTTTATTTGCCTAGTTCAAGACAAAACATTACATATTATTCAGAAAATCAGACCAAATTTCTTATTGCAAGATTCTTCCTTGCTGAATTTGTTCTTACTATTTAGATAGGTAGCCGTAAGCTTAGTTCCCCTTAAAATGAGAAGTGAGAATACTTGAGTTGTGTTAAACTTGCATGTGGACGTTTTAGGCATGTAAAAAATGGCATTAGGTAGGTAAACCTTTACGTTTTCTGAGTTGCGTAGCTTTTTCTTGCCATTTGTACTAGAGCAAGAACACAGGAAGTCAGTATCTTTCTGGTTCCCATGTATTTATTCACTTTGACTTGTGTGGCCCTATCCAGGCACAGCTTTCTTCACTAGTTTAATGAGTCTTACACATATGTGTGGAGAGAAATGTTGATTCTTCTAACAGAGCATTGTAAGTGGACACTGAATATGACTTTTTTTTTGTCTGTGGTTTGTTTGTTTGTGTGTTTGTTTGGTGTTTTGGTGGATTTTCCTTTGTTTTGGGTTTGTTTTTTTTTTTTAAACTTCCTTGAATAGCACTTGCTGGACAAATTGTGTAAAGAGATAGAAAAGGACCTGCGCTTGTCAGTTCACACTCACCTGAAGCTGGATGACAGAAACCCCTTCAGAGTTGGCATGAAGGACCTGGCTCACTTCTTCTTTCTGAACCCAATACGTTTTTTCAACCGGTTCATTGACATAAAAGGTGAGGACATTTGCTTGGTTCTGTTATTTTCATCTCTTATACTTTGTATATCTTTTGACATCTTTCCACACTTTCCTAACTAAATAGGTAGCATTATTTTAGTTCATCCTTCATGTTCACAGCTTATGTAACTCATTATTTGGACAAGACCTTCTACAACTTAACAACCGTAGCCCTTCACGACTGGGCCACCTACAGCGAGATGAGAAACGTGGCAACCCAGCGCTATGGTTTAAGCATGACTGAGGCTCACCTTCCCAGCCAGACTCTGGAGCAGGTACAGTGCCCACAGGGCAGGAATAGCATTTAAACCATTCCACTGTCATAGGACTGAGTCACCGAAATGAAAGTATCCAAGAGCAGGGAACTGTTTGGGAAAAGCGACCTTTAATTTCTGGTTGAATTGTGAGGCAGGATCTTTATCTGCCTTTGGAGATCACACTGATATTTGTTAATGTAATGTTGGACTTGAATTGTTTATTTTTTTAACATAATGAAATGAATTGAGTATGCAAAGTCAGAGGCAGTTTTCTTGAAAATTCAGTGTCAGCTGTTTGGCAAGATGCCAAGACAGCTGTTACAGTCTGGAATGACCTTTGAGTGGTGGGTCTTTTTCCCTGGTTTATTGCTAGCTCTTTAGCAAATCTGCTTAGTGATCATCAAGAGAAACCATTCCACAGGCTGAGACGGAGGACTTTGGAGTTACTCTCCTGTCTAAGTCAGGAGAGTGACTTAGAGCCTCCTAAAAGCTGCTAAACATGGTGACGTTCAGACTGAGTTGTAGAGTCATCAAGTTAATGGTGAAGATATTCACTTCTACAGGGTCTACAGACTGCAGAGTTCTGGAGACTTTCCTTCAGGAGTTTTAATATCTTGCATATTTTTGGCAGTTTGCTTCATTCCCTCATTTGAGTTAACACATTGGTGAAAGCTCTTAGAAATACAGCCCCTTTTTTCTTAATGGGCATGATGGCTGTGTCTTCCTAAGTTGAAAGAGTGCATAGAACTAATACTTCAGCTGTGTTTTTGACACAGAAGTGCTGTAAATCAGTTTCTGTTTCCAGATTTGGTTTTCTCTTGGCCATATTTGATTCATTGTTACAAAGAATTAAAACAATTTCACAACATTGGTTTCATAACATTGATTCTGGTATGAGCTTTACTTCAAAACAAAGACACCTCACATTTCATAACCCCCCAGCCTCAAAAGCCTGATGAAATCCCTGGCACAACTGGAAATAAGGTACATAAATTAAATAGCTTCATCTCTAGACACGATGATAATTAAGGGACTCCTTAGGGGAAATGATGTAAACAATTGTAAAATTTATACTGTAAATAGCAAACCTCAGTCTTTTATACAGGTTGGGTTAACAGTATTGAAAATTAGCTAGTTGCTTATTTCTCTGTAGACATCTATTTGTCTGTAGGAATCTCTAAGGCAAGATTCTATATTTTAGAATGTGAAAACAGATACATCTCAATTTTTTTATTTTTTTATTGTTTAATTACACCTTGTGGAATAGGCTGGAGAGTTCCTTTCTTGCAGAGGAAGCTGGGAAAAAACAGGCAGGAGTGCAAATGTTAAAACATGGGCTGAGCTGCTTTTTTTCTCCTCTAAGCATTATCTTACAGACACTGAACAAAAATTTTAAAGAGGTTCTTCATTTTGCAAAGAAAAACACTGCTTTCTAAAATACCCTCAAATAACTGCAGAAACAGTATTTCTGCACCTTAGTGGTTAGATGTGTCAGGATTTCTTGAGAAGTTTTATTGTAGTAATTCTCAATAAATAATATTGTTTCAGGGTCTGGATGTTTTGGAAATCATGAGAAATATTCATGTTTTTGTATCCCGCTACCTCTACAATCTGAATAATCAGGTAAGGTATATCCCACACTTTTCCTGGCATTTGGCTCCAGTTTGAAGGGATTGCATAATGCTGAGTGAAGTTACGTGTAAGGAAAGCCCAGGCTGAACATGCATAGTGAGGGGCTATAAAACAGTACTGGTGCTCTGGAAAAACATCCTGGGGGATGCTGTGGCTTGGTCTTGGAGAATGTTGTGTAGCATATTTTGGAAATGTTTTGCCAGTAGGATCACTGCATGTCAGTTTTCCAGGGAAGCTGGAAGGCAGCAAGGATAATTAGCTGCTCTGTAAGAACATGCTAAGTATGATGTGATTTTTGAGCTTGAAAAATGTGTATCTGAAAATGGGTTATTGGAGAGATGAAGCGGTGAATGACATGGAGAACATGGACAGGGAACAGGCTTTGGGGTTTCTCACAATGTGAAAATGAGGTGCACATTACAAAAATGATCGTCTTCCTGAAAGAAAAGAAGTACTTTTTTTCAAAGCTTCTAATTCAATAGTGGATCTCATTGCTGTGGTATATGTGGGGTCAAAAGTGCAAACAGGTGCCAAAAGAGTTTAGACTGCTTAATGTAGGATATAATCTCAAATATGGGAGACTCTAATGCAACATCTGTCTTAGAATTGTTGAATTGCTGCTGTTTAGAAATTAGAAGAATTTACTAGATAAAGTTAATTGTATCCATGCTGGATTTTCTTGCTTCTATCCCTAATCATCAGTTATCAGCTGCTGTCAGGATACAGGCTATTTAGATGAATAATTTATCACAGAACCAGTTTTGGGTACTTAACTTTATTTTCCTCCCTGCCTCCCAGATCTTCATTGAAAGAACAAGTAATAACAAACACTTGAACACCATCAATATCCGACACATCGCTAACTCAATTCGAACTCACGGAACAGGAATCATGAACACAACAGTGAGTGTCTTTTGCACTGCTGCTGTTGGGTTATTTGTTTGTGATTGTGCACAAAAACCTCCTCTTTGCATCTCCTAATAGTTTATTTGGTTATGCAGTTTTAATAATGCAGTAATAATGTTCTGTGTGAATTAATAAAACAAATGAGTTCTTGGATGTGGCACAAATCAATATCACAATGTTTTGAGAGTGTTATTGCTTCCAGTTACCTAAATGTTAAGGAAGAGATCTAAAATCACATCAAAGAAGAAACAGGTGTTCTGGTTGGACTTTTCTAGACAGTATGCCCTGATTTTCTCCTTATCGACACTTAGTAGACAGATACTTTGCTGCAGTTAAAGCAGATGTTGAAAGAATGCAGTGTTGGTTTTTTTCAAGTTCTTCTTGTAATTGTTATGCTTAAGAAATACCAGCTTTTCAATTTGCAAAATAGAGCTACAGACCTCTTCTCACTTGTTGGAAAAATGAGTTCTTATTACAAAGCTTTTAATGATGTCTGAGGTGCAGGTGGCCATTTTAACCAGCCAAAGGTATTTGCCTCTTTGCAAGGTAAATGCAAAGAGGTGCATTGTGTCTGCTACAGCAGGAATTTATCATTGGGATTCTCAAGTTTGGATACAGTTACAAAGGTGTTTTCAGGTTAGTGCTTTCCAGTCTGCTGCTTAAGTTCTACCTTGTTGCTGTTTCCTTTTTTCTATTCTTCTGGCTCTATCAAAAAAGAAAAGAAAAGGAATTTGCTGAAATGTTGAACCCACTCTCAAGTCATTATTTTAGAAGTGGAAATTACTAAAAATAAAGTTTTGATGATTTGTTTCACTTTTCTTCTGAGAGTGGGAGAGTGGGGACTGTCTCAAAAAATGCTGCTGCACACATTTTTTGGTGATGTAGATTTACTCCTGATGGTGAGGTAAGTTGGTTTTGCAGACATGAGAAGTATTGAGATGAGAGAGTACTTTAGGAAACTTTTTGAAGAAGTGAAAAAGAAGGAGGTTATGCAGATTCTACAGACTGAGGAAGTTGATCATGTCTGCCTGTTTCCACTTGATCGTCGTATTGTTTCAAAAGGACAGTTACAGCATATTCCAGATAAACTAATGGCTGTGTAGGGCAGGTGATCAACTGAAATTGGTCCTTGGTCCTTTCCTGGAAGAGAGTAGGCCTTCCATGAGAATGTTTATTCATTTTTCCTTATTCTTTGAAAACAGTGAAATTAAAGTAAGTTGAGAACTTGCATTAGAAGTTACTCAGGCGTGTAGTGAAAACAGGGTATTAGATGTCTTTGTTACTTTTTAACTTTCTTGATTTGACTTATTTTTTTCTTTTTGCCTTCTAGGTAAATTTCACTTACCAGTTCTTGAGAAAAAAGTTTTACATTTTTAGCCAGTTCATGTATGATGAACATATCAAATCCAGACTTATCAAAGACATCAGATTCTTCAGGGAAGTCAAGGATCAAAATGATCACAAGGTATAGTTGTTTTTGAAGGCTCAAGAATAATTTTCTAAGAGAAGTGCTACTTTAATGTGACCAAACCATAACACTCCTATTATTTAAATGGGTAACCCCAGACAAAAGGACAGCTTTTCTCCTGGCAAAATGCAGTGTTACCAATGTCTGTGTTCAGGAGGGCATTGTTTCATTCCATCTGCTCTGTAAATACAGAGTTGGCTAAAATAATTCTCTCAGTGACTTAAGGATGATTTGATGGAGTTGTGGTTTGTTGGAGGTTCTAAACTTCTTGTTCAACTCATGCATAACAGTTTTCAGTTTTGAATAATAAGCTTGCTTGAATGGAATCCAAAATGATGTGATCATGCAGCACTCATTCTAGTATGTCAGGATTTGGGAATGAGGGTCTGGTTTTCCATCCTAGAAAATTGTCTTAAGAAGAGGAGAGACATGGTATTTAGTAAAATAGACTGCTAGCTTCCTTGCTTTTCAAGTCCTTATTTGTTTTAGGAATGCTTCTTTTTTCACAGTAAAACTATTTCACTTACCAACTTGCAGAAGTGACTTAGTAAAATGACTCTTGTGAACTAATACAGACAAGCAGGTCTATAATTTATAAAAAAACAAAGCTGTAAATGTGATGTAGAACTACATTTCAAATAGAATTTTATTGATGTGATGAAAAGTTGTTTTGTTTTCTAAAGGTGGGTAATTATTGCAAATAATTTAAATTTTTTTTCTAGTATCCCTTTGAAAGAGCAGATAAATTCAACCGTGGCATCAGAAAACTTGGAATAACTCCAGACGGCCAGAGCTATCTTGACCAGTTCAGACAACTCATAAGTCAAATTGGTATGAAATGCTATCTAACATGTTATAAATGTTATTAAATGGAAGAGGTCTTCATCACCTAGTAACTGACCTTTTAGCTGATGCTAAAGCTTTATTTATTTCCAGTCAGATGGAAGGTAGTTCACTTGTTGCCCATGTTAAGTATATGCTCTCATCTAATTACACAGAAATGGCCTTTACATGTCTTAATCTAAAATACAGTTATAGCTTGCATAGATTCCTGTTCCCTTTTCAGTTCTTTTCTTTGTTATGGACCTTTACCCATGGTGAGTGTATTTCCTAGTAAAAACCTATTAATGCTTAGTTAATGTATTTCAAAAATGGGATATATATCTAGTTGAACTATCCTTGAGTAATGCACAATTTGACAATGATATTTTCAGCCACTGGTGTTTTAAATGTACAGAACTGATGTGAACTTACAAGTGTTTAATGTGCCCAGTGGAAAGAGTTTGTACTAAAGTACAAACCAAAGTTTGTACCTTGCTTGATGATGCATTTTTGTTTTATTCCTCTACAGAGACTTTTGATAGCAGGGTTCAATTTAACTTCTATAACTTAGCTTTCAGAGCCAAGTTCTGCACCGGAACTACATGGCAACATCAAATTGCATTTCAGAGCCTATAGGAGCTATGCAGAGTGTGTGTGTTTTTAAGTAATTATAAATGGTTTCCTTGTTTTTTTTTGTTTTTAAAGGCAATGCTATGGGTTATGTACGAATGATAAGATCTGGTGGACTTCACTGCTGCAGTAGTGCCATTAGGTATTTGTACAAATATTTCATTTTTCTCTTAGCTCCTTCTCTTCCCCTTGCTCTGTATTCTTACTGTTATTCCCTATGCTCTTACCTATTCCCCATCAGTTTTGAAAAGCTCCATTCATATGCTTCCATTTAAGTGTAATTATTGAAGACAGTGCTGGGATTCAACACTGTACAGTCATGGACATAAATCACTAAAAATTAAACAATTTCTATGGAAAAACATGGCACAAGAGTTAATAGAATGTACACATTAGTAACACAGTCCCTAAGCCAGCAATTTGTAATGTTAAATAATTTCAAGGATGCATTAAGGAAAAATAATACAAACCTTGAGGAACTTGGAAAACACATTCTTTTCATACCTTTTTCTGTACAGATTTTGTCTGTGTTTATGAAAGGTCATTAAAACATAGTAACTTTTACATAATAAGAAATAGTTGGTTTTCCTGCAAATAATAGCAAACATAGAGTCATCACGAGTATGAAGTGCTAGAGAGAGGAGATGATAGTCCTGTAAAAACAGAAGTACAACTAATCATGTGTCTGTGAAATGAGGTTAATAATGCCTGGATGAGAATGTATGACAGATATGACATAACTTGAACTAGGTTCAAGCCCAGAAGATTAAATTAAGTAAATTATAAATCAGGGTAGATTAGCTCAACAGACAGTTGAGCATAATCCTCACAAAGAGTAAGTTTTCAGGTTTGTTCCTGATCTGGAAGATATTGTTAACTTTGAAGAGCTGGTGAAAGAAGAAGGACTCTCAGAAGAAACACAAAAAGCAGCAAGGTACACTAACGTGCTTTTGAGGTCTGGGGCAGGGGTGGGATGAGAAAATTGTCATTTTATGTTTATAAATGCAGCTATTAGTTATTTGTGTATGTGTTAAAAGTTCTGCTGCCTTTATGCAGAAATATTTGTTTCAAAGCAAAGAAAATAGAAGCAGTTGTTTTGAAAATGTGAAGTAGCATTGATAGTAATAGACCTAGAACCTGATTTCTTGAATAAATCCTTGTTCAAAGGCTGACAAGCTTTCCTCACTGTGTGCCTGAGCTCTACTTTTAAAATTTTCAGTGTCTTAGATAAAAAAGATGCAAGTGTTCTATTCATAGGCCTTCTTTTGAGACAGTGAAATCAAAACCCACTATTCACATGGGCTGTAGAGGGAGGGTACTCTCCCGAATCCTGGATTGTGGACGTTGGCAAAGGGCAAAGAGAGGGTTGTTATCCCAAGAGGTGTGTAAACAGAAGGATTTTCAGCAGAAGCAGGGAACTCATTGCTCATCCCTTGCAGGCAGCTGGACTCTGTGCTTGGTGACCTGACCCGGAACTTTGCGGAGGGAACAGAGTACTTCAAAATGCTGGTGGATGTGTTCGCCCCCGAGTTCCGCAGCACCAAGAACATGCACCTGCGGAACTTCTACGTCATCGTTCCGCCCCTGGTCAGTGTCTGCATTGCACTGGGGCTTGCTTCAAAACGCTCCTGTCAGATCAGGGCTGTGTTTAAATGGTTTGTGTTAGACTGCAGTAGCATGTGTGACAGTGCTTTGTGACGTTTGTGAGTTTCTTTGTGATTCCAAGACAACCTTTTGTTCTTTCAGACCCTCAATTTTGTGGAGCATTCAATCAGTTGCAAGGAGAAGTTGAATAAGAAGAACAAAAGTGGAGCAGCTTTTACTGATGATGGGTTTGCCATGGGTAAGTTTCAGCACTCTCACTAACCTTTGGGTAAGCCAACATAATGGACATTTGCAAGAAAAGTCTTGTTTATATTTTGTCTGTGCCCAGAACTTAAAATTCCATAATTTATTTGGATTTATCTTTGTTTCAGCACAATGGATTTGAGGGTTATGGTTGTGTTCAGAATTTCCTAAACATGGAATAGATGTGTATGGGAGCAGTCAGTTTAAACATATATTGATGCTTCCAAATTGCTTTCCAAGCTTGTGGTTCTCATCCATATGACAAGGAATGCAAGTATTTGGAGAAGTGATGTTTTTAAAAAATTTAAGTGTGTTCTTTATTGTGACTTTTCCTGATAGATTAATTGTAAGTTAATAACAATTTAAGTTATATTTGCATGGAATTATTAACTTAGGCTCATCCATTGAAAACATTCACAAAATGTTTTGCTAATTGCATGTTGACCTCAGTACATGGTTTGTTAATGACTAGGTGTGGCTTACATTCTGAAGCTTTTGGATCAGTACCAGGAGTTTGATTCTCTGCACTGGTTCCAGTCTGTTAGAGAGAAGTATGTGAAGGAAATAAGAGCAGTAGCTAAGCAACAGAACGTGCAGTCCACTAATCAAGATGAAAAACTACTACAGACTATGAACCTTACCCAGAAGCGACTGGAAGTTTGTTTACAGGTACAACATGAGCCTGGTTATGTGTCCTGGTAACAATTTCTGTTCTGGGTTCAGCACTTATTCATCACAAATCATGTGACTGTTCTGATGGAGCTCATTGAGAGCAATATCCTGAGCACTGACTGCAGCAACAGTGCAAAAAGAGCATAAAGACTTGGTGTATGACCTGAGGAGAATATCATTGGTTTTTGTGATATTTGAAGACCTGTTTCATTGGAATTCATTGTCCCATGGAATTTGAAATCTAATGCAACTAAACCATGCTTAAATAGGAGAGAATATCTTCTGGTTGAACTTCTTATAACAAGGATTGCACATAACACTGTGAACCCTTAGAGCTGCCCGTGTGTTAATTCTGAGCTGATAAATTGAATGGTGCATTAGCTATCAAATAGAGGAAAGGTGCATTTGAATTTTGGAGCACAGCAGCTCAGGTTTCATCTGTGGTGTGCTGCTTTCTCTCTCTTGATTGGAGAAGCCTATGGGACAAATCCATCAATGGCTAGTTTTGCAGCCCGTGATTACATTCTGTAATGTCTTATTGGAATAGATAAGGCCCTGTATGCCTCTGTATCACTGAACCTTGTTCAGATCCTGATCAGGCTTGTGGTTGTTTAAACTACTGGCTGCATGATTTTCCATGGGCTAGTTGCTCTGTTCTCACTGCTGCTACAAACCTCATTTTCAGCCTTAGTAGATCAGTAACAGATTTATTGCAGTGATGCTGCTTTCCTTAGGTTGCCCTTTAATGTAATTTGACATTTGCTTTGTAAAATGCGTGTGAATAAGGAATGAAAGGAGGAAGATATTCAAGAGCATTTAAGTGATTTAGATACTGAAATCTAGGAGCCTAAGATGCTCATAAAAAATTTGTCTACAAATTTGTGATACACTGATGTGCCTCTTTTCTTTTCCTTAGGAATTTGAACTCCTATATTTCTCACTAAGTAGTGCAAGAATTTTTTTCAGAGCAGATAAAACTGCAGCAGAAGAAAGTCAGGAAAAGAAAGAAAAAGAAGGTGAGTGAATCCTATATGTAGAACATTTTGGTTAATGAGATTGTGTGCCTTAATAGAGGTTTTTTTTTGTAGCTGCTTTTTTGCTCATAGGTTGACTGAGTATTCCAGAGAGAGGTTTATGAGGTCGTAGGTGATTTAGACTAAGCAAGAACAGCTCAAGAAGTCCTTTGGAATAGGTGAATTTCAAGCTGGGCTTTTGGGGTGTGGAAAAAAAAACACCACAGAAGACCCAACTGATGAAAACAGCCTGGGACAGGGAAAATTGCATGCTTGCAGTAGCATTAAGTTCAGTAACTTCAGCATCATGCTTACCTCTTCAGTTACCAGTGTTGAGAATGACAACCTTAGGTGGTGCTAAAGTGGTTTTCACCTGTTGTACCAGGTGGCTTTCACCTTACATAGCAGATTATGCAATTACTGTAGATATTAATGAAGTTTGATACAGAAATGCAGTTTGGGCACTAGTTACTTAGAAACTCAGGGAATAGTAGTATGTTAAAAACTGAATTGGTAAATAATTCTCCACTGTACTTCTGATAAAGGCACAGGTGACCTGTGATATTATAGTCACTGGAGAAAAAGATTAATTTTCTTCTGCACTAGAAAAACAGTTTGTAAAGAAAAATTCTTTTAGCATTAGTTTATATTTTATCATAATCACTGAAGTTGCTCAGATAAATATTCAGTGCAAGAAAATAAAACCCCAAATTCAAAGAACTCCAAGCACTGTGGGAAGAATAGACATGCTGCTCTGGACTTTGTAGGAGACCATTCTGGAGAACATCAGCTAACTGTATTTTAGGCAAATATTCTCTGTTGTGGTACCTGTTCAGTTCCCCAGGCAATGTGTTTTGCAGGGAGAAAAGCTGGAAATGCATATCAGGGTGGAAAGTTTTGAACATGGTAATAATATCTATGCCCTCTGCCATGATCTTTGGACTTGGAGTCTGAAAAATGTGTGAGCATTGTATATGTAATTTTTAGACAAGTACTGCTGATTGAAGAGCCTTTCACCCCAAATATGAATTTCTTCATAGGGCCAGGACTTCTTGTGCTGCAAGGTCAGGTTGCATATGCTGACCATGAAATACAGCATGAGGTGTTCCTGTGACATCAGCATCTCATATATATATATATATGCTAGAATTTGAGGGGTTTTGTTTCAAATAGAGTGTTAAACATGATCCATCCCTTTTTTTTTTATCTTTGTAGAAGAATCTGGTAAAGCAAGCAATGGAGATCTTTCCAACTCTACACCTGCAGAGCCTGTTGTGAAATGACATGGCTGGTATGGGTGATGATTACTTACTCAAATAACTCATGTCCTTGTCTTCATCAGTAACACTCTGTGGGGGTTAAAGCTCTAGATTTGATTTACTTGCTTTGTTAAATCCAAGACAAAATGTACAGTAGCATACTAGCATCCACTGGGGCTAGGTCTATGTTTGTTTATATTTTCTGTAGAAACTCCTATTTTTCAGGAGTTTGCATTATTTACAGCACTTTCTCTAGACTGAAAATAATTTAATAAAATGCTGACCTTGGAGGTAGTTATTTTAAAGTACAGATGTGCAGATAAAAAAATCCTTATTAATTTCTAGATGCATTCTCGCATCTCTATCATATAATTTTAAAATCCCAAACTCATAGGCTGTTGGTCCAAGGTTTGAACTGGCATCTCTTCACAAAAAAAAACTGAATCCAGATATTGGCTGTATCTGTTGTCCAAAAAATGATTGAGACATGTCATTGTGCAGTCATGTTGCATTTAATGCAGTCACAGATTACACTGTGGGGGTAACAGTGTATGTTGTGAATGTATGTTAAATCTGTTACACAAAATGCAAGTGCTTTTTACTGTTCTATTCCAAACCCCCTTGTTATTACTACAGACAGTATTTGTACTGTGGGAACTTAGGATCCCATCAAACATTTATTTCCCCCTGTTTTTGCCCCCTTATCAAAGAATGGGAAAACAAGAAAAGTGAACATAACAAATTACTTCTCATTTCATACTGAAGGTCTGATTTGCATCCGCAGAAGCAAGGAAATCCAGAGCCAAGATAAAACCACAATCAGCTCTTTCTTTCATGACCAGACACTGTGAGAGGTGTCTGTAACTATTAAGTGATCTTACAGTTCATGAACATGTTGTGCCTAATTGCAAGTTTCAGCCTCAATTCTGTATTTCCTAGCCTTTGTAGGTCTGTTGTACCGTGTGTTGTTCATACAGTCGTACATGCCTGATTATTAACAATAATTGCACTGCAGGCTCAGAAGCTGCTGAACACTGTGAGAACTCTATTTAACATCTGTCCATGCCTGCAAGTAGAGGTTCTAGAGCAAGAATTGTGCAAGAATTACTTGGATTCCTAACTTAAGTAGCTAGACTTAAAAGAAAACACCACCTTTATTAAAATATACAGGTGTGTTTTAATCTCCCAGAACATTAACACCCTTCTAGTTCTTACCAACCAGAACTAACTACTCAGTCAGTCCAGCTGAGAGAACTACCCTTGGTGGGGGGTTTTTTGGCACTCTTAAAACTGTATTTTTAGACCAAACTTTCTTTAATATTAGTTTTAATGGTTCAAATTGTTCCTCCCACTCTTGGGTCATTGGTTCAAGCAATTCCTGATGTGCTTCTGATTCACCCTTTCCTGCCAGTCACTTCAACATTCAGACAGCAAGGATGAATGTTTTGTTGCAACTGGAAAGACCAGACTGATACGAACGTTCCATTTGTTGGTTCTGAGAACATGACACACAAGCTTCAAGGACTGTTAAAATCAGCTGGGCTCATTAAAGTTTTTATTTTTAGTTCATTTTATAACTGCCCTAAAGAATGCTGCATTACTTGATTTATATTTTTGCTTTTTTACTTTGATACTGGATTTTTTTTTTTTTAATTAGTGTGCATTTTTTTTGACCAAACTGTGCCCGCACTGAATGCTCAGTAGGATTGCTGAGATCAGCATTCTTGCTGCTGCTTCCCATCCTGCTGCAGTTGCTGTGCACATCCTTCTGCATTCCCATCTCTGCTGGAGTCACCCAAGTTTGTGGAGTGGAATGGCCAAGTGCTGCATTTCCTTCTTCCACAGCAATGGCAGAAGCACCCACAGATGGTGTTCCTTTCCCCAGGATGGCCTTGCTAGGGAGCTGTGTGGAGTCAAGACACAACCCACACTCTAGTCTGTACTTGTATTTTCCCTTCTCCATTTTTAATTTTGAAAGACATTGCCTTGCTAAGGTAAGACTTTGCAGTTGAACATAACGTGAACTGAGCACTGCCTTCATGCACAGTGGTTAGCAAATTCACGTGGTTCTGGTGATGGAAATTCTAGAGGAAAGACATAGCCTATTTTTATAGATGCCTGTTTTATCTGGGAGAACTGAATGTATACTCTGTGTGGCAAAAATATATACATACACAAACATGTACAGTGATAATAGAGCTATTCTTGCTAATACAGGACTGTAGTTTGTATTTCCTTCTTTCTCTTTGTCATGTAGCAGCATAGACATGCAGAAAGATTTTTCTCATCTGAAATCCAAGGTGGGTCCTGGGTTTGGATGTCACGTGACTGAGTTGCATTAAGTCCTTTTTTTCTCCCAACAAGGATATGGAAGGGGGGGCAAAATTCACGCTGTGGTGCTACTATATTTTTGTTGCTTTTGGCCTCCTGTTACAATTACAGAAACCAAATGGACCCTAACCGGTTGTCTGGAGAGGAGACAATGGAGCTAAAACAAAAAATCCCTACACTAAGCCAAACATGCTCACTCAGAAATTCCCAGGAGTGACAGAAGTGAGGATGATGAATTTTCTGCAGGGACATAAAACATGTCTAGGGGCTTTTTCCTTCGGGGCAGGGCTGGAACAGGCTGAAGGCCAGGCTGTCCCCCCAGCAGGCAGCTGTCACCACTGCCCTCAGGTGTTCAGCCTCGTGCCAAGGCTGCTGGAAGTGCAGCAGCTGCTCTTGGAGGGGTTGTGGACACCCAGCTCCCTTCAGCCCTGCCACCAAGGGTTTGCATGGCCCCAGTACTCAAACTCCTGGTGCTGAAGGGCACCTTCTGCAGGTCCTAATGCAGCCTGGAACCAGGAAAACATGTGAGTTGCATCAGACGTCCATCAACAGCTGTTTTCAGCTTCTCAGGTACAAAGGACCAAATGTAATACTTAATGTTTCCTAACTCATTGTACAAAAGGGTATTTTGTTACTCCAGTCTCTTTGGTTTGTGAGTAGAGAACATTATGTATATAAAACTGTGTTAATAAATGCGATTTTGAGAACCTCATTCCCAGTGTTTTCAGTAACACCAGTTCAGTGGGTGTTAATTTTCTTAATAAGACAGCTTCAGCTTTTATTTACAAAGAAGTTTTTGTGTCAGTTACTAACAGTTTTCTTCCACAGTACTTTTAAACATTAAATAACCAGTTAAGTTAGATTTATTCCACATCAAACACTTCCAATCTGGGATCTTTCAGATACTGTTGCATAGATTCTGCTTATGGAAAATCTAGTTTCTTGATGACTGAGAAGAGTTAAATTAAGTTTGAGGAATTCCAGCCATTTTTTCTAGGTACCTTATCTTGATTAATATAAACTATACTACAGATTACACCCTCCCCCCACTAACAGGTCTTCATTTTGTCTATTTTGTTTGCTCTTGCAAAGTGATGTTGCTGATGTTTTCAGGATGGAAAAAAATGTAAATTTATCAGCCAAATCTCTCTAGTGTCCAGTCTCAGGAATGTACTATGAGACTTGTCAATACATTGTAGACTTGTAATCTAACATTTTATTGCTCAGTTTCTTAAAACCAAGGGTTGTGATAGACTTAGCTGTTGCATGTCACCACAATGTTAAATATACAAAGAATTTTTACTATAAAAGTACTTATTTGTCCTACTATTACCATCTCTGGTAACAAACCTAACCATAGAAAAACTGCACACAGCTAACATGCCACATTCATTGCCTACTTCTGAGGTTTGCATGTCAGTGGTATTTAGAATAATAAATCAAGAAGGTACAATTTTTCCATTATTTAATTACAGAATGTGAGAGTGCAGTCCCCTGGAAGGTAAGAGTAGGCACTTAAATTTGTTTTGTAAGCTTATTCTAGATGCAATATAAAAATAGATTATATTAATAGGAAAAATTTAGTGTTTAACAAATTGTTTTGTAAATAGGCTAACACAAAAGGTAAATCTTGTTACACATAAACTAGACTAAAAATAACTTTATCTGAAATAAAGTAGATAGTGCATTTTTAACCTTCATTCAGATGCACATAATCATGCAAACTATGAAAATTGACTATGGTGGGATGTTTGAGGCCTGATATTTGTAAGAGGAGCTGGCAGCTCACACAAATTTCAGGGGAATGAGAGGCTGCAGGGTCTGTAAATGTAAGAAATACCATTAACCCTCGGTGGCTGACAGCTGTGCTCTCCTGCCCACCAGCAGCACTGGCCTCCTGCTCAGGACTGTCAGCTCCCCAGACACAGTTCCACCCTACACATTCACAAATGCTAAATGCCTCGAGTCCTGCTGTGCTTTCACTGTAAATCCAGAGGGACTCTGCTCCAGCAGGAAAGGGCAGCTGGCCGCAGGTGACTGAAAAGCAGAGATTCTTGCAAAGAGACTCCCTGCTCTTCTGCTCCCACACAGGCTGCAGGAAGTGACAGGAGCTGCTTATACTTCTGATTCCTCCCCTCCTTCATGCATGGTTCCATCCTCTTCTGACAAGTCATTCAGAAGCATGAACTTCCCATCATTTGTTAATGGCACAGACTTCATTAGCTGAGCTAATGCTTCTGGATCCTGAAGAAAAAGAAGAGAGGTCAGCAAGCTGCAGCAGCCTTTGAGGAACACACATTTCTCAGTACTTCTTGCTAAGCTTTTGCAACTTTGGGTTTTTTTAACAAGCTGTAGAATAAAGATTTGAAACATAAATAATACCTTTTTGGGTAAGTAAAGATAACCCTTGAATATTTAAGAAGAAAAAAAAGTAATTATTTTGAGACTTTATTTTGCTGTTCTTTAGTTACGGAACAAGGAGAAAAGTAACTGTCTTAATAAATAAGAATTTATTATACATGTGCTTAGTGGTTGTGACTAAAAGCTCATTCCCCAACTGGTTCTGAAACCTTAGCAGCAAAAACATACTGCAAATAATAATGTCACATCTATACAGATAAAATGTATCTACAAGGGACAGGGTAACTGCCATTTATTTTAAGTGAAAAAACACTGATTTTCCTGCCTAGGTGAGGAAAGAATTTAAGTTTCTAAAAGTGAAACAGCAGTGTGTGTGATTTACACATCAGCCCCAAAGAGTGTGTTTGGTTTTTTGAAAACTTTGCTCACACCTTTCTTTCAGACATGAACATTTGGATTTGTGTAATTTTGAATTTGGACTGGGGTGGCACATTTTCTCTCAAATCACATTACTGAGAAAACAAACAGTTTATTTTTGCTATGTTAAATAATGCCTGCAAAACTCTGTCCTTAGGAGTAGCAGTTCATTTTTCTTATGCACCTGGACAGTGCAGCTAGAAACCAGAACATGATGTATCATACAGATGTGGGGAATGAACAAACCTACCTTCTGTGCCTCAATAATTTCTTTTCCCAAGCTAATGGCATAGCAAATCTACAAAGAAAAAATACATGTAAAGTTCCATTCTCTTGATTAAGAGTAAACCACACAACTTCAGTGCAGACTTAGTGTTCAAACCAGGCCTAAAAAGCAGAGGTGGAATACTAATTTGCTATGCTAACTACTGGTAAAGAAAACTATCTCGGGTTCAGCTTCAAAGCTCACAGGGGATGGTAAATCTTTGTACTCAGCTTGGCCAGTTTTAGTCACCAGACTTTATTTCCACACTTGAGGGAGTGCACGTAAGTGTTTGTAGGAACAGAAGTTCTCCATCCCACTTATTTCTGTTACAACAGGCAGCAGTCAGTGGTGTTGGCACATATGGCTGCCTTGTCTGTGAAAGCTTCAGAGCTGTACCTGTCTCAACATAGTGACATTCCTTTTGTTCATGCTGCTGCTGCACAGCACTTTCCCACCTCTCAATGCTGGGATTAGCAATCCCTTCCTTTCCTCCCTTATACTTGCTGCTGCATTATCTGTTCATTTGGTCCCTTTTAGACATAAGCCAGTAAAGGCTTGCATGTTAACACATGTTTTCTTGGCCAGAATTTGAGCTGCTCTTGCTTCTAGAGCACTGTTTCCCAGATGTGTAAGCCAAGAACCCACAGACCTGTTTTCTAAACAAATTATTTTATTAAACATTACACAAACCTTTTCCCCTTCTGTGTTACTCTCAAAAACATATGCACTCATGGATTCTTCTCCCAGAGTCTCACTGAGGCGGATCACAAAGCCAATCAGTCTCCTGTTCTCCTGGTGGGCAGCAAACTGTGTCACAGTGGTGAGTTCAAACTGGAAAAGTAAAATAAATGATTTGTTTTAACCAGCTCAAGTTAGCAGGTTAGCTCAGGTTCATGTAACTGAGTAGTCACTGCTATGATAGAAAAAGTTACTTACGCTTGCTCGTGTAACTTGGGTTTGAGGATCTATTAACCTGCAATTACATGTAAGGAAAAAAAGAAGAAAATTATTTTAGAGTGATTTCTGGTAATTTCAAGGGCCTTTATAATAGAAAAGCAGTAACTCCAGCAGTTTTATAGATGAGGAAACATATGCACAGAATCAGGTGCTGTAGCTGTGACTGGCAAGATTCAAATCTCAGCCTTGACTCTCACCTGCCTGACAAGAACAGGTCAGAGCACCTTTCTGAGTCACTTGGAAAGGATCCTGAGTGCCTGAGCTAACACAAAATGCAGAGGGACATAAACACACCCCACCTAAAGGGAATGTCTGACAGCATATTCTACAGTGACACTACTGTCAAAGGACATCGTTAGGAAAGAGATTTTACATCAAAACAGTCATTGTTTTGCATCTTTCTTTTTTATCTTTGCAGGGTCTTGTAGCCCCACTACATCCCTTAGATTTTGATAGGACATTCTTACAATTGGTCTGGATGATCATTTCTAGGTACCACAGAATAAGAAAAGAGACATTTCTTTCTAGGTAAGGTGACTCTTGGGATCTTGCTTCCTCAAAGGTTGTGTGTCTTAGAAAAACGAAGCAAACAATACATAATAAATCACAAACTGTATGAAGAGAACAGACTATTGACAAGTTAAGGCTTTTACAGTACCTCAGGTTCTTGCTGGTGACCATGAGGTGGGATTCAGTCATGCGGAAGATGTTGTGAATGGCCCGAGCAGCCAGCACTTGTCTCATGGCTTCGTAAATCACCTCGCACGTCTCGTCGGACTGCACGGCCATGGACCCTAAAAACCGAACCACGAACATCTGCTGCAGCAGGGAATCTGCAAGAGAAAAGCCACGACTTCCTTCACTGTGCTATTTCAATTTTCCAGTAGCTCAAAGTATCAATGGAATTATTTTATTCACTTTGGAAATTCAACAGTAAGCCTGTGGTTGGTGACTGTCATGAGTGGTGGCTTTCTGCCATGAGTCACACAGTGCCCTGACCCAGTTTCAAACTGTGTGAACAGGCAGCAGTGTGGAAGTGGGGAAGGAAGTTACTGCAGTTGCAGTTGGAAGCTTTAGAAGTGTGGAAGTCCTTTATGCTTCATTTGATCAGCTAGTAAAATTCCCTTGCCTGTTTAGCTATTGGGTGCACATAAACTGTGGTGAATTTATGACTGGGCACAAGCCTTGGCTTCCATTAAGCCTTTACATTCTTCCCTTTCTTCTATATCCTTCTGACCTTCTATGCAGCTGGGCCCAGTGAGGTTTTCACCAAATCCTTCCCTGCTCCTTGACTGTCACTAGAAGATTTAATGACAACTAAGCAGCCATTATGCAGCAAAGTCATCACTTGATCAAGCTCCCTTTATGGCTGGTGGTGAGCAAGGGAAAGCAGGGTGAAGTTCAGAGCAGTAAGTACTGCTTTGGTTCTGAGAGCAGTTTTCTGACAAGGCTGCAGGCACTGGTGAAGAGGAGAACAACCAGGGCCAAGCCCTACACATGCTAGTACAGGAAGGTCACTTTCTTATTGGATCTGTTACTTCTGTTCCAAGGTGTCAGGTGCTTTTCTTAAGAGACTCTGGGTAGCTAAAATCATGGCTGATTTTATCTGGATGAAAGAAGCACTGACCTTCCTCCTCATCTCTGCTGCTGTCTTCAGATTCCCCAAATGGGTTTGCACGCCTGTGAAATAAGAATTAAAACTTGAATTACAGATTCTGGTCCTCACCACTAACAGATGCTGCAATACTTCATCTCGCCTGAAATCAAACTGTTACAGTGATGGATCACTGTCTCTGGCCATACCTGCCACCTCTGTTCTGGTCCAGAAATTCCATAGCAGGCAGTACTATATCAAATTGAATTGGTGTTCCAGGAGCAATGAGTTGTGTGGAGTCTTGAATGCCAGCTGATCCACTGGGAATTATTTTGTCATTTTCCATATTCTTTACAGTCTGGCTGAAATGCAAATGTAGAAAAAAATTATGTTTCTATCCATCAGTGACACCCTACCTTTGCTCTGGAAGAGAAACAAGATTATTCAAAAATACAAAGCAGGACTGAACCACTATGCAGACATGTAAGATATCTTCCTATTTACCTGTTACTGAGGACCCTAATAAAATCTTTTTTTAAACCTTATTTAGGACAAAAATAAACATTGGTATATTAAACCTGAATACAGATCAGCTCTGAGTGTGGGCTGACTTTCAGCAACAGGTGGCCATTTGTCTCCCTGCCCTGTCTATATTCCCAGCTGCATTACCAGCAGAGACCTGGACTTGTGTCTACACTTCTCAGTGACAAGCCCAACATCTTCCTAGGCCCCCTCAGCCCTGGGCTCAATACAACTGCACACGGTCCCTGCTCCATGCAAGGGAGAACGTTACCTGGGGTGCTGAACTTCATGTTTTTTTCCCAAGCTGGTAATGGGAGTCACTGCTTGCAGGGCTGTCTGATTTAATTTGATTGCAGCTGCCTATGAAAACAAGACAGAACAGCTCTTTTAGACATGTAGCTTACCTTACCATGTTGAAGAATAATGGGAGAGCAAGTTGAAGGAATGGACTGAAAGATCAAAACAAGCTCCCACCTCTGGATTGTCAGTAAGGTAGATCTGTCTGGAGATGTTGTTGATGGCACATATCCACTGGAAGGGAAAAATGAAACTGAAGTCTTCAAGCTCACTTGTATGCAAGAATAATAATATTAAGAAAATATTTTTACCTCCTCATATTCTTTCTTGCTTTCTGCTTGAAGAGTTATACCCCTAAAATATAAACACAGTGTGTAAGTGCTAACAGTGCTTATAGTAATCTCACCAAGCTTTACATCTATTAACTACCAAAGGAACAAGAATCAGGAATAAGCTGCAGCTAAAAGACACCACATGTTCCATTCAGGCACTTGTGGGGGAGGATGGAAGGTATGCTTTTAATTTGGAAACACCCTTCTGGAAACCCAGAAAAGCTTACTACTACACCAAGCAAGTTTTACAGGAAAGAGTATCTGAAGGGGTAGGTGTGACTGACTGTCCTCAAACAAAACGTCTCATACGCTTTGCCTGTAGGAGTAGTGATCTGAAAGCAGTATCTTCTGTCTTCACAGTCCACAGCCATAACCGAGCAGTTATCCAGGTCCTGAATCAATCCTCCAGCTACTGCTCCCCTTGGCTGACACATCAAGTTGCCACCTTGAGTGAAGAAATAGAGTCTTTCCCAAGTTGTAGTCACCAGACCTGTTTTACTGATGAGAAGGTGCAGTGATAAAGACTCATTACTGTTCAGAACTTTAGAAGTACTGTTTAGAAGTAACAGGTATGAAACTGCAAACATGGCCTGATACTAAACAATTTCATGTTCGCCCTGGCATTTTTTTAGTGATCTCTGTTAAGAAGAAAAAGAAGCACCTGTTCCTAGAAGAAACTAATCCGTAATGAAAGCTGAAGAAATAAATTAATTCCAAACATCCAAGTTAAAAATCGTATCTTCTAGCTAAGGAATAAAAGAGTATTGAGTAACTGACATGAAATACTATGTAGTTTCAGCACAAAGAATCATAATATAAAAAATTATCTACTGCAGTAGTATCTCAGAGTCCATCTCTTGCTTAGCTATAGAGTCCTATTATAGCGTAATCCAGTTTTTGGAATACTAAGAGAAATTGCTAGATGTACACTCACAAAGAAAAAAATTACTAGATAAACAAAATAATAAACTGATATTTAATCAATCACATAAATAGGGTTATTATATGCCACCAATATACCCAACTTGTGTGGAAGTTTATGGAAAATTTTATATGTAAAATCTGCAGACATAATTCTACATATGATACACATTCAAAGTTACAAACTTGCATTGTCCATAAGGCTTTTATTTATGTAAAAGAGGTCACTTATGAAAACATATGTTAACTACAAAATATAGCTACTTTTGTAAACACCATATCTCATTTAAGATTTGGGAACAATCTGAACCCAGTCTCATCAGCTTCTAATTTTTAGCCACTTGAATGCAGGAAATTTTTCCTGTAGGTACATTCAATAAGAAGCAAAATTCTGTTTTCAGAAAAATAGTCTCAAATGCCTCTAATTTGGTTAAAGCTTCAAAAATACATTTCCAAAGATGACAGAGGTACTCAGAGGATGAAAAGTAGAGCTACCAAACTGATTTAGGACCCTCAAACATCAATACCTGAGGAGTCTTTATGACCTTTCCCCCAAAAATGTAGCTACTAAACAAAATCAGGAGATAACAACAATCTTCTTACTTTCTAAGATTTAGGTAGCCAGCCTTCTGGATGAGATTTCTATTGATGGCAGGTGAAGTTACATCAGAATCTGGGGTGTAAACAGATTCATTAACTGCAATTAAGTCCTGCTGGGATATTCTCATTTTTTCAGCTTCGGCATCCAGCTCTCCTTGTATACTGGAAAAAAAACCACAACACAAAAAGAAACCCAAAGCCATCATTACCCATTTATACTAGGATACAGGTAACATCTGTAAGCCAAAATGAACAAAAACACCATCTGAGATTACCTTGGAGGGTAGTGCAAAGATGGAATTTATTTTTCTAATAGATGTTATAGGAAATACTGTTTTGTGATACTGAGAAATGTTGAGAGAGTTATTTTTTGAGAGACAGCTTCTAAAAGTAATGCTTCTAAGAATTTATACTGATGAACACATACAGACATTGCCCTACTATAACGGCATAGTTCAAAACAGGGTGTACTAGAGGATCTCTTGGCTTTCTCAGAACTGTCTAATGCCTCCAAGGCTGTAACACACAGGAATTCCTGCTTTGACACCACTTACTAACTGGTCATGGATTTTCATGAATTCAGAACAATACAGTAACAAAATCTATAGTTCAAGTCTCACTTTAGCTTTAATTCTTTGTTTATAATACTGTGTTCTGCTTTGGTGTGATGCAGAGAACATCAGGTCTGAATTAAATTAGACCATATTTTGCAAGCTAATGCCTTTCCACTCCAACACTGAATGTCAGAATAATTATTTAAATTCCATTTTTAATTACAATGGAACTACGCTGTCAGTTTTTACTTCAGTGTTATTTCAATCAATCTTTTGATCTGTCATTTCTGTTGCACCACAGAATGCTTTTGATAAAACATCCCTGGCACCTTTGTGGTTTCTGAGGCTGTATGTATTCCTTTTCCTAAGATGTGCTTCTCCCATCTCCAAGGCAGGAAGAAAAGTGAAGTAAACTTCAGCTCTGAAGTTATATGCATTTGTGGCAATTAGGCCAAGTGGTCACTGAGAATGTGTTAGTGTTAGTGTAGATATCTCTTGTGTTTTTACAGCATTAGCAATATTCACTGTATAAATGAAAATGCTTTTAAATGCCACTAAAATTCTGTAGCTGCACAATGGGTCACATCAGCTTGTTGTTCCAAAAGAACAAATATGCAAGTGAAAAGCTTTTAGCTTGACTGACAAGCAGACCTGACTCACTGAGGCCTTGTGATGCCCAGCACCAAGGAAGGAGAGGAATGGGCAGCACAGTTTTCAGTGGTTGTGCAAACTGAAGTCATGAAACCCTGTCTTGTGTCAGTCATTCTGTGATGCACAGTGCCATTCAGAATTTTACAAGCTTCTCTTTTGGTTCTTCCACAGACATCACACTCCTTTACTAGTTACATTTGAGTTGTACTTTCAAGCTTTACTGTCTGACAGACTTTAAACACAAAAACCAGGCTCAGCAAAATAACTGAGCAGCCTATTTTTGTTTCCATTTACTACTGTACACTGTCCAGAACCCAAATTCATCTGACTGTGGAAAACAAGGGCTTGTTCTATGGTGAGGATCCAATGGCAGGACCCTCCCTGTGCCTGTAAGACACAAGTAAGATGCTCCAGACTTTTTAAACAAAAGTCAAGATTTCAATGGCATTTAAAATCTGTCCTCCAGTCTGTACAAATGCTGTGTAAACAGTGTAGAGGGATTTATTTCACAAGTGAGTGTGCAAAGATATATAAGTATAAAAGTACAAAAAGTAAAGAATGATTTAGTGAAATAATCTACTGTACTTGTTTGCAGAATGGTTCTCAAGTTAACAGGTATGCATTATTTAAAGTGCCACCAGAGTGAGAATAAGTAATGATTTGGCTATAGCTTGATATGAAAGGAATGAAGGATTAAAGTCAAGGACTCAGTTGGGACTATATTATCTTTATGATCCATTCCAACCCCTTAACATTTTATCATTCTATGAATAATATCCTCTCTATTATGCTTACATTTCAAGTGTAAAGTTTATATTTACAGGGACTTAATTATAGAGAAACTCTCCACTACAAGTGGAGGATGTGGAGGGGAGGTGTAAGAAAAATGATCACAAAATTAGGAGTACAAAAGCAGTTTACTGAAATTTAAAACTTAGTCAAAGTAGGTTGAACTCACTGGACTAATACAGCCTACACTGGATGCAATAAATATGTTCCCTAGGGTAAGGAGTTTAGTTTGCCTTGTGTAGCTACACCATCAAACACTTTAGGCCCTAAATTTGAGAGCTTACTGGGTTATTGTTGCTGTATTATTACAGAAGACCCAGTAAATATAAATACCTATAATTCAGAGACCTTAAGTCTATTATATTAATACTGTTAACCTGTTTCTAGCCCAAATTCCATGCTTTTCTGTTCATGAAGAGACACAGGGATGTAAGAAAGCATGTGAACACTTTAAAGTATATAGTTTCTGACTATACTGTAAAAATACTCTCTTCAGTGTACAGACAGCATTTTCTTTTCCATGTACAAACACTTCCTTTCTACCTGTTACTTCAACAAAATATGCCCAACAATGCCATGTAAGCATGGAAGGAATCTCATTAGAAAGAAAAAGAGGCACTCTCTGGTACGTGCTGAAGGTTAGAGCGCTATTGCTCGGACTCCAATGGAATGACAAAAGCAAACAAAAGCAGGAGGTTACCTCTGAACCATGTCTGAAACAGATGACAAAAAGCTGTCCATCCTTTTGGAAAACATCTCTGCTCCTTTCTTAAAGAAGTTGATCTGAAAAATACCAAGAAAAAGGGCACTGAAGATTCTCTTGGCTTTGGCAGACAAGTAGCAGATTGTGGGAGTGTTAACAGTGCTTCCATTATGACTGAACTTTTGGCAGGTGATCAAACACATGGGCAAAACAGCTGCGTTGCCTTTCTTGCTACTTCCCACTTTTGCAACTCTCCACCCTTGCACACACAGATAAGCTACTGGCTGCTGACAGGTATGTTTCCAAAGAACTTGCTAAATGACTCAAATAAGGGCACAGGTAGCTTCTCCCACACTAGCCCTGGGCAGGGCTGGGGCCCGTGGTGTTAGGAACTGCTGTGTGCAATGTCACCCTATCAAAGGGAACGGGACACAAATCATCCATTAGATTTAGCAGGCCAACCTGAACTACCAACTCCACGATGACAGTTTTCAAAGTGCTGTAGCAAAGTCCATCAGCAAAGTGTAGCTGTGCTTGCAGAAGCCTCCAGGGCAATTAGTTGTATCAACTACAGTTTTACCATGGGTTTTGTTCTACTGAAGGAGCTAAAAAAAAGCTACTATGGCCAAAGTGCACATTATGTGATAGAAAATTAATTCTCTTAGCTGGCTCAGCAGGCACACAAAGCAAAACACTTGGTGTAGACTTGACCTTGTATTGTCTGCTGCAGGGCACAGCCATCATTAGAGCCTACTGGAAACTGCATGAAACATGGAAACAGATAGGATGTGTGTGCAATTAATTAGGATAAACACATAAAAATCAGTGACCTACTCTGGGAAGAGATGTAAAAGCAAATTCTTGGATGTTAAGCAATTTATTAGCTATTTCATCCACTTTTACTTGTGATTTCACTCCCTTTCTCTAACCTTGGGACCTAGGATTCCCAAGATTCAGATTTCTGAAACCATGTTATAGACCACAGCCTCCCTTTACAAAGGAGAGAAAGAATGGCCTCCTAAAGAATGATTTGCCTATTCTATTTCTGAAGCCTGTTTCAAGAGGAAAGAGCTCTAAATTCCACTGATGATATATGTTGATGCCAGTTTTCAGTCAAATGAACCCTCTATTAGCCACTGCTTCTTCCAAAATTTCCATATGACCTACTCATTTGTTGGAAATGTGAAACTGGAGACACATGCTTGAGTAATTAACTAAGAAAATACATATTTATACTGAAAGGCAGTTCACAATATTTAAGCATAAGCTAGCTTCTGGTTATTCAGTCATTCCCATGACAACCTGAGACTTCCCTGTATAAAGCATTGAGATAAAGCAGTTTTGCCAGCTGAAGTATGGGGAAAGAAAGTTCTGTTTGGTTTCCAGTAAAGAAACCAATGCAGTTCTTTCACTTAGGATAATTACAGCAGAGAAGCAGTGTGAACTCCCGTGGTGGGGAAAGTGACTAAATCCTCATTTACTACCTATTTTAAATGAGGCACATGGGCTGCAAATGACAGATGATGCAGATGATGATGAGCCACACTAAAATATCAAACAGAGCACCACATCCATTTTTCCTCTTTTCATAGCCCAGTTCTCATTTTCCAAACACTTTCTTTCATCAAATCCAAAGACCCTTAAAATGGGTAATAGTGAGAATCAAGTGCTGTGTAATACTGGTTGGTTGATCCCCCTGATATGCTGGAGGGTCAGACTTGAGAAATGCTCTATCAAATTGCTGTTAGAATAAAAATTAGAAAAATGATTTTCCAGCCTTATGCTCAATCCTCTCTACTGTTCTGTCCTTCCAGCTCTCCAGAGCTCTGTTCCTCATCGTGCACACTCCTCATTAGTATGCTGAACATTATGTGCCAGGAAGGGAACTGCTACACAGGAGAGATTGTGCAGACTGAGTAAACAGTGGAAGTAAATGCTACTGCATTTAGCTCAGCTGTGAAAAAACTAACGCTGGGCTGATTTTGCATTGAAGTGTATTGGATTTTCATTAGCATCCTTCCTGAATATCTAAACATTCAACTATCTGCCACAAACAAAATCTGTTGTTAGAATCTAGGCAAGCTGAATGCAAATTGTTTCCCCACCACACTCACTGTAATTTGTCAGGTCCCAAAATAAATACAGAACTACAATGTTTTACCTTTCCCAGGAACATGTCTAAGTGATACAGACACTTTACTGTCAATACCTGTCCCCGTGTATATCCTAGCATAGGTTCCATCATAGCCACTCTCTTCCTGTACTGCAGAGCATTCAGGGCACAGTAATATTGCAAGGATGAAAGGTGCTGCTTTCTTCTTGCATTTGCCACTTCTTTTGCCACTTCTGCCTTAAGCTGAACAAAAAATTATACAAGAGGTTGACAAAGTGTTACTGTGTATATGGATATATTTACTGATCATCTTCAAATTATTTTTAAATCATCATCTTTACAGAACTTCTCCAGGTTAAAATGAAGGATGAGAAACAAAGAAAGCAAATCTAAAACCCAAGGCAGGTACTTCAGGCCCTTAACTGTCATGATACTAAAGCATTTGGAGTTTGTAGTGACTACAAACTATGTAAAACTACCACCACTAAAAATATGGATCAGATCTCTGTGCAAGAAATTTATTTGCAGCTGAGATCAGAACACAAGTCTGCAAGTGCAGAATTCAGAGGTAATTCACAGTATGCTGTACCACACTGTGCTCCATAAGGCATTTCCTTTCAAGAACCATCCTGTAGAACAGATTCACTCTCAAGACAGGGCCAGCCATACACTTTTTGACAAAGGGATGTATTTTAGAATAGCAGTCCAGTGGGCAAAGAAGGAGGAATATAAAATAATCCCACCAAGAGAGTTATGTGCACTGTTAAGTGGAATGACAGGCCATACAGAGTAATTGAACAGGAAGGTACATGCAAAGAAATGCAATGCTTTAGGAACAGCAGACACAAGGCTTCATGGCAGTTCACAATGAATTGTGCTCAGTGATACTGCATCACCACCTCAGCTGTACAACACTAGGCCTATACAAAGCTATTTATAGTCACTTGGACTGCCTCTATCTGAAAAGCTCCCATGGATCTGAAGGGCTCTAGTTGAGCACAATATTTCATCACTTGCCTAACTTGGAGAAAACGGGTGTAAGTGCTGAGTTGATGTTTAAAAGCCTTGTGTCTGCTTGGAAACAAAATCACAAGTATTCCTGAGCTACTGTGAATTTAAGCAACGAACTCTCCAAAGTTCACAGTGAACAAGGATGTAGGCAGAATGGCTGATGAAAACATTCTATTTTCCCTTTCACATTTGTTACCTTTTCATTTTCTTTCCTTTTCGGTAACCTGCTATATTTTGCCATGGACACGTCATGTTCTGTAGACAAGGAATATTTATTTTTTTTTAGAAATGTGATGTGTATGTGCACAGATTAAACATGTCTTCTTTGCTCTAGCAGCTGCATATGAATAGAAACAAAACAGGGACACATACCATTGCTAGCAAGGCCAAAGAGATCCTTCAGTGTGCTTACTTCTGGAAAAGAGAAATCAAATATTCAAAGTAAAACCAGCTGTGAACACTTTGTTCAACTGAGACCATTTATGGCATATTTACTGCCGAAGTCACTCCAGCCCTTCCACAGCAGAGATGTATACATTGTGCCTGTCTTGCAAATGCTAAACCAGATGAGCTGCTAGAGAAATGAATAGGCAGATAGCTAATTAAGGGTGGAGTGAGTTTATTTTATTGAGCAAGTTGTCACTCCAAGAAAGATGCCTTATCTGCCAGTGTCATTTCTCCAAAGAAACCCCATTTCAGTACGTTTATTCTGACAAAAGGCCCGCCACTATCATGCAAGATCAGCAGTCCTGAACAATCTGACAGTGCTTATGTGATACTGAGAAATTTAAGACCCATGGATGTATGAACTAAAGCCTTCTTCCTGTATATGAATGTCCCTCAGTGTGGAACATTTTTGCTAAGCTGCTCTGTGAAAATAAATCTGTATCCAACACACCTGACTGCTGGGTATGATGCTTGCATTACAAATACTGGCCATGAAATTCTGATACAGGTAGAGAGAAGACAGGCTGAACAGGCACAGTAACTTCACAAGTGTCAGGCACAAGCTACTCTTAGTACCCCCACCAATATATGCTGCAACTGGTAAAAACTCTCTCAAAAAGCTACAAAGAAAGCACATTTACAAGAACAGACATTATGCAACTGTGAAAATATCAAGGGGAAACTGTAGAATGCCATCATGGTCTCTGATTATTTTTAACATCCTACTCATTAATCAGTTTCACTCTGCTTTTTTTTTTCCCCCAGAATGCTTCATTATGACTCAGATGAAGAAAGACAGAAGATTTTTCCATTTGTAAGTAACTTGTATTTAGAGGTTTCTACAATATTCAATGTATAGATGTAACAGGATCAAAAGTAAAAACAGTAACACAGTTATTCTTCCTTTCTGCCTTGTGGAACCCCTCTATGACATTCCAGTGTGGCCAGGTCTCCACTGAAAATGCTGTTCTACAGACTGCATCAGAAAAAGTAGATAGAATTTTTAAAAAACTGACATCCAAGGAAGTTGAACAAACTTCAGGTTTTTTGTCATGCAGCAGCTAAAGCTGTGGTTGCAGGCTTCATGTTCATTTTCATGTATTTTTTAATGAACAAGAGGGAAGAATCCATAAATATGGAAAAATAATTACTATCTCTGAGGCAACATGAAAGAGCTGAGGAAGTGTTTATACCATCAACATCTTACCATCCAAATTCTGGTTTATATTTGACAGCATATGATACATAATGTATTGTTAACACAGACACCTGGATGTCCTCATAATTTCCAATCAGATCCTATAAGGAACTTAAACCATCACTGTTTTGCTGTAGTCATTTTGTCTCACATCAAAATGAAGTCTGCAAGAAGGACATAAGTGGGACTGCAGAAAGTGAAATGAGCAGTGGGCTTTAAAAAATAAGAGAAAGAAAGAAATGCTGCTGCAAAAACTCACATTTCTGTGGCATAAGTAGGTAAGACTGTCCTTGACCTTGAATTTAAGCTTTTTTCTTTTGTGATTACATAAAATTTTTGTGTTACTGCCTTGCTGTTTAAGTAATGAAATCCCAAATTTGTGAAATCGGGTAATTTGCTTGGAACTACCCTTGCACGGCAAGGATTTAAAGAGGACTGATTCCTTAAAAAGGAGGGAATATACTATTCTCTGAAGTTAAAAGAACATTCTTGCTTGTGCTTGTCAAACAGCCCCAAACTTCTGAAGTGGAATAAATACTGTTTGCAAGCCCAATTCACTGCTAAATTTCCCTTCTGGGAATTACATCAGTGACTTCAGTGAAATTACACTAGTATAAAAACACAGTGACCCAACAAAGAACAAAGCTGTGTATTTTTAAACTTGCACCATATGGTACATAAAATGTTATGTGGTGAACTTGAACTGGTTTTGTCTGAGTAAGAGCATGCACCTGTCAATGAAATTGAAATAGCAGAAAAAAAAACCCACAAACTTTTCTGTGAATCATCAAAGAACAAATTAATACATGGCATTATGTCTCAGTTTGTGATGAAATAAACAAGAAGGAGCATATAAGGAAAACTGAAACTTAGAATATAATTTACCTGTGAGATCTTTTTCTCGAAATTGTATTATTGGGAGAACCATTGTATCTGCAAGCTGTTTTGCCAGTTCAGAATGAAGAATATTGAGCTGAAACAGAGAACTGTTCTAAGACACAATGTACATAAAAAAACCCAAACCACAGAGAACATCAAAACACACCAGCCACTTGTGTCCAGTGGATATAATGTACTTCAATGCTTGAAATACACTTCTCATGGTATCTGAGACAGATGGGGATGTCTCCCTGAATGCTTCATTCCAGCCTGGTATTTCCCAAGGATCCAAGAACTTCTCAGTTCCCACATAACAGATTAGGCCAATTCACTTGACCATTAATTCTAATGCTTAACCTAACGGGATTTAAATTATCCTTTATTAACCTGTTTTTGTTAAGTCTGAATGCCATGGAGTTACAGCCCCACCATCACAACTACAGTGTCTTTCCATGAACAAGGGTCAACCAGGACACAATCACAACAGGGGGCAAGCAAAACAAAAGGTCCCACTCAAATATTTTACTTTCATAGCAGTTCCCCATTCCTGTTTGTGTGTTTCTAAACCTCAGCACACAGCTGTTTTAAAGCACCCATGTGGACCATTTAGGATGAAGGCAGGCAAGGCTCTCATGTCAACAGTGGCCTGCTAAGAATATGAGATGTGTGCAGGTAGGACAGCTATCAATCCCACTGCAGGAGCACCAGGAAGGTGCCACACATTGAGGTGACCTCCTGCCTGTTTGCTCAGTGTCCTGGATACCTCCAGGCAGCCTCAAGCAGGTAAGGGTGAACTGAGGATTTCCCACGAGACAACACAATTCAATGCTGACAGAACAGACAACTAAAACAGGAACAAGGGAAGCTAACACACAGAAAAGGAGGCCAAGGAATGGAGCAAGTTCTCCTCAGGGAAAATGTGACTGACAAAACTGAGCAGCTACTTTCAGCTTTCTGCCCCCAAACAGCACCATTCTCTTGAACCTGGGAAGGGGAAAGCTCTTGTTTTGATCTATTTGGAGCTCACATAAGCAATTGCAAGACTTGTGATAAAAAATGCTCCTTTCAAGCATCCTGAGAACACACATGCAACAAGAAAAGCCTAAAAAAGAAGCAAACCTTTGGGATTCCTCTTACTACATCCTCAGAGTTATCCATGGGCTCTAAAGTTTTTTACTTACTTTTTGTCCCACAACCCTCTCCCCTCTACCAAACAGCAGACCAAACAGTACAACCTTTTGCCTTCTTAATCAAAGTTGGAAGTAGACAAACAAGAACAGATTTTCTGATGGCACAGCACTGCTCACAGCAGAGAGTGATATGATGAAACCTAAGCAAGAAGGACCTAGATATCAAGACCATACTGAAATTTTATATGGGCAGGTCTAACAAAAGCATTTACAAACACTTCAGTACTTAGTAGAAACCTCTAGGGCATGGGGGTATTCACTGCACACAGATTCACTGTCTTCACCTCACAGTACTGCAGCCTTCCCCAGACATCTCTGGATTCTGCATCATCTCACAGCAACTGAACTGCAGCTTTACCAATTCACAGCTGCCCTGCATCCATACCTAGCAAGTTTTGGCTCAAACTGCAGCATTTAAAGCTTAGAAACGTATCATTTTAATATGGAATTATGTAAAAGATTGCCCTAGCCTAGATGACACATCCTGCTTTAGTCCCTCTTGAAGTTCCCCTAGGAAATTCAGCCTTGCTCTGAGGACAGAATATGGGATGAAGCCACAGAAACACCTTAAACCATTATGGAAGGGTGATATCAAACTTCTTTATCCAAAATTAAACTACTCTAAAACTCAGGCACAATCTAGCCTTCAGTGGGAAGGCTCTGAATCAAAAGGAGAGACCCAAAGAAAAAACGCTAATATTCTGTATGGTAAAAAGAGAATATTAGCAATTCAAATTACCTCATCCACAACTTTTGAAAAATAATGGAGGGTGGATATCACTTCTTCATCTCCTTTACCTAAGGCAAAATGCTGGAAATATAAACACACATTTGGTCCATAAATTAGTAAAGATTAATATAAAATACAATACATGTTTTACTACAAATCTAATGAATATTTCTACAAAATGCAACAAATGCTAAAATAAATGTAAAACCAGATGATCATTAATATACACTCTTTTACCCTGCTCTTCTTGTATTAAATGAATGGATTTTGAACAACACTTAGTTCTTATTATACTCATTTTCAAGTCATAGAACTGGAACAAACTGACTTGTATCTTCATAAATTTATTAACTCAGATTTTGTACCTTTTTGGGTTTTTTCTAATGTGATTCTTTTCTTTTTTTAGGATTCTCAGAAATGACCCAACTCCCTTGAACATCCTGGGGAAAGTCACAACTGCCTTCACATGAAACCAAGTAAAGCAAATGCCCTGAGCACTTCCAGAAAACACAGTTTAGAGACTTCTTCACAAGTGCTGAGGCAGAAAAGAAATCAAAGTCATGTGTTGAACATACCTGCTTTTCATAGGCAAGGAGCTGCTTCGAAAGCTGTTGCGTGGCAAGACACATTTCATTCTAAAAACAAAAATGACATGTTAATAGAAATAATGAAAGGTCCCCAGCACTGCTGTTACCACTACTTTGTTAGCAACTTCTTGACTGAATCTGAAACTACTTTGACAAACATTCAGTTGTGTGCAAACAGCTAGTTCCAAAATACCTGCAGACATCCTGCTTTCAGTTAGGATAGAGTTAATTTCTTCTCAGCAGCTGTTACAGCGCTGTGTTTGGGATTCAGAGTAAGAATAGTGCTGAAAACACACTAATGTTTTGGATTTTTTGTGAAGTCATGTTTATCCTAAGTAAATGATTTTTTTTCCTTGTCCTACACTCAGCCAGTGAGAGAGCACGCAAAAGAAACTGGGAGGGAGCACAGCTGGGACAGACAACCCAAAAGGACCAACGGGATATTCCACACCATGGAACATCATGCCCAGTAAATAAACTGGGGCAAGTACCCTAAAGGGAGGCCAGTCTGGGTTCAGGAAGGGAGCTCTGGCATCAGTTAGTGGGTGGTGAACAGCTGCAATGTGCATCACCTTTTTTTTTCCTTTTTATTATCATTATTATAATGTACCATTATTATTTTACTTTATTTTCAATTATTAAACTTCCTTTATCGTAAAATACAAGTTTTACTTTGATTCTCCTCCTTATTCCACTGGGGTGAGGGGAAAAGAAATGTGGTTGAGCAAGCCCCACAAACAGGGCTGGCAGAATTTCCGGCTGGGCTTAAACCATGACAACAGAGAAGCAGCAGTAGGAGGTACATACTTCAGATCTACAGTTTAATTACTTTGAATAGAGCTAAGATTTGGGCATTTGGTTCTAGGCTTGGGTTTCTCCCCATCACAAGAATATAAGAAAACTAGAACAACCTCAAAGATTGAGGTATATTGCCATATCAGCATAAGAATGTTTCATACAGGTTAATCATCTCTCCCCAAAACTTACATCAATAAAGTGAACCAGAAGATGTGCCTCATGATGCACTCACGCTTAGGGAATGTACCAATGTAATTACAGCACTTTAAGTGGCTACAAGAGCACAAACCAGCACATCTCTCTTTTCCTGAAAGTATACACACACTTAAGATGTGCTTACACCAGGTAAGATTTGTAGAGCAGTTGTGTAATTTTACCTGACAGCTGGAAAAACCAGACAAGCACTTGGATATGTCAATCTTTAATCAAGGTATTCCTAACACTAGATCAACTGCTCTGTCCCTGATCTGTTAATGAGGACTTAAAACAAGAATAAAAGAAAAAAGGGAAGGGGTTAACTGACATCTGTCTTAACCCCTATCAGATCCTTTTTGTCCTCAGAAACGCAGAGAACCAGTAACTTTAAATTTAAAATTAAACTTAACAAACTATTCCTGTCTTCAAATATATAGAGAGTTTGTAAAACTAGGAGCAGATCTCTGAACTGCTTCAATAGAGCCCTTTTTACTAGGGCTGATACAGAAAACCATTAAAACTGGGACAGAGCTTGTGTGCTGTCTTATTGTCCCTTGTCATCCTGAGCAAGCAGAGCCCAGCACAGTGAACTATGTGGGCCAGAGACCCTGAAACACCCTCTGCTTTGGCCTGCTGCCACCTGTGACATACTGCATTACAGCCTGGTGCTTCTGCTCTGCCATGGCACGCCAGGAACGGGGGTGCACAGGGCAGAAGGGCCCAACGTTCAGTCAGTGTTAAAGGGTGCTCAAGTGCTCAGGGGAAAAATAAAAAAGCCAAACCAAACCAGTCACTGCATGGGAACACAGGACAGGAAAAGCTGAATGAGGTAATTTTGACCATCTGAAAACACCATGGTGATAACACTCCCAGGCAGGAGGATATGGCACAGCAGAGGCTCCTGAGGTACCAACAGGAGTTCAGAGCTGAGATAATGTGGGCCCATGCTCAGATCATGCACACCCCATGACTATTCTCACTTGACAGTGATGGATTAGTCTTATTTCTTGTCTCGGCCCAATTATTAATAAGCACATTTTCACACAACAGTAATGACAATGGTTCCTTTAAGATTTGCAGGAGGTTTTACAGATTACGTAGTTTTTACAATGAAAAAGCTTTACACAAACACTTGGTATTTAAGTATTTCCCAAGCTAGAGGATGGAAAAGGAGGTTCTGCCTTATAATAAAAACAAACCCTGTTAAGGGGTCAGACATGGATAGGAATGAGGCTTAATTATCTGTCCCCAAGCAGTAAGAACACCAGAGAGACTGTGCCACCTTCAAAGTGGGAGCTAGCAAGCAATGAGTTTATGACAGGGAGGACAGGACTCCCTGCAAGTATACAGAAGACATTTAAAGGGTTTGTTTGTATTAATGTGGGAGGAAATTCATATTACAAAAAACAAGCAGAAGTTCTCAGACCTGGCATCTTTTTCATAAACACAATCTCAAAGACAGTCTTCTTGCAGTTCCTACCCAGCTCTAAGTCCTCACACAACAACTGTGATGCCACCTACAAACTGTACAGCTGGATCAGGATGAGAGAAATCTTTAGAAATAAACCAAGTATCAGAAACATGCCTCTTTTCCCCATTTGTTTCAATTTATTTATTCCTGCAAAGTCTGCAGTTTCGTGATCTGCTCTGAATCTGGAAAAGACATGCTTCTGGCCTAAGTCTGCTAACACTACAAGAAGCTTCAGAATAATGGGTTGATACAAACAAAGAAACAAAATCCCCATATCCAAAGACACCCTGTTCTTTTATGTTCACCATCCACAAAGCTTATACCAGTTTGGTTTTTAGAATCAATCCTCAATTTCCTCACTTAACATTCAAAGGGCATCACTACTCATCTGCGTGGGGCAGTTTGAAGATTGGCAGTGTAAAGAGGTGTGTGGAACAAGCATCTTCCAGGGATCACCACTCCCCAGGAGTGGTCTCCAGTATGTGACGGGATAATGGGAGAACACAGAAACCCTGAGGATCTCAAAGGGGTGTAAATGAACAACACCTTACCAAGTACACAACCAGGTGACAACAGTTCATTACAGACCCCAAGCAGGCATTCGTAGTTTATTACTCCAGATACAGAACAAATTGAGAGGTGTGCCTGACACAAAACTTACTTTGGGATTTTAGGCTGATTTGGGGACAACAGTTTCATGTATTACTAACAAACCACTGCTGCCAGCTGGTCACATTTTTCATTTATTGGCTCAGTTCTTTGTGTCAGACCAAGCTTGGTCTTTGTGTCAGAACCACAAACTTGTTACTCAATCCCTACCCATGTGGAAAAGTTAACCCTTGGTCCTTCATCCTCCCTCCTAACACCTGCCAGACTCCGTTCCCATTAGAGGTACAAAATTATTCATTGCATCATTTGGGGAAAAAAAACCCAAACAAAAATCAAAACAAAACAGACACACGTCCAAAAACTGTAAAAAAAAAAAAAAAAAAAAATTAAGCTAGCAAGCTGAAACACACTCCATTGCATAAGGAACAGGAAGCAAGTAAAATGCTCTGCTGACCTAGTGGTAATACTGCATTGCTAAGCACACTAATCTGGGAAAGTTTGGTTTAATCCTCCTCCCATTTCTTCCTAATCAGCCTTTCCCCCTCCCCCTGCCCTGCTGCCATTCAGTTCCAAGACTCAGAAGTTATTTGCATTGCTTCATTTGACAGATCCACTAAATCCAGGCAAATTATTTTAACAGGTTTTAATCTATTTCCAAGGCATTTTCCCATGGACACAGCAACATTGATTTCCTTTGTCCTGAAGTGACTGCAATGCAATACACCATTGCAAAAGAAAAACTACAATACATGTCCTGACTCTACATCTCTTCCATATTATCCTGACATTTCAGAATTCATCCCACATTTATGGAGTATGGCACCTATTAATGAGATGATATATCAAGCAAAAACTCAAAAAAAAAAATCCTGAACAGAAACTGAAGCTTTCTAAATGAAGGCAAACTTAACCAGCAGTGGGCCTTGCAAATAAATTCATTTGCACTAGATGGTTTTGCTTAACAGGTAAGAAATCTCTGCAGCATTAATATAAAAAAGCACAGCAGAAGGAAGAAAAAAACATATGTAAATAAGTATAATTAATCAGTAGTGATTACAGATGTGCTGACTATTTTTCCCCTTTTCTCTAACCCTGGCTTGCATGATAGCCCTAGGAATAAATTTCTGTAAGTCCAGTTCAAATGGATAAGATAATGAAAGTGGGCCTTGATTCTAGCATTAATCTACCAGAAATGAAAAACAGCTAGTTTGAAAAATATTGTTTAATTTTCAAGTTACTTCAATACTTGATCCAGCCTTCAAATAAGTCAGTGGGAAAAAAAAAGTCTGTCTTACTTTCTAAGCTAGTGCCCAGAGTAAAGACATGTGGTTGATTCCACCTTCTTTATTACCACTTTTATTCACTACGCTATTCTTATCATCAGAAGAGACTGATTCTTCTGCAACAAAATATCCATGCCATTTACAATTTCCCAGTGAGGCAGTCCATCCATTTTTAGGATCTCTCTATTTTTCCAAAATAAACTCTGAGGACTAATCTGCTGAAATCCAAAGATATTTCTGTAGACAGTTGTCTAACAGACTACAGATTTGAGGGCATGTAAAGGATTTAGTCCAGCTATAAATTAACTTCTAAAGACACAGAACTATTCCAGCACACCCAGTTCAAATCCCACTCTAATGAAGCTTTCTGCAAAGCAACTTTCCTACTCCAGATAGAGTTGGCATTTTTTAAACTGCAAGTAACTATGACACAGAACTGCCAAAGGCTGCTTCATATAAACAAGCAAGACACTGGTAAAGGTATTTATCCATGCACTCTGTGTGTGCAGAATGACACATAATAAATTTTGGCTTACATCTGGGAAAACTTATCATCAAAGAGAAAAAAGACCCAGATATGTGGTTGAAGCAGAAGACCCAGGAGGTAGTTGCAGCCTGTCCATCCCTTCAGAACCAGGCAACACATTTACCTTTAAAATTAGGCACAGCACAAAAAGAACTGGGTCTTGACACAAGAGTTTTATGCAGCTCCATTTACATATGCTTATCTTCTGACAAAACAGAATTATCCAGCAATCTAGTAAATGGCACAGTCCTACAGGCTTAGGTTTGCATACTAAATGGCTTGGAAACATGAACCCAGGGTTGCAGAAGCTAAGCCTCACCAGGGTGCTCAGGCTGCACAGCACTTTACAAGATCAGGCTAATATGGCTTGCCCTGGTGCTGATTCACAGCATGGCATCCCATCCTAACAAACGGGAACAGCTCAGCAAAGGATCTTCCAATAGCTTCAAGGAATAGAAGCCACCAGTCAAAGCTCTGCTGAAAAACACCAACAGCAGTTACAACAGGATGGTACAGAAAGAATCTCTTCTGTCAAAACAATTACTATCAGCAGGGTATTCATACATTTATGCTGCCTCAGATTCCCAGATCCTCCTTAGCACAATGTTAACCTGTTTCCAGGCACAGTGAAAACTCTCCCGTGCCTTTATACATACATTAGTTCTCATGTGGTAATCTTCTGCTTATCTCTGTCAGCAATATATGGTGAATAAGCCTCAAGAAGGTAAGATGCAAACTTGCAAGTATGGAATAATAATACACACAGTATTTCACAGGAGTCAGTGATGACAATTGTAGTTTATTGCAAATGTTTGTCCCATTCTAACACTCTGCTGAAACTTCTCTATGTTGAGTTAGAAGTTTATAAAATGGTAACTTAATTTTTATTCCATCAAAATGTTTTAGGGAAAAAATGTTCTTATAATTTGAAAAGCCAATACAATTGCTCCCTTAGACATGAAAACAATTAAAAGAAAAAGTGTATCAGTGCTTGCTTGCTAAATAAGCAAGAACTCTCAGCACCTGGGGTTAGCTATGCAACATAATAAATATGAAAGTCCATGCATAACCTAAAGAGCCTGACACCCAACTACTGAGTTACAGCCTCCTGAAGGCAATACACAGGAAAATCAAACAAGCAGCACTGCTGAAAAATACAGACATGAGGAATCATGAATTTGCAGAGAAGTAACACTTGTACTACTTAAAAAATAGCTTGACAGATTCAAGATGTCCTGACACCCATGTAATGTGGTACCTATAAACCAAGACTATTCCGTAACTGTCAAAAGGTTCTCTAAGAGTCTGGATGTAAAAAGGCAGTGAGCCATGGTGGCTGTAGCTGCTTTGCCTGTGTGCCTCTGAAATCACAAGAGAAATGCTCACAGAGAGGGAGATGCTGAACAAGATCATACTTCACAATTCCTATGCTGTTCTCTCTCCAGATTGATATTGATAAAGACAACATGTGCTTCTTTCTACTCCTCTTCTGACATCACTGCCCCTCTATCTAGACAGGTTTGTCAGGACTCATGAGATGAAATATCTTTACTTTACAAAATACTGCATCTTACTCTCTTCTGATCTGCGCAACTGTTCATCCCTTCTAACAGTCGGCAGAGACACAAGAGTCTCCTAAGAGTTTCCTAAAGGCATTTTGCTTCAAGTGAAGATTCCCGGCTCAGCCACTTCTAGAGCATGATGAAGAACTGGAAATTATAGCAAAGCTTTGAAAACAATTTCCTATGATAGTGGTCAGGAAGGTAAACTGGGCACATTTTTCTCATTCATTATTGCAAGAGCCTCAGCATTGTAAATTAAGCAAAATAAATTTTCTAACAGTTGTTGCTTGCTGCTGCATTATAATATTGCTCAGGTAATAAAACATCCAGACTGACAAACACAACATTCACAGAAATCAGCAGTAATGCCAGATGCAACACCAGGGCTTGCATACAAGAAGGAAGTGCTACAAGAATAAACTCTGTAAGGAAGATCTCCTGTATAAGACCACTGCTGTGGTACTGTTCCAGGGTACTACAGCACAGCTGGGAGATCTACAGCAGGAAGTATAATGTGTACTCACATAGGTGTGGTTTATTTGATGAATATAAAAATGCTTCACTGTGCTTCACTGTGCTTTAATCACATTGGTTTGCCAGATCAACCAAGCCTCACTCCTCCAGTGCTACTTTTGGGTTCTGTAACTTCTCCTTAATCAGGGCATCAGGGCAACCTCACTCCTCCAGTGCCACTTTTGGGTTCTGTGACTTCTCCTTAATCAGGGCATCAGGGCAACCTCACTCCTCCAGTGCCACTTTTGGGTCCTGTGACTTCTCCTTAATCAGGGCATCGCATGCTGCATCTGCCTTGAAGCATCACAGCCTCTTTTGCACTAAAGAGTCACCACCTGATCCCATGTGGTGTGGGTGTCCAGGGAGGTGAGAGCACTGTCCTCATCCTGCAGGGCAACCAGAGCTTTGTAAAGCACTGAGAGCCTTGCAGCCAAGGCAATCTGCTACCCATGCATCTCCCAGCTGCAGCCCAGGCAGCAGAGCCACTGCTGCACAGGATGCTGCACATCCCTCCTTTACTCTCTTTTTAAAGTCCTGCTCAAACACATGTAAATCTGAAAAGAGGTTTAAAAGGATTCCTATTTTCCTAAATGTTTTTTAAAAATACGGGCAAGTATTTCTTTTTCACACTCCTTTCAAATGCACTGATCCAAGTGCTTAAAGCAGTTTAAGCTGTCACTTTACAAATTTAGTGTGGTGCTTCACACAGAGCAGTGTTTTGGCACAGCTATAGACAGCTATATGAATATATCCACACAGTTAATTAACAGCATGCAGTTGGTACTAATTGCTACTCCCCTGACACTCTGCACTGAATCTCTTCAGAACCTTTTACTATTGTTATTTGATCACAAGCTAGAGTGGTTTGAATTACACAAAAATCTGAGTTTTCATCACAAGAAACACCAAATTTCTAGTAAGCTAGCCAAAAAAAATCCTGAAAACATGGTTAAGTCATCTGGGAAATGTTAAAGTTTAGAAAAATTATGGAAGAAAACAAAATTAACATTTTTTTAAACTTTTGTAAGTGTTTTCAGGGGGCATAAACCCTTAATTTTCAGTACTGGAGACTAGTACAACCCACTGATGCTTTGTCTGGCTGCCTTGACTGTGATCCCAGTTATTTTATGGCCATTGCTTTAAAGTAGGTCAGTAACTGTAATTCCTATCTTACAGACACAGAAATCAGAGGAGGAGATGACAATGACTTTGCAAAAAGAAAATTTGACTTCACAGAGACAAAACTGAAGTCATGAAAATGAACAGGCAAATTTGGACTCGGCTTCTCAGTACTCTCAGCTTTAACAGGATTGGTAACACCTCCTAATATGCTGCTATTGAGGCCCAGATAACACATCAACAAAAGTGCTTTTTCTCCCAAACAGTGATTAGGCAGCCAAGAAATGCCACACATATTTTTCTTAACTGTCCATAACTAACTTTATGTTTAGTAGGCAATTCAGCATTATCCTTCTAGTTCTACATCTCAAAACTGTCTCAAACTCCAAAGACCTATTTTAAAGAATATATCAAATATTCACAAGCGACTGAATATTTACATCAAACTAAAGTAGTGTTCAGGACAGAAGTGGAGAAAAAGTGCTGAAAAAATGAAGTAGACTCAGTAGGACTGCAAAACAGTGATGGGTAAATGTACTGAGACAATGAGAAGAAAAAGGAAATGTAATTGTGGCGAAACAGAAATGGAGAAGTATAAAAACCAAGATGAAAAGGAAGAGGCAAAGAAAAGCAAAAACAGTGCTTTTTCTTGAATCACATAGAGCAACCACTTCCTAAAATCCCATCCTAAAAGGTCAGCAGCAGCGGAAAGGGACATGCAGCCCTCAAGCTGGACATTAAAAATCACATTTATCTCCTGATTCCCTTCTTCATCCTTTTCAATCCTACCCAGTCTTTGCTGTCGGATTCCTACCACACAAGGTGCCCACACTCTTTGTTACCCTTAAAGCGCAGTGACTCTGCCAAAATGCCTATCCCTGACTTTCAGTGTTGATTTCATGCCATCTCAAGCCCTCGGCCATGCCCTGCATCATTTCCTATGTACCTAAGCTGTGCTGCAAACCTCTGGCTGCTCTTCATTTGCACAACATCCAAGACGTGAAGACTTTGAAGCTCTCCAAAGCTGGATCTTCCAGATGTAGGCAGCCAGATCCTGGGCAAATGGTTCTTCCATGTCAAACTATCAGTCACCCAAAGAGCAATCCCACCACATGGACGCATACTTGTTTATAGCAAGACTTACAGCTGAACTGATTTCTAATAATGTAGGGATCAGGCACTCTCCAGGGAAATTCAAAATACCCCTGAGCTCTTAACCTCTCTGTGGGCTCTGATTTACTGGTTTAAGAATAGAAAAGTTGTTTCTAGTGAACTCAGGAATTTAACCTACATAACTATTTGCAAAACTTCCATGAGACATCGTGTATGTCTTTAAAGACCCAGATATGGCATTTTGAGACACCTAATTTTATGCACATGGGAATCAGCTTCACTGAAAATCACTCAGATTTACATTTTCCAAAGCACTGGATATAATTTCTCTTACAGATTTTACCTTCAAAGGGATTTAGTCATCTAGGTCACGTAAACACTCTAGAAAATGGTTTTTTTTCTGCTCCTGCTCATTTTTTTTCACAACTACTCTAGGCACTTAACTTTAGTATGAACCAAAGTGCACATCTGCTCTGTAATCAATGGACATGGGCAGCTCCCTCCATGAGGTGAGTCACAGCATCAAAGTCAGGTGCCTAAAGTCAGTGTGCAGACCTGGGAATCGTGTCTGCATTTGGCAAGCAATTTTGTCAAGGCTGGCCTCCCAATGTACCATAAGATGAGGACACAGCACAGTTTTACTCTGATTAATTGTTTGCAGACAAAGTAAATAACTTTTTTTTTTTTAATGACTACTACTTTTCTGAGCATCAGGCAGGAAGAGGTTGAGCTATCAGAGGAAAAACACCCACAACTCCTCTTAAACCACAGAAAGAACATGTACTTAGTAACTCTAATGTAAATAACAGCACCATAACAGCAATTTATCTTCTAATCCACATTGAACAAAAGAAATACAAATAAAAAATTACCTGTGCACCGTAGACTCGTTGCATTGCCTGAAGCAACTGGTTTGTATATTCTGTAAGGGTTCCTGCATCTTCTTCAAAGACACTGAGCAAAGAACGAGTCTTCAATAAAAGAAAAAAAGCAAAGTTTTCAGTCCTAAGTAGAAATATCAAAAAGAATCAAACAACTACAAAGAGATGGTAGTAAAAAGCAATCAGAAATAATATGTCCTTGACTTGCACGATTCTGTTTATTCAGAATCTCTAAACATGTGGAAATAGGTTCTTTTATTATGGATAGTAAATTGAGGCACAAGGATGTAAACTAATAAAATGCTACAGCCACATCCCAGCTCCCAGGCTCTTGCTCCTACCAATAGACAGTCCTTCCAACATAATTAGGAATGTAAAAAATCCTGAATATCTTCCTGCTGACGACAGTAATTCAAACCATGTTAAGGACTGGGGGTCAAACACCACTGCTTGCTCACTTTACTTCTCCAGTGTCAGACTGCATTGAAAGCACCTCTTTCCACTGAGATAATTTACACTCTGTTATTCACTCCCCACTGTCTTGAGCAACTCTTAAGGGGCCCTGGCCAAAGCAAGCTGATGTCACTGGACCAAACAACTGAGTGTTCATCTCAAGAGGCACACAAGGATACACCCACTCAGAGATACCCTGCACTTTCTTCACTCTGCTAACTCATCCTAGCCAGCAAGCAGGAAGGGGAAGGAAGAACTTGTGTTATCTTAAAGACACAAATAAATTCCCTTGGCTTCTTCAGGCAGAATTGTCAGGAATAAAAATTATGTTGCTGACACAGCTGCTGAGATGGGATAAAAACGGTATTTCAGAATAATGCTGGGCTCCAGAATTTGCTAGATGTTTACAATAATTAAAGAGGAAAGATTGTCCCTTTAACAAACTCATGATCCATACTTAGTCTTAGCTTTGATAAATCCAATCTATTTGAGGCTAACTGGAAATGTCTCTCCATCTGTACAGCTAACTCATATGACATTAATGAGCTTCATCTGCTTACATGAGGGGCATACATAAACTCCAGTACTTTCATAGACATGTCAGTCCTGTAAAAGAGTAAGTCCTTTATTTATCTCCCTCTTACAGGAATCTCTAATGTACCTGAAGTATCCAGATTTGAATTTGGGAAATTTATTTTCAAAGTTTTAAGATACTCCACTATTTTAACAGAAGGCACATGCATTTTTCCAAGGCATTTTTTCTTCTCTGCAAAACTCTCTGCCCAGACTTTCTTTGTTCTGGAAAACATAACACCAGCATCCTTCAAGAAATCCTGGCCTATGATTAATTATCATTTCATCTCTGCTGAGAAGTATCCAAGCCAGAAACTAGTGCTGCTCAGTGGTTAAAATACATGACCTGGGAGTCAGTCTTTGGATTTTCTTCAGAACCTTCCTCCTCTGAGTACCTTCAAAAGCTTTCAACAGTTCCCTTGGCTGACGTGCTGAGCTGCTACAACACCTCCTCCCTGAGAGATGCTGGCAGTTTGGGAAGCTAGTTTGAGATCCTAGCATGTAAGTGAATATGCATTACAAAGTATTATTCTCAAATAAGGTGAACATAAAAACCAGAGAATGGAGAGAAGTCCAAGTCAACGAAATTGATACCAGGATCCCAAATGTTTAAAGCACCTTTGTACAAAATTTCCCTGTAAGGACAGTGGCATGATTTTGAGTTTTCCACATTAACATATTATTTCAGTAACTGCAAACATACTGATTTTCAAAAATATCTGGTTTCAAATGTTTTATCTCCAACAATATAAAGCAAAATAATGTCAACAAACTATTTTACATCTATGCAGTGCTCAATTTGTGTTACAATGGCACCTGTTTTGTGTTACAATGGCACACGAAAAGCACAGGGTACAAAGATAGTTAAAAAATAAATCTGGGGGAAAAAAATTATAAAACTTGACACAATGTTTATCAAGCCAAATCTCAAAGGTTACAAAGAAATTGCCTGAAGTAGGCTACAAATCACACACTTCTGCCTGCTGGGAAAGGTTCCCCAATAGAGGGGAAAGCTGCATTTGTAAATTTTACTGAATTTTTGCAGACTCAGATTTTTCATTTGTCTAAATATGGTTTGAAGCAGAACAGCTCCGGGAACCAACTTGTGAAAGTCTTGGCCTCTGTTATTAGCACATTGTTCAAAAATAATAAAACCAATAAATTATTCAGACAGTTTGGAAGTTATTCTTGGAAACTTTTACATTTAACACCATATGAAATCACTGTAACAAAATACCAACATGTATGTCTTTTTTTTGTTGCTGTTTTGACAAATTTTGGAATAGCAGCTAATTCTGCCGAAATAAACTAGTAATCCAAATACTAAGCTAACATTTAGGAGGCTCCATTATTCACAACATTATCTCAGCTTCTGGAAGGATAGGAAACAATTTTCTAGTTTCATGTAAGTACTTCCCTTGATTTTAGCATGACTGCTGAAATAAATTTTTCTCTATTTTGTAGCCAAATTTTTCTTTAATTTGTAGTCAAAATTAAGACACTTATGGCCTCTTTCAGCCAGTGTCTGGAGACAAATCAAGATAAAAGTACTGTACTAATGGGGAGAGATAAATCAAGTTCCAGAAACCTGATGAAGAAATAACTTTGGCCTAATTCTCCTCAGTTTTGCATGTAAATCACATACTTCCCACAGATTATACAAAGTGAGGTTACATCCTCATTTCACCATCCCTTTGCACTCCTGTGACTGCACAGAGCAGGAGAGAATAATGCTCCTTCTTGCAGAAGTAACTGATCCTTTGCTGCTTATTTCTGTGGAACAGAGACTAACTTTTTGCTTTGATTTTGTGAATCTAAAGCTCTCCCCAGGGAAAAAAGTAATAAAAATATAAAAGACTGAAAAAGCCCACTCCTGCTTCCTTGCATAAAAATAATATATTTCAGCAACACCGGGCCATTATAAAAATTAAACAACGTCCCTCCCTCTGAAAGCTGTAGAGCTTGAAGAAAAAGCAATGTCCAAATCAGGGTAAAACATCCTGGCAATACTCAGGTTTATGCACTGCCTGGTATTCCAGTGATTGCAAAGGACACCTTGACAGACTTCATTTCAGGACACAAGAAAGACAACTACCTCCAAATTCAGTTCAGTGCATTGTTCAGCTGCTTTCAGTCAGCATTGCATTTTTAATCATTGAGGGAAGTGTTGACTGAAGAGGTAAATTAGTTCACTTCTCCTGCATGTCAATTTCTTCAGCTTTAGGAGGCAGTGGGTATTTTAACACTAAAAACATTACTAACTACCCATAATGAATCTAGTACGTTCTGGTAAACTGTGGAACACAAAAAAGGTCAGGCTGGTAAGGAACTCTGCAGGTCACCTTGTCCAAACCTGCTGCAAGCAGAGCTGACTTTGGTGTAACATCACATTACTGAACACTTCTTCCAGCCCAGAGCTTAAAATTCCTAAGGATGATTGCAAATGCGGCACATCAAAGAGATGAGGGAAATCCTTCTTACTAGAATTGGATTTCAAGAAATTACAAAAAAGCAGGATAAAATGAGGCAATTAAGATAAGACCCAAGGCTCATTACGTCCTGACAGGTGCATTTACAGACTTTCCTTCAAAACATCTCATGACAGACTCTGTAACACCTTGCAGTAATCTCCTCTACTGCTCACCTATTCATTCCTCCTCCTGATCCATCAGCAGATGAGTTAGGATTACAACACAGGGTTACCTGGGAGCTGCACCCATAGTGATCCACCCTGTCCTCATTTGTTTATTCCCTGCTTCACCAACCACTTCTGTATCTCACTCTGCACCATGCCTTGTCCCCAAGCACACCTTCCGCATCTCTCAGTGGAATTTCCATTCCCTCCCCTTCCTATTACTTCTCTGTTCCGCTCAACCAGCCCCTGAACACATGGAGACATGGCATGTTCTCCTCTGTGGGGCTTCCACAGTGCCAGGGGTCCCGCGTGCAGCCGGGGCAGCTCCCGGCGGCGGCACGGGGCCGAAAGGAGCAACATCCTCCCCTGCCCGCACTCGGGAAGGGCAGCGACCGCCTCTCCCCGCTCCTCACACCCCTCCACAGGAGGTCATCTTCGGTGGCATCCGCCTCACCTATCCTCACGGAAGCTCCTGTACAGGAGCTGCGGCCCTTGAGGAGCAGGCACCCCGGTGGTGACACTCCTCCAGCCCATTCTGTCACCGGGGCCAGGTGACTCACCGCGCACAGGTGTCCCTTTCCCTTCGGGGGAAGCCAGCGCTCCTGTCCTTCCCCGACACACCTCGGCTGTTCAGGGCAACCCTTACAGCCACCGAGCGCGCACCCGGACGGCACGGTGCGAGGAAAAAGCCACAGCAGTTCCACTAAGGGCGCTGAGGAGAACGGGCGCGCTGTCCCCGTCCCGGGGCACGCCGAGGAGCAGACTCTGCCTGCTTTTCCCCGACGAACCCCCCGCGGGACACCAGACCTCCCCGGCGGCCGCACGGCTGCCGTCCGCCCGCCTCAGCGCGTCCCCGCCCCCCGACGGCTGCGACCACCGAGCTCGCCCCGACCGCTTCCCCGCCCGCCGCGCCGTCCCCCCGCACCGCCCCGGCACCCCTCTCCCCGCCACGGGACGCTGCTCCCCGGCCCTCGCCCGCTCTCAACCCGGCCCGCCAGACCCGCGGGCTGCCCGCCGGCACCGAGCGCTCAGGTGCGTCACACCGACCGACCGACCGACCGACGGACGGGCTGTCCCGGTAGCTGCCGCTACCTGCGGGCTGTCCTGCAGAGCCTCTTCCAGGAGGAGCTTGTCGACGGCGGGCATGTTGGCGCTGCGGAGCGGCGGAGCCCTGGCAGGAGCGGGGTGCGCGGCGCTGGCACGCCCCGGCGGCGGGGCTCGGCTGCGTCCGTGCGTCCGTCCCCGCGGGGGTGGCCGCCGCACTTCGCAGGCACCGAGCACGGCTGGACGGCTCCGCTGGCGGGGCCGGGGCCGCTCACTCCGCCCAGTTTCCGTCCGGCGGAGGAAGCGAGTCACGGGGAGGGCCGGTGGGGGGAGGCTTCCTGCCGCCATTAGCTCGACGGGCGGCGGGAGCCAGGGCGCAGATGGAGGGCGGCCGTGCCGGCCTCCCGCTGCTCCGGCCTCCCGCAGCTCCGCTCCCTGAGGGCTGGGCGGCGGGAGGAGGGATGTGGCAGCGGCCTGGGTGCCCCCTGAGCTGAGAGAGGCTGTGAGGGTGTGATAAAAACCAGGGGAAGATGGGCCCCTCCAGCCTGAGCTCGTGGGGCTTGGGGACCTGTAGCTGTGGCGAGCCCTTCGCTGTGCTCTCCTCAGGTAGCGCGGCAGGGACACACAGGGCATCAGCACAGCCGCTTGCTTATCAGTGACCCTCCTTTGCGGCATCTGCGTTTGTTCTTGTCCATGGACAACTGTGCCAGTGAAACTCTGGGACCTTGTTGTGCTCCAGACAGGCAAATCCCCGCACAGCCATAGCCCATAGTACCGTAACCCCATAACACCTGGGGGGTTAGAAGGGATGCATTTTGAGTTACTAGTCCTTCATGTACCGAGCTATGTTTTTATGAGTCTTGATGCTGTCTTAATTGTGTTGGATAACTTCAGCGTTTGGACATTAACTTGGATTCTTAGTTGAACAAAATATTTGCAAAGTAAGCACAGCTTGATATGTATTTGATTATGTACATGCCTTTGAAGGGTGTCCATTGCTTTTAGATGCCTTAGCTTCTCCAAAAGTCCAGGGTTACAGATCTTGCAGGGAAGTTGCTCCGTTCTTGTCAGCTGTAGCTTTTGTTGCTCCAGCGTGCCTTTAGATAAAAATGGAGATACTTAAATCCAGAATCTCATTGAAGAAAAAAACAAAACCCAAAGCCCAAAAACCAACAAACAAACAAACTACAAAAACCCCAAAATAACAACAACAACAGCAACAAAACCCAAAACAAAACCCAAACAAGCAAAACCCACTTCTGAAGACTTCAGGAAGAATCCTGCCAATTAAACAGAATACGCAAACAACTATACTGGCTGTAAGATGCTACCATCTTTGAAGAAATTTCACAATCTTCAGATAACTCATATTGCTGGTCTCTTTTAAAAGAAGAAAAATAATTCTAAAAAATGCAGATCATGTTGTAAAAAATCTCAAATTATTAATAGCAGGCAGCTTTTTGCATCTAAGTCCCAGTGGATTTTTCCACTTGTCACTCTTAAGCAATAGCAAACATTTTATATGACAAGGTGATTGCTAATAAAGATTAAGGGGGGGGGGGTTCCAATTAAAAGACTTTTTGCAGATTGGCTGGATGATTGTTTGCTTAATTATGTATGAGAAAGACCACTGAACCCTGTAGTTTTGGCTAAGGTATTTCTGTGTGTCTGACATTGATTGGTATTGCTTCTGAAGCTTGTGATGGGACCTTTAACCCAATGTGCCAAGCTGTAACAGTGGGACTGCTCCACCACTCCTGAAATTGGACTCCCAGGCCTTTGAGTAAGAACAGAGGTCTCACATTCAGTTCTTTTTCCTGTCTGAATAAAGATACTGAACCATAATAGAAATCTCTAGCTAGTACCACAAATACCATGGATGACAGTATGTATTTACACAAAGAGAAAATAAAAATAGATATGGATTTATCATAATAATGTTTCAGAGAATTTTAGAATGCTGAAAAGAGGCCAGAGATTTTTTTTTTCTACAGAACATGAAATAGGGCACCAGTTAGGCATTAAGGTTAAGAATCCATGATCACATCTGAGCCAAATTTGTCAGTCTGTGTTAAGTCTTATTTTTCTTTCATCAGAGATTTTGAAAGCATTACTTGAAATTAATGAGGAACAAGAAAGCCATGCTGCATCAGATTTTCTGTATCTGTTAAAGTAGGTTCAGGGCATTTTTTAAATATTTCCCACTTAGTTTTAGTTTTAGTTACAGCTCTTGCCTCTTTCTTTCCCCTTCTTGTCGTGAAATAGTTCAGCAGCTGCTCTTACCCATTGAGTTGAAGTATTTCCTTCACCAGGAAAGCATTGAGGTGGTTTGTGGTTTTATTTCACACCACTACAATAACCTGGAAGATTTTGTCTTCTTCCTTTTGATGCCTTTGTTTAGTATGAGGTTCAAGAGTGGAAGCCTGTTGTCATTCCAAAGTTCAGAATAGTTATTTCCAGAACAGGTTCTACTAGTTTTATTTAAATAAAACAAAAAGCACTTCATTAACTTACTGAAGGGTGATGCTTTTTACTAGTTGTCAGTCTTTGTTGCATCATTTCCTACACAGCTATAAACTTGGCAAATTGCTTATTTATAGTGAACAAAATGTTTGTATTGAACTTTACCAAGTCAGTCCAGGTGTTTTTAAATTTTAAAAAGTTGCCTATTAGTAATTGAAAATAATTTCTCAGTCACTTGGTTTTATTGGGTCTCAAGAATTATTCTTCAGTTTTGGTAACTCCAAATAATGTTTTTCTAAAAGAATTAAAATAACCCACAGTACTACCACCAAACATTTAAACAATTTATTTATGCAGCATTAGCAGTACTATAAAAATAAGTTAGGTACCTTGTCCATGGGCAGTCCTTTGGGATGAGGTGTCTCATTCTTTGACACAAGAAAACAGTTTCTGGGTTTCCTGAGTTTCCGTGTTCTACATCCAAGTACTAAATGCAATATACTCACTATTACAAAAAGTCATGCTGACTGAAATGCACTCTTACAGCCATTCTAGAAACATTGAACATAAGGAAAGGGAACAGCAGGCACAGTACCCAGAATCAGTCACCTGACTACTCCAAAGACCTGCCATGGAAGCATGAAGTGAGCTGGAGGTCACTGCCAGGAAGCAGTGTGTGTGTGTGTATTCCGTAACCTACAGATGACTCAATTATGTTAAGAAAAATGGCTCCTAGAGTGTGCAGACTTTAGGGGAAAAAACCTCAGAAAGGCTGCAATTAAACTGATCCATACTGCTTATAAAACTAGCAAGAGATCATAGCATCAAGTAAAATCAATAAATAATTGAGTGTTGAGTATGAAGTAATTTATTACATAAACTAATTGTCCTGCTTCTAGGAAAAGATGATGCTCCCTTCCAGCAAAAGCCTGACAGTAGCCAAAAAATCTCATAGCTGGGAGAATGATCAATTTTAAAGGAAAGAAGAAAGTTTGAATTCATCTGGAATTTCAAGATTTGTCTTCTAAACAAATCTCTTGGCAAAATACTATAAAATCTTCCAGTATTGCTGTAGGTCCACAGAAACTGGTGTATTTTCAAACCTGAAATTGGGGTTTTACACAGGACAGTCTTGTTCCTGTTTGAGGATGGCCAGGAACATCCCTTGGTAACCAGCCAGTCAAGCCTGGCCCTGTGACAGGACAGGAAGGACATGGTGTGAGGTGGCAGCTGTGCCTTCTGCAGGACTGAAGGTGTCAATGCCATGCTTCCAGGTTTGCCCAAGTGTTTTCCCCTTAACTGCCCAACAGCAGCTCAGGGCTGGAAGCAGCAGTGCCAAGCCTGGATGGTGCTGTGCCTCAGTTAATAAGCCCTGCCAGCTTTAATTGGACTGTTTGGAAACAAGGCAGCTGTTGTGCATCCTTAGCCTAATTTATTTCCAAATTTCATAATCCACCCAGTATTAATGGAGAACTGACTGTAATTATTTTTTTCTGGTTAGACTAGTTACAGAGTAAGTCATACTACATTGTGCTCTCTTTCTCATATGTTTCATTATAACTTCAAAGAACGTATTGCATTATGCTTCCTTTTTGGCTTCATACCTTATACTTTACAAGAAATTTCTGAGCAGTGGTGTGCTATTTGCTAAGTCAGCTGAGTATACTTATGCTTTTAACAAAGTGTCTCATGTTCTTTGTGCTCAGTAACAAATCTTTGAACTACAGATGACTTTTAGACATGTAATAATTTACCATAAGTTGTGCAGCTGCTTTGTATAAATATATATATAAATATAAATGATATGTTATATGATAGTAGTAATAAATTGCGTAAAATGAATACAAGTGAAAGATATGAAAAGGAGTCTCAAATGCACTTTCACTACCAGAAGCATCCCAAAACATTTTTTTAATAGTATCTGAATAAATTACTGGTTAAATTAATACTAGGACATGTCTTGGACACATAGCAAACGAGTGTCTTGTGATTTTGTGTATGACCCATAACATAATACTGGGCTGAAATAAAATTCCACTGAAATTATGAATTGCTATGTGACCAAGATGTCGTGTTCTTTGTTTTAACATAAAACACATGGCTTTGTTTATTTCCATTAAACACGTTAGTAATATGCCAAAATGGATATGCACAGATGGACTGGCTGGTGGGATGGATCTAATTAAAACCTCATTGAAGGTGAAGGGTATAACTGCCATCTTTAATTTCATGTAATTTAAGGACAATTAAGTCCCCTCCTATAACCAAGTACAGCAGCAGTCTCCACCCAGATACAGAATAAAAATATGGTTTCAAATGCTGGAGTCACTGATGGCAGTACCAGCCAGAGATGTTGCCACCACTTCCTCCACACCTGCCCCTGCCCTGCGCTGTGTGGGCTTGGATAGTGTTTGCTTGGGGGCCTGTCTGATGGAGGACATCTGATTTAACTGTTTGCATTTACTTTGCAAGAAACAGGAGCAATGAGATAGTGGGTAGTTTGTTGGAGAATCAGTGGAATATTGTAAGCTAAAAGCTTTATGTTTTTGCAGTGCAAATGTCAATACACAGGCTCCTTCCTCCTTCTAGGTGTGCTTTTTGTGATGTATGTTGCTCCCTAACCTGCCTCAGGTGACGGTCCAATGGTGTTCTGAGCTGTCTGAGGAATGGTGAAAAATCTTTGGGTGAAATACAAGAAGTGACAGAAAGAATAATACAGGTACTTCATCAAAGAAATGCGTATCTGATATGATTCTGTACATTAATATGAGACCTCTAATGCCTGACATATGATTATGGAGTGCCAATAAATAAGCTTTATAACATAAAGGGTACCAGAAGTCAGAAAAACACATTCAAGTGCAGGCTGGATCTGCAGAACAAGACTGTCAATTTAGTGTCAGAGGGAACCTGCTTTTTTAGTCTTTGCAACATCAATACAAATATCAGAAGCAAATGCACTTAATGTTACTGTGTCTGAAGCCAGCTCTTGGTCTAACTTTTTTATCATGAGATCACATGAACCAATCAGGCCCTGTACTTTCGTGTTTCTTTCTGAACAACACAATTGAAAAATTCATGTGGTCTTAATTCTGGTCACTCCCTTTAATTCACTTTTGTTCATTTTTCTATGGCTGGTTAGGCTAAAAAAAGCTGAATGATAATGTCTTAACATTTATATATAGCAGAACATACCTTAAGGCCTATAGAAGTCCACCAAAGTTTGCCGGCGTGATTATATCCTTTTTGGTCTTCATGTTTTCTGTTTGGACTCTTTTTGTTCTCCGTACACCATGTAGCACAGAGGGGTCTGGGTACATAACTGAGGCTGCTGCAGACCATAGGAGCCCCAAACAGCTCTCCTGCCTGCTTCCCCCTTGAGCAGAGCCTGTCTGTGCTGCCCAGGGCAAAGGCAGAGCAGGATGTGGTGGTGCAATAGGATGTCATTTTGTATTTTTAGAGAAACAGCAAAAACCTCAGAGGATGATACAGAAAATATTAAGGAAACTCTAGGCAGCACCCAGATAGGACGGATACCACAATCTGTGTGTTTCCTGCTGGGCAGTGACTCCTCCCAGCAGGCTGCTGAGACAATGTCAGGAGCGCCAGTACACGAGCAAGTGCAGTCGTACAAGGAAATGCAGTGCTGCATTGCTGCCCAGGAAGCAGATCTGTGCACCCCCAGTCCAGCTCAGCAGGAACCCTCTCACCCCAGAGCTCTGTGTTCCTCCACAGTGCTCAGATGCTTCCAGTGTCGCAAGATCAGATGTTTCCAATTTTTCTTCTTGTGGCAGCTGCTTGGAAGTTCTTCTGCTGTCTGGAGAAAGCCAAATACTGGGAACCCTTTCCTGTCATATGACTGGACCTACTGCTGCAAATGAGGGGCTTGCCAGACAGCTGGAATTCTGCAGCATGTGCACTGAGCACTCCATCCAGCATTGCTGCTGGAGGCAGGGTTGTTGCTGTGGTGAGCTGGTGACTTGCTTTAGTAGGGGCCAGTGAGGTGTGTGAGGGAAGCAGAGTTGAATCATTATAGGAGAGGTTGCAAGCCACACACTGTCATTGCGTTTTGTGGCTCTTGGAGTGTCTTTTCAGAGGTGTGCTGCCCTTACAGCATGGGTGACAGAGCACAGCCCCTAGGAGGCTGACAGCAGGGCCCGACTGCTGCTGTTAGCAAAATAATTCTTCCAGTTGGCAAAGCTCTCTCAGTATTTTCCCAGGATAAAGGTCACTGTGAGCAAGGTACAAGCAAGGTGAACCTCACCAGGCTGTGGGCAGCTTTTTGGGCTATAAACTGCCCACCATATGTGACTGTTCAAGCACCTGAAATTGTGCAGAATTTGCCTTGCAGCCGAGAAGCTGCCCCACCCTTTTGCTTTCCATCATGTGATTTGCCATGCAGGCAGGTGGTTTGTAACCCTGCAGCAATGCCGTATGTTACCTGTGCACTTGACAGCCCAGCTCCAGTCCTGCAAACTTAGAAACTTATGTTTAGCCTGTCAGATTCCTGGAGATTAATCAGGCATATAAATGTTGGCTGGATCAGTAAATAGTTTCCCAGTTCCTTCAAATTCATTTATGGTAACACATTGCTTTTCCTTGTTTTTCTTTCACATTTTAAAACCAGAACATTTAGTTCAAGGGTCACATACAGTCATTATCTTTAAATACTCTGTACACGTAAGTGCTTCCAAGATCCTAGGTCAGCAAGTATCTCTCAGTTGAAGCATGAAGCATGCAGACAGCATGTACTGCTGTCAGACTCAACAGCACCTAGTAATGTGCATAGTTTTTTTTCTTAGAAGGGACCAATGGTTTCTAATTAGTTTTTCACCCTCTCAAATCACACTTCTATGAAATAGCAAAAAGAAAAAAGCCCCCCCAAAAAGAGCAGTATCATATCTGTTACTGTGAGAACATGAATAATAATGCAATGGAAAATATTCTCATCAGTGTTTAAACTAACTTAAAAGCTTTGAAAGAAATCTGTGACAGAAGTTGCCAGAGTTTTTCATTCCTCCCCTGAACAGAACTGCTTCTGCATACAGAATTTCAGAAGTTTTGTTAGATTTGATTTACATTGCGTTGTAGCGTTGCCAAATGGAGCAATGTTCTGTACTTTGAAAACTAAATCAAAAAAGAGTGGCTTTGTTTCAAATAAGTGCTCTGGTCATTGTTAGGTTTGAGCCCAGATCTCTTCTTGTTTTTGCTGTTGTACATCTGGACTGGTGCTGCCAGCTCCTGTGGTTTCACCATGTCTCAGCCTTCTAGGGCAGATTTGCTGTGAGGGTCTTCCAGGCTGTCAGCTCCCCATCAGACCTTCCCCAAGTGACATGTGCTTCTTATTATGAGATGGGAGGGATTTGGGATTGGCTGGCAAGTGACTGGCCCTTTTCATTCTGGAGGAAAGAGAAAAGCAAGTCCTTGAATCCTAAATGCTCACTGTCAGAAATCAAAGAATTAAATCTCTGCAGCAATTATTTTAAGCTATGCTCATTGTTTTCAGATAATTCCTTGCATTTTAGGAGCCCCAAGTCATGTATTTTGAAATGCCATGAGAATACTAATAAACAAAATACCAGTGTTTTGGGAGTAATTCCAGGTATATATTATGGAACAGATGGTTTGGGTGTGCAGCCTCGACTTTGCTGTTAAACCTGGAATAAATGAAACTAGATAAAGTATTTAATGCAATAATTCCCAAATTGCTGTCTCTACCATTTGTCTGTCTCTACCATTTGCCTCTATTTGTGGATCCAAAAGCTGATTCTGTGTTTAACAAGGGTGAATTCCTTAATCCTTATGAATATAAATTAGAGGAGTTTGTCACCCTTACATAGGTGCTAAAAGGATATCTCCTGTGAGAACATCATGTGAGGACATCAGATAACTACTATTGATTGCATACAGTTGGTTTTATTTCACAGGTACAAATATTCTGCTCTTACAAATACTTGAAATTATGCATACAAGAGCCTTCCTTAAATGCCTAAAAATTTCTAGCACTTTATCTGTCAAGAACTACATACTGTGTGTTAAAAGCCAGCAGAGCACAATATGTACTGGGTATTTATGGGTGCCCTTTTCTTTTTAATGACCTAACACACACTGCTTCCTTATTCCTAATGGTAAGAACTTCTGTTTACTGTATGCCTAGTATGATAGAAGTTTTGATTTATCAAAATTGTTAGCATCCTCTTGTATTAAACCCATATTTATATAGAGAGGTGCTGTTTTGTGGTACATTTATCTTTTCTTAGTCTGGCTGGTATTTGCTGAAGCAGAATTCTATTATTTCAATAAAACGGCACATGCAAGTTCTGAAAGTCACAGTCCATGTGAATTATATATAGCTACTGTAAAAAGACTGGCAAATTTTAGCTTCCCTAGGTTTTCAAAAGCTAAGGTATTAATTAAGCAGAGGTGGGTTGTAGCAGGCATAGGGCCTGCAATGCCTCCATGGCATTCAGCAGCCTAAGAAATGCCTAGCCATGATGACTGGACCTAAGAAGCCCCTCTCTTCCACCTTTGAACCCTTGTTTTCTCTCTGTAAGACCACAGGTCACTTTCGCCTCGACCCTTACTGTTGGGCTGTTTCCCAAAACCCCTGTACCCTGTATAAACCCCTACTTCTGCCCAGCTCGGCAGAAGAGCTGTCACTGGGAACCTTCGCAGAAGACACCAATAAAGACACATCTGTGGAACCTCACACAGCTCTTCTCCTCTCTCTCCAGGCATCTGCCAAAGGCACTGAGCAAGCAAAGAGCTGAAATCACAAATGAGCTGATAATCACTAAGAGCTGATCTCACTTGAGAGCTGAGCTTGCTAAGACTGCCTGCAGCTCTGGAGCCTGCCTGGGGGCCCGGACAGGTCGTGCTTAATTGAACTTCTCTGTCCTGGACACCCACAGCAGCCGGGGTCGGGGAGACCCTGAAAGCCCCAAAAGCGCATTAGTGGATAAATATGCAGCTTTGATGAAGACACTTTTTGTCATGAAGATGTGTCTGCTGCTTCTATAGTCTTCAGGCACTCTGCATACAAAAACAAGGCAGCGACTGTGCTGGTTGGCATCATTAACAATATAGGGCAAAAGTAATTTTTATGTGTGGAAAACTGTAATGGAAATTTGCATCAACAACAGAGGAAGAATTGGCATCTGAAAAAGTGCATGAAAATAAAACATAATAAAGCAGGGATATCATCTTCCCACAGTACTGTGCAAATAAGAGCTATGTGTGCCGAGGAGTCTCTTGAAATAAAAGTGTGGGACTCCAAACAAGAGATGTGCCTTTTTCATACACAGTTCTGAGGCAGAGAGTTTCCTCTTATGGATCTAAATGCAGTTGTCTTACACTACTCAAGTACTAATTTAGACTTTTCAAATGGAGCAAGTGTGCCTGAAGTGATGCACACACTTTGTTTCAAGAAGATGCAGTGCTGCACTGGCATCTTCAAGACAGCGCAGTATAAAGGTCCTTTCTCTAGCATTTTGCCAGTTTTTCATCTTTTCATTTTCTGATGCTGTCATTGGAAAAGGTGATTTAGCTGCATCTTGCAAATTAATTTATTAAGTGAGAGACAGGGAAAAAGATTAATCTGTCTGCACAGTATATTAAAATAAGAGAGTAAAACGCTTTTCTCCTCTGGAATAGAGCTTTGGGAGGCTGCTTGTAGAGACAGTGAAATGAAGCTTGAGGGATATCAGAGGTAAGAAGCATCCTTACTTGTCTCCTGTATTTTTCTCAAACCTCTAATAGAAGAATCTGATACATCACATATATCCTATACATCATATATATCTTTTGGGCACAGAAAGGATTCCAAACTGTTTCTTTGTATCCAGTTTAAGCATTTGGCCATTTTTTATTTTCAAGGGCACCTGAAAATAACTCTGAAAGAGAAATCTTTGTAGGGAGAGGGTAATAGCTGAACTCAATAACAAATTCTTCAGGTCTGTGTGCTAAAATCCAGACTTTTTAGGAACAGATATAACACTGATATGAACAGAGTAGCATTGAATTACGTCTTATTTCTTCCCCGTGAACTTACCTTTGAAAGTTTTAGTCTTGAACTCCATTTCTACCTTGTGAATCAGCTAAGAATCACATGCCCCATAAGCTTTTAAAAACAAAGGGGGTTCCATGACTATGGACAATAATCACATTCAGAAAGAATTATTGCAAAATTAATTGCTATTTATTCTGTCACAGACTGGGGAGGAGGGGCGTGCAAAATTTCTGTAAAGCTGGCATATCCACTAACAGAATTTTCACATTTCTTTGGCACTTATTGACTGGCCAGTGGGTTCCTTACTAGATGTTTTAGGGGAAATCATTGATTTTGTCCCAATTCATGTCTGATTTGGCCCAATAGTGAGAATTTTATTAGTGACTTTCATGAGAGCAGGAACAGATAGATAAATTAAAATCTTGACTTAAGATGAAAGAAAACCCTTGGTCTGGGAAAATACTCTTTTTTTTTCTTTAAAGTGAGGTATTTAAATAATATTTTTAAAGTCTGTTTCCACAGACCCTTATAAACCTACATGTTCTACCATTTTGTGTTTGTTGGCTTTTTTTTTAATAGAAGGAGTCATCATTTTCACTTAAAAGAAATATTCAAGTCAAATTTTCCACAGTCACTGCAAGGAGAAAGACAAATTGCTTTTCCTCTTACATTCTTGCAGTTTGATTCTGTTCCTCACTGTGCTGCCATGATAAACAATGCCATGTGGATCATTTAAGGTTAGATGGTAGCTGGCCCTCACTGTGGGGTGAGCTCAAGGTGAGGCAAGACCAGCTCAGAGCTCAGAGGAGTGTAGGGCTGGTGCTGAAAAACTCCCATGGTGAGTGTGGGGCTGCCAGGCAGCCAGAAGAGGGACAGAGGGGCATGTAGAAAGCCCTCTACCACATTTTCCCATTGCTGGCAAGGAATGCAAGGGGGGGACACTGGGTGGATTGCAGTAAGGTTATGATGGGCAAAGAAATATGACTGCTCCCTCCATGCAGGGTCCCTGCACAAGTCATATAAACTTGGTATTACTAGCAGAACCTAGTCTCTAGAATGGGGTTTCTAAACCCTTTCACAGCAAATCTCTTTCAAAGTGTTTTAACTACCTATTGATCAACTGCCAGAAAATGACAACTTGCTATCACTACTGCTAACTAAAGGTGAGGGTAGGGGACATGGCATATTGATTCTTTGGTGTTTATTCTGCTACGAAAAACAAAAAATCAGAAGTGTGTGAGGTGGGGAATTGATTCTTCAATGCTTGTCCTGATACAAGGAGCAAACCACCAACAGCTCAAGTGGGCAGGGACCAGGCTCAAAGCACACAAAAGTAGGTTCTTCAATTCAGTTTAATTCAGTGTGGCTGGGAGGTGGAACAGAGGATGCTCTGAGTGCCAGGGTCTTACATGTGTTCAAGGGTTGGTGGAACAGGCTTATAGAAGAGAAATGTGTTAAGGATTGCTAAATACATCTGCCTCAGGCAGACTGTGACCTGCAAATGCTGGATGATGGGAGACTTTGGGGAGCACATACCATATGAGTTTCTTATGTTCTTCTCAGCTGCTGTCACAGACAGAATCCTGAATAAGGTGGATATTTCCTTTGACCTGATAGAACTTTTTTCTTTTCTTTGTTCTTGTTAGGCACATCCATTTTATAAATTGTGATGCTATCTCTCTGCTTTGGCTCCTCTATTATCTCATCCATCAGCTGTTTCTTGTCTTTCTGACTGCCAGCAAAGATGAGCATTCTCAATGTGTCCAGCTAGTACCTTGCACTGTTGGGGTCACTTGGTGTGACCAAGTGCTTTCACAGTATAGCCATTATTAAGAAATAGTATAGAAACATGGTGGATTGTATTTTTTTTCTTTTTGTTGCCCTCTGGGTTTTGTTATGACTATCATTTGGCTTCTGTAACCCAAATCAAATTAGTTAACCCTTTTTATTAAGAATGAAATGTTCCCAGCAATGTAGAGATCTTCTCAATTCTCACTTTGCCATGTAGTAAGCAACTTCAAGGGCTGTGGGTGGAATCATGATACCTTTTACTAAGAAGTTCTTGATTTTTTCTCCCTCTTTCTATTAATGTAAATAATTTAGTATCTTGATGTATTGCTTTATTGATGTGTAAAACAATCAACCCCCAGTTGACACAAGAGTGCTTTTTTCTTGTTTGTTTGGGTTTTTTTTTGTTTTTTTTTTTTTTTTTTTTTTTTTTTTTTTTTTTTTTTTCCCCTTTCCTTTTCTTTTCTTTTTTGGTTAGGCTGGGGCTTGGACTACTGAATTTTTCAAGAAGAATCATCCTTGCAGGTTTACTGGGAAATTGGGTCATAACTTTCTGTGATTTACTAGCTTACTAGCTAAGTGTTCACGAGCATCATCTATGCTGAACCATACTATTTGAAGAAGTCAATGAAACCTACAAGTCCAGGTTGCCAGCTATAAAACAACATCACTCTAGCAAGACTGTAAAGCTGGACGGAGAAACATAATACAAGGTAGCCTGGAAACATGGGAAGTAGAACCTGAAAACAATGGAATTGAGAATCAACCACAAACAAGGTGGTTGCATAGGCAAACTCTGACCACATATTTGCAATGCAACTTGCCCCTCTTAAACGGGGCAACTCTAGTCTAAACTGAATTCCTGTTGTAGATTTGATTAGGAAAAAAATTATCTCATGGTGCTAACTACTGATGAAGAACTGATAATTTTTTCAGGACATTTGCAGTTTTGAGAACATCCATGTCTAAGAAATACTGTTCAAAAGAAAATACTCAGAAGATGCTAATTAGCACTGTATTTTTTTCTATAAAGTCACAGAGTATCCTGAGTTGGAAGGGACCCACAAGGATCATCAAAGTCTAGCTCTTCTACTTGCATAAACTGAGATGCAACCCTTTGGAAAAAATTGTTTTGTTAGAAATAAATAATGGATGCATAATGTTTCTGTGTGGATACTTGCATAAAAAAAAGGATTTTGAAAAGTATATATTATTGTGCAAGTAAGGGATATCCCTAGGACCCAGAAGTAATGGGTTTTATAGATCCTTTCCACAGACTTGCATACCAGCTTGACAGACAGATGGTTTGGATTTTAAGCACTCAGACCAACAAAAATATCCAAAAAGGGAAAATCACTGGAATTTCAGATTTAGATAATCCCATCAATCAACCTGTTTTCTCAGCTGGGTAAATTTTCTGTTAATTTAGGAAAAAAATAACAAAATAATTTTTCACTACATCTTCTGAAATACTTCCAGAAGTTTGTTGCGATGTGATGTCGTGGCTTGCCTCAGTTACCCCGGTCCTTCCCCAGTGTCACTCACCTCTCCTTTCCCCCACCCTGACTCCTGCTGGGCACTGTCTATCAACCCAGAAGTTCCAGGGGAGCATCGAGTGATTGGCAGGTTCAAAGGATGCTCTCCACCCCCTGGGGGACCATTGGCCCACCCAGGTGTCCCTCTCACCTGAGATCCCCTCCCCTCACACCTGGATTGGTGCTCCCTGGGTCCCCTCCCCCTCTTCCCAGGTAAAAGGACGGGCACACCACACACACAGGAGTTCTGCTGGAGTTGTTGCAGGATTCAGAGGCCATGCGGCCCAGAATAAAAACTCTGGATTAAAAACCTTCCACCAGGACCCACTCTTTCCTTCACCATCGCCTTTAAGGTTTCTCAGCTCAGGAAGGCCTGAGAAGTGTCCCCTCAGCAGCAAGCTCCAGCCATAAGCACTGGAGCTCGGGATGTGCCCAGACTTGTCCCCATGTGCTCACAGAGAGCCAGAGCATCTCTGGGGTGCAAAACGCCTCAGGTGTCACTATGTGGTTCAGCAGCAGGGACCAGGCAAGCCAAGGCAGTCCTGTTCAGTAATATTGGTAAAATCCAATAGAAGTTCACATCCATACATCTCCCAGTCTTCCTCAGAGGAGATGATGTGCACAGGGTACGTGATGGCAGGAGTTTGCTGATGCAGGGAACACATCGCTCCTTTCCCTTAATGTCAAGTGTTCATTTAATTAACTTGCTTAGGTGACTGTATTTTGCTACCAGTTATTTTCAGTAATAAAGTGAAATTCTCTGTTTGTGTAAAACACAAGTAAAGTTGAAACTAAAGTACGTCTTCCCATTTGTAGTAGGAGGCAAGTACAATAGAGCTGCCAAGAGAGGGGCTGACTCATTACAATCCCAGACACTGTATAGAGGAATACATCACATTTCCTGTCGTAAGTCCCCTGAAAGTGCTACTATCTCCAGCTTTGGATGGGTGTGCTGGAAGTTTCTTGTCTTATTGATCTTAGTGCAGCCCTTCGTTTGTGCACACAGGATGCTTGGCTTGTGTGTGACACACTGAACTTGTAGGAGGAGTGAGAGCGTTTAGAAGTTACATCACCGTTCTCTCATCCTTAATGCCACTGCAGGTTTCCGAACCAGCCTCATGTCTTCTGCTTGTGGCCAGGGCAGTGGCTTGGTGTCAAGGCATCTCCAGGGGAATTTTGCCTCCCAGCTGCTTTTTCTAATGTGAGGACATGACTTGGTTTCTGTGCTCATCACAACTGCTTCCTCCAAGGTAAATTGCATATTAAAAATATGCTCATAGATACTTCAAAACGTGCCAAGACTATGGTCAGTGTGGGTTTCTCGGAGGTTTTTTTTGTTTGTTTTTACATTAGAAAACCATGTGGGGCCTTAAGGAGCGTGTCTTTCAGCATTGCTTTCAGAGGACCCTTTCTTCCTTAACTCTGCCACTAAAAATTCGCTTTGGACTGATGCTTGGTGCTGAAAGCTTGGCCTGAGGGTTCATTTTTCAATGTGTGAATTTCAGAAAATTGGCCATCAAAAAGAGGTGGTTTTGAACCTTTGTGAGATTTTTTTCTCCTGAAGAAAAATGCACACATTTGCACTGTCTGCTGTAGGGTCGGTGATGGTGAAGGAATTGTGCGCCCAAACCTATGTGCCCATTAGCCCTGTCCTATTTAAATTTTGAGCTGATTGTTCAGGTTCAGGCAATTTGTTGGGAAGGTATAGACAAAGACCCTGAAAATACTGACTTTCTGCAATTGATGTGAAAATAGGTGGCCAGTCAGAGGAGGGAGATCTTACACCCTGTCCTGAGGTGGACATCAGTGAGCCCGTGTAGGTGCTTCTCCCTAGGGGAAAAATCCACAGCAGACTGGATGTTATTGCTTCTTCTGCTTATGGAGCTGCTTTGTTTTAATGTGTACTTCTTGGGAAACCTGGAAGAGAATTGTGATTTCTTTTTTTCCCCCCTTCTCTGAACACACTGCAAGATCAGGCAGCAGCACTTTATATCAGGTCCTTTTGTAGAAGACAATTATTAGTCAGATGTATATGTGATGCTCATTAGTCAGATGTATATGTGATGTTTCTGTGATACCCCTAAAACTTCTTTCTGAGCCCTTAAACAAATTTGTTGTAGCAGTAGTATCTATCCATTTATCTTGCGTATTTGCAGTTGTATCTAGATGTATCCATTGGATGTCAGCTTCCTGCTCATTTGAGAATGGAGGAAGAGAAACCAAGCCATCAGGATTTCAGAGTATTTTACTCCTTTGTTGTGGAAGACGTGTTTGGGTTAACAGAAAGTCAAATTCTTTTTGGCAAATGACACAAATGTTGAATGAAAATGATTGCTTGAAGAATTTGTAAACTTATCTTTCATGTTTCTCAGTGCTGCTGATATTACTTGGGGAAAGTGAATCTGAAGCTCTTCTCAACTCAATGGGTCTTCAGTTTCACCATCATGTTTCTTGTAAGTAGAAAAATACCCAAACCAATTATAAAGATTTGCTTAAAATAGCGAAGAGGATGTTATTAATAGCAGATATAGTTTGCAGCCTGGTCCTGCGGTTATGCCGATGTTCCCCTTGGGGAATGAGGGGTGTCCCAAAGCTCCCGTGAAACGCGTGAGCCAAGGAGCATCTCTACTGCCCGGGGAGGCTCTGGGCTTGTTGCCTGCGAGTGGGGGTCGTTCGTAGTCCTGCAGGCTTGAGCCTGGGCTTAGCAGCTCCAGCCCGTCCGGCGAGGGGACAGCCCGGGCTGTGGCTCTCCCTGGGGACGAACCGGGGCTGCGGTGAGGGGCCGGGGCCGGGGCCGGGCGGCGGCGCTCGGGGCCGGCGGTTTCCCGGGCGATGGGTGGGGAGAGGAGGAGGAGGAGGAGGAGGAAGAGGAGGAGGAGGGGTCCCCGCGGCTTTATCTCCCACCCGGCTCCGCCCGCCGCCGGCTGTCTCCCGTGACCGCGCGGCACCGGCGGGCGAGCGCCGGCCCGGGCAGCGCCCATGGGCTGCGGCAACTCCACGGCCGGCGGCCAGGGCGGGCGAGGTAGGGCTGCGGGGCGGGCCGGGCCGGGCCGGGCCGGGCGAGCGGCGGGGCGAGCATCCCCGCCGTGCTGGGCAGCCCTGCGGGACCGGCGGGGCGGCGGCGGGCGCGCACCGCAGCCGGCGGGGGTCCAGCCCCCGGGCGGGGGATGCCCGTCCGAGCCGCGGGAATCGCTGCCCGCCCTCTTGCAAGAGCATCTTCCTTTGCCGAGGCTGATCCGCTTGCTCAGGGCAGAGAGGGTGATGTGGCCTGCCGCGGGCACCGGCGGCTTGCTGGTGCCCGCTTGCCGCCAGAACCGCCACCTCCGACAGGAGCTGCCCGAGGCACGGCCAGCCCAGGCCGGGAGCTGGACGTAAGGATCCCGCCGGGGGTGTCCGCTCCCTCCTCTTCGCTTCCCTATAAGGCCACGAATGTCACTTCTGAAATGAATTTGTGCCACATCTTAGCCTTTTGCTTGTTGGAGAAGTTGGAGGATATTCCATGATTGAGGTTTCGTGCATGTTAATGTGTACTGCTGGCTGGTGTGTCCAGCTGGCTCCCTTATTTGTTCATTGCTATTTTCAAAAGAGATAAGATCTGGGAAGATGGTGCTGTTGTGCTCTTCCTCCCCTCTGCCCACGCAGAACAGGAAAGTACATGGAAACTGATAAGTGGACCTTCACCCTGTAATTATAATATGAGCATTTCTCAATCATTTTTCATGCTAGCTGCATGTGGCAAACATTGCCACCTGTTCCAGTACCTTTATCAAGTCTTTCAGATGCACTTGTGAGCTTTCAGCTCTTGAAAATGTGCAGAATAATGGTTGGACAACTTAGAATTTCTGGGTCCCCATCTCTTACTGTTTTGATTTGCTTTGATTTAACCAGAGTTTCAGTGGTGTTTTGGGTGGTGCTAGTCCTGACTTGGTCCTGCCTGTGAGTGTGAGTGATGATGCCTTCTCTTGGGTGTACGTATGTGTGTATGCTTGTGGGGTGTGTATGCTTGTGGGGTGTGATGCTGTTCAACTCTGCACTACACACTCGGAGGGGAATGTGATTCTGCCATTCCTTACTCAGTTTCTGTTAAATTATTATAACTTAGCTTTTAGGTACTATGCCTATCCATCAGAGGCCTCTCTCACCCATAAAGAACACACTGTGTGAATTTGCTTGAACATTCAGTGCTCTTACTAGAGCTGTCCCATTTGCATACATGAATTCTCTCCCTTCACTTGATTCCCACATTGCTGTGACTGGAAGTTCCTACTATATATGACCAGTCTAGGTTCATACCACTGAGGTGATGCTTGTTCACATCCCATTTCTGTTTGCCGGATAAAAGCACCAGAGAAGTTCAGACAAGAATGTTGAGTCGATTATTAGTCCATTTGTGGTAGTTTCTAAGTTGATGTTGGTTTGACTGCCCTGTGGAACTTGTACCAGGGTACAAATGGGTAAATGTCAAATAGCTAACTCTGACAGCAGTATTATTTTGAACTCAAAGTTTGTTTAAATGTGTCCCTTTGCATTAGAGGTAGTTGTCTTGAACAGGTTTTGGCTTATAGATACATTAAGTATTTTCACTGACGGTCTGACCTCTTTGATAATTAAACTTATTTATATGTTATACATAAAACATTTGAACTTGCATTTTTTGGTAAATTTTGGCATGCTCTTTTGAAATATTCCACAGATCTCTAAGGGCTTAGTGTAGGTAAAAACCAACAATGCCACGTAAAACCCATCATTAGTATAATGGAATTATTACTGTTGCACTGATAGACCTCTCCAAATCCAGTGCAGCTCTGAAAGGTCCAGTTCACTTCTCACTTTCACCACTGTCAGTCAGGAATTACTCTGTGCAGGCCATGGTCTTAAAATAACAAACAGCTGGTAATAAAAGCAACATGTTGGATGTCTACTATGTATTTACTTCATTTAACATTCCTTACAAAGTGTGTCTAATAAAAATAAAATTCTTTTATAAAGGGGAAGGAGAAGACTTACCATTTTGGTTTGGAATCCTCAAACTTTTCAGGAAAATGCAACTCATAATTTGACAAAAAGATGTGACGACTGTAATTTGTAAATACAAATAAATTTTGTGGCATGCACAGCATGACTACATTTTTAATGCTAAAGTTATGACTATTCTGTAGTTAGTAATGTCAAAGCTAGAGGTACATAACATGTAATTAACCTGTAACTCTCTCTGTCATATCACAGGACTAAGTATAATACTGTAGCATACTTCACAGAACACATTAAATGTGTTACACCAACCCCCATTTTCTTACTCTAGTAAAATTCCTATTGTAGCCTAATTTGATTTTTCCAAAGCAGATGTATATATGGTGATAGTTCAGCTAATGATATTATCTTCTGTTGCATGGCTAGAATGACATCAGAGCTTTCAGCTCTATGGTCTGTGAGGTCTAAACTAATAGACATGATCTAGAATAACATTTCAGTCTGTGGTGCAGCACTCCAGAACACCAATATAACTCACAGCATTCAAATGTTCTTTCCAGAGTATCAGACAGTGGCAAAAAGCTCTTCAATTGAGAAATGGCAACTTCAGTTATCCAAATAAACTGATGTATATACATCCTTCTTAAATTATCTGGCTATTTTATATATATATATATATTATGGCTTATAGTTATTTATCTCTCAACTTGCTGTTTTCCTTATGGTTTGTTGTCTCATTTTACATATACTTCTTTCATGTTATTTCCTAGAGTTTTAGAAGCTCAAAAATAGCTCCTTTTTGTGTCTTTTAAAAATATGCTCTTAAACATTATTTTTTTTTAAATCCTGAGTTAAGGCATTTCCCTTCATTCTAATGATTCTTCAATAAATTTTTTTAACTGCCTCCTCCTTTCCGTATCTATTATAGTAGCAATGACAGCACCTTAAATTATAGTACTTTTTGGAGGCTGTCAGTCTAGCCTTAATTTAAATATATAGAGAAGCTGTTAGTCTGTGAAAAGCTTCAAGTACAGCCAAGTTATGATGAAGGAGAACTTTCATACCAAGTTTTAATAGATTTATTAACTTCAAGTTTGGTGTAATGCCCACAAAGCCATCATGCCCTTCTATTGATTGGGTCTAATCTGTGTACAGAACTCCCACCTGATAAGCTGAAGAAATAATCAATGTGAAACAAATTGATGATATTCTGTCCTCAGTTACAATGGGGGTATAAATAGAATAAATTAATTGATGTTAGAATGCGCTTCCTTACTGCTGACTGTTGGAGAACATCAGAAAGGAGCCTGCAGTAGAAAAGTCGTTCTTAACAATTGCATGTATGTGTGTGTAATTTGGAGGGGTTTTATTTGCTTTTTGTAACAATTTGATGTGCAAGAAAATGTCGTAGGGCATTGTTCATTTAAAAATATTAGGAAGGTGTTTCATAATCTACTCAAAAGTCAGGTCCTGGCATTTTTTGTATCCATTTTATTCATGTGAGTGGTTGCCTCTCATGCTTTTCATATATTTCTGAGGCTTTTGCCTCTCACCTTCACTCATGGTGTATTTCTCAGCACAGAAGAGTATCCTCAGTGGCTATAAATGTCTCTCAACCATCTTTTGCACTGGGCCTGCATTTACTGAAATCCCGCAGTGTCGCCAAGAGAAGCTGCTGTTGTTCTGAAAGCGCAAAACCTCCTCTCACCTAGTGGAAGATGCTCTGGATAAATTTGTCTTCTTTTTGACTTGTCACTGTTTAAATGCTGTGGGGTTTTTTGAGGGATCACAGATCCCTCATTCTGCTCTAGACAGAATGTTTTTCTTCTGTAATCACTGGGGCTCAGAGTAACGTGTGGCTGAATGGGCCATATTTATTTGCAGGCTCTACTCTTTCTTCTCCTTCTGCAGCTCCAAAAGACCAAAATGCAGCTGTGATCCTACTGTGTAATGGTGTGAGCAGAGAGGTCAATCAGGACAATTCAGTATTGCCTATTTTTTATGGATGTGGCTTTGTAGCTACTCTTCAATGTCTTGCTGAGGTTAGGTTAGAAAAACCAAGCAAACAAGAGCCTATCGAGATAAGGCTTGTAGGGTCAAGTGCTGCCTTTTTTTGGGCCAAGCTCTTATAGTGGGAAAAAATGGACAAGCTTTATATATGTGAGCCCTTTCTCAAGTCATTTATGGAAACCATCATATCTATGAGAGCAGTAGGCCTTGCTGCTGTGGAGCGAGCTGCAGAGTGTTTGTGGATTGGTAGTAAACAAGATTCTTTGGCTGAACTTCCAGCAGAAGGAACTAGAGCAGCAATAAAATTGTGTTGCTCACTAAACATGCAAGAGTTAGACAAGTATGTCAGTGAAGTTACAGGGTGAGGGTGAATGGATTGGACTTCACAAATAAGCTTGTCTGTATGAACTGAGATGTTTTTGGTTCCTTGAGAAATAACATCTGTGTGTAAGGAATGTTCAGGCTCCCTAATGAACAAAAACTTAGAAGTTTTTACACAGAGATTTTTTTTATAGTACACCTAGTTAAAATTGTGTTCATTTGCAAGCTCAGAACTCTTGAAGGAAGAAAACTCCTTTGTTAACTGGAAACACTCTCAGATCTATTGTCAGGTACCTTAGAGACACTTGAGTGAATTTGAGCCAAACACTTGTTTCACTTTTGCTAGTGAAAAAGAGAAATAACCCCACTGAAATTAATGGAATCCCATCAATGGAAGTGAGGATAAACTAGTTTGCTGTGCTTATAAAAAAGTAGAAAACAATGTATTCCTTTTTATATGTACTTTTAAATTTATTGTAAAAGTAAAACGGATCTCTTAAAAAGTGAATTTGTTTTTATCATACTCAGTTCTCAAAGTTTTTTGTGCAAAATGCATTTCAAAACACTGCAGTGATTTTTCAGTAGTGTACCCTTGCTAATATTCCAAGAAAACAAGTGCTGCCATGTGTGAACATTAGTGGCATATTTCCAAACACAGTTTTTTATAGCTCTACACAGAGCCCAGGCTGAGGGGTTTGAGTGACATCTCCCATCTCCAGAGTGAAGATGGATTTGTACCATAATGCATTGAAGACAGGCATGGCACTGATCATGGACAGGGCACTGAGGTGCACCCAGTGACTGACTGGAGCTTGATTATCACCTCTGGAGAGTGTAGAAGTGCTGTTGGCACACAATTCTTTTCCCTTGGCTTGAGGTTTCAGTTTGTGTATTAAACACTGTACTTTTGCTGTACTTCCTGCAAGCAAGACACATTTTTCCAATGGGCATCCAAGGTGCTTAGACTCAGAAGAGTCTTGGCAAAGGCCTCTAAATGGGCCATGTACCTTTTTAGAGAAACTGATTTTGTTTGCAGAGAATTTAGACTAAAAAATAAGAAAGTTATGGCCCTCATGCAGGCACGGCAAAGGAATAGTTTCTTCTGGAAAAAATAAAAATCCTGCTAGCTCCAGCTAGGCTTTTCAAAAGACATGTTGTCTGAAGTGTTGCTGATGCCTGGGCTCTCTCTAGGGGTACAAGGGGGTGCCCTGAAGGCTCATTGCTGAGTTGAATGGATGAACTGGCCTCGGTAGCAGATGTCTCCCTACATTGACAGAGACTGAGCTCGCACAGCAATGCCAGCCTTCCACCTGGACACAATTAATTTGGGAGGTTTACATGTAGTGCTTTATAGATGTGCCCACAAAGCCAAAAGGTCTCAGAGGGCTGCCTGGTGGAGTAAAGCTTTGAAACAAAGGCCTGAGCTTATTGTGACTTGAGATGCTCCCTCCAACTTCCATAAGGCTTTCTGCTGATACATGTAGCCATACTGAGATTGTGCTGACTCTGGAAGCAAGACTAACAGAAGAAAAGTGTACAGTCTCATACAAGTCTAGTCTGTATTGTTGCTGGCAAAAGGAGGGATAGTCACAGCGTAGGAAATGGGAATAACTTTGCGTTCAGGAATTAGCTGTAAAGGGTGATGTTTTCTGCCATTCAAGCAATCCATTCAGCTAGACAGCCAGAAAGCCTTGCAGGTCTATTTCTTCCTCTTGTTTAACATGAGAATGCAAAAGGCATATTCTTACACATCAAAGAGAGATGAAAGGTATTTGCTGTTTATATACATTTTTTGCCAGCAGAAGAAATAAAAGTCTTCCAAAAAATGAAGTACCATGGGAGAAAAAAACACAACCTACCTCCAAACTCAAAACATCTCTGGGATTGGCTGCTTCCGTTTCTTCAGAGTGAGCTCGGATCACTTTTTCCAGCTAAGTACTAAGAGGAAAGGAGAAGTGAAAGGTTTTTCTAATGTCTGCCCTAACTTTTGTAATTAAGAGAAGGGATTATTTACGGGTTACTCAGCTGAATTATATACTAGCAAGAGCAACATAACATTAGTAACTTGGGAGGAGTAAGAAAGAGTTTGTATTTGGGTAAATGTTTGTCTCCCAGCAAGAAACATTTGAGTCACCAAAACAAAAAAGTCAGTCACTCATACCAGGCAGCCAGGTGGCAGCTTTTGTCTCTTTGGTTTTTTGTTAAATAGCAAGATGAATTAAGGGGTGGTTGATCTCGTTAGGTGTCTGGGGCTTTGGATGGGTTGTGTCCCAATGTTTATATTATTTCTGTCTAGTCATTTTATAAAACTTTGTTTATCTGTCAGGAAGAACAAGGCAGCATTTTACACATGTGGTGCCAGCTCTACAACTGCATCAAATGGCAGAATAATCAGGCATTTGGTTAGCTGTGCCAACTTTGTGACAGACAAAACCACCAGAGTTCTGAGCAAATGGAATCATATAAAATTCACAGATTATTTTTTTCTTATGTTGCTCCCATCTTCAGTGACTGCACCTGGGCACTGGTCCACAGCAGCATCATTCTCACACATGAGAGTCTGGCCCAGATGTGGTAGATTTAAGAGATCGAGCGGATTGTCATTAAGGATAAACTGAACAATCATGACAAATGTGTTCTCTTACAGTAGCAAATTTTTGTTGCTATTTCTGTGTTGTTTAGGATAGAAAGACAGAAAAACAGTTACTGCACTCTTGGTTGGTTTAGAGGATTATGCCATTACCTGCTAAACGTGTTTTGTTTTGTTTTGTTTTTTTTTTCTCTAGGTGCTACAGGGACTACTAAAGACGTGTAAGTACTTACTCTCCTCTACTACTTAAAATATATAACCCTGGACATATTTTCAGTCATACTAGCCTTATACTGGATTTAGTCATACATGATTCATCTGGCTTCTAACATATAATCAACACAACCTGATGTTTACTGTCCTTAGTGACAGCTTTCATCTCCACAAAACAACTCCTTGTCTTGTTTACTTTTCTAGAAATTTATTTGCTTGTTATTTCTCTAATAGAAATTTCTCTCCTTCTGTTGAGACTGTTTTCTAGAAGAGCTGGTTATGTTACTTCAGACTGCTTTTCCCCATCATATGCCAGTGCACCTTTTTCCAAAGGCTATGTAATTGTATGAAGGCAGCACATAAATTTCCATCGGGCCCATTGAAGATTTAGAAAGCCACCGAGACAAACTGCCCCTCTTTGCATGAGACCCACTAACCCATCCAACTTCCTTTTCAGAGTACCCACCTTCTCTAGGTATTCTCTACATTAAAGATAGTATCTATTTGTTTGACATGGGGTAGCAGAGGGCAGCCCTACCCATCCTGTTTTTCTCTAAATGTGCAAGGTCTTTTTTAGGGCTATACTTATTTGCTGATACAGGAATGCACAGGAACAGCTTAATTCAGCCATAAATGTATTTTTCTACCAAAGAAAACCATAAAGAACTCCTCCTGAGGTCTTGTCTTCTCCTATTTCATGTAACCGGTATTTGTCACTAGAGTTTGCTACTGAGGGACCTGGGAAAGATTGTTATGTTATGCAATAGGAACACCCTTTGGTTTTATTTACTTCGCTTAGAATAACTCCTCTAATTAGATGGAGGAATCCTGGTGTAGAAATGAGGGCAGTCAAGTCAGATAAACAAGTGGAGGGAAGAGCTTAACAAGAGGCTTGTGCTTGCTATTACAGAGCGAGGACAAGAGGACTAACAACAGGTGTCACTTGGCTGATCAACACTGTTGCCACAGATAGTCTTGAGATCTGTCTTACCTCTGTAGTCTGTTTTCTGGGCTTGCAGTGCCAGACAAGAAATAAATTACAGAAGGCAATCTTATAAGGAACCTCTTCTTGATGCAGCCTGCAGCATCACTGCCCTCAGTACTCCTGTATTTACAAACCCACTGGTTTAATTTACAGCAGGACATTATTTATTGTTCAGTTTAGATGGTTTAAGGACTGACTTAGAACTGCATCTTTCTTTTTGCTCATAAGTAGGTTTAAATTTCAAAATCTCATGCACTGTTGAATTATGAATGTTGTAGGCATGTTCCTGTTCTTAAAGGTATGGGAATGTGTAGAACTGTGTGTATATATAGAACTGTATTTAACTGTGTGTAAGCATTTTTAGAGCCTGACTGCAGGAGTTAAAATGGGAACATCCTACTTATTAGTGTGAGTTCATCTGCCATGCTTCAAAATAGTATCAAGATAACTTAGAAAAAAAATTAATTACTAGTGCAGTCTTCAACAAAGTGAAAGGGTCAGTCCTGGAGCTATTACTCATTCAGATTAAGGATAGTGGAGGCAGCCAAACAGCCCATATGAGTAATAGCAAGGTTGAACCTTCTCATCAGATATTAGAAACACACACCTACTAAAGGAAAGGCAGTGATGACCCAAAAGCCCTAATCAGGCATTCTAATACTTAGCAGATTTTTATGAAGGAAGGAAATTATCAGAAAAATTATTTTCATTTCATAGAAATTAAAAAAGCAGATTTATATTAACTAATATTATAGATCCACAAAACCTTTTTACACCTTTTTATTTTCATCAGTTAAAGCTTCTCTTTAAATAACCCTTTTTTTTCTTTTGCTGTCAAATTTCAGTCATATCAGTTTTGATCCAGAAAAACATTTAGGTGTGTCCATCCTTACATGCTTTTTGATACCAAATCTGGTTATTCTAATGTGAGGTTTCTCATTTCTTGACTGTGACTCATTGCCAAAGCATCATGTCTCCTGGAGTGAGCAGCCAAATGGAAGGGGAGGGGGCTGGATCCTGCTCTGAGCCTTCCTGGGTGACAGTGGAGAAGCTGCTTTGCCCTCTGGGCCTGGAGTTTCTCCACCAATAAGATTGGGGTGATGATATGATCTTCCTCTGAAAGGGCTCTTCCTCTCTGAGGGCTGTGTGGTGACAAGGACATCTGCTCTGAGAACGTGTGTGCCCTCTCTGCTCCAACCCAGAATCTGCCAGACAGCTTCAGCCCATGCTCCTGCCCCACTAATAAAGAAACATTCATCACTGCTAATTGGGAAAGCCTAGCTGTAGGAAAAGTAAAGGATATGCTAGAAAGTAAGGCAATGCCTGTGGTATCAGTGTGTGGCTGAGTCTGTGTGAGGATTCGTTACAGTAGGAAGGAAAGGATACAGCAGTTCAAGCCTGTTTCAAAATATTGAGAGGAAATGCATCAAATACAAATTAAAGGCCCTTGTTCACAAGAAACACCAAGAATCTGAGGAGTAGTTGTCTGTCACTTGTTCAAAGTTCAATGAATCATTTCTGGTGGGACTACTGAGCACAGCTAGAAAGAGTCTCTATAATGCTCGGCACAAACACAGCCATAAAAGCTGAGGTAAGAAAAATGTGGATGGAAAGAATTGGTGTGAATGCCTGTCATCTGACATTTAAAATATGTGAGGAATGGTAGCTTCTTTTACCATCAAACGGACATAGGACTGATGGATGTAAAAGCTGACTGATGAACAAAGTGGGCTTTTCAGACTTTGGGTGACAGAAAGTCTCTTGGGACAGACAAAACCTTACCAAAAGAAGGTTTATTATTCAGCTGTAAATAGAATGCCATTTTGTGGATTTGCTGTTAAATCTGCCCATTAGCTCCAGGACTCTATCCATGCTACCTGCTGAAAACCGTGCTCTTGGCTCCTCTGCCGATGTCAACAGCGTCTGAGGCAACGACACAGCAGCCAGTCAGCACGAAGCTCCTTGAACTCTTAAGTTCCTTTTGCTGTCTATTCCTGGTGCAGAAAGTTTATCCTAGCTTGCTGTCCCTGGAGGACTGCTGGACTCCTTTGTCCATGTGAGCCCAGGAGATGTGGCAATGGGAGCACTGCCGAAACCAAAGGAGCTTCTCTCCAGTCTCACTCCCACGTGGTCGAGCGTTGCTGTTGTGGCTTTGCTCCCTGGAGCCACCCGTGTTCACCCAGCCTGGGCACACGAGCAGCACCTGCCTCAGTGGCTCAGCAGACACTAAACATGCAAAATTAGTGGGCACCCTGCAAAAGGGTGAGCCATCGTGTGTGAATGTGTGTAGTAAATAAACTGGGGCAGCATTCCTTCCTGAGCCCCCAGGAAGGTGTGTAAAATGGCTTATTCCTTAAGTGCCATCATCCAAATTTTTCTTTCTTTTCCCTCTCACACTCCCATGTTACTCCTATCTCTGCTCACTCCCTCTTTTCTGGCAGGGCTACAACAGTTTGCCCCCAGTCACTGCCCAGCCCAAGAGTTGTCGTCTGTGCAATCCCAGATTATTTTTGCTTTCATGCATTTGAAGAAAAAGGTATTGCAAAATTACTACTTTGATTTATAGCTAGTAAGAGGAAAAGAAGAAAGCAAAATGTTTTAAAACCCTCTTGTCTGCTTAATCACAGACCTGGATAATTTGTTTTGGTGAGAGAATTATAGTAATGGTCTGTGATGCCATATTACAAAACATTTCTGGAACAGAAAAAAATGGCCCTGTTTCCTACCAGGATATTTTTTTTTAAAAAAACCCATTGACATTAATTTCCTGTTGGACAATATTGATTATTATTCTTACAACGCCATTTCAGAGGCTTCAAGCTGTGCCTGAAGTAGTTGGCGCTTTTAAAGGACTCTTTTCTCTGGACAGTGGTTAATCTGGATTATAGAAAATGTTCCCAATTGTATGAGAAAATCAATCCTGTGACACTTTTGGTTGGTTCAACAGAAATGATTGTTTATGATCTTTTGGGACCCAAAGTCCCTTTCCTTAAGTAGAATTTGTTTTCCCCCCTAAAAATACATCCTCATTTCCACCCACTGATATACACAGGCTTTCCATTTTCTTCAGGAGAAACTGGCCCACACTGTGACAGAGCAGCTTCACAGTCCTCATGAAAAAATGTCTCTGCATTCTCTGTCAGTGTGTGTGAAGACTGTAATATGACTTAGGTGACTACATGGGGTCACAGGAAATGGGAAATGCCTTCTGAAATGTCTCTGGTTCTTCCAGGAAGGGAGGCAGGAGGCCAGGGAATGAGGAGTTTATTGATCAGTCTTTCTTGAATGGTAAGATGTAGACAAAGACAGCAGACAAGGAGTGCTATGTCCTGCATAAATATAATTTAACAAAATTGCAGAATAATAAGATTTACTCCAAGCCTCAACTATTAAAAGGACCTGTGTACCCTTACTCACTGTGGTGATGCAGAAAGGATAGTTGATAATGTTCTGCCCCTTAGGAAGAAGGTAGATATCAGAAAATTTCCGAGGTGTAGCAGTATTTTTCAGGCATTTGTTCCCCTCCCAGGAGGTTTAAGGGCATTTTCTTGCTCTTAAGAATGCATCTTGCTATGAGCCCTCTGCTCTTCAGGCCAAAATCCCACTGACCTCAGGGCTCTGTAAGGGCATAGAGCCCCAATAATTAAACAGCAGGCACATCAACCTTTTAGAGTAAATAAATCGGTCAGAGACCCAGCTAAAGTGAAGCTGTTGCCCCATCCATACCCAGTCATAGAAGTAGAGCTCAGAATCCAAATTTTTAATCAAAGGAGGGTGAGTGATTTGTGTTGTGACTGGTGTTGGGACACAGACTGAGACTGCAGCACAGGCATTGCACACTGAAGGAGTAGGAATAAATTCTTTGTACTTTTTTATTACCTTTGCCTTCACGTCAGTGCTGGTTACTTTAACCCCTGCTCCCTTTCAGCTACACTGAACAGTACATAACTGGGAGGAATCAAAAACAGTGACTCTATTGATCTGCAGACTGACCTGTGATTTTGCCCTAAAGTTAAAGGAGAAGTAATTTCCCATTTATATGGGATTAATAACAGCATTTGGTCTGCAAACAACAGGAATTGCAGTGCCTCAATTTATAGAGACCCTGTAACAGCTTATGGCTTCTGTAATAGCTGCTGTGTATGTTTCTCTCTCCTCATCCTCACTCACATGCCAGCACAGACACCCAGTCCCTCTCTTTCCTCTTTTAGGGGAATAGCAGTCCAGGCTTGTTCCTGTTACATGCAGAGCCTTAATGTTCTTTTCATGTGGGGAGTAGTGTGGAGACTCATTTAGGAGTAGTGTTAATTCATGTGGCTCTGCTCCCAAATCTACTTTGAGATCTCACTGGTGGGGTCATAAAAATTAAGCTGCATCTTTTCTCAATCCTTTATTTCTTCTGTACTGTATATTAGAAAATTGTACCTTTTTAAACCTGTGTGAGTACTTTGTTGAATGGTGGACGTCCTAATTTAAACTGGGATCAGTAACAGTTCTTCCCTTGCTTCTGAATTTACCCACATGGACATGAAAGAAACAGTCTGCTAACATGCTTTGTATATTTTGATGTTGCAGAGCGGAAGAATCCATATCAGATGATGACAAAAGGAGGTAGGTGCTTTGCTCAACCAGGGTTGGCTTTATTTGCAGTAGGCTGCAGCGAGTTCTGCCACCAGTTCTTCATCCTTCCTTCCCTTCCTTCATCCTTCCTTCCCATCCTTCCTTCCCTCCTTTACTCCCAGCAACACCAACAAAGCAGAAGAGAAACAAAAAAAGAGGAGGAAATCTCACACAGAGTCGAGTATTGATGAGTCCACCCAGCCTGTTATTGAGCTGGGGAGGTGGGAACTTTGTGGCAAAAAGAGCACATTATCTCACAGCTGTAGGTGGTGTGCTCTGTAAGGGCTGCTGGCCTCTGCCTTCACACCAGCGCTGCCACAGAAGGTGCCATTAGCGCTTGTGGGAGATCTCTGCTGGGCTGGAAGCTGAAGGAAGTATGAGTCTGTCATCAAGCAAATTAGAAATTGGCTTAGACCGCCAGGAACCGGAGGAGGTGTGATTAATTCCGCACCTAACAGGGCAGAGCAGTGTAAAGGGAGTCTCTGCAGGTAACTCCAGGCACAGTAGAGGCTTTAAGGACCATTTTTTTACCTCCCTTCATCGATCCCTGCTTTTCATACAGGGCTCTTTGGAGCCAAAAAGTATTCTCTGCAAGTCCATGAAGGCGGGAGGGTTGGGGCATGAAAGTACCTAAGACACTTGTGCTCCTTTTTACTAACAGTTTTCTCCAAGTGTGACCCTAAGCAGGGGCAGGCAGGTTGCATTTATTAATGAGGTCAAAGTGCTATTGAACTGGTGTGCATTGTTTGAAGTGTGGTGCTTTGGTGGTCCCAGTGTCAAGCATCAGTGTCAGACTAGCTCTGTCCTCATCTGGGTATACTCAGAAGAAGCTGGGCAGGTGGGGTTTATTAATTGTCACAAGGCAGCTGGGATCTCATGATAAACATCAGGAATTTGAGTGAAAAGCTAGCTCCTTCCACAGGGAGAAGTGTCCCAGCTGAGCTCTGATGTAATTGTTTCTCACCAGGAACTACGGCGGGGTGTACGTAGGCCTGCCGTCGGACGCGGCTGCCATGGCTCCCAGTCAGACGAAAGCTGCACCCAAAGGTACTGCCACGTTGTGGATTTATTTCCCCTTGCTTTCCAGGGATCATTTTATCTAGTAGGATAAGTGTCCTTTAAAAATCAATTATTATTTCAGACAGACTGGCTAGCCTTGAATCCTCTTAAGGCTGTGGGGCTATTTATACTCGTCAAAGGGACTGTTCCCTTTTATTTAAAATTTAACACTCTTTTGCAGAAGGATCCTACAGCAGATGCTGACAGTGTAGGTACATGGTCTTCTGAACATCTTCTTCACTCTCTGACTGCTCTGTGAATTCAAAGAAAACAAAACCCTGTTAGGACTAAGAGGCTGTGATAGATGCACTTGCAGAGCCCCAGCGCTATTTTTAGTTTTGAAGGTATTTACTTGCATTGTGGTGAATTCCAGTAATAACAGTTAGTAAGTGCTTGCTTTCAGGTTTATTTCTGTTCTTAAATGAAACCCAGCAGAAACTGTTTCTTTTCCATGTTATATTTTTGAGCAGTGGGAAAAAGCATTAGATTTATAGCTATTTAATTGACAAGTCATAAACATGTAATTATGAAATAATGTAATATTCTTTTGATTTAACACAAAAAATGCTGCTGTCACATATGTGCAGCACAGAGTTTAGTCACTGACTGGTGCTTTCAAAATTTGCTGCAAAACAAGAAAATGAAAACCAGTAAGACTTTTAACCAAAATAAAAGTAGCTGGTTTTGGAACAGTACTAACTAAACAAAATGCATGTTTTGTTGTTTATTTTAAGATTTATAACTATCTTTGTCTTTCATTTTCTAATTAAGATTAGAAGGAAATAAAGACATCAACATGCAAACAGCCTGAGGTACAGTATGTTTTGATTAACATTATGTGCTTGGCATGCATTTGTTGAACAGAACGAGGCAGCAATGCTCCCTGTGATGCTCTAAGTTGGTCTGGGAACCACCAAGTTACATCTCCAGCTGCATCGTAACTTCTCAAGGCTGAACCAGGGACCAGTTCTCAGTGGGTGCAGATATAAATTAGACAGTAGTAAAGTTGTCTTCTTGGTGAGAATTGAGAAGCAAGGAAACTCTGTATTACTTCATTTGGGAGTAAATAAAAATCAAATGTCCTAAGTGGTACTCAGACCTCCCATGAGAGTTGAGAGACATCAGCAGTGCTTAGATCAGCATCTGCAGAGACAAAGATTTTTCCAGGAATGAGGATTTTGCAGTTAGAAAACATCTCCTTTTGTGGAAGGACCTTAAACACCATAGTGTGTCACCCACTAAGTAATGTATTCGAGCTTTCCCCTTGCTATGGGAGTATCTTTGGGGGCTTAATTTTCCACCAGCTATAATAGGACAATGAAGATTTATAGGCTCTATTCCTGAGTGAAGAGTTTTGACTAACTAAGTTTAAAAAAAAAAAAAGCTTTATAAGTTCATGTCTGCAGAAAAAATAAAAACCAACCAAGTTTCCATTCAGTACTTGAACTAAATAAACATTGACAAATTTTGATAGGGAACTGTTTTGATGTCAAGCCAGTGGGGAACTGAAAATTATTAAGCTGCCAACAATTTCCATAAGAAGCAGAGCCTTTTCCCAATTTAGGTGAAGAGCCAGAAACAGTTTTGACTGGTCCTGGTGCTGGATGCAGGCCTTGTAGAGCAGAACACATAAGTGCCTTTATTATATGAGTGGTTAAAACCCCAGAACTTTTGTAGGAGCAGTCCTAAACAGGGAGAACTTCAGGTGGTCTCCATGGCTAATTTCAGTAATCTGGCTGAGATGTCTAAGCTAGAAACACCATCACCCTTGACCAGGCCAAGGCTCGAGCACCATCTTGAGACTGCAGCTTTCCATCTGTGGTTTATGAACAGAGTCTGAGTTACTTAGGTCCTTGCCTAGGTGCTTTAGTGGACTGCTTGAGGCTGCATAGAACAAATAATTTGACATTTTTTTTGCTATTGAAAAAATAGCTGAAACTGTGCTTTGCCTTCATTCATGCAAGATCAGAGCTTAGCTGCTGACTCAAGTCTTACCCAGAACAGCAGCTGCACAAGTTTGTGTGTGTGTGTCTGCAGTTCATGGACTACAAATCTCTCAGCTTCTAGTGGTGACCTAGTTCTTTGGCTTATGTATAGAACGTTCCTGTATTACTTTTCCACTACTGCTTTACGACTCTACCTAAATCTGATCCTTTTTTTTTTTTTTTTTTTTTAACAGTCTATTAAGACCAGTTGCCAGTGCTTTGGAGAGAGCTGTCTTTGTGCTGAAGATTTTGATATTTACACAGCCTTCTGGAAAGCAAGAGAGATCAGAGCACCAAAAAATCCAAACTGTTGCAAGTTCCAACTACGGGTAAAGCTTAAAGTACAGCGCTGAATGCGTTTCCAATGATAGTTGCATTATGGAAACCTCCTGCTGTTCTCCATTGAAAGATGAAATTAGTGAACTCATGGTGGATGTTTCTGCACAAGAGCTAACTTTGATGATCTGCAACTTATTTCTCTGTGGCCATATTGCAGATTCCATCAGCTATCAGCTACGCTTCATATATTTCCTCGAACAAGTTTGATAGATTTTATATAGAAAACCATCACTAGTGTCCACTCAATAGTTTCTATGGTAGGTTCCTGTAAATTAATTGTTATTTTACTTCAGAGTAATATATTTGACAAGTTTGCATCTTTTTGGGAATATTGCAAATTTTAATATTTTTTCTGTGAAATATTAAAAATAGGATGAAACAAGCTTAAGACCTTAAGGTTCTTTATAATTATTACTGTCCCTTTTATACCATGAGACAAATATTAGTGTTTAATTTTCACCTTGTAAAATGATGTTGCTCAAGGAAATTGATTCAAATAAGAACTATATACTTCATTGTATTATTTACATGTATGTTTATATTTTACTTTACTTTTATAAAGCATTACATGTAAAAAAATACTAGCAAAATAAACTATTATGTGTTCCATTCAATGTAATAATAATATGTCCTTGCATAAGGCTGAAGTGATGGTATTTTCAGAGATAATGGGATTAAACTCCAGTGCTGCATCCTCCTGACCTGTAGAGGATTTTTGATCACTGTTAGAGTTTTGTATCCCTGTCTCATCTGAAAGCATCTCCAGTATGGCAAATTGAAACAGAATGAGCATTATTACTACTATAGCAAATTGTTCAGGTTTTAAAATTCATTAAGTTAATAGCAATTGTAAGTTTCACATAGGACATAAAACAGATTGTACATTTACAAATGGCTGAATAAGTATTTCAACTATTAAAGCTTTTTGCATTATTCTTTAGTCAAACTCTTTTTAATGGGACTTGATATGCCGTACACTTTAAATAATCAAATAAACAAAAAACCCCACCCAATCTGCACCATGTTAATATATTACTGTACATTCATGACCATTTTTAAAATTAAAAGAAAGCAGCAAACCAGAAAATTTGGACATGAAGAAATAAACCACTGTGAACCATGAAATTCCTCCCCTTTTCACTGATACCCATTACTACCAATCAACTACCATTGACTATGATTTCCAGTAACTTTCAGCTTTCACTTTTATACAGAGGTAGCTTGATGTGAGGCTTGTAAAAAGAGATATTTAAAATTATTCCTTGCTTGTCCTCTTTTAATTATTTGTGACATTATTTATTGCTGTTCTTTAGAAATCTGCTACTTGGGTTATCAAAAATTTCAGGCTTCCAGCTCCTGAAGACAAACTTGCATCTCATTCTTGACCATCAGCCTCAAACTGGTATGAAATAATGCTGAAGATTAAGATGTGGTGTTAAAATATCTCTCAGTATAAATGAAAGTCTGTAGATTATAGCTGCAGTGTCTTGTTGCAAGCCAGACTGGTGAGGACTCAAGTAGCCCTGGGTGATAAACATGCAGGTTTTTCTCCTACCTGCTTACAATAGTTTCCACTTCATGTGTTCCACAAATGGCCAAAATGGTTTTCATAACACAAGTTTATTTAGTACAGAGCAATGCCTGACCTGATCACAATTGTCTTTCCCAAAGCAGAAAAAGCACCAGTCATCCTAGGAAACATCAGCGTTCAGCTTGTGCTCAAAAAGCCAACAGCAGATGCCAGTAATCAACATGGTTGTTTATCCACTTCTATCCGTCAGTTGCTGAGAAGAATAATCAAAAAGGTGGACAGGGCTAAACTTGAACATCACTTTTTCTCTGCTACTGACATCTGAAGCCCATGTGTGGGCAGAGGGAAGGAAGAGGTGATTGCTGATGAACAGCTCCTTGCAGCTGGTGGTGGGACAGTTGCAAAGGGTACTTTCCTTGGTTCGCATCATCGCTTGTTTTTCCTGTGCAGAGCTACAGAGAAGCTTGGAGCACTTTTCAGAATTGGTCTTTTAATGTTTCATCCTCTGAATGTGTGGGAGGTACAGTGGTTTCTTAAAATTTTTGTTGCTCTGCATCATTTAATCTCAAAAGTTTACTGACCAACTGACAAATGTGCAGCATCACACACTGGAACCTCTAAAATAGACATACATTAATTTATGCTATGCAGATCTGTGCCATCAAACTAAAGAGCTAGGGCCATGCTCTTGTCTTCAATTTGCAGATTCTTGTCTTTTGTTTTCCCAAAGATCCATGAACCTAGAAACTGTGTTACAGGATGCTGTATTCTGTCCTGGAAAAATTCCACTTAGGGAACTGATTTTCTGCTCATGAAAAGTTCTCTGTGGTGAGCAGCCTTTGTTAATAAAGCACATGTCATTTCATGGAGACATGGATATCTGCTCTTTCAAAACTTACAATCTATGGATATTTCTGTTAGGAGGAGGAACAGAAAAGAAACCCTATATGCCAGCTGCCAGCTGTGCATGTGACGGCATCCTTGGAGAATATTTAGGCACTCAAAAGATGGTTTAGTGGGAGAAATGAGAACAGATCACAAGGAGCCATAGAATGACAGAATTATTATTAAGGAATATACTTTGGTTTTGTCAAAACATCTTGAATTACCATTTGTGAAAAATAAACATTTAAATGTTGGGGCTGTAATACTATTTTCCTTGCAGTGGTTTCTCTTTCTCCAGCCAGAGCTGAGGAGCCAGTGGAAATAACTCAGCAAAGAATTGATTTGGGCTTTATAATCTCAGAATCTCTGATCTGAAATTCTTTGGCAGCCCAGAAATATGCTCGAATTCATGAATCTTGAAAAATTCTGGAGTAGGAAAACAAGATTGAAACGACAGTTAGTGACCAGCTGAAAAACACTCAAAATATCTTATATTGCAAATTTTGGTCTTGTACAAACTACATCACCTCAAAGCTTCTCTTTTGAATTATGCTAATGAGACAGTGCATTTATTTTGCTTTCTACTTAATGCAGGTGCTTTGTTGTAAGTGCCCAACTTTTCAGTTTCTGGGTAGTCCAAATACTGCCTGTCTTTTATGTGCCATACACATCCTAGTGTACTTCAGATGATATGACAACTCTAAGCCTCTGTGTTGCTCAAGGGTTAAATCTTGTCACTAAGAGAATTGCAGAAGACCTGGTAAAAGCCAGTGTAAGCTTAATTAGAACTTCATTCACTAGAAATGAAATCCTTTCCTAGCAAAGAGTCCACACAAGGCTGAAGCTGCAGAAAGTCATAGTGGTGAAATTTGTCTCTAATAACACGAAGTACTAATTTACTTGTTTTCATCCTGCATGTCTGGCAGAGGAGACTCTGCTGTATGGAACTATGGTTGAAATGGCATCACTATTCCCTGTCACCCACACAAGTCTAGCAATTCTCAATAATCATGCTTCCCAAGCAGTCAGTGAGTCACTGCTGATCTGTTTTCTGCAAAGTAGACCTCTGTTTGGTTCCCATGGTGATCAGAAGTGACAATTATTACGGGCTGCTACTACAGTTTCTCAGTTGTGTGTGCCCACTAAAAGAAGCTCTTACCTGGTTATAGTCTCTGGGTGTTTTGCAGTGCATCATCATTGCTTCCTATTGACAGCAATTTAAATGCTTCAGGTGAATTGGCTTTGTATAGAACAGGCTGGAGGAGGGGGATTTGGGGAGTATTTTTGTTTTGCAATGTATTTAGAACAAGATGAAGAAAATAAAAACTCTGTAAACTTTGTGTAGAGCAATGGTGTTCCAGTATTGCAGGAAATCTTTTGAGGCTGGGCTAAATGACTCAACCCCTGCTTTAAAGACAATCAGGAACAGAACTTAGGTTTATCATAATAGGAGCTATTTCATTTTACCTGATCTGACAACTTTTGCTGAAACTCAGGGGTTTTCAAACACAGAAGAATTTCCCAGACAGCAGAAATCTGTTACCCTGTTGTGGGATCTTCTGTGTACTGGTCACTATCTGGTCACTATTAAAATACTTATAGCTGAAGATAGGACTCAGCTCATGAACCAGATCCTTCTGTGAAGTGCAGTGAAACTCTCATTAGCATAACTGTACTGAGAAAAGTACCACAGAATGAAGCCTGGGTAAAAGTGGGATTTTTGTGCCAGAAAGGATAAAACACAAAGGAGAACAGGAGAATGGGGATTATTATGCAGTGAAAACAGATGTAGAAAGAGGTTAGGAACAGAAAATTATGTAAAAAAGGAAATACCTTAATTAAGTATCCATTGCATTTCTCTGTGATTCTACTCTCTAGAAAATAGAGCAAGAAGTAGACAGCTGCCAAATTGTTTTAAGACTGAAGAGAAATAGGAGTTGGCTTCCAGCTCCAAATGGGAGTTGGTCATTCCAACCCTCAGATGTCTGAGACTGCAAACCTTTAAGGAAAAGACTTGTCTCATTTTTATGTGCCTAAAGTCCAGTGTAATAAGCCCATGTACCTTAAAGGTCCTTTTGGGTGTTACCAGGATATATAAATATCCTGCTGTCTCTTTCAAAATTTCAAAATTTCTTTAATTATTATTCTTAGTTTATATCTCTATGCAGACTGTGAAAATACCCAAGATGCAAAAACAATTAACAAACAATCTAAGAATAGATTACAGAACATGCAAAAAGGAAGTCAATGTTTCATATGTAAAACAGTGTAGAGAGAGAACCTAAGATTTGGTTTAGTTATGCCATGTATTTTAGATTTCTGATATAACTAATGGATCACTGTGCAAGTGATTTGTATGGGTCACAGCACCTTATTGGTACTCTAGAATTATCTGTCCACTCACAGAATTTTGTTTCTGGTCTTTGATTCCTATGTTACAGGAGATGGCAGTAATGTGAAAACTAAATTCCACGCTTCACCTTTGTTGCCCACTTCTTGTGTTGTCTGAATCTCAGTGTTGTCTGCAGGATGGCTTCATCTCCATAAAAGCTGAGGTTGTGATTCAGAATGACAGTTAATTAGAAGCAAGTCATATTTGATAACATATGTGGGGGGTACCAGTTTTGTGGGGGATACCAGACTTCTAGAAAATGCAAGACTTCACTGCAGTTAGGGAGGTATACAAACTTTGGAGAGTCCACACTGCATCACTGTCAAACTTGACTTGGCAGTATACAAGCACAAAACCACAGACATAAATAAACAAAATCAGGGAGGTAACACACACTTTCAAGCTTATATCTAATATCATGATTATGGTTATGTATTACTGGAGTCTGACTGTAACCTTGAGCTGTGAATATTTACCTTACCTACAGCAAGGTTTGCATTCCCCAAAGGATATTGCTGTGAGGAAGCCTTGGAAGGACTCGCGCTACCTGGTTTGTTTGTAGGAGGCTCACATGCTTATGGGAAATCAACCAATAGACTTTCTCTAAAATTAAAAGATTTAATCAGATCATAATGCATAAATAATATCAACTTGATCAAACTCCAAGTATCTAGTTATTAAAACAATGTACTTCATATTTGAAGTCTCGCATTAAATCAGCTGCCTGCTTCTTTTTCCTCTTCCAAATTATGAGTTACCTTAATAAATAAATACATAAATGAATAAATATATAATTAAATTCTTTTGGCTTTACAAGGAACTGCTTCAGATCATCAGATAGAAACAAACCTTTTTTGGCAGGGAATTAATTTCTAATAAGGAAACTGTGCCAGCCAGGAGAGACAGAGGGCTTATAAATTCCAAATTATTTTAATAGGATGAATAATAGTTGAAGATTTTACACAGCACTGTTAAAGAGCCTTTGTTTAAGACATCATTGCTTGTGTAAGCATTGCTTCTTGAGAAACCCAAGATTTCCAGTGAAAAGAACCCTGAAAATCACTACTTGAAAAATAAGTTTTGATTTATGATAATATTTTCTCAAGAGCAGCATTATATTTTTCTCCTTGAATTTCAAGAGGAAGCCAAATTCTCATTGGCGCCAGTGAATAAACAATCTACCTCTCCTTGCCTGCAAACAATCACAGATAATTCTCATTCAGAGGTACAAGGAAAAAGATAACTGGTAGTAGGAACAGATGTGTTCATACATGTGAAATGAATCCAAATCTTTAAAAAATTGGTGTAGATTAGACTAGATTCCATGCTCTTCCTTTCAAATATTATCATTAAAACAAAATACTTCTTTTTTTTTTTTTCTTCTTGGTTGAAATAATCCCCAGCAAAAATATTTCTTCCATGTTTGTTGCAAGAATATGTAATTCTTTATAATTTGCAGCACTTCTTGCACTATTTCTCATTTTTATCTAGAGTACAACTTCTGGCATAAAAAAACCTGTGTCACAGACTATGTTTTCCCAAAGGGCTATGCTCACACCTGTGCTCAGCTGAGCATTCCAAGTAGGTGCTGCTGGAGACTTTATCCTGAACACTCAGCTGTCTTTCTCAGCCTCAGTTGAAACAGGGACAATGTTGTCTGATCGCTCTCCAGGAGGAGCATTTACTGCATGTGTGACTGTGTCATCTTGAGATTTGTACTGGCACAGTTTGAGGAGTCCTCATTATCCATGAGGATACTGAAACCTCATTTTGGCTCCTGCATGACACCTCCTTGACATGGTTTAGCCCCAGCCAGCAACTAAGGCACACACAGCCACTGTTTCTCTCCTCCCAGGTGGGATGGGAGAGAAAACTGGAAAAGTGAGATAACTCATGGGCTGAGATAAAGCAAAAGCTTCACACACAACCAAAGCCAATAAGGAATTCATCCACCACTTCCCATGGGCAGGGAAATGTTCAGAAATCTCAAGGAAAGCAGGGCTCTGGCACACCTAACACTGACTTGGGAAGACAAACACCATCACTCTGAAAGTCCTCCCCTTCATTCATCTTTCCCCAGCTTTATATGCAGGTATGGAACATCCCTTGGATCACGGGGGGTCAGCTGTCCTGGCTGTGTCCCCACCCTGCTTCTTGTAAGCCTTCAGTCCACTTGCTGGTGGGATGGTGGGAGGCAGAGATGGCCTTGATTCTGTGTAAGCCCCCGCTCAGCAACAATGAAAACATCTCTGAACTACTAACACTGTTTCCAGCAAAAAGCCACCAAAACACAGCCACATCTGAGCTACTCTGAAGAAAATAAACTCTTAACCCAGTCAACAGCAGCAATCTCCTTCAAATTTTGTGTTACAAAGTTGGAAGGCACAAAATGGTGGGAAAGTGTCTCCATCACATTTCAGTTTGTGCAGTGATGGGCTGAGCAAGAGTAAGCTCTACTGGTAAATTAGTTGGACAGATGACTTGGCCACACTTCAGTCTCTTTGGAGTGGCTTGAAATGATGACAAAGGAGCAACAAGGAATCAGTACCACAAATACCCGTATGAAACATTGCAGATGCTAGCAGTATCTGGTATTCTGTCCTGTGAAAATTTCACCTGCATGCCCCTGTAGATAGTAAAGGAAATTACTCCTGGCAGAGTTTTTACCCTAAAAATTAATTCCTCAGAGCGGCTGATCAGTTTTCTTGCCTAGGTCGTGGGGTCTGGCAGATGTACACAGGGTGTAGCTCTTCATAATCTGGAGCCCCCACTCTGCAGCCTGCTGGTTTTGTCCCGTGGCTCTGTGCACTTCCATGCTGTCTGCCCATGTGAACAGCCACAGTGGCCTGCAGAAAGAGCTGGTTGACTGCTGAGACAGAAGGACACATCCATGGCATACTCTCTCTGTTGATCCCACTGTCTCTTTGTTGCTCTCAGCGAGGCATGGCAGCTTCACACCAACCAAGGGAGCAACCACACGCTGGCAATTGTCCCCAGGCCAGCTGCTGTCCCCACCCGGGACAGCAGGCCAGCACAAGCACTGCTGTGCTGGGGAGGCTGGGCTGGTCTTTGCCTGGCCAAAGCCTTATCCAATGTGGGGTTTGTTTTTCTGCACCCCTTGCTCTCTTAGCAGCAGAACCCAAGAAACTGCACTGAGTTTCCTTTTATGTGCCTCCTGGACAAGCCTCGTGTTCAGAGCTGTGCTGGTAACAATCAAATTAATCATCATCCCATCATCAGTTGCGCATTGCCAGGCTCTCCCAGCAGCCTCAGAGTCTCATCCCAGGCTGTAGGCTGAATAAATCCTTGACCAAAGTAGGTCAGCAAACCATGCCTTGCCTCAAGAAACAACTTTGATCAGGGACAGCAAATTTCTCACTATTGCTCTTAAGAATTTTCTTCAAAAGTGATACTTTCCTTTCAAATGGGAAAGAGCTTTACAGACATGGATGGCAATGACAGCTCCCTGAAGCTTGGATCCTCTGCCAGTCATTTACAGAAAAGGTGTTCTGATAAGAGAGAATCCCAAAGCAGGGGATTTATGATTAAACAAAAACAAACTAAAAATGTGTAAGTAATCCTTTGTAATGAACCTTGATACACCTCTGGCATTCTCATTTCTGCAACATTCAACTGCTCGTTCCTTAAAAGCAGACAATATCTGAAGTTTTGTTTACATAATATCTATACATGTAATTTTAGCAGCTAAAAATGTACCTTTTTTCAAAATACTTATTTCAAATTTAAAAAAAAGTTTCTCTATGTCTACTATCCCGATTCCCAAAAGTATCCAAATTCCAAAACTTTTCACATTAATTAACCAATCACTTCAAAGCTTGTGTTCATTTATTTTTCACTTTACAGTTTCATTTTAATACATAGACTCAAGTGCTGGTTTTAAAATGAGGGATTATGAAATTTTACAAAATATTTAGGAATGACAATGCTAACAGTACTACTTTTCACTTTGGCACTGCCTGTGACAAAGTTATAGTTTGTGGACATAACTTAAAAATCAAATTATTTTAAATAACTTTGCCTCTAAAGGAGCATTTAGGTTAAGTCACAAAGACTAGCGTGTATAAAAATGATGCATATGGGCTACTTCAGATTGTCCTCTAAGCCATAAAAATATGTCTTTATATATTTTTTCTATAGAAAAACTCTTGCTGTTGTCCAGTGATTCATTAGAGCTCTGGTCTAGTCTCTCTACAAATGTTACTATTATTCTGCAATGAAAAAAGGCAAGCAACCATTTCTGGGCACTCTGTAAAGACTTGAAAGCAAGATAGCTTAAAATAAATGTTTGTATCCTGCTGTGTTCTTTTGACCCCCAATGCACTTTGGGCACTAAACTATAGATAAGATATAATTAAGATCAAAAGATTCACTCTCTCATGCTCAGAAATTTTGAAGACTATCGAAATTAAGCTTCCTGATATATTTCTATTAGGACACATTTTTTGACAATGTGAGCAATATTATTTTTATGCTACAATAGATTAACCTAATTAGATATCTATGGAAAAGTATATTTTCTCTTGAAATTTTGCAAATGCTTGTTTATTCACTTTATAATTGTTTTATCCTTGCTTTGGGCCAATTTGTTGCCTAGGATTATGCTTTGCTTGCCTGTGTGCAAGTTTAATAATAAAAATGCAATTGTTTTTGTCCTTTCTTATTTTTGGACTACTGAAAGCTGGTTCTTTATTAACTAAAGATGGATAATTAATGAGGGCAACATCTCACAATAATTGTCAGTTGCTGTCTAAAATGCAGAATGAAAATGTCAAATCTTCAGATTGCTGTATCTCAAATTATTTTGTTTTGCCATTACTATAATTTACTGGGAACTCAAAAGCTTCCATCATGCTGCTGAATGGGTTAAAATAAACTTCAAGAGAAAAAGAAGGATGGTACCCTTTCTGCTTCATGTAGGTACAGCAAGATAAGAGAGAGATTTGAAAAGAGAGCCCAACACCTGCCTTTGGGTTGACAATCACTCTTGGGCAGTGTGATGTGAAAGTGTAAAGTTTTCCTAACCACCCAGATGACAAGCCTGTAAAAACAGTTAATCACTCATTAATTCTCTCCATGTCTTTATTTTTCCTGTTGTTGCTATTATTACTTAAAAGTAGCTACCTGGAGGAAAGCCCAAAGTGCGCAACTCCTATTTTCCAGCACGTTCTATGTTGGTTACATGTTTGATTTTGGTTTTTATTGTTTATCTGATTTTAGAGCTAAAAATATACATGAGGGGCTGGGAATCAGAAACTCCAGCTTTCCTTATGCCACAGGCTTGTTAGTCTTGGCTGAATCACTTAGGTGAAATCCTTCAAAAACAGTTTTTAAACTTGAATGCTCAAGCAAAGGACTTTTGTTTGAATAATGTCTCAATACTCCTTCTCTAGGGAAAGCTGAGCAGAGTTTGTACCCATGATGTTGTCTGTGAGGCTCTTGGGACCACCATCAAGGCTAGGAGTCCACACAGGGCCAGCAGGCAGCCTTGTGTCACCATGATATTTTTATGAAAAATCCCTTTGCCAGGATTTTTCTCCTGAGAAGCCTCAGAGGAAAAGAAAAACAAAATTATCTGATTGTTTCTGCCTGTGTTTTGCTGCTTTGGAATGCAACAGGTGCATCTTTGATTGGTTCATGTGAATTGTTTTTACTTAATGACCAATCACATCTAGCTGTGTCGGACTCTCAGAGTCTGTCACGAGTTTTTACTATTCATTCCTTTCCTAGCCTTCTGATGTATTCCTTTCTCTAGTCTTTTTAGTATAGCTTTAGTATAGCACAATATATAATAAATATGATATGATATGATATGATATGATATGATATGATATGATATGAGCCTTTTAAGAAATATGGAATCAGATTAATCTCTTTCCTCATCCTGGGACCGACAAAAACATCACCAGCCTTGGGAGAGGAAAGCTAATGTCCTTTCAAACAATTTGATGGGTGAAGGATGGGTGTTCACGTCTTTGCAATGGGGCCTAATGTCCCTCCTGACTTAGGGCAGGTTTGCTGCAGAGCCCAGACAGCTTGGCTCCTGGAACAGACAAGGGTCTGCACAAGCCTGAGTTTCTGAACTTTGGGGTAAAACAGCAGGTTCAAGGGGGGATATGTGGTAGGTGGTTCTGGAAGGCTGTACCTTCCCTGTACCTCAGCCAGTGCAGAGAGGGAGAGGCAACATGCGGCCGGGAGCTCAGGACAAAAGGAGGCTGTGCCCTCCAAAACCTCGAGAGAGCAAAGAAACCCTGCGGGTGTGCCCTGGTGGACTCTCTCCCTTTATTCCATTGAAGTTGCAGGACTCTCCTGTCTCCCTTTTGTATGTAAACCTCTGGAATTTGTGGATTTTCCCAGTGCTTGCAAAGGGCTGGGTCTCCCTTTCTGCCCTCGTCCTCCTTTCTGTTGCCCCAAAGAAGTTTCTCTGTCAGAAAAACACAGTCCCAATGTGTTTTACATCAGCTGGAGAATAAGAGTTCAGCATCTCTTATGTGTGTGCTAAAGAAAGGTGAATGAGCGGGGTTTGGAGGTGAGCAGAAAAGCAAGAGGGTATTAATGATGTAGGTGAGTTGCTGATTGTTGAAATGCTGGTCCCTGCACTTCTTCAGTGGGAATCACTCTTTTCTAGATGGAAAAGCAACCAGCAGCTTGACTTCACTACAAATGCCACAAAACAATACTCATGTTAGCAAAACAGTTTTTTGTTCTGTCGTTTTTTTTCTCTTTAAAATCTCAGAACCTGTTACTGTTTCCAGGAACAGCTTGGAAATGAAAATTTTATTTATTTATTTATTTATTTATTTTAAGTAGGAAAAGCAAATAATCCCTGATTTCATTCCCTGTTAAAATGAAGAAGTATGGGTCCTTTTGTGAATTCTCAATCACGTTTGTGGCTCCATTGGTGACGGAGCAGCAGGCACAGCAAACCATGTGACCCAAGCTCTGCACATGCAGAGGTGCTGAGGTGGTGGGTCAGTGTTTTTTTGGCTTTAGGGAGATGCCTGTGTCTGTGCTTCTTTTCATTTGACATCATTAATTCTAACAGTGCCCACTCTCAGGGCTGAATAGCTGCCAGGGCACCTGTACAGAAAGCCCTGGAAGCTGCTTGCATGTTTTTTGTATGGATTTTAGCAAAAATCCCAACATTACAAGGACTTCAAGTGAGATTTTCATCCGCTGAAGATCTGACTGAGTAAACAGCTGGGTTTTGTCTCATTTGAAACTGTCATTTCCCCCCATATTAGATGCTCTTCCCAGTGATTCATGTGCCTTAGCACAAGTCTCTTCTGACTCCAGGCACAAGTGTTAAATTTGTCACTGCCCTTCCTTTGACATTGACGACTACCAGAAAAATCTTGGACTGTTTTTCTGCAGGGAACACATTTCAGGTGCATTGAGCAGGGGATTTAAGGAATGACATCTTGACTGAGAATAGAGTGGCAAATTGAGTTTTTGGCCAGGGAAAGGGAACCAGACACAGGGAAGTGGGGGCTTGGTGCTTGCAAAGCCCATCAGCGCACAGGGACTGGCTGCAGGCAGGTTCCCTGTGCAGCAACAGCAGAGGTGAGGGTAAGAGCAAGACTCACAAGACTCTTTCCACATGGAAATGGAAATCTTATCTTCTCCTGGACTTGGCTTGTGTGGTATCTCATCCAGGGAATGATTGGGAACAATGAGAAACAGTGAAATCCCAGGGGTATCTCCTTAACTCAGCAATTAGGGGGGAATGAAAGACTTTTTCCATTATATATAGAAATTATGAAAGGCCTGAGGCGCCTGAAAGGGCAACAAGATGTAATTCAGTGACCAGACCCAGCTATAACTGTGAGGTTGATCCCCTGAAAGCCCCTGAGGCTCAGGGCTGATGATCAGCACAGTGGGAAAGGACTGGGGGCTCCTGTCGTGCCTCAGGACACTTCTGAAGTACTAAAACATTGAAACCCAAATAGGTAGTGGGAGCTGTTGGAGGAGGTGGGCTCAATGGAGCAGAAATCCAGCTGGGAGGAAGTCAGGGACTTGGTCCTGCTTGTGCTGGGAGCCAAGAGGAGACAAAGACTCTGAGGATGAGCAAACAAAGCCCACAAGGCAGGCAAGGAGTGTTGTGGATGTGACAGCCTGGTCAGAGAGCGAGAAAACGAGGTTAGTTTTCTCAGAGTAGACTTGTGAGACCTTTTTAGGGAGTTGTTGAGAAACTATGATAATTGTTATTATAACAATTTGGTAAAATAAACATTATATTTGTTATAATAATTTGTCATTATAAACAGCCTGCAGGTGGCGTTTTCCTACTCTGTTTGTCTGTTCGTCTCCAGGACTGTTCGTGAGACAAGTGTTTTTGTTAATCAGCCGATGGAGTGGAACGTTTCGGGGCTATCCATGACAAGAGGAGAGTCGCGGGCACGGGAGCGCCAATCACCTTCCCGGGGCGCGCCGCTCCCTTGCTGCACAGGGACACCGGCTGGCCAAGGCCGCGCACTGCCCGAGCGGCACCGGCACCGGCCACCCTCTGTGTCCCCGGACAGGTGGCGGCCTTTCCTGGCGTCCTTCCCCAAGGGACGGGCTGGGCGGTTGTGCCCTGGCAGCTCAGACCAGCGGGCGGGACGAGTCCCCCAGCGCAGCGGACAGCCCGTGCTTCGCTGGGCTCGGTGACGGCGTTTCCGCGATGGGAAACGCTTCCACAGAGGGAGACGCGGGTTTTCCGTCTGGAGGGACCTGATTTCCTCTAGGGGACTCTCTGTGTCGGATGCTCGCTCTGCGCTTTAACATGGGCCAAGCCTCAGGACTTCCCGGTGGATCGAACGCTGCTTTTAGCCCGATCCTGTCGGAGGCACTGGGCCACCGGCTCGCGGAGTTTTTTGGAGGGGATTTTACCGTGCCTCGACTTACGGCGGTGTGGAGACTCCTGTTCTGTGCCATCCCGGCCCTGGACAGTGCATCGGAGAGCGGGAGTTCGGAGGGCAGAAATGGCACCGGTACTGCGGGGGCAAGATCGCCAGACCGGCTACCAGCCGGGCGGCTACCAACCAGCTCCTGCTACCAGCCAGCTCCTGCGACCAGCCAGCTCCTGCGCGGCTACCAGCCAGCTCCTGCTACCAGCCAGCTCCTGCTACCAGCCAGCTCCTGCGCGGCTACCAGCCAGCTCCTGCTACCAGCCAGCTCCTGCTACCAGCCAGCTCCTGCTACCAACCAGCTCCTGCGCGGCTACCAGCCAGCTCCTGCTACCAGCCAGCTCCTGCTACCAACCAGCTCCTGCTACCAACCAGCTCCTGCTACCAGCCAGCTCCTCCTACCAACCAGCTCCTGCTACCAACCAGCTCCTCCTACCAACCAGCTCCTGCTACCAACCAGCTCCTGCTACCAGCCAGCTCCTGCTACCAACCAGCTCCTGCTACCAGCCAGCTCCTGCTACCACCCAGCTCCTGCGCGGCTACCAGCCAGCTCCTGCTACCAACCAGCTCCTGCTACCAACCAGCTCCTGCTACCAGCCAGCTCCTGCTACCACCCAGCTCCTGCGCGGCTACCAGCCAGCTCCTGCTACCAACCAGCTCCTGCTACCAACCAGCTCCTGCTACCAGCCAGCTCCTGCTACCAGCCAGCTCCTGCGCGGCTACCAACCAGCTCCTGCTACCAGCCAGCTCCTGCGCGGCTATCAACCAGCTCCTGCTACCAGCCAGCTCCTGCGCGGCTCCGCGCGGGCCGGCGGGAGGCGTGGGCACTCTCCGCGGAACTCGTCTCTCGTCTGGATTGTGTTCCGCCGACAAGTCCTGGTCCCTTCGTCTTTGGGAAGTCATCGTCTCCTCCGTCTGCAATATCAACGCCGCCGAGAGCGACAGCCGCATCTCGGCCACGCCTGGCAAACGGCGCTTCCCCTTTGCGCCGCTTTCGGTCCCTCCGTCGCCGCGGCGGACGGGTCGGTTCTCCCCTTTCCAGAGAAAAGCGGCCGGCCCCGCCCTCTCCCCGCCCTGTACACCGAGGTCCGACTCTCCCCCGGCCGGCAGGAGCTGCAGTTCCCGGCTCAAGATCCCCGCCCCGCCGGTGAGGGCGGAGCCGGCTCCGGCGTCGTGGCCGCCATGACAACACTGCCCCCCGTCAGCTCGCGCGCCGGCAGCCACGGCGCCTGCGCGGTGTGCCGGCCACGCCCATCGCCGGTGCTGCCGGCCAGTGCCCGCTGCAGCCGCCGCCGGCTCCCCCTCCTTCCCACGGCGCCTGCGCAGACGGCGGCGGTGTGACCGCGGCTGCAGTGCCGTGCCTGCGGGCGGTCAATCACAGTGTGTGTGTCTGCTTTCGTCCCTCCGCCTTGGGCTGCGGAGCAAGTGCCTCCTCCTCCTCCCGGCCCGGCGGCTGGCTTGGCTGACTTAATGTCTTGTACACCTCGGCAGGGCAGCCCGCGGTAACGCTGCCGGCCCCGGCCGCCCCGCCCCGCCTCCAGCCGCGCCGGCCGCCTCCTGCCTCTGGGCTTGCGACTGTCGGCCCCGCAGCCCGCGGTCGGCCCCTGGAGTCCGGCCAGCCCACAGCCCCCTGCTACCCGCTGGCTGTCCTCCCCGTCCCTGCGTGGGGACAGCGACAGCGATGGCGGCCAACGGCGGGGCCGCGCTCCGGTGGAATCATCGGAATCACCTCTGGCTCCGCCTCCCTGTCCGTGGGGTGACCGTACGCCCCACGAATCCCCGCAGCTTTTGGGATGCAGTTAAGACGCGAGCTTCGGAAGCTGGGGATGGGGATCCGCTGGACAGGGCGGGAAGGTCACGGTGTACGGCTGATGACAACACACTTGTCCCGGGAGAGGGGCCGCAGGTGTCGGTCAGATGGCTTGTCCGGCATCTGAGGGAGGGACACAGGTGGTTCAGGAGGACCAGGTTCTGCCTCAGGGCCAGGTGCAAGCTCTCCCTGTGTATAAGCCTGTCCCAAATTCTGGACATGCCGACAGGCATGATGCGATTGCCTGGCGGGTGATCCAGGATCTGCGAGACCATGGCCTTGGCTCTGAGCAAGTCATGCAGGCTCTCAGAGTGATAAACTCGGACCTGCTTGCTCCATTTGATGTTAAGCATGTTGCTCAGGCACTGTTCTGGCCTGTGCAATATGGGATTTTTTTTAAGTACTGGACACAGGCTGCTGCAAAGGTTGCAGCAAGCAACAGGCTTGTGCCTCCAGAACACCCTGGGTATGGCGTGGGGGTGGCCGCTCTCCTTGGAGAGCAGGCCTTTTCCAATCCTGATTTTCTGGCTACCTGGAACTCTGCTGTTCTTGAGCAGTGTCAAAAGGTAGGGCTTAATGCATTGTTGAAGACTATTGAGACAGCCTCCCCCAGGCCACAATTTACAATAATAATTCAAGGAGCAGGTGAGCCTTTTTTGCCATTTGCTGAGAGGGTTGCACCTGCCCTGGAGAAACAGGTTGAGGATGATGCCTCAAGGCAAATTTTATGCAAGCAGTTAGTTTGGTCCAACTCAAACAGTGAGTGCCAAGATCACAGATGCTCTTCCAGGCGACTGTCATGGTTGATGCATGTGCCAGGACGGGTGCTGTACATCACAGGGTGTCCGCTCTGGCGCTTGCTACACAGCCAGGCCAGGTAGCCGTATGGGGCGGAGAACAGAAGAACAAAAATAAGAGCAAGAAAAAGCAAGGAACACCCAAACCAACGGGGACAGTGCCTCCTTCTTGTGAGCTAGGTGCCTAAGGGCAGGTCACTATGCACACCAATGCAAGGCTAAATTTCATGCTAATGGCCAGCCTTTGGCAGACCCGGAAAACCAGATGATGACAATGAGTGCACAGGGAAATTGCACCCAGACACAAGTGATTCCTCAGAGCCCGGCACCAGCTCAGGTTTGCCCAGCCAGCTCAGAGGCATCACCCATGGCTCCGCTGGCATGGATGTATGTACTGCCAATGCAGTTGTCTTAGAATCCTGTTGTGAACATAAGGTTCCTTTGGCTGTGTCTGGACCTTTGGGACAAGGACTGAGTGCACTGCTTGTGGGGAAATCTAGTGTCATCCACCAAGGAATTTTTGTTCACCCAGGAGTCATCTGACTTTTCAGGTCAGATTTGTGCCACAGTTTTCACGCCCTCCCCCCATCACTATTCTGGCAGGGACTCAGATTGTTCAACTTGAGCCTTTTCAGTCATGTGTCCCCAGGACTGGCCAGCAGACTCATGGGAGTGGTGGCTTTGGATCCACGGGACCATCACAAGCCCTCTGGTCTGCAGACATTTCTGCTCAGCCACCCCAGATGGTGTGTACCCTGACCCTGTCGGGTGCCCACCCGCCAATGATCGAGCTTCAAGGTTTGATCGACACAGGGGCAGATGTGACAATTGTCTCCCTCTCTGTGTGGCCTCCTACGTGGCTTTTGGCTCCCATGGAATCAGCTGTCACAGAGATGGGGATGTGGCACGTGCCTTGGTGAGCCAGCGGTTCGTGCTGATCACTAACGTGATGGGCAGACAGCTGCTGTTCGGCCCTGTGTCATCCCATCTCCCATCAGTGTCTGGGGCTGGGATGTGTTGGCTGTCTGGGAAGTGCAAATTGGAACAGGTTGCACCTGAGGCCACTGCATTAAAAAAAAAAAAAAAAAAGGCGGATGCCTGGAGAAATTCAATCACCTCACAGTGCCGCAGAATTCAGAGAATCCTGTCATTCTAAATTATTTTCTCTCATTGCATTCTTCAGGTAAGATGCACCTGCCTCGAGTGAAGGTCTGGATACATGACCTATCCACTAATGGGTGGGAAGGCCTGTGTGACCCTGTCACTTGGGGCCACGGATATGCATGAGCTTCCACACACTGGAGTGTGATGGGTACCTGTGTCCGTGTTTGCCCTGATTTGCAACACCAAAGACAGAATGTGGCCAACGGGCAACCTCTGAATGATGATCACGATGATGACCATGAATCAGATGGCCCCTCCCTGAGTGGGGAGTGAACATTCCATCCTTTCTTTGCTTTTGAAAAAGGACTGTTGACAGGCTAAGACTGTCACTTCTTTGAACAAATTAATGATAAATTGTCATTATGTTATTAGACTTCGTATTGAGATTGTATTAGAATAAATAAATGATTTAGGATTTATAGATCATTTCTTGTAAGAGGGAATCACAAGATCCAATCTCTCTCCATTAAAAATGGCGTCCAACTGAGGAACCTCTGGAACCGTGTTTGTTCTTCCTACAAGGGGCCCGAAGAGGATTACAAACACCACCTCCTTCTTTAAACAAAAAGGGGGACCTGTGGATCGACAGCCTGGTCAGAGAGTGACAAAATGAGATTGGTTTTCTCAGAGTCGACTTGTGAGACTTTTTAGGGAGTTGTAGAGAAATGATAACTTGTTATTATAAACAACCTGCAGGTGGTGTTTTTCTATTCTGTTTTTCTGTTCATCTCAAGGACTATTTCTGAGAAAAGAGTTTTTGTTAATTAGCCGATCAAGTAGAACGTTTCAGAACTATCTATGAAAATAGAAGAGTTTTTAGCATTAAAGCACTGTTGTGCCACTCAGCCTTCTTGGAGTCCGTGCAGCTTTCTTACTCAATACTGACAGAGGGTTGCAGCGTTTTTCTCCTCTGTGTGTAGACGTAAGAGAGGCAAACCAGGAGCACACCGGAGCTTGTGAAAGGGTGACTGTTTCTACACGGTGAAATCTGATTTTGCTCTGTTCCTGCAGTGGCTGGAAGGGTCCGTGTCCGTGTGTCCGTGTGAGCGCTGTGCCGGCGCCGCTCAGACCCGAGCGCTCCTTTCCCGGCAAGGAGCCGCGGGGCTGATGGCAGCCGGGGCCGCGGTCCTTCCCGAGAGCGCCGCGCCGCTGCCCACCGCGGCTGCCCAGCAGAGAGCAGCGCTGCTCCGCAGCCGCGGGGCCCGCGCCATCCCGGCCGCTGGAAGCGGCTCCCGCAGCGCCGCGCGCGGCTCGGGCAGGCGGGGCCGGCTGCGGGGCTGTGGCCGCACCGAGGGAGCAGCGACTGTGCCTGTGCGGCCCGGGAGCACAAGGGGCTGCCGAACCACTGCGCTGAGCATTTAACGGGGAGAAAAACTACCTTCAATTGAAAGCTTCTGGTCTGCGGAGATCGGAGCTTCTTTTATTCTAGGGGGCTCGTCAGCATGAGAAAAACTCGAGTTCTTTAGATCAGATGCTTTCCATGAGAAGTTTTAAAACTTCTAGTCCTGCAAGCTGTGAGAGGTGCCAGGGTCAGTGCCATCAGAGGCGAAGGTCACCCACAAATGGAACTGAGCCCAGCTGGGGTCTGGCCCACAGACACTGGCATTGTCTGCCATCCCCAGCTTGGTCTCTGCCAGCCTTTGGAAGCTTCTGAGCCCATGTGGTTTGTCGGGAATGAGTGAGCTGGACCTGCTTGAAGCCAGCTGCTGATCCCACAAGCTGTGAGCTGGCAAAATTCCTTTTCCCAAGGGCCCAGTGAGATATGTTGAGTGTGCACTCAGTGTTTCCTTAGAGGCCACGATTCCCTCTCCTCCAGGGCCTGAGCCGTCTGGCAGAGTTTGGGTTTTGCTGTGCAGAGCAAAGCGAGAGCTGTGCGCTGGGTCCGGGCTGGTCCTTTGGAGCAGCCCAGCAGCACCAGAGGGCTTCAGCCCCAAGGCCGTGTGTGTGCTTGCTGCTGGAGGTGCCTCTCCACCCTCAGCCACCTTGCAGCGCCACTTCATTTCCCATGGACACTCACGTCAGGCTTATTCTTCGTTTGGGCTGGCTTTGAAATGGCATCTGGAAGCAAAGAAACCCAACGTCCTTGTCCCTCTGCCCCACTGAGCTCTCCTTGGTAGGCCCAGGAATGTTCCTCCTCCTGACGCTTCCCATCACCTCTGACCTCTGATTTCTTTCAGAAGCTGTGCTATTTCAGTCTGTTTTCCATACATATTTAGTTATGTTAGGAAAAATACTTTTGCCAGCAGGAGGATTCCACAGTCCAACACAGAAAAGGCACTAATGTAATTACTTGGGGTGATATTTTCATAGTAATCAAAAAAGAATTCCAGAGAAGGATTATTTCTGCATCAGCACAGACTAAGTGCAGAGTATGTCATTTGCCTTGGTGTATTTTACAGCAGTGGAGGGCAGTGGGAGATCAGGCTTACAGAGATTCTCTGGGCCTGTTTCGGTGCAGGGAGAGCTGTGTCACAGCAAAGCCTTCCCCAGCATTCAGAGATGTTTCTGGATCCTGTGCTGCCAGTCCTAGGCTCTGTTCCAGTTTCTCTTTGGAGTGATTTGTGCATGGTGAGTACGAGACATCCCAGGGCACTTTAGACACTTGTCATTACTCACTCACATTACTCCATCTGTCCTCATGTTGTGCAGGGCTTGACTTCAAGGGCTTTTTCAATGCACTAAGAAACCCAGAAGTATGACACAAAGAGCCCTGCTAGAGGAAAATGCCATGGCTTTGGTTCTCCTGCAGGGCTGAGACGGGGAGAGAAGAACAGGCTTTAGCTGTGCTGCCCTGTGGTGCATTAGAGGATGTGTAGATACCTTTGATTTTTTGTGCCAGTGCAGGATGAATAAAATCAGGCAGATGAAGAAACATGCCCTCGTTCTGAAGAAGAGTGGATGAAATGGTGGTAACCCATGTCCAAGGCCAAGACTGACAGGAAAATGAAATCTCCCCATGTGTTGAAATGTGGACACTGCAGAACTTGTCTCACACCCACGCAGAGCTGCTGCGCTGGCTGGGAACACAGTGAGAGGTGAATTGGTCCTGCATTTGCTGTGCCCACAAGTGGAGGATTTCTCTGGGGCCAGAGCACTGCAGGGAATGCCCAGTGTCCTCTGAGCTTGTGCTCCTGCCACTGTTTGCTGTCTGAGCAGATGTAAAACCTGCTTGGATGTTTTCCCAGTCGTTGGTAATGGCTGTATCCCATGGAGAAGTCTGCCTTCTAATGGAGAAAGGGCTTCTGCTATATCTTAATAGGGACAACAGGGAAGGAGGATTGAGAAAATCTTTCCTTCTCAGCTGACATAGGTATGATATGATCCCAAATGACTCTTAGTCTTAAAAGGCACTTTCAGGATTTTTTTCCTCAGCGGTCATGTGTAAATGTAATTTGTTTGTTGTTCAGCAGCCTTGAGGGAAATAACAAAGACTGTGTGCACAGTGACTGAGCCTGTACCATGTCAGCTACTGCACTCTTAAAAATCTCATTGAGATAATACCTTGAAGTGCCATGACAGTGATAATTTCTCTGCTGACAAGCTGAACACTCCAGCAGTAGCTCAGCTGTAACTCCCGGAATGAGGAATTCCTGCTGAGATCCAGTGGCCATACCCCAGGCTGTGTCCCTACATCTTCCTGCCATTTGGCTGCTGTGCTGTCCTCCTCCTGCCAACGCTCTGACTGTAAGAAGGGAGCACGATTACTCCTGAAATAGCTGAGACCTGTTGCACAGCCCAGTAAAGTTGCTGAAGCATTTATTTTGGATTTCAATGGGTTTGGCTCGAGGCATCGGCAGCATTGCTCTTGCTCAACATGAAACTGGAAGAAACCTTTGGTAAATCAGCCAAACTAATATTCTGCAGGGTAACCATAGCTGCTCAAAACCAAGCATTAGATTAGGTGGTGTGAAACAGAAAGTATGTAAAAGATTACCTATTACTATTTTTTAAAGCTTTTTCTGAAATTATCCAAGCTACCTCAGCCTTGCTTTAACTGGCTGAAATAGATGTCTCTGTCTTTCTTTGTGTATATGGGTTGGTGCACAGGCAAGGTAGCTGCCAAGAGCAAAAGTTGCCTTAGGCCTTCCTTTGCTGATTGCAAACTCCTGGAGAGCTGAGCCTGGTGCTCAGGTGGAGATGGAAGTGACTGTAGGGTAGCACTGCTTGCCTAAGACACAGAGATTTTTCACAGCAGCACACCTTGCCCTTGCTCCTGCCAGTCCCTCTGACTTTCCATGCAGCTGTTCCTTTGCCCCTCGCTGTGTTCCTTGCTGCTGTGTGCCACCTGCCTGGCCCCATCCTTGCGCTGATGGACTCTGCTGCTGCCTCCCTTTCTGAAAGGTCCAGAGCTGCTGCAGCTGGGCCCAGGCTCAGCTTTGATGGCTTCATCAGTTCTGCCTGGCTGTGCTCTTCCCAGAGGTCACTGACACATAGCCATTTAAATTAGCTTGAAACTTGTGCTGAATGTCCTTAAAATAAAGCAAAGCTAGTAGAAGCTGTATGCCATTTCCTGGAAGCAGCTGGTCCTTGTTTCCCTCAGAGAAAGAATGTTGAAGCAGCACTAGACTTTGCATGGCCATTCATGCACTGGTGTTGTTCTGAAAAATAACGTGAGCACATTAGAGTGGAGCTGACCTGCTAAAATCTTGGTAAAGGGGGACCAACCTGCACTTCAGTCATAACTTGGAATAAAATATTGTCTTTCTAAAGGTTTCTTGACTGCTGTCTAATGTTGTGCTGTTCTTTCGGTAAAAAAAGTGCTCCTACTGTCTTTCACTCATCACATTTATGTGATATTTTGTACAAAGAGTTCTTCAAAAACCTGCAGTGTGCTAAATGGGATAGATTGACAGTCAGGAAAGGGTACGTAGCATACAACCTTGGCAAATTAATTAATTAGTATGCAAGCGAATGATGTAATTTTGCTGATATTAAATTAATTGATTAAAAGGCCCAGAAGTTTTCAGAGTCATTGCAGTGTGATTTAGTTTAGGGATTTTTTTTGGAGGGTGGTGATGGAATAGTTCTTGTGTTTGTGGAGGTCAGTCATGCTTGTAGCACTTACTGCCTGTTTTCCAAATTGGATTGGCTGTCACCACGACTTTTGCCAATTCAACTACTGCAGTATTGTACGGCCTCAGATCCAGCCCTCACCAAATAAACTGATCCTTTGCTCCAGAAGGCAGCAAAGTTGTGCTGAGTCTGATGTTGCTTCTCTGTCCATAGAGCAAATTGTTTTGGAGGCTGCTGTGCTGCTGGGCCAGAGAAATGTAAGAGAAACATCCCTTCTCCTCTGCACATGTACTAGATCTAGAGCAGTGGATCAGTAGGAGATCTGCCACAGCAGACAGAGCTCTTGGCATTTAACCTTTGAAGGGTAAAACTTTCTGAGATGTAATAAAGAAAAATCTGATCATGCTCCCTCTCCTGGTGCTTGCAAGAAATTGAACTCAGGGAAGCGGCTTTAAGAGAGGTGGGAGATGGAGGGAGAGATGGGTGAGATATGAAGGACTGGCACCAGTGTGGTCTAACTGGATGTAGCTTAAGGGGGAAGAGTCTTTATTAGAAATTACTTCTTTTCTCCGGGACTTGATTAGACATGAGTTGCAGTCTGTGTGTAAAAGAGCACTTGCTTGGTCAGAACCATTCCACTTCTTGGGACCAAGATGTTCCATGCAAGCAAGGGCTGGAGCATCTCTCTCTCTGTCCATTAAATTAGAGTGCACATGAAATAGATGAGCAAACTCTCTAAAAGGCTGAACAGGACCCTTTCCTACAGCCCATGGAAGACAATTGTAGCAGTGTCACTGACTTCTCTGACCTCTGGCTCTTACTCCAAGTTCTAAAAGTGCTAGATGTGTAAACACCAAGTTCTGTGCTAAAGCTGGTGTATTTTTTCTTTATTTATTTGTGGTTTTGTTGTTCTGTTTCTGTTGAAAGCAACAGTTAGATTTCTGAAAAAGACCACCTGCACAATTAGAAGGGGTGAACCTCTGCTGGGAATGAATTGCCAGTACAAACAGTGCTTATGGCACCCAGGAAATGTGGATTAGTAGGCAGCAATTAATGGGCCTGATTTGGTGCCACAAAGGGAACATCACAGCTCTTTGTGCTCCAACACAAGCTGAACGTTAATGAGTCCCCAGAGGTGCTTGCCTTTGGGTTCCAATTCCCGTAGCCACATGCATGGCTCAGCCGTGTGCATTTACCCAAGCAATGCCCAGGCTCTCTGAATCCTCCTGCCTGTCTCTGTCTTTGCAATGTCTGTTGGCACTTCTTCAGTCCTGTTGGCAGGGCCTTCTGAACTCCCTGAAGGTCTCTCCATTCAAGCACTGCCTCAACACCCGTGTTCCCCAAACTGCTATGGCAGAGTGCCTCGCACAATCTGGCTCAACTTGAAGGAATCCAGCTGTGCAGTGAAAGCAAAGCACCCACAATCTGGTGCATAGCATGGGTCTGTCCAAGCCACGAGAAATGGACACCTCCTTGGTTCCTCTGCGGACATCAGGTATGTGAGACCTCAGACAAGCACATGTGCTGTGAAGTTTGGCATTGCAGGTAGTCCAGTGGCAGCCAGAGTTTTCTGCTGTATGTGATGTTGCCAGAACTGGAGCTAAGTGGAAGGAAGAGAGAGCTGGAATAAAACCAAACCTTAAAATCTTCTCTCAACTTCCGTTTGCAGGCACATAACTCAGCAATTGCCTCTTTCCTCCTTATAGATTCTCTTTAGTTTGAGAGCGGCTAATTCCTACGGGTACCTCTGCTAATCATCTCTTGGTTTTGGGAAGACAAATTTGAGCTCTGGGGTACCTCAAAAGGAAGGGAAGGAGCAGTGATGAGTGTTTGTTTTTCATCTGTGTTGTTCAGTGTTCACAGGTCTGGGAATAGGCACACACCTGAGTGATAGGCCCCAACTTCAGTGGCGGCCAAGACTAGGAAGACTTCAATATTTTTACACTTCCTCAAGATGTTGCTCAGTTCATCAGCCACAGTCATATTTGATTCTTTCCCTGTCTGTTAGAAATACCATAGCCACAATAAAGTCATACCTTTTCTTTCAAATTCTTTTCACATTTTCCAGGCAAGTATGTAAGGGTTTTCAAGCAGTAGCTTTTTAGCTGCACCTAGAATGAAACTGTAGGACTTCTTTCTTCACCCCATTTTTGGATCCATGCATGTTCTCTTGCTGGCAAGGCTTGAGGGGTAAAATAGCTCATCATAAAAAAAAGAAAAGAAATACCAAAAACCTTTCAAAATAGTTGACCTTTTGGTTGCTGCAGGGGCTCTATTTCAAAGCCCTTAATTCCCATCTATGTCCTCCCTTTGTTTCTTCTTTTGAAATGGATCCCCTCAAGTTGCCAGACTGGAAGGCTGCCCAAAAGGCTGTTGGCATACATGGAATTGATCTTTTAATTTTCAGTGCACGTGGCTTTGGAGTCTTGTGCATGATGACTGTGTCTTTCCTGAAGCCAGGCACTGGGCAAGCAATTAGGTGTCAGTACATTCAGCTTGTTCAGATCTCTAGACTGGTCTTTCTGCAGAGAAACTGCAGGCAGAAGTTAGTGTGGTGTTTGTCATCTGCAAGCACAAACGGAATGAAAGAAAATCTGAGAAGCCCTTTCAAAGGCATCATTGACATAGGAAGTGTTTGTTATTCATGTGGTTTTAATATACACCTTCAGCATTAAAATAAAGCTTACTAGATAACAGATGTTTGAAAATACCCACCTGCAGGACCTTCAATTTAAGAAATGCCTGCATTCATTTTTACTTCTCAGCGAGTTGCAGTGAAAGCAGTGCCCTGGTTGGAGCAGGAGAAAGGTAGATTGTGCATACATGTTTCTGAGATTGCATAACTTAAAACCCAAACCCAACATGGGACACAAGCAGAGTCTTTTGAGTAAGGTGGTGACGCTGTCATCACTGGAGATACTCATCTCTAGGGCCTGGTCTGAGTTTGACATGCATGAACTTGCTTGTCCTGCAAGGACATAGAACGAAGAACTGCAGAGACATTTCCTTCCAGCTCTAGCACTTCTGTGGAAGGCCTTCTGGAAAGTGGATTAAAGGACAAACAACCCCATACACTTCTGTTGTCGCTGAAATTAGAAGGCAATATTTGGTTTCACCGAAAAGCTATGAGGAAAGTTGTGTATGCTGGAATTGCAGGGTCATGGGTGACAGCAATCATTCATCCCTCTGAGTCTTGCTGAAAAACGTTCCTTCCACCAGTGTCAAGGTGACATCTACTAGCTGGCTGTCTCTCCCATCAGAAGACCAAGCTGTCTGTCCATAGACATTTTCCAACAAAGGAAGGCAAAAGCTTGGCATATCGGACCCACAGCAATCTCCTCAGATGACAAATAATGTGCAAATCCTGTGGATCTGGTGAAACTGGGATTAATGCTGTGTACAGAAACGGGACTTCAACATCTAGCAAGCTGTTCTACATAATTATCCATAAAAATGAGGTATGACATTTGAATGATTTTCATTGGTATTCTATTTAAATTATTCAACTATTATTAATACACTTAGAAAGAAAAGTAAGATGAGGTGGCTTCCTTGGTGAGTGCCCCTCTTTGGTTTTGGAAGGTATCCATTGCAGAAAGAAGAAAGGGAATCCCCTTCTGTCTTGTGTGCCCTGCTTCTCACAAACATATAGTACATGTATAATGCCACCTCTATAAAAGGACTTCTGTCAAGAAATGTTTTCTTTAAGTGGGGCAGACCAAGCAAGAACAAGTAGGTTGTTGAAGGATGTAATTATTTTTATGGCAGAACTCTAAACCAGCCTTGGCAGTGCAGCCTTAACAGACAAATTACAGGCCAAAATGTGTCCCAGCAAGCGAGCCTGAGCTGAGTGGCCTGGGACACGTTTCAGTAAGCCTTGTGCAGCTTCCATTACTAGGGTGACTTTTTCTTCTGGACAAGGCTGACCTTTTTGTGATGGTGCCCTGCTGTCCAAATCTTCAAATGAGCATGCAACACGTTGCAAAACATGTAGCCAAATAACATACATTTGGAACTTCCTTGCTGAAACTGCAGCTGCTCCTATGTGGAAAAGTGGTATACACTCTTAAGCCATGCTGAATTTGGTGTCACAAGGGGAAATTCTACTCAGACTGGCAGCAGCAGTAACTGACACGATCTGAGGAACACAAGGAAATACACCAAAACCAGGAATACATCTTCCGGTAGCCAAAATCAAATTCTTGGAAGAATCCCTCTCCTTCTTCAATGGCTTCCCCTTTCATCAAGGATGTGATTCAAAACTGCACTGTAAGAGATGGAAAGGTTACTGATGTCAGTAGATCTTGCTACTTATCCATGTAACTACCAACTACTTCCCAGATAATTACTCTGGGTTTTCCTAAAAAGCATCATTTTACGGAATTACAATGTCGGCCTTCTCATGGAATCTGGAGCCTCACGATTGTTCTTAAGTTCCAAACCAGAGCATCAAGCTTTTCAGTTTCTTTACCCAGCCCCCAAATAATGCTGCTAGATGCCTGAGGTAAAGACAAGAAATATTTATGAGAGCAGGAGCTCTTATTCCTGTGGACGGAAATACTGTTAAGATGCATCCCTCAAGCTGTGGGCACATCACCGGTTTGAGGACACAGAGGGAGAGGGTGGGGTTCATCAGCTCTTAGGCACATGAACATGGCACTGGGATGTATAAAAGGCACTCAAAAATATCAGCAAGCAGATTGTTGTCAATTCCTTTTGGACACTCCTTGAAACCTACAAAAAGATGGAATTCATGGCTTTGGTCTCAAGGAATTAAATGTCTTTATAAAAGTTGCCCTACTGAGAAATGAACATCCTCTAAAAGAAAAGATAGGGCTGGTTAATTGGTGAAATCACAGTGGTGCCAGCCTGGAGGAGGAATGAAATGCTCTCCTGTTCTGCTAGGTGGCAGCAGACAGAGACATACTGGGTCTTCTCCTTGTAGCCCAGGACTAGAGGTTTCCATGGCTTTGTCTCCTTGGAATGTGCTGTGCATCCTTAGGGCTGCAAGAGAAATGAACAGAGGGAGGGGAGCTGTACTGAAGAAATAACAGTGTGGCAGGCTGGATGGTGTGCACACCCCAGGGCTTCTGCGTAGGGAATGAACCTGAGCTCCCACAAGGATGGAACAGTGCTAGGCTGGCTCCAGTCACAGGGATGGCATGTTTATCTTTCTGTGTTTCAAGGATTCTGTAATTTGAATGCTAATAGACCATTCCTGTGGTTTGCTTTGTTCCATGGAATCTGAACAGTGTTTTCTAAGTCACTTTGGCATCTCTTCCAGATGGGTGAGAGAAGCTGTTCCAGTTGGATGAGGGACTTGGTGGAGGGCTGAAAAATAAAACATACCAGAGAAAATGCCAGTCAGGGAACACGATGGGGATCATGGAAAAGCTAATATGCTACAGCTACTGCGTTAATGCTATTACCAGGGGTAAGAATCCTCCAGGCTGCTCATTTTGAAAGCCTTTCTTCTCTGTGAAACAAAGGGCTTGGATCCAAGTCATGACATGTAGGCATAAAGGAGAAGGAGCTTGAAACACAGACTCCTGAACCGATCCATTCCTGTCAAGGTAGGAAAACAAGATAATATATATTTACTTGGTGCAAGTATTTGCATGCTTGCATGTAGGGCTGTATTCAGTGTTTCCAGGGGAGGCCTGTTGGATGCTAACCTCAGGAACTGGCAAGAGATGGAGCACTTTGGCCCCAGTTCAGGACAGCAGAGCACTCAGCACTCAGGAGGATTTACTCACGTGCTTAAAGCCAAGCACATGTTTAAGTGTCCTGTTGGCCCAGGACCCACCTGTGTAGCACCTTGCAGAACCAGCTTGAAAATGGTGGAGTGGGCAGAGCATGAGCATCGTTAGCTCATGTTATTACTCCCAGTGCCTGGAAATAACCGCAGTGCTATAGCCTTAAGCCCTCTCCTCTTCTTTGTTGCTGTTGTTCTTCTTTTTATTCTCCTCCTTCTTTTCTTTTTCTTCTTCTTTTCCTCCCCGGTAACTCTCCAAACTGATTTGGGAAAAGTCCTTGTAGGACCAAACCAGGCAGAGCCCTGGGCCATCTTCCTCATCCCTCTCTGCCTCCCCCAGGCAGTGCCACCCCACCTCTCCTCAGGCAGATGTGGCAGGGCTGGGACTCAGGTGTGCTGTGGCAGATGCACTTTCTTGTTCAGCTTAGTAAGGAATGGGGCTTTTACTGCACTGTTCCCTGCAGAATTTAGAAAGACTGGAGAAAGAAGAGTTTACCTATTTTTTAATCGTACAGATCTAATGGCAAAATCGTATAGAATAATAAATTTTACCCTAGTTTAGCAGTAGGAAGCAATTTCTCCTACCAGCTATTTATTCTCTAAATGATTCTAATCCTCCAACATCCATAGGAGCTGTGTGCACTGATCTGCAGAGAAGGGGAAATTGTTCCACAAAGACAGGGATTGATTTGCTCAACCAGAGATGCCTTTGGTGTGAGATGAGGGACTGGAGCTCAAGAAGTCTTGGCTGCCAACTTCTGCATTGTGAGTGCTAGGCAAAACTTTTCATTATTCCTTCACTTGCACAACAGGATTGAAAAGCCCACAAGAGGCCAAGAGAACGAGCTGATGAATTGTGGAACTCATAATGCCCTTCCTGGGCAACCAATGTTGAGCTAAGGATGGCAGCAGCAGGCACCCCTATCTGACGGCTCTCTTACTGCTGTTCAGCATAAAGATTAAGGGGGACCTCAGAGCACTTTCAACTCACACCACTCAACTGGTGTCAGACAACAGAATAAGATGCTCATTACCAGGACTATCAAGTAAGCCCACATGATCACTTGATGGAGGATCTGAACCTCTGAGAATATTTCTATACAATCTCATCAATCACAGCAACTTCCCTATTCCAGGAGAAGTAGCAGAACTATCTTTACTTCCAGAAGTCGGAACATCAGAACTAGGAGCAGTACTACAAACCTGATTTCACTGAAGTTCTCATGAACCAAACCATATCTGTAAGTAGACTGAAGAGACTAAAAGCATACAAAGCTCAAACAAACAGCATTTTAGTGGAGGTAAATGAGGTAGCTACTCTGCTGGAAAGACTTCTCTCAGCAACAGGAGAGTTTTCAAAGGCTTATGGATTTTTTGCACACTTCTCTTTCAGGTACTCAGAACTGGAGTAGATGAGTTGGAGAGGGAAGCATTTTTGTACAATGAGAAGCTGCCCATTGCTTTATCTTCCCTGATACTCTTGACTGTCCAAGGCACTGTCTTTTCTAAACATCTGGAGCTTAAGGTAACCCATTATGTTTACCCAGGCAAAAGAGAGAGCTTTCCAAAGCCCACAGGGATGGCAGCTTCAGCTCAGTGTGGACTGGGTAAAGCAGGGCATGGCTCACACCACGAGTGCTGCCCAGAACCCAGCCTCAGTAACTTTCCCTCTCCCAAGGGGTGCCCAGCCCCTGCTGCTCCCTATGCCCGGCAGACCCTGCCCAGGAAAGAGCAAAGGGCAGCCACAAATCTTCCCTGCAAAGCATGGGACCTGCTCCATGCACACAACCCATTTACAGCCCATCTCCCCTAAATTCTCAAGGGGGCCGGGATTCCTACCTCCCTCCACTGCACAGGCAGCCTGGGCACCAGGAGGCTGTGAGAAAACTGCTGGGGGATCACAGGAGCATCCCCTCGGCTCCAAGTGCCCTGGGCTACTCTGGCCGCTGCTAATGTGCATTGCAGCAGCCTCTCCTTGCCCTGGGGATGACTTTATCCTCCCTTCCTTCAGGATGGAGCCTCACATAAACATGGGGAAGAGAAGAGGACCTCAAAGAGTGAGGGAGGCAAAAACCACCTCAGCATGCCTTGTTTCCTCCTCAGCATTCTGATTTTGCCTCAAATGCTGTGCAGTGAGTCGCAGGCTCTTCTTGTCCCCTTGGAGTGACCCGAGTGCTGCCAAGGGGACAGAGTGACAGCCCTGATACTGTGGCAAGAGACACTCCCTGTTTCTGGGAAAGGAAGAGGGGGTATCCCTAGAATTTGAAAACATGTGAGATTTTACTTCATACTGGTGCCATGTCCATGGAATGTCCATGGAATCAACTTCCCTCATTTCTGCTGTAACTTCTCGAGCTGCTGAGTTTCCCAGTCCTCGCTGGCAAGATAAAGAAGAGTGTTCTCTAAAGACCTGCTACATCAACTTTCCGAGGCCCCTTGTTATTACTGTTGTATAAACAGCTGAAAATAGAAATTAATCTCTTTATAGCCACTCACAGCCACTCCGATTTTGACAGAAATGGGAAATCACAGCTAGAAAATCTAAATCCTGCCTTTCTTCCCTAAACTTGAAACTACAGATTAACTTGACAGATGTCTGGGCCTCATTAATATTGCTATTGTCTTTCTCTGAATAACGAGCCTGATGATCACTGTGCTCCTTTGGGACAGGCAGGCTTTAACAGTACCCTCATTACTATGAAAATATGAAGACCACAGTAACTGTGGGTTTTTCACACAATCGTGAAAAATGCATTTGAAAGGGAATTTTGCAGTCTTTCCACTTCTGTTAAAATACTGTAGAAATAAAGGGGAAATACTTAAAATCTGTTGCAAAGGGACTGACATAACTGGGAATGTTTTTGCTTATTTTACAAGCTCTGTTCATGGTGGCACTGTGCCTATGCCAGAGTGGCTGTAGCAGGAGGAATTCCTGGGGGAATGGGGCCACAGCCAGAATTAACACACATGAGATCTGTTCAGGGAGCCTGTTTTGGTTTGGGAATAAGGCCAGTTCAATTAGCCTACTTGAAGTTCCCAGAAGATCTCAGGAGGACAAAGAAAAGATGGCTGATGTAAGATTTTCTGGGTTTTCTGGATGTCAAGATCACAAGGCACAGCTCCTGCTTTCCTGGCACTCCCCTCTCCACTTTTGAGTAAGGGGACAAGAATCATTTCAAGAACTGAATGAGCAGATCAGGGGGAAAAAATCATCTCTCAGACTCAGTTAAATAGGTTTGTCTAATGTTTCATTCCAATCTAATCCCATGGGAATTACTAGGCTAAGATTGCCACTTTTACCACCCAAGTTACTGACTCCTGTTCCCTTTTCCCCATTTCTGTCCTGAAGAGGATTCCGTTAATATCTCCCATCCTTTTGCTGGCAGTCTGCTCCAAAATGCACAATCCTGATTTCCTCAGCAGGGGTAGAATATCTTCTCTTATTAAAAATACCAAAACACAAGTCTAGCCAGAGGTGTGTTTTATTTGACGTGAAGAGATGCAGTAAAAATGCTTCCCTGGGACAGCTTGTGTTTCAGCCATTCTGCAAGGATTTGGCAAAGGTTTCCAATGTTCTGCCGGACTGTGGGCTTGAGACTTTGTTAGCCCCTTTCAAAAATGGCAGTTTCCACTCTTTCTAGTGGAGTGCAGATGGATGGAAATTTCCAAGTCTTTTGTCTGGAGCTATGGCAGAGGCAAAGAGAAAGCCTGAGTTTCCTTTGATTAATCACAGGGGAACAGAGTGGAGAAGGATGACTAAAACTTCATTTCTAAAATTGGCTCTATCTGTGTTTTTCAAACACAATGTGACCTAAGACAGTGACCACCAAAGTATTCCTTCCCATCATCATGCATGGGAAGGAGGTTGACCTGATGAAGCTCTTCAGGAGAAGGCCATCAAGATGATCTAAGGTCTGAAGCACCTTTCCAATGAGGAAAGACTGAGATATTTGGGATTGGTCAGCCCATAGAAGACAATGTTTTGTGGCATTTCAGTCCTTGAAAAGAGCCAGTAGGAAAGATGGGGACAGACTTTTTTGCAGGTCCTGGCATAAACAAGGCAGAACAGTTTTAAACTAAACAAAGGTAGATTTAGATTAGAAGCAGGGAAGAGATTTTTTACTGTGAGGGTTGTAAAACACAAACAGCAGCTGGTAGGGGTAATGGGAGGAGGAACAATGATCCCAGGACTCATCCATCACCAAAGTGGTCACTTTACTGCTCATTTCTCAAGTGGTTGGGCCAGTCATGAGCTACCTTACACCACACTGATGTTTACATGCAGCCTTCAGGGCACATCAGGACTTTGAGTCAGCAGACTTAATAATTAGATAATATTATTAAAGATAAGTTATTTATGGCTTCTGTATCAAGAGCACAGTTTGTTTTTTTTCCCATGTAAATCAACTCAAAGACAAGAATTGATCTCAAATGCTGTGGCATCAAAACCTTCACCAAGTGATTATGTGCAGTGCATACACACAGAGAATGAGAAGCCAGGGAGCTCTCTCAACTCAGAGGAGAAACCAGCTGAAGCAGGTTCTGTCTCTCAAAGCCCAGCAATCATAAATATCAAAGTTTGGGCTTGTCAGTGCTAGAACACATCATTTTTCTATTTTAAATTCTTGAAAAAAAGGGAAAATTGCATGAAAACAGACATCAGCAAATGGCATTCTAAAGACACCTCTGGAAAGTAGGAGTCAGTTCCTCCTTGGGTTACCAGCTCTGTGCAGGGTTAAACACATGTTATGTGAAAGTGTAGCCAGAAGACAGAGTATTTCCAAATGGAAGTGTCTCAGAAAACAGGTTGTGGTTGGCTACAGCTGACAGAATCTCACTAATATATGAACACAGGCTGTTCTCTTAGCAGTAATTCAGCACCCCCACAGTGAAGAAAGAAGGTGCTCCAAGCCTCAGTTCCATCATTTGCACTCCTGCCAGGCATAACACGCTGCAGGGCAGAGAGCACTTGTGTCATACCAAAGCAAGCAAACTCCCACTAGACTGAAAGAACAACGATCCTACTGCAGCTTGTGCCTGCCCCACAAGAAGAGGAAGGGTGAATTTCTGCCATCAGATTCACAAGATCACAGGACCCAAGACAGAAGTGGCTGCCTTTGAATCTAATGTTCTTAGATTCCATGTAAGAAATCTACCACAGCACACCTGAGTCCCAGCCCTGCCACATCTGCCTGAGGAGGGGTGGGGTGGCACTGCCTGGGGGAGGCAGAGAGGGATGAGGAAGATGGCCCAGGGCTCTGCCTGGTTTGGTCCTACAAGGACTTTTCCCAAATCAGTTTGGAGAGTTACCGGGGAGGAAAAGAAGAAGAAAAAGAAAAGAAGGAGGAGAATAAAAAGAAGAACAACAGCAACAAAGAAGAGGAGAGGGCTTAAGGCTACAGCACTGCGGTTATTTCCAGGCACTGGGAGTAATAACATGAGCTAACGATGCTCATGCTCTGCCCACTCCACCATTTGCAAGTTGGTTCTACAAGGTGCTACACAGGTGGGCCCTGGGCCAACAGGACACTTAAACATGTGCTTGGCTTTAAGCACGTGAGTAAATCCTCCTGAGTGCTGAGTGCTCTGCTGTCCTGAACTGGGGCCAAAGTGCTCCATCTCTTGCCAGTTCCCGAGGTTAGCATCCAACAGGCCTCCCCTGGAAACACTGAATACAGCCCTACATGCAAGCATGCAAATACTTGCACCAAGTAAATATATATTATCTTGTTTTCCTACCTTGACAGGAATGGATCGGTTCAGGAGTCTGTGTTTCAAGCTCCTTCTCCTTTATGCCTACATGTCATGACTTGGATCCAAGCCCTTTGTTTCACAGAGAAGAAAGGCTTTCAAAATGAGCAGCCTGGAGGATTCTTACCCCTGGTAATAGCATTAACGCAGTAGCTGTAGCATATTAGCTTTTCCATGATCCCCATCGTGTTCCCTGACTGGCATTTTCTCTGGTATGTTTTATTTTTCAGCCCTCCACCAAGTCCCTCATCCAACTGGAACAGCTTCTCTCACCCATCTGGAAGAGATGCCAAAGTGACTTAGAAAACACTGTTCAGATTCCATGGAACAAAGCAAACCACAGGAATGGTCTATTAGCATTCAAATTACAGAATCCTTGAAACACAGAAAGATAAACATGCCATCCCTGTGACTGGAGCCAGCCTAGCACTGTTCCATCCTTGTGGGAGCTCAGGTTCATTCCCTACGCAGAAGCCCTGGGGTGTGCACACCATCCAGCCTGCCACACTGTTATTTCTTCAGTACAGCTCCCCTCCCTCTGTTCATTTCTCTTGCAGCCCTAAGGATGCACAGCACATTCCAAGGAGACAAAGCCATGGAAACCTCTAGTCCTGGGCTACAAGGAGAAGACCCAGTATGTCTCTGTCTGCTGCCACCTAGCAGAACAGGAGAGCATTTCATTCCTCCTCCAGGCTGGCACCACTGTGATTTCACCAATTAACCAGCCCTGTCTTTTCTTTTAGAGGATGTTCATTTCTCAGTAGGGCAACTTCTATAAAGACATTTAATTCCTTGAGACCAAAGCCATGAATTCCATCTTTTTGTAGGTTTCAAGGAGTGTCCAAAAGGAATTGACAACAATCCGGTTGCTGATATTTTTGAGTGCCTTTTATACATCCCAGTGCCATGATCATGTGCCTAAGAGCTGATGAACCCCACCCTCTCCCTCTGTGTCCTCAAACCGGTGGTGTGCCCACAGCTTGAGGGATGCATCTTAACAGTATTTCCGTCCACAGGAATAAGAGCTCCTGCTCTCATAAATATTTCTTGTCTTTACCTCAGGCATCTAGCAGCATTATTTGGGGGCTGGGTAAAGAAACTGAAAAGCTTGATGCTCTGGTTTGGAACTTAAGAACAATCGTGAGGCTCCAGATTCCATGAGAAGGCCGACATTGTAATACCGTAAAATGATGCTTTTTAGGAAAACCCAGAGTAATTATCTGGGAAGTAGTTGGTAGTTACATGGATAAGTAGCAAGATCTGCTGACATCAGTAACCTTTCCATCTCTTACAGTGCAGTTTTGAAGCACATCCTTGATGAAAGGGGAAGCCATTGAAGAAGGAGAGGGATTCTTCCAAGAATTTGGTTTTGGCTACCGGAAGATGTATTCCTGGTTTTGGTGTATTTCCTTGTGTTCCTCAGATCGTGTCAGTTACTGCTGCTGCCAGTCTGAGTAGAATTTCCCCTTGTCACACCAAATTCAGCATGGCTTAAGAGTGTATACCACTTTTCCACATAGGAGCAGCTGCAGTTTCAGCAAGGAAGTTCCAAATGTATGTTATTTGGCTACGTGTTTTGCAATGTGTTGCATGCTCATTTGAAGATTTGGACAGCAGGGCACCATCACAAAAAGGTCAGCCTTGTCCAGAAGAAAAAGTCACCCTAGTAATGGAAGCTGCACAAGGCTTACTGAAACGTGTCCCAGGCCACTCAGCTCAGGCTCGCTTGCTGGGACACATTTTGGCCTGTAATTTGTCTGTTAAGGCTGCACTGCCAAGGCTGGTTTAGAGTTCTGCCATAAAAATAATGACATCCTTCAACAACCTACTTGTTCTTGCTTGGTCTGCCCCACTTAAAGAAAACATTTCTTGACAGAAGTCCTTTTATAGTGGTGGCATTATACATGTACTATAAGTTTGTGAGAAGCAGGGCACACAAGTCAGAAGGGGATTCCCTTTCTTCTTTCTGCAATGGATACCTTCCAAAACCAAAGAGGGGCACTCACCAAGGAAGCCACCTCATCTTACTTTTCTTTCTAAGTGTATTAATAATAGTTGAATAATTTAAATAGAATACCAATGAAAATCATTCAAATGTCATACCTCATTTTTATGGATAATTATGTAGAACAGCTTGCTAGATGTTGAAGTCCCGTTTCTGTACACAGCATTAATCCCAGTTTCACCAGATCCACAGCATTTGCACGTTATTTGTCATCTGAGGAGAATGCTGTGGGTCCGATATGCCAAGCTTTTGCCTTCCTTTGTTGGAAAATGTCTATGGACAGACAGCTTGGTCTTCTGATGGGAGAGACAGCCAGCTAGTAGATGTCACCTTGACACTGGTGGAAGGAACGTTTTTCAGCAAGACTCAGAGGGATGAATGATTGCTGTCACCCATGACCCTGCAATTCCAGCATACACAACTTTCCTCATAGCTTTTCAGTGAAACCAAATATTGCCTTCTAATTTCAGCGACAACAGAAGTGTATGGGGTTGTTTGTCCTTTAATCCACTTTCCAGAAGGCCTTCCACAGAAGTGCTAGAGCTGGAAGGAAATGTCTCTGCAGTTCTTCGTTCTATGTCCTTGCAGGACAAGCAAGTTCATGCATGTCAAACTCAGACCAGGCCCTAGAGATGAGTATCTCCAGTGATGACAGCGTCACCACCTTACTCAAAAGACTCTGCTTGTGTCCCATGTTGGGTTTGGGTTTTAAGTTATGCAATCTCAGAAACATGTATGCACAATCTACCTTTCTCCTGCTCCAACCAGGGCACTGCTTTCACTGCATCTTACTGAGAAGTAAAAATGAATGCAGGCATTTCTTAAATTGAAGGTCCTGCAGGTGGGTATTTTCAAACATCTGTTATCTAGTAAGCTTTATTTTAATGCTGAAGGTGTATATTAAAACCACATGAATAACAAACACTTCCTATGTCAATGATGCCTTTGAAAGGGCTTCTCAGATTTTCTTTCATTCCGTTTGTGCTTGCAGATGACCAACATCACAGTAATTTCTGCCTGCAGTTTCTCTGCAGAAAGACCAGTCTAGAGATCTGAACAAGCTGAATGTACTGACACCTAATCGCTTGCCCAGTGCCCAGCTTCAGGAAAGACACAGTCATCATGCACAAGACTCCAAAGCCACGTGCACTGAAAATTAAAAGATCAATTCCATGTATGCCAACAGCCTTTTGGGCAGCCTTCCAGTCTGGCAACTTGAGGGGATCCATTTCAAAAGAAGAAACAAAGGGAGGACATAGATGGGAATTAAGGGCTTTGAAATAGAGCCCCTGCAGCAACCAAAAGGTCAACTATTTTGAAAGGTTTTTGGTATTTCTTTTCTTTTTTTTATGATGAGCTATTTTACCCCTCAAGCCTTGCCAGCAAGAGAACATGCATGGATCCAAAAATGGGGTGAAGAAAGAAGTCCTACAGTTTCATTCTAGGTGCAGCTAAAAAGCTACTGCTTGAAAACCCTTACATACTTGCCTGGAAAATGTGAAAAGAATTTGAAAGAAAAGGTATGACTTTATTGTGGCTATGATATTTCTAACAGACAGGGAAAGAATCAAATATGACTGTGGCTGATGAACTGAGCAACATCTTGAGGAAGTGTAAAAATATTGAAGTCTTCCTAGTCTTGGCCGCCACTGAAGTTGGGGCCTATCACTCAGGTGTGTGCCTATTCCCAGACCTGTGAACACTGAACAACACAGATGAAAAACAAACACTCATCACTGCTCCTTCCCTTCCTTTTCAGGTACCTCATAGATCAAATTTGTCTTTCCAAAACCAAGAGATGATTAGCAGAGGTACCAGTAGGAATTAGCCGCTCTCAAAGTAAAGAGAATCTATAAGGAGGAAAGAGGCAATTGCTGAGTTATGTGCCTGCAAACAGAAGTTGAGAGAAGCTTTAAGGTTTGGTTTTATTCCAGCTCTCTCTTCCTTCCACTTAGCTCCAGCTCTGGCAACATCACATACAGCAGAAAACTCTGGCTGCCACTGGACTACCTGCAATGCCAAACTTCACAGCACATGTGCTTGTCTGAGGTCTCACATACCTGATGTCCGCAGAGGAACCAAGGAGGTGTCCATTTCTCGTGGCTTGGACAGACCCATGCTATGCACCAGATTGTGGGTGCTTTGCTTTCACTGCACAGCTGGATTCCTTCAAGTTGAGCCAGATTGTGGGCAATCACTCTGCCATAGCAGTTTGGGGAACACGGGTGTTGAGGCAGTGCTTGAATGGAGAGACCTTCAGGGAGTTCAGAAGGCCCTGCCAACAGGACTGAAGAAGTGCCAACAGACATTGCAAAGACAGAGACAGGCAGGAGGATTCAGAGAGCCTGGGCATTGCTTGGGTAAATGCACATGGCTGAGCCATGCATGTGGCTACGGGAATTGGAACCCAAAGGCAAGCACCTCTGGGGACTCATTAACATTCAGCTTGTGTTGGAGCACAAAGAGCTGTGATGTTCCCTTTGTGGCACCAAATCAGGCCGATTAATTGCTGCCTACTAATCCACATTTCCTGGGTGCCATAAGCGCTGTTTGTACTGGCAATTCATTCCCAGCAGAGGTTCACCCCTTCTAATTGTGCAGGTGGTCTTTTTCAGAAATCTAACTGTTGCTTTCAACAGAAACAGAACAACAAAACCACAAATAAATAAAGAAAAAATACACCAGCTTTAGCACAGAACTTGGTGTTTACACATCTAGCACTTTTAGAACTTGGAGTAAGAGCCAGAGGTCAGAGAAGTCAGTGACACTGCTACAATTGTCTTCCATGGGCTGTAGGAAAGGGTCCTGTTCAGCCTTTTAGAGAGTTTGCTCATCTATTTCATGTGCACTCTAATTTAATGGACAGAGAGAGAGATTCTCCAGCCCTTGCTTGCATGGAACATCTTGGTCCCAAGAAGTGGAATGGTTCTGACCAAGCAAGTGCTCTTTTACACACAGACTGCAACCCATGTCTAATCAAGTCCCGGAGAAAAGAAGTAATTTCTAATAAAGACTCTTCCCCCTTAAGCTACATCCAGTTAGACCACACTGGTGCCAGTCCTTCATATCTCACCCATCTCTCCCTCCATCTCCCACCTCTCTTAAAGCCGCTTCCCTGAGTTCAATTTCTTGCAAGCACCAGGAGAGGGAGCATGATCAGATTTTTCTTTATTACATCTCAGAAAGTTTTACCCTTCAAAGGTTAAATGCCAAGAGCTCTGTCTGCTGTGGCAGATCTCCTACTGATCCACTGCTCCAGATCTAGTACATGTGCAGAGGAGAAGGGATGTTTCTCTTACATTTCTCTGGCCCAGCAGCACAGCAGCCTCCAAAACAATTTGCTCTATGGACAGAGAAGCAACATCAGACTCAGCACAACTTTGCTGCCTTCTGCAGCAAAGGATCAGTTTATTTGGTGAGGGCTGGATCTGAGGCCGTACAATACTGCAGTAGTTGAATTGGCAAAAGTCGTGGTGACAGCCAATCCAATTTGGAAAACAGGCAGTAAGTGCTACAAGCATGACTGACCTCCACAAACACAAGAATTATTCCATCACCACCCTCCAAAAAAAATCCCTAAACTAAATCACACTGCAATGACTCAGACAACTTCTGGGCCTTTTAATCAATTAATTTAATATCAGCAAAATTACATCATTTGCTTGCATACTAATTAATTAATTTGCCAAGGTTGTATGCTACATACCCTTTCCTGACTGTCAATCTCTCCCATTTAGCACACTGCAGGTTTTTGAAGAACTCTTTGTACAAAATATCACATAAATGTGATGAGTGAAAGACAGTAGGAGCACTTTTTTTACCGAAAGAACAGCACAACATTAGACAGCAGTCAAGAAACCTTTAGAAAGACAATATTTTATTCCAAGTTATGACTGAAGTGCAGGGTGGTCCCCCTTTACCAAGATTTTAGCAAGTCAGCTCCACTCTAATGTGCTCACGTTATTTTTCAGAACAACACCAATGCATGAATGGCCATGCAAAGTCTAGTGCTGCTTCAACATTCTTTCTCTGAGGGAAACAAGGACCAGCTGCTTCCAGGAAATGGCATACAGCTTCTAGTAGCTTTGCTTTATTTTAAGGACATTCAGCACCAGTTTCAAGCTAATTTAGATGTCTATGTGTCAGTGATCTCTGAGAAGAGCACAGCCAGGCAGAACTGATGAAGCCATCAAAGCTGAGCCTGGGCCCAGCTGCAGCAGCTCTGGACCTTTCAGAAAGGGAGGCAGCAGCAGAGTCCATCAGTGCAAGGATGGGGCCAGGCAGGTGGCACACAGCAGCAAGGAACACAGCGAGGGGCAAAGGAACAGCTGCATGGAAAGTCAGAGGGACTGGCAGGAGCAAGGGCAAGGTGTGCTGCTGTGAAAAATCTCTGTGTCTTAGGCAAGCAGTGCTACCCTGTGGTCACTTCCATCTCCACCTGAGCACCAGGCTCAGCTCTCCAGGAGTTTGCAATCAGCAAAGGAAGGCCTAAGGCAACTTTTGCTCTTGGCAGCTACCTTGCCTGTGCACCAAGCTCAGATGCCACAAGATGAAAGCTGAAACTTGATGCTTCCTGAATTTTAGTGTAAAGCCCATATACACAAAGAAAGACAGAGACATCTGTTTCAGCCAGTTAAAGCAAGGCTGAGGTAGCTTGGATAATTTCAGAAAAAGCTTTAAAAAATAGTAATAGGTAATCTTTTACATACTTGCTGTTTCACACCACCTAATCTAATGCTTGGTTTTGAGCAGCTATGGTTACCCTGCAGAATATTAGTTTGGCTGATTTACCAAAGGTTTCTTCCAGTTTCATGTTGAGCAAGAGCAATGCTGCCGATGCCTCGAGCCAAACCAATTGAAATCCAAAATAAATGCTTCAGCAACTTTACTGGGCTGTGCAACAGGTCTCAGCTATTTCAGGAGTAATCGTGCTCCCTTCTTACAGTCAGAGCGTTGGCAGGAGGAGGACAGCACAGCAGCCAAATGGCAGGAAGATGTAGGGACACAGCCTGGGGTATGGCCACTGGATCTCAGCAGGAATTCCTCATTCCGGGAGTTACAGCTGAGCTACTGCTGGAGTGTTCAGCTTGTCAGCAGAGAAATTATCACTGTCATGGCACTACAGCTATTATCTCAATGAGATTTTAAAGATTGCAGTAGCTGACATGGTACAGGCTCAGTCACTGTGCACACAGTCTTTGTTATTTCCCTCAAGGCTGCTGAACAACAAACAAATTACATTTACACATGACCGCTGAGGAAAAAAACCCTGAAAGTGCCTTTTAAGACTAAGAGTCATTTGGGATCATATCATACCTATGTCAGCTGAGAAGGAAAGATTTTCTCAATCCTCCTTCCCTGTTGTCCCTATTAAGATATAGCAGAAGCCCTTTCTCCATTAGAAGGCAGACTTCTCCATGGGATACAGCCATTACCAATGACTGGGAAAACATCCAAGCAGGTTTTACATCTGCTCAGACAGCAAACAGTGGCAGGAGCACAAGCTCAGAGGACACTGGGCATTCCCTGCAGTGCTCTGGCCCCAGAGAAATCCTCCACTTGTGGGCACAGCAAATGCAGGACCAATTCACCTCTCACTGTGTTCCCAGCCAGCGCAGCAGCTCTGCGTGGGTGTGAGACAAGTTCTGCAGTGTCCACGTTTCAACACATGGGGAGATTTCATTTTCCTGTCAGGCTTGGCCTTGGACATGGGTTACCACCATTTCATCCACTCTTCTTCAGAACGAGGGCATGTTTCTTCATCTGCCTGATTTTATTCATCCTGCACTGGCACAAAAATCAAAGGTATCTACACATCCTCTAATGCACCACAGGGCAGCACAGCTAAAGCCTGTTCTCTCCCCGTCTCAGCCCTGCAGGAGAACCAAGGCCATGGCATTTTCCTCTAGCAGGGCTCTTTGTGTCGTACTTCTGGGTTTCTCAGTGCATTGAAAAAGCCCTTGAAGTCAAGCCCTGCACAACATGAGGACAGATGGAGTAATGTGAGTGAGTAATGACAAGTGTCTAAAGTGCCCTGGGATGTCTCGTCCTCACCATGCACAAATCACTCCAAAGAGAAACTGGAACAGAGCCTGGGACTGGCAGCACAGGATCCAGAAACATCTCTGAATGCTGGGGAAGGCTTTGCTGTGACACAGCTCTCCCTGCACCGAAACAGGCCCAGAGAATCTCTGTAAGCCTGATCTCCCACTGCCCTCCACTGCTGTAAAATACACCAAGGCAAATGACATACTCTGCACTTAGTCTGTGCTGATGCAGAAATAATCCTTCTCTGGAATTCTTTTTTGATTACTATGAAAATATCACCCCAAGTAATTACATTAGTGCCTTTTCTGTGTTGGACTGTGGAATCCTCCTGCTGGCAAAAGTATTTTTCCTAACATAACTAAATATGTATGGAAAACAGACTGAAATAGCACAGCTTCTGAAAGAAATCAGAGGTCAGAGGTGATGGGAAGCGTCAGGAGGAGGAACATTCCTGGGCCTACCAAGGAGAGCTCAGTGGGGCAGAGGGACAAGGACGTTGGGTTTCTTTGCTTCCAGATGCCATTTCATAGCCAGCCCAAACGAAGAATAAGCCTGACGTGAGTGTCCATGGGAAATGAAGTGGCGCTGCAAGGTGGCTGAGGGTGGAGAGGCACCTCCAGCAGCAAGCACACACACGGCCTTGGGGCTGAAGCCCTCTGGTGCTGCTGGGCTGCTCCAAAGGACCAGCCCGGACCCAGCGCACAGCTCTCGCTTTGCTCTGCACAGCAAAACCCAAACTCTGCCAGACAGCTCAGGCCCTGGAGGAGAGGGAACCGTGGCCTCTAAGGAAACACTGAGTGCACACTCAACATATCTCACTGGGCCCTTGGGAAAAGGGATTTTGCCAGCTCACAGCTTGTGGGATCAGCAGCTGGCTTCAAGCAGGTCCAGCTCAGACTCATTCCCGACAAACCACATGGGCTCAGAAGCTTCCAAAGGCTGGCAGAGACCAAGCTGGAGACGGCAGACGATGCCAGTGTCTGTGGGCCAGACCCCAGCTGGGCTCAGTTCCATTTGTGGGTGACCTTTGCCTCTGATGGCACTGACCCTGGCACCTCTCACAGCTTGCAGGACCAGAAGTTTTAAAACTTCTCATGGAAAGCATCTGATCTAAAGAACTCGAGTTTTTCTCATGCTGACGAGCCCCCTAGAATAAAAGAAGCTCCGATCTCCGCAGACCAGAAGCTTTCAATTGAAGGTAGTTTTTCTCCCCGTTAAATGCTCAGCGCAGTGGTTCGGCAGCCCCTTGTGCTCCCGGGCCGCACAGGCACAGTCGCTGCTCCCTCGGTGCGGCCACAGCCCCGCAGCCGGCCCCGCCTGCCCGAGCCGCGCGCGGCGCTGCGGGAGCCGCTTCCAGCGGCCGGGATGGCGCGGGCCCCGCGGCTGCGGAGCAGCGCTGCTCTCTGCTGGGCAGCCGCGGTGGGCAGCGGCGCGGCGCTCTCGGGAAGGACCGCGGCCCCGGCTGCCATCAGCCCCGCGGCTCCTTGCCGGGAAAGGAGCGCTCGGGTCTGAGCGGCGCCGGCACAGCGCTCACACGGACACACGGACACGGACAGTCCCCTTCCAGCCCCTGCAGGAACAGAGCAAAATCGGATTTCACCGTGTAGAAATAGTCACCCTTTCACAAGCTCCGGTGTGCTCCTGGTTTGCCTCTCTTACACATACAGAGGAGAAAAATGCTGCAATCGTCCTTGCCTACCTTGTGGGCTTTGTTCACTTGTCCTTGGAGCTTTTGTCTCCTCTTGGCTTCCAGCACCAGCAGGACCAAATCTCTGATCACCTAAAAGCAGTGTCCTAGTGAGATATGTCATGACAAATAGTTGGTTTGACTATAAATCTTTAACATAACTGGTGTCTTCAAGGCGTAAATGTGGGTTTAGTAACAAAATAATTCAAGAAAGCCATGTGCTTTCTTGTTCCAACAGGTGCAGTGGTGTGAAAAACCACCTGTTCATAGTGTTCTCATTTAAGTACCACTTTTGTCTTCCCGATCAACAGCAAGAGTGTGTTCTCTTCTGGGGGCTGGCAGATGTCAGGCTGGGGTCTCAGGATTTATGGTCAGGGCCAGGGTTAAGTCAGTGTTCAGGTGCTATGGGGAGAGAAACCCTGCATTGAGGTCAAAACCACGTGCCAGGTCAAAGGTCTGGTGTTTGGGGTCACTGCCCACTGGTCAGGAGTTAAAGGTCAGGGGTCAAGGATTCTGGGTCTGTGGCAGTGGTTGTGGTTTGGTGCCTAAGGTCATAGATCAATGGCAAAGGTGGGGGCAGGTGCAAAGCTGGCTGTTTGGGGACAATGGAAACATTTTGGGGTCAGTGTCAGACTGGGGTTTAAAGGTCAGGGCTTGGGGTCAGCAGTCAACAATCAGTGTCAGGGGCCAGGGGTCAGCATCAGACATCCTGATCTCAGGTGTCACTACCAGGGGTCATGGGTCACAGGTCAGAATCAAAACTCAGGTCTGGTGTCGGGTGCCAAGGTTGAGGGTTGGGTGGGTTATGCCTTTGGGTAGGAGCTTAAATCCCCATTCTGATGGGGGTTTCTGCTTGGCAAAACAGAGATTGTGTTGTACAAACCATAGGCAATCATAGCAAGATCTCTCCACTTTGACCAACACTTGCAGAATTTCTTAGCTTGGAAAATTGCTCAGAAGAAAGTTCAACACCAGCTGAACTACGTCGAAGAGACATCTAAATTAGCAGTGGGAGAAAGAGTCTAGCAGTTCATCCCAGTTTCCATTCAAGTCAGTGGAAAGACTCACAAGGTTGTCACTGAGAAACAGAAGGAGGCTGAAGTATTTAAACATGGCTAGGGACTCTCAGCAGAAAACCTTGGCTTTGGCACAGACTTCTCTGGCATGTCACTAACATGTCTTCTTTGGAATGCCATACCATGGTGCAGAGATCTCATCTATCACACACACCATGTGGGAGATCTGCTTATTCCTCTCTCCCTCGATGCACATGACGTTGTGCTTGCTGAGCCCAGAGCGTCAGGGAACCCCACAACACTGAACGTTTGTGCCTTCCCTGCTCCTGTCTCATTCTGTTGACCTTGAACAGATGGGGATCCAGCTCTCTCCTGCCCCTTCACAGTGAGACTCTGCAGTATTACAGGCTGTTGATGGGAAGGAATACTTTGGTGGTCACTGCCTTTGGAGGCAAAATTCACTGTATGTTTGAAAAATGCTGCTGGAGCCAATTTTAGAAATGAAGCTTTTAATCATCCTTCTCCACTCTGTTCCCCTGTGATTAATCAAAGGAAACTCAGGCTTTCTCTTTGCCTCTGCCATAGCTCCAGACAAAAGACATGGAAATTTCCATCCATCTGCACTCAGAAAGAGTGGAAACTGCCATTTTTGAAAGGGGCTAACAAAGTCTCAAGCCCACAGTCCAGCAGAACATTGGAAACCTTTGCCAAATCCTTGCAGAATGGCTGAAACACAAGCTGTCCCAGGGAAGCATTTTTACTGCATCTCTTCACGTCAAATAAAACACACCTCTGGCTAGACTTGTGTTTTGGTATTTTTAATAAGAGAAGATATTCTACCCCTGCTGAGGAAATCAGGATTGTGCATTTTGGAGCAGACTGCCAGCAAAAGGATGGGAGATATTAACGGAATCCTCTTCAGGACAGAAATGGGGAAAAGGGAACGGGAGTCAGTAACTTGGGTGGTAAAAGTGGCAATCTTAGCCTAGTAATTCCCATGGGATTAGATTGGAATGAAACATTAGACAAACCTATTTAACTGAGTCTGAGAGATTATTTTTTTCCCCCTGATTTGCTCACTCAGTTCTTGAAATGGCTCTTGTCCCCTTACTCAAAAGTGGAGAAGGGAGTGCCAGGAAAGCAGGAGCTGTGCCTTGTGATCTTGACATCCAGAAAACCCAGAAAATCTTACATCAGCCATCTTTTCTTTGTCCTCCTGAGATCTTCTGGGAACTTCAAGTAGGCTAATTGAACTGGCCTTATTCCCAAACCAAAACGGACTCCCTGAACAGATCTTGCATTAATTCTTCTATTTCTTTCCCAGCCATGTCTCATTTACCTCAGTAAATTCCTGAACTGATCTTAAAGATAGACCTCCATTTTGTAATTATTTTCTGAGCTCCCCAGGTTTTGAGTTTTTAAAGCAGAAATGCTCTAGTGTCAGTACAAAGGAGTTTAAAGGGCTACTGGATCCAGACATGTTTCAGGTTCTGATTTAGCAAAGCCATTGTAAGAACCTGATAACCAGCAGAACAAGGAAGAGCACTGGCTGTGGCCCCATTCCCCCAGGAATTCCTCCTGCCTCAGCCACTCTGGCATAGGCACAGTGCCACCATGAACAGAGCTTGTAAAATAAGCAAAACCATTCCCAGTTATGTCAATCCCTTTGCAACAGATTTTAAGTATTTCCCCTTTATTTCTACAGTATTTTAACAGAAGTGGAAAGACTGCAAAATTCCCTTTCAAATGCATTTTTCACGATTGTGTGAAAAACCCACAGTTACTGTGGTCTTCATATTTTCATAGTAATGAGGGTACTGTTAAAGCCTGCCTGTCCCAAAGGAGCACAGTGATCATCAGGCTCGTTATTCAGAGAAAGACAATAGCAATATTAATGAGGCCCAGACATCTGTCAAGTTAATCTGTAGTTTCAAGTTTAGGGAAGAAAGGCAGGATTTAGATTTTCTAGCTGTGATTTCCCATTTCTGTCAAAATCGGAGTGGCTGTGAGTGGCTATAAAGAGATTAATTCCTATTTTCAGCTGTTTATACAACAGTAATAACACGGGGCCTCGGAAAGTTGATCTAGCAGGTCTTTCGAGAACACTCTTCTTTATCTTGCCATTGAGGACTGGGAAACTCAGCAGCTCGAGAAGTTACAGCAGAAATGAGGGAAGTTGATTCCGTGGACATTCCATGGACATGGCACCAGAATGAAGTAAAATCTCACATGTTTTCAAATTCTAGGGATACCCCCTCTTCCTTTCCCAGAAACAGGGAGTGTCTCTTGCCACAGTATCAGGGCTGTCACTCTGTCCCCTTGGCAGCACTCAGGTCACTCCAAGGGGACAAGAAGAGCCTGCGACTCACTGCACAGCATTTGAGGCAAAATCAGAATGCTGAGGAGGAAACCAGGCATGCTGAGGTGGTTTTTGCCTCCCTCACTCTCTGAGGTCCTCTTCTCTTCCCCATGTTTATGTAAGGCTCCATCCTGAAGGAAGGGAGGATAAAGTCGTCCCCAGGGCAAGGAGAGGCTGCTGCAGTGCACATTAGCAGCGGCCAGAGTAGCCCAGGGCACTTGGAGCCGAGGGGATGCTCCTGTGATCCCCCAGCAGTTTTCTCACAGCCTCCTGGTGCCCAGGCTGCCTGTGCAGTGGAGGGAGGTAGGAATCCCGGCCCCCTTGAGAATTTAGGGGAGATGGGCTGTAAATGGGTTGTGTGCATGGAGCAGGTCCCGTGCTTTGCAGGGAAGATTTGTGGCTGCCCTTTGCTCTTTCCTGGGCAGGGTCTGCCGGGCGTAGGGAGCAGCAGGGGCTGGGCACCCCTTGGGAGAGGGAAAGTTACTGAGGCTGGGTTCTGGGCAGCACTCGTGGTGTGAGCCATGTCCTGCTTTACCCAGTCCACACTGAGCTGAAGCTGCCATCCCTGTGGGCTTTGGAAAGCTCTCTCTTTTGCCTGGGTAAACATAATGGGTTACCTTAAGCTCCAGACGTTTAGAAAAGACAGTGCCTTGGACTGTCAAGAGTATCAGGGAAGATAAAGCAATGGGCAGCTTCTCATTGTACAAAAATGCTTCCCTCTCCAACTCTTCTCCAGTGTTTTAATAGCCCTACTCACACTTTGGGTGACCTAGCAAAGCCTGTGGAGCACAATAAATAAATACAGGCAATAAAAGTCTTTTGTCATATATGTATAAGGAATTCTGTAAAAAATTGTCAACTAATTGTCCAAACTAATTAAAAACAACCTAAATACAACCTAGTATTTATAGAAGGTGGAGGATGGTAATATTTACAATCAGATACAGGATCATCAATGAAAAATGAATTAATTCTCTTTCTTAATTTTTAAGGGCTTTAGTACACTGAAGTCATCTGCTCTTCTTCAGTATGATTTCCTGAAGAGGGACACCATTTTTACACATTTCTCAGCTCTAGAAACAATTTAAATGTAATCCTCCTGAGAAGCCAAAAGGCATAAAGATAACTCCTGGCTTGCTGAGTTGTTGCCAGCAATCAGTAGCCTTGCCTCGACTTGGCAGTCAGCACAATTACATTAACCTCCTTTTTTGCACATGCCAGCTGCACTTTTACCCTGCTAATGGCATTGAAAGTTGCAGGTTTACCATATTTTTCTTTATAGAAATTATTTTTCAAAACACTCATTTCACAAGCAGAACAAGTGAATCCACCCCTGCTATTGATCCTAAGATTTATTTACAAAGCCAGCTAAATAAAGATCCAATAATTTTGCAGCACCAAGTGATCACCTTAGAGCAGTGTTTACATTATTTTCTTGGCATTAAATCTAAAATGTTTCTAAAAATTTTGCCATAAAAGAGGAATTACGCCTTGGATATACATTTCATAAAGCAGGATCTGGCTTTGCATAACTTTCCTCAATAGCTTTAATGTATCTTGAAATATGATTTAGATAAGCCTACCTCCAGGTAGAGGCTTTTTCAGGAAAATTCAAATCAGGACAGCAGTGTTTCAGCTATATTTTGAAATATTTGAATATTTTGCTGTTGCAGTAACAATGTTTGAGCCAAGATGATCCAAGGGTATAAATAAGGTGAAGTTTGTAGGAAGGGACATTAGACTATAGCCTCTCTCTGTGGACCTTGCTCTGCTGAAATGCTTTAACTTGTGAGTTGTTTCCATACAAGCACATCAGGCATAACCCATACCCAAAAAGAAGTCTGTACTGCTATCAGGTGACACAACCAGAAGACTGCAGTAATATCCCTGTGTCACAAATCATATTATCTTCCATACTACCCTAAAAGGATCATCTGAAACTGTTTTTTTTCTGCTATAAGTCTGTACCAAAATGTTAAGGAAGTTGCATTCAAGTACCTAGAGCCCTAAGGAAAAGTGAAAGTGACTTTCCCAGTGAAAGTAGCTGTTTTTGGTGTCAGGCACAAAAATGGGACTTCATTTAAAGCAAAACATGCTTTGTTTCCTCCATCCATATTATTTCATTTTAGCAGAAATCAGGCTTTTTATTTCCTACTCATATGATATCCAAGTTACTGCTGGTTGGCATCTACACGTCACATGCCTGTGTGGTGCAATGCAAGAGCATTTTTTAAGATGCCATGATTCATCTCAAGGAGTTGCATGTGTACAGGGAGTCATCAGCCAAGCACACCAGAGGACACACACAGCTCTGGTGCAAGGGGAATTTCTTGCTAACTGTGCAATTAAGGCAGATACAAGGGATTTCATCATTAGGTCGTTTGACAATCTGAGGATCAAAAGAGAAGACAGAGTTTTCCAAAGACTTTTTTTTTTTTGTTCTCCTTTGTCCAAAACATACAAAAATAACCAGGGAGCACAGTTCTTAGTGACTTGCAAGGAGGTTTGTGTCCTTGTGCCGCTAAGGGGCAGATCCACGCTTGTTACCAGTGAGTTTTGATATGTCTCCCTCCATCTGTGTCCTTCAGAGATCCTTAGACACTTAAAAATGGAACTGCATCATGGACTGTTTGGTGTCATCTATCTTGCTAATCACTGTGATGAGGTGTCCTCATCCTCACTCCCCACAGCGGCTCCACAGTTGCTTGTGTTCTATGTGACCTTCGTGGATGTGTCCCACAACCCTCCAGGCTGATTCCCACAGGGCTTCAGAGCAAACATGCAGGAATGGGCACAGTGATTTACAGAGTGCTGCTGCAATTCCAGGACTACTGGCAAGTGACTAAGCAAGTCTGTTTCAGAGGGAGAACAGAGGCAGGGAAGGGGAATAGGCTTATGACCCTTGGGCAATGTGTCATGACCTGTGCTTCAAGAGCTTCTGCCTTAAAATATTACTGGAATGTCCAAGGTCTTAGTAGTTATCTATCTTAGAAGAGATAGAAGATAGTTACATGTTGGCAGGAAGGAAAGTAAGCATTATCTCACACTAGAAAACGCATTGAAAAGAGATAATACAACACCTACATGCACTGTAACTGCTTTTGCTTCTTGAATTTGTCTTCAAGAATTCTGTTGCCCTGAGTGAGCTTTGGAACAGGTTCTTTTATAAGGATACGAGTCCCCAGAGCTCAAGGAGAAAGAAAAGGGAATATTAGGACACATGACATTCTGCAAAGTTTGAATACTGGGAGGGAGAAAATAATTCTGCTGTGATTGTACTGATAGCAAACTAGAGATGAGGGTTTTCTAGAATGGCAATTACTTAGTTGTATATGTCATCCTGAACTTTGGTAGTGTATGGCTCTACAGCCCAAGAGAATTTCCAATTGCAGGGACCCAATGGTTTCAGTGAAAACACATCCACCTACTGCTGAAAGTGGAGAGTGGAGCAGATCTTTGTTGAACTGATGTGGAAGGTTGGAATCTGCATGGAACCTCTGTGGGATGAATAAATATCCCAGCAGCAATTAAGAAGAGAATTTTCTGAGGTTGAGGTTTGGCACTAAAGACTATGATGGGTAGATTTCTTGATTTACCTTCTACATTCCTGTGTGTTTCAAATGGGGAATCCAAGGGGAAAAAAAAATCAGAGACCCACAGATAATCACAATTTCTTTGTGCTGGCTAAAGAAAACTTTGGTTCTTACAATCAAATGAAGTGGCCTTAAGCTGGCTTGATGTGTCACGAATTTCCTTTGAACTTCCAGAGTCAGTATTATACTGGCACTGATACCAATTTGTGGTTTGGGTTTTATATTTTTGTATTATCATCAGAGCAATTTGCTAGAAACAGGACAAAAGTTCTTTGAACTGTGAAAGACTGAATTAATCTTCCCTCTCTTTACCTCTTGACAGAATGTAACATCCATATCCAATTATGTAGTGTTAAAGTTCTTCTGTAATTAGCTTATAATTTACTTTTGTGTTTTAATGCCTTTGTTTTAAATTATTTTCTGTTTCACAGAATTTGCAAGTCTGCCATAGTTCTCTAGGCATAGCTAATAAGCAAGTTTCAAAGAGACATGAGAAATTCTGTGGAAATACACAGAAGTATACCATGAATAGTAATTGAATTAACGTCAGCCAGACAGATTTTTTTTTTTTTGTTTTTGCAATGGATCTTCTTTGCATAGCTTAGAGAGGATGTCTCCAGCAGTTTTTATTATGTTTTGTATTTCATATGGCACCTCAGTTTTGGCCTCTTGCCAACTTAATGGAAGTTAAATTTTTCCATATATGAATATATAGAAATTGAACTGAGGTAAAAATGCACAAATTAGCATTTATTCATGTTTCCCCAGCCATGAAGAAAAGCTCTAGTTACTGTCTGTGCACAGAGATGCATTTGGAGTCATTCTTTCTTGAAATGGAGAGTCTGCATTGAGAGTATGACCTAATTTGAAGCTTACCTAGATTAAGGAACGATTCCATCACTAATGCAGAGTTTAAACCAGCAATCTCCACACCCTCTACTTTCCATTTCCCTCCTACTCTTACGCTGGAGTTTCTCTTTGTGAAATCACCATTGCTGATGTTTCCAGAGCATCACTGATTGCCTTTCTGCTGGGTCGGCTTAACTCCAGCACTGGCTAAACATTGAGCTAAACAGGAACTCAAGTGACAGGATCAGTATAGTTCCTTTGAATTTTGAACTTAAAAATATTCACTTCACAGTATTCATTAATCAGAAAAATCACACCTCTGGAAGCCTAAGATCCTAGTAATTAGTCCTAATGAGATAGGCTTCTGATTATTTATTTTAGGTTTCCGGACCTAGCCACACTTAGCTGTATTTTATTAGAAGTGCCATTACTCAGGAAATCAGAAAACACATTTTCATGATACATTTGAAACCCATGGTGAGCAAGAGAAATCTGTCTCATTCCCTGTACATTTTTAGAAGATGACAGTTTTGGATCACCATGTGCAGTGGGCCAAACTAGTTATATTAAACATGTAGGAAAATAACATTAAGATGTATTTTTCAGCTGCATGACAGCAAGAAATACCTTCAAAGAACCCTTCCTGGAGTTTCTGGTTTTATCAGGGTATTTGGTCTCTCTGGTTCAGTGCTTAGTAAAACTAGTCCAGCTTTAATAAAGCACAGATGTTGACATATTCACTCACCTTCATCATTGCATGGATGCATTTCATACTGAATTTCACCTAAGGAATTTCAGACTTTACAGATAAAAATCAAAAACACTTCTTGCTTCCCATTGGGATCATTGCTGTTTTTTCAGATCAAAGATACCCCATCAACATAATGACTTGAGATAGAACGTTGTGATTTTTTAAATGTATTAATGGAAAGATTAATGTGGCTTAAGTATGGTAAGTTTAGCACCTTTGTCCCTTAACCTTGTTTAGTGCTTATGCGACTAGACCATATTTTTGCAATTCCTTCCTTAAATCCTTCTTTGTCCTTAGCTATCAGCAAGGGTAGTCATGTATAATAAGGTTAGGATTCAGTTTCAATATAATTAAATATATTTCTGGCTGAATACATTCCAAGCATTCCTTGGAAATACTTCCTTTTTCATGTTGAGAAAGCCCAGTATGTTTAAATTTCAAACAGTACCATTAGTGTGCAATCCAGTACTTTCTTTCTAATGATACATCAGATCTGGAAATTCCTCAGCCAGTTCAAGACAGGCAAAGGGGCAAGTGTTCAAAGTAGCAAGCTGGAGGTACACCCTCAAAATCCATGTAATGGTTAGCAGATTTTTATGCTTTCGTCTGAAGATTTATCCCTTTCATACTGAGCATGCTCCACAGACCATAAGAGATTGTTAGCACTGATTAAAAACAAATCCCTGTCCAAAAGCTTACCTACCTTTACAGGGAAGAATGGTTTGGTGTGGTTATTTTAATGAAAAACTCTGTAAGGAATGGATGGAAAGATAAAGAGAAATTATCCACTTCTGGAATCATGAGAGATTTGGATGTTTTACTCTCTGTTCTGCTAATCCCTTACAATCCCTATATACTGAATTAGAGGGGATCCCCACAAGACAGTGGAACAAAGGAATACATACGTTAATGACTTAAGTGTGTGGACGTGGGAGTTCAGCCAAAAGAATGAAGCAGATAGAATTATTTTTTACAAAAGTAAATTTCAAAAAAAGTTTTATGTGTGTGTCTGTGTGTGTGTGATAGTGTATGTGCGTGATGGTGGGTGGCTGTGTGTGTGGGTGTGGGTGTGTGTGTGTGGGTGTGTGTGTGGGTGTGAAAGAAGGAACACTGGTGGAAAGAGTGTTCTGTTCTGTTTTACCTGTGGATGGAGTGGTTTTGAAGGAGGCCACTGCTACAGCACTGATGCTATCAGTACCATTTTTCACTGAAGCACATGACACCTTTGCTTATTGTCATTACTTATTGCTGCTTGAACAAAATTAGCAGGCTCTACTGACTATGCCTTGGCTCTTTACAAAATATGTTATGTTCTGTGCAGTTTTAGGTTTGTAATGTAAGAGACCACAGAGCCACCAATGTTCAGGAAACTTTACCATATGAACATGGAAATTATCTTTCTCTCATGCACATCTATCATAAAGACCACGAAGGATCCAGAAAGTCTTAGATTCTTTTTTAAAAAGTGGTTCTCTTCTTCTTTCACAATTTTGCTGATTAGGAGAAAAGATTAGTTGTTCCACAGCTAGCTGAGCATTGACCTTACTAAATTAAACTGAGAATGTATAATTAAGTAGAGTCTTCATAGGGCACAACGTTACATGGGCACATGGGCTTCTCTACATACAAGACAGGTAGACCCTAGTGCTGAATGAAAGACTCAAGTCTACCTTCACTGCACCAATGCAATATCCTTAAAATAAAGAGACAGGTATTGTCATTTTCAGACATTGGTTTCTGTCTTGTGCTTCCTTTTTCTTTTGTAGGCTGAAACACAAAGTAAAACAAACCAAAAGTCTTATCCTTCAAACCGTTGACATAGAAGGTTCTGACAAAACTTAATGGAGTTCTCTGGGATCAGTCTGTAAGTATGGTATTTTGTTTTTTCTGCTTATTATAATTTTTTTCTGCATGTCAGTGTGGTCTTACTACTGATATGGCATTGCTTCATCAGGACTAAGAAAGCATTTGGACAGCATACTTTCAATATCATACAGCATTGACTCCAACTATATTCAAGTAGAAGTAGTAAAGGTTATTATCCAGGCTATTAAATTCAAATAAATTAAAGGAGTAATAAAAAACCCTACAGATCACATGATCTTAGAAGTTAGAGTTGTGAGTGCCCTTGGTGGGGGTCTCTTTACTCATCTCTCCACCTGGGGCATGACCATGCTCTTCTCAAAAACCTGTGCAGGAAAATACTCCCCACTTTTTCTGGCAGGCAGTTCAATGCTTTGCTATCTTTCTATGAGAAATGCCAAGAGTCTGGTCTGATTTTGTTGCTGCAGTTTAAGCCTGCTGCATCTTGGTTAAGTATTGTTGGAAATGGGGAATGGGTTTATCCTTCCTGTCATACCATAGTCATTCACATTGTTGAAGGCTGTTAACATACAGTATTCTATTTTGCCATCCCCTTCCCACAGTTCTCATTTTTAAAATTAATTATATTTGGACTAATGACTTTTGTGGCCTTCCTGTGGACTCCAAAATTTATCTGCATCTTCAAGTGTAGTGCCTAAAACTGGACATAGGAACCCTTCTCAGGCTTCCCAGTGCCAAGCAGAGTAGACAGTTTCTATCCTGCACCTTGAATCAGAATATTCAGCTTTTTGGTTGCTTGTAAATGATTTCTTTCATTATTTTTTCAACTGAACAAAACAAAATCTCTGTCTATTTATTTTATCCTGAAAGAGTAGGAAGCTTCTAATGAACTTTAAGGGTTCACATGCGAGAAAATTTAATAGCCATACTCTGTTCCCAGAAAAGTCTTTAGAAAATTAACTATTGTCTATGATGTGAACAAGGTTTGGCCCCGAGTAGACATTAGCCCTTGATAAAATAAATTAGTTCCAAACTCTGTAATTAATTGAAGTGCACAGCAGTTTGCAGGCTCATGTCTAACCTTTTGTCTTATTCCCCAAGAAGAAACTGAAATGGGATGTGAATATGTAGCTCACAAAAGCATGCAGGACTTGGAATAAATGCCTTCCTTCTAGGAAAATTAGAATAGGTCTGTTTGAGAGCCAGTCTTTTCTGCTTTGCAAGGAAAATCCTAGCCTTGGATCTATAGGCTGTCCCTTGCAAAGAAGCTTAAATTTCCCTGACTATGTAGTCCTTTACTTTGATCATGTTCCATGTGTACAAGACAATCCAACCAATCTGTCATTTGTGACTTAAACCTTGAGTGTTATAAATAAATGCTGTGCAACCGCTGGCTAAAGGACAAATCAGAACATTAGGACGATTAAGAGAAAGCAAAGCATCAGTCCAACTACAATAAAGCTAATATCATTCAGTCCAGTGTAATTTAAAACAGCTGTCAGCTAGTCCTGGCTTGTGATATAACAGTCCAAATTCTTGGACACTGAGTTATTCTTAGAAATATGCACATAGGCATTGGCAACTCATGCTGCAAATTGCCTGTTGCCAGTACCCTGTCAGTTGTATGTGCCAACAGATATAAAAGCTATTGTTCTAACTCATGAAAAATAACTTGAAGTTTTTAATTTTGAATTACTCAATGATTTTGGGGACATGGGAGCTAATGAATTTTAAACTAAACTTCACAGAAATGAGAAATTATTTTGTAAATGTTGTTTAATTCACCCCAAAAGGTAAAGGATATTCTGTTGACTCCTTGTAATGAGCAGTGTGGGACCCAGCCTGGCAACATCAAGTGAGGGATGGGAAAAAAGAGAGAGTAGGACAAAGGTGCATGCCCCAAGAATGAAAGGGGAAAAAAATCAGTGCAAAATAAGTATGTATTATCATGCTTTTCATAAAGATCATAATGCATGTTATTTTAAGTCTAGTCTGTTGAAATGTATGCTCTCACCTGTTTCATCTACCCCCTCTTTCAAAGATCCATGCAGCTACTGGCATTTCCTGTGTAATATCACTTAGAAAGTAAAAATGTAAGTGGAATTTTCAATAAAAATATTGTTTGATACGAAGCTCAGTTATTTCCACATTAGACCATGCTTTTAGCCTCAAGAGCAGAACCATTGCCCTACTGAAAATTTGTAATGTGGATTGGAATTTGTGGTAGGTATTCTTTTTCTGTTCATGGCAATGTGTGATTCACATCTTTGTCTCTTCTCTTTACTTTTCCCCTTCTCTTCTATCCTTTAATTGGATGCCCGTACTTTCACAGATGGTGACCAGTGTAGGTAATTTGGGAAAGAAGGATTGCAGGAACATATATCATCATAATGTTCACAGGACATGTTGATGAAGTAACCCTCTATTCAGGAACATTGTAGCTTTTGTTGAATTTTACACATGAGATGGAATGGAAAACTGCACTGGTTGTTAAAAATATAATGTTATTGCCTTTTGTAAGGAGTTCAGATGTCTTGCTTATGTTAGGAGTTTCAAAATGGCTCAAGCTTATCCTTTCAATAACAGAAGAACACAACAGGATCTTTAGGTGTGCAGCAGATGGAGTGGAACCCAGTCTTGTCAAGGTTGTGACACCCAAGTGCATGTATGAACTCCTGGGAAAGTCTCAGAATCTGTGGGGCTGTTAAAGTTTAGCCACCTTCCTGGTAGGCAGTGATTGATCTGTGGTATTAGGGATGCATTTTACATGCCGAAATCCTCCTTTGTTGCTATGTCTAAATGCCAATTGAGTTGTAATAGAATTTTTATGTCAAAGTAAATAAATGGATTGAAAATGTTTTAAGTGTACCGAAAAGTTGATGTTTTTTTTCACACAACTTTGTAATTACTTCATGCTCTGATTGCTTTGGTAGTTTATTTGCTCAGAGTTGATGAAAACCTTATCTTCTGTTTTCATCTGTTTTGATCTACGTTTTAGTTTGAGCACTAGACTTGAACAAAAAAACTCACTTGTTTAATTTCATCTGATCTTGTCTTCTGATACAAATATTTTGAACAGCAGTGGTTCTGCAAGAGTCATAAGTAAGTTTGTGGGTTGTACAGTCAGGCTGAGAAACAGAATCATCTTGTGGATGACTCAGAATTCAGGTGCAAATCAATTAGCTGCTCCTATTGTGCTCATTTCATGGGGCTCCATCAGAGGCCTTTGGTTCCTTACAAATTGCAGTACTACATACCAGGAGTCATAAAGAAGCTTATTTTTCAAAAGGCAAGAATTCTTCTGGATATATAGCTTGTGATTGAGCAAGATCTATTTGGAGGTGGAACAAATGTCAGCAGAAGTTGAATTATTTGTATTTTAGAATAGAACTGACAATTAGTAAATGGCCACTTACAGTGCTGCACTGGGGAGCCTTACTGCCTCACAGGTGTCTGATATAAGACTCATAGCATAAGGTATTGCTCCTATTTTACAGATGGAAGAACCTGGGGGTAGGGAAGTGCTCCCACAGGAAGCCTTTGGCAGAGCCAAATAATGAGACCTGATTCATGGCCTGTGCTATGGTTGCTTGATTGCATTTTCCTTTTCTTCTTTCCTTGTTTGCTAGTGAATCATGATAGTGGGTGACCCCAATTCATACTGCAGATGGTAACATTTAAATCTCATGGAAGTCTTGATCTAGTGAACCTTTCTTTTCAACCTCATAATATCTTTTTACTGAGTTTGAACTGAAAAATAAGGAAATTCTGTGCAGAGTATCAGGATCTACTAGTTTTACAATTTGAGCTTGGCTAAAAGTAAAGCTGGTTTTAGAAGTTGGGAGTGGGTTTTTTTTTAAACAATTTTTGTTTGTTTGTTTGGGTTTTTCCGCATAATAATCGTTCTTCCTGCCTTTGTTTTCTTTCTCAGTTTTTCATATGGAAACCAGAATTATGGTCATCTTGTGCTCTGCCCATATAGTGTATATATATTAAAACATATAATGTTTTAACACTGAATTGCCCAATTCACCTTAAAATCATTATCATTCACTTAACAATCACCTTTAAGGATTTGTCTCTTTTTTTTTTTTTCTCAGCTATTGGTATAGCAACAGTAAACTCTATTTTAACTTTCAGTCTGATGGATTCAGCACTACTAATGACAATTACTCAGATTTATAATTACCAGGTGAAAAACGGTGTTTTCATAACCTGTGAGTACCAGGATGGCATTGGAGTTGATTCAGATTGGATCTAAACAAGAAACAATGCTCACTACCAAGATGGAAGTGCATGGGCACAAACTCACACTATGAATGCTTCCTATAAGCAGTACAGGCTACTTCATATGCTTGCTCTCAAAATCTTGTGGTTTTCTTTCGTAAAAGGGGGGCTTTATTTACTTTATAAAACTTATGAACTTATTGCAAAGAGAAAAAATGGTCAGTGTGGAGCATTTCTCAATAACTTAGCTGGAGAGAGTTTTTCGTCCACAAAATGTTTTTTTATGGAAAACTGTAAGCCTGGTTACAACATAACCACAGCAAGGAGTTATTCTACGGGAATGCTAATTATCAGCAACATTCAAACAAGGTGTTGTTTCATCCTTGCAGTCTTTCTGTGACCTGAGGATAAGTTCTTGTTTACTGGGTGTCTGAAAAGCAAAATGAGCATATTGGGTGCACCACAGCTGTGGGGCAAAGGAGGGTTTAAAAGGGATGGGGCCACTCTGAAATTACTGTTAATCAGGAATTGCCCTGAGATAAAGTGACCATCCATTCGCTTTCTCGTGTTCTTTTTTAAATTTATAACCTTATGGAGAGAACAGTAGACATGAGGATGTTGACTTTCACTGTGCCAAAATTCTGCTTCTGATTGTAGAAGATGGGAAATATTCTGAGGAAAGCAAATTTCAAAGGAAACTTGCGGGTTGGGGACACAGTTTGTATGGAAGAGCACTTTTTGGTGGGTGATGGAAAGAGAGCAGGAATCATCTCTCCTCTGTGCCCTTGCAGCCAAGAATTTTAATCACGACAGGCATGACTCAGATTAGACACAGACAAAACTCTCCAAAGGCCAAGAGACCATGACAGGGGAATAGGCTGCCCGGGGGTGTTGTGGAATCCTGTCTGGAGGATTTTTGAGCTGTTAGACAAGCCTCTCAGGAGTGACAGTAAGCGCAGCCGATGCTGCCTTGGGGCAGAGGGATGGGCTAGCTGACCTCTCAAGGTCCTTTGCAGCCCACGTGGTTGTGATTGAGAGAAAGGTCCAATTACTTATGATGAGAGTGACAGAGTGGGTTGACAGCAGAGGAAATGCATGACGAATGGTACCTTATCTTGTTCCCTGACTGCTTTCTCTGCTCCCAGGCATTTCAGTACAGTGTGATTATACATTTGATTGTAGTGCATTATTCAGCCACCACAGTTCTCTTTGGTTTACATAACTAGAAACAAAAAGTCACCTTCTTTATTTTTTCTGTAAGTTTGGGGGTGATATTTTACTTTCCATGCTAAACATCTTCCACTGCAGCTGATGTATCATTTACTTTGAAACTCTGTTCCTTGAGGCTGTTAGTTGGGGGCTACAGAAATGTACAAATTCATAGCAGCTGATCAATGACACTGAAAACTTTAATAGTTTTTCTAATCCAAACAAGTACCAGTAAAATTAATTTGAAGACATTCAGTTTATTTCTCTGACGTTATTAATAAACATGGAAAAGACATCCAAAAAACAGGCTTTGCTCTGTAACTGTCCTTAAAACTTCTCTGAAACACAGTGTGCTTGAGAAAGAGAAATCTCTTTCTTAAAAGAAATATTTTTCCAGCATTTGCAAGATGTCATAAACTGTTTTATGAAGAGAGAAAAATGGAACATCTGTGCCATTCATATTTATTTTCCCAACATAACTTACCAGAAAATGAAAGAGAAGGGGGAGGTGTTATTTTGCAATTGCTGTGCAGCTGTTTGTATGACTGTCAAGGGTTGCCAAAAAGGAAACTAAAAGAAACAATCAAATAACTTCTAAGATTTAAACAAAATGGAGAAAAATAATTTAGAAAGGAGAAGCCAACATTTGTTTTCTAACTTCTTGTGTGATTTATCAGAGGGACTGCACAGGCCAGTTTAACTGTCTGTAGTGGTTTCTGATGGAGTGTGGACAGCAATTCTGATGAAGGTCTCAAAAGAGATGACTGGGTGACCTTGGACCTGCAGATTAATTTCTAATGTTCCCACATAAAAGAATTGTCAGTTTAGTCTTCCCCATGCTCCCCAAGCCCTCACACCTGTGATAACTCTATTACAGGGTTGTGGTGGGACAGTGCCTTCCTTGAAGATTCCTCAAGCCTTTTGATGTTAACTGAAAGGATTCACTGAATTATTCAGCAATGAGATCATCGAGGCAGAACTCATGTTGTGTTTGGCAGCCATACGTGCTGTCCATGGGAAAGTCCTGCTTTCACAGCGGCCTAATTCCAACCTGATGGCTCTTATGTCCAACTTCAAGCTGTCTTGCTGAGGCTTCAGAGAAGTGAAGCTCTTGCTAATTAGCTCTGTGGTAAACCATGGCCTTCAGTCTGGAGCTGGACTCATCCCTTCTCATGGAAGAGGAGTCTCTGACTTCTCCCTGGGCAAAGGCAGGTGAGGAGCTGGCTGGTGTGAATCCCACCCGCAAGTCAGAGCTGGCTGGAAAGGAAATGGCCTCCAGCATCAGCCCTTTGTTTGGTGGCTGGACAGTGGGACCATGAACACCCACTGGAATAGCTTTAGTTGACAAAGGACAGAAGTTGGAACTGTGTGGCTCCAGGACTGAGTGTCTCTTACACATCTGTAACTTTACACCTATTTTCTTTCAAGGTAAGGGCAAAGGCAGCATTTACATGGGGTAGGAAATGACTATTAGATGTATCTCTGAACATTACTTAAATAATCTTGCCAACTGTTCAGGCGCTGATTTTGCATCCAATAACACAATAACATTTCTGAAGTACAAAATAAATAATATTTGAGAATTAATCATTATATCCTCTTGTATAAAAATTGAAGAATAAATAACCATGCCTTGAGAAAGACAACAGCACCTCCTCAGAGGCACACCAAGAAGGACGAGGAGAGGTGGACAGTGTAGAGCTCAGATCTACAAAACCAGAGGTGTTAAGAAATAGGAGCAAAAGAAACTTGCTTAGCCCAAGCTAGCGTACATTGTCAGGAATAGAGAAAGAATGAGGTGACAAGACTGGAAACTGAGAAGCCCAAGTGGGATTGAGAGACTGTTTCTGCTGTGGCTGAAAAAAAGAGTTGTGGTGACATCAGTGACTAAAAAAATGCAATGGGCAGGAGGGGAGAAAGTGAGGTAACAGGAGCTATTTTAAATTACTCAGAAATGGCAGAAATTAGTGGAAATGTGGAGACCAGATGCAGCTGTACTGCAAAGAAACACTCATAAAAATTATTTTTTTGGTGCATTAAGGCACCATCCAGTACTCTAGCTGGCAACAACATCATGGATTCAGGCCTCTCCCCCAGGTAAGTATCTGCCTGAACTGGCCTGGCTAAGTGTATTTTATTAGAAAATACTCTGTTTCTGAGGCTGACATCCTGAGGGTGAGACTGTATATATTGAGTTTCATACAGCCCTTCTCCAGGGCATAAGGGAGGCATAAAGTGGAAAGTAAAACTGAGACTCAGCATTCTGTTTTGTTGATTTCAGTGAAGAACTTCCATTAAAAGTGGGGTTTCTGAGAAACTTCAAGGACCTTTTTTGTTTTTAGGACAGATGGTGGGCTATGCAAGCCAGAAGGCATGGAGCATATGCAAGAAGCCCAATTGCTGCCTGCATCAGCTGCTCTAGGTGCAGGGGTGCACAAAAAGGAGGCAGCAGCATCCATGGGTGGCCAAGCTTCCTGTAGCTAGAGGCAGAAGAGGGATGGAAAAGAGAGAAGTAACTGTTTTCTGTTCCCATGTTGAACAGACCACTGTAAGAGGGTTGCAGCAACATAGGAGAGGTGGCCCTTGTGCTCTCAGGCACAGGTCTGGTACTGTGATTATTCCTCTCCAAGCAAATAGCAAAAGCAGGCACCCAGCTCCACTGCTGGCTGCTCAGTCTCTCCCTGGACACTGCAATACCCAGGGCTTCAGGCAAAGCCACGTGGTTGCCCCAGCTGTGCCAGCTACTTTGCCCTTTGTTTTCACGAGACCTTCACACAGGTAAAGAATCACACCAGATTATGTCTTCTACAAATCTGCTAGTGCTTTGTCTTTCTGCATGGCACAGAATGTGCCATGTTTAGACAAAAAGTCTTAAGGAGAATACACAGTTTTTCTTCTATAAAAGATTAAATAATAGGTCTCAGATGTTTCTGAGTGATTAAGAAATTTTCTGCTGCGTTGTAAGGACAGGAATAGTGCAAAGCATTTTGCAGTACAAGGCAAAACCAAGGTCCCAGCCTTGTAGCTCTCACCTGGCTCTGTGAGCTCACAAGAGTTCCAATGGCTCCAGACAGGCTCTGGACAGGGAGTGGATACCTGCCTCAGGACAAAATTTGGCTTCAGTTCCCTGCCTTAACAAGACTGAAATGAGGGCCAAGATGAAGATGCTGTAAAGGAAAGTGAACCCACAAGCTGTGTTGACTAAAGCCCTGGGACTGATAGCAAAGGAAGTGTCTGATAGGTGTGGGAAGACCAGCAATGTGAAGAATAAATAATCTAATCACAGCAAGGCTGGGATCTGCAAACCACACCCAGCTGCCAGAGCAGTGTTAGCCATTCATTCAGTCTTTTGCATCAAAGGGTAATTTCCATTTGTGTTTTCTGAACCCAAACCTCACTAAGGCTGGTGATCAGCAGAGTCCTGGGGGGAATGTGTGTCACAGGCAGGAAGGACTTGGTTCCTGAACAAGGCCAATAGCACCAAGGGAGTCTGATCTCACTCCTCAATCTTACTTGTTTTAAAATTCAATTTAATTTCTCCAAGGGCAGCTTGAAAAGAAAACCAGCGAGAGGTTTTAACACTGTTGTCATACAGCCTTCCAGCTGTTTAGTTTTCAGAAATTATTGTATGAGGAAGGGGGAGATTAGGTACTGGCAGTCAGTCCTCACCCTGACACAAAAATGTTGTTATCAGTGCTTTTAACCAGGCTAATTGATCACTTGTTAACAGTGGCCCTGACCATCAAGGTCTGGGAGGGGCAAACTTGTAAAAATGCTGGCTGCTGTTTGATATTTTAAATTTTGGTAGATAAAGCCAATTTGCCCATGACACAGGGTTTAACATGGTATTGTTTTGAGAAGAGCTGCGGGATTATTGGCGACCTCCAGGGGTCAGACCATGGTCATTTTTTCATGTAGTGTGACAGGGACAGACTTCATTAACACACAGTCCAGGCAGCTTCTACCAGGATGTTAAATTAATGATGATATGGAGGCAAGAGTGTTATCTGCAAAAGGCATGCTATAATTTCCTCAGATTTGTAGTTTCCTTTTCCATCTCCTTCACAATTTTCTTTAGCCTGCACACATGTGGCAGAATCTTCAGAAGATATTTTAAAGTTGGGTTTGAACTCTTGTGCTGTCTCTTTGTGAAGTTTAAGAACGATTGAAAGTTGGGAGGTTGCAATAACTGGTGGTTTTGCTCCTCTTCCTTTATCACTTCTAATCGTTTGAATTGTCAAATTTGGGATCCTTCAGTCTGACAGAAGTGATGATTGGAGGGGAGAGTCTTAGCAACTTGCTTACATTCAACTCTCCAGGCATAATCAAATGTTGGGCTTGCTGTATCTTTTACATGTTATTGTTTGACCCAAAACAGTGGTCATTTAAATTGAAAGCAGTGGCTTGAAGACAAACAGAAAATCAGAGCTGTAAACTGACCTAAATTCCTCCTCCTGACTCCTGGGTCATCCCACCAGCCTCCAGGTGCCATGGGCTGTTTACTTTAGACTTAAAAAATGAAGACAAGAGCTTGCAGGGCTCTATCTTTGCATCTGCAACAGTGTTTGACCCAGTCTGAAGCCTCTGTTCACTGGTTAGAGAAAGGAGAGTGCTTAATAATGCTAGTGGCTGCCTTACACTGCTGTGCCTGTGTGACAAAATGTCTGAAAACCACTAAAACCTTGACAGGATTATATTCAGATGAATCTTGTGATAGGAGAGGCCAAGTAGTCGTTCTCTTGCAGTCACTACTGTCAGTTGTTGATTTTTATGCTTGAAGAGGGAAGGTGAGAAGTGTGGGGCAAGGAAGAGTATGCAGAAGTCTGTCCTGTGGTTTCAGGAGCTGGTGAGAAGTGCACAGTTTGGGATCAGTGGCCTTCCTTCTCAGCTGCTGCTGGCTACACAGCTGTGATACAACAGAAATGTCTCATCCCTGTCAAAGCCTCATGGAGCCTAAAGTAATTGTATGAAAGTAATTCACACAATTGCAGAGAGGGTAAAGGACTCACCTTTGGAGAGGAAGAAGGAGTAGGAAGAGAAGGCAAAGGCAAATCAGTTACGCAGGTAAAGGGAGAGAAGAGATGGTGTGACTGGTGTTGAGGGCTGGGATATTGCAAGGAGGGAGGTGGAGGCAACATGGGGACAGGAGGTGAGATGCAGAAAGAACAGAGTAAAGAAGAGATCAAGCTTAGGTGTACCAGAAGCAGGAAAGTCAGCATCTGTGGGGCCTTGTTTTCTGTTGCAAGATTATTCACCTAAGGAAAAGTACCCCTGCTCTTAAGAGCAAGAGACAGCACAAGGAGCCTGGCTGCTCCCCTGCTGATGACTCACTTAAAGGTCACAGTGATTCCACCTCCAAATGTAATAGGCCTGAGAGGTTATCTGGACCATCCCTCACACTCTGGCTGGAATTCATTGGTATGCCTGTTTTCTCAGATAGTGTTTTAAAAGCTCTGTTAAATGCACACCAAATATCCATTAGAGGAATGCTGTATTTGCTGAGCTGTGCTCTTTCAAGAGTCAGTTATTGCAATCTGCAGCCTGAGTGGAGACCTTAGCGAGCCATTCTGATGCAGTGTGTACTTACTAGATCATAGGGATGATGGTTGGTTTTTGTTTTTTATGTATTGTTAAAAAAATCTTGATTGCAAATCCAGGGCCATGGCCAGAAACTCAAGCCATCTCCCAAAATACAAATGCTTTAAAGCTTGCTCCATTTACATGGTACAAAAGGGTACACAAAAATATAATAATAAACAGAATAAAGAAGTGCACTTCTATCTGCCAGGCTGTTTGTGTGTATCACGTCTCTAACATCAGGGCATAAACAGTCCTGCGGGCTCCTTTTTCAGTAGGGGATTTCCCACCAGAGCTCTGCAAGACTGTGTGTACTTGTGGTGCTCTTTCTGAACAAGGACTGGCAACAACAGTTGCTAGCAAGCTTGGACAGCTTTGTCAAGGGTGGGTATTTATATTGCAACCTCTAAGAAGAAAAATGTTACAGCAATATGGGGCGGGGGGGGGGAAGTTGCAATTACTCTGTCAAACTTGTGCACACACAACAGACTGTGTGATTGAAACTGCGGGGTATTTCAAGATGTAATAAGTGTCATTGCTTCTGGAAGACTGGTTGCCAATTATCTTTTTAGTTCACTGTCTTAAACACAGATATTAAATGGACCAAAACCAGAGAGACGCAGACAAACTGGTGACCAGGAGACATCCCACTCACCAAGGTGCCATTAAGAAATGCAGATGGTAACTACAATACTTGCTTTGGTGAATATATGTGCATTACAGTACATTAAGTGATTTCTGTGTCTCACGGGACCTCATGACAAACACTGGATATTTGAAGTCTTTTGGGAAGCTCATAAATCACTGAGTGCTGTATTGTACTTGTGAGTCAGCTCTTACCATTGTCCCCCCAGGCCCATTATTATACCTTTGGAAAGACAGGTTCTTCCTTCCAAAGTCATGTACTTAACCTTTTGTTTAGCATGTCCAAACACCTCAGCATCACAGTACATTTTGGGAGGGGTTATTTATAGCTTTCCAAACTGGGCAAATCTTTCCCTGTCTGACAGTTAATATTTGCATTTATTTTCTTTAAGGAAACATGCTCACAGTCAGCTGAATGATAAACAGCAAAGAACTTCTTTACATGTGGATAAAAGTCAAGCTCAGATCTGCTACAGCAAGTTTTTTTCTCTGGACAGTCAGCTCAGTCTAAGTATACACATTGTCAAAATACCCCAGATATCAGAGTGAGTAACAATAGACCAAAAATTAAGGTGAGGGCTGGGGTTCAAGTGAGGAGATCCTGTTCTGCATCCTGTCACAAACTTGCTATAAAAAGAAACAATAAACAAGGGGCAATAAACAAGTCACTTTGCCTCAGCACAACCCTTCTCAATCCACCTCCCTCTTGCTTGGACTTTCCTGGGCTCTGTCTCTTGTTTAACACAAATGGCCCCTGTACCTCTTGTGGGACTAAAGCTGACACCATTCATCCTTCTGGTAACAGTTTTTAGGTAAAGAGAAGGATGTGACTGGAAGCACAGGCAGGTGGTTGTGCTGCAAGCTCCTTGCACCTCCTCATTTGGTGACTGCAGACACTCGGAGTCCTAGAAGGCCTTTAAGATCATTGAACCCAATGATAAATTTAAGATGGCCAAGTCCACCACTAAACCTAAGAACCACATCTACACAAACACCTCCAGTGCCTCATCCACTCAAGGCCTCAGTGTGATAGAAGAAAGAACATGTTCTATCCTCATTTGTACGTCCTTGATTTTATGGAGAAGAAACTTTGATTCCTACCCTACTTGAAGGCATCACAAGGGGGATATTTACAGCTAACTTCACACAGGTCTCATTAAAACCAACCTCTAATCGTGGAATTCCTTGCAGAGAACAGTCTTCTGTTGCACTGAGGACAACTATGCAGCCCTGCTTGCAGAGGAGAGGGTGGAAGGTTCTGCTGTCCTTGCTACAGTCTGCTACTCAGGGATGACCTTAATAGGGATGTTAGAGGGATTAAAACATGAAAGGATGGCTCTAACTGAGACACTGACAGAAGCAGACAGCAGTCTGAAGGGGTGACAGAGAGGCAGAAGGTTAGTCATCAGAGCAGAGATTTAGGAGAATTCCCATTAGGGTTAGGAGGATGTTACAATTTGAAATGAGGTGATGCAGCCGTCAGCTGAAACTTGTTCTGGTACAGTGATCAGGACAGCTCTATCAGTAGATCTGTCATGGTTCAGGGTAAGGAACTGCTGAGACAGTGAGGATGTAATGTGATGTCTTGAGCAAGAACGGAGATAGGAGGAATCATATCTGTGATGATATCTCCTCATACAAAAATCTCTTTTAGTCTTAGAGACTTTGATGGTCAAAGTCACTGGCCCACTAGTGAAAACTTGGTAAAAATATTGGAAAACACTAATGGATCAAGGGAGAATTAGCCTGGATAAAGAATAATGTCCATAAAAAAGAATGAGGACAGGAAGTATTTAAAATTAATTCCAGCAGAACATCTCAGATGATACTGGAGGTTGACTGTGCTTCATTCTTGTAAGAGATTCAGGTGGATATTTCATGACTGAGTTGTCCAATTTTGTTCCACTTTCTGGTACTTCTTAAGATATCTTTAAAATCTGAATTTATGGCATTTAGGGCAACATACGCAAGCTTTGCAATTAGTGTGTGGAACACTTCTAACACTCCCTCAGACAGGGCTTCATCCTCAGTTGGTGCAGCTTTGCTGGCTGGGAGGCTGCTCTAGAGGTGGAATGGCTGCAGAAGTGACCTGGAATTTTTTAAGTTTTACCATGGAGGTCAGATTACAGCTTTTCAGTACATTTTAAAAAAAACCCTTCAATTTAAGCAAAAGGTCTTTGTTTTCAGAATAACTAAATGGAGAAAGATGGACTGAAAACAACAACTTTTGGTTGCCTGTGGTGAAGTGACAAGTGCAGAACTTTAATGAGGGCTTTTGGGGGGCACACACTTCCTTATTTCTGCTTCAGATGACTGCAACTGCCTCCAGTGAAAAACAATTAGGCAGTTGAGCAAAATTTTCCTTGTGACAAAGTGTCTGAAAAGCACTGAAATCTTGACAGGATTATACTCAGATGAATCTTATGATAGGGACCTCTCACACAGGAGACATCAGTAAAGAGTATTCTGTCTTCCCAATTTTTGATGTTTTAAGCAGATTTGCACTGCTCTCATCCCTCTGAGCATGGCTGTGTGCCTCCTCCAGCAGAGCAGCTTACACACAGCAGCCTGTCCTCTAATCCTGCAAGGTTCTCAGAGGTCTGCTGGGAGAGAAAATGACTTGTGACTACTTCTGCTCACAATTACCAGTGCACAGTTGGGGCTATAAAGCTGAAAAAAAGGGCACCCTGCCCCTTCCTGGGATGATGCCTGAACTTGGTGACATTTGTGGAGGGCAGATAGACAGAGACCAGCTGAGTTCCTGCAGAGTTACTGCAGACTTCTTTTGACTGTCAGCGAGACCAGCATCTCCCACTCGACTGATAATCTGCTGTGCTTTGCCTTACTTGTCATTTTCAGTTATCTGTCCCAACAACTGATGAGAGCACTCCAAGAGCCTGCTTGGCAAGCTGATAGTGTATCTCAGAGGAAGCACTTACAAGATGCGGCATCCCGGCAGAGATCCTGGGATAAGCAGTTCCAGTAAAACCTATCCCCGCCTTGACGTCAAGCAATGGATACATGGCAGGCCGGGGGTTTGCCCATTAGTTTTCTCAAGTGCCACATAAGATTTCAGGGTGAATTCTAGGTTTTGTTCTTGTGGGTGAATTAGCCAGTAAATTGCAATTTGAGAGCAGAGATGGAAAGGAGAAGTCTGCCACTAACACAAAGCAGTCAGACCCTGTGCATTTCCCAGGTAAGACTGAAGGGGCCAGTCTATGTCTCACTCAAAGCTGGCAGAGCTAACACCCCACTCGCCGGGAAGAAACAGTCCTAAATCAGTATCTTTATGTGAAAAATCCCCACCCCACCTCACCGAACTGTCAAAAGCTTTTACAATCCTGTTCGAGTGTGAACCGCAAGAGCCGGTTCATGTCTATCCATTGGTTAGTCAAAGGAAACGGGGTGTATTTTAGAGATTCCATTGTCCTTCATTCCTGCATTTATTTGCTTTCCTCTGCAAAGCCCTGGAAGTGATGGATAGCTTGTTGACTTCTGAACTTGAAGATAACTTTTTGAGTTGCATCTCATGTTGGAGGAAAAGCATGCAAAGAGGAATAGCAAAGATTTCAAAGATTTTGTGCAGTGGAGATTAGCAGCAAACCATTAATTACAGGCAAAGGAATTGATAACAGATGGATAGGCTTTTTATTTTACTTTTTTTCCCCCTCAAGTTGAGCTATTGATCTGATATGTATAGCTTTTGCACAACAATTGCAACCCATGTAACCAACTAGGATTTTACAGTCTTTGTACAAAGATATTTTAAAAGATTAACACAGCTCTGGTAGGATACATTAGTATGCTGGCATAACAAGGCTCTTTGGAAGGTTTTGGAAATTTTTTCCCAAGCGCCCATCAAATTACCTCCAAATTCTTATTATTTAGAGAGCACATTAAGTGCACACCATAGATTGTAACAAAGACGTGGTCCCTGCCCTGAAGATTTTACAAATCTGAGACTTTGACCTAGTACCTACTTAAATCTGTGGGAATCTTTGCCTTGATTTCAGTGTGGGTTGAGTCAGCTCCTCATACAGCATTTAATGAGAATTAGCAACAGTTCTTGTTACACTCCAGTACACCCAGTTAGCTCACAGCAAACCCATGAGCAGTTCCCTGCAATGGTCCTGAAAAATGCAATGGGGACCTTCACTTGTGAGTGAGTGACTGAGTGAGTGAGTGAGTGAGCTCTTACCAATCCTGGCCAGTGCAGCCCTGCTGGGAGAGAGGACAGGTGGTGATGACTGTGGTGGCTGTGCTGGTTTGCTCCTGGCTTTTTAGCACCAGGAGCAGTGTGCATGGCTGAAAACCACACTAGGCTAAAATGCCTTCCCCGTGCTCTCTGCCTGAGCGTGAGCTGTGCAGCCAGCTCCTGTGGAAAATCTCTGAGGACGGGATTCCCTCCATATTCTGCCACAGCCACCTTCCAAGTGAAAGCTGTGCATACACAGTCTTTGTCCCAATTTATTTAGCTACTTTGACTCACTCCAGCTTACCAGGGTGAGGGGAATTTACAGCCCCTTTTCAGCTACCACAGCACCAGGCCTGCCAGCATCCAGCCTGTCACGGATGCTTGTGTGTGCTTGTTTGGAAAGCTGCTTGTGTGTAGTTTTGCTTCAATGCAAATGCTTTAGGCCTCAGTGCAGCGAAGTAATCAAGAATATGCTTGACTTTAAGTCCATGAATGATCTCTGAATCTGGGCCTTTGTACTCAGAACAAAACCCTTTAAATAAAGGAATAGCTTGCATGCCAGCAGCCCAGCTGTTTTTGAACAGCCCTCCAATAATAAACCCAAGAGCATTTGTATGGGTAGAAACAAAAGTTGGATAAGGAGGCTGATTCACGGTCTGGCTTCTGGAGACATTTTATAAATAGCTGCAAGAAAAACACAGGAGTTTTTTTTTCATTATTATTAGTTGATAAAACATGTTGACAGAATCCTTTTCAGGACTGTAACTTGGGGGCAGCATGTCTTTTTGGACAGCAGACAATTTATTTGCTGAAGAAAGCCAGATGCTTTGTGTCCTTGGCAGGCGATTTGTAAGATTAAGGAACATCAAGCTTGTGACTAGAGTGTGGTAAATAAGTAAAATAAATAAATAAAGCAGTCGCATTGCCCACAAGAAACTCCTCTGTCCTTTTTGGCAGGACAGCTGGTTTTCAGCTACTTCTCCCCACAGTGTGACTGACAAGGAAGAACAGGCCACCTGAGGGGAGAAGTGCTTCTTGTTTGTCAGCCACTGCCCTCTCAGCACTGTGCTGCTGCATGAATGAGTTCAGACGCCTCTGTGGACTTTCACAGCATGTCCCAGGCAAGATTTATGGTCACAGTGATGATGGGCTGAGAGGGTGAAAGGCACACACAAAAGCCAATACAAGGGCCAGGAACATATGTGTTGAGCATCCTTCATGAAGCAGTTGCTGAGCCTGCCTTCAAAGCTGTTATGCAGCAAGCAGACACCTCTGGCAAACCTAGAATGGATAATAACACAGAGATCAAGGGGCGGAAAAGAGGAAATGCCCTATGAATGCTCATACTGCATTTGGATGGAGCGTGATGGAGCATGTAGGGCTCCATCTATAGCTGATGCAGGTTGGCATCATGCCATTGGGAGAAGACTTTGTATAGACTGAGACCAGCTGAACACCAGAAATTCCAATAAAATAAAGTAGTTCTGTGAATAAATACAATATTAGTGGAGGAAAAAACAGACATGATAAAGTTTGTGTTGTTTATCCTTCACACAGCTGGTCCTTTCTTAATTTTTCTTCAACAGATGTTTGTGCTAGCACAGCTTAGAGATCAAAACATTGTAATGCTTTCAAGCCATATCAGGGAGAGGACAGGAGTGATGTAAAATATTCCCTGGGCCATTAGAGTTTAGGAACCAATGAGCTAGAGAGACCATGTAGCAGATTTTTGAATGTCTGTCTGAAGCCTCTGAATTCCGTATACTCTTACTCCCACTGTCCCTCCAGGTATAACATTACTCCTTCTTTCATCAGGCTTCCTTCTCAGTCAAAATACTGACACTTCAAATACAATTTGGATAATTCCTCTATAGTGAGGATCATGGGGAGGATTCCCCCATTTACTGTTCTCTCCTGTGTACACTTTATAGGTCACTGTACCCAAACACCTTCCAGTGTTGCACTGCCATGGTGGCAGTATCGGTTACTCACTGTTATTCTCTTTCATTCACTCCCATAAGAGACCTGTGGGTTCAGTGAAGGTGTCAAAGGAAGTGAGAGGACTCAAAGTAACAGGAAAACTGTCCCCTGTCATGGGGCAGCTCTTTCATACTGTTCTTTCCCTTTTGTGCTAGTACAGGCAGCAAGGAGAACTGAATTACCTTAGTGTCGTCACATGAAGGTAAACCAGAAATATTTTTATAATTGTTTTTACTATTTGAATAACATGTAGAGGACCCTGAAATATTTTTTATTTAAACAAATAATTCCCTTCCTGCCCAGACAGCTAAAGCCAGTATGGAGAAAGAGAGAGTGACATATGGACCATGTATTACATGGTGAGCAGCAGAGTTGCTCAATGCTGCCTAAATTTCCCTAAAGCACAGGAATTCAGCAGAAAAACGTAGGTGGCCATCCCAATGTGATTTGAGGCTCTTTCTGAAGAAGCTCAGACTCCCTCCACCCCCTCAAATAAGAGATTTAATCTAACATTCCTCCTGTGTGTGGGTGGAGACCTCCCTGTACCTCTTCTGGTCTGGCAGGGTCAATGTGTGACCTCTCACGGCTTGAGGATGACAACAGATGAGTAAAGGCAATGAGTGCTATGAATGTGTGGGAGGGAGAGGCTGGTGGCCGAAGCCCTTGGAAAGACCTTTGTTTTTTGAAAGTTCTATTTTTAATGACTGTAATATTCTATTAATATTCAGGGGTGATATAATTAGGACATTGTTTCTTTTTTGAGATTTTTTTTGTCTGACTATTGGTTTGGACTGCAAACTAGTCCTTTGGCAAACCCCTGCTTTTGTGTGTTATGAGGCAGCAGTCCTTGGCTGTACCTAATGAGATTAGAGTCAGCATTGACTGGACATGCTCACCCCATCAGCTCCAACTGGGCACTTGGTGGGATTTTGGGGAGGCTGACACCATTTTGTCTGAGTCTTAAGTGTTTTCAGTTGCTGGAACCTAAGGCTGGGGATAAACAGCAACAGATAAAAGAATACAAATAGTCAGATGTTGGGATTTTGAAGTGTGTTTAATGTAACACTTAAAAAATGTGTATGCTATTTAATAGTTTTCTCTGATTTGTCCACTAATCTGGTGTGGGTAGTGTTTTCTTTAACTGTCTCCCAATAAAACCACTCTGCATAATCACGCACCAGACTATTTATTCCTGGGAATGGCTTGCATCACACATGAAAGAATGTAATAATGACACTTGGATGGAGTACTGTTATTTATGGAGGAAAAGGTCGTGTTCTGTGCCTGCACCAGCAGTGGGTGGCTGCAGCCTTGGGTAGCACAGTGTTGGATTGCTGTGCTGCCAGCAGATAGGGGAGCGTGCCTGACAGACGCTTGCTTTTGTCATTGGTGCAGAGCTGGGGAATCATGCTCCTTGGTTCAGGCTTTGCTATTTATATCACTCTGTAAACAAAACTCCTGCCTTTTCCTTCTGATAAATAGTGAAAAAGCCAGCACAAGCTAATTTGAATGGGGGAGTGAGTGAGTGAGTTTATCATACTGCTGGTATATATTGGTATCCCCATGTTTTCTGTTATGCAAGAGAGAAATTGGTGGCTGGTTTTTGTTTTTATTTCTGGAAAGTGATAATTTTTAATCCCCAGTCTTTCTCCCTTTCCATCCAGCTCCCATATTACTTGCCAAGTTTTCCTTTCAGACGTTCTAGGAACACCCTCCTGGCTGCAGGAAACTGCAGGGCCGCCAGCCCTGCTCTGCTCTGCCTTGTGCCCAGCTGGGAGCTCATCTCCCCCACCCTGCTCAGCTGGGTGCTCTCTGGCTCTGCAAAGCAAAACAAGCATGTCGTTCTGCTCCTCCTGCCTCTGCATCTCTTTATACCTAATGTTTTCTCACACTATCACCGTGATTCCATTTCCTTTTGGCATGGGCCTCTAAACTGAACTTCAGCCTTTTCATTTGAGTATTCCACTCATGTACATTTATAACATAGGATATCTGATACAAATAGCCTTGTAGAGACACACTGTCTCTTTCATCTTGGTTATTTTTGATTTTTTATTAAGAAAATGAGTAAACATCAAAGACGATATTGTGCAGTTTAAGCTTTAGGAAAAGTTCAGGTAGCAAGAAGAAAACAGAGCTCAGTCTTTAAAAAAAGAAAAATAGAAGATGTTTACCCTTCTAGAAGTGCTATATGTCAGTTGTGCTGTGTTGTGGACAGAACAGCAGGTCTTTTGGAAAAAAATATAGCAATGTGGAGTTCTGTGTTTACAGGGCATTGCCAAGACTGGATTAAATGTGGTAAATGGAGAAGGGTAGAGGATTTCTGTTTCATTCCCTATGCTCACTGCTGTCACTGCCAGTCGTGTTGGCAGAGCTTTGCCACTGACAGCAAGGAGTCTACTGGTCACAGTCTTTTCTTGTTTGCAAACCCTTTTTTTTGCATTTTGGAATTGACTGTCATGACTCCATTGGCTGTTCAGTGCTAGCAACAGCAAAAATTAATGCACATATGGTTGCTGGAGTAAGCATGGTAGGTACTGAATGCTCAGGGAAAGAAGATTTTTTACAAAGTCACTCTTATAAGTGGAAATGAACTTCTGGGGGAGAATTGATCATCCTAGTTATCATCTGTGGGGATGAAAAAACCCATGCTTGGTCTTGAGCTCTGAACTGACTTGTGCATTTTTGTGTGTGTGTGGTCTAGACTCCCATGCAATTTAGTCATAGCCTAGCCCTGATTTTCCCATTGTTTTACATTTAAGGCATGCTCAGAGCTTTCCAATCTTTTTGCCTTTCCTCAGCAATATTTGTAACTTACTACCTAAAATATGATAAAAATTTTAGAGTCAGTTTTCATCTCTCCTTCACTTCTAGGTGACCTGATGGAATACAGTCTTGCCATCACCTTATAAATCAGCTGTCTGGGGGGGGGGGGAAGGGACTGTGCAGATAATTACTCTGAAAAACTTGAAATTATCTATGCCTGAAGCAGCTGGAAAGACTGCAAATGCAGTAGAATGTTTTGTGTAAGAGAAGCAGTAATGGGTAGCACATCTCCTCTTCCCAAACACTTGCAGATGCTTGTCAACACAGAAGTGACATCTTGGAGCTGTCGTGCATCCGCGTGGGGCCACTGACCACTGAGAAGTCCTCTGGAGTGTGAGAGCCCTTCAGAAATCCCAGGCAAGGAAGAGGGTGCCACTTTGGTTCCTGCTGTTAGAGCTTCTCAAGGTAACAAAGCCCATCTGGCCCCAGCCCCATGTGGGAGTGGTGGGGCAGTGTCTGGGTCTGGCTGGCACGCCATCCCTGTGCCCAGCTCCATGTGCTGCCCCTCCACTTCACTTTGAACTTCGATCCTACTTTCTCTTTATTTTCTCAGTGATTGAGTTAAGGGCGAGGATTTGAGCTAGTTGGTTTAAATTCAAGCCATATGAGACAGAAGTGATTTTCTTGGACAGGAAAAATAATCCTGGAGAGTTTATAGGACTTACAATTGCTCTGTATTTTCATGGAGTATGAACACAATTTGTCTCTCTACTTCTCAATCTCAATGTCTTATTGGATCTTATTGGATTAGCTTGTTGTTCTTGGAATTTCCATGTACTGGCGTGGGCTCAGCAAACCTTTTTTTCACATTTGGTTAGCCTGGAGATTGCAGTCTTTCTTTGACAATATGAAATTGCTTGTACGGATGATCCCTGCTCATTTCTTTCTCCTGATTGTGTTCAATACAATTACACGTCTCTCCATCCATGCTTCAGTCCTCCTTGGACCCAGGCTGACCTAAGCTAAAATCCTGGACAGGCACAAGCATCCACAGGAAGATGCTATTAACACTCCTGTCATTTGCTTACTAGCAGCAGTTTCACAAAGAACTGGACACTGGCAAGTGAAGAACCTGCTGAAATCAAGAATGGTGTGGTAGTAGGACTCTTTGGGATTTTTATGAAGAATTAAGAAAAAACCTCTGAAGAACCTTTCTGCTTTCTAGGTATCATGGTGAAGAAGCATCTGATCATCTTACTAGACAATTCTATGCTCTTATATTGCACACCTTGAGTGAGACACCAGTCCTGCATAGCTGCAGTAGCATACTCCCCCCAAGCCTGGACAAAAGAGTGTCTGTAAATCTTTGCACAGAAGTCAGACCCTTCTAAAACCTACATATTCATATTCCCATCAAAATCTGAACAGTGGGGTTTTTCCATCAACAGTTTCAGGCTATCAGTCTCAGCTGTGAATGAAAAATTCATCAGGCAAAGGCTAAAGAAGTCACACCTGTCAGCCTGACACACTGTTTATCTTGAAGACTTTACTTCAGAAAGTATAAACAGTAGAGTATTTATTTTACTTCCTGCCATCTATGAGGTTATTCAGCGATTTGAATGTGCTCACGCACAGCTTTCATGAGCCAACCTTAATTGCACAGCAATGTGCCATAAAAACAAAGATTAGGCATTATTATCTAAGAACCAATTTTACATTTTTCTCCTCTGACTTGAACTGTTTAAAATATAGGGCACTATCTCATTTTGGCTGTACATAAATATCTCAGTTGTCAAACTGTCCTTACTCACCAGCCAAGTTTTCTTGGTGGTTGAAAATCATAGTGTTTAATTGTGTCAATGGAGGTGAAAAATGTTATTGGTTCACCACCTGGCTGCACCACATAGTTAAAAAAAAGTTAAGAAACAGAGTGTGGAATTTAAGGGACTGCAAAAATTTTTACCCATTAAGAAATAAATATGATGGAAGGACAAATGGGAGAAAATAAACAGATTATGTGTTTCTTTGTCCAGGTGCATTCTCACTTTATCCTTTCTAGCTGACTTTGAATCTTCCAAAGAGTGTGCATATAAATAAGGTGTGATAGGGGCCCAAGGCATCAGGAAGAGGCTTCTGCCGGATTTCTATAAGCTTTCAATTAGTCTGTGACTGCACAGTCTCTAAATTGTTCAAAAGTCACTGCCACCTACATGAGCAGAATTGACAAGTAAAAAGCATGATGGACCAATACAAAATTCAGTTTTCTTGGGCTCAGTATTTACTGTAATTCTGGTGACCTCATCTGTCTTACAACTGAGAGGAAACCTGTTCAGTGGAGAAATTCATAGCAAACTCCTTGGGTGCAGGAAAAAAAAAGTCACATATTAATTTATAGCATCCACTGAATGCTCTCCATGCTGGACAAAAGTTTTGGCAAGGAGTGTAAGCCATCTGCTCCTAGGAATAGGTTCCAAGAAGGTGGTTTATGGTTCATGGTATTTGAAGTCCATTTTGTGTAACTCTTCATCAATGAAGAGTGCAACCATGGCATTAGCTTTCCAATTGGAATCTCACTGAGAAAAAGCCTAGAGGGGAATACTGTCCTGTATCAGCTATTATTTAGAGACAATTCACAGTAATGCAGATATAAAGTGATGGTGCTTTTATCAGGACAAAAGCAACTTAGGATTTTTTTGCTAGCTCAGCTACATGAAATCTCTCTCCTTTATCCCACATTGATGTAACCAGATGCGCAGGATCTAGCAAATATAAGGTGAAAAGAAATAATTAGATAGATCCATTAGCCCCTTCTCCTGCATAGTGTAGGCTATGACGTTTTCACTCAGTAACTCACACTCTAAACCAAATACTTGTCTCAAACAAAAGCAAAAAGCCTCTTTTATGTGGGAGCAAATGGGGATAGACTGAACTAAGTACAACCTTAACATGTGTATAGGTGGACGAAGTGCATCCACATCTTCACAGTCTCTTCTGTGCAGGTGGGAACACTGCTGGCTCCTTAGGGAATTTTCAAATGTGGACCAAGAAGGTAGTTATCAGCATTCAGGGTAAGGAAGGAGAGCTGTGATAAGCAATCCTTTGGCCAAGGAAGGAGATTTAAGGAGCAAACATTGATTCACAGCCTCAATCAAAAGTTTGCAATAAGGCTCAGCTGTGGATCTTGGAAGAGGATGAGACACCAGGTACAAGAGAAATCCCTACAGCAAGGCTGCTTGGATGAACAGAACTTACTGATTTAAGATAAGTAGCCTCTGGTCTGCTCACAAACACTCTTTTATTTGAGGCCAGTGGAGAAAAAGGACGTGGAGACTATGAATTTTTATGAGGGTTGCAGTCTTTATCTCCTGCCCTTTATTTTTCTCTAGGATCCACCCAGACATTCCCTAATTTGCCCAAGAGCTGTGGACACTGCTGAGGTAGCATTCTGAGAGTGCTGGCCATACTTTGTATGTCCAGGGTCCTGATGGACACCAGCTTTGCTCAGAGCTACCCTTTCCTACAAGGAGCTTGTCTGTGGCAGAGGCCTGCCACAGTGGTCCAGGCAACCAGAAGGGTTTGCTGGGCTTGAGTGTGTCAGCAGAATAACCTAGTGATGTGAAGGAGCAGAGTTATAGTCCCAACTCTCTTATTTTGTAAAAGAAAACCACTTTCGTTTACATTACCCTGACCTCTCATTGGTAAATCCTTCTTCACTTCCTGCCTGTGTTGTGTGCTATGTGCCAGCCCAGTGGAACAGAAATCTTGCTTTCAAGTCCTAAGGCAAGTTTTGCTGTGAAGTAAAGAAACTGCCCTGCTCTAGTTTCAGCATACTCTGCTAGTAACAATTCTCTGAACTCTGACATTCTGCATGGTCAAAGAGCATTTCCTCCTCTCCCTCCTCCTGCCTTGCCTTCCCCTGCCTTCCTGCATGCCCACTAGCCTCTTATGAAATCAATAAACATAAGGTGTTTGTTGACTGAGTGGAGAAATTGCATTCAGATCACATCATGTCTGAGGCCTGGCAAGTCTTTGTGAATCTGTTCTGGTCTTTGCTAAATGGAGCAGGATGCCCTCCAGTCCAGTAGCAAATATCTTAGGGGGAAAAGAAAAAGGCAAAGAAAACTCCACTTTTTATTGCTATTAATTAGAGAACCAGGTCAGCATGATTTGCAGACCCCCTGACCCTTCTCTCTCCTTTTTTTTTTTTTTTTTTTTTTTTTTTTTTTTAAGAGATTGTGGTCATTATAATGGCAGAAAAATAAAGTCTGTGGCTGGAACCACATGACATAATTCTCACCAAAACCTGGGCACTTCTACCGGTCATTATAATGTGATAAATATGTCTGGGCCAGGAATTTTCTAGAGTCTTGTGGGTATGCACATATCACCCAGTTCCCTTCTCAGACAGAGGTGAATGCATCTGAACACAGATGAGCTCCCAGGCCAAAATACAGAAGCTGTAACAGCTCCAAATATTTCTCTCTCAGCCATTGGGACAACCTGCAACCTTCTGCTTCTCCTGTAGGAGGTCTTGAGCTGTTTAATGTGTCTGGGGTCTCTCGCCAGGCCTTGCCCCCCACATTTGCTGTGGGGGCAGTTCTGTGCTGCTGCCCTGGATCAGGTTTCTCTAGGACTGGTCTGTCAGGGCACCATCCTCACTGGCCTGACAGGCCATGTCTGTGTAGGTGCCTGGTTTGCTGCTTCTGCCAAACTACAACGTTTCCCTCGGGCCGCTATCAAAGACTTCGGCAGCATGTGCCTTCCTGTTTTTTATTTGTGTGTGTATGTGTGTGGCTCTTCTGAACATGGACTGTGAAAGGCATTTCCTTTCCTGGGTCTAGACGTCAGCCACTCACTATTTCTGTAGCTTGCTAACAGACTGTCTGCTGCCCTGGGCCCTTTGATTTTTCCCATGAGAGCAGCAAATTCACTCTGGGCTGATAGAGGAGGCCTTGTGTGATACTGTGGGTGTGCAGCCTGTTTTTTGCTGGTGTGTTTTAACTTTACTAGCAATCCCTGGCACCGGATGGGGGTTGTTCCTCTGCCTCCTGCTACAGGGTCTTGCTACCCTGGTGTTGCCAGAGCACTTTTGCCTCAGGGAGAAAGAAAGATGGGGTGATCCCAGCCCATACTGGTGTGACTGTGAGATGTTTGGCCAGATCCATGCTCTGGAAAATCCATTGTCTGCACAGCCATCTGAGAGCAGGCAAGTCAAGGTGAAGCTCTTCCCAGACTGACATAGCTGTTCCCTTCCCACTGAGTGGAGTCCCCTCAGTGGCACCCTGGGGATTTCTGCACTGACTTTCAGACGCAGCAACTCTGGGGTTATGCTTAATGTAGCATGGTCCCAAATAAAGCTCTTGGGATGCTTTCTAGGTTTGCAGACTCACAGGTGTGAGCTGCTTCAGAGGACTCTCACAGATTTCAGTGATCTTTTATAAGTGGTCAAAATTAAGTGGTCAGAATTAAGTATTTTCCTGGGAATTGTTGAGAGGAACAGATGGAGCCTAGCAGTCATTTTTTTGGTAGCTTTTCTCAGTGTTTCCTGTTATATGAATTTACAAGGAAAAGAAGTCTTTCTAGAAAAGTGGCTACCAGAAGGAAAAAAGCTAGTAGCGTTTGTCTCAGTGTGCATCAAGGGTGAGCAGCCAGAAACTTCACAGCAGAGATTGTAAAGTAGAGGAGAAAAGATTGGTAAGGTGACTGAGGGCAAACTCCCACAAGGCAAATTATTTATCTGCTTCCATTTTTAGCCTGTGACTGTCCATCTGCATGAGTGTCTGCCTGCCTGTGTGTCATTCCTCCTCCCCTCAGAAACTTTTGAAGTGGTTGTCTTATTTCAGCCAAAGTAGCTGAAGGATGAAGACCTTTGCTAAAGACCATTGCTAAGGTCCTGGGATTATCTGGAAAGCAGACATCTGCTGTGGAGCAAGAGACTCTGCCAGTGCTCCTCATCTGGAGCTGAATCCCTGTGACATTTTGTGGGATCTACAGGCAGGCATGATGGCAGAACACCAGGCTTTAATGCTCCCAGTTTTCACAGATATGCTTCTTTGTGCATTCACAGGAGCCTGCTACGAATACAGGTTATATGACACTGCAGGATGAAAGAAAATTAAATGTCTGGATGTGAATACAGTCACTGCTGAAGTGCTATGGCTTTGGCACAGCCATCCCTGTGCCTCCCCTGTGAAACATGCCTGTGAAGCTCACATCCCAAGGACAACAGGAGCCTGTGGAGCAAATCAATACGGACTCTTTGAGAACTCTGTCTTGGGACTCCATTTTCCAGCTAGAGCATCTCAAGGGAGATAAGGAATTAACAGAAATAAGAGTTCATTACTATAAGCTTTCTTTTGTAACAGAGAAAGTACTAAGCTTCCAGGTGAAGTGTCATTTCCTGGGAAATACATAGCCAAAGTCAGAGTGGCACAACCAGTGCTATCCAGGAAGCCCAGTATGAAAAAACATGTTTTTAAGAAAGAGGAGGAATGAGAGATTAGGCAGACGAGGAATAAACACTGCAGCCTGGGCGAGGAAGCAGTCTGTTCTGGGAAGCAGTGACAAGGTACAACCAGGCAGGTGAGTGACCAGAGTGGTCTGATGTGGCAGTGGGGCCTGTGCAGTGAGACAGGGCTGGGCTGTGTCCAAGAAGAACTGCTCAGGAGTAAAAATGTCCCACCTTGCCCAGTTCTACTGCCTGCTGCACTGGTTAATGCCCTCAGACCAAAGGCTGAGAACCTGAAGAGACTTCAGAGAAAAGTTATCAGAGAGAATCTGGTGTTAAATACACTTTAACAGCTGAGGGTGTAGCAGCTCTGGGTGGTGGGTTTATCTGAGTAGGAGACGGAGAGGCCTTCTGGGTCCCAGCCTGAAGGTTTGCATGGCGTGAAGGATACTAAAGAGACCTCATTGTGCCTTGACCACAGTGGGACAGAAGACTTGAAAGGTGGAAAATCAGAAAAATTCAAATTGCAAATGTCCTAACCATGAAGGCAACATATGTCTGGAATGGATAACCAAGGATGTGGTAAATTCTCCAGAGCTTGGAGTCAAAAAAAAAGATGCCCTGGAATTCCCGCAAGGTACAAGGCTTGATTCAGAGATCAGAAACTGAAATACTGTGGTGCATGTTATGCAAGCGGCCAGACCAGATGATTGGTCTGGCTTGCTCTGGCCTTCAGAAATATGAACCATTGTTGTAGAAAGGATCTAGGAGAATTACCATGAGACAAGAAACAGAATAATTAAATAACCACAGTATTCTCAAGGGCACATATAAAGAAGTGGGCCATTTTTTTAAGAAACAGCAGAGATTGGGGGAAGATTTTGGGGAGTAAGGAGGTTGCTTTTTTCCTATTTGGAAACTTGCCCATTGTATGACTTCGACCCCAGAGATAAACTTGGTCGTCTGGAGGTTCATGAGCTCATTCACAGACAACATTTATTGGAAGATTAGTGGAGTTTCTATGTGGAATTATCCTAAAGTATTACTGGCTTCCAAAAGGCATTCATCAGTCTTCAGGGTGCACTAAGGCATGGTCTTGCACAGAACAGATTTACACAAATGGCTTATTAACAAAATCAGGATTAGGGCCAAACAGATGTCAGTATGACTGATTAGCTCAAAATAAACACAGTTGTGAGATAAGAAATAGCTGTGTTTTTGCTTCATCTTCTTGTGGTTGCGTACTCAATAGATGATGGGAAATGACATGTTAGGTATGAGGATAAATTACTCATCCGCTCCTGCAACTCATAGAAGGCAGAGCTGAAGAATCCAGGAATTTTCAGTCCATGGGTATAAAATAAATAATGGCCCTGATCCAGGAAATTCTGCCATGGACATGAATCCCCCCAAGGTGTGCAGCCTCCCTTTCACAGGATTATGCAGGTGTGGGTTTTTATTTTGGCAGCTGAAACTCCCTAAGCACTGAAATAACTATCATTTTCATCATGCCACATGCATTAAAGTTGTGATAGGCAAAATATTAGAAAAGAAGTAACAGTTTTTTTCTCATGAGGTCTTAAATGTTAATTGATTTGGCTAAACGTGGAATACAAACACTTTTAATGGTTTCTCATTAAAATCTGTTACCTTGCTTTGGTCCATGCCATCACCATGTGAAGTACCAAGAGGTGTACAGACCAAATCTAGTGCTAGAGGTCAGAAAATTATATTAAACATGAACCAGCCACATTCATCCATGTACAGTGAAAACTGGTGGTCAAGTTCATTTGCTATACTGCTTTTCAGAGAACAAGCAAGGCAGACTTAAGGCACAGAGATGAAAATGGAGCAAGAATTATTTTGGTACTCCCTTTTGAACAAAATGTGGTTGCTCACTCAAACCTGGAAGAAATTCCCCATTTTTAATGTTCTTAATGAGAAACTGGGATTTGCATTACAGAGTACTCTGCTTTGCTAACTGTATAGACCATGAAAGCAATTTCTAGTCATTCAAACAACATTCAATTCAACACAGTTACCATTTTCTAAGTGAAGTAGTAGGGTTTTTCAGTTTGATTTCCAGTGCTAATTTTTCACTTCAATAATTTAAGAAGTTAGGTGTCCAAATCACTGATGAACAAACCATTGTAGACCGCCTAATAAAATAATTCCTCTTCTCAACATCCATTTTCATTGTGAAAGTGAAGCAGCTATGGAGAAGGAAGAGCTGTTTCTGATCAATTTGAAATTAAAGTATTCTTTCTTAATACTTACAATTTCTATTACCAGTAGGTGAAGGCACCAACATAGCAGAAGCTCTCTACCCGGCCTTCTTTGATGCTGTTTTTTATGGATTGCACTCTAAGTACTTTAATTAGCCTTTCAAAACCCTGCTAGGATCACTTTGCATCTTATTTTATTCATTTCCAAGCTGAAGATGACTCTACTTGTTTGCAGTAGAGGAGCATTATAAGAATAACATTCTCTCTTGTCTCTAGTGGTATCATTCCTCATGTTGTCCAGGCAAAGACATGTGCAGTCATAATTCTCCTCCTGCCCTACCCTGATCTGTGCTCTGGCTCAGCTATTGACTAATCTTCAAAATCAAGGGTAAAATTTTGTGTATTTTTTGCTTCTCTCTGTGTTATTCTCTGCCATTTAACAGCAATGAAACTCTCTGCTTTCTCTCTCTGCTTTTAGTCAATAGCAAGTGTTAAGATAAAAGTTCATTATTTAGCATACTCCCACTTCTTGTTCTCCCAGGAACCTCTAAACATTTTCATATCACACAGATGTTACTGAGAAGCATTTAAATCTAATCTAGGTTCCCAGAAATGCATGGGGTTAATTTTGCATATTTAAACTGCTTTTTATTAAATAGTCTTTCCTATGAGTCCAATCTTTGATTTGGGGAAGGCCTGCTTTCTTAGCAAGAATGTAAGCAGTCTTGAGGAGATGGGAAGAGAAGATTTAGTAGGATTAGGTTGTAATTATCTCATCCCCTCTTTAGATATCAAGCTGAAGGTTTTAATTTAAGCAACTTGTTGCTCTAAAGTCCTATCAACTCAAGAGGGATGAAAATAAAACATTCAAGAGATAGTTGACTTCTTACCTTGACTCAACACCATCATTTCAAAAAGTAGTAGCTTGGAATACCCTCCTTAGCCGGGTCTCCAGTTGATGCAAATGGTGGGTACCTCTCTCAAGTTTGGTGGAATTGTATCAGGTTTTGCAACTCGGGCTCTGTCCCTGCAAACTTTGCTATGGATAAGACTGGTCCTCCTCATTTTTACTCTCCTCAGTCAGAGTGTTTTTGCTCTACCAATGTAATTTTCCCTCTCAGATATGGTATTCCACACTATGATATTCCAATTCCCAAGTGTCCCTGAAGCTGACAAAAGTCTATGGTGACTGCTCCATGTGCCACGACCAGATTTCACTCACCTGCTGTAAAGGGCTGAGGCAAACTCAGGGGCAGCAGAGTCTTGCTTGGCCCATGAAGGTGGGGGGTTCTTTGGGTGCAGTTAGGGCTAAGACATGGTCCTGATGTTCTCCTTCATAGGGTGCTGTCAGAGAGGAGATAAAAGTCACTTTGTGCAGGGCAGAAAAAAATGAAAGGTTTCTGAAAAGAATTTGTCTCAACTTTGCAACCAGCAGTGGTAATGGTTTTTGGTCAGGGATTATCTCCATAGTTCTGTGAGTGAAGGCCAATTTTCCTTTCAAGGCACTGTATATTTAGTTATTTAATCAGGCTAAATTATTCCTTCTCTCCTCACCCACAGTTAGATCACGGCACAAAATTAAGCACAGCCTTTCATTCCACCTCTTCTTGCCTCTCTGTTTGACCTAGACTTTGGGGAGCCATTAAGCTGTCTGAGATATTGATTTAATAAGGGCAGGAAAATTAAAAAGGACAAAGAGACACCTGACTAATTGGCATTTCCAAGAGTTTTTTGCAATCAGACAGTGGGGATTTTACAAGGTATGAAGTATTTGCTTTCACATAAATTTCTTCCACATTCTTTCTCTTATGTTTGCTGGGTAAACTTTCTGGAATAAAGTTCACATCTTCTTCTTTGTAAGCTTTATACTTGGGAGGTAATTGAGTTGGCTCTTTGTTATGAGAGCATTTACTCGTTTAATTGCACATATGTGTCTGTGAACACACTATCCCTGCTTCTCTCCTAAATTTGATTTGGAATGAATCCCACAAAAGGCTGTTTTCCAGCATTAATGGATAAAAGGTCTTTACCAAGGGGAAAAGTATTCAAATACTAAATTTAATAAAATTACATTTAAAAGTTGCAGTTCTGAGAATAACCCATTCTCCCCACCGTGATTCAGGTATCTTCTACTGATTTTGTGATTTGTAACCAGTCAGTTTTTATTTTGGAAATAAGGCATAATAAGATAACAATTGAGTGGCATATCAGTAACACATTCATACTGTTGTCAGAATTACTTGTTACATCCTGCCTTGCCGTGCTGAGCAGCAATGCAAAACTTGGGGAAGATAAGATCCTTACAGGAGATGAAAATAAACACAGTGGTAAACTTTGTCCCATTTCTGGACTTCAGGTGCTGATCTTAATGTAGTGATGCAAGCAAGTATTCGTCTTCTACATGTTGCTATCAGGAGTAGCAGAGCAAAGTGCTTGGAGGGAGGTGATGTGTGTGAGGGCCTGCAGGTCTGTCCCTCAGGCTGAGTAGTCACATTACTCAAACCATGTTAAGCAGCATAGATAAGGTAAACTATACTTTGCAATGCCGTGCATCAGTTTGATAGATGATTGTCCTGTGGGCTTTTTATCATTTTCCATTAATTTGGATTTTATTGTATGCCAAGCCTTAGCAACTTATTGTTATGAGCTGACGACCTGATCTTTTTATTAAATTTAAGCTTAGCATTTGTTTAAAACTAAGATAAAATTACAAAGAAGTGAGTTCTGCTTGAAAAAGAATCTCAAGATTAGGGTCAGCTGATGTCTTTGTCATCCCCTGGCTGTTAAAAAAATTCATTGTTTTGTTTTCTGCAGTGTCATGCAACCAAAGACCTGTCTCTTCAAGAGCAGCATATTTCCATGTTTTCTGTGTCTTGGGGCACCAATAAACTGGTACTAGTTGGAATTAATTAATTAAATAATTGGAAAGTAGTATTTTCTGAAGAAGATGAGGACCATCTTTTATAGTAGTCTGCTCTAAAAAGACCTGGGACAGGCCATAAGGAGAAAAGTGTTTATTCATGTCTGTCTTTCAAGGTGTTGCGATTATGTGCTAGACTAGACTCATGCCTTCTTTGAATCCTGGCTTGTATCTGAGTTCTGCATCCATGGTCATAAAATGGCCGCTGCTGAGGTATGAGTAAGAAAGCAATGACACAGATTTCTTTTTTTAGTTTACCCAGGTGGAGCCTGTCAAAAGTTTACTTTGTAACTTTCAGCTTTGACAGAGAAGTGGAGTTTCTGCAATATTTCAGCGCCTCTGAAGTGTCTACTGTATATGGAAGTATTTTTAATATTTTTTTTGCTCAGAAATAAACTGAAAATGGACATTTTCAGCCAATGATGAAGTGTTCAGGTGCTCTGAGTTGTATCAAAACCCAGGTTTTTTTCCTCTCTGAATTCTTTTCTATGAGCACATTTCTGCTTTAATTTGCTGATAAATTTTTGATACGCATAACAAAGAGCAAGTGACCTGTACATGGACCTGGCAAAATTGTTTGCCTTGTATCAGAAAGGAAGCAAATTTGGGAACCACTGTCTTGCCTAGACAGAGAAAAAAAATAGAATTTTTGTTATATACTCTGCCTGAGCAGCCCTGGGATGGCATAGCCTCAGGACAGCTGCAGATGCAGCAGAGTCCTCCAGAACTCATCTCAAGGCTGCAGGGACTGACTGGGTCTTTTCTTTCTCCTGGACTCATTTTCATAAGCTTGATAAAGCTGTTAATACTCATCTTATGTCAACTGGCCACAGTTTCACCAGAGGAGGCATCCAAAGAACAAGATTTTTTTTTCCCTTTTACAGTGACTGCAGAAGGGCCAAAACAATCCAAACTAACAGCATCAGCCTCGTTACAGAGAATATCAGACCATCAGGCTCCTGAAAGACAGCTCTGATTTTCATCCAGAGGGTTCTGAAGATGGGTCAGAATGCTTAGCGAGGGCAAATCCACATTGCATCACAGATTCTGACAGATCAATGTCAATTTATGCCAGTGAAGAATCTCGACCTTGTTCAGTGCTATCAGTACCAACGTGGAGATGCAGTAAGGAATGTCAATTCAGAACACAAGACAACACAGAGGGTCTGCTTATCTGCCAGGCAGTGCACACCTTGTAATTTATGCAGTGCAAAGCCCAGTAACAGAGCTGGGGAGCCAAGTACCTCCTGATGACTGCACCTCCTGGAATTGTGCAGTGCCATGGATAATAAATCTCAGTGATGGCACAAAGCTAAGCGGGGAAAAAATTAAATCAGCCTCTCAGGCAGCTGAATAGCAGTCTCAGCTGTGCTGATTCACCCAGAGTGATGCACTCCACGGGGTTTTCACCGCTTAAACAGATGTTCCCCTAGTACAGGATGCTTTCCATTTTTGTATTGTTCATGCTGGATTGTGTGTTGCAGATCAGATCTTCAGCTGCTGTAACCAGACCTGTCTAGTCAAAGGCTGTCAGGACAAGGCTGCCACTCCCAGAGGCGTCTCCCACTTCTGTCTGCAGTGTGGGCTCCCCAGTGCTGGGGCTCTGCCAGCGGCAGTGGCCCCGGGCTGGAGCAGAGCCACGGCACTGTGCTGCACGTGGCACTGTGTCTCCAGACCAGCTTGGCTGGGACGCCTGTCCCAGGTGTCAGGAACATTTCCCCAGCTGCTGACACCCATTGCTGGTGACGGTGGGATTGCACAGCTGGTTCCATGTGGCTTTGGTGCCCTGAAAGTCAGTGCAGCACCAGGGGGCAGGACAGCAAGAAATGCCCCCTTTGCAATACATCCATACAGATATTGCTGTCTAAGCATCTGCTAGTTTTATTATTTTGGCTCTTGAACATCCAAGTTGATCATGCCCAGACAGTCTTTTGCCCTTCTTTGCTCTGCAAAGAAGACATAGCTTTTTTTTACCATTTTTTTCTTTATTTTAAACATGTGGCCAAGTAGGGCATGCTGAAAACAGAAGAGAATGATAAGGAAAGGCAATAAAATTACTGGACAGATAATATTGCTATGACTTGTTGAATTTATCCTATATAATCTTCAACTTTCACTTCATTCCATCTCATGAGAATGATTTTTAAGTATTTCAAAATTTCACAGAAAAGTCTGATATTTTCCCTTCAGAGTACTCTGTTGGATCATTACTGAGAGGTGGAAGGAGGGGAAGAGGATCACACAGTTTAACTCTTAATGCAAGTGTGAGACTGTACAATGCCAAGCATGCTGAAGTACTAATTCCTGTGTGATTAGCACTGCAATACAAAAAACAGCATTAGTCTTTACACAGTAGCAGATTTCTGTCCATTCAGGAGCAATGCCTTTTAAGTCAATGGCCTTTTAAGTTTCTTTGGGCTGTGCTGCTCAATATTAGGGAGATCTAGTCTGCTAGACTAGAGAGAGTTAGGTCTGTTGGGTCCACCTTAACCCTATATAGAGCATGTGGACAAATATAATCTTGTGTTAGTAGAAAGTGCCAGGCACAAATTTTGAACAAAATGTGAAAGTGCTGTTCTTAAACTTGGCAAAACATACTTGAAGGTGTTTATGTGTGTGAAACCAAATGGAGATCTATATGCTTAACCTTGGAAATCAGCTGAAATGCAAGCTGAAGACTCACCCCTGAGTTTCAGTGTCGTGAGAAGAAGGATATGCCACCTATATCATACAGAAGAAAGCAGAAGTCTACATAGAATAGTCAGTATTTAGTAGTGGCTATCATACAGTGAGAGATACTGGGATTTTCCCTAGTCTAGATATGGGGGCTGGGAGGGGTTTAAGAGAGGAATAAGTGGTACTGGTGCCTCTTGGAGCACCATGATCACTGGCAGATGCTGCCTCAGCTGGTTACTACTGCAGCACTAAATGCAAGCTGTCAGTGTCCTGTCCAGGGACTGATGTGCCAGCATGGCATTTGTTGTTAGGCCAAAGTTTTTGCTAATGAGATCAAAGTATGAAGTTACTGTAAGATGAGAATTAGACCATTGACACCTTTGCTTCTGCTTTGACTGTTAACCCATGGGGAGGGGAACCGTGGGGGAAAGTTCTTGCACACAATATCAGTGGAAAGTATCCTTTCCCCCCCAGTATTAGATACCTTTCTGGCTTCAATGAATCCCAAAACTCAAAGGAAGACTTGACCACAAGTGCAAGGACACATCTGCTCTATATTGGAAGCTAAGGAAAGCCATTAATCATTTGAAATTTGCTGAAGTGTTTGTGAACTGAACACTCCTGAACCAGAACAGAATTTCTAGAGAAGCCTGAGCCCAGGTAAGTTTCCTTTTGTTGATTTTTTTGTGGAAGTTATTTTGCACCAACATCCAATTTAAAGTTCTTATTGGTCAGTCTTTCTGTAGCCATTTCCTACAGAAAATGGAACCTCCTCCTACAATGCAGTGATAGCAGTAAGGGTAACACTGGATTGTACCTACAAGACTGATTAAATGAACAGTGAATAACAGCATCTATTCGTTTTCTTGAATCTCATGTCACTTATTGATGCGACTGTTTGCCACATAAAACGTTCAGAAGTGATATTGGTCTTTACAAAAACAGCCTTTTCCTGTGCCAGTACTTGTAGTCTCCTTTTGGCTTAAAGAAAAACACAGAACCTCCTTATTAGTTGGAGAAGAAAGTCAAAGTCATCATATTTCACCCAAGAGAATATTCTGGAGAACCAAAATTTCCATGTCATTAGAAGATAAGCAATGTCTGCAGTGTGTAGCAGGACTCTTATTTAACTTACAATAATAGAAATAAAGCTCCTTAAAAATTATTTTTAGCTGTGGATATTTAACAAGGTTCTTCTTACATAATAATATACCCAAGCTGTCCAACACTGACAGATGCTGACACACAGGAAATTACAAAGTAATGCCAGTGACCATCTTCCATTAGAAAGGAAAAATGAGGCAATTACAGCTTCGTACTCAGAGCTTTTTAGACCCAGGGTAGGATACGGTCATCCTCTAGTCCAACATCCTGCATGACATATCTACAAATTTTATTGCAGCACCTCATGAATTTTTCTGTTCATAATAATGGACAGCTTTTAGTCTTTCTGTAAAGACTGTGAGACAATTCAGTTCATTGTGTTCAATCCTTATGCCCTTCACAGTTGAGAGAAAATATATACCCTCAACTTGAATTTTGTCCAGCTTTGGCTTCTACTTAATGGATTTTATTATGCCTTTTATACTAGATATGACACCTACAGTTAAAAATTTCTTTCTCATAGTTTTAATAGTTACTCTACCATCTGGGTGCCTGTGAGCTGTGATCATATTACTGCTTAAACTTCTCTGGGATAAATCAGATTAAACTCCTTTAGTCTCAGTCTGATTTCCAGACCACAGATCATTCTTGTAGCTCTTTTCTGAATCTTTTCCAAATTCTGAATGTGTTTTGTAAAGTTTGGATGCCAGAACTGCATGTGGTATTTCAGAAATATTCTCACTAGAGCTATTCACTGACTCTTTCAAACTCCCCTGCTTATTTATCTACGGATCAGAATTGCTCTGGAGAGTCATGTTCAGCTGATTATCTAATGTGACCATGAAGTTTTTGCAAAGTTAATTATATCTGAATCACTGGTTATAGCTTTAAGTGTGACATAAAGCTTTTGTTGCAAGATGTATGACTCACATTTGGTTCTGAAAATGCAAGTAATATAAATGACAAGGAATTAATCCTTAGAACAAAGTTGTTCCCCCATCACTTTTATCATCCTACATCCCTTTGGTGTTGTCTCAAACTTCTACCACAGTTGTTTTGTTTTTGTCTACACTGTTGGGATGTGACAGGAGTAGCTGACACAAAGAATAGAACCCCCTCCAGACTCCAGATGGAACACCTTGGTAAATGAGAGTGATTCTGCTTAAAATACTTCCAGAAATACATTCATTAGGCTGCTTTTAAGCCATTTAACAATAATGGATTATTATGTGGGAGCGAGTTAAACACCTTGTAAGATCTAAATATTTTTCCTTATTGCATCTACTCCTGTCAGCCAAGCTGGCAATCTTCACAAGACTGTAATCAAGTCCTGCAGGTTTACAAATGTTGTTATTAATGACTGCTGTTTAACATCATTGCTAATTGCCAGTGGAACAGTAACTATCAAGTGAGACCCTGAATATGTCATCCTGCTTCCTTCTGAATCTAAACCAGAAACATTTGTCGAGCACTTCTCCATTTCCCACATTATGATTGATAATTTTGCTATTCTTTACTAGTATTGGATCCATCCCATACAATCCAAAACCAACTTTTCCACCTGAAAATGATGCTTCTCTGGAACTTGTTGAGAGAATGTATCTGTTTCGACTGCAACAGTGGCAGAAAACCTTCTTAATTTGGTAGAGGAATTTCAGGAAAGGAGAAAACGAGTCCTACTCTGGAGATGCCTGGTGTCAACTTCTCAGCTTTCTCCAGTTCTGGTGGGAGACTGTCTGTGTGGGGGCCTCCATGACGGGGTGAGAGGAACAGACACACTTGTACATCACTCCACATGATTATTCTAGCACACTGGCTGGATATGTGCTTTCCAATGGGTTTCCTTTCAGAGCAAAAGCCCCAGAAGAGGCAGCTGCCCCAGAACTGGCTGAGTGCTTCAGCCTCCCTCCCACGCCTGTGTCACGTGCGAGAGCTGATCGATCTGCCAGTGGTTAGGAGGTTTCCCTGGGAAGTGCATCCCAGGTTCGAGTCCTTGCTCTGATTTGGAGTGGGTCCCTGGCCGCCAAGCTACACTGGCCATTCCTCTTTCTTCCAATGAATACTTAATTGAAATCAGCTTCAAATCAGACGGAGCAAGAACTTGAATCTGCAGCTCCCTTTTATCTCCCGGGAGCTTCCTAACCACTGGACTGCATATTCTCATTCTCTGTAGCTCTGTTCATATGTAATTGTTTACGTGGAGTGGAGAGGTTCCAAGGAGATGGGGGCAGAAATAAGAGAGAGAGAGTTAACTAAAGGAGTATGGGGGGCAGGGAGAAAACCTGGCTACCCTCACCTTCTGGTGGGGCAGTCCAAGCTGCCATCCCTCTCCTGTCTGGCAAGGCTTGGGAGCTGGGATCCAGGTTTTCCCCCCCAGAGGGGAATCACTGAGGCACTGGCCTATTTGCTGCTTGGCCTCCATTCTCTTTCCTTTCTGGGCCTTACATGTGAAAGTTTTGGAAATATAGTGGTTTTGTTCTGATATGTAATGAAAACAGATTTTAAATCTCAAAATAAAAACCCTCTTTCTTATTCCTCCCTCTGAATTGTGAAACAAAAATTCTTGTTTCATGGCCGGCCCTGAGTACCAAATCTGAGAGGCAGAACTTGCATCAAGAAAGACCGATGAAGTCAAACCTGACAAAACCTGCTTGTGCATTCCTTTCCCATTTGTCAGCAGGCTCTTCTCCCTAATAGATAAAGACTTTTTGGACTATGCTCATACTTAGATTGAGGTATATTCTTTCATTCATCTCCTTTAGTCATGCTGTAGAAACACGGCTCCTATTATTTCCACTTCCCACACTTCCAAGTTCCCAGCCTTGTGCCAGGTCTCTTGCTGAAGGATAAATCAGAATATGTCACAGATGGTTGTTTAACGAAACACAAATCAAATCCAGCTCTTCTGTATCTTCATTATGCACCAACCACCTTGTTCAGACATGGGTAAACCTGCACTTTCTATTTTGAAGTGCTACATTTAGGAATCTCTCCATAGATTGTGTGGGACAATGCTGCAGGAAGAGACACAAGATGAAGAAGAGAAACAGCGTGAGGGCAACGTAGTCTTCCCATTGATGGGTGTTGGCAGGCCAGGCCTGTAGTGCATATTCACAGCTTTGAAGCACTGATGCAGGTCAGCTCAGCCCAAAGGTGAGGCACCAGCCTCAAAGCTATTGACTGAGATGCTGAGCAAGCACCCATAGTGCAGCAGTTTTCACATCATGATTGCAGCTCTTAATGTAGTGAAACTGGATTAGCACAGTGAAGAAAGAAAGCTTATTGCCAGAAACTTGAAACAGGAAATTTGAGGCTCTCTCAAAGCAACACAAACCATCCTATGCAGTGGCTTCACTGACTTTTGGGACTTTTCATTATAGGTTACAACTTTCATGTTTCACACCGCATTAAGGCTGCAAGCCTATTCCTGTCCCTCTGTATTTTGAAGAATAATACCGAAGGTGTTCAAAGGTATTCAAAGTGCTGACAGCATTGCTCTACCTTGCCTATAGCAGAGACTGAAAATGCTGTGCTGGAAAATTTATCATACAGAGGTGTCTGTGGCATTCACATTCTCTAGAAAAATCCCTTTGCCCAGGATTTTTCTCCTAGGAATCTGAGAAGACTCCGAGAAAAAGGAAAACCATTTTATCTCATTTGCTTCTCCTGTGTTTTGCTCCTTTGGAATGTGTTTGGAGATTGTTTATCCAACAGGTGATTGTTTCACTGGTTTCTGCTGTGAGTTGTTTTGACTCAATGGCCAACTGGGGCCAAGCTGTGCCAGGACTCTGGAGAGAGACACAAGTTTTCACTATTATCTTTTTAGCACTGAGTAAGTATCTTTTCTGTATTCTTTAGTATAGTATAATTTAGTATTCTTTAATATAATATAGTATCATAAAATAATAAATTAGCCTTCTGAGAACATGGAGTCAGATTCATTGTTCCCTCCTCCATCTGGGCACCCTGCAAATGCAATCGATGTCCACCAGCAAATATCTGCAATAGGAGCTGCATCAGTTCTTTAATTTTGGGGTTTTTTTCTGCCCACTTTATTCCTTCCCCAGAGTCTCTACTCTGTTCCCAAATGCATTCTTCTTGGTTATCCTTGCTTATGACTTGTACTGGTTTATTTAACTGAATTTTCAGTACCACACATACCTTTTGAACATTTATTTTAAATATGTCAGAACATATTTTTTCTCACAGAAATACTTCTTTTATTTTATATGGCCAATAAGGATACAGAAATAAAATTGCTGAGTCACACTGGGCAAGATGAGTTAAATTGACAGTTTTGAGTCTTCAGTGAAGAAGCTATGTTAAAAAGGAAAAGCTGTAATATTGTATTTCTTAACTGCAGGGCCATTTTCACTCACTGGAAGAACTAGATGGAGTTTTCAGTTTGCACTAGAAAAAGATGGTTACAGTGCACTCACTGTAACTCAGGATCATGGAGTAGAGAGGTTGCCATGGGTGACCTAGACTGTTAATCTTGAGGGACTCCTTTCCTTCACAGCTGTTGCAGCAATGCCATAAATCTGGCATTGCTTTTGAATAAATGCTGGCATAATGCTCTGGGCACAGTAGGTGGTGTGCATGATCCTTGGTGACAGGAGTGATGTTAACTGTGAAATCCATCTTGTCTGGTCCTGTCTCAGATCCCTAAACATTCAGGACTGGAAACAGGCTTTGCTCAGAGACTTATTTTAGCAGCAACACAGAAGAGTTGCCTTGTGAAAGCTGCCTGGAAATCAACCCAAACCAAACAACTCAAACCTGGAGGTTGATGACTTGGTTTCAGGCATTGTTTTATTACATAGGAAGAAACAAATGAAAATTTCAGTTATGTGCTGAAGGCATCATGTAGCCTGGTTAGTAGAAACCTTCAGTGCATAAATCGAAGCTCAGCTCAAGCAGCAGGTTAGCTTTGCCATGGAGTTTTAATGTTTATAAATGCTTTTTGCAGCTTAAATTATGTCAGCCTCGATATTTATGGAACTGTGGAAGTGCTGAGTCAAAAGCATTCACATTAATAAGGAAGTGCTGGGAACCACTGGGCTGATGCCAGTGTCGACCAGTGTTATTAAGATAAGAAGTTCTTTGGCATTGCTGAGCTAGGGAAGATCATACCAAAGTTATCTCTTGTGGATAGTCATTTGATTCGTGGCTTCTGATCCATGTCTTTGTCTTGGACTGAAACCACCAACTTTCTTATCAACCAGCTAAGAAATATTGATTTTTTTTAAGAAAGGTTTGACTATATTTTCAAGAAGGAAATATTTTCATATTTTCATTTATCAGGAATGTATCTTATTAGCAGCCAGTGCCTTAGTGATACATTACTGGTTTGCATCTTGCTGGACACTCCACCTGTGGCTGGTGAGAGTTTAAATAGTGAGATTTATTTCTCTGGGGCTCTGCACAGATTAGTGCAGCACTACAGCTGCTCTCTTGTACCAAGGGGTACCTGGCAGAGATTGAGTGCCCACAACTCTGCTTTTTTTCCATACAGTACTGCTGAGAAGATTTGGGATCCTGGGTAAATACAACAGTACCTTTGCTTTGGTTGTCCCCAGGTGGTGCACTAAGAGAAAGATGTCTCCCATGTATCTTTGACATTTCCTTATCAGAAAAACCTAAGAATATGAAAAGAAGTGGTTTCACCAGTGTAGTTTATGTTAAAATTATAATTTTTACATAAAGTAAAAGTTTAAAAGTAGCTGTTTTTTGTTACTGGTGATTATTATGGGTTCTTTTCCTTGGAATGGGACGTGTCTATTTATTTATTTATTAAGGTTGCTATAAGACAGTTGCAGTTTCTGGGTGACAAGCAACTTACTGCTCCCTTTTGGATGCACCTTCATCACCGCCCTCCATCACACGTGTTTTTCAGCAATCTCAGAGCTTTGTGGCAGGATGCAGGAGAAGGTATTATTATTGCAATTTTGTAATACAGCTATGGTCACACATGACTGGGGCAGATGGAAGCTCTCTGAGGTTTTTCTAATTGTGTTTTGAAGGTGGTATATTCCCTAACCTAACATACTCCACATGTCTCAGCCAGAAACACCCAAATGAGAAATTAGGAATATCAGTTTCACCTACCAAAGCTGACTGAACAACCATTTAAAGCAAGTCTTGTTGGTCACCCCATGGACATGTGTAGAAAATCACTTTCACAAGAAGACCCTAAAAGGCTCACTGAAACCTCAGGAGTTTGTGTTTGTTTTCTTTTTTCCCAGTGGTACATACCATTTGGCTGAAGAAGCTCAAAAACACTGTGGGTTTGGGCCTTAGTTGTGCTTAATACATCCTCAGGTCCCTCCACCCTGCCAGGAAGTTCCTGGGCAAATAGACTCCAGGTCAGATGAGCAGGGAAAGGGCACAGATTTTATTGTTATGAATTTTAAGCAGAGATTTGTTTGGAAAGGAAGGAAGCCCAATATTCTGGGGAGAACAAAAGAGAGGTTTTGGTGAAGCAGTATTTGCCACAATTAGAGGGGAAGAATTTTGGAGTTGGATTCAGCTGTTGTGTGGATGGGTGCAAGTACAGGCCAGCTGCTGATTACAGCAGAGCCGTGCCAGATGTGCATCAGCTTATGAGAGTGTGCAGCTTCACTTGCAGCCTTTTTATTCCTGCTCATGGCAGGCTATTTTCTCTCTTCTTTCAGCTTTCTCTTGCTAATGTTTGTGATGCACAATTGCCTGCCCCTTGTAATTGGAAGGGCATTACAAGCCATGCATGCCATTGTTGCAGCAAACCACTTCCTTGTCATGGCTCTTATGTCCTTGCTTTGTAAGAACAGAATAAGCTCTGTTTGGCATCTGAAAATAGAATAACATCAAGTTTCTGCATCTGTCCAACTGAGCATCTGCAGGGTGTATAGTGCAGATGCATTTAACCTGGCCTGGCACCAGGAGCATTGTCCCTAAAATGGCCTTGGATGTAATTGGATGTCAAATTTCCATACAATACACAGACTCGAGCAGACTACTGAAGTTGGCTACGAGCTTGGATTCTCTACTCACTTTAAAAAGAAAAGCTAGGATTTTGCTTTGTGAAACTTATCATACCCATTACAGTGTAAATCATACAACAGAAACCGAGAACAAGCTGGGTTGGAAGGGACCATAACGACGATCAAGTTCCAAGCCCCCTGCCATGGACAGAGACATCTTCCATTAGATCAGCTAGCTCAAAACCCCATTCAACCAGGCCTTGAACACTGTCAGAGGTGGGGGATTTACCACTTTCCTGGACAGCCTGTTCCAGTGCTTGACAACACTTTTGGTGAAGAAATTTTTCCTAATGCCAAAACTAAATCTCCCCTGGTGTGACTTGAGGCAGTTTTCTCTTGTCCTATTGCCCGTTACTTGACAGAACAGCCTGAACCCCACCTCACTAAAACCCCTTTCAGGTTCTTGTAGAGGAGCCATGCTGTGTGGACTCTGTGCTGACAACCAAACAACCCAGTACACAAATGCATCAGGAGAGCATCTGTGGGACATCTTCTCTGCTCCTGCCAGTTCCCCCAGAGCCCATCAACCCCCTGGCCCTTCAAAGCAGAGGCACAAGCCCTAGAACAGAGTCTTCAGTGACACACGGACAAGCCCTGGCGATTATAAGCCCATATTATTGACCTGCTCAATAGAGCTTCAAAACATTAAAGTGTCTTGTAAAGACTCTTTAGGAGCAGTTATGGGTTGCTCATGTGTTCCACAAAAGCTGTGCTGCTAAGATAATATTTCAGCTCCCCAAGTCACATGTGACAGGGATACCTAGACCTGCTGTGGTCTGGTCAAGGCTTGAAGACCATTCAAGTGAAATTAAATGTCACTGAGGCTTTCTCAGAAGAGCTTATCTTACTTCCCTGATTTGAGGAAGGGTTGCACGTGTAGGGAAATGAAGCTGACATAAATGGAAGATCTGCTCCTGGGTCCCTGACAATGTTAACTGTATTGCCCACACTTGAATTTCTCCCTTGCAGTTAATCCATGTTGAGTGCCACCTTAGGCCAGGCAGTGAGGTGTGCCCCTCCTTCATTACATAACACCCCTGGGCCTCTCTCTTTCTAAATCCTGGAAGAGCTGAATCACATTTTTATTTCCCTGTAGAGGATGGGAGAGTGTTTCTGCTGGTGCTGGGCACACAGGGAGAGCCCTGGGAAGACAAAAAAGGACTGCTAGTATTAGAATGGCATTTGTGTGCATGCACCCTCTGACAAAGGTATAAGATGATGAATGGTCCTTCAAAGAGCAGGCCCCTGGACTAGTCATCCACAGCTAAAACACTTCTGATTATAACCTGCAGAACATAGTTTAGAGGTAGCACTTAAATTAATGGCATGTGCTAATTGCTAGTCATGTTGATTTTACAATGCAGGCAACATTTCATTGATGCTCTAAAAGAGAAGGGTAAATAAAAGGCAAGCATAAAGCCCAATGTAGCAAGACTAATTCTGCAGAATGGCTGCTTGCTTTTTCATTTCACCAGTGGAAGTCTCTAAAATAAACAGAACAACCAATTTAAAGCAGATGCGTGGAACAACAATCAGGTTTCATCTCTGGTTTTAATCTTTTCAAACCACAGTGTTTGTTTCTCAGAGCTCAAAGGAACTGCAGACCGAATCAGAAGTTGGCTATAAGTTAGCAGCGTGGAGGAAGCAGATTTGTGGCTGTTTAACAAGGAGAGATGAAACATCCCTGTTTAAACAACTAAATTATTAAAAAATATACTAGTGATGGAATCGGGAGACAAACATTCAGAGCTCCTGCCTGTGAACTTGTTATCAGTTACAGCTTGGGGACAACAGAGCTAAGCAGTAAATGGCCAGCTCAGGCACTGCTTCTTAAACAATGAAACAGTAATCTCACAATTTTTATTGGTAGTTGCTATCCTGTGTGCCACAAAAAATGAAATGTGAATGAATCAATATTGTGTGAAAACAGGGTTTATTACTGAGGAGTGAATGACCACATTTTTACTTCCCTTTGTAACTTTTGGGAGGGACTACATAACAAAGTAAAAAACACAAAAAAAGCCCTCTGGAAAGCCACATGGGTCTGATTTCCCATTTCCCTGCCCACTGTGTCATCATTTACCTCAGAGGCTTTGCATAACTGTGTGTGACTACCCACAGCTTCTGATCTTGTGAGACTGAAGTCATTCTTCAAACAGCAGTCAGCTTTTAAGGACTTGGTGGAGGGGGAGATGATGCTGGGCAGGACAACTAAGCTAAGACAAAGAAATGTTTTTCAGACAGGGGAGCAAATGCTGGAAATTCCCTGGGGACCAGTCTTGTGACACAGTTATGCCACTGCAGACAATTTTTCATAGCTGGGGGTGGGTTGGGTGCCTCTTGACAGCCTGGTTCAGACAAGTTGTGCAAAATAGGGGTGCTTACCTGTGTGTGTTTGCACAGGGTTACCAGGACACTTGCTGAGAGCATAAAAAACCCAAAATGGTGCTGGAGGGAAGTTTCACAAACTTATTGGAACCTCAGTAGGGTTGTCTGTTTTTGTTTGGTTCCCTTTCATGCAGTTTGAACAGATAATTTAGACATTTTCCCACTAGCAACTGTGAGCTCCAAAATCCTTGAGACTGAATCACCCTTTGTCTCAGGGTGCATTGTTGAAGGGCTGTGACATGCCACTGCTTGGGGTGAGAGTGACCAACCATCTGTGCTGGCAAGGGCACTGTGGGCAGAGAGGAGACAGATCAGGCTGTGCCCACAGGTGTTATCCTCAGCGGCAGCACCTGCATGGATTTGGAAATGCAGGTTGTTTTAGCTGTTGTTTTACCATGTTTTGTGTTGCTGATGCACACTCACCCAGACACGGGGAGATACAAATGAGAGAGGTGATGATGTGGCTACAGCAGGCAGGGAGGGATTCAGCTCAGGGGAACATGCTTAATGCAATGAGGAGAACTGGAGTGCTTTACATTAAGGGAGGGTCTAATCCCTTACTTAGCAACCATGTTGTCTCTCATTTTTCAGTCTTCCTCATGTTTCTGCTTATTTCTTTGCCTTTTTTTTCCCCCATTGTGAGTTATATATCTTTAAGTGATTTCTCTTTAAGGGCCCCATAAGTAGCAGCAGAATCTGCAGGCAGCTATGACATGGTGCCTGGTGAACCATCACCAGAACTCAGTAAAGACATCTACCTTGTCATGTTCATTGCAGGTTCCTATCCTGATCCAAAAGATCCTACTGATCTTTTTTTCCTCCTTGCATTTACAGTTCCAGACTGTGAGATCACAGGACAGCCTGATATTTGTTAAAATTTCCAAATGTGGAGCAAATACCTCCCTCCCCCTTTTGCTACTCACATACATGTAATTAATTTATGTTCACAGCTTCCCATTTTGATCTCTAGCCTTATTTTAAAACATCCCCCCCACCCCCTTCTCCTCTCCTTATGTGTAGTTTCAACATGCTTTGGTCTATTTCTGTGTAAAAACACTCAAAAGCAGCACCAGAAATTATGAAACCACTGAAGCCTTCAGATTTAAAAAAAAATTCCAGAACTGTTTATATTCACAAATGGTACCTATTTAAACAGCTTTTGCAACTATTGCTTCCTCTGGTAGCAAGTCTAATTTTTAAAAATTTTAATTTAATTCAAAAGGATAAATAGGACAGCAGATATTTACAGAAAAATTGGATTGTTATTATGAAAAGAGCATTTTCTCCACAGCTTTCCAAATGGGCTCTAAACAACATCTTACAAAAAACTAAAACACAATCTTTCAGTCCAGCACAGAAAAAATATAACCCCAAGCATTCTTGTATATAACAAAACATTACTGATAAACAGAGTAAAGGCTGCAGGGCCATTTTTCTACCCTCTGTTTCTGCTCTATGCTATTAAGCTCTTTCTGCAGCACAATGAGAGTCAATGTTATGAAATGGGTAACTAAATTCTGCATAATGTTCTTTTAAATGCATTAGTTAAGAGAATGCATGTTCTTTGCTTGTAGAAAAGGATCTTAGGTCCTAAGATGCCTTGAAAAAAGGTGGAAGTGTGAGATGATGAGCAAGTTGTCCAGCTCAGAGCTTGCTTGCTACATCCCTGTCCCTGTAGCCTCCCTTTGAAAGGGCATAAAATATTCCAGAGCATGGCAGGAGGCAAGCAGCCATGTGGATGTTTGCATATTTTGATGACATGATGACAGCCTTGCACATGATAGAAGCTTTACCCTGAGTCCTGCTGAGAAATACCAGCAATGAAGGACTACAGTATTCAGATGCCACATGAATTCATTTCTCATCTTCTTCAGAAACAATTAATGCAACTAAGGACAAGCCTGTCTTCCTGGTTAGGTAAAATTGGAAGGAGAGTAAAAGTCATCACAACTTCCAAACCAACTGGGTACAAAAGCACCTTTTCCTGGCTACAGCAGACTGCTGTGATTTATTGATGGATTCCACCCCCAGTATTTCAGTGTTGAATTAGTTTTGCTGCTTGTTTTCCTTCTCTAGGAACTGAAGTATCAGACTGATTAAAATATGAGAAAATATACAAGAGGTGTTATATTTAGGCAGCTTTTCTGTTGGGAGAGAAATATATGAGGAAAAAAAACAACAAAAAAATCTGACAATTTATCATCACACAACTATTAGCAAGATGATAAATAAAAGTAGTTAGACAGAAATTAAAATACACTTTTATCCCTGGTGATTTTGAGCACTTGCAAAGTCCTTAGGCACCCATAAAGTGTGTCCTTGTCATTAACCCAATATGCCTTTGACAGGGAGAGGAGTGTCTTCATTGCAAAGGCATTTGACCATCTTACACTCAGGGCTGATCTTTGCTGTACCTCATGACATCATTTCAAATGTTTCAGTGGTTACCAGCTGTTTTGCTGGACAGTAAAGGAGGCTGATCAAAGCTTAGCTCCAGAGACATGTTGATGATCTGGATTTTTTGTAGTGCTTCTCCCTAACCAAGCCCTGCATTTGCCTCCAGAATCAACACAGGCCTATGCGTCACAGGTCTGCAAAGGCAAATGGCTTTATTTTGGATTATTTTTTTCCCCAAGGAACCAGATTGCTCTGAACATATCTTTGTCTTAAGCACTACAAGAACTAAGTGCTAAATATTGCATCATGATAACCCTGTTTCTGCTGGGAGAGTCTTCACAGAGGGAAAGGAGGACCTTGGCATTCTGTGCATTCCTGGTTTGCAGTCAGGTCAGCTTAAAAAGATAAAGTGCAATCTGCTGCTTGCCATCCATCATGAGAAATGAAGCCTGATAACTTCAGAGTAATGTTTAGCTTGTCATTCTTGGGCTATTACACTGAGTTAGGAGTGCTAGAAAAAGGGATTTATTGCCTTCTCTCTCTCTTACTGTAATAAGTCTCAGATTAATAATGCTGCAGGCTTCAAAGTCTGTTTTGTTCATAGCTTCTGGCTGGGGAACAGGTGAAAACAAAGACCAGATTTGCAATGATCTGGGCATTAAATCCCTTCAAAAAGTGTCTTTTGGCACCATGGTGAAGAGCTATTAATGACATTCCTGGATGACTGCAGAAAAATAACAAGTTTTTATAAATAGCTATAACTTCTTGGATTAGCTACCTGACAAATTGGTGTTTTCAGTTGATTTAGGGCCCCAGATCTACTTTCTGCTATGGCTTTCCTATAAAGCCTTTTTGAATTGCTGCTTTATAGGAGCATGAAAGGGAATCAGGGCCCACTTTAAATGGGGATCAGGATTTCGGAATGCAGCCACCTTCTTGACAAACAAGCAAGTGTGGATCAGCCATGCCCAGAAATGAATGGGAAGCAGCAACTGCAACATTTCATTGCATCTGCAAATACAGAGCATTAAAAAAGCAAGCAAGCAAACAAACAAACAAAATAAAATAAAAAATAAAAAAAAAAAAAAAAAAAAAAAAAAAACAAAAAAAACAAAAAAAACCCCAAACAAACACAAAAAGTTAAAAACTCAAAAGAAAAAACTAGTAGGTGAAGTTAGGGATTCTGGCTGGCTCAGAGTAACAACTATCTCTCAGGTGTGAGTATCCAAAGTGTATGAGTAAGACTGTATGAGCTGTGTTAACCTCACCACTTGCTAGTGGCTGACCTTCCTGGAAAAGGACCACTGGCTGCTTTTCCCAGATAAGTCAGACAGAATTTTAAAAATCATCCTGGAGGTTTCATTTTCAAGCTTACTTGAGTTCTTCTAACTTTTGAAGCATTACTCCTCGTGTCTAAATATAGGAAAGTGTGTTGCAACGTTAAGAGCCTTTTGCTGAAGCTTTTCCTGTGACTCACACATGTGCTGTTTAGGTTACTACATTAATTGCAAGTGCCTGCTCCACACAGAAATGGCAGCAAGGATTGCTTAAGCCAATTCAGACTTTTCAGCTTTGCAGAACATCATCCAGCATGTTGCCAGGTGCTGACTCTGGGAGGCATCACTCCCTGCTCCCAGGGCAGTGAACACTTGTAGCAGGTACGCTGGTAGTAGTTTTCTAACTAGGCAGATATTGAGATCAAGCAAGAGAATTGGGTAGGGAATGAGCTGTCTCAGAATTTAAATACTTTCTTTTATATTTTACAACACCTAGAGGGTTAAAGCCCACAGGGATAAGCGAAAAAGAAGAGGGAGGAATATCATGCTGCTCTGTCCATTCTTTTTTGTAATTCTCAAATGATGCTGGCCAGGTAGACCCACCACCAGAAACCTTTTCATTAGAGGAAAAACTGAATTTTTGAATGCAATCTATGTTCATGCAGTGAAACAATTTATTGCAAAAAAGCTAGTCCATGCACATGTGATCAAATGAGCCAGGTTTTTTCAGCAGAAGACACATAGCAGACCAGAGTAGTCACAGGAATTAGGACACAGTTCAGAGGGGAAGTTCTGGTATTGCCCATGACAGCAACTGGGAGGAGCACCAGAAGGTCACAGAGTGGTCAGTTTTCCAAAGAGGGACATGCCAGAAGCACAAAGCCAGGCAAGACCTATTGACTGCACCCTTAAAAGATTCTCTGCTCAGGAATTCTTAGTGGGGGATAAGAAATTTCTTGCCCTGTCTTACTGGAAGAGGTGGGAAGCAAGGACATTTGTGGGAGTAAAGTGCACTTGATCTGATCATTTCCTAATGTCACTTGTGAGTCCCATCTAATCCTTTTCTCTGGCAATGTTTTTGTCCATCTGTGTTTATCTCTACTCTGAGTGTCCCTTCGGCTTTTAAATTTGTGGATGTGCTCCAGATTCAGTGATGAATTTGGACTTTATGATATTTATATCTCCACCCTTGACTGTTGCACAAGATTACATACTGGAATTTTTAACCCCAGGTTTTAAAAGAGTTGTCATTGATTTAGGGGAGGAAAATAAAAAGAGAGCTTTCTTGTCTTTAAAAAATGTAGAGAGGAATAAAGTTGAGGAGGTGGTTAATTTTTAACTGTGTTCGAGAGAGCTGGAACATCATGCGACTGTGAGATCTGTGAAGTATGACAGGATGAAAACATGTTCCCATGAAAGCAAGTTGTTGCAACTGGGAAAAGAAATGAGGAACAATCCCCAAAGGAATCCTGAATTGGGAGAAGCAAATCTTCAACCCAGTCCTAGCAAATAAAAATGCTGCAGTTGGTTTTATCAGCTGATTGTATAGTAGGTAGCAGAAGAGAAGAGAAGAGAAGAGAAGAGAAGAGAAGAGAAGAGAAGAGAAGAGAAGAGAAGAGAAGAGAAGAGAAGAGAAGAGAAGAGAAGAGAAGAGAAGAGAAGAGAAGAGAGAAGAGAAGAGAAGAGAAGAGAAGAGAAGAGAAGAGAAGAGAAGAGAAGAGAAGAGAAGAGAAGAGAAGAGAAGAGAAGAGAAGAGAAGAGAAGAGAAGAGAAGAGAAGAGAAGAGAAGAGAAGAGAAGAGAAGAGAAGAGAAAGTGAATGGAGGTGCTGTTTTCCAGATGAAGTATGTCCCATATGCCAGGACAGTCTCTTCTCTGACCCCAGCTGCGCTGGAAGGGAACAAGCAGTCTCAAGCAATCTGTGCTTCTGCCAGCTGTGACTGCCCCAGGGCCCTTGGCAGCTTCCCTGAGATACAGGTGTGGTGGGGCTGCCCAAAAGGACAATATCTCCCCTCTCCATGCAGCATCCCCTGCCGCCTCTGTGCTCCTGGTCCTTTGGTGGTGTCCCATGCCCCTGCAGCACCAGCTGCACATCCTCCCCCCCACCACCCACTGCCAGGCTGCCAGCCCTGCTCTCTCCCCTGGGCAGACAGGGGAATCAGCTTTTATTCCTGCAGGACCCTGAATCATTCCTTGCACTGAAAATTGATTTAAGGGATGAAACCATGACTAGCAGTTACAAACTTCTGACTGAATGTTTTTATTCTTAGGCTGTCAAAGACCTCTACTTTTAATCAGCTGGAACAGTGGCAGGATTATCAGCATTAGTAATTTCTGGTGTTTGTGATGCATTTTCAGAATCTTACCCAAAAGGAAGAATTTATTTTGAAATATTTTATTTAATCTATTAAAATAATTTAGTGAAGTTGAACTTTGATTTTTAACTTTTATTATGTTAAATTGCCAAAGCCAAAAAAACTACCAGCAACTTTTGTTTGGTTGCTTTTTTTGATTGTTGTTACAGTAGAATATTGCAAGAATCAGACTAATCAACAGCAAAGAGCAGGAGAGGTTTTTTTAACAGTACTGAGCAAGTTGCACAACAGTTGACATCTTTAAAGGGACTGAGCACACTTCATCTATTATTGAAATTAATGAAGTTTAAAGCTTATCAGTACTTGTGAGAATCAGACCTTGTATCTCTCTGCTTTAGTTTCCTTGCAGTTAATTGCACTTTGATTAAACTCAGGGGTTTCTTGAACTTGACTACATCCTAGGAGCATTACAGGAATTCATCTGGGACTCAAAACACCTATTGTTTTTCCCTGAACAGGGGTGACGAGGAGCAAAACAAGCAGCTGCACATGGCATCAGCTTTCCTACACAAGGTGGTTGTGATTACTCACCTTTGTGCAGTACATGGTGTTTTACAGATGGTAAGCACTCTGCAAGAAATTGATTTTTGTTGTTGCCTATAAAGGCAGAAAGAGAAAAATGGCTACATTAGTAAGAATTAAAGATACTGAACTATTGCATTCAGAGTTAATGAGAATTCAGGTCTCTATCCTCAAACATATTATTTTATTGGATCTAATTCATAGCTCCAGCTGGATGATACTGTCTTTCTTCTATAGAGCTCCACATTAATTTAGACTCTGGTATAGTCATACCAGTTTTTTAACATTTGAAGGTCTGGCCCTGTGAATAGTCATTAAAAACTCCCATTGAATCCTAAGATATCTCGAACAGATGGCAAGATTTGCAGTAGGAAAATGATGACTAATTGACATCCATGTCAAGTAATCTGTTACTTGCTAGAAAAATAACACAATTAAAAGAAAAAAGCATAAGAGAGCGCGAGTGTGAACATGTGGACATGAGTCTGCACTTGATATCACAGTGTTTGTAGTTTCCCCATCATTTTTCATATGACTTCCAAAGCAGAATAATCATACTTAGTGAACTAGGCACAAGGAAAATATGATGCAAAATACAACAAGCAAATATTTTAGGTTAAAACTTCTATTGCTTGATGTCTCATTTTGCTCTCAGTATGGCAAAGTGTTAGAGAAGGCAGCTGTCAGTAATAAAATTCTCACTGATAATATGGACTGATGTGTACTTCAATGCCATTAAAATTCCTTCACTCTCACATTTCACTTTTTTGGCTGATTTTTTTTTAAATTTTAGCATGCTAGAATCTCTGCAATTCACTAATTTCAGCTGCAAAGACACAATGTGACTGTCATGTGCACTTCTCTGTGGCAAGTTGCAGGTGCACAGCCTTTCTCCAGTAACTTCTAAGTGATGACATTTATTACAAAGCAAGACTAAGTTATTCAAGGAACTCCAGTAAAAACATTAGTGACTAGGTCAAAACCACTTGAAAAGGTCTGTGATTATGAGTAGATGCCTGTTCTGCAACCACAACTTCAAGAACAGTTTTGACATAACTTGTGCCATGTGGCAGCCTTTACTACAGGCAGAAGGCATCCTACTGTTTCAGGGAATAACATTCTTGAAAGTAAATCCAGAAGTTCCTTCCAAAGACTCCCCTTCCCACCCCACAGATTTGGGGGTTAATTCTCATTGCATACTTTGCATTGACACCCCACACTGTTGCTTTCATTTAGATGTGCAGCCAGCTCATTTCATTGACTGCACTCCTACAAAATGCTGTGCTGGGAATGGCAGAAGTAAAAATCCAGCAAATCTGAAGGAGGAGCCAGGCTATTGAAGAGTATGGGCTAATATCGAAATTATTTTCTATGGCTGCCCTTCCCTCTTTGTGGGGAATATAAAGTAGCAGCAGTAAAATTCAGGGAATCAGCAGCAACACATAGGTGCATGCCAGCAACATGGGTATCTGTCATCTATACATCAGGTGCTTAAAATACCACAAGAGACAATGCAGCACACAATGCAGAGGGCTCACGGGTGATCCTGACTGTGGCTTCTTCACAGTTCACTGGCACTGAAAGGAGCAGCAGAAACACTGAGGAAAATGTTGTCCACTAGAATCACAGCTTCTGTTTTACAGCCCAGGCTTTATGGATTGTAAAACAGGCACAAAATTTCTAGCAGCAATTCAAATCACTTAGAAGTCATTACAGCATCTGTACCAAAAATATGGGCTGGTCTACTTGGAATTGGGTTAAGCGACACAGAGTTTTCATTCCAAAAGCACAGATTTTTAACAGTTGTTTCAGAAGTCTTTCATCAGGCAGGTCCCCTCAACAAAGCAGGGCAAAGAGCCCTGGTCAACCTCTAAAACTCTGATCTGTCTCCATAGAGCAACATAGGGACACATGAGGGTACTGGCTCCTGTCCCAGCTGCAATATAGATGGTTTTGTGTGAGGCTGAACCTTTTTTTGAAGCAAGGCCAGTTAGTAATTGTACAGCTTTCAGCTCTGGAAATAGGTGTCTCAGGGCTCTTTGCCTCAATACTCCCTGCTGGGTACAGACATGTCTTAAATCACAGCACAGATCTGAAAAGGCACTGACTCTTGTGCTGGTTTTTTTAAAGTTACCTTTGAAATCATGATTGGTGTGTGTATGTGTATCCTTCAGTTTATTTAATTTTCCATTGAAATACATTGCTTGAGGTCCTTCATCTTATCTCGTTGTCCCTGTCCAACAAATGAGTCATCAAGGCTTCCTGTCTAGGAAGCAAATGGAGCTCTCCTGATTCACAGGCACCCTGATCTTGCAGGTAGGCACACAAGCAGGTGAGCCATTGCAATAGCAGATCCAAGAAGGAGCAAGGCCACCCAGGCAGGAGGGGAGAAGCAGGACATTTTGCTCCCAATTCCCTCTTTTCAAGGTTAGAGAAGGGACCAGCTCATTTTGTTGCAAACCACGCTTATATAAAGCCTGACCCAGTTTCAACTTTTGCTCTGGGCCTCTGCACTCTTTCCTTCTCTGTAGTTTTTATTTTTATTTCATCTTCTGATTTCCCCAGGCCATCAGCACACCCACCTCAAGAAGGAGGTCTGTGGGCTGGCTGAGAGCAGCAGTGCGCGTTGCCAGCACTGTGGTAAGCTGTGCTGCAGGGCTGGGGAGGGTCCTGCCTCGGCCCCCAAAGGCTGGGAGCTGGCTCAGCTCTTGACATCTGTTCCTTTTCTGCACTAATCGCTGGGAGTGGCCTTTGGATGTCAAGTCGCCTGTTGCTGCTTGCAGTTTTGTAGTGTTCCCACACTTACAAGCTGAGGTATCTGATTATTTTAAAGGGCATTCCCACATGCAGTTTCTACATTATCTTTTTTACTGTGAACATTTAGTCTAAGGGAATAGTCTGTCTAAAATTGCTCTCAGCTTTTTGCCAGTGGAGCTGAAAATACTAATTGTATAATTGAGTGAAAGATGCTGTATTTTCTGCTATTGTATTTTGCTTTCCTTAGTAAAATGGCAAAATTATCTTGATTCTAGTGTCACTGTTACTGCTGAAACAACCCTGGGTTAACTCCATTGATATTACTTATTTACTGCCATGCCAATTGTTTTGGGATTCTCTTCAGTCAACAAATCTTTGACACTGAATTTCTGGTCATTTCTGTTTTGCGGTCCCTGTTTATTTCATTTGGTTTGGTTAAACTGAATCTTCAAAGGTATATTCTGTTATCCCCATATTTTCCCTAGTTGGTTCCTCCCTGAGTTGTGCCCTCCTTTCCAGCTGTCCCTCAAGTTGTCTTCTCCCTTTGTTTCAGACCCTTCCTTGCCTATCAAGGCAACCCTGCCCTTTGTTCCAGAATGTTCCTTGCCAGTTATCCCATGGACCAATCCCCTGTTGAGCCTTCTCCCCTTCCCTTATCCTATTTGATGTTATCCCAAAACCAGACCCTGAATGCCACCTTATTGGTTGTTCCACTGTGTCCACCCCCTGGTTTTTGAGGCTTATAATCCCGTGCACAGAGCTGCTCGGGTCTCTCTCTGGCTGTGATCCCTTCAGCCTTGGTTCTTCCTGTACTCCTACCACCTCAGCAAACGAGTTGGAACTTCACCGTGAGAGAGTCTCCTCTGCCTTCTTCACCCGGTCCCTGCCGCCTCGTGTCGGGGCACCGCTGTGGAGCAGTGAGCTCTGAGGTTCTGCCCTTGGCACTGCCCCAGCCAGGACAGCTCCCCACACTGGCTACTGCTCTGGAACACCAAAGAGAACACCCGGGCTCTGGCAGGCAGGGGCATTTCTGCACAGTTTACTATTGAGTGTTCTTCACTAGCTGCTTTTGAAATTGCTGCTTCTATTGTTGGAGCTGTTGAGATGGGAGTTTTCTCCTTTCCAGCCAGGGTTCTCCCTCAGCTCAGGGAACTCCTAATCCCATGTTTCTGACATCACGGTCCATTGCCATGGCAATGTCTGAGGGCTCTGCAGCCAACAGCCAGGTTTTCTGCAGGAACTTTTTATGTGAAAGGATGAAATCAGAGGGAGCACTAACACTCATGGACTGTGCACTCATACAAATATATGCAGAAAAAAAATAACTGTAGAAGAATGCAAAAGCTGGAAATCTAGAAGTTATTCGGGTTTTGTGTTTAAGGTGGGCTTGAAGCAGAGGAAAATTCTACTTTGTGTGTATCCTAAATTCCTAGTTCTTGGTCTTGTGTTGGACTTGGGCAGCACAACTTTGTCCAGCCAGTGTACTGCCAGTGCCTTCTATTCATGGATATTAAACTAGTGGTTGTCTTGGTTTGAGATTGTTGTTGTCCATTACTTTTTTATGCTTTTCCCAAATTTAGAGAGTTGAAAGGCAAGAGAACAAGGCTCAGAAAAAGGCTCTTTGTCTTTTCTTCTCTAGTTGTTCTGTCCTTAATTTTCTAGGAAATAGATAAAATCCCCAGATTCTGGAATGATTCATTGAAATTATATTGCACTTTTTCTTTCTTCAGGCTTTCTTCAGGTTCCCACTGAATTGAAAATATTGAGTAATGTACTCTGATTTTTAAGATAATTTTAATATGCACTTAAGTGTTCTACTCTGAAAAACACTATCTGTCATCTAAGGGAAAATGCTTGTGCTGAAACCTGCCCTGTTAGAACAGAATTTCCTTTGTTAAACTGCACTGATTTAATTGACTGTGCTTAAATGAAACCTATTGCAATTAGTCACATCTCATCCATAGCTAATTTATAGAAGGAAAGTCTTTAGTCATATGTCATTTGGACATACATTATGATAGTGGAGCTGATAATGTATTACGGTTTCCTGATTCACAATACAAATTAATGTTCAATCTTTAAAAGTATTTTAGTTTATTTTTGCACTTGTGAAGGAATCTTTGCCTGTGGGAAGCTAAGGAAAAGGGCAAGAATACACACTCTGTACTTGTAACTCTTTCATCATGACCAATGTGATCCACTTTGACGCCGATATTTGAGTGAATCTCCTGAAAATGAAGGGCTGGAGTACATGACCTGATGTAAGCCAGTTGCATAAAATACGCCCGTACCTGGCAAAACTAATTTCTCCTTACATAAAAAGCCAGCCTGTAAAATATGCGTTTGTCTGGTGAGGCAGACCACTGCTGCGTGAATTAAATACACAACTTCTTTGATGACAACATTTTGTTTAAGGTAGTGAATTACTCTGTGCTTTGCCAATTTATGACACTATTTCCCTCTGGGCATCCCTTTAGGCTTATCTGCTTCTGCCAAGATATGTGAATTGAATCATCTGGTAGTACTTGAGCTGCACATCTCACCCCAATAACTGGCTGATGGTCAAGCTGACTCAGCTGCTGCTGTGTGTTATACCCCTAAGCTTGTTACATTTACTTAATTAATTCGTTCCTGCTTTCAGACTTTGGAAGCTGATAAGGGGAGGTTGCCCTTAGCTCAGTTCCTATTTCTTAACTTAAATATTTGATTAAATGTAATAATAAAATTACATTAGTCCTTTGAACTCATATCTACCCATGATTCAGAGGATTAGAAGAAGTTAATCCAATCTTTTAAGGAAGTTTTTGAAGTTTTGAGAGTATGTTTTATCTCAGGGACGCACATTGTTGTGTTAGCCCCCTCCCTTTGTCATTTTCTGAAGGTCACCTCTAGTTTTGCAAGGCTGGAGGAAACGGCTGCAGGCACCTCATCTGCCAGCTGCCTCCCTCAGGCCCTCGAGCTGAGCTTGCCCACAGGTTCCACACGGAGGGGCTTATTCTGCCTTTTTTTAAATTAGCTCCAACAAAGCCCCTGAAAATTAGCTGTGCTGTGGAAGACAAATATGTCATGTGCTTCTTGTTTATGTGCTCTTTTACTTCAGTGGCCTGACAGCCATCAGTAAGCCCTGTAACTCTGTCTAGTCCACGGATGCCACCGAGGTCATACTGTGCTGGCTAAACACAAAAGGTTGAATATCCCTAAATTCCTCAGATGCCTGATGAATTAACACAGACAATTGACAAAAGGGAGACCTTTCCCTCCACCCACCAAAAGTCACTTCAAAACCTGCACCTGGTCTAATCTTTTCTACGTGAACTAATTGCTATTTGCAGTGGCATATGGAAGAAAGCTCCTTTGCCCAATAGTGATATTTCAGGCTACAAAGACATTTCATATTCCTTGTTCATTTTGGAGACTGCCTACACATTGCAATCATTTTTCTTTGCGGGAACTGTGGTTCACAAAAAAAAAAAAAAAAAAAAAAAAAAGAGAACAGATAGCAAGGGATTCTGAGAAAGCAAGGGAATTTTCATATTTAAAGCTTCCTGAGAGAAGGACCAGAGAACATCACACTTTGCTCATCTTCTTGAATAATTCATATATACTTGCACAAAAATCTGAAGGAGTTTCTAGTCTATGTGGGCAATGTGTAAAAGTTTATTTATTTTTAAGTAGACTTGTCAAATTTAATTTCCTTTTGATACACACGGTATGTGATGTTGTTAATATTTTACCAATAAGTTTTGAGAAGACAGTTGATGGCTGTCATGGCCACAAGGCATCAATGCTATCAGCCTCTCCAAAGCCTGGTGTAGCATAAACTGGAAAATCAGGCAGAAGAGGGAAGTACAATTTCCAAATGTGTTCATACACTGGGCTTATTATGCTTATGAATGTTTATGAAAGCACTCAATATTGCCATGAAGATACAAGAAAACAATCTATCTTTACAATACCCTAAAAAATGCAGTTTATGGCTTTTGTAAAATAGAATTTCCATGCTTTCCTTACCCTAACATTTACCTGCTTTTTTTAGAGAAGCAGATTTCTGTCCTTGTTCATGAACAGCTTGGAGATACCAGGTCTTAGCAAGGTACGTCCAAGTCCCTCCCGATGGTGTTTGGCCCTGCACCTCTCATCTCCCAGACAGAGGCTCTAATCTGCATTTGAGCTGGAACAATCACAGTGTCCCTTGTGGATACATGCCGGTGTGGGACACAAAAGTTCCACTTTGTGTAGAGAAGTTCAGGGTTTAGTGGATTAGAGGCAACTGCTCCTCCTCTCTAATGTAGCTTTGATGTTTTTTGAGGAATTGACTTGTGTGGGGGATTGGAAATCCCTCTTTTCCTCATTTATTGGAGCTGTAACACCATGGGGACATAGGGAGCCTCCTCCTGTGACCAGCCACTGTTGAAAGAGTTAAGTAAAATAAGACAGGTGTGAGAAGAGGGGCTGGCAGAGCCTCACATACGATGGTTGCATGATGGGAATGTTCACTCAGGGAGTGATGTCCTGGGTGAACAAAATAATGTCCCCAGGCAGGTGTTGGAACTGTACCTCTTTCCTACACGAACAGAGATTAAATATCTGCCAGACTCAAGGTTAAAAAGCAAGCAGGATTTTTGCCTATCTTTTAAAAGACAAAAGCAGCTTCAGTTTCAGATTTGGCTCAGAGGCAAAATCAGAAATCACTAGCAAAGATGGGCATTTCCCTGTGATTTGGTTTGTGCTGGCCAAACACAAGCAGCAGGGCTTGCTTTGTCATGGTCTTTGTTCCTCACAGGCAAGAGAGGTTAGCATCATAATGCTGCACTTCCTGTAAATCCAACTATAGGAGTATAACTGCAGGGGCATCTCATGCACGGAGCTGGTGATTACGGTTTCTTCAGTGCAGAGCTCTTCACCTTTCCCCTGTGTATGTGTCTATCAACCCCAGGGAGAAAACAGTGATTTGTGAGAAGCAAGTTTGCATGCTGCTGACACCACACTCTGCTGAGTAATACACTCTGCCACTGGCTCACCCAAGAGAGGCAGTGGCATGAGGGAGCATAATCAACCATGCCATGACCCCTTTTTCTGCATTATGTGGTCTAAAAAGTCTCTTTCAGCTCAAATTTCTCTGAATAAACATATGCACAACCAAATCCTGCTCTTCATCCTGAGTGCATGCCTCTCCCACGTGGAACACTGGACACCCGATCTCACGGCATCCCACCAGATTGCCTTCTCTTTACTGAGCTCTGCATCTCTTATCTACCTCAAGTAAATTTAGACTGGTCAACTCTCTGAGGCCTTTTTTTACTGAGGTAAGAAGGGAGAGGAGGGCAGAAAGTTTATCCATCCAGCTTTGCCCTGGATTCCCTCCTAGGCAGGATGTCCATCCTCTCTGCACATTGGAACAATCTGAGTTTAAAAGGCTGAAGTATCCCTTGTTGTGCAGCTAGTGTCAAGGCTGACATTGCATACAGTATAGGGATTATCTTGGTGTTTCCTATTGACTAATATATATGCCTTTTTGATGTAAAACAGATTAGTCTGATTTCATTCCCCACCTTCATTACAATGGCTGTCCAGCCAGCACCACAGCACTCCTGCAAGGCATCTGAAATCCTTGCTGTAGTAATTACATGCAACAGTGACTGGATCAAATTTGCTATTCCTATGATTCACCTGCAACAATGATCTTTGTCAGCACTTTCTATTTTAGTGGACAGATCATTTGAAGCATTACTTAGGCCATTTGACCTGCAGAAAAAGAATACCTATTATCATTAAGTCACTATCAAAAGGAGAGGGCTGATAATATAAAGATTATAGATATATCTTTGGGGATTAGGGCTTAATAGAAAAAAGCTCACAGAATTCCTCATTTGTTCCATCCCCAGTCATGCAAGACACTAAGCAAAACCATATCTTGTGGAAACTGCTGCACACAGGAAGAACAGGAGACAATTCAGAAAGCTTTGGCACACAGCTCAGTTCAGTGTCTGAAAGGGAATGGGATAGGCTTAGTGGGGCCAAGGAAGCAGCAGAACAGGTATACAAGCTCATGGTCCACAAAGAGATGGGGAATTGACATGTTTTAGAAGCAGGTTTTTAAATCCCATTTGAGTATTCCTCCATGAGTTCTGGTTTTGTTCAGTGCCCAATCAAAGGGAAAGGTTTTTACTGACCTCACTGGGCCTCTAATGAGGGTTGTAACCATTGCATATCTTTGCTGACTTTTTTCCCTGCCTGCAAACTGTATTTATTAATGGCAACTTCTTTTGCTCTCTGTAGGGCGGGTAGTTTGTAAACATAAATGTGAGGATTGAAATAGGTTAGTGTATAACAGTGAGCCCAGAGGCCCAAAGATCGATAAAGGAAAGAAAAAAGAGGAGGCACTGTGAATCTTGCTGTAAACCTGTTTTCTGAGTGATTTATGTATCCCATGACAGCTGTGGAAAGCTAAGACAACATTAGAAACTCTGGTTTGATAAAGCATTTTTATGAAGAATGGTTCTCACAGTGTTTGTGGAAGATTGTCATGGCTTAAAAATGCAGTGGCAGCCCAAGAAGTGGCTTTGAGTGCAAACATGAAAATCCCTCTGTTTATGACAACAATGGCTGTGCACAAGGAACGAGACCAAAACGCATTCAAAATAGTCATTTGAATAACAGCAGGTTAGAAATGAGATCAGATTACAGATAAGTAGGAAGTAAACACAGGGCAAAGACTAAAAGCAGAGGAATTCTAAGGAGGCATCCAGGAAAAGAAACTTTATTTTTGCAGGATTTCACCTTTTGGTCTGAGGGTTATCTGAGGCGAGTAAAGTCACTCTGCACTGTGGTTGCAGGCATATAACTTTCTACAAACTATGAAAATAATTCTTTACATTTTCTTTTTCTAAATCTATTTCACTGGAAAAGTATTGTTTTCTGGGTTTCTTTTAAAAAAGTAGGATTGAGAACAGCACTTTTATGTTGGAAGTTTAGTTTTGTGTCACCCAGTAGCTACATGCATCCTGCCATGGATCTTGGCTGTGTCAGACTGAAATAAGTAACAAAACAAGACTACACAGCAGATACTGTGCAGGCAGACACCCAAAGATCTCTATAGCATCCACAGATGTGCTGGTCTTGTCTTTCCTTCCAGCTCAGCAGCATTTCAGAATCACATGTTTCTGTCTGGTCAGTTCCCTTTGAGGTACCACTTTGGAATTCCTTTAAAGTATCTCATTCAACATCAAGTTCCATACAAAGACAAAAGATATTGCTTCTTGAAGGAAACAGTTTTCCACTAGGGGATTACATTGCCGCTGTTATTACCTCTCCTCCTACAGCTCTTTCCCAACATCATATTTCTTGTAATGTTTTAAGGGGCCTGAAACACTAGTGTCCAACTCTGACATATTTGCAAAAAAGTTGATGCTATAAATCTTTATTCATGAATAATGAGATCATAAGACCTAGAGAGGTACTACTATGAAAATGTCAGATAAGATCAAGGAGGTCTAGGGGACCTGATTTTGGAGCATTTTTCTTTCTCTTTTTAAAAAGGCTAAAATCAACAGAAGTTAAAAATTTGACACAAATTTTGAGGAGTTAGTGTAAGGCATCAACTGGTAGTAAAAAAATAAATCAATCTCTCTCTGGCAAAGATCTGGTGTATAAATTTGGAGAAATCAACAGACAATGAAACCAAACGTTGTACTTATTTTCCACTGGGTTTTTATGACTGAATTAGCAGCACAGCTGAGTTCAGGAGTGAAAAAGCTTGGAAAACTGTTAATATCTGTCCCCATAGATTATTTTTAAAAGACACTTTGTCATCATCACAATCTCCTACAGCATCTTTATGAAAGAATTGTTGGTGAGTTTAGGAAAGAATTATGTGGCAAAATATTACTGCAAAATAATATCATTACAGTCACTAAAAAAGAAGAGAACTGTATGTTGCAGTAGAAAGTTCATGTTGTCTACTGAACGTGTTAGCAGGACCCTTCTTACTATCACTGTCATCCTGGTGCCTGCAAAGCACCAGACCTTAGCTCAGACTCAAAGACTTCCTGCAGCCAATTTAAGTTGTTACCTGAACACAAAAATCCATATTTCAGCATTTCAGTGTGATGCTTTGCTGATGGCAGGGAAGCATTGCAAGCCTGTTGATATCTGGCTGCTAAAGAGATGGAATGGTCTTGCCTCCAGAACAGGGCTGTGCTCTCAGAAAGAAACATCATTCTGTTAAGCAGTTGGGTTTTCTGTGTTCTTTTAACAGAGTTAATGGGAATTGAACATCATCCCCTTTTTGATAGAAAGATAAATGGGCCAACAGCTCTTGGCCATTGTCATGTGGGAGTGAGCATACAGACAGAGGCAGACTTTTACAAATGATATTTGTAAAAATTTTTACATGTAAATAATCTTTTTCTTCATAGTTCTAGACTGGTCTGCGTTGTTTCCTTCCTCTTCTTCCTCTCAACAAGGGCTTTCCTTCAAACACAGACAGCACGTGTGTGTCCATTTGCATCTAGCAGTGACCTGTCTTTTTATGTAAATTATCAGTGCTTTGAGTCAGATCTTAGAGTTACGGTTGGGTTTTTTTGCTCAAAAAAACTTTTTCCTGGAAAAGCAGTTGGTAACCAATAATCAGGCATTCCTCTTTTTCGAACCACAGAAGCTGAGAACTGCCATAAATCAGAGGCATCAGCTTTTATCTGAAATAGTCTCTATTCTGAAAAGCCGTGATACTTTATGCCAAATATAGGCTTGTCACCATAGAGATAAGATGAATTCAAGGATTTAAGACTTGCCAGAAAATATCATGTACCATATTTAGGATAAAGCTTTGCATGCTTATATCAGCAGTGCAAGCTGAAACTGCAAACCAGCATCTAACAAATACTGGCCAAAGAAAAGAAAGGACTCACATTCTTTAAATAAAATATATCTGTTTCTAACTAAGGATAGTGTAGGTGCTGAAGCTATGTTTGACCTCAGACCTCTTTAACAACCATGGTTACTGTGTATTTTAGTGACTGGGACATGTAAGAATTTGATTTTTTTTGGGGTGTTTCTTTCTTCCTTTTTCTCTACTTTCAAAAATAAATGTTTGTCTTTGTTTTATTTTAATTTATCCCTTAACATATTAAAATCTATCTGGCCTTTCTCTCAGGAGCAAATGAAATCTAATCAGTTCTTTTTGATGATATATAAGGTGTTGTTTGAGATGCTTTTTTGGATGTAACAGTACCTCTGTTCCTAGAAATTCCTTTACTGCACCCAGATTTGAGCTAAGTATCCCCAAATCACAGATATACTTCCCTCTCCTGTTACCCACGAAAGAACAGCTAAAGTTTTCAGACGTGCCTTGGGAACTGAGACACTGCTGTAACTGTGATTCATGTTACTGAAGCCTATTCATGGCTAAAACATTTTTGAAAATGAGCTTTCTTTTGAAAATGATGCTTCCAAGGAAATTCAGTGCACTGGAAAATGTTGTGTCATATTGTCCTGCTGCCCCTCAAAGCAGAGAAGAAGATTTAATGCAGTGTTCTCAAGGAGCATCTGGGAGAAATGGAGACAGCACCATCTGTCCACCACAAGAAACCTCTGGTACCCCCAAAAAAGCTCCTGTGTTCAGTGGGGATTGCTGCAGGCTGAGAAAGGTGAGCTGCCCTTGCAGGCACTGCCTGTGGCCACACCAGTTGCTGCTGAGGAGTTTGGTCACTAGACAGTTGCCTACACATGGAAGAAAACCAGGGCAACCTGGGGCCAGTCCCCTCTGTCCCAGGCCCTTCACACAGAATTTGGGGATTGCCCATCATCCCCAGCACCAAGTGCTTGGTCAGGGTCGTGGAGGAGGGTTGCAGAGTGAGCAGGCATACAAGGAGGCTTCTGGGCTCACAGGGCTTGCTTGCTTGGTGCTACTGTTACAAGCTGATGGAATCAAAATTATTAACAACAAAAACAAAAGAATTCAAATTCGTGTTTTTAGCTGTTGCCCATGCAGTGCCATAGATATTATAGTAACAACACTAAGTATAATGAAGTCCCCACATCAGAACTAAGCCATTTTAACAACCTTTGGCAAGCTCAGCAGCAATGCAAATACTCCAAGTCTTTGTGTTTAGGAGAGGGGAGAAAGAGCTTAAAATTAATTTAAATTGAAAAACAGCAGTCATGCATTTCTCTAAATGATTGTTTTCAGTACCATAAGCCACATCCTTTCAAATTTCCTCTGCTTGGCCACATCATTGGAATGAAGTGTCATACTTGGTTAAGTCACTTTGACATCATCCTGATGATGTGTCAAGCACAGGAAATTTGAAAGGACAGGGCTCAGTAAGGTCTTACTCTAACTTGCCTTCTTTTGACAATTCCTCTCTCCAGCCCCACACCCTCTCTGAGCCTTTTTTCAAATTCAGTGTTTCTGAGTTTGGTTAACTCTTAAAATCCCTATGGTGAGGCTAATACTGTAAAAAGTGTGGAAACAGCACTCTGCAAGTCTCCCACCTTCCTTTCAAAGCCAGGATTTTCAAGGTGTCCGAATATTTATGGTGATGGGTCATAAAATACATGAGTTACATTGAAATTGCAGAAAAAAAACCTACAAGTGAACCTCAGCTGCAAAGATGTGTGTGGCTTCAGCTCTAGAGAGTAGGAGTGGAAGAGCTCTTGAAGGCTGTGAGCCTTCAGCCCAGATACGTCAGGCATCTGGTGGAAGTAGAGTTCATTGCATAAACTGATTCATAACAAGCCAGTGAGATTTTTCTTTCAAATACAGCTAGTGGGAAACTGCTCCAAAAATGTACATTTCTGTGTAGGAAGCAGTGTACACAGCTCTCATGCCAGAACTGTCCGTCAGCTCAAATAGCTCTTATTCTCTGGTTTCCTCTCTACACCCACAGCATACTCAGGGGAAACAACCCTACCTCTTCTCAAGCTTCATCTTGATGACCTATTACATTTGCTCAGGAAGTAGTCTCTCCACCCTTTTGAGAAACCCTTCATTTAATTATTTGCAGTTTCAGTGCTTCTTTCTTGATAAGCGGTGAGCAGGAAAGAAAAGAGTATTCCCTTTTTCTGAGGTTCAAACTAGCCAGACAGATGGAGGCAGACCTGGGTCTTTGCTCCCTCTGTGCAAGGGCGTTGCTCTCAGTTCTGTTACACATGATCTCACTTCTAGTGCACCAGTCTCCAAAGTTATCTGTTTCTTTCCTTCCGATTCTTTTAATGCTTTCCAGTTTTATGTCATCAGTAAATATCTCGGATTTGCTACTTTTTTACATGCCAAGGTTGCTAATGAAACTATTAAGTGAATAGATCCTAAGGTCAATCCATCAAACAATAGATTTCCTCCCGCCTGATAATGTCACTTTCAACAGAAGCTGTTGTGAGGTGCCCTTTAGGCAGTTCTCTGTTGACCTTAGAGTTATTATACTAATTCTCAGTTTCTGCACATAATGTAACCTTTTTCTCTCTGTCTTCATATGTAATGTTTACCTGAAATTCAGATTAAATACTGCATTTCCTTTGCCTACAAAATTATTGTTATCATCTAAGAAATATACTTGCTTACTCTTGCATGATTCACTTTTGTTAAAGCCATGCTCCATTTATATTGATTTTCATTTCTCTTGACTTACACTTTCTTTCAAAACTTTTTGCCTATATTTTGTATTCTGTTGAAGTCAGGTTAGTTGTCAGTGTCAATCTTCAGTTTCTTGTGCTGGCTCTTCCACAATTACAGGAGAGAGATTCTCTGGTTCGGAGATTTCTGCTTCAACTTCAGCTCTGTGTATTTTCAGCTTGAGGCTCTCACTTCCATTACCCATGCTCCTCTATTTCACTGTTTTTATTTTTAAAAAGGCAGAGTTTTGAAACTTTACCTGAATTACCATTGATTTCTATACCATTTTCACTCGAGTGGGGCTTTACTTTTTCTTCACTGTTATACATACAGTTAAACAGCTTTTTGCTTGTTGTCTCAGTTCATTTTTTTTACCAAGGTATAATACAGATTGAATTTCACTGATTCTCACTTTACCTGTGTGTTTCCTGACTTTTAATGTAGCTCATTTTGCTGATCATTCAATTTACCGTCCTGAGAAGACATTTGAAAAACCTTCAATATATTCTTCAAGGTGGGCATTTACTATTTTCTGTCCAGAGTGCTTCCCCACAAGGTTACAAAAATTTTTCCTTCGCTTATGTTACAGAGTTCAGTTAGGCTTCATCCCTTTGAGTAATTCTATGTTTCTTCTGCACTCAGGTTCTTGATTTCTTTTGGATAGCTCACTAATTAGGTACCTTCATTTCTGAGCCTTTATCCATTTGCAATCTAAAACCGTAATTACCTAACTGCCTTTGTTTACAGTTAAATTGTATTTAAACTGAATCAATCCATGAAAAACCTGCAACAAATTTTTATTTCTTATCACTTATAAAAACAAAGTGTAATTAAGGGTGTCCTCTTGTTCAATGAACGTTATCTTAGCTGATAAAGAAAATTGTCTTCTATAATGTTCAGGAAAACCTGGACCTTATCCTTAATATTAATGTTTATTTTTCATCCTATATTTTGGCATAGCAAACAAAAAGTACATGTATTCCAAATGGTTTTATCCACACTTAGTGATTGCTTACTCCTTTATGGTCTCTTATAGTACAGCATACAATGTTACTCCATCTCAGGTTTGTCTTAAAATACACTTTTTCCTCACAAGCACTTCAATATCCCTGGTCTCTCATCCTTGACAAAGCATCTTAGATTTTTGGCGAAAGGTGATTTAAGATCCTCTGCTACATATTCTGTTTTCCTTTTTTTCAGAGACAACCTGGACTTTTGAGTTATCCCTTGATTTTCCCTTGTCTAGTAAGCAGGCTAGAAGCTGTCCTTTCTATAACAGTGCTGTCACTGGTGGGATTGCTTTCATATAGAAATTCCCAATTATCCTCTCCATTCTTTCCTTCAGAGGCTGGGGAAGGTTGCTGAGTATCTTTCTATTTTTATAACCACAGTCTTTAGGCCTGGGTGCTCAGAAACAACAGGCCTGTAGCACATAGAGCATTTTGTCCTTGTTACCAGCACTCCTCAGCTCAGCTCAGCTCAGCTCAGCTCAGCTCAGCTCAGCTCAGCTCAGCTCCGTGGCCAGCTCATGCTTTCAGACAAGTGATTTCCTCTGGGCTTGCTCTTCATCCTGCACTGCTACACTGCTACTGTGCTCTGCTGGCAGTCACTGACCATGTGTAATCCCATCCTCTGGGTTTATGTCCATGTACCAGCTGGTTTTCCTTCAGTGGTTGACTGCATCTGCCATCAGCTCAGCAGAGCACCCAGAACAGGCCTGGGTCAGGGACCTTTCCAGGTACAACCCTGTGGAAGAGACCACCTACATAACCTTCAGTGCAAGAGATGCACAATGGACCAAAACTTCCCTTTATTTTTCTACTGTTTTGTACTATTTACACCACTAGTTATTTGTAATTTTCACCAGTGTGAGAGGCTAGTCAGGTCCACTGTTTTCGGACCTGAATAGGGATATTGCAGACTCTAGTTGTAAGTAAGAGTTAGTTCTAGCATAGCTTCCCTCTCTTTCTCTAATTATTTCTAATTACATTGCTAAATAATTTTGATAAGCAGAATACATCCAGCCCCTTTATTCAAAGTGCCCTCTGCCTGAACCCTTCAAACCTGGCACAGAAATTTCTAGTAAAATTTACAGTACAAATGGTTTATGGAAATAAAGTGGCACTAGGAATGTTTTGACTAACTGTGCCAGTTCCAACCCACATAAGTCATACAATGAATTGTTATGGTTTGAAAAGAGCTGTTTGCATTTTGGTTTTTTTAAAGTGTTAATTAAATAATATATAAAGCTACTAACATCTTAGGTCAGGGAGAGTGCCAAAATGGACACTTTGGTATTAATTCTGTGTTTATGGGGCGTCTCATGTCTCTAAAACCTCCCTAGACCACTATTAATCATAACATATCAAGTATATTCATCACATATTTTTCCTGTCATACACCAAAGAATGTCTTACTAATTAAAGGGGTGAAAAATTGGAAAGGTTCCTTTTCTACCCTATTGTTTTGTAGAAGAGGAAATGATAAAGTTCAAACAGTAAATCTGCTCCTTTCCAGAAGAATGTTCTTATTGGGAAAGCAGACTTTTATCACATTAAAAGCAAAACATTATGCAAAGTTTGACCCAAATCAGGCGGGGATTGCTTGCTCATCTCGTTCTTCTGAACCCAGTTCACTGCAAAAGCAGGATTTGGCCTTTTAGCACTTGTGCTGCAAAATCCATGACTGTTATTAAAGGCATTTTAATTAAACCCAGCATTAAAACTACATTTTTCTTTCAAACCATCTATAACCAAAAATTAGCAGCAAGGGGTTTTTCAAACCTCAAAAGAAATTGTTTGGGTGATATGCTATACATGGTTTATAGATATAAAATCCCTGGGGTTTTGTTTTCTGGGAAAGAGAAGACAAATCTCTGTCTTAAAATTAAATGGGTTAAGTTTTCTGTTCATTCCCTACTGGACAGTTGTCCACATCTCAAAAGCTGAACATAGCCTTAATTCATGACAGCTGTTTTCTTTACAATAGAATTGAATTTTATATAGCTCCATTCATATTTGAGGTGTCCCAAAGCATTTAACAATAAGGAGTCATTGCCAGCTTTCGTGGCCACTACAGCACGTCAGAGTTTTGTTTGAGGAAGGTCCCTGGGATTCGGGTCTTTAGCTGTGGGTGATGCTCTGGGCGTGGGGACCACCAGGGTAGAGGTTTTGCACTCAGCAGCCCCTTTCCCAGCCTCACAAGGCAATACTGACAGGACCCTGGGGCTAGGTTCATACCAATCCACAAAGTACAGCAAAATCCCCTTTCCTTTAATATCTCTGAGCAATGACACCCTTGGCCAGTTCTACAAGCATCACTCTGCTAAATTTCTGTGCTTTGTAAGCTTTTCATCCACAATGTGAGCCAACAACATTCTGCCTTGGGTCTGCTGCAAAGGCTGTCTTGCATTAGTCTGATTGCATCAGATCTTTACAGCAAAGCAGACTGAGCAGAGCAGGGGTGGTAGGAACCTTCCACCCTCAACAGGGCTGATGCCATCACACCACAGAGAAATCCCAGGTTAGTCACTGCCTGCTTATCAGAGCCCATCCATGCATATCTGCTGAGCATATCCGGGTCTCCAAGATGAAGCATCCATCTTAATCCCTGTCAATAGATAACAACCTGAAAGTTGCTGTTCTACATCTCACATGCTTCATTTTAGGCACTGCCTAAATGGGAACAGTGGAAGCATGGATGTAAATCTTGAGGCTTGCAGGCAAAATACAGATATAAGAAAGAAATTTTTCTTAGATGCATGCTTACTTCTCGTTAGGTTTTCATTTTAGTAGAATAGTTCTGTGGTCACACAAAGTAGTATTCCACAACAGAAATTCCTGAGAACACAGGTAATATGTTGCTTCTGAGCTCACCACCCTTGCTATTGCAGAAACTCACACTATAAATCAGCTGTACAAGTAAGGGAGGCAATGAGTACTTTAGGAAGATTAAGGCAACCTGTCATCTACATTCACACAGCTTTCTAAAACTGAGGATTGCCCAAAACCAGCTTTGGTTGCTGTCAGCTTATTCAAATGAAAATGATAAAATTGAATTAGTCTAGAAAGACATTTTCCTATGAAAATGTCAATGCCTTTGAAACAATGAGCTTTTCTACACACTCAGATTGGGGTAGGGCAAACTCTTTCAAGATAAATACATGAAGAAGAGATTCACAAATTACATCAATAAACAAGTTGTAGCAAGCTGTGCATAAAGCTGTAGCATAAACCCAGGGGATCTAAATTCCTCCCTGCTGTGATTCTGTGAAATCAGTGAAGTTGCACTAGGGCTTTGTAATACCAGTTTTATTGCATAGAAATAGCTTCATCTTCTTTAGAGGCCACAAACGGATTTGAGCTATCATAAAAAAAAAGTAATTTTCAAGAATGGATAGCCAAAGGGAGCTTTCTGCAAAAGACCTGAAGAGAAGCTTGCATCACCATTACATGTTCAAAATAAATCATCATGATAAGGAGCATGATTAAGGGTAAATGCGAACCTCATGGTGCCAAAAAAGATTTGGAGACCAAAGTCACATGTGAGCATGAGATCATGAGAAGGAGGGAAGAAGAAAAGGAATATACAATGAACAGACACCAAGTAGTTTCATGGCTGGAAGAATCATAATTTTATTGCCTGACCTCTAACACAACCCACCACAAGCATACGGGGGCAGGGGGAAGCAGAAGTGAAAATGAGCTGGGATAAAAATAGGAGGAAAGCATGAATCTGCTCTGACTAAATAGGGTAAGAAGGAAGCAGGGTCTCTTCAAAGACACATGCTAGAGCACCTTCCAAACACACATATTGCCCAAGGCTGATGCTGTTTTCCAAAAACCTTTTTCCCATTTCCTGTGTTAAGCCGAAGGGTGCAAAATGCACTTTTAATCTTAAAAGGAGCCACTTTTCCTTCCAGGAGCAGAGTAGTCCAAGCTTGGCTCAAAGACTGTGAATTCTTTTTACTTGTCCTGTTGTAGGTAGGTTTTAGTGGGTGATGACATTCATCTGTTGTAGCAAAGGATAAGTAAGATTGTCCATTCCTATTTTTCTCACAGGAGGAAATCCAGATGTGCATTCTTAGTATTATCTTTACCCTTATTCCAAAAAATTCCCTTTCACCTCAAAAGCTTGCTCAGCTGACACAGGGTAAGGATCCAGACCATGTCTTAGCAGTTTAATGCTGCGAACAAGCAAATGAATGGGGAGATAGATGCAAGAGAGCTTCACTTATTGCAAGGCTCTGTTCTCCTTTGCAGATTCCTGCTCACTTTAACCTCTAACTGGTTCCTTAGGGCTCATGGTTTTGGTCTCTTTGGGTGGGGTTTGTCACACTAATTGAACTATGGTCATCCCAGGCTGTTTAAAATCTCTCTGTAGAAAGATGTATCCATCTGTGAAAGGTGAGTCACCCCATTCCACTGGAGATGGTTGGGATACAATGCCCTCAGGGCGTACTTATTTTTCTTTACTGCTTGTAAGGGAAACTTGGATAATTCTTGATTATACAAAGCTGGACATGATTAATACCAAACTTTGTAAGCAGATATATTAATACAATCAAGTGAAAAATAGAAAGAAAAATTGCAGTTGTGCTGTACATACATTTCTGTCTTTTCCTGTCCTTTCCTTGGCTTCTCATCTCTTCAGTGCTTAAGTTGTACATCTCAATAACTCCTGTGGGAGACAGGAAGAAGTGCTGATAGTCTCCTAAAGAGTAATGAAGTTCACAGCCAAGCACCTGATTTGTCAAGAATCCATTAAAAATTACAATTCACTACAACTTCTGTTGTTGTGGAAATAAGTGGCTGTTTTTCATGTTGTCTGGGGCCTTATCTATGTGCATGAAGTTCTCTAGTCTCCTCAGAGTTGCTCACAGGTTTTGAGGCATTTAAGAATCATAGGGTAATGTCCTCTACAAGCCACTGAATGTGGAAATACCCAGTCCTACAACTTCATGGCCTTTTAAGCTAAGATCATAACCTTATTAATTAAGATTAATCTTAAATCCCTGGAGGAAATGGCAAAGGGCAAAGCAGCAGAAGTCTCCCTGTTTGTGTTGGCTCTGCCCATGAGCTGCACATTGTCCCTTCAATTCCTTGGCAGCTAGATCCCTGCATAAAAAAGCCTGTCCTTAATCTAAGTCCCACTGAAACCAGCTGGCAGGGATGTCCCCAAGCATTGGCTACTGAGTGCTCTCCTGGGCACTGCAGGGGATGACTTGGATTTCTGGTCTGACTCAGCATCAGTGCTCTTTCTCTCTGCTTTGGATGGATTTTGTTATTTAGATCTTAAGGGTGCATATCATGATTTGCCTGCAATCAGTGAGAGATGTGTTCTCCCTTCACAGTGTGTAATTAAAGTAATTCTCCTAGCATAAAGCTAAAGTTCTGGATTAAACCCAAGTGGCAGCCCGCATCATGTGATGTAACTTAATTATCTTACTGCCAGCTGTGCTTTACTAAGCATCTGGCCTTCTCTCTTTCAGGTTGAAGCTCCAAGTTAATTACAAATACCGTCAGGACTGAGATGTAACCTAATTGCACTTACCTCCTAAACATTGTTTAACCGGTTTGGAAACACTAATCTACGTATCATAAAGTTTATTGGTCATGTTAATGTCTAGATCTGTCATTGGAAAGATGGAGAGAACTGGCTAATTTAACTAGACAACAGAATTTAAAAATCCAGTGACCAGATAATCCTATTGTTGATGTCGTGAAGTTGTAGTTTTTCCTTTTCCTTTTAAAAATATCTTTGCAATTAAGATTTGTTTACAATTAAGACTGATTACTGTAAGGCTGATTACTTTCAATGCTGCAGAGAAGATTTTCCTCTCTCCCTCTCTTCTTCCAGTGAAGTGTCGCAGAGGCAACATGAAATGCATTTGTGGATTCAGAAATGTTTATAGTAGGCAGAGCCTTCAGATTAGCATGACACATGGAATTTGTGAGCTGTTAGATTTGATTTCAAAGCATTAGGCTAGGATTTCACATTTTGTTTTTATAAAATGCAAATAGACTGCAGTTGCTTTGTTATTAAGATGGATTTGAAATGCTAGTCAGGGAGCAGATATGGAACTCATATCCCTTACACAAGTCTTGCTTCCTGGAATGTTTTTTTTCTTTTTTCTTTTAGAACTTCTCCCAGATGCTAAGTAAACTGCTACTGTAAGACAGACCAACTAAAAAGCTATTCCCGAAAAGGAAAAAAGAGGTAAGGAATGAATGAACTCAGAACAAGGGCACACAAGTTATTTTCCAAGAACTTGCATGAAGGAAGAAAAATCCAGTACACACTGGCCACAGAGCAGTCCCTAGTGTATGCAGAACTCCTCTGCATTAGAGCTTAAGGCAAATGAGATGCCCTGTCTGGCAGCAGAGATCCTTCTCACTCCTGGGGATCACACTATGACTCCTAGAGCTACATGCAGGAGTCTTTGTGGGTGTAGGCAAAGAAATAGATTCCCAGTGTCCATGGCACAGGGAAGCCAGGGAGCTCCAAAGCACAGTGCCAGCATTATTAACTACCCTGAACACTGTGGTATTCCTTGGGCTATGAGGAAAGAGCCTAATGGTAAGTGTGCCTGACACCTGAAGGTCTCCTCAAAGCCAGGTCAGCTGTGTCCTGAGAGCAAGCATCCCCATGGATGCACTGCAGGAAGGCACTCTCTGGAGGACAGGCTGTCCCAGGACTGAGCACACACAACAGCTCCTTATCCTGCCACACACATCCAAAGAGACTTGCAGAAGTCTGCCACAAGCAAATGACAGACTGTCAAACAGCTGCAGGGACAAGAGGTGGGGAGGTCCCAGACTGAGCCAAAAAAATATGGTGGAGTGCCCTTTACAGTCACTTCGTGCTGTCATCGTATTTCCAGCCATCAAACTGCAAGCAGCACCCCAAATGTAATTTAAGACTTCAAGTTAGCTTCCAACTGGAATCTCTGAGACAAAAAAATCTCAATCTGACAAATAATTATATAACCCAATTTTCTAACAAAAAAACCCAAAACTAATATCTGCTATAAAGATCATTCCCATGCTTGAAACTTTTAGTCCTGGTCTTAGTCAAATATTTTGGGAATGCGTGCACACATCTGTGGATTGCCAGGAATTTCAGAGAGCTTTCAGCATCCCAGGTTACCCATTGTAATATGTGATAAACAGGAAAGGTAGAACGATCAATTGAATTTCTTGATAACTGTGCCTATAAATAAAACAACGAATCCTTTTTTTTTTTTTAATCCTCCCTGCATATTTCAGACATAAGTGTTGGCTAAAAAAGGCTGGACCAGCCAGTAAGGCTTGCTGGTGCACACTGGCATGCTTGCAGTGGGTTAGGAAGGAAGCATGACTGAGTGTTTCTATGGAGATTAGAAAGAACAGGCCTTGTTTCCTTGGCATAGCCCTAATTAGCAAATGCTTAAAGTTAGGAAGATCTGTTGTTTCCACAAGGACATTTTGTTCTAGCAGAGGTTGTGTTTTCCTCCATTTGCTCAGTCTGTGAGAGGCTGAAAGGGCAAAGGAATCCAGAGTAAACAAGAGCTTTCTGTCCTTCTCATCCACAACACCTACCAGGAGGTGCCACACTGCAAAGAGACCTGGAGTCTGAAAATGCTGCTTTGTCACAGCAGAATTAGGAGAGATTACCCCAGAACAAAACACATCCTTTCTAAATCAAAAGTGTGATTTCTCAAAATAGAAATTAGGTTTTTAGGATATATTTATTTGGCCCTCCATGAAATTACCCAAAGGAGAGAGAAAGGCTAAATAAAATAGAGTCTGATGCATCTGTGTACTTACAGATATTTCTGGAGAGATGCACAGACCTATATGCAGATATAGACTGTAAAATTAAGAGCATAACCCCTTAATTTATTTCACTTGCAACATCAACCAACATTTTGTTGTCTGTTCTTAACTGTTAGTCTTGCAGCATGAACTGTGCTGGGCTGGAGCAAGTGATCTGAGGGAAGCGTTGTCCCTTGAAACCTTGATGCAAATTCCCTGAGCCTCATGGAATGGAGGCAGCATGTCCTTAAACCTGAAAAAATTCTGCTTCCCACTTCAGCTGTGGTTTATTAAACCACTTTCTGATGCTGGGTCAGGATGGAATTGGTTATGTTGGAATGAGACCCATTTTCAGACAAAACTTTTATTTTCTCCATTTTCCCTTTCACAGCAGATTTACATCCCCAGCCTTAACTTGATAAAATCATTTCTGCCCTTTTGCTTGAGCTTGTAAGGAGGCACTTTCTCAAAATTCAAGGTCTAACTACTTTTTATAGCTCCAAAATGCAATACAGATTCTACTCCTGAGCACTGAAGTAATATTTTAGCAGAGTGGGGCAGAATTCCAGTACTCAAGTGAATTAGAGAGATGTATGTGCAGACCCAAGCTGTTTGTATGCTCTCTTTGAAGTGTGCTGAGACCAAGCCAGCCTCTCCTAGCTGTCCTGTCATTTCTTTTACACTTTATACCCAAGATGAGGTATAGAAAATACTGATATTAAAATTCTATAACGGCTCTCATTGCTACTTCAAAAGCCCTACCTTTCCAAAGTCTTCATGTTCAGCCAAGCTTGAAAGATATAGATGTCTTAAAAAAAAATAAAATTTTCCTATCCTTTCCTTCCACTTCTTGGCTGCATTTTCTAGCCACTTTTCAGGGAAATATAGTATTTCAAATATCTCACATTAAAAATATTATTCTTCCCAGACTCCTGAGGCTGCTTTCACAGGTTGTCTGTGGATGCTACTGCTCCTTGAAAGGAGCTGAGCAGTGGGACCACGCTGACTGACTGACCCAGCATAAAGTATCAGTTAAGGCTCAGTTGCACTTATAGGGGTGGGTTTGGACTTCATGGTAGACCACTCAGAAAATGGAGCAAATAAGCTTGTCTAGCCACATCCTTTAGCACTGACAATGATCTAGGGACAAGAATATTTTTTGCTTCAGTCTGTCACCCTAGCTTGTATCCCTGTACTGCTTTTGCTGTCCTCTAATGGATAGAAGTCTAGGAAGCTCTACACAGGAAGTATCTGGATCTCTGCCCGTGTCCCATTCCCAATATCCTTTAGACAGGGCATCAGTGTTCTGTTGTGACCTAACCATTGCTGGCCCTGGAATGCAAGGAACTTCCTGCTGTTTTTTATGGGACTCCGAGGAGAAGCCCTGCTGCAGGATGATAACATTAAAGTGGGATTCCCCAGGGACATTGCAGTCACAAGTGCCAAGCAAATGACCCACCACACTCCTACTTGTGTGATAAAATATTTTACCTGCGAACTTTGCAGATTGCTTTAATATTTCCTCTTTCATCTCCCCCTGCTTTTTTTTTTAAAGCTATGTGGTTTACCTTCACAGGACATCTGTGGGTAATGGGTGGCCTGTAAAGGGCAAGAGAAAGTGCCTAAGGATTACAGGACTCAATTCCACTGCCAGCAAAGATTTCATCAGCTGCAGAGCCAAAGCAGCAAAGCTGTAAGACCTTGCTGTCTTACCAGTGTTCAAGCACAGACAGGATCTGCGGTAACTTTGCGATTCATATGCATCTTTCAGAGTACACAGGACCACTGCCTCCCAGCCTTGTGTCCAGTAGACATAAACTGGTACAAAAGAACAGGGGTTTTATTTACATTCTCTGCCCTGAAGTGCAGAGGATTTTACTGTGGCTATATGCTGGGCCAAAGCTGGGAGGAGGTAGTGAAGGAGAAATCACTTGCCATGTGGCAGAGGATGTGTGCAGCACTGATTCACAAGAAAATTTTCTATTTTCTCTTTCTCATGTAGCACTTCTGCTTTTCTTTTCTTTGTCACAGGTGCAGGACCCTAACAACATCTCTGCAACTCTTATGTAATGAATGCAAAATTCAAAGAAAAATGGCAGAAGACTTTGGTAGACTTCATTGGTATTAATAAGTCATCAAAGACATGTAGCTCCAGTACTGCATAAACATGTGCAATATGCTTAATAAGAGAGCTCAGGGCAAAGGCTTGAATGCAGCATCTCAGCCTGTAGTGTAGTGTGAGCTGGATTATGTCTTGCAGGAAACTGTCCTTCACTGAAGATACTGCTATAAATTCCTAAGCACATGTTTCCACCCAAAACAAAGGCAGCTCAGGAATTTGAATATTGTGGGAAGACTGGCTTTGTCTGAGTATTATTTTGGGAAAGAAATATATGTGGGTAGATGAGAGGCAGTTCAGGTGGGAAGGAAGGAGAGAGCATGTGGGAAACAGGCAGTGATGTGGAGCTGCAGCACAGGCAAATTGTGTGGATGCCTGTCCTGGGAGAAGCCCAAGAGGCTGGAAAGCTGGCTGGGAAAGATCTGCTGCTGTGAGAAGAAATGTTGCCTCCAGTGGTTTGTGTCCTACTGTGTTTATGAGAGCAGACTCTATATTGTTCTACATAAAAAGAGTTGCATCAAAAATACTGGTCTTTGCTATTAATATCCGTACTTGGAAAAAACTTGAGGGCCTGAATTTTGTGCAGCTGGAATGATGGGATTTCATTTAATTTAATGCAGCATGTTTTCTCCTTTTGCCTGTGCTTCTCTGTAATGCAAAAAGTGAGGTCCTGTCTGAGGGCAAAAGCTGGTCCTGTTGTGGGGCTCAGCTGGTGTTGACATCTACAGAAGCGGCTGAACTTCAGATACTTAACTCTCATCCATCCAGATCAATGTAAGAAGTTCACCTGACTAGCTGTACTGCTGATGGATTCCTTCATCTCAGATAAACTATGTTCAGAGGGGAGATGTCAAAACAAAGTTTAGTCACAGGGCTTATGAGCAAAGATCACCCTGCAGCCCATAATAAAATGACAATCTCTTAGATGATGCATACTTAGACCTGAAAAGTAATTCACAGAGAAAAATCCCTCCCACCTCTCTGAGTCCTGATAATGTTCTGGGGGGTTACACACTTTCTGCTGAGATGTTTAAAGCAAACGTAGTAGCTAGAGAGGTCACCTACTAATCGAGAGTGCCGCCTCACTGGGCTTCTCTAATTGCAACCAGCAATTTGTTGCCATCCTGCTGAGCCTCTAGCTGCAACTGGCAGGGAAAATAAAACAGCAACCACTGAGATTCAAAGAGCTGCATGGGATCTGGATTGTGCCTTTAGACAGTGTTTATTTTAAAAAGCTATTATCTACCAGCTGTTCATAAACTATGTTGTGCCATGCAAGGATCTTTGTACTGTGTAATTGCCCTGCCTCTCTCTAAATGCATATTCCACTGATTTGGATTAGCTGCCAGCTCATCGTGATTATGGTCGTCATTCATTTAGAACAACTCAAATCAGATTTCAAAGAGGTGACATCACCCATGTACCAGAGTGTCTACACACTAGGGGTATATTGTCCTCAACCTAAGCCAAACCTGTCTTCTGTTTTCCTTCAGTGTCTTACAAAGCATACAGCTTATGCTGGAAAGTCTTTCCCTCTTCCACTGTGACTAACATGTATTGCAGTTAGTGATATTTGAGACCTTAATTGCCATTCTAAAACCGGTGACCTGGTGCACACACACCAAAGTAGGTTTGGTGTTTAACCCTGTGGATTTATGGAGAGCGTGCACCGAATCTGTTACATCTGTGGACATCTCCTTCTTAACATCTGGGACACATCATGTAATGTGTCTTCCGGCTCTCCAGTAAACAGGAACCATATGAAGGTTCAGTGTTGATGCTCCCTCAAACCTGACTAATACCAGCCCTGATGTTAATATTGGAGAAGTCCCAGAGAACAATGGAAGTAAATAAAATATTTATATAGCTTGTATATAGAAGATCTCTAAGTTCATTTAAAGAGCAATGGGCATAGCTGGTTTTTTGGTAAGGTGCTGTATATTGGTAGGAAAACTGGTAGAAATCTGCAAGAAATGTTGGCAAACCTTCATAGGATTTTGATTTAACTTTATTAGCACACAGGTGGGAAAGTTTTTTTATTACTATTCTGCTTCTTAGTATGTTGGCTGTGTTCTGACAATTTGGATGTTAAAAAAACTCAGCAAGATCGGGAAAATATCTATTCTGAAAAACACGTTCCCTCATCATGCAGCAATGCAAGTTATTGTTGCTGAATAAATGGCACCTTTTTTCAGTGCAGCAAAAGGATGTGTTTGTAGAATATCTCACACCTTGCAGAAATGTAATCCATAAAGAAAAGCTATCTTCAGCATAGTAAGGAAAACTTCTGGTAATGGGTGAGAAGTTCAGAGTCAACTGAGTCCAGTCACAAAAACAGGCTGGCAATGAATTTGGAAGGATAAAAACTATCTTAAAACATCTTGACTATGTTTTTGTCACTCACCAATATGCAGAGACATTTGAATCTCTTTTCTAAAAGCCTGATTATTTGAAAAGTGCATTTGAAAAAAAATTTTAACACCTTTCCAGGAGGAAAAATATGGTATCTTTATCTAAGTATCCAAAGAGTAGAGCCTTTCCACATGTGTGTATATTAATGTTGAAGGTCCTGCTAAACAATATTATGTTAGTCAATGTCTGAATAGTAAAAATCAAAATAAGGACCAAGTTTTTCCTTCAGCTGATATGACTGAGTCAAATTTAGCTTGAGTGTTTCTGGAGAAAGTTTCCCAATGTCAAAGAAACAAAAAGTTGGATGTTCAGCCTCTGCTCTTCTCTGTCTTGCCACAGTCTACTCACATAATTAGAGAGGCTCATGTCTCATTTGTGCAATGAGTAAAATGAAAGTAACAGAGGTTTGAAGTTCCAGCTGTGTATTTTCTCTTTTTTCTTAGTTTCTATCAGAGCCAGGAATGCATATTCCTCAGCTTCTTGTGATTTACAAGATTTACAAAGCCTTCCAGAGAAGGCCTCACCTAAGTTTGTTTACAAGGCTCGGTTTACTCAGGTAATTCAAACAAGGCAAGTCATGTTTTCCATCCAAAATCCTTCTTCCAGGAAGCAGAAGGAAATCCACCCGACCAAGGTCAGTCAGCCCTCACAATTACTCTTATCAGTGAAATGTTGTCATGCAGCATCAACTAGAGAATAGTCAGCCATACAGCACTGTAATAAAAAAAGTATTTGGCACTTCCCGGTGTATTTACCATTTTATTGAATCCCACACTACTCTGAGTGACAACTGCAAATTCCAGGGGACAATTCAGCCCGCTCTCTCTTCAAGAATGGAATTTTAATGGGTCCGATAAGAAACGGCCATCTTTCTTCAGATACTGTGGTGTCTATTTTAGCTTTTTGCCTCTTCTGTGGCAACCTTGTATGCACACAGGCCTGGTGTATCAACTGATGACAGTCAGTCCTTTCAGAAGCCTCACCAAGGTACTTGAACAATCCATTACACGGGGCAGTGTGAAATAAATTTATCAGAAATATTTGCACAGGCCTTCAGCAAAGGAAGTGGTGCTTTCTGTGTATTTTCTGCAGTCTTGGTTGGGAGCACAGTCAGGGTCAAATGATGGAAAGATTTGGTTTGCAAGAAGAATGATTCCTTCATTCAGGTTTGCTTGAAATTTCGTCAGTGTAAAATCAGTCTACTATGAATTGATACCTCTGTACAGACATGGATATAGGGATGAAAGGAGTGAAAGACTCAGCTGTGTTTAACTTTTCTTTACTTGCTACATTTCTTGTCTCTCAACTTCCTAGAACTTGACCCCAGAAAAGGTTCATGCAGTTGCCTAAGCTGACATTCCACTTGCAGTCCAGTTCAGGACACTGAGACAGAAAGAACAATGTATACAGATCCTTATTTTTACAAACACTGGTCATTTGATCAAAGGTTATACTATTTGTAACTTCTCACATTTCCAGCCCAAGAGCTGACCTGTCATTTATCCTGTGTTTTCTTCTTCCATAAAGAGATGCTCACCACAGTCTACTTCGGAAATTAGTTTTCTCCTACTCTTTAAAGAAGAAAGAAATACTGTAATGGGCAAATCCAGGATGTGCTGACAGATTTGTCATGACTGTTCTTCAACACATCTATCAGTGCTTCCCAAGACAATTGGCTACAGCTTCAACAGTCAGATGTGATTGTCACTGAGACATCCAGTGTTTTGAAGCAAATGAATCTTTGATCAAAAATATGTGTATACTCATGATTTTTGTGTTACAGTTTGTGTGTCTGAATCTGGAAGAAAGGTGGAGCCAGCATCCATGGCAGATAAGTTATTTGTTGGGAAAAGCCTTCTCCCAAGCTGCTGATTGTTCCTGTGTTTTTTTGGTGGATGGTATCTTATGGTACCGGAGTAGTTCTTTCCTTGCACATAAATTCAAACCTGCTCAGAACAGTAAATTGGCCCCTTTTTAAAATGCCACTGTGCTGAAACAAATGCAAAGCTTCCCCCAGCGCCAGTGGGATTTTCTTAAAGTTTGCAAGTCTACTCATGGCCAAGATGTAGGATGCAAAGATGGGAGCCAGCTGTCTGGAGGATGGTCTCAGAGGTTGAGTGCTTTGCCAGTGGGAGTCTCTATTGGCCTGTCATTAGGCCTGTTAAAGGTTATGATAATTATATCCTTCAGGATACTTTTACAGAGTTGCATGGTGGAAGCTCTGGCAGGGTTGAAGTGCCTGGTTTGGCTGAAAGTGATCTCTCCCCTACACGGCTGAGAACACTCCATGACCACCACAGGTTTGAAGAGTTCCCTGCTGACCTGACCAGAAGCTGACCACTGAAGAGTGTGCACTCACAGTCCCAGCAGCCAGGGATTTGGGTCTCCTTAGTGTTGTTAATAATAGTATTTCTAAATCCTCACAAAAATTCTAGAGAGCAGAACTGGAGGTTGGACACCTTGTTTCCATTGATTTTTAATTGCAATACTTGTCCTAAATGTTCCTTTGGAAAGCTTGGCTCATAAAAACTAGAATTTCCCAATGACCCTAAACAAATGCAGAACTTGTGCAAAGACCTACATGTATGTGGTCCCCTGGAAATCCTCTCTTTGTTTTGCTAACAATTTTCATGATAATTCATGTTTTCTAAACACTGGCATAGAATTCTTAAGAAAAACACAATCTGCTTGATTTTCCACGTGGATTTAAGCATTGAGTATGTGAGCCATGAACTCTGGAGAACACTCCCTGAAGGTCGGCAGCATCGGGTCAGGCTCTGCAGAGCTCCATGTGAGATGTGGGATGCACCTCAGGTTAATGACTTGCAATTGCACACAGCCTTCCCAAAAGCTGCACACACACTTAATGTGTATCGGAACTCAGCAAGACTATTCAAATTACTTCAATTTCCCAATGATTTATGATGTAGGTTTCTGACATCGTTGGTTATTTATCTATCCTCCTAGTGTTGCGAGCCAAAGCAAAGAGGGGAGAAACAGATGCAGTAAAATTGTGTTTGAACAAAGGGTCAGATGTTTTCAGAGACAGTACATGTTGAATAGAAGGGTAGTGAAGGACTTGAAAGTCAAAAACCTAGAGGAAACATCAGTCCAGTCCAGAGACAAAGAAAGTGAAAGGGCCTTTCCTCATTTTTATTCTACACTTTTCTCATTTTTATGCTACAAAGGATCATTTCCTGACTCTGGAAGATGGATTCTATTCATTTAAGTAGTTTTCCAGGGTGTATTTTATATTGCAGACTGGAAGATTTTTACGATATGCTACTTATAAATTTTCATAACCCTAAAAAGTTTGGCTTTTTAGTAGGAGAAAAATTTCACTTCAGACACAGTACTTACAATAAACAGGCCAAATTCTGTTCTCAGTTACAGCTGTGCAACCTTCATCCTTAGTGCACAAAATATTTGAGCTTAGTAGAGGTTGTGGATTAAAGACCTGGGTTCCAAAATCCACCCTCAGATGCATGTGTGTGGCTAGGACTGGAACCAGTGGGACACCCATGTGTACATCCAGGGTAGACTTTGGCTTGTGATTTTTATTGTTTGCGCTATAGGATAAAATTGATTCCAGCATTATATTTCTCAGTCAGAGTTATTTCTACATCATCATGCATCAAAATGTTGGCTCTGATCTCTTCTTCTTGATGGTAGCTTTGAGAAGTATTTGTTTTCTGATTAGTTTGGGCCCAGCATTAATCATTCTCAGGCTTCCTCTAATATTTTTTTTTTTTGGTTATTATTATTATTTTACTGATGGCAGATTTAACTGTTGGCTCACCTTTATTTCCAAAACAGATGAGTTTTATTAGTCTCTAATATTAGCCAGATCCAACTAGTTGATAAAGTTAAATCAATGTGGGCCAGATGCTCAGCCTCAAACTGCAGCCCTATTGATCTGGGTACCCTGTCTGGAAGAGTCTGACAGGGTGCCTGGGCAGGAGGAGAACCCCAGCTCTCATGTGCAACCATGTGGAGCTGAAGGTCTGGTTCCTTGGCTCCTTTGGGTGCCCTGAATCAACTAAGAGAACTATTAAATTCCCTGCTTTGTAATTAGAAGGAAGATGGCCTTTCAGAGGGCATGTTTTAATAGTTGGAGAGATATATTTTGTAGAATTGTTAGGATTGAAAGGGACCTTTATAAGTCATCTAGTCCAAGTCTGCCCTGCAATGAGCAGGAACATCTTCAACTAGATCAGGTTGCTCAGAACCCTGTATTTCTTCATGTTTGTAGAAGAATGATTCTGAACAAGACAGTAAAATCTTTGGCAAGGAGCTGGGGGCTGTTCTTGAATTGGAAGCTTACATTTCCTAGCAGTTTTTATCTTTGAAACTTGCGTCAGTCTCTAATCTAAAAGCCAGGTATCAGATTCAGGAACACAGGTAATTTTCTGAAGGGCATTTCTTCTTTCTTGTTTTGTTTTTACTTCTTCTTTTCTCTCTCCTGGGGAATGAGAGCAGCAGTTTGTGCGTGGCTCGAAGTCCACAGGAAGCATTCAGCAGGGCCATTTGCAAGGATTGTGTAAAGGCTCATAAATGCAAGGGGAAATGTATGCCAAGAGGAATTTCATGTTGCCATCAGCTGGGCTTAGAGAGGGTCTGCAGAATGGATAAAGCATCTGAATATTTAGGAACATCTTCTCTAGCAGCTTCAAAAGTAGCAAAAGAAGAAGTGCTACCTTTTTCAGTGCTGCCATGTCAGTAGCTGTTACAGGTGCAGCCTACTGCTGAGCATTCATTTGTGCACTTTGAAGTAGGACAGACAGACCTGAATGCTTTTAAAGTAGACATGAGGCTTATTCAAACTAATTAAGCTGGATTTAAGAACTCACAGTTCTCAAGTAATTCTTAATTACAGGATCACAGGAGGATTCAAGTCAGAGAGGACTTTAGGAGATCTCTGAGCAGCAGCCTCCTTCACAAAGCAGGGTCAGCTATTGTCTGGGTATTTTGGAAAAGTAAAGATGACTGAAAATACTACCTATGAAATTTTAGTTTTAAACATGTGTGTCAGAGCTCATATAGCCTTTAAGAGAAAGCCTAGAACCCAATCTAATGAATTTATTTATAATTCCATGACTATAAGTTGTTTTTTAGAACAATTTGCAGCAGAATTGTATGTCTTTCACCTGGTGTAAATTCAGCATCAGGCCCTCAGTGCAGTACAACAGCATTCCATGGCTGAGAGCAGGCAGGACAGACAACAAGCTTCAAATTAAACAGCAGCATGGCACTGGTTGTATATCTTTCATGTACTTCTTACCTACACTCAGGAAGCCCAAGGCAAGGCAGAAGGACACATTTGTCCCAGAGTGCTGGATCTGCAGGTTGCCAAGGCAGTGACAGGTTCTGCACCCATATACAGCAGTAATTTTGCTATCTGTAGATTTTTCTTGATGTTTATTGGTCGCAATAATATTTGTGATGTGGACCTTGATTCCTACAGAATTAATCACTAGTAGACCTGCAGAGAATGGTTTCCCTCAAAGTGGTTTTTTCTGTAGTACACATAACCATCTCCATTTTTCCTGAGAAAGATAATCAGCTCTTTTCATTTCCCCAGTTTATTATGGGTTCTTTGCCCTGTACCTTGGTCTGTTTGTGTAAAGTCTTATGGTGTGGTAGTTTTGGGGTTCCCAGGACGAAGGAGGAATGATTGAATCTGACTCCATGTTCTTAGAAGGCTAATTTATTATTTTATGATCTTATGTAATATCAAAGACTGCTATACTAAACTATACTAAAGAATAGAGAAAGAATACAGACAGAAGGCTACAAAGAATGATAATGAAAACTCCTGACTCTCCTCCAGAGTCCGACACAGCTGGACATGATTGGTCATTAAGTTAAAACAATTCACATGAGACCAATCAAACAATGACCAGTTGGTAAACAATCTCCAGACCACATTCCAAAGCAGCAAAAGCAGGAGAAGCAATCAATAATTATTGTTTTCATTTTTCTCTGAGGCTTCTCAGCTTCCCAGGAGAAGAAATCCTGGCAAAGGCATTTTTTCAGAAAATATCACGGTGACATTATGGGTCTTTGTCCATGGCTTCTGAACGGAGCTATGAGGTCATATCATAGACTTCTGAGGAGAACAAAAGGTGCTTTTGGAAGAGCTCTGTGTTGAATTGTTTTCCTTCAGAATGAGGTAGCAATGTGCTTCACAAGTGAGCTTGGTACTTGGTGCCAAAATGCTGTCAGCCATGGACAGATCTACTATAGTATGAAGAAAATAGGGGAAAAAAGATCAAGGTTTTTGGAATATTTGGGCTCGTGGGACTTTAAATTGGGTATGCAAACTTGGCCACGAAATTATCAAAAACTGTAGCCTTAGCTCAAAACTTCTCAACAGGTGTTATTAAGCTCTGTTTTAAACAGTGCTGCTTGCCTGTGACACCACTTATTGTTAAAGATGGATGGTGACAGGAACAGAAACCACACTGTGAGGTACTTCAGGAGCAGCAGCTACCAGCATGTCTATGCTGTGCTGGTCGAGGCTCAGGGTAACACCACCGTGCACACCAGAGCTGCCCCTGCACTACCTCTCCTGTTATGCCTAATTATTTATTTAGGATACCTGCTGACCTCATACAGAATGTTTACTATGCTTGTGAGGGTTTTATCTATAAATAAAAAAACCCAGAGAGTGTTGCTTTTTAAAAATTTTGTCAGGGTTTTTTTAAAAATTTTGAGGTTTCCAACCTCAGACGCTTTAGAGCACAGTATCCCAAGCTTTGTAGCTGCCACTGTAGCTGAATGGAGAGCTTGGACATTTTAATATTTCCTTCTCCACAAGCAGATCAATGGAGAACAGTTTCACATATCTTCATTTATCTCAAAAATTTAATGTAAAAACACTTACAGTTGCACAATGTCTTAATGTTTATATGCTTTAAAATCTACCCAAAAAAGTCTTAAAAAAATACAGGCTAATAATTTCATGCAAGAGTCATGCATGAAGTTATTTTTAAAAAATATACATTAGCTGAGCAAAAATGACCTTGTCATTCAATTAGGGCTTAGCTCGGTGCCAGCATTACTCAAGCAATGATAGATCATGTGGACCTTGATTGTATCTTAGAGAATTAGGTTGCCCAAAGATCATCCTTATCCTCTGTCAATAGGGAATGAGAGCTCAGGGCTGTATAAATAGTGCAAAGGGAATGCTGCACTGAAGAGTGTAACTTGGAAATAAGCCTTGGAAATAAGCTGTGCCCACATGGATAACCAGGCCTTTCTGAAAAGCTGTTCTCTCTCTTCATATCATGCATTGTCACTGGTAGGCATATGGAGAGAGGAATGAGTAACCAGTAGCAAAAACCATGTGTGTGAGCAGACTTACCTGCTGCAGTGTAATTCTGTCACTCTTGGCCTACTTTCAGTTCTCTTCAGAAGAATTCCAGAAAATCAGATGGATTTTAAGCCATGGACTGATTACACAGCCACCAAGCCATAAGGGTAAAGCACTCTATAGCTATCCTCAAGAATCCATTAATGCCCTGCTGAAACATGATCTACACTGATTAAAGGCGATTAAAATGGAGAGGGAGAGGTCTTTAGGTTGTAATGCACTGAATTAAAGAGATCAATAAATGAAGCAGGGTGATCTGAGAATCAGCCTATACTTGCAAATGCTTTAGTTCAGCTTCACTGGGAGAAACGGCATCGTGGATTCTACCCATCAACTCCATGGGAATCAGATCAATTTAATAGGTTTACAGGGAGGGTGGGGAGGTTAGCGCTGTTAATGGAAAAATACTGACAACTGTATCAAATGCTGCTGCTAATTTGAAACATTAGCAAAGTGTTCCAAAGTAGTGTTTCACCTTAATTGCCTGTGGGAATAATTTAGCTGTAATTGGAGAGTAGCTTAAAGTTATGTGCATTTCTGAAACTCAAGAAGGAAAAGGAACTCGGCAAGGAAGAAATGCCCATCTATTCAGTCTATAGGGAAACCATTAACTTGGCAAAAACACGGGTGAAAGTTCAGTGATTGAGCAAGCTGACAGCGTGGAGTGAGAGAGTAGGGGAACGGAGAAGAGGGCAGTAAACCATCCTGGACTTCAGAGACAGGGTTTACACTGAAATCAGTGTTGTGCTGGTGAAGCACAGCAGAAGCATTTGTCAGACAAGACAAAAGAGAGATGAATGGAAGTAACAAAGAGGCCCCTCGGATAGTCCAATGAATTGTGAGAGCTCACAAAAGACACGCAGGGTTGAATGAGGATACTGAAGAAAAGTGATCCTAGGTCATATGTGCTGTTCTTGCAAGGTACAATCAGCCCACCAGGATGTCAGCTCTTGCTGCCTGGGAGATAGTGCCCTTGCTAAAGTTTTCATTTTGCTCTATGCCCAATCTGGGAATCCCGCAGGAGCCTGTTACCCAGGGAGCTCAGTGCTTCCTAGATGTGGACAATATCTGTGAGGTTTCTGACTTGGAGTACCCAAACCTATTATATTCTGCTGGGAAACAGTTACATTCTTTCTTGTAGCTGAGAAAGGGAAAAGAACAGTTCAAAACAGTTTTTTGCAACTGCTTAAAGTCATCAGTTGGGCTTGACCTGTTTGATAGTAGCGCTGGTACCACATTCAAGGAGGAGTTATTACTGCAAGGGCATATTTGCTTATTTAGAAAATGGGAAGGAAGTTGAGAATGACAGAGTGCAATTTTTGATGGGGGACTCAGCTATCTGGGTTTTTTTCCTTTTTTTTTTTTTTTTTCCTAAGTACTGGTGCTGGTCACTCTTAACAAGCAAGACATTAATAAGCTACGAGAACACTGGGAAAAAGCACTGAGCTTTGCAAACATGCAGTCTTTAACCTAAACATGTTAGTGGTAAAGGAATTAAGGTGGCCTTGAAATTCCAGATGTCTTTTACTCTACATATTTTATTATACACAATGTCTTTTAAAAGTAGTGTTTTCTACAAGCTCAGAAAGAGAATCTACAGCAAATTTACATGGAATAACTGGAGTAATAAATACTTCAAAGTTGTTCTAAAGATCATTCCAGATGAGAAAGTGATTAGCTGGCAGAGGTTTCTTAACATCCTGAAAACAGAGATTAGTGTACAAGAGTGTGCTGCTGGGATTATTCATCATTCAGCCTTCTACCAGAGATAAGGAATATTGCTTTGAGAATACCTTATCAAAGAAATGTCATGTCATTTCTACTCTTCTCACGTTCTTTTATTGACAATGGCAACTGCTTTGAAAATAACCAGTCTTAAATGCATAGGATTTTACATAATTTTATAATTTTTTAAAATCTAAAATGGGAGAAAACACTGCAGAATGACTCCTCATTATTTTAGACCCTCTAGGTCCAAAAGCCATTGACAGAGGGCACTTCATTGGTTACAGCATCAGCAGAGACCATCCCAGCACTGCGGCCACAAATGCAGTGTCACAGCCTGAAATCTGCTCAAATATTTCTCTCAGGATTGGCCAGACTCTGAAATGCTGAGATGTGGAAGTTAGCACATCTTTCTAATTCAGAGATCAAATTGAATTAATTAACCAGCATAAGACATCCTTTCTTCTCCATTCTCAAATGCGACTGGAGGGTTAGGGTGAACCTGTATTGTACTGTACACACGCAGAAAAAGATGAAATTATGGATAAGATTCCTGCTGTCTCTTACCCTGCCAGCTTCCACAAACTATTTGCTTTTTTTTTTCTTCAAGCCCAAACCCCACAAAAAGACAAATGAGCCTGCATTGCACAAACTTGTTTCAAAGATGCAGCACAAGCCAGGAAAGCATGCAATGAAATAAGGCTAATTTCAGGTTTATCTTTAAAGATCTAAACCTCCTGACAACATTGCACCATCTGAAGTAATTTCCCAGTCCTTCGTCAGATTCAAGCCAGGAACCCTGCAGATTTGACAGCTGCACAGGAGCCAACAGAAAGTGTGCCTGAAAACAGTCTGAGGTATTGAAATTGTCGATTTTTTCCAACAGTCCTATAGACTGGTCTGACTTCAGATAGGTGCCAGCTTGTTTCACATCTAAGTGGCTGTCAAGGAGGTGAGAATTTGGCAGTTTTGTCTCATCATGTGTTACTTTTTTGCCTCCCTTTGCAGTCTGGGAGAAGCCCCATAGCAAACAGAGATTAAGATGGCATTTTAAGTCTAATTGACTTGGAAAATTTTACTAATAGGACCAACTCATGAGACACTCGGCAGTTTGATATCAAAAAGGAAGCGCACAGTGTTCTTTCCTTTCTCGCCTTTTCAACAGACCTCTAGTTTATTTAAATATGTTAAAACTTTTGTAACTTTTGATTGCTACTTAATGTGAACCATTCCTGATTCACCCAGGAATGGGAAGTGATTTGTCATTACCAGGCCAGCATTCTCTGCATCATGTGCTCTCTTGCAGTGGCACAGGCTTTGTGTAATGAGAAATCTTCCAAAGAGTAGGAATGGGTGAACTGATCACCCAGAGCCATAGCCTGTAATTGGTTCTGATTTTCTTTTCAAGGGTTTTAATTTTGATGTTGTTGTTGTTTAGGTTTTTTTTTTTAAGGGGGGAAAAAATTCTGGCCTCAGACTTGTCTTCCTGAGAGCACATTTGTTAATCTAAAATATCAGCAGATGACACAAACCCAAATCACAACAGGATGCATTTTCAGTCAGCATGCAAGAGCAACTCAGGTGTGGTATGTACCATCATGTAACAGCCAGTAAATAATTGCAGAAAAACATCAGTGAGCCTTAGGCAGGTGAGTACCAACTACTTCACAGAGCAAGCACTGTCCTGTGGTGTGACAATCTCCATGGCATGGTGTGGCTCAACCCCATTTACTGGGAAAGAGTTATGCTGCTCTGCATCACCTGAGGACTGGGCAGTGCAGGCTGCCCAACAGCTGCTAGAAGCAAAAGGAGAATTGACCACGTTTCTAGAAGCTGAAGTGAAAATCTCTTGTTGCAAACACAGGTACTTATATGGCCAAATTCAGACAAGAACCATTTCAGTCGGAGAGAGAGAATTGCAAATGATGGTGATTTCTGAGTAGGGGTAATCACCTAGGAGACAGCTTCCTCACGGGTTAGTAAACCAGCAGGGGCAATGGCAGCAGTAGCAAGAGGTTAAGGCCTCTGATCCTTGCTGTTTGCAACAACTAGAGGATACATCCTTCTTTTTGCTGGACATTTACATCCCACTGAGTGGTAACTTCTGTGTCAGTCTGCAAACCTCTAGGCAGAGTGCTAGTTAATTTTTTCCCAGAGATCACTGCAAGATGAGCTACACAAATACAGATCTCAAGGAGAAATAATTGTACAGAAGAGACCATATTTCAGAATTATTTAAAGACCTTTAGTTGCAGAGGGGTACTTGTGGGTTTCTTATTTTCACTGTCAGTCAAGTTGATACCCAAATGAACTACTTTTTTGAGTAAAACCTCTTATCTCTTCCACAAAGGACAGAAAGACTCCTGAAACATCCTGAAATGACAAATGCAAGGATGTAGTACCTCCAGCTTAGTAACTGCTGTCCCCTCTGTGTAGATTTGAAGCTGTAATGAACAATTACAATAAGGGAAATACATGCCAAGTAACGTTGGGAAGGAGCATCTGTGGGATTCTCAGGACAGTTTGACATTGCCTGGACAGAGTTTCAATTAACTGAGAAGCAGAGGAATCGGTGTCAGAGGGTACTGCATATTTCTTATGGGAAGTGTAAATTCCGTGTGTTGAAAAGGGGAAACACGATTGAGAAACAGCAGTCTGCAGTCAACAGAGATGAGAAAGGAAATCATGGCTGCTTGGCATTCCAGACATTTAAACAAATGGGAATAACATTTCTAAGCAATAGAGAGATAGAAGAATGAAAAGCATGAGGAAATGGCATACTGTGATTTAAAAATAGCCTGGCGCAAGCCAGGACAGCCCTGCAGAGTGTGGAGGGAGCCGTGCAGCTGCAGGATCACTTCTGCCTTACATGACTTGTGGCATGCGCCAGAGCTTGAGTTCTTCCTCCACCCCAAATCTGGGAACTTTAATGGAGCACTGCTGATGAGGATAGAGGGCCAAGTTATGTAGTTAGAGAAGAGTCAAGACACATGTAACTTCAGGCTCTCTGGGATGGAAGGGGAAGACAGTGCAATTTCAAAGGAATCACTAGTGTGGAAAGAGTATGTGGAAATTGCAAGTTCACAACTGGAGCTATATAAAACTTGGCCCTTGTTCTTTTCAGAGATTTGCTGTTTTCTCTTTTATGTCAGCTCATGCAGGCTTGCACCCTCTGGCTTTTCTTTTGTGTTCTGGGAATTGAATAAGCCCTGGAAGTAGTGAGAATCATCTGGTCTCACAACCTAACCATGCAAAATCCCCTGGCTGGAGTGGTTTTGATGTGAAATCATAAATCAGTCCAGGTCCACACAAAGGGTTTCTGAGCTGCAGCAAAATTTAGACAAATGTGAATTTGTTTCTTTAGTATTTTTATTTTAGTTTTCCTCTTAATTTCATCCCTTCTGTGTTTTTTTCATTAACACACATCTGGAAATTTCATAAGCTGTATTAATGGATTATTATCTTCTCCCTCTCTCCCTTCTCTTGGTGTATAATTAACTTTTCCTTTTGCTGTCTCCTTTTCTGTTCCACACACAAATGCACTTGGAAAAAGCCTCAAGGAAGATTGTTGTTAGAAGAACTACAGTAACCTTAGGACTCAGAAAAGAATGTATTCACAGGTCACATCAAGTAAGGAGCTGAAGTACCCCTGTCTGTGAGGTCTAATTTTGGTATGTTTGATATATCAACTGATCTTATAATGAAAAAAAAAAAAAGTAATATTACAGTTTTGCATGAAGATCATGAGGAATAAATATATTCCTTTAGGTAGACCGTTGACCAGTCATTAATTTTATTTTTTGCTTTTCTTATTGCCACAGTTCCATCAACCTCAAAGCTCAGACGCTTACACTGCACATTCAAAGAGCCAAGAGGAATAAAGTGGTAGATCTAATATATTTTTAAAAAACTTTTAACAGAGACCTTTAGAGAACTAGAATTGCAGTAGAGATGCCTAAAGAGTTTGAGGTCTGTGAGCAAACACAGCATCAGCAGTCCTGTTCCAGTGGATTTAGAAGCCATGTGTTAATGAATTGTATGCAGAGAGAGTGCAAGGGGGTGAAAATAGGTGGGGGAAAGACAGACACTAAGTTGCCAGTGGCTCAGTGCTGGGCCCAAGATCTCTGTTGCCTTTCCAAATGCTAAGTCATACAGTCAAAATATTTTTGTTGACTTTCTGTGTATTTTTAAGAACCTGTTACAGATTTTATAAAAATAGGTAACACAAAAAAATTTACAGCTGTCAGAACATATTTTTAATGCAAAATTTCGTTATACCAAGGTCTCTTCAGACAAACCAGTGTGTTTTATAGCCATCATGTTTCTATTTGTCTGATATATAAGGCTGGTGCTGATGTATGAAGAGCAAGAAGAGTAGATTCCTATGAAGAGCAGCCCAGAGCCAAAGTCCTACAAATCTCCCTTCTAAGAACCCTTTCCACAGCTATATCTGTAATTGCTATAGGTTCTCTATTTTTTTAATCAGTCTCTTTCATTAGGTTTGGGCAGTTTTGTCCCTCTCTTTTCCTATTTGAAAAGACAGAAGCAGGAATGTGTCTGGCAGACTGGGATGATACTTTAACAGAAAAACCAAATTACGCTTTGGAGCTTTGTGGCTTAGCACAGATTTTTCATTTTGTAAGGAGATGCTATTTTTGTATTACTGGTCAGGCTTATATTCCTGGTTGTTGGGCAGGGCAGTTCAAATTCCCTTTGATTCTATATTACTTGATGTTTAACTACCAGTTTTGAAAGATTGTTTGGTCCTGTAATTTTTTCTCCATCTTTTTTTTGGGCATTCATTATTATTTCTTAGCCATCACACATTACACTGTGAGGCACAATCTTCCCCCCCTTATACTTCAACAATGCAAGGACAATAATCATGATAATATCTTCCTTCTTGCAGTAGACTATGTCAAAGGTGTTTTTCTAACCTTTCTAAGTCTGGCTTAGTAAAAGAGTAAAGAAAAAAGCTGTTTGGGGTCGGTCAAGCCCTACAGCAAACTTTATATCTGCGTGCAGCAATGGGACTAAATCAGGAAGAAACATCTTGTAAATGCTGGCACTGAAAAATCCTTCTGTGTTTAATTCATCCTGCTTCCCCAGCATCTTTCAGCTTGTGTTTGTTGTGGTTTGTCCTAAGACCTCCATGCTTTCTTTGCACCTGCAAAAAAAAGTAAGCCACTGGTGGCCAGAGCTCTCCTACACTGAAGTGTAACTACAACTGAAACATTTGGGAGCTTGTTGCCTACTGTTGTTTTGTGGGGTTTTTTTTTTTTAGTGGGGGTGGAATGAAAGATTGCACAAAGTTTGCGAGTTAAACTGAGTTCTTTGAGCTGCTAAAGCATTTTGAACCTTCTCATTTACTTATTCACTGGAGGAAGACACAAGACACTTACCTACAATAAAGGCATTTATAACACATGTCAAACTGCCCAGGGAGAGTCCTTCACTTTTCTCTTTGTAATTCAAAACAGCATTTGCATCCTTGCTGGAAGTGGAGCCCTCCTCAACTTTCCCTCACTCTGGGGAAAGGAAGTGCTGAAGGATGGAACAGTTAAGCATACATGAACCCAAGCATCTCCTGTGCAGAGAAATTTCACAGGAGAAAGGCATCTGTTCTGCTGAAGTAGCTGCTCTCCAGAGTTGATATTTAAAGCTGCAGGCTGTCTGTCACTCTTTTGAGATCTTGTTTTTCCTTCCTTTCTTGTTTTGAAGGAGCTAACACCATCCTATAACCCAGATAACAAAGACCTATGTAGGGTTTACCATATAATAAGTGCTATGCAAAGCTGTTTGCAAAATTCTTCATATGCGTATTAATTTTATTAGAATAACAAAATCCTTTTAGAGTAGGTTTGATTTGTTCTTGTTGTTTGCTTGTGAGTTGGTCCTTACTAATGCCTTAATACAGGAGGGGAAACAAATATATTTTTATTTATCTTGAACTCAGACCTCAAGCTCAGTAATATTAATATTAGTTCATAATGGTAATATTGCTTCATTGGCCCAAATCTACCTGGATCAGGGGTACATAATATCAAATAAAAACATCACTTGCATGTCAGTAAGAAAGCAAGAAGCTCTCTGAGCATGTCCTACCTGTGTTTACATGTCCAGTCCAGTACACCACCAGTAGAGCATTGGTCAAGCATTTCCCACTGACTGGGGCAATGCAAAGAGCATTTATGTCTCTTACTCAAAAATTCACCCACATTTCCTCTGTCAATGTTGATGTAATTTAGGTTAAGATTAGTGCAATTTCTCATTAATTAGGAAGATCTATTCCCTTCACCCTGTCAGACAGGGTTATAAAGGGTTGCCACACCTTCCCAGTGCTGAGAGTTATCTATTTATATCCTCCTGTGTCCTGCACTATCACATTTGACTGGCTCTATTAGTCATCTGTGCAACTAAAGTTATTAGAGTTTCATGACATTATGCATTTCTTTAAGCTCAGATGTAACGTTTGATTCAATGACTGATGCAATTTACCACTCAGTTTTTCAGAATGGCTTAATAACAACCTGCATGAAGAAGCAATCCACTTTTGTTGGGGCTCATTTGTACTGATGTAATTATATCAATATTCCTCTTTGCAGTCTCAGGAGAAAATAATGTAAAGGAATTCATACTTCTTGTTTTCAACTGATAATTTAGAATATTCTAGTCAACTCTCCTTTTTCTTTCTGAACAAATCACTTACATTTTGCATCCTAATATGATGGTTTGAACCATGCATTTACTTTTGACTTAATTGTCATTTCACTATCATATCTAGCCTCCTTTATGGTTTAGATTTTGGGGGTTTATTTTAGTTTAAATAACCAAGAACCAATTCACATATCCTTTAAATATGAATGTTACTTTTAAAAAGTAATATAGTCAGTGAAGATAATAAGATCCCATGAAAAGGTACTTGATTGAGAGTGAAGAAATCTAGACTTCGTTTGCCATCTTCTGTTGACCACTTGGGAAGCTTTTAACAAGCCACCATATCTCTTTGTACTCGTTTCTTATTCCACTCTGAAGAGAAACTGAGGCACAGTTGTGATTTCTTTCCTTTTAAGTGTGAGGGAACACAAACCTTTTTTTGTGGTTTTATAATACAAACAAGCAAAGTGTGATAGTCCAGTGTCAAAATACTCACTTTTCTCTATTGGGAGAAACAGTGGAGAGCCAATTAAGTTGAACATATCACCTTACATGTGTGATTAACAGGACCAACACAAGCATTCCTGGGAAAACATTTTTCACATCAGTAACTCACAAGTCTCTCAATTGTTAATCAGACGGACAGTCACAAACTTCCTCACAATAAAGTCCATCTGATCTTGCTTGGCCTGAGTCTCCCATGAACCTCAGAAAAGCTATAGCATGAACAATGAGCTGAGAAAGAGACAGAAGGTGCAGGCGAGCCCAGAGGAGCTTGGACACTAGGGCTGCCTGCCCAGCAGCTCACAAAATAAGGGTTCTCCTCAGCAGCAGCACTGCAGAGAAGAACACCTGAGAGCAGCTCTACCGAGAACTGTGGGGATTTAGGTTACCTCCCCCATCCTTCCTTCCCAGACTTGAGCATTGTTCCTCTGCTTTGTCTCAGTTCTTTGCTCTGAACCAAGGGGAGAATTTTTACAATAGAATAATCAGTTAGTAGCAGCTACAAAAAGTCCTTGGAAACCACTGTTTACCACCTGTCATGGCTGGCTCCTTTCAGGAGGGCATGTTGGCTGGCTGGAATTATGGGGATCCTCCTGAACTTCACACAGATTTGTGCCCTGTGGCAGAAGGCAGCATGAGCTTGAGGCCTTCCTGCCCCACATCCTCTTCTGAGTCTGCAAGTTGGGGGCTGACCTCCAGGTCACTGCTCTTTCGAGCTTTGGGAAGCCTCACAATGCTGAGCAAGCCCCTCTTGCCCAAATCCCAGCTGGTGACCTGTAAGTGAGAGGTGCTGCAGGGGGGAGGTGGGGAGCTGTCTACTGTCACTCTGGAAATGGGATCTCCTCTGACCAGATTAAGCTCCACAATCTGGTTTCAGTTTTCTCTTTTGTAACAGTAATCCATGTTGTCAACTTAGATTATAGACCTGAATGGTCAGATTATGCTGTCAAAGGCTTATTTCTGAGAAACTCTGTTGAACAAACCAGGTGTTGCACCTCCTCTTGTTCTTTCCATAGCTCTTCCAGCTGATATTTTACACCCTGCTAAGACTGAAGATGGCCTGAACCAGACTTGAGCAGCAGAGAGAAGGACTAACATGCCTCCCAGAGTGAAGGATTGCTGGAGCTGAGGTTTTCACACCAAAAGCAAATTTACACAGATATATCTTTGAACCACATGCTGGGCTTGGGACCAAGCAACAGATATAGCACCTCTGAGTTTTTTCTCTATTTGGTAATTGAATTTAGATACCTTGAACTTCAGGAAAATTTGAGTTTGGGTTTTAAATACCTTGGGATCTGAAGCACCCTGGACTACTGGGAGATGATGTCATGAGCCCAGCAGACAAGTGTGTAGCCACAGTGAGCTGCGGAACCCAGGCTTGTGGTTTCCAAAGGGCCCACCTCCAACCTTTTATGCTGAAGTCTAATTAATTCAGCTGCAGACTGAATTACTGCAGCTCTGAATCTACTCTGTCCTATACAATTTCATAGAGCATTGTACTGTTCCAAGGCTCATTTGAGCCTACAGTAATATTTTAGCGGTTGGAATGGGTTTTTGCTCCAGCTACTTAAAAGGCATGTTGTGGCAATGAGTAGGTGGGGAGTATTTAGCTGTAATGAAAATATTACTGTTCTTGATCTGAGGAGCTGAAGCAAGAGGAATCAGAGACACAGAAAACCACCAAATGAGGCAAGGAGGGAAGGAGATGAAGGGGAAGAAGGAGTGTTTCCTTGATGTAGGTCTAGTGAGTTTACAATTCCAAGACAGAAGTACTTCTGGAAAGACAATACATGGATGAAAGGGCACGGACCCCTAAGCAGGATGGTGCTATACAACTGCCACACTGCTTAGTAAATAATCATGACAGAAACGTTACCTAGAGGACTGGGCAATGGCTGCTGCCCAGTGCTCCCTTTGCTGGGTCCTAGGCAGCATGTAGCTGGGCTTGTTGACCTGGAATGTTCTAGGACCCTATGAACAAAAGTGGACATTGCCCATTGCCAGGCAACACAGCTAAAATATTTCAGATTCCCAGGTGTCCCATTTTTATATTTTCCAAAATAAGTTGTCAGGTTGTTACACTCTAAGGTTTTATTATAAGCTGTGGTATTCAGCAGGGATGATGTCAGATTCACTGTGAATAAACTGTTTCAGAGGTCTACTGTCCACTATATCATTTTAAACCTTTTACCTTTCATCTTACAGCTGGAAAATGTTTCCAGTGAATGCCAAGAGCCAAGGGCTTAGTGAAAGGAGGGCACAGCTGGTTCCACTGCAAAACATGTGAAGCAGAGTGGTACACTAAAAAAAGAAAAAGCAAAACCAATGGGTTAAACATTAACTAACACTAATTAATCACTAAAATGATTTTCATATCCGAGTGCTTTGGAGAGGAGTATCAATATGAAAAGCTTTGGCTGAAAGAGAGACACAGGAGACACACTGGCATCTGAGACAACTCTCATCAAATTGTGACCATGACAAGGCCCACATCCAGCTTGCTGTGTGCAATCACTCACTTGTAAGTGCCACAGCTCCGTGCCATGGGGCATGCACACAGGCCACATGGCTGTACATCTACTTCACACTCACAGGGAGGTGTGTGTGCCTTGGACTTGGGGTTCTTGTCACTGCTGCGCCTCTTGTGTAACAGCAGCTTCACTCTGAGCAGAGAGTCCTCCTCCTCCCCCTTATATTTTGTTGCTAATTGCAAACATGAAGGACTGACATTCTGATGCCTGCTTTTTCAGCTTCCTCAAGTTCACACTTTCAGGCACTCTGCTTCTAAGCTGCTGCCTTCTTTCATGGGTGTTTCCATGTGAATAGTTTAGACTAGTCCACCTAGTAGCTTTCATGCTATGGACACCCATGGTGGGTTTTTTAGCCTTTTTTTTTACAATTATTAGTTCCATACTCATTTTGGAGTAGGCAAAAAGAAGAGAACATACAATGTGGGGAACACTTAGCTGTTTTTGCCTAGAAGAATGCTAGGAGACCTCATGTCTACTGAGGGCTGAGACCACACATATTTACAAAAGACTAATAAAGTGTTATTTTATCAAAGAGTAGATTTTCCTCCAGGTAACTTGTTCTTTTGCAGAGCTCTACTCATCCAGCATAGAGCATTGTCATTCTGTCCATAGAGGGTATTGATGTTAGTTCTGATTGTTGCTTTTTTTATGAGAATTATTTGGCTCTAAAAGGATGCAGTCTTTTGTCCACCTCTGTTTCCCTGCCCATATTAGCAATAAGTGCAGAATAAGCCAACTGTGGCAAAGCATTGCCTCTGCAGCCCACAGCAAGACAAACATGTTTCTTTTTGTAGCAGCTGGGGAAGAGACCCCTGGACAAGTTTTTGTTCCTGATTCTCCCAACACTCCCGCCATTCAAAAGCTAGGCCACATCTAGTCTCTGACCTGTTTGTCACTCCCCCCCAGCCCACCAAAGTGTTGTGAACATCTCCTGTCCTAGCTGGTTAAGGGTCTCTAATTAGTGCTATAATAGTTAGGCAATGAATGAACCAAACCTGCATCATAATGAAGATAAACATTGTTAGTGAGTCACTCTGCAGCAGGGATCCAGTGCTGCTGAAGTGGTTTTTCCCCAGCAAGCTGCAGCTGGTTGTAACTGGGGTGTATCTTTTATATGCTCTGCCTTAAGGGCAAATTGCTTCAAAGAGGACTTTGCTGCATGGCTGGAGAAAACAATCATTTATTTGCAGTTTTCCTTTGAAAGGGATGAGTCTAAAATATCCTTCTCTGACTGAAGCAAAGTAGTACCTTCAAGGTCAATCCCTTTCTTGCAGTGGCAATTTTCAAAGGAATTGCTGGATTTGTCCATGCAGGGCACACACTGAAGGGGGTGTGTCTGTGCCCCAGGCTGCAGGCAGCTGCGTGCCCACAGAGTGAGCAGGGCTCCCATGTCACCAACCACAGCCCATTTTGCCATTACTAGTGGAAGGCACAATGCATATTAACACCTCTCTGATTGCTGGATAAAGCTTTTCTAGGGTGAGGCTCAAACCAGTAACACTGCACACAATTGACTTGGGTTAGTGGTTTACCTCAAAAAATGGAGGAAATAATTTAGCTCTTTAACCAGAAGATTACCACAGTCATAGTGGTTTTGCAGTAGCATGGATTTGGTGGATATTGCTTTTAGAGATGGAGAAAAGGAAAGTCCTGTGGCAGAACTCAGGGATTTCCATAATGGCCTTGAGTGGGCAGAAATTGTTGTGGGAATGCCAACATCCACAACCAGAGCAACCCAGCAGCAACTGCAAGGAAATCCACATCTTACCCACCTGCATGTTTTTTCAGGAGATTTATTTATGGCCTGAAGCTGTCTGTCATACCAAAATTTCTACCATTGAAGATGCAATTTGGATGAGATCAGTCAGGTTGATGCTCTGAGGATTGCAGTGGACACCCCCACAGAGGGTGGAGGGGCTGCACGGCAGTGAGACACAGCAGGTAGAAAACATCAGGTAGAAAACTCTGTCCTGTTTCGCATGATGGGAGTCTCACTTAGGCAATAAGCAGATGCCTACAAGTCCTGGCAGACCACCACCACACTGTGGATTTTGGGAATGTGAGAGCCTGCAGGTCAGGGAGAAATGGGACTCACAACAGCTGTCTTTGTCTCGGTGAGTCTCATTTAGTTTTCTCCTCCTCTAGTTAGCAGAGAAACAGTTTTCTCTGTGGAGAGATGCAAAGGAGCTAAGTTAGGTTCTCACTCTGAACCTTCCTGTAGTGTGCCTTTTTTCTTCGTTGAGCTTGAGGAAACTAATTTCACAGGGTTTTCTGGCTCCTATTTACATCCCTAGTATCACCTGAGTTTCAGGTTGTATATACTTCATGTATCCTCTTGCATGTTCTCCAGGAGTAGGCTGGAATTTCTTGGGATTTGAAAGGTTTTACTGTGTTTTCACTTAGTAAAAAAAGTGGAATGTTGCCTAAATCAAAGGACCTTGAGACACAAAGGAAATAAACTTCCAGATAAAGCTGTGAGGAGACACAGATTGTGCTCCACATTGGCATGGAAACTCACCAATTACCAGGTTTGTAAATAATTTGGAAGTAAATTATGACACTTTTTATGCCTGATGATAGTGTTTTAGAGAGGCTGTGACAAAGTGGTCTGTTCCTTTATGAGTCCATACAATTTTCACACAGATGGCTGGCCCTGCAAACAGGATCTCTACACAGGGGGTGGAGAGAAGAGCCTCATGCAATTGGTGACACGGAGTAAGACAACTAATGAGCCTATAAACTCCGTAAGTATCTCTCCATCTTCATGACATACATTTAAGCCTGGTCAGGCCTAGTTACATATTGCATGGAAATGGCTGAATCATCCCTAGAAACCTGCAAGGGCAAACCTGAAGGAGGAAGTAAACCATTGCAGCAGCCCTGACACACACAGGAGAAAGGATCTCCAGATACCTGCTGTATGCAGAAGGAAGGTCCACCTCCAGTGTTGGAGAACAGCACCCCTGAAAGAGACTCTTGGGTCTGGCAGAGTAAGGAAAGACAACAGCTGCCATATAGGGAGAGCAGCAAGAGCTCACTGGGGCTTCAGGGACCCTCAGTGATCGAGGAAGGAGGACACTTTAAGCCCACAGAATATGCTTACAGTCCAGTTCAGCAGAGACACAGATCCCATGGCTGCACATGGCTTAAACACTGCTGAGATTTCGTCTGTCTGTCACTGAAAATCTCTGTAGAACAATGAAAAACTGAGATATTTAGTCAAAAGAAAATTACCTCCGAAAGGTAGGCAGGACATATGAGGTATGCTCCCCACAGTACCAGCTCCTGTCACAGTTGGCTCTCATGCAAACTAAAAGTGCTCTAGCATTTTACAGGAGGAGAAAAAAAGGAATTTCCAGGGAAGTGAGAAGATTCTTTAAGAGTCCCTCTGGAACAAGCATTATCTGTCTTAGCCATATGTGGTGAAAAGGATCCTAGCTTGTCCACCTCTGCTGTATCATCTACTCTACTCTAAAAATAGTCTTCCATCACTGAAAGAACTCCACTTCTGTTCCCAATCAATGTTTTTCCTGCCTTGAATTTGTGCAGTGCTGTCACCTCTGTCAGATGTGCAGGCAGAGCGAAACAGCCGTCTGTACTGACTAGCAGAGGGAATTAACTGAAACCAAAAATGCTGCCTTGTAGTGAGCAGAACACCTTGCTCTTCTCAGATTTCCATTTTTGTCTTGAGTTAAGCTGGATAACTTTTCTGCTTACCCATCTTACCAAGATTTGCAGGTACAAAAATATTTGCTCTGTCAGAGCAGAGAGCAGCCACTGTTTGCCACAGCCTCAATTCCTTGGAAATATTTTCTTGTGTCTTCCTATTCTCATCTCCTTTGGCTAAACTCCATCACAATAAGCCTTTGTAGTGCAAACACTTTAGTGTGACATGTTAGGATCTGTTCCACAGGGCCAATTTAGACAGAAAGCATGCTTGTAACTGTGTAATTGAACTGCACTGATATGCATGTGCCAGGGAACATTAACATTTTCTAAACTCTCAATGGTTTCACATTCATGGTATTTTTCCAGATGGATTGTAGCTGAAACTGTATCTTTAATGTCCTTAAGATACAGCACAGCAACCCATAAACTTATTGAGCTCCACAGAGCATTGGGTGGAAAAGCATTTGCTATGCCAGATTTCTCCACTAAGTATTTCTCTTGACAGTGGCATGTTGAAAAAACATGTAACTGTGAGATCTGGTAGTTGCAGTGCTTTCGGAAAGAAAGAACAGCGTCATGAGCAAAGGTTAACCTACAGTGATTGATTTACTTAAGTTTTAAGCAGTCATGCTGAACCTTTGGATAAATGTTTATTTAACATTGAAAATGTATTGTTCATTTTCATGACACAACAAACAAAGTCTCTGTATTTGCTGGGACATAGCAAGGTTAGCTAAGTTCTCAGAGCCCTAGTAGTAGTGAAGAATATGAAAACCTACTTTGCCATTTAGTGGGATAACACTTCACGTTAGTCTCCCATTTATGGGTTTGCTTGAAAAGCTGAGGAAAGGGATTGTTCCAAGCCGGGTGAGAGATACAAAAAAGTATCCAGCAGCAGAGCGTAGTGCTTTATAGGCCTGGTCTAACACCCGCTAATCCTCTTTTTAGTTGAATGTCAATGTAATTCATCAAAGTGTTAATTTTGGAAGGGGGAGGTTTGAGCATTATCCATGTCCTTTCTACCTCTGTCTGTCCAGTCTCCAGACTGGGTAACTGAGATATTCCCCTTGATTTCATCCACAGATCCTTCACAAACCAAGAATGCAACAGAAACATCCTGTGAGAAGGATCAGAGGGTGTCCTGTGCAGTGAAGGCAACTGGGAGCATTGAGTAGCCCCTCAGTATTGACTTGCTGTGGAATGAGAAGTTCTGTGGCACTGGAAAACAGAGACAGTGAATTTAATGCTGCAGTGAATTTAATTTAATTTAATTTAATTTAGAGTTGCCATTGAGTGCTTCTGGTATCTCCATGGCTTTTTGGTGCTATTTGTTTGTTTGTTTGTCTGTCTGTTTTAAGGTGAAGAAAAGTATGTCAAGGTAGAATGACATACAGCTCTCAGGGGACAGGCAATGTCAGTGCTGCTGACATCTGTTAGGATGAATACTAGAGTCTACCAGCCCAGAAGAATTTTAGGAACATGACCTAGGGAACTAAAGGACTATTTTCCAGGATAAGTGGGGCCAGACTCCATCATGAAGTCAAACACCCCAGATACAATCTAGCATGGACACATGCCACAGTGCAGACTATAAAGTATTCCTTTGACTTCACACTTTCATCATCTTCTTCAGGATAGCTGGAAACTGTGTCTGAAAAAAAAAATATCATGCCTGGGAAATTAGAAATCTTACTGTTGCCTGGCTGCTAGAAAATTGCAAGGTTATTGATAGTCCTGAAGGGGAAAGCGGGAGAGTTCTCTTCCCCAGCAGCGTGTTCTCCTTCTGTTGTCCATGTTCTTCAGTTTAAGATCAGTTGGGAAGGAAGAATAGGTGTCAGGACCGGATCCTGATTCTTGTCCAGCAGGACAATTCCTACTGTAGAATTATGGAGCAAGAGGGTGGCACCCAAGGCCCCAGAGTTGGCTTGTGATTGCACTGGTTCCAAATGCTTTCCCCCCAAATGTTTTTTTCTCTGCTTATGGGGACTAACCCAAATAGCTGCAGTTGTTTCCTCTTTGGAAAAAGTCAGTCTCTTACAGCACTGATTTTAAATCCAGGGTCGGTGAGTAGACTACTTTCAAAAGATTCATGAAAAACAATGAAGAAAAATCTTTCAATTTGACATTACCTTAGGTCTGCATTTCCCTTGGAAGTTGTCTTGAGTTCTCCACATCAATAAAAAAAGCTGAAAAATCACAGTTCTTGAGAGATTTTCTGTAACGTTCTGATTACAGGGCTGTTTGTTTCTGTTCTTCTATAGAGTCCTCTTCCGAGGGAAAAAGAGGGAAAAAGTAACCTAAATTAAGGTATCTGAAATAAATCCAGTAGATCCTTTTTAACTTTATATAAGACCCATATTTCCATTTAGGCCATTTTACATTCATTAGAGTCTACATGGGATTTACTCAATGAGTAAGTAGAGAAGAGCACAGATAATCCCTCCAGACCTTAGTCTGAAGTTCTTATTCAGGCAAAACTCCAGTGATGTCAGTGAGTCAATTCACCACGTAAGTATTTCAGTAGTGGGCCCTATCAGATCAAATACAAATTTGCCCAAGATTTTACTCTATGAAATTATAGTAATCTCAGACCCTGGATCTTCTGACTACAACTAAGGTGCAGAACACTTGCCAATTTAAAAGCATAATCGTATGAAACCTTATCGGACCTGCATAATACATGCTTGTCTTAGTGTGGTACCAAATTGGCTGCCAAAATGTTTGTGTTTTTGGCCATGGGTCATCTTTATTAAGAATGTGACAATTATGGTAAATTTTGGACTAATTCACCATTACTCATTAATATCTCATACTCCACTTATATAACAACAGCTATGACTCCTTCATGTTTTAATTTCGTCAACTCTATAGGTAATTTTGGGCGGTCTGGTCCATTTTTTTCCTTTCTAAATGTGCAACTTGTGGGCTTGGAGTTTCAAGAGGAAAGGAAGAAGATTAATTACCCTAATGTGATCTCTTTGATATCAGAGAACTGCATTCTCCAAACTGCAAAATGATTTTATAGAAAACCTGTCCAAATTAGGAGAGGGACATTGAATCCTGTGAGGAAGGAGAGGGATTGGGTAGAGAGGAGCCTGCCTTTTATGAATGTGTGATCTCTGTAGTGGAGGGAACATTGTCAGCAATTCATAAGCTGTTCTTCAAGTAAAAAAGCAGTAAGGAAGAAGAATATGTTTCAGTGGTCAGTCAGACAGATCATCAGTCTTTCCACAATCCAAGATGTACAGAGGAATCTGGCTGAAAGGTCAGGTCTAGCGAGACTCTGTTTTTGTTTCCCTTCTGATTTTTAATAGATACTCATTTTTACACATTTACTTAATCTTTCTACCATATCCCTATCCTTGGTCCAAAGTTCCAGAGGAAAAAAAATAGCTTTTTTCAATGTGCAAAAACTCACATTAGAATGGAAAAGGAAAACAAACTGCAAAGCCCAGGTGGCCTAAAAGTGAATATTTAAAGCAAATTTTGCTGGGCATGAACCTTGATGATTGGATGGATCCTGTGGAAACTATTTTTTTAGTAGTCTGGTCACACTGGCACATAGGTCCAAAACTGTCATGTGGGATATTTTCTGTATGAAAAATTAAATGTGCCTGATTTTTTTTCTTGGGAGTTTGAATTATTTAAATGAAACCCTATCACCCAAAATTCTGGCAATTTGTAGCGAGGCAGGAAACAAAACCCTTGCAAATCAAATAGGAAAATACATTCTTTCTAAATCCCAGCTAACCTCCAGTGTTTACTGGGCTAAAGTCTTGGAAACATTCCTTTAGGGAAGATAAATCGCCAGGGTTTGTGACTTGTCCTCATCTGTGTTGTAACACGATGAGAGCATTGTAAGGTAATATGCAGAAGTATGCTAATACAATGGTTAAATAATGCCTGACATTCCCAAGGATTCTTGCACGGGAGTATTTCTTCCACTGAAAGTGCAAGTTGGGCTGATGGACGAGAGCACTCCTGTGTCTTCCACAGCCCTATTTCACTACCAAGCCACAGAGAATATTTCATACCTGAGAAGCTTTCAGAAGATTGCCTGATCCAACCCCCCAGACAAAGCTGGGCCAGTCTTGAGATAAGAAGACATTTAGGTCAGCACCATCAAGGATGTGAGCTTCAATCAAAGTTGGTGAAGGAGCCCTTGATCTGAAATCCAATCTGGCTGCCGACAGGGTCTCCTGAAAAGCATTTTAATCAGTGCAAAGGCTCACACTGACTTCCGTGGGAGCTAGGTCAGACATAGGTTCAGTGAGACTGCCTGCCACAGTCAAATCACAGGATAATACAACTGAGCTTTTGTTGGCAGCATTCAAGGCGCCAGATTGTGTTCTCTCCTTTATTGGTGTCTATCCAAAATAACTCCATTCACGTCACTACAGCAATTCTCTACTTGTTCTGTGTAATTAAGAGAAGGATCTTTCCCACTAGGTTGGTGAAATCACTCAGCATCAGGGGTAGGGATAATCTGTTCATGTTCATCACTGTCAGCATGAAAAGATTTAGGATCCTCTGCAGGACTGAACTTTTTTTATGGGCTTCCATGTTGAAGTCATAAAAACATAAAGGTTGCTAATAAGGACTTTTGAAAAATTAACCTCACCTGGCTCTGCATTTCCATCCGGTTTGGGAATACCAAATTTTCACAGCCTGTCTCAATAACTGACACATATTGACTATGGGGCCTGACATCTCCTGGGAACTGTACTGCAGCAAACATTTGAGCCTGTGCCCAACTCTGACTGATGCAGTAAGTACTAGAGACATGGCAGAAGGGGCCTGTCCTTCCCATGTCTCCCATTACAGGTTTTATTCCTGTGATATCATGTAGTGGATCTTGTAAGCCAGAAGAAGACAATTTACAGACTTTAAAATCAGAAACTTCTGAGCAAATCCAGAATCACAAGCAGAGCTAACAGTATCATAGCTAATGAATCCACTGTGACATAGGTCCCTGAGGAAATTTTTCCCTGTGACATTTTTCCCTGAGGAAAAATCTCGGAGGAATAGGGAAGAGAAGAGACCTGGAAATATCAGGGGAAAATTTGGAGAAGTAAGAAAAAGGCAAAAATCCATCAGAATTTGATGTCAGATTTCTCAAATACTACTACACGTGCTATGAGTTTAGCATCATTGTTGCTACGGATGACGAAAGTACTGAGCATTTTTAGCAGCACAGAATTTCAAAGTAATGCCTCTTTAAAAGAAGTCAATCATCCAAGAGAAGTTGCACAGTGTTGTGGTTTAACTCCAGCCATCAACCAGGTGCCGCACAGCCACTTGCTCAAAAACATAGCCCCACAACAGCCACTGTGAAGAAAATCAGCTCGGCCCCCACTGAAACCAGCACACATGGATACAAATCTTCATTTGCAATAAAAGAGAAACTTCTGTTATAATCTATAGACTAGATTTTTTGACAGTGAATTTTTGTCAGAAAGGAAAATATATGATAAAAAAGGGTGGATAGTATGATGCAAAATGGAAACACAAATGTGGGTGCAGCACTGGGAGAGATGCTCAAGAACAGAGCAATCACATCCTCCCTGACTGTGACCCAACTCACCCAGACCTCATCTGAGCAGCCAGAGGTAAGCAAAACAGGAGTCCCTGGGGTGTGAACAGTGTAACAGTGTTCACACGGGCACAAGTGGCTTCATTCATGGTGTTTCATGGTGATTCATGTTTCTCCATGCAGTAATGGACACAACAAGATTGCTCTTGGATCTGATGTTTAACTTTGTGAATATCCCTTTCCTCCTGATTAGTACGAACATCTCAGTGTAGGGATGCTTTTAAACATCAACATACAGAGGATACCATAAACAAAATGCACAGGAAAGTTGTGCTCCTTAATATTTCGTGAGCACTGTGTACGCATCAGCTATAAATCAATGCCAGAAGCCAAGCCTTTGTAAAACTCTTCTTTTTAGGACATATGCACCAGGTGGTTACATTTCACCTGGGTCACAAGACAGTAAATACCTACTTAACACAAGTTGCAGCCAATGTCTCAAGCTTTGAGGTGATTTTTTTATCTTGCTATTTGTTTTGTATCAGGGCCAGATTCTTATTCAAATCTCATTGCATTTCTTAAAATGTTCCTAGGACATCATGTGTTGGTATAATCCTATGATTGCTTGGACCACTCCTTAAATGATGAAAAATGGCTAATAATCCATAATTTAAACTAAAATTGCTTATGTGTGAAAAAAAAGTCTGGGCGCCAGCAGAAGAATAAATCTGCCATTCATTGTGTGAATTATTTTCCAACCCAAGATCTAAAGCATATCACTGGTTAAGTCTTGAAGTAGATCTGTTATGTGCATAAATGCCTTCTAATTTTTCAGGATCAAACTACTTTGGTCCGGATTTTCAAATGTTCTGCCCAGCTGAAAAATGTTAATGTTCATCTGGAATTCCAAAGACTGGCAAAAAGTCAGGCTTAGGGCTTTGACAGTAAGATGCAAAATAATGACCACTTATTTGAACCCTCCTATACTTGACTAATTTGAGATGACAGGAGTGGCCAGTGGCAGAACCCGGAGCTGAACCTGGGTGAGCAGATTTCGTAATTTTATGATGCAATACTTTTCTCACATAGTGCATCTATTTCCTTACTGGGGTTTTAGGGTTGTATCATAGCTTTGCTGATCAATTGGTGAGCAACATTTTTATTTAAAAGAACACACTGTCAATGTCTACTCTTCAATCATTGAATCAGACTGTTAAAACTTCATCTTTCCAACTAGTATAATTGAGTAAAGAATCAAGCACACAATTTCCATCTCTCTCTGATTTCTTTCATGTAATCTGACTCAGATATTAGAGCTCTTCTGGAAGCTCCTCAGGTTTCAGGCACTTGTGTGAGGTTGTCCTTGCTTTGTTGGTTTTAGTGTTATAATGACCCTCTAACTTGGAATTTATTTTACACTACAGTAGTAGAAGGAATTTATTTTACATTAAAAGTAGTAGAAGTAGAAAGACCCATGGAGGAGAGATGCTCTTTATTTAACTCTTTACAGTTGTCACATTAGTCATAATAGGTAAAAAATTTATCTCCTGGCTTTACTCTGAATTCTAGCAAATAGCTTTGACTCACATCCTCATAAATTAGGATGGAAGCAGAAACTTACACAACTACATCTTACAAATGTAATGAAAATCAGACTCCTGACATGTAAAAACTCTCTTTATCCTCTGTGATACCCTTTTGTTCCTCTCAATTATAGCCACAGACATAATGATCAAATTACACCAGAATTTTCAGTGAGGGTTAGGCTTATCTAGTTATTTGTAAATAAAAGGATTTGCTTTTCACACTTTAGTACAATTTCATTCATGTTTGAATTGTATACTCTGCTTACATGGCAGAAATGACCAAATAATAATCCTTGGAAGTATTGTGCTGCCACATGAGTTTTTTATTGCATCATTGAGGGCTTGACTCTACACCTCTGAATTTAAAAACCATGTTATTACCATAGCACTACCACAGAAAATATTCACAGCTTGTGTCTTGGAGGCTTCTTGCTTTCCCACATCAAAGAACTCATATAAAATGCGTGATTCTCTATCAGTAGGTCTTCTGTCTAGTTTCTGGAATAAGTATGATTCAGAACTATCTACTTTGCAGGGAGGATGAAGATAAAACTAAAGCAGCAGAGCTTTCTCTCATGTTTCTTTAGTGCCATGACACAACTTGCCTGGCATCTGCTGTTTACTCATTCCCTACCTGCCCCAAAGTAGCAGAAACTATCTTTAGGTTTCCCTGCAGCGGGGCATTGTGTGATCCTTCGTTCCACGCAGCCTACTCCAGGCCAAGGTTTTGCATCTGCAAAGGAGAATGTGGCTCCAAAACTGGTTTGACTCCCAGTTTCTGTGTAACCCATGTTTTGTGGTTTTGAGTTTAGTGGAGAGGGATCAGCTCTGCTCTCCTCCATGAACCTACTCAGCAGAGTATGATGGAGAACCGAACTGGTGCAAGAGTTTAGGAAGGACAGACAAATTGCCGTTCCCAGAATTTCCTTATTAATCAGACAACACTGAAAAAAAATACCATTTGCTCTATTTGCTGTACAGCTCAGAGCATTTCCTAACAGGTGAGACTAATCCAGTCAATACCTATTCTGTAAAGTGGTGGTACTTGCATCCTGTGCTGCCAAAGGATCAGTTTACCAAATCAATTGTCCTGGCAGTTCAGGAGAGAATTACCAATGCTTTCAATGATTAGTTTCTCTTCCTGTTTGGTGTCTAGTTACGCTTAGAGCATTAAGTTTCCTCAGTAGCTATTTCACTACCTACATATATTCCAGTACTGCCCTTAATATTTGGCATGTGTTTCACTGAAGGATCTTGGTTCTGGTTTAAGTGGAAGACACCAAATGTTAGCTCAGATGAAAGCCCACTGAAGCCAGGGAGCAGACATGGGTCTCGAATTTGGCCGACGGTCTGTGGTACTAAGGAAGAGGGCCACGAAATGAATTGTTGATATATGTGCTTGCTAAATGGTATTTTCACCTCAAAGCATACTTGAATCTTAGAAGAATGCAACTATTTCAGCTTTCTTGGATGATATGTCAATGGTATGGCCTGCAGCTGATATGGATCATATCTTTCTTTTAGTTATTCCAGCACAATTTTATTGATTCAATGTGTTCAATGTCTCTTCTTTCATGTTCATTAAGAAGAAATATCACAGATTCTAGATGATAGCTTTTTGAACCAAATCCTTAGCAGTGGAAAACGAGGATGAACTTCCTGAATACCCAAGTAAACCTACAAACTGCAGATCTTGCTGTGAACCTGCAGTGTCTTTCTATCTGTAGTTATGCCATTTTAGAACAATAACCATGAGAAGAAAATGGACATTCTTGTTTGCTCAACCACATGGAACAAAACTCACTCTATCATTTTTTAGGTGATCAAAAATGGACAAGGCTGGGCAGACTTCTACATTCTACAGCAATAAGAAGGAAAAATAGAATTGCATTGCTTAATAGCTGTATTATACATAATATGTACACTGTATAAAAATATGCATGCAAAGTGATAAATTAATTGCAGATGGAGTACAGTAAGCTCAGCTTCCTGAGAGTTAGACAGTAATATACAACAACAACACCACAGTCTCCAGACTATGAATCCACCACCCACATCCAACATAATTCAAGGCTTCTTAAATAATTATGCCAAATTATAATGCAAACAGTGTACAGAAGGACGAACAAGGAAAATAATTGACGTGTCTACCCTGAGGCTCTTCCAAAGATTAGAGAGAAAAGCCCCAGGACTGGCATGTTATTTACTTTGTATTTTATCTTTTTAGTGGTTGTTTACATCAATTTTGGCACGGATGACTAAGAGCACCCTTAGTTTTGATGGATGCAGGTGGTGGCGTGTGCATGGACCCCTAGTAAATAATATTACCAATGTGGGTTGCTTGAAGTGGCTCTGCTATCAAGAGTTCTGTCTTAATTTGAAAATACATCTATGTGATTAAATAATGTCTTAGAGCTAGATTCATTTGTTTTCTTTGATTTTTGTGGCGTTCTAATTAAAACTCCAAATACATAATTATATGAACCAGAACAGTGAGCAGCTTGCTTTCCCTCATCACAACTTAATGTGTGGTGGAGATGCAGGGAGGAAATCATTTCACACCCAGGAGCATTGCAGGAGACTGTGGGTTTACCGATAGCAGTTGAGTACCACAGGACTCAAGACCCCCAGATGTGCAGTTTCAGAATACCTGTACCAGTGCTGGTCACAGAGCAGCAGGGATATCACCATCATGGTCACAACAGTTGCTGCCTGTGGAAAAAGGGGTAGCCTATGGGGTAGGTCTATAAGAAGTTTTAAGAGAAATGTGAATAGTGGTCAGGCTGTTTCCTGAAGAGTACTGAGCGGAGGAAAAAAAATAGCAGCAATTACCAGAAATGTGAAGGGCTTCAGAGGAAAGTTTGAAGGCACTGGCTGAGTGATGGTATGAGGAGAGATGTGCATAAATATTTGCAAGGGCTTAACACTCAGTGGAGAGAGGAATTACTTATCTGGGAACAACAGGATGAGCATGATAAAGTAGCCCTGTAAATGTGATACAGAGCAGTGCTGCAAGGTGGAATGTACAGCTATGTTGTTCAGCAAAAAAGGCACCAGAAACAAGAGCTGCTCCTGGAACATGGTGTTTGGCTTGGTTAGGACAAATCCTCCTAGTGAGGAAGAGAAGTTGCAAGAGGGAACAACAGTTGTAGCTGCAAAATTCCCCTGTATACCTATCACCTCTCATCAGAAAGACCACCCAGGAAAACCACAGCACTGGAAACCTCAGAGACTCACTGCATTCTCTCTTGCAGGGTTTTTCCCACATAATGTGGGGGATCATGTCCTGCATACTCACCTGAAATGCCCTCATTTTTCTCTTGAATAGCAATAGAGAATTAAGAGCATGCTGGTGTACAGAGGCAGAGGAAAGGGTAATGTGAAGAAGCATAGGAAATGCTTTGAGTCCTATTTCCTACAGAATATGTAGAGTTTTAAGGTCTTTCCAGATGGTGATGGCAGAGGAGACTAAGAAGACAGCAAAAGAAAGGAAAAGATGCCCATACGTCCCATCTCGCATGGAACAACAGAGATTTGTTTGTCTTAATGGGTGAAGGATTACGATGATCTTTCCTTATTCTACCTGCATTTTTCAAAAATATATGGGTATGTCAAACATGGTGTCATACTGTTAATTTACTTTCTCCAGAGAGAAAGATTAAATAAAACACCAAAGAAAAAACAATAACAACTGCAAACCAAACAACAAACAAAAATTCTGTAAAATAGGGATTTTAGAAACTGAATCCAGAATGCTTACACTCTCTCAGCACATTAATTCAAAATCTTGTAAATCTAAGAGTGTTGATGGAGATACTTCTCACTCACACCCTATATAAATCTGGAACCAAAAATGTCAGGAGAAAGACAAATATTTATCTCTATCAACATCTGATAAAGAATGGAAAAAAGACATATGGGACAATGGGGCACAGTGCCTTCTGGGGACTGCTTTGTACTTTCCACGGGCATCAGCAGCAGTGTTTTGAGGCATTGTGTGAACGCAGCCATTGTGATGATCCAAAGGCATGAGATTGACATGAACATTTTTGCTCACTCAATATGGAGATAAAAGCTCCCGCCTACAATAATGATCCACTGATTTCTTAAGGAATGTTCTAAGGATGAGAAAAATGCAAAAGACATTTATAAATTATACAAAATCTCATTAAAGGCTTCTGGGTTTTTTTCTCTTACATTTTTTTCTTTGAAAGGTAGGGTTTCTTTTTAGAGGTACTTCTTAATGGGGAACTGCTGAATACCCCATCCTCTTTCTCATTCAGGTCCTTGGAATGAGTCATCTTCAGCTCGGATTTCCTTCCTTCCTTGTTCCTGAGCCATTCAGAAATGCTGCTGTTTCTATCTTCTCTGTATTGTCTTATCCAGGGTGACCCTTTGCGTCTAACAACCTTCCAACCATCAAAAATAGGCTTCCTTTTTCCTCTCTTTCCCTCTCTTCATTTTAAGACCACCAGTTGGTGTCTTTCTTCATTTTGACTGCAACATTTGAAACTACAGGATTTAACTTGTTGACTATCTGTCCTGAGCTGAGAGCCTGGCTCTGCTGAGCTCTATTTAATGATGTCACTCAAGTATTTTCCTTGCAATCATAGAATCATTGCAGAATCATAGAATTGTTTGGGTTGGAAGGGACCTTAAAGATTATCTAGTTCCAGCCCCCTGCATGGGCAGGGACACCAGATCAAGTTGCTCAGAGCCCCATCCAACCTGGTCTTGAACACTTCAGCTTCTGCTCCTCACACCATCCACAAACCCCCTTGAAGTCAGCATGGCAACCCACTCATGCCCAGGAAAACCTAGCCCGGCTCTCAGCCAATATTACACCTTTTCCTCTGGCTGTGTTTTATTGGGTGGGGAGAGGGGAGAAGGGTGACAGAGTGAAGGTCCTGCTATGCCTCCTACTGCCATAAATACCATGCAGTGCAACACAGAGCAGTTTTTACTTTATTTCAGTCTTTTTCATAAGGCACAAAAGTATGAGATCACAGCTATTTTGTGTGAAAGTCTGGCCTGAGAGGTGAACTTTGCTGTTTGCAATATCAGCATTCAGCTTCCTCCTACTTTTATCTCCTTCATCAGTGAATTAACTGGGTAGGGAAGTCTATAAGAAAAATAAATTCAGGCTCAATTCCTCTGCTGGTACAAATTGATATTATTCATAGGAGTTAACATCAGTAAAGGTCAACCACTTTTGGTAAAACTTTGATGCTTGATCTCATTTTGTTTCTCTTTTTTTCTTTCCTTTTTTTTTTTTTTTCCCCTGAAGACCTCCCTTCAAAATGCAGTTTTATTCTTTGCTATCAATTGCCCTCTGTCAGCTCCTCCTGTCCTCTTTGATTCACTCTTCAGACTCTCTTGGCTTCAGGACATGAAGGTCAGGCTTTTTGTATGCAGTTTGAATGCTCTCCACAGGCTGATCTTTCTGCCTACCTGCCCTTATAAAGCCTGCACTGTCAGGGGGTGCCTGAGTTCCCACCCTTTATGAATAGAAGCAAGCAGAAGAGCCCATTGCCCTCCACTCTTTGGGGACCTCCAAATGAACAATGAACCAAGTCAAACTAACCGACCAAACCAAATCTCAAACCCAACAGGTCAGCAAACAAACTGCAGGATTTCCATAAGGATTCATTGTGGTCTGTGAACCTGTGAACTATTTCTATTTTATGAAATACGCTGAAATACCAAACCAATGGCAAAACTGGCCTAAGAGAGTTCAATACAGTGCAGAGAAATCTTGATGATGTATGGCTGAAATGCCAGTGAACTATCCATTTTCAGCAGATTTTCCCTTTTTCTTCCTGAAAGTCAAAGAAAAATTCAGAAGATACAAGATTCAAGCAAACCAGAACCAGGAGACAAGCTTTACTGTGCCCACAACACCACACCAGCAAGAGCTGCTGATGCCCCAGCCCAAACTCCCCATGCTTCCCCATGCCCTAGGAAGGATACCAGGCTGTGTTCAAGGGCAGAGCTGGTCAACCCCTTTCAAGTGCCAAAGAGCAGAGGGCCAGGACATCCATGGGATGCTGTGAAAGCTCACCTTTGTAAAGCTTCATCTGCCCCTGCTCTCTGGCCTTAAAGCTGAGGCAATGGTGCTGCCAGCTGTGTGTGCCTGGCTCCTGGCTGGGCCACAGGCCTGACTTCTCATTACATGGAAATCAGGAGATTGGGATGGAGTAGGGGAAGGAGGGGAGGAGGGAAGAACATGGCCCACACCGTTCTTAGCCCTACACAGGTTCTAGGCTAATAATACCCATACCACTAGACTTTCTTCCCTTCTAGATGAAGGCCATAGATTTAGAGCAATGCATGATTTGTTAAAACCTCTTGTGAATGAGTCAGCTCAAATCTCCTCCCTTTTCTGTTCTGTCTGCTTCTTGCAAAGGCTCTGGCCTTGTTAATTGCCAGAGTTTTCCCCCTGCCCTCACTCGATTATAGATCATTTAACAGGCATGGAGAAAAATGTCATTTGGTTGCCCTTTAGACTCTAGCCGGAAAGTGACAATAAATTTAAAGCAGAGTTTTGGGATAAAGCAAAAACTATTTCTGAAGAATGACAGTATGTGTTAAGCATAAATCTTGAAGTTTAGCAGCTGAATTCTGAACCCATGCAATATTACACTGCCCTCTGTCATTAGCAAGCTGCCAAAATGACAGAAAACTGGATTATCTCCTTTATAATGTAGTCTGCTCAGCACAAAATAAATGACTGCTGACTTTTAACAATGTGCAGCACCATTAGAGTGAAACTGTGTTGTGACCAGAGGCAATCCTACACGGAATTACCTTGGAAAATGAAGCTGCAATTAATCTTTTCTAGCTACATGTTACCCTAGGTTCTTCTTATCAAAACCATCTAATGAAGCACTGCATTATTCCCAGTTTCATACAAGCCTAACTTGCTTGATGTTATTGGAGTAATAACACTATTGACTTGGACCAGTACCAGAGGAAAGCAAGGCATATTCCCTGCACATTGCCTAGCACAACCACATCATCATGGTTTCTCCCACTCAACGGGTGTCTCCAACACACTTTCTAATCACCACCTTCCACAAGAAATTTAAAGTTTAATACTGGTGCTCCCAGACCGGAAGCGTATGCTGTCAACCAAACCAGCAAAAATACTTGTGCCAGAGGGAAATGATGACGGATCTTTAAACAGATACTGTCTTTTGGTTCACAAAGTCTCTGTTTTATACTGAGTCATAAGATATCTTTAGAGATCTGGTCTGTCTTCCAATTGATCATGAAACTGAGCATGAAAATCCAGCTGAAGTTTTTCCAGGGCTTCGCAGAATCGGACTCCTTTTCACTCCTTCGAGATGAAAGATTTAAGGAATTGTATTGTCAAGTCTAAGTACAACATCCTGCACATGTCTCTACTGAATTTCATCCTACCTTCTCCAGTCAGTTTTCCTGAGGTGATGTGATAATTTTAAATTCCATTTCTCACCCTGGTGCACTGCAGACTTCCCATATTTGTGTCTTCCTCAGATCAACCAAACTCCATCACTACCAACCTTCAACATCACTACTGAAGACACTGAGCTATGCTGGTGTCAGAGCAGCCTCAGCTGTTCCCCCTTCAGGGCATCCTTCCAGCTGGGCAGTGACTGTGCCACTAAACTGCCCCTTCAAAGCCTCATTTCTCTAGCTAGTGAGATGGCACCAGAAATGGTGTAGCTCCCCAGCAGCCCTGAAAGGGGCAGGGGGAGGGATCCCAGGTGTGGGTGTTGGCTGAACCTTGGAGAGCATCTCAGTGGGAACCTGCATGAATCACCTGGGTCTGTGAAAGAGTGGGGCAGGAGGATGGGCAGCACTGTAGCTCAGTCACTCTACCTTGTGTTGTGTCCATCTATGGGAAGCCTCCTAAATGGTGAGAGACCCGGTGTTTTCTCCATGGGAACAGGCCCAGTAAGCAAGTTCTTCAAAGGCAACCACCAACTGTGGTTGTTTTACCTTTCTGAGAGAATGAAGGCAGTGTTTTTGCACAGGAGCTGGGTGTGTCATTCCAGGCAAGCCTAGGCAGGTGGGCCACGTTGCATGTTCACCTCCCTTGTTGGCCCCTCCCTGCAGGCTGAGCGCACACGCATGTGGGCAGCCTGTCACAGCATCAGCCAGGCCACAGCTGCCTCCAGATTTGGAAGGAGCAGGCTTCTGCCGACTGAGCACGTGCTTCCAGCAAGCTGGCCTCTTCAGCAAGGCAGGCGTTTTGCTAATTTTCTGCGTGCATGTACACATTTCCACATGAGCACTCAGCTTTCTTGGCTGCATCCAAACACCAGCACCTTGGAGGAGTCGCAAGGGAGAGGCCGCCCACCTCACTGCCAGCTGATTCATCAGTCCCAACTGTGTGTGACCCTCAAATAAGAATTCATCATGCAGCAGAGCTGACATGATCTGAGAGGGGATACAGACACCCAGAGTCAGCCTGAGCCATTCTTTCTAACCTTATCCCAGTTTTAGAAGAAACAACTGACTACAGAACAAAATACTCCAGACTCCAGCTCTTTATGTCTTTGACTGGAATCTGAAATAAAACCTCCAAAGAGACTCTTAGATGATCTAGACTAACATCTCTGATATGTTTATTTAAATTATAAATCCTGGAGGATTAGAGGTGTGTGTGAACAGAGCTTGGGACAATAGGGCTTTGTCTGTGGCAGTGGCACTAATAAAATAAAGAACTCCATATTTCAAAAGCAGTCAAGTGTTTTATTAGGAGTTAATAACAGATCCCTGTGAGCAGGTGGATTTGTGGCATCTTTCTGGGTGTCAGTGAAAATACGTTTTTTTTACAAAAGGGCTGTCTTCCATCCCTACTAAAGGTATTTCTGCTTTGCTAAAACTCCACAATGATACATCAGAAGATGTCACAACACAATGAACTGAATTCAGAGGGGAGCATTGAGTGTTCATCCTCATGATAATAATCAATGTGTTGCTACTTTTCCTCATACTTGGGATAGGTCCTGCATTTTGCTCTACTCAGTGGGAAATTGCAGGCAAAATGGGGGTGATTTTGCTAAAAAGTATGCTGTGAGTCCCCTGGTTTTCCCTTGATACCATACTGGTCCTATGCATGTGCCCAAGTTTTCAGCAGAGGAATCGTTCTGTTAGAGACTGAGCTGCTGAGCCACCACCTGAAATCATGGAAATTCTTTTCGCCTGTGTCATTTATTTAGTAAAGCTTCATTCACATCAATTACTGAGAAGATATTTTTATTTTTGCACATTTGTCCTTGATCTATTGAATATTTTTCTTCAAACTAACAGTCATCAAAAGGGCATGTGTTTTTATGTGTGCATGCAGAACAGTTTTGCCTAAATAATTGCCATGCTACCTTGATGTCATTAATTTAAAAAAATAAAATTAAAAAGGATTCATTGATGCAGCTCAGAAGTCTGAAGGGCCTAAAGACAGATGTGAAACCCAGCAAGACTGTAGTTTAGGCTCATGAAAATATTCTTCATGCATATTTAATATACAAGCAATTTTCCATTTCTTTTTCCTTGCTCATCCCATTAGTCACCCAAGAAATTCATGCTATTCACTGAATTAGAACCTACATTCTTTTACTGTCAGATGCTGGTTTGATGATGGAGAGTTGGGATAATTTCTAGAGACTGCAATACCTCTGAAAAGCTGAAAGGTTGAACTGCTGGAGTCTAAGCCACGGATTTGGGGTGTTCTAACTAAAATGCCAAGCACCTCATGTCTGCTGTGAAATAAGTAGCAAGGGGAGATCTGGATCACATGCGCGCACACACACACACACACACACACACACACACACACACAAAAGAGTTGGTGATAGTAGCAGAGCATTCTTTGATCAGCACAGGGCTTTACCACTTGATCATGACAACAAATGAAGGATCTATGCAGGAAAAAGTGTCCCCTAGAAGTTTGTTCTTCAGGCATTAAATGGATATTAGTCCTCTCTTGGTACCAGGAGACTGGAGAATTGCATAATGGGGCATACTGAAGAGTTTCTGAAGAGGAAGTGAGTCAAAGTTTGCTATTTTCAGTGCAGACAGGATTGTATTTTCTGCCACTTCTTGGGGAGGGTGATTTACCCAGCATAGCTGTGCTACAGGAATTGCAGCCAGGATCAAGAGCAAACATCTCAATTGCGACATCCTGGCAAGAAGCTTGTTCGAACAAGTAACTATTTTGAGAAAAGAAGAAAAAACAACAAAAGTTGGCAAAAAGAACTGCAAAAGGCTGCATTGCATGCGGATGCTTCCTACTGCTCCCCAGACCTCGCAGAGCTGGATTCGCTGTCCAGACTCCCGCTGCCTCTGCTCTGCCAAAACAACTTCTCTGTCTCTGAGGCTCTCCTGAACACCCACAGTCTTTCTTAACTCTGTCTCTCTGTTCTTCCTGATCCATGGTTCTCGTCCAGCTGCTGGCACTCCCATGCACTGTTCCTGCACAGTGTAGTTGCAGGCAGATCCAGTTCTCCCTGCACTGTTTGTTTCCCAATGCCTCAACGTCCAGGTGCACTGAGGGGTATTGCACCATGTACCTCAGGCAACACTGCCTGACTGTCACTACCCACAGGATCTGAAATATTCATGTAGGGCTTAACTTGCCACTGCCAGGTGTCTCCTTGGATCATTTACATCTGCGCAAACATGAGGAAACACAGTGGCTGTGACATAGGACCAAAAGTGAGTAGCTGTAAATTGACAAGGGCCATTTGTCACACTGCCTCCAGATATTTCCTGTGTCACAGCTATTTTTATTTCTCCACAAATAAAGACTGTAGTCTTCAGTTTGCTCTTGCTCACATCAGGCTTGACTCAAGGCTCTGACAAGGAGAATGACACAAGGAAACTTGCCTCAACACAGGTTGGAAACTGTACCCTAGGTACTGGACAGTTTTGAAATTATTACAAAACATATGTTGGTGCTGGAGTACTAATCACCATAAGAAACTAATGTGATATTAACAGTCTCTTGTAGACAGATTGTGAAAACAGAATATTGACCTGACTATTTCAGAAAGATTGGATTCTAGGTTCAGGGTTGGCTTTTCTTCTTCTTCTTTTTTTTCTTTTCCTTTACACATTTAATGCTATCTAACATCAAAGGAAATACTTTCAAGCATTATCCCGAACAAATCTCTGCAGCTGAGGGACAGCAGATGTCAGACAGTGCAAAGTGCAGTAGCCTTGAAAGTGTGTGAGCCATCTGGACCTTTGACATTAGCCTGAGGTTTGCTAAATCACCTACTTAGATGTATGGCATAATGCTTTACACTGAAGCAGCTCTTAGTTGCTTTCCACTGGCAATTGATGACAAAATAATTTGTGTTTGTGATATTTATATGGAAGACTTTTAAAATATGAACAGGCAGGATTTTGTTAGGACTAGGGGGAGTGTACTTGTGGAAGCAAAATTTAACTTTTCTCTCACAATCTTGTAGTACATTTTAAATTTAAATTGAGAGCTTTACTAATTAGCATTTGGTTTGAGATCCCTAGACCACAGAGTACAAATGTGAAGACAGAGAAAATCAGGATTATTGTTCCTTCATATAATAGGTTTCAGATTAGGCAAGCCCGGCATACATTGAATTGCAGTGACCTGGAGCCCTTATCTACCTCCAACAATACAGCACAGCTCAGACTAATAAAGGTTTCTCAAACTCAGGCACCAAGTACTTGGTGAGACAATGATAAAGAAGGCGCCAGGACATGCCTCATATATAGCAGGATCATTGAGTCACAGGAAGGGATAGCAGAGTGTTAGCGAATTGGGTTTATAGTCCTGTGGTTACATTCATCTGCTTAAGCGATAGTCTTCCTTTCCACAAATGACAAGTGGCCTCTTGTCAACTAATGACCATAGGAAGAAAAACATCTCAAAGCGGGAACCCAAAAGAAAAATAGAATATTTTCACTCAGTGCTTTGGGAACTTGGCTGAAAAAAAAGTTCAGTGAACACTCCCAGGACTGAAAGATATCAGATGAAAATCAGCTAGTTCTGTCTCTTACAGATAAAAGGAATTCTTCTTCCTCACCAAGGCAATTTAACAGGTTTTTAGAGATTTGCCGTCAATAGAAAATTGTTTTTCAGAACTGGCAGTTTTCTGGCAAAATACTTTATTCTAGTTAATCACTCTGTGCATTCTCTGGAAATCTGGTGTGATATCATGTCTGGCTATAGCTCTGGTTTTCTCTCTTGTGAAATACTGACACTGGCAATCACACCCACAGCACCAAGCAGCATCCCTGAGGGATTCATTCAGTTGTTCAGCCCAGGAGCTGGCTCTCAGTCTCTTCCCTCTAGGACTCCAGCGATTGCATGACTGGTGGTTTCACCACTCTCCTTCCAGGTATTGGGTTATCTGCCCAGGTGGAGGGTCTGAGAAGTTAAGCCTCAAGCAGATACATCAATACAATCTGCCTGTGTGGTATTCACATATTCTTTGAACAGAGAGAGAGATTCTCTCCCTGTTTAATTCTCTCCCAGGATTTTCCTGAGAAGCTGTGAGAAAGCTCAGAGAAGTGAATGATAAACAATTATCTTCACTTTCTGCATCTGTTTTTTGGCACATGTGGAATGTGTTATGGAGATTGTTTACCAAAAGGTAGTTTCCTAACTGGACACTGGTGATGGTGGTTTTGATTGATTGACCAATTAGGTCAAAGCTGTGTTGTGACTGTCTGTAAGGGTCATGGGTTTTTCTTTAGTATAATATAGTATTAGTGTAGTATGTATCACAATATAGTATAGCTTAATGAAGCATTTGTTCAACCTTCTGAAATCATGGAGTCAAGGCTATTTATTCCCTGGCTGGGAGTAGCCCTGCCACAATATGCCTGCACCCATTTTGTTGTGCCTTTAGCTTACTTTGTACTCAGTGTTTTCTCCAGTCACCCCTTTGAACTTCCTGTTGATGCCTGAAGTGTCTGCATGTCAGGCATGTTTTCCAGCCACAGTGTCATTCTTCTTCCTGCACCTATTTTTAAACTTTCTAGCTCCTGTTGATGGTGGGCACAGTATCGTTCAGTGCAGTAATGTAATGGCAAGAGGAAGACACAGGCAAATGAAGCATCTTTGTGATAAAGCTACAGTGACTAACCAGACTACAGTTCCTTTGCAGCAGTTGTTTAACGCCTTGGCCTCTCCCAAAGTATTCTCCAGGAAACCATAACAGGGTGAGATGTTGACTTGGCTATTTATGTGACGGTCCCCAACGTCCTGGTCACTAAGGGTCCTGTGTTTGGGCTTACGCTTGGTCCTTCAGGCAGGACAGTCACAGCATCCAAGAGATGCCCAGGGAGTAATTGTATAGTCCTTGTGCAAGGAGTATGCATATAATTATGCATTCCCAAAGTGTACAATGCTTGGTAATTATACACAGTAGACCCAAAAATACCATTTAACATGTGTGCTGGTTTTTAAGGCAAAAATACTGGTGAATTTACTTAGTGATTATATGGTCCTTTACCACATGCACTTTCTTCCAGTATTTGATACTTACTATGCCATTAAATGGTCAGCAATTGCTTTGGAGGCAAAGACTGCTTGGAAAATTGTTCTCTGCAAAATGGAGCATTATTTAAAAATCATTAACATTTTTCACCACAGCATTTTTCCTGAGGAAAAATATACAAATCCTGCAATTCGACTTCAGCCTACATTCTTCTGGAGATGTGTTGTGTTCCTGTTATTCTGAGAAAGCACGATGATGTTGCTCTCAAACTTTTTTAATCAATGTTTCTCTCTATCCATTTTCCTCTTTAGATCCTTCCCTCCTAAGCCAGAAATAAAAATTTAAAGCTGATTGTAATTTTAAGCAAATAATATCCCTGTTCCTCCTGAAGCCAATGAATGTGGCATAGTTCCCACTGACTTCCCGTAGCCCAAGTTTTATTTTAGGGATTCTTGCCATGTGGATGGAATAACTCCACCAAGGTCAACAGGTTTGCACAGAAAATGCCTGGGCACAATTGCAGCACAACCCGTCCTAGTGGTAGGAGGATCTTTTCCAATTTCTTCTGAAGCAGGCATATCTATAGATGCCTGCACACATGCCAGAGTGGAGCTTGCAGTTCACAAGCTCTCTTTATTTGCTAGCATGGTATGTTATTTTGTTAGATTGCTGGGCTGCAGCACAGAAACATAAATCAGCCCAACTCAGCCTGATTGAAACTTAAGGAAAATGTAGCCTGAAAGAAACAAAGAGGTAACTCTAGTCAGAATATTCTATATCAAGACTTACAGGGCTCTAACTAGAACAATTTTATGGCTCCTGATGTAAGGACTAAATTCCTATTTAGCTCTTCTGCTTTTGCTTGAGTTTTCTATTTCTTCCAAGGAGCACTGAAAACATTGAAGTGGTGATTTGTAATAATATGACACCAGTTAAGTTCTGAGACTGGAATTCAGTCGTTTTCAGAGGACCAACAGAATGGCTGTACATTACTGCATTGTCAAAATAAGCTCAAAGGAGACTGGGGTAAAGCACGTACCCCATTCTGGCTGTCTACACAAAGGAGAGTTTCATCCTAATTTGCAGATCTTTGCCAGCATGGCCTTCTTCAGGACAAACTGTACCCAAAAGCAATGTGAGCATGGAAGGCATGACTCTCTTTAGCTTCTGTGGTCATGGTATCCATCTGGGCAAAAATTTATGATGGCTCCTACCACATCTTTTTTCAGTCCTGGTGAAAGCAATGAGTGGTTTATGGAAGCCAAGACCAGACAGCTAAGGACAGCTTGGGTGGAAAAGGAAGATAGGAACACAGCACCTGGGCCACAGAATTTCTTGCTGGCTGGTAGGTGCAAACAAGTGATTTTAATAACTACAGTGCTGGCCCACATGGTACAGTTCAAATGCTAAATGTCAGACTGAAAATGTTTTGGGGACTGGAATCTTTAATAATAATAATAATAATAAAGTATTTCTCCTCTGAAAGCCACATGCTTTCTTTAGCCATTTTCCTTTTAAGGAAAACCACCCTTTTTCAGATGTTTCTCAGCTGACAGATTGCTACATCGCCTGCCTTAGAAAAAGGATGCATCCTGTCTGTGCATGCCTGTGTCAGAAGAGTGAGTTTGAAAATAGCTGTCCCTACAAGAAACACCTTCTGATCATATGACAATGCAAAGATAGTTCAGGGGTTCAAAGCAACTATACTCCTCAGGCATCTTTGTTCAGGACCAAGTAATATCATAATCATTTTCTCCTGGAACCTCTATTTTAGTTCCCTGGGACAAGCATTTTTTTTGGGGAACCCAGTATGGCCACAGCATGACTGCCCTCAAATGCTTGTTATCAGCTGAGATAAAACCTAAGGTTTGGGGCACCTACTAAAAATACTACCTGAGCCTTTGGGTTTCAGCCTTTCCTAGGTCATAACATCCTGATTCTCTCTGCTCTCCCACAGAGAACAAAGGGTTCCCCTGTTTAACCAGCAAGAAGATCCAAAAAGCATCTCTGCAACCTCATCTAGCAGCAAAGCGAGTATATCTGCTCTGAAAATAGAAGAAGCAAAAGAGAAATGGGTTATGACTCACAGCTTAGCAGTGCTCTTGTTTATAGTGGCATAAAACAAGAGTAACTCCCTTGACATTAGTGAAGTTAACACCTCTTCAAGTAGCCACACTTCTTGGGTAATTTTAGGTCAATCTACACTCATTCATCATGATTCAGCTTTGATATTGGATTGACTCAACTGGTTTACAATTCAAGGAGGCTCCAATGCATCTGATCAATCGGGAGTAGTGAGAGAAGCTGAGCTTATTTGTACAAGTGCAAATCGTTGCTTGGGTGACACAGGCCCTGCATCATGCAGTCTATGACTTCCCTGGAGAGAAGCTCCCCTGCAGTCACTAGACAGTATTAGTTTAAAACAAGTGGAAAAGAGTGGGAAGAAAGCTTGGCTGAGGGATGAACGACAGTGTTTGTTGGTTTCTTGCATTTCCTTGGCATTACACAACACAATTTTTGCAGACATGGCTAGATTCCTTCCTGGAGGAACTTGCTGAGCACAAGGGTGGGCTGAGGATTTTGCTTGCCTGTTTGTTTTCCTCCAAAAAGCAGGAGGTTTCTCATTAAGAGTTTACAGGAAATGCAGTTATATAAAGGTGCTTCTGTTTTAGTGAAAATATTTACTGGGGGAAAATGTTTCTCATCTCTACTTTCAGTTCCTGAAAAGAGATAAGAAAGGTGCCTGACCTCCTGTGGGAAGTCCCAAAAGAGGACAGTATCACATATGCAAAACAACGCCAAAAAAGTTTGGCAACAGACATAGGGCAATCAGAGGTACAAGAAAAGCCCTAAACAATGCCCCAGTTACTGAGATATCTATTGTCATTGCCTATGTAAATGCTGATGGAGATCCAACAGCGTGCTATTCTCTGGCCAGACCCCCCACTTAGATTTCTGGGCCACCCCACAGCAAGCAAGAGAAGTTATCAGACCTTGCTGATTGTCCACTGAGGAGTGGAAATGAAAACAGCTAAACATCTGCTATTCCTCACAGCAGCATTACGGTGCAGCTATGCAATGCACCTAGCTCACTTCCACGCAAATGAAATGTGGTGCCAGCATTTCCAGTATTATAAATCAAGGTTATAATCTGAGATGCTGTTAGAGATCCTATAAATAAAGATAAGTATATGTGGGGTGGGGGCAAAGATAATAAAAAAGATCCCACATGTGTGGGGATTTGTGCTGTTGCTCAAACAAAGGGATAGGATTCAACAGGCACAGCTGTTCTTTGCCTGTTGCTGCCTCCGCCCATTCATTTTAAACAATATCCATATTTAATTGAGCAATCTCAATGATATTTTCTCAAGTGCTTTTGAAAGGTCTGTTTGGTTCATTTTCCTTGGCACCTTTATCCTCCAGCTGCTCATTTCCTTATTACTAAGGACCCTATCACTCACAGGAGGTCTGGATCTTGACTGGTCCTCCAATCCAGATTTTAAAGCTGACATGGCAGGATATTATCCATTGTGATATAATGGCATTTTTAAAAAGTAATTATAGTCAGCCTTTAAAGATGCATATGGGAATTCAATGCCTAGGTTTTGTCCCCTTTGGAGCTGCAGTCAGCAGCAACCAAGCACCATGCAAGTGCTGTTCTGTGCCTGCCTCCACACCTCCTTTTGGGTTCCTCTCTGCAGTAATTTACTGACAGCAGAAAACAGCAACTTTTGGCTTTTCCTGCATTTGGATACTGCACTGTGGAGCTGAAGCCTAAGAAAAAGGACGTGTGTGGTATCCACCCAAGTGTCTGCAGAGCAGACAGGAGCTGGGACAGAGCACCAGCTTGTAACTCCCAAGGGCGGCCCTTGGCACAGGTTGCACATGCTGGATAAAGGGGGCTCAGTCTAAGTCTGGGCTACGTTGCATGGATCTGCTCTGACATCCTGGAGGAGCCATGGCAGGAGAAGGAGAGCCCATGGGGAATCAAACCTTCATATATCTTCATGACTTCTGGATGCTAAGCCATGCTGCTAACCCACTTTAAAGTCAGATATACAGGGAGTATGAAAGGCAAAGGAAGCCAACAACATGTGGGAAATGAAGCTGCTTCTACAGTTTAGGGTTGCTTTCATTTTTGCTAAGGCACTGTCAAGTGTGGTCTGTGATCCCAACTTTAGGCATTAGGGCACATTAAGTTCTGGGGTGAGCACTGCTCCCCAGCCAGCTCTTGGGAGTGAGGAAGGTGATGGGGGACTGCTGAGATATCCCAGAAAAGGGAAAATCTGCTACCCAAGGCATGTGGTGCAGACACCCCAATGTCACTGCAAGTAATCAGCCTGGGTCATTCAAGCTCAGCTCCTGGCAGGTTACCCGCATTTGGGACTATCTGAGCCCAGCCAACAGGGGCTGGCAGACATTGCTGCCCCAAGGGCCCTGGCCCTGGACTGGGGAGGTTACAGAACACCAGCAAACAGGATGAATGAAGCATAAGATTAGCATAGATAAGTGCAAGATATTGTCTAGTGCTCCTTAGATGTGCATTGTCTTTGTTAAAATCAATTAAATTTTGCTCCACAGAGTGTACAGTTTCAGGACTTGTTCTGGGATGACTGAATAAATTCAAACAATGGAAAGGAATCACATAGCAGTTGAAGACAAAGTCAGCACGAAGGTAACAGACTCTTTTTATGTCTTTGGTCTCCTTTATGGCTCTTTCCATCAATTTCAAAGCAGTTATCACCTCTTTGAAATTCAGTAGTGCTGAAGGGCATGGTCGGGCTGTGGCCAAGTAATAGGATAGAATTTTAAGGGGAATGAAGACATGAAGCAGCGGGACAGAACTGTTCAGTCTGCTTTGGTTAATGCATTTCTGCAGGCAATGGAAGTGTCTAATGCAGATCAGAGGTAGGGGAAACCTTTAAAATCTGTAAATTAAATATTTATATTAAAATAAATATGCTTGTGTGCCACAAAGTATATCATTAATAATTGCTTGCTAAAATGTATGGTTAGCAATGCTTAGATGTAATTGCTGTGGCAGTGTTATGTTCTACTTGCAATACCATTACATTCCACTTAGTTTCCCAGGGAAAACTTGGAAAGTAATTTATTGCTACCTAGATGAACACAGGAGAATAAATTGTTTTCACAAGCTGGATGTTTTTAATTACTCAGAACTAAATGCAGTGTCACTGACATTTGTTTAATTTTTAAATGCCACATACTAGGAAAGCATAGGAAAAGTTACCTGATAGATTTTGTGCATGTCTGCAAAGGAAGACTCCTTCTCTTTTTAATGGTCTAAAAACCCCAAAACCCACTCATAATCCTAAAATAGGATTGTGCATTTAATCTAATTATGCACTAGACTCTGGAAAATCCTGAGACTTTCCTGTTATGCTGTTTGGCTTTATCCTTCATCGGCTGAAACCTCTGAGCTCACTCTCTCTGTGACACCATGGATGTGGTTCAGCAAAACACTTAAGTATACTCTCAGCCCAAGCACTTTGAGGACTTGCATCCTTGCTTGGCAGCACTTGTAAGCACTTACAGGATTTAAAGACTATACTCAAGTCCCTTCAACTTCATTGAAGCATAAGATCTACTTAAGTATTTTGTTTAATGAAAGTGTAAGTGATTAAAATATCACCAATGCAAATGTATTTTTCTCTGGTTTGCACTGCTCACTTCTTTTTCAAGTAGCCCAGCTTATCAGACCTATTTGTTTGCACTCACTTTAAATGCAGAGCTCTGTATGTGGGAACTGTACAATTAATTTCTCCAATCTGTTTGATTTTCCCTGCAGATGTAGGGTTCCCAGCTTTTTTGGGAAGTGCTGTGCTGCAAAGTATTTAGCACCATGCTGAAGTCAGAGCAGAGCTACAAGCCAGTTTCACTGCACGTGACAGAAGCAGATGAGCAAGGTAAGCTCTGTTTCAGCCCTCTTAGGCAAGATTTGTGCATCTTTGACTCTAATCTTGCAAGGAAATAATCTTCATCCTCTCAAATATATCCTTGAAGTTGGTGGAAGCAGTTGATGCATAGAAAGCTTGCAAGGACTGATCCTTATTTAAGCCAAGCGAAGAGAAAATAGTGCAAACCCAATTTGAAGATCATGTGCATCTGCCTCTGGAGTTGGTGCCAATTCAGCTTCAGTAGGCACAGTGCTAAGGGCAGGGCTAGACCCTTTGCTGTCTGTGCCATCCACAAAAACCAGCAGAAAGATTGCTTTTCCCACATTATCGTGGCATGATATAAATGAGCTCAGGCAAGACTGTCTATAAACCCTCTTCTCTGCAGTTTCTTTTATAAGGCTGGGTAATCATATAGGAATTACCTCTCAGCCTGATTTTTCAATGGCTCCTGAAAAACACAAGGAATGTATCTGACTCCATCAGAAAGCAAGATTTGTATTGTACAACTGTTGTGTTACATCCACGAGAAGAGCCTATGTGTCAACCAATCTCCCACTAGTCCTTCCCTTTAGCAGAGGAGACCATCCTAATTTCTCTCTGACAAAAAGATACAGCTTAATTCCTAAAGCTGCAGGATGACATGCCAGCTGCTGGGAAATTCTGCATCTGTGATAAAGCAGGAGGAATTTTGGCACTGGACTGTGCCCCACAGGAGATCAGTTCTGCTTGGCAGCTTGGCCAGAGAGGGTTTTCAAGTGGGATCTTTTCTCAGGACATACTTAAGGGAAAAGCTATCTTAGAGGAGGTAAATGCGAGTAGTAAAACTGTACCAGGTTCAATAAACTATGTTGACACAGACATTGATCTCAGCACCAAAATGAAAAGAAGATTAATCTAGCTTTGGTGATGCTAATGCACTGGGGAATCAATTAGTACAAAGGAACTGGAGAAACCCCTAAAAACTGTCACTATACAGAATTCTAGTCAGAAGGTTCTTTTCTAAAAGACCAAAACACCCAGGAAACCAGCAGCTTTTAAACAGAGAGAAGCACACATACAGAGGTCAGCCAGAGAAAGAAATACTGCTTTTTCTCTTAGCTTTGAAGAGTTTTACCCTTGAACAGAGCTGGTAACCAATAGCAAACAGCATCTGTAAGAGGAAGAGTAGCTAAGCACAGGACAGGCCTCGAGGACACACAATTTTATAACCATCATCTTAAATAGGATATTTTAAATTTGATTTAATCTCAGGCATCTTGAGTAATTTATCTGAACCATCCATATGAAGTGTTTTTATGGTCTGTGATCCTTTCATAATCAGGAGAGAGGATGATTGAGCTCACTTGTTCTTCATGTGCAGACAAAGGTGATGGTCAAGGGCATCACATCAGAGAAAGGACTTAAGCCCTGTCAGTTGGGACAGGGATGTTTCCTTGTTTTACATTCTTCACAACAACTCTTGATACTACTCTTCCTTTGATTTTTTTTTTCTGTTTGGTTTTGAAGATGCTTTTTTCCTGCCTGAGACTATATAACCATTATTTTTTAATGTTTACTTTTCAGCCAGTGGTGGGGCAGGAGGTGGAAGTCCTCAGACAGCACTGCCACAGAGTGGATAAGCTGTCCTTTCCCTGCTCCCCTCAGGGAGAGCGGGAGAGTGGCAGGGCCTGACGCCTGGCTTCCTCTCCATCCTGTCTACCCTGCCACTGACCCCCAGGGCCACCAATCACATAAAAACCTGCTTTCAGAACTGCCTGACACCTGCAAGTCTCCAGCAGGAGCTGCCAGTTTGACACTGGCAGGTCAGACATGAGGCCTGCAGCAGTGGTCGGCTCCAGCCTGCTGGGGTTGGCACTGTGGTGTACCAGGTAAAACCCTGAGTATCCTTCCTCCTTTCACGAGGAGAAAAAAGAGACAACATGGGGTCCCAAGGCAAGTGCTGAAATGCCTGTGGAGCAGTGGCACAGCCCTGTGTGGTGACAGGACACCCTGACAATGGCTCCCGCCAGCCCAGCCCAGTCCTTCTGGGCCAGCCTCAGCAAGGGCCCTCCGAGGTGCCACGAAACCCCCGGGCCCACCTCGTCCTTCCACCCACCCGCTGCCAGGTAAGGCCCCCGGGGCTGAGCTTTGCAGCTCAGGAACTTCCACCACAGGTGGCCATGGGCTCTCCAGGGCAAGCAGAGACACCCAGGGCTAGCCAGGACCCTCGCCACTGGCAGAGGTGCCCCTGGGCAGGGCACTGTGAGTCCCTCATGGCATGCGGTGGCTCTGAGCAGCCGTCGGTCATCAGCGCCGAGGCAGAGTACCTTATTTAACCCTGATGAGGGAAACACCAGCTCTTTCCCCTCTCAGCGTTTGTTTTCAGTGGCTAATCCAGGAAACACACGTCCTTTCTATTTACTTAGAAAAGAATGAGTAAGAACCACGTTTCTTCCCGGTTCTTTCCCCCTCTCCGGCCCTCTCCTCACTCCCCTCCCCACTTTGCTATTAAAATGGCAACCTCTGTGCTGCAGACATCGCCGGGCTGCTGGAGCACTTAAGCAGTGCCCTGTGAGCTGCAGCCATTTACTACGTGCGATTGTTTCTGCGCGACCTAATAATTCCACCATTGTTATTACAACACTGTGCACTAATACAAATGAGCTTGTAAATAGGAGTCCAACTAAAATAAAACCATTATAATCACAGCCCAGGCTGTAAATCACAGGCTAGTGTATTCTGCTGTGGTTTGACCCTGAGCCAGGCAATAGTCAAATAATCAAACTGCAGATGTTGGGATAGCAAATCTGCTTAAATTTAAACAGTGGCAAAGATCCAAACAACGGGGGGGAGAAAAGAGTCCTTTTCACAATATAGGAATTTCCCCCCCACCACCCTTCTTGTTAACTGGGTCTATAATGTAACCGGACATGTTACCGATAATAGCCGTGCTCCTGGGCAGCTTGTGCAGCCAGTCCTGGCTCGCAGGAGCGATGCTCTGCAGGGCATCTACAGAGTGACTGATAATTAGCACTGTCTGCCAGGCCTGCAGGGACATCCCTCCCGACAGTCCAATGGCCACTGCCAATGGTGAGATCAAGCCCTCCAAGCCTTCCCAGCGGAGAAGCCCAGGGGTACAAATAATGTTCTGTACCATGAACTGCGTTAGAGTTACCCCAGAAATAAACGATGCAGAGTCATAGATAGACTCCCTCTAATTCCATGAGCTTCTTGGTACAAGTAAATGATCTCCCTGCTCTGTCTCACTCTTAGACATCCCTATTCCCCTATGATAAAACAGCTGCAATCTGGACTCTTGCTTGGGGGTGTTCACGGTGGGCACTTAGCACCCTATGCTGGGCCAAGGGCTCATGTCCCCTGCCTCAAAGCATCCTTGGCCAGGGCACACACAGAGACCTGCCTAGAAGTGCCACGCTGAGGGTCATTTCACTGAGCAAAGCAACATGCAGGGTGTAGCAGGGACACTGTGCTGCAAATGTGGAGCAGCTGGGAAGGAGATCCACATGAGGCTGTCATGCTCTGCCAGCTGTTTCTGTGGCTGTGGGAGGTGCCGTGTGGTTGATTTTCCTCCAAGCCAGAGAGCAGGATCTGTGTCGGTAGTGCTCACAGGCAGTGTGTTTGTCTGGAGAATACAAGAACCTTGGCTGTTGCCCCATGACATTTAAAATGCTGCTATAAGCTTCTTTAAGAAAAGTCCACGGTCATTTGTTTCTCTGACAGCCCAAGCCAAACAAGTTGGATGGGTCCAGTTGCTTACCACATTGTCACATGTGGTCCTAGGACTGTTAAACGTGAGAACCTCCTTGATGTTACTTTAACTTACTAGGAAGGAATGTTTTTATGCTCCTTTTTTTTTAATGTAATATTTAAGCTGCTACCAAGCAACAAGTCATAAGAACAATCAATCACACAAACAGGATGCCATGAAAACACATCTTTTAAGCAAGTAGCTCAAGAACTCATTCGGGGGATAAAATAGTGATCTCTCCAGGGAAAAATTAGCAAAATGAGCTCGCCAGTCTTGGATGAAGACTGGACAGGACACAAACCAGCCATCCTCGTGAATCTGCTTCTTCTCTGTGGCACTGACACAAGAGCTGTGAATATTAATTTTATTTCCCTAAAACCTTTTGACTAAATTCCACTATTTGCTGTTAAAATGGCTTGAAGGGAACATGAACCAAGCTGGAGGGACCCCAGAAGGAGATTTTAGTTATAAAAAGCTCATTCACTTTTTTGGAACATTTTCCTTAGAAATTGAGAAACCAACTTGGATGAAAGTTCTCTTTCCTCCTTTTTTCCTCTATTATTGGTTCTTTTTAAGGGACAGTCTATCTCCTCAAAGTGGCAAACCTTTCTTGGCCTCGGTCTTCTCCTGGAGGGAATACAATGTTAGAAGCAGAAAAATGTGCCACTCCAAGGACGTACTGCAAAATTAACACCTTGGCGTGCACTCCTTGAAAAGTCATTCTGCTGCATCCAAATTTTCACAGGTTTTCCTGCTCCATTTGTCAAGGGCAGCATTTTTTAAAAGTGCTATTTTTTTAGCCTTTGATTTACAGTAAGCCCATTGCTCAGAGGAAGCCTGTAGAAAGAGACCAGCTTCCTTTGATGCATTCCTAAGTGTCTTGGTGAGAGGAATTGTTCTGGTGTGTGAATCAACTTTGCTTCCTCTGCCTGTCAGAAAAACAGTGCAGCCTTGTACTGCTGATATATGCCACGCTGCACGGGATGTGGTTGATCTCCTCTGCTGCTGCTGCTCTGCAGATATCTGTTTCACAATGTGAGCAGTAACCAGATTAAAATCAATGCTGGAGGTTGTTGTGAACATTAAATAAACTCCAACATTGTACCATAATTCCTCATGAATGATTAGATCATCCTGCTGGGAGTGCTACCATTATACATAAGGCAAATGTCACTGGGTGCCTCATAAATTTAGTATACAAGTACTAAACGTATTAGGTCTGATTCACTGCTGCCTAGCTTCAGTTTATCCTAGTATGAGGCAGAGGAGTTACTTCGGTATAAATGTGCAGTGAAACACTGGTTCCCTTCTCATTTTAAGGGCTCAGCTGTTTCCACTGACTTTCATAACACCAATGCTAAGTAGATTTACAGTTGCTCCACTCCAGCTATGTTAAGTTTCAGCTCTGGTAGATCATGCAGGGGATCCAGTCCTGGGGAAAAATATAGGCTGGTATCTCTGGCATAGAAATGCAACCCGTAATAGTGAAGGCAGGTATGGATTGCAAAAAAATAATGTGCTATGGAGCTGGGCTGACAAAATCAAATTAGCTGATTTGGAAGACAAAAACATTCAAAGCAGATTGGCTTTTGACACAGGATAGCTGCTCAAGTGCAAATCCAGCACAGAGCTTATTTTGAACAAGAGCTACATACATGATTGTCTCCAATTCCATGGCACTCCAATGAGAGCACTCCTATGAGGTGCACTGAAACTTTCCTGGGGATGGGGAAGGTTGGCACGACAGCATTTCAGTGTGTTCCACTGCTCCCATTCCAAATATGGTGACTTTTCTCTTGATGTTTCAATTTTTTCCATAAAAAGAGTAATTTCCCTCCAAAAGAATTTCCCTCCATCTACTGTTTGGCAGGGAGAAAATAAAAGTCTCGTGCCTCAAAAACGTTGTTGGGAAAATCTTTACAATCATATGCTATTGACAACAGCAGCAATAATGGAGAGAATGTGGCCTGTGAAACTCCCTGGTCCCTGACTTTCTCACTGAAGGATTATTCCCTGCAATCCCCCTCAGTGCATGTTGTCCAAGGCATTTTTTTTAATGAGGTGTTGACTAATTCCCTCGGGAAATTTTTCTGCAGTCTGACAGGTCTCATTGTTAGCATTCTACCCAGCCTAAATTTTGCTTTTCCAGACTTTGTCTCAAACTATTTCCCTCTTTCCTTGGTGTATTATGCATCTTTCAAATATTTGTAGGCAGTTATCATATCCCCTTTTTTAGCTGTCTGTCAGCCAAGTTAAACATAATTAGCTTTTTTAATCTTCCTCCATAAATCCAGCTTGCTTTCTTGAAACCCAGTCCCCTTCTCCTACTTACGTGTCCTTTTGGTATGATGAAGCTACATATTTTGTGGTTACTTTTCACACACTATCACTGATACTAGAAGGAAGAGGCATCAGAAAATCAGACAGTAGGTCAGGGATGGTTTCTAGTACAGGTCATTTTTTTTGCTTTTTGTAACACAGACTTAGCTCCACTGTCAAATAATGGAGGGTTTCCTTTGAATTTTTATATCAGTCAATAGTCACAAAAATCAAACACTGTAGAGTACTTTCCAAGCAAATTGCTGTAAGAGGTTAATTAGGAATTTTGTGCATATTCTATGGGCAGACTGGGAACAGTAGAACACTGATGGAAAATGAAGTTAATTGTCATGACAATGTGTTAACAGATGTGGAAAAAATTAGTTTTTTTCCAAAAACAATTAGAAAATATTATCGAGGAATTTGAAGGGGGGGAGTGTTGTTTGTTTGGCACTAGTGAAACAAGTGTTCCAATGTCCCAGCACACATTCCCTGAGCATTTGCTACAGAATGCCAAAACCCCATTTTTCAGATCTATGTAAACAACAGGGAAACATTTCCCATCATATGCATCCCACAGGACTGTATGGAAGCTTAACCAGAGCATTGTTCTGCACTTTCTGATTCTGGACACAGGCAGTTTCTATTTACTCATTCAGTTATTATTTATACATACATACATACATATATATATATATATGTATGTGTGTGTATGTATATGCGTATATATATGTGTATGTATGTATGTATGTATATATGTAACCTTTGGGAAGAAAGAGATGGGATTAAATACACCCAGCAAATATTAACTGAGATCAAAAGACTTCAGGGACTTAATAGTACTTTAATTTCAGCTAGGCTTCAGAGGTACACTATCAAAATACTGAAGAAATTCCTCCATATGGAGATTTTAAAGGTGAACTGCTTCCAGGTCTTGGTTTGCTCACTTCTCAAAATGACTCTGAAAACCTCAGCTTCATGTATTAGTAATAAATGACTGAAACAATTTCCCAAGGAATGCGATTGATTCTTCATCCACTGGAATGCTTGTACCAAGGCTGGTTATTTTTTAAAAGATAAGTTGTAATTTAAACAGACACAGGTAGTACCTGGTAAATCTGTACAACTTCTGTTTAGCAAAATGAACAGATTAGAATATAATCCTTTGTCTGCCACTAAGCACATACTAACACCTCCTTCTTTGGATGTATGCACGTAGATTTGTAGATTTTCACTTCGGCTCCCTCAAATACCATAGCTATGACAAAAACGTGTAAAGAGGCATCCTACTTGTCAAAATGCCTTCAGGGAAATTAGCAACTGAAGCAGGAAAATCCCTGCTGGAAGAAAATCCCCTGAAGCATGGATAGAAGCATGCTCAAATGTAGGCCTCCTTCAATATTAATATCCTTCCTGAGGGCAGATGTCTTTGTTCTTCAGGCCTGTTATGTACAAATTCTCAAGTCTCCTCTAAATACAACTGCAGAATGACTGATTCACATGGCTGCTTGAAATTTTTGGTAGTTTGAAATTTATATTAAGGGCTCTAATTATAAATTGAAGGGAAGCTGGGAAAAAATTTCTTTTTTTCAGTGTCTTATAGTATTTTCACAATTTTTCCTATGAAAATGTGTCTGTATCCAAAATCACTGAGACAGCGATTGTGTAATGTAGGTCTCCAGTTTCTCTGGTTTAGCTCACAGTAAATTCATAAGGAATTCAAGTGTGGAAAACCTGAGAGAAAGATCCAAGTCCGAGCAAATGAAAATTAAAAAAGAGGGAGCTGCTTTTGTTGTAACAATAGCTCAGAATTTCCTGAACTGCAGATTTTGCTCACTGACAGAAGCCAAAATCCTTGCTGATTTTCATTTCTTTTGCTGATGATGGTACTTTTGCAAGATCTCCCCACAGTCATCCTGAAAGTGGAACAAAAGGCCTGAAAGCCACCATGAGACATCTGACATGAGTAATCGTGACATCAGTGATCAGAGTTGTGCTCAGCGAAGGACTGTGAGATACATGCACATAAAAGTGGCATAGCTGTGTACACAATGTACTGCAGCGAGCCCCATACAGCAGTGATCAAACAGCACGGGAGATGCAGCCTGCAGTTTGATTTTCTAGTTCATATTTTTAAAATAAAAATAGCATCACTGGTTTTTACCTATAGGAAAAAACCTGGATGAGCAACCAGGAGCAGACACTCAACCGAGTGAAGTCCACCTGGATGGAGCTGTGAACTCTGCAGGTTAGTGCAGGTCTGAGGCACAAGAAGTGACTCTTTTTTCACAGAAAGCAGGATAGATTTTGTTCAGCCTGACGGAGATTCCCAGCACTCTGCTAACTGCTCCAGTCTCCCCTGCCACTCCTTCCCTCCTGAGCTTGGTTATCTACTTATAAAGCAAATTGCCTGTGCCAGCAGAAGGTGTGAATTAGCCTTGTCTGAAGGGAGGGAACTACGGGGTGGGATGACCAGTTTAGAATCAGTTTCTGATGTTTTCTCTGCAAATCCACAAATGAAATTAGCTTGAACAAACTGGAGGAAAACACATGGTCCAGGCACCCTGGCCCTTGAGTAATAATGAGCAACAGCAGGCTATGCTTCAAGGGGAAAAAACCCAAAACAGTGGTAAGTGGGTACAAAAACACCCTTCAGGAGATCCCTGAAGTCATTCAGCTCACAGTATGTGTGGTGCAGAGGATATTTGCAAGGGACAACACAACAAGGATCCTGGAGGGTTCCTGGGTGTGATGGCACTTTTGGAGCAGGGTGTGAGTTTGCAGGGAGGCTGCTCCCAATGTGCCCAGCCTGTGCCAGTGCTAGAAGTGCTACACAGCCCATGGGGTGTCAGGGAAACCCCGTGCGGAAAGAGGTGAGGAAAGACTCCTTACAATATCCATTTGCTTTGAGCTCTGACTTTGCCTCTTCTTTCCTTCAAAGACTGTTCACTTTATTCTGGCACTTAAAAATGAATCGAGCAGGTTAAAGGTCAGCTTTATTATTTTTCTTGGGTTAAAGAAGTTTAAGCCATAACCCAGGGAGCCTACCTATGCCATTTGGGAAAGAAAAATCAGCACATTAAAGCCAGTTATTTTAGGTGTCCACTACAGCAGGGAAGATATTATGGGCTACAAAATCAAATATAATAGTGACCCTGGATGTACTGGAATAGCCTCTTCAGTTTTTGTCTCCATTCTAAGCTTGCTGATTTAATTTCTTCAGAATCCATAATTATATAAAAGAAAATCAGGGTTATCATTATTATCTTGCCAAAATGTTCATTCCTTATGCAATAACTCCTATAATGATTCTACCAGAAACGGGGAAATACTCTTCTGGGTATAGGATAGGCTTATGAGGGGCTATCTGTAGAAAAAGAAAAATAACATCTCTAGGAGTTTTGCCAGTAACTTGAACAACAGTAGAGCTAGGCTTATGCTGACTGTTTTAGAAAATTCCATGTTTGATTTGTTAATGACCATTTGTATGACAGAGAACTGCAAGCCATTTATCTTCAGAAATAAATACTCAAAATAGAAGAAGAAAACAGGACATAGCCAGGCAAGCTGTGGTTTGTACCAAAGCTTCATATTTGCAGAAAGACAGATATATAATATTGCTCAGTTTTTTCAGGAAAACCACTACTGAAGCATTTTTGCCAACCTTTTTGAGTTCATGTCAAAAAATAGTACTGAAAAGTGACCTTTGGGGATTTTCCTGGGTAGCATTTCACTGTCAGATAGAAAGCCATGGCCCTGAGTCAGCAAGGAACAGGCAGACCTACCTTTAAACATGTGAAAGTTATTTATAGGAGTAATTTAGTGAATCAGGGTTCATATGAGAGAAATAACTGGGAAAATTTCATAGAAAAGACTAAAATAAAGGAAATCCTGACACTGTTACATTTGAAATGTAACATGGACCCTCTCCCTACCCTCCTTTTAAAATTAATGCATTAGTTACAGCAAAACTCTTCCTAATAAAAGTGCTGGAAGATGGATTTAACATGGTTGCTTACCAACATGGTGGTACATTCACATAATGGTGGAGTATGAAATGCAAGCAAAGCCTCCAGATATCAATAGAGAACAGATTAATGGAGACCTTTCCTCTGCAACAGCTAGCTGAACTCATAGTTTCCTAAATGCTGACAGGCACCACTCAAAGAAGCAGCCTCCAAGACCTGCAAGGCAGAAGAGTGCCTACATTAGCTGTGTCCTCATAGGAACCACTCATTCTCTAAAAATCAAACCTCCCCAGGGTGCCTCAAGTGGGACACTGAGGAATCGTGATAGCTAAAGCTTTTCTAAAACCTCTAGCCTGAAGCTACAATGAATTAGTCCAACACAAAAAGAGATATTTCTAACAAAACCTTGTCCATTCTGATGAAAGACAGTATTTGTAATCACTGGTAAGAAGACCACATTCGTTTATTTTTTCTAGTTCTTCCTCACCCCTCAAAACAAGCTGAAATGACCTTTCAACAACAGTTTGTTTCTTCTTGGCTTGATCTGAACAAAGGCTTTCTATTCTATTCACATGCATGTGAAGGAGAGTATGGATGCTTTAGTGGTGAAACACCAAATCTCTCCTTTGAGCTTTGCAGGCTTTCTACTGTCCTCTCAAAAACCAGTCAACCAAGTGTTTGTGTGTGCTGAGGACTGTATATACCAGGGCAGGGGGCTAAATTAATTTACAGCCTTCTGATGCTTCCAACACACTTTCATTCAGTGGGCACTTAGTCAGTATAGCCTCACAGTATTTCTGGGAATTTGGCACTAGACATGGGACATTCATGCAGGCAGTGTGGACAAGCTTTGACTGGTCAAAACTGATGCCGCTTTTGTTCCATTCCTCAAACTAACTTGAGCTTAGTTTATATAACTGGAGGACCTTGCTTCAGCTTTCGACCGAGGTTTAAAGGGAGAAGGCAGCTAAACTAATGCAGGAATTCCTGTCTCAGTAGTACCAACTTTGGCAGAAGAAAAGCCAGATAACTTTGTGGTGGAACAGCACAGCTTTAATGAAGGTTTAATGAGTGTGTTGACAAAAAAGGGCTTTTCTGCTGTTTGAAGCAATCAGGTTTGCTCTCAACAAGTGTATTTTCTGAAATATTTTTAGAGATGCCCTCTGTGGCTGGGGTGCTTTTGCAGGTGTTTGGGAGCGTGTTGATGTCAGAGGGGAAAATATGCAAATCTTCCTTTGTTTGCATGGCAGAACTTCAACAAAAGCTGTCCCTGACAGCCCCCTTAAAGCGCATTGAGGGCTCAGATCTCTCTCTCGCGCTAAAGTTGCCTTTGTCCCAGGGCCCGCCCTCAGCACGTCAGCCAGCAGGGTCCCATTCTCAGTGCAACTCTGATCCCACTGCAAATGGTGCCAAGGGACAAATCTGCATCTCTTGTGAGCAAACCTAACTATTTGTACTTGCCCAGGGAAAAGAAATAAGAGAGGATCCAGTAAATCTGCCCCCATTTCAGCTGGGAACAGTAGGAGGAAATTAATTTATTCACTCATATCCAGTGCAAGAGAAGATTGTCCCTCTATTTTCTCACCAAGATAAATGTTGCCCTTACTCTGCCATGTTTTCTGTGATGATCAATAGTTTCATTTGTTCCAGAGTTACCTGCCTAAGTCATTGCTAGATCAGGATAATAATTGGGAACTTTTCAGAAAACAACATTCTGGCTGTAGTAAAAAAGCAACTGCAGTTACTTCTTCATAGGCTAGGTGATGTTGTTCACGTGCAACTCATCTGGGCTTTTTGTGACTTCTCTATTAATGTCAAAAGAGGACAATTTCCATGCCCACCCAGACTAGTCTGGTGGGATACCCTGGGATAAGACCACACCAGAAACTTGACCAAAGTGTCATTCCCCTTTGAAAAGGACAGATTTATTGAACTGTAACACTCAGGTTCTGGGCTGTTGAAAGCTTTGCAAGTGTCTTGTTTTTCCAAGGGGCTGGAGCTTCCTGTCTTCTATGCAGTACTCACAGTCATACACTCCTGAGAAATTAAAAACATTTTGGTTTCCTAAAAAATCACTGTTGATGATAAAATTCCTATTCAGCTGAAGAATTGTAAATTTCCCCAAAAGTTTACAATGCCCTGGTGTGTCAGTATTTTGGAAGACCCCAAACAGTTAAGGAAAAGCTCAAGATTTCAGAGTATCTCTGTTTTGAAATGTCCAGCCTGAGGTCCAGTAAACCTTATCCTTTTAAGCACATGGGACCACATCTCAGGCTGAAGTCACAAAGAGCAGATGGTGGCCATCAGTTTCAAAAGTTCAGATGTAGGCAGCTGAAATTGGCTTCTCAGAAACAAGTATTTCTAACACTACTTCTGAAAATACAGAATTCCTCATATGGAGAGATCAAAACGTAAGCACATGGGGCTGAAAGCCATTCCCACTCAATCCAGTCACAGTTTCACAATGATTGGAATTTGGTTTTTAAGGCTGGATGCTTGTCCAGGTTGGGTCACCATCAGTTTGCACCATCTGGGGATGTAATACTTGTCTGTTACCCATTGCCTCTTTCCACCCTGACACAATTTTGTCCTGGGAATGCAAGGGTCTTAACTACCTTGGGGTTTCTAAGGCCTGGAGCTAACTGAACATTCCTTGTGGCACTGAGTTGTATGGGAATTTAGCAAAGATCTCTTCTCAGGCAGCAGATCCCTTGTCTCAAGAAATCTTTTGATTAAATCGTCAAGCTGTGGGACGTGCAGCAAAAGAGAAAACAGAGTTTGAGGGAACATTTAAAGAAATATTTTTGACAATTCCCAGTGCAGCTGGGATGATGACACACACTCTGGTCCTAGCATTCTTGCCTGGCAAGCGAGGACTAGGGCTTTATATGTAAATAAAAATATATTATTTACATATTTTCTAACATCTGTTATGAATTTGTTTTCCCTTTGGTTCTATTTAAAGTATGTCTTGTCCTGTTATCTCTGAGGCTGAAATTTTGAAGGATTTCTTAATAAACTATGTTTACTGCAGAGCTACAAGAAATATTCTCCCTCCTCCACAGCTTTTTTGAGTCCTTCTAGTTATTTCTTCCTCATATTTTAAATGCATTAGCATCTCCCCAGCCTATGAAAGGAGCACAGTTTTCTTAGTGGATTCCTGCTGGGAAGGGTATAATCTCACCACTAACTTCCAGGGATTTATATTGGGTCAGTCTAACCCATTTGTCCTGGCAGCCCAGCTTTATAATTGTCCTGCAGCTTGGTGCCTATTTCAGAGAGCTCCCTACTCTTAGCTCAGGGTTCCATCCACAGTTTCTGCATCCTGGAAGAAAAGCTGCCTGCTGCAAAGGACCAGTGCTGGAGCCACCACTGCAGAGATGGATCTCAGTGACCTCCCAGGCCAAATGATGCCACAGCCAGGTTCAGAGCTGCAGAAGGACCTTGGGAGTAAAGTTCATTCAACACACTGTCCTGACAGGAGATTTATGCAGTCTATGGAGCAAAGCTAAACAGGACAGCAAGCAGGATTTGGACCACATGAGAGAGAGACATGCTTTATTTGTGTTAAGTAAATAGGACAAAGTGAAAAGGGAAAAGGCAAAAAAGAAAATGTCACGGCGGGTCGATGCCAACATTCCCACATGGTCTCTGAAAGTAAAGGCTTCCGTGCAGGGTGCTCATTGTGTGTCACATTGGGCATTGATTTTCAGAGGTGCTCTGTGTCAAAAAAACCTGAGTTCACACTAGCAGTCAAGATGCTTTGCTGAATGAAGAAGTTGGGTGATGTCCTGACCCAGCAGTGCACCTATAGCCAGCACCCACAGCTGATTTCCTTATTTTGACAGCAGTCACCTATCTAACTCCTTTGTGGCCCTGGGCCTGGTGCAATAGTCAGTGTGAATTTGAGCTGGGATGAGGAGACTTCTGGAGATTTGTAGAATTGTCTTGTAAAATGCTTTTCCAATGAACAATTAAGCATAAGTGCAAATAAACATAATTTCCTTTAAAATTCAGGGCTTTGTATGGCCAGATGACATGCAAATCAAAGGGTTTTTCTGCACTGATAAAATTCCAGGAAATATGGAGCAGGGAGTAAGGAATAGAGAGAGATAGCCAGAAACAAAAATGCTCAGATCATCTATCCAAAAAAGTTGCTTCTCCAGCCAAATTACTCAGTCTTTTATGAGAAAGATGGTTTGGCAAGAAGGAAAAAACAGCTCCATCAGACACTTAAAAAAGGCTCCAGTTGAATTCTAAATACCAATAATGGCAGTGGAAACCCAGCTTGTTCTCTGCTGTGGTATAACTTTCAGCTGAAACCCTGAAATGAGTAACCCTCAGACAGGTACCAGAGACCTGGGGCTGATGCTAGCAAACATCAGAGTTTCTATAGGCTCCACAAAAGCATTCTTGCAGATTTGTCTCCAGAAGCAGCTCATTAAAATGAGCTGTGAATCACTGAGATAAATGTCGAATCAAACTGATAAGCTTCTTATATATATCAAAATTACATGAGTATCAGATATCTCCCTTCATTAGGCTGGTTACAACTTACCCTGTAGCTATAACTGAGGCTCTGCTGTTGCAAAGTTTTACTGTACATGCTTATGGAGTCAATAACAAATTATCTGCAAATTCATTTGTCTGCAGTAACTAAAAATGCTCCTCTCTTGCTTCCTTGCTCCTGTCTTGCCCAAACCATAAAAACTCAACAATTTCTGAGAACCACTGGAATGCCTATGTAGTAAACATAAAGGAAGACCAGGTCTGTCTACAGATTTATTGTGTGACTTCAGCTAAGGCATATTGCTCTGCACTTATCTTCTGTAATAAATAGGAAAATTAAAACTCTGAGCTCCCAACCCACCCCAGAGTTGTGCACTCTCAGAGCTGTACAAACATGTACATAATTACTCCTCAGAGCTTGCCACAAATGCACATCATTCCCAACCATCCAGAACTTTCTAAAAGTCATTATTTTTTAAATGAAACAAATAGTTTGCCCTCAGCTTCCCTTTTTAACTAGTGTATTAGAAACAAAAAAAGAGTTGTTTCATAATTGCTGTTACAGAAGAGACTTGCAGTATATTTTTCACCACCAGCACAATTAGACCTTATTCACCTCAAGTGCAAGAACAGGCGTGCTGACTTTGACTATACGCCTCATAATTCCTGACTCAATTAGCACATAGCAGATAATCATTCCTTTTGTAATGTTTTAACGCCTGCCTACTCTTCTGCATCTTTGGCTTCTTCCCTTTATCCCCACTGGGTTTTAAGTGGTCATAATGAAGCAGCTACAGCCATGGCTTCTTGTTTTAAAAAGCTCAAGAGAGATAAAATGAATTAGAACAATTAAAGCCTCTTTCTTTTTTCATAATATCCAAACCTTGGATCCTAATCCAAACTGCCTGTAATTTAAAAAAGCAGAATATACACCACAGGTATCTTGGCTGGCTGCATCAAGGGTGAAGCTTAATGGTGTCTTGCTCAGAGCCAATACAAAGACACTGCCAACCATTTCCTTTATTTTAACAAGTCCTCAGCACACACAGCATACTTAACACCCAGCTTCCCTTATGATGCCCACTTGTTTTCCAAGAAAAACAATCTAAAGCCTTCTTGGTGGGGATTGAAAAAAATGAAAACTGACTCCCCTTTTTCCCCTCTCACCAGCTGATTATTCTGTCTGTTCAGAGCCATCTGACCAAAATCAACGCACACTCGACAGCAGTGAAAGGCCATCAGTCTTTTTTATCAAATTACTGCTCAAACTCCCTAAATTTTACCAACAAAAACATTGTCAATAAACTGTCTCTTCCCAGACAGGGAGGAGAAAGGACCATGACCATCTGTCTCTGAGCTACAAATGAGTTGTGCTCTGTCTGCTCAGCCAGCTCTGTCTCACCTACAGCACACCTGGCCCACAAACATCATTTATCGTCAACAGAAAACCCCCAGCCAGTTCTCCACCAAACTTTTTTAGAGCTGAAAGCTCTGTGTGCTTTGCAGTGCCAAATACTTCACAGCAAGGGAGTCTCTGTGGCCACCCACATTATATTCAAATGCACAAATGAGCCAAGGAGGTTTGCATAAACAACTTGGTACAAAGTGCTGAGATGCTGCTGTATTTCTGCATGACAAGTTCATTACCATTTGGCATTAGCTCATGCTGATGTACAGTGAAAAAGGGGAGAGACTCTTCACAGTTACAGTAATTTCATTTTATTTAATAAAAAACAGTATCAGATTAAAAATACAAACACTTCGGGTGATTATCCAGCGTTTTTCCCTGTGTGCCTCGTAGAGCTCAAACCAATCAAGGATTGGGAGAAACAAAACAAAGAAACCCCAAAAAATAACACCAAACAATTTTGGCCGGAGCTGTAAAATAATGTTGCACCAATTAAATTACACCAAATATATTATTATAACTTTGAAATGGCTTTCAGACCAATAAATAAAAAAAAAGACAAAATCAAATAAAAAAGTTGACTTTGTATTACAAAAAAAATTAAATAAGAATCACAACACTAATAGTAACAATGTGCAGTCAAGTTTTTTTTTCTTCTCTTCTAGGAATGATAACATGCCAGTAAACATGTAACATGCCAGTAACATGCCAGTAAACCCCTACATAACATTTCCAGTTTGGCAGCAAGCAGTCACTCACTCATTCACATTTGTACACAAGGAAGCAGGCCTGGGCAAAAGCCTCAGAGATAGGAGCCTTCAAAGTGCTCCTCCTTCCCTGTCATGGCCAGCTGAGCTCCCTTCCCTTCGTCCTGAAACGTCTGTAACTCCGCTCAAGGTTTAGTGCCAGATGTGCAGGGAAGGTGTGATGCACTGGACAGCACTGCACAGGACAGCACTGACTACACCAGCTGAGGATGCAGCTCTTACACCCCAGGTCATGAGTTAGAAGACGTGGCTGCAAGGCACATCCACCCTTTTTTCAGAAAGGCCATGGAGGCTATGTTGAGTTGTTTTAAAATGCACCACAGCAAACCTGTTAAATCAACACACTGCAAAATAGGGTGCTGGTTTGGGACGGGGTAAAAGAGCACATGCAGGGCTTGTGAGAGAAGATGAGATGTCTGAATATCATACAGAGAGGTACACATCTGTAGACCTGCAGTTGCCCTTCCTGAGCAAACGACAGTGGGTCAAATTTCACTTGACCACCTGCGAGTACATCTCTGAGAGATTTGATGGTATTGATGATGTATATTTCAGAGTCAAATTTGGTCCAGTGTAAGTGGATAAGCAAAAGGTAAAGGCTCTCCACAGATTAAATTATTTAGGAAACTCAGGCTGGTTCATCTTTATGCTAGGTAGCCCACTTGATTTCTAGGAGGAACCAGCAGACTTAAGTACCATGACACACTGAATAAAAGGAATCTGCAAGTGAAATAGCTCCCTGTCCCAGATGCCAATGATATACGGACTTATTCCCAATTCCCAAGGAATCCCCAGAGGAACTCTATTCTGTTTCTGCACCATCTCTACAATCTGGGACACAGTGGGTCAAACTCTGCTTTCAGTTCCAGTTACAGGGCAGGAGTGAGACCGGAACTTGCCCCATGCCCCCCTGCTCTGGGTATGAGTGTGGATACAAGTTTTGCAGCTGTGGATCATTTGACATCACCAGCTGAAACCTGTGATTTAATCACACCAGTGCACTTCCAAGAAAGCCAGGGGCTATGTGCTCATGGAAATGAAACTGAAATGGGCCTGAAGATTCCAGTTTGCCCAGGCCTGTCAAACACACAGTGCCTTTCTGACATAGGCTTACATTCAGGTAATCCAGTAGACCCATGTGGTACCTTTATGGGAGTTGAAGCCTTCGGTCTGGATAGCTGGATATGTCTGAGAACACAAACACATATCCTTTTGTTTTTTTCAAACTGGTATCATTGCACACTCAGTACCAGCTATACTAGAAAGAGGCAGGCCCACAACTTTATGCTAACTCTGTTATTAAATCTACTGTTATCATTTCATTATTCAATTCTTTCTGCTCCATTAACACCAACCTAGAAACATTTTCATGTGCAGAAAGGCATCTTCCCATTAACCTTCTGACCTCTATCCATTTCCTACATTCTACAACCTTTTCCTTACCTAACATTCTGGTTGCAAACTACTGTCACCCCCAAATACTACAAGCTAGCAGCAAGGTGGCACCATTTGCTGACAGTGACTGAACTCTAGATTGGAGGGTCAGTTAACCCTTGGGACCCTTTGTCAGATCCATCTTTGTCTGGCCATTCATCTGGCTGGCCATTTTGAAAGAGTCACAGATTAAACATATGGTTTAAAATGCCTTAAAAGGTAATTTAGCTGCTGATAACACCCATTCCTTCCAGTTGCCATTATCATTTCTGTGTCTCTGTTTTTGCTGGTAGCTGGAAACAATTTTAGAACTTTCTACTCACTGAAGAGCAATAGGTCTGGTCACGGTGGGAGGTCTAGATATGAATGCCTGCTCCACTGCTTGTCCACAAACACCTCATGGGGTTTTCCTGGGGCAAGTCTCTCAAATTACCTTAGAACATGTTCAGAACCCCTCAGGTCACGCTGGTGGAAGTGATCACTTTGCCTGGTGTCCTGCATATTGCAAGGCAAAGATTCCCACTGAGCAATCACTGTACCCAGACAAATAACTTCAGGAAGACATAAAGCCTCTTGTTCTAAAAGGCATCCAAATCTGACTTGAAGAATTCAGCTCATCTCTTCAAAAAGTTTATCTAATATTAATTACAAACCTCTCAAAATGTGTGTCCCTCACTTCCAGTTTTAATTCTGTCTAGCTTTGACTTTGAGCCATCAGGTCTTGATGCTTTTGTCTACTAGCTCCTGATGTGCTTTCATCATAGATACAAAGACCAAAGGTTTTTCTCTGGTCAGGTAGGTAATATTTTGAGGACACAAATTAGAGAAGTGTGAGATGGCTTGGGGGTAACTTTACTTGGAGTTCAGCTAAGTAGGTACAGTCAGCTCCTCTGAATCAAAACCTACCATTGTCAGCAAATCAGTGACCTGGCTTACTCCATCATAAAGGTACACATAATAACTCCCTTCCCTCCCTCTTCCATCTTCCCTCTGCTAGTTGAGCTTGTTGCAGATCTCTAGGGCTTTCTTGTAGACCTGAGTCACATCATCCATGTCTGTGAGAAGAGAAAAACTGCTGTCCCCCAGACGGTTGCGGTAACGCTTTAGATACTGTGGCCGTGGCCGGTTCTGAAGTCCTTCAAAGTCTTGGATCTGGAGAAAATTTTCAGCAGAGACACAGCTCCGTATTCTCTGCCTGTTTGGCCTGTTCTCTTGCAAATCCAGCAAATCAAATGAGTCACTGGACAAAATACTGTCATCACTAATTACGCTGGAAGGGCGACTGTAACTTCGAGGTAATGCGTCCCCAGGCAAGACCATTTCTTCCATGGCCTCCAGCGTTGGTGTGTCAGGGCTAATCAAAGCAGGTTCAGTGCTGTTGGTAGAATACTTACTGTTATGTTTCAAGATGCCCTTACGCCTGCAGGAATGGCTGTAAGACCCATTTCTGGACGGCTCTGTGACCCCTGGAGAAGTGTCACTGTTTACTGTCTCATCATTATTGTCCAAGAGTTCAGAAGATTCACTTCTTTCTGGAGAGGAGTAATAGCCAGACTCCCTCTGCTGAGTCTTCTTTAAGATCCCTTTTTTTGGCATTAGTGAAGACTGCTTAGTGCCATATTTGCCAGCTACCTCTCCCTCTACAACACTTTTAATGGCCACACCAGTCCTACACAGCTCTTGCTCCATCTTAAAAGCAGAAGGTAACACTGGGCTGACAACTCCTTCAATGAAACCTGCACTGTGAGAGCGATGTTCACTGTTGCTCCTTTTCTTCAGGATGCCTTTGGGTCTCTTGGAGGTCGGTTTGGTTGCATTTTCAGCTCCTCCTTCCTGGATGGACTGTGCAATGTCATTTTCCTTTTTTGATTTTTTCAGAGACCTTTGTCTCTCTAGTGTGACTTCAGGACCTTTGGGCTTAGAAAGGCACTTGATTTTGGTATCAGTCTCTGGTTGGAGGCCAGTAGAACGGTGATGCCAATCAATGAACCTTGCCAGCAGCGGGGACTCGGAGTCCCTCATGGCATCACAGTCACAGACACTGCTCTTGTAGCCCCAGTTAACCCACCAGTGGTTGGCAATGTCTTCAATGGTTGCTCGGCGTTCAGGGTTCACCATCAGCATCCACCTGATAAGACCACGAGCATCTATGGGTAAAGAATGGCATGTAACATTTTTAGAACATGGGCATTCTTAGGTTTGTCAGTTTAAATTGAAAGCATAAAGACAATCAAATGAGCAAAAATAATGCTCCATACTACAGAGATAGTGAAAAGGAACAAGACTTGGGCCATCAGTCAGTGATGGAAAATGCCTCTGAGCACTATTTTATCAAAAGAATATGATTCACTCTGGAAAATTAACTCTGGGCTATCCAATAAATTAATGTTTTTACTGTATTAGACAGTGAACAGTTCCATATTACTGAAGGAAGTCACCAACCTATTGACTCTAATGACAAAACTTGGAGGAAAATAAAACAAAATTGCGGTATTTTAAATTATCTACACATTATTGCTTCTGTATTTACTTTTTCCATAAACAATGTAGTCTTCTGTGTATTGTAAAGGTTTATTTCCATACAGAGAGTGAGAAGACAGAAAATTGAAAGGAATTGCAAACAACTAGAACAAGAGAAATATTCATTTAAATATAATATTTGCGTAGATATTTAAGGCTGGAAGGAGTCATTATAATCAATGAGCCAGACTTAGCTGCTACTCTTCTGTCAGGTGACTGCTTAATGTGCTATCCTAGAAGCCGATGTAAACACAGTGGCATTAATTCAGATTTTGGCCTGCCTTCTTTAATAAGAGACTGTGTGGCTCTGACCATTCACCCTCTCCCTGCTTGTGGTAGCCCACAGTGTAATGAGAGGACTGATCTGTACCAGTATGTTGTACCAGTTTACAGCTTGTCTGAACAATTCCACTTCCAATAGCTAACAGACCTTCCACTGCCACAGATCTACTTAAAGGAGTTCATTACAGCTCCCCAAGGCAACAAAATCTATCTGCTACAAAACTTTAATTTCAAAAGGGCTTTTGGAAAGCGCTGTACCCAGATGGGAATTTATAGCAGATGAACTCAGAGGAGAATGAGATTTTTTTTTTTTTGGTGTACATCATTCTAAGATGACATGTTGGAAGGGGCCAAACAAATGCTCCATTCTGAATGGCTGTCAGCTCAGCACATAGCTCTCCCTCCTTTTTCATACCTGAGGTCTGTGTTGGCTCACGATATTCTCCACTGCTGATCTGCCTGATGAGATTTTTGTGATCAAAGCCATCAAAGGGCATCGTTCCATAAACCAGAGTGTAAAGCAATACACCGAGGGCCCAGCTGTCAACCTGAAATACAGACACAACATGTGTGAAGCCCAGGAAAGTTGATCCCTGCCCTTCTCCATGCCATTAGCACCACAAGAGCAGCATCATGTCCAGCTGCACCTACTGCTGGGCAAAATGGTATCTGACATCTCACTAACCACCCACAGGCAATGTAAACAAGAAGCAGCTTAAGAACTTCAAATACGGAACAGACCCAAGTGAATTCACATGTACAGTAACATTTGCACTAAGACTCCCTCTCAAGAACATTATCATCCCCATATCACCACAGAAAAACTGACCCTTCTTACCTCTGGGCCTCTGTAAGGCCGTCCATTAACTATTTCAGGAGAAGCATACAATGGGCTTCCACAAAAGGTCTGCAGAAACTTGTCTTTATGATAAAGGTTGGAGAGTCCAAAATCAGCAATCTGTAAATAGAATTGCATAAGGTATTTGTAATATTAATGATATCTTAAAGTAACAAAAAATCCTTTATCAGGAAAGAATTAGATGTATTTGTCTCCGCCATAGGAAAAACTCAATGTGGATTTTACTTTTCTCTCTAAAGATCCCTCAGAGAAGAAGGGTTCTCAGGTTAAGTCCTCCTGATTAGGAACAAGGATGCTTTGGGTCCATTCACAGAGAGGCCAACAACTGCACAAGTATCAGATGGTAATTTTATCCTGGGTGAATTATGTATCCTTGCAAAGACAATCCCATACTGGGAAGTCTGCTGTCCACTGACTGCTCTTCATCTTGTATAGTGATTAATACCAGAGGAAAGCAAGCAGAAAGTACCACCCTTCTTATCACACAAATGCAAGCCAAAAGCCACGACCTTTAAATTCAACAGGAGGAGGGAGGCAGCTTGCAAGAAGCTAAGCATTACTGAAGAAAGTGATTTTTTAAATCATCTGGAATGTAGCCACGCCTGAATGAGGGGCAAAGCGAGGCAGTCACTCACTCCTCCAGATTCAGGGACATGGGGCTGAGGAATCTGAGCTGTTAAGCCCATGAGATGTCTATCATGAGATAATAAACACAAGTCTGGTTCCTAACTGGAAACAATGGGCCCAAATCCGGCTTGCCCAACACAAACAAAACTTCCCTCGGGACTATTGGGAATATTGCCCATGCAGGAATTGCAGGATCAGGTCCAAATATTTTGTTTACTTCAGTTCTCTGTTCTTGTTCTTACAAAACAAAGGCTGAGGACAGCAACACTAAATACTCCCACAACCTCTGCATTTTCTTTGTTTGTCTAGCACAAGGCAACCCATCTCATTTTCATCTTGTTTAAAACCCAAATGTTTCTGCTTCCCAGAGATACTTGCCTTATTGCCCACAATCAACATAATGCCTACATAAAAGACATGCAGCACAGGCATGAAAAAGGTATTGTAGATATAAAAGACAGGAGTTTTCTCTGGGTTTTCTTCACCTTATTAATGTCTTTTCTACCAGAAAGAAATTAAATCCCAGGAATTTTCACCAGAGAAAATTCAAGAAAACACAAAGTGAGTGGGAAAGAAAAGGACTTGCCAGCAACATAATTCACTCTTGTCTTTCTAAAATGTGTATCACCAATGCCTCTAATACCTGTTGAATTATAATGTTCAGTGAACTCTTGGAAGAGGTAAAGTCTTTGTCTCTACTACCTCAACTGGTACAGTTACACTGAAAAATGACACAGCTGAGACCAAAACAGGAACATACATATGTTTTATGAACAGATATAAATAGATATATTGTTGTTAGATACTTTCATGTTAGAAATACAAATTTTTTATATATCCTTTTTACACAATTTTAAAAGTCACAAGTCAGATATGAGATTTCATGCTTCACTCTTCCCTATTTTCATGTTCTACTTGTGCAGGTGTTTCACTGACAATCTGTATTCATCCTGCTCAAAGAGCAGCTGATTTCTGTTCATTAATTTTAATTCATCTCAACATGTTCATTCATAGATTGAATTCACTCAGTCCCTCAGACAGAGTATTATCAACCAACAGCAGAAAATTCAACCCTTAAATAAATGCGGTTTGTAAAGTCTTCATTGTATGGCTGGAATGTCATTGAAAACAGCTGGTGTAGAATTGCAGTCTGCAAACATATTCTCATGTCTCAGATTGCACTTAATTGCCTTAAATTCCACTTTCTTATCAAGTCACTATGCCTGGCTTGCAGGAAGTTGGTTTTAAGCCTTATGAAGTGTGCCCTGTCAATCAGGAGAAGAATGGGATCATTTCAGTGTTAAAAATTCGTGCTGGTCATTGATTTTTATTTTAGTTCAGGATGCAGCTAAGACAAGGACAAACACTGCACAGTGTGATTCCTTATGAAAATACATTCCCTTAACACCATGGAATGTATAAAATGCATGTGGATGTGCATGAATATATATATATATATATATATATATATATATATATAGGGATACATACCATTGTTCACTCTAAGAAACTCTCAGACTTGGACATTCATGTTTTATTCTGACCATTCAGGAAAGAGTATTTATGTTACAATCCACTCCCATGCTCACAGACTGATGTTTATCAGCTTTTCCCATTAAAATTGTCATGCCCCCCAAAACAAGATTAATAGAAGCCAACATTACTTCATGTTCTTGGCACTTAAATGGAACTAAGTCCAAAAAGTCAAAAAAACTTCCTAAATTGGGAGGAGCAGAAAAGTGGACTTCCACTCCTCTTGCTTCCGGAGTATATGTTTCAAATTTATTGTTAGCTGTGTTAAAACAGATGTAAGTTATTGTTGAAGTGTGGAATATAAATTCCACTAAGTTCACACTCATGGAAATTGTCAGCTTTATCCCACTTAAGAATCTGTCTCTCTGTAGTGCAGATAGAGAAATAATTATGTCTCTTAAAGCAAATGAAATATATGTGCTGTTGGTGAGACTTCCAGCGAAGTAAATCCCAATTCCATACACTTAGTCTGTATATATAAAACCCTTGTGGGTTTTTAGTGGTTAGTCTGATTGGTGTCCCCTTACCAGCCCAAGAGAATGTGCAGTTAGGAGGATCATGTTACTGTTATACTTGCATTGTTCTACTCTTCTGTCACATTGGGGTTGATCATACCGTTACGTCAACCTCTGCTAGACATCTCATTTAGCTGCAATTTCCAGCCCAGGAACTGTCCTCATCCCTTCTGTGAACAAGGATGTTCAGTCTCACAAGTGTTTAAAGCTGATTTGATTCATTTGTGTCTGCTGCACTTAGTGGTTTTCAGTAAAAGTCTGCAGGAAATAGTACTGTATACAAGTCCATGAAAAAGCTAGTAATACACCCCAGATTGGATCACCTTTTTCCTCTCATTGCACTCCAACTCTGGCCTGTGGATATGCAGAACTCTTCAAAATGTGTACTTTTTGTTGCTTCCAGACACTGGCGTTTCCTTGTTGCTGTATTCTAACATGACTCTGCTTCCAGAGGTTTTTATTCATCATCACAACTCTTAAAAACAAAACAAACCCCTTCTTATGTCTTCACACTCATTTATGACCTTCATTTAATTATCTAAAGCTTAAGAATGGTTTCCAAGTTGGTATAGTAACAAGTAAAATGGTCTGGGGCCCTTTTAGGTTGGAGAATAATTTCTAATGGATTACTTGTCCTCTTTATTCCCTGATTTAAAAGTATTGTTGAAACTGCTGTACAGGGATCCATTTTTACAACATCCTATTTTTTCTTCACATTATTATGACATGTTTTTGTAAATCCTAATGCATAGATCACTGGCTTCATCAGAAACATGTATTTAATTGCACATAGCACCCAAGAACAAAGAGATTCCTTTAATTTTCTCATTCTTAAAATCAAACCACCAATTTTGTGTTTGTAATCCACTGAATGAAATATAAATACTAGACAAGTACAGATAAGACTATCAATCCATTTCTAGAAAATGCCTTTCCCTGAGTATTTGAAGCCTTCAGTCAATACCAAACCTCTGCATTTTTTTCTGCCTGAACAAACCACATGTAAATACTCGCAGAATGAGGACCTGATAAATTTACTCCTAATAAATAATTTACAGTTCCATATGTGTTTCCTTGCCAACGGTTACTGTTTAGTGAAACAAAGAAAAAGTGGGAAGTAAAATCCTGTGCAAGTAACACAGAAACCACAGCAACATATTCAAAGCTTCAGCATCAGGGAAATAGTGGCTGTATGTTTACCACCAAGTATTCAAAGCTGACCTTAGTCTCAAGGTTTAGAAAAAGAGAGCACAGAGAAAAAGAAAAACCATACCAGAAGTCACCTCTTGAAGCAATACAAATTCTAACACTACTGACTGTAAGATGTACGAAATATCAATACCTTCCTGAGTTCAGTCTGTTTTTCAGTTTCATGAGACCCTTTGCACAAGTAGTGACTAGGGGACAGCCAAGAAGCCACTTGCCCATGCCAAGGCAGCCTTGCCTGCTCAGAGGCCTTAACATTGAAGAGATGTAGCTGAGGAAAGGCTGGAAATATGAAAAATACCTACAGCAGTTTAAACACAATGCAAGTCAGGAAAGGGAAACCCTCAAGAAAAGTACGTCCAAATGACTGGAAGGTAAGTGAGGAGGTAGAGCTACCTGCATTTCTTCCACAGCAATGCCACTCGCTATGGCAGCTGAAATGCATCTGTGCTTCTGAAGCCCTTGGGTCAGCTCCAGGTGTGGACCAGACAAAGCCACCTGTCCTTGCTCCATCCTTCCGCTCTACCCACAGGAGAACAACTCCCATAAAGGATAGAGGGGCAGGAGCAGAGCTGTCTGACAAAGCTCAGCTCCCCAGAGGCTTGAGGAAGTGATTGGTTTTGCATATGAGGAGCACAGTGCAGATCCAGCCCTCCACAGCTAGCAAATTCCACAAATTCCTCTTTTCTCTCAAGAATTCTCTGATTAGCTGGGAAGATAGTTTGGCATGTAATGTGGAAAGAAAGGTCATCCTGCCTGCGGAAGCCTGATTCTTATACAATGTCCTAGAAAGGCTACGTTTTGTTTTCAGCACTGCTGAGAACGGCTCTGGCTGCTGCAGAGTCCCTGTAGAAACAGGAGAGGGGAGGTCTGCTCCAATGCTGCATGCTAACAGCAAAACATCTAAATATTGCACTGTATGGGCCTTCTGTAAGACTATTTTTGGAAACCACATATTTATGTGCCTTTAATCCACTAGCTGATTCAAGTTAGCTTCTGTCATCAGCGTTACACAGATGGCAGCTACCACATGTTACTTTCCATTTCCATTGCACATCAGCTCAAAATGAACACAGTCTCTCCACTGAAGCACAGAAGCCAGTGCCTACAGCCCCAGGGCTTTCAGGGGAGACAAAAGGAAGACCCAGGCTATTTAGGTACTGGGCTAGGCAAGTAGCTCCTTGATTACTTTTTTAATTAAATAAGGATGCTCAAGCATCAACAGAAACTCTTTGGTGTTCCTCCCTCTGGTTGTTTGTCCATGGATGAGCACATCCAGCCACTCTTACATCCAGCAACCCAAGGAAGAACAAAGTTGAAAGTGAAACAGGCTCAGCCACCTGGAAATTACTTATTTTATAGAGGAATATAGATAGGATATATATAGGAAATTACTCTGGAAATTAAATCTCTGCATTATTTAACTTTGTGCTACAGCTATAAACAATACAAGAAAAAGACAGGAAAAAAGGTCATTCTCATGGTTTCACTGGGGAGAAAAGGCATGGAAATGACATCACTGACATCACTATCCAAAGTATACGTTTGTGTCTGAAGTTCCAAGGCCATTTCCTAATGAAGCACATGTGCTTTACTAGGTTTATTTTGAAACTCTATTTGCTTATTTTCCAGCCATGATCAAAAGAACATTCAGACTGTTCTGCAGGAGGCACTTGAACCCTGTAGACCAGATCAGTTTTTTCCTAGCCCCAGAAGCAGCCAGCAATAATATCATTTGTACAATAAACCTGATTGCACAAAATGCTCTGCTGTTTTCTACCAGTGGGTAGATACTGCATTGGGATTTGTGGCCTTTGCGTGGCAGGACAGGGCTTTCACCTCCGAAGTATGCAAAGCTTCATTTAGTGTGTGTTGCTGGGAATCAGTGGTGTCTTCCCCCAACCTCCAAAACTCTGAGCCTCTTGCCAGATGCTGTTGCTTAGCAGCTGTTACCATAACAATGGTTCTTCTAATACCTTGGGTAAAAATTTTATAAAACATGCAAATCCATTCTGAGAAACTGAGAAAAAGAATCCTACCTTTATATTAAAATTGTCATCAAGAAGAATGTTTTCCAATTTTAGGTCCCTGTGGACAACACCATTCTGAAACAAGGAAGAAAAAAACGGGGAAGAGCATGAGAAAATATTGGAAAAATTAAAGGTGAGCTGTCAGGGTGGTCTTTGCATCTACATTTCAGGGCTGATTTCACTGTCATAACACTCATGGCCCAGTCACTAGTGGCAGGCGCTGTATTAGTCACTTGGTGTGTGGTTAAGGGAAGAATGACTGGAATCTGTCCTCCCACAGACACTCTGAAACAGCAGGGGGTGGGGGGGCGGAGGGCTGGGGGTGTTTTTTCGGAACTTAATTTCATCCTGGATCCTGTCCCCACTGTGTGAAAGCAGGATATTCCTCCCAGGCACCAGAAACCAATATCTGTCAATGATGTCAGCCCCTACAAAAGCCCTCATTTCTTCAATGAGCAGCCACGTGGATGTGGATCGGAGGACTGAAAATGTTAGGGATGGAAGCAAACAGACTGGGTCTAGGTCAGAGCCTTCTTTACAGAAACTTGGGAAAATTAAATGCATCAGGAATGGCACTGCAGCTTTTCAGCACTATGCAGTGAGGACTTTGAGAAATCCCATTTTTATCAGTATTCAAGTAGAGACTTAAGTGTTTTAAGAATTTAAATTAAAATTGTGTTAGCTGCTCATTGCCTTTAGCCTCATGCAAGTTTTGGCTCTATGCAGTTGTTTCATAACAGGGATAAAAGGTCCACGACAGCCAGTCACCTACCTTGGATTTAATTACTTCATTTGTTATTCCAAGTGGGTACCATGATGGATAAGGTCACTAGCAAATGGTATCTTTCCTGCTACATCTGGAAAAGTTACTTTTACCTATCCAGAATGAGTATATACTAAAGCTCACACATGAACCTCATAGCCTTCTCTTGGCTTTTTCTTTCATATATTATTATCTCCTATTCTAAAGTTGTTTACTAGTATATTCAAATTGCAAACTAATATTTTTCTGAATGCATTAACATTAATGCTGTAGAGGTTATATGGGATGCCTTCTTTAGTTGATGTTGTAATTTCTGAGTTTTTCAATGTCAGGAGAATTATTTTAAAGGCAAAAATGCAAGGTAGGCCTAAAGTAAGGGTGTGTCTGGTATCTGTCATAGCACAGGAAAACATGATTAGTCTTTAAAAATGGACTAGTTCTGTGTAGTGCTTTTAATGAAGATGTCCTGTTGCACTGATAAAATCATGTACTCTGATGCTTAATAATGAATGCTGCTGCCTCAGACATGCTTTGAAATATATGCCAGCAATCAGCCTTGAAAGAGCATTTTTCACCGTGAAACCCTTTGCTCACCTTGTGGCAGTAATGCACAGCAGAGACTATTTGTCGGAAGAAGTGTCTTGTCTCTCTTTCGCTTAATCGCCGCCTCTCACTGATGTAATCGTACAGCTCTCCCTTACTTGCATACTCCATGATGATCACAATCTTATCTTTATTTTCAAACACTGCACAGAAGAAAAGAAAAAAGCATCACAGTTGATTCAATACATTTGAAAACTGACACTTGAAAGAGTAAAGAAGACTCAGGATGTCTGATCTTAGACCACCACTGAGGGCTGGAAAGATGTACTAACAAATCCCACTGCAAAAAGCCAGTTCCAAAGCTACTTTTTACCAGAGGAAGATTACAACATCTCAGACCAAGAGAAGGAAGCTGAGTTTATCCTCTCTTTCATATGGCTACATGAACCTCTTTGTCTCAAATAATATGGGGTCACAAGGTGGTCAAGTCAACTTATCCTAGTGAGGTGAGGTGTGGACACTTGTGCCAGTAATACATTAATAACAGCTCCTGCTCCAGCACAGAATTCCTTCTACAAGTAGCCCACTTGAGGCCAGAGGACAGAAGCAGACAGGAGCCTTTATATCATTTGGAAAGGGTTCATAGAAGGCATAATAAATTCTTGTCTTCAGTAACTGATACAGGATTGCCATTTGGCTTACAATGACTGTTGGTTGGCTTTCACCTACCACCAAAATCCATAAAGTATCCAATTGATGGATGTGCCTTCCTCCATCCCAACTCTGTGTGACAGCATAGTAGGACACCTGAGCTTGCTGTGGCTGCAGCACCTCCAGAACAGTACAGCTCTTGTCAGTGTGGCTCTGTACTCTGTCTCATGCAACCAACTCTTCCTCAAGCTTCCTTACCCCCTGCCCCTACCATGTGTCCCACTGCATGTCACAGACTGCGTGCTGTCATCCTCTGTCGCTTGCGCAGAGCCGGCAGCAATGCACAATTCCAGCGTAAGCAGAGCAAGGAAAATCATCTCATACACGTCACAGCCCGACTCTCCTTCAGGGCTGAGAGTATGCCGTGTCACATGCTGTCAAGGACTTCGCTGTGAGTGGCAGATAACTAATATTTAATCTAGTAAAGCAGGCTGTTAATAGTCTGGAATTGCTGTAATGTCCTGGCTGCTAAATAGTTCTTTTTTGTCAGCGAAAATCCATTGCAACCCACTGGAAACTTCCTGCACCTGCCATAAGTAGCCACTGTTATATGAAAACATGGTGATTTTCCTTTTCTTTTTATCTGTGGCAGCCCTGGTCATACTGGTAGCAAGACGTATACAAATTAATAAGGTTAAAGGGTTTATTACAAACAGATGCTAGTTTTGACCAGCCCTACTGTAATGATGCCTTCTTATATCTCTTTATCAAAGCTCAGACAGTAGTCTTTGGTGATTAAAAAACCCCAGAATTAAGCTTCAGCTTTTGCAGTGAAATGTGAAGCTGCCTCTCTTAACACACAGATATTTACTTCTCTTAGGCCTTGTCTCATGTCCTCTCACACCTTGTCACTGAAATCTACAAGCCAAAGCCTCTGCAGTTCACTCTAACACCCCTGAATCCCAGCCAAACAGCTCTGATAAAAGAGAGAGCAAACAGCCAGATAAAATTGGCTGCTTACTTGTCTGCTGGCCTCACTGTACCCCGAAGCAGAGGCCTCTGCCAGCGATTACATCCTATGTGCATCCTCATTAGCAATAAACTTCGGAAACTGGGAAAGCCGTCTCTGGATGGATTGTACGTACAGTATCCTCTCCAAGAATGACAGAATGATATTGTCTGGGAAAAACTGAACATGCCCCATGTCATACAGGGAAGTGGTGTGATAAAACAGTAATGCACACATTCGCTTCTCTAAGCTCAGAAATGCTTGTTAGGTACAGGCTTGTTTAAGAAGGCAAAAAGAAATAGTAAGCTGAGACAAATCCCTGAAAATGCTCTCATATAGGACATATTATTTAAAACAAACACATAAACCACACAACAACAACAAAATTTCCCTGAAACCCGGGCTGATTCCATGAGTTAGCGGTTACTGTATCACGCACATACAGGTGAAGTTGCCACATGGCACAGACGATCTCAGTGTACTTTCATGGAAATGCATATCCCAAGCAGTTCCAACTGAGGACAACCCTCAGCTCAGAGGCACATTTGCCCTTGGCTCTTCTTGCCCCACTCCCCCAAAAGCTGATGCCCCACCAGGTGTTCAGTGCTGCTGATGACAGTAACAGCAACAACAGCCCTGCCACGATAGAGCATTCTTCCAGGCTGTGTTTTTATGAAAGCTTTGCCTTTATTACTCAGTCCTAAGAGTTTTCTCAAATCATCCTTGATTTTCTAAAGTTTTAAATCCTAAAATGTAATTCTTTTGGACTCAAATTTGCCATATTAATACAAGTCTTGATCCAGATGTATTTTCCAACATTTCTACAGAAATGAGGTGGAAAGCATTTGGTTTGGAGGAATGTGCATTCAAAGGCACTTTACATTTCAGATTTTCTCTTACACCCTCTAGGAAACTGAGATAACACTATCAAGTTGAATTTAGGAAAGCATAGATCCCGGTTCCAAATTTCAAATTTTTGTCACAAAGCCGCACTAGAATCAATGGAAACAGAATTATTGCAAAAACTCGTATTTGGCTTTCAGATTACTGGCACACTTTTCTTCATGAGGAGGAATTTTGAGAGGGAAACTATCCTTGAACTTGGGTAACATTACAGAGGCCTCCTCACCATCATCATAGCTGAACAATTACAGAATTAAACAGCAAATTGTTTCTCCACCCAGGAGCAGAGGTGAATAGGGAGGTGGTTTTTTACAACTGCATCATTTCATGTCAGAGCATCTCCACTGCATTGGCTGAACCTCAGGAGTGGACATGCAGCTATTTCCTGCAGAGAGGGAACTGAACAGCAGACAAAAAAATGAGAGCTACAGCTGAAGGAAGAGGAGGTTGAAAGGCAGTGGGATTTATTCCTATACACACACGGCCTTAAAGAGGAATTTAGTGGTCATGAATATCAGGCAAATGACAAGGTGGTATTCTGGCAAGTCTCACACCATCAGCCAAGTACACCATGAATTTTCACAGTAGTATTAGGATGCCAAGCAGGTTTCAAACAGGCACTTCTGAATTTCGCTTCTGAGCACAGCATGTAGTTTTATAAACATATGCTCAAGAAAGCCTTGTGGCCAATGACTGGAGGAAGAGAAGAGGGCATTAATTAAAGGCTGGATTGACTTACTGCAAAGAATAATGAGGTAATAAATATACTGCCCTGTTAGCACCTGGGCTGTAACCTGTGGGCTGATGATGGACGGGTTGCCTCCATATAGCTTCTGGGACTGCTTGGTTCACTCTTTGTTTTTGCTGGTGATTTATTACCTGCCATCCTACTGCATATTCATTCTGAAACTCACCCCCACCTAGAAGTGTGCCTGAACCCTGGCTGCACGTACTGCCAGCAGAGAAGCATGGCTCTGGCAGGCTCCTGAACTCCAGGAACCTCCCAAATCTTGCTATTTCTGGGACAGCCATGTCATATAAGCCTGCTCCACAGCCCGGAGCAAGGTCAAGGGATGGAGACCATGTATGACTAAGGTGGGGCTGCTTTAGCTTCTTTCAAACCAACAGTACTCTGTAAATGGTTAGCCAAATTAGACAAGCAGAGAACTGTCAGTACCAACACCTATACATGGATAGCCAGAGAGATGGCCTGCCAATTAAGAATCAAGATAGGGGGGTTGCTTAGATACAAGGCACAAGCTTCACCTATTAGAGGGGACAAGAAATGCTTGCTACCGGCTGTCATCTATTTCTGAGCTGCGGTGTTTATTTTCACCACTCTGCAAGCTGAGATACTCTGAGAGCTGCAACAAGACCTTGATGTGGTGGGAGGACTGCTGCACTGCCTCAGCCACAGCGGTCAAGTGCTGCTGCAGAGTAGTGCTTGCAAATCACTACTACTCCTTAGCAGACAGAGCCTGCCAGCTGAAGGATTGACTGTGGAGGTGGCTGCACTTTATGTGGCCACAGGGGAGGAAGCAAGGACAGCAGTGTGAGAGCACATCAGGAACCAGGAACGGGAATAGCATGAACCTCATGGCATAAGGAACAATGTGACTGTGTCCCCAGGAGATGAGCAAAGGACAAGGACATTGGCCACAGCAAGATGGAGAAACAGCACTTTCGAGGGCTGCAGGTCTGGTCAAAACCACTTGGTTTTGGTTTCCAAAAGCCTTGTAAACACAAGCAGCAAAGGGTGCTTAACACAGAGTAGTCAAAGATTTCTTACTTTTCTTTAAACGCCACTCTTAACTCTAACATGTTTGTTTCTCTTTTAAAAGTGACCGAGAAAAAGTCTATACCTCTGGGCTCATAATTGAAACCAAATCTGCTGACTTCAAAGTTCCTTGAAGAACATAAATGTGAAATTGGGAAAGAATTTCACTTTTCACTATCAAAGAGATACCTGAGACAAAGTACACTTTGTAATGTGAACAACCTGTCCCTCTTTCACAGGTTGTTCTACTATAGTAATAGCTCTTGCATATAATCTCTCCACTTATTTATAGTTAGAGGCTGTGAAATTATGAACTCATCTTCTATCTACAGCCTTCTATTTTCCAAATAGCGCTGGTTGACCTCTCACTCATCAGTACTCTTCTTTTCAACACTACTGCCAAATTCATCCCTCTAGCTACACCAAAGTCACCTTCTCTGAAACTCATGGGACAAGTCCAACATCAAACGAACACACTCACTATATTTCTTCTCTGCTAAAATGTGCTTCACTATAAAACTGTTAAAAGCCCAGATGGGCATGGTTTGCAAACATCAGTGAGAAAGGTTTAATGGTACACCGTACACCTCTCTATTAGGACAATTCATTTCGGACTGACTTACTACCAAAATAAAAAAAAAGGCAGGAGGTTTTTGCCCTTCCTCCAAGCTCATAGAATACTAAAGTCAGTGAGTGCTGAGGGTGGTGGATTCCTTTCCCCTGCCAAAGGACTATCTCCTCGTGGGCCGATTCCATTTGGTTTACATGTAACCCTGGGGTAAGGATTTTAGTTTGTTAGTTTAAGAGGGGCGGCCAATCTCTTTGCACTGGAACCATTTGAATTCTCCTCATGCCTTTGCTCTCTATCAGAGCAATCTCCTAAATTAGTTCCAGTATGTTGACATTCCTTCCATCTGGTGTCTTTCCATTCAGTGGTATTTTTATTACTCTCCTAACAGCCGCAGACAGAAGTACCTTTCCACTGCTACAAAATGCTCTTTTATTAAAGGTCAGCCAAATCAAAAGAACAAGCAAGTTTGTTTTTAATTTTGGAGATGCAGACTAGAATAACCTTTTCATTCAGAAAATTCATGTATGACCCACTTACCTCACTTGTGTAATAAGCCTTGAATTATTCTTCAAAAATCATGTGAGTACTGAAAACTGTCCTTTACCTTAGAAATTCAGCCTGATTCAGCTTTTGTGTTTTTGACTGTTTTACAACCCCCGGCATAATTTTTATTTTAGCTGGAGTTTTTTTAATCTATATTTTTAACAGAGAATATAGCGGACATGAAAATATCCCAGATCCAATGAGAAAACCACATATATGCATACACATAAATTTATGCATTTGCTTAATTATAATTGAAGATATCAAGATATAAAGTATGTGTTTTAATGCTAAACTTGTGTTAAACTGTTTTCCTGAATTATGGCCTTATTCAGCCAAATTGCATCTTCTTTTAAATTAAAGGAACGTAGTTAAGATCCTGCAATAATCTTTTAAAATCAGACAGCATGCCATAATTTACTCCCCAGTGAGAAGATTAAATCAGAATGGGAACTATTATCCTTGGTGAAGTTGTTTCTCACAGAGCAAGACCGAGGATATGTAGATTATAATGGTTTGCTCTTTAGAAGGAAGGAAAAATGACAGTTGCTAATTTGGCCACAATAACATGTTACACTAATTGACTTTGTTTCGGCACAGAATACAAGCACTACCTCCCTTTTATTTAAATATTATTTAAACTGTTGAGGAACTTCAGAGAAGTATATTTACATTGCTATGGTAGGACTGTGTAAATGGGAAGATGGAAATAAATTTCACCGCTGCTGGTAATCAGCATGACATTTAAACTGGACCTGCCCGTGATCTCACACATTTGAGTTTGTCATGTCCAATGAAGGCTGTTTAGGTGATCACCCTGAATGGCAGGAAATTCATAAAGCTGGGTTTATGGTAACCAAAGAGTTAAATTTGTTTATTCTTGTTTCATTAGTATCTCCAGACACTTGAAATATTACTTGATGTTCTTGGATGTTATCAACTGAAAACAATGAGAATAAAGCACTCAAAAGTCAAAAGCCTACATAATCAGAGGAAATCAATTAGAAATGTGGTTAAACACTATCACTACTGAAGTACTTTCTCTTGGCCAAAAAAAAGAATCATTTCAGCTTTCCAACTTCCTACATTCTTGATTAAAGCCCAGTCACCCACGTGATGTTTAAAGGGACTCGTGGCTTTTTCAGGTGTTTTGCACACAGAAGGGGTGGGGTCATTAGGCACCAAAGTTTGTTTTGATTATGTCTGAAAACCAGGAGATAGCAAGGGCTTGGACAGAGGCTGGGATCGCTCTGAACTGTCACAGCCTGAGATAGGTGACTGTTTTGTCACCCTGGCCCCTGGCTGCTGCCCCACCCTGAGGTCCACATGCAGCTGATGGCAGGAGACACTTGTCTGAGCCAGCACTGCTGCAGGGATGAAGTTCCTCAGCAATGGCTTGTGTCCACACACCTTTAACAGCTGTCACACAGGCACATTTCTGACAATGAAGCTGGTTTTGCTGATGATATGGTGACTTGACTGACACAGCTTCCCACACTGGAGACAGGCCTATGTGTGTGTGAAACACCAAGTGTGTTTATGCTTTGTCGCATGAAGTCTGGCGCAAAGCGTGACACTGAACATGTATTTGGCAAGTGCAGGGAGTATCCTGGACTACTATGCCACTGCTGTTACACACTGTCAAATTATCTCCTAGTGCCTTTGGGGTTTGAAAGTAGAGCTGAACCAGTCTCCTGATTAAGCATGTAACCTAGCTCAAGCCATTGTGAACTGGCAGACACATGGAGAATCTCTCTGCTTTTTCTTAAGAGTAGCAAAAATGCAACCTAGAAAAAAAAGAGTGCATCTTACTTGGGAGATCCATATTTTGTGCTTTGTTAATGCAAAGTGTGCAGCACTCTTATAAGCATCCTGGCCCCAAGTCAGCAGAGCACTTCAGCACACATTTTCCTTCAGTTACTCGTTTACATTAATGCCATCATGTTCCATGAGCACCAAATTTTGATCCTAATGTTGATTCATTCTCCAGGGAAGATCTTCAGTAAACTATTTCTACAAACATGTTAGCTGATAGTCTGCTTCCCTTTAAGTACATTTTGCAAAAGGGCAGACTTTTCTGTATGGTTATGCTGACCAAGGACAACTCTTTCAGCACAGAAACAGTCATGCAGACAACTGTACTTCACACTACAAAGACTCAAGAGCCCACTCCTTAAATGTATCAAGTGTAACTTCACCCTCATGATTGGCCCAACACGTGTTTTAATGTTTGCAGAATGTTCCTTCCCTGGTTTAACTTTTATAAAGTATTGCCAGATGAGGTAGATTTTGCACTCAAGCTACCCCTGGAAAAATATGTTAGCTCTCAAAGGCTTTATTATAAAATCCTGGAGTTTTCAAGGCAAAAAAGCAATAGGGGAATGGAAGGGTGAGGGGCAGGGGAGAGACAGACAGATGAATGGACAGAGGCATTATTCTATAAACTAAAATTTATGTGCTGAAATCAGAACACTGCCAGCAAAGCCAACTTTGTTTATCCAGTCCCTTTCAAGGAGTTTAAAGTCACTTAAAGGAGCACTTCCCTCACAGCCACACTTGGCAGATTGCCAATTACAGCCCTGCTGAGAGGATGGAATTTCTTTAGTCACAACTGTACATCTGCCCTGGCAGTAATGGGTAAGGTACATGCCTTATGATTAGGTTACAAAGAAGTACCTCTAAACTGGAAAGCTTGGTTTCCACACATCTGAATTTGCTTGGTATCAATAAAAAAGATACGGTTGTGTTTACATCAAGTAGACAAATTCAGAGGTTAATTGCTATTAGCAGGAAGGTCAAAAGGATACCTAAACAAGAGCCTACTCAAGGAAAACACATGTTTGTAAATGCAGTACAAAGAGCTTTCAAAGGTTATTACAAGGATATCCAGTGTTGTCCATGGTACGTACATCTGTACAACATAGCACCTACAGAGAGAGCTGTCAGACATGCAGTGGCACGTCTGGAAACCTGTAGTAAAAAGTTGTGAGATAGGAGTAAAATATCTATAGGATGGCTTCAGTCTTAAAATTAATCTGGTCTAAGTTAGTCAGCTAGACTCCAACAGGAGCCTCCAATATGTCATTTAGTCCACTTATCTGAAAAAAGGTCTCCCAGGAGGGAGCCAGCCACCCCGGGAAGATGCTGAACTCTCTTGACTAGAGACAGACACCAAACTTGTAGCATACACCAACTGCAGAAATGTTGGATTGCTTAATTTTAGTGAGATTAAGCCCATCTCTGAGGATTTACTGATTTCAACATTTTTTGTCAGGGGATAGCAATATTATCACTCTTTAGGAAAATCTATGTGTTTAAAGTCCAGCTTTGAAACGATAAAAATACTTCAGTCCTTGATGTAGTAGTCCCTTCACTTCATATCAAGTACTCTTCAGCTTCAAGAGAAGCACACACTCAAGGGCCCCTGAGGTCACACCCTCACCTCTGAGCAGTTCCTGTGGGTTCAGCTGCACAACCACACATCTTCCCAGTGCTACCATATCTTAAGTTACAGCATTGGCTGCTACAGGCCAAATACTGACTCTGACTGCTTGGAAAACACACCAGAATCTGATATAGGTGCTCATCCTCCTCAGACAAGATGAATTCTCCATCATGGAAGTCAACTGGCTTTGCTACAGAAGCATTGCTCCTCCCTCCACACGGCCAGAGAGGGAATTTTTACTCCCACAGGACTTAGTGTCTGCTTCCTAAAAATGCTGTAATCTTTTTCACTTTCACAAATATTTTAACTCGGGAAAAACTATTTTAAGTAAGGATGAAAAGGGCAACTGGTCAAAGAACCACAGCATACTTAATTTTTTTTCTTCCTGAGTTTCCATCCGTATTTGAAGTAACTTTTGTTCCATTTGCAACCTACATGCTGACATAGCATCCCTCCCCTTTTCTGTTCCTTTATCCTTTTATGAGTTTATTCAATAAAAAGACAGATACTCATCTCTTTTCAAGTACAAGAACATGCTTTTGAATAACTCAATATGAGATAGTGTAACAGTATGCCAAGACAGCCGTTGTTTTAATCAGTCGTATCAACTCTCTGAGCAGAGCTGCCATACACATCTCATCACCTTCTGCATTTACCTCACAGCTATGGAAATGTGTAGGACTACATTCAGGTTTCCTGTTCTTCACAGCAGAACAAGGGTGATCCCCAGGGATAAGACTACCTGACCCAGTTTCCTCTGAGCCTCTGGAATCTATATCCCACATCCAGCATGCAGACTCTCCCTCCCTGCAGCAACAGGCCTTTTGGCTGGCATCTTTTAGCACGCACATGGCATGACCCGTTGAGCTAGTGCTGAGACATAAACAAACTGGCAAATCTTCCCAGCTGTGTCCCAGGAAGAAAGGAGGTAGAGGAGGAAGACAGTATAAGGAAACAGGAATGATAAGCCAGCCACCAGACTGACAGGAAAGTGCGCAGGGGTGGACAGAAGCGGATGCTGGGATTCAGGGAGAAAAGTTGCAGTGACAGAAGTAGCAACTTGAACTGGCTGGTAAGGGAGGACCAAGTCCTAGAGCAGATAAGAGCAGTCCTGTGCAGTCCAGGGAAAATAAAGCAAACAAGGACTGCTCTAGGGGCTGGGAACACAAACAGACATCAGGCTGGTTCATGAGTGAGGGTGAAATGAAACTGAACTGTACAGTGGGAGCAAGGACATGAGGTGATACATGCAAGCATCTCCCACCTGTGACTGACACAGTGAACTCACACAAGAAGAAGCTCTTCCAAGCAAAGGTTTATGCATCTGTGAAACACTGGTAGCTCAGAGGGAAGGCAGTGCTCAAGGAAGTCTCGTTGGTAAGGGACGGGTTACACAAGGAGTAAGGGTTAGTTTGGTGCACGATCTCAAGAAACACGAACATCAGGTCTGCAAGAATGTAACAGAGCAGTCAGGGAGGAAAATCACATTCACTAACCTTCATATATGGTGATGATATGAGGGTGGCTGAGGGATGACATGATCTCAATCTCCCGTCTGATGTGAACCATATCTTGCTCATCCTTAATTTTGTCCTTACGAATGGATTTTATTGCAACCTGTAAATGCAGGAAATCAAGCATTATTCTTGGAACTGAACAGATGCATCTAATCCACTAAGAAGAGTTAAAAAATAAATACAGATGTTAGATGTTGGCAGAACGTGGAATGACCAAAGCAAACCTTTAAAATACAAACCTCTATGCTCCAGCTCCCTCGCTGTATAACAGTAAATACACTGTCATTACAGTGTAATGGCTGACATGAAATTTTGGGCTCTTCAAGTCTTAGGACTTTACTGAGGGGGAACACAGCATCCTTCAGAAAGATTTCTGTGCTAGCCTAAGCACTCTCCTTATGCAAATGGAAAAACTCCCCAAGAGATTTTGATGGGAAGCACGTTTGCTAAGACATGATTGCATCTGACAATTTCAAAAAGAAACTTTTGAGACAATTTCTTTGAAAAAACTTTGAGATCTCTGATGGAACAGAGGCAGGGAATCCAGGGTGCTGATTATGTATTGATATCCATGTTAATACATAAAGGAACCCATTAACACAGATTAGTCAATGCTTCTCTAAAGCTCAGGAGTTATGACTAATTCAAAAATCAGAATAAATAAATCTTTAAAATTTACATCTAAACTCGTCCTCATATAAACCCAAGCCTTCAGGCCCGACACAACACTTATGCAGTCACTGCAAAACCGTATCCTTCCTGCATCCTTCCTCAATCAGCAAGTTTTTTTACAAGCATATCATGTGACTGGATGTCTTTCCAAAAGGCAGGGTGGGAACAGAGGAAATGATAGCAGAACTTGCAATATAAATTCAAATTATAACAGTCCTTGTGAGTGTCTGTGTGTTGCCTGTGAAAAAAGGGCTTATCTGAACACCCCCATAAATAATCATGGAGGTCATCTCATGTCCTATAAGAAATGAAGAAAGCAACAATGCAGAGAAGCTGGTTGGAGAGGGAAGGTGAGGGCATTGTGCATACTGAATGGCAGCACAGCCTTTATTATACTCCATATTTACCCTTTATTGTTTTTTTAAGCTAGAGTTCAGGGAATAAATTATCAGCTAGCTTAAAAATCAACAATATGTCTTTGAAAAACATAACTGACCTGCTGAGATGACCACCCTTTTATGGGTAAACCAAACTTGTGTCATTCTTTGCAGCCAACTAGTGTGGACTTCTCCTGGGAAAACATTTGTAAATCTATGATTTACGTTATTTCCCCAGTTACTCTAGGAAAAAAAAATTCACTGCCTACTTCAGTAATTGCAAGTGGCATGACCAGTATTGTTTTAGTTATATGATGTAGCATTGAGGATATTGAAGAAAGAAGAGAAAAACTTACAATATTATAAAATTGAAATGTACATAAACAGGAGCCAGTTTAAAGGATCAGGTTTCCTACAAAACCTTCAACTCTGAAAAGCAACATTGTTCAAAAAAGCATTAAGCACATGCCCCATCCCCTTGAATTCCCAAAGACTGCTGCACATGCTTAAAATTAAGCTCTTGCTCAAGTGCTCCCCTACTTTGGGACAGCAGAACAAAAAGAAGTCAAGGGACAAAACAATTTGCATGTTAAAACCAAAACAATTATTTTTTTCCTCTTGACCCAAACATTTGGAATAGAGATTTTAAAAGCAACAACATCGCTATAGTCTTCTTTACATGGCACATATTTCTAGAAAAGGTAATACAACAGATCTTAATTAAATGAGTGACTAAGATAGCCTCAAAGTAATTCTAGAGATGGAAAAGGCAACCAGCTCTAAAGATGACACTGGATTTTTCCCCTTCCCACGTTTGCACTGGTTCTGACTGCAAACGCAAATACACCCCGTATACAGAAGGATGTGGGTGGCTCTTGGAGCAGTATGTGCATTCCTGCAAGAAATAAATATAGACATGGGTAAAAACACATTTTTTATTAAAAGACAGCCTTGTACTTGGCTCGGAGGAAGAATTTAAGAAGGGTTTCATTGTCAAATATACAACGGGGAGCAAATTCTTCCCCATTCATGGCTGGTAAAGTAATAACAGCAGCCCAGAGGACATGCCAATCTCCTGATAACTTGACTGCGTGCTTCACAGACAGGACTTCTGCACATCTACCCATAATTACTGCAACTGGCCTCTGCAGAAGAATTTATTTAAGAAAACATATTTTTAGATACAAAAATGCAAACATGATTGAAAAATGTGGTGACACTTTGTAATTATATGTTTAGATCAAAATTCTAATGCAAAGAGATGTGTTGCCTGGGAAGATATTTTTTAACAGGACCAGAGAGTTTACAGTCTCACAACTTGAGCTGAAAATTAAGGCACCTTAATTTATGAAGGCTATTCCTAAAGGTTTACCCAAATTTCAAAGATGGTATTTAAGCTCTCCTGAAAGCATCATTTCCCAGTTGCAGGGGTAGAATGCAACAGCCCAGCCAAAGTACTTGGGATTTTGTCGGTGACATCCAGGCAAGGTGTCATCACAAATATAAGGAAAGAATACATGCTGAACACATCTCTTGGGTTTTTACATTCAAGACTTTCTCTTCCCTCACTTGGCACTTAGAAACAAGGAAAGACAATTAGCAAGTGTGCAATGTCTTTACTCCAGTGGTGTCAGTGGAGTCAGGGCAGCTCTAAGCATCCACCTGGCCATGGTCAGCCCATCCCCTGCCATCCTGGCACACAGCGAGAGCGCTGCGTGGGAGGCAGTGCCCCTTGTACCTTACCAGTACAAGCACTGGCAGAGAAGAGAGGTTTACTCACATGCACTAACACTGTCTATTTGCACAGCACATAAGCTGTAGCCATTTATTAGTTAAACCTTGATAAGCAAGTGGTGAAACAGCACAATTTATCCACTTTCAGAAGATGAGGAAATCGAAACAGAAAGGTGACATGACTCCTAAAGGAAATGAGGACAGTAAGGAAACAAGGACAGTATCACCCCAGAAACTGCTGCCTGCCTCCTCCTCCCAAAATGCGCAACACACCACAGAAGTACCTTATTCAACAAACCATCTGGTTATTAAAGGATGATTTCCTTTCCCCATGCTCAATTGCTATTTTTCTCCTCAAAAAGAGTGTCAGGAAAGTGAAAGGTTCAAAGGCTTCTCAAAAAATACTTTTTACCCCATGCCATCTGCCTGGCGGCCTGCACAATCCCCACACTTCAAAGGCTACCAGCCATGCACAGCCTTGCTGGTGACCTGGTCTGAAAGGCCAAACAGGGAGTGATCGGTGTCAGCAGACTGTCACTGTCAGAGGTGGCATCCCAGAGCAGGATTAGTGGAGCAGGACAGCATTCATTCCAGCTCTTCCCTTCTAAGAAACAGATTTCTGCCAGTCAAGTCTTTCACATACACCAGTCTGCTCAGACTACGTCAGCAAGAATACTTGGGCTCAAGTCTACTGATGTGAAAAAAACAACACAAACAAGAAAGCAGCCCAGCTGGGTTTTATTCAGTATTTCATGGAAACATTACAAATCACAATCACATTCCAGGTATTTATTACATATTTCATTGTGTTCATATCTGTGAACAAAATAAGACCTCTAGCTGTATGTTATGGTATCGGACTGTAAAACAAGCCTCCCTCCCAGGTATTCTAAAATATCAATAATATAACTTCTCTCATGAAATGTATTTCTTTCAGAAATATATTCCAGAAAATACATTTTCAAAGAGCACTTACGCTTTTAACACCAGACAGTGCTGGCTCAACTTTTCTAAACCCCACTTACAGGACTGCTGCATGATGGACCTGAATAACTTCAGCATAATAGGAAATAATGTCAATTGAGAAATACCTCATGAAAGAACTTGTTTGTTCATTCTTAAGGCTCCTTTCTTTCTTACTTGCCTGTTTTCTTGCTTTCTCTGAAAGCAGCGGCTTCACTGGAGCAACATCAAAATTTATTAAGGGTCACAGCCTATGAATCACGAGTACAGAAAAAGCAACACGCTTTTTACATCAGCTACATTAACTACTCCAAATATTCCAGCTCAATATCTGCAGAGAAAGTGCTATTAGTCCCTTTGGTACTCTCAAAACCCTGTACTTATACCTCTACCACACTTTTCAATATATTTTACAGGGTTTAAGACTTAGATAATTTAATTATAGTATTTTTAGTAACATTACTAGTGGAGGAATTTGTATTTTTCCTAGCTTCTTGTCTTAATGAGAATTTCAGATCACTCCAAGACCTTGCATTTAGAGAGAGTAACATATTAGATTCCTAATACTGAAATCTAAAGCCTCTCACCCCAACAAAACAGGTTCAAGTTCACCTAAACCCCCTATAGACATAGTATCCAATCTGGCAAAACACTTTAACACATGCCTAACTTCACACATGTGAGCAGGCCATTGACTTTTGTGGGACAGCTGACACATGCAAAGTTAAATAAATACATGCATGAGCACCAAGGTCACAGCTCAAAACTAGGCCATGTGAAGTTTCCCTCTGGGGATCATTACTGGCTGTGTGCACCAAAACCATCCCCAGAATCTTCTGCAGAGAAAGACCATCATAAATGGGATGAAATCACCTCCACCTGCTCCACCAGTTCTGGTACCAGTCTCTGCTCAGAAGGAGGTAAAGAGAATACCCTCTCCAACATCTATGGTACAGGCAGGGGCTGTGAGCCTCTAACACAGCCAGGCACCTCCAAACTGCTCTGCACAAGCACAGCCCCAGCTTCACTGCTGCTCTGCCTTCCAGAAGCAGATAGGAAAGAGGGAACAGAACTTTTGGCTTCCCATCCCTCCATGAGTCAGCTTGCAGAGTGTGCTGGGCAGGAAGCGTAGAGAAATAAATTGCTTTCTTCAAGGCTGCAATAAATTACTGGAAAAAGGATTTATACTCACTCCCTGAACTGGTGTAGAGAGATTATAAAGTATTTTCCAACACACTTCATGCTTCTTTGCTTTTGTTTCATACAAATAACTGGAATTTAACTATAAATACTTCAAAAGTATGATGGTTGCAAAGGTTTCTGTACATTCAGTCATATCTGTGAGAGAAATGTCTTTCTTCCTTTTCAAGCTTCTTGGCTGCTTAGCAGAGCAAAATGGGTAGAATTTATTTTTACAGAGCCTGATCAAGTTCACTGTGTACAAAAAAGTATTTCCAGGTCTAAACATCTGGCAAAGGGCATGGCAGTAGGTGCCCACTTCTATATCAAATCTCCATGTCTGCTGAGTCACTGCTGGCATCATCGTTTACAGCCGAGCAAAAAAAAAGCTGTGTTTTCATCAAAGTGAAAATCTGTTTCACTTGATTTGAGGAAGTTGGTTCATGTGTTTGTTTTAGTCTAATGAACCTTTCTAGTCTAATGAACATTTCCAGCTGAGTTGTGTGAATATAAATTAAGGTAGAACTAGCCACACTGCGGAATCACAGATTTTTAAGTCAGTGAGTGCTGTAGCTGAGCCTGACTACTTAAATGCCACAAACCACTGACCCTTCCCCAGCAATTTCTGCATGCAGTACATTCAGACCCATTGAAAACAATCTTCCACTCTCTATTATCTAACAAGGCTATTTTTAGGACCATAGTGAGATATGAACTGTTTTTTTCCACCCAGGGAGGCTGTGACTTTTAAGCTGGTTCCAGTACTTGCACATATCACCCATGCTCGAACAAATTCCAATGGGCTCTTGCAATACTATTGTGGAGAGTCAAAGAACCAACATCAGGACAGAGAGCAAAGTTCCCTGAGAAAGGGAAACCAGCTTGTTGCCACTGAGCAATATGTCAGAAAAGCCGCTTAAAGAAAATTATTAAAAAACACTGTATTTGGATGAAGAGGGAGGGGAAGGTTAAATACACATAAAAATCTCCTTTCTGAAAGCTGTGAACTGAATCCATCCCCACCCAGCAATGGGAAGTGGGTGAGCCCAGCCAGTTTCACAGCTCTGCTTCCTTTCTTTGAGATTCGAAGGTGGGAAGTGAAATGTGCCAAGTGCCAACGGGGTGTGGAGGTAAAGAATAGGTTGTTCAACCAGGGGAGGTAGAGAAAGGGAGAGCAGAGGATGTTTGGGGGTGGGGAGAGAAAAGGTACATTGTTCTTTCTCCAGCTCCACAGAGCCAAGTAAGAAAGAATAAAGTCTGGCACCATATAATGTTTTTTCCAGGGGAGTCTCTGCCTATGGCTCTTGGCCCAGACATCACCAACGCAAGAGGAAAAGAAACAAAGCTACAAAATTATGTGGTCCCTGAGGTGGCTGCAATCAAATGATAAGGAGGGGGATGCTGGTAATGCAGTTGCATTGAAATGGCACTTCCAGAGGTTGCACAAAGAAGAAAAAGGCAGGGGGCAGGCTGAATAACTGTCTAATTGGCCTCTGGACATTTCAGGTGGGAAGAAGGATCCATGGACAGATATTCTTATGGGGAAATGAAGCATCCAAAGGGTTCTGAAAAGGTATGCTTATGAGGACTTCTTTTTGTAAGCCTCCTACCACATGGTTATACCTTTGCTGTGTCCATTTGCTGAAAAAAGTTATCTTGAGATTTCAGCCCTGGGCCAGGCACAGTACTAAAGAGCATCATGCAGGATGTGTAATTCTAAGAACAAGCTTCTGCATGGTCATAGAAAACATTTCATGCAGTCACTGAAAAGTTGAAACAAGGCCACTGTGAGTCTAAGCAAAATTAGTGCTTGGCGTTCTGCAATCTGCTAACACATCTCTCAGAGCTCTCCCTTTCAGGGAAAGAGTAAGGTTGACACAATGCCATTGTTTCGGAGATTGTTAGTTTTCACATCCTAAAAGCCAGATCATCTCCATGGTGATACTGCCTGGGAGACAAGCATTCAACAGAATCCTTATTAATTATTTATCAGCAGCCCAACTCTATTGTTTGATATGCTGGCAAACTATGCAGTAATCGGGAGAGTTGCTCAAAGCAGTAACCGGTGCCATCTGCACCCAAGTGAGCCTTTGCTGATTTAAATCTCAGCTTCTGCTCATTACTTTGTTTGTTCATGTCATGGATGTTACCAAGAACAAAACATTGTTATTGTTGTTGCCAGCCAGCAGCTGCACACATAAAGGGCAATGATGCACGTGCCTCGATGCACCTCTCAGGTCCATGCGCTTGTGGGACATAAAGGTATTTTTTACAGCTGCTGCACTCTGCATGGTAACAGCATATAGCAAACATCAGCATCTCCCTGTTTCATTCCCCTCTTCACAATGTACCAGACAGATTATATTTCTAAAAACCAAAGCTGATGTCACTACTTGTAGAGAAACTCACTCTTGTGACAAGGCACTAGAAGTCCCGAGTCAGCGTGATAAATGTTAAATCAAAATTCTATTTGCATAAGCTGAGGTACAATGCGTCACTGTCTCTGGGAGAATGAAGGTATGATTACCTCAGGTTAAATTTTCCTTTTCTGGTTCTGCTGGATATAGTTGCTGCTATCATATCATAAATGATGATTCACCAAGTGGAGAAGAGGAATTAACTATTCACGAACACTCAGTAAGGGGATTACATATTCTCTCTAGTTCCTCCTTTATTCACAGAGAAAGATGTTTGTGGAATCAAGTTTTTATGAACAGCAGAAGGTATCAGATGAACACACTTATACTGTACTGTATTATAAGTGAATACACTTATAAAGTGGGTGCCAGGAGCAACATACAACACCCTTCCTCCACTTCTTTCCTCACCCCCTCATACGGTGCTTGTTATCAGGATTTGTGAGCACATTTCCTGAGTAACTACTGCCTAACTGGGAAATTTGTATCCCTTCATTGTCTGGTACCCACTACCCTCAGCTATGTCTAAAAACCTGGCACATTTACACCATGCATTCTCTGACAAATTTCTCTGGCAGACCTTTCTTCATTTAATACTGAGAATCCTTGCCTCAAGTCATGCATGTCAGAAATATACCAAAAAACTTCTCCCTTCCCAAAAGATTTTTACACCATATTACTGAAGTCCTAAGTCATAGCACTGTTCAGTTCTAGAAGAAAGATCCTACAAATAACCACCATCCCTAGCAATAATGATGTGTTTCCCTTAGTGATACCTCAAGTTGACCCTTCTCACCCCTCCCCACTGTCCCAACAGCATGCTACCACAAACCTTCATCCACTTCAATCCTCCCTAACCCACAGCACAACAAATTTGCTGTGGTAGGAGCAGAGGTTGCAAAAGATTTGTTGAAAAGCAGAGATCTTACATGACCAGGTTATTAAAGATGTTTGCAACTGTGTCCTGTCAGGACTGGAGACCAAGGCTGGTCTGGCATCCTGGGAGAGTCACTATCATGTGCAGACTTCACCCTCCTGGAGAAAAGAGTGGGACTACTTACATCTTCTCTAATACACTTCTAAATGTAACTCCATATCCTCCATATCATGCACAGATTGATGGAAGACCATCTTCTTTCCATTGTCTAATAACTCACAAATATCCCATCCAAATACTTTCAAACTTTCAAGAAAAGTTCATGCTTTGGCATGTAAGAAATTAGGTCTGGAAAGAAACTGGGGTAGGGGATTTCCCCAGGGCAGTGGATATTCATAACTGTAATTAAAAAAGAAAAAAAAATGCTTTACAGCCTCAACTATGGATCATTCTCCTTAATAGATGTTAACCAGCACTGAATGCCACATTCACTCAAAAGATGAAAACTGCATTTACAGTTAACTTCTAGTGAAGTTGCCAAGCAGATGTTTATTTTTGGCTTCCACATTTACCAAAGCCAAATGCTACACTGAGTTGGGATTTCACAAAAGTCTAATTGCTTTTCTTCCAGGTTACAATTTTGTTGGAAGCAAAAAGGGGGGAAAAGGAGGGGGAAAAAAAACAGGAAAAAAAAAGCTGACTTCACTTTTAAGTAGGAAAAAAACTGGTAGCATCCATTTCTATCATGTCTGTTTATATCATAGTTTAAATGAGGTTAGAATTGTGCAATCATTATTGATCGACTTCCAAACACAGCATAGCTCCATCCAGCACATAAGCAAAAAGAGGAAAAGTCACTGAAAGAGAATCCTGTGTCAGTCAGGCTTTTAAATTCTGCAAGTCTGTGTGTAGACTCTTTAGAACTAATTAAATTACTGGCAAGTCGGGATAAAGAGGACTGAAAGAATTCACAAGCCCCAAGTTCACTGTTCTCAATGTTACATGGGTATTACAGATTCACTCTCCAAAACCTGGAAGATAGATTTCACAGTAATTTTGGGGCTTGATCTCACAGCTACCACAGCTGCTGATGTAATGCAAAATGCTAACCTGAGGCAGCAGAGAGGGACTTTAATTCAATGTTGTTTTTTCATTGTGAGTAAGCAGTGAACCACACTGAAGTAATCCTCCAAAGTAGGAGTGCACACTGTTCAAGGCATCAATTTGGGGATGAAACATAAAACCAAGATCTTGGCTATGTCGTTATAAAAAAAAGTCCTTTATGACTTTCTTAAGAAGACAGGTATAAAGCCGTGGTGCCTGGATCTAGTTCCAGTCTGAAAATTACACGGTCTCCTGTAATTCCTCCAATAATTTAAATTGGAAATGGGTTATTCACACCCTCTAAGCAACTGCTGCAAACTGTTACAATGTGCTGCTAAATAATGGTAACCTCAGCAGTTACGAGAGTCTCTAAAGTGATTTTACAGGTTTAGGCGAAAGGTACTACATCAGTGCAAGGCTGTAATTCACATTAAGCAAGGAAGAGGGTTAGACATTGTTTGAACTCTTAGAAGTAGGTTGTTTTTTTTTCCCAAGAAGCCATCTCACAGCACATTTTCATTCATTGGTACGTTCTGCTTGAGAAAGTCGTGGATAAATAAATGCAACTTGGATTATTCTCTCTCTTTCACTGAAGCTTCTGTGAGTTCAGAGAAACCTCAGAACCACTGAAAGTTTTGCACATCTTTACAATGCCTCTTCCACCACAAATGTGAAGTCAGCTGGTATTGTGGGGATCTTTTGATTCTGCTCTCTGGTCCTACAGTCCTTCAGAGAAAAAAGGGAAGTGCTGTTTCACCATAAGAATTAAAATAGCACAAGGAAAAAGCCTGGGAAGAGTCTTTTTCAAAAGAAATGTCTGTACTTACATGCACCACAACACTCATTAAAACCCAAAACCATACTGTTTGACCACCTGAAATTCCTAATTAACAGAATGGAATTTTTAAGTGTGAAAAGATTTTTAAAGCTGAATTTAGAGACTTTAGTCTTTTTTATTTACACAGATGAGCAAGGATTCATTGTGCAAATATGGTGGGCCACAGAAATTATATGATGGAGGGTGCACAGATGTGTTTAAACAGCAGAGTTGGAAGGGTTAATGACATGGAACTATCAGAAGCACCTGTATCTAGTATACTTTCCTAAACTGATCTAAGGTGGATCAAAATATAAACACCACTTCCTGGTGGGAATCTAACAAACCATAAACCCATATCCTATCTGGAAAAATACTCTTGGAAAACAAAGCCTCACCCATATTATTTTGCTCCAGGGCTTACAGATCGCTTTGCAATATTAAATTTGTTTTTGTTAACACACTGCTTCAGTATTACATTGTTCTGCCTGGACATTACCTATTTAATGGTCCCTTCTGGGAAGGGATCGTCTCAGAATTTATGATGGAATGTGGTGGAATTACTACAGCGGGAGGAAAGAAGTTTGCTAAGATTTCTTCCCCATCCGTCTCTGATTTCTGAGAAATGTTTACACCCCTGAAGGTAGAGGAACCTCCTGTTGTTCTGTTCTATTTACTGAAAATAAATTACCAGGGCCACCCTAATGGCTCAGGAGAGAGAGTAAAACAGGAACAGGGACACTCTTGCTCCCTGCAGCCAGTTGGGCTTGGAATGGATGAGAGGGTGAGGAATGAATTACACTTTCCTACAATTAAGTGGCTGGCGATCCAGCAATTCTGCACCCTTAAATGCATAATTCCAGCTTTCCCTGCTAGAAGAGCAGTTCACAACTGCAGGCAGTTGTTCTAAGCAGTTATGAGGAGACTTAACCTTGGAGGGGAAAAAGCACAATGCAATTATTTTTCAGGATGGAAAGCTTTTGCCTAGGAACTCCCCCAGACCCTGCGAGCTGCAGGACTATTGCCCCCTTCTTCAACATGCACAAACACCTTTTTTGGCATATGTTTTGGCTGGAGTCAGTTGAACAAGCAAGAGTTATAACTCATGTTTCTGGGATCCCCTTGCCAGAAGCTAAGCTGTTAGGTAGTGTAACAACAGCAGCCCAGGCTTCCCACTTCATCCTGCCAGTGACCTTCGCACACACTTGGACATACCCCCTTCCTCAGAGTGAGGAGCAATTCCCTTTCATGCTGCTCGGTCCAGAAACTCATCTCAGCAAATACCACAAATCATGTCAGACCAAGCAGGACTATTAAAGCAGTGCTGCATAATGTGAATTGCTGTCCACAAGGGACCGGACCAAGAGACTGCCTAACCCACTTTGTTTAACTTTTTAGTTAAACAATCCTGAAAGGGGAAGCTGCATTGCTACTCTGGAAATTACAACTTTAATCTCATTTGAACCACACATTCCTCAGTTAAACTGCAGAAATAATTCAAGAACCAACTCCCAAATAAGACATTTTTCTACATTTCCTGGAAATATATTATTTCCGATGCTGTGAAATAAAAAGCAGACTTATTAATTTACCCAGGTTAAAGTTCTTCCAGTAGTCCTACTAAATTCTAATGTAAGTCTAATTACTTGCATTTCACCAGTTTTGCATATTCACATTGCTCAAAGCAACACCACACAACACCAGTGGAACACTGATCGTTTCCAACTCAACCCCACAAACCATTTGCACATATTGCATTCATTGCTCGCTCGTGCTGCACTGCCCACGGCAGAAATCCATAGTGCTTCCCTGAACACAAAGCAAGCTTCATTTCCCCTCCTTGGGCATGCTTTAATACAGCTCTGAGGTGCCAGTTTTTACTGGGTTATTTAAACAGCATCTAGAGTTTTGCTGGGCAGATAAGAAGAATAACTTGGGTGTGCAGTAAAACAAAGATACAGCTCTTTGTGCCAAACATTCAGTTTATGGCAATACTTCATAGGACTTATTCCCCATAACAACTGAACTGTCATATCCTACAACTACATCCCAGGCAACCTCCCAGATGAACTCACTACGGCTGCTGTCTGATGTGCTCTACATACAAACATCCAGAACTAACCAGATGTTCTCTATGTAAAACATTTGGTTTGAAACATGCAGTTCTTCTTTCCAAAAATCCATTACATTTGTTTAATAGACTCGCACAGTTCAACTAAAATATCCTGGAGCAGACATTTGACTGCAACTCTACTCTACCAGCCCCATCTGCAAAAAGAAAAAAAGAGAAAGAAAGAAAAGGCAAATGAGAATGCTTTACATGATTTATGCTGTCTTTATGATCAGCCAGTTCATAAAATACAAGCTCTGGTCTACAGACAATAACACAAATCGCTTTCAAGTGTATTGTTTAGTCCTTGCCTGTGTTAAACAAATATTTCAATTGAAACAAAGGCCCGAACTCTGCTCTTCAGCTTACAAGTGTTAACACAACTGAGAGCAGCATTTTACCCACGTACATCACAGGGGATGCAATTTTTTTGGTTTATGCTCAGAGTGAGTGAGTAATGACATCCAATAATGATAACCAGTTACATTCACAGTTGCAGAGTTTTCTTTTCATCCAAGAAGGGCTTGAAGGAGGTTGAAGTACAGCACGAAATCCTTCTCCCTGATGAATTCCTTGTGAGCAATGCATAACCCAAAACGAGGCCTATCACAGGTTCCCTGAGACGAAATTTACATAATAAAATGCCAGACAGAATGGAGGAATACTTTGTTTTACTGAAACACTGGTACAAAACTCTCAAAGTGTACACAGAAAAAAAACCTGCAGTTGAAAAGGATGGTTAGTCTCTGCCCTGGATGCAAAAGCACTGCACAGTCCAGCCTAAAGGCCCTCATTCCTCCCAGGCTGGGCTGACACAATGGCAACCAAGTTGTATCAGGTGGTGCTCAAGAGTGATGAGCTGTCTCCAAGGCACAAGAGATGGTGGCCTTTTGAAAAATTGGCACCGTCCCTTCAAAGTGTGACTGAAGCCATGGAAGAGGACATTCATTTTAAGAGCAATTTTCCTGAGATGGTTATACCCACAAAAGGAATGGCTGAGCACAGTGCTGGAGCTGTGTTCCACCTCAGCTCTCTCCCTGTCGCTGCACCACAGACTTTCTGGATGAGCCTCAGGGAAACCACTCACCCTCCTGGAAGCCCAAAGCATGGCTGTAACAACTGGCTCCTACAAGAATTGGAGCTTAAACCCACAGATCATCATGTAATTGTCTCACCTCCTTTTAGTGCCCTGAAGAGAATAAAAACATGACAAAGGAAGTAGAATGAAGGATGCTATTGCTCATGTATAGTCCTGATTAAAAAGGTATCTTCCCAAGAGGGCAATGTGAACCTCTCTCAGTTACACCCCTACACAAGTCAGCTAAGCTTGTATTGCCTCCAGCAGGTATTTACAGGAATTTTCCAGATTCCAGGCCACATGGCGTTAGAGTACATACCAGATGGGAAGGCTGCACTCTCCCCTCTTCTCCTCCCAAAGGCTACTTTATTTCCCCACACCAAAACAACAGCCCTCAGCTCTGCCCTGTGGAATCCACTGCACCAGCCATCCCCAGGCATCTCCAGGCACCCTCACTCCTCCCTCCTGAGCTGCACTCTGCTGGGGAAGCCATAATGTTTGATTTGTTCGGAGTGGCAAAAATATGCAAATAAGTGACAGCTCTGAACACGTGCCTTGGAAGCTATTTCTTTAACAAATGCTTTGCTTTCTTCCCGTCAGACTTGTGTGCAAAGGACTCAACCTTTTTGTGTCAACAACAAAGCACCATTTAACAAAAATAAACATTTGCTTAGTTAACACACAGCTCAAAAAAGTATTTCTACCCAACCCTTATTGCTGTATTTTGTGATTTAAAAAATATTTGCATTCATTTTTAAAGTAACGCTTGTACCTCAAATAAAAGGAGATATTTTCCAACATCAGGCATTTAATAGAGATTAGAAATACCATCAGAGATCAAATGGCTTATTGTGTACAGGAAGCATGATATGAAAGCTTTGAGATCTCCATCAACAGCAGGACCCCAATTTTTCTGATCTACCAAGGAATACCTAATTGTAGTCCCTGAACTTGGTATCTTTTCACAGGAACAATAAATCATTATGTTTTAAAGCCTAATGTCCCTTAACTAGTGTCTTTATTCTGAAGCTGTGCTGCTCAAGGCCAAACACGCTGACTCAGCTCCACAGCCCAGCCAGACATTAAGATAATTGCAAGTCCCTCAAGCCGCCAGACCTCAGAACAAAGACACTGCTCCAGCCTTAAGTCATCCCACATGTGGCCACTGCACCAGAGCTGCTGAGGGGCCCTGGGATCACCAGCATTCCCCAGGAAGGTGCAGCAGACCCTCCCCTTCAGCAGGCTGCTTCCCAGGGCTCTCAGGCACCATGCTGAAGGGGTGGTGAGGTGAAGTGGGAAAGGCTGACAGTGAGAAGGGAAGGCTGAGGAGGAATCCAGAAATTAACAGTTACATTAGGAGCATGTTAAACTCAGCAATCTCAGCTGCAGTTTTCTTAACACTTATAAAAAACAAGACCTGCATTTATTTTGGGATTTTCGTATTCACCTACAACTGGCCAGGATGGTTTCGCACAGGCCAGCCATGCCAGCCCCTTGTCCCACAACTGCTCTGTGACTGGATTTTTTTCAAGTGAAAGGAACCACCCATTAAAGTATTTTATTGTCTCCTCCATTGGTAAGGATAGAGCCTGGAAAAGTCCATACTTGAGCAAGACCCAGGACTTCCATCACATCATGGACCAATGGCAGCTTTAAGGACTGATGGTTCATAAACCATCAGAGCTAAGGAAGTTCCATCCGTCTTTGGAGAGCTGAGGGAAACAATGAGCTTATACCATGCAATAGTTTAACAGACTGAATCGAGGATTGGCCCATGGTCTGTATTTGAAAACAGAGAAATTACAGAGCTCAAATAAGAGTACAAGAACCATGGAAGATCAAGGGGTGGTTACAACCTTGTCCCCTCCATGCCTTGCAGCACACAGCAAAGGTTACAGGAGGGCCTCCATGTCTACTGAACATCTGGCATTTTTGGTGTGGGTCCAGGATGTTTGAGGGGTATGGCCAGACACAGTACACACACAGAGTACCTCACCCAGCCTTTGAGCATTCAAAGGTCTAGGATCCCCTAATTTATACAACATACTATGCTGCCTGTGAAGACACGGTGATAAAATATATTCTGTTTAAAAGTAGATACTTCTCAAATCATAACTTGCAGATGCTTGAAGTCTTTCATGTGGGTAAGACAAATGAGAGCCATAGAGACTGATTTTGTAGCCAGGGAGTACAGGAAGCAACAGCAGGAGAACACTATTGAAAGCCTGGATACACTTATGGCTTTAATGAATTGGTCATCAAATATAACAACACACATATGTGGATTTTACCTTGCTTTGTAGTTCGCTCCCCGCCCTTTGTAGTTCCTCCCCCAGCTATTCCCCATATATCTAGCAAAGTGAAAATTATTTTGAGTTTAGTTTATTAAATGGACACACATGGTACTCACATCTGCTGGAAGATATTTGAGGGGAACACTGACAAATATCATTTACATATTTAGTTGGAGACCTTTTCATCTGAGACATTTCCTGTGACATATCAACTATCCTAAGTAAATCGACCCATCAGTGCTAATGACACGAGGTTTTTCTATAAAGTGTCTGGTGCACACCTGGGCAATTTAGGGACAAATTCTGACTTATGGAGGAGGCAAGAAGGACATGCTCTTGTAGGTCAGAGATTCCCATGCCAACGTGCCCATCACTGGTGGCGTGCAAACCCCAAGATGGGAACTGGCTGCAGGCTCCAGCCTAACCCAGGGTCAGGAGCTGCTGAGGCTCTGGCCAGCACTCTGAGGAGCCACCAGTGGCTTTTGCTATCCGTGCTGTGAGCTCCTATCCCACCCCAAGCCTGGAGGCAAACCTGCACCTCTGGCTTCAGAGAATCTTTCAGAGCTGTGGCAGAAAACTTTGTTTGGCCCTGCTTTTTAGAGGAAAACATACAAGACAACAGTAAGGAGAACAGTGCTCTGCACAGCAAGAGGAGGTGCTTTGACATCAGCATCCCAGTTCATGTAGATACATGATAGTTCATGTAGTACATTAGTGTGTACAGGAGGCAGACTAGAACCAGGCAGATGCCCATGTCAAACCAAAGGTCATCAGCCAGTTTCCAAATGCCTGGTACGTAGCTTTTGGAAACTTGTCCCATAGGCTCTACATTTGGATGCTTATGGCTCTACACATGTTCACCTGCTGGCGTTCAGAGCTGATATATCCAGAGCTAGTTTTCAACCCACACATTTGTCATTCTTCCTTGGGACTGCTGTGGCCACTGTGTGCCTCCTCCTAATTCCTCACTCCAGCAGAGACTCTCTAGTTACTTATTTACCAGACAAAACACAGACTAACTACAATTACAGTTCTGTAAAGAATAAACAATTGTTCATAAGAACGGCACATTCCACATGGTTTTATTCAACATGTATGACCCTGAACTACAATATATACAATAACTGTCTCCACATGGCAAATCCACACTGTGGTTCCTAAAAATTAATAATAATTTTTAGAACACATGCCACTAAAAAATGCAGTACATTTTAGCAATATCTAATGGAAGACTTTGTACAAGCAATTTCCATTCTCTTGTGTTCTCTAGCACATGGTGCTGTGAAACCATTTGTAAAAACACTTAGGCAATTTATAGTGTTTTTAGCTGAAAGCTGCATTAAAAACATTGGCTCAAATTCTGTTGTGAAATTTCACATGTAGAGAGAATCATACTATGTATGCATCAAGCCCTGTGCATTAGCCTAACTTTCCCATATTAACCTTTCCAGAAAGGAATAAACTGAGACACAGGGAAGTTAATTATCTGCCCAAAATTGCTCAATCCCATGCAGGAGAAAAAAAATAAGGCAACAGTCTCTTGGAAACTTGTAATTGTTTCACCTGTAAGGAAGTGCAACATCATTGAGAGAATTTCACTTGATCTTTACTCAAAGCTCAAAGAACATGCTGTTCTTTAATTTAATAAAAGACTTGACAAACAAATATATTCAGATGACCCCTTACTGGCTAGTCATTAATTCAGACTTTCATACCATTGACCCATACTTCCCTGAACAAATCTGCTTCTCCCACAGAAATTCTCAGTGCAGAAAACCAGTAATCTGTTCTAGTGTCTTTCTCCTGATGACCTTCATGCTGTAATCAGTTATTTCTGTCTGCACCCCTTAATGTTAAGGTCTTCTTTGGCATTTCAGTTATCCAAGTGTTTATATGAAGACTGCAGCAATTTGATACAACCAGGTAGTAACTCCTATGGTAATAAAGCCCACAATATTCACTGTGAATTACATTAGAATAATTCCAGTGGGTTTCTTTCCATTTGCTGCTTTTTTTTAAATCACAGTCTTGGAACACATCTAATAGTTAAGGGTGGAACAAATAACAAATTAACAGCAAAACTATTTTCAAGCCCATATACTCTTTCCAACTTCTATTCATTCCAGATCTAGAATTTCCATGCATGCAGAGGATGACCTGAGTTTCACTAACATGCCTTCAGCACCATGAAAACACTGTCCAGATTTAGTCACATTACGAGTCCCTAAAGGAACTCGGTTTGAACATCTTAAATAAATAATTAAATACATACATACAGACATACATACACGTGTAATATTTAGGTGATATGTTTTGCAAGAATCCCTTTTGCCCTGAAGAAGCTCAGGCCCCACGTGAGGGTAGCGTGGCAGGAGAGGTGCCCGCAGCAGCCACCACAGGCTGCACAGACCCTGCTGGCAGCTGCCAGCCGGGAGCAGGGAGCAAAGCCGCACGCCCCGCGCGGGTCACCGCGCTGGCACGCACAACAAAGCGGGAGCCAGCCGAGTACAAAAGGGCCAGGAATGGAGACCGAAGCTGGATGTCACACAGGGACAAAAGACCCGGGTAAAGAGAGAGACCAGGAGGCAGGACAGGCTGAGCTCTGCAAGAGGAGGGTGTCATCCACGAGATCCTGATGTTACATAGTCTACATGTTTGGACAAATCAGATACTTGGTTGTGCACTCAAAACTAGCTGAAACTTCTGTTGATTTTGGCTTTAAGTGGCAAGTTTTTCATTTCTCATGCATAAAATGGGGTAGTAATACAAGCCATTGTTATACAATTGAAATGTATTATTAGAGCTGTGGAAGCCACCTTCACAAATCAGGAACCTGCTAAGCGAAGTACTGTACAGACACTTTGCATCAAATCAGCATTGTGTAAATACTTATTCCCGTATCTGCCACAAAGGAAGATGTCTTAGTAAGAGCAACAAAGAACCTTAAAAGAAATAAACAGATTCTGTGTCAGATTTCGACCTTATCCTGCAGAAGATGCACACCAAGCAATGAAGATAAAAATCAACGTGAAGCAGTGAACCAAGCACTAACTGAAGAAATTCTTGGGGAAAAAAATGGAAATATATTATTAAGGATTAAAAAAAATCACATGTATCAGAGGGATACTCACATTTTCTGTTATATTGGTAGCACAGGTGAGAGAACAAATGTTTCACCTGGCTTTCATTGTCCTCAGTGACCCACAAGCACATCCTGTTACAAGGAACCCTTAAAAACCACACTCCAAAAAAATGGCTGTGTGGCAAACAAGGCCTTAATTACTGCCATGACAGAGATATCATTATTGATATTCACGTTTTGTCGTGATATGGAGAAATACAATCAGTAAAGCAAAAGCCCTCCTTTCATGTAATCTGTTGCTTTCCCGGTTTCAAAGACCCTGTGCAACCCTTCAAACTCATCAAGAAGCAGACCTGTTTCAAAGCAAAAATTTGCACTGCAGTAATAAATAAAAAAATTTGGTTGCTTTAAATTTTGAGGGTTTTTTACAGGATTTTGATCCAGAAACCAATTTCATTTGGCAACATCCTTCTACCTGCACTTATTATGCAAAAGAGATAAATAACACACAGCAGCCACCACACATAACATGCCTGTCCAAATATGCACCATGTGCCTGTTTTCATGTTGGGCTGCTGCTTGTCATCAATTCCCAAAATAATTAACTTTCTGGAAGAACGGCTGGAGGAGAATAGTGCTTCCTCCACCTGCTGGTGAGGAGGAAGAAACGATGTCGTGGCTCAGGCAGAAAGAGGGAGATGAAGGAGGAGGGGAGGCAGGCTCCTGCAGCTACTCCCCATCACCTCCCAAGTGCAGCCTAGGGAGAGAAAGGGAGACAAACTTCCTGGCTTTTGCAAACGGCAAACAGAAAAAGCCTATCAGTAATCTAAATTTGCATTCTAATGACTGTTTACTCCAGTAGAATCATTTACCCAAAGAAGAATCCAGCAGCATTTACCATCTTCATGCACCATGCACAGAATCAGGCAGAGGTGGTCAATACACACCTTAAATAAGGCTGAAATAAGTATAACTGTGGATTTCTTGGCTAACAAACATTGAATACACAACACGAACAAAAGTTCCGTTCTTTGGTTTAACATGTGCAAGATGACAAGTGGAAAAAACACCCACAGAAACATCAACATGAGTGTTACTTCACAGGCTTGAGATATCATCTCTTCATCCTTACACTTGCTAACAGGTGCCTTAATTTAAAATGTCGTAAGTTACAACTCTGTATACTGAGACAGCACTAATGAAGAAACCTTGCTGGCAAATTAGGCACCTCATACATCATATACTGGGCAATATTTTAACTGCTCCACGCAGCATGCAATACTGTCTGTAGTCACTGTGGTAATTAACGCACAAATTCATCTAAGTTGTTTCCAATAACTAACCAAATGTATCATACAATCTACCCTGGAGCTTTATGGCAGGAAACTTTATGATCATGTCCCACTGCATTACAAGGAAAGACAAAAAAGTTAAAGTTAAGAGGAATAACAACTCGAATAAACCTGTAACCTGCTAACACATGCCAAATACTACTTTCATTTAAGTCAACAGAAATCCTGCTATTGATTTCCAATGGCATAGGATTAAAGCACATCTGTACTTTGTGTTGAACTGTCTTCTCACCTTGGTTTTACTTTATTTACCCAAACCTGCTAGTTTATTTCATTTCTGAGCTCTGTTTATACAGATGACAACAAACCCAGAGTTTGTGCTTCACATTAAAAGCCTGGCTAATCACGCAAACCTCTTTATTAAATTCCATACAGCTAAAGAAATTCTTGACAGACAAGAGAAGTGGAAAGGCTAAAGAGGAGAATTGCTTGAACAAGACTGATGAATGGGAACACAAGGTCCAGCTTTGCAATCTGTTACCATTCAGCTTCAAACACCTGCTTACCACTGAGTAAAGAAAGCGATGATCAGCTAAACCAGAGTAACAGGGTAGGAAGCAAACCTGGACAAGAGCACCTTAGGACTCTTGCTGCCAGTTGCAATAGGATTGGCATTGGACGTGGTGCAATGGACAGTGTCAGCCACATCCCCTGCTCTGTGCATCCCCTGCTGGACACGGCAGCATCTGGTCCAACCTGCTCATGGACAGGGCAAACACTGCCCCTAATAATAACTGAGAAGATGAAAGGGAAGAGAAAGAGGGGTGGAAAAAACAAAGAAAAACTGCCCCTCTCTGATCAGTCATCTCCCATCAGTTCTCTTATCTCACCCATGGAAAGGAATCAGTGTTCACTGTAACAGCCAGACAAGGGAACTGTCAGAAAACAAGAAGCATTTTCCATTCACCAAGACCTGGCTGGATTCCTGACGACTAGCTTTTATTCTGCAAGCAGACAAACTGTGGATATTTTACATACACTCACAGATGTTACAGTTCAAACAGACACGTTACACCAGAGCTCGCCTGCAGACTAGTTAATAATTACGAAGTGCCACACGCCAAGGCTTGCATTACTCCAGTAAAAAAACACACCCTGGTAAGGACTTGTTCAGCTTCTACATACCAGCTGATACAGCGAGTGTTACATTTTTATTGCATTTAAGATTGCATAGGTATTCTAATTTTCACTCTCTCCATTTCAACATGCCATTAGCCATATAAATTTAGTTCAGACCATAACATCACAGTATCCTTTAACTGTGCAGCTGAAGGGCTTGACAGTTAGCGAAATATGGAAAGACCTAGTATATTTTTATGTTTTGTTAAGTTAGATGAGACACACATCTATCTACTCCACATCCTTTCCTCTGTGAGAGCTCTTTCCAAAGCCAAATCTCATGGTACATTACTGCCCCCCTTTTTTGTTAATTTCTCAACTCCTTGAAAAGAGATATTTTCAACCTATTTGCTTATTTACTATATTTTATAACGCAACTCAGAACTAATCTACTTTAAAAATAATAGTTAGCATATAATATAGCCCTGAAGCTTTTGTTAGCCTGAAGTTGTAAAACAGCCAAGACAGCAAACTTTAAAAATCATGGCCTTAGAGTGAGCATGTGCAGAGATGTCCATCTCTGGTTTCTCTTTAGCCAGCCTCCAAATGAGCTAATAAACTGAAAGCATATAAGATATGACTCTACAGCTTGGCTGGAACATTCATTTTCACTCTCGACACAAAGACATTGAGCTGCAAAGTGTTCCTTATTAAAGTCATAGCATCTGAAATTTCATTTTCTGTTTTACAGATCCTTCTGCCTCTGGGTGCATGGTGAGCTCCCCAGCAACCGAAACGGAAAGGTAAATGTAACATCACCAGGGAAATGCCTCACTTTTAGATGAAGTCTAGTGAAAACTCATACAGTGCACTTCAGGACAAAGAAAAAAACCTCTGTAGAAAACCCCCTATTTCTTTAACAGAACAATGCCTGCCTCTCATTCCCCTGCCCTCTGTGGATAGTTACGTATTTCTGGGAAGGAAAAATGACAATAATTCTGACTAACGTGAACATGGCTTCAGTCGCATTTCTGCAGCCGGCTGGAGCACTGAACCAGTGAGGAAATGCTGAAGCTGAGTTATTGCTGAACAATCCCCGGGCTGCTTGAAGTCTCAAGCCAGCCGACACCACTGAGCAGTGAAATGCATCATAAAAACCAAGGGGGTGGGCTGCAGTCCCTGCAATTTTTTTAGGTGTCAGCAAAGTTCAGCTCACAAAAGTATGAGCGAATCACAGCATTTTTAACCAGAGAAGCAAACGTTTTCCCTTCTGACAGTACTTTGTGAGCTGTGCTGGTTAGCCAGAGGATGTGACAGGTTTGTCCAAAACGTGAATTTCCACTGGGCAGAAAACTATTCATAGTGGACACGCATGTAAAAAAAAAAAAAGAAAAAAGAAAAAAAAAAAAAAAAGAAAAAAAAAAAAAGTCACCCAAATTTTCCAATAATAACACATCCCTCCAAAATGTACCAATGCACTAGTGCAGTGCCTCTGCCACCCCTCTCAGATACAAGTCTCTCTGCAGGGCTGGCACGCTGAACAAAGCCGCGGACCGCAGGCACGGGTGGGATGCAGAGCGGGTCCCGCCTCGGCACCGCCCGCCAGCCCGTACACAGGACGGGGCTCCTAAGGGGATGCACCCGGCCGGCTCTGCTCCGAAATCGGCGGTGGAATATGATCTTACATATACCTGTATATAAAAGAGAATATATAAGAGAAAGAGGCAGAGAGAAGCCGCTCTGTTGCCTTACCACTCTGCCAGAGAACCTCTCGATGGCCCGCTTGACTTTGCCATAGGTGCCTTTGCCCAAGGTCTCCTGCAGCTCGTAGCGATGCTTCAGGTTGTGCTTGTGGTGATGCCGTTTCACCCCCTGCTGCTTCCTCGCCGCCGTTACCTCCGGAGACGGAGCCGCCCGGACCGGCTCCTCCATGGCCGCCGCCGCCGCCTCGCCGCCGGGTGGGCCGGGGCCGCAGGAGGAGCAGCGGGGCTGCGCGGGGCTGGGGCTGCTGCTGCCGCGGGCGGCCGCCTCGGTGCCCTCCATGCCCGGCGGCGGGCGCGGTGTGAGCGCCCCGCCGGCCTCGCCGCCTCTGCCTCGGCCCCGCGCCCGCGCCGGCACCACGGGGCGCGGCGGGCGGGGCGGGCCGGGGGGCGGTGGCGGCGCCCCCGCTCTCCGCCCCTTCCCCGCCGCCCGCCCCGGCGGCGGCACCGCCGGCGTGGGGCGGCCCCTCCGCCCGGCCCGGCCCGGCCCGAGAGCCGCGGGTGGGGCGGGGGCGGCGGGGATCGCTGCTGCGGGCGCTGCTTTGTGCGCCGAGCGCACGGGGGATCGGCCGCGGCTCGCCCAGGCCGCTGGAAGGCGCCTCAGCGCGGCCGAGCCCCGGGCTGAGCCCCGCGGGGCTGGGCTGAGGCCAGGCGGAGCACCGGCCCCGCGGGGCTCGTGTGTGCACCTGCACGGACGGCGGGCAGGGGCTCGAGAGAGCCTGCACCAGATACAGGTCTGGAAAGATTTTCAGAAAACTTACTAATTTTCTCCATTCTCCATTCAGTGGGCGAGAGTTTCCTGTAGGGTTTCCATGTTGGTGGAGCTGGCAGAAAAACTCGGCACACCCAGGTGCCGCCTGTCCTTGGCATGGGCAGGCACTGTTTGCATGCTCCACAAGGTTTTTGCCAGTGAGAAACCTTCCTGGGCCCAGTCCTGCCGTGGTTGACTTGCAAATCTGTGCCAAGAGCTGAGGAACACCTTGTGTCTGCTTTCGGGATCTTTGAAGTACAAGGAATGCATTGGTTTTATGCTTTCTTCATTTTAAAGTAAGAATTATTTCTTTCAAAGACAGCTTGAAAACTTAAATCAACACAGATATACAAATTTTACCAAACTTAAGATGAATCATATATTCTCTTCAGAAAAGAAGCCATCTCCAAGTGCATAGCCAGAGAAGGCAGATGGTCACTTGTAGCAGAAATAGGAAATTTGCATAGGGTGGAATCACTCTGCCATTCTCCACTATGGCCATTTTTCTGGAACAATACACTTTCAAGTGAGAGCCCTGGTTCAGTGTCTCTTCCCCACTGACTGTTCTTAAGGCACAGATTACAGCTGGGGCTGTCTTCTCTGCAAAGATAACACACAGACCTTTTGAAATCCTGGCTTCCACTTTGTGGTCACAGCAATATCAAGGCGCAGAATTTCAGGAACCAATAGCCCCATCCCTCTGGTTTGCTGGGGGAGTGTTAGCACAGAAGCTAATCCATGTGCCAGACAGTTTTACTGGCTGGCTCCTGCAAAGGCTCAGGTCTGTCAAAGGCAACTAACTATGGAGTGTCAAGGTGATGGGGTGATACCCAGCCACCAGCTTTGGTGAGGATGCTTGTTTGGTTCCTCTAGCTCACTGGGCCTGTGTGTAAAGCTGGATTTCTGCAAGGTTTCTTCCTGAGACCGTGAACACACTGCCCTGAGGTTGCAGCCTTAGCTTCTCTGACTTGAACTTGAAAACAGAAGTTTTTCTGTAATTACATCACTACACCTTCATTTTAGGATCAGCAAAAGTGTCCAGCTGGCTCAAGGCAAGTCTGCCTAGTGCAGTACCCCGTTCCTGGCAGGAGTCAGCACCATGCCACAAGGCTTGAAAAAGACAGAAAGAATCCTGCAGCATTCAGAAGAAACATCTCCTATGCTGGCTTCTTGATCTTTGGAAGCCCGATATTGATTGAAGTCTGGGAGCATGAAATTGAACATCTCTTTCACGGGTGCTGCAGGAGCAGTTCGGGACTGGCTGGGGCAGCAGGGGAGTGTCCAGCTGTGGTTGTCAGATAGTCTGGAAGCTTCCTTCAGACTGAAACTCAGTATAGCCTGTATTCAGGCCCTTTATACCTCTTGAATAGCAGAAAAGCATGAATGTCCATGATGAAAAGAGGTTTCATTATGTTGTACTCATGAGCATTGTTAATATCCCTTCTAGCTGCTTGGAAGCATACATCATCATTTTCATGGAAATCATCAGTTTCAAGGAAATATGTCATAAATCATTGCTATATATTGGATTGTGACTGGAGAGATAGACAGCATAATAAATTACCAGAAACTCCAAAATTAAAACTGCTGAATTTGTAATGAATTAAGCTCAGGTACTAACTATGGAGCATAAGAAATACCACTTTTCCTTTTAAATTTCTGTGCTCTTAAATGTGAAGCCAGTGGGCATTGAGCAAATTAGATATGTAAATTGAAACTGGACAAAAGGAACTTTCTGTGCTCATGTGTAATAGTAATGATAATTGAAAATAATGATAAATATAGAAGTATACATATGTTTGAATGTATCACCAATGTACAGAGATGTTTCCTTTCAATTTTTAGCAATTCTGTGTAAATCATGTAGTGTTTCATTGTTTCTGAGATAAACATTTGGTAAGAATTTCAATTCTTTGAGTTTATAGACACCACTAGGGAATTCTTCATTTCTGACAGTATTATTTTACATAACTGCTTTTCCTTATTCACAAAAAGGAATTATCCTCCCATTGAAACCAACAGACTTTTGCTAGCCAGCTTCAAAGGAAAGAGGACGAGGCTCTAATTGGCAAAACAATATTGGAGGATATGTTGTACCAGATCTAAACTATATAGATTATCACAATAACAACAAAAAGCCATTTATTTCAGGCAGTGAGTCCTGAAGTCAGTGTGCATTGGAAAAATGATCTTAAAAGATTGCAACATGTGAGCAGCAAAAAATTATTATAACATTTAGTGCAATTTTAGGATTAATTTTACCATGAACTTTCAAAACAGCACAACTTATTTTCTGTCTGGCATAGAGACACTCAGGATAAAAAAGCCCACTGGCTTAATAGAACTCAGTCAAATATTTAGGACTCCTCAAAAAACTGACAGCTTCTATAATGAGACATGAATTTCATAAAGCTGATGTTAATTTATTCCATGTATTGGGCTAAATAAAAACAAAACACGACAAGATTTCAAAGATACTTGCTAAAATACTTAATTTACCAACTGAGGCCAGGTACTCTCTGTGCAAGTATCATGCATATGGCAGCTTGGTGAGATGGTATCACCTGTACTCAGACCTTTTGCTCTTGAGCATTCTCCAGTGTTTGTGAATTGTTTAACAGTGTTGTTATCACCCTTACACAGATTGGCTTCCAGGGGCTGTCAAAGAGCTGGCATATGTTCCTTGGCTGTTCCCTACACTGTAAGATAGAGGAAAGAGGAGAAATGAGTACTAAAGGGATTCCTGGATGCAGTGGACATGTGTTCTTGGATACTAATATGCTGCTCCCTTAGGTTTCAGTCCTCTCTGCTGAGCTCTATACAATTGAGTTGCTTTGACAGCTCATGTTTGATGATCAAGCTCAGTGTGGGTGTATGCATTTGCTGGACCAAGCTTTAGTGTTCAGCAATGTCCAGACTGCAAATCTAGAGATTATATGACTTTCAAATCATTGGAAGACACTGGTAGGTGAAACTGGAGGACGTTCTCTCAATGGAACTATCTCTTCTGCCTTAAGTACCTGCGTTTTGATCTGATGAAGTGAAAGCAAGTTAATGTGTTTCACTCAAGGACAGGGATTATCCTTTAGAAAGCAGTGCTGGCAGAGACAGCTGGCATCCATCTGGTTGCTGTGGCAGGTATCTGTATATTATCTACCCTGGCAGATCACATCCAATCCTTGTAATTGCATGCTTTATGAAAATTGCAGGAGTCAAAAAGTTCAGGATTAAGACAGTAATGCTGATTTTCTCTGTAGTGAGCCATATAAAAAAATTGCCTTGACAAGTAGTGGTCTTTTGAGGTGTGTTTTGTTTGCATCCAGAGATGTCAGTTCACTGTTAAAACAATACTTCAGTCAAGTAATGATCACTGACAGGGCCCACATTCAGAGGTTATAACATTAATCTAAATTCATGTGTCTCCTCTTGTTCTTTGATTGGTGCAAGAACTCTTGAGATGTCCATGCAGTAAGAAGAATAAAAACTGAGGTGAAATTAAGCCCTCTGAATCTGGATCCCGGACCCATTATAGAGCTTTATGAGCAGTGAAGAAACTGAGGAATACTTGTAATGTCTTTTTGGAGAGGACTCTGGAATTGAGACTGGAGTTCTTCATAAGACTATAAGACTTTGAATAGGAGAGGAGCTATATGTCCATAAAATACCTTTTAAAATTCCATTTCCAAGACTCAAGCTTTTGCTTCTGTGGCTTTTCCTGAGAATTTAGACCATTAATGTGTTATAAATTTTACCTGTAATACTGTTCCATTTCTTCTGCTGCTTGATATGTTTTATTGGGATATCCATAGCACAGAAGATAGCAGTCACCTGCTCAATTTACATCTCCAGATCTGAAAATTTGTTTATATCTGCACGTGTGCCTGTATGCTTATGTCACATGATTTTATCCATAAAAAATATGCTTTTCTACAGTCAACATTTCCTCAAAACTCCCCACTGTTATTGATAAACTGGGACCCTCAAAACCAGAGAAGTGAGAAGAAACTACCCGAACTGCACAGAAGACAAAACTGAAATGTAGTGGTTGAAGCACAACGTCTTTCTGTTGCACAGCTTTGCGAAGAACTGAGCACACACAATTCCTTCTCCTGTTGCTTTCCTATTTCTTATTCAGTTTAGTTGTTCTTTCAGTAAAACTCTGGGGTGTTACTTTATATTCATTTTATTAAATATATTAACAATACAATCCAAATTACTAGCTCCCTCCCTCTCCCTGCACATGAATCCTTTCAGGATTAAAATTCACATACAAGTTGCACCACTGTGAGCAGAGAATTGCATTCAGTGACGGTCAATGGATTGCACATTTCAACAATGCAGACTGCAAAAAAAAAAGACATTTAAAACAGAGCTGAGTCATTCAGCAGTACGCCCCCCTCCTCCCATTACTTCCCTTAGTTGCCCTCAGTTCTGTCCCTTCTGCCGTTTCTGGTTTTTTGCCCTTATTTTGAGAGACTGACTGACAGCATCGCTTTCCACCATCAGCCCATTAGGCTGTGTGCAGGCAGCCAGATCTGCCCCGGCCTGTGTCACCCACCACCAGCTGCCACACCAGGAGCAGCTGCTCTGGGCATAGCTTCTGCTTCTCTGAGGCATCACCACGAGTGGCCATCCCCAGCCACCATCGCTCAATTCCTCCTGCCCCAACTCGCCCACTGCAACAGTGCAGGAAAGCGAGGTGTCTTCCTGTTGGGGTTTGGTGGTGCAGCCACAGGCTCTTCCCCTGTAAACATAGGTGGTGTTCGGTGGTGCTTGTGGGTTGTGGCGGAAAAGGGTGGAGCTGTGCACTCCCGGGTTGGTTTGGGGCTGGGAGGCGGCTGGGGCAGAGAGAGGGGAGGGAAATGCAGCCGAGGTGGTGATGGAACGGGTGTCATCCTGCTGGGGGCTGCGCCAGGGAGCCGTGTGCCTCAGGGCCTTCGCTTGGAGATGTTTGTGTGGGAACATAATGGGGAAGCATGAACTTTTGCCATTGTGACCCCTTCATCCTGGATGACTCATGGATGAGATGGGGCAGATACATCCCTCCAGGACTCTGGGATTTCCTGCCCAGTCCAATTGAATGGAGATATCACAGCCACTGGGTAGATCCTACAAGGAGAGAGGTATTAGTCTTAGTTGTGGCTTCTGTGTAGGAAACCAAGAGTATGTTTTGCACATGACTTTTGTTTTGATGTTGAGGTCTGTGGATCTGTGTCTAGATTGTATCTCTCTTTTCATGCTGCTGTTTGACGCATAACCAGTTTTCTTCAAAATATAAGATTAAAGCTGCTCTAATAATATAGGAAATAAAAAAGACACAGGTAAGAGTATACACGTTTTTCTTAAATATACATAATTTTTAGAGCAAAGAAGATTAAGTACAAGATGTTTTGCTAGAAATCACGTTGCATGTGACACCAGTGAGTTACTGGATGTTCATACCTTTGGATACACCTGAGTGAACCTTTCCACAAGACTGTTACTGACTGGCAAATAGGAGGGATAATGACAGAAAATCTTGCCCAGTTACCAAAAATGTACCCATGACATTACTATGTCATGACATACAGTGTACCCCATCAGACAGAGCAGCAGTTGTTATATTTGACTGATAACATGCATCACTTCCCTTGGCAGTGTGGGTATGTAGTTCAAATTGAGTGGGCAAATGGGCACTGCGTGCCACCTGAGAGACAAATCTGTAGGGAATAGAAGACAGCATGGCTCTCTATTCCCTCCTTGCCCACGGGTGCTGCAGGCTGGCTAGTAACCTCCTTGCCCTCCACAGATAAAGGGGAGAAGGGACTGAATTATACCGTCTCAAAAGGAAGTGGTTTCCCCTCCTGGAGGTGTTCTAGGGGGCAGTGGACAACTCCATGCCCTTGCCACAGTCTCCTGGGATACAACCTGACATGGAGAAATCATCTTATCCTCTTCACTTTAAATTCCCACTGAAATACTGGAATTCATAGCTGTAAGACTGGCTGTATTTTTCCTTTACTGATCATTAATTTGTCAAAGTCAAAACAATACCAAATTAGAAAATAGATTCAGCACAGAGACTGCCAGCTTCCTTTAGCTTTATTTTGTTTACTTTTCATTTGTCTGCAGCCACTTCCTGGCTTTAGAAAATAGTGCTTTCTATGACTTGTAAAAAAATTAGGTCAAATAATAAAAAAATGTTAATGGCAACATAATAATTTTATGGCAAGTGATTAGAAAGATATAAACAGAATATTATGGCTTTAGGATGTGTACCAACAATCCAGCATGACTTTCACAGGAAAATGACATACCCAGAATTCTCAGGTAGTAAACTACAAAGAGTAGTTAAATGGAAAATGAATCTGTGTGTGTATAGGTGCCCAAGAACCAAATATAATTTTCTATTAGATCTTTTAAAAATCCCATTCGTTATGCCTGTTTGCTATCAGAGAGGACTCTTTAAATCAATAGCAAATTGGCTAAGTCACAAACTTGATCAAAGCCTCATTATGCATGAAAATTTCATTTTGCTGGCTAGGGAATCATGAGACGAAGGTTTTGTGACTCTCTGTGTTTCCTTTGTGCTTCTCATGAAGCATAAGAGGAATTGCAAGTTTCTAAAATCCCATAGGGGTATAGGGGAGCAGAGGATGCCAGCCCCTCATGCATTGTCATCCAAGAGTGACAGCCCCTCTGACTCCAGCACTGTCCTCACTGCTGGACCCACAGGAGGGTGAGTGTCAGGCCTGGGATGGAGGGCTTTAAGGGTTGGAGAACATGTTTTTGCCATGCTGACAGGTCATTTTCTTTGGAGCTGATGCTAGCTGGTCTGCATGACAGCCGCCCCCAGGCTTCTCCAGCCTGCACTGAAACCACAGTCAGTCACAGTTCAACAACCCCAAGAAGACAACACAGATCTTAAGATTCAGTCCCAACCTCCCAGGGAGAAGCAAGGCAACACATTGATGCCACCAGCTTGCCTGTGTCAATGAGAAGTGCCCAACATTTTGGGCAATGTTAGCTGTAGGAAAGAGCCACCCTCCCCAGCAAGTCCACAGAGGTTTGAGGAGATGCCTCCATCTCCTCTGTGATCTATGGCCAGTCAGAAAATCTGGCCCAGGGCCTAAAAACACTTTTAAACTTGTTTCTCCTTATCTCTCCTAAAGAACTAGAATACTCTTTGCTGCCTCCTAAGAATTATGCAGAAATAAATCTTCTTGGATCTGCAGAATGCTTTGCTAACAATTAGCAAATTATAAGACAGACACTAATTGTATTATAAGAAGGAAACAGATTTATTTTTAATGGAACAGGACAGTTATTTTCAAAGAGCACGTTTGAAGGTCTGTTACTAAGATGAAAAAAGTACTCAAATTTATTAAGAGGAGCAACATGACCTCTGCATACTTACCATTGCTTTAGCAAGACCAAATCCTTCTCATTTTACCTCAGCTTGTGCTAATCTCTGTGAGGGCTCCACACACAGGAGCCTTTGCCAGCACTGAATCTTATGAAGACGAGACCAGTTATGCTGCCTAGAATAAACCAGATGCTGCTGTAAAACAGATGGAGATTAGTTATCTTCTCCCTCCATATGCATCCCCCCTCATCATGGTACTGTCTGAACTCGTCTCTCATCCTTCTGTTTCCTTCCCTCAGTTCCCAGCCCGCTCTCACTTGTTGGGACAGATGCAGCAGGCTTGTTGAGGACATTTTATCCCTTAGAACCTAGACACAAAGCTCAATACCTTTGTCCCATCACCTTTCTGCCCTAGCTTGATAAAACAGAAAGGTTTCACCTTTCATCCCTGTGTACCAGCTGGCAATTACAAGTACACCTGGGGTATTCCAAGGAGATGAAGGGGTGTCATTGCCCAGCTTTCACTGGTTTTACACCAAGTGACACACATCCTCTGCTCCATGTCACTGCAGCATGAGCTCTTGAATCTGCTTGATTCTTGCTAGTGGTAGTGACAAAGAAAGATTAAGAGCTGGATCATCAGGAAAAGCAAGCATAGTGTGGGGCACATTCATTTTTAAATGGGTGAATTCTCCCAGGACACCATCTCTCCTCCAATTTTCAGCTTCATTGGAAATACATAGATCAAATGTCCAACAGAGGAAATTAATTGGCTGAGGTTGTAACTTTACACATGCATTCTTTGGAGAAATGCAGCAGCTAGATTTCTGAGATTTCAACCTGATCTCTGCAATGATGATACTCAAATGAGAAAAGAGAAAGGAAGAAAGGTGCTTCTTGCCACAGTTTTATCTCATGTGATCTCTGGTTACTGCTGATGAAAGAGAAGAAACCTGCTTTGCTTTAGAAAGCGAAGCAGACCCTTTCTGTAGCACCACCAAGTGGTTGAGCATCACTGGAAAATTCTGTCTGCAAAAACAGCCTCAGCAGTGCCTCACAGCAACGTTTTCCAACTACTTTACAGTCTTGTAAGAGTAAATATGATTTTTCTGTCAGTAAATCTGGATCTAAATTGGGATTGGCGTCACTGAAGCTGACCAGAGTGTGGGTGAAGACTCAAAGTTGCCAGGAGAAGACTGACAAAACCTTAATGCTTATCTGGTTTTTGTGTGGGTGAACAGATGTTTTGAGCTGTGAAAACCAGAGCTGGGATGTATTAGGACTGTTACAGGCACAGAGTGAGAGACAGGTCTTTCTTTGAGAGCTTTTTTCACTGGGAAATGGTATCAGGAATCAGTGGTACACAAGATGCTGTAATGCCTTTTTTAGCAGAATTTACTTTTCTTCTCCTGAAAAAAAAAAAAAAAATCTGTGTGACTTTATAAATCAGATTTTAACAAATATGAAGGGTGTATGATCACAAATAAATATGGGGGCTGATTCCTGGTGCCATGAAAGACTGTTGGTGTAAAATTGCCTTTTGCCAGTGATAAGTTATCAGTGAAACTCTTGTCATATGTCATAAGTTGTTGCTGCTCTACCTTCAAGGAGGGTTCCTTTGTCTTGAGTCTTCTAATGATGGAGAGAGGCCTATAACAGCTTGGTTGTTCAGGCTCTCTCCCACTACAAAGAAACTTCCAGGCAGAGGGATTGCCAGGATGTCCCTTGTAAAGCCTGGCTCCCAACACAGTTCTCAGGAGCAAAGAAGCATCTGCCTTAGGAGCCCAAGCCACTGGCTCCTGATCTGTTCTGGTCACAGAACCAATTTCTGACTTGGGGAAAGACTAAAAGTACCAGATCATCAGGCTGCATCCATGTAAAACGGATTTCAGCAGCTTTGAATGCAGGAGCAAAACCTTCGTGTCTGTGGTGATTAGCCTTAGAACGGCACATCATGTAATTCTCCTCTCAGCTGTCATCTCCTCCTTTAATTGCTGCGTTCATCAGTTGTAGGTTTCATTAGGTCTCAGCTGACGATCCCCAGTCATTTTCTGGCCAAAAAGCAGGACACTGAGGCTTGTGTTCATCACTGACCTTGTGCAGTGCCGTAGCAGCATCAGCTCCTTTCTACCTCCAGGAATGACAGGGACCAGAGGGATCTCTGCCCTTCACAGGGGCTGCCCAAGCGAAAAGAGCCCTAGGAGGAATAAAAGGCCACCTTCTTCTGTACCAGCTAATGCTTCTGTAATTAAAAAAGCAGGTGCTCGGTGGCCATTCTGTTTGCCTGCCTGCAAACTTGCAACACAGCCAGAGATGCCTGAGGTGCCGCTGTTTGGAAAAGCTGCAGAAGGATTCAGCGTTCCTAATGACAGAGATATGTTTTCAAAAACACATTTCTTAGCATGACAGGCAGAGATGAAAGGGACCTGAGGGGAAGCTTTGCAAAGCCTCGTTTCAAGAACAGCAGCTGCCAGTGGTATGATTATTGGACTTGTCCTCCAGTACAATACTGCAGACAAATAATGGGAATATTTTTGTTTGAAGAGAAGCACCAACACACCAGGACCCATCATAAGCAGGCTAGTGAGAGCTCAGTGTGGTTTTCAGAGGAGGTGATTATGCATAGCTGCCAGTGTTCAGGAGCAGTGGCTATTCAACACTCCTGAAAAGAAGGGCAGATTGGTCTTGAGGGAAGATTATCTGTTTTGCCTCAAGAGATAAATTGAGGCAAAACACATGGCAGAGTCTAATTTCCAAGGTATTATTATAATCATTAATAACTCTTGGTGCATGTGTTCCCTAATATACCAAACAGCAGCATGCATATATGAGTATATGAAAACAATAATATCTACGTACCATCTGTATGTACATATGCAAGCTCACATTGCTTTAACAGCTCTAGTAGGGATCCTGTCAACACTAACTATCAGTATTAAAAACCTTTTTATGTTTATCTTGATGCTTGAGGATCTAAAAGTCAAAGTTCACAAGGAGTTGAAATATTGTTCCTGTATAACTTTAAAAATATAATCACAGCAGAGCACTACATTCAAGCTGAAGTCAAGCTGACAGTTTTGGTACAGAGCTGGACACCCCATTGTAGCTCTGGCCATCTGCATGCACACTACACTTAAAATGGAAAAAAGCCTCTGGGGAAAACGAACCAAATTCACCATGTGTACAAGCAGGCATGATCCTTTGAGGTCTGTGGAATGTGTTTGTTTACACCAGTAATGGATTTAATCCAGAAACTGTTGTTCTTTATGAGACCTCACTTTTCTTTGTTTTTATGCCAGTGTAATTCCACTTTGTTAGGAATAATACTAATTTATATAAGTGGTGAAAATTTTTATTTTTTCTTTTCAGCACAGATGGTGGATGACAACTTTCATAGCCTGTTTCCTTTCCTAACCTACTGCAGGTGCTGTTCCCCTGATGTTTTACATGTACTTCAGATTTGCATAGTCTCAAACAGAAGGCAAACAGGTGTTCAGTACCCACGTCCAGTACCTGCTCCTTAGAGTGAATGGTTTTCCCCAGTGCATATCCCATTCCTGATGCTAATGACTGCCACATTTCCTTCACCAGCATTTCCCTCCTGCCACTGTGAAAACCACCACCATTCCAGACAGGAAGGGCTGCCTCCCCCAGAAGTTCATTAATGCTGCTTGTTAATTGCCTGAAGACTGAAGACAGAGGGGTTTCACATGCATGAGGCATCCCTTCTTTTCCTTGTAGTTTGGCTGGATAACCTGATTTTCCTTGGAGAAACAGCTTGCAGTTAATAACATGGACTGTACCAATAAAACCAGGTACAAAATAATAGAGTGCAGGTAGCAGGCAGCATTGTAGAGCATCAGAGCCAAAGTAAAGGGCTTAATATTTAGCAGCCAGGAGTGTAGACCAGAATGAAGATAATCTGAACTCTGCCTTTGATGCATGTAGTAAAATATGCATCTATCCCTGCCTCTTTTACTGTCACACTTTGTGTCTCTGGACTTAACTTTGCACTAAGTGCCACCAAATGCAATTCCCTTTTCTTAAGATTTTTAGCTTTTGCATTCTTGAAGATCAGTGGCAGAATAGGTGAAGAGATCTGCACTGTTGACTTTATACAGGCTACTTAAAAGAGACCAGGGCAGAAAAGGCTACCTAAGCATCACATCGAGGGTGTGGTAGGAGAGGTTAAAGTACAAGCTGCCTTTCCTGAAAGCCTGTGCTCTCACCAACTGATGTAATTTCCCCTGATAGCTCGAGCATTAGCCCTCTCCTCAGTTTAAAAAACGAGTCCCTGAGGAGCCTAAATTAAAGATGCCAGTACAAAAGTGCAGGGCCTGACCTCTCGCAGCTGCACTGGGGCTAATACTGATTCATTGTGCTGCTCCGTGTTGCAGTCCAAGGGCAGAACAAGGGGCAGGGCAGGGCTCCGGAGGCATTTCAGGCTCCTGGTTAGCTCATTCATAGACACCTGGTGTCCCGCCTCCTCCTCACGCTTCAGTGCATCCCACCCCTATTGTATAGAAAATCCACTCCTTTAGAGATCTGAGCTGCTTGGGCTGGACAAAGACCAAAATTAAATCTGCAGCTGCTCAGGAAGAGCCTTTCTCTGTCAGGGGTTATTATTGAGGATATCTGATGAGAGAGCAGAGCAGGGAACTCCCTTCACCTCTGTCAGTTCCAGTTACAGGTTTGCATGGATGCATTTGCACATATTTTTCTTGTTTCACGTAAACAACACAGCCCCTCTGTAGCTGGTGTGGACTGTCATGCCTCCTCTGACCCAGTTCAGCTCCAGAGCTTTATGAGAGGAATGTGACCTGCTGCACTCACCACATTTGGCTGGACAGCACTCCATTTGCTACTTGCAGGAAACACTCAGTGTCATGGAGCAGTGAGGCCAAAATACCACCATGGCAGCTCCTTCACCCTCAATGAAGTTGCATCAAGGCTAAATTTGAATTGACAGAGGCCAACTCCTAGTCTCACTTACCCTGGAGAGAACCTGGAATTGCACCATTAGTGCCCAGGAAGTTATTTTGGATCTACAAGGGCACAAGCATGAGCAGAATCTGGCACCGAGTTAAAGGAGGGGAAAAAAAAAAGTTTATGCCAAACAGGAACAGCAGCAGGTGGCACATACAGGTTATATAGTCCCAAGTTCTGAAAGGAAAAGAAACATAATGGCAAGAGAAAACCTTTGTGGTTACTAAATATGTTTTATTCTCTAATCCCCGGTAGAACTGATCAGTCTCACAAGTTATAAAAATAGATACAACAGGTGTTAGTTTGAAGACTTCTGTGCTTCATGTTAAGGGCACTCATGAAAAGTTTATGTTCAATGAAACCTGGAGCAGAAAGCAGGATTACTGTGGAAAAAATTCTGCCCTGCTATACTAGAGAACATTGACCAGGGGAATTTAAATCTACATCTCAGAAGCTTTGGATATCTGATCACTGTTCCTGCTATCTCTGTCCAAATAGCCTCACGCTGGCAACCTGACCTATTTAGGTGGTGGCTGCTCCTTCTTTTCTCTACATCTCGTTTCCTTCTGTTCTCTATGTCTCATTTCTTTCAGGGTAATGAGGATGAGTGTTGTTATCTGATTTTCTCTTTATTTCCTTCTTTAATCTGATGTGTTTCCTGTGTTTCCTTTGGACACATCAACCTAAATTGCAGTCCTTTAAGACAACCAAAGACAAGGTGCTGCCTTGGGACTGACTAGCCAGGCTGCAGCATGGGGGGTGTGAACATTACGCAAAGAACAAGATACAGAGCTGAGAGTGAGATTTCACACAGCTGCTGTGAGGAATTGGGTGACTGAATCCCATTAAGATTGCAGTGAGGTTTAGCAACCTTGCTCTTCCTAGCCACTTTTGAAGAAGACTCAGCAGAAGGCTCAGCAGAAAGCAGCCTAATTCTTGCATGGAGCAAGAGACAAGGTTACTCGCACAGGAGTGAGTTCTGCTCCTTGCTACTGCAGTAGCTGAGCTGGATGATGTGAAAGGATCCCCTGGCACAATTCTCATTATCCTATATAAGGATATAAGGGGATATAAGGAAAAATTAGGAGGATTTTAGGCATTGTAATAAGATGTTATCAAAGTGTTGAAGATCTTTCCAAATCTGTATAGGCAAATCAGCTAGAAAGGTAACTGGACTTGGGAAGATTTGTACATGTTTGTACAGAAAGCTTGGTCAGCAGAAGCTGGCTTCCCTATGTATTGCTAGGGCAGCAAACAGGAAATTCTGCCCCACTTTGAGAACACTTTGGCATTTGGGAAGCAAGAGGCAGTTAATCAACATGTCTAGCTCAAAGACAGGCACTGCCAGACCTATTCTACCCAACATCTTCAGCAATAGTTGTTGACTTACTGTGGAATTTTTTTACCTTTAAAGTCCATTTACACTGTCAGAGTGATGAGAGAGGGCTCTGATCTCAACAAAACAAGCTGCAGAATTAGGGGCTTTAGCAACACACCTTGTCCTAAGGGTGCCACAGCTTTCCTTTGCCGTATGCTGCGAAGGCAGTGCAGGGGGTGAGCAGGCAGTGGTGAAGCTCTGCACCCTGCTGTCCCCAGGTGCACTGGAAAGGTGTCCCACACAGCTCACAGACATTGAACATCCTGACACAATAACAGCATCGTAACAATGTGCTGTTTTCTGCTTGTTTGTAAGTATGGAAGAGCTGCTTTGATAAGTAAACACCCTACTTTAAAATGGTTTTATTTCAACTTTCAAAAAGAGTAAGTGAAGGTGAACTGCCTTGAAACACATATTTGTTTTTGCCAAATGCAAAAAGGAGCAATAGATGGCTGGGCAAGAAAAAACAGACCCCTGCCAAGAGTTATTATAAGACAGAGCAATACTAAGATTCTCCACAGTGTGGAGAAGTGCAGGACCCATATTAAATAAAACATTTAAAATAAACTAAGTGATAGAACCTACATTAGACATCTGCCAAAACACCCAACCTTTTCCTTGACAACTGCACAGAAGACTCAAAAATACAGCCAGATAGAGGTTTCAATGTCAGAAATGTGCAAATAAGATCAAAATGTACAAGAAGAATTAGCTACAATATACAAGAAGAATTTAACTATACATAAAATGTTGCTGTTATTTTTCAAAGCAGGTTAATTGATGGTCTTGAGCCTTTCACTGCACTTAGGATCTTTCCCCGGAGGGAATTTTCTTTAACTGCAAGGACTCACTCTACCACATGTACTGGAAACAATGTGAGAAAAGGATTTCTTCCAGCAGTAAAAGCATTTCAGCAAGCACATTGATGAGGAATGTCTGGGATTTAAATACAGGGAAACCCATAGCTGACAGCCTGGAACAGAGGGAGATGTAACAAGGCAACTTAAAAAAAAAAAAAAAAAAAAAAAAAAAAAGTTAATTACAAACATGTGCAAGGCATAAGGCAAGAAAAAGAAAACAGAGAAAGAATGGCAAGGATCCCATGGCAAAGTGACCGGTGGTGAGCTGCCATGCCCAAAGCCACAGGATGAGGCCCACAGCATTTATTGCTCACTGGAAGTAATTTTTCAAGTCAAGGAGCAATACTTCTCCAACATAAATGAAAAATTCCAGTCAGCAGAGGGTAACTGAAGCCCTCTTAAAACAAAAGTATCATTGAAGAGAGACTAATAAATCACCCAGTGACTAGATTTTTTCATTTGTAGTGAAGAACTCCTCTCTCAGACCTGGTCCCTGTGTCAAGTCCATCCCTGTGGTATTAGCAAAGCACTTCAGGATGTGGTTGTCTTTACTCAGTACAAACTTCAGAGGGACCTAAGCACTTTGAGTTGGGAGTCAGCACTTTGGCTAGGAGTTTTGACTTGCTGCTGAGAGATTTAGCTGCTAGCCTGAGTCTTCAAGCCTCTCTTTGCCTGTATAAACCCATAGTAATTCCCTGCTTCTGCTTTCTAGAGTGCAGGCGAGAGAGGGGAAGAAAGGCCTCTGGGTTCCTCTGGCCAAATCTGTAATTAACCCCATGCCCAAAGCTTTTGCCCAAATGCTTTAGGTATAAAGGAAGTTTGGGCTCACACTCAAGGTACAATGTGGCTGCACCCTCCAAAACTCTCTTCCCTTTGGCAGGCAGCAGTACTGAGGTGAGCAGGATTCACCTGGTAATGCACATTTTCATGTTGTGCTCTTGGTTCCTTTCTGCAGGAATCAAGTATTGATCACTAAACTCAGCCATCATCCCAATACAAATTTATCTCCAGATTTTGACCAGGAAATGTTGAAATCAGGGCTGCCTCTAAATAGTTCAGGCAAAAATGCAAACACTGAACTTTACTCGCTACAATACATCTTTTCTCAATTCTCTTTTGTCAATGCAAGAAAGCATTGGCAAAAAAACCTAGTCCTGAACGTGGGTTGTGCTGTGAAGTCTTTAAGAACTTAGATTTATTTCATTGCTCTTTAGGAGGAGAAGAACTTTTTGTTTAGGCGAGATGAAAAAAACTGAAAGGAACAATAAAATGCACTCCAAAAACTCTTTTTAATAGATGTGTTTCTTTTTATAGTTCAAATACTTTCACAAACAGGGATTTAGTTCTGTGCAACCATTTGAAACAGAAGCTCTGTTGCTGAATTAATTTTATTGGTAAAGTAGTAAATTATACCAGTTCTAATGAATGTGAAACATTAAACCCGAAGAAACTGAAGAGCTTTGTGAAGGCAAGTGAAAGCAAATCAGGATCTGAACAAAGGACAAACTAGTAGGGCTGTTGGATAAATTCGGCCTTTTCTCCAGCTGTTTGAGGTTTGGTAGACCTGGCTCATAAGCCACAATAAGCAAGACAGTCAGCACTTGTGCTGCAAAGGGCAGGTCCCAAAGATGTCACATGAGACACACAATTCTCTGCTAAAAGTACTTGCAGATCATCCATGACAACAGCAAGATTACAGGTCAATAGTAATACCCTGAACCACATGAGAATGCAACCCCTCACCTTACCCTTGGTGGTTCATGTGGATTTTGGGGAAAACACACTAATTCTAGGCAGTTCAAACATGTGATTCCTGTTTTGCATTTATGGAGCTACCAGTACTTCTGGAGCACTTAGTTGCAATGCTTAAAGTCATTGATCTTACTCCTTGACCTGAACCAAAAATTATTTTTAAGGGCTATATTTAACAAATAACACATAATAAATAAATCTATTGCCAACTTAATTATAAGTATTCATTACCTATTGAATGCAGGGAGCCCCCGACACAGGGAAATTATTAGCATCTGACTCCACTGATTCAGAAGGCTGAACAATTGCTTTATTAAAACTATGCTATATTACATTAATACTATATTATAATTATACTAAAGTAATACTAAAAAGATACTAAAGAAAAACCCGTGACTGTCTCCAGACAAAAGAGTGATTGGTTAATTTATATAAACAACCATCACCAGAAACCAATTACCAAATCCCTTCAGGTAAACAATCTTCCTAACACATTCTACATGTGCAAAAACAACAGGAGCAGCAAGTAGAGATAAGAATTGTTTTCTCTTCCTTTGAGGTTCCTTGCTGCAATTCCCAGGAAATATCCTTGGGAAGTTGTGCCTGCCTGCTCTCTATGAAGAGAGCTGCGGCTACGCTTACCCATACTAAAAGAATCGAGAGAAGAAAGGGAAGATTCATAAACTAATAATGCTCCCCAAACACTGGAAAATATGTAATGGGGCTGGAGGCTGCAAAGCAGGAGGTATCTGTTCTATTTGGTATTTCTTCACCTTACGCTCTCCTTGTGCCACACACACACTACTTCAATGACCATGGAGGTCAACAAAGAAGGATCCATCTATTTATGTCCATAGGCCTTGGATCATGTCTGATGAAAGAGGTGGTTCTACAAGAGACAGGAGAGGATGCAGAAACACCTGAGAGTTAACACTATAAAAATGTCACAGGTGCTGTGGTTGCCACCAGCCATGTGGACTGGTGGCTGTCTCTGCTGTGTGCCTCACTGCTTTGGCACGCCTCCTCTCTGTCCCTCCCTGTCCCTCTCTGTCCCTCCCTGTTCTTTGGTTGCTCAGCTCCTTTGGGCAGGTGGTCTGGGGTCTGACTGCCCAGTGGATGGAAGGAGCAGTGACACAAAGGACAACTGTAGCCTGCAACCCCACTTCCTACAGCTCCACAGCTTAGTTTTACCCCATGTTGTTACCGGATAACCCAAATATGCTTGTACTGTAATACACCTGAAAGGTCTACAATGTTTCCCAGCCTGACTTAATCAAAGGAGATTCTTCTGAACCCAAAGGAGGCCAGGAGAAGTCACCCTGCTATCTCTACAGCTGCTGTGGCTTTAAAACCACAGTGACTTAGGGGGTACAGGGCATTTTCCAGTAGTGTCCCCAAACTGCAATCACTGAGAGGTCATGACATTCTTTTAGGATGCTGTAATGCACTTTGATCACTGAATGCATTCAACTACAGAGGTATTTTGCATGGCTCTAAGAGGTTATTATCACCTCAGTTAATTATATGTAAGGATTCAGACTCTGGCAAACCTTAATTATCCTTCCATCAATCTCAAGGTCACAAAAGCTTAGTAGGGCTATTATTAGCAATACAAATATCTTCTTTCTGAATGGAAAAGCTGCTCTTTTTCTGGCATATCTTATTTTTAAATGCTAAACACATTAGAACTGATAAACCACCTTGAGAATGTGAAATCATCAATGGATGTGCTAAGACAAATACCATTTTCAGACATGAATGTATGATGTTAGAAATCTGGTATGGGGATGAGGCAAAAATTATCAGAATGGGATATTTAATCCTAAGATATATGCCCTTGGGAGAGTGGTTTGGTGCCCAGAGCATTCCAGTGGACAGGTGCCTAAATAAATCTCCTCATCCAGCACCTATTTGAACTTCTGGGCACTGGTGTTATATGCATGACATAGGAATAACCTCAGCTTCATTCACTCAGGACACACATTCAGATCGATCAATGACCCTTTTGTTTCTAGCTCTGAGGGCTGTGATGGCGTTTCTGAAGGCATCAGCTGAATATGTACCAGGTAGCTGCTCTGTTTGAAATTCCAGGCAGCTGGAAACAACACCATGAAGAAGGCTGTCCCTCGCTGAAGAGCCTAATGGTGAGCATTGGGCTATCTACATTGTTAATCTTTTGCACAGAATTAGCTAATAAACATGCCCTGAGGCCCAGCCTGCTTCCCCAACACCACAGACCATGACTGTTTAATGCATAGACCATATAAACCAGTACTGCCTCCCCTGATAATGTTCTTATGCTGCTGTGTCCAGACCCTGAGAAGGGAACTTGGAAAAGGAGAGTCTCACTCAGGATGGGAACATTCATTAGCTATTAGGTATTCTGGTAAGCAACTCTGATGCACTCATAGGAAAGGAGAGGATTATTTGAACTGGAGGTGTTGGAAACCATTGTTGGGTATATTACACATTTTCTGTGTGGCTTTGGGTGAAGTGCTTTTTGGCCTACATTTTGTACCAGGAAAGAAAAGGGGAATGTAGCTACTGACTTGAGTGGGATCTGGATCAGGATCCTTGTCACTCTGTGTAAGTTTCCCATCTGGGTGGAAATTTTCATGTGACCACACTGTTTCAATTTACAGACTTTGCACACTTAGCAGAGGTTGTCCAGGAAAAGCTTCCCAGGCTGAGCAGTCTGCTGCCCTTCCCAGGTCTCTGGCTCACAGCAACACCACCTTGCAGGCTGGATCTCACTCCCTTGCAAAAGTGTTTTGAGTTTCCAGGGGAGGGAGCTACTTGTCAGTAAGGTTTTTTTGGCCTGAGTGACACTGAAGTGTGAACTACTCAAACACACTCTGGGAACTGCAAAGTGTTTGTTTTACCTGCTACTGACAAGGATATAAATTCCTATGTGCTCTCGCTAAACAAGTAGCTCTTCAGTGGCTCTCATTGTAAGGCTTGGCTCTGCTTGTGACTTCAGATTTTTTACTGTAAATCAATTAAAATCTAACCATAATATTCTGTATCCCTCACTATGTATATACAGTTGAGAAGTTTGGTGAAAAGGGAGAAATGAGGGGAAAAAAATTATCAGAACTTTTAAAGTCAGATCAGTAAAAAAATTCAAAAGGTTCAAGATAACCCTGATTCTTTCTCCACTTGTTATGTTTTCCATCCTTACTCATAACTCTAGGATTCCATCCCAACCTAAGCAGTATTGACAGGAAAGGATTATCCACTGGAATTTGACATATTTACATCTAGAGAGTGCCAAAGCAAAGTCTTTCTGAGTGGAACAAAGCCACCCTTATTTGAACTAGCTTCTTCCTCTAGAATTGCAGATGAACACCAGTGTGAGGCACAGGAGTTGTGTAATTAGTGTTTCCTCAAAACTAATTTTTTTTTCCAAACAGGATGTGCAGTAAAATAAGAAATTGCATCTTTGCCCTTTTTTCCTCTCACAGTGAAGTAGGAATCACTTGAGAAAAGATTTGTCCCCATGATGCTAAGCACAGCATCTAGTAGCATCATCGTGGAAAAGATTTTGTTTTTGAGATGTACTATTTGCAAATCTGTGGCAGCCAAGAGAACACCTGCTCCATAAGCAAAAAAAAAAAAAAAAGAAAAAAAAATCAGAGTTCAGGGATCTTTTTCTGAGGTCTAGCAAGCTACAGCTGTGATGCTGTATTAACTCTGAATAGCTCTGGGGTTTAGTATTTGCATTATAAATGCAGGAATTATCAAGCTCTGCTCACATAAAGGGATTTCCAAGTTCTTTCACTTTCTGAGTGCATGAGCAAGCACAGACTCTGGAGAAATGACATTACATTGGGAGCTTGCAATGGATTGTATACTAGAGACTCTGGGAAGGTTTTCCTATGTGAGCAAGAACAAAATACACTTTTTGTTTTGGTGTCCAAAGCAGAATTGCTCTTTGAGCATCCCTGGTCAGCTTCAGACTAAGTGGGTTCTTCACAAAGGAATAATTTTGTTTGCTGTTTGACCTCGTGCCAAGATTTACAAATAGGTGTTCAAAAAGTCCTGAGTGTAAATATTCTGAACCAGCATGTCTGACATTGGTGAATATCTGCTCTTGGCTGGTGGAGGACGACACTGACTAAAATGCATGCAGGAAGGCCAGGGTAGCAGTAATGTACGAGTACTCAGAGGACCAACGGTGATTAGCATCTCACAGTGCTGAGTATCACAGAGAGCTGATAATAAACCTAAAACAGCCACAGCTTCCCCCTCCCTAAACATCTATAACCCACGACAAATGGGCCAGGGAGCAGTTATTAGCAAAATGGCAAAACTGGACAGAGTAAGTGGCAGTTGCTCTAGAATCAGCCCCGCAGTGGATGGAGGATTTTTCGGGGCGGTGGTGGGCAGCAGAGCATTAAACAGGGCACACGGGGCGGAATCTGGGCAGAGGAAGCGGGGGGCACCTGGAGCCTGTCCTTTGCTAGCTGGATGCGCCAGGCCGGACGTTCCCGTCTCCCGCCCTCGGAGGGAATTCCGGCGGCCCGGACGGACAGACGGACGGACGGACGGACGGACGCCACCAGGGGGCGCGCGGCGCCTCCGCCCGGCCCCGCGCCCCCAGCCCGGGGCAGCGGGGCGGGATCGCTCTTCCCTGCCTGCTTCCCTCCCCTCCCAGCCCTCCTTCCCCTCCGCCTGCCCACGTCCAACAGCCCCGTCTGTTCCAGCTCTTCTCCTGCAACATCTCGCCTCCGATCATCGCCACTGCTCTCTCGGGGAGTCGCTCCAGCCCAGCCACTCCTGTCCTGCAGCGCTCCAAACTGGACAGAGAGCACCCTTGGCAGTGCCCAGCCAAGCAGAAGGTCCTCAATGGATGTTTTTTGGCTGCTGGGGTGTTTGTGCATCTCAGACCTTTTTTCCCGAAGTAATTTCACCTCTCTGCAGCTTTGTTTACAGTACCAGCTGAGCTATGTCAAAAAAGGTAGTAAAACCACTAAATCACTGATCCATGCTTTAATGAAACTTTCAATGCATCCATTTAGACCACCAGATGCCCTTCTCAGTAATTTAGCTCAAGGCAGTGGCTGAATTCCCACTGGAAGAAGTCCCTGCGGCAACCCAAGATTTATCTCCATCCCATTTGCCAGCATAGCTATTTGGGCAAGCCCTTTCAAGAGTGATCAAGTCCACAGTGCCTCAGTGTAATGGTTTCTCCGTTTATGAGAGCTGAAAATGAAGGCAAGTGTTAATGAACAGGCCTGATCAATACCCCATCAATCAGATAAGACAAATTATGTTTAAATTTGTTACTGTAACAGCATGTTACTGATGAGCTCCCAGTGGTATAAGGAACACTGGCAACACAGTCTGTCTTGCTTAACACCTTCTCCACTGCTTTATTACAAAGTTGAAGAACGACAGTAAAGAGCAGAGTTAGGTCTGTATGTGGTCTATGAGCATTTATGAGGAAATTAGGAAATGTTTGTATTGGATGAAAATGTCAAACCAGACATAAAAGCTGAGCCACCAGTCTGCCAAGTGATCCTTGTCTCTGTGCCTGCCTTCATTTTATTATTTACAGAGAATTATTATTCTCATTTAGTGAGATAAATAATTTCAATAGCTTGCCATAAAAATTCAGTACTAGAAGTGTAATTAGTAATTCTTTGTTTAATCTTTGAGATCAAATACAGCCCAGCTGCACTGCTGGCTTTAGCAGCCTAAGTTCCAACATCATGCAGCTACTATAAAGTCACTGCAGGCTGTCAGCCAGCTTGCTGCCAACTTCAGGTTATCTCAAATGTCTTTAGATAGAAGGGCTTGGGTGCTCACCTGCTTTGTCAAGCACACGTAGTTTAATTAAAGACTTATTACCTATTTCTGTGACTTTGGCCTCAAGAATTGCCAGGATATCATGATGCCTAGACTCCTGAAATTACCCTTTCCTAAACTTTTAAAAGGCAGATATCTATCATGAGAATGGTATGAGTTGATGGGCCTTACAATCCAGCATTCCAAGCTAAGCAAAAGGAGTGGCCATTATGGAAATATCACACAGGTTCTTTCTGCACATTATTTCTGTCCTACGAGCTTTGGACATTCATGAAGTCTTAGAGAGGCCTTGCTGGCAGTGTCTGGCACAGAACTCATTAATGGCACAGATCAGGTATTTCACACTCTATGATCACTTTCTTGGGCTCCTGAGTCTGCTTGTCAGCAGCAACACCTTGATGTGACTCAAACCCTGCTTCCAAGAGCTGGCTTTTAACAACAGAAAGTAAAAGTGGCTCAACATTTCCCTGTGGAAGCTGAGAACAAGTACTGGGCTGCAGCACATCTGGTGCTTCCCCAAACCCTTCCCTCTACCCCACTGGAAACACCCTGGGAAACACAACAATAAGCAAGCAACAAAAAAAAACGTGCAAAGAATATTCCAAATGTTTATTATGTATTAAAAATACTGCAAATAAGCCATACAGTTCATTTCACAGTAACCTAAACAACATTGTCCAAGAACTTGAGAAGTCAACAAAGAACAGTGCAGTTCCAACAGTGACAACAGTTACCTTAATGCCATGGCTCCCTCTTTCTCTGACAGCAATTCTTTCCTGTTTACAGTGGGAACAACACTGGATATGGTTCAGTATCCTATTTACCTAGGAGAACTCCTTTTCACCTGTGCTGTTCCCACTTCTGGGAGATGCTATTTCAAGGAATTTTCATCTAACACAGTCGAGGATCTGTCTGGTCCAAGCTGAGGTGGGCATTTCCAAGGTAACTACATGCAGACTTCTTTACCAATTATTTGGAAAAAGTTCAAAAGTAAACTTGAAAAGGAGGGATATTAGAAATCCTTTCCAAAAAGACAGAAAACCAAAGAAGCTCCACAAGAAAGTGGTTTTTAAAAGATCATCTACAGAATTATGACACTTTTTCCTCACTCTCCTAGACTAGGTCTCCTAGAAGGATCCTTTGCTACCAATGCCTCAGCCAGACACCTGGTGACAAAAGTAGTGACAAGAATCAGGCACCAAGTCCTGAATACGTAATAAGAGTTCAGGTCACTGTCAGCTGTGTGAAAACCTGGAAATGTATATGCCATAGAAGCAATTCTGCTGATTTCATGGTGATTTCCCCTCTTGTGTGTTTTGGAGTGTATTATTGCTGTTGTTAGCATGCTTGTAATATATGGAACACAACAGGTGCAATTTTGGTTCCTCTCTTCCCTCAAATTTGTGATGATTTCTATAGAAAAATCCCTTATCAAAGACCAAATTAGATCTTTCTAAGGAAGACACAGTCTAATCATGTAAACAGTCTAAAAATATGGCAAAAATATTACTGTACCCTCTTGAAATTAATCCCATCCTTCAGATGTCCCTTCTAAGCACGGATCTTCTGCACCAGCAGCTGAAAATGCTGGCCAAGAACCCTGTGATCACAAAGAATGAATCTTGTAGACCTTAGCCCCAGGCAGTGCCACTCACCTCAGACCTTGTTAGTTCCTTGGTACAGACTAAGGTCTCACTGAAATACACGACAGCTCAGCTGACCCTTGGTGAACTGACCACATCTGAGTCCCAAATGGCAGAAACAGGTGAGGTGCTGCACACCTGCTCCACTGTTAAGTTCATCACAGTGAACAGTTTAAGAGAGCATGTAGTTTTGTTTCTTGAACCAAAACATACCAGTAAATTCCCCGTGAGTGCAGCAGTATGCTTTGGGTACCAGAGCAGCTGTAGTCTTTCTGTGTGGGATATCTAGTGGCAGTGTGAAACACCTTCATGCCATTAAATATGTGTCCATGCTAATGAGGCTGTAGTTACACCACTACACTTAACTGTGGTACAACTTCATAGAGAAGATGAGCCCTTAAGAAACTCAACCCCCAAATAAACTTGTGTTTTCTTAAAACAAAATTTAGGAGAAAGAAAAAACCAAATAACAAAAACTCCAAACACACTACAAGGAAAAGAAATAAATGAAATAAGCAGAACTGTCTCTATTATGAAAGTATTCTTATTCTCTTTGGAGGTATCAAATTGCTTTTTAAAAGAGTAAAAAACAGGGCATAAAAAAGCTATTCTCCTTAACCCATTATTTGCCCAAGGAGCACCATTGCCTAAATATTTTCATGTATTTTTTCTACTTTCACAAACAACCTTTCCAGATCATTCCTCAAATCATCTACTGAGCTCTTCACAGACTCCAAGCTGTTCTCATTATTTTCAATTTTCACTGAATAGGCAACTAAACTATCCACTGCAGTTCTTAGCATTTTCAAATCGGAATCGACCTGGCTAACAGAAGATCTCAGTTCATCTACAGAGCCTTCCATAGAAGAAAACTTTTCAAGGTAACCTTGAGAATCCTGGAGAGCACCAGAGGATGGCAAGTCACTGATGCTTCTCTTTAAGGTTTCCATGTCGTTGTACAGTGAAGTCTGTGCCTCACCAAGATTTTTCAGAACATCTGTGACTGAAGTTACATCTGTATTTGAGAGTCCCTGAAGAGTGGTAATGCTTTGTTCTAGGGTATTGAGCTTATTCTCATACTCTGCCTCCTTAGAAAGGAAAGATTTCAACTTTTCACTGTTTTGAGCAGCAACAGATGCTAGAGACTCTAGGCTGTCTTCTATGTGCCTCAATCGAGACGCCAGTCCTTCACTGTTCTTCCCAAAAGTTTCTAATGCTTTTCTGAAGATTTCATTATCTTCCCATTTGTTGAGGTTGGCTTTAACTTGTAGTAAATCTTCATCAAGTCTTTTAATATCACTAGGGAGCTGCATAATAGAATCCTCAGCTCTCAGAACTTTCTCTTGTAAAGCTTTTAATGAAAGGTGTTCAGTGTCCGCAGCCTCTTTGAACTTCTCGTGTTCTTGTTTGAGGTTGACTAACTCTTTCACTTCAGTGTACACATCAGACTCCATGGAGTCTATTGTACTCTTCAAGGTCTCTATGTCCTTTTCTTTCATTTTCATGGATGCTTGCATCTCATCAAAAGCATCTTTTAGCACCTTAATTTCATGTTTATAGACATCTGCCTGTTCTAGTGAAACAACCTTTGCTTTCATATTGTTGATTTCATCTTGGCTCCTTTGCTGGACTTCAGTGAATACAGCAATGTTATCATTTATAGACTTGGTCAGCTCTGTTAGTCTCTCTTCCACCGTGTTTTCCAGAGATGTGAAGTCTCGTTCCCTTGCATCCTTCACCATGTGAATGCCATCAGACAAGTCTTTCAAAATTTCATTCTGCAGTTTCTGAAGCACTTCACTGATCCGGTTTATTTCACTCTCCCCTTGTTTAACAGCCTTCTCACTCACCTCCTGCTTCTGCTGAACAATTTTCATCATGGATTCAAACTCTCCAAATGTGGTTTGAAGAGAACGTACCTAGGCCAGAAATACACATGGTTAATACCAGTAATTTTACCCTTTTTGTCCAAAATCCTTATAGTCATTGTTACTAGAGGAAATTATTACATTGCAATCCTTCATGCCCCATACCTCAAGTCACCCAGTGGCATACAGATATGGGAGGCACAAAAAACCAGCAGGTTGAGCCTTACAGCTCTATAGTACATACACCATCTGTTAAGGGTCCTTGGCCTCACTGACCTGCCACTCATGACCCAGGAAAGCTGTGGCAGTGAAAAAGGAACCCAGGTCTCCAGAGTCTCCATGCAGACCTCTGAACCATCCCTCCCATACAGGATTCCTGGTTCTAAAGACCACAAGTCATTAGAAAAAGGGGGGGCAGGGATGGAACCAAACCAAAAGAATATCTGGCATCAGTTTCTGACTACAGAAAAGATGGGATTATGTTTTATCAGGCATGAATACCAAAGAACAATACCTGATCATGAAAAATAAGTTTTGCGTAGGCAAGGAAAAAATAGAGGGAGAGGGGAGCTGGAATGGGCCAAGGAATGGAAGTAGTAATGACATTTTGCTGCTCCTAGACACCAACGGAAACACAAGAGGTTTTTTTGTTAACTACTTCTTAAGATTAGAAAAAAATTAGGAAGTCTTTAATGTTCTAAATAGTTAGCAGCTTGTTTTTCCCACTCCTGCATACACCCACACACTCACAGTGAGCATGGCTCATATATGTACACACAAAGAACAAAAGCACAGCATCTGCCAAGAGCCTGCCTTGCATCTAGCTCAGGTTAACAGAAAGTTCCTACCACTACGTCAGGTACACTATTAAACTTCCCAATTACAAAAACTATCTTTACAGTTGGTTTTAGTAGCAGCCAGAGGGAAAAGGTCAAGGGGTGAGGGGCTGCCACGTTTGTTTACTCTCACATTTAAAGGTAAGATCCAGGCCAGGGAAGCACACATTCCTTAATTTGGAGGCCAAGCAGAGCATCAGCCTTAAGACTGTGGAGAAATCTTTTTGTGCATGCGTGGCTTGTACTTTCTTAAACTTAGTAAAGCGATGTAAGAACTCCCACTGGCTGCAAGAGGAATCCATCACACAGAAAATACCTCAAGGCTTTGGCAGGATGGCAAGTGCTGAGTAATGCACGTTGCCCTGCCTTACACTACTCCCTGTGTCTGAGGGGTACATTAATCAGCCATGCCACATGGGCTGCCATGTTTACTGATTAGATACACAGCTGGAGGGGTGGTTTTATTCTATAAATAGAAAGAAGTATATTTTATATGGTTTTAGAAAGAAATACCCAGCTGCCTTTTTTTTTTCTTTTCAACTGAAGCAAGCTCCAGCATTCCCTGACTCAGAACCTAGACATTATTTTCCAAAGACCTAACAAATATCTTAATTAGAATTCTAATTTTTAATTAGAAATTAAGTTATTTCTATGTATTTTTGCAAATCCCTAGCAAAATCCTCCTTCGTTTTTAAGAAAGTCTATACCGTGCAGGGATTGTAGAGTTGCCTCCATGAGACTTGTCCATGAGACTTGCCTTTGCTTTGACAGATCCCTGCTATATGAACAATACCCACTAAGATGACTTCTTTTCTCCCTCTTCAGTAAAAGGGTTTCTCATGCCCCTACATTCCCTACACTTGTATTCGCTAGTGCTCCCATAGGAAATTAGAACTGAGCTAAGGGGAAGGGATGGAAAAGGTAACACTGCCATACACATTGCAGCTGGGCACCAGTCATTTGACTGACTTACCAATCTCATTTTCATTACATCTTAGCTGTCATTCATTCTGATTATTTCCACAGAGAGCAGAGAGCTTTTTCTGTATCATTATAAATGGAGGTCAGAAATCTAACACGATAACACAGGAAAATTCTCCTCCCCCTCCTATTATACAGTGACACATTTCAACCAAATCACCAAATCCATATTTGCAAGTAACTGTCTTTTTGGTCTAAGAAATCAGAAATAGCCAGAACTCTCCAGAGGGCTGGGTCTCTGCAACTGTATGACTGACAGAGATGGATCCCACCTTACACAGTGGAAGTACTTTATACCTGCTCCTCCACTGCATTCAAGCAATGTTCATGGTTTAAGCTGAAGCTATTCCCCATCTGGGCCAGCCACTTGAAGATCACAGAGCTCTGATATAGTAAAATGGACTGGGGTCTTCAAAATATACCAGCTTCTAATTGTATTTGTCCTAACCGAGAGCTACCAGGGCTCAAAGCCCTTGCACAAGAGGAGTAAGAACTCACAGCTTCAAAGCAGTTGGGCTGTGTGTGAACCTTCATGTGAGTTTGGTTTTTTGGCGTACATGGCTGGTAAGATGTGAAGCCATAGCCCTTGAAAGATTTAACATCGCAAACAGTACATAAAAATGTATCTTCAGCCAATGACTACTGTTTTCTCTAACTGGTCATACTACCTTGTGTTTAAACACCAAATGACCTTGGCCTCTCTGAGAAAGGTGCTATGTTAAAGACTAACCTTCCACATAATTTCCTTTCTCCTCAATGTGTAGCAGATAAGTTTATATAATGCTTACTCCTGACAGAAGCTCTCTGCAGTCAGATGAAGGGCAAAGCTACACAGCAGCCTGTGCTGATGGCACTCTGCAAGTACAATGCAGGATCCTACACCTTTGTGCAGCAGTGAAATACAGCAAATTCCTGTGTCACCAAACCACAGCAAACAAAACTTCCACGCCTGTGATCTCTATCCTCCACCTTTAACAGCCATCTGCTATACAAAGGCAAGTAAGTTTCAGTTGTCTTTGAAACCAACTATTTATAAACTTCTGTTATATGCTCATCTCCTAGAATATGTAACACATACTTATGATTTTCTGCAATGACATGGAGATGGGAGGCAGCAAATTGTCCACATTCCTTTGATTAGAAGGGCTTGTACATTCCATGTTCATCTAAGTTCTACGCTCATGTGTTGTAGTTTTACATCTTGCCATTTAAATTTCTTCCTCCTTACTGTCTACAAAAATGGCTTAAAAACCAGTAAAAAGCAACAATCTTTGCTAGTTCAAATCACTGTCCTGTCATCAGTGAGTCAAGGCCCCCGGATTTAAAACTTCAGCTTCTTTAGCTTCAGACACATCCCTATAGCCCTGAAGTTTACAACTCTTCTCTCCTGCTGACATGAATTTTCCTTTTCCTTCTTGTTTTATGGGACAGGAAACTCCAAGACTGACGATATAATCTCCACACGTGAAGGCCACTGTGTTTCTGGAAGCACTGAACAGCCAGAAGATCTCTGCCAGTGCCCGTCCCCCCTCTGCCAGCCCAGCCCCACGCTCGCAGGGAATATAGGGAATCCGAATGCCATGCAGAAAGCAGTCAAGCTGAGACATGAATTTCCTTTTCCTTGATCTGGTTCAGTCATAACTTTACATACCGTCTTCCAACCAATTAACCTACTCCCAGGAAATAAGTTTAATTGTATGTTGATGATATGCAATCACAGATGTCATTTTTAAAGGGTTTAGATAGCTGGGTATAGGCATCTAGGATGCATACAAGTGGACAGTGCTATCTGTGAAATTATAGCTGGGAGGCTAATAAGGGCCTGAGAAAAAAAATGAGGGAAATGAGCATTTATTTCACTTCACTTGAGCCACATCCTGTGCCAGCAACTTCACAGCTTTTCCACGGTCCTGGACTGCCTTGGACACTGGGAGTCTCACTCCCTTGGCCAGAGACTGCGGCAGGAACGTGGGAGGCAGGGTACTGCAGCAGTGTTTCTGGTACAGCCTCTGCTGTTCGGTGAAGCTCACATGGGTTTTGTTTTCTAGAGTGCGGGGACGCCGGGGCAGGATCTGCCCCGTTGACAGCGCTGCCACCCTGTGTCCCGTGGCGCGCACATCTGCCTGCTCGACAGGCAGCGAGGGGCAGCTCGTTCGCCCCGCCAGGTTAAGTGATTTGCGGACCTCGAAGACACAGGATTACGGGCAGCAGGCTCCTTCGGAACGGCGGGTCCGCACCGCTGTCAACACCTAATGCAGCGTGCGGACTGCATTCCATAAAATGGCTTCAGGCAAGGCCCTGGAAAGCCGAGCTGGGGGCTGCGGCCACCGCCGCGGGGTCCCGTCCCGCCCCGTCCCGCCCAGCTCTACGCTGCCTGGCAGGGATTTCTCGCTGCTCCGGGGCCACGTTTGCAGGCACGGGGCCTGACTCCATGTGCCCCTCTAATGCCATGAAACATCTCTGAGGAAGCACGCAAGAGGAGGGAAAGGCAACGGGACATGTTCGCTCTCCCGCAAGACAGGCCATCCGACAGCTGCCCAGCTCCTTATTTAAGGGGCGAATCCCCGCGCCCGTCCCCCCGCACGGGCGGACGCTGACCCCCGCCCCGCCGAGCAGCACCGAGCGCCCCGGCGGTGCCCAGCCCGGCGGTGCCCAGCCCGGCGGTGCCCAGCCCGGCGGTGCCCAGCCCGCCCGCCCCCGGCGGTGCCCGGCGCCGCGCTACCTTCTGCACCACGGTGTCCAGGGTGGCGGCCAGCTCCTGCCGCTGCCGGCCGGAGGCCTCCACCTCCCGGGCGCTCCGCCCGACCTCCTCCTGCAGCTGCAGCACGTACCAGCCGGCGGGCAGCGCGGCGCCCAGCACCACCGCGGCTCCCAGCAGCATCGCCCAGCCGCGGCGGGGACCGGCGCCAGAGCGGCCCCCCCCGCCGGCCCTGCCGCCCCGGCCGTGCCCCGCCGCCGCCTGCTTCTTGGCCGGCGGCTCGTCGCCGCCGCCGAGCTGCGCGCTCTTCTCGTTGGCGGCGGGCGGGCTGCCCCCCTTAGGGCCCCGGTGCTTGGCGGCCGACATAGCGGGACGCCGCCGTCGTACACGGAGCGGGAGCAGCGGGAGTGGGCGAGGGAGAGAGGGAGGGAGGATGGAGGATGGAGGGAAGGCGGAGGCGCCAGCCCGGGCCGCGCCACTCTCGCCGCCCCGCCCCGGCCCCCGCCCCGGGAAGCCGCCACGCACACGGGGATGGGCTCCGTCCCTGCCGGGGGGCAGACGTGGCGTACAGGGCCCAGCCCCATCCCCAGGGGAGCAATGGGACCGGGAAGCGAAGGGCGGGGCGGAGAGGAAGGCCCGGCGCAGCCCCGCGGTGACGGATGGAGGGAGCGGGAGGAGCGCTCTCCACCCCCGCAGCCCCCGCGCCGGGGGTCCCCCAGCCCAGACCGGTCCTTCTGCCAGGTTTTAGCCCCGCTCGTAGTTTTGGTGGTGGAACGCGGCGGAATTGTGCCTCACGCAACTTCTGATTTGCTTGGTTGCGTTTTTGGCTGGAATACCTGCAGCAAGCTCCGGAATGACTGAGAGAAAGGCACGGAGAGTTATTTTCTCCATCTGCAACCCCTCTCCCCAACGCGTTTCTAGTGTCTGTAGAACTTAGACTTGGCATCGGGCTGGTGGTCCCTGGGGCCCCAGCAGCTGCTGCCCTGGCTGGCAGGACGCTGCAGGCCCCTCTCAGGTCACGGACAGCTGTGTCTGAGGTGGACAGACCGAGAGCTCAGCACCGAGTCTGTCTGCAAAGCTTTTCCGCTCCATGCTTCTTTGCTTCCCCACGCCAACATGAGCCTGCTGCCTTCATCTTCCCCACGGAGCGAGTCCTGGCACAGGACAGGAAAGGAAAGGCTGAGCAGGCCTTCCCCTGTGCCACGGCCTCCAGCTGGAGCTTGAGGCACTGAATGTATCTGTTTCTCTATTTGATTACAGCAAGAAACTAAATCGAACTTTGTCTTGGAAGACGTTTTCTTTTCTTGGTCTTTCATTTGATTACAGTATATTCTTCCTTTACATATATATACATTAAAGAAATAAATGTTATGTTGAGTATTATGTAGAAACAATGAATTGTAAAGTTGGCTGGATCACAGCCCCTGACGTCAACCTGTAAAATACAGTTCCACCTCTGCCAAGGCTTAGGATGAACCGAACTGTTTAGTGTATAGATAATGTTCTAGTAACTACTAGAATGGGTAATAAGAGGAGAATTTATAGTGAATTGTCTCAAGCATTTTGTTACTACAATTCCATCAAATGCACAGACCTGAGAGGATATTGCTGTGACTGCAAGTTATGAGCACCACAACAGAAGTTACTGCCCTGACCCTAACAAGTAACAGAGAGCTTGCACGGAGTCAGGAGGTTGTCTTAAATATATACCAGAGGTGGCTGAAGCTGGTATGAGGAGGCTTGCACTAAAGCAGGTGAGGAACCCTCTGAATAATCTGTCTTCCTCAATACAATGAGAGTAGAAATCTTCAGCAGCAAACAAAGCACCCTGGGAAAGCTACAACAGCAGTTTCCACCATGAACATCTAGCCACAGCCTTAGTTCTCTCACATTTTATGAGAAGGGGATATCAGATTTCTATTTAGGAAGGGCCTAGAAAAGCTAGGATTTGTAGCAGTACCCTAAAACCAGGATTTTAGCTCTGAAGCCATTTATTTGAGTTTACCGTAAGAACTGAGCCATATGGACTTCACCAGAGAGAATAATCAAGAAGAACGTCAATGTTAAGTATTAAGGATGTAAATCTGTTTAGGGAGTAAGGTACCATAGGTAACTGTCACTATTTCTCCTTTTCTTGCTTGGTAGTGACAAGGAAAATGTTAGCAATGTACTACCTAAAGATTTTTCTCACCATGGAACCAATTCAAGCTATTTCTGACCAAGAGTACCATTCTACAAATAGCTTTTTGTTGCATTTGACACTGTGGGTCAAACTATTACTTCCTTTGTACCGAAAGGCCAATTACTAGTGCTGAGGGGAGTATGCATTAGGAATTTGCCGAGTTGGTAAAATTGCTAGACACTGCAGACTGGTGTGTTTGGGGAAGCTACTGATGTACCATTTTCTCTCAGAAGTGTCAATATTCTGCTTTGCCTTTGAATTTGAAGACAAATCCTTCAGTGGGGAGAAGTAGCAACCCTTTTTGCCTCTCACAAGACTTATTTCTCCTTGGAATATAGGAAAACTCCACAGAAGAACAAGCTGAGAAAGCATGCTTACACCTGCCTTGTAGTCTTTCTGTCTTGACATTGAGCCTATTATCAAATCTGGGCCTGATGATCTCAGTCAACCCAGAGTCTTAACATCCATCTGTTAGCACTAAAGCCAATCTGCCTGGCTCAGTTATTAGGATTAGGGAAAAATGTCTTGTGACTTTAAGTTATGTTCTCAACTTAGTTGTCATGGGCCTTGGCAAAAACCATAGCATGCCTTGCCCTTTCCCTCTCCTCCCACGCTAACCATGAGTTAGCCACATACTGGGACATTTCTGACCCACGGGTCCAGATGCAGCTGCACATTTTATCCACTCAGTAGCTGCCTTGCTGTTTGCTGGATAAAGCAGAGCATTAATTATAGGCTTTACTGTCTTTGCCAGTTTTACTGGTAACAGTAAGGAAGGTTATGAGCCAACTTGCTGCAAAGAGTGAGCACAAACTAGTCCTTCGTTTCAATTAACAGTGTTTCTGTAGTGAAAGGCCAAGAGTTAAAGTCGACTTGAGACACTAGCCAAAATTCCAAATGTGTACCTTTGTGTGGTTTAACTCCATCCAGGAAATAAGCACCACAGTTACTCTCTCTTACCCCACATGTCCCCAGTGGGATGAGAGGGAGAATCAGAAGGTAGAAGTGAGAAAACTTGTGGATTGAGATTAAATAAGTTTATTAATTGAAAAAAATTAAAATAATATTAAATTGTAATCAAAATGAAAATAACAAAGGGGTAAATAAAAGCCAAGAAAGACAAGTGAAGCATATGAAAACAATTTCTCACCAGCAACTGACTGATGGCCGGCCAGTCCCCAAGCTGTGCCCCTGCACCAACCTTCCCGCAGTTTTATTGCTGACCATGATGCCTTATGGTATGGAATATTCCTTGGGTCACTGGGGTCAGCTGTCCTGGATATGTCCTCTCCCAGCTTCTTGTGCACCTTCCTCCTGGCTGCTGAGGTGGGGTGAGATGCAGAAAAGGCTTTGACTCAGTGTAAGCACTGCTCACCAGTAACTAAAGCATCCCTGTGTTATCAACATGGTTTTCAAAACAAATCCAAAACACAGCCCCTTGCCAGATACTGGGAAGAAAATTAACTCTATCCCAGCCAAATCCAGGACATACATGCATGTGCTATATAGGACACAAGGACATTGAACTTGTTAATTGAGCAGAAGAAATTTAAAGGCTGCACAATTATTTTTCTGGCTGACATTGGGGACACCAGAAAGTGAGAAAAGAGTATCATTTCTCTGTGGAGAAAATCTCTCCAGTAGGTAATCTACTTCAAGATCCATATAGTAGGCTATTGCTTCAGTGCCTCTGGATCAGGAAAGAACTGAAACCAAAAAGAAGGGGAAGTGCTGAGTACTGCAGTGTCTAACTTATTCTTGGCTTTTGAACCCGAATCTCAAAGTATGTCCTTGGTGCCTCAGCTATATATGACAGATGTACATCTCTGATATGGTAGATAGATAGATAGATAGATAGATAGATAGATAGATAGAGCAAGCTGTGCACTTAAGAATGGGCTCCAAAACAGCTGGTGGGCTTGTGAGAGAATGACACTGCTATAACTGAAAAAAAATTTGTTTTAAAGCCATCCCTTTCTGGAATCCCATCTCTTACTCTATTATTTAGGGGGACGTACTTTTAGTCTGAGATACTTTCCCCCCAGAAGTTATCTTTCATATCAGTATTTAGAAGCTACTTCACTTGGTGAGGCTGGCCCCTTTCCCTCCCTGTGCAAGCTAGGTCACTGAGCAGCACAGGTTTCCACAAGTCCACAGAGACACAAAATGGAGCCTGAAATACTGTCCGTGGTGTTTTTCAAAGTACTCTTTGTGCAGTTTTAGCTGGTTAATTAATAAAAGGTATCAGCAGCCATCACAGCAAAAATTCATGTTTTCCCCATATTTCAGATGGTGTCTAAGCGAAAACTGATGTAAAAAAAAAAATAAATTATGTCCTTGGAAGTCATAACAGTTCTGTACAAAGTAGCCCATCTGTATATTATCACAGTCTTCTCCAAAGCCCTTTCGAACCTCTTTCAGACTGTCACTGCCATGTGACATGCACAAAGTGGAGCAAAGTAGTGCAAATATCGTTATTCAAAACATCATCTTCTTTATAGAAGCTACCGGATTAGGCTGTTGGACTTAATCCCATTTAATGGCTCTGAAGGCCGGGCTGACAGGTGCTCTGCATCGCTGCAAGCAAGTGCTGCCTCTCCAGCCGGGCACTTGGCACTTGTGTAGCCAAACTCTGTCCCCTGCTTCGAGCCCTTGATTTTATAGCAGAGGTTAATGTGACCTACAGTGTGCTTTGTTCTACCCGAATACAACATCTGTTCTCTGTGGTCCACCACTTGTGCTAAAGGTTATCTGCAGGAAGGGGAGCTCTGCCTTCATGACGGGCAAGGCTGGTGTGTTAGTGAGCTCTCGCCTCAGAGAGGATTGCCGGTGTTTTGCCCTCCGTGCTTCCTGGTGGGTGAGGCAGTGGTGGCACGTAGCTTCCGTGACAGGAAGAGCTGATGACCCTGGCAGGCACTGCTGGCCCCGTGCGTGCGTGAAGCAGCCAGGGCATGAGGTCAATACAGCAATAGGCAAAGCATTTATAATGACAGTGCCGCACTGCCCCGTGCTGCGTTCCTCAGTGGGCGCTCAGCAGGCCTCCGGACACACAGCCGTGAGCCGGGCGGGTGACTAAGCTCAGCACGGGCCGAGTGGCTCCCCTGAAGCTGCGGGGGTGGCATGGGGAGCCAAGATGGCGCGTGGAGGGGCACCACACTACCTCCCCATATACAGGGTACGGAAACCAGGGCAGGAACGTAGTTATAGCTCCCTTTGTTATAGCACACACGGCCTGGGGCGCTGCCCCGTCCCCTGCGGAGCACAGCCCCTTTCCTCCCAGGCTCGGGCTCCGTGGGGTCGGTGCTCCCATCCCGGGGGCGGGGCCGGGGCGGCGCCGGCCCGGGCGGACCGGGCCCTTCCGTAAACACCACCCGGCCCATCCCCCCGCACGCCGGCACGGCCCACTGCCAGCGCGGGGGAGTCCGCCGAAACCTCTTCCCGTGTCCCCGCATATTTCCCCACGCTCAGTGCCCGGTCGCAGGCAGAATGAGGAGATGCACACAGTTTCCACTGGCGTAAGCGGAGGCAGGCCAAAGCGCCTTGGATAACTCGCCGCTGACAGGCAGGAAAAGATGCCGCACCTCCCCGCTTCCACCATCAGAGATGGACGTGCCCGGGGAAGACACTAATAGTCCGGGCTGGGTCTTTAAATCTGAGGGGGGTGAATGTGTGCGGCCCGGCGAGCGCTGCGTGAGGCGGCGAGGGGCAGCGGTGAGTGACCGGCTGGGGACAGCGGGGCAGGGCAGGACTGCTCCGGCCGGCCAGCGGAGCTGACACGCGGCGGGGTGTCCGGGCACGCAGGGCGATGAGTCGCGGGGTGAGTCCGGGACAGTGCTGGCTCGGGAGTTGCCACCTTCCTGTGCGGTGTGGGTGGCAGGGAGGTGGTGGACTGGCCCTTCCCTCTGCTGCCCCGGAGGGGCACCCGCTGCAGCAGGTGGGTTTCGCAGTTCCTGCGCTGGGTCCGTAGTTCCCTCCCTGCCCCGTGTCTCCTGGGCTTTCATCATCCCTTGGTGTCCGCCGGGACGATCCGCCCCGACGGGCGCAGCCGCAGGGTCCCCCCTGCAGCCCCGGTCGGCAGGGCAGGGGCACCCCGAGACCGCCGCGGGGAATGGGGGCTGGGGCGCTTAGGGGCGGGCGCCCCGGCTCGCCCTCTCTGGGGCTGACAGACAGTGTTCCCTCCTTGCTTCGCCGCCGGCCTCCCTCCCCCCGGGCCTGTCCTTGGAAACGCTGTTTGTTTTGGTCGGAGGGTGCCAAACTCCTGCCTTTGCTAAGTGTTAAAAACATGGGGCCGGGGGAGGAGACAGGCAGCGAAACAGATGGAGGAAGAGGAGGAGCCGCCGGCTCCCGTCGGTGTGGCTCCCCCCGCGGGGCAGGGCCGCGGGCAGGACGTCCCCGGGCTCCCCTCGGGCCACGGCCCCCGGTCCCGTCCCCGACCTGTCCGGGCGGAGGTCACGGCCAAGGGCCGCGCTCGGGGCGCCCGGCCGCATCTCGCTCTCGCCGAGACAGTTCTTTAAGCCTTCACGAAGAGAAGTGTCTCTTCCAAGAGCCGTGGCACTAGAAAGCTAAAGGGGAGAAAAGTCGGCTGTAAGCTGTGGAAAATGAGGCGGGAGGAAATGCAAGTAACTCTTAACAAAGGCTCTTTTCTGTTCTCATGTCGTGAGTGCTGACAGAGGTGGAGTCAGTGAAAGGGAAACTCGAGACCAAATGAGATTCAGTCGGTGCCAGCTTGAAGATAGTAAGAATGTGAACCCAGCAGAATAAACAAAGTTAAGACTTTCATAGTGGTAAAACTGGACAGAGCACTCATAAGTCTCTGTGTCCATGCACACTTCCTTTGAACAAAGCAGGGCTGTGGAAAACCTTTGCTAGGAGATAGTATCTGAAGAAAATACCCAACTGTGAAACTGTCTTCCTCCCTCCTCCCCCCAGGTGCTTTGTAAAATAACTTCTAAAACAAACCTACAGAAATAAAATGTGCCTGTGTCTTCTAAAACTAACCTGATCTTGCAGTTTTGATAAGTTCTAAATCGAGTTGGGTGATGCAGTAACCAGTTAAGAACAAGATGCCTTTAAGCATCTACGCTTTTGTATTAATTTTCTTTTTACTAAAAAGAATAATCTTCACCTGTCTAAATAGGAGACATGTGAGAATTTATTTCTTCATTGTTAAATTAGCTGGAATCTTGGGGTTGGTGTATGTAGAAGATACTTTTAGCTTGGTCTTCCAAAGAGTTTGTCCTTAAAAAACCCTACAGTATGGTACTGATTGAAATAGAGCAAATGGTGTGATGAAGCCCACTGTGATGGTGTCCAGCCTAATACAAATGTAAATGTGGGTAGTCTTTAATGCAGCAGAGTAAAGCAGGTTGTAACCTCAGGCTGACCCTTTAACAGAACGGTTGGGATATTAATATGTGTATTAAAACAACAGCTTATATGTAATAATTAATAAGTAAATTAAAAACAAAAAAACAAGATGGTATTGTTTATCCAAGATGGTGAGTTACAAAGTGATCTTGCAAGGCTGAAGGGCTTTTTGACATATTTTTATACTAATTTAAAGTTCTAAATGAACTTGGCCATTAGTTATTAATGAGAACTGTGCTATCTACAAAAAATGCAAGGAAAATCAGCTCTTCCAGTGTATGCTATAAAGCAAAGACTGAGTGACTCAGTTGTCTATTGTTGTAACTAATTAGAAATGCCATTTTTGGTTTGTACTTACCTTTCATATGCTCAGTGACTGTATTTTTGCCTAAGTGTTTTAGTTGGCCCCTGCAGGTTCTGCTTGTATATTCATGTATGTTTAGCTTGATGTGTTTATCTTTTAAACATAGAATTTAGCAATAATGTTCTCACTGTGCAGAGTGCACCCATTCTTACTTCCTATTGTGCTTGAAGCATTCTACTAGGAAATGTATTTAGTGTGGCAAAAGATTGCAGTGTTTTTTTTGTGTGTGTCACCTCCTGTTGCAGTGTTGAAACTTCTTACTTAAATTAAGCCTTCTGGAGCACCCCACTGACAGCTCTGCTGTCTGTGTGTCTGCATATATTGTGGGAGCAGGTGTGGTCTTGATACATAAAAATGCATGTGCATCTTTGAAATGCAACAATTTACATTGATCCTTTGCTGGGTCTAGTGCTTAAGGACTTAATGTATATAGACTTCTAATTCTACCTTAACCACTTGATCTTCTTGGAAATCAAGATGGGGTGGAAAATGGCAGTACTGACTCCCCTTCGTGGCTGGTTTAGTGCTTCTCTCAGAGAAGCAGAGGCTGAATTTTTATTAACATTGTCATACCTAGAGGTAAGAGGAAGTTCATGAAATGATGATGTGTAAATTGTGTGACAGTATTTGGGGTTTTAATGGTCATTTACCTTCTTCCATGTTGTTAACACCTGAACTGAAGCAGTAGACACACCGTGAATTGCTCACACTCGGCAAGCGATTTGCAAGACTTTGGGCCACTAACTGTGAACAGCATTAATCAAATCTTTTGATGGACCACGTCCTGCAGCATTAATCTTTTGGAGGTTAGTTATTTGTATGGAAATAAAGGGGTGTTATACAAGATTAAAGCCTGGAAATACAGTGTTCTTTTGTTGATTTAAAAAAATTAGTTGGAGGGTAATAAAAACTTTTCAGGCTCTGTACAGTGTTACTGTATTTAAGTGAGCAGTTCAACATGAAGAACCTCAAGTATGTTCTATACCTAGTTTGTGACAACTAGTTTCTGATCATCACTAACTTTGAGATCTGTAACACAGATTTTACTTGAAGAAATAGTTTGTTTCTTCTCTAGTCTAGCATTAACTAGTGAACCATTTCTAATTGTAACTTAAATACAATTTCCAAGCCAAAATACCTGTGTTTAGTGGTTTTTTAGGTTCTCTTGCAACTCTGTCTTGTTTAGCCAATACTGTTTTAAGTATTTGCTTGTTAGAAATTATAAAATTGCTGGTCTAACAAGAGTTATGATGCTTAGGAACACGGGTAATGTTGCAAGTTTTGGATGTGTGACCTCTGTGTTCTAATCAAGTGTCTCTTACTGGCTCCTCCAGTACACTGATAAACTGTTAGATGTGTTCTTACTAATGTAACCAATTATTTTCACAAAAAACCCCAGTGTAAAGTATGACATCAATAAGATGCTCAAGTGCATCCTCTTTCCTCTTGGGAGAGGAGGAAGAGTAAACACACACTTAAGAAATGTCAATCATCTCAATTAACAAGGGAGTGCTCATCAGTGTAGTAGCTCATCAAGTTATAAAGGCCTATTCAGGATGAGTTGGTACCCAAAAAGTCAAATGCTTTAAGCAGTAGCTAGGTGCTGGTATAAAGAAATCTTAATTTTCGCTACCTTTTGTCTATCCCAGGACTCCACAGTGTGTTGATTCACATTAGTACAGACAAAGATCATCCTTTTATTGCTAAAAGTGTCTTTTTTCCAAATTCAGCAGTTGCAAAGTGTATTGCAAAGGTATTCCCTGCCTACTGAAGCTGATGTGATTTAATAATAAATGAAGTTATATATTAGTTAAATTTGCTGATGGAAACCATTGCTGCCTATGTCACTTCATGAAGTCCACTACAGAATGCTTCATGGCCTTAATCAGAGATGGACAGCTACTTTTGGTATCTGGGCCAAATTCCTTTGGTGGTAATTACAGTGGACTTCCAGGTTCTCATTTTAATATTATTATTATGAACATATTTTTCACTTCCTGTCATGCAGTTGTTAATCATCTGTATCACACTGTGCAGCTGTCCACATTTTCTGCAATTGCAGATTATCTGCCTGGGAGGCAGTTTCTTTACATAGACAAACACTATGAAGCACAACACTTGTCAGTGGAGGTTGTTGACTCTGCTAAATAGAATGTTAGAGCTCAGAGTTGCCATTTGACTTAAACCAGGAAACCTATCCACCTACCTTCACCCCTAGGAGGACTGGTGTTTGGGTCTGTGCCATTGTTAATCTGATTCTGAGCGCAGACTTTCAGCTACACCTTGTCAGAAATGTAATATTCTCAATTTCTTGCCTCTTCTCCCCTGCAACTTCTGTGTTTGCTTCACAGTCGTTACACTTGGTGCAGCCTGTTTGTGGAAGGAAACTCGTTGCTAAACACCACTTCATCAGGTCAGGTGGGGGATGGTGGCATCACGAAATGCCTCTATGGATATTGAAAATTACCAAAATTCTTGCAATAAGTAGCTTCAGGGGTTCCTGTGGGTAGTCTTTCATTTTTTTAAACATTCCAAATTTAGGGACTGTCTCCCACAGAATCATTAAGGTACGAAACAGCTGAAGGTACAAAGCTTTCTTACAGAACAGGTTCAGTTTGTTGATAACTATATGATTCTGTGTGTCAAGCCAAATCCTTTCTTTTGCTTTTCCTGTTTAGGAAAGGCAACTACTTGATCTTCATTCACAATATAATTACAATATAATATATATATTATTATAATATAAGTAGCTGACTTTTGAGAAACAAACAAAAGTAAGTGCTGGTTTTATGGGAATTGTGTTTGTCTTTCCAGGTCTTGTTTACTTTGTAAGCAAGGTAAAGGGAATCAGAATGCCTCTCAGTGATGACCATAACAGTGACTCAGATTCTTCACGGCTCTCGGAAAGCACAGCTTCTTCCAGTGACTCAGAGTATTCCAGGCAGAGTTTTAACAGTGATTCTTCAAGCAAACCCAGCTCCCCAGCATGTAAGCCTATTTCAGCCTTACCTGCATTGTGCATGGACCAATAAGGCTAACTTACCTTATTTCTCTTTGCTGTTATGGGTAGAACCTGGGATTCTGAATCTGTTTAAGAGTATTAACAGAGAGGCATGGCTTTCTCTCTGCTGTGAAGCAGTGCATCTCCTGTGTGTGGAACACCAGCAGCAGCTGTATCCATGGGGGTCTTCCTGTGCACTCCTTCCCTTCAGAAAGTGTAAGAAAAGTGTGTCACCATGGTCTTCCTAACCTTGACATTGGTAGCAGCCTCCCACTCAACCAGATATGCTTTTGTGCAAAGGGTGGGTTTCTTCTGTTTGATCCCTGCATGCAAAAATTAATTCTGTAACTTACAGATTTGTAATACCATACCAAGTTGCATGTAATTAATCTTTAATTCACATTTTTCTTTCATAAATACTAGAATCAAACAGAAAACACACGTTTGCACAAGAAGGATAATTTGAGTAATGGTAAACAAAACCTTGGTTATAATGTGGTTTCTCTGTTCTGTAAGCAGTTGCAGACCATGCTTACTTCTTACATCTGTGTAAATTCTTATATTAAAACAAGCTTGTTAGTGGAGCTGCAGTTGGCAGCTGGCTCTTTGTCTTTCTTTGTTACCAGCCTTCCAAATACTAAATAAAATAATAGAATTTAAGGTTTTAGAAACTTTGGGAGTTTGCCCTTGTTTTCCAGTGTAGAGTTTGTTTTGTCATTGCTGCTGACTCCTAAAATATGAGTATAACTTAATTCCACAGCAGACTGAAGATCTGCTGATCTTAAGGGGGCGGGGGGTTTGCAAGTCAGTAACTTCAGAACCTTTTCAACAGGCAATATAGCCATCTTGTGCTCAGAATTATAGTAGGCATCTGGTATCTCTTACTGCCCATGCTTTTGGTTGGGTGGCTTTGACAGAACAGTTAGTAGGAAATCTGTGGAATGCAAGATCCCATTTAAAGGAAAAAAGATATCTTAGTTCACACGCGGAAATATGAAAATGCTCCTCAAAATGTTTTGAGGCTTGTGTGGTATTTCCCCACAAACACACACACCCCTGATAAGCTGGGAGTTTCCTGAGTTAGTGTTTTAGGAAGATATAAAGACTTGGTAATCTTGGGTTGCTTCTTCCAGAGTACTGGAGTCCAGTTAGCAAGCAGTAAAATTTCTAGGTTTTAGTATATTCAATTTGACTTATCACCTATAGATATATGGCTTGAATTGATCTTGTTTGTTCCAGCAGCTAGCCCTCCCAAGGTTATCACATTTGATGAACTGATGGCAGCTACAAGGAATCTGTCAAACTGGACTCTAGCTCATGAAATTGCTGTAAATGCAAATTTTTGCATAAAACATGAAGACTACCCACAAAACAGGTAAGAGCTTGAATTTTGCAAAAAGCAGCACTGGTGTTGGAAAGAGAGGAGAAATGAATGGAGCAATCTACACTGGGACCTGAAGATCCAGAATCCAAGAAAGATGTGGTTGCAGGGCATGGTATCTGGGGAGGTGTGTTTCCCAACTAGTGATCAGTCCCATCTGAAACAGTTACAAGGATGGAAGCTGGCTGGGAGTCTTCTCAGTATCTAACTGACTTACTCCACAGCTTTGCAGGCACAGTGAAACAAATTGTACATAAGGCATTTTGGGATCATTTGGAATCGGAGCTGAATGAAGATCCTCCAGAATACAAACATGCTATCAAGCTCTTTGAGGAAATTAAGGAGGTAATGTTCTTCCCTCTCTGTATTGATTTGCTTAGCTTTAAGAGTCCCTTAATTCACTGAAGGGTCTGCTTAACTTAGCTGAGCCAACACCTTCTGGTTTTCCTTTTATAATATGAAGCCATGATTATTCAGAACTGAAAATAGATGTCTATTTGTAGTATATTTATATTAACCAGGAATATGGCCACAAACAGACAGTGGCATGTTCATTCAACTTTCACTATACAGTGATCAGTTGCAAGTCACCTCTTTTCCCAAAGCTTCACATCTCTACCAGCCTGTTTCCAGAACCATACTGTGAGCTTAGGGCATGAACAGCAGTATAAACATGATTGCACCTGCCCACTTAGGCTTCATTGTTTGATTATCGCACAGGTGAGCATACAAACCTTCAATCCTGGCACAATACTAAGTCTTTCAGAACTTTAAGTCAGTAAATGTTTATTTTACAGGGTACCCTCCCAGCTTTTGAATGGGTCTAGTTGTTGACTTGCTTTTTGTTTTATTGGTTTGAGCATTTTTGCAGAACTGTACTAGTTTGTTGTTTTTTTTTTCCCCAAACAGTCCTTTTTTCCCCACAACCTTTGATAATGTTCAGTCTTAAAATGTCTGGTTATAATCTGTCAGCTATATACACTTGACACGAATATTAAAATTTCACTCAAGTGTGCTTACTAAATGGTTTGGTCTTTATTGATAAGCTTTTTTTTTTTCCTCCCTCTAATTTAGATTCTTCTTTCCTTCCTGACTCCTGGAGCAAACAGGATTCACAATCAAATTTGTGAAGTTCTTGATACGGATCTTATAAGACAGCAGGCAGAACACAATGCTGTTGATATTCCTGGGCTAGCTAATTATGTCATCAACACTATGGGAAAGTTGTGTGCTCCAATAAGAGACAATGACATAAAACAGTTAAAAGCAACTGACAATATTGTAGAGTTACTGAGGTTGGTATTTGAGTGTGGTTTTTGGAGAAAAAACTCCTCCCTGAAAGGGTAGTAGACAGTGGAAGGCGGGGGGCTGGGTAAAGGAAGTCTAAAGTTGTGTCAGTTTGCACAACACCTGTTCTCAAACTATAGGAGAACTTCCTGAAGCATTACAGGGGAAGAGCTCTGACACACTGACCAGACTGTGTATCTCACTTTGTAATGGAATGAGTAGGATACCTAGATGAAACCAGGCAGCTCTGACTATCTAAGCCAACAACTCTTGCAATAATCTCTGTTTCAGAAACTTTTTTTCTGTCTTGTTCATTCTTACAAAATGTAAGCAGCACACTGGTACCGTTTCTTCTTGAAGTGTTAATTGCATGCTTCTTTTGGAAGGCCAAACTTTGGATTTAAAAGCTCTTTAGTTAAGATCTTATTACTTGAACTTGAGTAAGACATTTGCATGACAGGGCAGAAAACAGTGCTCCTGAAGTATGCTGAAATATTAAGACTAAATGGTAGTTGTTGTACTGTGTATATATATGGGGATCAAAACAATTGGGTCAAAAGGATTGTTTCTCTGAATTCAGTCAGTGACCAAAAAGTTAAAATCTGTTAATTTAGGCTGAAATATACCCATTCACATAGTTTTTCAAAAAGTTACAGGGCTGTTGCATTTAGTGATGCTACATCAATCCTGTTCTTTTTAACTTAGGCCAAGCCTTATATATACTACTCCAGATGATAGGTAACATGTCTGTTACTCTGAAATGCCAATGAAGGCATTAACTTATCCAAAATTGAAATTAAAGTGATAATGTACATGTGCTTCACTTGTGCTGGTGAAAATCAATAGACTAAATTAAACTGTGAAATTTTAAACTCCTCCTTTCAGACAAATCTTCCGCGTTTTGGACCTGATGAAAGTGGACATGGCAAATTACACAATTAAAAGCCTTAGACCATACCTCTGGCATAACTTGGTGGACTATGAAAGAACAAAATTCCAGGAAATTCTTGAAGAAACACCAAGTATGTACTATGCTATATTAAATTTAAATTTATTCTTTGAAAAGAAGCCTATTTAAATACATGCTGTGAAAACTTGACAAGTTACAGTTAACTTAGAGGAAAACTTCAATTTCTTGTCTGTATGTAAGTAATGGGAAAATTTTTTTGACAAGCAAGCTATCTCTAGATGATTGCTTAACTTGCTGTCAAGTCTGTCTGCCTATAATCTGAGGCACTTTCAGACAAACATATTTGTCAAATTGGATGGTGTCTGAAAAACAAACAAGTGGTGACTCCTGCTGTCTGGATGCAGAAGGCCTGCATAAGATGAGACTTTTCTCTTTTGTGTGCAACTGTTCTGTTGTTAGTGTGAAGTAAACATGTAAAACCAGTTAGTGCGCCTGAAAGCTGGAAGGGTTAATATCTATTTTTTTAATAAACAAAAAGTAGGCCCTGACCAAAATTTCTTAGATGATGCAAAGTCAACTTGATCCACTATTACATGTTTTGTGTGATTTGGTTAAACAGTGTTCAGAAATATATCCTCCAAGAAGAATAAGTAAGTGTGCTAGCATCTGGAGCAGGGGCTTCTAAAATGGGAGCCCTGAGCCACTGACAGGGCCTGCAGTGTTCATTTCTGCAGCCTGAGAAAAACTCTACCAGAACAAATCAAATATTTTAATCTTCCTTCACCTCTACTTTTTACTCTTATGCCCTATCCAATAAGTGGCCTCTCCGAAAAAGGGAAAACAGTCCTTTGGGAACTCAAACTTTGAGACTTCTATTACCTAAAAATCCTGTCTGAAGTCTTAACAATTTGTGGCTGGGTTTGTACAAACCAGGTAGAATTTACAGGTGACCAGTGGAAGATGATCAGTGGGAAAAAGTGAGTGAGAGAATTACCATTTGTGAAGACTCAGCTGTCCACTATATTTAAGTCTTCAGAAGTTGATTTCTCTTCTGTATGCAAATCTTTTTTTTTCCTCAAGGTAGTGCTCATTTTGTTGAAGGCACGCAGTAAATCTGTGCTATTTGCAATGTTTAGGTGCCCTGAATCTCACAACAGAATGGATAAAGGAATCAATAGAAGATGAATTGTCATCTATTTCTGATGAGTCTTCATCATCCCCTGGTGCTGATGGTAGCTCAAAACCAATTATTAGTCCTACACTGGTGCTAAACAATGGCTACTTGAAACTGTTACAGTGGGATTATTGCAAAACAATTCCAGAGGTAAGAAATATGTTTTGGTGTCTTCAGATTACCAGCTATATTAAATCATTGATGTGATACAATAATCCTGTTATTTGTGACAGTAAGTGAATGCTCTTTTGCATTCCTTAAATTTCTGCACAGTAAATCTGAAATTTGGAGATTATATTCTAGTCCAGATTCTGAAATTTTAGATGGGCAAGTCAACAACCAGAAAAGAACAAGGTAAAGGTTGTTCTCCCTCTTTCCAATCATAGCTCACCACCTCTGCCCTAAGAGCAGTCTTGGCTGTGGTCAAAGGCTGGGCCTTGTATTGTACTTGACTTTTTCTATCTTTAAAAGAACTGACTGCAGCACTCTGTTTTCCTAACAGCAGCAGGAATTGGTGGGATTGCTCCTCAGAACAGAATCAGTAAAAAACTTGAGTTCTCTAAAGTAGGTATTTTTCCTTTCAGAGTAAACTATTGCTTCATGACTCAGTGTTCCGTTTTTCCCTCCTATTCCTGATTACTGACCTTTGCAACTTCCCATAAAGCCAGTGGGAAATTTGTCACCAGTCAGGGCTAAAATTTGCATTTCCAGAGGGCCTTAGTTACATGTAGGATGGCCTGGCAGAGAATTTGTTAAATACATGGGGATGCTCTTGGTGTTCTCAGTCAGCGGACAGAAGGGAAACCACTTTCTTACCTTTCTTTCTTAGACCTTTTGATTAAGATCTAAATACAGATGTTCTCTGGTAGGTCTAGCTTGCCATACTATGAAATGGCTACCAACTGCAGTTGGATGTTAATGCCCCTGTGCTGCTCAGGATGAACTCTTTGTAACCTAAAATGAACTCCAGCTACATCTTGCTGTCGGGATTATTTATGTTCTTGGTATGATCAGCTGGCTTTTTGCCTGGAGCGGGTTATGTATCACTTGCAGAACCTGCTCTGGTGGTTGAATTGGTGGTTGTCAGGCACAGTTGTTCATTATTATCCATCAGTTACAAATATTGGCATTTTTTCAAAAGACACCCAAATCCAGAAGACTGTTCTGTCTGTTACTTGGTCATTACAATGTCCTCTGGATCCTCTGAGCATTCCATGTCGTGGGCTGAATTGTTGGTTACAGATTTGTCAGCAGTGATGAGGAATAAGGTGCAATGTCCTCAGTTTCCTCATTACTTTTCTTCCTGCCACAAGTTTACTTCTGGTACTTGTACATAATACCACTTTATATTATGCTACATATTTAGGGTATTATAGTTGCTGTCTCCTCTGGGTTTGCATATTTGTGATTAAAAATACTAGTGCTTCATGACTACATCCTAGATCTGTCCTTTTCCTGTCTCTCTCCCTCCTTATTCCTAAATTAGTATTATTGTTTCAATTCTAGACTCTAATAACAGATGAAGTCCGTCTTCAGGAGTTGAGAGAAAAGCTCAATCAATTAAAAGTCATAGCTTGTGTTTCTCTCATAACAAACAACATGGTGGGTGCAGCAATTGTAGATATGCCTGATTTTCCTGACCAGCTGAAAAGAATCTCCCTTCCTCTTCTTGAAGGCATGAATAAGAAGTAAGATCTTTTTTTTTACTCCTTTATAAAACTGTTTTTTGGACAGTAAATAATTGGAAACAATTCTAGTGTCATAACTGGTGCTTGTTATTAATAGGAATATACCGAATTTTAATAATTTATGTATTCTCTTTATGATACAAGGCCACTATATGTTAGACACTTGTTTTCAAAAGTAGATTTTAATGAAATCTTAGTCTTGATGTTAATGTACAAATTTTGGAACCCAGTAGTGAAGTTCCTTCATACACTCCTAATACTGGAGAGATTGTGGCAGTACATTCACTAAATCCTCTTGGGAGTTGTTTCAAACTTGTAGGTAGTTCAGGTCGCTTGGCTGCCTGTTTCTTTGGCTGCTTGACAAGTCTGATGTCTGTGACTGTCTTTTAAAAGAATTTTCTACCCTTGTTTATTCTCATTAAATGCTATGCAGGTGGCCCACAAAAACACCTAGGCATAAGGATAAAGTGAACTGGTGTCACTGCTGCACACGTGAAATTACTTTTCCCATTTGAATCACAGCTAGGTCTTTATTTTATCTTCCACATAGGAAAATTTCCTGTTTATGTAGATTTATATAAATCCGCAGCAAAAGATAACTTTTCAAAATTCTCATTGCAGAGCCCAGGCTGAAAATAAAAGGGAAAGGAGACAACCTACAGAAACTGCAAAATGTAATGCTTTTCTTTTTCTTCCAGAAATTTTGACTTGAAGGAGGCTCTGAATGCTATTGGCATCCAGATTTGCAGCATAGTGAACAAGTCTCTAAGTGAAAGAGGTCTTCCCACTCTTACTGAAGAAATGCAGAGCAATTTAATGGGTCAAATCGCTCATATTGTTGAGAAGAATAATCCTGTCTCTTCCTTGATTGGTTAGTAAGAGACTACCTAATTGTCATATTGTATGTGTCTGTTTATAAACTTCCAGCAAACTTAATAAGCTGTCTCATTATCTTCTAAAAGTATTTTCTTACTGCAGTAAAATACTGGCTCAACTAAACTAAGGATATGGTGTTTACTAGGAAATGGTGTTCTGGGTATGTTGCAGAGCATGGTTAGTCACAGCTGGAAATAATTGTAAAAGTGCATGTAGAGACAAGTCTAGGCAGCCTAGTATTTCGGAGAAGAATTTAGATAAAATGAGTGTTTAGTCTTCTTTCTGTCCATCCTGGGTTTAAACCTACTGTGTTTTTTTCTTTCCTTTGAGTCTACTTCATATTTGTTAATGTAACTTGTTGCAGTAGGTTTATGCTGTGTCCACCTTGCAGTAGCCAAATTTAAGAAGCTTACAGTATTGTTTCCCACTCCAAAGCAATCTTGAGAAAGAGTTGTTGCTTACACTGTTGGTTTTCAGGGTACTTAAAAAGTGACTATGGCATCACCTTGGGTTTACATTTGTTCTGAGCATATTTTATATTCCATTTCAGACAAGCGAATCCAGCTCTTCATGAGAAGCTTGCTTGCTCTTCCGAGTTTTCAGAAGTGTATGCCTACTATGCCAGGAGGCCTTTCTGTGATTCAGACAGAGATAGAGTTTCTGGGATCTCAGTATGCAAGCATTGTAAACTTCAATAAAAAAGTGTATGGACCATTCTATGCAAATATACTTAGAAAACTGCTTTTTCCTGAGGCAGCAATGGAGAAAACAGAAGCAGAAGCATCAAGCAATTAAAAAATGTACCCTTTTTTAATCTTCCAAGACAGTGGGGAAGTCACATCTCTAAGAACAGCCTACTCCAATGACTGTTGATGGGGAAAGGTCTTGTTAAATGTATACAGATAGTTTCGGAAATTTACTGTAAAGAAATTATTGTCAAGGTCATATATATATATATATTTTAATAGAAAAATATTTGTTTAATGGATTGTCACTTGTAATAGCCAGTGAATTACTAATTTCCATAGCAAGCATTTATTATGACTTGTAGTGGGAAAGAGCTGGCAGTGTACTTACTGTTTTGCCACCATCAAAACAATGTTATTTTTAAACTCAAATATATTTACATATAGCAATGCATATTAGGAAATGACAAAACTGTAGATAAAATGTACTATGCTTACATTGTATTTTTGTAGAGTAACATCTCAGACAACAGTTATGTTTCTGAGAATACTTTGAAGAAGACAGTATGGCATAACTGCTTTAATAGCCAAACCCAGGTTCATACCAGGCCAAGTGCAGGTACTTCTGCAATTATGGACCCAGAACTTTGCCTCTGTTACATTAAGGAATGCCAGTGTTACAAGCTGTTTGCAGGATAGCTGTTACAGAAGCAGCATGCACCACTTCAAGTATGAATCACTCAGAACTTCTCAACTCTACTTGAGATTAACCATAAACACCTGAGAAACATGATGTTGGAGGTGGAGTAAATTTCTGTATATAATTAATGTGTTTATAAGCATTTTGTTTATTCAGTGGAGGTCATACAGAATTTTTAATATGTGTATGTATTGATCTTTGATCTTAATGGATGAGTATTAAGTATTTTTAAGTTGGGTCTTTCTAACCTTTATTCCCAAAAGCACTTAACCCTGACCTTACAGTGTACTACAGAAGAACTGCCCCTTTCATGCCCTTATTCAACAGAATGTAAATTTTTCACAGAATATTCTTAGATCTGAAAGCAAGAACCTGAGTAATTAGTAATTTTTGAAAATATTACTGTGTTCACTTTTTTATGGAGCGTGTGAGAAATGCTCCTGTTTTCCTCAAATTTCTTTGGACTGCGCCCCAATACTTAGTTCCCATTTAAGGCATTGGGAATCTTGCATACAGAAAATGAATGCGATTGAAATAGAGAAATATGGAAGTGAACTTCTTTAAGTTTACACAGGCTTTATCTTGCATATTTCAGATTACTGGGATTAGATAGTGCTGGAGTACATATTATAGACGTGTTCTTGTCTATGAAACTGATGATTTACTTGAAAATTATATTTTAATATATTACCATATAATACTCCTTTTAAGAGGTCATATATGGAAAACCTGGTGTGGTACAAGTTAGAGCTTGTTTTTAATATTTTATATTACAGTCTATTTTTTATGAAGAGACAAAAATAACCTGTAAAAGCGTAATGTGTCACACAAATTGTTTATGTACATTACTGTGTCTATCATAAAGGTCTAAAAAACCTGGGCATTATTAGCACTGTGGTTTTGTAGTCCATTTCTACAGGATTGTGTACCCTTTATAGCAAAGGAAATTACTTCTATTCAGTTCTTCAGTGTCCAAGGTCTTTGGTCACATGTAAATGTTACGGAAAACTTTCTTCAAAATGCCTTTTTTAGAGAAATTTCTCTAGCACTTGTCTTCTGTCCCCTGTGAAAACATTGCATAAAATAAAGATGAATACATATTTTAAAGGGAACTGTTTCCTGGAAAACCTAGGAGAAAGGAACTCTTAGATTATCATAACTGTGCCACTAGGTAAGCCAGGCTTGTTCAGATGAATATGAAATTTTGGTAGGCAATTCAAAATCATTAAGAGAGGAATGCATTTCAAAAACAGCTAGAGGGAATGAATCTTAGTGATTTGCTACAATTTTAGAAATACCTACATGATTTTGAGCTTCAGCCAAAAGAGGATTTTATGAACATTTGAAGGTGATTGCTAATATCATTATGAACTTTTAATTGTAATATTTTATATACATTATATTGTACAAATAAACATCAAACTTCAGCTCTTTAATGAGCTGGGACAACTGTCATACTCGTTTTTACCAGTAAATACTCAAAGCATAGCATTTATGGGGGGGTGGGGATTAAGGTGACTTGCGAAGGGCATTTTATAGCATGGCCTGTGTTTCAAGTGAGTGTTTAATATGTTTTAATTTAATGTTTCAAACAGGGACATTGCATCTGTCTAATGTCATGTGTTGCATGCTATTTATGCTATTGTGCCTGAAATGCACTTGCCTCTACTCAGAAGTTGTCCTTGTGAAACAAGATGCCATTCTGTAGCAGCTTTGTTAAAAATCAAGTATTTGAGGGTTTGTATGCATTAAATTTTGTTTGTGATACCAGCAGTGGTGAAAAGTCATTTACACAAGCATTGTTAAATGCAACAGATTGTTAAATGCCAAAGATAAATGACTCCAGTAATATTCTGTTGTGACTGTTTTTCTGTTACTTCTCAGAAGCAGCTCCAGTGTAGAGTAGTGACTTTAACCCAGCTGTACAGCTAATGTTCAAAACAGTTGCCTGCTTAAATCTGACTACTTGGATGAAAGATGTATTGGGTTTGCATGGCAGAGTTGGAGGGGGAGTGCACTGCAGGGGTGACTCCTGTGAGAAACTGCTCCAAGCTCCCCCCTTTGCCCGACAGAGGCCTGGCATGGATTAAACATGGATTGCCACGTATTAAACAAATTCTCCACTGCCTGTGCGCTTCAGGCAGGAAAGCAAATGGAAGGAGTCTGAAATGTTACTCCTCTTTAGGGTAGGGGCCTTAGTGTCCAGGATGGAGCCCAGACCCACCCCCGGGAATGTACTCATGTGGAACCTGAGCCAGGGCCGACGTCTGTACACTTTTAGAACTTACTTACCAATTATTATATTTGCACGCACACACACACACATATATATATATCTCAAAATCTTACTGCCAAGGGAATCTGCAGAGATCACTAGTGCTTCTCGTTTAATCTTGAACTGGCGCAGATGAGTAGCTCCAAATCTGCGATTTTGCTGCCTCTGTACCACCGACCCTTGTAAAGGAGAACAAATAAATTTGTAGGTGATTCAGCTACAGCATTCAATAATAATAACAGTAATAATAATAACGCTAAAAGCTGGTGCCCCGCGTTACTTTACAAGCTGAAAACTGCAGGAAAGCCGTTTAAAGCCCAAGTGCTCCGTGTCTCTGCCGCCTCCCGGCTGCGCCGGCGGGGAGCGGTGACCGACTCGGGGATGCGGGGGGGACCCCCGGGCGCTGACAGCTCCGCGGTGCCCCGGCGGGGCGGGCTGCAGGCAGAGGGAAGGCCGGGCTGCAGGCAGGGGGAAGGCCGGGCTGCCGGGGCCTGGCTGCGCTCGGCGGCGCCCGGGCTGCGCGGGGCCGGAACCTTCGGGCGCCGCGCTGGAGCGCGGGGGGACGCGCCGTGCTGCAGCGCCGCGGTGCGCGGCCGGCCATGGAGGCGCTGGGGCTCGGCGCGCTCACCCCGGAGCAGGCGGCGGCCCCGGTCAACACGGTGGAGGTCAGCGGGGCGAGGGGCAAGGGCCGGGAGCGCCTCGGGCTCTCCTGGAGTGTGGCCGGGCTGAGCCGAGCTGGGGTGGGGTGGAAGGAGTCTTCTGCCGGCGCACACGTGGAGTCCCCCCTGCCCGTGATGCGCCGCTCGGTGTGTGTGTGTGTTTGTGTGTGTTTATCTGTGTGTGTGTGTTTGTTTGTGTGTGTGCGTGTGTGTGTTTCTCTGTGTGTGTGTGTGTTAGTGTGTGTTTATCTGTGTGTGTGGGCTGGGGGCTGTGTGCTCCGAGCGCCCCTGGGCAGCCGCCCGTGGAGCCGGGCTCGGCCTCCTGAGGCGCCGTCCCGGCCGCAGTGCCCGTCCCCGTCCCGGCCGCAGTGCCCCCCGGGCGGTCCGGCCCTCGCAGCCCGTGTCCTCTCCCCCCGGCACGGCCCGCTGCCCCGTGCCCCTGCCAGCCTGGCCTTGCAGGATTTACTCAAGATTAAAATCGTTAGGTTCTTCCTTAGGTCATCAGTTTGATTGCGTTACTGTTTAACAGATTAACCCCCCTTTTTTAGACGTAACATTTAAATGATAAAAACCTGAAATCAGCCACTCTTCAGCTTTGCAGTCTGTGAACGCTGCTGCACATAAACCACGAAGGACCAGTATTAAAAGCCACCGTACTGCATGTGTTTCTTTTTACTTCACTGGCTTTGCCATGGTTGGATGTTAAATTGGGATCACAAGCAAGATTAGTAGATTAACAAACAGCAGCAGTGGAGGCTGAAAGCCAAGAGCACCATCAGCATTTCTGTGGATAGAAGAAAACAAACAACTTTCGACAGGTTTTTTTGGTTATTAATTTTGTAGTATTTTTAAATGGTAGTAGATGGAGAAGCATACAAGGGCTGGGAGCACTCTTCCTAAATAAAAAGATTTTGTCTCCAGCCAAAGATATATGCAAGTTTTTTGCACTGCCATGGTGGGAGAAATGGGACTGACATAAAGAGATGTTCCCTGTGCTCATCAAAGATTAGAAATAGGGGAAAGTTTGTAGGAACCTTGATATACTTAGCACTTGCAGTACTTTTGCTAAATCTGTGTAGGATTTAGAGTCCTGATAAGTGTTACAGAGACAAAATACATGCAGGTTCTTGCATGTATTTTGTAAAGTAAAAGTTGTAGGAAATCTTCCCTTTCTAGGAATGTAATTTACAGTGTTAACAGAACATATCCAAAAAAATGTTCGTTGATCTTAAATGAGGACATGGTGTTAAGGAATTGTCTCAGAAAAATATTTTTTCATATAAGCTGCTCTTAGGAAAGGCAGTGTGCCTTTGCATCCTGAGAAAATACTGCATGTATGGTTTACTGAGATGCTCCAGGTAATTTTAATCTATCTCTGTTGGCTTTAGACAGTTGTTTTTTGCTTTTTGGGTTTTTTTCTAAATGGATCTGATTTAAAATAATGTTACTGTTCAAAAAACAATAATAACAATAAAACATGCAGACAAAAAGCTCAGGCATGTTAGATATTTGGCTACTCCTTGAAATGATGTTTCAAACTGTTTTGTTTTCAGGAAAAATGGAGACTTCTTCCAGCATTTCTAAAGGTTAGTGCTACGCACTCATTTCATGGTGTGAATATTTAATCTCCTTTCTAAATTTACATTCCCTTCTTCTGGCTTTTACTGTTTCCCAGAATACCTGTTCTCACTCCTGTGGATTTTGCCTTTTGTTTTAGTTCCTTGCAGTTATCAATAGACTTGTTCCATAGACTGTCTTCTTGATTAATTTACAGATTATTTCATGGAGACATCCTCCTAGAGGTTTGCATTTTGTTGTGGTTATTCTCAATCCATTCTGTATGTATGTAATGTTTCCAGATTATTTTCCTGTTTTACTGGCTCTCGGAGACCTTATCCATGCTCTTTATATGACAGCTCCAGTGTAAGCTTGGAAACGTAGTGGAGAACCAGAGTGAGCAACCAGCCACTTCTCATAAGTTTGTCAGCTGAAAGAATTTAGCACAGTTACCAAAACCAGTCATAAATGCTTATCTCTTAATTTCTGTCTTGTGTGATTAACGTTACTGAAGCTGATTTTATTTGCTGCGTGCATTATTTTTCAGGTGAAAGGACTGGTGAAGCAGCACATAGACTCATTCAACTATTTCATCAATGTCGAGGTAGGCTCTCCTGGGCTGGGGGAAAGTGGCTCGTAGCACTCAGAAAAGGCCATGGATCCATTCTGTTCTTTTTCTCCTCCAGATAAAGAAAATCATGAAGGCCAATGAAAAAGTCACAAGTGATGCTGACCCAATGTGGTACCTGAAGTAAGCATGAGATGATTTCCATATCAGTAGCAGCATGAGTAATATCTCATGGGTTTGTTATCAGCTGTAAAGTGTTTGTAGGCATAAATCAAGAGGGCGTTTTCTGTGACTTATCTCTTACTTTATGCAATGAAAGATGGGAAGATTTAAAGGTTTACTGCACATGCAGGCTAAACTTTTATTATTTGACCACAACTCAAATACAATGAGTTACTTTGAGAAGAACGATTGCTCATTATTAATCAACTTGTGTTTATCACATAATTTCATTTTTCAGTGTATGTAAAATTTTGCTTTCTTCAGGTTGCCTGAAAAATATTTGCCTCATTGCTTATTTTGAAATTGTATTACAGGTACCTCAATATCTATGTGGGTACTCCAGATGTGGAAGAAAGCTTCAATGTGACACGACCTGTATCACCTCATGAGGTATTAATGTTTGCATCTATCTTGTTGAGATTTTTTTTTTTATCTTGAGAATGTCTGGGATAATAGCTGCATGTAATTTTGAGTATGTGAGTGTTACCTTAGGTAGTGCATTGCATTCCACCATCACTGTAAAAAGCTTCAGAACTTAAACATAATTGAATAAAGCTTTTTAATTTTTTTTTAATTGTTGAGATTTTTTTGCTGTATTCAGTGTTTTGTGTTAGCTGAATATATGTATTGAAAAGTACTTCTCTTGCTTCATCTTACGGCTCTCCTCATGACAGAGCTGAAGTCCTCATGCCATAGTGTAGGGTTCTTTGATATTCTTATTTACTTATTTTTAATATTAGCCTTGCTACTGTCTGCACCATAGGTCACTTCAGTCTCTGTTTCCTTTCCAGTCTTTGGGAACTTGTATCTGAATTTTTTGCTCATATTTTTAATGTCTGATTCAGAAAGCAAACATGGAAATTTTAAGCAGAAACAGATGGAAACTGTTAAAATTATAAGAAGCTGCAGAAGAACATTATCCTTCTGGAGGGTGTATTTAATTTCATTGCAGTGCTGTAGGCATGTAGGTTAACAATTGGATTGTGTATTTCTGGAATAAAGATGTATGTTGGAGGACATCCTGCTGTGACTGAAATCAGAGTCTCTTGGTTTTGACCAACAGGATACAAGGTAGTTTCTATAGGTATGAGAAAGCCATAAGCTAACATAAGCTTTGAACTTTTTAGGATTTCTTTCATGTATCTAGAGCCATCCAGTTCTCTTCAATACACAGTATTTCTCTCCTGCTACTGTGCTTTGAGATTTATACCACTGCAACAGAGGTAGTGACCATTTCTTTTTGGTCTCTGGAGGGGGAACTGAGCTTGGAATTTGCACTTATTTACCTGCATGCAGCCTGTTGTCAACCTCATAACTCAGTTAATGCATCTGATGCTTTTTTCCTTGCTGTATCCACTTGATACTTGAAATGTGTTTTTTGTCATCCAATCTAGACTATAATGAAATACATTCTGTGCTTTGGAGAAATCAGCTGTGCTGCTTGGGCATGGCCACTTTCTGTCTCAAGTGGCCTGACTCAAATCTCATTTGGTTTGATGGAAAGCTTTAAAATAAAGCCAATAACTCAGCCAGGTGTAATACATGATAGTTGCTGCATCTCAAAAATGTATAGCTAATGTTCAGTCAGTAGATGTGAGCATGCACAAAATGCAACAGGAAACATTTCTTTCATATTAATTAAATTGCATGCAAAAAAATTGTTTGTGTCCAACAACTCATATTCAAGAATTCAGGTATTAATATGCTTTCTTACTGTATAGCTAAAGTGACTGTATATACAGAAGAAGGCAAAATAAATGCTTATAGAGCATATTGACCTTGAGTTTAGAGTGAGATACTCTTGTATCTCATATATTCTCATTGATGCTTAATGCTAGTGCATAATTTCCTTTTATTTTCAGTATGCTGTATACAAACGGAGGCCACAGTTGTTTTGTTAAATAGGATGGTGCTCAGGTCAAGCCTGGGTGCCTTAAAATAAAAAAAAGCATTAGATAGTTAGGAGTCTGCTGTTATATTTCTCTATTGAAAGCTCATAAAATTCCTTCCCAAAACCACCTAAAATCATTAGATTTTTGTGAGGGTCTGAGTGTGTATCAAGTCATGCTTGTTTTTTACTTCCAGGTGTCTATAGTAAGAAGTTACCTCAAGGAAGGTGATACAAAAATACACATGCTGGAATATTACACTGTAATTTGTATTTTGTATCTGTGACCTGTGTTAAAAAAGCACACACAGAGAATCCCAAGGCATTTTTCCCTCAAGTAGTACTAAAGAGGCTGTCGAACTTTCTTTTTGCTCCAGTCTTTATGTGAGTTTCATGATCTATTAATACAGATGGATATAAAGTAATTAGGATATGGAAATATTCTCAGTTACTTTTAAATTGGAGGTAGTTGCTGGGAGCAGAATGGTACCTAGTTTCCTGCAAGGCATGGCTTGAAAGCTGCTGGTGTATATCAGTATTTTATTACTGGAGAAGAGGTTTACTGTGTAGTATGGAGGGAGGAGAAGCATCCAGTTTGGAATGATTCTTGAAGGCCTGTTTTTCCCTAGAGCTGCATCTTCAATACACAGCATCATCTTAATTGCCTTTTGTTAGTACATAATCAACAGACTGAAAGACTGCAGAATATAAATGTGCAAGTCTGGCTGCTGTTGAACCTGTAATCCTGGAGCTGAAAGGTAAAGCATGCTCAGTGAGGTCATGAATGACCTGCTGTGAGTTATTCTGTTGTGTTCAGCAGATGCAATCAGGCCTGTCTTGCATGAAGAGACGCAATACCTTAAGGGCTGGCAGCATCTTAGAGGGAGGCTGGGGAGAGCAGACCAGAAAGATTGGATTAGAAATGATTGAGCCTTGAGGTATCTAATGCCCTAGATATGTTTATTCTGCTTCTCTTGGTCCCCAAGGAATTTGCAGACAAATTCTGGGAATCTTTGCAGGAAGTGATTCTGTAGTGGGCCTTCTGTAAGTCATCATTAGAAATGTACCATACAGTGAGGTTTGCTCATTCTAATAAGGTAATGGTGTCTCTCTCAATCTTGTGCCTTTCCATTTTGTCAAACTTTATATGGCAGCACAAGTCTTCAGCTGTTGGGAGTCCACATACAGAAATGTCCCTGAACTGAGCACTGCTCAGACACACTGTGGTCTTTGTTCCAGCTCTGCTGATTAGACCTGTTGGTTTGATTAGACCTGTTGGTTTAATTAGACCTCTTGGTTTAATTAGAGAGTTTAGAAGTTAAGCTCTGCAGTGCTGTCTTCTGAAGGCACAGATCTGCTGGCTACTTTTGAAAATCAGAGCAATTGTATTTGGATTTTCTTGGATTTTGTTTTAAACAAAAACAAAACGGAGAGTTTGTCAGGTTCATTCAGCATTCTCCAGGTATCAAGAAGATCTTGCTGAAGCTTTGCTTTGCTTGATTTCTTTGTGAGGACTTACAGGACAGGGCAAATAGAGGCTGTTTTAAGAGAGATTCTTGAGCTTGAAGTCAGCACCTGACCTGTTGTGTGCCTTTTGTCCTTCCAGTGCCGCCTGAGGGACATGACCTATTCGGCACCGATTACCGTGGATATTGAATACACCCGAGGCAGCCAGAGGATCATCCGCAATGCCTTACCCATTGGCAGGTGAGACACCGTGTGCTGGGCTGCTGCTAGCACTGTTCCTTTGGTGCCATGCTGGGAAGTGTTTTTACTGCAAAACAGATGTAGGCCAAACTTGCTTCCTTGTTAAAAGAAACCATGAGCAGGTAAATCTCCATAAACAGCTGCACAGGATTTTTAGGGTCTAAAATCTTGTTTTCCAAAAGCCTCTGATAATTTCTCCTTCCAGAGAAGGATGGATATAAGAGTGAATGTTGTCTTTGATTCTGTTGATATAAAACCACAGAGGAAAATGCATGCCTGGAGCTGCAAGCTGCATTATTGTGAAATGAAATCAGGCATGTTTGCTTTGTAGCTAAATTGCTCAATCTTTCATATATAGTATGTAGAGTAGTATCTGTGGAAGGTGAATGATAAAACCAGTTGAGCAAACATTAGTTCTGCTGCACAAGTTAAGCTTTCATTTAAAATTGCTTAAATTACGTTACTAGACTGGCTTTAGGGGCATACATGCAAAAAGTTTTTTGCTGTTAAAAACTGTTAATATCCAGTAATTATTTCCATGGGAAAGAATTTTGCTCATCTATCCCTAGGACTATACTCGTTTCCTTTGGCCAATGCTCCTGCTTGACATGCAGTTTGGACTGGGACAGATGTTTCACTGGAGTTTTCAGTAGTGGCATTTGAATATTCCATTTTACATTATGCCAGGTGCTTCCTGTTTCTGATATAAACAACCAATGCATTAAGCTTATATTGTGTGTGACAGATTTTGCTTGTCATATGAAGCTTCTTTTCTCTAGGAAACACTTTCTCAGTGAAGTAAAGTGACAAGATGGCTGTTTTTACTCTGCAGAAGTACAGAATTTGAGTTCATCAGTTTACTTTTAAGATATAAGAATATGAAAACATAAAAGAAATTAAGAAATTAAAGAAGAAATTAAAATAATTTATGGGATTTGAATACAAGAAGTATAGCCTAATCTTGTTTTTTATTAAAGTAAATTTGAATAAAAAATCTCAGAGGTTGAAAATATTTGTTTAGTAGAACTCACGAATAATTTTTGTCAACATGTGTTTTAGAAAACACTTGGAACACAGTTCTTACAAAGGCTGTCCACCAAGGAGTGAAATTCTGTAAGCTGGATCAAAAGTCAGCTTTTTTTGTAGAAGAGGCTAAAGGGCATGGAGATCTTTTGGTAGATGTAGTGGTATTGAAAAATACAGCTTTCTCTTCAGAAGTAAACTGTGCTCTCTTTCCAAAGTTTTAATGAAAAATCTGGGAGTGAAAAGGCACATTATGAAGCTGACTATGAAAGTACACTTTTCAATAATAACTGCAAAATCATTGTGGGTTAGTTGTTGAATAAGCCATATTTAAAGTGGGCATTCCATGATTTATCATGGGGTGATAGAGCAGTTCAGGTTGAAAGAGTATGATCTCCTTCTCAGCCTCTAGTACAGGCACCTGCTCAAAATGGGTCAGCTCTGTGATCAAACCAGGCTGCTCAGTGCTTCATCCTGTCAGGTCCTCAAGACCTCCATGAATGCAGACTGCCCAACTTCCCTGTGCAGCTTTTGTACTGTTTGACTGCCCTCATGGTGAAGAGGTTTTGCCTCACATGCAGTCTGTGAAACTTTGGTTTCTCTTTTATTTACTTCCCTAAGCATTGAATTTCTTAAAAATTCTTGGAATATCTTTCCACCACATGTTGCTTCACAAAATGCTTGCTTGCAGGCTTCACTTCTAGGACACTAGGAAAATCAGAGTTACTACTGGGGAAACTTCATGCTTATGAATTAGAGGCACTATCTCTCTGCAGCCAGAAGGTGTCATTCCTGTGTGGGAAATGAGATATGAACTAACTTGGTCTTAGAAAAAGTGGTAACAGTGGATATGCAGTGGCATGTTCTCTGCAGACTGTTTAGGGGACCAAGAGTCTTTGCACTAATTGTCATTGGATTTGGTGACCCTGCTTGTCACAATGTCTGAGTAGCTGCATAACAATTAAATAGGAAGTCTGTGGTTTCTGCTTGCAGGTGTCCAGTTTCAGGTCTCTTTTCAATTACATGTTCAATGAAATGAGGTGAATTTAAATGAAAATTCATTACAGCATGCATGAGTTCTGATTACCTTAAATGTGTATCTCCAGTTTGTTCAGCCTGGTTTTTGTTCTGAATTTGACTATTCATATTTTTCTGTGTGAGTCTGAAGTAAAATTGTAACTGGTTTTCTTGCAGAATGCCTATAATGCTGCGTAGCTCCAATTGTGTACTTACTGGGAAAACTCCAGCAGAATTTGCCAAACTAAATGAGTGTCCATTAGATCCAGGTATGTTTTCACTCATGTTCTTATTTTTCCCCATCTGTGCTTTGAGTTTTAAATTCTTTTTCAGCAAAGAAATATCCCTTTGGTATCTTTTCTGCCACCATTAAGTCTTTGTGAAAACTTCTCAAGTGTCTGCTTGCAGCTAAAAGAAGGTGTCAGGGTTTTGGTTGAGAACATGAATGGTTGCTATTTGCAAACAAAGTTTTCAACGCCAAAAAGCAACACACCAAAATTTTGAATATTTAATTTTGAATTTTGTGTATAGTGTTCTACAGTGATGTGCTGTGGGAGGAAAAAGATGGAGTTCATTCATTGAAAATTAAACAGATTAGGAAACAGTGGAGTATGGTGTCCTCCAGAATGGGAACTCTCCTTTGTCATTGCCTTTTTTAAAGCAAGAATAAAGTATTACATGGTATTATTTAATATCTAGAGAGGAGTTGGAAGGTTATAACAAACGACTTCTTTGGTTTTTGTCTGTCAAGTTTGTTCATTACTCTTAAGGGAGAGTTTACTCTCCCATTGTGTACTTATGGTTTACTTTCTAATAATTTATATTCAAAGGCATATTGGAGGAGGCAGGTAAGGTGCGAGGGTACTGACATGCAAAATATTTTTTTCTATTAACTAGGTGGCTATTTCATTGTTAAAGGTGTTGAGAAAGTCATTCTTATTCAAGAGCAGTTATCCAAAAACAGAATCATTGTTGAAGCTGACAGAAAAGGCACAGTTGGCGCTTCTGTTACCAGGTATGGTAAATTCCTACCGTTACATAAAGGAGCGAAACCCAAAGCTTTAGAACTTCATTGTTGTAGTTGAAATAGCTGTGGAGGATTCTTCCTGGTATAGTTGAACCAGAAAAAGCTGTAGATATTCAATACTCCTGTCTTTCTGCTGTCATTTTGTATACTATAACTTCCATCGCTAAGCACTATAGTATTCCTACAAAAATCAGTGAGAGTTGCTCATGTGTTTCAGGATTAATCTCAGATTAGGAAAAGCAAGTTCTGATTTTTACTGTAACAAAGTGCACTTTGTAACTGATGGTGTTTGGTCTCAGTTTGCAGCAAGTAACATGAAGTTACTGCATTGGAAATTGGATGTAACCTTTTGTCTGCCTCTCTACATAAAAATGGCATAAAAATTTTTGAAGGCGAGGGCAGCTGAGGATGAAACAAATATTTTTGTACAACACAAATTACTAAAAATAGCAAAGTAATCTAAATTTGGCCTTTCCTCCTTGACCAAGTTTTGTTTCTGTTTTGTTTGGCCTTTGGTTTGTTGGTTTTTGTTTTTTTTTTAAACTGCATTCTGGTCTATTCTATGGTGCTTGTCATTGTTCAGTGTGAGAGCTGTTTTTTCTACTCCAGAGGCCTCCCATCTCTCCCAGATACTCTGCTGTCTCTCAGTAAGTCTGGATGAGGTCAATGGGCCACCAAGTGCTGTTACATCGTTACCACTGTTGCTGCCGTACTTTTTGAGTTTGACCTAGCTGGTTACATCAAAACTGATTAGCAAAGCATGTAAAGATGATTTTGAAAAATACAGACTTCTACTTGCTTAAGTCAAACATTCCAAATTGTCCCCAGCACAGGTGATAATACCCTTGAAGTTACAGGCTGATCCCTGACTGGCTTGATGTAATTTTTAAAAGAGGAAAAAATGGGATTAATTCAGCTGAAAGATTGTTCAAGCTTGCTAAGTTCTATACAAAAGATTCTAGGAGTCTGTGCAAACACTCTGTTGGACATAGTATTATTTCTATTTTAACTTCAGTTCCACTCATGAGAAGAAGAGCAGAACAAATATGGTTGTGAAACAAGGAAGATTTTACCTGAGGCACAACACCCTGTCAGAAGATATTCCCATTGCTATCATATTTAAGGTAACACAGCTGTTTGTTTGGGGAAAAAAAAAGAAAAGGGGAAAAATGCTGTGCTGTAGCTCAAGAGTGAAGATTGACAGCAGCTCTCAAGTTAATATGTACAGAAGGACTTGGCAGGGCTTAGAAACTGCAAGCTTTTTTCCCCTGGGAAGTAATCTTTATTGTACAGCAAGAAGGAGAATAAGTGCTGTATTTTTCTGCAAGGAGAGCATTGCTGGGCCAAGACAAATAAATACCTGCCACCCCCTTACTCTGCCTTATGAGGTGCCTCTGTTGCTGCAGGTCAGAAGCTTTCTGGTTTGTTATGTTACAAGTTGTGTTAAGGGTCATTGTTTCTGGTTTTCTGTCTGTGGAATCAAATGCATGGACTACAGCCAGAAGAGGTGGTGGGTGGACGTGCCCTGTCCAGCTGCTAGAGAGGACAGTAGGGCATGGCCTGGCTTGAGGCTGAGCTGTCCTGCCAGCAGCTGGAGCTCCTTCCTCTCCTGTCCTGCCTTGCTGCTGCCTGTACGCCTACAGCCTGCTACGGGGCGTTTGCAGGAGGAAATCGGGCAGTGTTCTCGAAGGCACAAAAAAGCCTCTTCTTGTGTTCTCTGTAGTGGGTTACAGCCCAGAAGGTTCGGAGGGGTGGTCGCAGGAGATGATGTGCCAGGAGGGGGCAGCACGAGGTCGCAGCATCCGCGCGGGTCGTGCCTGCAGCGCAGTTGTTATTTACAGGTTTGTCCGAATTACTGCTGCACTTGGTGTGCCTTGGTACTAGCAAATAGTTTAATCGTTGGGCTTAGACTTGAGAAGTAAATGGCTGTTACCTCTGATTAAGCAAATCTCTTCAAATAAGAAAAATATCTGTTTTTAGTGTCTGGGGTTAAAGGAGTTTTGAGAAGGTATTTATGGACAGAAATGTATGTAAAAGTACCAGAATTAAGTTCACAACTCTTGTGTTGCAGGAAAGTATTAGTGTGGCTCTTAATCCATTTACTTCAATATCAAACTGCTGGATTCCACCTTACCTTATAGACTTCTATTACATTTTGTCAGCCTGTGCTGGTACAGCTAAATAGCTGCTCACGTAGAGTAACTGTTCTGGGTTGTTGTCTGGGGACATGGTTGTTGGCTTGTTTATCTAAGCAAAATGGTACTGACTATTTTATTACCTTCTGACAACGCTTGCTGCAATTATCCCCCTCTTCTTAAGTATCTTTTATATTTTAGATAATATTCCTTAATTTTTCATTTATTGCAAAAGGGATCACAGTTGTCATAAGCTCTTGGCTGTAATGCTTTTCAATTATTTATATTGATTTAATACAGTATCAAATTAGCTACACCCACTTTAACTATTCTGAATGTTCCATTCCAGCAATTCTCATGAGTGGTCATCTTTTTTACCCTTCCTTTAACGACATGAAATTCAGGGATCTTCTGTCTACTTCTGGTGAGTCTCCAGCTGGAAATGAAAGCAGTCACCAGTCTCCAATTTTCCTTTCTTGGGCATTGCTGTAACATGCAATTGCCTCATTCTATTTAACTACTAGAAGCAAGATTACAAACTCAATATTCCTCAGCTTGGAGAATCCCAAACTTAGGGATGCCTGTCTAACTTCAGGTCTCTCACATGGCAGTATTATACACCGGATATTTGTTGGAAAAGCAAGGAGAATAATTCCTTTATGCCAACACCCAAGCCTTGGGCATGAAGCATGTGTCTTCCTTGTTACTAGTAGCTGTTTTACTTCTTCTGATGTAGAGATTCACATCTGCAAGGGACAAAATTAAGTTATATAGACAATCTAAGGTCTGAAGTTATGACTGCCTTTAAATCCTTAATTTGTACTGAAACAGCTACATGTTTAATTTCTAATTAAAAACTAAAATGAGAAAGCAATGGCAAAAATCTATTGCTCTGCATTTCCTCCCAAACCAGCATCCAGGCTACAACCAAGTTCCACAGACCTCTGTGTTTTGACTAAGAAAACAAATAATAATTGGTAGAGGGCTACCATTCAGTGCATTTGCCATCTAGAGGGGACAGTTTGTCAGGGACTATCTGAGAGACAGTGAGCAATTCTGGATTGTTTTTCTAGTCCCTATAGCTTTAATTGTCCTGACGTATGTGACTTAAGAAGTAGATCAGGTGCAGAAAATCATAGAAGAGAAAGCAAGTATTGCAGATCTATAATCCAAAGTGTATTTAAAGCTACTGCATCTGTAAGGTGGAGGTGTACTAGTATATCCTGTAGACATCTTTGTCAAAAGCAAGGACTGTGAAATAGATAACATTACAAACATCACCAACTGACAGAGCTGAGGCCTAAAATTCTTAGAGCTCCCTAGACTAGAATCTAAGGTCGCCCTTGTGTTTCAGGTATAAAGTCATGGACAGAGCTGCATGCTAGGGAAAGACCTGAACACAGTGTTCTCCATCCTTGCTTTTGGTGAGGAATGAAGCCCAGGCACCTGGGCTGTGGGGAGCTGTGGAAATAGAATAGATATAAACATCCCTTGATCTGGATAGATAGGGACTGGATTGTGTGGGGTCACCCTGAAGGAGGCATCTGCCTTCAATTCATCCTCCTCCATAACTGCAAGACAGAATGACTGTCCTGTTGCTTTTTTTTTCTGCCATCCAGACCTGTAGGGATCCTGGGGATGGGCATGCTCAGACGTTTTACAGCCAGTTTTGCCAAACACATCTAAGTTGTGGCTTTGTGATATTTAGCACATTGACCACAACTAACTGAAATTTGATAGGCTACAAAAGGCATATGCCTGGCACTATTCTAGGGCAGACTTGGGGTATCTGCTCTTTAGATGTGGGGGAGTTAGAGCGTTGTAGCTGTGCTAGCTTAAACAGTTTTCCCTAACCTTTCTTCTGATATGTGACAGAAGCATTTGTGCATTCCCTATATATGGAAATGCAACTTTAATTTTGAAGTAGTGACGTAAGCAGACAATTTTGCCCCTTATGTATGTGTCTGTTGCAGTTTTTAAAGGGCTGTTAATTGCCTTGTAATGGGAAGCAAACACAGCTAATTTGCTTCCTGCTTACTTTATAACACTTCTTCATTAGTTGATATACATATGCGACCACAGGGTTATTTAGGGTATCTTGAGCTGCTTTGCAACTCCAAGAGACCTTTGTTTTAGCTTTGTCAGTTGTGCACATCTCATAGGGCTGTGTGAACTGTGCACAGTGCTCTTTTGAATGTTGGGCTAGGAGGTACACATGCTTTACCTGGGGGGCTTGGACAGTTCCAGGTAGCAGTGGGCATTGGAGGAGGTGTGGAATAGTTGTGTGGTATGTAAGGGTGTTTCTGTCCTGAAAATCATTTGAGTTGGAGGTGAGATGGTGCTGCTGCTTTTGCAGGAAGCTCCCTACATTGGAGGGAGTTAGAGCTGCTCAAAGGTAAGGGCTGTTTTTATTTTGAGTTTGTGATCTCAATTTGGTAGGCCTGAGTGAGTCCTGGGGGCTGAAGTAAGTGAAGGTTGCGTGCTGCATCCAAAGTGGTTAGGGAGGGAAGAGGATTATGAATAACCTACAGGGACTTAAAAGTTGAGTTTTATGACTTGAATCTCTAGATGAACTATCTTTAGTTTATGTGGGAACTGTAAGAAACCACTCTAGGACCTGCGGCAAAAGATTTGAACAGCAAGTTGAGTTTCATTTTTACAAACCTACTTTAGCCTTGGAGCTGTTAAGGTGCAGCTGTAGAGGAACAGCTGGGTGGTGGTCTGACTGGATCTGCAGGATTATGGGTTCCCATGGCTGTTGTTTCATAGCCCGTATCTTTTGAATTATGAAAGCTCCAGACCAATTCTGTCTGTGATGTCAACCTTGAACTTCCCTGACATCTTTTTAATCCAGTCATCTGCCTGTCTCTGTGCTGTAATTTAGCCTGATGGAGTGCAGAACTACATTCTAGGAAAGTGCCATGGAAACGCCTAGACATCATCATTAAGACATGAGCTGGGGGAGGAAGAGCTGGGCTCACACTCTCATCTGTACACGTGTGTGCACACACAAAGGTGGACACACACATGTTTGGGCAGAGGGAAGCTCCCCAGTCCTAGGAGGCAGTTGAGCCCACTTGGATCACTTTCTCCCACTTGAACTCAGGATGATCTGAATGCTTGCTTTGCCTTGTCTCTTTTATGTACATTGACTGCTAGCCTTCAGCTGTGGTCTTCAGCAGCCTGCTCCTGTCTCCTTCCTCATCCTTTCAGTGCCACTGTTAAATTATGCTTTTACAATGTCTCCTTCCCCCCTCCCCCGTAAAATTATCCCTTTGTGACGTCGCCTTCCAATCAAAAAGAAACAAGACATCTTGTCTACTGCTTTGCTTTTATGTTAATTCCCTTTCCTTCAGCTTTGTCCTAGGACTGCGAGTGTTTAAGCGTAGGGCCCATTCCTATATTGCATGTCTTCTGTCTTTCTGTAACACAGGCAACAACCAAGGAATATTTTGTTACTGCCCTAATGATGTTACAGGCCAGTTCTGGAATACTTCTCTTGTATTGGTTTGGTTTTTTAGTTGTTTGTTTGGTTTTTCTTGGAAGGGTAACATCAGGGCCAAATTTGCTGGAAACCAGAATGTTAAGATTACAAATCTGTCTGAAGGCAGCATGGGCCTGCTGCTTGTCCTGTTAGTGTTGCATGTAGGTGGTGTTGTGTATACAACTCCGCTCAGGATGGTTGAGAGTATAAAGGAGAATAAATAGGTTTACTTTTAGGCTGTTGTATTATCACATATTTTTCAGTCATTTGCTTGAGTTTTAGTCATTACTCACAAATTAATTTTGTTAAATTTGCACATATTTAACAACACAACCTATGTTGTTTGCTGACAGATCCTAGCCACTCAGAAATTTAGAATCTCAGGTGATTTTGCTGCTACAAACTCCAGCTAGAAAATCTACGCAGGCATAAAGATCTGTCTTACTCTCATCCTTTTGTTGTAACTCTTGATCACAGGATTCATCCAGGCAGAAGAAATCATCAACCCTCTTTAATTTACTATGGCTTCCAGTTTTTAATGGATGAAAAAAACATAATAAAAAAATCAAATTGACTTTTTCCCCCCAGATTTTATATGACACTTAAGATTTGGTTGCCATCCTAGAATTAACCTGATGGACAGAAATAGGGTGATACCAGCTTGCAGTTGATGTGCTTTAGATAAATGTATTTGTGTTATATTTGCCTAGAATGGTGCAAAAAATTTGTTCTGAAAACTTCTAGACTAAATGCAATAATTGTATGAATCTGATTGTTGTTCCTAAACTAGTTCGCTGGTCAACTGTTAAATCCTAGACACATGGAACCTTACTGTTGTGAAACTTTGATGCTTTTGTAGACTTACCTTTTGAGTCTGGCTTTCAGGTCAGGAGGGAATTTTGTTAACTTCTCTGCTGAGATTTTTTAACTACTGTGTGACCTTATTTAAAAGGGTGAGGAAGTGTAATAATATTTGAAAAACAGAGATCTCAACCACAATAATGTCACACGGCCAACTTCTGGTTCTGAAAAGAGCCTTGAGATCAGAGGGGTAACTGCTTAATGGGATCAAACTAAGATGAAACACTCATACCTGGTGAAGTAACTGGATCTTGAGTTGGCACTCAAGTCTGTCTGAGATGGTGGAATTGTGATCTGGGCTTTGCATTAAAAGAGGAGAGTCCTCACGCTGTTCTGGGTGTGTGATACTTCTGCAGCACTTTTAATTTCTAATAAACCACAAGGTGAGAAGACAGTGTTTGAATTTAAAGGAACTTCAGCCACTTCTTTGTTCAAAAAGAAGGAAATGAAAGGAAAAAGAAGCTGAATGCTTCACAATTAGAGCAACAGTTTTCCAAGGGTATGGTGTTTGCTAGGTGTTAAGCAAAGTGACACTCCATGAAGGCAATAAGAAGGGAAGGTATTTCTGCATTTTTGAGGAAAATACGACTTTTCGGGGTACTGCCAGTTTTTAATGAGAACCAGAATACTAGAGTCTACATAGGCCATTATTTACGATGGTCTTTGTGGCAGGCATTTTGGAGAATAATGTGAATGCAAACGTAACTTCCTCACAGTTCTGAGGAACATATTATAACTCAGCCAGAGGAGGTTTAGTGAGATTATTCCATTTCTTGATATGGCTGAGCTCCAGGCAAATGTGTGAAGGAGGGGAGCTTTAGCACCATCTGGAATCCACAAAAGCCTTCACTGCTGGCTGCCACCTTGAAACACTTACTGATAGAGAGATTTTTCTAAACCTGTTAAGGGCTTTCTTAGTTTATTAAGCTTTTTCCACGGTATAAAGTCTAACAAGGTGTCCATGGATCAGTGAAAGAATAGAATGTCTTTCAAGTGGAATTGTGTAGTGAAGTCATCTTCTAAATGCAGAGAGCTGCAAAGGGATAAACATTTCTCAAATATGATGAGCTACATCACAAATGGAGTTTGCAAAATTACTTGTGGTAAGAGACTGTGAGTACTCCTTTAAGAAATTTCACCTTCCTTTCTTTATTGTAGATTCTGACTTGGCTTTCATTGTTAAACACTTTGGTTTGTTTTTATTCAGTATTTTTTTTTCTTAAGAAAAAAAAAACCCCACAGAATTTAACTCCTGTCAGTGAAGAAAGAAAGAAAACCCCAAAAAGTGTGTGTGTTCCTGCTGCTTATCAAGATTTCCATAGCTGGAATATGTGCTGCCAGTGCCAGATGGCACAGTTTCTTAGAGAAGAACTAGCTCTTGCTTAGTAGTAATGCAGACAAACAATACCAAATTAGCATAAGCAAATGTCAGTGAGTTAACATAAAGCCTGTGTTATTTCTGTCTTTTCTTCTTTTCCTAGGCCATGGGTGTTGAGAGTGACCAGGAGATTGTACAGATGATTGGCACAGAGGAACATGTGATGGCTGCATTTGCTCCTAGTCTGGAAGAATGCCAAAAAGCTCAGATTTTTACACAGATGCAGGTGTGTCCTTTCACATGGCCAGAGACCATAAAAATCAAGATAGTGGGTATTGACCACTTTGCTGTGTCAGCAGTGGACATAGACTTTCTGTTTTAAGATTTTTTTGGGGGGGATTTATTTCAAGCTGAGGCTTTTTAAAGGGTCAGGGCTTGTCAGATGTGAGTCTTGGCTCTCATAACCTAACTGGAGAAGAAAAAAAATCAAAGTCAAGCAATGCTTGGTTGTGTTTTAATGGCATAACCCTGTATATAAAAAGTAGCAATGTCCATAAAATGAGGGGAGTTTGTTGAAGACTTTTTTAAAAAGGGAATTGCATGCCCCGTTTTGCTGAAGCCCTGTTGATGTGGCTATGACCATTTCATCATGAGTAGATGTTCTGCTGTTTTAGTGTCCTGTATGAAGCCTACATAGCAGCTATCCTCTATCCTGCTAAAGACTCAGCAGAATTCTCTTAGCTCATGCACCTTTTTTAGTTAGCCAGGCTGTGGGCCATTTTGCTGGGAGCAAATGGGTATATATTAATCTGCTAGAAGAAGCTTTTGGACATTAATCCTATTTCTGCTATTTCATTGTAAACTTTGTCAAATCATTCCATGTGTGATGTTTAGGGTTTTAAAGTGAACATCTTTCTGGTTTTCATCTTTGGGGGCTTTTGAGGGTTCCAGTTAGCTTGAAGAGCCCTAATTCAGTCTCAGATGAGTAAGTGAGCTGGAGCAACACAGAGGAATGTGAAGTATTCAGAAAGTTAGAAAAACAGAAATACAGAAGTTATTCTCCGCAAGAAATGTCAAATGAAGTTAATAGAGAGATAGCTTATTGTGGAAGAGTGTAACAGATGGAAAGGATAATCTGTCATTTAGTGGAGAGGGCGATTCTTTCACATAGCTTCATGACTTCCAGGCAGGAACTTCTTGTGTGGGCTTGGATAGCTTCTTGACTCATCTAACTAGGAATTCTGCAGATTGATTGACAGCTGGTAGGAAAGTAAGAATCCGCTGCAAGGCACTCCTGGGGACAGACATGGATGCCACACAGTAGCTTTTGGGGATATTAAACAGTGAGGTTTAATGGTTTAATATCTGAATGGAATTTAGCAAGTACACAAAAGAACTGAAGGTGAAAAGTCTAATTAAATAAACTGAATATCTTTGGAATTTATAGAATCCTTTTTTCTATATCTCTGCCATATCCTTTCTTTTACTGTTATAGTAATCATGAATTTCCACCACTTTCCATTCCAAATGTTACCAACCTGTGACAAACACATTGTATGCATCATCAATTGTGTCAGTTTTCCGGAATTTTTTTGTTAGTTAAGTTTTGTTTGTAAGTTAGTATCACTTACATCTTTGTTATTTTGCAGTTTGTTTGATGTTTGTATCATCCATTGGTGGTGAGATGGCACTGGTTGAGGAATACACACGTAACGTGTGTGTGTATTTGTATAGGTCACAATTCTGGTATTAACTCAGGTTAATTCCCCCCTTCACAGGCGTTGAAGTACATTGGAAACAAAGTACGAAGGCAGAGGATGTGGGGAGGCCCAAAGAAAACAAAGATGGAAGAAGCCCGAGAGCTGCTGGCATCAACCATTCTGACCCATGTGCTCGTATGTAATGTTCTGGGGGCTTTTTAAACAAGAGTAAGCTTGTATGGTTATTTATGGTGTGAGCTTTGTTGGCAGGGAAAATGTCTTCTATGGCTTTGTAGCTGAGATAAAGTAAATCATCCTCAAAATAAAGGGGAAGACTTGGATTGAGTCAAAAGAAATCTTTGTGAACTGCTCTACCATTGAACTAATCAAACCTTTTTGCACTTTTTTGTACATAGCCAGACAGTATCAGGTGTGAATTCAGGACTTTCATTTTTCATGACCTATATCTTTATTCTGATTTAGTTTCATTTGCTATCTGTTTCAAAGTCACTAACATTTATTTTTTGCATTTTTAAAGAAAATAAAGTGCTAAAACCCCTTTTGTAACTCAGTCAGCCAGGATTACCAGTGGGTTTGTCTGAATAAGAACTAAGGAGCTGATCCTGAAGCACTGATATGTTTTTGTTTTGTTTAGTTTTTTTTTATTTTTTACAGGTGAAAGAATTCAATTTTCGTGCCAAGTGCATATACACAGCAGTGATGGTACGCAGAGTAATTTTGGCTCAAGGAGAAAATAAAGTAGATGACAGAGACTATTATGGAAATAAACGTTTGGAGCTGGCAGGGCAGGTGAGTTTTTACTTCAGAGCCAAGTGTTTCAGGGTTTTGTTACTGTCTCCTCTTAAAAGATGCAGAATAAGGAATAAAGAGTATCCCTGTCTTCTCAACTGAAGTGTTCTCCCTCTCATTTTATTTTCATTGGCTTTTCCATGTTGACTCATAGATCTGCTTTCATGATTGAGACTAATACATTTTGTCTTCACTTCTGTATTGCCTCTTTATACCAGATGAAAGGACAGAGCAGTGCAAATAGAGAATCAGTCCTGGTTGTGGCATAACACTGCTAGTGTCAAGAAGGCAGCAGTAAGAGCCATCCCCCAGTGTTCCCCTCTAAGCAGCTGGGTAAGGGAATAAACCGGGGCAAAGGAGGTGCCTGCATGTCATGTCCAGGCTGTCCCACTGTGGAGAACCCAGCTTGTGTACCAGCTCACAGAACAGCCACTCAGGCCTCCTGTAATTTGGTGCCCATAAGATTGCTTGTTTGCTGTCAGCTGCCTCTCTGGCCTCTAGGGTGGCATGAATTAACAAAATATTCAAAGTTAACTTGGGCAGCTAATGAAAGTGGATTTTGTGGAGTTCTCTGCTTGCAGAATTTTGGCACTAGAGGCAGAAGCAGTATCCAAGGGCTGCAGAGGAGGGAATAGTTTGAGGTGTCTGGCATTGTTTTGCAGAGAGGGTGGCAGTTCACAGCTGCTGGCCAAACTGCATTCTCCTAATGCTGGAGGAGTTTACCTGTCAGGTAAAGGAACTGCTTAGCTAATGTGGCATGGATTTTTCCTTGCCATGTGTGCTTATTTGGTTAAACAGTTTATGTTAGGATTGTACTTTTTGCTATGCTGAGTGCTAATGCAAGTTGGAGTTTTAGTAGTTGGTATCACCTGTGGTTATTGATCATGCATCAGAAGTTCAGACAAGTACACAAAATGCCCTGGATTGCAGAAACTGCATCTCTGCTGCCCACAGCGTTTGTGTTGGGATTTCTCTTTCTGCACACATAACAATATTTATTCTATTTTGTTCCTATCCAGTGAAAATTCTCATTTTATTACACTTTTTAAGATGTGTGCTTGCATATTGTCTCATACTCCTCCTTTGCGCCCTGCCCTCTATGCCCATATGTGAACACACGCACCAAGTGCAATTATTTTAGAGTAAAAACCACATGCTTTGCTTTGTAGTTTTCTGAAGAAATTAAGATGGCACTCTTGAACACATTCAAAGCACAAATGCAATGAAAAAAACTTAACTTTTTAGGATAAGAAAATTCTTTCTTGAAATTAATGTCTTTACTGTTCATCAAATTTTTGCACCAGTGCTGAGGCAGAATATGTTTCTAAAGTGTAAGGAGTAGTAAATGGACAGTAGTGCAACATTTCAGTGGAATAAATATTTTAAGCTGTGATGTGTTTCTTGGGTTTCTGCTGTAACTACTGTAGTTCAAAATGACTGTAATCAGTAAATTAGCTGTTGCTTTGTCAGCAGATTGTTCTTATTTAACAAAGGAATAGTTTGTTTTCTCCTAATACTTCTAGAAGCAGAAAGTAGAGCAGGTGAAGAATTTTCTACAAGCTGTAAGAAAAAGTCCTCTGCTCACACAGATGTTAACAGCCAAAGTTGTTTTAAATTATGTGGGGAAAGGTTTTACATGTAGAGGATCATCGCAACAAAGCCAATGCATATTTTTTCTACATCAAGAAGACCTCTGCAGGGGTGAGGGGGTGGAGGGGTTAACACTTGATTAAGAGTAGTTCTTTCTCTCTAGTGGTATTTTAAATGCTCATTTCAAGCTGAGTGGTGTAATTTCCCTCTGCTGTTTTTTTGGTGAAATAATAATTTTATTGGATTGCAGTCTAAACTTTGGTGAAATACTAATTTTATTGAATTGTAGAGTTTTGCCAGTTTCTAGATGTTTGTGTTTCGCTAAAGTTTGTGTGGATAAAATGGTTGGTGGTGGTTTGTTTTGGGTTTTTTTTATGCCAGCATCATGTTCCTGGAATAAAAATCCTGTTGATTTAAAATCTGAATAAATTAAAAATAAAAGATTCCCCTGTGAGGAGAAAAACACAGCGGTCTAAACAGTGTAAAGACATAAATGGCATTGTGTTTATAAAAATGTGTGAAAACAATAGCTGCTAATTTCACACCCCATGGGACAAGAGAGTACGAAATGTGCTTTAGCTTTAGATAACAGAGTTGTATCCACTAGCCAAGCTGGTTTACAGAGCTTTCTCTTAGTCTGCCTGCCACTAGAGGCTCAGTAGGCCAGGTGCCAGCTGAGGTGTTAGCAAAACCTACCGATTTCAGGCTTAATCTTTTCACCTACCTTTTCTCTTCCCTTAATGTGTTCATTATTTGCTAAGCATTACTCTGTTCTTTGTCCTTTTTTTTTTTTTTTTTTTTTTTTTTTTTGTTTCTAATGCAGCTTGCTTTGTATGGGTGAGATATGGAACAGCACCAAAATCCGGCACCCTGGAAAGCAAGGGATTTCTACCCTGTGACAAAAGAATACCGCCTTGACTTCAGAGATTGCCTAATCCCAGCTGTTCTGATAATATAATTAAGGCTGCCTAATGTCTTTAATTTTGCAACCAGTTTGTGTGAAAGGGAGAATTTGGCACTCTAAAGGCTTAAACGCTAAATAGCAATCTCAAGGCGCCTAATTAGAATTCTCTGACATTAAGCTAATTGCTGAAACTGTATTTCAGCAGCTTAACTTCTTTATTAATTTTTCTTAGGATTTTCAATGAAAATCAATTGGTGAGCTGTCAGAATTTTTTTTCCTTACATATAATTTGCTCTTTAGTGCTCCTCTCTGAAGAAGGCTGAAAGGCCCTGGACTAACTACAAAATCCATTGAATATTATCAGTGGCATTCCATCCTTTTTCTTTAATCTCTTGCTCTTGACCTAAATAATGTGGTTATTGTGAAATTCTTCTTTGCCAGATAGTCCCAGCTCTTAGAGAGTCTGTGAGTGAAATTAGCAAAGTATGAGGCTTTTCAGACTGGCAGGTAGTAACAAGTTGGTGTACTTGGGCTGTAACTGACTTTATTAGTTAGAGAAGAGGAAATGTTGTGTGGCTTTATAATCCCCATGACATAAGGAATGATGAGATTCTTGCAGTTTTTTGATCAAGAAATCAAATATGAAAACAAGTTCTGAGTAATTTTTTAAGTGTTTAGTTAAATGTTTCAATCCTGCTCAAACCTGTCTAGATCAAATGTTTACTGTAGTTAATTTCAAGAGTTTAGTTCTTATTTAACAAGTCTATCAGCCATCTTAAAATGACATATTTCCTCCTCTTACTTTTTCCCTACTTCTGAAACTCTTCCCTCATAAATAATTATTTTTGGGAACTCCGGTGCATTCTCCTTTCTAATACAATGCTTCATAAAAGTTACTTTTATTTCTGGTGGAAATCTAATTTAAATTAACTGTGATATCGTAGGTGAGTGGATTTCTTGTGTCAGTGGTGAGAGAGTATCATTTTGCAACTGTTGATAGTATTACAAACATCAGGAAGGAGAAGAGGCTCTACAGCACCTTCCTCTCATTCCAAGGTCGGGTCTGATAACCTGTCTGTCCAGAATGGCAATAGGATTCCACTTCCGTCAAGGGTTAGCACGCTCTGTGTGTTGTCACCAGCTTTACAGTGTCATTTTTCAAATGCTTTGGTCAGCCCAGCTGGAGCATGTAGGTGGAGAAAAGGAAATGAAAGCTAGTGGCCCATCCTAGGGAGAGAAGAGTCAGAGTGGTTTACTTTCTTGTTTCCAAAAGGTAAGGAAAGGTGGGGACTGTGTCTCATGGAGACAGGTAAAATACAGTTTAATTCTGCATATACAGAAATTGTATGGTACAAGTGACTCCAGAATGTCCTAGCTTGTGGGGGATGAGCACATAGCTTGTTCTAAACTGAGTGCTTTGTACACAGGGAATTACCATTCCTGGCACTGATAGCAGCTGCATTTTTGGTTCTTCTGACACTTGGAGCTGTTGTAGACTCAGGTCCCAGGACAGGAGTGCAGGCTTTAGAGTTGACACTGCTTGCTTGCAAAGCTAATTGTTTTGAACACTTAAAATGTATCATGAGGTGCAGATTTAAATGTTTTGAAAGCTATTGCTGATGCAAGGAGAGGCTGAACAAACTGCAGAAACAAAGCAGATTAGACAGCAAAAAAAGTCAGAGCACAACTTTGGTAGCCTTTTCCTTTTATGGCTATTTTAAGAAGTAATTAATATACAGGAAATAATTGTGTTAAAATGCCACACTTTTGAATGGTTCTGTTGCTGGGTTCATTTTGGGTTGATTGTTTGGGGTTTCTTTCATATTCAGCTGAGATATGTAGCTTTATTGCCTAAACTGTAGACTTTTTGGGTTGTTGGTTTGTATTTTTTAAGAGGGACATGTGAAAAGTATTGCAGTTTCCAGATAGTAGCAGTTCTACAAAACAGTGACAGATGTTGAACATCCACAGGTGAACTATCTGTGGGTGTAATATTTTCCACAGATTGTGATTGGCAGAAAGTAGCAGGATAGAAGTGTGTATGAGTAAGGAAGCTGCCTATGAAACCTGAGCTATGTGTTAGAGTAAAAACCATTCTTGCCTGCAGATCTTGTGTGTAATTCAGGGTTGTACATTTAGGGTATTAAATCTTTAAAAGAGTTTATAATTTCAGGGGGGAAGTAAATCAGCTGGGTTGTAATATAGCAGATTAGGGAAAATAGTTGGATAGCATAGAAAAGTATGGCTGTGCTAAAATATTGTGAAGGAAAGATTAAAGCGAAGCAGAAGGGGATAAGTGCATAAACTTAGACCATTCTAGTTAATTTCTGTTAAAAGTTCTCTAATACTGTAACAAGGCAAAAAACTTGTGGTAAAATTATCATTTGTGAAACAGAAAAATTACATTTTAACTGACAAGTAGTCTCTTTCCTCATTTCCTAGACTTGAAGAAGTATAATTTTTCCCTTAACCATTTTGTGTTTCCAGCTTCTTTCTCTTCTGTTTGAAGATTTGTTCAAAAAATTTAACTCGGAGCTGAAAAAGATTGCTGACCAGGTGATCCCCAAGCAGCGTGCAGCGCAGTTTGATGTCGTGAAGCACATGCGGCAGGACCAGATCACCAACGGCATGGTCAATGCCATCTCCACAGTAAGTACTTCTGCTCTCATTTCAGGATGCAGAGCTTTTCCACCATAGTGAATGATGGAAATGTGGACATTTATTTTTGTTGAATCTTCTGGTTTTGGTTTGAAAAGCAGATCTATTTAATGTTTTTTATAGATTAAAATTGGAAAACTCTGTCAGGGACAGGGTGTTTGGAATTCATTGAAGAATCATGAATCATCAAGCATCTTTTATTTCAAACTGATGTTTTACTTTTTGAGAAAGAATGGTAGAAACAGGCACATTTAAAATAGTGGTCATGGTTGTATTTATCCAGCTGACTGTCTTCTAGGTTCTGCTTGACTATGTGTTTTTTTATTATCTGGATTTAGCTGGGGTCAGGCTACATCATTTGTACAAAAGATTTTTGAAAAACAGCAGGAAAACATCATGAGCAGGAAGAAAAAAAAATCCCCTCAACCTCAATTTTGAGCTCTTTGAGGGCAGTGCCTTTTTATTTTGAAGTTGATGAAATGAACAAATTTGCAGCATAGAAGTTCATACTTCTCTGCTAACGGTGCTGATCTATTTAACAGGGAAATGTGCGGCATGCCATAATATTAAAAAACTCTGATAACTACCCTTTAAATATTTGTCTTGGTTGGATTTTAGTCTGTTTCTGTCTTCTCCTGGACCTTCATGCCAATGGACAAGAACAACAATATCTACTAACTTTGTCTTTCACCTCAGACATCTGCAAGAGCAATTTGTGAGATTGCTCCTGAAATCCAGCTATTAGCTTGTAAAAGACTTTGAAATGCATGATTTTTAAAAGAAATTAGATTAGACTTAAGTATTTTAGGAGCTGGTAAAAATTGTGGAACTTAATTTTTAATCTTTGGTGCTCTTGAGAGGGCTTTTCTGCCTAGCATGAAACTGAGGTTTTTCTTTGGTTCTTGTAAACAAATTAATTCCACGTCTTGCATCCAAAACCACCAACAGTCTGTAACTTACAAATCCCAGTGTTAAAGCTTATCACTGTTTAATTTTATGAGTGCCCCAAATGTAGTTAAATCTCCACAGTGCACATAACCAAAACAATTGACAGATTTGTTTCTCTAAATGCTGGTGCTTTCTTCTAGCTTGTGCCAGTTTTTCCATTTGGACTGACAGAGATAAATCTGCAAATATTATTCAGTCCATATTCAGTAAAGTCTTCGTTCTTCCCGTGTCTTTGGACTTTTTTTTTACTGCCACATAAGCAGTTAAACACCATCTGCTCTTAAGCATTGAAAAATAATTTCTCAGGAACAATGCCCAGTGCACACCATTCAAGAGATTAAGCAAATACCATAAAAATGATTCTTGGAAATGACAATCTCCAATCTCACCAGAATGCTTCAATGATAGTCTCAAAGAGCATGAAATAACTGAGCAGATTCACAATTACACCAGTAGCATGCAAAAGAATTCATAGCCCTACTGCATCAGCTGTACAGTGGTGCTCAGTGATGTTTGCTACAGCTCCTCTTCTTACCCTGGAAAACCCCAGAAGAGAAGGTAGGGCAGGCAGTAGTGCCACAAGCCTGATGGGCATTTCGGCATCTGAAGAATCACCTGATGCCACTGAGGGGGCAACTTCCCATTCATAAGAGTTCTCAACAGGATATTCTCAAGGGGGTGGTCTCACAACTGCCCTGACCTCTTTGGATTTTCTTTTTTATTGTGGTCAGAGTTTGAAGGATCCAGTCCATCCCTTCCAAAGCACAAAGAATATTTTGTATGACATCTTCAGGCAGCATTTTTACTTCCCCTTTTTCCCACTCTTTTTAATTTTAGACTCTTCTGGGCAGCAAAGGAGAAACCACATACTTTCTTAGCCTAAAGATGCAATACTTTCTAGTGGGAAGAAAAACTACTGATTTATTGTATTCTTCCACTTACACTCCCATAACTCTCAGTCTTTACAGAATGAAATGGTCAGTGAGTGAGCTCTTCCCGAAGATGCTGAACAAATGAACAGGTTTGACTGACTTGCCATTGGGCATGATGTGTTCCCACTTGCTATTGCAAGTTTGAGACTATTTGATAGTCTCCAGTGGAAGCAAATAACAAAACCATTCATATGGATGGTGTTTTCTTCCTGTTGATCACTGAATGGGATTGTGCTGTTAAAAGTGGAAATAAAAAAGCCAAGCAAATCACCCTCTAAAAGGGTTTTGGTGTAGTACAGCAAGCAAGCTTCAAGTTACTTCTTAAAATTGGTGAGCTGAGTTTGCCAAAAAGGGTTCAAGAATTAACATTTTCCCAAGGACTGCCTTTTGCTCTCTTTGGACTGAACAGTAACATGGTGCCTGCAGTAAATAGTATTTCAGATAGAAACTTGCTGTATCCACTGACTCAGTTGCTGAGAACTGGATATGGAGTAAATGTCACAAAGGCAAAGATTTTAGCACTAAATTTCAAGATTGCAGTAGAGTTTATTGAATCTGCTTGCATGGAAGCATATTTGTGTCCTAGAACATGCTCTAAGCTCCTCTGTTCTCATGATTAAAACCACAAGTGAGAGTGCCTGTGACAGTTCTGAAACACAAAACCTCTGAGATGTTAATGGATCTTGCATTTCATATTTGGTGTAATCCAAACAGAAGTTGGGAGGACCTACTCCTCCCACACACACACGCGCGCGCGCACACACACTCTCTTCTTGGGGAAGACACATCAGTGAGTCTTTTTCCTTTGGATTACAAAAACAAAAGGCTTCAAAAAAGTACAGTGGGCTTTGATGTCAGACTTCTCCAGTATAAATGTCTGTGTTTCCTACAAAAGTAACAAATCACGGAAAAGACAAAACTGAAAGCTTATGGGATCTATTGTAAAAGTGCTATATCACTCCAAAGACTTTTTCTTTCTTAAATACTAAAAAAATTGATAAAACAAAACCAAAATAATTTAATTTAGGTAAATTTGGGTATTGATTCACCTGTGAGATGAAAAAGACTATTTGTGCGATGGAATATGTAATAGCAACAGTATCCTCTCATCTGAAAGAGCAGTCCTTTTGTTTCAACTTCTCTTTAATACCTAATACAGGTATGCTATAACTAGGACTTTATAGGCAGATAGGTAGTTAGAAATTTGATTTGTATAAATGGGCAACATTTGTTTTGCAAAACTCCTCAGATACCATTCTGTCTAGACTCTGGAAAAAGCCAAGACAAGGATGAAGTGCACAGATTCTTTTGAAGCATTAATTTTATTCTACAGGGAAATTGGTCTCTAAAGAGATTCAAGATGGACCGCCAAGGCGTGACACAAGTCTTGTCCCGCTTGTCTTACATATCTGCTCTGGGAATGATGACCAGGATCTCTTCTCAGTTTGAAAAGACAAGGAAAGTGAGCGGTCCTCGATCCCTGCAGCCATCTCAGTGGGGGATGCTCTGCCCTTCTGACACTCCTGAAGGAGAGGTGAGTGATTTCTATTTTGCTTTCTGTGTTTCTTGTCCTGACAAATGGAGACACTGTTTAACTTGAAGCAGGTGGTCCTCCATTAGAGGAATCATTCTGATGGGGAAGTTTCTACAGAGATAAATTATCCTCAGCCTGGTAACACAACTTGTGTGACTTACATCCTACCTGTTTGCATCCTGGTCCTCCTTACTATATTGTCTTTTTTCTCCTTTTTTTGCATAGATTGTCTGCAAACAGTTCTGAAATCATTTGGCTATATGAGAATGACATGAACAGGTTCCATTTTTGCAGTGAAACTACTTGTTCTCTTTTGGTGAGAGCAGAAAGAGAGGAGTCCTAAACCCCTCTCCCTTTGTTCTGTAATAAACATTCTGTTTTCACGTTGCAGCATCAAGTTGCAATGTTTCTGGAAACATGTACCAGTATTTCTTTAGCCATCAGCTTGTGGAAGAAAGCCATCTTTGTACATATTGCAATCAAGGAATTGATTCTGACAGTCTTGTTTTGTTTTGCTTTCCTTTTCTTTCTTTTTTTTTCTGAATAGAGGATACTCTGGGGGGAGGAACTCTGAACTTTCTGAGTAAGTCAATATAAGCTAGTCTTACTAGGCAGCTGAAATAAAGTTACACCGTATAAGATACTTTTTCATTTAAAATGTTAATGTTTATGCTAGAACATACAGGATACATGGAAAATTGATCTTGTATTTCCATTATGTTGCTGACTAGCTGATGAGAGAAACATAGGGTTATACATGGTTAATTTAAAATCTATTTCAGTGCCTATATTTTTAATTACCTTGTAAATGCTAAAACATTACATTTCAGTGTGATATATAAAATTCTACCTTTTTCCCTCCAAAATTTCAGGGTAATTAATTTAATTTCTTTCACTTTGTCATCTTTTTGTTTTTGTCAATCATAAATACAGTTTGGGGAGAAAAATGCAAGTATGGTATTAACACATAGAAAGAGAAGGGATAAAATTAGTGGGTTTTGTTTTTGTTTTTTTCCTAGGCTTGTGGTTTAGTTAAAAACCTTGCCCTCATGACTCACATTACTACGGATATGGAAGATGGCCCAATTATTAAATTAGCCAGTAATCTTGGAGTTGAAGATGTCAACTTGCTCTGTGGTGAAGAACTTTCATACCCAAACGTGTTCCTGGTTTTTCTTAATGGTATGTTACTTTTCAGCAGTCTTGACTCGGATTTGTTGCTGATGGAGAGTTAGGCTTCAGAAACCCTGCAGTAGTTCTTGGATCACAGTCAACAGCAGATGCTGTTTTCCACGTGCAAATAATTTCCTCTGTAAATATTTTGATAGGGTTGGGCAAAGTAGATGGGCCAGATGATGGCACTTAGTTTCATGAGGTTGGGTCTTCAGAACTCTGACTGCAGATGTGTGTAGCTGGGAAATTGAAGCTTTCTCAAATTTCAGCCCTGTTTTTAAGCCCACTTGCATAAATAGGCACAAAAATATGTGCATTTAACTTGGGTTTGTTGGTTTGTTTGTTTTTTAGATATTGGCCAAAGGAGGTGCCATTCGTAAAGTACTTTTAGAAGAAAATAACTTCAATTTGTAATATGTAATACTGTAATAAATTTACAAATTCAGATCTTCCTTTACAGAAAGCATTTATCTTTATATATAGTCGTGCATTTTAAAGAGCCTTTAAAAACAGAAAGGAAACATGAGAACATTATTTGTGAAGTTTAGCAACGGTATTCTCTTTAAAAACACCTTTGAAGGGGCATCTTCCTTTGTGTGTGATGAGAAAAATTAGATCATGGAAAACAGGCCTGTCTTATTAAAGGGATGATTTAGTGCATGTGCTTTGCAGCTACACATTCATATGTCTTTTACAATTGATCTTCTAGCATTTCTAAAACAACAGGTACTATCAGATTTCAAAATACTGACATTTTTAAAACTATAGCTATGATTTCAAGATAGCCTTTTGTTAGTAGCATCCACTTCCAGGGACTAGTGTGTAATGTCTGTCACCATGAGTAAGGTCTCCATTTACCCTTGAATTAAACAGCAGTTGTTCTTCAACCCTGCCTTTTCCTGGTAACATGAAAGCAGCACTTGACCAAACTACATTCCTTTGCTCTGCTTTTCTGTAGCAGTGTGTTAAAGATAAGGTTCAGTGAAACCACATGCACTGTCTTCTGTCTTGTGGTCCAGAGGGGAATGCAGAGCCAAAATATTGGACTCTTCCTTGACAAGCTCAGTTTGGAGTACAGAACAAGAGTCTGTTCCCAAATGTAGATGAACTAGTACTAAGTGGGACAAGCCAAATTACTGTTCAATCCACTGGTTTATGGGTTTAATCCATAAAAAATTCAAACTTGTGGATAGCTGACTTGATCCTGACTTAAGAACGTAGATAATCTGTTAAATACAAATTCTTTAAGCTGTAAAGACCCTTCTGTTGTCTTATAAACTCCCTAAACTTTCATCATTTGTCTTCTTCTTCAAAGTTTTTAAAATGTGAGCATAGATGTTTATTTTATGTATTAAGATTACTTTGGTCAGGTGACTCTTAAAATTAATTTTACTCTCTTTTGCTCATCATGCATCAGAATATTTAAGTATGAGCTGAAGTGCCCTGCTAAGATAGCTGAGTTGAGCTAAGTACCTAAAAGAGAAATTCTTGTGCTGTTGTGAGTGATCCCATACATCAAAATATCAGGACTTTAAAATTTCTGACAAGGCAGCAGGGCCGTTCCTTGGTCTGTTCTTGGAAACCTTGAATCAGTTTCACTACAGGTGAAATTGCAGACTTGAGAGTTGTTAACTTGTGCACCAACTGATTAATGGGCAGCTGAGCAGAAACATACTTGAAGAAAGCTGGAAGAACCACACTATTTGGTTTCTCAGGCTGTTTGGAAGCATGCAGGTAGATGACATGTGAAATTCTAACAATTTTGAATTGAGACGAAAAAAGAGCTGGTTCTTACTCATGTTAGAGAAGGGGAATTTTATAACAACTCTATTTACAAGAAGCAGAAGTACTTCTATGCGTGCCACACATGATCAGAATTTGTAAATAGTTTTGGATGTGCAAAGGATACACCAGGTATTTATTCTCTCTCTGACCAGGTAACATCCTTGGTGTCATACGTGATCACCAGAAATTAGTCAACACCTTTCGGATCTTGCGTCGAGCGGGTTATATTAACGAATTCGTTTCCATCTCTACAAATCTGTCTGACAGATGTGTCTACATCTCCTCTGATGGAGGGAGATTGTGCAGGTAAACTTCTCATCAGAATTACTTCACTGCTGAACTGGCTATAAATTTCTGTGCAGTGGGCCAGGCTGTCACAGGAACAGATTTAAGCAAATTCAGTAAGACTTGAGCATCTCTTTTCTGCTTAAATAGCCCTCATTCAAAATAGGCAGAGCTTGGAAGAGACAGAATGGGTTAATGAATATATACATATTTTAGCAATGACTGCTGTGTGCATATTCTGTGTTCACTTCAACAAAGCAGCAATCACAACTACTGGTGGCATTCTACTTTGTTCATTAATTGAATCTCAGAGCCTGTTGAATGCAGTTTGAGGCATGTCAGAGGCTCCAAAATAGTAAATGCACAAACCATCAATTAATCATACCTAGTCAGGAGATCCTGAGTAGGGCCATATTCAGTGGCAGAGAAATCACTCTTGCAGTGCGGGCTAGTATGTGTAGTTTGGGAGATGGCAGCAAAGCTTCCCATTTTTAAAATAAAAGCAAGGGAAATCATGTGGATTTGCAAGGCTTTACCAAGTTTGCTTTGTGGCACCCCTCACCCTGCAATTGTTTAGATATCCCTATTAACCATTTAAAAGTGCTTATTAGTCTTCTAACAGTTATTTAGACTTCAGCAGGGACTCCACAAGTACCTTGTAGCTACTTGCTTCTCTTTATCAAAGCAACTTGTCCAAATAGCAACAGCCCTTGACGTTGCCTTCTTGCATGCCATCTTTTGTGTCAGTGGTTTTGTGTGGTAGGGAAGCCTTCAGAGATCCATGTGCTATTGAAATTTATGGATTCATCAGAGATCACCCACAGTAAATGCCTGTACTTTACAGCATGTAGGCAATTGCAAAATGCAGCCGTGCATGTGGACACTTGAGCACAAACTGTGAACATAGTGTTCTGTAAAAACCACAGTACTAAATGCTGTTCTTAGCTCTGTAATTTGGGAAATCTCAAATCTTTTAAAGCCATCATCAAAATCTGTAGGTAAAACTTAGAAGATTTTAGTTGAATTATTTAAAGGGGGAAAAATGGCTTTTACTTCAAAATTTAAGTCTTGATTTTTCTGATACACGTTTTAATTATATCAAACTAAGGTCTGAATAGTTGCTGATTTTATTTATGTGGTTTTATCAGTTAAAGGCCGATAAATTTGTTATGCATAGGCAGGGTTCTTAGTGTAAAAATAAATTAGGTTACCTGCCTAAGTATTTGCTGTGACCATCCTTTTTTTTTTTTTTTTTTAATTTCAGGCCTTACATAATTGTCAAGAAGCAAAAACCTGCAGTTACAAACAAGCATATGGAAGAACTGGCTCAGGGCTACAGGTACACAATTCAAGTAGGCCATATTCATCTTCACCAAGTAAATACTGTGTGGAGATACTTCAGTCAGTCAATATTTCACAGTCTTGGGGTTAGCTAATTAGAGAAGTCTGCTCTCCATATAAATTCATAACCTTTGTACTGGAGATTTTCTGTGTAAAGTCAAATTAAGGCTGGTGTTCTTATTTTGTTACTGCTGTGAGATTTGGTGAGTATACAGAATAAATACATCTCACAGCCTCATCTTTCTGCAAGTGGAACTTTTGAGGCAGTATCATCCTCCTGACTGAAAAATCAAACACCTCACAGGAGTATCAACTTAACCACCCTAAACTGGGCACATCCAGAGTTTTTCAAAGTCCTTGTAAATTCTTAGTTAACAATTTTTTTAAAAAAGCACACTAGTACAAAGGCATATAAATTTAGGTCTAATTAAATTCTACAAATCACAAAAACATATGTGTTTATCCTTTTATTTGCCTACATTGACAGTGGTGATGAGTACATATGGGAAGATTTTTTGTAGTTGTTCACTTAAGTAACAATCATCTGTCAGACTGTGAAGCAGTGAATGGGCAACAGGATTAATTAAAAAAACCACATTTTTCTTCAATATGTAATATGCACAGAACTCTACATATAGAAGTATTTATCTGGTTTAGCTTTACATATTACATTCCTTTAATATATGTACTAAGTATTTTATATTTGCAGAAATATGTGGTCAGTACTTCTAGTGTAATTTTTAATTTATCTATAGGAATTTTGAAGACTTCTTGCATGAAGGCCTCGTAGAATATTTGGATGTGAATGAAGAAAATGACTGTAACATTGCCTTGTATGAAAATACAATCAATAAGTGAGTATGCATTCAGTAACTGGTACAGGAAAAACTTTCATAGGGTATCTCTGAAATGCAAACATATAAATAATGTTACTGTTTTCACATGTACACACTGCTCCCTTGCTAGTCGTTGAAACTACTCCAGGTGAAAGCTAAAGAGAGAAATCTGTCTGCACACATCCTACATTATCCATGGGAAGTTACAAAAAATGGTTCAGATTTTCAGAGAGCTGTTTCTGCTACTAACTCAAAAATATTAAATACTTAAAGGTATATGCTTTCTTTCTCTGGATGTGGGTCTTTGTTCTGATCATTGGGCTGCGCATCATAAATAATCTTATCCAATAGGTATCCAGAAGGCAAATGGTTTCACATGTTATTTGATTATTTTAGCATATCATGGTTGTTTGGAAATTTCTTTTCTGGCCATAAAGGGACCCTAGACACCCACCATACAGTAAGTGGAGTGCTGGAATGAGGCCTTCCCTTTGACTTCTGGATGTACAATAGACCCCAATAAAAATGTCAGCATCATTCTGTGTATTCTTTAGCACACATCTTAAAACCATTTTTGATATGTGATTTTAATTCAGAGATTTTTCCAGATCTGTTATGTTTTCTACATATTGAAGCACCTGCTGCAATTTTTTTTTACTCTTGTCTTCTGACTGTGATTAAAGATTCCACATTAAAGGAAGGATTCTTTTAAATTTTTTAATCCTCCTATCTTTTTAGTGGTTTTTAATGTTACTTTGACAATACCCTGTAAACTGAAGGCCTTAATATGAAATGCTAGACATTATCTCTGTGAATGTTTGATCAGTAGATTTATCCAGAAAATTCTTTTTCTAAATAATCTGTCCAGGTCAAGTACTCCTGCAAACTAATAGAAATAAACCATTGATTTCAGTGGAGCTGGGTGAGCTCTTCAATTATCTTTAACCTTTTCTAAATGTAATACATCAACTCTGCTAATTAAATTGCATTGCTCCTACCCAGGCTTTTGAAGACTTTATCACTTTAAGAGATTACTCTTGCATGCTCTTGACTGAGTTCTGTATACATGAGCAAAGAAGAGCGTACACAATTGCTGTCATTTGTGCCAAAATTAAATAACTTACACAAAGCACCAGAGCTGAAAATTTAAGTTACAGGACAACTGACTCAGCTAGAAAGGTTAATGGGAATGTAGCATATGAAATCATTGTTTAGTCTAAAATCAGAGGAGAAAGTGAACTTCCAGTGGAGCAGTGTGAGGAAAGGACTCCTCAGCAACTCCCAGGAAGCTCAGAAGATTCTTGTATTGTCCATCAATTGTTTTGAGTTTGATTTCAATGCTAACAGTGTCTAACTGTGCCATAAGTATCTGAGCTTCTAGCGTGTGAGCACATTGCTCCTTGTGTTTGATGATGATACTCCCTGCATCCTGAATAGCTGAGTCCCCCCTTTCTCCAGATGATCATCTTGCATCTTAAATGGTGTGACCATGTTGGTACAGCTTGTTCTGGTAATGCCACTGATACAACCCACTGTGTGAAGTATCTCAGTAGCATTCCTGCTATTGTAATATAGGCTTCTTTTAGCTACAATATCCTCTCTTTATCTTTCCAATCCAGTTAGAGGGGTTTTCTTTGGAGTATTTAATTCTAATGTGTTCAGTGTCTTCCTTACACATTTGTAAATCTGCTTTTCGAGCTCATGTGGTTGCTTTTCCTTTCTTGGGCCTGGTTCTGGCAGTGGCATTTTTGACCTGCAGAAATTGAACTGCCCGGTAAAATTTGAATGTCTCCCATTAGCTCTCTGGAATACTTCATAAGGTAGTAGAATCATCTTTGGTTGAAATGGGATTGACCTTACTGGAAGAAGACATTTGTTGAATACCCTCTGTGCAAATGTATATCTATTTCCATGCACTTGTACCCTCTGATGAAATTTGCAAACATCGCTATCAGTAAGCGTCAAGCTTCTGGTTTTATTTGAAAAGTGTCACCAGTTCTGCAGAATGGAGAAGCAGTCTCTGCTTCCAGTTTGCTGCTGGCTCTTGAGACCATTTTGCAATTACTTGACTGCAGTGTGGATTCTCCCATTAGTATTTTCTTATGATAGGCTTTAGATAACATAGCTGCTTTTTATCAAGCGGAGAAAAAACAGTGGCTGTCCTCTGGCCAGCAGGTGATTTTTAGGCTGTTCAGGTGTATTTGTGATTTATAAAGATTTCTAGGACTGATAGATAGTTTTATTGGCTTAATCCTCAGGATTTCCAGGATTCTATTTCTATTTTTTTCAGCTTTCAGATTTCATTACTCTTCCAGTAGTACATGTATTGTTTATCTATAAAGTTACTGCTGGCACTTGTCTTCAGTCTCTATGTGCTTGTGGGTAATTACTTAGCCTTTTTTAGCTTACAGTGCTTGGCTGTCTTTTGAGTGTTGCCATAATAAAGACTTCTCTGTCACTTCCTTGGCAAGATCCTGAAGTTAAGTAATCAAATTAATTTATTTAAATAATTAAAGTCTTCCAAAAGACTTCCAAGAGGAGTCAAACATTAAAGGTGAGATTTTGAGAATGCTCAAAGGTTTAGATGTTTGGGAGAAGGAATGTATGCATAAATCCAAGGTCTCTGTAATAAATCCAGGACATGAAAGATAGACTTTGAATAGGTTTAGTTATAATAATCTGTATTTTGTAATTCCCCACTTCCTAATTACTTATCTTGATTTAAATTAATACTTCCTCCAGCTAAGCCTTATTGTACACTTCATTCTTAGTTATTAGTCTCTCCACTTGCATCCCAATGCATGCTATGATTTGTCTTTGTTGAGCATGGACTTTCTCTTACAAAGCTCATGCCAGATGATAGAACAAATTGTCTCTCTGTCTTTACTCCTTTTCTCTGTCTTTTTACTTCTCCTTTTTTTTACTGTATTTTTTTACTGTCTTTTAACAATATAATCACTTCCAAAATATTTGCAGATCTTTAAAATAGTGTTGTATTATGTCATGTACGTGTGGCAGCGGATCTGGTTTGGAGACAGATGTTTTCTCCTTAACTGATACAGCTGACCTTGGAAAACTAAACCAGTTTTTTTAGTACCTGAATCTGTTGTGCTCTTCCTTCTTCCATCTCCCCAGTGGATTTCTGGATCTCTGAGATTAGTAATTTGATGCGGAGGGCTCTCATTACATGAGAAGACATTCCTTAAGGCATTTTGGGTCTTACTATATAAACTGATGTTTTACTGCGCTCCCTCAGGTTGTCATTATCTGGAGGCTTTTCCTCCATTATGGAATTTCATGAACTCTTATTTATTTCTCCTTCATTTCTTTTCATGTGGAAACACTTATAACCAAAAGAAAGTTGTTAGGTTTTTGTAATAAAAGTAAAAATCGTGTAGTGAATCTGTGTTTTGAGGTCCTACTGACTTACATTCTCCTGAACAGAATTGAATTTGAAATGTTATGAGATACTGCTAAATTAAATAAATTCTACTGAAGTTGTTTGTTCACAAGCCTGCCATAATTGGTATTCTTTCTTTTAAGAGATACAACCCATTTGGAGATAGAGCCTTTCACGCTTCTGGGTGTCTGCGCTGGGCTGATTCCATATCCTCACCACAACCAGTCCCCAAGAAACACTTACCAGTGTGCCATGGGGAAACAAGCCATGGGTAAGACTTCACTTTTTATTCCTCTTTGAAGTGTTACGTAGTTTTTGAAGCTATGTAGCAAAAGTGACAAACAAAAATTCTTTCTTTCCTGATTCACATAAAAGCTTTGCTGGGAAAAGTAAAAGAGCACTTCTTTATAGCTTTGAGAAAAAAAAAAGAGTTTACCTCTGAAACTTGGAAAGATCAGTGTGAGAAAAATACCAGGTACCAGTCAATTTTACTTAAGGAAGATGATATCTGCAATTCTTAACACTTAAAAGAAAATTTTAATAAACTGGGATACTTTTGCATTTTCTATTGCATTTTATTGGAAATTATAATGACTTTCAAGTTTTCAGCGTATCTGCAGGATTGGCAGAGTGGGGTTTTTCTTCTCTTTATGCTGCAATGTGCTGTGGGTTTCCAGACAAAAAAGAGTTAAAAATTGTTCTCACAAAGAGAGACAGAGCACAGATTGAGGAGCATTTCTTTGACTGGTTGAGTAAGTGTCCTAAAAATAAATATATCAATAGTTAACATTGACATCAGAGAATAAGAAGACTCAAGTGTGAAAGAGAGTTGTTAATAATTTGAACACTTTCCACAGCCGTAGTTTATATTTTTTGCTTTTGCTGTTTTGGATGAAGAGGGCGAGCACTGAAACAAAATTAATTTTATGATTACGTATTATTTAATTTGACATTGTCATATTTGGTCATTAAAACCCAACTGTTTTGTAAATTTGCTGCTGGGGGTAATTGACAGCAGTTAAGTTCTAATCCTTTCTTTAATACCCAGTGAAACCAGCATTAAAGTGTCCAAGTCTATGGCCTGTGATCAAGGCAGAGGAGCCTGAGCAGTTATACATCAATTCAGACAGCTGCATTCAGACTGGTGCTCAACAGGCTGGTTTCATGGCTTGTATTGATGGCTGGCTTACAAGTTGGGAGCTACAGCAGCACAACTCTGTTTCATGAAGGAACTGCCACTTCAGTTAGGTTTACTAAACCATTTATTTTGTGCTGTTGTGTTCGAAGCTTAAACGCTACACCTTTTGTGAGACTTCTCCAGCAGAATTAATAGCAAAGTAACTGCCTTATGCTGAACCATCATGTTGAGCAAATGAAAACAGAAAATAGCAAGATATATGTTCTCTATGTAAATTAAAAAAAAAAGGGTGGGTGGGTGGAAAGAGGAGCAATGCAATCTTTTTTCCTTACAGTTCTCCCCCGTCCCATTATCTTTCCCCCACCCCTGAGTCTCTATTTTATGACTATTAGTCTCAGAAGGTTTGGTTAGTTACCACACACAGTTAAGCAGGATCAGTGTGTACAGAAAGCCAATTCAGTATCTGTGGAGTTCTTTTGTAGTTTTCTGTGTGAAGGTTTTTTTCCCCGTTTTGTTTTGAGTGTCATTTGCAATTCATTGTCTGTGTTTTCTGAGGTTGGTGTATTCAGCTGCTTTGACCCCAGGTCTTGCACATTTAGCTCCTTGGATACAATCCTCTGACGTTCCTGCTGACGCTAGGAACACAAAAGCCATTGAATATCTTGAGCAATAAAAAAAGCCTTTGTTTCAGTTTGTTATGACAAAACACCTGACTCAAAGAATGAGCAGCTAGATAAAAGTAAATTTTAAAAGTTGGCACATGACTTGAGCTTTATTTTCCTCTGAAGTACCTGCAAACACCTGAAGCTTTTTGTAATAACTGCTTAAAAAAAGCCACCGTAAGTGGCAATATGTAGGGGCAGAGATGATTTTTCTCTACACTTATTGGTCAGATGAGGACTAGAGGATATTCCTGAAACATTGCACATACTTCTTTACTGTTTATTTTTGTGAAGAGATGTGATGTAGTATAGCTTCAAACCCCAACCTTTAAGTTACCATCCATCTTTATTGCTTTTTTTCTCCATACTGAAGTTGCAGAGCAGCTCCTTATCCAACACTGCCATGGGGAAAGTCTCATGTCCAAGTCGTCTGTGTCACTCCCTCGACTGTCAAAACCTGGAGTGGTGAAGGGAGCCCAGGGTTCAGACTGGGAGAGGAGAGCCTTGTGCTTGTCAGCAATGACCCACCCCCTCTGACCGTGTCACAGGGCTGTGCCAGCAGCTTTGGACAGTCTTTTCTTTTTTCAGTCTCTTTCTTAAGCAACATCAAGCTAAGGAAAGGTGTGAAAGTACAAGTGAGTGGAGAGTGGACATGAAAGACTGGAATGAGGTCTGTAATCCAGTGTCTCTGACAAGTATTAGGTCCTGAAATAGTAATGTTTCTTCTGGAGAGCATTACGTGTCCTGAAATCTCCCTTTCAGGGGTAGATGAGTCATCTTGTTGGAAGACTAGAGCTGCACTTAATAACCAAACTGGATTTCAGTAAAATTAAATTGAAATAAAACCCCTCACTTTTGGCATAGATTATTTACCATGTGTTGGAGGTTGAACTGTAAGACTGAGAGGAAGTTAGGTAATAAATACAACAGCAGCTGCAAAGACCTCAGTTGAATGTTGACATTTCAGTGCAAGGTTAACAGTTGTAGCTTAAAATCTCAGAAGTACTTAAGATGAAAATACAAGAGTCTGTACTGTTTGCATTTCATGTGTTGGTAAAATAATGCTTAAGAGGATCAAAGGCTTCTACAGTTAGAGAAATGTTCTAAACTGAGCTTTTAAATTCCATTAAGACATAAAAACCTAGTCAGTTTTACACAATGTACATCTGTGACTGTGTAAAAGCCTAATTTGGAGAATGAAAAAATACAGTTTTCCTGCCAGTAAATTCCCCATATTGCACATGCACATGTGCTGCTGTGTAAGTGATGGTGTGGGTACACAAAGCAAGCTGTACACTCACAGCACAACTGTGCCCTGCAGCTTCAACCCATATGACAGAACACAAGTCTTGACTAAGAAAAGGAGGATTTGAGTGTCAATTATTACTTTAACCTCTGAAATAAAAGGAAGTATTTGAGGGAGGGTGGGTGAGAGCTTTGTTGTAGAAACTTAAAATAAAGCAAAAAGTTTGATATTACAAAAAAAGCCTGTATCATGTACTTTCTGCTTTGCTTCTGTGAAGTAGCAAAGCCTTTTATATACTGTTCTGCCTTGTACTGTAGCCAGCTGAATGTGTTAAAATGAAGTTGAGAAGGTAAATGCGCTTCAAGGAACTCAGTGCTGGGGGGTTTTGACAGTTGTGAAAGTTCTTTGGTGGACTGAGAGCCAGAGTCCTCCCAAATTTTGTACAGCTAGCCTAGGGGCACAGAATCTAAACAAACCTCAAAGCAAAACCAGCTGTTGCTGGTCATCACAGCTGGATCTGGGTGTGCTGTGGCCGCAGTTGTGTTCTGCCACTGCTCTTTGAGGATTGTTTGTGCTCTGTGACACGACCTCGTTTTGACACCTCTCCTCTCTTTGGTAATAGGCACAGAAGTGCTGAGGCAGAAATGAGCTTCCCCCCACCCCCATTTTACCCATAATCTTTTTAACCCACTCCTTAATCTTTCTACTGTGAAAAGAATATTTCTAACACTTAACATCCAGATCATCTAATGCATGTACTGTGACAATCTGAGTGGAGTCGGAGCTCGCTCTGCAAGGTTTATCGCAGCATTTAAAAACTGTACTTCTTCCTCTCTTGCTTTGTACTCACATAAAAGGACAGAATCATAGAAAATCCATGGTGAAAACGGGGGAAATACAGAATTACAGCAACTCTTTTCTTGACATGTGCAGTAGTAGCCCTTTTGGCTCAAGTAGATTGATTTCTGTATCCTCGTTAATCTTGATTGTTCAGTTTAATGTTGGAGAATTGGATTAATGCTTATTTTAGCTGGCTTTTTGTTCTGGCAAGTTCTCAAAATCTTCAGCATCAGAATAACAATGCCTCATTTATGCTAAATATCAGTAGGTAGTGTTTTTGTAGTGATTATTTCACACTAAAGGCTACTCAAATGGCACTTAAAAAGAAAAAAAAAAAAAACTGTCAGGAAATTGGAAAAAAAAGGAAAGAATGCACACGTGCATTCACAATATATCAAGTACTGAGAAAAGCAAGAAAATTATCTTTGTTGTATCCAGGTCAACCTTGTGTGTTTTGCTTTAACCAGGACTAATTACCAATGAAAAAAATTGGTTCTTGCTGGTGGGATAATTATAAATGTGAGTCATTGTGAGCAGGGTTTGTTATGGTGAACTTTAATTATACTTTACTTTTGCTTGGTTGTTTGGCTGGAGCAAACAAGGGCTCTGTTCTTTCAGAGAGAAAGCAGAAATAAAGCTAGTGACTTCCTTCATTTCAGCGCCCACACAGAAGGCTCATCCCAGCACACCAGTCCTCTGAAGAGAGCTGCTACTTTATTTTAAGTAAGCAGATTGTGGTTTCAGGCTGTGGTTTGTTAGCCCAGTTTAGAGAAAGGATTATTTGTATAACCATTAAATCCCAGCAATTAGGAATAGTATTGGTGATATATGGCATGTTTTTTGGCTAATTTATTTAATTTCTGCTCTGGAGTCGTTCTCTAACCAGTTTCTTTCCTGCTAGGATATCTGTCATTGATATATATGTATATGTTTTCCATTTGATACAACATTCATCTCCTGAAGAGTAGCCGGAATACAGTTTATTACTGAGGCTCAGAATCTCAGTAATATCAGTTGCTTCTGGCTCCCAGACAGTAGCAGTTCTGTTATTCTGTTAGGCTTATCTGAACCTGTGATAAAAATGCCAGTTTTTAAATACGTGGAACACCTGAAGAGAAATATTTGTGTTACCTGAAATATGTTAAAGTGTTATCTGAAATCTTTGATATATAGGGGACTTCCACAGATTGTTACTGGGGTATAAAGGACACCCTTAAAGTGTAAAAGATAAAACTGGTGCTCCAGACTTCATCCTGTCTCTGCATCCTTAACCAGTGAACCAGAGCAGGTGTAGCATGTAAGCATATCAGAGGAGAAAAAAAATGCAAGCAGTTTGAAAGTTAAGTGTGGCATGACTTTCTCTTGGAAAGATTTCTCTCAACATCAGGACAATGCACCTATCTATGAAACACTTAAGCTGAGCTTCCCTGCAACCTACTCTGAAAGCATACAAATTCTAGATGCAGGGGGGAATAGTGGTTTAAACCTCTTAAGTCTTTAATTTGGAAGTATATTTTCTGATCTGTATACTGGGAAAATCAGGGGAGTTGAGTCAAAAGTACAATGGGAACAATGTCTAACTGAAATCTCAGGGTATATCAGAAATAGTGGGGCCTTCAGGTGGTGGGCCTTGCAGGGTGGGACTGCAAAGGTTTTCAGCCTTGAGGAATCCAGGCCTTACCAGCGCAAGTCTTACTGGAGACAAAAAATACTGTTTGAAGAAGACTCATTCCCTTATACAAGAAACAGACAGAAAAACAACTGCTTTAAAGCAAGAGACAAGCCTGTCAACTCTGCCAGATTTTTCTTGTCATCTGAAAATTCTGTGCCTGTGTCATTGAATCTACTTTCTAGAACCTTAGAAAGTCCAGGCCAGCTATAAGAGTTCATTTTCAGACAGTAGCTGTTGAGCTATCTCTCCATTCTTGTCCTTGGGAAGGGCAGACCTGTTGTGGTTTAGGAGAGTGAGCCTAGTGCCAAGCACAGGATAGGTCTTTGCAGATGCCTGGTTTAGAGTTTGATTTTCCAGACACTTTATGTAAATGGGAATTGCAAGTTAGATGCATGTAAAATGTGAAGCTGACCTCCCCAGTGAGCAGGTTTATGTTCAGATGTGCTTCCTGGCTGTGTGAAATCTTCCTTGTACACTGACTGCTTTGACCTTTCCAAGAATGCAGCCAGGCTCTGAAACTGCAGGACAAAATGGAAAAGTTTTGAAAGACTTACATCCTAAGGACAACAAAGTACTGCAGAATGTTTAGCACTTAAAACTTTAAAATGTTAACTTTTCAGACTGTAATTTCTTAATTGCTTAGAGACATAGCATAGTCCTGGTACAGCAAACTCCAAGAGCATATGATTGCCTTAACTTTTGTTCTGCGACACAACAGTTTATGTTCCCCTGCTGGGTCTTAATTATTTTTTCCTCAGATTTCAGGAGACACTTTGGCATTCTGATGGGACAGGGCCAAAAATTTCAGTCTCAAGCTGGGAGGTCTATACAAAGGGTTGAATTCTGAACTGTAAATTTAAAATTAATTTAATGTAAAAAGACAAATACAGAAGTGGACTTCTACTGTAGTCTTTCTATCAGTGGTGCTTCTAATTTTAGAAAGTAAATCACTCTTGGCTGCTGCTAGTGGTATGCTTCGTTAATACTTTGTCCTATTCTAACACGGGCTGCTGTTGAACTAATTATTGCCCAAAAAAGGAAGGAAATATGTTGTTGAAGATGAAGAGCTTGATCCACAGTTTCTCTTGAACTCAGTCTTTCTGTTGATTGTAATGAAATTTTGGATCAAGTCTCTGAAACACCAGTTGAACTCCAAAAAAACCCAAAGCCAGTGGCTATGAGAACAATAAAAGCAAACTTCATACTTGCAGGATTCAGTGTTGTAATTAGAAAAAAACATCTTATCTGTATTTATTCAAATGGCTTTTATTGCTTTTGTTGTTCTTTTTATATTGATGCTTAGGTTTTCTCTGTTCAAGAGAAAATAATTCTTTCTGGGAGCTTAAATTAATCAACTACTTATATATTTATTTAAATATAATAATGTAAAATTGTTTTAGTTTGAATTATTATTTTCCCCCTTTTTTCTTGAAGAATTTCTGTGTGATTTTAGTTAATTTGCATTTTGGTAACTTTTTAGCCAAAACATTCCTAGAAAACTCACTAATGTTCACTGCTTTTTTTTTTTTTTCTTTTACATGCAGGTACTATTGGATACAATCAAAGAAACAGGATAGATACTCTGATGTATCTCCTCGCCTATCCACAAAAGCCAATGGTAAAAACAAAAACAATAGAATTGATAGATTTTGAGAAACTCCCTGCTGGACAGAATGCCACAGTCGCTGTGATGAGCTACAGTGGCTATGATATTGAAGATGCTCTTGTCTTAAATAAAGCCTCTTTGGACAGAGGTAAGATCCATCAACTCTTTCCTGCTTCTCCAGTGTGTGTTCCAATACATATTCTAATAAACTTGTTTTCTCATAGTGTTATCCTGTAGTAACTTCTACTGCCGTTATGAGCATTAGATCTCCAGTTAAGAAATTGAATTTCCAAACTGCTTTGAATACTTTTGTTGGCTTTCTCTATGATTAGTGATTGTAACTCCATGCATGCAATAGTGTGGTGAAGTTGCCAACATGCATATAAAATTCTGAGTCTGGACTTTATAAGAAAAAATGGCTGACTTCTAACCCCGGATAAAAAAGTTGTAAATACTTAGTTTACAGAAAACATAAGGCATGAGTTTATCTGTTCTGTTGGGCTGGCTTTTTAGATGTTTACCTGAACCTTTGTTCATTACTAACAGAGAGATCTCATTATTTCCACCAGTAACAAAAGCAGTAGATGAAATTAGATTTGTGTGAATGTATTTAGGAAAATAATAGAACCTAAGGCAGTTTGTGAGCTTGGTGTTCTGAGGGAGCAGTAGCAGTATAGCCTACTTTCTGAGACAAAATAATAGTGTTGTCTAAAGCAAAATAATTTAGTGTTTATCCAGAGCTAAGTCAATGACCTACTTCCTTAAAAAATTATACCAACTCTGTGGTGCAGTATACTTTTAGTAAAAGTACATAAGTACCAAAGGGAAGGTTAACTAACAGAGACCCATGTTTGTGTAGGTCTAGCCTGTCTCACTCTCCACACTTCTTCAGGACTTCGTGTCAGTGCTGTTGAGGGCTGGAGGAGAGTTGTCTGAAAACTTAGTCTCTCTTCTCTCCCTTTTCTCCATAAATTCTTTGAGAGCAGGCATAGTGCAGTGATCAAGCTGGTTTTAGTTTTGGGTGGCCAAAATCAGATTCTTCCATCACTTTATTCTGCCCCCCCGCCCCAAACTCCCTTCCTCCTAGTTGCTAGGCAGCAGTAATAGTATTCCTAGACATGTATCTTTGGCATTAATGTCTGCTGCATTTAATTTATGCCTCCTTTTCTAAAACAACAACAGGCATGATTTAAAACTGAATGTTTTCTTTTCTGGTAGACTGGTAACATTTACAGGGAGAGCTGTGATGCTTGTCAGAAATTACTTGACATAATCTGAAAATATAGATGTACTGTATGTGGCCACAACCATCTTTCAAATGAACTAAAATAACCCAGGATTATTAGCAAGACTTGTTCTTGGCTCTCTGTAATTCTAAATGTGATTAGAGTGTTTAGTATCACAGTTAGTTGCTTAGTTGCTGTACTTAGAGAAAAATTCAACAGATGCTACTTTTCTCATCTAAAACCCACTAATTTTGTAACAGTACATGTAATTTCAGGTGAGGAAAAAAAGAATAATGGGTTGATTATACTAACCACTCAGTTATTACTTTCGTGGTAGACTTGCTTATGCCAGCCACAAACATGAGTAAAAGTTCAGGTTTCTTAGAATGCATGAAAGGAAGAGGTGCTCCTCTCACCCTATTACAGTCCCGTGTTACATCTTCCTGGAGACCACCAAAATTATTCAAGAGATTCAGTCATGTCAAGAGAAATTATGTGTGCAGAGATACAGAAGCAGATTAGCACAGTTCAGAATTGGACTGTAGTTCAGCATCTAAAATAACCAGTGTACATGATCTGATGTTTAAGTCGTGCACCACAACTGTGTACAGCGTTATGCACATTCAAGCCAATGAATAATCTAACTAATAAAGAATATTTTATATTCCATAGCTCAGATTTTATCCTGATCATGTGTTATAAAGGCTCTTTGAATTCCTGGGTAGATGAGTTTGTGTTGCATTCTAGGCTTTGGAAGGTGTCTTGTGTACAAGAATGCCAAGTGCACGCTGAAGCGATACACGAACCAGACCTTTGACAAGGTGATGGGGCCGATGCTGGATGCAGCGACCCGTAAACCCATCTGGCGCCACGAGATTTTAGATGCTGATGGGATCTGCTCCCCAGGTAGGTCAGACTGCGTGTTCACTCCGGGCATCTTCATAGTCAAAGTGGAAATTAATGTTCTGTCAGGATTTCTTGTGCACCTTGTGTTATACTTAGCCTTTTGGGAGCTTTTTGTCTTGAAGACAACAGTATTGTGATGGGAAGTTTGAAAAAAGTTAGTTCCTGAAAGCAGCATGTTACCAGTCATCGGGGGAACTTTTGTACATTAAAAAAGTAGCTTTATATTTAAGTAGAAGAGTGAGTCTTCAATAATGTGAATCTACTGAAGCATTAGAATTTGTGTTCTTATGTTCCCAAGCTGACAAACTGTTAATACTGTAGTTTTTCCCTGTTTGTCTGTCATGTGCTGTTGTTTTCTTAAGGATAGACTCCTTATTATTTTGATTTCATGCATCAAAATCTCCTAGCAAGATGTCAGTTAATGCATCTATTTGAGGAAGTAAAACCTTATGGTTGTAACACTTTACAAGGTTGTTTGGAGATAAGAAAAATAAATAGAAATGTAAAGAGAAGTGTGTAAATTTCCAATGGTAATAGATTTGAGAAAGAATCCTCCCGTACTGTCATCCTTTAGTTAGAAAATGGCTTAATAGATCTGCTAAGATCTAGTAAGAAAGGTGTTTTAAAGGGCATTAAACTTAATTCCATTATAGTACACAATTGGGTCAGTTTTGCTCCTTAACACATCACAATGGAGCTTTCAAAGTTAATTAAGAAAAATAAGGCAAGAATCTTCTGAAGTATTAGGATAGATGGTAGTGGGCTGGTCTCCAGGCTGAGACTCAGCATGTAGGTAAAAACCTATTTGAGATAGTTCATGTGGACAGAAGAGACACAGGCTGAAGATCAGTGGAGGAGGTGGGAGGTAGATACTTGGTGTGCAGTTGTATCACTGGGCATCCTCCTGATCTGATTTTCAATGTAAAGGGCAGAATAAGGGAATGGAGCAGGGAGAAGCTGTATATGACACCAGTATCAATAGAAATATGTCAGTACCTGGAGACTGACAGTAGTTTTGCACAGCTCATTGTGGGATGATGGGCTGTCCCAAATTTAGGTGTGAATTTCTAAAATTTGTCAGTTCAGTCATGACAAAGTGTTCCCTGTTAATTTTCTCCATACTTGGAGCATATGACTTCAGATGCTTTTGTGCAGACTTTTGATCCAGGGTATGTTGAATAGCTGTTCTCATAGTGCACCCAGCATGCAAGCTGTTCTGCTTTGGTTTCCCAAAGGAAACTGGTTAAGTGATTCTCTTACCATTCAATATTTAGTAAAACAGCAGAGCATACTTCTTGGGCATTTTCTTCCAGTTTCTCTTCCCCTCCCCTTTTTTTTTAGTGCTTAAAATGTATTTCTAACACAATCAGATACATTTTCATGGTGCTTTTTCTTCTCGTTCTCTGTAGGTGAAAAAGTAGAAAATAAGCAAGTTCTTGTGAACAAATCTATGCCAACTGTGACCCAGACACCTCTGGAAGGAAGCAGTGTGCCTCAGCAGCCACAGTACAAAGATGTGCCAGTAACGTACGTTGCAATATAACTTCACAGCTGGGCAAATTACGTGAAGGAAAGTTGTCTGAAAAATATTCACTTCTAGAAAACTATCTTCTTCAACTATTACTATATTTGGCTGTTGTTTGTTTAATTGAAGATCAAGGAATTGGTAATACATGATGAAGCTTTTGCTGTCAAGAAGAGCCCATGTGAAAAAACCCCATACTTTGTCCTTTACAAGTTCAGCTTAATTCTCTGTTAGTTTCTGTTGCAACTCTTAAAAATTTTCTTTTCCAGAAGCATGCTGTACTCTGGAACTTGTATGTAAATATATATATATATAAAATCCTTTCTCCTCATATATAAGTTCCCTAAAAATTACAGTTTGGTCAGGAGCTTACCAAGAGACAGTTGTCCGTAACTTGTGTTTGGTTCACAGAAGTGAAAGCAATGTTTTGTCTTCTTTTACTAGGTACAAAGGTGCCACTGATTCTTACATTGAAAAAGTAATGATTTCATCAAATGCAGAGGATGCTTTCTTGATCAAAATGTTGCTGAGGCAAACCAGGCGCCCAGAAATTGGAGATAAATTTAGCAGTCGTCATGGGCAGAAAGGTAAAGGACCCATTTAATAAAATGAAATTCTTGTTGTATGTGCCTACTATATGTACATAATTGATAATTTCATTGTTTGGTTCAGATCTTTTATGAATACAGTGATAGAAGGCCATATCCCTTTTTTTTTTTGTTAAGTTCACCTAATTTAGCAATGATGTTTCTGAAACAAAAACGTGTTAGCAAAAACTACTTGGTTGATTTATGAATCTGGAAAATAGATAGTTGTCCGCAGTTTAAACAAGTACAGAGATTTTGAGGTTTGGTTGGGTTTTTTTTTGAAGTCACAATTTGGATTTAGGTGATAGATTTGTCAGTGGATTGTCATAGATTGGAGAGGTTGGACAGAAAAGGAGATGAAATGGGAAGTTTCCAGGTCTGTGCAGACATTCTGCTCTAAAGACAAGACTGCAGGTAGAGAACTCAGAGCCATGGTGTAAAAGGGAAGCAAATCAGGAACACAACTAGGAATGCACCAGCAAAGAAAGGGAGTGTTTTTAAAAATACACCTGGGACATGATCTGGGACAGCTCTGGATCTTCAGACCAAAACTTGAAAATTAGTGCCCACTTGAAAGCTGCTTGGTGGCATGTAGTTCTCAAATTTTAGTGTTACTAGGAAAATTAAAATCAGGAACCTACTTCCATATCTGCTGAAAAACATCAGTCAACTCCCTTTGACTGAATGTAAAAAAATATGAGTATCAGATCATCCTCTGAATCTCAAAGAGTTGGAAGGTGTGCAACAGGTGTTAAGAAGTGACTGAAAACAGCCTGACTGTAACCAACTTAAAAGCATAGGACAGGTTTTGATATGTTCTCATCATTCTGTACACTTGGAAAATCAAGATTTGTTGTATTTGAAGCATGACCTGTGTTAAGCGTATGTGCCCTGCTATTACCTGAGTTTTGTAATCTTGTTACATTTTTAGGTCTTATTTTGGCTTGAGAACATTGCTTGGTCTCTTGTCAGATGTGATGGAAAAGTAAAGAGGTTGATGTTACCAAATCCTTTCCATTGCAGCCCATACACCCCTTGCAGTGCTGTCCTGTTAACTCCTGGCAGGTATAACTGAAGTGAAAGGCTGCATCCCTGTCGTGAGATGCAGAGCTAACCACTGTAATCCACATTTCTGTGGTGTCCAGGTTAGAGGATGAGGACATCTACCTACAGCAGACCTGTCAGTCAGAAGAGGTGAAATGGGTGCAGAAGGCAGTGGTTGATCAGAGTGACAGCTCTTACCAGATACTGCCTCAGGTTTGTGTGTTATCTGTAAGGAATAGTCAACACAGCCTTTCTCAGTACATCCAACTCTCTGTAAGATCACCTGCAATTCCACTGTGTCTTTCCACACACGCACAAAACTGGTTTTTGAAACTCTGTATTCTCAGGAAATACTTCCAACTGTTTCTGTTGTTAATAAGGAAAAGAAACTCTTCCGATAAGCATTGAAATGTTTTTCCTGATTGTATTTTCAAGATGGTTTTTGATTGAAAAATACAAAGCTATTCCCACTGAGTTCCCCAAGTGATTTGGAAATCAGTACTGTTGAACATTTCAAAAAGTAAAGAAGCAGCATTACATACTTGACTTTCCTTATAAAACTGAGTCTAGTTCTTGCACTGCAGCCTTATGGGATAGTTATGATAAGTGAGGCGAGGAAGAGCTTCAGAGGCAACCAGGAGGAGCTGAGCAATTGGAATGTTCAGCTGCCTCATTCTTCCTTTTCTCAGGGAAGATCCTCCTTCAGGAAGATTTTGTGTAGATTCTCTTTCTAATACTTTTTCAGTCTCATACACAGTGAAGTTGTACAGTGCTTAAAAAGTTAGGAGCACTGTTAGAGCAATGACTATAGATACATTTTCATCTTTGTCTAATTAAGCCCTTCTCCTTATAAGTATGTATGTATGCAGTATTTTAGCAGCAAGTTATTTTATAATAATGCAATCAGTACTGTACAGGACAAATTTTCTTATTAAATTTTTTTTTAAAGCCTCCAAATTATATTTAAAAAGCTGCTTGATTAATCATGATAAATTTTTATAGAGATTTACATGAAAAATTTAAGTAGGTTAGTTTTTTCTCCCAGTTTGGGCTATTAATGTGCACCAGTTGGAATAGTTGAACAGAATGTAAATTAACTTTTTTCATATCCCTCCACAAAGTAGTAAAAAGAGTGCTCCACAAATGTTAGAACCATAAGTGGAAGAATGACTGAAGGAAAGAGACTTCTGTCAGACAGGCTGCAGTATGGCTTTAGGGTGCTGAGAATCTTCCATATGACAAAATGCACATAAGACATCTCACAATGTAGAGCAAGGAACTACCTGTGGAAATCCCATGGTGAGAAGCAGTATCCTTAAGTGCTGTAGGAAACTTTGAGGGCACCCATAATTATGCCTGGCATTGCATCAGGTTAACAATGGCTGATCACCCTCTATCGGTGATTGGGACTATAATAATAATAATACTAATAAAAAGCCAAACCCATCAATTATTTAGAATGTCCCTTTCAGCTTGGTTTTGGAGACATGAGTGGGAACATTGCAACAGTTGTGTTACACAGTTGCAGGCATGTGCCTGTAGCTGTCCCTACATCAATCTGTAGTAATAATCCCTTGTGATCAGGGGAGTGATCACATTCCAAATTATTACATTTTACTAGGACTCATAGCCTTCCTGGCAATACACCTCTCAGTTCACTGCCCTGTAGTGCATTATAAAAAGGATGTTACAGTAAACAGGAGAAAGTAGGAATATGGAGAAGATATATTTGATAGATACTAAGAAAAATAACTGACAAGAACAGTGCAGTTCACTGTTCTGCAGTTTATTAATATAGTGAAGAAGCCAATACTGACAATAGCAGAACTGGAGAAAAGACTTAAAAAGGAAAAGGAAAACCTCCTTTGATAGCTTTTAACATTACATCTGGTATCATCTTCTGACATCAAACTGGGGAAGGATCAGTCTTATCAGAAAAATATAGACAATCATGAAACAGAAATCATAATACTAACAATTTTCTATTGAGAGAATTTTTAATTAGCTCTGAATTGATTCTCTCATCTTGGTTTGGAGGTAGGCAATTACGACTTCCAGTGTAATTTGTGACTGTTAGCTTTAAGCCTGCCATAGGACCATTTGAATATATAATGATCTTAAACTAGCAAGTACCTTGGTTCAGTGAGAAGGAGAAAAAGCAAATGTCTGTCTGTATTGTCAGTCCTTTTTGTGGAATATATTTATTTTCTAGAAGGAATGCATGAAGATGAGATTTGATTTCATGGAATTGTAGTAGTAGTGGGTTTTAAATAATTAAATATGTGCATAATAAGAGATTGCACAAACCACATCTCAAACTTCTGGATGGTGTTTTTCCTGTATTCCAAATTGATTTGTATTTCAGAGCTCTGTTTTGTCACTGGAGCAGAAGGAGGCAGAGTAAAGGAATTAGAAAGTGTCTGGGATACAACAGATTAAATCTCACAAACCAGCTTTAGCCTTTTGTTACAGAAAAGCCTTTCGTTAAATATGTAGGTGGATTTTGTAGGCCTCTGTAATAACACAGATCTATGTCATTGCCTGCATTTGCTGCCTTGTTTGTTTCCTCTCACATGTCAACATGGTATTGGCAGGGGTCACCACTTCTGGCCTGTCCACCACACCCTCTTTTCACGTGAGTCTGTGTTTTAAGTACGCTCCTTCCAAGCTGCCTGTAACACATTGCCTGTCCTTCAGGGCTTCTCAGAAAGAAGTATATGGGGAGAAGGAAAAAAAACCCAAACAAATGAGGCCACCATGTTGTGTTCTGAAATGCAAATATTATGCTTTATTTTCATATTCATCTTTAAACTGGATGTTGTAGTAAGATCTTTGGGACTGGGACTGTCTCTGTAGTCTGTAAAGTTATTGAGCTTCTAGTGTCTCACAAATAAATCCTCTCTGGTAGTTATATGTTTATCCTGAACTGCAGGACTTTGTTCTCACTATGTTGTATCGTATATTTTCCAGAAGGATAAAAAAACCTTCTTTTGGTTAATTATTTTGTTGTTTTAATCTTGTATTCTTCAAGGAAAGTCACTTTTCAAAGCACAGAAGGCAAAAGGATTGTTAAGCTAAAGAAGCTTCATCTGAGTTCCATACAAAGTAAATTATTATATTTCCAGATTTCCTCTTGCTTTGCTACAAGTCACAATGAGGAAAAAGTTGGGCTCCTTTGATGTGAAAAAAAGCAATATAACACTTCTCTGAAAGAACATTTCTCAGTCTCTCATGTGAAAAAGGATTAACACCTCCAACAAAGGTCCTGTAGATCACAGAACTAAGCAGCAATACTGAACAGTATTCCTGAGGAGTGGAAAAACTGTATTTAAGCAAGAGATTGTTTGAACTAGCAAACAGAAGCTTTTTAATAGCTGAAGATCTAAGATAAGGATTAAACCTTTCTGAAGTATCTGCACTTAAACAACTCTAAAGACAAGGAAGCAAGTTTAAATTCATGAAAGATGGTCTTTGTTTTCCTAAATGAACCATGTTCTTTAGTGTCAAAACAAAATCCATTCACTGCATTATCAACTACATAAACTTCATGACAGTCCCTCTCATCTAGCAAAGTCTGACCTTGCTTACTTTTTGAAATTTTTATTAGTTTGAGCATCTCCCATCTGCTTTCCTAACTTCATAGTGGAGATCAACTTATCTTTTCCCTTTTAATGGGCATTTGTACAGTACAGATAAGCAGAACATTTAAAATAAAACGTTAGTTTTAAATGGCTACTTGTGTAATTTCCCCCCATGTTACAATTCAGAATTAGTACTTTATCTCTAATACAACGTCAGTGGGTTTATAGTAATTAAATGGTTGAAGTGGCATTAAAAAGAATTTGCTCTTAATCGACTCTAGGAATGTCAGATGATTAGTAGTTATTAGGCAGCAGGGAAGGTAGGGATTTCTTACCATGTTTTCATCTTCAGAAGTTGAATTTGAGAAAATGTCAGAATGCCATTAAAACTTCCCAAATTGTTTTTTTCTGTTTATTTTTAACAAAACTGCTGCTTAGCTTGCTGTCTTAAGAAGAAAATTACAGCATTTTTTATCTTAAGCAGCAAACAGGTAACCTTCTGACCTTTTCAGTAAATCCTCAACTGAACTTCTGAAATTAGCGTGATTTAGCATTTTATGGCACAGAATAAAAATCTCTAATTCTGTTTCCAAATAGTGTATCCTGAACACGCATTTTATTAAGCTCTTGACTCATTCAGCCATGTGTATTTTGTAAAGTTCCTATGGTTATTGTTTTACAATAGCTGCTTCCAGAAGCATTGTAAGGGTTTCAATTAATCAGCTCTTTGTGTGCTTCAGACTATGCAAATTTATCACATCAGACCATTCAGCAGCTCATGGGAAAGCAGTGTACAAACTGTATTGTCTTCTAGCACCTCCTCTCATTTAGAGTGATGTTTTTAATAAGAAAACTAATCAAGTTTACTTATGCATTATTTATCTGTTAATTTTAATTCTGTTCTTTACCTCTTATGTCAAATGGGATGTAGCAAGTGATATGATAGATCAGTGAATGATTCAATATTGAACAAAGCTTATGTGATGCAGCACTTTTTTCTTCTAGACTTCTTTTATGCTTAGTTAGCCAACACAGTATGTAATTAGAGAGTTTTGAAGCAGCTGCACATTCGTTGTTCAGCCTTACTAATTTTTGCAAATCTGTCACTTGTCCATAACATACAGCGCTGTGTTACTGCTACAACTTCGCTTAATTATGTGATGTTGTCTTATTTCTCAAGAGTAATAATTTCCAAATTCTGGCAAATCTGGCAAAGCTAAAATAGACGCCTTTCAAGTCAGTTTTAGCTCTTTTACCACCGTATCATTAGAAGGAGTAAACAAGCACGTTTAGTAATGCGCTTCTTTTTATCTTGCTGATAGAAACTGGTATTGCTGCTGCTTCTATTCATGTCGTCTCCTTTGCTCTCTAATGTCCCTCCTGCTGCTAGTAATTAGTTTTCTATATTAGGTTGTTTTGACTTATTTGATGATTTTTTTTTTTTTTCATTTGGCATGTGTGTGTATAGAAGGAACCTTATCGTAGCCTGGTGAAAAACTTTCCCAGAGTGTTGTGTTGTGTTGTGTCCCTGCCCCCTCCCGGCCGCCCCCTTCCCCCTCTGCGCCGAGCCGCGCTTTTAGTCCGGCTGTGCTCCTGTTTGTCAGCAAACTGTAAAAGCAGCCACACCAAAGGTACCAGCCCTGGAAACCTGAGTTTCTCCTGATTAGGAAAAGAAACTCAGACAAAAGTACAGGGGCGAGGGGCTCTTTATGCTGTCAGTGCCTTGTGGAGGTACATGGGTTTGAGATGCTGTCAGCATTGATGCAGATAGCGTGTGTGGGGCTGGGGGCCATTGTGCATAGTCAGGGGACTGTCATTTATTGGCTGCCATACAATAGCATTGAGAAACACTGCCTATGGCTGTTTTATACTTGCATGTTAAACCACTGTGGATGTCTGATTTAAGGTTACTCTAATTTAAACTGTTACCCTTGCATTAAGCTGCCATGCTTATTATTCCAGGTTTTTTGCCTTTTTGATATTGTAAAAGAATTTCTTAGCATTTTTACTGATTTTCTTTCTAAGGTCACTTATTAGAAAATAGATACAGAGAAGTTGGTTTTTTTTCCTAGAATTTAATTTGTTTTTCAAATGAAATTAGATGTAGCAAGTTGCTAGGTGCTTTCTTGCTCAAGTACATAACCATTTTGTTAATCCACATTAAAAAACAGATTTTGGTTTTTGTTTTGTCTGCAGCCTTTTCTGGTTGTTAGCACTTGATTCTGGTCCCAGATGAGACACCAGAATGTATAGGTGAGAGCCATTCAGCCCCACTGCAATATAGAATTTAGTCTCAAGTTGTATTACTCAATTCCAGATGCAGCACATAAAAATTGTGAGAGGAAGGGAAGTGAATGAAACCAAATTATTCCATGTGTCCTCTATGAATGCTGAGGATCAATTTTCATGTGATGTCTAAATCAGTAACAATTAAGAAATCGTCATCTCTAGTAAGAGCCACAGAGCAAAACAGATTCCTAGTTTGAGTGTGCCTTATTTCTGAATGTTGTATGGGGTATAGTCAAGCAGCTGATTTGTGAAATGCAGTTCATACTTTAACAGGGTTTGGAACTTGAGGCTGTTTTAAATCCAGCTTCCTCTCCTTTACTGTTTTATTGGCCAGTTGCAAGTGGTAATTCTACTTACATGGATTAATTCACTTGGTCACTTTTTTGCAGCTGTTGGCTTGCCTGGTACTGCTCTGCTCCAAAAAAATAAAAAGTAGCAAATTGAGGAGCTTAAAGTGCAGATCTGCGAGCATTAGTCTCCTAAAGAGCTTCTGAAAGCAAGCAGTTGCTAAATAAAATCAAGTTTACATTTTGAATTAATTGCAGTTACTTACTTTTAGAAGTAGCATTGTATATAGGAAAGATATCTTTCAGCTTTTTTAACAGTTGAATGAACTTTCTTAAAACACAGGGTAGGAGGAAGCTTCTCTGTCCTCTAAATACACACAGACATGCTGTAGATCTGCTACAGGCTCAGCAACTTCTTAAAATACAGAAGCTTAGAACTGAGGCTTTATAGCTTTCCCTTTTTTCTTTTTTCCCCTTTTTTTTTTCCCCTCTCTGTGAAATAGAAACTTTATAAATGGCCTAGTAAGCATCGCATTTCTGGATTCTGTCTAAATATTTTGTTTTTAACTTCTAAGCTCATTATGCTGTCTTTGTGTTAACTTGTATTAAAATCTGTCAGCTATGACTGGTCTCATAACCACAGTCAGCGGACCAGAATAAGTTAATTATTTACTTGTGTCACTAGTGCTCTTCATCTAATGAAATGCACAGCTGTGTTAGATCTGCAGTTGGGTGTGTAGGTCCTATTGTTACACAAGTCAGCGGAGGGTAGAAGCCGCTATGATGGAGAGCCCTCAGTTCTTTCTGCTGTTCTGCCTTTCTGTGTCGATTTCATGGATCTTTTATCATTCACTTTCACACAAAACAAACAACACAGTGGCTGTCTGCTATGGGAACCAGCTTGGCATATAAAAGGTTTGCAGAGCCTAAAGTAATTTTAAGTTAGCTGAGATTTAATTCTTGGCTTACAGGTGCCGTGAAGTCCAGATGCAACCTAATGCTTTCTAAGATGTTAATGCAAATAAGGCAGAATGTATGCACAATAATACACATGTAACAGAGTATTTGTGTATAAAATTTTAGGGTAAAAAAAAGCTGTGTAAGGAAGAGATAGTGGGTTGGTTTGAGTTGTTTTGTTTTTTTCAGCAAATGGTTGCTCCTTGGCAGGGAGGGTTGGAAGGATGTTATTGATTTATCACAGTAGAACAATGAAAATTAGTTTCAATAGGTTTAAAAACAAAATAAAACAGCCACACACACCCTTGCCCCAGACGGTTTTTTCTGCTCCCTTCCCCCATACTTATCATTCTCATTCTATTAACTACTGTCCCATACACCTATCCCTGTCTGCTTGGACAGTGGAAGGGGAGCTCCCTCCTGAGCAGACGCCGATATCCCCCTGTGAACTGGCTGGTTGGGAGATGCCTTCTTAGGGATGTAAGCAGTACCCTCAGTCTTCCAGGAGCCCCCTCCACTCCAGGACTGTTCCCAAAGCATGCTCTGGCACAGTTGCAGCAGGCTGATCTCAAATAGCTTGCAGACTTTTTCAGCTCTAAGGGCTTCTGGAAGAAATTGTCCAGCTGAAACAGTAGCTTTGGTTCAAAGGACTAGGGGCTTAAGCAGCTGCATTTTAGCACCTGAATTTCAATGTTAGATCTCTTGATTGTTTATAGCTGCAGTATGTTGAACTGCAGAATTCACTGTGGAAAGTTATAAGGGTTGGAAGGAAAATCTTGAGATGCATGATGGATATTTAAAATGAGTCTTCATGTTTCTGTTTATTCTTTCTGCAATATTTTTAGAGTTTGGAGGATTTTCTTTGTTTTATATCCAATACTGACAGAGACTGTAAAAAGCTTCCAAAACTTTTAAAGGGACAGGTTGTGTTCATGGACTGACAAAATAATAGCAGCCTGTGGAATGGATTGCACTTTGTAATTCATTGATGGCAGTCTTTGCTCAGCAAACAGATGTTACCTGAAAAAATCTTTGTTATTTTTTATTTATTTTCCTCTACTTAGCCCTGTCAAAGTCCCATTTGATGTGTTTTTATTGACAGTATTTAGCAAAGATACATATTATAAATAAAATTAAAATAAATAATAATTTTTTGTGTCCAAAGGCATAACTTTAGAGGCCAAACTTCTGAGTTTTTTTTCTTTCAGGAAATTATAGCATCAGCTTTAAAAACTGGGTCTCTCTTGAGATATTCCAGTCTGATTGGACAGAAGTTTCTAGTTGCTTCTGAAAATAGGATCCAAAGCTTTCTTCCCTAATTTGCTAACTCACAAATCACTGGGAACATTATATAAGGGTATGCTAATTTTGCCAGCCCTGTCACAAGGGCTCTCTTCTAGTTTGCAGGTTGGGCGTACTGGTCATGGTAATGAGTCTGGGTAAAAAGTGATCCATGAGAAAGGGAGGAGGAGGAAAACACTAAAGAAAATCTGGTGATGAGCGTCAGCCCTGCTGGTGGTTTGCTGTTTTGTGAATTGAAATGTTTTCTCTTCTGCAGGGGTGTGTGGACTGATTGTTCCTCAGGAGGACATGCCGTTTTGTGATACAGGGATCTGCCCAGATATCATAATGAACCCTCACGGCTTCCCATCGCGTATGACGGTGAGTGGGGCTGCTCCATTCACACAGCACTGTCCCCCAAGAGGGAAGGAGAAGGGATCAGCCACTAGAGACAAAAAGCTTAAAGTGTGATTTCACTGAGAATATTCTCCAGTCATCATGCCAGCGCTTGCTCCGCTCTGAGTAGTCAGCCCTCTGTTTCACAATTTTGAAACATCCTACTGTAAAAGGACCAGGGTTGCAGGCTCTTTGTGCATCATTCCTATTTTGTTCTGTGTCAAGCTAAGAGGGATGCTACTGAATACTTCACTTGCACCCTTTGTGTTTGAAAATTTATTGTTCTTCCTTATCGGTTGCCTATGCCTACTAATCTGGCTGGGGCAGACTGTGAGGTGAAGGTTGGAGAGGAGCTTCAATTATAGATCCAGACCTGTAGAACTTCATAAGTTATACACACGTCCCTGGAACTGAGGAGAGTCTTGCACCTGTCCTGCAGAGTCACTGCCTGCTAAACACCTTACTGCCTGGCCTTTTGGTGGGACATCAGTGCTTCCTTCATACAGTCTCTGATGTTTCTTCCTTTGTTAGCATCTTCCCTTCTGTTCCCCCTGCTGCAGTGCAGCGAATCAGTCTCCATGGCTGTTTCCCACAGCAGAAGGTCACATGGATCCTGCCCATTTTTCAGATAACTGGAAGAAGTGGAACTGCTTGACTTAATACCTTAAGGGTGTTCCCAGACCCTGTAATGAGTCCAGTTTTCCCCTTCACACAGGAGTACTCCTGGCTCTTGGGCTTCTTCCACTCCTCCTGTGCATGCAATAGCCCAGGCTGCCATCTGGGACACTTTCTCTGACTAACTTGTGCTGTGAGCAATCCAGCAATGTGCCTGTCCCAATGACCAGGCTGCTAATTCTGCTTTTCTTTCACAGGTAGGAAAGCTGATTGAACTCCTGGCTGGAAAGGCTGGGGTGCTGGATGGCAGATTTCACTATGGAACGGCTTTTGGTGGCAGTAAAGTTAAGGATGTGTGTGAAGATCTCATTCGCCATGGTTATAACTACCTAGGGAAGGACTATGTAACATCTGGGATCACAGGGTAAGAATCTGCTCTTTAGATTTAGGTGTTTCAGGAGAGTGGGGAAATACTGTTGAGGCACATCTGAAAAATCTTCTCATGTCTCAGAGCTTGGGAAGTTTCTCTTGTTTGAGAACTGCTCTGTGAGATTGAGAAAAGAGGCTGAAGAGTAGGGTGCGTTTTTTGGGGTTTTTTTTCTTAGAAGCATTTTGTGGTTCCACATTTAAAAAAATTGCTAGTGTATGTGTGGCTGTAATGGGAATGGCCCTTGTGGTACATATGAAAATTTCTGAAGTTTTACTGCCTGGCAGAAAAAAAAAGCTTAAAACCAAGGCTTTCTTGTTGAGAGATAGAAAAAATTTCAGATTTCTGTCAGCAGAAAGTGTTGCATATGTTTGGAATCAGATAAGCATTTTCATGTTGACTTTAATAGTACTGTAAATATGGATTTGGAGGCAAGCATCTGTTCTTGGGAATATTTTGTGTGTGCTCTTTTTTCCTTTTTCCTTTTTTTTTTCTTTCGATTACACAATGTTTCAGTCTGGCATAATACTCTAATCTGCAAACTTCCTGCTGTGTTGATCAGACTGGCTTCTGAGACACAGAGTTCAAAGAACATAAGATAGTTTAGGAACAGGAAAAGGCCATATGGCTTCACATGCCTGCCCTTCCAAAATGTATCTTAATCCTACTTTCCTGCTATTTTTATTATCCTTCCAGTCCCCTTCTTCTCAAGAAGCAAGTTTAGATCTCTTTTGTGAGTTTTCTTAATATACTTTTTATTTTAATTGCCTTTCCTACCAACTTATTCCACAAGTTGCTTCTCTTTTTGTTTCAGAGATACAATTTTATTTTCCTTATTCACTCCATATTCCATAAATTGTATATCAAGTATCCTGGTGCTTGAAACACTTCCTGTTTGTATATCATGGTGGCTTTTAAAAAAATCTGACTAATCATGTTTCCTAGGGAGAATAAAAATCCCCTGTCCCCTGAACTTCAACTTTGAAGTGCCCTATTTAGAGACTTTGTTTAAGGATACTGATACTTTTTTCCAGGCAAATTACACAGGCTTAATTTGTTATGAAATTTGAAGGCAGATTTCTTAAGAATGTGAAAGCTTGTGGATTTCAAATGTCTAATGAAGTTTTTTTATTTTCTTCAATGATTGACTTTTGGAATAACACTGCATAATGTCAGTAATTACTCTGAAGGGTGTAATACTGTTGTCTCTTGCTTGTTTTTACATTGCATTTTACCTTTTTTTTTCTCAAACAACTTAGTGGCCATGCTGAGTCTGTCAGTGTTAACTCTGGTCATTCTTAGTGCTGTAGGTGATAGCGGGGTGAAGGTGCTAGCTGCTTTCTGATCCTTAGGCGTTTACACTCTTCTTACAGTTGGGGGTGTTTTAAACACAGAAATCTTTAGCCATACTCCAGCTCACAGAATGGAGTAACACCCTCTGTACCGCTCACAGATGTTCTCAAGCTGATGAAAGTGCCTAAATACAGTTCTCAAGAGCCCTTCACCCAGCTCATCTCAGCCCCCAGTGCCAGCCAGGGCAGCAGTCTTTGTCCCCTGGCTGCAGCTGCTGGGCAGTGTTGCCAGGGCTGATGCACATCCACTCAAGGAGGGCTCTCACCCATCTGGGCCTTGGGCTGTGCCTCAGGGTGCTGTGCAGGGAGAACCAGTGCATGTGGACACTGTCAGGCTCACAGTGCTAAGCGATTCTTGCAAATGCAAATTTGTTAAAGTGCTCCTACAAAAAGGATGTTTTGAACATTTATGCTGGATGTATTTGCTTACATATATCCTTACCTTTATGAAGGAATGTAAACAGAAATACCCTAAGTCACTCTTCAGAGTCTGAGACATTTACAGTCCTTCCTGGCTACTGGTGACACTGTTGAAACACTCCTGTACAGATACAGGGGAGGGGCTTACCATGAAACAGCTGACACAGGTACCTGCAGCTGTAGCAGCATGTTTGCACAGCATGAGACCAGAGTTCAGGAGCTTGTTCCTTGCTGCAGTGGAGACAGCAGCATGTGGTGCTGGCAGGGTACTGCCCCTGTGTTCAGAAGATTTCCCTGGAAGAGGTTTCAGACTGGTTGCCCAGAAAGCCCAACGACATTTTTCTAGGATTCATTGTTTCCAAATTGTTTCGCATTTCTCCTGTACATGACACCCTTGCCTCTCTTAAGGTAGATGTGTGCTAACTGTGGTTGTTAGTTTTGATTTGCTTTTTATTCTTTCAGGGAGCCTTTGGAGGCATATATCTATTTTGGTCCTGTGTATTACCAGAAACTGAAGCACATGGTGTTGGATAAAATGCATGCAAGAGCTCGAGGACCCAGAGCAGTGCTCACCAGGTATTATTACAAGCTGAGCACAAAATTCTTGTGTACATGCAGAAGTATGCCCAGCTGACTGATTGCTGCAAAACTAAGCTTTTTTACTTTGAGATACTTGGCATGAAATGCTCTGAACTGTAATTTTGTTGTTGCAGACAAAAACTGACAGTGGCAGGAGGTTGTTCTGGAGGTTCAGGTGTGTTCTGTGAGGTTCAAAACTTGAGTTTGCTTCTCAAACTTCTGCTAGCAGGTGGTAAAAACATCATCTCTGATTCACAGTACCCAATCTGGGCCCTTCCTGTCAAATTGCTCATATCATAAGTATTTTAAGAGGTTTGTTAGGTATTTTAGCTCATATTGTAGGTATTTTTCTTTAACAAGTTATGAGTAGAAGGAAGAAATTTTAAAGTATGGTCTAATATTTCAACATACTTTGAGAAGCCCTTTGGGGAAATTGAAGCCTCCTGGTTTTACTGGTGCTACTTACTTTTTATACTTAAAACCAAGGTCTGTGTCTCCTTGCACTCTTGTTCAAAGTTTCTGATTTTCTTTGCTCACTAAAAAGAGTTCTGTGGCACAGGCTTTGCTTTGGGGATGCTTCTAAGGTCATTTAGTTCACCTCTCTCCATCACAATAGGATTATTTACTGAAACTTGCCAGAAAATTAAATTCCAGCTAATCTTAGAAGATTATTCCAAATGTCTTTTCCCAGTCTCTCTGGGCTATTTTGTAGGCCCTTATACCTCACCTCCTGCATGGTGATATTTTTCTTTTTGACCATTGAAAGCATGTACTGATTCTGACCATGGCAATCTTTGTAGTGTTTGTAAGGTGTAAGCACAGTCATGTCTGTCCCTTACTCTTCCCTATAACAACTATGATTTGTATTCTTTAATTCTTCATTTATTTTTATGCCTCTGATCGTGTGAGGATCCACCACTCTTGCTTTGCCTGGCTTCACAACAGCTCTTACTAAGTGCAGCTTCTACCTCTTGATGTGCTGCTAGAGAAAGGAGGGGCAGGTCTCTGCTGTACTTGATACAGAGGTGTCTTCTTCTTTCGCTTTTCATTGCTTATTTTCTATGCCTTTTTGCTTTCCAACCTCACACTGTCTATAGGACAAACTTATGCTTTCCATGGAATTAAATATCAATGGTTGAACTGGGAAAGAAATCGTAAAAAGATTTTGTAACTCTTGTCTGAACTTTTACATCAACCACATTGAGAAAAGGAGGTGTAGTACAACCACAGCTGCTTGCCTATGTGAACATAAATGATATTCCCAAATAATAGTCTGTCTGCTCCATTTTCTGTTCTTCAGTGTGTTAAGCATTATATTGGTCCTTCACATGAAAGTGAAAACTCTCTATCTTAGCTAAGAGTACACAAGATTTACTAGAACTCCTGGCTTACCCAAATCGCTTGATCTGCCTTTGTATTGCCTCCCCAACTTCTCAGCTGTTCAGAGACACTGAATTTAAATGAAACCTAAATACCAAGTCACTATAATGTTTATGTGTAAAGATGAAGGTTGTGTGATTTCCCCCATCCCTTCCTTTCTGCAAATTCTTTGTTCAGTCAGTAACAGCATACTATTTAATTAGGGTTCCTTATTTGACTTCCAGGAAAGCTAGTGGATGTTCAATTTATGCTGCCTCTTGGCTAGTTTTTCAGGAATTTTCTTTTTTCTCCTGAAATAATTAAACATTCGTTACTGCCGTTGCCTCTGCTGAGAGAGTCGGCATTGCCAGCTTGCATATTCGCTATTGTTTTATCATCCACTGCACTTCCTGGAGAGTAGATTGCATCTAACATTCTTTTTTTGATTCTAAAAGTAATCCTGTAACAGCTTCCAATGTAGAATTTGGCTGTCATTGTCTTGAAATGCATTTTATTATATATCAAATGTACCCTAAGTGACAGAGCAAAGCTGTATTTCCATCTGGAATAAGGCAGAATACTTGAGCTTCTTGATCATCACTGATTCTAGCTATTGTTCTGATTAAAACAAGACTTTGCAGAATTTCTAAGCTGCACTCGTTGTCAGCATGGTCAAACCCACCAGGATGTTGCCCTTTGGACTGGTACTGGAAATGAAATGCAATCCTTAATTTCAATGCCATGGGTATAGTTGACAATTAATGTGTAACACAGTTCTATGTGTGGTGTTGCTCAGATACCCAGTCCTGCTGAATCTTTTTAATAGATAACCTGCTTTTAATTTTTCTTACAAGAGAGCAATGTAAGCTTTCTGCCTGCAGAGTTGTTTTGATGGACAGTGTCAGAGCTGCCACCTGTGTGTCTTTGGACATGTCAGATGTGCCAGGTCCTGTTGTGCTGCGGGGGAGCAATGGGACAAACAACGCTCAGGGCTCTGCCAGCATGGGATGCCCTCCTCCTTCAGGCAGGGCTTTTAAGTAATGTTCCACTTCTTGGAGATCAGTGTTTCAGCAAACAACTCCATTCAAACTAGTCGCTTGTTTTCCCTAGCAGGCACAAGGGAGATCTGCTGAGACCATGGAGGCAGACTTATTTCCCCCACTGGCCAGTGAAACAAGGAGTAAGACTGTTCAGCTGAACCCACCCTGGGGAGTTCAATCAGGATGTAAACAACTTCTATCCATTCTCCCAACAGTGGGAAAAGCAGAAGGCTATATGAATGAAAAGGACAATTTGAATTACAAGCAGATTCGTTTTAAGGTTCCAGTGTGGGCAGAATAAGAGAAACTACTTGCCCCTAAAAACAAATACAACTTGCATCTTTAGAAGGTATTTTGGTCTGGTAATTAGGTTTGTTTTTACATGTTACAAAAGATTATTAGATGTTGAAGGCTTTTATAAATTCTTTCCTGTGGTTGGCAGCAAGTTGGCAAAATCTTATTTTTATTATCTTTAGTAAGCTTAACAAATTCAGTTGTTAGAAATAATAGAAACAAAATATACTCCAAAAGTAATGGGCCGGATCTATCGTTGAACATTTTAGGTGGATTACACTGCTACAAGTGTCAGAAACAGCACATAAACATGAGGTTTCAGGTAGCAGTGAAGCTCAGTAACTTAAGTTCCTTCTCTTTGCTGTCATGTTTCAGGGAATATACTAAGACAGAAATATTCATTAAAATGCATGCAGTATATTAGTGCTGTAGAAATTCAAGATTGTTTTTGCTTCATAGTTTGCTCTGATATTTCCAACGTTAGTATTGCATCATTGTGCTGGTACATGAGAGTAGAACTGATACTATGAAACTGCAGAATGATGAGCAAGAGGTTAAAAGTTTTGATTATGTCCAACAAAAAAATTGTCTTACGCAGTCTTAATGTTAGATTATATACAGTACCTTATTTTTTACTTCAAAATCTTTAATGTATACTTGATTGCTTTATTAAAATTTTCCTCTCCCACAAAAAGGACAGGAAGTCTCCCCAGACAATAAATAAGAGTTTGACTTGTGTAAAGGAACCTACAGAACACAAAAATGAGTCTATTAACCATCATATATGAAAAAAATAAATTAGATAAATGTTACTTTAAAAAAAATACCATTTCAGTCATGAGTTAGCAACATGTTTACTACCTGTTTGCTGACTTATTTTAGTGTTGTTGCACAGATCAAAATCATCTTTATTTTAGATATTAGCCTTAGCTATGGTTCAGCTGAAACATTAGGTTGATGATTGATTCATTAACTGCTAATGAACTAACTAACTGAATATTGTTTCATTTTTGTTAGCTACAAACGATAATGTCTCATCAAGAAAGAGTGCCAAATCTGTGTCCAGATTGTCTTGGATATCTTAGAAATCTTTTTGTTTTCACTTATTCATTCTGAGAGTTAAAGAGCTGTGGCCTGGTGCTGCAGTTGCCACTTACAGAACTGCATCATACTGCAGGTACAGGAGCAACACATTTGTGAGATCAGCAACTCTGGTTTGTAAAGCCCATGAACCCTGTGGTGTTCCTACAGTTTGAAGACAGCCTAGAGTCACAGAATGTATGTTTTGGAGTACTTACTACATTTCTCGAACATTTATTTCAAAGGCAACCCACTGAAGGTCGATCCCGCGATGGTGGTTTACGTCTTGGAGAGATGGAACGGGATTGTTTGATAGGTTATGGAGCCAGCATGCTTTTGTTGGAGAGACTGATGATTTCAAGTGATGCCTTCGAAGTGGATGTTTGTGGCCAGTGCGGCTTGCTGGGGTATTCTGGATGGTAAGTTGCCAAGTGCCTCTGTGTAACAGAACCTTGCCCTTGGTTGCAGTGCTTCTCAGATTTAAGAGCTCACAGGCACCAATTAACAATCGCATGCACTTAAATTAAAAAGTTAAAAATTGTCATTTGGAAAACTGGTGACAGGGTATGGTTCTTTATTGTGGTCTAATTGAAATTAGGACTGAATTGAGTGTGTAGTCAATGGGGCAGGGATCTCTCCTGTTGTGGGGGCACAGGTGTTCTCTTCCACACCCAGGCTGTTCCCTTCAGTCTGTCTGCTGACCTTCCATCCCACCCTTGCAAGGGACTGCTAAGCACCCAATCCCATAGATCATCTGTATTTTGAAAAGGGGAGAACAGCAGTGTCAATGCTGGTTCTGCCAGCAGAAATGAGGATACTGGCTGGGCTAGTCACATCTTCCTGCTAGAATCCCCTGTTGAACCTGACAGGGCTGAAGAGTGAGAGTGGGCACAGAAGAATAGAAGAAAGCAATATCCCCTGCTTTCTTGTTCTCTAGCTATGGTGTTCATAATCCCATGCATTTGGTTTTCTTGGCTGTCCCCTTCCCAAATGCCTTTTGCTTTGTAATCCTGTGAAACAAGGAGTTTCTCCTCAAAGCATCAGGCGAGTGCATTGATCCCATGTTGGAGCTTGAGAGTCAAGTAGCTGCCTGTTTGGAAATTCAGTTGGCTTCTGCCTGAATGCCTTGTCTCTAGGAAACTTCTCTCTAGACTGGCTAATGTAATGATCTTGCTGGTTTACTCTGAGACTTAACACAGTACTGAGTTGGTCTCCTGAAAACAAACTGGTTTTTCATGTAGGGGAAGCATAAAACTAAATATCAAAGCTGTGTGGAACTCACCACATGTAGCACACTGGGTTTTGCTCTGTCTCTTCTCTCTAGCAATTTTGAGATGTTAGATTTAAAGTTGTCCTGTAGCATGCTGAAAATACCCACTATTATTGGAAGATAAACAGACTTCTCTTTATAGTCTTAGAGGTCTCTGAGGGAGATGTTTTGATTTGACCTGGTTTTGTTTTAGGCAAGCAGAAAACAGACTTGTGAGACCAATAGGAGTTTGAGGTACAATGTTCTTGCAAGCTTTGCAAAAACAGGTGACCTGAAATCCCATGACTAAGTGAAGAAAAAATAAATGGTGCAAGTTCAAGTTACAAGGTACTCTAATATTTATGTTGGGAAAGATAGAGAATTAAAAGGAGGAGGAGAAAGATTAATTTCTAAACCTCAAAAAAAAACCACAGGTGGAAACTTGTCATGTCTTGGATATCAGCATTAATTTATTGGGAGGGGCAGGAAATCGGATTTATTCACTTCAGTGTATCAAGAGTGATTTTTCCATGATGTAATGAAGTATGAAAGGAAGGTGTATTCTCAGTTTGTAGATGTGTAAAGGTGACAGCTACAGTTCTGCCCTTGGTCAGACCTTTCTTCTGAAACATGTAGCTTCTGGCCAGAAACCAAGCACCACCTTTGTCTGCTCACAGCAGCAGCCGCTCTGCTCCTCGGGAAGCAGATGTTCAGACAGAGGGGGGTAAACACATGTAATCCAGAGGAGAGATGAGCCCTTCTCTGGGCATCCTGAAATTGGTGATCTTCAGCTGGGCATGGTCCTGCTGGCTCTTGTGCCATAACCCTTTTTGAAAGTCCTCTTTTTCTTGAGGGTGTGTTCAGTGTATGTAAGAAGGGAGGCTTTTTTCTGAGCCAGGTCTCTAAAAACTACTGCTATGCAAATAACAAATGTAGGAAGTCGTGTGAAAGGAGGGACATGCCATAAGTCAAAGAACCAACCACTTCTAACTCTTTAAAGCATTGCCCTTAAAAAAATCTCACTTGCAGATGTAGCTCAATTGTTTTTTCAATAAGACCTTGACTTTCAGAGCAGTCCTTGAAGATTTTCAGTGTCCACAGGAAATGAAAGTACCTTGAAGAAAATTAGGAATTTGAACTTCAGAAGTAATACTACATTTTATTTTTAAGGTGTTGCTAATACAATTCAATTTTTTGAAGTTCGTAGCAAAGTTAAGTAACTCCTTAAATAATTGTGAAAGAAGTTACTGGCTCAGACAGAGCCAGACATTCTTGCAGTCTGATTCTATGAAAAGCTGTCTGATGTGTGAGAGTAATCAATAAGAGAGCTTCTGCTAAATTTTATACTGTCTACCAGTATCTGAGGTAAGTAGCCCTATAACGAGCATCACAGTAGAGACGAACTCATTAAGAGAAACTTCCAAATGGGCCTTTTCAGTGACTCAGGCATTAATAAGACATTGCTGCAAGAAACCTTTTAGAAACATTGTTTGTGGCTGGCATTAAGGGCACTTGACTTATGGAAGATGAGCCCTTCCTCTCAGACAAGGACTAGCCCCTGGGTACTTTTTTCTGCAAGATAGTAACAGCAGATCAGTGTTGGGGCCTGAACTGGTGTTTTCACAGGGGAGAAGGACTCTTGTAGCAATGACAGAATTTATCCCTGTAAAAAAAGTGGTTGAAACTTACTATGATTTACTGTGTTTATGCAGATTTTCCAGCTTAGCTGTTGCACAGGTGCTTAGGAGCAGAACTGCCCTGAATGCAATGAGCAAAATTTGATCCTTTTTTGATGATAACTTATTCTGATCTCTGTAGTATGTGCATTTTAAACTGTACATGAAAGTTTTATTTCTGGTCCAGATTCAGCCTTGAATGGTACAGTTGCCTTTTTCTGACCAGTTTAGTGTCAATTCTAATACTAAATGGTCCTTCATGTACTTGTTTCCATGATCTCTGTTTGATGGAGGTTTGTGCTTACTGCACTTCTCTGGGTGGTCCCCATCAAGTACAAAGCAGGCCCAGAATGGCATAGCTTTGAGCCTGGCTGCAGTGAGTAGTCTCTGCTCCTCAGTCCCTAGGAGGTGCTCATAGCAGAGAAGTTGTGTCCCTATAAATATGGACTAGGGGAGTAGTTATAAACCTGTCTTGACTGTGAGCCACATTCTGTACCATGGAAGCCTGTAGGAGTTTTGCTAATTCTTCCTTAATTGGATCTGCAGACTGTTACGACTTTATGGCAGAAATATAAATTTGAAACACAGGAACAAAAAAAAAAGGAGCTTTGTTAAACCATTAGGAAGTGCTGAGTCACTCTGTGTTCTCAAAGGAGTTGCTTTCTCAACTCTCCAAAACCAGAAAAATTAATATACAGGAGAATAAAGAAATAGGGAGGTTGGAAATTGATTTTTATAAGAAATATTTTCTATCACCACTGAATTGGAGTCTCAGTATTGTAAAGATGGCTGACTAGCCTATTTATTCCTTATATAGTCATGGTTATATCTATATGACAAAAAAATCCCTTTCTCTCTGAATTTTAAGATCATTAGAGCAAAGAGCACAAAGAGTATGTGTTAAAGCAATTTTACTGAGTTTCTATGTTGACTAAAGTTTAAAGATGTAAGATGAGAAGGGCCTCTTTTCTGGAAAGTGTAATGATTTGAGACATTATAGGGTGAAATTGCATATTAAAAACCTTCTTTCTTCCTGACTCTTTTTTTTGTGACATACATGTAGCACAGAAATTGGACCATTAACCATTTTTTCAGAAGCACTTTCCTTTCTGCCAGTATGCAGTGCTGAATTTGCTGACATTTATGTGAATGCTGAAGAAGCAGAAGTCAGTCCTGTTAGCTCCTGAGCATTGAGTGATTGCCCTCTTAGAAAAGTGCAGGTTTAACATTAAGCTCCTATTGATTTCTGTCAGATTATTTAAGGACTTTAAAGCTATGACTTAAGCACTAAAATGTGTCTCACGCATTTGGTGCTTCTAGGACTGTGGCCAGTGTTTAAATGCAGATGGATAAAACAACAGTGGCTGGTGGCAATTGGGTTTTTTCAGCAGAAGTTACTGACCAACTCTTAACTTTTTGTTTGTTTCCCTAGGTGCCACTACTGCAAATCTTCATGTCATGTGTCTTCCCTGCGCATACCTTATGCCTGTAAACTCTTATTCCAAGAACTGCAGTCCATGAACATCATACCTAGGCTCAAACTTGCTAAGTACAATGAATGAACAAGATGAAAAAGACGGCAAAAAAGTACCTTAAGGAATGAAATCAAAGTCCAGCATATCTAACTAGGAGTTGTTTTGGTCAACAGGAATAAACTCTAAAACCTGAGTGAAAGGAGGTGCAGTAGGAAATCTTTCTTACATATTCTCCTTGTTTTTAAGCTGTCAGTGAAATATACTGGGAGCAGTTCTGAAGCCCTGATTAGGCTTCATGAACAGGACATGTGGGAATTGAGGAATAAGGCCATGGTCCAGCAAAGCACTTGGATCACTTCTTGTGATCCCATGCTTGTGTTTGAAAAGGTCTTTGCTGGGTTAGGTCATAAGCAGAGCTAAATACACATCTTATTCATAGAGGTTAAAAATGTTTTCCAAACCATTGTAATAAATGTTTTAAATAATACTGGCTGAATATGTTGACAGTTGTGTAAGGATGGTAAAATGTCTAAACCATTTTCTCTTCCTAAAACAGTTCATTAAAGTGTTAAAATTTTCTAAAATACTGTCAGTGTTAGAGAAATGAAACTATTTTCTCAAGGGCTTGAGATCAGACATTTTGAGTGAGATTTCAACATGCAGGTGCATTTGTGTGCTGGCAGTGGTGTGCTTGTACAGATTATGCTGTCAACTAAATGTACGCAGTTTCCATGAAGTGTAGGGGAGGAGGTAACTGCATATGTAGCAAGTACAGGATACAGCACACATATATACATTCCATTCCTACTGAGGATAGCAGATCTGATAATACACTGGCTCAAAGTCCTGAAAAGACAGGCTGCAAACACTAGGTAATGATCATTACCTAGTGTGCTGTCATAGGACTCCAGAACTTTTTTAAAATATTAACATAGCCAAAACATTTTAAGAACAAGACCAAACCTATGAAGAACAACAAATCATTCACTGACAGTGGAGCAGGTTTGAATTACCTGAAAGGATTTAGAAAGCGAAGAGATGGATTTTTTTCATGAGGTCTAAGGCCTAGAACTAAAGCAGTGGATGAACTAAGAATCATTTAGTACTCTGAACTGACAAGCTCTTACTCAGAAAAGCATGCAGTTAACTTTTTAAGCAAAGGACTTCAACATGCATAGACTTCCTTCAGTGAAAAGCAGCACTCTGGGTCAGCGAGGATACAGAGCACTGCCTATGATGTAGGAGTCTTGAGATGCTCTTTGGCTCCTCATATGGCTGAACTTTGTGTGTTGGTCCTGACCATCCTGCTGATCCTGACACTGCTCATGCAGTTGTGTTGCTGTTGTTCTCTTAGCTCTGAGCTTAGATGATTATCAGCCTGAGTAGATTTCTTTTTAGCCTTCCACGAAATGCTTAAACTTAAATTTTGCATTTGGGCTTAAAAACCAAGCCTGAAGAAATGCATTCTACTTTCCTTCTCTTTTTTCCCCCCCATTTTTCTTGCAATTGGACTGGTGACAACACAGATGTCAACACAGCACAACTGGATTGGAAAAGCTCTTGAAGCACCTCTTCCAGGATCCAAACAGCTCAGGGTTATTTACAAAAGAGTTTTAAGAGAGTGAGTGACATCATCCACACTGGAGGAAGAGGTTAACCAGAAGCCTCAACCGAATGAATCAACCTCTCCTTTGGTGCCTGAGATGGCCCAGCTGCAGCTCAGGAGCACCAGCAGAGGGAGTGAGCCTCTAAGGCTACGGCTGCTGGGGGGCACCACGGAAACCTGCGGAGGACAAGGGTCCTTGCTCCCTAGTCCTCTCCCAGGTGGTCTCCTGGGTTGGGTGGTCAGAGCTGCAGGACATGAAAGACTAAGCAATGTGTGTATTGCACATGTGGAAATTGAAGCAGTAACAGCAGAGATGGACGAGGAACAGAGAATGTGCTCATGAGTAACCTCACTGAGAGAAAAGGTCTGTGTGCAGCCCTGAGGAGGAACCTTGCAGCTCATTCACCTCAAGCTGATGAAAGCATGGAGATTAATGGATTTTTGAGAGTGAAGGATATCCTGTAATAGCTGAGTTTTAGGAAGAAAGGAGCAGCCTTAAGAATGATAGATCCAGTAAAGTACAGAAACTAGACATGTCTGGCAGCATGTGAGGGTCACCCCTGTCAGCTGCTCTGGTGATACCTACATGGGCTGTGTTTGTACATCACTGCTGCCTGACCTAAGCCTGTGCCTACGCTGGAGGCTTAGAGTGCAGATCTGGGTTGAAACTCTGCCACTTATTTTTTTACGTCTCTAGGAGGCAGCCTATGTTCCATCATAATTGACACCTACAAGTAATCTCTTGGCAATGGAATAAACATTACAAAACCAGCAGCAAAAATAGAACAAACGGCTATGGATTCCTGGAATGTGGTTGGTCAAAGTGGCAATTCATTGAAGGAATCTTACTGTAGTCAGGAAAAATTATAATGCATGGACTGACGAAGTAAAATACAGAACCCCAGATCTGTCACATTACTTTCCCCTGGTGAGCCTCATCCTTGCAGCCGTTTGAATTATCTTCCCAGACCCCTCCCCCCTTTTTTATACTGTGTATGCCTTCAGGAAGAAAGTCTTATGTCAGCTCATGGCTGCACTGCTGGAGCTGGTATTGCCCAGATCAACCCTGCCATCACTGTAACTGCTGAATTAGACACTATATTCTGAACAACACCTGACAAAATTTGAAGGCTTTAGCTCTAAGAGCTGTAGCTAGAAAAGTACCATAAGGTTTCCATTCCATTGCAACTTCTTTATTCCTTGTATATAGTGCCCAGGTCTTGAGCATCAGTCCCAGCTGCAATGCCAGATGCAATCCATTTTCTGGTATGAGCTGGAGGTGTGTGCTGCTGTTGGAAAAGATACCTAACTCCATGTAGTATAAGTTATCACTTGCTTTGCAGATAAAGGCTTAAATGCTATGAATAATGTACATGTCCAGCCCTACTGTTTGGTTGTGAGAAACAGAATGAAGCCAGGGCTGAGCTGCTGAGTGCTATGGGGTAGAGAGCAAAGCACAGGGCTTCTGGCCAGTTCTGAAGCTGAGAGCAAAACAGGTCACTAGTTCAGAGTTCAGAGAAACAGCTTCACTTCAAAACTTTTACAAAACTCTTACAGGTATTTAATTTTTTTAAGGTAAATATATCCAAACATAGAAATAAGAAGACCAAACTGTAAAGGAAAATGAAACCAGACTGGCCAATTTTGGCATTCAAAGAGGATGTATTATGAAATAAAGGCATACTGAGATGTAATAATTTTAAGATGAAAGTAAAGGAAGGGCTTCCACTATGCACAATTGGTTTTGTTTGTAATGCCCATATCTCGTTAAAAGTTTTCCTTACAAAGAAGCTTCAGTGTGCAGCAAAGAGAGCTTTTTAATTTGTTGGAGTCCTTATTTCTTCCTTAAACAGGGAGGAAAACCATTGAAAATCATAGACTCATGATGATGAGAAATTACTGTGTCTTTTCTCATGTTTTCTAATGGTAAATAGAAAAATATCTGTGGTTTATAGCAAAATTGGAGTACGTCATAATTAAAAACCTATAAAGACTGAAGAGTATTTCACTGGTTAGCGGTAACAAATGGCAGACTAATGAAAAGTGCTGTGCACCTGACATGGATTTGCAAGCCCTGCTCAGACCACCTGTAAAGCCTGACAGTAACTGGTGTCACACAGCTGGCAAAATGATACTAGAGGGGCTAAAATTGTGTCTGTACTTTGCCCCAAGGCTCTTGAGGATGAGGATGGCCCTAGTGAGTGGGAGCATAAGCCTTGAAACAAGGTCTCCAGCTTGCAGCCCTCCCACAGGAGCCCTCCTCAGCCGTGTCTCAGCACAAGCACCTCTGGAGCTGTGGCAGGGACTGGCTTAGCACTGCTGAGAGCCCCTCCAGCCGGCCTCTCCTCCCATTGGAGCTGAGGATTGTTTTACAGCCCTTTGCCATTTCAGCAGGGCCATGGGGCACTTGATGAATTCCCTCCTCTGAAGAGGACGTGACTTGCCCAGGGCCACAGAAATACTGTGCCAGAACTGGGATCAGGGCTCCACAGTCCCCAGGTGCCAGACACGTGCTTGCCTTAAAACTGAGCACTTCATCAAACCATAAAATCCAGCCAGATGGTGACTCTTTGCTGTTTTCTGGACCAGTGCTGGGAGGCTTAACGTGTGCAAGGCACGGTGAGGATCCGGATTCCAGTTTCTGTGTCTAAGGCTCAGAAGCCCAGAAATGGACCCATGTTTCAGACCTAAATGCTGCTAGGAACTTGAACATGTTTGAACTGAGTTCTGACTTCAGTCCATCCTTCTCATGAAATATTTTCATCTCAGCATGGGCTCATCAGTTTCAGTGGAGGAAGGGGGTTCCTTTCTTTGGGAAGGGGTACAAAGGTGCAAGAGTAAGAACAATTACTTTCGTCAATCTTACTCTGCCCTGGATATGTGGCCCCAGTCAGACTGTGTGCTGTCAGGTAGTGAAGACTGCATGAATCAGTTTTGCCTCTCTGCAATCATTTAAGAACTCACCATATGAACCTGGGAGGCAAATACAGCCCCTCTGCCTTCCTTACATATGAACATACGTCCCAGAACACCGGAACTCTCAGTTAAACTCTCCAAACCTAGGTCAGAGCTAATACAGGGAATTTTTGAAGTTGGCTTTTTTTTTTTAAAGCAGTCTATATGGCTTTATTCTTTCTGTCTCAAAATCAACAGCAAAATTTTTTGTTTTCTACCCAGCAAATGGACTTAGGCCTTTGTTCCACCTTCCAAAAAATTTTTCCAAGCTCATGAGCTACCCATTGCTCTTTGCATCTCGCTGCTGGGAAAAAAACAACTGTCTATTTCTCCTAACTGCAGTTACCCGTTTATTTGTGTGTTTCCTGAGGCAGGTAACTGTGAGGTGGTTCCAGTGACTACCTATTTTTTCCAGTAACTTCGTTGTGCATGTCCTTATCCCCTCCTCCCAGTCAGTATAAAAACAGCATGTTAGATCCAAATCAAAAGCAATTCCCTGCTGCTAACTGCAGCAGAGCCTTTGTCTTTCACTAGCCTGAGTTTTGGGGAGCTCCTTGACCTATGCATATGCTTTACCATTCCAGACTGTTGTTATTGTCTACTTGACAATAAAAGATTATAAACTCAAGAACTAAGAAAGAAATTGGTGTGCTTAACAACAAAGTTCTAATTTCTTGCTAAAATTATGTTCTAATAATGGAAACAGTTTTCCCCTGAACTCCTGGTGAATTGGAAACTTAAAACTCTGCATTCAAGCCTCCCCCTGCCAGTCAGAGGCAGGCACTGAAGGTAATTCTCTGTGCTCCAGGCAGATCAAAAGAAGCTCATTATCAGTCGATCATCTAAAAGGATATGACAGCTTCACATCCAGTTGTTCGGCAGCTGAGATGCAGTCTGGAATGGATCTTTTCTGTGTCTGTTGTCTGTAATAGCTTTTAGGGCTGGCTCTTCTTCCAACACACAGTACAAATCCTCTGGTAACTAGTACCAGCCACACACAACAAAAGCCAGCTAAATCTGGTGTAAGCTCGGAAATCGATGACTGCTTGCCCTTTGCTCAAACTCAAGTCAGCAAGTGTCTGCTGAGTGTTCTGGTCAGCAGCCCTGGGGGCAGTGGTTCTTCTCAACTCCTACAGATGCTGATACTATCCAGGAGAGTGAATTCCCTTCCTCCACGTAGACTGACCGGTGACGAGTGTGAACCAGATATTTCCACTGGTCTCTTCTGGCAACACTGTCACTGCACTACTTTATAAACAGAAGAGAGCTTGGGCTGAGCAAAATTCCTTTCACAGACATTAATAAGAGAAGATCATCTAAGGCTGACTCTGCTCATCTTCAACAAAACTTGGCTTCAGAAATGTCTACAGTTACAGCGTGCCAGCTGCAATTCATGTTACTTTTCTTTCCAGCTAAAAGGAAGGTGCCTCCTGCCCCGTGCATGTGCAATCCATCATTTGCATGCCTCTGCTCTTCTGCTCGTTTTCTCCCAGATACCTACATATGTGTCTGCCCTAGCCACTTTCTCGTGGTGCTTGTGTCAATTAAAGGCTTTTGAAGGAATTGGTGCACTTGTTTACCTAGGCAGCCTTTTGATGTGCCTCTCCCAGTGCCTGCATCTGTCAGCATCATGTTCCCCAAGCACAGACAGAGTTGATTTCAGAAGTCATCTGTCAGCTTACTCCATATCCTGTCCTTCACCTATACATATAGCTTCCTCAGGGGTGTTTATATATGTAAAATAAAGATAACATTTCCTGTTCTGGTAATAAAGATGAGGAAGTGGGAAAGAGAAGCCAGTACAGAAACAAGATCCTTCTCTGTTTCTTCCATGGGATTTGCCCAGAAGATGAAGATAGCAGAAACAGGAATGGAGCTGGGAAGGAAGGTTGACAGAAGCATGGGTTCATACTGAGAGGAGGAGGCTGCTGGCTCAGGCAAGAAAATATGGAACCACTCACAGACTGCAGGCCACTGCTAAAATAATGAAGTGTCACTGTGTGTTTGGCTGTTGCCAGCAATCTTACAGCCTCCACAAAGATACATCAGGTCCAGAAGGATCCCCTGAGTCACTGAACTCAGATCCCTGGTATTGCAAAGAGCCATCCTGTGTAACTCCTTTTACAAGCAATTCCCATCCCTTCCTAAAACTAAAGCAGGCTGGTGTCCCTGGGAATCTATGGGAAAACTTCAGTATAACTTCAGCCTAAAGTTGCCTTTAAGTAGAATTAGCTAAATTAATATATAACAGTTTATATTTTATTCTTGGTTCCTCTGCCAGTAGTTTTGTTGAAAATGCTTTTGGATTTTTTCCCCAAAATATTTGTTAGAGTTCACTACAGATGCTCAGAGTGTAGTACCAACATAAGGAGCTTTTTATGTCAAAAAAGGTGTGGTCACAGCCTACTGGCACAGACAGCTGTAGAGTAAATGAGTCCTACAAATGTGTTTTCCTGAAAGATCTCAAAACACCTGGATGGTAAGTTGATACAAACTGTCATACTTCCACTCTGCCTCTGTTTTGCTACACCATCAAAAGAAACTCATTATCTGTTGGTCACCTAAATTGGTATGTCAGCTTTGCATCCAGTTATTCAGCAGCTTGGAATGTGTCTTCTCTTCTCTTGATGATCTCGCTCTCCCTTCCTGCACCAACAAAAGTTTGTATTCTTTCTTGAATAAAGGTGGTACTCTTTTCACAATAGCAGCAGAATCCCTCTCCACTAAAAATGCATCATCTGATGCAGTGTAGGGTTAATCTCCATATATCTTATGGCTTGTGGATGATCTGCATAGGCAAGAACTTGGTGTGAAAATTCCCAGTTGTATACTTATTGCATCCTTGCTGAGACCTGCTCACTGTAGTAAATAAAAAACTGTAGCTAGTGACTTGCAGTGCTTCCATCTGAAAACTGCCAGCCTGCAGCACAGGAGATGTGCTGTGCTTTCCGAAGAATAAAGTACTTTAATGAGTGTCCTATGCAATATCCAGAAGTGTGAGATTCTGTTTAAATAGGTAAGCAAAACCCAAACAAGAAACGATAGTGGAGCTATGAAGTACACTGGGGTGACCTGAGACACTTGAGGGGGGATTAGGTAAGCCGGAAGGCAACTGCATTGACATATTCCACAAGAATGTGGGGACAGGAACTAACCTGGAGAGGTAGGGAGTAAACACATTGCAGCAGGTACTTCTGGTCTAACAAAAGTGCTGCTGCTGATCCTGCGTATGCATCATCCTCCACAGAGAACGCACACCTTTGCATCCTGTCAAAGAACAGCCCAAGCCTCTGGACATCCAGGCTGTGCTAAATCCCATCCTTCTCATCGCCCCCTGAAAGAACATGTCCCTATCTTCACAAAACCTGTATTTTCATTTTGCTTATCTCTGAAATACCAGCAACCCGAACGCATCTCTGAAGCTTTACACCGGTGAAGGTGAAATTTCTACAGGTGCAGGGTGCCTGTGACGGGTGCCCTGCGGCTGCCGCGGCAGGAGTTGCACATTTCCAGAAGCCAGGCCCCTGCCACGGCAGGAGTTGCACATTTCCAGAAGCCAGGCCCCTGCCTTCGGGCACCTCCCCGGCCGTGGAACGACGGATGGCGAGTGCCCGCGGGCTTGTGCCGGCCAGGGCTGGGCGCCTCGGCCCCGGGGCTGCCCCGGGCTGTGACCGCCGCTGGCAGCCGTGGGCCCCCAGGTAGCTGCCCGCGAGCAGGCCGTGCCGGCGGCGCCTCCTGGGTTTTAAAGATAACGCGCGTTTCAAAACCCTTTGAAGAACGGGCCCTGCTCTGAGACAAAAATGTCCCCGGGGTTTTTGGGGAGCTTCTGCCCCTGCACGGGGCCCGGGGCTCTCCTGAAAAGAGCAGGCTGACCCCCAGGAGCCCTCACCCACGGCCTCCCCTCAGGGCTTGCATCATCCACGGTAAAGCCCTGGGGGACAGGAAGGTGGGGGAAAACCCCTTAAAAGGTGGGGGGATCTCACTGTTTTGGCGGTGACAATCAAAACCCCCCGCACGGCCCGCAGGGGCGTTTGGCGGCGGGGCTGAGGGCGAGGCGGCCGGGCCAGACCCGCGGTGTCCGGGCAGCGCCCAGAGGCCGCGGCGGGGGCATGGGTCTGGCCGGGCAGGGCCGGGCGGCAGCAGGAGCCGCCGGGGAGGCGGTGACACAGAGCCGGCCGTGCCCGCCTCGTGGGGTCCCGCTGCGGTGAGCACCGGGGGCTGCGGGGAACGGAGAGATGCAAGTTCCCCGTCGGGATTGCCATGGCCGTCGGAAAGGAGCAGAGCCCCTGCGCTGGGTTGGAGTTGTTTTTGGTGGGGTAGAGGGCAGCGGGAGGAGAAGCATCAGCCACCCGGGCCTCGCTCCCGCCTCGCCAGCCACATCCCGCGGCGGGCAGAGCAGGTCGGCGTCCCTGCCGCCACCGCGAGGGCTGCTCCGCCGGCTGCGCACTCGATTTTGCACTGTCTCTCTCCGGATTATTTTTGCTTGGTGCACACTGGGGGCTCCCCACGCCAAAGCCCGGCCTGTGGGGGTGCGCAGCCGCCGCCCCAGTGCCCGCCCGGGCCGAGGTGCCCGCCGGCTCCCCCGCCGCCGGCCCGCCTGGGGATGCGAAGGCACCGCGGAGCTTCCTCTTTAGCAACCTCGCCGCTTGTTTTGCTGTGTGCAGTTGGTGGTTTTGTTGGTTTTTTTCCCCCGACGGGGAGAGGGAAGGGGGGTAGTCTGGGTGTAGGGAGGGGAGAGGGGGAGAAGAGTGGAAAACGTTGGCTCTGTCCATGGTCAAAGTAATTCAGCTATAATCCCCCTTTCTCTTCCTCTCCTGGAGCTCTATTCATATTCTAATCACAGCTTTTCCTTCCCTAAACCAGCCACTTTTATCAGAGCCCTAGCTTTGCACTTTTACTTCCACTTCCAGCACATACAACCGCATGCAGAATAAGCAACTTTTTCCAACCTCTGTCCTGCCCCACTCTCCCCCGCAATCCTTTAACCCGAAAAAGGATTCTCGCATCCTCGGACTAAAGTTGGGAGGCAACATCAGTTCGAAAATGTACCCGTTTAGTCCTTCAATTCTCTTGGCAATCGGGATCTCCCACCCCCCTGCTTTCCGCCCGGTCCCATGGAAAGCTCTCCGGGTCAGCCGCTGCCAGACGAGCGGGCGGCGAGCGGCCCCCAGCCCGCCTTGCTCTCTCTCCCTGAGGCCCGGGGAGACGCGCCGGAGTCCCTGCTGCAGGTCTGCATGCCAGCGTCGCTTGCAGCAGAGATACTGGCAACTTCTCTTTATTCTCACACCCCCCTTTCCTACCCACACACATCGCCCTCTTTTTTTTTTCTTTTTTTTTTTTTCTTTTTTTCTCTAATAAACTAAGCTTACAAGATATCTGGGAAGCTGTGCAGCTTCCAATGCCATGTGCCCGCGAAGGCTCCTAACCCAGAGCCCACCGGGAGGAGGAGGAGGAGGAGGGGAGCTCGGCCGCGCTGCACGCACACCCGGCAGCCCCAAAGAGCACAACCCCAAACCTACTGCCCGTTTGAAGATCTAAGCCAATTTTGATCTCGGTCTGTAATGAGCCAAGGACCTTGGGTGGGGGTTGGGGGAGGGAAAGGAGGAGTGGAAAGACCGCTGGAACTTTAAATAAGAAAAACGTTTCTAATGCTCTAATAGAAGAGGGAAGTCGAAGTGTTGGGATTGCGTAGATCTAAGGCCCCCCTTTTTGGAGGAAAGCTTTTCTTATTCAAAACAGCATCACAATGGGCTTCACATTGAGCCTTGCCACATCCCCATCTGAGTAGCAGCCATTCATCAGGCTGGCTGGCCTATCAATGACATTTCTCCCATCAGGGCTTCTATAAAATGATGCTTTTTCCCATGAAACATCCGCAAACATTTTGACGGGTCTGGCTTTGCCCCGCTGGATTACGGAGTGTCCCTCTCTCCCGCTCTACACCCCCCCTCCCCAACTATCTGCCTCTGTCCTCTCTCCCCACCCCCTCGCCGCCACCCAGCTCCCTCTCCCCCGCGCATCTCTGAGATAGGGGCTCTGCACACCCCGGGACCTTGGGGCTCCCGTCCCGTCCATGGGAAGAGCATGCATTGCGGGTTGCTGGAGGAACCCGATATGGATTCCACAGGTAAGCCCTCCCCGCAGGCAGCGGGCTCCTTTCGCCCCTCAGGAAGGACTTTTCAACTTGACCGTGGCGGCGGGGGCAGCGCGGCGGCAGCGGGGGGAGCCGCCCCGGCCTCGCAGGCAAATGAGCCCGGGCGTGTGCGGGGAGCGGGGTGCGGGGCCGCGGAGGGGGAGCTCTCGCTCCCGGGCTGCAGGAGCCCTGTGGTTCCACTCGCAGATACGACGGAGCAGAGAGTGGTTTTTTTTTTTCCTTTCTTTTTTCTTTTTTTTTTTTTTTTTCTTTTTTTGCTATTCATCATAGGCTGCCGGCCAGCAAACTAATTACTTCTCCGCTTCTAGTTTTAGGCGCTCACTTAGGTTAGAGCAGCAACGAGGCGAGAAAACAGTTTGGGCGAGAAAACTAGGTTTACTAGGGAAGGGGGTTGGTGGGTTAGGGCAAACCCAGCACCGAGGTCATCCTGTCCCGCGGGTAAAGTCGGTGCTGGGCCGATTCGGAGGGAAGGAAGTTTGGGCAAGGGCAGGGCTGGGTCTCTCCCCGCACCTCCAAAAGATGCCCTGGCCGGTCCTGTAACCGGGCGGGAGAACGGCGGCCGAAGTACCACCAGCGGGCGCCGCCAGCGGCAAGGAGCCCGGCGGGAGGGGACAGGGACGGCTGCAGAGGCGAGGCCGCCCGCCCCGAGGGCCGCAGCCCGCGCTCCGCCACCCGACGGCCGCCTCTGCCCCGGCCCAGCCTGGCCCGGCCCGGGGCGGCGGCGGGGGACGTGGGGCAGGCCCCAGGCCTAGGTCTTGCCGCTGTCAGCCGGCAGCCCCCCGAAACGACGGCCCCTGCCCTCCCGGCCCCGGCCCGCGGTTCCCACCCGCCGCAGCCCCCGGGCTTCCGCGTGCCGAGGAGGGCGGGCGGCCGCCACAGTCACCTCTGAAAATTTCATTTATTTTATTAGCACAGGAGAACACCCCCTCCCTCTCCCCTCCCTCCCTGCCTGCCCGCCCAGGCGGACAGCCCGCAAGTTAGGTAGGGCTCAGCCCGGGACGGCCCTCCCGCTCCTGATCCATCCCGTCCCTCCGGCAGCCGCTGCGCCGGCTGTGACCGCCGTGCCCGGCGGCGAGGTGGCCGCGGAGCTGAGCTGCCCCAGCCCCGCAGAGCGGTCGCGTCCCCTCCGCGCCTCCCCGACGGCCTCGGGGCAGCGTTCCGCCGCTCCCTCGGGGCCTCGCCGCTCCGTCCCGGCTCCTCCGGGGCTGCCGGCGCTGTGCGGTGAAGCTGGTGTGGGTGGAGACGGGGCAAGGGGCCACAGGGAGAGGCAGTCCCGCTTCGGAACCGCTTCGCTCCGTGCCGCCACAAACCTGCGAAGGTCTTTCTCATCCCTGGTTCCCAAGGCGGCCGATGGGCGCTTTGAAACATTTAAATACTGATTAAAAACAAGGAGAAAAAAGAGAGAAGGGGAGGGGTGTTGCCGACCCGGCTGTTCCGGCAGCGGTCCCGGCGCGGGGCGCTCGATGCACCGGGTAGGCTCGGCCCCCGCCCGCCACCGGCCACACCAGCCGGGTAAAACTGGGCCACTGTACTGCTGGGTCCCCGGGACAAAACCCAGGCGGGCTGGTCAGGGGAGAGTGTGTTCGGCGGGGAAGGAATCGTTGAGTTCGGAACACAGCGTGCTCAGGAGCTAAGAGGGTGCTAGAGAAAGTTCTCCTGCTGTCCGGCGGCACTGCCGAGGCGGGGTTAAGGGGACTGCCGGCAACATCTCGTTGTCGAGACGAACGGGTCTTTAGGGAAAGAAAAAAAACAAACCTAACAAAAAAAGCCCCGCATTTTCTGTCCCTCCTTTAAGAATTGTCTGTTCTCCGGCTTAGCCTCCCTACTATTCGTTTCCTAATTTAAGTTAGGTTGTAATAAGTGGCAGCATGATTGATTAAGATAATATTAATCAAAAAACACTTTAGTCTTGCTAAGCAGATGGCAAGAAAAGTGGAGCTTTGCAGTTGTCTCATTCAGACACCTTAACCTCCCTTTCACAGGACTTAATCCAATTAGCTTTTCTCCTGAGTTTCAGTTGTTATGTAAAGATCCTTTTGCATTGTGGAGAAATATGGCTTCATTGAAAAAAATCAGTCATGTTTTAATTCATCTTCAACAGATTTTCCCTAAACCACCGGGATTAAAAAAAAAAAAAATCACCCGCGATTCTAATTTTAAGGTAGGGGAACGGTTTGGTTCCTTCACCTTCCCCCAGCAGTGCCCTGTGCTTCCATCGAGTTTAGCTCCCGTTCCTCTAACCTGTAGAGTCACCCGTGGGGGCTGTCACCAAGGCCAAAGGGCTTTCTGGCTGCCTGGGCTCCCGGAGAGCCCCAGCCCCAGGAGTCCGGCGGGACAGCGGCAGCGCAGCGCAGCAGCGCCGGCCCCGAGGTGCAGCCCCGGCGCGGCGGCGCTGGGCGAGCAGCGCCCTCGGGGCTCTCCCGCGGCCGCGGACACACAGCAGGGCCCCTCTCGCTGGGTCTGTCCTATGTTCCATCGCATGGTTTTCCCGCCGCCTTTAACCCCGTCAGGCGGCCGCCCGTCCGCGGGCGCAGTTTCTCAAGCTCGTAACTCCCCCGAGCCGGGCCAGGAGCCGTCGAGCCGCCGCCGGACTCCGCCGCCCCTTGGCTGTGGGGCACGAAGGGGTCATTCCGGGAGGCTGCATCCGGCTTCTGGGGCTTGCCCTGCGCTCGGCTCGGCCCTCACCTCGCAGCCCCACCGGCACCGGAGAGCTCCGTGCCCGCAAGCTGCCTGGGGACCGGGGACAGCGGCGCCGCGCCCCGACTCACCCCGGAGCAGCCGGGGCTGGCAGGAGGGCGGCGGCGGCCCGGGTGCTCCGGGCCAGCGCCCGCGGCTCCCGAGGGGCGGCTGGGGCGGGCGCGGGAAGCTTTGCGGGCGATCTGGAGCGCTCGTAGAGGCTTTCCTCAGGCGCAGCCCCCCCTAGTGACATCGGCAAGGTGAGTGCGGAGCGCTGCCCGCGGGCACAGCCTCGCCCCGCAGGAGCCGTCCCACGCAGAGGATGCCGCCCGCTCGGGGACGCGGCGCGCCGTGGGTTTCCCGGGGCGCTGCCAAACCCCCTGGCCCGCGGAAGCCCCGCCGCGCCGCTCAGGGAGCAGGAGCCCAAGGAAACAAGCGCATCTTGGAGCGCAACTTTCCTGCACAGCTCAGTAAATAACCCTCCTTTTTTTCAGTGTTGGAGCCCGGCAAAACCTCCGCTGGTTTTCAGGCGCTAGATGGATGAGATCCTTGGGACTTGAAGCTGAGACTTAGGAGCTGATCCAAAGCCCATTAAAATGAACAGAAATCCTTTCAGTGCCGTCAAGGACATGGGGATTAGGCCCTTAAAGTAGTTTGTTTGAACCACGAAAAGCTGCTTCCACTGCCCGGGTTGAAAACTTTGTGTCAGTGGCCAGATTTCAGTCTTCTTATCAACACAGACAGGTGTTGCGGCAGAGGTGGGTGACCTTTGCTACGAGCTTGCCATTTAAAAAGGATCTAGCATATTAAGCATTGATTGAAGAGAATTAATGGCTTTCATATCCTGGTTCAATTAATGAAATCACCAGTATTGATACTAAATACTTGAATGCTAGCTGGGAATAGAGCTGTGACATTTCAGAATGTATGTATGATGCTAAAGTGTGTGATCCTAGGTCCTGATTTGTTTAGTCCAAACAAATGGTTGATTTTGCTTCTGAAAACTGTTTGCTTTGCTTATTGCAACACAGTAAAGAGGAAATTTGCTATTGGCTTTTTCCCCTTACTTTCCTGGAGTACTTTTTATACTTTTTTATTCCAATAAGGAAAAAAAAAATCTTTATTGTTTTAGAATATGTGTTTGTAAAGGCTCTAACCTGCTGACCAGTTAGGATGATCCAATGATTCTTTTGAATCCTAAATTGGATATGATATGGAGATGCAGAAGAAATATCATTGGTCTGTTATATAGTTGAACCTGAGTATTTGTCCTCTGTGATTTTGTATCTTCTAAGATTTTGCAAATTAAAGAAATGGAGCAAAGAAACAAAACACAACAAGTGTTTTCTGTGAGCTGCAGAGTTTGTGTGGGCAGTAGGGCCCAATTCCTGGCATGTCCCTCTGCCTTCAGCAGCGGCAGCAGAACAAGGATCTAAACCCAGGTCCTGTCGCTGGATCAGATCTTCATTCCTGAGGAGGTTTTAATAACTTTGTAAAATCTGTCAGGATTTTTTAGAGGTTTTGAAATGTGATTAAAATTACCTTGACCTAAGAAGCTCATCTTTTAAGCCTGACTCAGAGAAAAGAATGATTTTATGATTTGTCTGCTAATGAATTAATTCTAAAATTTTTAGGGAGAGGCAATTGTGGTATTTTTCACTGCTCTGTAATATTTACCTGCAGTAAAAGTCTTTAAAAGGATGGAAAGAAAAAAGAACTAAAACAAGGTTTTGCATAAGAATAGCCATGGAACTGTAGGAAACTTTCATTTATTTTAGTTGCAGTTTACAGTTTACAGTCCTCAAGATTTTATTTGAGTGTAATACTCATTACAAAAGAGACTCAAGATTCTGACAGATAAAATTTTCTGGTGCGGACTGTAAAGAAAGCTGTAGCCTGAACTGGTTTATTTCAGGTGCACCTTTACTATAGTGAACATATATTGAGCAAAAGACCTTCTCAAATAGAGAAGGGACCATTTTGTGCTAAGATACTGCTTCAGCCGTCCCACAGAAAGTCATCAGAAGGGTATCCTCCTTCCATCAGGGTTGCCTTTAGAAAATAAGGCAAATTTTCATCCAGCAATGCAGGCAAGGAAGAGGGTTAGTGTAGCTGTAGAATCTGCAGTGTCTCTGAATGTAAACACCTTTGCATTTTGCTAGCTTAATTTTCAGCTGGTTTGCAAGTTAGGACAGTCATAAAGAGGTGCATCCTCTGGAATACTATTTCCAAACATAAGTTTTTGGTATAGCAAACTAAAAATCAAACCATAGGATCACTGAAATCTGCTTGTGGATGAAATGTTAGTACCTCTTCAGATAAGACTTTTGAAGAGGTGTCCTTATATACAGCTGGGGCTTGATTGTTCATAACAATGTCTTGAGAGCAGTGGTGGGCTGTTGTGCAACTAATGCAAATATAAGGTCAGCCCGTTGGGGATACTTGATGTGACTTTGGAGTCCAAATAATTAGCTCAAAATTCTGTGAGTGCTGAGGTTTGTGAATTTCCCGAGTTCACGCTCTTGTCTGTTTCCCTGCATCTGAGCTGGACTTTCTGTTTGTTTCATTGTGTGTGAAAATGAATACCCGGTACGATCCCACCCTGCTGGAGCCCAGCATCCCGGCAGCTGAGGGGATTTGGTTGCTGACATACTGGTGAGGAAGATGGATAGCGTAAAGGATATTTGATGGCTGAGTCATCCTATGGATAGCAAGTGTAGGTAGGAAAAGTATGTGGTGATGATTAAGCCAGTGGAGGCTTGTGTGGGTTTTTTAGGATATCTGGACCACTGGCACATTTACTCACCTCTTTAAGATCATGTAGAATTGTACATATGTGCCAGGAGCTTTCTGGGAACTTTTAACACTAATACAATTTGCTGTTAGAGATGGGTCCTGATCCCGCAGTGGCTCCACAAGGGAAAAACCTGTTGAAGTCCATGTGTGTGCCTGAGAGAGGGCAGATGCCCAGGGTTAACATGTAATGATCCCTCCCCACAGCTGGGAATGTGTAGCAACTTAATTGTAGCTATTTTACGTGCATAACTAGTGGTACTGGCCTGTCTTCATTTACATTTATCTTTCTCTCAGGAGATTATTAGTAAGAGTAGTTTATTAGCTATGAAATAAATACTAGTCAGTGTTAGAAATTATGCGTAAAGTCAGCATCAGGGTCTTTCTTGCTTGCTGCAAGAGCTGTCTGTGTATAAACACATGGAGGATTAAATGCTTTTGACCGTTCTTCCCTTTATGATAAATTTGAAATCAGGAAAAAGTAGAGAGGGTTAAACAGAGCCTTGGTTCTCTCTGCACTCTGTAAGAGAAGGCTCATTTACGGCTTAATTTGCCTCAAGTCTGAAATGTGAAAGGTGGGGTGCAGTGCTGTCTTGTTTCCTTCACTTCAGCTACAGTTAAGCACTTTGTTTTCTTTAATTGGTAATTGAACTTAATTTCTCTGAGATGGAAGTTGTTACAGGAATCAAGGAGTTGATTCAAAGCTGTGAATTATGTGTTTACAATTAATTAGCAGCTTATGCTGAGCATTTTTATTCAGGATACCAAATATTATCATAAGAGCAAACAATATATTTCAGATAGCTGGAATATTCTCTGAATGACTGATTTCCTGAAACTTGCAGCCCTGGGAATTAGAGGCATTCATTTCAGAGTAGTTGGCTGGGGACAAATTCTAGGTTTTCATCTGTTCTCCAGACTGGCTGTAGTCACAGTCTGATGCTGCGATCATCACTCTGACAGACTGCGTGCTGGAGCTTTGGGCACTCATGAACCCCACGGCAGGGACTGAAACAATTAAAACCACAAAATTCTCTTCTCTAGGGGCTTTAATTTCCTTGCTGAGATCGTATCTAGAAAAAAACCTGATATTTGCCTGGAAGAAAGGACTTCAAGTTTCAAGTGTTAGAAATTACCATTTTCGGTGGGTTTTTTTCTGTGGTTTTTTTTTTTGTTGTTTTTTTTTTTTTTTTTTTAATTAAAGAATACTGTTGCTAGAAGTATAAATACTTGTTGTCATTCATCTTCTCTTTCCTCTCTTTTTAAACTTCCACTCCTTAGAATTATACTATCAGACTCCTGTTTCTTCAGCTTCTACTTGGGGCAAGACTTACAGATGTTCATGTTAAGGCAGGTAAAATTCATTAAACGAAAAATGTCTTATACACAAATACAAGTTTGCAAATGAGATCCACAGGTCAACAAAGAAAAAAAAAAGGAGCTTTCTGTTCTTGTATAGGTCTGTATGTTGAGATCTAGCTTGTGCTATACTTGTAAAGCAATAAAATACCAGAAATGCAGTGACAAAGGAAATTTAAAAGTATTGAAAAAAGCAAAAAGTAGAGGTACCACTAAATACAATGTTAGAAGGGCTAGCACACTTTTTTTTTTCTCCCTTCTAGAATCCTTTTAACTGATAAACTATTTCATGAGTGTTTAAACTACCTCAGCTGCAGCTGAGGAAGGGAAATATGGAGGGAGAGCCCAGTTTCTTAGTGGGGTCTGGTGAGTGCTTGTCTGGTGCTGGCTGGAATCATCTGTGTTTCAGAGCCGGCGCCCCCATGGTGACAGCAATGCACACCTGATTCAAATGACCCCACGGAACATCCTTTTTACAACTAAGGACACTTCAGCACTCTATGCTGCAAAAAACCATCAGCTGTGTTAGAGGCCAAGCAGGAAGGGCTGTATGTTTTCCAAATACTTTAGAATCTCGCTGAAACAGACCATTTGTTGAATAAAATTCATGGATGGTAGTAGAAGGTAGACAAAACCTTACCCTTCAAAGGGGAAAAAAATTCCTCAACAACCTGACTTGTGTTGTTCCCACCCTCATCTGACATTCAGTTTAAACACAAGCCTGTGGCAGGATGTCCTAATTAAGCACATGAGTACTTAATGCCCTTAGCTTCCATGTACTCTACTTCTGGCTGTTGCTATCTCTGATTCTCAGAGAAAAGTAAAATCCTTCCTGCTCCTTTACTCCTTAAAAAGGTAAGCAAAAGGGGAAACAAAAACTCTTGGCTGATCCTTAAAGTGACAGTGGTCTGATAGACACCATAAAAAAATATATGGAGTGGGGCAGTATAAAAGTGGAGTCCTGGGCCCCAGGTGCTGTGTTTCAGGGTACGGCAGACCTGTGCTGCCCTGTGATGAGGGATACCTGCTCCTGCAGTGGCTGTTCCTGGCTCCACAGGCTCGTGTGGTGGTGGAGGGACTCACCCACCCCTCAGCACAGCCCTTCAGCTCCAGCTCTCTGTGTGCCAGACCAGGCTAAGCAGCAGGATAGAGATTTGCTGGCTAACAAGCTTGGCACCCCAGGGCCAGCAGGAAAGGAGCTGTGCCCAGTGCTGCATGTGAGACAGAGGTCTCACTGGGGACAACGTGATGAAAGAGCCAGAGCAGGAATTCTCGGCAGGACAGGTCTGAAATGTGCACCTTGTGCAAGTAAAAGGCTGCTTCTTTTGGGCCTCTTGGGGTTAAGGGTAGAATGAGCTATGTTTTTTGTTATCAAGGGAAATTTGGCCTTATGAGAGGCATAACGTAAATTACACATTTGCTAAATGGTGTGTTGTGTTTCCACACCAGCCTCTGTCACAGCTTGGCCTCCTGGGTGTTCACTGTGTGACAGCAGAATGTGTTAACTCAGAGGAGGAGCGCTGAAGAGACTTCCAAGGTCCATGGCAGAACAAGGCAGCTGCCAGGTGGGATTCACTCCGTGCCCTGTGCAGGCTGAAAGCAGGGACTGTTCCCTGCTCTGCTCCTCTGTAAACTGTGCCTGTGCTTCCTTTTCCCCAAGCAGTGGCAGTAGCACATCCCACTGGTTGGACTGCCTGGCTAGCACAGGTTTTCCCGAGCTGGGACTCACATTCCTATCCTAAATGTAGAGTCACAGGGACAATACTGGTGCAGGGGCCCCTCTAATGCAAACATTTTTTGAAAATGAGTTGTGGTAGGGGCAGCAAATGGCCTCCATTGTAATGAGGTTGGGAGAAGTGGGGAGGACTGCATTTACAGAGCAGTTTAATCACATGGATGGAGCAGCGTGTTCACCTCTCCTCCTTGCTGGGTCATTTCCACTTTGAGCTCTGTAAACAGACCATCTATTGAGCAGTTAGTATTCAGTGCTGAATATTCAATACTAGACTCTTGTTTTGGTGAGTCTTGGGCAAAAAAAGAAGTAGGAAAGAAGACTTCTCTTTTTTCTCATGTTCCCTCCCTGAGTTTGCTTTGCATATTGTTCAGAGGAGACTGGAGTCTTCTCAGAAGAGCCAGGCTCCAAGTTTTAAAAGCACTGGTCTACTTTCATAGTACTTTGTAAAGGAAGGGAAGACAGTTTGGAAGGAATTAAATTCATACAAGGTTTACAAATCTGTAAATCTAGGCACATTGGGACTTAGCAAAGACTTTTTGTCAACCATATTTAGACTGTAAAGCTTGCAGCATGAAATGCTAGTTCTGTATACACAAATTAGTTCTGAGGGGTACCAGTCTTTGGGGGGGGGATGTTATGATGATTTATTAATGTCCTCTCTGATCATTTTGGTAGGCAGATACTCTCTGTGTTCATTCTGAGAGCAATAGCATTCATTTGTTTCTGTCTGGTGTGTCATATTTACCACCAAATGGTTGTGAATGATGTGATGGCAGCATCCTTTGACAGTAATGAGCAACAGATAGATTTGGAGTAGATATCCATAAAGGAAGGAAAAGGGGTCACCATCTGAGTCAATGTAGCCTCTCTATATTTTAGTTCACACTCTTTTTCAGTCAAATGATTGTCTCTTTCCTACTGCTATTATGTCTTAACACCTGAGTCATGTATTCTGTGCACACTTGGGTCTGTCTTCTCACATTTTTTCAGTCTGCTCAACTGGATGCTGTTTCTAATGAGAAATATTTACTGTAGCCTCATTCCTTTAGGAGCTGACCTCTTTTCTTCTGATTAAAAAAAAAAAGTCTTTGTAGTTGCTTTCTTTTCTGCTATCCTTTATTTCTGACCATGCTTTTTTTCTTTCTCATTCATTCTTTTGTTTCCTTTCCCTTTTCTTCTCATCTCCTTTCCAACAACCAGCTATGTCCCTCCTCTCTCTCTCCCCTGAGCCCCACAACCAGTGTTTTGTGTATCCCCCACCCATATCTCACATCTTTTCATTTGTCATCTTTGTGGGCCTGTCTTACTGATGTACTACCATCTCTGTGCCAAATTGGCCTGTCTGCTGGATTCATCAGCTCCTGAAGCAGAGAGAAGCATTCCATGGGTACTTGATGCAAATTCTGTTTCTTGAGCCACAGCTCTCCTGCTCAGCCAAATGATTCCAGCCCTGTGTAATAATGAAGCAGAGCTGAATTAAGGATTTGAGAACTCCACATCTTCTCATGCACACTGGTGAGCTGAGAGACCATGGCAGCAGCTGGGAATGTCTAACCCAGAAATGAGGGAGAAGAGACTGCTGCAGGGTGTAAGAGATGGGAGAGGTACCTAGAATTTAAGGCCCTATGAGCTCACTTGTGTGTCTCACATTAATAGCATAAGAAATTAATGGAATCTGGAGCAAAAGGGGGTGTCAATTGACTCTGAGCTTTATTCTGGAAAAGAATAGGTCTAGCAATGATCAAGAGACATATGTGCATTTCCTTGGAAGGAAGCATTGCAGTTAAATTTGAGACACTGATATCCTTTCCACTTAGTCATGCAGCAGACCCTGAAGGACTGAGGAGCCATAACACGTCCTGCTGGGGAAGCCTGAGGGCACATTTTGCTGCCTGCAGGGATGGTGCTTGGAAGGCACATGATATGTGTGGTGATCTTACTGATGAAAAGATTGGCTACATGTTGCACAGCCATGTAAGTTAAAGTTCAGCACTGGGAGAGCTGAATTGGTGTCACTAAGGGAATGTGAGGAAATGTCACCACACTGAAATCAGACCAAGTGAGGTTTGCTTTGCCACTAAATGAGGAATGGCCTTGATGAAGCAAGAACCAAGCAGCCATTACTGGTCTGGTGAAACTTACTCTTCAAAATGAACCAATAGATAGCATCTGTGGCTGGGAGAGGGAAAGGGTTACTTCTAATTAACATGCATATTGAGTTGGAAATGCAATAGCAATATGCTGTGTAATTCCAGGGAAGGAGGCAGATAGGAGTTCCTTAGGAACTAGGGGTAGTGGCTGCCCTAAACACCATAATCATTATGCAGAAGCAACTTGTATTATAGGGCTTATGGGGGTGTTTTATCTGCATTTGGGATGCACCTTCTTAACAAGGAATATTGTTGACAGAATACTTAAATGAAAGAATCACATTCAGATGAACTTGTGCACAGCATAAGAAGAATAGCACATCTCATAAATTCCAGCTTTTCTGCCCTAGTATTCTGGAGAAGTTAAAAAATTATTAACTGTGGTGCTTTTTGTATTAGTTTAAGTATGGCCTGTCAATTTTTAATATACTTTATCAAATAGTTCAGCAGAAAATCAATACAGGGAGTGAAGATCCAGCTAAACAGAAGAGCTCTCTCACACTCAAGAGAGTTATTCTTTGCCTTCTTATGATATCATGGTGAATCTTCACAATGCTTTTCCAGAATCATAAGTCAAAGAAAAAGAACAAAAACATTCCTGCCAACATCTACAAAGTGCCCTGGACCAGTGTCCATTAACCCTGAAGTAGATCCAATAGAATTATGCCAAGAAATGAGAACAAAAGAAAGGACTGCAACAAGACTGCCTGACATTTTCCCCTGTTGGAAATGAAGTAAAAAGTTAGATTAGCAAACAAAACACCAAGGTATCTGGCAGCTTGTCAGGGTAGCAGCTCTGCCATCTGCGCCAAGGCCATGTGTCACTGTCATCCCTGAGGAACAGGTCTCTTGGAAGAACAGAAGATGGCTGTGCAGGACCAAGGAGGACACTGGCATGATTTCCTGTGGAGCTTGAAGATGTTCCTGACAGCTCTCATGCACTGACTGAAGGGTGCACCGAATGAGGCAGCAAGGAGCAGAACCAGGCTCTGTGTGGCAGGTCCCCCTCGATGGTTAGAGAGGAGCCAGTCTGTGGACTAGGAGTGTCTGTGCTGAAGCAGTCACAGGGAGCAGCAGCTGCACAGTGACCCTTGTATGGTCTCACAAACCTTTCATCTGGCAGCGGAGAGGAGGAACATTTTGATTACATCACCTGTGAAAACCTAAATCTTAGAAAATTACTGTGTGATTTGCTGTCTCTAGTAGCTTGTTCTTCTTGATTTTAGTAGATTTTGGTAAGCTCAGTGCCCTCAATAGGAGCCAGTGGCTGCTAAGCCCTGTCATGTCACAGACACACTTGTTCATAACAATGTGCTGAGGCTAAGCAAGATCTTGTTTAGCTCTTGCTTTTGCAGTACAGTGAGGCTTTGCAGATAAAGTGATTTTTGCTTTCTTTCAAGCAGTGTGTTTCTTTAAAAGTTTGAAATGTACTGCTGTAACCAACCTGCACAGCACTCCAGCAGCATTACACTTCTCAGGTAGCAAATGTGCCTGTAACCAGCAGTGCTGTGCTGCAAGGTGTGAAAGAGATACAGAACATGAATCCTGCTTTTACTCAGACCAGGTGTTGTATACAGCAGGTAGTAGAATAGGTGTTTGAGGGTCAGACTTCAGGTTTATCTCCTAATCATTACTCCTGAGAGAAAGGGATCCTCTCTTTTGCCTTTAAGGGACTGTTTTAAACTAGTGATTTGTCTCATAAGCTATTACCAATTGCTCCAAGACACTGAAGTGTTAAAAGATGAAGTCTTCACTTGCATTTGTCAAAATATTACATGTACTGGCTCATTTTTCCTTACTTTCATCCAGATAGCATTTAGAAATTAGATTTGCAGCCCACTAATGGATGGCCGAAGCAGGCAAGCTGCTCAGACATTATGAATTCTACAGCTGTAGAGGTTAGAAGTTCTCTGTCCACAGCAGTGACACAACATGGAGAGCATGAACAGAGTTTTTGGGGTGCTGGCATGTCTCAGGCCATGTTCAGCAAGATCAGCTCTGCAGAGAAAAGCTCAATGGATCTTGCAAACCTCAGCACTTTGCAACAGACAACAGAAGCAGCTGTCAGGGCAGTGATGGTTTCCTTAATAAGAAAGGATATAGAACATCATCCCACCAACTCTCCTGTTGGTACCATGGGCTATCAAAGTGGAAATGGGAGGTTCCATGACCCTCAGTCAGCCTCTTGACCTTTTGAGTTACTGTGTTTACCTGCTAAATCTGCTGTTAGCAACCACTTTCTCTTGTGGTTACAGATCAGATGAGCAGCTAGACAGTGTTGCTGGCCAGCTTGGTACTGAGACACTTGGCAAAGAGATGCTACAGGAAGAGATGAGTAACTCTTCCCTCTGAGAATATCAAACAAATAACTCAGAGGGGTGCTAAGGCTCTGTATGCATGAGAGGAGTTCCTCCTCTGTCACTAGACCGGTAAAATTGAGTCAGTCCTCATTGCTAAATATTCATTTTAACAATTTTAACAGCAGGTCCTCTTATAAATGCACTGAAATTTGGTATTTCCTTTATATTTGCATCATCTACTTTTAGATACCTTTTGTCACAGTTACTTAACTTTTTTTTTAATTTGCCTTGAGAAACTGGGGCAAAAAATTACAAGAGCAAACATGAATAAAGATAAGGAGCTGGACTGTTGCAGCTGTGCCATCCAAGTTAGTATAGAGCTCAAGCAGTGGTTTGGGTCCTAGCAAGTCTTATATTATTCCAGTGATAACTCTATTTCAGTGGCAAGCAAACTCATGTGGAAGAAGAGCTGGTCCATGTGTAGCTCCCTAAGTAAATTGTCATGCTTTTTGGTCTCTTTAAAATTTGGAGTATGAGAGCCAATCTAGAGCTGAAAGCACATAAGAAGGCTTTTAATGCAATTGCTATGGCTTTGGTGAAATAAATGGTTGTGCAAATTTTGTCATTATCAAAGCCTTGTCTGTCTCTCTAGGACATGGGGGTTTTCATCTCATACACTTTCAAGAAACAAGTGATTCCCAATTATGCCAGTGCTGTGCCCACACATGGATCAGAGGATATAACATAACTGTGGAAAACCAGTACTGTATATACTGCTGTAGGGAATGGGATGAGCAAGATGCAGCTCAGATTAGGTGGCCACAGGGCTTTGTTCTCCCAATAAACCCTCTTAATCTTCCTTCAGGGCACACACACGCCCACAGGGCTGTAGCCAGCACCTCTGGGTACACTCAGTTCCAAGCTGTGTGGCACAGTCCCCACAACGCCTGTGGCCACACAGCCACAAGTGCCAGGAGAGGCCGTGATTACAGGTGGTGCTGTTACTGCAGCTACTCTGACCCTCCTGGCAGGACAGGGGAGCAGAAGCCACTGTGCCTGTGATCAGGTACATCTCCTCCTCTCTGCAGAGAGGAGCCTGAGTGGCTCTCACCCTGCTCTTGCCATGGTGTGCCCATGTGGGAATAATGAGTGCTTTGGGCTGCAAATATACATAGCTAATAGCAATTACACAAACAGGGAGTAATTGTCTCATTATTTGTACTGGCAGTACACAGGCTCCTCTGCTGCATCACCTCAACTCAGGCGCTGGAGGAGAAGTCTTTCAAAGATGTGTTCCAGAAGCAAGCCTTTACTTCTGAAGGAGATAACATGTCAAAATAATTTGTCAAAGATAAATTTCAAGAACATTTCTGCTTCTTATTTCTGATAGTTCATGAAAGTTCCTGCCCCTAAAGAGCTTTTATATGTATCTGTTTTAGAGCTCCCAGGCCTGCCTCCCAGCTCAATGTTTGAAACACCACACAAAAGAAAATACGCTGTTTGTTGAAAAGAAGTGGCTTGGTAGGGACAGGGTGAAGCTACACACCTTCTGCTCTGCCCACTTTTGAAAACAAGTTCAGTTTAAACTTCTGTTGGTAAAAGTGCAGTGGGCACATGGAATGGAAGTGAAATATTCTGGTGCTTGTGTCTCAGTGGATGTGTCAGCTTTAGAAAGATTGGGATCAAGAAGAGAAGAGACAAAATTAGGGGCAGAAATAGTTCCATAGTTATTTTAAATTCATCTTTCAGCATTTAATTTTGAATGATTTCTAATTTTTTGTTGGTGTAATAGTAACTTATTCTGTCAGAAAATTTACACTGGGAAAAATATTGTAATTTGAATAATTATCTCCTTTCCCTTATGTGGGAATCCCACAGCAGATACAGTGTATTTGTATTCAGTGGTATGCAAAATTATATAACAAAAATTTTAAGGCTGAGGAACACAGTTGTGTGTTTCACTACAGTTCGCTCTTGACCTGTGCAAAATAAAATAGTTGCTATGATATTTGAAGATGGATCCTCAAAATGCCATTAAAAACATTATTTTCTTTCTTTGCTAGTAAGATTATGATAGTTTCCACACTGTGTCACAGTTATGAGTAAGCGACTGTACTACATTTTAATACTAGCTATTCCTAATCTGGTTTTTTGCTTTTTCACTAGTGCTAATCCTTGTTTCAGCACAATTGAGGGTACAGTGTGCTGGGACTCCTGATGGGAAGGAGTCCTAGAGGGGGACAGGAAATGCCTTAAGGCTTCATGCACTAAAGACACAGTGAGTAAAAATCCAGCCTGCACAAGGATGTAGTTTCTTTTGTTCTCACAAACACTTCCCATTGGAAATTTGGGGTTTCTCATCTTGTTAAGGATTCATCACTATCAAGTCTGATGTGCAATTTTGCTTAGTCGCTGCCTGAACTCTACATCATTCTGTGAGTTTTTCTGATGTGAAATCCTGCCTATGAAAACTAAGGTTCAAGTGCAATAATTAAGCTTTACTCAGAAAAAAAATTCCCTCCCACATGACTCAACGCATATTTAGAACAGTGGTGTGATGTGGTCCGTGCCAGCCTCCGGATGGAACCACAGCCTGGAGACACCAGGGGTTCCCCATGGGCCTTTCCTTGCTGGGACAGGCACACCCACGTGTCATGAGAACAAGCACGTTCAACATGTAGAGGGAACCTGTTGTGTTCCTTAGGCCTGGAACAAGATCTAATGTTATTAACTCTGAAAGACCTTCTAAAAGGTCTGAAAACCTAATTTTGACTTTTGATTTTTTCGCTCTGCCTCTTTCTCCTTTTGTTTTATTTTGGGCAGGTGTTACTGTGCCTGGGATCTGTGGGCTGATGGGAATATTTAAAATTTTATCAAAACTGTAGTTGTGTTTACTTTTAATACCTGAAGACACTGTTATTAATATTGGGAGTTAAAAGCCTTGTAAAAATGTTTTTCTTTATACAAACAGTAGAAAAATAGCCACTTATTAAATGAAGTTACATATTAGAATATTTATTTATTTATACTTGTGTAATTTGGTTTATGAGATAATGCAGCTTTTAAATAGTTAGTTGGTTTTGTCATGTTTTGTCATCTGCCAAATAATTTGACAAATTTGCTATAAACTCCCTGACATTTTTGCTCAAAAGAGTTAGTATTCTTCATTCTTTGCTGCCAGACAGGTCGTGTATCTTTTCAGGCCTGAAGAATTTCTATCGGCTATTTAAATGCAAGGCCACAAAGAGAAAGCCAGACTCAGGCTGCAGCAGGCTGAGCTGGGGTGATTCAGGACCAAAGGAGCTGCAGCACATAATGAAACTGTAACTGCACCGTGCTCCAGGCGTTATACGTGGCAGTGTAAACTGGCTGCTTTTCCCGTCAAAAAGGGGAATGTGCAAGGCTGTCACAGGCACTGCATGAACAAGGATGATGAAAATGGTTATGGAGTGACACTTTAAAAGTTGGGGGTTTTTTTCCTGCTACTTAGGCAGGGAATTTGACTAAAGATGGCTGCTGGCAGTTCCCTGCTGCCGAGGGAAGAGGATGCATCCCTGCTTCCCAGCTTTCAGTGCCGGCAGGAAAAGAAAGGGCAGAGCTGGGCATTGGTCTCCCCTTGGCGCTAATGGCAGCCGGCTTTGCTTTTACTCCCTGCAGCTGGGCTCGGAGCCAAGGGAATTATATACAGCCATGGCTGTGTGCTGAAAGGAGGAGGAGGAGGAGGTAGAATAATCTTTCCCAAGGCTTCTTGCACCTCTCTCTGATGTTGCCTTCTGCAGCAAGTTTCTCTTCACCTGTGAGACAGCTCACAGTACTAAAATGGGACTGGGAAGATGCCGTGAGCTCATTTTTAGTGCAGCAAAAGAAATCTGGTACAAAGGAGCCATATCCTTGTGTTGGCCCTCAGACAAGGAGGTGATGCATCCCTACTCCATGCAGCTGAGCAGCACAAGCAGGGAAAGCCTCCAAGTTGGAGTCGCCGCCGGCTTGTGGGTTTGTAACTGAGCCGGGGCTGATTTCACAGCACAGGCCCTGCTGGCAGGTCTTATGTCGTGGTGTCAGCAGCCTTACAGTGATTTTTAAACAAGGCTGTGTTAAATTTGATGGGAGAAGAAATATCCTTTAAAAATCTACTGCCAACAAGTGGGTTTATTGATGGTTTTCAGAGAAGTACCTCAAGGGAGCAGGCCGTGAGGCTTCTTAGGCACAAGTGTGATGGTGAATGAGGGAGATGCACACAGGGACGTGCTTGTATTGGTGAAGGCAGCACTGCAGCGTGTTCCTACTGTGAATACGTGGGGAGGGGAATAGCCTGGAACTGCCACAACACTGACTGAAAACCACAAGTACAGAAAGCAACAGTACCTGCAGTCCCGTGGCAGGGCCTGGAAATCAGCTCTGAAGGGTTCTCAGCACACCCTTTCTGAGGTTCTGCACAGGTGCCATTGCCCTTTTGTTTACATGGCAGTGGAGGGGGTGTGTACAGAGGAATATGCACAAGTTTATACAATTGCCTGGGTTTAAAAAGCATTTTTTTTTCCTGCAGGATGTATTTGGCCATGACCATTTATTTGTTTATTGGCATCTAGTACTGAAATTAGGTCATAACAACTTTTATCTTCTATAAACCAGATGGGCAGCTTTCCCAAGATGCTGGGTTGCTGCTTTCCCTTCAAGCTTGCTGCTGTGAAGGGCTTTTGCTGGCTGGCAGACTACTGCCTGTGCTGTGCAGGTAGCCTGGTGGCTGGTGGGGGGCTTATGGAGAGGAATCTGGAGCCATTTCCATGTCTTTGAAGGTGTTTCTGGCTCTGGCAGTTTGCTGACAGCGAGGCCTCTTTCCGCTTGTTTCTTGTGCATCTCTTCACTCAGTGGGGTTGTTTCCTGTCATAACTTGCAGGCTTGCCTTGCAGACTTCCATCTATCCCTTCTTTTTCTTGTTTTGACCACAGGGAGCTCTCTGAGTATAAACTTGTTTCTGCCCATGTTCACGCCCTTGAAAAATAATCTTATGAAGGAGGTCAGTTTATTGTAGCAATACCTAGGGATTTAGGCAAACTCAAGAACCCGTATTTCATACTTTGTGCAAGGAAACACATAAGAAGGTGTAACTTTTGCCCTGAAGACTTGTAACAGTATATTCTGCTGAGCCTGGTGCATCCTCTAAAGTCATCAGGGGACATAAGTTATAGCTTCCAGGAAGAACAGTGGATTCAAATCAATGTAGTGCTGTAGGTAACTCATCTGACTGGTGGGAATGTATTGGAAAACAGGGCGGAACAGGAGTGGCTGCATGTGCAGTGTGGGTTGGCAAAGGTTTGAGCAGCTCAGCGGCTGCTGACTTGCTACATTGGGCTTGTACCAGTGAGGAAAAGATCTCAGTAGTGCCTGGGACTCCACCAGTGTGAATGAGGTTGTAGGACTGGGCTTCACAGAGCACCGTTTGGTCCTCCATTGAACCAAAATTCACATGAATGATTTATTTCATACCCAGTAAGAGTTCTTCCAAAACCAGTGGGAATACTCGAGGATATAAGCCTTTGCCAGACTAAGACTTGAAAACTAGTGTGATTTCCGTGTTTAATTTGATTTTTATTTTTTAATGTATCATGTGGTGGGGAACAGAATATCCGAAGGACCTTTGTTTTGTACACAGAAGTGTTTCAGCCTCTGTAGTTTAAAAGCAAAAAAAAAAAAAAAAAAAAAAAAAAAAAAAAAAAAAAAAAATTCCAAAAAAATGAAGCTAGAAGGCAACAGCTAGGTTTAAAAGCAAGAAAGATTTTCTTGCTAAATATCCTCAGATCAAGCATATTTTAATAGAAATGTTCAAGATCATCTTCTGTTGAATGCTGACATTGTATTTAGATTTATCTTTTCTAAGTTTATATTTTATGCAAAGACAAACAAACAAAAGAACTTTTTTTTTTCTTTTTTTCTTTTTTTTTTTTTTTGCAGAGAGTTGGATTGAACGATGTCTCAATGAAAGTGAAAACAAACGTTATTCCAGTCACACCTCTCTGGGGAATGTTTCTAATGATGAAAGTAAGTAACTTGTCATTCATTTTAAGTGAGTGTGAACATGTCCGAGTGCTCATTTCCTGCTATATAAGTTGCTACAGCTCGATTAAATTTTTAGTATTGTGTTTTTTAAAGAGTCAACTCACTTGACATACTCAATAGTTTTACTAATTTTTTTTCTGGAATATTTGCATTTTTAAAAGGAAATAATACTGTTTATTGGTTAAAGCAATCAGAAGAATTTGTGTGTCACTGAATAAAGGTTGAATGATCACTAAAATGTGCTGTCAGGATCAGCTTAGAAGAAAAATCACCTGTTTTTCTTTTCACTGGTGAACACCATGTGGTCAAAATACGGGGAAAAAATGTGCTATTTTCCAATACTACTATATCAAAACATAAATTTAAAAAATACTTCCATTAATAATTAAACAATTGTGAGATTAAAAAATCAGTTACTAAAACATGATATTGTTTTCTTTTTAGTCAGAGAGAGAAAACATTTATCAATCTAGCTGATTTTTCATCAACTATTTTTTTTCTTTTCTAGTGATATTAATTTTAGATCTTGATTTTTAACAACAGCAGGTAATCAAAATTATTTCAAAGTAGTTTAAAACAACCAATTTGTTCGTTTTTAAAATTGCAAGACAATTTCTAGCCTACCATTTAGTTTTTCCTGTTTATGTAATTTCTATTCTGTTTAACTTGCCTAAAGCAAAATACTCTTCATGTTACTTTTCATCTCCAGAATTCATATATTCACACTACAAGATATTAATACAGATGGAATTCTTTAATCCAGTAACTAGTAATTTACATTTAATAAATATGTGTTTTAAAAGTGTATTTTAAATAACTTCATTGCTGCAGTTTCCTTTTTTTTTTTTTTTTTGCATTTTAAGAGAATTATTTATTTTGACATTGTGGCAAAACTACATGCCTTGTAGCACAGTATTGTAATGGATCATGAAATTTGCTGTATTGGGGCCTTACTCTCATTTGTTTAGGGATATTTTTGAGGGAATATTTCTGAAGGAGATGGAAGATATTAGTAGAAAAATGGTATTTATTCATGACTCCCAAGCTAAGAACCATGAACAAGAATCTTTAAAAATAGACGATGAAACTGGGAGAAGTTTGCGGTTTTCTGTTTTTAAAAATTAAGGAATAGAAATTAATTTATCTTTAAAAAATTATAGTAGATTATAGTGAAAATAAAAAAAGAAGCTTGCAGTTTTGAATCTTATGAGAACCTGTGAGATACACAAAGTTCATTTCACTCTGATGCTACTGAGAAAGTGATGGAAGGAATCTGTAATGAATGAGATGTGTCTTCAGACTCTTCATAGGGTCAGAATTCAGGATTGTTAAATGTGCTTTAAATATGAGCCTGAGAAATTTCCACATAGCTGGGGCCAGTAAAATGAGGACCTGTGTGGTTAACAAGAGCAGGTGTTTCACACAGTGGCATTGAGAAGATGGCATGGTGGCTCATTCTGTTTTCTGGTTCTGGAAATAAGGGGCAAGCAATGATAATGAAAGGCAGTGAATTTAGAACTGATAAAACAAAATACATAAATGAATTTGTTCCTCTATTTGTGTGCAGAAGACATTGTCACAGCATATAATGGAAACCCAAATGAGAGGCAGAGTTGATTTTATCTAGCTTCCTTCTTAATAGCCAGTTCTTCCAGATGCTTCCTTTGCACTGATTACCAGCATTTCTGCAGTGCAGATAAGAGAATTAATCCACCTGAAAAGTCATCCTTGTTTTGAGGGGGAGGTGAGGGAAGGGAGAAGGTGAAGAGGAAGAAGTAGGAAAGCAAAATAAGCCACAGCAGTAATCTGTGAAATCCAGAACAAACTAGAAGTTTCACTGTAGAAATCATTGTCCTATGTGCTCATTTCTAGCCCTTGAGTTATTTCTAACACCACCCAAAAAACAACCAGAAATTTCCAAACCATCACATCATTTTTTGTCCAGCTTCTGTCATACATTTACAAACAAAGCGGGAGGTAAAGTGTTTTGAGAAAACCCATATAACCCTATTTGAATTTTTCAGAGTGGTGGTCAAATTGCTGTTGTCAGTGTAGGTCCAGTTTTCATCTGCAACCAAAAGAAAGCCTAAACCACCTTTCTCTTGACTAGTTTTTTTGTCTCTACATACATGAGGTAGCTGTTGGCTGGACTACCAAGGAAAATGTGGGTTTGGTTTTCAGTTGGGGTGGATTATTTTTGGCCTTGGCTTCATTGAAGATTGAGAACTTATGCTGTGAACCAATAATGTTCTCACTGGGCATAATGCTTGCTCTTGTGACTCTTTTTTTTCCTGGATGATTTTAGAGTTCATAGGGTTTTAGGACAGGAGTAATAGTTTTGGTGATCTCCTTTTCTACAGCTGAAGTATGCTACAGAGCACATACTTCAGGCACAGGGGTCCTTTGCAATCTTCCATTCTTATCCAGATATCCCCAGGCCTCTTGAACCTGCATTACACTGGGAAAGGAAGTGATGACTCATAGCCATGGATTCACATAATCTCTGTGCTTCCTTGGGTGCTTCTTACCCTTTTGGAACATTTTATGACCTCTTCCAAACTACAATCTTTACATTCTAATATAAAAATTATCACTAAGTTTTATTTCACTTTCCAGCTTTTAAAACATTTTTCCTGCTGCCACTTCCATATTCCACATTAGTCAAAAGATTCACAGGAAAAGGGAACGGTACAATCTTGTTGCCAATAACTGAAAAAAACCAATTCCATAACATTTTCTGTGTATTGTGCATTAAACCAGATTATCCAAATTGAAATAGAGGTCCGGAAGAACACAAATAAAGGCTTACGAAAGTTTCAACTTCAGTTCCATGGGGAAGAAATCATGATGTTTCTTGATGAGGTGGAAGGGTTGCTTGTCCAAATTTTCTTGATTATTTGGAAATGTGAATGTGTAGACTTCCTTGGAGATAAAAGAAAATATTCAGACTACTTTTTGTGTTTCAAAAGTGGTATTCAAAATCCTTGCTCATACTAGCTGTAATGACTTACCCAGCAGCTTTGTTTTTTGTTTGAAGTAAACCTCTTATGCTTCTATTAAAAAAAAAAAAGAAGTTTAAATAAGAGCAGCTACTTGCTTTCACTGAAATTTTCCTTGGAGAAAATTCTTTCTTTTTCAGTTATACCTACTCAGTGAAAACTATGCTTCCATATTTCTCAGAGGATTTTAAAATCTCCCACTGTTCTAAAAGCATGGAATACATGCTAATGAGCCTGAATCTCATTTATGGCTGCATGTAAATAGGAGACAAGATAGCTTAGTACTATAATTTAATTTTGGCTAAGGCGAAGTAAGTTCTGAGAACAGTCTGAATCTGGCCTGCAGGAGATACAGAGGAAGAGGATATTCCTCTGAAAATTATGCAGCTACCTGAACTAAGGGAAGGATTTTATCTATATAAAGCTAGTAACAACATGTTAGTTTCTTTCTTGGTTTTGAGACCCATGCAGGCAGCACTGGAAAGTACAGGGCTCTCCAGTTACCTCCACAGTGGAAAGAAGAACATAGTTCCGTTTTAGTTATGACACAGACTAACACATTACAAAAAAGGCGTGTCTTTGCTTCAGGTTGTTCCACTCCCTGTGTTTAAGGCAGCAGGCTCAAAGCTGCTGAGTACAGCTCCCGTTGTCTCCGTGCCTTGCACCAAGAAGTAAGAAATCCCTTGAGCTGTACCTAGAATCAGACAGCAAAAGTTAGACGGGTCCCACTGAGAGCTCTGGGGAAGCCACTAAGATACAAACATGCACAAGATACAAACAGGGCTCTACTTGAGTGGCTTTGAAACAGAATTTTGGAAGTGAGATGGAAAAGTTAGCAAAAGGACTTCCACGGAGTTTGGGACAAAAGGATCCTCTGATATCTCTATGAGCCAACAAATAGTATTTTTCTAGAACATCATTGATTTCTGGTTTTATTATGTTTAAAGGCCCTTTCTGTGCTGAGACTTTTACTTGCAGTTGCCTAAGATATTATCTGCATTCAGTTTGGGATGAGTACCAGGTTTTCCACTTAATCAGGTACCTTGAAGACACCATTCCTTGGGATGCTGGTAGTCCTCCTATTGGCAGTGGTGTGAGCACACTTCATGGGTTTCTCCCTGGGGTGCTTTGTGTGAAGCCCTGCAACTGTGAATTGAACAAGATTTTTGCTTGTGACTTCAAGACCTTTTGGATTTGTCACAGAAGAATTGTCATGTCTCTTCTTTGACAGTGCCTTGAAGCAGGACTTCTTTTCGGTTACTTTATTTCCTTTTCCTACACTATAGGTTGGATTTAAAAAGTATTGAATTTTAAAAGGTATGCCTTTATTTTAATCTACAGTGTTGTTTTGATGTGAATTGATAAAATGACAGGCCAAAAAGTAAGAAATGCTGTTTTCCCTTCCCTCTTTCATGCTAGACAAAGTGATCTGGTATCAGACCTGAGTCAAGAGTTAAACATTCTCTGCTTGATATGGACACCATTAGGTGCCCTGCTGACAGCTAAAATATAAAGTTATTTATTATTTTCTGCTAGTCAATTATCTGATGAGACTATATTGTTAAACTAGACAAGGTAGAATGAAGAGCTTTTATATGTAATACTGCAAGTTTGTATTCCTAGGTCCCATCTATTCCTGTACCATCTGCAACCCTTTCCAGCTTTTTAATGGAAAAGTAAAAGTTTGACTGGCACCTGGTTCATTGACAGAAAACAAAATTGCACCATTTTCTTCTACAGAGAATTGACTTTGGGGTGACAAGCACTAACTCTGAAAAATTTAGCTTTGTTGAAAATCCAATTGTTCGATGGAAATTAACTTAAGAAATTAAAGAAAAATAGAAAAAAGAAATTAAAAAGAAATTTTAGAGTTACAGTTAAAGAAATTTTCTGAGTTACAGTTGAAGTCCATCTTTTCCTTGGTTTTAAGGGACAGTTAGGAGAGGATGCTGAGGGGCTTTCAAGAAGGATCCCCAGGAGGCAAAAATACCTGAGGAAGGAGACATAAATTGCAGTTTATGACCTAATTGTTAGTTTGTGTCGTTAAAACAAATCCTTAGGGAGGATTTGAGTGGGAGGAGCTGAGTATGGCTGGCGTGAAGTGTGTCTGAGGGCAGGTTAGGTAAGCCCTGCTCACAGCAGCTCACCCTTAATGCAAGTGAAAAACAGCTGATGGGGGGGATGGAAAGGGTGTAGAGATATTGTGTAAATTAGATATTGACTTGAAATTTGATGCCTGCCACGTGTCCAGAGGGGAATTCAGCCCCGTTAGCACAGGTGGAAGCCATGCCCTGACAGGTCCTTGCGCGTGTGGGCTCAGCCTTCATTCAGGCCTCATGTGCCCGCGTCTGCTGCACGCCGGCCGCCTGGTCAGGAAAAACAAACGAAACCCACAATTTAAAAGTGATTTGAGATGTGTATGTTGGTCCTGTGCGCCGAATAAAAGCGGGCCCTGAAAGGCAGGGAGGGAGTGTGCGGCCCAATAATTAGGGGCCATTGTCATGCAGATGCGGGGGGGCTGCGCTGTGGGTCCAGGGGAGCTGCGCAATGGGATTTCCTGGCGCCCAGGGATAAAGGGTGTTCGGCCGGCACAGCTTCCCGTGGGTAAGGCAAGAAATCCCGCGGTACGAGGGCTGCAGGCAGAGCCTTCCAAGCCGGGCTGGTTTTTGTGTTCGTGGGTTCCCCGCACAGCACAAAAGGCCTCCCAAGAGGGTCCGATGTGCGGAGGGGATAGCGCTGCTCCCGTAAGATCCCGCGTCCTGAAGGCTCGCTTAAATTACTTCCAAAAGCTAATTACATGGAGAAATGCGACTTGCAGCGTGGTGTACATCTTTACCCCGTTATTTAGGTATCAAAGCCATCTATGCTGAACGCTTTCATCGGGGACAAAGCTGTTAAAATCTCAAAATGTGTTTGATACAGCACTGTTTCCCAAAGAATAACTTTCTGGAGCTGCTGATTGTGCTCTACTAAGCTTTCATCCAGGAATGTTTTATATGTTTAACAAAACACGATTTAGTCAGAATTATTCTGTACGTATTTTTAAATTGTTTCAAAAGAACAAATGCCTGCTAGGAAGAATCCAATATTTGAAGTTTTATTTCAATTACCTTTTTCCTTATTCATCTTTTATCCGAATTTTTGGAAAGTGAGCAAACCAGAGTTGCCTTGGAAACAGTTAATGGGGGAAATTATCAGAGAAATCACCTGAAAAGGAATAAAGTATATTAAGAATATACACTTCTTCTCATTCAGAATTAATCACTCTAAATTTATGAACATCTAATAATTACCTTATGTTAGGATCAAACAATGTGTGTACCCCATTAGTTTAAATGCCTTATCTAATATAAAATTTGTGTAAGGCAACAGTTCCCTTATAGTGCGTGAAACAGTTTATGTGTTCTCACATGCTGGTAGAGATCTAAGAGTTGCTTTTTTCCCACATAAATTTATCCTTTTCAATGTCAGTATTCCTAGGTACCACTCTGCTCCTGCTATCTGTGATATTTGCACAGTTAACTGCCTTAAATAGTATCTACAGATGGTAGTTTAGGGAACTTCATTATTTATGTGTCTGAATTTTAGCCAGAATTTTGAGAAAGCTTTGGCACTTGAGCACATTTTAATTGTTTTTAAATTTATTTTAATTAGTTTAAGAAAAAATTCTTACCATTTAAAAATTATTTCTTTTTAAAAAACAGTTAATGAATTGCTCAGAAATTCCTGATGAAATCACACAGCTTTTTTTGTTTGTTCCTTAACAGATGAGGAAAAAGAAAATAATAGAGCATCAAAACCGCATTCAACTCCAGCTACACTGCAATGGTAAGATGCCTTTTAAAAAGATCAAGAAAATCTCTTATTGTTTTTTCTAATGCGTTTTCCAGATGAAGGAATAGAACTCTTGGCCATCTTAGAGTTCTGAAGATCGTTTCACTGTGTTTCATTTGCCTGTTTGTAACCTGTACAGCATTCCTCAACAAATGTCTTACAGGATTTGTTTGAACAGAGGAAACTTCTGATACAGTTTAGAAAATCTACTTAATGTATTTATTTGCCTTTCCAACTGATTTTTCGTGGTTTGTCATCGTCGTTACATTTATTGCAAAAAAGAAAACTAGTACTGAGATTTTTTTTTTCAAGACTCACATTTGTTTCAGTGCCTGATGAAGCCCACCCATACCAACTGTTTTCCTGACATGAGATCTCTGTAATTTAACGTAAAAGACAGCAAAAGGAAAGAGTTTGAGGTTTGATTAATTTGTCAACATCCCCTTACAAAGTTCTTGAGGACAAAAAAGGAAGAGTAATTAGGAAGAGAGATAGTTTGAGTCTACAGTGCTATGAAAAATAAATAAGTGCTGTTCCCTGTAATTTGCAGCAGTATTTTAGTCTTCATGTTCTGTAATGTGTACCTCTAATTCTGACATCCCTTGCTATAGGTCATCTCGTAGACTTTTGTTGACTTTTGCCTCAATTTAGATATTTAATTCTTGTTTAGATTACTTAATATTGTAAGTCATCAAGTATCTTTTGAGAGGTTCCATATATCTGGCAGAACAGAGCTCTCTTACAGAGAAGCCTCTGAGCACGCTTATCTGAAATCCCATAGCCTTTAGCTTGTTTTAAGCCTTTTTAAAGAAAGGCCTTTACTTTATCCGTAAATACTTGAAGTACTTCTTGTACTTTCTGGATGAATAGATAAGATTATTGGTTAAAAATTTAAGTTTTTTAAAGAAAAATGTTGGCAAACTTCTTTCTCTGCTTCTGTCAGTCTCTTGGGAGATTTCACTGAAAAAACAGAAAAGAATAATTTATTCAGTGTATTTTACTCCATTTTTTCTGCCTGCCAATTACATGACTCTGTGAAACATACAAAAATTATTTAGATTATTTCTTTTATATTTGCTTTTTAAAGTTGATTGGTGAGGTTTTTAGACTAAAAAACCTCAAGACTTGTGGCTTGATTTTGAATAGGTTGCTGCCAGTATTCAGAAACTTAGAGACACTTTCAATGCAAATAATGAGATGGGCAAATATAAATAAAGGCATTTACTTTGGAGCTATTGTTTCTTTGTACCTATTTGTATCACAAAATCTGTTTTTCAGAAGTTCAAGAAAAGTGAAGGACTTTTTTTTTAACAGACACTCAAAAAAAGGAGTAACTACAGACAGAGAGAAAATTATAAAAATAATAATGAAACATCATAGTGGTGATTTATTATTATTCACTCTCACAGCTTTAACACAGTTCAAACAGGATAATAAAGAACTATCTAGCTAAAATAAAATAGTAAGCAGGTCTTACCAGTCCCAGATTCAGAGCAGTGTTTATTTTGCAGTGAAGTCAGTTAAGAACCTTTTCCAAAGGAGCAAATAATGTCATAGCCAAGAAGCCAGCATTAATTAGAACATCCAGTGATACTGTTCCCAACAGAAAACATGCAAATACTGTAAACAGCCTTTTGCCAAATACTTTCAAGCTTCGTCAGTCATAAAGGTTAGTAAATCCCTAAACTCCTGGGATATTGAGCCCTGCTGGAATGTAGTGTGCACACTAATGCTCATTCAGCTGTGTTTGCAGTAGAATCCTAGAATTCTGGTTCTGAAAAGGTGCTTGCAGCTTCTTCCCTTCTCTCTTGGTAGTGTACTGGCTTACGACCTGTCTGTTGTATTATGTTTCTTACATGTTGAAGTAGGTCAAATATTCTCCCCTTTGAGTCTTCTGGAGCATCTGCAATTTCCTCCATTTCATCTTCCACCCAAAATTCCATGAGTTAAGAGAAAGCAAAGAAGTTTCATGTTTAAAATCTTCAGCTGCTGTCAAACTGAATTATACAATTGCCTGAATTTATTAACAGGCATGTAGGTAAAAAGTTTCCCAGCTTATGAGCCATACCTACAGAACAGTTTCCTGGTAGTTTCCATATGCTTTTCAACATATGTATTGCAGCTTTGAATTGGTATTTCCTGGAGAAACTGATATGCTAAATAAAATAAGAAACTCTAAAGTTAGGGTGAAACTGCTAAAGTAGCAAGCTTATTTGGGTTGCAGTTTCCACTGTTCTGGGAAGTCAGACACAGCACTGGGTTATTTGTACTGCGGTAGCACCCAGTTTACCCAGGTTGGTAAACTGTTATGATCAGCACTGTAGAATTGCTGCACAGAGCACTTCCTGGAGGTGCAGCTTTACATGCTGGACAGTTTTGCAGGCTCAGGTGTGGTGGTTAAACCTCAGCCAACAAGTAAGTACCACACAGCTGCTCACTCACTCCTTCCCCTTCCTGGCTCTCACTGGGATGGGGAGGAGAAAAGGTAAAGGTAAAACCCATAGGCTGAGGTAAGGTCAGATGAATAATTAAAGTAAAATAATATAACAATAATAACAACAATAATATAATAATAATAGCAGTAATGTTAATGAAAAAGAAAAAGCGTAACAAATTCCAAGAAAAACCTTGATGCGCAATGCAGTTGTTCATCACCCGCTGCCCGAGGCCCAGCCCATCCTTGAGCAGTGATCAGCACCTCACAGCCAACTCCCCGCAGATTATTTACTGGGTGTGGTGTTCTGTGGTGTGGAATATTCCTTTGGCCTGTTCACTCAACTCGTCTGGTTGTGGGCACCTCCAGCTTCTTGTGCTGCTCTTCTCTGTCACAATGTGGGAGAATGGAGAGTCCTTGACTTGGGGTAAGGACAACTTAGCAACACCTGAAAGTGTTATCAATATTATTCTCATACTAAACCCAAATCACAGCTCAGGACCAGCCACTCAGAAAAAAACTACTCTTTCCCAGCCAAAAGCAGAACATCAGGCCTCACACCAAGTATTTGCACACTCGGGGAAGACTGAAAAATATATCTGTGTGTTCTTGGGCAAGCATGTGTCCTGTCTTCTAACAACAATCTGTGGGCTGGATTCAAAAGGTGGAATTGGTGGGGTAAATTCCTGTTTTCAGGATACAGTGCCAGACTGCCCTTGTTCTGGTAAATGGAAACCTCAATGTTCTGCAGCATCTGGTGTCTGCCAAGTGAAAACTGGTCATGTTTTTACTGTTAGATGCTACTACCATTTAGAGCTAGTGAAGGCAATGGAGTGTCAAAAACCAGAAACTAAGAAAACATCAGGTGGAAAAAAAAAGAAGAGGAAGAAAGCAGTAGGGAAAGCATAGCAAATACATAAGGGAAAGAAGTACATTTTGTCACTGGTTCATATTGCAATCAGCTTTATTAGTTATTCCTTGCCTGGAATCTTGCTGTAAAGAGCAAATTGTATCAATCTCATATGATGATATCCTTAATGTTTGTACCTTTCCAAAGGTGAAAAATGTTGAACATTTTAAATGTGGAGGATGGAGAATAGCTGAAGAAGCCAAGAATTGTGTCTGGATGGCTGTCAGCCTGGCTAAATAGCCTTTTCCTGGAAACAGGAATGATGCTTTTGTTTTGTTTTGTTTTGTTTTGTTGATGACACAAAATGAAGTGAAAGGCCTGGTAAATGTAGCATTACTGCCAAATACATCATAATTGAGGAAACTGCCAAATACATCATAATTTGGGAAACTACACAAGCTTGAATTTCACTGTTAAGGCATGAATGTAACAATACCTGGTATTCTGTGCTTATTCCATGTTCCTGTGCTCATTATCATCTGTAAAGCTATAGCTTGGCTCTAAAATGTTCATGTTTATTTCAGCGGTGAACTGGTTGACCAAAGTGAAGCTGAAGTCAACAAAACTATTATATTTTCTGCAACATTTATAAAAATAATTTAAAAAGAGCAAGGTAAAGCATAGAATAGATTCTCCCCAGATTCTTACTTCCTTATATGTTGTTATACTCCATAAAAATTAATCTGTTCTACAATCTATGTGATTAAGAGTGGTTAACATCACAGTTGTTCTGTAGTCTTGAGATATAAAAATAAATCTGTAACAACACTACAGATGTGACTCTGATATAGAATAATCTCATTTAATCTAGAACTATGTAAGTGTACATGGAGGGAAGCAGCAATAGGGACAGATAAAATTGTCATTCCTGTGGAAGGATTAGGGGCTTTATTCCTATACTTTGGTACCACTATGGTAGTGGTACCAAAGGTCTCCTTGTGAGCTACTGGATTTCACATGGCTTTATTACAACACTATATAAAATGTTATATATATATATATATATAAGTATATTTTTTAACTGGTAATGATTTGTCAGGTGGAAGATTGCATTCATCATTTTTCTACAATACTGTTGAATGAAGCTGGACTCAAAATATGATAAAGTTGTTAAATAAAAGACAGGAAAATAAAAGAAGTGGAGCAAGATGGGTTTTTGATCATTAAAAAAAAAGTGCAGGTATAATGGGGCATTGTTCAGTGTCAGACTAATGACTCTCTGTGAAAGAGAGGAGAAAAAGAGAAAAATTCATCAGATATTAAGAGAAATAATTAACTGCTTTTCTTTCTGTCCTGTCTTGGTCACGGAAGCTGACATTCCAATTAGCAGCTATAGTATACAAACGAACTCTCCAGGTTTTGAAAGGAGGTTTTGTTAGAGCACTATGAAATTGAGGAAAGATGCCATGATGATATTTCTGTAGAAACCAAGGAAGAATAGATGTTGCCCATACAAACTGATTCCATTCATCCAGCCGGATATCTTATTAAAATAGTTTGCAGTCACAAATGATCACGATAACTGAAATGGAAGGTAGGTAGGTCCTGAAAAAGGCAATGAAGGAAAGAAAAGAGATATTTGGAGGGTTTTGCAGCTAACAAATGGCAGGGGGTTCTTTGATGTAAAACTGGAATTTTTTGAGAATACATATTTATTTTTTAATACAATTAAGAGGAAGTTACACCTAACTTCCTCCCTTACCCAGCAAGGTGGACAAGCACACATGTAACTGTAGATGGCTATGACTGACACCATCAATTACAAGATTAATTATGGTTTAATGTTAAGTGTGTATTTAAATATCTCTTGAAGATTTTTGTGTCGGGAGTCATAAAAATGGCATTTCAAAGGAATGTTTCTTCTAATCTATAGATTTGTAATGAGACCAGTTTTGAGCTTTAAAGATGAAGCATATGCCTGCTCATATATTTGATATATAATTAAAAATTTTATAATTATATTTTCATGTATGAAAAAATAGGGATAGTTTCTAAAAGGTAGAAAAGAATGTTAATTCACTGGGGTTTTTTCATCATTGTATCCAGATTGTGGTTTCTTTTTGTTTTTTTGCTTTGCCCATAAACAATACCAAGAAAATATTGCACAATAAGATTCTGTGGACACTCTTGAGTAGTAACAAATTATTTGCTTTAGCTATACCTGCTTCCTCAAGGTAAGCAATTTTGCAGCTGGACAGGAGTGAAAAGAGTGTCGTGAACCAAAGGTGATGTGGTCTGTAAAGAAGGAGAGAGTGCTTCCTCTCAGTGAGTATTTATTGTTTCATAGTTGTACATATATTTATTTACTGCAGGATGCTTTTAGGGTATGACACATTGCTGGGAACTCACAGCCTATGGTTTTGATAACAAGTGTGAACCAAATGAAGCAAGTGAGTATTATGGGAATGAATTGGAAGGAGCACTTAGGAACAAAGCAGACAAAATTTAGTAGACAAGAGGAAGTCAGAATGTTTGGTCTTAAATGTTGAAGCTTTGTACACTGTTTACCATACAGGACATCCAACATACTTGCAGTTCTCTCTGTTTGATATTTGTTTTTTAAGGCTGGAGGAGAACTATGAGATTGCAGAAGGTGTTTGCATTCCTCGAAGTGCTCTCTACATGCATTACTTGGACTTCTGTGAGAAAAACGACACACAACCTGTTAATGCTGCCAGCTTTGGGAAGGTAAGTCTGAACTGCTGTATGACACCTTAAAATCTCACCTGGTTCAGGTGAATTTGTACTACTGAAAAGAACTAAATATTTTACTGTTAGAGACAGAGGTGTATGAATGAAATCTCTTTGTGTATCCAAGTTATTGGACAAAGGCTAAGATTGTAAGTATTTTGATGGTTGGAATAACTTCTAACCATGGCTAGGCTCCAGAGTACGTCAGTCCCCAGCCTAGCTGATGGTGATATGGTACAAAAAATTGGCAGTTAAAATTGAATTGGAATTTGAATAAAGCCAGTGTAAATGCATCTGCATTATGACCTGCACTATTTGAACAAATGTATAATTTTTAAAAACAGAAGGATAAAATTGAACTCTGGAGTATGTCTGTGCTGTTCTTGTTAGCATAATACTGAGATCCTTGAATTAATGGTATCAAATGATGTAGCAAATTCACATGGTGGAGTACAATGCCTCCAGATGTGAAAGTCCAGAAAACATCTAGCTGCTTTTTGTGTGCACTGCAGGTACAGGCTGCCAAGCTATCCAAGTTATCCTCTCACTGTGATTCCCTTTCCAATCCTGCTCTAGTAAGAGCCACTCTGGTTAACTCCAGATTCACAGTGGAGATGCACTCCTACCACAGACATAGCTGTGCATCATCTGGGTGTGAGCAGTAAAGCTCTACACTGGTAGCAGATGTTAATAGCTGGCTAGAAGGTTACATAAAGTTTGTATTTTGGATTTGCTGGTCAGGTGATATTTCCCTCTCAGTGAATAACAGGATAATATTTAAAACTGAAATTCTACCATAGAATGTGTCACAGGCCTTTAAAACCTGTAGACTGTGAAAAAAAACGAAGTGTAGAGTTTGCCACTGTTTTTGAAATGCTTGCAAGCATGAATCTGAAGCCCATTGTCCCACAAGCTGTTCTCTTTTAGTGTTTACAACATTTGTTCTATAGAATTTCTGGGTATTCAAAGAAAGAAAAATGTTTCTAGGGTAAGGGCTTGTGTAAAGAGTAGGTGAAGGATGTATTTAATGAAGTGACATTTTCTATAGTGCATCTTTAGGTCAGGCAGTTTGGAAGGGAAAATAAAGTGCACAGTGTTGTAACATTACCATGTTTGTTGTGTCTTGAAGACCTGCATAACTCAGTAGATTCTGTGTCAGGTTTCTGTTTAAATACACTGCAGAACTGTGAATGAAGTTGTTCATTGTACACATTATTGCTACCAAGTGATAAGTATAGTGGCAACATGTAATTTAGGAACAGTGAAAATAATAAACAGATTTCATGCAGGCTCACACATTTGGAACATGGCTCAAGTTTCCACAATGCTTCTTCTGCTTATGCTAAAAACTTCTGTAAGGTGTAAACATTCCAGAATTGTTCCATGAGAACATAAATTTATCAGGATTTTCACTATTTATCAATATGTGGCAGTTCTGTTACCCTGTTTAATACTTCATCCCCCTTCTCTCCTGCCTCTGATACATAGACCTGTTTGTTGGTAGGAGTCTCTTGACCTAGCAGGACAGGTACTGTGGTTTCCATCCAAAAATCACAGCATTCCAATGTGGTTTTCATGTGCTGTGGTCCAAGTGTTTTCCTCTCTGTTGCAAAAGAGTTTTGTAGCAGTGCTGCATGAAACTTTTTACCTTTTTTGTGGAGAGGAAGAAAGCCCTACACAATCATCGTGGTACTGTTTCACACTAGTACTTTGGGTGGCCATAACTTCTGCCTCTGGGAATTGGCAATTCTGCACTGGTATGTCCAGGAACTTCAGACAACAGGGGGGAAATATTGAAGTTTCTCCATCTGCAGAGCCTGAGCAGAGCCCACTGATTCATTCCAGCCTGTTACTGCTAACAAAATGTACTGCATAGGTATAAGGATCTGCAAGGCACATCTGCATTCTCTCAGTAGCTTGCAGTCAGCTTCTCCTTTGGAGCATGTGCATGTGTGAAGTTTTAGCCAACATTGTTTATCATGTGATTTAAATACCGTATTGGCAAGGTGAGTTGCAGAAATGCCTTGGAGGCAGTTGAAGCAATGCAGTGAAATAGATGCTGTTTAAGGCATTCTGCACTTAGCCTTTGCAACAGGGACCCTGGACATGTTTGGTCCTCATTGGGAAACATCAGGAGCCCTGCAGCTGTCATTTCCTCCAGAGAAAGGAGCTGGTTGTTCTGTGAAATTGTAGACAGTTCGCCTTTCAGTAGACCACATTGAATTTATAATTCATCTCCGAACTTTAGCTCTGCGGGCAATGTTAAATATTAAGGCTTTTTCTTTAACAAACTGGTATTTTTTAGAAAGAGACGTGGAGTTCAGAACATTAAAACAAACTGTAATAAGTAACAGTGTTTTCTGTTAAACTTCTAGGACATGGGCTGGACCTCAGACACTTGGTAATATTGAACTAATGAAACCAAAATTGGTCTGGGGAGTAGGGAGATTAACAGAGAGACAGTAATACAGATTGTTTTCTGAGGAAACCAAGCTAATAGCAATTCAAGGAACAAGAAGAACAAAGAACAGAAATACTGTATAAATAAACACCTTTAAAAAAGCAACCTGTACTTCTAAGCCACATAAAGAATATATAAAATCAGGAATACTCTAATATTATATTAATAGGATATTAATATAATATTTCTCATATGACAAAGAGAGCTGTAACTTTGTTAGTCAAGATTTTAGTGTTTTACTCACTCATTTAACATGAAAAAATTACAGGCAGTTTTATCTATACCAGCATTTGCCAATCTGCTATGCTACCTAGTCTATCATTACAGTACTTTTTATTGTGTGCTAAAGACAGGACCCAGTATTCTCTTATGTACCTTGACTAGATAGTAATTAGGGAGGGCCCTGTAATTCCGTAGTTACAGCTCAGCATCAGGTGCAGAGTCCAGTGTTAAACTCCTGCTCTCACTGTAGATAGCCAAGCATATTACATTTTGATTTCATGCAAAAGTGAGGCAGAAAATGTAAAGATGTTCCATGGAACTAGTGAGAAGACAGGGAGGTACAGTGAGGCAGGGCAGGTGTGTCACTGAGTTATTAACAATTAAATGTTGCATATGAGAGAGAGAGCAAGCTCTCTCACAGTGAACGTGTTGAGACTGTGAATTAGGCTGCAGGCAGGAGGAATGAAAGCCCTGTTGCTGAGGTCACTTAAAAAGGATGGCAGCCTTGTGCCCCTCAGCCCTGTGCTGCCAATGCCTTGGGCTCTGCTCCGGGACCTTGGGGCTCTGGAGAGCACTTTAAGGTGTTTCTGGCTTAAAGTTCTGCCCCTGCCTGCTGCAGGGAAAGTTGTGTAGGTGTATGTTTGTTTTGGGTTTTATCTGAGCAACATGTTAATATAAAATGCTGGTGATTAGCAGCACACTATACAAAGAATTATGGTGGATGATGACTCTGACTTCTCATTCTTACTGGGTTTAATTGCAAAAACAAAATCATTCTTAATAAGGGCCTTCACTGAATCAAAAAAGCAGGAATGTTTTGAGCATTTCCAAAGTCCTCAGCAGCTATTGTGTAGGGGTGGTTGCCATAAGGTTTCTCCTGGCTCTATCATTCCTCCTAGCTGTTAGCTGCACTGGCAATTCTTTGAGTTTCTCTTTCACCTTTATTTCCAACACTGACTTTTGTTCTTGTTTCTTTTGTGATCCTGTATATACACTGTTTTTTAGTCAGAACCCTCGAAGATGTAATCTTCCTCATCCATCTGCAGCGATCTGTCCCATCCTCAGTGTCCTCAGTCCATTGCTTTAAATTTACTGGGCAGTGCTAATTCCCCTGCCGTGCCCTGCCACATCTCTCCGAGAGACACAACACCGAGAGACTTGTGGTGAAATCGCTTTGCATCCTCGTGAAGCTGAGTTCTTCCCAACTCGCATGTGCCCCCTGGAGGATAAATCCTCTTCTGGTTTCTTTTTTTTTTTTTTTTTTTTTTCCTTTTCTTTTTGAGGCTTTTCTGCCGTGTCTTTTGACAAGCAATAACAAATTAATATTTGAAAAGGAAAACGAAGGTTGATGACACTTCTCAGGGTTATTTCCCCCCAGTCTGAAGTCCCTTTGCATCACTTTGGCATCTTAAAGAGGTTTAACATGGATGAATGCTCTCAGAAATTTTGTTGCTCCGTCTGGTTTTGCTCTAAGTGAAAATTACATTCCAATGAATGCATTTTACTAGATAACAGGCAAAGTCCACCACAGACTTGTAATATTGGTTAGGAAAGAACCTGTTTTTCCCCAATAGTTTCCTTTGCTCCAGGGAGGTACAAGCTGTACCAGCCAGATTCCTTTTTCATCATGATGCACTGTCTCTATGCCCAGAAGTTTTGCTTTCAGGACCGTTCCTCCAAGTATGACTAGGATAAATAAGATTTACAGTTTCTTGCTTTTATACTATATGATTTTAAAGTTTGAAAAGGACAGAAAAAACCTTTATTGAATCCTCTTTGGTAATGACATTGTGATGTGAGTGCATTCTGATTTGTCTTTGTATTGAAACACACATATTGGAAGTTGCCTGCTGTTGTTCATAAGGAGATACTTCTTCTTCTGATGTGTTTTTTATTTCTTTACTCTCAATTTGCTCTTAAGTAGCCTCAATAGTAAATGATATAGCAAAGCTGAATTTTCTCTTAGTGCTCTCTTTTGGTGGATTAAAACAGCACTTTCTTTATTATGAGCAATTTCTATAACACTGAATACAAAAATAGAACTGGGGGAAAAAAATCAATGTAAATGTGAGGATGTGGTTTCTCTTATTGCACTGAATGATTCTGTCGGTGCTATCTGAGCAGTCCCTGGTTTCTCTTCATCCCTTTTGAACAGCTAGGATTCCTCACTGAAGAACAGTTACCATCACTATGAGTTTTCTTCCCAACTCTGAATCTTTTAGGCCAAGATTCTCTGATGAGACCATAATAACACAAGTCCTGCAGAAGCAAGCAGTCATGCTGGTGTGGGCAACAGTGATCCTGCAGTATAGCTGGAAAGGTCTTTGCTCCCTTGGCTCTGCTTAGCTGATTCTTGTACTGTTGCAGGTTGCTGACTACTGCCTTTTTCTTTTTGAGCTTGAGGAGTAAGAAAACCAGTGAGGATACCTCAGTTTCTCTGGGGTGACTTTTCCTTTCTCAATGCCCTACAGCAATGGGATTTTTAGTGTCTTTGCCACTTCTAAGGCCTAAGTGGAAGGATCTGGCTTCCAATTAGGCCTTAAGCATGGAGTGCCCCAGGGCTGCTTTACCTCATGCCTTGTCAACACATCCCAGAGGCTGTGCTTACAGCTCAGGGTCTGCCAGAGTGCAGGGATCCTGGCGCTCAGCCTTTTCCCACAGATAGGCTTGGTGATGGCAGGCACTGTGTTGGCTCCAGTACAGAGCAGGGCGACTTGTGCAGGGTTTTAGATCTGCTTGGCTTCAGCAAGTCAGCACCAAAAGTGGCTGCAGCTCAGCTAAGGATCATCTGAGGCAGAGCACTCAGTGTTTGCAGCTTTGTTGGGATGCAGTAATCTGTTTGATCATACTTTAGGCTGAATTCTATCTGGCCAGAGGAACTGCTGAAAGAGGATATTGTTTTACATAGATGAATTTGAGAAGCAGTCTTGCAAGCTTCATTGCAGTGTCCAGTTCAGTTGGAGTTCCTCACAGATTCTAATCTCCATAGCGAGCAGAGTTGGGCACAGGCATTAGAGAAAAGGCCAGCAGGTTTTTCTGCCTTGCTTTGCAATATCAGTTGAGCCATACCAGTGCTAGAAACAAGTTCTTATCCTAGAGCTAGACCATACCCTATCCCAAAACTTAGGAAGGTAAGTGGAAAGAAATGGGAAGGTTATTGAATCTTAACAGATCTGCGGTCAAGAGTACTGAGCCTGTGCATTGCAGCCTTCCCTCCTGGCCCTGCAAGTAAACAAGCAAGGGTAGAGAAGGTATAGGCACAGTCATGCCTGTTCTCCTCTTGTTTACACAGTTTGGTGGATTTGAGAGGCAGAAATGGTGTTTTGGGCCACTTATGTTCTTTCCTATCAATGGATGTTTCTCGGTGCAAATTTTCTTGACCATTTCCTCAAGACAATATGATGCTGAATCAGCCCCAAGCCATTTTGAGCCAAAACACAGGTGTTAATAATAATGCCTGTCTCAGAGAAGGATTTTGAAAAGCACTAAAGCTGATGGGGAAACACTAGAAAGACCCAGCAAGAACAGTACTGAGTCAAAGACCAATGAACCAAAGACCCTTACACTTAAAATATTGAGGATATCGGTATTGCTTGTGTTTCATAGCAGTGAGAATAAGAAAAGCATAGCTCTGTGAGAATATAGCTATGTTTGTTATCACTGGCTTCTTTGCTACTGCCATGGCAGAGAATATTAAGATTGAAACACCACAATAGAAGTTGGTAAATAAACACACATATTCTATGCCTCACTTCACAAAAGAAAAGCATGTTGTCTAGATATGGGACCTGCAACCTGAATTGAGAAAAAGCAGAACCAGGCCCCATTATGAAGAACTGTTATGGGAGTAAAGAGAATTTATTCCATGGTATGTAGAATCTCTCTACAATCTCATAGAGCTAGGGAGTGCAGAGCCTGGAATCCACTTCTCATTCTGGCAGTGTGTAATTGCTAGGTTGCAAGTTAATTTGATCTTATTTCTCTACTTTGTGAAGTTCTAGATGCAAGGCTAGAATTACGTCAAATAGAAAGGAACATGAGTAATGAAGAATAACATCCCTCTAGATCAGGTGCATCATGCCCTTTAAAAAGCAGAAATGTAAAACATTCTAACAAAAGGACTTTTAAAAGCCATCCTCTACCTGTCGTCCCAGAGTAAAATTTAATATTTTGACAAAGGAGGGAGGAAAATAGTTATTTCAGAAATTTCCAGACATCTCTGGTTTCTTCCATCTTTGCTTGCATGAAGACAGACACATAAGATGCTTTATAAGATTTCTTTTCCCTGATTTGTTTTGACATATTATAGATTATTTTAGATGCAATAATTTGGAAACATAGAGTTCACAGTTTGATAGTGAATGCAGTGAGGAGTGATGGGTCACAGCATAGTGGTGAAAGCAGAATGTCCATGCCCATGGCAGAGTGTTTGGAATAAGAAGATCTTTAAGGTCCCTCCCAGCTCAAGCCATTCTGTGATTCTGTAATTCCTCATTTAAACGCTGAGCATGGATCTGCTTGTGTTGTAATGTTACAGTACTGGAGATGTGAGGAGAGAGGCAGTGGCAGAAATGACAGCTGGCAGTAATCAGATGGAAGGAATGCACCCTTGCAGCCATTTGTGGGTAACAGAGCAGCTCCTGCAGTTAGCAGGGCCTAAGGTTAATAGATTGTGCAGACTCTAATACAGACCCTTACAGAGGATCTTTTCAAGTTGTTGCTCATAAAGTTTTCTGTGTTTTACATGGATGCTCAAGAAACCCATTTCATTTTATTGCCTTAAGAATAACCAAAAATACAAGTAACTAGGTATTTAATTCAAATTTATTCAGACACTTCTGCTAGGTTTAAAAAGCTGAAGTGGGATAAAAATCCTGTTATCTCCCCATGTGATTGACCTGCACAGACATTCCAAAAACCATTTGTCAGGATTGTCTGAAGCAATATTAAACAAATGCTGACCTGCATATACTTTCAGAACTGTTTCAGAACAGTCTTCTGAAAAAATGTAAACTATACATATGTTGTTTTATAATGTAATGACTTCATCTTATATATGCAGTAAGCACTCACCAGAAGATAAAGTGATGCCTTGTGAAGGCTGACCTAGAACAGAGACTAGATGGAGTGAAAGAATAAAGTAGGTATTTATTAAGAGGCCTCAAATAGATCCACCTTGGGCATCACAACCCAAAATGGCCACACAATGGATGTCAGGTCATGGGAGTCTCACACTTTTATAAGTTTTGGTCCATTAGCATATTGGAGCTCATTTTCCAATTACAGCTTTATCCCATGAAGTCCCATCCTTCTTGTTTTCTCTCTTTGGTCCACCGTTGTTTATGCTCTTGGGCCTGAGATCTGGATTGCCTGTCCTTGGGTCCCCAGCTAGAGAAGGAATTGTTTTGTCTACATCTTCTGTGGAGAGAGCTTAGTACCCCCTAATAAGAAGCCTAGACTTTCACACTAAAGCAGAATAGAATCTGAAAAATATAAAAGCTAAAACCTGAAGCATCAAAGCAGTTCATGTTATTGTTCTTAATCAAGAAAGGCATAGAAGATCTTCTGTAGGCAGAAGGCAAGATCATGTCTTTAGCAGAGTACAGAGAAAAGAGAGGGAGAACACACTGAAGTTCAGTAACTGAGACAGAAATTGCAGGAACATTTTTTTTTCTGAGGCTAACATAGTAGGGACGGAAGCTATTTCCATGTGAAATTCCTGGTCTACATGTGTTTCAAAACCAAAAATCAGGTAGCCTAAAATAAGGCCCAAAAATCAAAATTGCTGTGTGACTTAGGTGAAATTTAACTTGGAAAATGTAAAACCTGTACCTTTTTACTTAGCAGTTTTTACAGGGCAGCTGGAATTATGGTCACTTTGGAGAAGTGTGAGATGAAATGTTAGGTCCATGGAAGGACTATGGTAAAAGATCTGTTCATCCAAAATTCCCTTGGATACTACCCATGAGATCTTTTTACCAATGTTTCTGTTGAGAAGCCAGAATTGCTGTGAGAACAGGGACTTTCCATTCAGAAAGTAGCTCACACTGCATGGTCTGGTCTTGATTCATTTGCTTGTGCAAACCTCAGTACTGTGATGGGAGGAAAATGATCCAATTTGGTTTTCAGATCCAAACCTAGATTTTCATGTCTGGCAATTAGAACCCACTTCCCTCCCCACACAACAGTAAAGTTAACACATTTTGTCTATAGATCTTTAAAAGTTAATAAACATTAAACCAACAATGACATATTTGTGCAGTGATTTTTCAGGTTGACAATGATACAAATTTTTTAAAAACCACATGTTTGGTTCTCTACTTTTCCCACTGATTTCAGCACACAGTGAACTCCACTTTGTCATGCCTGATGTGATTTCCTCTCCCCTTTCAGGCTAATCTTCCTACCTTTACCAGTATCTTTGCACAGAGATTTGCATAAGCATTGCTGAATGTAAACATATGTATGAACAGAGTTCTTTTAGTACTTGACTTGTTTTATTTCAAACACAGACATTAATAACCACACATATGTGTACAAACACCTAGGTGTAAGTATACCATTTTATATTTTATATATGCAGCATTAGATAAAATAATCCTGGCTCTTTTTCCAAAGCTTTGCTTGATTATTTTCTTTGTTTTGTTTGTTTTGTTTTTTATATTATCGGGGAATAGAGTTTTAAGTGATACATACTTTTAAGAGACATTCTGAGAAGTGTATCTTATTTCAAATGTGCTGGATTTGAAAAAGCAACAAAGAAAAGAAAAAGGGATCATCTGATCCACTGCTTCATTATTATTCTGTTTTCCTGATCACCTCTGCCCTGGTATGTGGAAATTGGCAGATTTATTTAAATCCCAGTAACTCCCACGGCATATGGTTCATAAAGTAGCATTTACAGTGTGCATTGTAACACTTCACTACTGCTAGAAAGACTTGAAAGTAATATGGTTTGATGCTGTTCCAAGAGGAAAAATAGAATAAAGCCATCTCTAATATTAAATCAACTGCTGTAAGAGCAGATTTTGGAGAGAAGTGGTATTTTCTAAATGACAACTGACACAAAAATACTCCCTCAAAAAGCCAATCAAAAAACTAACACATCCAATCTTAAAAAAATCCCCTAGCCCAAAAAAACCATCCTCAGAAAGTAGTTCTTCAACACTGCCTTTTTTCCCACAGCCTTGTGGAGCCCCCAACCCTGTCTGCAGAAAATGAAAGAGAGAGGGGTGGGATTAATGTGTAATTAAAGGGAATTTGGAAGGCTGAGATGTTGCGGAATGTTAGATCAGTAGCTGGAACAGCATGTGGTGTTCTTTAGGCAGGCTTCATTGAATCCATACAAAAAGAGAAAGAAGGGCTGCTTGCCTGTCTGCTCATTTATCAAACAGCTAGGCTGAACTTTCACAGCTCCACAAAAGTGTTTTACTGTTTGCTGAATTTTTGCTCCAGAAATTAAAGCTGAACAACCTAGCGACTTTGAGTCTTTGCTGCATTTTTGACATCAGCCACCTTGTGCAAAGCTCTTGGAAACCAACACAGGTCAATTTTTCAGTGATAAAAGGGAAGACGGTTGTACCTTTGCTAAAACCCCCCCAAAAGTACTGAAGAAATGGTCAAATATGTGACATTGTAATGTCTTTATTTATATAGTGCCTTTTGATCTAAATACATGTTCCAAAGCTTTCAGTCATCAATCAGGATTAAATATTTATCATGGTGGCAAAATGGCTAATGGAGAAAAAAATTTCTATATTATTTAATCAATTTTAATTGACTTTGTTCCTAGTTGAACAGTTATATTCCATCTTGCAGGCTTTCTTTCGTTTAATATTGGTTGGTGTTACCCTCCAAAGAGGAAGCATTTAGCGATTTATGTAACAAAAACACAATTAAAATGTGTTTTAAAAGGAAGAAACTCCTTTGCAAGTAAATCTTCAAGACTTACTGCAGTTTTTGTTGCATGACTGTTCTGGCAGAAAATTTTTACTCCTATGTCAGACGCCAGTGAGAATCTGGTTCAATCCTGGGGGGTGCTGAGCATCTCCTTTCCAGCAACAACAGCAAAGCTTTTTCATCAGGATTAGCCTTCATTGATAGAGGCTCTGGTGACTTAAGGCACAATTTACATTAATTAATTTATTTCCTTAAATGTAACTGCCCTGAAGAAGTTTTGGGTTGCAGTAGCAACATCCTTTTAATGTCTGCTGACACACTAAAGTTTGGATTCTTGATGACATCCTGCTGTTTCTGAGATCCACTTGTTTTCCACAGAGGATAAATTGATTATGAGGTATCTTTACAAATGCCATGATGAGTTTTCCTTGGTAGAAGTGATGCCCCTGTCAAACACCAGAACCCGTTTGGAGAATCATATTTTAGAACAAGAAGTGTTTAGTGGCTGGTTTGTGAAGGTCTGTAGAGAACTTTGTTGATCCTGCAAAGTGACATAAGTAGCAGGCCAGTTCTAAGTATGGGGCTCCTTAGTTAAGACGCAGAACTGATCTTAGATTTTAAAGGAAATATGTTCTATTCCAGTAACTTCTGAAAGTATTTAAATTAATTGTAGTTAATGAAATTATAGTGAAGTTTAAAATATTTTTCCCCCTTTCATAAATGGAATAAATCAAGAGCTTTATTTCTGATTTCTCCTACCACATATTTTGTAGACATCACAGTACAGTTTTTCTGCTTTTTTCTCTTAAAAGTTCATATTAATTTAAGCATCGGTAAGTGTGTGTTTCCATTTGTCTTAATATCACTTCTGTCTAATTGCAGATAATAAGACAACAGTTTCCACAACTTACAACAAGAAGACTTGGAACCAGAGGCCAATCAAAGTAAGCAGTGTGTGGTATTATTATCATCTCTCACAGGGGCCCATCTGGCTCTGGCTTTACTGAATGGGGAAGGAGAACAGGCAATAATTTGTGCAGTTGGGGACTTAAAAGCAACTTTGGAGCTTCTATTGTAGTTGTTACATTATCTTATAGATTCAGCAGTGATCCTGCAAAGGTGTCTAAGAGAAGCCTTTTACTGATTTGATTAGGAATATTTTTCATACTGTTCTTCATCTCAACTCATGCAACGTAAAGGACATTCATACTCAGGAGTAATGGAGCTACTGTTGGAAGCTGAGAAGTAACAACTGGTTAGCATCATGTTTCAGGCTGGAGAACAAGTGTCAGAATGCTCTTTAAAATTTAGGAAGAACATGCATTGATGTAAATTGAAACTGCCCACAAACCTGTATTTAACCACCATTTTCCCCAAGTAGTGAAATCCAACATGCCTTTAGGTGATCAAACAATTAACTTATTGCCTTGGCCAAAAGATGGTATTTTCTGAAAACAGTTCATCCTGATTCCAGATTAAGAAACTGATTCAGAATTTAGAATGTGCTTTCTGGGATATTTGACTTTTTCCAGTTGTTGATAAGTTTTGATTCTACCAATTCATCTAGAGGATACAACAATGTTTTTACACTTTTTTCTTCTTGTGGACTCCAAGAAATTTTTCCAGGGGAGCTTTGAATCTTATTGTGGCAAGCATAAGGCCCCTCGCATAATAAAATCTGCTTTTCTTGACTAGCTTTCACAGAATCCTAGAGAGTAGCAAAAGTTTAGTATCTACAGATCACAAGTCAAAAACAATGGAAGAGGAAATGAAAATGTGAGATTGTGTGTTTGAAAAATTTTGTATTTTCAAAAAGCCTGTATTTTCAAAATAAAGCCATATTTTCAAATATGGCTAAATGCTGAGAATTAAATATGCTATTAGGATGGAGTTTACATACTAAAGCTAGAATGACCTTCTCTTTAAAGAAAAAAAAAACTAAGATTCTATAAGAAATGCCATTAAAGACAGATTTACTGCGCTCCTCTAATAAGTGGTCCATGCAAAGCAGTATTTCTTTGATGGGACAAAATGTTCTTCCCCCCAGCTTGATATTTCCTTAGATTTTATAACTAAGATTTCTTTTTCTAGAGCAGACGTATTTAAGCAGCTAATTGAAATTTGATTTTGGGAATGGCCGCAAATGGAAATTCCGAGTTGCCATAACAGCACTCATCAAAGCCACCAGAAATCTCTCAGATGGAAATTCTGAGCTAGCCCAACAGCATACTAGGAAAGCATGATAGGACCAAAAGAGAGTCAGGATTTTGTACTGAATATAAGTTTTGTGGAGGCTCATAAAGACAGAGTGAAAGTGTGTAAAGATGCTTTGTGGACACATTCATATGAGTACCTCCTATTGGCCATCAAATCATCCTGGCATCATCTACAACTTTTGATACTTGTCCTTCTGTTTAATGAAAGGAGTAAGCACTGCTCTATTTCCAAACCAGAGCTTCTCCCACTCCAGGAGTCTCTCAGAGGGCAAGACACTCTTCATCTGCTGACTAGAGGAGTCTTGCACCTCCAAAAGCTGTCTCTTTACTCTTACTGAGACCTAATATTTCTTGCACAATTTTCCTGTAACCTGCCTGACTGTCAGAGCAGCTTTCAGGTCACATACTCCTTTCACACCACTTGTGCAATGGTTCTGCTCCCTATCTAGCAAATGAGGGGTTTCTGTCATACAGACAAAGTACCTGCATGCTATATTTTAAGATAAATACTCTCCTTGGTAGACCCAGCACAGCTGTAACTGAGCTCTGATTTTGTTTTCAGAAACATCTGACTGCATTCCAGTTAAGTGTTACGTAAAGAAATTACTCTAAGCATTAACACTTCAGTCCCTTTATCACCAATTGTGCTGACCAATTGCTGCCAGTATTATTTTTGTTCCACTTCCCTGCTACTGCCAAAGGGAATTCAGTCACAGAAGTGGTTAAGATGTCTGACTTCACACTGTTCTGCCTTCAGTCTTTTTATAGCACAGCTGCCTTGTAACGTTACTAAGTTCAGAGCTGCAGTGGTGCTGTACTCATGCTCAGCAGCTGGAGCTTTCTGGTTTGCAGCTGGTTTATTGATGCAGCTGTTCTCTGTCACACTGAGCTTAGAAACAGTTCCTCCACAGGTGAGCTGTGAGAAGGCAGCTGAACATAAAAGCCAATTTCTTTCTGTACTGTACTCTGAAACTCTTCAATTTGATACAAACAGTGTGAGTGGAAGCTACACGTGTGTAGGGAATTTTGCTTCTTTCTTTAAAAAGAATGCTGTATGTAAGAGACTGATGAGGGTAAAAAGTATTTCACTTTAACACAGAAACAGTTTTGTTGTCTGCATATTATTCTTCTACATATCAGACTTTCAAGCCCTCTTTATTGAACTAAGTTGAGGGGTTTTTTTTTTTCTGATGGGAATACAAAAAATAACTGGAAAATAATCTGTGTAAACTACTCCAGTGAATTTTTGCACTTTGGGATAGTAAAATTAATGAAAGAAGAAGCTATGTAGAAAAAATTTTGGAGTTAACTTTGCAACTACTGTCTATATGACTTTGAAGCTACGTGGAAACCTCCTCTATGCAGTTTACTACCAAGTGAAATATACCAGGAATTAAACACAGCACAGTGGAATTCTACTATATTTTCCAGGCTTGTTTTTTTTTTTTTCCCTTCACTGATTTAAGACAAAACTTGATAGAAGACTGACCCCTGTTTAAAGTTTAAATTATACAAGCCTTTCAGTCCCACTCGCTCTGACTTTTTCTCTCTTCCTGCCCTTCCCTGAGCAATTTGTGCTGCTGGCTCCCCACAGCATTTCCTTTTGGGTTCCCCTACCCCAGGTGTAGCACACAGGTCATGTGTGAGTTTTGTGGCCCTTATGTGCAGTGCTCACCTGGCAGCTTCCAGGGACCAAAGTGGGCACTTAAACCAAGAACTGGAGGTGTTACCCTTCAAGATTAAAAAAAAAAAAAAAAAAAAGCCAAACTCCTACAGCTGGTGTTGTAATCCCTTGCCATTAGTTACCTGTAACAGGAATGTGTCAGTAGGTATGGCCAGGAACCACGTGCTAGAAATTTCCTACATCACCCCAGGCCTCCTCTCAGCCCACGTCTGCTGATAGAAGAGTTTGGGCTTCCAGCTCTTTGCCACTATTTTGTACTGGGGATTATGACATGCACAGATCTGTGGGAAAATGACTGTGAGTGGAAAAGTCACCAGTTAGTTTCGACCACCATCACTTATATGCTACTCTTTAATTAATTTCATTGATAACCTTTGTAGAACTGCCTCAAGTGGATTTGTGTCTGTTTGAATGAACAGATTTGGTGGCAGCACTCTGAAATAGTAACTGACTGAAGAGTCCAAGAATCATCCAGAGATGGAAACTTCTTGTGCCATCATAGTGGGATCCAGAAGACAGAGTCTCATGATGATCTGATAGGCTATAAGGAGAGAAGTGGAGGATCACTGAAAAATCTGTGTAGGATTTGGCTGAAGCAAAAGTATACTGGCAATGCAATCTTGTGGTGCATTTTGTAATCACTACTAATTTAGCTGATGGTTTGGGTGCCTGCAGCTGAGAAACTAAAATAAAAGTTAGGAAATTACAGAAGGACTAAGATAAAATCTCTGCTGCTTTGATGCAAGAGTTTTGCTTGATAACCAGTGCTTCCACCAGCACCTATAATAAAGCTGAGTGGTAGCACAAACTTGTGCCACAGGGCTACTGATACGTTTCCATAGCACAGCCACGCTGTAATTCCCAGAGTGGCGTCACAGACAGAGTTAGTGCTGTGTCTATCCTATACCTCACTGATCAAAGCCCAGTGCTGATGCTAGGGTATGAAGCAAATAATTGGAACTGTACATTTCCTGCCATTCATTGCTTTCCAGCACAAGCCTTTCCCCCCCTCTTTTTTTTTTTTTTTTGGAAATTGAAGCATTTTTAATTTTTGAAAAATTTCTGATCAACTCCTTTGCAATAAAGACTTGTGCTTTTCAGGGAGCAAACTGGACCTCAACAGCCTGAGAATCAGGGAGCTGAAATAACAACAGAAGGGCCAGTTCAGAGGGTCTGTACCTCTGCTTATTGCTGAATTAAAGGAGCAGCTGCACAGTAGAGCTCTGCCAACAAGTAGATTTAGGATGCTTTTTTTTTACTAAGAAGTAATAAAAAATGGAAGTGCATAATTTTCCTGTCCTACAACAGAGTCACATTACTTTTGCCATAAGGAATGAAAATTGGAAGCTCAATATATTACCACAGTGTTCTGCTGCTAAATCAATGCTTGTTAATAATGTATAAAGTATTGTTCAGTCTTTTTTTGCTGTAGAAATAATTTGCATTATCAGTTTCCCTTGACTCCATATATTTTTCTTTAATTTCCAAACAATCTACTTTATAAAATACACATCTCTATGTATCAGGTACCATTATTATGGGATTGCAGTGAAAGAAAACTCCCAGTATTATGATGTGATGTATTCTAAAAAAGGAGCAGCCTGGGTCAACGAAACAGGAAAAAAAGAAGTAACCAAACAGACAGTGGCGTATTCACCACGATCCAAACTGGGAACATTGCTGCCAGAGTTTCCAAATGTCAAAGATCTAAATCTGCCAGCCAGTCTGCCAGAGGAGAAGGTAACACTTTGGAAATCTTTTCTCAGCTTGTCTTGGTTTCTTTTTCCCCCCTGCTCTGGATGAAAGCTTTGTCTAATATATAAAGCCTTTAAACAGAAGTTAGTTTAATAATGCCTTGTCTTGATTTATGGGGGGCTGAATTACTTCATCTAGTAGGAAGAAATATCTTCCCTTAAATAGGGGAGCTGACACTATCAGCTGTACAATATTTCTAGCACCCGTGAACATTTTTTTGAAAGTTACATTACATACAAGCAGGGCAACTTTTACAATTATGTGATGTTTGAGGGCAACTTTTAAAATATGTTCCAGCCCTCTAATCTGTGAACACACTTGATGGCAAACTGATAAACATTCTAATGCTTTCTTGAGTAGAGAGGGACTTAGTGAATTTCTTCTTTTAGAGTAGAAATTCAGAGAATCCTATCTGCCCATATGACAAAAATGCTCTGGCTCCTGTTGGCTGAGCTTGCTAGGTTTCTGGTTCTATTCACATGTGTAGTATCAATGTGAAGTGGACAAAAGAGTAGGGTTTTTTAGTACTTTATGTCCTAATTAGGGCCACATTCTTGTCTTTGATCTCACTGAGGCTTTTTGCTCCTCTTACATTTGAAGAATCCTATTGACAGAAAAATCCATGAATTCAAAGGGAGAATTTACTTTTGAGAAGAAAACTCATCTTGCAGCTCATCTAAATACAATTTAACTGACTTCATTATTTTTGCAGTTGTGCATTGATAAGGAAAAAACTTGCTTTTTCTGTGCTCTATGTTCTGGTATTTTAAAAGAGAATTTCTTAAATCAGAATGATATTTTGTGTGTCTCCTTCATTCTTTTTCAGGTTTCTACCTTTATTATGATGTATAGGACTCACTGTCAACGGATACTAGACACTGTAATAAGAGCAAACTTTGATGAGGTATGGTTAGAAACTGCAGTTGCAGTTTAATGATCCATAAGGTATCAATGGATTTGACACCTCATTTTGTATATTATATTACAGACTTAGGGGTTTGTGGTGCTCAGTGCTTTTCAGGAGCAAGGGACAATAGCTGTACTTGAATATCTAATATGTGACGGATAGCACTAAATCTCACTTATAATGCTGGGTGAGTTGGAGGAACAAAAGCAATGAGAATGTTTTTGCCCTCTGTTCTCCAGTAGGATTAAGGTAAATATCCCTTTACAAGATGTTGGACAATCCAGTTCTTACAACTTGAGAAGTGTGTCCACCACAATTTTTCAGTGCTTTTTGTTGGGACTGAGCTGTCTGAAGGAATTCCTCTGTGTGCTCAGCAGAGCCAGGGCAGGTGTCACAGCAACAACAGTGGGCTCTGCTGGTCTGTTAACAGCAATGCAGAGTGGTGGGGGGATTACAGCCTCCCAGATATCCCAGAGAGCCGCAGCTGAAGTCTCCAGTTGCTCAGTTGTACTGCAGTGCAGCTAGGAACACACACACACACTGCTCAGTAGTGAATACCATCTCTTAGAGATGGATAAGGCTTGTACCTGTTCATATCTTACTGAATCTGAGGGGTTGCTGGCAGTGCACGCAGACAGAGCTGAAAAATAAAATGTTACTGGAATGCAAGCAGGTTTATATTACATGGGAAGATGGCTTCTTATCTAGAATAACAAATCTGGCTGTAGAGATACTGAGGACCTGATTCAAATATGATATTCAGATCCTGGGAAAAAAATCAAAGGAAATGGGTCTTTTGACTCTCTCTTTTGAACAACGGGAGAAAATTCCTTGCTTTTCTTCTTTAATTCTCACATTCTTCTGGTTTAAATCTAGTTTTGCACCACTGTACTGAGTCTAGAATTTTTCATGTGAGAAAAATACTTGACTCATTCAGGACATTTAGATGGGCAAGTGTCAGAATAGTTTCTTAAGAGCAAGACACTGCATTTTATTAGTTTTATCAGGATCTGTGGTAGGGACAGGGCTGAGTATCAACGATATATAAATGGCAAATATTCTTTGCTACACATGGTGTGGTTGCTTACTTCACTTCAGAGTGTGCAGCAAGTTATCATTTGTGAATGCTGGTGTTCTGACTCCTGTGGAACTGATCATATCATTCTCTGAATAACACCTTCATATGTTACATTCAAATTTTCGGAGGTATATTTTGCCGTGTCTGAAATCTCTCACCTATTTCTGTTTTTTGTCTTTTGCCACTTTTTCTCCACTTTCCCTCATAGTGGAGGAAAGATAAAATCCAAAAGTGCAGTGTTTCTTTCCAAAGAAATGACAGAAAATGTTATATTGACCCTTGTAAGCCATTTGCTATCCTCCTCTCCCTCCCTCCACCAAGGCCTAGGTTGCATCCCTTTGTACACAGGGACAGAGTGCAGAGAGAGAAAAAGGCTTGACATGTGGAAGCCAAAGAGCTAAACTCATCAGCAACTGATGGAAGCTAAAAATCCAATGATTCCCATGGGTGTCTCTACTGCAGTGACACAAAGGCTCCCTGTCACCAGGCTCGAGTGTCTCCTCACCCTTTGGTTGATTTTCCCAGTTTGTGCTGCGTTACAGTATGAGTCTGTGTAGTTAAGGAACGTGCCCTGCCTGTGTTGCACCCCATTAGCCCACCTCTAAAACAAAAGCTGTGTAAGCACGATCATTTAAAGAGAATCGTATTTGTGAGCTTTGATTATCTTAACTTTAACATTCCTGCTTCTTCTCATGATTGCAGGTTCAAAGTTTTCTTCTGCACTTTTGGCAAGGGATGCCTCCCCATATGCTGCCCGTACTGGGTTCTTCAACTGTAGTGAATATAGTGGGAGTTTGTGACTCAATTCTGTACAAGGCAATTTCTGGAGTTTTGATGCCAACGGTACTACAAGCCTTACCTGACAGGTAACTGACCCCAAAAGACAGCTCAGCTGTCTTTGTTATATTTCTTGTCCTCAAGAATGACACCAGTTCTCAGAGAGCTTCTTGCTGCCACCCGTTTTCTGACTTTAAATCACAGTGTCATTTGAAAGGCGTTGAAGAGCTCACACATTCCTGAAGAGATGTTCAGATTTTAGCAAGACTTGTATTATTAAAGACTTGGAGGGTTGGGGTTTTTACGTGGTGAAGGATACCACCTTCTTCTTGCTTTCTTAACGTTCAGCTAAATCCAACCTAAATTCACTTTTCCAATTCATGTGGTAGATTTCAGCTGGTCTCTTCCTGCCTAGTGTTCATGTGAGTCCAGGAATTCTTGTTCATAGAGATAAAGCAGGACAGAGATTAACAATCCACAGCAGAAAGTGTAATCACTGAATGCAGTCAACATGTTTTCTCCTCTGGTTTTACTTGTATGCTCCTCAGGAAGCCATCTTTGTCTAAATAGTCTTGTAGACCTTTATTATTATTTGCATGATTTGTTCTTGACATGGAGTAATTTGTTAGGAGTATCGCTCTAGGACTTTTTTATTGATACTGTATGTTTATTCCTTAAGATTTTAAAGTGTCTCTGATCAAGGAAAGTGTTTTCATGTTGTTCTGCTCTCCTATGTGCGTTTCATGACTGCTAAAGTGAAAATATTTTACACAAGACATCTGCTATAAGCATAGGCTGTTCTTGATAGGACATGTACATTTTTACAGGATTTGCCCCTCACCCCCCCAAATCTATTTCATTGGAAGGATTAAACAGAACAGCAGTCCTTTTCTCAAGCTGCTTAGTTCTTTCATAGCAAATAAGGAGAGACTTGAGTGTGAATATAGACTTTTGTAATGCATATAAAGGGCCAGATTGTGGCTATTAAGCCATAGCCTGCACTGGAGGGGGTGAAGAAGGGTCTCATTGCAATGGAAGCTCCTGAAGGAAATCTTGCTGACTCAGCCAGAATCCTCTGAGATACTTCCTGGGAACAAATTCTGGCTATCCAGAAAAGGCACTTTTTAGTGAGCCCAGCAGTTGTCATCTATCCCCTGTCCTCTTTGGGTGCTTCTGTGGAGCAGAGCAGGCGGATGACCGTGTTTATTTTACCACCTTGTTGTCTGTGCAGTGTGCTAGGAGTACAATTAGAAAAAGCTTCTTGGTTTAAAGGGGGAAGTTCCTTGTATCCTTTCTCTCTCATTTGTGCATTTCTAGCATTGCCACAGGCAGTGCAGCTTTGTCTGTCCGAACCAACTCTTAGGATCCTCTGCACAACACTCCGCAACTGTTCCTGGGAACTGTCATTTTTTACTGAGGATTCCAACAAGAAGGGCAGAATGAGCTGCCTACCAAGTTTAACAGGAAATGATGGAACCATTGGGAAACGGTAGCAAGAAAGAAGAGAGAAATGTCACTTGCCTAGGAAAGTTCCAGTTCTGTGCAGGGCTAAGCAGGCAGGTTCTGCTCCACCTCCAGTTCCCCCACCTGTGTGGGCTTGGCCTGAAAATTCCTCCCCACCACCATCATCACTCACTAAGTGGCTCTGGCCTGCAGCAGAGTTGGTTGTTGCTCCACTTGAATATCCCCTAGTATAAATGCACAACCAAGCTGAAATCCAAGCTTTTATTGTCTTCTTTAAACAGTTGTGAATTCATATTTGTAGAGAGTAGGAATGATTTTATTTAAAGTAAAAATACTCTTTGTATCAAGGCAATGCCAAAAGAGATGGAAGGTTTTGAACATGGTGATAAATTTTGCTTTTCTTGCAAAAGTTGTCAGAAGTTTCAGAAGTTTTTCTTCATGCCTACAAACCAAAATATGTTAGCAACTCTGTATAATAATGAGTTGTAAATAAATGACTCACGGTCTTCACATGTTCACAGCTTTTATAGTGCAATGCACAGAATAAACGTGGTGTGATGTTGTAATTTCTTTTTTCAGTTTGACACAGGTGATCCGAAAGTTTGCAAAGCAGCTGGATGAGTGGCTGAAAGTAGCTCTTCATGATTTACCAGAAAACCTACGAAATATCAAATTTGAGTGTATGTATTGCCAAATCTCTCTACTATTAAACTGGGAAGGACAATGTTTATTGATCACAAATTAATTGGAAGTGAGACTACTGTTCTTTGAGGAATTAAAACCCATCATCATTATAAATCTTTCATCCACTTAGACTCTCCACTTGTTCATGGGAACGAATTTCATTTAGTGAAATCAGGCACAGTCAAAATGAGAATTTATTTTCCTTTTTTGTGGATTCTGTTAAGAAATTAATTTTGTTGATAGTAAGCAAACATTAAGGATGATATTAGGCAAGGAAAATTATTAAACAAACCTTTAGGCTAGCAGAATTTGAATACAGCTTGAGGCCCTTGCTCAAAAAAGTGCCAGAGTTAGAAATGAAGGAGATCGAATTACCCTGTCACCACAGGAAAGGGCACTAGTCCTTTTCAAACGTGCTTTGTAGATGCCTGCAGTGCACATCACCTATTGATAAAGCCTGCTTTATTTCACAGCTCTCAATTCTTTGCCTTTCATGAGCACTAAATTCCACACCACAAAGTTAAAGGGGAAAAAAAAAACTAATTTAGGAGAAGGATTAACTATTTTGATCAGCGTGGAAAATTAGGTGTATATGTTACTGAGAACAGTCAGGATGCAAGTTGGAACAACTAATTTCAGGGTGGTTTGAACTGTTTACTAATTTGTGTTAAAAATTAAACAAAGTCTGAACTGAAAATATGCTTTATCACATCTTTTTTTCCGTTCAAAAATATTGAGAACCTTCAACAGCAAAATCTTTACCAGTCTTACCGGCAGACAGAAGAGATGGACAATGCACTCTCTAGTCATTCTCAGTCTGTATTTTTTAACTGCCTTTATGTACAGTATGGAGGGAAAGCTCACTCTGTGACAACATCTAACATCTCTTTGGATAGATCTGCAAATATGGTCCTTTTTATATAAGGAAAATATTGTGTGCACTCTGCCTTTTACATGAGCCTTTGTTGCCTCTGCAGCTGTTTCCTCCTCATCAGAATTTGTGACAGGGTACACAGCCACTGGAGGTACTGACATGAGGACCAGCAAGCTTTGGTCATTTCTGCAGTTCCCAAGTCACTGACTTCAGACAAAGAAATGCACAGTATAACATTTTACAAGCTCATTTTCCTAGAATAAGAAATATCTTAATACAAGGTCCATATCACTTGCAAAGAGCTAAACTGGGAACAGAGGACTGGCAAGTACCTCCTGGACCATTTCAGCCCATAATGTATTAGCATGTCATGCAATTTCAGAAACTTTGATCAAATTCTACCTGAAACTGGATCAGAGTTTAGCCCCTACTAGTCCAGTCAAAAGACTCCTCCAAACTTGATTGCATGAAGATTTAGCAACCTTTTCTCATTTCCACACATAATGTAGCTATTGTTATTTTATGTGCACTTATTCTTGCAGCAACATTTTTCTTTCTGTTAAATAGTTCTTTCTGTTCTCTAGCTCCTTTGTGTAGCAAGAGAAAATTTGCTATGCTGAACAAGCAAAGCTTTTCTATTGTCCTCTGTTTCTCTTGTCATGTCATTATTCACAGCATCTATAAATAATTGCTTGTAATATGCCTCTAAAATTGATTGAGCATCCAGATTAAGGGTTTAGGTCAAGGTTTAAATTAAGTTAAAACTGGACTAGTTGAGTGCATTTTATGTAGCCACAATTTTGTACAGGAAACTGGATAAATATTTGTTTTTGTTCTTGTTTAATTTAATACTTTCTGAAGTAATTATACTTATTTAGCACAGTATGTAAATATGTATATTTTCTTTCCTGCAGTGTCCAGAAGATTCTCACAAATACTACGGCGACAGACATCCCTAAATCATCTCTGCCAAGTAAGTATTTTGGTTACTCTAGTTTGATGAATGCCATTTTTACTACCTTTTGAATAATTTTATTAATTGACAAGTTGGACTTTATTCAGAGGAGGAGATCACGTTAACAGTTTGTCTCCAATATTTGTTGTGGCCACCTCAACAAAATGAAAAAGCAATCACTGAAAAAAGCTTTTCTAGCCAAGGGGTAACCCCTGATCATTAAATTCAGCAGGGTACTTTCATGAAGCAAAATTATTATTTGATTTGAAGAGACGGCTCATTTCCAGGAAATAAATGAGAGACATTCCACTGATTTCAGAGCTGATTATTAGGCCAGTTGCAAAGCAAGAAAAATTTCGACATGCCCAACAATACATTCCAAGTCTAATTGTATATTATAAATTAAATGCAACTTAGTAAAAGAAAAAAGAGCTGAACTGGGTTTTAAATAGACTTGTTCTTGTAACCACAGCAAGTGAATATAGAAGGTGCCCCAAAGTGTTTGGTTTTCACCAGTTTACATCAGAATTACCTGTAAAAAGTCATGAAGCCAAATTCTGGGTAGTATCAAATGGGAAATGGGATAGAATGCATTGAATTCATTAATGTTTCATGCATGTATTGGAGGGGATAGGTTTTTTCCCCTTTCACCTAAAAGCTCCACTTTTGGAAGATGTATCCAAAACTCCAGATTAACCCTGTAAGGGGTGAAGCCCACAGAAAGAAGCTCTAGGGAAATAAAAAACACTCCTGTGAGAAATTTTGGTAGGTTTCTTCTGCCATTATTTTAGTAGTGGAGACAAAGACACCTGTGCTACCTTTCCCCAAATACCATAGACCATCACTGCACTCTGGAGGTCCATAGCCATTCAGAGGAAATAAAGAAACCACAACTTTCTGCATCAAACCTGGGATCAAATCTCTTAGGTGAAGAACTCTTCAAGTGCATCACTCCCTCAGGGAAGCTGATAACCTTGGTGTGTGTTATCATCTCTGCTTAACTTATGGAGACCTGTGTATATGACCATGGCCTTGTGTCACTTCCTTTACTTTCAGTCCATCCTCCCCGTTACCAACAGCAGATCCCTGTCCCAACCAGCCAAGACAGGGACCTGATTAGGAGGCCTCATAACCTTTTCATGTGGCTGAGGGAAGAATGAGTCTTCATAGATCGGAGAGGGCTTGAGTGGGGTTTGTTTGGTATTGGTTTGAGTGGTTTTTTTGGTGCTTTTTTTGTTCTGAACTGATGTTTGAAATGAAAACCAGCAGAGCTGTTAGAGATTGAGGGGTCTAGCAATGGCAGCATCAGATTAGTGTTGCACACTAGGGTTTGTGTTGGATGCAGTCAAAATACTTGCAGTTGATTAAAGTAGGCAAAATGACTGAAGAGTTCTCTTGTTAGAGGGCCCTGTAATATCCATAAGACATCAAGCTGGTGGGTGGGGGTCCATGAGGAGAATCAACTTAGTGAGCCCAGCTAAGGAAGCGTAAAAGGGGATAAAGCCTGTTTTTTAACCTAATAAAGCATGAACTAATGAATAGATTGGATTGGATTACAGGCATCAAGAACAGTGATCCACAGTGCAGACATCACATTTCAAATGCTGGAGGACTGGAGGAATGTGGATCTGAATAGCATTACCAAACAAACCCTCTATACTATGGAGGACTCACGGGAGGAACACAGAAAGCTCATCATACAATGTAAGAGCAGAATCTTCAAATAAAGCCAGGTGAACTTGGCTTCCTGCTGCAAACAAAGCTCAGAGAAAGCAGTGCTGGTTTTGCAGCCATTGGTTTCCTTGGAGGCTTAAGATAAATATAGAGACATTTACCAAAGTGTAAGGCAAAGCCCTGTAAAGGTCTTATGTTTTGGGGCAAAGATCTGGGCACCGTTCCTTGATGCATTCCTTTCTAGTACCCAGAACAGCCAATGGCACAAAACTTGCAGCAAATTCCGGAAGATTTTTTCTATGAACCTGAGCAAACTAAATCTGTGAGTTAACCATTGAACATGTTTCCTGTTGTAGAATTGCAGAATTGTCTTTTTAATGGCTTTGGCACTTAAGTGGCTGTGTATCTGAGTCCCTTGTAAACTTGTTTATTAAAAGCTCCTTTTTACCCAGTGTTTTCATAATCAAGAGCATTTGATGGGATAAACTTTCACCCTGAATTGTGTGACTAAGTAGAAGTCCAATATCCGACAAGCTCATTGGATAATTTAGCTTCTGTCTAGTATAGTAGAGTGTATAGACTTGAAAGTGACTTTGGAGATATTGGCAAATTGGTTTTACAATTAAAGATCTTTTGCAAATACAAAATATTCCTTCCATCATGCAGCAAGTGTTGCATAGTTATAAGCTCAGGTGTAACTTGAAGCACACTGAGTTTTGTTGTTTTGAGGCAGCAGAGCTTTGTCTCTAACATCTTTCACATAATCTCACTTCCTGTGAACCTACCTGTTGTATTGCCATCTCTCTCCTGAGGAGGATCTTTTACCCAGAAGCTGCCTGAACAGGGAACAACCCAGGCAATAACCACTTGTGGGAGCTCAGCAAGGATAGGTTTGCTAGTGAGATAACTCTTTCAGGGAGAGGCTGGGAAGACAATGGGTGACACTTTCACATGTACCCTGGACCCTACAAGGTTGACTTTGGCAGTCATCCCACTGTGTTAACACTTGAATTCTTCTCCTTTGTTCAGGGATGGGCCTTGCATCTCTGCTAGCTCTGTTTTCCAGACAGAGGTTCTTGGTATTCTTTCCTCTCTTTCTTAACTCTTGATTCATTTCATTGCCCACTCCCCTTTTGAGGAGATAGGAACTCAACATGGCAGCAAGAGAGGTAGCATACAGTGAGAATGAAGTCCAGAAGCTGAGTAAATCCTTCTGTCAGCTGTTAAGTTTTCCAAGATCTATCCAGCGTCCTACCACTGGCAAAAAAAATAGTTTTCAAAGTTATACTCCCTAGTAGCAGCAACATTTTTGGCTGCCATTCAGAACATCCTTAGTATTTAAGGAATCTTCTTGTGTATGTGCTATTACTATAATAAAACCAAACAGAATTTTCCTGAATGCTGTTGCATTTGTGCAGGTTTTTTTGTATTTTAGGCCTATATAGTTCTATAAGAAGTTAGTCAGAAATTATAAGCTAATAGCTCATAAGATGGATGTCAATGAGGTGTTCATATGCACACAGAGAATATCCCAGAACTTAGATTTTTTCCCCCCATGTTTCATGTTTATTCTACTTGACCAAAGATTTTTTCACTATGCCTTGTATGACTTATATGGCATCAATTTAAGGCCTGTTTTCATACTCTTGTTAATAACAATCAAGGAAGTACAATTTCAGCTAATACAACTAGAGGGGAAAAAACCCCAGGTTTATAAGCCTATAAACGAACTTATAGAGAAATAGAGAAAAATCACTGGGTATAAAATAACCTCTTTCCTGTTCTGCTGGACTACTTACCTCTGACATGATTTCTGCTTTATTGCCTCATTCTCAGATCCTGTTGAGGTATTTTTAACAATCACTAAAGGCTAAACATCTATTTTTCTCAAATAGGTTGTTGTACACGGTTGCATTGCTCCAGCAGCAAAGCAGGCAACTGATTTGTTTTTCTGCTCTTGCTCCCCTCTTTGCACAGCATATGAATTACTTCATCTGTTGTATCAGGCAGTTTTTGTCCAGCCAAATACTCAGGTAAGGAGACAACATTTAGATTTCTCTGTGATCCTCTTCTGAATAAAGGGAGATTGCCCATTCAGTAAAAGAATGGAAGAAGATAAGGGTGGCCCAAACATCATTTCCCTCCTTCCTCAACTAATGTTTCTGGCAACTCAGCCTTTCCAAGTCTCAGTTGTACAAAGCTGTAGTCAGGTGTTTAGCAAATGCATTCCTGCTCATCCTCCTGATCCAGCAGAATCAAGGAGGTTGTTCTTTACATTATTTTTGGATAGCCTATCTGGCTCATTTCCTTAGCTATCATCTTTATGCTTTACCTCCTCCATCCCCTTCACTATCTTTCCTATGGAGAGAAATTCCTTCCTCCTGTTACTTATAATTAGTTGTAAATGGAATTGCTTAGCACATTGAAATCATCCTGTAACACAGCAGGTAGAAAGCATCTTCCTTCTTGACCTACTAGGCCTTTTATCTTAGCTGAATTGAAGAATTAGTTTGTTGATGTGTCAAAGCATGTGATACTTTGTCTTCCAGCCATTGGTTCTCATATATGAATGAGACTTGAAGTTTTAGGGACTGCAGTTGAATGACTTTTTGATTTTTTTGTGTTAAAATATTAATACGTGTACTTGGAAAAGATCAAAAAGCATACAGGTTGCTTTTTGCAACTCTTCTTCATAATAAGTAGAGTATTTCTGCACTGACTGCAATTTGTTTTGAAGAAGTTTATGGACATTCTTTGTGTGTGTGTCTGGCATTGCAAATAGATGATGTGCAGCAGTTAAATCATGTTTTTGCAACTAAAGCATGATGAGCGCCCTATCAACAATACTCATTCACTTGGTGCCTAGAAGATTCTTTATGCATTTCTAAATCAATTTCATGCATGACATTTTTTCATCACTGGGGTCAAGGCCTAGTTTCTCACTCTTTGTGGAGAACACCATAAACATTTCACTTCTGGGCACACCAGACAACTTAAATAAAAACACTAATTTTAAAAAATAGGTTCTGATTGGCTTGCATTAAAAAAAATCTTTCAATGACTGCATCACTTTCAGTAGAAATAAAATAAGAGACACAGCAAACTTTTTGGGTCAGCACCAGGAAAGATGCATTTGTTTCAGTTAAGCAATCTGTTATAAAAAACAACAAAAAAAACCCACAGTAAACTTGTGATTCTTTTGATAGCCTTTTTGATTTGTTTTTCTTTTGTTTGAAACAGAATCCAAGGTCTAAGGTGTTTTTGTGGTTTTTTTTTTGTGTACCAGTGTATCAGGAGTTTGATCACCTTCTGGAGGAGCAGTCCCCCATTGAGTCATACATCGAGTGGCTGGATTCCATGGTGGACAGATGTGTTGTAAAGGTTGGTAAGGAGGAGTGAGTCACTGATGTGCATTATGATCTCTATTCAGGTAATAAATTTTTAGAAAAAGTAATAATAATTACCAAAAAAAAAAAAAAAGAAGAAGAAGGAGTTGGTAATGAGCAGGACTAAAACAGTAGTGGGCAAAATCTCAGCAGTTTTCATGGAGAATTGCTGACATTCAGGATTTTGCTTTATTTTGCTCTTGTTTACTTTATTCCAAAAGATGTTATTCAAAAATGAACAGGGTTGAGGTTTCCAATCAAATCAATATTTCCAGGGATATGGAGAGATGAATTCAGAGTCAGAGTCATTTTAGTGGTATAGTGTAAATAAAAACATAATGTGGCCTTTTAAGATTTTAAAGAAAAGGATATTTAAGCTAGCTAATTCATTTACATACAATCAAATGTAAGGATGAAAGTCTACATTGCCATTCAGTAAAGGACACATTTGTGTTCCTTTTGAGCTGATATGGAATACCAAAGAGTTGTATTTTATTTTCATTAAAGTACATGCAGAAACCTGCTAGCAAAGCTTTAAAACAAATTTTCAAAAGCTATCTAGCATCACCATAATTTTACATAGAATATGAAAATGTTTAGCTGACTACTTTAACTTCTGTTACTTCTTTGTATTAGGATGTTCTGTTAGAATTTCAACTCTTCATTCCAGTTGTTAGGGCTCTGAATTAAAGCCAAAGAAAACCAAAATATGCTGCCTCTCTCTCTGCTGCAAAATAGCCATATAGGAAACAATTCTCCAGATTACTTGAAATACTTTAATTATTTTGGGGAACTTCTCTTCTAGTCAGTGGAAGGCAATTTGAAATTCAGGCCAGAGCTGTTCATTTTAATGGAGAACTTGACATGAATTGTAATAAATTAATTTTAGTTGCTAATTGGGTGAATCTAATATTTTAACTTGCATATGTCTATAATAAATACATTTTTGAAGAGTTAATGCAGTTAATGCTTAAAATGTGCTTTCTGGAAAGTATTTTTCTTAGTAAAATGACTAAGTGAATTCACAAAAATAAAAATGAGAAGGAACAAAAAACTTTATATTCAATATTAAACCTCATTTGAAATAGCAATATAAATTTGCAGTGGAGATCAAAGATTATTGATTATAAATTGCTTCCTTGACTAGGAAGCAAGAAGGAAGATGTTAGTAATTAGGTTAAGATGAAGATCAGAGCAATTTTTTTGCAGTCCTTTTATCAAGTATAAAGGAGATCCAGTCTTGAATAATACTTTATTGTTTCCTCTTTCTGAAGCTTGTCCATGATATAAGGTGGTTTTCTATCTAAGGCCATTTTGAGTTTGGGTTTTCTAATTTGTAGTGTATATTTTAATGTGAAGATGGTGGTAAGTAGTTTTTCAGTATAAAAAGAGAAGGTGGATATATGCATCATTCAGCTGCATTGCTGGTAGGAATAAAAGTTTCTCCATGTCAGACACATCTCTCTTCTTGCAGGTAGCTGCCAAGAGACAAGGCTCTTTGAAGAAAGTAGCTCAGCAGTTTCTCCTGATGTGGTCCTGTTTTGGCACTCGAGTGATCCGGGACATGACTTTGCACAGTGCACCCAGCTTTGGTACTTGGATTTTGTTGCAACAATTCCATGCCACAGTCAAAAAAATCTGTATGCCGGCTTGTAGTGTACATTTTAAGTGAAAACATTACCAGTTTTCACATGTCCAGTGCTCTACTAGAAAATAGGTTTGGGCTATTGACATTTGGAAATAATGCTTAGGCAGATGTTTGTCTGCAAGCCGCAGCCAGGGGAGATGAAAACTCCTGCTTCCTCCTGTTTGCTGTTAGGAGCTGCAGGGATCATTCCTAGGGCAGTTGGGGGAGTCCATGACAGGAGCATTCCCTAATGCACTTCAGTGCAAAGTGAGCCTGCTTACCCAAACCACTCTGGCCACGTGTTGAGCCAAGAGAGATGACTTTGTGCTGAAGTGGATGGAAAGCTCTCCAGTGAAACTTTGCCAGCTCTCCTCTTAAAGGACATAGCATTTGAAACTGGCCTTTGCAAAGTGAGTGTGCTTCTTATAACCTGGAGAGTCTCTTCCATTTCTTAAGAAGTCAGTTGGGATGAAAAAACAGATTTTTACTTTTTAAATGAAAAATCATGTTGCTTTTCCACACTGTTTGAAAGGGGGCTTTGTCCTCAGATACAAAAAGTTCAGATTAAAATCAGTTAAAAGCAAGAATGACTTGACTGGTGTGCCATGAGTGTGAACGTTTAGTCACTTGGGACTAGACTTTGCATGAGAGATGCTTTTTATAAATGCACATTTGTCTGAATACATTTCTAGAAAGATCAATAAAGAATGGTTTTATGTGGGTATTGCATTGAACCACTGCAAGGTTTTCTGCTGGCTGAGCTTTGGTGTCCTTTATGCTTTTACAACCATGTACTAGTATAAATTTAGATACTGCCAGTGAGATACAATATGATATTTTTAATATGCTTTATATCTTTATAATAAATCTAATATTTATTTGTATAAAATGCCTATTTTTAACCTGAAAGTACTTTCATTTCCATTGTAAAAGAGTTGTCCAAACAGGTGTTAATGACAACAGGGTAGTGAGCGTCCCCAAGGTGATTGTAATTTTCAGCAAAACCACAAACCTGTTCAGGTGCAATGCTAGTGGAGGCAGGAGGAGCCCTGAAGTTTTGAATATCAAAACCATATCCTTATCCTATCAGGCAGCAGCTTGGCTTATCCCTACACAAATGTAATAGATTTTATTTAGCCATGGACACAAATTTTTAATAATCTTCATTAATGATGCTATTCTTTCACTGCAAAGCCATTTGACATATTGTTTGTGAATTAGAGTTGAGCAAGTTCCAAAAGAACAACCCCTGAATGTAAAAAGCTCAGAGCTAGATGGCAGAAACTTTTCTGCACCTAATTTATACAGTTCTTTCTAGCTTTTCAGAATAATTTAGCTATTAAGTGAGTACTATGGAGAGAAACAAAGACTGATTTAGAACACTAACAATAGTTAGTGTTCTAACTATTTACACATAATATACCTTTGCTCTTAGCTTAGCTAAAAGGTTTTGCATTTTTACTGCATTGGGAACTGTTTCAGTGGACTGATTTTTAATTATTTTTCCACCTTTCCATCTTTTCCACCTTTTTATACCTTAAACTGTATGTAGACTCAGATTCTCATGGTGTAATTTTTTTAAAAGTGAAATAATGTGTTAGATGATGGGATCTTTACTATGTACAGGACAGTATATTTTTACCTTTGAAATAGATTATTCCAAAAACTGATTGAAGGAAGTGGTAATACCTGGCACTGGAGTGACTGGCACAAAGATTTGATCTGCAAAGCTTTTCAGCATGATGACATGGACAGCTTGAAACAATCTCTGGCAGAAAAGAAAAACTCTCTCCTTTGCTCCCTCTCTCTTTTTTGTCTTTCTGCCTGCCTCCCTGCCTCCCTCTTTCCTACTTATGCATATCAAAGGCACAGTTGGTGGCAATGTTTGGGTAATACACCCAGTGTACAAAGTAACTAATTAGTGATAGAAACTCCATTATTTTCTCCAGATCTGGAAACCTCACTGTTGTTTTGCTACTTACACATAATTGCTGTATCTCTTAATAGTTGCTGATACTTACTGTGCCTTAGCTGGGCATTGTCATAATTTCTGTTAACCCCTGAAAATTAGAGCCCAATGCTGTTTGTTGTTGTAACTACAGTCTCTTGAATGACTTCTTACCTTTTCCTAAAGAAGTGATTGATTTGCTGGCTACAACTGGATCCATTTCTGTACTTAAATATAGACTTGAAAGAACCCAACAGTTTCATGTGAGAAACAGTAGCTTGCAAACACAGAATAAATTATGGTACATCGTGCTGAATAGCCATTCACTGAGATGCTGAAATGCATGCCCTGATATCAGTTTCACTCTATAGCTTACATTTCATTCAACTTACTCAAAAATATAAAAATATTGCACTCATTGCATTCAGTACCAAAATCTTGTTTATCTGGTCTCTTTCATGCAAATTCTGGGCTCAAAAACTCTATGCAGAGTTCTTAAAAAAACACAGTGGGAGAAATAATAGGAGAGGAAGAGAGAAACTCAAAAGAGTGACAAGGGCCCTGGAGTGTTTTTAAATGCTGCATTCAGTATTGCCAACCCCAAGTCTTCAAAATAAAGCATTAGACCCCCCAAAAACAAAGACATTTTTAAAAATAGCAGATCTTAGGTTCTTGTTGTTTGCTTGCTAGCACTACAGTGTTTAGAGTTTGCACTTCCAAATATGTTTATGAAAATACAACCAACTTTTTTTTTTTTTTTAAATAAAGAGTGAATAAGGAGTTTGGCAGAATATAGTAAATACCCTGAGCTTTATACCACTACATGAAGTTTGCCAGCATTTTAGCCTGTTTTTCTTACTTTGAAGTTACTTATCAGTAGTAACTGCATTACAGTGAATAGAAACTTCCCACTGAAAAACTGTAAAGTCGGGGGAAGAGTGAGCATTTTGTGGAGATCCTTGAAAATCTAAGTTTCAACTGGGGAAATCCTAGGTCAGTAACAAGGTGCTCAGCCATGTCTGCTGTCTTTATTGCACTGCTAAATTGAATAGGACTTTATTCAACAAGTGTTTGAACCCAAAGGATTTTTAAAAGCAAGTTCTCTGCAGTAGTTAAGATACCCACTTTTACCCTTGAAAGTCTGGGAAAACCTGTTACCTCTTTGATCTGCTTAGTCACCTGACAATCAAAGAACTTCATGCTTCAGGTTCACCAGCCGCCAGAGATTTCCTCCCTGCAAAGGTGCTGCAGTCAGGTGTGTCCTGTTTCTGTGCTGCCCTGCCCAAGAGCACGGGGGCAGATGTTCACCTCCCAGTGTGTGTGCCCAGCTCGTATCAGTGACAACAAAACCATGCAGGCGTGGAGGGAGAGAATGAAACACAAAGACCATTGGAGTCACAAAGAAAAAGAATGTGCTCAGAGTCACTCTGAAAGCTGAACTGCCAGCTAGAATTGAATAAGGGTATTGGGTCTTTCAAACCACTTCTGCCCTACAGCAGCATGTTTGAATACAGTAGTTGGAGTAGGGGTAGCTGTGCTTCATTGTGATAAAAGCTAATGTCCCAAGATAAACCTAACTTTCCTGTGAAGAAACCAGTCATTACTAAAATCAATTTAATTTGAAACTTGTTTGATCTTTTCCCTATGAAAGTATTTCTCCTCAAATGCAATAATGGAATACCTCCACATGAGGTATTTGGGGCGGGGGGCATTGTCTGACAGTAGTTGATCTCTGCTTCTATCTCAGATGATGACATTTCTCTGATTTAAGCTAGCTGCTGAATGAGCTACTCTTTTAACCTCACTGTACTTTACTTGTCAGAGATCTAAATGAACATGTGTTAAATACTCCGTGCAAGTCTAAGTGAACAAAAGAGCTTTAAAAAACCAAACCCATTGTATGATAAATTCCTGTCTGGAACTATTACAGGTACTTAATGTCATAGAGTCTTTTGTATAATTGAACTCCACCTTGATACTTGCCAGTGTCCCCCTGCAGATGGGCCTTAGTCCTTTCAGGAGGGCACAGCACAATATCTCAGCTCTGATGTTTTGCTTCTCTTACTTTCCCCCCCAAAATATATCTGTACTCTCTTCTTACACATCTTTTTTTTCTTATGATTTGTGATCTAGGGCAAACATATCTTCACTATCTCTGATATGTATGCTTTATAAATTATGGGAAGCAACTCACTTCCTTTCTGTATAGGTAGTTCAGAAAATTCATACCAGGATATGTCACTAAGGCAGCCAGTTTGAGATTGTACTTCTGACTGAAAATTATATGTCCTTTAGAGAGTGGGAAACAATTCTACTGTAGTGCAATTGGCAAAAAAATTCAGTGCTAAAGTAGGAGAAGTAGAATCCTTCAAGTGGGAGCTCTCAGCTAGGTAGTCTTCTTGCACCCTAAAACACAGCTGGTTGTAGAAGCCAGTAAAAGTCTAGAAATTAACAGTTTGCTACTCCCTGGTTTTACTTTGACCTCTCTTACCTTGAGTAAGAGAGATATTTCAGTACATGGAGGCAGTCTTATTCAGGACTGTTTGTGTTGAGTACCGTAATAATTGGTTTAATGAGTGTATTGAGACAGTCAATGGCTTTTTTGTTTGTTCACTTTATTACCAGGGTCTTTTCACCTTATTCACTTGATGTTCGATGACTATGTATTGTACCTGCTAGAATCACTCCATTGTCAGGAGAAAGCTAATGAGCTAATGAGGGCAATGAAGGGAGAAGGAAGCACAGGTGAGTCTGTTCTCTTATTCATTATTTTTTTGTTTTGTTCCACTGGTTCCTCTACTTTTTATGTTAGGACATATTTTTATCCTTATCTAACCTGCTGAGGCTTATCCAGGAGCAAAGCGCTTCTATAATGATGTGAAATAAATTATTTGGGAGGCATCCATGGTTCATACATTCTGAAAGAGAACTGCCTGCTTCACAATGTCACTCTGGATGTCAGAAACCCCATTCCTAAGCACTCACTTGGTGTTTCAGTAAGAAATTTTTGTACTGAACCTTTTATCTTAGTTAATCTTTCTAAGCCACCACTGAATGTTCACTCAGTGTTAGTAAGTTCAGTGATACCAGTGGATTGGTACCAGTCTAAATAAGAGGAAGAGATAGCCAGAGTGAGAAAAGACAAATGGTAAAACTGTTGTTTCTGGTACACTTACATTCTGAGTGCCTGTACAGAAGGAGGTTCTGACTCCCGCTCAACTCCATAATGCCTTGCCAGAACAGAAGCAAGCAGGGATTGCTTTTAGTTTTTTCTGCTCTGGGCAACCCCTTGTATGAGAGGTCCTCAGTGATCTTCCTTACTTCCATCTTCCATTAATTTTGGCACATTAAGCCTCTGTGTCACCTCTGAAAGTTTCCTTCTCCATTTTAGCTGTGACTTAATTTATTACCCTATAGATTTATGGGAAGAAAAACATTTCAGTGATTAGGGTACTATCTTATGTATGGTGCAAGACTTGAATTTAATTCATTGCCCTGCAATAACCTCTTGGGATTTTGACAAACAAGTTGCTTATTCTTGCATATTTTCCACATACCTTTATCAGCTAAAACTATCCAGAATATCCTCCTTTTTTTAGTCAACAAAGAAAGAAGATCATGGCCCAAAGCCACAGGAATGCTCTGGAGACTCCTGTTTCTTTCCAATGTCTCTTGAAGGTGTAGGAATGCCAAACTCAGACTGGACTCCTGATTTTAGATATGTAATAGTATATTGCTGCAGTATAACGCTTAAGCTGTCCATGCACCAGTTTTCTGCCTTTGCAACAGGAAAAATTCCTCTTTCCTTTAGGAGGTCTTCTGAAGGTACAGTGAAGGTTGTAATGGTGAATATTATAGAAGTATTTCTTTCAAAGATTTGTGGTTCCTGGTCTGTATTTCTTGAAATACACACCACATTACCTAACTGCTTGCATTATTTTTTTAAGTTTCTCAGTGTTCCCTGACTCTACCTCTAGCTATGTTTGATGGGTTTTCTCTCATTCTGCAGCAGAAATACGAGAAGAAATTATTCTCAGTGAACCAGCTGCTCCCACTCCCTCCCCAGCACCATTCTCCCCAGCTAAATCTGCCACCTCTGTGGAAGTGCCCTCTGCCCCATCACCCATCAACAACCAGTCCCCAGAGTATGGTGGCATAACAACTACTACAGGTAGGTTGATTTCTGGCAGATAAACATGCTTGAGGGTGGCTTTTGCACTTGGTGTCCTAAAATTGAGCCTCAGACCATGATGTACTGGCTTGCAAGATATGAGAAGCCTTCCCAAGCCAGAAATCTGTTCTCACTGTATCCACATATGATGTGCGGTTTACCAGGAAAAAAATCTAATGTTTGGATGTTTTATATGCCTGAAGGAAGTGGGCCAAATATTTCAGGTTCAGTAAGGTTTGCAAAATCCCAAATCACTAGTGGTTCAGGAATTCCTAGCTAGTAAAGTGACAGATGGGTATCCTTCAACATATTTAACATCCAAATATGTTTAAATAGCTGTGGAAGTTTCTCTTGGGAATCTTTTACACATTGCTGATAACTTTCATCAATTGATGTTAGAGATTAGGAATTACATGTCTGAAGACTGTTTTCAGTGTTATACTCTATTATGGCAGCTGATAAGGTTGTTGTATGCTGGTGGGCTCACAAATTTAAAAAATCTGCACTTAAGGGACAGCTTAAACTTGTGGGTAGGATTGACAGAAGACAATAAGCATAAAACTAGCTCCTTGTTTGGGCTGCATAAATGGCCAGCATCCTCTGTGCTCTAGAACAAAACTCATTACCTTTTGGATGTGGGCAGGACAGTCTGTCTGTATGATCAAAATAATGTTTTCTTAATTCATGGAAAGAAAGGCAGAAATGTGAGTGACTTTCAGAAGACATTTCAGGCAGTGAAATTCCGGCTTTGCTGCTCATCAGTGAATAGTGAATCAGAATGTGGAAACTATCACTTTTGTGATGTACTAGAAAAGTTACAAAATCTTCTTGAAACAATGTCATAAAGTGATGATTTACCACACTGGAGAATTTGGCAGCGGCTGAAGAACTAATAAATCTTCCTGAAAAATGTTTTTCATGTTTTCAAAGGCACCACAGGGAAGCACAATGCATGTTGTACTGGAAAGAGATTTAAAAATATTTGTCCCTACATCACAACTTAAGATTTTTCACTGTTGAAGGCAATACAATAGTTAGGAGGGAAACAGGAAGTTATTACCCCTCAGGACAGTTAAACAAGAGACAGATGATTCCTAGACAGGGTAGATGACCACATGGCTTCAGTCGAGGTGACAGTGGAGGGGGTGAGGATCTTTGGCTCTTGCTGAAACATTGATGTTGTGTGGAACTTGACCTGTAGGAATTGTGGGATAATTGTGATGCCAGAGCCAAATTTAGTATGATGCAGGGCTGTATGCAGAAAGAAAGGGAAGAAAGAAGGGAACTGTGTGTTCTCCAGGGCCATTGACTGGAATGGAGGTCTGAGGGACTTGTATTTGGGCTGCAGATATCGTAACTCCATGTGACTGTCATGTAACAGTTAACCAAAAGCCAAATGCCCTTGTCCTGTCAGAGGTCCTTGTAAGAAGTCCCTTTCCATCTTTCCCTTCAGGTACTGAAAGAGCACCATTGTTTCCATTCTAGTACTTCTGAGGAAAGAAAGCTATTTCTGATTATTTTAATTCTTCTTTTCTCAGCTTTTCTTTTTTAGGTTGTTTTAAAGGCTTTCATTTGGTTGAATTGGAATTTTACTGTTATGGTCTGGTGCAATCTCACTTTTGACAGTGTGAAAATAATTTTTGTCTTGCACAAGCCAAATTTGTCAATGCAAGTAATGTTCTGCTTAACATTAAATATGAATAAGTGGCTATTTGTTTTTTGTTAATTAGTAATACCTCTATTTCCCACATTCATCACGTAGATAGACTAGTTTTAGTTTGCTTTTTAGTTTGCTAAACTTTGGAATGCATGTTTATTCACATAAAACAAAATAACAACTGTGTCTCAGATAAAGGAAATTGATACACTTTAAAATAGGAGTGCTGAAAATGTATTACACACACTCAGACTACTTTATATACAGATCTGTGGCATTATATAGAATATTTTGAAACAGGAACCTCTGTTCTGGAAATACCACACTATTGATTTTCTTATGTGTCTTTATCAGGTAAATGTAAAATTCTACAAATGCTTTGCAGATCTTGAGAACTAGTTCTGTTGGTCACCATTAGGTCTCAGTTCCCTAATTTAGGGCATCATTAACTCTTTCTTGCTTGTGACATCAGCAATAAAAGTTAACTATTAAACTTGTATTTTAACTTTTTTGCCTTCAGTCAGTGGTCAGTACAAAACCAGCAAATTAAACGCTTGCAATGACATGATACTGAGAAAAAGAAAGGTAAATCCTATGTATCACTCTGTGGCATGTGTCCTGGCACCAGTAACATTTTATTTAAAACTTTTTGTTAGGTTACTAGACAGTTAAAAGGCTAATTAGCCTCCATCCTTTGTAAACCACAAAGGCCAGATTAATGATTGTTCAAACTGCAACAATATTGTAGTAAAAGTGATAGCTATATGCCTGACTATGCTGTTCTCTCTTAAAGTCCCTCTTAAAGCTCTGATTACTCATTTGCCAATGCAATCATTTTTAGACAACCCAAAATGAACCCTACATTGTTAGTTCCTAATATCTTAGTAAACTATGGAGTTTGCTGTTCAGTTTTAAGAAATATATGCATGAAATAAGTCATCAGGTCAGCAATGGTCATTAAAAGTCACTGTTCTTCCAAGTCTGGGCTTATTAAAGTTCTGGGAATACTGACACAGATCTAGCCCCTCTCGTATTTGTGTGTATGAGTAGAACAAATTTTTGATTCTTTTCCTAAAGCTTCAGCTCGTGGACTTGTATGAGTATTTGAGAACATCAGCTCTTGCTCAACAATCAGAATTCAATTCTCATAGGTGCAGAGTACAAAACTCAAAGGTTTCAATTTCAAAAGGTAACTCCTCCCTTCAAATGGAAGGGCTTGTGTTTTTCTAAAGCTTTATAGGTGAAGTGATCTGTTTGTTTTGTGGGGATAGAATGGGGTTCTGCCTCTGGATTTCTGACTGCTTGAAGTTGACAGTACTGCTGATTATCAGACATAATGCACAGTGCTGGGAGTGTCTCACTGTGTCTTGGTGGTCGTTTGCTCCATCCTAAAGCAGATATAAAATGCAGCATTGTGAAGCATCTTCTGGGTTTTCTCTGCACTGGTGTGCGTGATGGCATCAATGACAACAGGGCTGTTGTAGGACTAATAGCAGTTCCATTTATATTTGGCTCCCCTACAGATCAGATGGCCTCTTGGTTAGTATCCTCAAAATCACTTTTTTTTTTTAAGAGAAAAGAAAAAAGAGTGATAATAAATGAATTTTCCTATTTTAATCAAACCCTGCATGTTCAAAACACAAAGCAGAGCAAATCGTTGCTCAATCACTATTGTTTTTGCTTATTTCAAAAAAGCAGTTCAGTTGGGTTCAGTCATATCTAAAAGAGACTTCATTTCTTAGAGTTCAATTCTGCAACCAGCTGAGGAAATTAATCATAAAGGACTGAGACCAGCTATTAGAAAGCTAACTATGGGAACCTTTCACGCTTAACTCATTCCTCCTTTTCTACCCACCACAACATTGGCAGTATCCTGGTTGACCTCATATGTACTTCCACACAGTCTGCAAATCTGTGGCCATCTTCCATCCTTCCTCCCTGTATTTGTAATTAGGTCACTGAAAATAGTAGCATCCCTTCCACAAAGGCAGAGAAGTGAGGCAACTGTAGGTTCACTAGAACATTCTGAGAAAAATATTTGCACTGCTTTCTGTCATTCTGTAAATCCAGAGTAAAACCCAACATACTTTTGTTTCTAAACCATAACCTGCAAAAGAAATTAAGTATTGCCTCAAGCAGCTGTGTGAGGTACTATCCTGTAATACCTCACACAATTCTTGGTTAGGAGAATTGAACAAAGATATTCACAGCTCTCCCAGTGCAAGACCTACTTTCTACATTTGTTTCTGTGACATCTGGACAAGCACAAAGCTTGTTACTCTCCAGCCATTTATTTTAAAGTTGGACTGAGGTGGCTGACAGTTAGATTTGAATACCAGGAGTAGAATGTCTCATCCAAGGAATTTGACTTCCCACAGGGAGCACATGAAACAACTTGCTGTCCTGGACTCACTCGGTTTCATCAGACTATGATAAGATCCCTGCTATTTTTCGAAAAAAAAGAAAAGGGGATTGTCACAATGACTGAGGCCAGACAAATCACTATATTTGATAAAATGAAAAGGGTCTTTTGGCTCTGTTATTACTGCTTCTTATTAAAGGTAGGAAGATCATGAGATTTTTAGATCAATGGCCAATTTTTTTTTTTTGTTGGAAAATGTAAAATCAGGTCAAAGTAAAACTTTTTTTTTATACTGAAGTGAAAAAGTGGGGAAAAAAAACCCCAAACAATAATTTTACCTAAAAATAATAATTTGAGGTTTTTCACTCTCTTTGTTGTCCTTTCTTTTCTCTTTGTTTTTGCCTTTTGCATTTAGGCCTGTTTTGAAAGAGAGTTGCAAATTTCCTTTTGGAAGATAACACTGGGAAAATATGTTGACCTTTTGAAATTGAAATGTTTCATTAAAATATTCTGTAGACAAGTTGTTGATATTTTCAAAACTCTTTTGTTTTCAAATGAAGCTCTTTGGTAACTGCATAAGTACATCTGGTCCCTTCCACCTACACTGTATTTTTTATTAAAGGCAGGCTCCCTTAAACATTTTTCTAGCTCAAGGAACCATGAACTTTTATTTGACCATGGCAACAGGAGCTAGATTTTCTTCTTGGAGTCTTGGGGATCTCAGTGGTCCTCCGCATTGGGAGGAGATGAAGACAGAAAGTTCAAGAGTCAGTGGCAGAAAATGCAGGCATGTGACAACAGACCTATCACAAGTACTCTTGGCCATAACACATCCAAGGATTTCTATTGTAAGAGCGCCAAATCACACCCTGCTGAAGTATTTCAAGTTGGACTTACCTTGCAAAGCTCAGAATGCCTTCACCCAGTTGCAGAATTAAGCATTTCCCACAAAAAAAAAAAAAAAGCCTGATTTTGCCAAATAAAATCACACATACCTGAAGAAAATGATGCAAATTTGAAATAGGCTTTTCGTTCCCCAAAGCCATGGAGTAGACACAGACCTGGGAATACAATCACTTCCCACTCTGAATTAAGCCCTTTCATGCTACAGGAAGTCCTAGAATCCATACTGAAAAAAAACTGAGTCACCTCCTGCAATTCCTTTTAGCTGAAGAAAAAGAGTCAAGAGTGCCCAGAGACCCCAAACCAGTGTTCTCACTGGGTTAAATTCAGTGTTCTGGTCCTCATTTGCAGGGTAATCTCAGCCAGTATGGTCATGACCTCCAGCAAGAGCTATGTTATACTGGAACAATGGATCTGTCAGCTCCTGAGTGAAAGGGGTGTGTGCAAAGGACAAAGGTTTCTCAGCAGCTGGCTCATGAAACTGGAGTTCCTGCCTGGAAGGGATCAGGATGATTAAAAAACTCAGCACCTTCTAAGCAAAATGGAAAACCCACTTCTTTGCTTTGCTCTTCCCACAAGCACTCTACATGACAAAAATAAATTAAGTCCAGCCTCTGCTGCCACTAAAAACAAGAAAGAAACATTATTTGCAGGAAGGAAATGACTAGGCTATTTCTGTCTATCTACTTGTCATAATTTGGGGATCTTTGTAGTGTTGCCACTACAAGGGCTGGTACCTGGTTGGGTGGAACAGGTACAAACTGCAAAAGGATTCAAGATATTTATTTGCACAACACTGATTTTTTTCTAACCTTTCATTGTTCTGATCGTACTTCCTGCCTCAGTCCAGGCCTCAGAGCTGAGCAGGCCAGCAGCCCTCTCCATGTGAGAGAGACCCCAGGGTTTGGTGCATCATGCCTGAGAAATCTTTGCATTGGTGTTCTTCCATTTCTAAGTCCTGTTCCGGGGTTTTGTTTTTTTCTGCAAAATTATTTCAACACCACACTGGAAGTCCACAGTGTGAGCCATTCCAGATGTGTTTGATTTTTCTGGATCCTTGCATGCTCCAAATGATCTAGATGTATTCTCTATGTATTGGTATTTCTGCCTCAGATATGACTGATCTGTTCCCTTTGGTCAGTGCACTTTCCACGATCGTTGCCTGTTCGGTTGTTTTCCTGTAACTGTCTCGAGGCATGGCACCTCTGTGGATGACAGCCTGTGTTTACTGTGTTCCTCTGGCTCCTCTCTGTCTGCAGGGGCTATGCAATCCTACACATGGTCACTCACCTACACTGTGACAACAGCTGCTGGGTCACCTGCTGAGAATTCCCAACAGCTGCCTTGCATGAGGAGCCCACACGTACCTTCATCATCCGTCACGCACCGGATACCTGTTTATCCCCACAGAGAAGAACATGGGTAAGGCACTTCCCAGTGCCTTGGGTTTTCTGATTGTTTTTTGTGGGATTTGGATTAAATTCTGCTTAAGTGTTTTTTTTTTAATACAGTAAAAGCTGTTTCTTGATGTAGTTAAGTCTGTATAGTAAAGATGCTGGTATCGTAAGTCTTTGGCTGTTGTTGCTATTCTATAATTATATTATGTCTTAGTTTTATAATCTCATTTAATTCTGTTCAAAACTGCAGTAGGCCTGGAGGATATTTTCTAAAAGAGAAGGCTTAAGTAGATTTCTTCTCTGATTCCTGTTTTCTTGTGCCATGTTTGAAAAAGCTAGATGTTCCTAGAGAACAACCCTACTGTACCATGTGTCAGGAGAGGTGATTCTTCTCTTTAGCTCAGCACTGCTGAGACCACATCTGGATCCAATTCCATGCTCCCAGCACCAGACAGACCCAGGCATACTGGAGTAAAGTCCAGAAAAGGGCCACTTTAATGATGATGGTAGGGCTGGACCATCTGTCATAAAAAGAGAGACTGAGAGAGCTGAGGTTATTTAGCATCGGGCAGAGAGGGCTCAGAGAGGATCCTATAAGTGTGTATAAATACCTGCTGGGGGATGTAAAAAAGAGACAGGTGCCTTTCTGCAGTATTTAATGACAGGACAAGCACAGATAGAAGTATGAGAAATTCTGTTAAAACATAAAACAAAAAAGTTGTGATCAAACACTGGGGCAGGCTGTCCAGAAAAGCTATGGAGTTTCCATCCTTGCTGGTGTACAGACTCCAGCTGGACACGATCCTGGGCAGGCTGCTCTCATGGACCCTGCTTTGAGCAGGGGGCTTAGACTTGATAGACTCCACAGGTCCCTTCCAACCCCAGTAATTCAATGACAACTGTTAACTTGCAGATGAAAAAACATCCACAGTTTGATCATACAGACACATTATCACCATAATATTCTAATATTCTCCATTGCCAAAATTTGCTCAATGTTCTCAATTAAAACAATTACAGGTATAAATTTATGTAACATTATTTCATCTGGAAAAAACTTCAGACAGTTGCTAAAGCTCTCAGTGCTGTTTTCATTAAGCAGCACTTCTTCTGTGCCATCCTCATTTGATTCAGTGCATAACTCACAGATATCCATAACTAAAACACAAGTCATAAATCGGTTGATGAAGAAGGAATAGACAATATAGCAAGATCAGCAAATGCCCAGGTGCTGCTATGATGAAAGAGGTTCAAAAGGTTTTGCCATGTTCCTCAGTCTTGTTGCAAACTCACTAACTTTGTAGAAGTGTTTTCCCAGTGTGAAAGACTCTAAACTGTTTGGAAAGGTATCAGTGGATTAATTTGAACCCTGCATCTTCTTCCATCTCGGATGTGACTAGGTTTAGATATCTGTTTGAATGTCACTACTAAGCCCTTACTAGGAAAACCTGGATAAGGAGAAAGGGAACATCTTTCTTATCCAGAAATATGACTGTTAGGTGGAGGCAGAAATAGAACAGCACAGAGGTTTGGGAGCTGAGAGTATTCAAGACTTGGAACAGACCGCAGTAAGGCAATGTCTATGTTATATGTATGTGTGTGTATATGTGAGAATTTGTTGTTTCTGCAGGAATCTCTTGCCTCTGGTGTTGGATTATGGTGATTTGAGGAAACAGTTTAATCTAGGTGAATCAGCTTTTCTGAAAGACAACAAAGATTAGATGTTCACAAAACTGGGGAGATTGTAGAAAGTGTCCATGCATCTTTACTAGTGAATGGTTCAAACAATGGTGGCTAACACTGACTCATTAGCTAAGGAAACTGCTCCCTCCTTTGCCTCTGGATGTGCCTAGGCAGGAGTTTGGGATTCAACAAAGAAAGTAGACAGGTTCTCCAACCTCATATCCCACTCCCTTATTGAGCTGGCTGTGCTAAAGCTGAACATTGTATGCTGCAAATTCAAACTAATTCACTTCTCTCCCTCCCAAAAAAGGAACATCTGACTGCAGTACAAGGAGGTAGCTGAATTCATTGTAGTTCTTCAAGTCAGGGCTTACCATACTTCCTCAGCCTGGATAGCAATTTACTGGGAACATGGCATTAGATAACAATAAAAGGAAAGACACTTTCTCCTCAGAAAGTGCACAGCTGAGTCTGCAGTTTAAAATTAGTCACAAAAACATGCTGGGTCTCTCTATTTGATGTTGTTCTGGACACACACTTTCATTAGTGGCATCTGCTTCCCATCTGAGCTGGAAAATATATTTTTGAAAAAGATTTAAAATATCATCCTCCTATTAAAAATTAAAAAGGTATGTTTCATAATTATTGTGCATACTAAATGTGGTTTTTGATGTATTTTAGATACACGGGAAGTTACAACTATGGTAGCTACAGCAACCAGCATCCCCATCCCATGCAGAGTCAGTATCCATCCTTACCACATGATACTGCTATTTCTGGACCACTTCACTACTCAGCTTACCACAGAAGCTCTTCACAGGTACTCTCCATTTATTACTTGATGATATCTGTTATAATATTTAAAATAATTCCGTTTTTAAATTTATCAGCATATTAGCTGTCTGAATCAATAAGCTGTCTAGATATTGATGGCTCCTCTTTTTTTATTTTCTAATATTACCTAGGTATTTTTTAATTTTAGTGGAGATCAGAAGTAGCTTTAGATTGTCAGTAAAAAGTATTAACTCTAAAATTCAGCAGTCTGGATCTGTTTTTGTTTTAAGGAGTAGCTAAAGCAAAAACAAATATAAGTATTTGTATGATTATTAGGTGTTGGGAGCAGGAAGAGATCCCTAAGAAGAAATACAAGTGTTTTTATTTAGCTGAAGATGCAGAGGCCATAGTGAATTCTTGTGGGGTCTCTGCTTTTGAGGATACCCATGTTTAGGAATTTGCCAAAACAGTGAGTTCTGCATATAGTTTGAATAACTTGAGGACACCACTGCAGAAGTTGTTTAATCTGTATCCTATAGTCTCCTACTAAAATGTTTCAAAATTATATCAGTAACTCTTCCACCTCACAAAGCTGAGCCAGGAGGAGCCAGCACAGATGAGATGTGAAGATCAGATCTGGCAAGAGTTCCAAAGTAATGCCACTATTGGAGGGCTTCAGTGCTCGTGCAGGTGGTGCTTCCTCAGTGCAGGCAGCTGCTCTCTGGGCTCTCTGCTGGAAGATTGGCAAAGGGCACACAGGCGGAAGGTGATGGTGTCAGGGTATTCCACTTCCACTCACACAGCACCACTTACTCTTACCAGAAATTTATAAAAGTGTGTGAGGCACTGCCACACTTAACTATCATCACTGGACTGCAACAGTTTCATACCAGATGCAAATGAATTTGGTAGTGCTTTGAAACTGAGCACACAAAAGATGCATCTCATTCTGGTCTTTGGACTCAGTCTGTCACATGGCCTTAGAGGAGTTGTTTCTCCTTTTTATGCTTCATTAGCTGTAAGATAAGAATCATGGTATTGATCTCCTTAAAGCTTTTTGAGACCTGTACAAACCCAAGATGCTCATTTGGAGCAGCTTAACAATGGCTTATGGAAAGGACAAGCTACAACTTCTCACTGATTTGTGTAGCACCTGGTCTGTCAGACTACATGAGGTGTCTGGCTTTGTCTGAGGGTTTTTACAGCTGCTCTGTCTTCACCAGGAAAGTGAATGAACATTGAAGTGCAGTGTCCTGGGACAGGTCTGTTGTTCTCCATTTTTCAGTTATAGGTGTTACCCTGTTATCTCAAGAAACAAGTAAAGCAAATCAAGTTCAACACATTTTTAGTTTATTCATATCCTGGTTAACATGCGGTATGGAAGCAGTAGCAAACACTGACCTCAGGCAAATGTCTTTCATACTGTAGTAGGCTGTCTCTACAAGTACATGTCAGATCATTTTTTTGCTCTCTTGCTAGTCTTTGAACAGTCCTGAATGCATATGAAGAACAGCTATGCTTTAATGATCACACTTTAAAAGAAAATTATTTCAATTTATATGTGGCATGTTCTTTCTCATGCTGCTTATAATCTGAGATGGAATTGCACAGCAGGACACAGCCAAAAAAAACATATCAATGTGCTTGTTCTGTATTGAGAGGAATTACAAACTGGAACCTTAGTTTTGAAAAATTATTCCAAAGTATTTAACAGTTTGATATAAAAATTGCTGACAGTGTTTTTAAAGCTAAGTTAGCATCTGTAAAATGCTTTCTCTGATAATAAATCCTTTCTTAACTACTTTTTAACCAGAAAAAATGTTCATAAGATGTCCTAAGAAGATGTTAGAAAACTGCTCTTTTTCTAGTGGTCTTTGTGAGGGGAACATGTTGATAGGAGTTGCAGTAGGACTTGTGATATTGCAAAACAAAAATACAGGAAGCCAAATTTACAATGAATATATCAACAGCTGCCACTATACTGAAACCAAAGGGGCTGCAATGTGCAGAGCTGTGGGTGTATAATCAGCTGGGAAGAGGAGGCTTTGACCATAACTTTCAAAAGAACTCTTTGTTATAGTCTACATTCTGGCCAAATATAGAACTTTGGCTCAACTTTAGCAACTATTCTACTATGCTCTTTAGGACAGTGTCTAGGGATTAACTCCTACCAAAAAAAAATAAAAATCTGTGTATATGATAAATTCTCTACAAACATGGATTCAGGGAGAGCCCTTGTCCCAGACAAGGATCTGAGCCAAAGCAGGTGGCATGTAGTTGTGGTGAGGTTTAAGCTGCAGCTATTAATAACTATTTTGGTCTTGAAGAACATCATATCCAACCTCTTTCTATGGAAGAGAGTGACACACTCCAGGTTTTATCAGCTACTTTGAGAATTTTGATTTTGTAATTGGAATCTTTAGACTGAGGCTGTGCTGGGGAAGAAGTCACACAGATATAGATACTTTACTATTTACTATTTTAATATTTATTAATAACTATTACTTTACAGATCTCAAAAAGCCCAGGTAGGGGGTCTGGCAGTATAGGTTGACTAATTTCCACTGATGGCTAAGACTCTTTTTGATTACAGAAAGTCTGTTCAAACCTTGGTCTTAATCCAGATTTTTTCTTCTTCCCTCACTGTCTGTGAGTAATTCTCAGAACAGTTCCTTACTTTTAATGCCAGGCCTGATTGCTCATTTCTTGACTTGGCTTGCTGGCCAGGAGCCTGGCAGACAAATGAAGAATGATCTACAGATTGATCTGTTACTACCTAATTTTGTAAGCCATAGTGCAGGATTGCATACAATATTCTGATGCTACTCCACCATCATATAGAAGGGGATTCTTTAGTGTGTGTGTGTACATAAACACATCTATACAGAGACTTTATTTCATCAGTTCTTTATTTCTTCTGCTTCTGTGGTTCAGGTATCAGGTGCCAGGGTTGAAAATGCGCAGCAACTCTTGCCCAAAGCCTCTGAGAGGTCTCATCAACCTGTGCTGAGTTTAGCAGAGAGTTACAACACCTTCACAAAGTCACAGTGTAGGCTTGACTGGCTTCTGAGCACAGCTTTTATCTGCAGTGTTCACCCTGGCTGGACAGGTCTTAATCCTCTTTCAGGCTCCAAAGTATTTCAACTCACATAGTTCTACCTTTTCCTTAGACACAAACTAATTCAGGCTGCATTATTTTTTCTTTGTAAATTTTCTTTGTAAATTTCAATGCTAATAACACTTTTAGTAGGAAGAATAAATAGATAAATAAATAATTAGAATAATCTGCAGCAGTATACATTTTAACATATCTGGTAACATATAAAGATGCACATCTGTAACTGCAAGTATCCTCACGTGTAGCTGTAGTGAATCACAATGTAGGTTCAGTTATCCAGGTCTTATCTGTAGCAACAACCAGAAACAGGTGTGTGGAGGAAAAGTCTCAGAAGTAAGGTAAGTAGAACGTAGTCCTTTCACCAGCATAGCTCTGACAACTTTGGCAAGAGCTAACCTAGGGATATCCTGAGTAGGATGCAGCAGTTGGAATGATGTTTTTGTAGCAAGCCACTCTCCATTACCCTGTCTTGGAGCTTTTTTGTACATATGGACTTTGTCAGGCATTGCATGAAATGTTCATTCTCTTGTTGTTGCATTGGGTGCCCTAGGGTTTTTTGGGTGATGAGGAATAGTGAATATTCATTCTCTGTTTATCTACTGTCATCATTCAAGACATTATAGATCTGCATCACTCCTTCCGCACCTCATCCCTGTCATCTCTTGCAGAATTTAGCATTATCATCTCTGTAGTTTCTGTTGTGGCAGGTGCTCTGTGCACAGGACTTATCCAAGGACTGCAGGACAGGTTTAGTCTGGGGAAGCTGTGAATGTCCTGTTCTCTAAGTTGTGCTGAGCAGGGAACCTGATGGAGCTGGAGCTCCCCTCCAGCCTTTCTGTGCAAAACCTGACTCTCAGAGTAGGTAGGAGGGCCTCAGCCAAGAAGCTGCCACATTAACCACCTAGAGCTGAGAATCCCTCCTTGATGCCACACTAAACACAGCCCCATTTTACCTTTTCCCCTTTGCTGCTTCCAAAATGGAACAATCATCTCCAAACAGCCAACCTCAGGTGACAGAGAGCCATAGAAGCAGCATAGCAATGTATCTCCTTTTGTACCGTGAAGCTCCTATCTTAAAGACAAGAACTAATCTATTTATTTATTTATTTATTTATTTATTTACTTATTTATTTTTGCTGCCTTTAAGGTGCATTTATGAAGATCATAGTTTACTTCCATGGCGTGGGCAGAAGAAATCACTCTGGAAAATGCTGCAGCAGTACAGTCTGCTGTTCAGCAGTAGATCAGGTCTGCACCTCTCAGAGGCCCAGAGCACAGTGTTTGGGCCATAGTTAAAGGAAATTTAAGCAGTGTTATTACTCTGACTCTCCCAAACTGCTCTGGGGAGTGCAGTGGTCTCATATAACTTCCCAGGGTGCAGCATGCTGCACTACCCAGTTTTTCTGGTAAAATACTGCATGCCACAGTTCCACTAAACCATGTCTTTGCTTCATATACCTCTGCAGCAGGATTTTCTAGAAGCAGTACTGGAAAATAGTAGTAACTTTTTTGGGACAATGGGGGAGCCAAAGAAATCCTCTCTCAGACAGAGCCCATGCTTCAGTGTCCATTCATGTTGTTCTGGCTCATCTACTTTGGGAAAAAAAAAGGGAAAAGTTCTTAATCTTCCAGCACACACACATTATAAACTCATGACTCTACCAGTGCAGTAAGAATAACACCCTCCCCAATAACCACTCTGTCATCAAACAGCTGGTAATGACAGAAAGACAGAAATACTGCCCAAATCCCACCCATGCAGCAAGAGTCATTGTTTCCAACTGTATGGCTTCATACGGGCCTCAAGACTGTTAGCATGTAATTGAAGTAATTATGTATTGAATGCAACAGGAAACAGATGTCTTCTTTTGAGATAATTACAAATAGCATTTTCCGAAGGCTCCAAATGCCACTCCCAAAAGTACCAAAATCACTTAGATGGACTTCAGAGTTTCACTCGGCTTAATTAACAGATTCAGTAAGGTTCAATTTGTGGAGAAAAGGGTAAATTTAGGGTGATAAAGATGCCTTTAATCAATAGTTTCAATTATGTCATTTTGTAGGACTTAAGCATATTTTTATGAAGTTAATTTATAGCCAGCTGTCCACAATTCAGTACTTTCTGGTATGTGTTATAGTAGTGGCTAACACGCAACATTAATTTACAGCATCCAGCAAAAGTGGGAGCTAATACCATGTAAAGTCAGAGCCACATTCATAAGGAAAATATTTTGCTGTTTGGACATTGAAACCTTTCACTTCTGTTTCTAATTGGTTGGTGAGTTGAAAATAAGGATGAAGAGATTATTCTCCATCCTTTCACTGTAGAACCTCAGCCTTCACTTCATGGGAAGATATATTTAATGTTGTATTTTCTAAAATAATACTAAAATAAATTGAATTAATTTTACTTTTGTGGGCAAGGCCTTAACAATAATCTGCTCAAAGTCTCACAGGCTTAAAGGGCTTCTTGTCTAGGTCTAATGGCAGCAGTAGTAACAAGTGTGAGTCAACCCAGAAAATGGTAATTTCCTGTCAAGAGTCCTCCAACAAATGTCGCTTTTATATCTGGCAAAGATCACTAGGCCCCAGTGTTTTGAGTTCAGCTTAAGCACTCTTCATTAAACCGGATGTAGGGTGTGAAAGGTGATTCAGCAGCATGGGCAGGCATCCGCCCAGATGGCTCTGCTTGGGACACTCCAACAAGGCTGAATAGATGCTTCATGGGGTGAGTTAATAGTCAGGCAGGGGCCAACAAGTACTTTAAAAATATTGTCTTTCAATAGTCTCTTCACTCCAGGGAAAAAGAAGCCACTGAGTCATTTGTGATTAGCTGACCTACCGTTACAAAACTTTCCATCTTGCATTCAGTCATAACAGAATTTATTGTAAAATACTGGATATTTAGAGTCCATGTTATTTTCAAGCAATTATTCTTTTTACATTTATGACACATTCATAAACACAGCTGCATCGGGTGCACTTGATGGAAAGGAAAAGCAGCACACTGCATCCTGTCCCCTCATGCAGACCTGCTCCCCTGCCTTCTCAGTAAGCCTAAGCATGGCCTCTGGGCTGCACATTGGAGGAGGAAGATCTTTCTGAAGGTCATTCTGGGAGACAAGATTTCATTCACTCACTGGCACAAGTTTTGTGGTTCCAAACGACCAAGAAGACGTAACGTGGCTTCCCCACATACTGCTGGATACAACAAGGGACCCACCACAATATTCCCAGAGTTCATTCTCTTCTTCTTGATGATAGGTGAACGTTTTTGCAGTCTACAGATTTTCAAATAGCAAATTATCCTGGCTGAAGACGGATTTCTCTTGGCGTTTGTAAGGGATATGAAAGCATGTAATTCCCCTGTTTGAAGTCCCAACCTTCATTTCAAACCCTCAAAGGAAAATTGCACTGAGTCAGGATGGCAAAGGCTTCTGTTGTGGTTAGCTCAATTATCTCGCTGTGAAGAGAGAATCCCTGGTGTATTATGGCAGAAGTCTAGGGTGACTCTGTTCTAAGTACACTCTTTAGTACAAGAATCTACAGTGATTTCATGTATAGATCAACAGGTAATAAAGGCAAAGACCACCATAACTGGTATCAAGTAAAACGCTACTGAAGACAAGGAAGAAAGTTTTTAGCTTGGGCAACGTATTGCTTCAAAGCTTGAGTTTCATTGTTGTTGGTCATTGGAAGCTCTCATCTTCAGTGAAAGTTTTTGGAAAGCCAACAAGTCTGAAGACTTGGTTCTCCTTCAGAGGAATATAAGGCTATTTACACTCAGTATGTACACTCAGAAAAAATTTTCCCTGGGGTGAAGATGGAAATTTAGATGGTGTTGTAGAGACCTGTTGTCAGTGTTGCCAGGACAGCTTATTTAGCTGGATTAGAACAGTGTTGAAATGCCAGTGTTCCAGGATGGTGCTGCAGTTTAACACCCCGTTTCAGCAGCTGTGATGGCACAGGTAGATCCAGCCTGTGTGGTGATGGGAAGTACAGGCTAGATAACACCTCTGATGTCCTCCCTCTCGTCTGCCTACTGGCCTGTCTCCCCAGGACATGCAGGGATGTGCTAAATCACTAACTACAGTATGTTGGTCAAAAAGTCTTCTTTTTCTCCTCTCTAGTTAGGAGGGCCAGCGTGTGGCTCTGAGCTGCCTGAGGCTTGTGAGCAGTTCAAATACGTTTGCCAAGGCTGGCCTGCCTTCCTGGCTGTGGTCTGAAGGGAGACAGCAAAAACTCCTCATGGAGACATTGCTGCAATTGCCTTGGGCTGACGTAACAGTTGCTAATGCAACTGATTAACCCCGGGCCCATCCACAGTGGGGTACGTAATGAGATCCCTTGGGAATCTCTGCTACCTCCCCTCCTAGGAACACCTACTCCAGATGTTCTCTCCATAAGCCTTCTAAATACGAGGAAGGGGTTTTGCAGCTGTAGAAAGCTTTGGCATGCAGCTTGCAAGGTTTGTAAGCATCACAAGTGATTGTCCTGCTTTGGTGACAGCTTTCTAGTTAAAGAAATACCACAGTGTCAAACAGCCCAAGGTATGGAAATTTTAAATGTGACACTTTTTTGCAGAAAAGGTATAAAGATGTAAAATGTAGAAGGTCTGAAGATTGATGGCTGGCCAAGAGTAACAGGGATCCTCACCATCTCTGTGATGCACATGGATAACAGTGGGACAAAACAGGGAGAGCCATTTCTCAGACACAGCACACAGCTGATCTGCTCCTGCAGGACAGGCAATAAGACAAATACATGCTAGGCAAGCCCTCATAAGCACAATTTACTTTCTGCTGCTGGGCAGTCTGTGGCTGTAGATGGCAAAAGCTGTTCTGTTTTCCATCCTATCTTGTCCTTCCTTAGTAGAAGCCATTTGTCAAACTTCGAGTTCTAGTTTCAAAGTGTCACTGTGAACAGCTGGGGACTAGAAGGATAATCCTCCTGTCTGCCTCTTCCCATAAGTTCTCCAATTAGCTGCTGGTTCTGGAGTCAGACCACACTGTTTTCCTGAAGAAATTGTCAGGATGTCTTGTGAACACTTTAAAGGGAAGGCACCTTCCCAGAAATAAAGATTCTTTTGCTCCTCTCCCTCAAAACTCACTTGAGTGAGGAAGAGTTAGGACATTTTATTTTCTGATATTTAGTAAATAGCAAGTTTTTGAGTAAAAGTGCGAGAAAAAAAGATAAATTAATTCAATCTATTTTTCTCCTCCCAGATACACCTAGCACTTTGATAAATTAAATCAGTGACTGTTTTGCAAGACTTTCCCCGAAACTTTGGTTTACAGCAGATGATGGTGTCTGATATTTCACCTTCAGTATGATACCTTGTTGTTGGATAGCTGCTAACTCATATGATTTTGGCTTTTCTAAACACAGAATTGTGACACCACCATCCCTTATTTTAAAATGAAGTATGTGACAGATGATTCTTTGATTTTTTTTTTAAATTCTAGTACCCCTTCAATGGCCCAACATCAAGAATGGAGCCCTGTTTGATGAGCAGTACTCCCAGGCTGCATCCCACGCCAGTGACTCCACGCTGGCCAGAGGTCCCAGCTGCCAACTCCTGCTACACGAGCTCCTCCATGCACTCCACGAGATATGGCAATTCCAGTGACATGTACACGCCCCTGACAACACGCAGGAATTCTGAGTACGAGCACATGCAACACTTTCCCGGCTTTGCCTACATCAATGGGGAAGCCACTACGGGCTGGGCTAAATGAAGATGACTGGTATCAGCTGAGCCCACACACTTACAAGAGTTACAAAAGCTTCGTGCCATGTGGGACTTCTTGTGGATGTTCTTCAAGGGAGGTGAAAATGGAAAAGATCCCGGGCAGATAAATGTAGTTCCTAATGTGGGCAGATTGCAGATCAGTATGACCGAATGTTCCTGTAGGTGAAAAATACTTTTGTGCTGTTCTCGACCACTTTTTGGGCTGATCAGTGCCTTTTTTAATTCTGGGACAACCCTGTGTGCTCTCAGTTTGAGTGAGCCAGTTTTACCCCCTCTCTTATTGACAAATGCTAATGAGTCTTACAAAAAAAAAAGTACTGAAAACAGGACCTATTTATAATTTGAATTAAAGACAGGAAATTTGCCCTCAGTAAAGCTCTGTCATATGTTCTTTTAAGCTCTTAATGCATTCCTTAAAAACCACTCTGCCAAGTCATCACTTACTCATATAAATTCCTCTGTCTGGTTCCTTAAAAGGACACGTGTTGCTGTAGGTTTCAGTTTACACCTAACTTTGTATATTGATGCACCTTTCTGTTGATCCAGTAAGTTTGATCTTGACAAAAGAGAGGAAAAGACATGTAGCATTGAATTATACACTGCCTTAAGTTGACTGTTGTTCTTATTATATATGTATTTGTGTTGAGTTTGCACAATCTGGAAAAATATAACTTCTCTGGTCGGTAATGACAAGGTAAGAAGGGACTTGGGGACTGGGAAGACTTTGGATTCAGAGCCACATATGTTAAATATAATGATATGAAGCAATTATATAAAGAAAATGACAATGCAAACATGATTATTTGCTTAATTATCTATTGACAGGTATGAAACTGTTCTCTCAATTCCTTCACGTGGTGATAATTCTCTGTACGTCTACAAAAGCAAAATTCAAAGCTGTGCCTTTGAAATTATTCTGTACTGTGTATGTGTGGAAAAATGTATTGTATTTTGGGGAGAATTTTTCTTAGACATTTTCCTTCAGATTTGTAGCTATTTGTGAGTTTTTGTTAGTTTTTATTAACATAGCTTTTTTTCTGTATTATAAAACGCACCAAGCAATTATGGTGGACCTATTACCCTATGGGTAAGAAATAAATAAATGGAAATATGACAACAGGCATTTTAGTAGTTGTTTTGTAAATAAAATCTTTGATAGCACCCAGTGTGACAATAACCATGTTTATGTCTCAAATGGACATAAGTGTTATTTGTACAGTTGTGCAAGATATATGAAGGATTTTCACACCCAAATAAAGTTCTTGAAAGTAAATAGATGCCAGTGAAATTTACTTAAATAAAAAAATTCTACAAGCTAAAGACCTTCGAAAAAGGTTAGATGTCATCATGCTTTTATCCAAGGAAGGACTCAAGAACAGGTACAATTTGTGGCAGATGGGTGATGGACCTCCTCCACTTGCCTGATGGATTGGTGATCTTGACGTGCCAAGGTCCCTCCAAGGACCAGATGCCTTGGTGAGATGTCCGTGGGTAGATCTGACCAGTAACTCAAGGCTGGATCCTTGGAAAGATCGGGATGGTGCTGAGGCCAAGCACCACTCAAGGGAAGCCAGAGGCACTTCTGCTCTTTTTTATAGTAAATTTTTAAACCAAAAGAAGACTAATCCCCATTGACTGAAAAAGAGGAGACAATGAGACTATTTTAGCATACAAATATTCCATATCCTTCAACACCTTTGGGGACAACTCTGCTACCCTGATTTCAAGAGCTCAGGCATACTGTTCAGGAAGGAGGAGGGATATTGGACACAGTGTGAGACCCAGAAATAATAAAACATTTCTGACTGCAACATCCTGGGTGTCTTGGGAGAAATTATGACCAACAGCAGTATCACAAAGCTGCTTGTAAAAAAGAGCCAAGAACATCATCAGTCAAACAGGGCTTGGAAAGTCTTTTGCAAAAAAGCCTCCACAGTCTTTCTTTTTTTTTCCTCTTTTTTAAAAATTTAATTTAGAAACTTGTGTTGATGCCTTGGGAGTGCACACTTCCAACTACCATTGAACTGCTTCCTGAGGAGGGCTTTGAAATTTAAAGTAGACATTCATGGGGGGCAGTGTGTAGAATGGTGGAACAGAGGCCACCTCCTGCATGGGAAGAGCTGCCAAGTAAAGCAGGACTCGTCCTGGGCCACTGCAGCTCAGACCCCACCACAGCAGAAGCCAGGGCAGCTTTCAGGTGTCAGGCTGTCACCCGAACGGGGAGCACCGTCACCTCTGCAGAGAACGTCTGGTGAGGGGCAAGGATGTCTCAAATCATCCCAAACTGCGCAACCTCCCGAGGCAGAGTCTGCAGGCTGCTATTTCATTCTTTCCCTTGACCATGGAAGCTAAAAGCTGAGTTTTCTTGCCTAGCCATGCATTTATGTGCATATGAAGTAAATATGTGACTATGCAAACGTTGCTGATGAAACTTTTACACCACATTCTGAAACATTCAGTCTCAATTGCAGTTTCCCTTGTGTCATTTTTTCCTATTTTCTTCTTTCCTATCTTTCCTCTCTTTTTTCTAATTTTTTCTCTTTGGGTCTGCATCTTTTCCCTTTTCATTTTCTCTCTTTTTTTTGTTTTTAATTTCTTGCTTACATTCTCTTTTTTCCTAACAACAAGTACACATTTTTATAAAGATGTGATCTTTTTCAGAGGCTAAGACATATAATAAATGATAGATATCTAATATATAGAGAATAGAAACTAATATATTACAGCATAACTGACATAACACATTTAATGTTTTTAAATAGATCTACACACACACACACACAAATGTATATATGTATGTACGCCTATAAAAATCCACTACAATTCTTCAAGATTTTTCATTACCAGGTAGAAAAAAGGCTCAGCGGGGGAAGAGCAGTGAGAACTCCATTCAGTAGCATGAATCCTGTTTTTGTCAGGCTACCTCTTGCTGCTAAGGTCACTACCCTTTGACAAAAATGGCCTCTGACCTCCCCAGCCCCACAATTCTGTTGTGACTGACCCTGAAACCCATGAAATTCAGGGGCAGACATTGCTTTGGAAGGTTTAGATAAAGCTGACTAACATGGGAAGGGCTCCTGGTATGCACCCATCTGAAATGGTCTGGCAGTTCTTTGGTAGAGGATGCAATTTATTCTGTCCTTCTCTTTCACTGAAATCCTAATCCTTCATATGCTACATAAAGTGGAAACTAAAACACGCTGCTGATGAATAACAATGTGCCTTTAAAGGGCAGTAACAGTTTCCTAATCTTTATTTTTCAGGTATTATGTTAAAAAAAAAATTGTCTGTGTGCAAGTAAAATGAGTGTTTTGCTGTGCTGTGAAGTAAATCTAAGCAGGCTTATACGTTTTTATGGAGTTGTAAATCTAACAAGCAAAAGACTCTTTTCATTGGGTTTCTCTCCAAAGCTCCATTAGTTCACAGATGGATCCGCCTCAGAATAAATGGCTGCGCACTGGATGGCTGGATTTTGTTACTCCTTGTAGTCCAGTGACTGTGCTGTTCTGGCTTTATATCTCAGCTCCTGTGGCAGGAAACCCCTGAGGAGGAAATTCGGGTTCTGGTTTGGGTCTGCATCTTCAGCGCTGCAGACAGGCACCGCCACACCTGAGCAGCTCGGGGCCCTGTCCCTCTGCAGGTGCAGCTCCCTGGCGTGCTCCGCTGTGGGACGCAATCTGGGAGAGGAAAGCTTTCTCACGGATTCCTGAATTGAAGGAATAAAGATTTAAAGGAGAGACCGGCCACAGCTCCGCATGAACATGTTTAGGGGGTGGGTTTTGTTAACTTCAATATATCATTTTCTGCTGTCTGGACAATGAACTTCAATTACAGGGGACCCTGAATATGAAATATTGCGGATGTGCTTGGGGTGGTTTAAACACGCGGTCTTACAAAACCTTTATAGAGACACGGTTCACCTTTGCCTGGCTCTGCCGATGCCCCTTCCCCTCCTGCCACCTCCTGAACAAAACACAGAATTTTACTGTACCACCATCGCTGTGGAGGGTTAGATTTGAGAGTGGTTTTGCTGCCAGGCGCTGTGGCGAAGCCCCGCTTCAGGGAACACTCACAGACTTAGCCCGCGATGGGAGCCCAAAAGCTCAAGACTAAAAGCTGAAGAAAGAGCAGCCAGCCGTGGTTGTGGCAGCCTTGTGACTGACACGGTGTGCACAGGGCAGGTCGCAGGGAGCACACAATCGGCCAGGCCGAAGGAGGAGGGAGGGAAGGGCCGGGCAGTGCCCGCGCCGCCGGCCGCCCCGACAGCGCTACCGCCGCTCCTCGCAGCGAGCGCTCGGCGCTGTGGGCACGGACTGCAGCACCCATCGTGCCCCGCGGCCACAAAGCACGGCACGCCCCGCCGGCCGCCGTGCCCTTGGCATGCTGGGAGATGGAGTCCTCTCTCCGCGACAGCCGGCCGGCAGGATGGCAGCCAATAGGAGGGCTCGGGAGTGCGCGCCGCCGGCCCCTCCAGCCAATGGCGCGGGGCCGCTGCCTGCCGGTCCGGGCGGCTTCCGCGGGAGCGTCGGGCGCGTCAGGGGGCGCGGCCGCTGCCGGCGGCGCCGGGCGGGACGGGACGGGACGGTCCGGTCGGCTATGGAGCGGGGCGCCGAGCCGGGCCCGGAGCTGGGCGCGGTGCTGGAGGCCGTGGAGGGGTGCGGCGGCGGCGGCGCCGAGGCGGTGGAGCGCGTCCTGGCGTGGTACAACGAGGAGGTAACGGGTCCCATCCCCCTCCCCTCTGCGCCGCTCCCCCGGCGGGGTCGCCGCCCCGCCCCGCCCCAACCCGCCTGCCGTGACAGCGCCGTCCTGCTCCTCCCCGGTCTAGGCGCTGCAGCGGGACCGCAGCGCTCCCCGCTCCGCCGCCATGCCCCCTGCCCCCAGAGCCCCGCCCGGCGCAGCCTCCCGCCCGCAGGCCGCGCGGGGCACCGCGGCAGCGCCGGCCGGAGGGGAGCCGGGGCAGCGGCCGGAGGGGAGCCGGGCAGCGGCCGGAGGGGAGCCGGGCAGCGGCCGGAGGGGAGCCGGGCAGCGGCCGGAGGAAGGCAGACCCTCCCCGGGCAGCACAAAGCCCTCTGCCAGGCTCGGGCCCCGGCACGCTGCGTCCTGCGCGCCTCGGGGGTGGTGTGGGTTATCGGTGATGGGCTGGAAAAGGAGCGTTCATAGCGTTAATTTGCGTCACAAGTCTTTAATTACGTGCACCGCTAGGCAGGGCCCGGCGAGAAGAGCGCTGAAGTGTCTCGGTACCTGCGCACCTGCCTGAGGTGCTGCCCTTTGTGGGCAGCCCTTTGCCACCAGGGGTGGAGAGGGCTTTCCATCGCCTGGACAGCGACCGTGTCAGTGTGTGTGAAATGGGCTGATAGAGCCCGCTTCATTTTCCCGTGTTTCTGGCCAAGCAAAGCGAAAGGGGAAAACAGCTCAGAGCAGGTTGAGCTTTTAATGCTGGCTGGTATGAACAAGTAGTAAGGGTCTGCTGCTTTTGCAGTCTCATGTGGGTATGTTCAGTCAAGAAGTGGTTTCCTGCTGATGTTGGGAGGTGAAAATCAGACTGAAAATACATGTTGGGTGAATCTTTTATTTCCCCCTCCCCCTTTCTGATAGGGGCATTTTGACACTTAGATTGTAGTAGAGCAGCACAGCCCATTCTGAAACATTAGTCTCAACCCATCAGGTGTCTGCCTTTTGTATAGGTGCTTGTGTGACTGATAAACAAGTCTCTAAAGCTGCTACTGATTCAGAGATTGGCTTTGGCTGCAATTTAACTGCAGTCATGTTGAACTAGTTGTTGACTGAAATTTAGGAATCTGTTACAGGAACAAACATCCAAATCTTTAGTTAAAGTTTTGTTAAATCGCTTTGTGATTAGGGGAGAAGTAAAATGAACGTGGATGTGGTGTAGGTATTCAGCCTCTAAGGGGTGTCTTGAAATTTGCTACCTTAAGAGCAATATGTTTTACACCTAACAATGGCAATAACTGATTTCTTCACTCAGACTTGGGCCTGTAGAAGAACCCTGAGTAACAGTCTTGACACAGGCTGCCTTTGTGCAGGTGAAATTCAAAGGCAGAGACTGATGCAGCTGCAGGACACTCTGTCTGAAGGACTGGTAGATCAGGAGTTCATGGACACATCTGTTTTAACTTGCTGACCTCTGAGCTACAGAGGAAGAATTCTGACTGAAGGAACCTTTTGTCTCTGGCCTTACTCTTCAAAATAAAACAGTGTTAAATGTGTTCTGTCAAAAAGTGTGCACAAGCATAATTTCTTAATTTTGCTATACTGGATTTTATGCCTTCTCAGCAGCTTTCCCAGATGAATTATTTAAGCTTGAGTTGAATCCTCAAGGACAGAGTGAGAGCTCGTGCACCTTGTGTTCTGACATTTCAAGTATTTGCATGAAGTCTTGGAGTTAAGTGTGTAGCTAAATACTTCTTTTGGAGAGGGTGAGAAACTTTAATGCTGTCTCAGTATGACATTGCTCTTACCGCATTTCTTGTTCAAACTTTTTAATCATATTTCCTCCATCTCTTTTTTTGTACACTTTGTTACTGACACTTTGTCTATGGGCCAGCAAAAACTGGACAGAGTACTCCAGGTTCCAGAGCTTTAGGTTTCCTTAGTTTTTTTCCCAAATAACAAATTAAATATGCTTTAATTGAAAAGAAAGGATGAATCAAGTGTAGTTCCAAGGTGCAGGTTTCTATAGAATAACCATAATGAGAAAAATTAATAGATCTGTAGGTGCTTCTCTGTGCTGTCCTATTTGCAGTGATTATTCCAAATATCTGTTCCTCTACTGCTTAGGCTTGTTCTCACTACACTGCTTTTGTAAACTTGCAGAAATGTTCAAGTGCAGACATAAAGGTGGCTTTCTCTTGGTTAATTGCTCATCATTTGATGCTCACCTGTTTCTGATTGACATGTTGCTGAACTCCTGTGGTCCCGTTGGGAGCCCTGAAAGAGAGAGGAAGGGAATGATTCTTCTGACATCCTCAAGGCTCTAATTGATGTTGGTAACCTTTGGTGGTTGGGTAGATGTCCAAGGCCTTTCTGTGTACTTGTGAGCTTGGGTCATGACAGGTAAGAGGGCCCATGAATGTGCTATGGAAAGTCACTTTTGTTTCCAAGTCACTTGGATGATGTAGCAAGTTGCATGTTAGAAGTAGAAATTGACTTTTTTTTTTGAAGCTGTTTATCATGCTTGATCATTTAGATTGGAAGTTTTAAAATGTTAAGAGAACTGTCTAGTATTAGTGCTGTTTTCTTTGTCTGATGAGTAATAATTCACTGATAGCATTCTTCAGGGTGCTAACATGGAACTAGGCCTGCCTGTTATTTGAAGTGTTTAATAAAAAATAAGGACTTGTAGTTAGACCATGTCTATCTTTTGTTTAACTGTATCAGAGAAACAAATACTTTGGTAAGGTGTTTTGGAAGCTGCCAGAATACAGAAACTTGTAGTTTTTGCAGCAAGGCTTATTTGATTTGTACTACTTGTTTTCTGGGCAAGATGATACCATGGTGGTTCTGGTTTGGAAGAGTCAGAGCAGTCAAAAGCTTGTGAGCAAGATCTGCTTGGGGAAGAAGCTGGGTAATGAGGTATGTGTAAAACACAAGGCAATCTCTCATTTTTCACCCTGTCAAATGCCATGTGTGAGGTGGTTGACTCACATCCCACAGATAAAAGCTTGTTCTGCACCAGTAGCAATTGTGAAACTCTTCATTGGAGTCACTGACTGAAGCTCTTGCTGTTGGGGAGGATGGGAAGAGGAGGGCATGGTCGTAGCCTCATTATATGAGGCTGGGTTTAACCAGACTCCAGGAGTTTTGAATAGTTTTGCAGGTATTACATCCTCAGCAGCTGCTGTGCATGTAACAAACACAAACTCTTGTCTTTGCTTACAGAATCGGGCCACTTTCAGGTTTGACCCTGCAGATGAAGACAAAAGAAAGGTGAGTAAAACAGGCTGTTGAGCTGCATACCTCAGTGCAGAAGTTAAAAGAGTAAAGGCAGTCTCTCAACTTAGCTGCCATTGAAATGGTGCAAGCTGTGGGTATAAAGTTATATTTTAATTGTTGCTTCTTCAGTCCAAGAGACGTGACAACTACACATTCCCTTTTTTTTCTGAAGGAGAAATTCCCCTAGCAAAGCCCCCAGTGTTAAATGAAAGTAGTTACAGAAAAGCCTATAAATTATTTTGCTGGGCACGGATTTGAGATGAGGTGGAGGAATAAGTGTAAAGATACTCTTCTGTATCTACTGAGGTAAAATTTTGCCATAGATTTTTCAGTTTTCTCTCTTCTCAGCAGGTAACAATATGACAGACATATTTCCTGTCTATGTGAGATGCTTAAAGAACACAAGGGATTAAGATGAAGGGATAAGTACAGAAGAAAGCTATTAAGCTGTAAGGAAGACAGGGTTGCAGAAGCCTATTATTCCAAAGGTGGCTGTAATTGGTGAGATGTGGTACGTGCATGTCAGGTGTCAAAGCTGGGAAATGTGAATTGAGTTGTCCAGGTATGGTAGGGCTTAGCACATCCCTTGGGATCCATTCACAGCCTCGCATTTAAAGCTTGGACATGGAATTTTGTACTTTTTCCTGTTGTTATTTTTAGGGTGTAATATGTAATAACAAGCCCCTTCCTTTCTGTTGTGTAATTAGCTTTGGGGCTGATTTGCATATTTATTCAGAAAACGTTAATTAGTGAATAAGGCTGTGTCTTTCTGCTATGTCTGGAACAAGCTCATAGCTTGAAATCAGAATCGCAGGGTTCCTACAAGGATAGCTTGTCTGAAATTGGGCACACATTGTTTCATTCCATGATCTTATGCTAAATTTAAATATTTTAAGATGTTTGTTTTTTTTTCTGGTAGAAATGGATGGGATGATAAGTCTGTCAGTCTTTTGCATTTGCAAACCCATCAGTTGTTTGTACTGTAATCTTCAGTTGCAATTCCTTGTTACACAGAGGACTCAAAGACCTCTTAGCTTTGCTTTATCTATGGCTTTACTGTAAGCTGACACTCAGTGATGTGGTGATGGAACTGTGTGTGTCCCTTCTGATCTGTAGAAGAACTCAGCTGGTATCTGGATGTGGTGCTTACCTCTGTTCCCTCACCATCCCTCTCACCCCTTTTTACACTGTGCTTGAGCGAATGTCAGGTCTGAAAAATTGATTGCCAGCTGCAGAACACAGGAAAGGATAAGAAAGCAGAGGCCAAATTGGCAAAAGCTAAATAAAGATAATGAGCTTGGAGAGGTGAATATAAGGTACACCGTATGAGCATTTTTTTTTAAGCAACCCATACACACCAGTGACATGCTGAAAAAGAAAAGATAGAAAGGCCAAAACTATGGCTTGACTGATTAATTGGACTGAGTAAATTGCTCTGCAGTGTTATATGACTATCAAAACATGATGGTTTTAGGCTGTAACTGAAGTAGATCAGCAGTGAGTTTGTGATGCTGAATTCCAGGAGGAAAGTAGGTTGTGTCCTCTAGAAGACAGGAAGAGAGGTAAGGCTATCAAGTTTGTCTATCTGAACATGGCCACAGGACTGTAATACATCACAGGGTGATAGAAGCACAAGATTATAATGTGAGCTGTCCCTGTATTTGTCCTGGTTGTTTGTTTAATGATGTATGTGTCTGCCTTGGCCTATCTGTGGTGAATGTTCTGGTTATAAATCAGATGGTAATCTGTGTTGTACTGTAAGATCCACTCAGATACCAGGCACATCAAGTCAGTGCCAATACTTTTTAACTTGTTATATACTAATAAAAACTATGAATTTATGGAAGCCTGTTTTCAGTTTTTGTGTTTAAATAGAGTAGGAATTGCCAACCAGAAGTAAATGTGTTCTGGAATAGCAGCTGAAATAAAGTCAGTGGTGTTGTTTTTGAGGAGCTTAATGAGCTCTTAGAAATCTAAAATATTTGTCTCAAGCAGTCAAGAAGTTTTTGACGGTGTTTTGCTGGAAAAAGTTGAGTCTTCAGAACTGCAACACTTCACAGCACCATGGCATGGTTGAGACAAACAGTTGGTTCTTTAGGTCTGTTTTGGAATCCACTCCACAAAAGGGATATTTATTAACTTGAGCAGGCAGTCACCTTGGAGCGAGTTGTCAGGTGTAGTGTCTCCCTCTCTGTGGCACAGCAAGTGCTTCAGCTCAAGCTCACGTGCTAATACAAAAAGGAAAGGGTTTTTTTGGACCACTTGATCCTTATTTAATAGCTTTACTCTCCATTATTTATACTTTGTTGGGGCCAAGTACTGCTTGTGAAATAGCAACATATTTGTGCTGTGTACAGACTTCAGATGGTAAGAAAATGACAGTGCTGTTTGTGCCCTGGAAATGTCTCAGCACTGATGCCTGGCTGGTCATAGCATTCCACAGCTGGAAGCTGCCACGGCACCATTTGCTGTGATATAATGATAGTAAATCTGTCCAAGATGGCAAATAGGGCTTTTTAACTTGGGTGAAGGCACTGAGTTTGCAAGAGGAAGGGGAAAAAAGGGAAGCAGTAGCCAAATATAAGAATATGACTTACAAGCCATATTTTTACCTGACATGACTGAACTATTTCCTCTTCAGCTCCATACCTTTCTGTCTGTTCCACCTCTTGTAGTACTTGCAGCACCTGGTTTCTGCTGTGTGTTAGGTCCAGCTTACAATGGTGGGTCTTTTAATAGAAATCTTCAGAATTTGAGACCAATGTTCTTGATTTATTGTCTAGGTTCAATTTGAACATTATGGATCTAAAATTCAGTGGGAACAAAATCACCCAAAACAGTCTTTTCCCCTTGCATTGCTGAGTGTTTTCAAGGTGTTGAAATAGCTGGTGGTAAATCATATCAAATGTATTGTGGGACTTTCTCTACCAGTTAAATTCATGATGTGGGGAGATTCTCTAAGTCTGTGGACAGAACCATATTTTAACTCTGGAAGGAGTGAAGTATGTTGATGGAGCAAGATGCTGTCACACTCTAAATCTTAGAAGAACCTCATTCTTAAGTTAGTGCTGTTGATGCTGTGATGCTTCAGGGAGATCTGAAGGTTCCTGCAGCCACCAAGGCACAGTTTTTCTCCTCCCAGTAAATACGGGGTAAGCTTTTCAAGTCTATTAATGAGTGTCCTGTAACAATATTAAGCTCAGGTTCTCCTGTGGGCACACTGTGTGGTATCTTAGTCACTGTTGTTACTGTTCTGACTTTACCAGAACCCCTAAGGAGAGTGCCAGTCTGTAAGAGGAAAAAAATACTAAGTATCCTGCATTAATACTGAGCATTTGTTCCAATTCCCTCTGATCCTGCCAGTTCCCATCCAGCATTTTTCAGCTTTTACTGAAACCTCTTAAGGTTCGTGAAAGCCATCTCTCCTTTTAATATCCTTCTTTCACCATGGAATTAGAGAGGATAAAAGGGTTCTTCCTCTCCCTGTCCAGTGAGGTGAGCAGGGGCTGCTGTGAGTGCAGGTACACGGGATTTAACCTTTTTGTGACTCTGAAGCAAGTGTTTAATCCACCAGTTCTGACAACAGGGATTGCTCAGTGTGCACCTCACCTCACCTGCAGAACTGTCCTGCTCTCACATGTTCAGACCTTCAGCTTGGAGCTGTGCCATGTCAGAGCTGGCAGGCTCCTGCCAAACAGCGAACCTCTGGCTGCCAGTGCGGGCTCAACAATGAAGTGCTCAAAAGAAAGCAGGCTGAATCCTCAAGGAATGCAAATATACACCTTCCCACCCACATCTGTCCACAAAGACTAGGCAGAAATTTGGCACAGTCTTCTCAGGGGAGGTTACCTAATTGTCCTGTTATTCAGCACAGCTGATGATACATGTTGTAGAAATGTTGTCTTGACTTCCAGAGAAATGAAAGTTCTAGCTAACATATCAAATATTCTTGGGCTTACTTTCTCACTGCCATGGATGCTGAGCTCTGAAACCTAATAGACATTAAAACACAGAAACTGAAGAGTTGTGCTCCCCTTTCCATCCTCTCCCCTCACCCCAGCCTAATCATCCTGTAAACAAAGATAGTGGAAGATGATGAAGTATTTGGCTCAAAGCCACACAGCAGGTCTGTGGCTGAGCAAGGGAGAAAACACAGCTCTCGTGTTTCTCAGGAGAGGTCTTTTTCTACTGGGCCATGTTGCTTCTTAGCATCAAGGCTTTACGCTGTCAGGATCAAGGACCAAAATAGGTTAATGGTTTATTTGTCAAAACAAGATGACAAATGGGTTTTTCTGTCCTTCCTGTTTTAACATAAGATTTAATACTACAGTCTAGACAAAAGGAATAGTATGCATTGTTCTGTGTTAATCTTACTATTAGCACAAAAGCTGAGAAATGTTGAATTTTGGAGAAATTAATGGATTTTACAATAAAAGTTAAAACTAGAAACTGCCTTGAGTCTGTGAAAAAGTATATGAAAAACATTGCTTGCTGTAGCACAGTTGATGAAAATCAAAATGTTATCTGGATGTTGAAAGGATAGAACACCAAACAAAGAAATGTTAAAATCTTGCAGTGACCTAAAGGGTAGCAAACAAAGGCCCTGAAACTGGAACAATCATCATATGTGTTGTGAAAGGGGGAGGTACCTTCCTGTCTGAATTTTCACTTGCTTTCATTTCCAACCACATAAATGAAATCTGTGCCCCTTAGTTTATGCCATGCTAATGGCCTACAGGGTGGTAGAAAGAGCACCATCTAAAGAAAATGAAAAACATAATAATATTGTTGTAGTCACATCTCTTCCTGTTTCTCTTCTCTCTGTGCATCATTTCCCTTGTACCATCAAGGCCAAAACAGAAAATGTGCTGTATGGCATTTGGTTTTAATTGTCTCCAAGGCAATTTCCTAATAGGGTGAATCTTTCCATGGATAGCACAGCAATTATAATCAGACACTCTAGCTTTTCCTGAGCTGCTGATGGCTCTTGGGATCAGCCAGCAGTGGTTCACTGTTACAGATACCCTGATTGCTGCTTCCTCTGAAATCACTCTTGATGGCTCACTGGGTCTTAACTCCAGAGAACTTTGTCAGCAGTTTAGTTGTAATCAGGTTGCTAAATGTCTAAAATAAAAAAAGTTCTATTTAATATCTACCTTTAGTGCAACTATTTAGAGTTAAGACTCTTCTAAGAGTTAAGACTCTTCTGGTGCTACATTTCACTATGATTTGAAGCCAAGAGATGATTTTATATTTTTTAATTAAATTGCATGTCATTTACTGTATGGAGGGAAGGCTAGATTTCTGCCTCTCATAGCAAGTCGGCAGGAGGTGTTTGCCCTTTGGCATCCCTCCTGCAGTGCTTTTGACATTTTCTAGTGACACTTCCATAACAGCAGGTGAGTAGAACTTATGGGAAAAAAATTAAGTCAGAATTTGAGCGGTTTGGTCTCTTTGTAATCAAGTAAGTGTTCAGAATTTGGATAAATTGTTGCAGACCACCTTGTAGCAGCTGTTACCAACAAGGAAGACAATAACTGCTAAGTCTAGTTGAAAAGCTTAAACACAGAATAAACTAGTATTTTTTTATAGTATTTTTCTATTTTTCTGTGAACTGTCTGTTCAGTTGTGTGTTATTCCTCAAAACCAAACAGACTCCACACTTCAGCTTGCAAAGCAGAGTTGATTGTATGGAAAACTCTCAGCAATAGAAAGAAGTTGAGTTGTGACTAGGTAATTTGACTGTGGATCCAGACTGGTCATTTTTTGTTTTGGGCATTTTTAAAAACACTTCCAAGTTGCCACCTTCAGAAGCATTTAGTGCAGGTCTAGCATACCACGCTTCTATTAGGGAGTTGTGCAGTTCTGTGTGAGCAGCATTTGGTTAATGGTGAAGATTCTGTACTTAAGTGTCTTTTTCCAGCCTCAGTAAGTACCTATATGCCTGTACAGGTGGTCACATGTGGGTTTTTTAGTGCTGTGGTGTGTCTAATATTCTGATAAAAGATTTCTCATCTTGCATATGTGATAAGAAGTGCGGCTCATTCCTCATTTTCAAACTAAAACTGGATTGGTCTAGTCAGGGCTGTGGAAATGCAGTAAAAATCTTGGTTGTCTGGGTGGTGCTTTTGGGTGGGCTTAACCCCAGGACAAGCATCCTAAAAATCATATTGCAAGTTCCTACTGTTTGACTTTGTTTACACATTTTCTTAAGTTAAAAGAAAACCAGTTTAAGTCATGGGTTGTTTACTCTGGAGTGTCTGTTCTAGATGTGCTTTAGATTTAATGTTTGTTCTTGATTTTGTTATTTTTTTTAATTTTTACTTTAATTGTAAATCATCACAGCAATAATATTGGCTTACATGTCCCAAGTGGAACCTTTCTTTTGAAATTTGTGTCAGGGTCATGGGCTTCTGTGCTCCTCACCTTTTCATTGTGGTGGTGATAGTGAAATGGAATTCCAGAGACCATTCACCAAGAACCATTTTATGCTTTACTAGTATTCCTATGCTTTTTGTAATTATTTTCATGACAGAGACTGCCTGAGATCACAATATGAATTTTGGGTCCTAAGTAGACTTCTGCACTAGGGCTCTTCCACTCAGTGGCTGCTCTGGCTTCTTCAGTAATCTATTCATGTTGATAGTCAAGACACCAAGCTGGGAGGAGAGGAGCATGGAGAAACTGTGTCCTAGGAAGTACAGTGCAGTTTCTGTTGTGTTGGGAATTTCTTTGTGACTATGCTTCTGATGCTAGTACCATGAATAGCAGTGCTGTCTTGAGCGTAAGGCGGAAAAACCCAATGGAGTCCTCTCACATCAAGCAATCTCTTCTGGCCCCTCTTTTCTCCCCTTTGATTGATTGATTGTCCATTTCTGTCTTATAAAGGGTAATATATATAAAAGGTAAATAAGAGGTAATGGTTCTGTAATTCAGATGTTACAGTTCTGACCTGCAGATTATTGGAGTGTTGTATTTTCCCATGCTGCATTTATGTGATTATTTACCCCTGCAGTCCTGTTGGTATAAGGAATCTGTGAACTATTTTGATGTCAAGAACAATCTGTGTTGATAAAGCAGCAGCTTTGCTGGTTTGGTAAAACTGCTACAGACTATCTTCAAGGAAAAATACATTATGTTTCTGTGTCAGAGGTGTTATTTCTGAGAGTTGTACTTAAAATGGGAGAAATATGTCGATTAGGTTGAAGAGGCCACATAAATTACAGGTGTTACCAAACGTGGAGTACTAATCCTTGTATGTTAGGTAGAAGTTATTTTGGTTTCTTTTCTCCCAGCCTCCTGACTGAAACAACCTTAACTTAAAATTCTGTAGGTGCTGTAGGTGTGACTGTTGTACTTGGACATAATTTTGCTTTCACTTCTCTCTAGCTTTGTTATTCTTCTGGAGTTTTTAGTCCTGATACTGTAACTGGCAGTGGTGGGTAAAGCTGCCATTTTGACTTAATGCTTCTGCAAATGTTGATGTATTTGGATTGTGCCCATGAGAGAAGCTGCTTTTGGTGCTCTCTGGAGGCCTTTGGTAACAGTACATATTTTGAAGCGCTAATGTGCAATACCTAGTTTCTCAAGTCAGATAAAACCTCAAAAGGTATATGGAAGCTTGGCAAAGTAGTTATTGCCACCAATATTTTGACACTAAAGCTGTTCCCTTTTTCTTTGTTTTGTTTGCCTAGAAACTGTGTGAGGGAATTCTAAACATCCTTGAAAAGGACACAAAAACTTCATGTCAAGTTGCCTGCCTGGAGGCCCTCCGGATTCTCTCCAGGGACAAGAAGGTTTTAGTGCCTGTAACCACAAAGAGGAACATGCAGATCCTCATGAAGCTAGCAAAGCTGGACACTGTGGAAGATCCACTGGAGAGAGTATCTGAATTTCCTGTGATAGTAGAAGCCTTAAAATGCCTCTGTAACATAATTTTTAATAGTTCAGTTGCACAGAAGCTCAGTTTGGAACTGAATCTTGCAGCAATGCTCTGCAATCTTCTGCAGAAATGTAAGGACCGGCAGCTTGTTGATGACATTAAATGCTTTGATTTGCGTCTCCTCTTCCTCTTGTCACTTCTGCACACAGATATTAGAGCACAGTTGCGCCAGGAGCTACAAGGGGTGCAGGTTTTGACTCAGGCTTTGGAGAGTTCTCTGAGTGTAAGATGGACAGAAGAATATAAGGCAGCAGAAGATCGTGACAGGCCTCCTCTCTCTTTGCAAGAGACAGATTGTGCCATTGAGGCACTAAAGGCTCTCTTTAATGTAACACTTGACAGTTGGAATGTCCACAGCAAGGTAAGGCTTAGCTGAAGTGCTTTTTTCAATTGATTTTGTTTAGCCTGCAAGAACCAGTGGGTAGATACACAGGAGGCAGTTGCTGTTCCTCTTATGACTTGGGCAGAAAATCTTATCCATACATTTTCTGTGTATTGGGAGAACTGCTTGGCTTGCCTAATGCAACTTTAAACTGTATGTTTTGGAATACAAAAATGCAAAAAATACTATTCCATAAAATTCTTAGATTTCAAATAGAAAATAAATGTTGTTCACTAATAATTAGCTGGCTAGGAAAAACTTCTTTATCTAAGTGTACCAGATGGTTGCATCTCTGGAGGTTGTGGACTATGGCAATAGAGCAATGGATAGAGCTGAGAGAACTCCCTAGTTTTTCTCTGTTGCAGGATAAGTGCATCAACTCTCATTTTTAACAAATAACTCTGATGAAAGAGTGCCACTGTTGTTAATATCTTTGTCCCATCCTCCCAACCCCAGCTTTGGACTTCAACATTATCTTTTTAGATGAGATCAAGTACAAGAACAAAATACACTTTCATTGTTATGTTTTATGAATAACGTTTTTCTTGGTTTGCTTTCATTATTATGTCAGATCTTTTTTTTTTTTCCTTTCATAAATAAGCTTCCTATGTGTGACATCCTTAAATTTAGAAATTACAAGGGTAACTTTTCTGAATAATCTGAGTCTCTACTAAAGCAGGAGAATTATATAGGGAACCTTTCTTTATAGTCCACATCATAGTCTCTAGAACAGTGTTAGTTACTTTCCACTGGACGTAGTAAATATGCAGTATATAAAGCTGATCAAAATTCTACAGTAATTAAAACTTGCAAATAATTGTTCTTTTTAATGCATTTGACTAAACAGCAAATCAGATATTAATTATGGAATGTAAAACTTGAGCAAAGTTGGAACTTTATTCTTTGCTTTAATGTCTCAAGGATATGCAGAATAAGAAATCCTGAAATTTAAGGTGAAGTGTTGGAGGGGTCAGAAAAGCTAATATTTGGGTTTCAAGGAAATATAAAGAAAGTGAGGTTTCTTTCTTCTGTTTATATTTCTGACTTAGACCATTATTAAAAGTGTCTTTAACTTTGTCAAAGTTCTTTGTATAGACAAGTGATTGTTCTGGATGTAAAAAAGCATGTAACATAGTTATATGGAAAGTTGGAAAAAGAAACTGTATTACATGTTCACCTCTTGAGAGATAAGCTCTTGATATCTGGAAGTTGATTTACTTTTACAAAATACTGAATCTGGAGAGATGAAAAGCCCACCTTGCTGTCTTTTCCTTCTTAATATCCTGAGCATGCATGTAGCCTTTTTTGTTTTTTGTTTTTTAATGAGAGTTTAAGAAATCCCAGGGCGGGAGAAGCTTATTTGCATTTTGAGATGAAGCTTAGATAATAACTCCTTACTAGAAATTCCTAAAAGCAGAGAATTTTTAAATTGAACTTCTTAGTGGATGTTATCTGTTAGCCAGATATGTTAGGTGACATTCTGCTTAGTGAATATTCCAATGGCAATTTTAATGCATGTTAATCAAGTGGGCTGAAGACACAGAGTTTGAAGAAATTCCAAACAGCAGAACACATGGAAAATAAAAGGAGAGCAGAGAGGTTGGGCATGTGGGTGGAAAGCTAAACAAGATCTATCCTAATGTGGAGAGAGCCATTTGAAACACCAGTATTTGATGACTGGAGATGGTTTCAAAGTAGCAAAGCCAGACAAGAGCTGCAGATGGTACACTTGGCAGATTTTGGTGCTGATGCTACAAAAGATGCATTGGGTGCTTTGTGCCAGGTCAAACACTCCAGAACATATGCCAAGAAGAGCTGTTGAAAAAGAGTGAGGACAATGATTCAGAGTTAAATGGTTGCAGTTACTGGTGTACTATTGTGGGCTGCTGTCTGGTGGGAGATTGGAAGGGGGGATTGCTTGGAGAGAAGAAAAGGTAGGGCAAATAAGGTTGCTGAGGAGTTATTGATGGAATGGAGGAGAGAAGTATCAAGGGATTTAGAAAAAAGAGACAGACTGGGTGGCAGGAATGAAACTTGGCAGTAAAAGGCCTAAATGAGGAGAAGACAAATTAAATGAAGAACAGGCATAATCTAAATGGGTGAAGAGGTGGCCTGGTGTAAATACAGGAAGTAAGAGGGTGGTGTGTTAGGAATAGTGGTATGGAATTGAGCAAATATTTGTAACTGGTTTTTCTACTAATGAAGGCTGATTTAACTGAAAAACCTCCCCAGTGGGTTTTACAAGGCCTAGTTCAAAGTCAGCTTATGAGAGTTATGCAGTATTAAGCATTCAGTGAAACTAAGGTACAGTCCTTTTATTGATAGGGATGGATGCTATGATCTAATAGGTATTTTCCATCTTTAACTTTTATTATTCTAGTGACCTGAAAGCCTTACTTACAATCTTCAAAATGAAAAAATATCTTCATAATTTATATTTATATAGAATGAATCTCATCAATTTCGTTACATGGCTGCCATCCTTCGACATTGCTTATTAACCACGGGCCCTACTGAAGAAAAAACTGAAGAGTTGCACAGGTTGGTAGAATTGCAGAACCAATCTATGTTAAAAGGTTTTTGTTTGGTTGGTTTTTCTATGTAGAAATTACTTTGCCTAAAATCTAAAGTAAAAGTCTGAGAAACAATGAAAACTTTATTTATTTTGAGTTAATGTTGTTAATCTTTTTTTGATGAAAGCTGTTTTCCTCAAACATTGTTTAAGCATATCCAGTTTTCCAGAGAGAAGGTGGCTGGCAAGATTGTTATTTTCTATCACTGATAATGAAGCTCACCTTTTTTAAATTTTGGTTTTGCGTTCATGTGTGTGTATCTGAGGATGAAAATACATACAGAAGTTGTAAATGTAGTTCAAATTGAAGTGGAATGCAACTTCTGCTGTTTGGCATAGTAAAACTAATGGAAACACTACATTTTGAGATTTCTATATGTAAATTTTGTAGTTCTGAGGAATTGGGATGGAAGTAACAACCTGATATTTTATCCTAATAGTTCTAGTCTGCTTTATTGGAAGTACCAATAATTTTCCTTGTTAATAATATTTTTTTCAAAGATGAGTGAATCACACAGTTTTAAGTGTGTGGTTTGTTTTGTTTTGTTTTTTTTCCTCAGTGCTGCACCCAACTGTTCTATATTGGCAGCCAGTAATTCAATCAAAATTCAGATTATTTGTGGTGAGGTGGTGGGTCTTTATTTAGTGTTACTGTTCTTTCTCTATGGCACCCTTATTTTTACCCAGTAGGTCAGCTGTTCACTGGGCCTGACAGTACAGTAGGTTCCCTTAGCACTGAAATGTTGCCATTTTCTTCTTCAGAGACATCTGCATATCTGACTGTAGGATCTCTAGGTCTTCTGAGCCAGTCTCCAGGAAGAGGGATACAGCTTTTCATACCCAGCAGTCTTGAAAGTGTTAAATGACCTTGATGAAAATCTTGGAAAGCTCTTAGAGATCAACAGTCTTAGGAGGTTAACACAAAAATCCTACTTCAGAGTCCTTCTCCGTTGGTGCAGACTAGTTTGGAATAATTTAGGATACTGCTGCAGTAGTTGCCATGCCTGAAGGTAGTGCTGTATCCTAAAGGGCAGTTAGTGTTTTTTCTTTGCTGCTGCTCATGGTGGGTGCTTTGTGCTCTCAGCCTTCTTTAAGGGAGGGACTGGCAGGAATAAAATCCCTACTGCTGGGAGAATTTAAAAGTTTTGGATAAAGTCAACAATTAGAGTTACAAGAACTATTATACAGCTGATGCTCTTCCCAAGATCTGTTCCTTTGTCCAGAAATCTGACTAATCTGATCACCCTGTTAAATATATCACCCTGTAAAATTTAATTGTCTTGTGCTATTGCAAAAGGATACAAGTTTTGCAGGTCCTTTTGGTTTTAGCTTTTGCACACACTTGCAGCTGAGATCCAGAAAGGGGTTTATATAAAGAAGTAGGCAGCTGTGAAGATGATGTAGTGTTGGTGTGATTTGTCCTTGCTTTTTTTGGTGTCAAAGGAGATTTTTTTGTAGTAATGCTGCCCACTTGGGCCTTATGGACACCAAGTCAAAGCAAAGGTTCTCCATAATTCTGAGAGGTGGAAGCAGGAAAGAAATGAGGACACACATCACTGCCTTGTATCAAGGCAGCTGTTCCCCCTTCTCCAGCAGAGACTCAGTGTAGCACTGCATTAGTCTTTCTGCTGTGCTGAGAAAACAACTTTGTCCCTCAGTTAGCAAACTGTAGCTGGTTAAGTTAGCTGAAGAGTAATGAGAATGCAAGTATAGCATCATTGCTTGTGGTATTTGATCTTGATTTATGTGCTGCAAGAGCACCATGCAGGATTTGACTGCTGCAATTCAAATATTTCAGCCTTTTTGTTGAACCTGAGTTGTGTCTTTGAATGCTTTCAAGGATGCAATAAAAGCTGAATAATTGGATACACTTTTCCACCAAGACTGTTCATGACAAGGCAGCTCTGGAATAGAGAAGCTATACTCAGAAGTAATGCCCCTGCAAATCCTCAAAGGGATTGGGGCCTGCATCAAAGGGCCCCACTTCAGTCCCCTGATCTATTTGGAGAAGCAAAACTCAATTCCTGATAGGAGCTGCACTAACAAATGAGTAAACTGTTGTTAGCAGTATGTAGCTAAAAGAGAGAGGCCTGTGTCGTCGTTTGGGCCATTCAGCATGCTGGACTCTGACTGTGAAATCTTTATTGCTAGAGATGAAGTGAGAGTCAGAGAGCAGAGCACAACTTCCAGCTCTGCTTTCTTCCTGGAACCTACCACTAAGGCAATTGTGAAAACTGTGTTAAAAATAAAATGAAATACAAACACTGTGAATGCAGAATAAACGGTATGAAGCATCAGGGAGATATAAATATATTTCTTAAGATTGCTGATCACCTGCACTTCCCTAAGTTTGTAAATCTGCAGGACCTAAGATGCTTCAGTGAAAGGTTTGGGCAGCCTGTTACAGCACATCGTTTGAATGCCTGTGCTATGAATGTGTAAGCTGAGGATTTATTTTAGGTGAACAGTGAGTGTTGGACGCATGCCCTGAGCCACGATGTACTGATTGTCAGTGTGACTATTTCTAATAAAAAAGCAGAAGTTAGCCATAAAATATCTTAACTACTTTAGTACCCACATTGTCGTTGTGATTCTCTTGCGGCATTGCTTAATGTTTGAATATGAACAACTTAAAGCATCACATGTTAGAGTGAGTGCCATTTTTGTCCACTAACAAGGTTTTAATCAAGGCATTCACTGGCTCTAAATAGGCCTTTGCTTCTGAATTTGCATATCAGGAGGGGGCTGGGAGCATGAGTGGGTAGATGTCATGTCCCAGTGATTAATGATCTGTAGGAAGCCAAAAAGGGGAGAGTAATATACGCAGTATTTCTACCCCCTGGAGTAGGAATGCAAACACTATTGTGCGTATCTGTGCATAGTCACTGACTTCCTGGTAGCTGGAGAATTTCATACACTCCTCTGCCACAAATAAAACTGTCAGTGGAGTGACAAAGATCAGAAAGCCGGGCTTCATTTATTGAAAAGAATAGCTCAGGCACAGTGATCCAGAAAATTAATTTTGTAGGTGTTTGGGAACTTGGTTGTTTAATAAGAAACTGGTAAAAAGAGAACTTTTGATGAAAGGCCTCAAGCCATCAAATATTTGTTGAATTTCTTCTGTTTTGTTTCTGACTATTCCTGAATTATTGAAGAGGAATAACTTCCGTGATATAAAGGACATATCTTGAGCAGGATTTAGAAACAAAACAAAGAGAACAGGCGTTCCCAAAAGTAATAGTGGTCTGAATTTCAATTACTAAAAGAGCAAAAGGAGATGGCACAGTGTGGAACAGCCACCCAGTCTGATCAAACCAGAACCAGCACATTTGTTAGAAATCCTGTTATGGTCTGATAGCCATGGTTGGCTTTCTCTTTTGCTAATTCTTTGTTAGAATTGTATTAATAACTTAGAAACAGAGGGTAGCTTCTAAGTAGAAATTATTAAAAGTCTTAAATGAAGTTGTTTGAAAAGTTTTCTCCATTCTTGGAACACTTCACCGGTCCTTGAAACATGAGTGCTCATTGGTTCATTGATAGCTTTGAGGTCTGCACGGGTGAACCTGAATAGTTTTTGTGCTATTTCTAAATACATCCATTATAAGTTTAGTTGGATGTCAGCAAGTAAATAATGACGGAATTCTAATTTTTGCAGCATCTGCCTAATTTCTCCCAGTGTTCAGGAACAGTACAAGCCCAAGCCTGTACAGTGAGAACAGGGTAGATAGCAAACTCAAGGCATGTGTACCCTGCAAGAGACCCTTGCAAAGTAAGTCCCACCTTACTCATTGAAGAGGAGGGAGGGACCCTGTGGCCTAATTGAAATAATTTAATGGCTCTTTTGAAACGCTCCTCTTTGTGTCCTAGAATGAGAACACATCCAGTTACTGAAGGGTAGTGCTTGGTAAATAAACTGAGTCTTTTTTTAATGTGTTAAAAGCCTTCTGTATTTCATATATATACTGCAAGCTAAATAAAAACAAATATATTTCAGGGGACCTAAGAAAAGGCCACTTTGCCCCCCTCTTACAGCAGGAGGAAATATTGTCCATATTGTATTTTGCCACACTAATGTTGGTAATGTGGATGTATGGTAAAATGTTTTAAGTTTCAAGGAGGAAAAAACTCTACTGCAAATCGATGTGAGAGTTCCCCCTGCTGTCCTGCAAGATCAGCTGCTGTAGCTTGCTGCTGGAAGCTGTGCCTTATCCATGGGATGAGATACTGTGGGGGCTGGAAGTAATCCTGCACTGCTGCTTTTGGAACTTTTTGTCTTTCTTTTTCCTTGTTTGTTCCAAGAGTCAGCGCTCAGGCGATAATGCAGGCCACCTTCTTTAAAACCCAGAGAGGAGAAAATAAAGCATTGTTTCAGTTGTAGGGCCTCTCTTTGATTGCAGTTGTACAAGCAGTTTATGGTGAGTTGTACTCTGTTTTTAATTCTTTCTTCCAAATGAATAATGGATTTTTGAAATCTGTTTCAGCAATGCAATCAACCTCTTAAGCAATGTTCCTGTTTCTTGCTTGGATGTTCTTATTAACCCGTCGTCCCAAGAGGAAACAGATATAAAATACAATGGTATGAATATGGGAGCTATTCAGATTTTACTGGATTTCATGGAGAAGAGAATAGACAAGGTATGGACTGTAGGGATTTTTCACAAAAGGGGCTTCTTTCACTAAGGCAAAAAGTGCACATATATCAAGTTTTGTATAAATCTTTCAGCCAGTACTTAGCATAAATGTGGATGTCCTACTAAACTGTGAAACACCTCCAAATTCCTGTGAATACCTTGAAGCTGTTTGCTGTGTGTCTGAGGGTGAACATGTGGCTCTTGACGTAAAGTTCATATTTTGGCTCTCATATAGAACTATTGAAGCATTCATAGAATCTGAAAAAGAAAGTTTGCTCTTAAAATGTTTTATTTGTATTTGGTTTTATTTTAGGGAAGCAGCTACAGAGAAGGTCTGACTCCAGTTCTCAGTTTATTAACTGAATGCTGCCGAACTCACAGGAACATCAGGAAGTTTATCAAGGCTCAGGTAGGTAAAATTAATCAAAATTTGCGTTTGAAGCTAGTGATGAACTTGCAGGTTTGTACATCAGTGCAGGACAGTGCTGTAGAAATAATTTTTCAGTCACATAAATCAATGGATATTATGGCCTGAGTTCCATGATACATTTTGTAGAGCTGTTAAATAATAACATCAGGGATATTGTAAAGCTGTGTGAATGTGAGTCACCGTGGATCTTATGAGATGGGTAAAAAGGTCTGTTGCCTTACACTCAGCAAATAAGAAACATTTCAGTGCAGTTAATTAGACTTTGCAAAGCTGTGTGGTGGCAAGTGAGAATACAGGTGATTTGATGGGTTCTGCTTGAGGTTTAGTTTCACCTCAGCAGGAACAAGTTGTTTGGATTAAGACTTGTGTACCAGTGTGTATCAGCTGTCCTGTCAGAGTGAAAGTGTCCCTGGACAGGGGCACACTTCATCACTTTGTCTCTTATAAGAACTCTTTATTACAGTATGGACTGTGGCTTTTAACAGGGAAGAAGATTTCTGTGCCATGACCTGAAGGATCTGTGTAGCTTGGTGGTTGAGTGTGGTGTTTTCTATTTGTTTTGCTGCTTTTCCTGAGGTCAAGTGGAAAGTTAAAAGATGAGCACAAGAAAGAAATTGCTCCTCTAGTTTCCGCTGTCCTCATCCTAAGCCGCAGTGACTTTTGAGTTGCATCCTAGATGCTGCTCCCAGATCAAAGCTGTGCCTGAGTTCATAAATGGAATTTAAAATGAAGATGAGCATATATTTTCTGCCTCTTTCATCTATACCAGAAAAGTGTTTTTGAGGAATTTAAGAAACTTGTTCTTGTTGGTTGTTTGTTTTTGTTCACAGCAGCTAGTTTCTAGGATACTTTGCTGATCTGTTAGCTTCAAAAAAAAAAAAAAAAGTTGCAGAGCCAAGTGTACAGAAGCTAGAAAATGAGGTTGTCTGCATGTTTTTACGACATCTGGGCATCTCAATGTCAGGATATAATTGCATGCTGACTCCTGCCACAGGACCACTGCCTCATATAGTGCAGAGAATGGATGGATGTTGCTAACTGCATGACTGGATGTTTGATATTTTGAATTACTCTCATTGTTAAGTTCTGGCCTTGGGCTTTATTTATTGTGTGCTATTCAAATTGTGATCTGAAGACAGGATGATTGATTTCCTCATGGACTGTCCTATGGCACTCATCACTGTATTAGTATTAGAGTACTCTAAAAACATTAATTCATTCTTACAACACACTGGGAAATGGCAGTCATGGTACTATCCCCATTGGGGGGAGTAAGCAGGGACAAAGTAAAATGTTTTTGCTAATTGTTTGAATGCTTGGTTTGAAAAAGACAGGGTCTGTTTTATCCAAAGCAGTCAATACTGTAGCATTCATGTAAGGATCAGTTCCCAGTGAGTCCAATTTCAGTAGTAATTGTGCTGTAATTTTGCAAAGGACGTGACACTTTACATTAGACTCCTAGAAAACAAAGGACTTGCAATTTCTTATGATAGTGACACGCTTAGTTTCATTCCCTAATAAAATATTGAAGATCCATAATTCTTATTATTAGAGTCTTCAGATAATTAAATATTTCATATTATAGCCCAGATTTATTTGCAGATCATATTATATATCCTTTGAATGTGAAAATATTTACATAGATTTTTTACTCTGAAGGCATCCACATAAGGAGGCACAAGTTAGTTTGCATCATTCCTGCATTACCTGCGTAATACAATATTAATTACCTCTAATGAGAAAATAGTGTATTTGAGGAAATGTTAAGTAGTGATTTCTCCAAAATATTTCTGAAATTTAGCTTGAGCTTTTAAAAGTGTTTTGTGGTTGAAGTATGTGTTTCCTCTCTATGTAGAGCCCATTTTTGAAATTTAGTAGTAGAATTTGCAGTGTACTTATTTTTCTGCTTTTTCATTAAGCACCTCATTGTTCTGTATAAACTACAGAGCATTTTAAGAGTGTGAGCTTCCTTAAACTCTTATTTCTGGTACTTTTACAAGATATATGAGGAAAACAGAAGAAACAGAGAGCATGAGATTATGGCTGCCTGTTGACCAACTCTCCTGGGACACCCATTTGTGCTCATAAACTCCTAATAATTGTATTTTTAAAGTCTACAGTTGAGACAGCATTTTCCTGCCCAAAATGGCAGACCAGAAAACTTAAATATAATAAGAAGCAAGAGTCACTATCAATGCATGTGAGCATAGTTGTCTGATTTTTATTGCCTTTTTTTTTTTTTGAAGGACAGAGTATTTCTTTGTTCTGTTGACTACATTTTTTGCAAATATTGGTTTTGCAAGATATTTCCATGCATTTTATGCTGTTCTTCCCTTTCTTGTGTGCTGCCAGGTACTGCCCCCATTAAGGGACGTCTCAAACCGTCCTGAAGTTGGCACAACAGTGAGGAACAAGCTCGTGCGCCTTATGACACACGTTGACCTTGGAGTAAAGCAAATTGCAGCAGAATTTCTTTTTGTTCTTTGTAAAGAGAGAGGTAAAAATTACTTTTTCTTCTCCCTTTTGTGTCAGGTCTTGCTGTAATTGGTATATTTGCCTGTTGCCGTAACTCCCAATTCTTGTAGCACTCTGGTGGGGTTTGTTTTGTAGCTGAGTGCAGCTGAATAATTTGTGTGCCCTTTTTGCAGTGGACAGCTTGTTGAAATACACAGGCTATGGTAACGCAGCAGGATTGCTAGCAGCCAGGGGCCTGCTAGCAGGAGGAAGAGGAGATCATTGGTACTCGGATGATGAGGATACAGACACAGAAGAATACAAATCTGCAAAGCCAAAGTATAGTATTGTTTTCAATTTCACATATCCTGTTGCATTTTGGATTCTTTTGATGTAATTTTGGGGTTTTTTTACCTTTTTCAGAGAGGCCAGTTTTGCAATGATATGTGCTTCTACTGACTCCTGTCTTCTGCTGATTTCATGGTCCAGTTATTGAGAAACCAGCCTCTAATAGTGACTATCATGTAGTCATATATGGTTGCAGGGGAGAAAAAAAGTTACTATGGGAATGCTTTAATATCTGAATAACTACTTAAAATTCAAGTGTGGAAAGACATTTTTAAGGAAGTGATAGGAAAAAAAAAATCAGTAGCAAACTTAGCAAGGATGGGTTTTGTCCTGGATTTTTGAGGAATTCACATGAAGTTTGCCAAGCCGCTAACTAAAGTTTGTGGGGTATGGTGTCAGATATGGCTAAAGGTTTTAGCCAGAGCTTTGTTAAAAAGGAGAAACCAGTCAGTTTAGTTTTGATTTTGACAGAGTTTCAGATTTTGGAATTTTTCAGACTGCCTAATATTTTCCTGAAAAACCAAGTAGGTCACATACGTAAATAAGGGAGGAGCAAAATAACTTGTATAGAAGTCATGCAGCAGGAATCCAATATATTTGTTTAAAGAATTCAGTGACCATGTAGAAGCTCTGTTGATTTTTATGAGTTGTAATTGATTGGATGCTAGAGGTTTTAGTTTGTCATGTTACATCTAGGATTTGATGCCATTTTAAAGATGTTCTGAAATTGTTGATAGTGCACATCTGAAATGTTAACATTATTCTTCTGTTTTACTCTGTTGTCCTTCAATTACACAGACATGATTAGGTGTATGGTGGGTGCTTGTGGTTTATTGAAAGATTCCTATTAAAGTACATGAACAAAGGACAGGATTAAATGTATGAGACTTAGGAGTGACGTTGCTTCTATGCTAAGAAATTAGCTGTAAACCAGGAGGTCTCTCTTTATTTCTGTATTTAGGGATTTTTTTCTTGCTGTTTCCTCTCTGCTCTTCTTTCAAAAGCCTGGCATTCATTTATATGCATATATGTAAAACTATAACATCCATTTAGTTAAAAGCTAACACTTACATGAAGCATTCAAGATAACTGTCAGTTGACTTATGCATCTGATTTTCTATATTGCTGTTAAATATCTGTGATTAAAATATTTGAAAGGATAATGTGCCCTGAAAGTTTTCTTTAAAACTACTTCTCTGCTTTTGTTACAATATCTGTGTCACTGTTCACTTGTATTAACAGTGAAAATAAAGCTGGCTTTGTAAATGCTCAAAGTAACTTAATCTGGTTTGAGAAAAAAATCATCATCATGGAAGGGCAACACTCAACTAATTTAATGGAAAATTAACTGGAACCTGTCTATATTTTTAAAATTAAGCCTGTACAGAATTAGTTTCAGACATGTATCTGTCATCCAGTTCCCTATTTATGTCATTAGTACTAATGACATTGTCGTTGTTACCGTCATCATTCCCCTGGTTTCAAACTGTTCTCCTCTGGGTTCCAACAACAAAAGCTACCAGCCTGTGCATTTTTGAGCACTGACAATGTTAGTACAGTGAATCCACACAAAGATTCAGTCACGATTCATGAGAAAATACAGTATAAATATGAATCTTGTCTATTTATAACAAAACCTTTTGTGTGCAGTTCAGACAGTTTTAGTCTTGATGGTTTCTGTGAGTTCTTCCTGTTTCCTGCTGTTAAGAAGATAGTAAATGTACCTATTCCTGCAGAAATGTAAACTGTGTTGTTTTTTCACCTCCAGCATTAACCTTATCACTGGTCACTTAGAGGAACCAATGCCCAATCCCATGGATGAAATGACAGAAGAGCAAAAAGAATATGAAGCTATGAAGCTTGTCAACATGTTTGATAAACTTTCCAGGTATTGTATTATAGCTGCTTTTGAGAGGCAGCTTGTATCCTGACTCTTTACTAATGTCTAGTGCTTCAAAATAGTGCTAGAATCTACTTCTTTGTAGGATTAGGACCACTTTAAATGCAGATAAAATGTTTAGCACTTCAAAGAAAAGAATGATATGTTGCAGGACTTCAGAAGAAACCTCTTTTTTGGGCAGAATTGGGAAGAAGTGGTGATGAGTGGACCTGCCTCCTGAATAGATAGGCTGATGGTAATGAAGAGAATTTCTTCTTTTAAAGTACAGGACACAATCTAGGCTCAAGACAAGCATGGTTATTTTCCCCAAGTTAATGAGCACCAGCATCTCATTGTAATTACTTATGCCTGCTGCTTATATGAAGAGCAAATACAGTGTGAAAATAGTTGTTGTCAGAAACAATAAATTGTATAATGGAGCAATTAAAAGGGAATTTACAGTTAAGACTTACTGTGGATTGATTAGGTTAAGTGTGGACTGGATTACAAATCAGCCTTTGTAATTTGTTTTATGTGACAAAGGTAATGCCATGAAAGAAATGGGGACTTAGTGTGACATAATGGTGTTACAGTATTGATACAGAGAGTATTATGTACAGTTCATAACTTTGTGTATGAGAGAACATGGACCTGTGCTGTTATCTCTAGCCTTTTTGCTCTTTAGCTCAATATGCCTAGAATTTACTGGTTTTTCTTTCCCCATACTTCAAGCCACATTGGAGTGATTGCTTGTATTTTTTTTAATTCCTAAGTAAAGTTACATTCTTGAGAAACACTTACGTGGTACTAATTTGCCATTGAACTGAGCTGTAGGAGGTAAATATTTAAGGGCATCTATTCTTCAAATGTGGAAAAAACTCAGCAGCTAGAAATGTGCTTGTTTTGTGAGAGTCTATAGATAGTCAGTTAACAAGATCTATTGAGAGAAATTCAGCAAAACACATCTTTATTCCTAATCCTTAGCAGAGATGTATAGCAAAAGATACAGGAGAATCTGGATTTTACATTAGCTGTTAAAAACTGAATTACAGGCAGGATTGAAAGCAGGGAAGGAACTTAGAACAACAGATCTGAGACAGCCAATGAAGTAATTGGATATTTTTTGACATTATTTGCATGGAAGGCAACTGTACCTTGTCACAGTCTTCTTAGGAAAGAGAAGAAAATGCAATGCACATGTAATCTTAATTGAACTACTCTGTAAAATTGAATCATTGCTATGTTAAGCTAGAGAATTAAGATGCTGAGCATTAAGGGTACCACAATGAAATTACTAAATGGTCTAAAACGTTCTTTGAAAGAAGATTGAGGCTGCAGACAAGCTGAGACTGAAGGCAGTTGCTGTCGCTGCAGCAATTACACAAAAACTCCCAATGGTTACTGTGGCACAAGAGCCCTTTCAGTTTGGAGGGTCGGAGGCACCTGCTGCAGTGCCTGCCACAGGCTGACAATGACTGAGCAGCTGCTGCCCTGTGTCACCACTTATCCTCTTGGCCAGCAGCACTGCTGTCACCTTGAGCTTTCTGTGCCCCTTACATCCACCTGCAATCTCTTTTATAGCACTTTCACTGCTTCAGGGCTGGCACTCTGTGGTAGGGTTTTTGTTTGTTTGTTTAGTATTGTGGTTACTGTGGGACAGTGTTGTTGATGTGACCCCTTTAGGTGCTGTGATAACATCAATAAAATCATTTCACTGTTCTTCCCACACTCTGTTTTACTAAAAATAGAGGAGGAGGAAATGCTGGCAGGAAGGAAAAAGAAAATAAGACTTGGAATGGGGAGGTTGTGGGATGTTTTTCATGAATGTAATTGAGTGCAATTGTGGGCCCTGCAGATGTTAAACAATGTGGGAAGTTGCCAGTCTTGCATACAAGGAGGAGTTAGTGCCATGCTGGTAGTAGTGGGAGTCCCTCCATGGTTTTGAAATAGGACACTTGTGCTGCCTCCAGCTTGAGGAGTGCTGGGAGTTTGCAGACTTAAATCTACATGGAATGCACTTCTTACCCTTGGTTTGCACCCTACAGATGCAAAGCAGAGGTTGCTTGGTTGGAGTTTTTGGTTGATTCTGGGGTTTGAGTCTTCCTTTGAGGCAGAGAGCTTGTGGCAGGTTTCCTGCTTCTGCTTCTCTCTCTTGTCATCATAGGAAGGAAATATGCCATCAACAGCTTCAGTTTGATGCAGTGCTTTGCTTGTAGAGGGGAGGAAGTTGAACAGGAGCAAACAACTTCTTCTCCTCTTGAGCAAGTTTATATAATTTAATGCAACCTGAACAGGAGCTTAGAGTAAACTTGTGTGATGTACAGCAAAACAGGTTTGCTTAGTTCACTGGTATGGTCCCAGCAGTGGAAGCTAAGCTGTAAGGAGCTGCCACACTTCTATTGAAGAAAAGTATGGAAAAAAAAAAAAGTTGAAGGACTGACAAACTTGTCAACTTCCTTCCCTGACTGATGAGAATAATTAGGCCAGTTTGTCACTGAGGCACTTCAGATTTGACTTTGACTGGCTGAGTAAGAGAACTCAGAAAAACAAATTATCCAGGCAGTACTACTTCATTGGGAAATTATAGCCTTCATTAATGGCTGCTGAATGTTTGCACTGTACCCTTTGTAAAGGTTTATTGAAGCTATAAGTTCAAAGGGACATCTTTTTCCTAGCTCTGTAGTATACCAGTGGATTTTTGCTTTTTAGGTTTATTTTTATTTTCAACACTGGCACTGAAAAATAGAAACTTTTTGAGATCATGTAAAACTGATTGATGCTTTTGGTCATTTCAGGTCATACTTCCCAAACTTTTCTACTCTTTTAGGTTATTGGTGTTTGTGCCTGTTCATGAGGCAATCAACCATCAACAAGGCTAAATTAAAATTAATCACCCAGTTTTGATTTCTCAAAATACCTGTAGGAAAGCTAAATATCGTTATGAACCCATTTCCCCTGTGCCAATATTTTAACATAGAGTTGGATTCTACAAAGGCTTTTATAGAAATCAGTAATTTGATCAAATATGGCCGAGTGAGATTACTTTTTTAAAATAATTAAATATATACAAATTATAAGTATAAATTAACATGAGAAGTCTCGATTACTGCATTTCTTGGGAGATGTATATACAACTTAGGCTGATCCTGGATGCCTGAACTTGGCCCTGATATAACTCTGTAGGTTTTGTCTGCAGCAGTGTCTTGTTGGCTCTTTGAGAACTGTTTGATGACTGTAAGTCAGTGTCCTCTGCACATGATCTGCAAGGATTTAGCTCAGCCTTCTTTTTTTTTTTTTTTTTTTTTTTTTTTTTTTTTTTTGCAAAACATCTAGTTAGCCACCTGAAGTCAAGAGTTGTGGGATATTCTGTCCATATAATGTATTATTGGAGATACTCGGTTAATTAAAATGTCTGGAAAAAATGCTAACATTTTTTCTATTATAAATGGTAGGTAGAATTGTATATTAATTGACTAATTTAGAATGTCAGGATGCTTTTTCCAAGCCAACCTTGTATTAATAGCAAGAATCCTTTTGCTGATAAAATGGTCTCCAATTATCACAGCTTGGGTTTTGTTGTACATTGAACAGAAGTCAACAAAACAAGTAAGAGAACCTGTCTAAATAAGGTACCATACTCATTAAAAACACAAAATTAATCATAGGATCAATGAAGAAGGCAATGCTACATCGAGTTTGTTTTTTTCTTCCTCTTTCTAATCATAGAACAAAATAATGTTCCCTGAAAGGATCGGAACTATTATGTGGCACTCAATTATAAGGAGGTGAATAGGTCCCCAAGACGCTGTTTTATCAAAGGGGCAGGCTGGTGTTTACATGATGGCTGTTTGATTACAGACACCATCATTAATTCTGTGTGGCAGTGCTGCCCTGCAGCACAGACAGCGGGCAGGAGAGAGCCACCCTTCAAAGCAAGGCAGTGATTTTTGAGTCGTTATCAAGCTAAATGGCAAGCAGGAAGGCTGAACTTGTATGGATATATTTGAAGGGACTCTTGGGAGATCTGCAAGTGGAAGAAGATAATGCATTTTACCAACTGTTTAATTATGGTGTGTTCCTAAGTACACTTGAATAGAATGCTTTATTTGCATTAGAAAAATGAGTGTTACAAGATGTGTTTGAGTACGTGGAAGGTCACCTAAGGATGTTCAAACATGTATAAATACACACATTGTGTGCTTGTATGGAACTTCATACATATGGAAGAATTCCCACTGCCATCTACTGGGCTGAGGCCAGCAATGTTCTGCCCTATGGATGTGCTATAAACATCCAGTTTCTGGACAGTGACCTGTTTTCTGAGGCTCTGCTTGTCAGTTCCTGGCACTTTCTTTACCACCTTGTCTCTCCCTGTGGACAGTGAGCACATCCTCAGGTAGCCCAGGGTGTCAAAGCACAGCTGAGGTCTAGATTGTGGTTAGAAACAAAATAGGCTGATCCTTGTTTCTCCTCCTTCTTCCTTTGGTGGCTTGGCATATTTCTGTCATCACACAGTTCAGTTCTACTGGGTAGCACTTGTCTGAGGCAGTATGTGTGGAATTCAGCCTCCTAATGCAGAGAACAGCAAACCCCTACCAGCCCTCTCCCATCCTGCTCAGGGACTTGCAAAGCAGGAAGCTCAGGCAGGAAGAGAAAGGTACTTGATAAGCATCCTTGTTACTCCATGCAGTGTGAGCTCAGCCTGGCTCCCATGGTTAAAGACAAAAGCTAAAGTGGGATGTGAAAGTGAGGCTGGAAAAGGGAAGCCTCAGAGAAAGAGCTTTGCCTTTAAAATTGACAAATAATGAGATGGGACTTCTTGGCAATATTTAGAGTCCTAAGAATTATTGGGAGGAGAGGGAGATCTCCACATAAAGGGACCTTGGGACCTTGTTTTCATGTGTTTCTCTTTCCTATTTCATGCACAAATTATTTATCGTGTATTAGACATTACAATTCATTTATTACCAAAAATAAATGGTAAATGACTAGAAAATTAAGTTGTTCCTTGACTTCTGGCTATAGTATTAAATGTTGCCACTTAAGAGTACACTTTGGGATTTTTGAAACAAAAATCTAGGATCCTTTCAGCTTTATTGAAGGGCAAGCAATGATGATTCTGTTCTTCTTGGCTGCAGTTTTGCCTTTTAGAGGTTACTTGTTTTGTATGATGTTTTAAGTTTCAAAACCAAAAAGACCTTAGATGTATAGGATTTTTTTCTCTGTGGGGAAAAAAGTCTTTTCTATTAGACACAACTGCAAAGCATTCCAATTTTGCCTTTGGGGAGCCCCTACAGCAGGCAGGGTTATAGTTCTCTTTGGATGCCAGATTTGCAGTCTTCATGTTTTGAGCCCATTTGAATCTGATTTCAAGGGCTCAGAGGTGTCTTTGCCACACATCTTTAAGAGATTTTCTGAGTGCTGTCACTTGGGCAGAATCTGCACACTATGGATTGCATTGCCAGAAGGAAGGGGACTCACTAGCAATCCTGAAGCAATGGCAAACTCTTTCCAGTCTGTTTAAAGATGAATCCTCCTCTTCTGCACTGAGAGAGAGCCTGGCCTGTGCTGTTTGACCTGGTCTTGCAAACCTCCTTCCCTGGCCTCAGGCTTCCCACCAGACCTGGTCAGCCAAGCCACAGCAATTGTTTCTCATGTGGTATTTGTGAGTTTATCACTGTAGGATCTGATTGTCACATCTGCACAAACAGCTGCATTTATCTTGCTGGTTTTAAGATGTGATCTAACTTCATCTTGACTGTACAGTGTCTAGCGTATGCATGCTATGTGACTTGGATGTTGCCTTTTCTGCTGTTCCTGTGGGTGCATCAAGGTTGGATTGATTGCCAGTTTTGTACAAGGAATTGTCCCTTTTGTCAGCCAAGGTAGTAGTGCAGACCAGGCAGAGAACTGGTGAGATGGCTTTGCTTCCCCACCAAGTGTTGCAGTTTTATTGTCCGTGGCTTGAGAGGGGGGTAGATATATGTTAAATTGACAGTTCTACTGGGCTGCCTTTCAACCAAGGGGTAAATTAACATCAAACCTCTGCTCCTTTATTTAAGGTGACTCCTGAATATTTAGAGGTATTTTCCCTTTTTTTTCAGCATAAAATCAAAATGTTATCTTTGCCCTTACAGCTTTTGCCATAATCCACATATAAATGAGGTGATAAAAAGTAAGGATTAAATAAATCTTTGCTAATACTTTTTGATTGGCTTAATCAATAATTAATCATCTCTTAGATGAGGCTGTAGCTTTTGGAGTAGATATAATTGGATTAACCGCTGAGCGGCCTTTGGAGCTTTGAAGAGATTAAAATGGCTGTAAATCCTATAATTAAACTGCCACAAACAAAAGCAATAGTATTAGAATCAGTCAGCTATTTTTAAATGAATCAGCAAGTCCTTAACACACCCCTAGTAGTAGTGTAGGCAGAGTCTGTTCTCTTAACTGATTTATTTCCTTCAACAAGATGAATATGTATCAAATCATTGTTTTAATTGCTTGGGCATATATTAGCCAGAATGGCAGGTGAAATTTTAGGAAGAGCTGGCTGTTAGAGAATTCTCAGAAGAAAAGCTAGTTTGTGTATCCAAAACAGTGAACCTGCTCCTTGTCTTGAGCTTATTAGGCACTGACTTTTCATGGTGTCTTTAATTGGCTAAGTAGGTTTAGTCTACATGAATGAAGTCTTTATCTGTCCTGCTCTTCCCCTCCCACCTATTTGGGAAGATTTTTTGTGCCTTTTTCTTGAAAACAGAGGGCTTTAGCAGGAATAACGTCCTTTTAAAGGCTCATTATGTGCCAAACAATATACTGTATGTGACTGTATTATACACATGGGAATTGATATGTGTGCACATGCTAATATGGATTCTTTTTTTCAATCCCTCACAGAGATGAGCTCATAAAGCCAATGGGAGTGCGGCCGGATGGGACAATGGCTCCTTTGGAGGAAGCAGTCAGCCAGTACCAGACCAGCAAGCAAGAGAGCTCAGATTCAGACTAAGGCATCACCTGCTTCACTCTCAGTTCTCCTGTAATCCACACTTCTCCTTAGAGCCACATCTGTTATCCTCACATTAGCCAGCATCACTTTAACTGTTCTATTATTGGCATATTTAAATGATGGGTCCTGTGCTGTAATGTCTGAATTTTTATTATGTCTGTTTAGAGAACATATCAATTTATTAGTTTATGATCTTTATTAATTTAAAATTAAATGTATTTTAAAAGGATAAAAAGTGAAAGCCTACAGTGTAAAATAAAGTCCACTTTCATTTTCCAGAATCCTGTTTTCTGAACTCTGTAGGTTTTCCCATTCTTGATAATCTTTTGTATTGTCTTGCCAGTCTTCCTCTTTATATAATTGTATTCATGAAGTGTGTTTACTTAATGGCATAAGGAGCAGAGGGTGTTTAGACTTAGAAGTCTGATTGACCTTATGAGGCTGCTTTAGCTGGCATTGAGCAGTGATTTCAAAGCTCCTGTTTTTGAAGTGCCCTGGGGTTTCTTACTACTACAAACTTCTCCAGTTAAGCTGCTATTTAAGATTTTAACAATGTGTCAGTGACAGACTGCTTCTAAAACTGCCTTTAAATTGGGAAACAAGATGATGGATTTTGTACGTCTTCCCTCCCTCCCTGGTTAAGACCACACGAATATACCTCCTCCTCCCCTCTTTGGGTGAGTAAAAACATCCCTATTGAAAATGGTGTTCAAGAATTGCACTTAAATGATGCCATGAATGGGAGGGGACTGGAGTGCATGTGCCAGTGTTTCACTGAATTGGGGCCTGCTTTTGGAGATTAACTGCTGTGCCTCACTTGAAGGGAAGTCAAACTAATCAACAAAGAAATATTTCCTCTTAGAGAGAACTTAGGGAGCAATGGAATAGAGAATGGAAGGGTAGAAAGGAGAAGAGAGTGTCACTTTCAATTCTGTACTCTTTAAAAACAAAGATTAAAGTTTTAGGCGTGCTGCACTGATGTGCCTCTTTGCCTGCTTGATTTCTTTCTGTGTTTCTCCCAGCATGAATTACATGAAGAATAATCCATGCTCTAGTTTTGAATTCTGTATTTTGTGCAGCTTAAACATGCCATTCCCTGGGAATGTTTCAGAGGTTGGTGTTGGTTCTCCAGTTTGTCTTTGTTTCCTATGACTTGACACTGGTTCTCTGAACTAAGGAGGTTTATGTTCAAAGACCCTGTGAGGGGGATTTTGTATGAAATTGTGCTGTGGTTGCTCATGTGAGCAGCTTCTGCAGATGATCTTAGTCTTCCAAAAGAACTGAAAAGAAAAAAACAATGCACTGCTGTCCTCTCAGTGCTTCAGTTTGTGTTTCCAAAGGACACTGCCCAGCCAAAGCAATGTTTTACTTGGTACATGTGTAATATGTTATGTCATACCTCTTCTTTATGACTCCAGAAGTGGAAGGGCCAATTGTCCAAGAGCAAAAAATGTGCTAGGCTGCATCTAAACTGGGTCTGAAAAATGTAATTGTGGGTTTAGCATCATGCCCTGACTACTCTGAGCCCAGCACAGGCAAGTATTGTGTATGTACCCTACAGGTGCAAAGAACTTGTGATCCCTCCCCGAGGAGCAAAACTTCCCTGGTGCTGTTAGTAAGGAACTGTCTTGTGTCAGCTGGGGCTGGGGAGGGAGTTGTGGGCTTCTTGCTGTTGAGCACTATGTACAGAGCATGAAAAAGAGCAAAATCTCAATTGCTGCTTTCGAAGCTGTAGAATATGCTCCTACAATTAGCTGGCTAAAGAGATTAATAAAACAATAATGGCTCCAGGGATCTTGTTACAAGCAGTATAGCACAAGGCTCTTGTGCTCTGCCTCCTGTTATTTGCCACAGGGCAGCAACATTTGCAATAAATAGTTCTGTTTAGTTTATCTTGGAAAACATGCTTGTAGAAGGTTCTGCAGACATGGATGCTGCTTCATTTAAAAAGAAAAAAGTGAAGACCTAGCATAGGCCTGAATCCTCCAGCCCAAGAGTGGCTGTCATAGCTGGGTTGCCTGTAGTGCAGGTAAATGTAGATAAATTAACTTGCACTACTGCAAGAGTAGCTCTTGTTTCAAGGGGATAGTTTGTGAAAAGGCTGCTGCAGACTTTCTGGCATATCTTTGCAATGTAACATAGGTCCAACCTTAGCTGCTCTGGCTGGAGATCTGGGAATATCGTGGGACAAAGATCCTTCAAATCAGCAATGCCTCTGCTTCCTTTTGTGCTGGCTGGTGTTTTCAGAGTAACAGAGCACATGGTAGGATTTCTCTTGGATGGGAGTCTGGAGAAAAGTGAGGTTAAAAAAAGGAACTACCTGGAATTTATGTACTGTGAAATATTGCTCCTGAATTTATTTTCAAAGTTGAACTTCCAAAACTGGGGTCTTGGGTAGCTGAGTCTTGCTTAAACTGGCAAATTGGGCAGTGTTGGAAAGGGTCTCCAAGTGGAATGCCTCATTTTCCTCCCTTCTGAGTGAAATGTCAGTAGGTTTTTCTAGTGGTGACCATAAAGGTGCTACCCAGTGGATTTTAAGGACATGTACCTTTCACTCCCAAAATGTCTTCCACAGTCAGTCCCAAACCCAAAATCTCGTGTTTCAGTCTTTACTTTGGCATCAACAGTCCAAAGCAACACAGTTCTCATTAAAGCTCATCAATTATTTGGAAGCTTTGCTTCTCTTTGTTTCCCATTAGTGTTATGAAACAAAAGATGATGGGAAATTGCTGAAATTTGTCAGAACACTTTGTTCTTTTGTAAAATAATACAGACATATTTGTTTAGATGTTTGTGAAAACTTCCTGGCAGGTATTCCCAAATGCTAATTGAAATTTCATGTGCCCCAAAAGTGGTTTTTAGGAAAAAAGGTTGTTTACAATCTGTTAAAAATGTTGTGATATAATTACCAGAAGTTTAAAGAAATTTGCCAAAGAGGAAAACCACATTAGCTTTGATGTTTTGGGTGTCCAACATTGCTGTAAGTGTGTGTGATTTTTTACCCTGTATCTTGAGTTTTTCCAAGTACCTGAAAATTTGCAAAGGCTTATAAAAAATGAAACCAAAACAAACAAAACCAAAAAACCCCAGAACAACCAGGCAATACCATATTTTTCTTACAGTTCTTCAAATTGTAAATTTCTCCTGCATGGGTGAAAAAATCAGTTGTCAGAGGTGGCTTTAAGAAGAGAACATTACAATGAAGCCGTAGCATTAGTGGGTTGCTAAGCATCCTAGTCAGAAAGAGGAAAGTAAACCCCAAAGTACACAATATCCCATATCTCCTGAAGGAGCATTCCACAACATTGTACTTCAACTTATTACCACAAAACAGCTAATAAAATCCTGTGCTTTAATAAGGCTGCCTGTAAAAAGGCTCTTCCACTGTTCAAACAGTTGAGAGCCAGACTTGGCTGGTCTTTGAGCAGCAAGTTAAACAGCTGCCCACGTCAGATCCTCTTCTGGTCAAGCATGGAAAGGCAGTGATTTAGTAGTAGTGCAAAGATGTGGCTCACTTTTAGACAGGAAAAAAGAAAAGAAAAAAAATTTAGTCCTACAAATGAAAATTCTTCTTACATTAACATCTTAGTTACTTGCATGGATCTGGCCCTTATGGAAAGTGTTAGGGGCCATTTGTTCTCCACGCAAAAGCTTTTGCTTGTCCTGAAGTTGTCTCTCTCCAAAATACATGTCACTCTGGTGAAGCAATATTTAGACCGGGAGTTTTGGGGCAAATCGATGTCCTTTTGGCTTTTCCATGTATCGTGCAGCTGTGCCTGGAAAGCAGCTCCCGGGCTGGGAGTCCTTCCCGAGCGGTGCCAGCCGGGCTGAGGCGGGCCTGGGAGCCGGAGGGAAGCAGGGCAGGCATGAGGCCCGGGTGGGTGTGAGGTGAGGGAAGAGGTGGTGGCTGTAGTAAAGCTGAGCGTTTTTCAGGGCTCTTCCTCTTACCACAGCAATGCAGGTGAGTCCTGTCAGTCTCCTGCTTTTCCCCGTTGCTGTGGAAGGCTGTGCCTGCCGTGGGTTGCTGCCCTCGGCTCAGGCCCCCGCGGCGCTGGGGGTTGCAGTCGGTCCCTCACGGGGAGGTGCCCGTGCTCTGTGCCTTGCTGTCGTCCCTGGGAGCAAGCCCTGTTCCTGACTCTCTGTGAGGGGGTCCCACAGGAACGAACCCAACTAATTTCTTGGGAAGGAGGTAGGAGCAGCCCTGTCTTCTCTGGGCAGCACTGGGGCCACTTTCAGTTCTGCCGTGAGACAGCTCTGAGGGCCAGGCTGACCCGCAGCTGCTGCCATGCCAGTGGCCTCTGGCCAGGCTTGAGGACAGCGGATGCAGACTGTCAGGTAGGGAAAAAAGCCCAAACCCCAAATATTGCCACAAGCAGTCCTACAGCACCATCTGACAGCACGAGGGTCAGCTCAGCTCTCTGTCCTGGCTGGGAGCAGCAGGGTCCAACAGGACCAGGTAAGTTCCTCGAGCATCCCGGCTTTCTCCAGAGCAGGCGAGAGCACAGATCACTGAGCTGCTGATGTGCCTGGGAATCGATCCCTCCGACAGCATGCCAATCTCTGTGGGGTACCTAGGCAGGCTTTTAGAGGTTAGTGGGGAAGGAATTATTCAGACCACCCATCTTAGCTGGCTAAATTACCCGGGTAGTCTCTTCTAAGTCCTTTTCCAGTCACGGATGAGAGAGAGGACAATTCAGAGTAAGGCTCATTTGGGTGTACTGAATGACCCTCTGCAGGAGCTTTGCTTTCCCTCCCTCGACTACAGAGGGAGCCTGGGGAGACCAGCTGGTTACATTTAACTGCTAAATTGGTTGCCAAAAGATGGGTGGTGAGAATTCCTTCCAGTTTCCCCTTTGCCATGGACCACACTCTTCCCACAGCAGGATGCTCGCTTGCTCTCTCCTGCAAATTTGGAGATTGCTCAGTGCAATGGGATACACACCCCCAGGAGCCACTGCAAGACAAAGGCTGTATCACATCTCTTGGCAGGTACTGTATAAGGCTGTGTGCAGGATTTCATGGGCTTCCTGCTTAAACAGGTTCTTTAAAGCAGCTTTGCTTTTGGGAGCCTGTTTAACAATTTGCCTTGGTATAAGCCAAGTTTTACATACGTTCTGAAATTTGAAAACCCAAGGGAAACCTCTAGCAAAAATTGTAACTAGAGAGGGAAAGATAACAGAAAAGACTTCTAAGTTCACTCCAGATTTAACAAATGGAGAGGACGGTGAAGCCATACAAAATAAACCCTGCTGAGATTGCCCCTTCCTCTTTGCCTAATAAACCCATTAGAAATTGAAAGAAAAGCAGCCAAGATCGGCAGGCTTCAGGACATCCATTAGCCCTCTTTTACGTTTTAGAGCTTGTAACAGATTCTGACTGTGGGTGTTAGTCCTTGTCTAATCAAAAAGCCCAATTCTTCAGTCTAGAAACATAAAATACAAGTTTCTGCCAATAAGAGTTCAAACCTGAACCTAAACTACCAGGATTCTCAGGCTCCATGATTATTTTATGCTCAAGAAGTGAGTTTGCCTGGTAAATCACCGTGCTGTGGCACATCACACTTCCAAAGGCATTAGAAAAAAACAGTAGTTTATTAGTGCTTTTTTTCCCTTTTGAGAAGAGACTAGTGACTGTCTGGATTCCCTCCTGTTTTCTCAGTCCCCAAATGTTCATAACACCCTGTTGGGGAGGAATAATTCCCATCCAAGTTGTAAAACACACTTACAAGTAGACGGGAGAAGCATGAACAGTGCTGTAAAGAAAACAAAACCGCCAGGAACAAGATCTTATTTTGCATGCTTCTCACTGTTGTATTTTTGTCCCAATTAGCATATTTTAAAGACAAGCCTTTTTAAAAAAAAAATAATTCTGCTATCTGCCTGGACTGTTCTCAAGCTTTGAACTTTTCCATCCTTTCTATTGATTATGGCCAAGTGACCCATATTTAAAAAGCATTTACAATAAAATTATAGCACTTTCTTTTGTGCTGCCGGCTTTCCCAGTGAAAAGCTAAAATGTTTTAAAATTGTCACTTTTTGACAGAGGTAATGGCTGTAATATATTTAGTCTCTTTCCCCTTGTTGTGCTTAAAATGGCTATGCTAATAAAGGGCACAGCTGTCGATACTTTATGGCCTGCTGGGGGGAAGAGGGGGAACGAAGGCAAAAAACAGATTGACTGTGTGTCAACAAATGCAGCTGGGACAGAAAAAAAGAAGCCCCTTGAAGGCCCCTGCAACTTAAAGTCCAAGATAAATGATGTCCCTATGCTTAAAAAAAAAAAAAAGTAGGTTGGAATTCAATAAAGGGGAACTGAAAAGGAAACTGCTTAAAACTGAAAGCCTTTTCTCTGCCTCTAGACAGCTTACAAGAGAAATGAGCAAAACTGACCACAGAAAGAGGGTGAGCGGCCAAGAAAGAAAACAAAAGCCTATCCTGGAAAATATATTGCATCAAAGAATTATCTGAAGCGCACTGCGGCCGGCGGGAGGAGCGCGTACAGTTTAATGGAGATGCAACAACTTTTACACGCCGCCGCCTCTGGCAGCTTTGTGCCAGGGAGGGAAAAGGGGAGCTGGAATTATTCACATCAAAGCAGCAAGAGTGGCACACCAGGGCAGTGGGGTGATGGTGGAGATCCTTCCCTGGGGAGCTGGGCTGGGCTGTGCCCGTGGCTTGTGCTCAGCCAGTGAGACTCACAGCGTGGGGCCGCTCCTGAGGCAAGGAGAGAGCAACAGCAGGGCTGGAAGGGGTGCAGGGATGGGCAGCTGGAATTAATGCAGTGAGGAAATGGCAATATTGGGTGCAAACCTGCAAGAATCAGGCGGTTTTCATTCCCCAGGTCATGAGGCAGCTGGTTTGCATGGAGGCAAAATCCTAACAAAGTGACAAGTGGCAGGGAGCCATTTGTTCATTGTCATTTCTTGGACAATTATGGAAGATGAGGACAGTTTTTCCCGGCCTAAGGCAAAACGCCTCTGCAAGTGTGGCTTGTGTTTCCCAGAGGTGTCCTGAGAGCACGGCCTGGCTGCACCAGTGCCACCAGAGCTGCTGTATCCACCTGCTGAGAACCAGGGTCCAGGCATTCCCACTGCCTGTTCTGGGCCTGGAAAAAGGCTTCCTGGAAAATAAACCCTTGGCAGCAGGCGAGGCCAGGAGGGCTGGTGAGCCTGCAAATAACCTCTGCTTCTGCAGTGGGAGGAGATGCAGTCTGGGGTGGGATATCCTGCTTTGAGGAACTGTCTTCTCTTTCATTTTCCCACTTCTGTCATCCTTTACTCCCACCACTTTTTAAATTTATTTTTCATTCAAGGCCTTTTTTTCCTGGTGTGTTGTTCTCATTCAAGAACATCTGGAAAAGATACTCAAAGAGTTATCTGTTTCCTCAGTTCCTCAATTTTTGCATGTGTGTATGTATTCCCTTTAACCTCTGAAAATTCTGTAAAAATGGAAGGAAGAAAAAATAAGTAACTGAAGACAAGGCAAAATCAGGAAATTTAAAAAAATCCTGAAATTAAATGGAGCAGTCATGTCAAATTTTTACTAAAGCAGCAGGACATTAAAATGGCATAGAAAGTTCTCGTTTCCTTCTGTAATTGTTTGAAAGAGTTTTAAAAGGCCATATTTTTTACTATTCTTGCTAGATTTCACATGGTAAAACTCTTCCTGGTCTGTTGGGGTCCACTCAGGCTAGCTATGGACCCTTGCCCACATGGTAATCCATAGATGAAGGTAAAAGATTGAGAAGCACTCTCCTCCACATGGGAAATGTTCTTTATTCCACAACACACACCAACGGGACAAACCCATGGGAGGAAAGAGGGCGTTCCCTCGTGGCAAGGAGCTTTTATACCCCCCAGGATGGTGATGGAGAGGTCCACAGCCAATGGGACACCAGTGAGGAGTGGTGAGGGGAGGGGTAACCCAGGGGAGAGACCACCAGGGGGTACCGGCACAGCTGAGGGAAAGACCATGTGATGGGGAAATGGGGTAACAAACCACATGATATAACATAAGTTATACAGTGCAATATAAAACTATTCTGTGCAAATTCCCAATCACCCAGTGCAAGAGAACAACTAAAACTAATGCACCACAACATTGTGCCATTAGAGACCAATACCTCCCAGTGATGCTGTGTTTCTGGGTTGACCAGTTTGGCTTTGGTTTTCTCCAGAGAAGAGTGCAATTTGGTATGGCTGATGTTCTGTATCCACAGTTTTTCAGGTTTTTCAGGAAAAACTGAAAGGTTGCTGTGCCCAAGGACAGAAGAGTTAAGAGATTCTCCCACTCACAACTGGGACTTACTTTGAGAAGAAAACCTTGCCTGTGACAGTGACTCATTGTGTGAATCCCACTGCTTCTTTGTAGTTGACAGCTGGAAAAAAATGGAGAAAAATAAGAGAGAAAGACCTGAACTCTGAGTGTGGGGAACGACAGGTGTGTTCACTGGCGTGGGCTGGGGTGATTCTGCAGGCAAAGGTTCCCCTGCAGCTGGGCTGAAGGTGGGAGCACATGAGCTCTGCTGGACTAAGAGCTCGTGTTATGAGAAGTAACACTCAGGCTGGTGTGGCACATGTAGCACGATGGTAAAGTAACTCAGCAGTGTCTGAGCTGGAGCTGCTGTTGGAGAGCATTCTCCAGAGGAAAATGTCCAGCACAGTTCTGTAAGACCTGTACCTATGATTTGGGAAACAAAGGGGCTGGAGATATCACAGAGCTGGTGTGTGATGGTCAAAGCCAACAAGTCCCTGCACAGGGAGTGTGTGAAGGTGCCACTCACAGCAAGGACACTGGTCCCTCATACAATGCTGGAGAGACCGTGGCCAGCTCCCTGCCCATAACCCATGGATCTGTAGAGGCCTGGAAAACCCGGGGAGATGGTTTGTGATTGTGATGCTCAGCACACTCAGGGGAAGGATGGGAGGAGGCTGTGTGGGAGCCAGAGCAGAGGGATTTTTGTAACTTTTTCTTTGCAGACCAGCACGATTTTCCAGGGGAGATGCAAGCCTGGGATAGTGGCTGTTGAGCTCACAGACTTGCTTTGTTTAATTATAATTTGCAAACTGTTTTATAGGGGCCTGGAGACCTCAAGAACCACCAAGAGCCAGAGGTTGACAACCACCAAATACCTCTGTAGCAAGAAGATATGTAAAACTTTAATTGACTTAATGGAGCTGAAAAATGCTCAAAATAGTATTTCATGTGCATAACTGGGCATTCAAGTGATAGACTGTGATCTCTGGTGGACTTTGATGTCATCTGAAGCTCTTTGGTTGGTCAACTCACTTTTGAACCTGGGCAGCCCTGCCTGCTGCTGCCATTGGTGTTCCCTGTGCTGTGAGGGGTCTGGAGACCCTCAAAATGTCTGTGCTTTTGACCAGAGACTTCTAATGCAGATTTTCATGTTAAAGCCTTTCACATAAGGTGTCTCCCACAGTCCTTCTAAATAAAAAAAAAATCTCAGCTAGCAGCAGGTGAAACTTTATCTCTTGTTTTTGATATTTATTTATAATTTTGGGTACCTTTGGATGTTGTCCTCATTTCTGGATCTGTCAGTTTTAGTGGTTAAGGTTGTCAGTATATTGTGTCTCAGCCATAGCCTGACCTTTGGGGCTGGTGTTAGTTCTCTTATTTTCAACACACATGGTGTGTGGGTGCCTCTGCCTCCCTCCAGGCTGTGCTGCTCTCTGCTAGTCTCCTTCTGCTGCATGTGGGCTTCTCAGAGGTGTCAAGTCACCTAAAATTTAACTAAAGGAGCCAGGAACAGGGGATGGAAGGGTTCAAGCGTGCCCTTTGCCTTTATAAAATGGGAAATAGGGTTTGGGATCAAGCTGGTAGCTTATTTGCTATCAGGATCTGGGCACAGATTTGTAGGAAATGGGTTTTGCTTATTCTTGTGTGCACGGGCAGAGGTTCTTTTTCAACAGTTCCTTTGGTAATTGTTTCACCCTTCTAGTAACACCAGCACTGTGTGGAGGCACATGGGTGTTCCCATCCTTTCCTGTGTACCTTCTGGTTGTTTTAAACCTGCTGGCCAGTTTAAAATGCATCTGTTAGCACAGTGAGGATGTCAGAGATACATCAGCCCCACGTTTAATAAAAATCTGTGTCCTAGAAGAAAAGAGAGGCACAAAATAGGCCCCCTCCAAGGGAAAGGCTCCAGGATTGCAGTTTGCTGGTGAATTTCCCATGCAAATACCCCAGCTCAGGCAGCCCCCAGGTCCCCATAAGACAAACATCTGCAGGAGGCTGAATGTTAACCCTTCCAATGCACCACAGCAGGTTTTCTCTACTTCCTCCCTGCTCCTTTTCATCTCCCTTCTCTCCCACAAAGACAGTCACTGGCTTTACCTTGCCAGATCATGTTTAGAGATGCTTAGAGGACATCTGGGGGATGTGCTAGAGCTCAGGGCTGCACCTAAGGCAGGCATCTCCTGGCTTCTTTGCTCTAGAAAGCAGGTCAGCCTACCCAGGAGACCTGTCTTGGGAGGAATCACTCATCCTCCAGGGCTTCCCATTTCTACACTGACTCCATAGCAACCTGCAGCAGATCACAGACCAGTTTTTCTGACAATCAAACCCTTGAGTTTAATTTTAATACTGCCTCTAACTTTGGTAGTTAGATCCCGAGGCCTGCTCCCAGCAGATGTTTTTCCAGGTGAACAAGGAGGGCTATTCTGTTCCACTGCAAACCCTGAGCTGCCTGGTGAGGTGCTGCAATCAAGGAGCCCAGAGTGACTGTGCCACCCTTGCCATGGTCACCCCATGTTTCCATCTGGGAAGGGAGCTCCCACACACAGGAATCTGAGAGAGATACACACACACATGCACACATGGGTACCCAGGTGTATTTTTAGCTCTGCTGCCAGCCCTTCAGAGTGAGATATGACATGGCTGAGAGGGATTTGGTCCAGACTTGTGTCTCTGCCACAAAGCCAGGCTGTGAATCAGTGCTGGGCAGGCTCTTCCATCCTCAGCTTGTCCTTAGATGGGGACAGAGCAGCTGCAGGAGCTGCAGCATGCTGTTCTGAAAATTCTTTCTTCTCGCAGACCCTTGTATTACCCCAAAGGAATCTGAGCAGATTGTCAGGGGAGGATGTTACAGTGCAGAATCCCAGAACTGTGAAAGGATTTAATCCAAACATTTGAAGGACTCAGCCAGTTGGATCCGGAGGAGGGACATTGGTGCAAAGGCCTTGCTGGATCTCTGATGCTCAGAAATCTTCCTAACAATCCCTATGTCATGAGTGGTTTAGTGAGGAACTATATAAAAATACCAAAAGTATGTTATGCAATAAGGTGTTTGGGGTCACAGAGGAGACCTTGCAAATCTAGCCATGAGGCATTTGCATGTAAAAACCCTCAAAATTAAAAAAAATAAATAAATTGTAGCTTCTTTCAGCTGCAACCTAAACTTTGTGCTAAGTTAAATCTCCCCCGCCCTGTGCTGATCCCTGTAGCCCCTCCAGGGTTTTCAATGCATCTAACAATGAAAGTGAAATCCAATCCCATCCAATTAGAGGAAAATGAATGGCTCATCTACAATAAATGGGCTCTGAATAACAATAAGCCAACAAGAGAGCAATGAACTGGAGACAGAGTACAATCTTCCTGAATGTTAATCGACAACTAACTCCACAAGCTTCTTAGAGGTGGAAAGAATTGGAGGAAAATAGATTAGGGAGGCTTTAGAGCACATTGCCTTTTAACTGCTTAGGCCTCACATTTTTACCTAAATACAAGAATGTTTCTAATGCTGCCTTTTGCAGGGTGAAGGGTGTGTGTGTGTGTGTGTGATGGGGTTTGTTCTCAAAGTTAAATGTTTTCAATTAATTTATAATTTGACATGGTAGGTCCTACTGTATTGTTTAATTGTTTCACTTATTCAGAAGGTCATTTTTAAAATGGCAAAGTAAAATGGCAGAAGCCTTGGAAAATGCTTTCTGTAGATCTGAGGAATGGAGCTGAATGAATCCAGGAGTTAGCCTGAGACTGAAAAGAGGTGAAGGGATAAGGAAAACCCTAGAGTTTGGTGGTTGAAGTGCTTTCTGTATCCACAACTCCCCAGTGCTGCTCCTTGGTCCCCCCTAGACACCTTTTCACCCTGTCAGGGTCTGAAACACCTGCAGAGCAGCTCAGCTGCTGCTTTCCGCCGCCCTCAGCTCCACAAGTACTTTTTGTAAAGACAGGGAAGATGCCAGGTGTCCTGATCTGTCACTAAGAAGCTCCCATAGCCATGCAGGCTCCATATCCAAGTCAAGGCCTCACCCAGCTGAGCTGTGTTGCCCATCCTCTCTGCTCAGCCTATTAAATCCCCTCTGGGGATTTAATAAAATCCTATTAAATAACCTCTGGGTTTTTATTGCCTCCAGACAGGCTGAGAGCTTATTTAGCTTGCCCAGCACTACCATCCCCTCCTGCTTGCCCTCATCCACAGGAGCCAAATAAAAGGCCACGGAGACCAGGTCAGAGAAGACTCACCCTCAGTGCAGGCTGGGCAGCCAGCTCAGTTATGGGGTAGAGGGTTGATCCACTGTTCCCCAATGCAAAGCTCCCCAGAACTGGTGCTGCCACAAAAGATGGTGTGGAGAGTTCCAGGCGGAAAACAGAATGGAATAACTTTTAAGGTGATTCATGTTTTAAGCTGTATCTTTATAATTTATCTGATTAGCAGGGTATCATGTGTTGCATTCTTTATCACAAAGGTCTTCCCAGAAGGAGCTCCTAATTTGCTGTCTTGTGATCTAAAAAGCTGGCAAACAGGTCCATAGGAAACCAAACTCTGTCCTTTCTCTGCAAGAAGGGAACAAGGAGAGGAGCCATATCCCCCTTTCCCTCTGCTGATCTGCTGTACAAGCAAAGGGTCACTTATATTCTGTCAGAGCAGTAAGAATTTGATAGTCATATAGATAAGCTATTAAGTAATATGCATGCAGAGCTAAGGGGCATTTGGAAAGAAGAATTATTAATTTGTAAATTAAATTACAATTTTGTCTCAGCAGCATTAAAATAAATTTCCAAAGACCATTGTCTGCTTGAACAAAGGAGGAAAAGGAACTGTTAGAAGCAGTTTATGCATCTCAGATATGAGGGGTTGTATGTGTAAATAAGACCAGTGTTGGTACTCAGCATGAGAACATATTTGCTGCAGTGTGCCAGACATGCTCTGGCCAGCACTTGAGAATAACAACACATCCTGATAAAGAGATGACAAGGGGAATTTCAAATTTCACAAATGCATTTTTTCTAAAAACTGACTTTAACTGTGGGAGAGGACAAGGCAGTGACCGACAGAAACGCCTGGGTTTGGCCCATTTTGAGTCAAAATACTGTTCCTTTCCCTTTCAGCATCCTCAAAGCACCTTCGTTCTTCCCCCATCTTGCCTCATTCCCTCAGCAGTAAACACAGAGCTTTTGCTGGACTCTCCCACCTTGTTTTGTTTCTTGGCTTTGGCTGCCACTAACTGCAAAGGTGATTCTTTGGTTAGCTGGGGATTTTCAATGCAAGACAGTTCTTCTGCAAGTTCTGGGAAAAGTTAGGAGTGTTTTGCTCCCCAGAGAAGGTGCAATGTAACATTTAGACCAGACCCAGGCACCTTAGGAAGCATTAAAAATCTTATCACTTTAGCTTTATTGTGCAAAACTGCATGGCTTTATGCTCATTGTATGACAAAAAGGGAATAGAACCAACAGGTTAAATTGTTGTTCTATAAAACCAGATTAGGGGAACTCAGTTTACCCCAAAGAGTGGCATCTGTTCCTCATGGTTGTGCCTTGGGACAGGGGTACTGCTTATGTAACAACTGCTGCCCATTGTGGGGTGTCACACTGAAGCTGCAAGGTAAGGACAACTCTGATGAAAAAAGACAATAATCTGTGAGAGTTTCAGATCAGTCATTATCATTTAGAAGAGCAATATCCTGTGAAAACAAATTCCCTTTTCATAGGTGCTCATCACATTTTCTTTTTTTGGCAGAACCAGCTCCTCTTGCTCCTGTGACTGTAACACCACCTCCAAAGCACTGTGGCCCAAGGGCTGATGTCCATTTTCTTTTGGCACTGGGCTGCTCCTCCCATGAGGATCTGCACCAGGAGCTCAGAGGAGGCTCCTGCCCCTGCTTCACACAATGGGCAGCTGAGATGCCCAATGGACAGACAACCTTCTCTCAGCCTGGAGTGCTTCCCCACTGGTGACTTCAACACCAGCCCTGGGGTAAGGTTGGCTGTGGCTTGGAGGCTTAGAGCTGTCCCCATCTCCCTGTGACCTCTGGGTGGCAGCTTGGCCTGCAGCATGCTGGCTGTGATGTTGGCAGAAAAGCACTTAGCACTCGCTTACAGCATAAAGCTTAGCCTTGCTGGGATACAGAGAGAGCTCTCTGCTGAGATCTGTGCTCGTGGGATTGACGTTTCCTGTCATATTTGTATTCCCAACCTGTTGAAGGGGCTGATGCCCAGAGCAGAGAGTAAGGCCAGCATTGCCCTGGCACTCTCACAGGCTCTGCTCCCCCTGGAACAAAGCTCTGTTTGAGACTGCTTGGGCGGCCCATGGCTCCCTGTGGGGATCTTGTCCATTTCAGAGAAAAATCTGGCAAATTTTTGCCTTTTATGTCTTGACATTTGTGACTGTTCCCACGTTGGGAGGGGTAAGTCAGGGACAGAATGAGTCAGGTCCTGCAGCTCCCAGCATAGTGCTAAGGCCAGACACCTTTCTCTTTATGGGTGTTGCATAATTTGTGGATTAATAATTAATAACAAACTCCTCCTATGTGAACCTGCTTTTGCTTTCCTCTGTTGTTGACTGGGAAATCAAGCTGGGTGAAAAAGCATTATAAATAAGGTAACAATTGTGCTTGGGTAGCTCTTGGAAGAGATGGATGCTCAGATAATTTTTCTAATACTGTCATGAACGCTTTTACTGACACCAGGAATATCAGTAGACTGAAAGGGAGTGCTTACTGAGAAGCATATTTCTTGCTATGTAATACTTAGAAAAGGGTCTGTTTTAGAACAACACTGGTCTGGATGGAGGCTTTCTGCACTGAAATGAGTTGTACACATGGAAACAAAAGGGGCCTTATGAGGGTGGGAGATACTGCTCTACCATGAGAGCAGTTGTATCTGCCATGGCATCTATGCCCAGGAAAGGGTAGGGTTTAACATTTCTCACTTGAGTTACCCCTCTGAAAAAATGGAAGCAAATTTCTGTCTCTGATTCCCAGGCTTTACAAAAGGAGCCAAGGCTCAGGCCAGAGATGTCCCTTCAGGCTGCGGTGTAAAAGAGTCCTTGCAGTGCCCAGCTCCTTCTTTAACTTCAGGCATTCACCATCTCCCACATTTATCCGATACACCCACGTTGTTTAGATTCAGATTTATTGCTGATACTGTCTTTCAAAGTCTCTTGGTAAACCTATCTGCAATCAGCTCACTTTTATTTGTGTGACTGACTCTCTCAACAGTGGCAGACACTTGTTCCCTTGGATCTCGTAGGGGAGTTCAGCATCTATATCCAGTGTGTCCATCCCCCTCCCAAAATTCAGGAACTACCATAAAGCTGTAACACTCCTACAGCACCACCATCAGCAGGAAGTTCAAACTCAGCTTTTCTAACATGTTGCTCTCTGCTGCATCTTTATTAGCTGTAGCACTGAAGGAAGGAACATCTCAGATCTTCATGTGCACCTTTTCTCTGCTCAGTTTGCCTGAAAAGAGAGATTTTAGAATATATTTGTTCTGGGGCAGACAGAATTTAATCTGCAAGCTGCTGCTGCCCTCTCCACTTTCTGAGGTGTTGCAGGCCTGCCACATCCTTAGAGGCTGCCAGAGCATAGCACAGTTCATTTGAATTTGAATGAAGTACTGAACTTTATTTTGAGGCCTAAAATTCAAATCAGAATGCGATGAGCGCACGCCTGGAGGATGTGCATTTTAAAAAGAGCCTCTGAGCTCCTTTTTAGAGCAGTCTGTGTTTCCCATCTCTCTGGTTTTATCATGTGGAGAGCAAATACTGAAAAAACCCCCAAACCTCTGCATTAAAACAATTTCCAAAACATGGACCTCACTGAGAGATTTTCACTGGCATTTTTCTCTGACAGGGAAAAAGTGACTCCTTATACAATATATCCTTGTTTCTTTTTCATCAGAATAAAATTTTGGTTAACTCAGAGAGGGTACCCAAAATATCTTAGGTTTAAGAAAAAAAAGAAAAATAAAGGGGGAACCCTCCTCCACCCCCTCAAACCAGTAAAGTTTAATCCCACCTAAGATTTTGACAATTTGGGCAGAGCTATGCTATTTTGGAAACACAGTCAGAACTGAAAATTTTATCAAAGTTTGCTATAGGAAAATGGCTGCCTCATTTAGTGGGTGCCACAAAAAATGCTCAATAGCTCATTAGAGAGAGAGAAAAACAACCAGTCTGTCCCTGGAGTTATCCAGGGCTCCAAACTGGCAAGACTTACCAGGTAATCCTTTTTCAGCAGAGGTATGCGGAGAAACTATCAAGACAATACAAGAATAATAAAAACATTAATTATAGCCTTTGTCTCCCTACAGAACACATGGACCTTAATGTCTCTTGCAGGGATTTATCACACATGAGAATGTAATATATTTTTACTGCTCTTTCTTGCTCTTTTACTCATCAAATATTGGAGTTTTCCAAACATGATGCTCTCAAAGACTAAATCCTTAGCTGGTAGAAAATGGGATCATGCAGCTTATTCCCTCTGCAGCTATACTGTTTTGCACTGGCTGCAGATCAGTCCTGGTATATTACCTAGGCACAGAGTAGAGTTGCTTTAATTCTTTATTCTTGTTTGATTTCAATTTCAAAAATAAAACTGTGTTACAAAGTACATGTTTACAAGTGAGTCAAAACCCATTACATGGAAACTATTTAATTGTAAGAAGGTTAGATCAGTTTTCCTATGATAACATCTTCTGATATTGGTGTCTCTTTCTTGTTCAGGCTAAAAACATTGCTTGCAAAATCTCCTTGTATTCCTTTGAACTCCCCTGGGAGATTAAAAAAAAAAAACAACCCTCCAGTTAACACTCCCTCATTTCATTTTTAAAGGTCATGCTTAGAGCTGGCAGTTGTTATAGGAGCTGTCCTCTGTAAAGAAAAGTCTTAACTAGCCAGGCACAGACTTAACCTCAACATGGAAAAACTAACATTGTCACTAGGATATGGAGAAACCATGGTGAAGAGCTAGCAACAGCCAGACCACGGCAGAATGAGCAGTCGGCATCTGCTCGGTGGGCCTTTATCATGCAGTGTTGTATGTACGACTCAAAATGCACAGGACGATTGTTGAAATGATGTAGACAAATTGACTCAAATTAGTTTAGCATGGGCCATGCAAAGTTTAAGCTTGTTGAGCCCAGACACATAGCAACAGCTCGGCGAGGCCTCGCGCTCTCGGCGCACAACGGGCACCGCAGCCCACATTCGCGCCGCTTGCTTTTGTGCCTGCCTGCCTCTTTTCTTTCCATTTTGCCTGCCTCTAGACAGTCTTGGCAGAAGCAAACCCTGCTGAAGACTACGCTAGCACTGATAATTTTATAGAAGTACTTGTGAGCTTTAATGTCATTTTATACTTCCTTAATCTTTTGACTGTTACTTAATGACAAACAAATCCCCAAAGAACTGGGGAGGTGGGGGGAAGATTAAAAGGATTTTGAGATTGTATTCTCTGCTTTCAGTCAAACTGTCCCAAATCCTGCCAACACAATTCTCCAGTGCCCTATGGCACTCCTCCCCAGACCACCAGGAGTGAGTTTCTTATTGTATTTACAGTAATCTAATTACAACAGTTCTTCAATTCAAAGCCAGCTTTGGTATACAGACTTTAGCAAGAACTCTCCTCTAGTGCAGATTGCAAACTTTAATCTTTTAAACTAACACAGAACACCCCCTTCCCCCCAAAAAATTTCTGAAATGCCTGTGTAAGCTACTAAGATGTATTCCCCCTCCCACACCCGCCAACACTTTGCTCATCTTTTTGTTAAGTTTCTTTTGTGCCAATTTACTGCCTAAGGTAATAATAGAGTTCCTGAGAGATAATATTCTGCAAGGTTATAAAATGACGGTAAAAGCAGGTTGCCTGCCAGAAAATTCCTTTTTAAAAAACTATTTCTCTAAATATGTGAGTTACCTCAATTTTTTTAACTTCTCTCTGTTCTTTGTAGTTAAAGAAGTAGCTATGTAGAAAAAAGACTGAACTTTTAACTTTAAAATTAAATAGTCTCAGCTTCAAATTGTCATTACTCAAAGCCATTTGATGCAAATCTTAAAGCTGATTAACTTTATTTAGAAGAAACAGAGGACAAAAGTGGATGGAATTTGTACATAATAAAAATGTCAAGAAATGAAGACAGAAAATATTGTTTTACATGAAGCAAAATACAAAAAAAAGTACATCCGCAATGAATTAGCAAATCTGGGCATTCTTAGTGTGCCACTGCAGCCACCTAGCTCTAGACACAAGTACTGCACTGTTCACTTTCAGTTCCACCACAGGTTTTCCACTTAAGGCTTTTACAGTAACACTGGCTTTACCAAGACACATCTTTGGCAAGTTCGAGGCAGCTTTTCTCTTTTTCCTGTCTGGCATCTGACTTTGTGTGTTGTGCCCACGTACAGTCTAACCTGGAGCTTGCTAAAGTTAATGAAATCTTTACTCCCCAAAAGATTAGAAATCATTTACATCTCCCTTATTACCGTGTGCTTTTGAAGATATACGGAAGGCAGAAATAACATATTCTCCTATTACATTTGTGAGTGTTTCAAATACTCAGTTTGTCCTTTGGAATCTGTCTGGTTTCTGTGAGATCCATCAATCATTTTGCTTTCTAGTATATTATCAACAGGCCTTTTCATATCAAAATTGTTTTAATATTTAATTCCTCTTGTTGAGATTCATTGCTCTGCAAGTGGAAATCAGCTGGCCAGTCAAACCTCAGCTATTTCCTACTGTTTTCTGTGAATCTTGGAAAACTAGAAACACAATAGTATCTTTTTTGGTCTCACATTCACTCTTGAAAAACTACTTCTAAAGCATCCTTGAGCTGTTTTCCTCCCAGCAAACTGTCTATGGCAATGCTTGATAAACGATGCAATTATTTAGCTTGTAAAATCTTTGGATTTCTAGATACTCTGCTTAATCCAAAGAACTCAGAAGAATGAAATACCTTAGAAAAGTTCATATGAAAGAGCAAGAAAGAGCAGCTGCATGAAAACCTCCCAAATTCCATCAAAGTGTCTTGCAAATGACAGATTGTACATAGTAGTTAATTTCTGTGAGATCTAACTTCAATTTCAATCTCCGAGATAATAGATCTAATCCTCACAGTGCACTAATTTATCAGGTTGAACAATGCCCAGGAAATATTGTGACCCTTATAAAAACAAAGTTCCTTACCAGTTTGGGAGATATTCTCGTGTGAGAGACTCGGGCTCCTCCAATGAAAGGAAAATGTTGCGTTGCTGCAGTGGGAAGTGTGAAGCAGGGATCCCAAAGTGTATGGATGCCATCTGCTGGCACTAAAGAATATGACCCTCCATCCACCTTGAAGATGGGTGTGGAGGCTCAGATTTCATTTTTCATATTGGCCTGAACCACTCACGTTATTCCACATCTAAACTCACGGCAATAGAAGAAGAATTAAATTGAGATTATATAAGCTCTCCTTTAATGAGTATCTCTGTGCTTCAGCCTTAGATTTTCTGAATGTTTCACATTATTGGGGCTTGGTGATTTAGGAATAAAAGGCATCTCTGCTTGCAGTTTTGCTGCATATCATGTTTAGAAGTACTAATCCTCATGTAAGTTTATTAAACCTACTAAATAAACCTACTAATAGGTTTATTAAACCTATTAAACCTGGATTCTGCCAGCAAAGCCAGGTTTAGCCCAGGGGAGTTCATCTCTCTGGGTTTGTGACCTTTATTGCAGCAGTGCAAGGCACAATCCTTCCAAATTTGACAGAGACCTCCAAACTCACAGGACCTGAAAAATACCAAATATCAAATGAGTTTAGCTTGCCCTTGTATGCCTTCTGCCTCCTGAGCTGTTAGGATTTACAGGCAACTCATTTTCTCTTTCCATAGCAATACTCCAAACACTGTAAGATGTCAGTGTGGATGGAACAGTTGGCATGGGAACCTTCCTAAAGAGGAAGGTGTGTGACCACGATGTGTGAGTTAATCTGTAAGAAATGGGACTGGTTTTGCCTAGAAATGCTAGGGTGAATTTACAGACTGTGGTTGTAGATTACTATCACAATTATCATTATGTCAATTCATAATCAACAAGTACATTCCTTTCTACATGCTTGATTAATTTTCTTGGGTCTATGCATGAGGAAGGGGCACCAGCTCCATCATACTCCCCATAATAGTGGATATGATAAACTATATTTTTTCCAAGGATTATCCATTATTGTGAACCTTTCCCCATTCCACAGTTCTTCTTAGAAAGATGTTTTCTCTTTCTTTCTTTTTTACTCTAGGCACTTCATGTTGTTAGAAGGACCCAGAGCCAAGCAAGCTTAGATGGCTGCCATTACTTAGTGCCCAAACTCTAAATCAGGGTGTAGGTAATGATGGGAATTGGTCAATGAGGGGTCAGCAAAGGGATATGACTAATGAAGGGACAAGATTGCAGAACTGCAAAGTCACTGAGTGCAGCACATGGCAGATAAAAACTCTCTAAGTCCTTGTAAGCCCAAGCCCACAGTCATGTTTTCTCCCTCCCACTCCTCATCCTCCTAGCACAGCAAGAATTTCCAAACCACCCATGGCAGGACCTGGCAAAGTTGTAGCTCCCACTGCTGGAGTTCAGGCTGACTGCACACACATACCTCTGACACCCAGCCTCTCCCTGCTCCACAGGGAGCTCAACAGAGAATTGTGCTGGAAAGTCCCCTAAGCAAGGACAGCAATCCCATCAATTCTTTCCCCCCAAAAAAGGTGTTCTGTGTCTCCTACAGACTGTTAACTGCATTACAGGAGTGAGTACAGTACAGTGCTTTAAAATGTAAGTAATTAATTCTGCTGCCATCACCATCACTGGTATTATTTTTATTATTTTCTTAAATAGGAAAAATAATTAAAGGAAATGTAGGGTTTGATTTGGAAAATCAGGAGAAAGAAGAAAACTGTACTCCACATAGAGAAGAAGGGTTCAAAACTATTGTGCAGAATTTAGATCTAGTTGTGTATGGAATTGTATTTGATGAAGTTCAGAGGCTTGAGTCTGGGGTTTGTGAAATCACATGGTTTCCTTTACTTTTGAATGTTCCTTTCATCCACTCAAGATGCCAACTGTCAGTATGGTGTGGTCAGGCAGAGATTTTACAATTCTCTGTTTCATATTTGTCTTTTCACTTGTAGGAATAAACACAGTAATGGCAAAAAGAGTCTCTGGTATGCCACTACTGTGATATGCCTGACTTGAGAGCCAGTGGCAAGCTGTTGGCTCTCCTGATTACGAGCTGGCAGCGATCAGACCATTTACTGGACCTTAAAATATCATGGAGTTGTTTATTCTTATGCTGCCATCTCAAAGGTACCAAGAGTACCTGAAAGCAGTTGCTCATCTCTCACCCGATAATTAAATAGCTGTAACAAAGTCTGGAGGTCCCTCCTGATTTTTCAAATGCTTGTGTGTTTCATCAGTCTGCTGCAAAGAACAAGGAAGCAGAGCAGGGAGCTGAATGCCTAATTAAACGGGCGGAAGGCACCCACTCAGCTCTGCAGAAACCTCTTGGGAGAGAAAAGCAAGGAAAGAGGTGCTCAGTGCTGTCACATGCCTGGATTTTATTTTTGCTTTGTCTCTAACCTCAAAAACATGGAGGACTTCTTGCTGTGTAGATCTGTAAATGTGATACTGTTTTATTTCATAACAAAAATGGAGGCATGGTAGAGATAAACCTGAGGAGTGACTTCATGCTAAGCACAGCGTGTTATTTTAAATGTCAACCTCTTGGGGAAGTTTCCCATGCCAACTATTTTCTTTGGAGGCTATGCTATGAAAGGGGGTGAACACACACCTAACTCATAACTCACTCAACCTTCCACCTGCATAAAACAGAGCAAAAAAGCTTATGAAAACACATTAGCAAGAAGAGACACAGCTGGAAAACAGAAAGGACATTTTATTTAAAATTTAGTAAAAACTGAAAATGTCACAAGAGTTGCAGCACACCACACCTAGGAGATTAAACAGCAATATTGTCATTTGTACCTATTTATTCAAGGCAGGGATCTGACCTTTCCAGGCTCATTGTTTCAGCAAACTTTGCTCATGCTACTCATGACTGCTCATATTCATAAGGCTTGCAAGATTAGAACATTAAATAATTGCTGATAATATGAAGACAGTGTGACAGAAGGAACAATACTGTTTCTTATTATGTGATTATCTTTCTTTTTTCTTTAAAGCTCTGAGAAACCACTTCAATTACTTTGATCATTTTCCTGTCAAAGGTAAATTTTTTAATTGGCCACTACTCTTCTACAGATATTTAGCTTTTTTGTGATCTCTGCAAATCTCAAGGAATACATCAAACCAGGCACTGTAGTTCTACTAAATAATATTATTGTAATTGTTTTGTTCAGGGTTTGTCAACATCCACCCAATCATTTTCTCGGTCTTTAGAAAAAATGCCACCCTGCAGGTTGAGCAAGAGATCCAGACTGCTTCAGGGGATGGGTGGCTTCAGTCTTGTCCCTTGACCCCAAAATGACACAGTGGCCTGACCTATAAAGTGAGGACAATTAAATCTATTCATTTTTATAAACACTAGTGCACCACACAGTTGAATAGCACAGTGTAAATTTAAAATCTTAATTAAACTGAGGCAGAGTGCCAAGCAATCACAATGCACACACACTACTTGAAACCAACTCATTAATGGTTCTGCTGCTGGAACCAGTTTCCTAATGGCTCAGTAATGAGCTGACTACAATCACAAAACCATGCTTCTTGATAATTTTTTCTAAATACATAATTATAATGTGATAATGTGTTGAACTTGTGTGTACACAGGTAACAAAAAAGATACCTCCAAACACTTAATGGCCCAAGACTTAAAATCTGTTATTTTTTATTCACAATTTGTGTCAGTATAACTGTTACAAAAAGGAAGGAGGATACTCTAGCTTTTTTGTTGGTAGCTGGCAGTGTTAGGGTACTTCAGCAGACTGTTTGATCTCTGTTACTGCCTGACCCCTCAGCCAAAAAAGTGTGCAACCAGCTCACTTCTCTGAGTTTCTTCCCTCGCATGCTATGGTCACCCAGAACTAGCAGACAGTTTCCTTTCCTATGAGACAAGATGCATCTGCAGCTGAGGCATCACGCTTAACCAAGCACATCTCTTCATGTGCAATGAAGACATGATATATGTTTGAGTGGGGTATGCTGCTCCTTCATCCCTGCCTGGTTTTGTCAGTAGCAAATCATCCAACAGCCTCACTACTAAATGTTGGATACTAACCTCCCTCCTTCCTTCCAGCATGCTAATAACCTAGGTTATCTACTCAGGGAATACATTTTTAAGTCCCATGGTAGATTTATATTTGGAATTTGCAAAAGTACAGTCCTTGTCTAATCCCTCTCCATTATACCCCTGGCATGGATCTGCAATGGGGAGGTGCTGACATCCGTGGCATACAAGTTAGGAGATGACATCCTGTAAGGTCTATCTCTGGCCTTGCTGCTCCACTTCAGAATCTTTAGAAACTGATCAAATATATCAGCACATCTCATAAGCTTTCCTGTTGCCTTCCCTGTTCAGGCCTGCTGCTGAGCAAACAGTTCAGCTCGAGTTTGCTGTCAGCCCCACGCCTATAGACTTCACTAGACACAGACCCCACAGCTCTGCCTTTTCACATCAGCTGCCTATAACAGGAAAATGGAACTGCAAGGCTGAGGAATTCAAGAGACACTCATCACATTTTAAATTAAGTTCTGTACTGAGACAGAGGGACTTCTTTTAGGGCTCTTTCCTATGTCTACATTGAATCCAACACAGTAAAACTCCAACCCTGGCTGTAGTTCCCCACAGCTACTGCAGCAGAAGCAATCACAATACTTACAAAAGAATACAAAATGTATATATTTTGACCTTCCTTCAATTATTTTCTGCATCTATAATCATAGTGCATTCACAGACAAAATGTAAAAACATATAATCTAAATGAAGGAACCACTCCTCCACAGGGGAAGACAGAGAATGTTATAATTTTTCCATTTTAAAATTGTTAAGAAGGTAATTACAAGCTATTTCCAGTGAAAGCATGTTATTTATTTCTCAGAAAGATTCAATAATACTTAAGAAGTCTTTTCTGAATATACCAACAGCAGACCATTTTTGAGCCTGTTTATAAATGACATATTAAATGAGACCAAAAATAGTCACGATGACAACACCTCTGCAACCAAAACCTTTCTCTCAGCTAAAGTGTTGGTTTAGCAAAGTAACAGGCACGCTGCTCATTTGTTTTCTGTTGTCTGCAGAGATGTCAGCCTGAAGTTATTTCAGTTATTACACCTGTCAGTGAGGCTCTTCTCCCTGTAGCTGTGGCTTTACAAGGAAGGTGGCTCTTTCTGTTGGCTCAGTAAAACATTTGATTAACCCAAGTCCTGTGCTATCCTAATTCTTCCAGTGTTTGAGAAGAAGAGATGTTAATCCCTGTGATGCCTTTCATTTTCAGTTAGGAGGCAAAACATTCTTCGATGCCTGGTGCTGTAAAGTTTATGGGTGATTACCACTGTTGCAAAAAAAATACTCAAGCAGCAACTCTTTCTGCTGCCATGAGAAGCTTCAGGCCTTGCATTTGAAGCAGAGCATCACACGTATAGAAAGCACCGTGTACAGCTGGGCCTTAGGGCAAGGGATGAATAGCAACTATAAGAAAATATCCTTATCTCAAAGACCAAAAACATGTCAACAGTTGCAGGTGTCATCTGTTAGAAGCAGGAAGGTAAACACTAAATAGTAAACACTCTCTGCAAACACTGAGCTCAGAGAGTTGCAGCCTCCCAGACGGCAATCAAGATCCCAGAGCAGAACTCCTGTGTGTCTGTGTAGTATTATTTCCAAAGACCATGATGATCCATGCACTCTGTCTCCCACATCCTGACAGAACCCATGGTGTGCTCCCTACCAGACACCACCCTCAGCTTTTCACTTGGATTCTCCCACATTGATGCTTTCACCCATTCAGATCCAAAACAGAGAATATGGATGTTTTTCATTAAGCAGGTCAGGAATGCCAAATCCCTGTGATCAGCAAACCCCTCTGAGCCCATGCAGCATTGTACTGAGAGATCACATTGATGCAGAAATGAAGGAGGAAGCAGAGGTGGTATTTAGTCTATATAACTTTTCTAAACTCGCAAAGCATTCAATAAGGTATTTAGTATTCCTGTGCTGCTGAAAACAATTCTGTTTCTAAACTCAAAGTACCTGTGACTTTCCTCTCTCCCTTGGCCATCTGGCATTTCCTTGTCTAACAAACTTGAAAGTCACTGTTCATCCCCAGGGATCCTTAGAGATGTACATGGAGAGTTCCCAAAGAAGGGGGTGAGCATCAGAAAACCCATCTTTTCCCAGCTATCCTCATTGGTGCAGTTACCTATAAAGCCATGCCCTTAAACCATGATTACCACAAATTTATTCTCTACGGGTGCCATGTGAGGCTCAGCTCGCTCAAACAGTAGCTGGGATGAAGGGTACAATGTAAATATTGCTTAATATAAACCTGGATCCTTAGGATTAGTGTCGTGGCTCCACAAGATGCCGCTGGCACTGGACTGGGTGCAGCTCCGTGTCGGACTGTGCTGCAGGGAGCTTCTGCAGCCCCCGCGTTGTGCCAAGAGCACGGGCAGGGTGCCCCAAGGGGTCATCTCTTCACCAGCACCGAGACGCTGCCCAGCCAGCTGAGCCCCACAAGCCAATCTCCTGCAGCCCGAAGCATCTCGTTCAGCTACAGCAACGCCGGCGCCCCTTCCCTCCTCCCCTCAGCCCTGCCCCTGCCCGGCATCTTCCTCCACTTCGGTGCCCGGCCCCGGGGCAAGAAGCGCCCCCGAGCCCGTGCTGTCCGCGGGGGTCGGCCCGGGCCTGCGCAGGCCCTCGGGGGGCGCGGCCCCTCTGAGGGAGGGCACGCAGGAGGAGGCGGGGGCCGGCGGGGCCCGGCGGGCCCGGCACCCCCGGGGCGGGCAGGGGGCGGGCGCGGCGGCGCCCCCCGGCCGCCGAGGGGCCGCGCCGGGCGCTGGGGCGGGGTCTGCGGGCGCCGGCAGGGCGGGCGGCGGCGGGCGCCACGTCGGCAGCGGGGACGGGCGGAGGAGTAAAGTCTGAGCGGAGCCCGGGCGGGCCGAGGAGCCGTGAGCGCTGCGCGGTGAGTGAGCGAGGGATGAGCGGCCGCTGCCCCCCGGCCGTGCCGCCAGCCGGCCAACCCCCGAGCGCCCTCCGTGCCTCCCCGCGGATGAAGGGGAACTTCCCGGGCAGGAAGCGGGAGAGCGCCCGGCGCGCCCCGGCGGAGTCGCTGGCGGGAGAGGCGGGTCGGGGATGGGGAGCCGCCGCCACCTGCCCCCGGCGCGGGCACAGCCCGGCCGCCTTTGTGCTTCCTGCCGCGGCTCCGCGGGGCGGGAGGGCTGGGCCGGGCCGGGCGTAGCGGCTCCGCCGCGGCCTTGGCTGCCACGTCAGTGCCGCCGCCCTGCGTCGAGATGCCGGCGGTGCCCGCGCCGGCCCGGCCGGGGTCACGGGCGGGGGTCGCTGCCGGGCCGCCTCCGCAGCCCCGCCGGGCACGCAGGTAGCTGCGGGGGCAGGACGCGGCGCGGACTGCGGGGTTCGGCCGGCCCAGGGTAAGGGGGGCGGCTCCTCGGCTGCGGGACCGAGGGCAGGGGGCTGCGCTGCTCTGCCGCTCCGGGCCGGGAGCCCACGGACGAGCGGTCTCCCCACCTGGGAGGGGGTCAGCGGAGGGAGCCGTGCTCGCCTCGGCTTGGCTCCTGGATGGTCTTGTTCTCCCTCGAGAATTCTTCCAACCCAGTAGAAGCTTTCTTTCGGGTTTTCTTCTTTTTAAACTTTGCAGTGTTCGGGTGTTTGCTGTAGTAAGGTGCTCTTTGTTTCATCCATGTCTCTCGAGTCCAGCTTGATGGAGTAGCGTATGAAGAGGTTTTTTGTGAGCTGTTTGGGACTGGCTTTGCTTTTTACCTTCACCTAGCCTAGGCGTTTATTTGGTGTGGCCTGGAGATGAAGGCAAGTTGATTTAGCTGTATGCCTGGTTCTGTTCATTGTATGAACTGCAGAGACAGCCTCTGTGGATGCAATTAAATGCTTCCTTCTGCTCATTGCAGTGGGGTGAAAATGAGAACTCTGAATCAGGATGTCCCTCCATAAGGAATGTAAATATCAAGTGCATATAACTTGTTTTAGTGTGTCCACTGTGCTGCTTCAGGCAGAATGCCCCTGAATAATTGGAGGGGTACATACAAGATTGCTTAATTTAATATGTAGGTACTGGTTTGTATGCACAACAGTTTTAAGACTGCTCAGTAAATAATTTCCAGCATATAATGTAAATATTTCTGTTAAACTGTGGTTAAATATTCAGAAAAGTTAGTATTGCCTCCTCAGTGTAGAAATGGACAGTGTTGCAAACTGAAAAGTTTTCCTTGTCCAGCAAGTGACCAGGTCTAAATGTCAGGTAGGAGCCAACACACAGGTGGTGGATGCTAGGGAAAAGACTATTTCCTTAGCAGAGGTAGCAAGGAAGTTCAGAAGCTGCTTTACCACTGGCTGTTAGGCACAGTCAGGTTTTGTCTTTGAGGGGCTTCTGGAAAAGAAGATCCAAGACTGATCTGGAGCTCAGGCTTCAGAAAAATGTTAAAAGAAATGGGGAAGGCTCTTCTGAAAACTGAGCTAGGAGGAGGCAGAGGATGACAAAACTGGTAAAATGGAGTTTTCGTGGTCTTTTTGATGCTGTGCTGTGCACCTTACTGGAATTTACCATGTACTTCTTAGGAACCAGTTTTGGAGAACTAGAAAAGGAGAATTCTGGTTCATGCCACCTGTGATTTTCTATCTCGTAAATCATTGCATCAGAGAAAACACATCAGGTGTTCCATAGAGCCTCTTCTGGACCCTGATCTATATTTTGGTTGACAGTGATGGAGAAATGGTGCATTCTGATATAGTAATGTCCTGGGCAGAGTTGAGGGGTTTTTTTTTCAGGGGATATTATACCTCTCTTTTGCTTTTAATCATGGTGTGTGTTTGGTTTTTAATACAGATATGTTACATTACCTTCCCAGCTGTGTTCAGTTCCCTGCATCCTGTGAGCCTGTTATGCACATTACTTTCAGCAACTTCTTTTGGAGGAAGTTGTAGCACATCCTGCTGTAGGCTTGGAAGTAAGTTGTGGTTCACACCTGGAAACTTCTGATGAACTTCTTATGGTCTTTACTTGAAAGTGCAGTCTCTCTTTCATAGCATGCTTGCTTCCAAGCCAGTCTTGCTTTGTATATAAATCTGAATTTTGAAACTTGAGTTTTAAACTGAAGCCTTCTTGAAATACTAGCTGTGCTCTTAGTTTTTACCTACATGCTTTCTACATGCCCGGATTTGTTTTTGTACTTTAGTGCTGCTAGCACTGACTCTTCTTGCAGAAGCTCAGTCAGCTCTCTCCCTTGCAGTAACTGACTGAAACAGACATTTCTGTGTTGGCCGTGCTCTGGGGGTTATGTGTGAGAGAACTAAGAGCACTGAGCACAGTTGCCTGTGACTCGTTACAAGTCCTAATCCAAGGAGTAAGGCAGTGAAGCTGATAGTGAGGGGTTGCTTGTGCAGCTGGGAGCAGTACCCTGAAGAGCAGCCATAGGTGGGATTATCTTTTTTGGCTTCATGATTATTTCCTTGTTTAATTTGGAGAGTAGAGACTGTTGCTCTTCCAAAAATTTAATTCTTAAACTATCATACCTAAAAATATATTTTTTCCCTGTATGTGAAATACATCAGGTTCATTCAGAAATCTGCTGCAGCTGCTGAAAGAGGTAAAAGAAGAACTGTTCATGTGGCAAGGGTTGTTTGTTTTCCATCAGCTCTGCAGCCAGGCTTTCTACCTGCATAGCTGGTAGCCAGAAGGATGATAACTTCTTTTGTGGTGGAACAAGACAGGGCGATGGGTTTGTTTGCAGCCATGTCAGATGGAAGTTCCAGCACTGGCTGCTGCTGCAGCTGTCTGGAGCAGCATTAAGCTGCCAGCTGAAATTGGCCCCATCCTTGGGCTGTTTCATTGCTACCCACAAATATCTGAGTAGTGGCATTGAAACAAGCCAGTTTTCACTGGCTGCTGCTTGGGCCAGGTTTGCTGTGCTGAGACAGAAGGGCTTTTTGTCTCTAAAGTCAGAAAGACACCAAGAGCATCCTCTGAAACTCGGGAAATTACACACATCCGTAATGGTTAGAGCCCACTTCTCAAGGGAAGGCTAAAACTTTACACAAATTACTGTCCAAGAACTGCAGGCTCATTAAGGAGCATTTGTGTCTTAACATGGATTATTGTGCCTCATAGCAATCCTCATGGCAGCACATGCAGCAAGTAAAATTATCTTCAATGCCCAGGAGGAATTGGTGTCTTGGTGACAAATCTCTAAAAATAGGGCATCTTAAGGCTGTGTCAAGTGTGCTTCTTCCATACTGTGGGGATTTGTATTCCTGATTCCCACTGCACACCCATGGCAGGTATGTGACAGTCACTGTTCCCTAAGATCTCATTAATGTTCTGCCTTTCTTATAGGTGTATGCAGAATACTTTAGTGGAAACAACTAGCTAGAAGCCTTCACAAAGGAATATATCTGGTGAGTAAGTTTTATTTCAATCAGCCTTGATGTGAATGTACACGTGGCTATGCCGTTACTTCTAGAGCTTCTTGGCACTTTCATCTAGGATCTTAAGCACTGTTAATGTTACAAATAGGTCTTGAATTAAAAACCCTCTTCTAAACAATTTCCGTTTTTTGTTTTTTTTTTAGCCACAGTGTAAAACATTTAAGCTTTCTATGTATTTCATATTCTGACAATATGGAAGTGTATTTCCTTTCAAATAGTTGAGTGACTTCCATCTTTATTTTTAAATTTTTTTTGTATGAAAGCTACAATTTATTTTAAGAAAGATGAGAAGTTATCCGATATCTCTTGAATGAATAGAAAATAGACAGCATCTTCATAAGCACACAGGGGAAAAAACCCAGAAGTAGTTTACATTTATCCCTGTTCTAAGATCTGGATTTGCTGCCACTTCTTGACATGAGAAAACACAGATGAAGAAGGGAACTGGAGTGCGATATGATTGATGAAGCAGGAATCTATGTCCCTATGAGTTTTTCTGGGCCTCATAGAGATCCTGCCTCATTCCATGTTGTCATTCAATGAACATGTTAAATGAAGCTGGAGGCTTTTCTGCCTCCACAAGTGGCACAAGTGAATTTGGCATCACAGGATGAAAATGCAGAAGAAAGATGTCTTTGCTTGCTTTCTTCTTCTCTTTTTCTTTGGCCAGTCTTAGTGTACTTTGAAGAAGATTCTGAAAACTTATGAGAAGAGTTAAGAGTTCCAAAGTTCGGGTTTCTGATAAATCTTTGCCTTGTTGCATACGTCTGCAGTGCTGGTAATCATTGTAACGAATGATTCAGCGCATAGTGGGGACTTTGAATCAGCAGCTTCCAAGTTTCCAAAGTTCCTTAACCTGTAGCATATCTGAATGACTTAACTCTGCACAAAAGCCTTACACTTGCATCTCTAGGTCACTGCCTTCGGTTTCAGCTGAATCTCTGTTAGATCTCATGAACTTTGCTTTCTCTTCTTCCTGGGGACGTATCTTCAGGGGAAAACTTGAACGGGACCCTCCCTTAGGATACACTGCAGTCTGGTGACTGGGGGACTTTGATGCAAAGCAGGCCATACAAGCCTAGATCTTAATAGACAAAGGAGACATTGAGTGCTTTTACCTCCATGGTATTATGTAAAATGTAGTGAGTGGTTTCTGTTTTTCTATCTCCAGCTTTTGTGAAAAGAAAACAGTTGTGTTTCTGCCCTTTTGCTCTGAAGACTGGATGAAGTAATCTGCCAGGCCTTTGACCTCCAGTCAATAGAAATACTCACCTTAAGTCTCTGGAAGGGAGCCATTTAAAACATGCTCCTGTGCATATCCTGTTCACCAGATATGCTGCACCCTGTTTAGTACACAGCATTTTTGCATCACTTTTCAGAATCTTTCAAGTCTCCTGAGGTATTAAATTGGATACAAGGATGCATAATGCAAACTGTAAAGTAGATATTTGAAAATTTTCTGTACAAGTCCTTTGTTGGATCTTGGTTTTGATTCTGGGATTCCCTGGAGAGCTTCTACAGAAAAGCAAAAGGATGTGAATTGTGCTTTGCGAAATCTTGTGTGCCAAGTTGTGTTTTGGGTCAGGCTCTGAGACTTTCCTGACAGTGGTGTGATTCTGTTTTCACTTGCCCTGATACCACAGAACTGTGAGTAAAACTTAGTACAGGCTGGTTGGGCACATCTCTTGCAGCATCATGGAATCATCAAAGTTGGAAGAGATTTTCAGGATCATGCCGTTCAGCCATGCACCTAGCATCCCTGGAGTGCTTCCAGGCCCCTGTAGAACCACCCATCATACAGCAGTAGTCAACTTTCTGCTCTGCAAACCCCTGAAGGCTCTCTTCTGTGTAGAACAAATTCAGTCCTACTAACAGTGACTTACTTGCCTTGGCTGCTGTTCTCAGTGTGCATAGTTCTGCGTTGATTCTGGGGCCTGATAGCAGCAGGTTGACAGTGCCTGAAGAAAGACCACTGGGTCTGTCCAGGTGCAAGTGAGTGAAGCATTTCTGTTTAACTTCTAAAGAAAAGCTTGGGATCAACAATCATGTGACCTTGAGGTTCTAGGACAGGTAGTGGGAAGGAATGCCTAATCTGAACTGCTTTTTGTATATAGTGCTGTGATTTTATATGTGCTGCTATTTTTTTTCTACTGTACTTGTAAACTAGACCAGAAACTCTGCTGTGAAATTCCCCTGCCAATACATTGCTTTGCTCATTTAGTTTTGCAGGAACTGAAACTCAATCTGACAGTCTAGACCAGACTGTGGAGAGTTTTGAAAGCATCCCTTACCTGTTTTGTCTGCCAGTCTTACTCTAACTCTTCCTATTGGACAAATCTTATCTTAATTAAATACTGGTATTATGTCGTGTAAAACAGATTGTAGGGGCTTCATCTGGGCTGTATATGTTGTTAGTGTTGCTGTGTTCAGTACATTCTTAATAGCAGAAAATACTAAACCTTGTGTGAAGTCTTGTGATGGCTTCTAGTGTTCTACCTATGTCTGAAACTGGTAACTTACTCTAAACTTTTTGACATCCCTGACAGTTTTCTCTGTCCTCTTAAGATTAAATAACTTTTCTGAATCTCTTATGTGGGATTGTTAACAGAAACAGTTTGGAAGCTCAAACAAGCAATTTCATCTGGTGTTCTTTTAGGAGTTGTATGCTGTCTAGATAAAAATAAATTTATGGAGGTAGTTATTTATAAAAATAATTTACCTCTGGCTTTATTAATTTGTCTTGAGTCTGCTTTAAAACTGTTTTGATCACTTTTTCATTCCTTTGTTTGAATTAAGACTTGCTAGCTTCCGACTTTTATTTTACTCTTTTTAGGACTTTCCCTAAAGCAGTGGTTAAACTCCTTCTACATTCCTGGTAATCATCTTCATGACCAAAATGGCCAGACATTAATTAGGAACATAGTTGCTTCATCTTGATACAGATATTTTGATTGAATTATATCAGGCCTGTCAGTTTCTTCTGTCTACCCTTTGTTACAGTGCTTTATGTTATTTCAAGCTGGAAAAAAGCAACAAATCTACATGGAACTTTACATAGGAGAATGAATATTGTATTTCTTTCAGCTTCCATTAGATGATTGCAAGGGAGTCACGTAGTATCTGAATCAGATCTTTTCTCAGAACCTGATTGTCCTCAGTTGCTCCCTGTGATTGGTCAAGTTATTTTTTTCTTAAATTTTTTCCTCTTATTTCCTCTTATTTGTGATTAAATAAAATAACAAGGAGTTCTATAATTGATAGTTTTTTAAATTGTCTTTTAGCCCTCATGTGTTTTAGTCTTCCATCTTGAATGTGTTGTTGCTCTACAACTTCCTCATGAGTGGAAGCAGGTGGGCAGACACTGATCTCTTCCCTCTGGTGACCAGTGATAGGACACAAGGGAATGGCATAAAGCTGTTTAAGGGAAGTTTAGGGTGGATGTTAGGAAAAGGCTCCCCCAGAGTGTGGTTAGGTACTGGAACAGCTCCCCAGGGAAGAGGTCACAGCACCAGCCTGGCAGAGCTTAAGAAGTGTTTGGACAATGCTCTCAGGGACATGGTGTGATTCTTGAGGCTGTCCTTGCAGGACCAGGAGTTGGACTTCGGTGATCCTTGTGGTTTCCTCTCTGCTTGGGATGTCACATGATCCTTTCCTATTTCTTAGCTGACATGTTTGCATTTCTGGTTTTTGAGTGGCACTTGTTCAGCATTTCCATCAAACTGGCCATCCTGGTAGTAGGTATTTTTGCTTCCTTTCTTGTTCAGCTTCTTGTGTTTTCTGAGCCCTGAACTGATACCCTTAGTGCTGATTGGGAGGACTCTTTAATATTCAGTTTAGGCTTGCTTCTCATCCAAATGTCTATGATTTAGTATGTGGGTGCCAGTTTTTAGTGTGATGTTTTAACTTCATAATAATACTGTGAGGGTTTTAGCTCTTGTTTTCCAGATGAGTCTTCCCACCTGCTTCTGCCTCCACATTCCTTCTTCAGATCCCAGCCACTGCTTTCTCACCCAGAGCATGTACAAAGAGATCTGGGTATGGCAAGAGAAGCATGAATTATTTTTGTAGTGCTTGTTGACTCCTGGAAGAAATTAAATTATTTAAAGACTTGTGCAGAGGGAAGGGGACTAAGAGGTCACTGGCAGAAAGAGAAACATGCTGACTGGTTTAATGCGACTTGTTTTTCCTTTTTCTGACCTTGGTGCTTGCTGAGGAGGGAAAGCAAGATTAGCAGGAGGACTCAGGGGAGGAGGCAGGACTTCATATCAAGGCATGCTTTGGTGGGGGAGGAAAGCAGGAAGGAAACCTGGACTGGTTATTACTTTCCTCCCTTCCAGAGAAAAAAATCTATAAGCAGAGCTGCTCATTGAGCTTTCTTTTATGCTTCCCTGTCAGGGACTGCTTGTCTGGAGCTGCTCTAGGAAACAGCTTATGTAAAGAAATTTTCCCTGAAATGTTTCCATTGGAGAGTTTGTATAGAGTTGAAACAGTTTAGGTCTGCTCCTATCACCACACCATTTATACAGTTCTGTGTCAAGATAAATAATTTGTTTCTGTTGCTTTTCTTCCATATTGTTTTCGTGGCATTTGTTCAAATTATGCTGCAAGGACTTAGTATTTTTCAACAGCTTTCCAAGCTCTAGCAGATCTCACAGGCATGCTGCTGTTGTTTCTCTAGTGGCCATCACCTCTATGATCACTAGGATTTTTTTTTTCACTACTTAAACATAAGCTCTTGTATGGCAGTAGCTGTTTTGTTTTCCTACTTGTTGTCTTCCTGATTGCTTTTTGAGATGCACTTGGTGTGGTGTGGCAGCTCTCACCAAGCCTGCTGATGTGGTGGGGAGCTCCTTTTTTAAGTATTGAGTCTGGTTGAAGAATGCAAAAGCACAGTCTGATAATAAAAATACCAGCAATTTGACAGGACCTGCTAGCTTGTCTAATAACGAAAAAGAAGTTCTGTTTGTGGAACTTAATCTACTTGAGTTTTGGATTCATGAATTACGTTTATGCTTTGCCAGAAAAGATGAATAGCACATGTGAATTTCTTTTTTTAGGCAATAATGAATCAAACGGACAAAAATCAGCAGGAAGTCCCATCATACGTTCATGATGAACCACCAGAAGGTATGTATTAGTTTTCATGATGGGAAGTAAATGAATCAGTTCTCTCTAAAAATGGATCTGCAAACTGAACACTTTAACTTTCTTTTACATAACAGTAAACAAACCAACCCTGGGATGAGATGGGCCTGGATTATTGTTCACTTCTGCATTATCCTGATTACAAAAAGGCCACTGAATGTAACTGAGTAAACAATTGAACCTATAAATTATAGAGAAGATGGGCAGTTACTGAAGGACTTAATTTGCAGATTAGTTTGCAGAGGTATGAATTGATCTAATGGGCATTCATTCTGCTATTTACTATGTGAGATGTAAAGAGCCCGGCTTCATTTTTGGACATGTTGCTGGGTTCATAGTGCATGTGACTTTTATGCAAGATCCATTAAAAATATATAGAACTTCATTACTGCTTCTGGAGACTGTTTTCCGTCATACAATTAACAGTGGTTCCAACTGTTCACAATCTCATGGTTTCATAAAATCAAGCACACACTTGACTTCGTTAATGCAGTGACATTGTGGTCTCCTGAACCAACTGAATATTAAATTGATTATTAGATCTGCAGAGGAAATGCAGTTACAAATGAGCAGAGTTTCTTCTAAGCTGTGGACTGGCAGGATTGAGCAGAGTCCTGTTTGCATAATGTGACTGGAAATATACTAGATCAAAAGCCATTCTTGGCATGTAAAAAACCACGTTCTTATGTGTGTTCTGTCTGCTCTTGCTTTAAAACCAAATGTGTTGGATGTAGAGGTCGGTGAGTCATGATTCCTTGCAGTTCATTGCTCTCCAGTTTATAATGGCCCTTTAAAGTTCTCTTTGTTAGTCTGGGTTTTTTTTTACCTCAGCTTTTTATGTTGTGTAACTGAACAATTTACTTCATTTGAACAACAGGATTATCCACTAACTGTAGCAGAAAGGATTGAAGTAGAGTAGTTCACTCTATTCTTAACAACTATTAGGCAAGAAACACAAGTAGAAGAAGATGAGAGGAAAGGAAAAATAGGTTTTCATGGCACAGTAATTCTTCAGCTCTGTTATACTTGTTATAGTAGCATGGTGTGAGGACAAAAAAATCTTGTGCTTTTGATATTAAGATCCCAGAATCATTTCTGATAGCAAATGCCTGATTGGAAACCACACCTAAATGTTATCTTCAAGTCTGATTTTTAAGACTGGGTTTGCTTGCTTAATTGTTAGGGGCTTATTTGTCTTAGAGGTTTAATTGTGTTTGATACATGTTAAATATCATGTATAGAAAGTGAACAGTAGTCTGAAAAGTAGAACCAATTCTTTATTGAGTAGGGCAGTGAAACAAGTGGGCATTTTTTATCCTCCTAGAATATTCACTAGGTTTTCCAGATTCAGAGCACAACAGCAGAATTTGATCATCACTGGTTATTCCAAAGTTTTATTTAAAATCTGTGAGCAGCTAAAACTTATTTTTTTCTGCACATTATTTTCTTTCAGTATGACAATAACTAGTTTGAATATGAATTCTAAAGAGATGGAGAAAATTGGTGTAGTTAGAGGGAGTAGAATGAAGCACAGCTCATCTTAGCGTAAACTCCGTCCTTGAAGAGGCTTTTCCCTTTTGGTTCTGATTCATATGCCTCTTCAAGCCTTATGAGTTTAGTTAAAAAATTGGAATACCCTTGGAAAACAACCCCATTTTGAATGGTGTACAAGGCCTTATACGTGATACACTAACACCATCATAGAAAAATAGCCAAATGTGAATGGAAGGATACCAGTTCAATGCTGGCAAAATCATCTCTCTGAACAGGCTGCCAAACACTCCTTAGAGAAAGGTCTCAATTCCAAAACCAATTTGCAATTTTTCCTAAAGACAGAAATAGTTCTGGTTTGTACAAATCATGCTCAACAAGCTTGGTGCCCAAAGGCTTTAAAGAATCTGTAGAAGAAGCTTTTGTGCTCCTGCTTTTTCTGAGTAGTGCTATTCTAATGCTGTATTTTCTGCCTTGTGAGCTGCGCCAACCTTTGCAACCTACGTTCATTCAAACTCTTGTTCATTCTTGGATTCCTTTCAGTGGGAAGCTGGCTGCAAAGTGGCCTGGTAGAGCCAGCTCCTGGATAGGGAACTTGTGTCATTTTCTCAGTGCTCCATAAATCATGGATATTCTGAGTTGGAAAGCACCCAGAAGGATCATCGAGCCCAACTATTAATGGAGGGCCCTTGGGGGGGTCAGCTCACAGCTTCTGTGTTATCAGCACCATGTCTGTGTGACTGAGCCAGTCTCCTTAGATTTAGGCATGATCTGGTAGTCTTTGGAAACACACTTTAGAAAAAAGGATGTGTGTCCTAAAGCAGAAGTCAACTGGGAATTAAACTCTACAGTGCTGGGTGTTTGCTAGAGCCCATGGACAGTGCAGATAGGATGGAAATGGAATGTGCCAGCCATTACCAGAAGTTACTTACACACACATCATCACTTTCTGTATTTACACCTGTGAAATAGAGTAGATGTCAATGGACTGGCTACCTCTGAAGTAAGGTAAAGATAAATACATAGATATTACATTTGTTTGTTTCTCTTACTATTTTTAATGTTAGTTATGATGGATCATTTCTTGCTTACATCAGTTCTGATGCAGTGAAATCAGCTCTTAAAATTCAGTGGGATGAAATTTATGCCTATTTCACCCTGATGATACTGAACCAGTTAAGTGGAAGTGAAACAGTTTCTGACAAAATTTGTTACAAATTCTATTAGTCTGGTCACAAGAATTCTCTAGTGAATAAACCCTAGACGTTGGATTTTATGGCAGACTCCACATACTTCCTTCTGAGTGTGATGCTTTAAAGACTTCTGTATGTAAATAGAAATTCTGATCTCTGTGTGTTGGTGTTGGCAATGCATTTTTGCTGGAGATGTCCATGTTGAAAGCTGCTGGCCTAGAATGAACCAGCAGGAGTATTACTTGGCTTTAAGTAAAAGGCTGTCGTTTATGTTTTCAGTTTCCATTACCCTTTCTATAATCTATATCAATTTCTTAATTAGGATACTAGTGTGACCTGGAAGGACTTCCAATATCTTTAACTCCTTTGGGCTTCACTATTCTGTATCCTTGTTTTCCTTTTTTATCAACTTTGTAGAAAATTCTCTTATTTAGGTGGCATCTTTTGCTTGAGTTATTCCAGGCATGCACATTGGAACTCTGACCTTTACAGTTTTTTAATGAATTCTGAGTCCTAGGTCAGTTTTGGCATTATCACAAACGTACTGGCAGTGCATGGAAAGTTGCTCACCCTGGTTTTCATCTTGTAGCAGACAAGTGCTGGGATATGACTCTTGGAATCTGTGCTCTGGATGCAAGCTGTGGGCAGTGAGGGCTCTGTTCTGCTGGTTCTCCTAAGGCGTGTTGCAGTGGAAAGTCAGTGTGTTGGCAGGGCTGGACAGAGGTCTCCCATGCATCCAGAGCTGGTTTTTTTCTTTCCTGCTGCCTCCTACAGTAGTTGTCCTCCTCCAAGCATGTTATTTCTGCTCCTGACTCCCTCACCTCTTTTATTTCATGTCTGTTTATTCCCTAACTCTGCCCACTGTGGTTCCACTTGCTCTTTTCTTGGTTTCCCTATTGTTTGTTATTTGGAACTAGGTGTATGAGCATCCAAGAAAAGCAGCCTGCAAGGTAAGTATAGACTGTGTGCAATGGCTGTTAGGCTAGAAAAGGAAATACTTTTGAGTAACACTTTTTTGAAAATGCATAAATGCTGGTGCTGAGATTGATTTGCTTGTTGCTTCTTCCCCTAGGATCACTCAAAGACCACCCGCAGCAGCAGGCTGGCATGCTTTCTCGTGTGACTGGTGGCCTCTTCAGTGTCACAAAGGGAGCTGTTGGTGCCACGATTGGGGGCGTTGCTTGGATTGGAGGGAAGAGCTTGGAAATTACCAAAACAGCAGTCACATCTGTGCCTTCCGTGGGAGTGGGTCTAGTCAAAGGAAGTGTTTCTGCTGTAGCTGGAGGTGTTACAGCTGTAGGATCTGCTGTTGCAAGTAAAGTGCCTTTAACAGGAAAGAAAAAGGACAAGTCTGACTAAAACCAAAACTGAGACATACTGAATTCTCCAGAATATTGCATCAGTGACATTAAAATCTGCTAAGATTGGGACCATGAGAAGCCATGTGTCTTAGACACTTTATCTTCTAACAAGTAACTGTGCAAGTAACTCAATTTCATCTGAAAAGGACAGAAGAAGCTTGGCTAGCACAGCATATGAGGATTTAATAGAGCCTAGATTGAAGCTTTGTATCTGGTGAAATGTTACACTTGATAACTATAGAAGTGAGTGTATCTGAAGGAATAATACGTATTTGAATAGTCATTTACTGTACATCTTCTGCAGTTTTGGACTAAAATGTGAATGTAGAAACTCGGTAGTCTCTGTGATGCCATTGATACGAGATCTCTTATCTGAGACAATTATTGTTCTCAGTGGTTTCCACACCCTCCTGCTAAGTATCCTTCAGCTGTGTGAAAGCACTGTTGGACGTACCCAGTCTTGGTTATGAACCTGTACTTGCAGGCAGCCTGTAAACTATCCCTGACTGCATTCTGCCAGTGAAGACTGGAGCAAAGAGCCTGGAGCTGTGCAGAAATTGGAAATGAGAATGGGAGATAGAAGTGAAAAAGTTTAACAATGTGGTAGAAAGGATCATAAAGAGTAAAATAATGCCTTACTAGAAGAAAATCTCTCTTTACTAGGTGAAGCTGTGTAAAGAACTGTCCTGTCGTTTCAGTGCAGTTTACAGAATGAGCTTTAGGCTCTTTATAAATCCTGATATCTGAAACTTTCTCAGTTTTTACTGAAAACATGATTGCTTCATCTCAGGTGTATTTAATAATATGCATCTATCTCCTGCAAGTGAGAACTTGCTTCAAATAAACTTCTTATAGACACTAGAAAAAATGACAGCCTGTGGAAAATGGGCTGATGTTTGTGGTCATCTAGCACAGCTGTCTAAGTTGCTAGGAATTCTTGTGTAGCTGGAAACCACTGAAGAACTAGCAAAGCTGTTCTCTCAACTCCGTGATACACCAGGTTAGCTTTTTGCTCTGTTTAAGCAAATGCAAGGAAATTTTCACTACATTTCTTGTACTTTTCACCTTGATTTTTGAGTGAAATGCAATACTTTTATTTAAAACAAACCAAAAACAGTAGATGAGGCCTTAAAAAAAGAAGGCAACTTGATTCAAGTAATTTGTATACTGACAGATTCCAAATGTTAACACCTCAAATGGGAACACCTGTACTTCCTCTGCAGCGTGTGAGGCAAAATGCACTTGTAATGACACAGCGTGAGGTTGCCTTAAAATAGAAACCATTTGTGATCCTTTATTTGTGTACTGATTTTGAAAATAAGTAATCTCTTTTGAAGCCCATGGGAGGCATCTGTTCATGGTGTGTATGCAGTATTTTCTAAAAACTTTTGTTTCTATGGAGAACTTGTACGCTTATTTTTTCAGTGGCTGTGGTTGCACTAGGTGGTTATCTGGGGAGGACTTTTTAAAAATGAAAAAAACCCAAAACATATCACTTGTCAAACTTATTCCTCTGTTCATGGGTGTTGAAAGTACATCTTGTCTCAATTATGGTACTGTAGTCATGCAATCTCTCTGAGCCATTGGCACTCTGTGACAATTTTATTTTATATCAGAAATTGTATATGTTGGAAGCATGATACTTGTAAGCATGGAACTTGGGGCAGTGGGGAGAGCAAAAACCCAAAAAAAGACATCTGCTCCTTCGGTTAGATACACAGCTGCTTGGTTCTGATCTGCTGCAAGGATGTAATGAGGTAAGTTGATGCAACAAATGGAAGACTTTAGCTGTTTTTTTTATAGTCAAAAGCAAGTTGCATAGCATATAGTATTGTTTAGAGGTATCAGTTGGCTCTAGAAATGAGCTAGCCTGGATATCAGAGGCAGTTTTGCTGCAGCATGTAATTTAGTATGGTCTGCTCCCCTGCAATTTCCAGTGTAGCAATATCCCCCAAGTCTGCCACTGAACTCTTTAGGAGTCACCTGTTTGGAGCACAGGTGACACTCAACCAAACTCTTCCTATTAGTTTTTCTGTAAGTGGGAATGTTGAACTGGTCATACCCATTTTTTATTAATTTTTTAAATTTTAAACTATGAAACTTGCAGCAAAATAAGTGTGGTCTGAGATAAGCAATTGTTAGGTATGTAAGGAGTTGCCAACACTCCATTATGTTTTGTTCTTAACATATCCTGTAGCTATTATTTTGAGTCTTGTAAACTGAAACTTTTACATGGCATATGGATTTAGTTTTCAAAGAGCTTTGTCCTGTATCCTGTGTGTTTTCTATTCACTTATGAAACTTGCTTCATCTTAAAAACTTGTTCCAATTCTGTCCTGGCACCTGTGAAACATTAAATTGTTGCTGTTTCAGACATTTGAAAGCTTCCTTAGTTTTGTGGAGAAAGGCATACTTAGGTATAAATCTTCCCACAGTACCATGATCCAGAGTGTCTTCTGTTTGTCTCTATACTTAGCACCAACCAGCTCTTAACAAAAGCTGTAACTTCAGTGTGTAAGCTATGCACAGACACAGCACAAAATCCTTTGCACTAATTTTCTTTCCCCCTGATCAAGGATGCTTGGGAATGTCCAGTTTTAAGATCATAGTGAGTTGAATGGAATATGGAACTGACGTCTGGGGGAGTGAGGTTGTTCTTTTGTCTTGGGATTGTTTTTGTGGTAGCTTTATTTCACTTTGCTTTTCCCAGTCCCTGTTCCAAAAGGGGAAATGTTTTTGAAGGCAGCCTGTATGCCTGACTGCTCTCTAGGTAGTGAAAGGCTTACTCACAGGCTGGTCCACAGTCACTCTGAGTAACAGGACAAGGATTTCAGCAATACAGTGTTTTGGTGACTGGGAATTTCCTGAGGTTTTATTGTAAATGAATCCTGTGAAGAATAGAGAAACAGGTCCCAGGACAGAGTTAGGAATGAAGGATTGACTGAATTTTCATCTGGTAGTAGAGAAGAAGAGCATTCTGGCAAATGCTTTTATTTTGAAAGGGGAAAAGAAATTGAAACATTCAGAATGCAAAATGAGTTTGTGGTAACTCAGGCTGTGACTTAATTAAGGAAATACATCCTTTTCCTGTTCTGTTGCCACGGGAAATAATTTAAGTGATGGGAATAAGTTGTTTCAAGAACTTTGTAAAAACAGGTACCTGTAGAAATGCTAAAACTAAATATTAAGGGAAAACACTGTTGCATGTCTTGGTTTCCATTTCCTCCTAAGCTACCAATCAGGTCTCTGGCTCAGTTACAGGTTGTGTTAGAAGGGCTTTGGAGTGCTGAAATGCCCCTTTGTGTCTGAAGGGAAGGAGGCTTTTAAATTTAGATAAAATTCTGGTCTGCTTAATGGCTGAGCAGAGAAAGACAGTCAGAAAGCGACAAAGGCAAGTTCTGTGAATTTTTAATACAGCTATCTTCCTAGTTTCCTCTTAAAAAACAACGAATTTTGAAAGAGTCAGCATAGACAGAGCCTGGCACCACAGCCTGACTTTCTTCATGCTGTGATGTGTCCCGTTCTTGAGCTGCTGCCAGTGTCGCACGCGCTCTGCAGGAGCGGCATTTCCCCCCAGAAACGCCTGCAGAGAGCTCGGTGTCAGACCTTCAGCTGTTGGCATCTTTGCACTGCTCCTACCAGGTGTTCCCAGCCCCTCCCCAGTGCACAGCAGACAACGTGGCAGACTATAAAAAAGCATCATCTTGCAGCCCACCCTCCGGACCAGTAATTCAATACCAGCTTCCTTCAGCAATTACAAACCGCATTTTAAGAAATGGAGGCCCGGACTTGCTGCCAAAATGTCTGATAAAAATGACCTTGAAGAATGCCTGGAGGGAGGGTGGTGTGTAGCTGGCTGTCAAGAGGGAATGTGTGTGGAATAGCTGCTTAGGAAAGTCTGCGAAACAAAATCACTGATCCTAATCCTATTGAGATGATTGTCAGTGATGCTACTGTTTTATATTATCATTCACAGCCCATAAATGAGAAGAAATCAAATCCCCTGAGAATTAAACGCTGTCTGATAGTTGCTATTTTGAAAGCCAGCACTTGTTACCAATTGTCATATGGTGTTATCTTAGAAGCAGTGTCACCCATATATTTAGAAACTGTTGCAGCTGTTTGCAAATCTGGTAGTCATGTTCAACCACCAGTAGTTTACAGACTAGAGTTTTGTTGCACCTAGTAGAAAAGCATGACTTTTCTCCTACCATCATTTGAGACTTGAGTCTCTCCCTAATCTTCCTTGTTGCCAAACCTTGCTAGAAGAGATTAAGAACTATGCAATAGCAATAAATGTATTTCTTCCTCTCACAAACAATTTGAAAAAATAAGTAAATTTTGAAGTCTCGGAAATATAAAGGTTATCATCTTGTAGTTTCTTTGCATTATGGTTTGTACACAAAGATACTAGGGTTTCAATGAATAAAATAATATTATGTCCAGCCCCTGTTAGGACAGGGCTTTGCTGTCCAAGAAATCGAGTTTGTTGCAGGTCAGGATCCAGGAGCTAGAGCTACTTCAGCAATAAGGAAAAGAACTCCAAGGGTGTTTCCTGAAGACAGCGAACCAGCCGACTGATGAACAGTGCTGGAAAAATAATCCTCCTTTTGTCTTCCTCAGATAAAAACTGTGCTAATCACTACCACAGGCTGGACTGTGCAGTGGCAGAGCTGAAAATCTAAGGCAGTTAATGCCCTGTCAGGTAAGAAAATGTCACATCTGAGGTACTCTTAGAAAAAGGCAACCTTTATCCTAACTGTAACTTCTATGATGATATTTTAAAGTATTACAATACCATGATTGTATAATGAAGTTGTACCTCAGACCCCCCTCCTGAACAAAGTACAGTGTAAGACTACAGTTTTAAGACTGCTTTTGCTCCCTCTCTTCAAAGAATTAATTTCCCTTTTAATTTGCTGTTGCATAACTTGAAGTACAGCGTTCAAATTAATCTTCAATGTGTAGAGGAGCAACAGGATTAAAAATTGGTCTCTCCTTCTTTGATTGTATCTTACCATAAGTGACTTCAAAGTCTTTTTTAGTACCATTCAAACTTTCTAGATTTCCACTCTTTATATCATACCCCAAGGCAGAGAGCTTTTTAATTCGGTACTGAACGATTTGTGTTGTCAGTTCCAGCACCATTGGTGTCTCTCTTATCTGTGCTATAGAAATTCCTTCCTTCAGCAGTCCTTCAAGTCTTTCTTCCAGAACTGGAACAGAATAGTAGAGAAGGGCCGGGCATTTCAGCACTAGTTGTTTTAGTTCTTGATCACTGCACTTGAAGATGTTTTTGGAGAAAAGCATACTCTTCTGCATAGTGGTAGAATTAAGTTGAAAAATGAAGCCTTTAAGTTTGGACAGCAGCTGTAGAACTTCCTGGTCAGTGAAATCATTCTTTTGGAGAAAGTCCAAGTTCTCCTGGATTGCAGTGGAAGTATTTAATAAAATAAATGGATTTTGGCTCAATAGCTTCAGTATCCAGATCTTCATATTTGCTTCAGAACCCCCCAAATTTAAATAATTTCTTTGTAATGTCTCTATCACATTTTTGTTTTTCTCAACAGGACTATAGAAAATATTGGGTGCACTCGTCAAGAACCTGGTGATTATATTATTCTTAAGTCCCAGCTCTTGAAAAAACAGTATGTTTGCCTTCTGGTTCTGCTGATACTCAGTAGTAAAAAAAGACTCTGGAAATTGCTCTATTAATTTAATCAGCTGTTTTTCATTCTGGCACACTAATTGCCATAAAGCTCTTTGAGAATTTATCTCTGCTGGGGTGTGGAGAACTGCCTCGGGGCAGCGTTCTATAATGCTGGCTACAGTGGTCTCATCTGCTCCCATCTCCTGTAAAATACCAGCGATTTCTTTAACATAGGCCACGTCCTGGAGAAGGACCCATTCCTTCAGTCTGCGTATCTTCGTGATGTCAACTGACAAACTGTAGAGATTCTCGAGGGTTTTTTTATTTTCCCCTCCTGACTTGGTATCAGTTGTGTAACTGGAATGTATCAGGAAGCCTCTGTTTGCTACATCAGGCCACGCTGATGAAAACTTCAGGCCTGGGTTACAGCTCGGAGATCTTGTCAACAGAAGAGTGAATGTGTCTTTTGCACCGTGAGCAACTCCTCTCAGCATCATGGAAGTCAGTCCTGGGGAGACACAACAACTGTAAGAAAACACACATAAGGAGGGAGTTAATGATCAGAATCACTGATGTTTAGATAGAACTGGTGTAAGAAATTGCTCTCCAGAGTTTTGCTATTAGTGCAAAATCCAGCTTTCACATGAAAGCAAGAGAAAGAGGATTTTTGAAAGGTTAACATTGCGATGGATACGTCACTGGAACAGTAACAAGGATGCAACAGACCTGATGTGGGGCAGTGGTCTGCCCATATCAATGTTTGCAGTCATACAAGCTCCAAACTGTCAGCCATTTCTGGCTGCTGACATTGTGACTGCATTACAGATCACTCACACTGCATGAGGAAAATGATTCATGCAATTTCGTTTGACAGCAATCCCACTAAATAGACAAAAATGGCAGCTTAAATCTCTTAGTTCTTATGAATGTATTTGCTTTAACTTCTCAAGCATTATTTGGAGTGTGAGTTGTTCTTTCATGTGTCAGAGACCTACCACGCAGTGCTGCTTCAGCAGAAGTTTGCAGCATAATTTCATTTTGAAATAACTCTTTATATAATTAAGGGAGGAAAAAAAATCATATGAACTTTTATGTAAGTGTTTTTCTCCAGCTGAGTGTGTTAATTGACTTTGAATAAGCACCCTGGTATTTTGGGGGAGGAAGCAAGTACACAGTACCATTTCCAGGCCTTCACCTACCTCTTCCAACACCTACTTTGCTACAGCTGCTGCTTGCACCAATACCTTATCTCTGCCTTCAGGCCTCTTCTGTAGGCAGAGTCCTTGTGGAATAGGTGTGTGGCTGTGCTGGAGTCCACAGTGCCAGCCCCACACCTCACCTTTGCCCCAACTGGTTGCCCAGTTATCACCAACACCACATGCGCTGTCACCCGCTCTGCAGGGGCAAAGGAGCCGCAGCAGTCAAACAAAGAAATCATTAAAAGTGTATCTTGAACTTCCTGGGGTGTTTTCATAACCATTTGGAAGTACCACTGTGGAAGGGAGAACTGCTGATCTCTGCAATACTCCTGCAAATAGCTGCTGGTAACATGGTTAAAACTGCTCAAACTGAAAATGAGAACATTTGGACAGCTGCTTTCACCTCTTCCTAAGTATAGCGTGATTCAAAAAGTACCTGCATGAGCATTGTTAAATTACTTTTGATTGGGCTTCTTTGGTTTTTCTTTTTTTTTTTTTTTTTTTTTTTTTTTTTTTTTGTGGGTTTTTTTTGTGGGGGGGGAGGGTTTTTTGTTTTGGGTTTTTTTTGTTTGTTTGTTTGTTTTTCCAGAGAGAAAATACTGTTATGATCATGCAGTCCAATCTCCTACATAACAGACCAACATACCTATTGTACAGCTGTACGAGAGCCCTAGAATCTTCCTTGTAGCCCATTATTTAAGAAAATATATGGTTTGTTTAGAAAACTTTAGTGGTAGATTCTCTTTCTAGCTGCCAGGTAAGGTTGAATATTTTCCAGAGGTAAATCCTTTGTCTGAGGAGAGTGTACCCTTGCTTTTAGATTGTTTTTTTCCTGCTTCTGAGATGGACTATTGTTACGTTATTACATCATAAAATAACAGAGTATGATGTAATTTCCTCTATGCACACTTATGTTATTTAACAGAACCTGTTTACTGATAACTTGCTCTTTAGTGTTATTTCACACATCCAAGGCAAAACCAATTGCCTAATGTGCTGCTTGTGTCAGAACCCCAAGGCTTTTGCCTTCACACACCTTGTGACTTCAGAAATGCTGTCTCAAGCCCCACAACAGAACAAGTGATTTTTCCCAGTAACCCTAAAAGCACTGGAAGTGTAGGTAAGTCACAGATGTTTTGTGTGCCGACCTTTCCATGTCCTGGAAAAGTGACTGCAAACTAAACCTCTGCTCCACAGGAGTGACACAACTGCCTGTGTCTGAGCTCTCTGAGTAGTTTCACTGAGTTTAGTGGGTCCAGTCACAACAAGCAAATCTCTGAAGGATCAGGGTTTTCTTCATTAATGCTTCAGCTTAGCTAGAAGCAGCAAGCAAAGTGAAGTGTTGTTACAATTGTTTGGGATGTCAAAGAATATTTCCAAAGTACAAACTGGAAAAATAACCATGACTTACTTTTACTTAAATGTGTAATCCTGCTGTTAAACAAAATTGCCTTGTGAGTAATGCAGTCCCTTAACATACTGTAATTTTTACTACTACAGAACTTTAAAAATATTCTGAGATAGTAAATTGTGCTCTTCTAAAATCTGACATAGGAATGGTTGTTACATTCACATAAAAGAAGCTTTACATTTTCTAAAAATGCCTGGGATCATAGTCAGTTCTTCCCTGTTGTTAGTGAGGATCACCAGAAACAGAATACTGTAAAAGAAAGGAAAAGTTTATTTGCCAAAACTCATTTGACAGGGGTATTTAAGAGCCCTTGTAAAAAAGCCCTATGCAAAATAAAACATATGAAATAACGTGAATGAATTTGAATGTCACGGTGTTCTGTAGAAAACAAGAAGATCTGAGTTATGACTTGATGGATTTCCAAGTCCATAGAGGACAGTATTTACATTTCAGGTATGTAACTGCTTTCAAGAATTCAGAGTTCTCTCAATGCTCTTGTTGGATCTAGTGCATGTTCTAATGTGCAAGACCCCACTGTAACTTTTCACACAACCAGATTGCTGTGGGGATTGTAAAGCAATTGGGAGATTAAGGAAAAAAAGCTCAGATAAGATGCTTGCTCTCACTGCCAGCAGCACCCTCTCACCACCAAGTGTTAGAACAGCAATAAGGAAGTGACCTAATGTCAAAGTTACCCGTGATCCTGCTTGCCAGCACCTGCAGACACCTGAATATACAGAGTCAAGTGCTGTAAGTGTCATTATTTAATGAGACTTCTATGCAAATCTTCTATAGGAAATACATACAAGGGTCAACTGGTTGATTTATCCCTCGTGAATTTCTGAATGTGTGTTTTGAGACTCAAATATCACTTTTTGAGAATTAGCAAACTCAAACTTTTACTCATGCTGCATTGTTCACAAAATCTTTCAGTAAAGAGGGCAACAGTATGACATGACTGCTGACCACTGCCATTCTCATAACAGGAAACTTAATAGGCTATAAAGAATTATATATACTGAATATATATATATATATAGATATATATATAGATATATATATACTGGATGCCTAGATTGAACTTAGAGTGAACCAAGAAGAGTAGGTATCAGTCTAGAAGAGAGCAGTGTAGACAGGCTTTGAATGGTTTGTGAAGGAATCTGGGGTGGTGACAGGTTGCAGTTTTGTAGATCAATGCACAGTAAATGTTCACACTTACGCACTTACAATGAATCCCTGCTTTGCATTAATGGTAGAAATTAGGTAAATTATTATAAAATACATGCTAGACCAACATAAAGCTTTCTAGAAAAAAAAATATAGAGGATCCTAGAGTAATCCAGGGTTTGAAGGGACCTCAAGAGCTCAAAGCAGAGTCCGGTCTTTAACACCTCCATGGATGGAGCCCGGCGGCCTCTGTGAGTTACCTGCTCCACTGCTCAGCCTCCTCATGGGGACAGAGCTGTTTCTCACATCCAGGAAAGGACGGACATCTGGAAAGTACTCAAGGAGGCGCAGCACTATTTAAACCACTGGTCATTAAGCGCGGGTGCTTTCGGCACAGACAAAAGGAGGGTCCCAGCACAGCCCGCTCCGCAGCCCGCCCACCGGGGCCGTCCCTTTCCCAGGCTCTGGCCCCCGCCGGGGCGGAGAGGCAGGCGGCGGATGTTCTCCTGCCGCCGCCGCGGGGTCCCTCCCCCGCATCGCTTCCCTCGGACCCGCGGCCTCCTCCCCGGCAGGCCGCCCGTCCCACCCACCCACCCCCAGCGCCGCGCCGAGCGGAACCCCGGCTGCCCCCCGGCCCCGCTGCTGCCCTGCCCCGGCCCCGCTGTCCTCCCCCGGCCGCCCTCACCGGCCTCGCCGCCGCCGGGCCGCACCACCGCCGCCGCCGCGCGGGGGGCGCCGGCGCGTACCAGGTGCCGCAGGGGAGGGGCCGAGGCTGCGCTGCCTGGCGGGGCAGGCCGGGCCCGCGGCAGGAAAGTGCAGGGCTGCTGGATTAAAACAGCTTGCAGAGAGAAGGGGTGGGGTGAATAGAAAAAATATTTTTATAATAATTTCTGAGTAACATAATAGCAAAGAACGGAATATTAAAAGTCAGACTACTTGAGTGCCCCTGCTCTGACGGGAAGCAGATGATCCTTTTGATTTGACATCATGATGGGAGGCTTGCCTTACACCAGGGTATCTTCCTTATATGACCACTGCCTTATTACATAATTAAATTCACATCTAGTCATTAAGCTTATATTGTTTTGCTGGTGGCTTTTCAGAAATTCATTGAGCTGTGATGGTGAGAACCATCTTCCTATATCTTATTTTTTTTTAGTTATATCTACTTACCTTTCTCATCTAGAGTAGAAATCAAGAGTCACATAAATGATTTCTAGACTAGAAATATTTTACTAGAGGTATTGGGCTTTTTTAACTGACTCCAAATCTGTACAATCACATCTTTCAAACAGTGAAAATCACTGCTGCTGTCTCTGTGAACCTTTCTTTTATCAGCGACATGTTCAGCAGTCTCTGTTGGGTCTGTGAAAAAGAGCTAATGAAGGAAGAAGAGAAATGCCATAGAAAGAAACTTTGCTGTAGCAGCAGGGTTCAGGCTTGGTCTCCTAAATAACAGCTCTTCCTAGAACAGTTAACAAAGTCTGTGAATATAATGCATACACTGATGTTAAAAACATGCATTAAAAAAACCCAGCTTCTAATTTGTGACACAAAATGTACTGTACACTTGCTTCTTCATGTTTTTTTCACTTCATGCCTTCATGTTATCTTTTTTCCCTTCTATCTTCTCCCCACTCTTAATTTTTGCAATCACCGTCTGGGCTAGATTAGCAACATTGTTTAAAAAAGTTATTCACATGAGAACACTGTAGAGAGGTTTACTCGCGTGAGTTCCTTGATTAACTGTCATTCTATTTTCTATTTCAGCTAAGTTGGACTGGCTCTTCCCTCGGGATCTGGCATTTTAATTAATACAGTCTGCATCTATTATATATTAATACATCCTAATACAATATTAATTATACATGAATATGTTTTTTCTCTCACTTCTGAGTGAAGAACAAACTGTCTCACACAGAAGGCATGGCCAGACAGACCCAAAGAGTGTTTTGACATAACGATATGCTAATGATATACTGCAATTGTTATTCAGCCTGTAGCAACAAACAGCTTAGAGACTGATGGTTTTCATGACTGCAATCTGTTTACGAAACCAAAAGGCCTAGTGAGGAAGGGCTGTTTCCACCTCAGTATTCCCAAGAAGGCAGATTGGTTGATGCTGGACTTAATTCAGGGCCATCTCCAGTGTGGCAGCCTTGTGGGGAGCTAGCAGGACACATAATGAGTATGAAAAAGCAATTTAAATGTTTGAAATTAAAACTATGTTGTGAAGTGACTTTCCTTGAAAATAAGGAATCTACTTCTTCAGTGTGTTCAAAAATTATAGAATTCAAATGAGTTTGATGGACACTGGTCATTAACTGCTGAATTCCTTTTTGTTTTTAATTTATTTCAAAATTAATTACCAAATATTTGGCATATAATGATAATAATAAAAAACTACCAGGCAAATAAGAACGTACTTTGTATTAATTGAGAAAGCAATGTTTGACTTTACAATGACCCCACTGCTCCAGCTCTGACTTGCAGCAAGGATCCCATATGTCCTTCTTGGGTCAGAATGATGAGCTGTGGAATACTATTTTCTACAAAGAAGTGATAATTGAGAAACTCACCCTAATTTATGCTATTGTTAAAATCTGTGCTCAAAAACTGTTCGGTCTCCACATGCTACACCTTTTAGAAATAAATTTAGTGTAAGACCAAGCAGAAAGGGATTCTAATCATGGCTGGGGCCTTGGCATACCTTGATCGTCAGTCACAGGTGGGGCCTCCTCTGCCAGGCAAGCTGTGACAGGACACAGCCTCAAGCTGCACGAGGGGAGGTTCAGCTTGGACAGCAGGAGGAAATTTTCCACCGACAGGGCTGTTAAACATTGGAATGAGCTGCCCAGGGAGGTGAGGGAGTCACTGTCCCTGGAGGCGTTCAGGAAACCAGTGGATGTGGCACTCAGTGCCAGGGCCTGGCTGAGATGGTGGTGGTCAGTCAAAAGCTGGCCTCGGAGGCCTTTCCAACCTAAAGGATTCTGTGATTCTATTACTGAGTTTATTATGTCATTCAAAGTGAGGACAGAAAGGCACGAAGGGAAACATATGATGCATGTGTCTCTTCTTGTTGATTTTACTTTCTGTGGATCTTAGCAGAATAAATATTTTAGGAGAAAGAAAAATGGCAGTTCTTAAAGTACTGTCTGGAATTCTTGAAGTTGTACTGCTGATTTGGGTCCTCTGCCTTTTACTTGAGACATTAATTCCATTGAGACCACTCTTGCTGTTGCTGTGGCCGTGAAGGGGTAGATTTGAGCTGCAATCCACAGGTGGGTTTATTTGCAGATCTGCATGTGGAGCTGCCCTGCTAAGGCTCCAAAGGGTTCTAGCGAGTGGCTGCCGTGTAACCAAGGAGCAGCTCCAGGGAAACCCGCGGTGCCGGCAGCGGGTGGTTTGAGCTCTGTAATTAACAGCGTGCGGAATTCACCACTGGTAATGACCTTACTAACGGCGCGCCAGCAGGGACCATTTTAACCCGTTCTGCTGCCTGAAAGCCCGCACGGCCGAGCCGCTCTCTCCGGCCCGCGGGCGCCTTTTGACCGGCGCGGCCGGGCGGCACCGGGCAGCACGAGCCCTCGCGCGGCGCCGGCGGGCGCTGCCTGCGCACGCGCTTATGTAAGCGCGGAGCCCCCGCGGGCACGGCGCGCGATACATAACAGCCCCGGGGGCGCGCGCGCCTGCGCCTCCCGGCGGAAGCGGCGCCGCCAGGAGCCGCCTCGCGGCCCCGTGCTCATCCGGGTCCCGCCGCGCCCGAGCCGAGCCGCGGCGGGGGGGGGGAGAGGTGGCGGAGAGCCGGACCGCCCCCCGCCAGCCCGGCCCGGCCCGGCCCGGCAGCTCGGCTGTGCCGCGGCGAGTGGGATTCCCGCCGGGTCGCGGGTCCCCCTGCCGTCCCCCTCTCCGCCGCGCTCGCCCGGCCAGCCTCCCTTCCCCCGCGCGCCGCCGGTAGCGAACACACCTCAGAAACGTGAGGGCCCGCGGTCACGTGGCGGCGGCGGCGGCCAATGGGCGGCGGGGGGCGGGGCGGGGCGGCCGGCGCAGCCCCGCGCAGTCACAGGGCGAGCGGCGAGGAGGCGGCCGCGGCACGGAGGGCGCTTTCCGCGGGCAGGGCGCCGCCACCGCCCCGCAGCCACCGCCGGACCCAGCGCTCGCACTTTTCCTCCCCGCTCTCCCCGGCGCGGGGGCTCCGCGGGGTGATGCGTCCCCGCCGGGCGGCCGCTCCCGCCGTGTCCGCCGGGTCCTAGAGCCGTCCGCAGCGAGGCCCCGCGGGCCGCCCCGCCGCCCGTCCGCGCTCGCCCGGCGGCGCCGGGCCATGAACGGCCCCGCGGGCGGCGGCGGTTCCCGCTGAGCGCCCGCACCCGGCATGGGGGTGAACGCCGTACACTGGTTCCGCAAGGGGCTGCGGCTCCACGACAACCCGGCGCTGCGGGAATGCATCCAGGGCGCCGACACGGTGCGCTGCGTCTACATCCTGGACCCCTGGTTCGCCGGCTCCTCCAACGTGGGCATCAACAGGTGGCGGTGAGTGCGGGGCGCTGCGGGGGCCCTAATCCCCGCGTTATGTATTCGGTCACGCTGCCGCTCCGCCATCCCCTCCCCTCCGCGCCCGATTGGGCCGCCGCCAGCGCCGGCTTCCCTGGGCTGCTCGCCCTCCCCCGGGCCGGCCGCGTTACACAGCCAGCCCCGCGCCGGCCCGGGCTGCGGCTGCCGCGGCGCACGTGGGAGGGACGGGGAAAAGGAGCCGGGGAGCCCGCGGCGGAGTGCGGACCGGCGGGCTGCGGCTCCCCGGTGAGCGGGGCGTTATTCTCGCTCCCGAGGGCGGCGGAGCTCCGAGCGCGGCTGCCGCCGGGCGGAAAACCCGGAGGGCTTGCACCATCTCAGGAACTCTGGGCAGCCGGGAACCCCAGGGCGACTCCGTCCTGGAGAAACTCTGAAGCTGCTCGCTTAGCTCAGAAGTACTTTTTCAGAGTAGCGTTCCTGCACGGGAGGGCATCACAAAATATCCTGAGTTGGAAGTGCCCCACGAGAATCCTGGGGTCCAGTAGCTGGCCCTGCATAGAACAGCCCCAAGAAACCCACTGTGTGTCTGAGAGCGTTGTCTGAATGCTTCTCGAGCTCTGGCTGGCTCGGTGTGCGGTGTCCCTTTCTGGAAAGTGCAGATTTGTTCCTGAGCCGTCAAGCCAGTTGTAATTCTCCTACCCGATATAAAAATGAACTTTACTGTGGAGCTGTAACTGACGCTTGCATGCTAAATGTGTGCCATAAGGCAGAGGTTAATAGGACTTCTGTGCATGCCTGTCATGTGAGATTAGTTAAAACATCACTAGGAATCTGAAAATTGTTACCCTTGTAAAATGGTTGATAATGAAGTAAAGTTTGTATATCATCTGTCCCTCCAATGTCAGGAACTTGAAATGCTAGTGAACTCAACCTGCACAGACTACAATGCTAAGAAGTTGCCTAAGTATGGAACAAGCACAATGAAACTTATTGTAACACTTCGTCATAGAAGAATGACAAAGTTTAGAAACTTAAGGTTTCAGTTGTGTTTGCTTGAAGGATTGCTCCTTTCACATTTAATAATTTGTATCCTAGCTTATACTTTACCAACCAGGTAACTTACCTTTGGAGGTTCTGAGTTTCTAGATGTTTTTCAGATTTTGAGAGGTTTTCCTTACAATCTTCTTGTTTTCAAGAGATAGAAATACTAAAGATGCTTTTTGTAAACATTAACTTGATGGTTATTTAATTTTCACTGACAAAAATAACTTATTAATAACTCTTAGATACTTCCCTTATCTAAGATTCATGATGTTAATTTATTTTATAAGAGACTTTTAAATTGTTTTTGTTTTGAAGTGATACGTTTTTTTAATAACATTTTGACTTACTGAAGAAGCTCAGAGGTCTTAATTTTGTGTGTGAAACATGAACAGCTACTTAAGTTTTAAAAGATTGTGGACAACTGACACAGGTATTAAGTGTTAAGGAAATCACACTTTAAGAATACTTCGTAGGTCTCTAATGTGCCCTGCAATTGAAGTGCTGAACAGTTTTTGGTTGTATTCTCTGTGCTAGTGAATGATAGACAAATGTGAACTTTGATTCTAGCAGAAGGAAGTTCATGTCTTCAGTGCTGTTGCCCTGGTTCTTCAATGACTGTGTAATATGATCATTAGCTAATAGAGTCCTTGAGTACATCTGTGTGTGATGTATTGCTGGTTGGTTTGCTCAAACAGTGTTTTTCAGTGTTTTAGAAGGCAGCTAGTCCTTCCACTGCATTTTGCATTTGAAGAAAAATGCCTGGTTTTAGTTGCTGGTCAGAGGCACTGAGTTTGGGGTAGATTACAACTCTCCTGTCCAAAGCACTTCAAGCAATCTCCTGGTACTCAAATACCCTCGAGGCACATGCTGCACATGGATTTGAGTGGGAAATCTTGCTGCCTGCATAGCCTGGTTTTGTGAAATCATCAGGTTTTTTTTTTTCAAGTCTAAAAGTAAACTAGCTTTATAAAATAATTGTCTGCTAAAGCTGTATGTTTATTAAGGTTCTTCTCAATAATTTTTTATTTAAATGGACAGTTACTAGTTTGGTATGAATCCACTTTAGGTTCCAGTGGTTTTAATGAGATGCTTTTAACCAGTGCAGACACATACGTTCCCAATAAATGTACACAAGATATATGGTGCAGTTTTTTGGTTTGCCAATCTCATTTGGCACTTATAATTAATGAAAAGACATTTTATGTTCTTTTTCACTTGATGACTATGATCAAAATTGTTTCTTACACACCTGTTGAGTCGGGTGTTGTAGTCAGAAACATTTTATTTGAGACTGGGAGCAGAAGCCCTTCAGCATTAGGAAGGTGAGTCAAATTTAACCTCCTGGTGTGAATTTACAGTGGTCCTTTCTTAATTTGAGTTGATTGACACCAAGTGCTTGTTGTCCTGGTGCCCTGGGCAAAACTCTTCTCTGTCAAACTGTGACTAACACAATCTACATGAGGAAAAATGGTGAAATAATACAAGAAACCAGGAGGGTTGGTTTCTTGTTAGAATATTGTCATTCTGCAGGGTCACCAGTTATGGTTTATATTAACAAATGTGTGTTAAATCTGGTAAATAGCAACCTTTAACACATAAGTGCTTTCTAATTAACTTTTTTCTTTAAACAGTCATGTAACAATCAGGGACTAATATTTTTGTGTAATTGCACTATTGAGCAAGTCTAATTACTAAGCAGTCACATGGTCTTACTGACCTCCTTTCTCCTGGCATTCAGCCTACCTGTTCTAAATTCGTGAATGCTACGTAACAAATGCCAGGACCTCCCTCACCTCTTTTTTTTCTGGGGCTGTTCTGTTTCTTCTTATTGTTCCTTTTTTCCAAGCTGTCAAATAAATCAAGATGTGCTTTCATTGAAACATGCTTTTTCTATGGGATGAGTTCACAGTGTTGTTCACAGATCAACACTTGAGAGAGAGAAGTTACTTGGTGCAGTAAAAGGCGATGTAGAAATGGTGGAGGGAGATGCCAAATGTTAAAATCACACTAAGGCTCTCTTAAAATTTTGTCAGTTGCCCTTAAATGTTAGGAACCAGAATTAGCTTGCATCTAATTGTGTCAACAAAGCAGGCAAAGAATGTAACTTGCATACTCCAACAAGTAACCATTACCTACTTCTGAAAAAATGTGTTTGTATGTGGTCACAGACTTTTCCATATTAAGGAGAATGGGATCTCATGCTTAACATCACCTAGGGGAGAGCTTCATTTAGCCCTGGTTTTAGTACAGAGTCACAGTTGATCACAATACCTGCAAAGAAATGCAAACATTGTTAGTTGCTGCATAAGGATTTACTTTGGGTAATAATTTACCTCTTCTGGTTTGTCTTTTTGGATATGTATGTCTGTCTTTGATATGGTAGTTAAAACACTTCTTTTTTTTTTAACCATTCCTGAAAAGAACAGATTTTACTTTTAAAATAAGAGTAATTGAATTTGCTTTGTATGTCTCTTAGATTTTTTGAGAATATTGTTGTGTTCAACATCCTTCAAAGTTAGCTGCTGCTATTATGGCAGATACTGGTAATGACTTTTGAGAGAGAAGAGAGGTGATTTTTTTTTTCCACATTCAGATTTCAAGCAATTAAAAAAAAAACCTGAGGAAAAAAAAGTTTAATTTCCAGGTTTTGAAAATATGCCAACAGTTTCAGCTTACATAGTTATGACTTGCCCAATAGAGATGTGTTTGTTGGATGGGGGATTGGTGGAAAAAATTTGTTAATATAATTAATTTATGAGTGATTTGAATTTTATATGTGTAATTCAGGCAGACAAAGTTTGTGTATTATACTTCATTAATTTTTTGTGACATGCTTAATATATGAAAAGGGATGCATAGAAATATTTATGACTTCCCTGACGAAAATATCCCTTTAAGTTTACTTTTGTTGTGTAGCACTTAGATTGAAAATCTATTTGATTTATGAAGTATTTAACATGAATCCCACCAAAGGCTCTCTGTCATTCCCCTCGATTAGGCAGGGAGTAGAAAATACAACAAAAAGCTTGTGAGTCAAGGTAAGGACAAAGAGAGATTTCTTCACCATTACCATCGTGGGGAAAATGAATTAATTTATTACCAACCAAATCAGAATAGGGTAACTGAAAATAAACTAAATTCTTAAAGCGCCTTCTTCCCACTCCTCACTTCTTTCTGGGCTCAACTTCACTCCCATTTTCTCAACCTCCTGTCTCTGAAGAACAGAGGGGTGAGGAATGGAGGTTTTGGTCAGTTCATCAAATGTTGTCTCTGCTGCTTTTTCCTCAGGGAAGCATTCTTCACACTCATATTTTCTCCACCACGGTCCTTCATGGGCTGTAGGTGGACAGCCTTCTTCTCAGTGTTCTTCACCACAGGCTGCAGTGACATCTCTGCTCTGGTGCCTGGAGCATGTCCTCCCCCTCCTTCTTCCCTGATTTAGGAGTTTGCACAGTGTTTCTCTCTCATATTCTCATGCCTCTCTGGCTTCAATAGCTCCTGAGCAGTAATGTTTTCCTCATTTCCTGTTAACCCAGAGGCACTACTTTGACCAGCGAGCAGCAGGTCTGTGTTGGAGCTGTCTGGCATTGGCCTGGAAAGACAGACAGAAAGCTTCCAGCAGCTTCTCACAGGAATCCACCCTGGTAGCCCCCGGTACCTTGACTTGTGGCCATGCAAACCCAGTGCAACCCAGCATACCCTCTAATGAGTGCCTTCAACTCTAGACTGGCGTGTGCCACTTGGAGCACTTCTGTTCATCCAGCCCACTAAATTGAGGGTGATTAATCTGTGAGAAGTCTGTAGCTTCCTTCCAGAAGTTGCATTTTTGGATGAGAACTCTGTATTAGGTTGGAGAAACCCCCCAGTGCCACACCCCTAAGCTGTTCACCTATTCTCTTCCACAAAAACTATTTTTTACCCCAAAAGTGCCTGCAATTCAGCAACTCCCTCTATAATTTGTGTTATAAGATCTAGCCCTATGATTTACAAAGTACGTCACTGGAGCACACTGACGTATGTCCTCATGGGTTTAATCCTGCACTGTTGATGAAAGGGTTGGTTCCACCCTTTTATGATAGCACACAACCCTGTGGTGAGCCAGTTTAGCTCATCAATCTGTCCAAAAGAGATTAATTACCAGTTTTGGTGGGATTAGCTCTCTGGTAGATTGTGCCAGCAAAAAGGTCACCATAGTAGTAGTGAAGAGGCAAAGAGTGGGAAGGGCAGGTACCATTTCTTTCAGTGGCAATGTAGATTTGAGTCACATTACAATGGTCATATCACTCTTGGCCTGCATTGCTCATGCCTGCAGTAACCACCAGGTGTTTTTGGAAAGGGGATTATTGGTTTCTTCTGTGGCTTGCCATTTTTTGACACTCTTTGAAATGATATTGCTGAAAATAAGTATTGGCCTTTTTACTGTGCCGGGAAAAGATGCAATTTCTTTTTTGTCAAATTGTCAGAATGTGAGAAATAAGCCTGCTAGCTGAGAAATTACACTGTGCTTGTTTCCTTATTTTGGTGAATGATCTTGTATCACCAGATTCTGTAAAGTAACTGTTATTCAATGGGACAAGAAGACTGCACGGGTGGGTGTGGAGGGAGCAGGCAATACTGCAAATTGAATTGTGCTCAGTAAGTTGGTTTTTCCAAAATAGCAATTACTATAGGCCAGTAGAATTATGGTGAGCATCTGTACAATCTGGACTCCAAGGTTTGTCTTGAAGGAGTCTTCATTCCTCAGGTTAAGAAATTTTGAGGTTTTAGACATCTGGTTTTACATCACTAATCTCCAGGTTTGAGGATGTCCAGAGAAGATCTGGGTCAAGTGTTCTTGATATATAATAGTATGTGGACTTTGAGTATTAAGGGAGAAATGTGATTTTGAAACATGTCCATAGGAGTTTTTTAGTCTTCCTTCTCTTGGGACCAGTAGTCTATTTTTGCTTTATTTTACAAAAGTATCAGTAGATCGCATTCTTTATTTGAGTAGAGCAAGGTAATCTGTCCACACCTCATAGTGTTTCCTGCTCTGGTCACAAACAGGTAGGGTGATAACCCCCAACAAACACCATCTGTGATGAATGTGAAAGCAGCTTTTTTAAGGCAATCAAGAATTCAGAATTTTTTTTTTCCCTTTACTGATCAGTATGTGGCAGTGTCAGTGAATTCTGCATCTGCTCTTCAAAGCAATTCTATATTATCATTGTCTTTTGGACATTTTAATACAATAAAATGTATTTTCCTCCAGTTTGGGAAAATGTCTTTATCCCACCAAATGGAAGCTACTCTTTAAATATATTATGCAAATATTGCAGAAAAGCCTGTTTATCATTGTGCACTGCCTGAACTTTTCAGTTTCTAGCAGTTTATCTACAGCATGGAAGCCTTTATTTTCAGAACTGGTTCTTTTCCATACTGTGTCTCAGTGCCTGGCAGGTTTTCAGGTTAGTTATATAACCTGTGATAGGAGGAAGGTCAAGCTGCCAGCAAAGTCGGCCATTTTTTCAGTGTAGAAGTCACTCTGAATTCTGTGATGTTATGAATTTGCATACTGAAGGAAACCTTTTGGTTTTGGGAATTTTGTGATCTTCCCATAGTGACCTAAAAAGGCAGAAGTCAGCTTTAGCATGAGTGGGTTGTGTAAGTAGTGTAAGAGTACGTGGCTTTGGGTTCCATGGGCTTAGTAATTTGCTTTTATCACATTTTAGCAGGTTTAACAGCCATACCTTTGGTTACCCCTAGGAAAGGACTGGATTTGATTACCAGGGTAAGAACTTCGTAGTATTTTGGTGCAATACATTTCACTTAGATTTCTCAGAACTCTTAATTTAATATGGAGCAAGGTTAGTTTCTGTGCTTCTGTGTACTTTTGGCTTTCACGTTCTTTGCAATCTAGGTCAAGAGGTGAGTTGTAATTGCAGTGTTCTTCTAACCCTGAAGCCTCCATTTGTTTTTCAGGTCACCATAAAGCATTTGCTTTCACTGCTTTGGAGTTTTGTGAGTGTAAATGATTTTTTATAAGGGAGCAAAGCTTCAGTGGAGGTGAAGGATAGACTGGAAAGGACAGGTCGATATTTCAGTGTTCTGTTTCAAGTGTGTAAGTGGAGATGGCTGTGGCAAAAGTCCGCATGGCTGTCTATGCTTTTCGAACAGTTAAAAATCAGAGTGCATTCCAGTTACCAGTGGAGATAATAAAAACCAGTACATGAGCTTTGTTAGCATTAGGTTAGACAGTAGGTGAGCTGCAGTGAACAGAACTTCCTAAATTATGCTTTTTTTTGTAAATTCTGTACTTTGATTTTTTTTTTTTTTTTTTTTTTTACTATTTACTTTAATATTGCATTAGTATTTGAAAGGTCTAAAATTCAATATTGGTAAACCTGTGTAGGAAATAAGAATTTCATAATACTCAGGGTTTTCGGAGTAAACTAGTAAATTCAGGTGTCAAACTGTTGCTTAAAATCTCTTTGAAAAGTGCTAGTGCAACAACTTTTTTTGCAGTAAGAAAAACCTCTTCAGTTTTATCAGAGATGGAGGGGATTTCTTCCACTGGACATTGGTTAAGATGTGTCCTGCATATCAAATTTTTGTATTAACAAATATGTGATGTACACCTGGAGGATTGCTTCCTCCTACAAATAAAATAGAGACATTTTCTAGACCTGTTTTAGAAGTTTACTTTACCTCAGTGTTTCTTAATTTATAGAAAAGCATTTCCCTTCCTATTCATTCTCATGCCTTTCTTCTTTAACATCTGTATGTTTGTGGCTCTTTCACAGACATGAAAAGTAAAGGCCATAAAATTCTTGCACTGGAAGGTTTGTACCCTTTCAGAACACAAACCTGCATCCCTTCAGAATTAAAACCAGAAATGTTGGGAAAATTCTATTTAAGTTCATACGGAGAAGTTGTGAAGTATGAATATGTTATTAATTCTTCAGTGATGGAGATGAAATATCTACACTACAGGTTACTTAGGAGCAATTCCTGTAAGGAAAACTTGTGTTTTTCTATCTGCTATCTATCCAGTTTATGAAATCCATGACCTAGGAAATGCTTTATTTTTTATAGTTAGGAACTTGTGGAGTTCAGTGCTTGCAGATTTTTTTTTTTTGGTTTCTCAATGCCGGTGTTCTACTGACCTTGTCGGTGAGGGGTAAACTGTGCTGCAATTGAGAGAGAGAGAGAGAAAAAGTGACTCAAAAAACAGAAATAAGAGGGTAATTTGCATCAGACAGAGAAATAAATAAATAGGCAACTTGTTCATGTAGGCTGCTTCTTGCTTCATGCCTTCTATAGTTCATAAAACATGATCATGGTCTGAATGGTTGCAGTTTTGCTGTGCACTAAAGATACAGAACATCATGGCAAACATCTGAATTTCACAATCTGTGCAGTTCTGAAGTACTGGGGAAGCATCCAGAGAATTGCGAGACTGGATTTTTTAGGGCAGCTGTCATTGAAAATGGCTTTGATTTCTAATATATTGGATTCATTGAAGAATGGACTAAATGTTTTCTTGCTATGTTCTCTATGGAGTTTCCTCTGCATTGAAATTTTCTGTCTGTAAATCCTGTGACATCAAGTGATTTTGTTTTCATTCTTTCTCCTTTATACTTTATGTTCTAGAGAATAAACAAGCTAATTTTTTTTTTTCTAGAAGTCTTAAAGCTGAAGAAAACATTGTGGCTTTTAGCAGAGATTACCGAATATTTTTCCCCTTTTTCCTGTCTCATGGGAGAAGCATGACTACATTGGAAAACTGAGACATGCATTTAAAAGAAAATATTTTACACCATAATTTTTGCCATCCAGGTTTTGGAAGGGTCTTTCAGAGAGGAGGTTGCATTTCAATTTTGTTCTTTGTAAGTCTTGCTGTTAGTGAACTCAAAAAGTCAAAATCATGAAAGTCTTAATGGGGCTCATCAAGCCTAGGATGGCATCTGAATTATTTGTTTTATTTGTGTTGCCTAGGGATAATTCCTGTGATGTTCCTTCATTGCTTTTCAGCAGATGACAGGCCGGGTCTAGTTTACTGGGCTTTATCCATGTTTCTTTTTAGAGAGTGTAACTGTTTGCTGTTTACTGCTCTTGCACAGTATCTCCCAAATCCCGTGAATGTTTCCTTAAAGGTCTCTATGACAGACTTCAATTTTTAATTTTTTTTCTCTAGCATACTCTTTCATTTGTATGACCTGGAAACATTTCCTAGTATGTCATTTCTTCCATTTATGACAAGGGAAAAAGTTGTAAGTTGCTATGATGTTGACAGTTCTATTTTAATTGCTTTGTGTTTTCCTCTTTTATTTCAAGGCTTTGTAACCTGAGGAGACCTGTGTGAAATTAATTTTCATCATATAGTCATGGTGCTTTTCAGTGAGTAGGGTTCCTTTACTGGTTGAAATTTCCTTTCCGTAAGCTAGTTGCCAATAAATTTACTGTTGAGGAATACTTTATTTCAACAGTAGTGTGTTAGTCTTCTAAACCATGAAGAAAATAATGAGTTTGTGAGGGATAATGTGGATGTTTCTATTTTTACAATTTAGAATTTGGCTTTTTGCATTCTTTTGAATATAATTCCACCAACCTTTCTTTTTCAGTCCCAGCATTGAAACATTGTGTTTGTTAAAGCAAAATTCTTCACTGCTGCGTTTGCAACATTTGAAGAAATTCTTACTCCAATTCTTTACTGCTTCCACAGGAGACAGCACGATGAAGCTTGCATTTTTGGTATTGGAGGTCACACTTTGAAACAGAAAAGTTACTAGTAATCGTGTGCTGCTCTTTCAGCAGCAGCCTCTCCTGTTTCTTTTCATAGTCCTGCACTTTTTTCCCTTCTATTTGTCTTTATTCCAGAATCCTACCTTTGCAGCTGTTGCTCTATGGCTTGTCAAGTGCAGTGCTGAAGTAAAAATAATTTTTAGGCTTTTTGGGTGTTTTTTTTTTACTGTCTTGTTTGACGAGGACGGGATTTTCAGCAACAGTTATGTCATTGTAAGTGGCTTGTTCCCAAATGAAATGGTGCGGGAAATTCCAAAAAGTTTTCCACTTGCAGTACTATATTGTCACCAGTTGCAGTATTTTTCCCGCTGAACTTAGAAATTTTAAGGATACCTAAGGTAAAGTAAGCTTTGGAGAGCCTTTTTGTGTGTTCTATGTTTTTCTGCTTTCATCATATGAGCTGTAGTATCTGTCAGAAGCCTTTTGTTGACTGGAGTTTTAATTATGGTGTACTACATGGTAATGCCCAGCTTGCCTTTTCTTGGACTGAGTTTTATTTTGCTAGGAAGTGTTTGTCTCTTGTGTTTGTCTCTTTAATTTTACCTGGAATGAAAGCTTTTGAACTTGATTGAACACATTGATCAAAAAATACCTAAGTACAAGTCAGTGTGATTGATGTTTGAAGTCTTATTTCTACAGAGATAATTATTTCCTTCATTAGCTGAAGAGGTGATTTTTTTTTTTCCTTTGTCGTAAGGAAAAATGCTGGTTTTAACAGGAACAGTAAATGGGGAATTATGTAATTGTCAGCATTTCTTCCTTTATGGTACCTTTGTGTCTCCCCTCCAGTGCATGCAGGGTTAAATAGGGTTTAAAGATATGTGAGCTTTACCTGCCGTTTTTCTTTTATGCAGATTTAATGTTATTTAGAGCTGTAATAAAGGATGGTGTCCATTAGCCTGTGCTTGGCTGGCGGTACAGGAACAGCCTGTTTGTGCCGAAGTTTGGTGCCAGCTGTTGAGGCTGGCAGGGGACACGCTGTTCACGAGCGCCTGCTCCCTTTCACACCTTCCCCTTCCATTCTTTATCGGCTCCTCCGCCCCTGAGCGCTGCCGTGGCACTTCCTGAGCTCCGAGCACATATTGGGTTTCATGTAACCTTTAGCCACCGACACTTCTGAGTATGACACAGAGGAAGAGCACAACCGACCCGCTGCTTGTACCTGCTCAAATGAAGCCTTTCTGTGTCCCTGTTAGGAATAAAGTTCAGCTGTGGTACAGGAATCCTCTCGGAGCGGCTCCGTAGGGAAGGAATATTCGGATCTTGCTACAACGATTACATATAACTGGAAAAGTAGGTCATTGTGGCAGGGAGTAGTCCAAACAGCCGCCCGGTTGCTGCAGCAACGACCTACTTTACGAAACTATTTTTGTTGATTCATATTGAAATGTTCTTCTTGAAAGTGCTATAAGGAAATGATCAGGTTAGGAGATATGTAACAGTGGAAGCTGCAGGTTTTGTGGGCTCCTCCTGCCCTCCTCCTTCCCTTCCGCCCCCCGCCCCCGTGGTCTTGCCCCCTGATGTTGAATATAGGAGGATTAAAGCAAATAAGGTTTGTTTCTGTTCGGGGTGACCTCTAATGGAGAACAGCTTTTTTTGCCTGAATGTTCTGCATAACAATAATGCCTATCATTGGTGATTATGTTTCCAGAGTTCAGAGCCTAAAAATCTTCCCTTATAAATATTGTTTGTCAAAATAACTTCAGAGTTAAAACAAAGGAAACAAACTAGAGAACCACCTTTTTCTTGGGAAAGATAAAATCTTCCTTGAACAGTGGAACAGGCTTCCCAGGGAAGTGGTCACAGCACCAAGCCTGGCAGGGTTCAAGAAGTATTTGGACAACACTGTCAGACACCTGGTGTGATTCTTGGGGTTGTCCTTTGCAGGGCCAGGAGTTGGACTCACTGGTCCTTCTGGGCCCCTTCCAACTCAGGATATTCTATAATTCTGTGAGTATCACTCTTCTGGAATGCTCATAGTTTCTCTTGATATTCAACTGTGCTTATACTAACCACTTTTCTCCAATAAAGTTTATCCACATTCAGGAAGGTGGGCTTGGTGCCTGCCTCTTTTTCTCTATTTTATTTTCTTTTTTTTTTTAATTGGCAATGCTGTCTAAATCTTCTCTATTCCTATTAATTCTAATCCTCACACAAGCAAACTGGGAAAAAGTACAGTGATTCTGTATAAAAGGATGTTCTCCATTTGTCTACCTTTATTCTTTCAACAAAGTAATAAAAAAAGCTGTCACTGGTGTTTAGGAAATGAATTTTGGAAATCCACTCCTGTCTTCTAAAAGGAACGGGTAGATGGAAAAAATGTAAAATTACAGTTGTTACAGTAAAAGTTTCCTTCTTCATAAAATCTTTATCTAAACTACTATGACTTGGGCAGAGATGACTGAGTATGATTCCTTAGTTATCTGAATCTTCTACTTAACTGTCCTAGGTAATTTTTTAAGATCAGTTTAGTTACTTCAAGTGATGTACCTTCTGTTGGTCCTGACCTTCAGAGATCTGCTGAAATTGTGGCAGATGAAGAGAGCACATTTATCTAGAGGTTATTTGGATTTTTTAATCTATTGTGTCTTGAGCTGTACTTCAGTTCTGTTTCCTAGGACTTACGTGACTGAGCTCTTTGCATCTCCTGCATCAGCCTCTGCAGCATGAGTTTGAAGAGTTACCTCCACTTGTCTGCCCACATGCTGAGATACTTGAGGACTGAGTGGAGGTTTTCAGGATTTATGCAGCTTGATAAACAAATCTGTGCTTCAGTTATTTGTTGAGGGCGGGGAAATGTTTTTTTTAAAGTTTTTTTTTCCCTACATCATCATTGCTCAAAACCCTGAATAAATCCTCATCAAGTTAACCTTGTATTCAGCTATAAATGACTAAATTCAGCTTTGAAAGACTGGTTCAGAAAATTTTGGCATTTTGATTCATAACAGTAGCAATGGGAAGTTAAGACAATGCTGAATATCTGACCACCATAAGGTGACCACCAGTCAATTTTAATTAAGATTTCCAGGAATAGCTTCAGGATATTTTTTTCCATTCTCTAAACTTTCTACCAATTTCTGTACTTGCCAAAGGATTTCAGGTCTATCCTTAATTCTATTCTATTAGTTTAGTAGATTTTTGAGATATGGGAAGCCAGAGATGATAGAATTCTACGTTAAGGACTTGAAATTTATCCAGTGTAGTTGAGAAATATATTTATTTAAGCCAGTGTTTTATTTCTAGGAAACAGAGAACAGCAAAATTTTACTAGCAGTAATTGTAACCTTAAAGAAGTCCCTTTAATTTAAGGAGAGGAAGAAGGTTTTATTAAAGTAAATGAAGGGCAGTATAAAATCTGTCCTTTAGAATCAGATTGCAAGACTATCTTGTTGGAGTGATCTTATCATGCTTGTTCTTTTTAAATGAGCCTTAGCTGTCATGGACAGCTTAGATTGCTGAAAATAATGTGGCTGAAATATTTTGTAAAGCAGGCCAGCTCTTGTTTAATTACATCAAGCCTTAAGAGCTGCCAATTTAAATAAGAGAACTTGCACACATGAGAATAAGTTGTTTTAAATTTATGTATGACCATGTCTGTACTCTCAAGTAACTCTAATTTTGTAATTTGCTTCTAGGTGATATTTCCCCAGTTGTCTCCAGTACAATTTGTTTGCTCTTGGTTTTCCTTTATGGATCCAACTTGTTTCTCTCAGGAGAGAACAGACATAAACAATTAAAGTCAAATAATAAGTACTTTGATTTATCAGATTGGAATTAGGGGATTAGAAAAAAATAAACACAGAATATGTGCATTAAAGAACAGAAGACACTAAGAGAAAGATTTAGGAAGCTGTGAGCCTGTTAGTCTTGTATCACCAGCAGACTGACCTTTGTAACATGAAGTAATTTGAGATGTTAGTTTCAAGTTATATGGGAATAATTTAAGTGAGTAATGGGTGCCCTTTGAATGTGAATTTAAGATCCAGGCTTCATAGAAGCTAAATACACCATTTGCTGTGATGTATGGCTCACAAAATAGGAACGAACTTCATAGTGCTATTTCACTAAGTGGTTGGGGTAGGAAGGGACTTGGGAGATCATCAAGTCCAACCCCCCCTGCCAAGGCAGATTCACCCAGAGGAGGTTGCACAGGATGTGTCCGAGTGGCTTTTGAGTATCTCCAGGGAAAGGGACTGCAACCGCTCTGGGGCCTGTTCTAGTGATCTGTCACTCCCACAACAAAGATGTTTTTCTTCAGATTCAGATGGAGCTTCCTGTGTTGTAGATTGTGCCCATCATCCCTTATTCTGTCACTGGCTGAAAAGAGTCTGGCCCTGTCCTCTTGACACCATCCTTAAGATATTTGTGTGCATTGATAAGATTCCCTCTCAGTCATCTCTTCTTCAGACTACACAGGCTGGGCTCTCTCAGCCTTTGCTCGTTAGGGAGATGCTCTAGTCCCCTTACCTGCTTTGTAGCCCTCTCTGGACCTTCTCCAAGAGCTCCTTGTCTTTCTTGAACTGTGCAGCCCAGCATACCCACCCACTGGCCTCACCAGTGCAGATCATCTCCCCTGACCTGCTGGCAATGCTCTTCCTAATGTATCCCAGGGTACCATTGGCCTTCTTGGCCAGAAAGGCACACTGCAGGCTCCTGGTTTAACCTGTTGTCCACCAGGAATCACAGGTCCTTCTCTGCAGAGCTACGTTCCAGCAGGACAACATTTAACCTGTACTGGTACTTTCATGCACTTCTCCTGATCTCCATGACCTTTCAAAGATGATGGAGAGTGGACGATGGCTTAACAATAATATCTGCCAGCTTCCTCAACACTCATGGGTGCATCTCATTGGGATCTATGGATTTCTGGATGTCAAGCTTGACTGAAGGATATCTAATCTGACCCTCCTTGACCAAAGGAAAATCTTCCTTTTCCCGGACTTTCTCTCTTATCTCCATGCTCAGGGATTCCTGGAGTCTGGCTTTAACAATAAAGACTGAGCAAAGAAAGCATTCAGTGACAGTGCCTTCTCTGCATGCTTTGTCACCAGGGCACCCACTTGATTCAACAGTGAGCTCTTGTTTCCCTAGTCTTCCTTTTGCTACTTGTAACAAAAGGTAGGAAAGAAGAAGCGCTTCTTGTCATGTTTAACATCCCTTGCTAGATTCCATTCCAAATAGACCTTAGCATTCTTGGTCATACCCCACCTTTATTTCTCCCAAGTGGCCTGACCTGTTTTCCGTATTCCATAAACATTCTTCTGTTGTTTCAGTTTGGTCAGAAGCTCCTTGGTTATCCATACAGGTCTTCTGATGCTTTTAATTGATTTCTTATTAATAGGGATGCACTGGTCCTTACCTTGGGAGAAGTGATGCTTGAGTATTAACCAGCACCCTTGGACCCCTCTACCTTTGGGAGAATTAACCCATGTGATTCTTCCAAGTAGGTCCTTGAAGCAGTCAAAAGTATATCTCCAAAAGTCCAGGGTTGTAATCCTGCCTATTACCCTGCTCCCTTCATCTTTGGGGGATGATGAATGTCTTTTGAAGAGGAGAAGTTATAAATCTCCATTTGAAGAGGAGAAAAAAAAAATTGTGTGTTTCCTTCCTTTGGGGAATGCTAACCTTTAAAAGTTTGTTCAGTTGAAAAGAAATTAATGAGGGATGGTATGTAAGGAAATGCCAGCTTTTTGCCCAATGTGAGATAGGTTTGATTCAAATGAGTTTGTTGTTCCTAATCAAGCAGTACTGCTTGCTGTGGTTGATGTTCTATTCTTACTCCATATCTGAAGTAGTCCTTTTTCCTTAGTGTCAAAGAAGATGCACCCAAAAGGACTCAGCTTGGAGAGATTAAATTTTAAACATGGTTTTCTCTTGATTATTGTTCAAAGCCCTTTCATCTGTTTTCAAAGAATTGCTTTTTTCTCCCTGAGAACCTCTTTTACAGCTGTACATGGGCTTGGATGTATCTTGCATTTGTCGTCCATCACAGCTCTGCTTTGGCTTAAAGATTATAACAGTAGTAAATATTAGGGGGAAAAAAGCCAAGTGGCACACATCATGGTCAGTATTGGGTATTGTTTTTGCAAGTGGATCAGCAATACTAAGTTATGAAAGATGCTGTAGTCCTGAATTGCTCTCTAAAGGAGCTGTTTTTTCTTCGCTGACTGTAGAGCACCCCTTCAGGAGATTAGTTAACTCCCACAGCTACTTCACTTAAGTATCTAGAGTTTAATAACATAAACTTTTTCCTTCACTTGTGTATAAGCCCAAAAGATAATACCTTTATGAAATGTATTATTGTATACCACTTTAGGATGTGGAAGTTGGATGTGGAATTCGTTGAAACAATGTGGTACAATAAGGGATGCCTCTGTGACCTTGATTTGGTAACAGGAAAATGCTACTGCGGCTGGCTGCCAAAGGATGCTGTGGAGTGTACATAACACTTAAATCCTGTCTGAGCTTAATCTTCTTACAGTTTCGTAAGAATATACTGCTTGCACTAAGACATGTTAGTTGGTGACAATCCAACAGGAAAATATCTTGTTAAAATACTAAATATTTGTATAAAGGGACATCAATTTTGAGATACTTTTCAGTGCCTCATACTCAGTGTTGGTTTTTGATTTGGTATTCGCATTGTGATTCCTGTTGAAATTAGTATGAGGCGTATATTTGACTTATACTGAAATCTCCTTATAACCTAATCAGACATATGGCAAAGTATGTGTGAAAGAAAAGTGCTCTTGCTCTCTCTCTGAAGAGAAATAAAGGGAAATAAATATTTGTGTGATTAATACATTAAGGTCTAATGCTGTAAATTATATTCTCTCTAATAAAACGTGGTTGGTATTAAACAGTGTGTAATATTCTTTTTTATTGAATCTAGCTCTACAAAACTCTGAAAGATGAAGGAGGAGTACCTGATAGCATTGTTGGAAAAAACAGTTGAACAGGGTAGTAAAGCTAGCAGATATTAGGCTGCCTAAGATAATTCTGATAGACAAAGTCTGGGTGACAATCAAATACCCGTAACAACATGTCTCTTGTTTGACAGAGCTTTTCTATTGATGAAAATCAATGGCTTGGTGTGAGGACTAGTGGATAGATAAAAGGTATTTAAAAAGAGATTAAACAAAAGTTTGGATGGGTTGCTGGAAGTTGATCAGTCATAGGTAAAAAGTATTAAACTTAGGAACAGAACAAGTTTTAGCACTGTTCCTTTTCACTCAAATTCTTAAACTTCCTCTCAGAATGAGAAAGGCTAGCTGAATTCCTATATTTTATGTGTCTGTGCAGTCTAACACTCCTGCTAATGGTCAAATTCAGAATCTGGATTAGTTTAGAAAACTTATTCCTAATGATTTAGCCCACTAACATTTTCAGATGTGAATAGCACCTGCAAGAGAAGTCAGTGCATTTCAAGTCCCCTCAGTTCCCAGCAACTGCCCTCATTTTGTACTGGCAAGGATGGTTATATCTGATTGTGGTTTCTGGGTGTTTATTACTCCTAAAAATAACCCGAAACAAGACTTAAGGGTAGCCTTAAATAGTGTGTCTGTAGGTATCCTTCCTGCAGGTCTCCTCCCTAAATAAAATTCTTACCTTTCTAACAGGCTGCTCCTGACTTCTTCCCTGTATAGTCTTTAATCATGTTAATAGTGCAGGAATATAGACAATAGAGCCAGGAACATTGTGTGGTGTAGTGCTTGCTTTAGGTCATTTTGTTAATGGTTAACTATGTTAACAATTACTTATTGAAGTTTTTGAATAGCTGCTTTGATGGTATCAGTTTCTTTCAGTTGCATGGTAGCTGAAATTATGAGCTATATTATGCAATTATTGCCAGTTTCTGGCAATTAATTTGTATTTTAGACCCCAAGCATACCTTGTATGATTGACAGCAAGGAAGGTTTATGGAGTTTCTTGGAGTCAACTGCTAAGATTTTATGTGCATGTCTTTTAAAGAATGGAGTCTTCAGCAATTTTCATGGAAGTTCTGAATATCATAATTAGATGTTTCTTGCAAAATGTGAGTAATGCTCTCTAAGAATGTTGCTTGCAGACAGGGGTGCTTTGCATCAGCATCTTCCCCATGTTAAAATACCTAAGTGTTTTCTGCCTCTCTCTGTCATGTCAGTTGTACATGTACCTCACATAGTTTGCTAGTGTGAAATTATTAGTGAACATTTCCTTCTGGTTTGCCTAAGGGATGTTTGAGACTAAATACAGAAAACCAGGCTGACGGTCTAATCTGATAAAAATTATCTGGGCATCCTTTTTGTGTCTTAATAAAGTTTTTAGCTCATATAATTCATTCAAAGTGCAAAAGAAAGTGCTTTCCCATTGACTGGTAGGTTGAGGGGAAAAGAGTTTGTTTAGATTGCAGACTCAGAAACTTGTTATTATAGGGAGAGATTTAAATAGCTTCTCATTGCCAGAGTCTGGTATAAAGTATAGTAGAGTTTAAGCCTAGTAGCTCTTACTTCATAGCTGCTATGAAGAAACTTTGCCTCTAAAGCTCATTTACTGAAAAGAAATACTTTTCATGAGATGGAGGTTTCATATTAATTTTCAATTCATAGACTAATTTACCATGCCTGTGAAAGGAATGTGTTTGTGAGCATTTTGGTGGATCTTTTCAGAGAAAAAGGTCAAGTAATTTTGCATTCAGTTAAAGATGCTGTGCTGCTTCTGTAAGTTTTAGGGGTACTAGTGAGAAAAAGAGGAGGTAAAAACTATGTTTATGACTAGTAGTTGATTTGATTGTTATGTTTCTTGGTATGTTTTTATAAGTGATTAGTTAAGAAGGTTCATATTTGATTGAATAAGGCTCTTTGCAGGGGAGATTGGACTAGATGACCTTCAAAAGTCCCTTCCAACCCAAGCTATTTTGTGATTCTATAAATCTATGTAAAGGCTTTTATGTTAGACAACTTCTTTTAACACTCTAATAAAAAAAGCTTTTAGATGTAGTATAGCCTAAATGCAGTGGATGAAAACAAAATAAGTGATTAATTATTTACATCACATTTTGTTAAAACACATTTGGTTCCACTGAAAGAACCAAATATGCTTAATAAATGGCATGCTTCTTCTGAGTAACTGTGAGCTGAGTGTGTGTTCTGGAAGTCAAAAGCAATATTCTTTTGCATTGCTATTACTCTAGATATTGTAAGGTCACTAGAGTTTGATTTGGTCTGTTATTTTTGAACAATGTGCTTTCTGTGAGTCTTGCAACACAAGTTGTGGTTGGGCTGTTTTTAATTTGTTCTGGTTTTTGTTGAGGTAAGGGGGAGTGTGTGTGTCCCCTGGCCACCCTCCTGCTCTCTTCCTAAATATATTTAACAGTTTGAGTCTACACTGTTATTTTTGTTAAGTACCTGAAAGAGTTTTACGGAGATTGAAATGCTGGAGTGTGGTGAGAGATAAGAGAGATAATAGAGGGGATTTGGGGAACCAACAAATAGAGATTAAACAGTATTAAGGGCAAGTTTAGGGATCTTGGATGTGGATTGGAGACTGGGTCAGTGCATGTTACCATCTTGAATAGGATTTTGTTGCAAGCCCAGACTAGAAGTTACATATTGTGATCAGTCAGGTAGGAAGAGAGGAGACTGAGAAAATAGAGGGAATTGAAATGCCAATAGGAAAAAAAAAATTTCCTGAAATACAGGAATAGTTAGGACTATTTTGTGTCACCAGTTTCTTTACATAACCTTTCCCTCTACTCTGTCAGATGAGTTTAGACAACAAACAAACAAGCCAGTGTAACAACAACAAAACTCCATACAACCAAACCACAAAAAAGAAACCAACCAAAAAGCCTGACTCCCCGGATTATTCTAAAGGTATCCAGAACAGCATTGCAGTTTGTCTTCCTGGTGATTTGTGAAGTATACGTGAATGCACATGGTCCTTGAAAATGAGATTCACATGGATAAGACTAATTATCATTCCAAGTTTAAAAAAACACAAGAAAATGAAGCTGTAATTTTCAGTGTCCAAATAGAATTTACTATTCTAGTAAATAGTACATAGGGCTCAAGTTCTCTTTGATAGAAGCATATGCAACTCTCATCTGATTCTTAAAATAACTCCTGCATGGTTTCTAATTAAATGAGTATAGAGAAGTTTCTTCTTCTTCTTTCCTAACTACTGCAGAATTTTTTTCAAAACAAAACTGAGGAAAGTGGGAAAAGCTAGGCTTTCTGGTTTATTCCAGTCATTAAACAGCTAAACATGGTTTGCCAGCCAAGAAGCCATTGTATTCTTTTATGCTGACTGCCAAGAGGCCTGTTCCTATTCTTTCAGGTCAAGTGAGCCACACATTGTAGGTATTTAATAGCAGCCAGGGGAGGTTCATCCCAGCCTTTTAGATGCTATTTTTGTTAAGCTTTTTCCCTATGTAAAGTTGGAAGCAATGTGTGTTAGGTAGGCATCACTTACATATTGCTAAATACTTAGAAAATGGATATTAGCAAGGTTACAGCAATCATGTATGCTATATCCCTCCTAGAAGATGCAGCACTTTCATTGTCTTTTGTTAGCTTTTAGGATTTGTCTTAGGTGCTAAAATCAGGTTTACTCCTGATTTTAGTAAACCTGGTTGTTCAGTGCCTTTGTCTTCATAACATGGTGGGCACTTGCAGAGCTGCTCCTGCCCTTGTGGGGTAGCTGTGCCCCTTCTCAGCAGGCGCCGTCTCCAGCTGTGTGGCACTGCTTCCCCTGCCTTGCTCCAGGCAGTTGCTCCGGAGGTGTTATCTCTGTGGCCTTGCACCTGCACAGTGTCATTACAGCAGGGTTTCTCAGGAGTAACGGGCTGCAGTGTGGGAATTGCCCCTTTCCCCCCCTGCCCCTTTGGGTGTAGCTTGGGGTTTATGGCAGGAGATGCAATAATGTGTGAGCACAGCAATTAATGACCAGCAGGCACTGACTCAGCAGTTGCCCCGATCAGCATGTGCTCTGCTGAGTGCCAGCAGCACTGTAAGAAGGAATGGCTGAGAGGGCATGAACAGCTCCTGGTGAAATGTATGTTGTTAGTACAGAATCCCTGGGGTAGGAGGGGACCTCTGCAGATCACCTAGTCCAACTGTCCCTGCTAAAGCACGTTCACCTGGAGGAGGTTGCACAGGATCATGTCCAGACGGTCTTTGAATATATCCAGGAGAGAAGACTGCAACTTCTCTGGACAGCTTATTTCAGTCTTCTGTTACCCTCAAAAATGTTTTTCCTTGTATTCAGATGCAGTTTCCTGTTTAATTTTGTGTCTGTTGCCCCTTGTCTTATTGCTGAGCATTACTGCAAAGAGTCTGGCCCCTTCCTCCTGATACTGCGTTTAAGATATCTGTGTGAATTGAGAAGTTCCCCTCTCAGTAATCTCCTCGAGACTACACAGGCCCAACACTCTCAGCCTTTCCTTGCAAGAAGGATGCTGCAGTCCCCTTACCATCTTTGTAGTCCTCCCCCAGACCCTCCCCAGTAGTTTCTGGTCTTTCTTGGGCTAGGGAGCGCAGAACTGAACTCAACACTCCAGATGTGGCCTCACCAGGGCAGAGTAAAGGGAGAGGATCACCTCCCTCAACCTGCTGACCATGAGAGAAATATTATGGAGGAGGCCACTTGTTAGACTGGAGAGAGTACGGGGGAAGGGCGCTCATCTGGGGACCTCTAGCACTTCTCTTTCCAGCTGGCTGCAAGGTAGATTTCTTTTTTTTTTTCCCTCTTTTCTTCTGTATTTATTTCTTCCCCAAACCACTTTCACCATTGGAGATATTATATCTACTAATAAATTTTTGCGCATGTGAACCTGTCTCAACATTTTTTGTGTAACTACCTGTTTCCCTTGAACACTTGCAGGTTTGCAGCACCCCATTCTCCCCCCCCCCTTTTTTTTTTCTTTTGCCTGATATGCTAATTTGCTTATTAAATAATTTTGGTGAAGTTACAGCCAGGATGCATATGTTATATGGAGGGCTGTTTCTATAAATGAAGGGCAGAGGGATAGTCATGACTGTGTAGTCATGGTATGCTGTTTTTAGTAACAGTTCAGTGTTGTAAGAAGGGCTTGGGTTAAGTTTAGTAGCAGTGTGCCAACAGCTGATTATCTCTTTGTTCATTGGGTTTTTTCTGTAGTGTAGGAGTTTTTCTGTCTTTAGAATGACAAGAGACTTGTACTTTTAGTTGAGACTAGAGCATGTTTTAGTCCATTCCAGAGCTGAATAACGTTGAGGGGAAAACTGAAATGACAGTGTGGTTTGGTTTTATGAATTATGTATTGTGGAAGATATTACATGGTGTCATACCACTGTAAGCCAAGTGTAATTAGGATGTGAACATTCATGCAACACTAAATAAAATTTGCAGAAGGCGCTCAAGGTCTGATAATTGTTGTTGATTATTCCTCTCAGTTACCTTTTTCTATTGTAAAATTGTCTAGTTTACCTCAGAAAATAAATGTTCTTCTAAATTCTTGCAGATTCCTGCTTCAGTGTCTTGAGGATCTTGATGCCAATCTGCGGAAACTGAATTCACGTTTGTTTGTTATCCGTGGACAGCCAGCAGATGTTTTCCCCAGGCTTTTTAAGGTAAATACCACCTTGCAGTTGTTGTTTCTATCCACAAATATGACCAACAAACTAATAACAGTGAGGAATAGTTCTTGTACTGTTTCATTCAGTGCAAGTTATTAATGCAAATACTGATCTATTCTTTTTCAGTTTCTCATTAAAGTTATTTGTGTTAGTTTTGAATTTTTCCTCTCTAGTCTGCGTATCACCAACTGAGCTGACTTGCTTTTAGACTTTACTGGTTTTTGCTTCTTTCTCTTCAGAAAGAGAATTTATTTCAGATGTTTTGCTAAGTGTAGGTGCTGTGTATTACTACATTTTCCTTTACAGGTTCCCTTTGTAGTACTGAAAATTCTGTGCACATGAATCCATGTTCAAAGCCTGACCTGTAAAAGCAATGTTTTATTTAGGCCAAACATCTGCTGTGATTGCTTTTTGGCCATAAAAGGTGATTTAATAAGCTTTTTTCTAGTAGTAAGATTGTTAAAAGCACAGTGTAACTAAAAAGCAATTTCTAGTCAAAGAAATTTAAGGCTCTTATGGGAAGGGGTCTTACTGAAAGAATTAAAGCTGTGAGTGATTGCTACTGATAGTAATATGTTGTCTATGGATAATAGTGTATTTAAGGTAGTAATACTATAATAGTATTGTAAAAATGACCACTGGGCAAATTGATTTGAAGAGTTTTTTCAGAATGATTGAATTGAGGTGACTGAAACAAGTGAGGCTGGAGGGGGTGTGTTGGGGGGCAAAAGGAAATAATCCATTTTTCCAAAGTGGTTGTATGTTCATTAGTTTTATTCCGAGGTCTTCAACATCAAGCTGAAAATTCAAACCACATTTCCATCTTCATTATTGCGATTTTGTTGTGAAATGCTAACTGGATGATACTTCTCCTGGTCTTTCCTTGATTTCCCCTCAGTGAAGAATTTCCTGGAGGAGTGCTGTGGCATGAGCTGCTGCTTGCAACCTCTCAAGCTTATTGTATTTGTCTGCCAAACTTAGTTTGGTTGCATTTAAGTAGGAGCAGAGGTCTTCCCATTGTGTGTTGCCTTCTGGATTTGAGCAACCTGGGGCAAGTCTTCTTAAATACTTTAATGGCTACTTTGACAGCTCCTGTTTCAGATTTTGCTGCTAAGCTGATCTCTCTATGCCTGGCAGCATTGGATTTCCACATTTTTAGGATATTAATTTTAGCACTGAGAAGAAAATTAAAATAACTTGTGAGATAGATAGCATACCACAATCAAAAAAGAACATTCACAACTGTCTGTGTCTTCTGGTTCCTCAAGTTAGTGTCTTTATCATATATTGGTTCACTAAGGGGCTTTTTAGGACATCCTCTATGCTCAGACAATTTACTGAAGCTCTTGAGGATTTCTTCACTTTTGAGTGAAGTTGACCTGGAACATGCAACTATGTCTTGTAATTATATCTCATAACTTCTTTGCCAGAGCAGTAGCTGTACATCAGACACTTACAGTGCAGTGAAGGGCTTGTAACACTGAACAAGGCTTTTTAGATCATCCCTATTAAATCTCTCAAAGGTGAGCAATGATCCTGACCCTGAAGAACAAACACAAGTGAAAAAAATAAATTCAGTTAAGTTTGGAAAAATAACTTTAGTTAAGTCATTAACTTAGGGTAGGAGATAGTGGAACTTCTGTAGAGCCCTGTCAGGTGTCAGGAGCCTTATCACAGATGCCATCATATGTGGATTTCCTGGGAATGAGCCGTTTCTTGGTGAGGCTTTCCTTTTCACAGTCTGAACAATTCCTTCAAAAGGCAGAACACTGATCTATCTTTATAAAAGACCTCAAACACCTTTAGGTTCTTTCATTTAATTTAAGTTTTGGCTTGTTGTTGTCCCATTCTCTTCAATTTGTCCTGGTCTGCTTTCTATCTTTAGCTCTTTGGGCTTGGCTCAGTAAAGAAAATAGAATTGAAACAATGAGTAATTTTTTTTAATGCATCACTGTGGCTAAAACCATTCAGCAGTATGACTATGTGCAAAATTGTCTGTGACTCTGATTCTTCTAATTGCCTGCCTCATGCTGGTGTGATTTGGATGTATTCACATTACACAGCAGCTGTCTCAGAGTTTCTTGACTTCTATAGGGACTCTACTCTGTGTCTTGGACACTCTTTTTTGTCTTTGCAAAACATGAGAGGAAAGAAGGGTTTAGAAAAGTATCTGCTGCAGCTTGTCAGACAGTGGTTTTATGTTATGGAGCATTATGAAATGGGAAGTAAATGTTGTGTGATGGTGTAGGAAGTTCCTTGAGGATTTAAGGCCTGCTGGGTTAGTCTTGGCAGACTTAAGCATGGCGGGATCCCAGCCTTGTTTCAAAGAGCAAGCACTCCTTGGAATCATCTATCCTCAGGGCTGGGCTTCATCTAGGAGGGAGCTGGAGTTCAGTAGTGGAATCGCACCCTGGGTGATTAGCATTGGGTGCCCTTGTCTCTGGTGTAAATTCTCTGAAATACTATGGTGTATTAAATCAAGTCATTAAGATTCTGAGGGATTAGAAAGGTATTTGATTGGCGTGATGGCTTTCTAGGATCATCTTGTGCATACTTCACCTTTCCAGTTTCCTACTGTTGCAGAAGCCTTAGCTGTTATTTATCCCTTTGTTTCTTTCTTTTTCCTCACCTGTGGCTGTTGGCCTTGGTAGCAACATCTGTGACATAAAGAATATTAGACTTCAAGGCATAAGGCATTCTCTTTGTAGAAGACAGACTTTTCTTTTTCTTTTTTTTTAATTAAGAATTTGAAGATTGTCTGAGAGAGGAGAAGGGATTTGGAAAAGATAAAGAAAATGTTGGGTGATAGGGTGGGGCAGTATTTCCACCCCCTCCCTTCAAACTTTGGTTCTGCTGCTAAAGCTGACAGACATGTAAAAAGTTTTGTGTAGAGCAAGGTACTGCTGTTGATCCATGTTCAGAAGACAGCCTTTGTCATCTTCCTCTTCTGTTGATTCTCTTAAGGTATGTGTATCCTAAAGTTAGAGATGAGTTTTCAAAATTCGCATGGAAATTGCTCATTACACATTGCATTACTGAGCACGCACAGTAATAGGGCAGATGGAGGCTTTTTGTGCCTGATAGCTACTTAGATGCCAAAAAGTTGGACTTTATTTTTGTTATTCTGGGTGCCTAATATATTTTGGATCTGTCTGTATCTCTGATAACTATCCACAGGTAATAGCTGACATTCCATTCCGCCCCTGTCCTTCCAGTTCTCCTTTCCCTGACCCTCCATCATGCAGCTGAATTGCTAAAGGACCACACTTTTGGTTTGTGTTGTAGGAATGGAACATTGCAAAACTTTCTATTGAATATGATTCTGAACCATTTGGGAAGGAAAGAGATGCAGCTATCAAGAAGCTGGCTAGTGAAGCGGGAGTGGAGGTCATTGTTCGGATTTCACATACATTGTATGACCTGGACAAGTGAGTTACCATTTTCCTTAAATTTTAAAAAAGGAGGGGAAAAAACCCTTGGAATTTTATGTAGTATTTATTTATATATTGTGGGCTACTTTCTGCACCAGACAGTTCATAGTTAGGAAAATTACACATTTGTTTTATGTTTCACTTTTATCCATCCATCCAAATTTTATTACATACTGAATAGAACTTTGAAACTCCTAAAAAAGATATGTAACTGAATCTGAAATGCAGTTTTAATTTGGAGTTCTTTTGAAAATAATGTTTATGTTAATTAGCTGTCATTTGTAATTAAGTTACTCAAACATGCCTGTAGAGGTTCTCCCAAATAAATCTGGTTTTGTTTAGTTGCTTTGTTCGTTTTGTCTTTATTTCACTTTTTGTACAAAGTTACGAGAAAGTCCTTTAAGATTTTTTAAGAACTGTTTCCTACCAATTATCTATTCAATAAGTAATTGGGGATTGTTTGCTATCCCTTAATGTCTTGTTATATTTTTCCACAGATCTATTGGTGTTAATTCCCTATTACAGAAACATAATCCACAAACTTGTTACAAGTATAACTTGTCTTCTCTTAACATTACGTGATTTATTGTGGTAGCTGCCCATTTTATTCTGTTACAAGCTGATCTATAAGAAACTATTAGACATAGGGGAGGGCAGGGAAATTAGAAGTATTTACTTTTTTAAACCAATAGATTACTTTTTTAAATCCCAAATTGGAATTTTTTTTTCCCCTCCCACCCAAACACACTGCTAAATATGCATTTGGTTCCATCTATCAGTTTGTAAATTTTTCTTTGAAGTTTTCCTTGTTTCCAAGACTGCAGATATATTTAAAATGGCAATGCAAAACAGAAAACTGTGGTTTTTAGGCAGTCAATGTGTAAAAGCTACATGTTAATTTCCTCCCATATTAAGACAGTTTTAATATTGACTACTGTTCTCAATACCAGAAGGGGAAAGTGAATTTCTTTGAATGTAAATACTGTGGCCTTCTATGTGACTTGGATACTTCTGCATGTTGCTAGGATCTCTATCTGCTTCTGATCTGTTCTTTTCTTTGCTTTGAGCTGTCCATGTTCATTATATCCTTGTTCATGAGGGAATTTCTATAATTCAGGAATGAAGAAAATTGACTTGGTTATAAACAGTTAGTTTATATGTCTCCCTTTTGGGGAAAGAAGGATGGTATATTTAAAGTTCTAAGTGTCTGGATTACCTTAGGTAGGTAAGAATGTATAGCTGTGTATATTTTATAAGAGAGACTGTTAAATACTATTGCCTGACATGCTTTTCTGTTTTGGCTTTTTTTTTTTTTTTCTTTAATATAGAATAATAGAATTAAATGGAGGACAGCCTCCTCTTACTTACAAGCGATTTCAGACCCTAATTAGTAGAATGGAACCCCTGGAGATGCCTGTGGAGACTATAACCCCAGAAGTAATGAAAAAATGTACTACTCCAGTTTCTGATGACCACGATGAGAAATACGGTGTGCCATCACTTGAAGAGCTGGGTATGTTCTGAGATTGCTTTGACATTTTGAAACAACTAAGATCTAATCTGCCACTTAAAACAAGTGAGGTCGTGCTAGTGGGTAATTGTTAGCCTGATGCAATTATGGCATACAAAAGGAACAAAAACAGATAATGAACTCTGTAAATTTTGGTTGTTTTCTGGTAATGCAGCATTATTTCTTGTAATACAGCATAGCCATTTTCCCAGGGTACCAAATAATCATTAAGCTACTAATTAATAGTCTTTAATGCTTAATTTTGTATTAAGTACACTTCATTTATCTTTGTGCTTCAGGTCATTTTTCTGTCATTTAACAAACTATTTTAAAAAAACTCGCCCGCTTTTCTTGATATACTGAAAAAATATATTAATAACACAGTTAATTACTTTAGAAGGTCCTAAAGGGGGAAAAAAGGTTATGGGAGAAAAAAAGTCTTAAGTTTCTATAAACATAATTTTAAGGAATAGTATCATCTGTTGTCCTCTGAAGATCCTCATCTCTTTCCTGTTTCCCCACACATCCCAAAATACAGGCAAATGTGCGATGACCTCCAAATTGCTAAAAAAAGGGTGTGGACAGATTTTGAGTAACCTGTTACTTCCCTGTGTAGTCCATTCAAACTCTTACAAAACAGACCTTGGTTTTTAAAGCCTTTATAAGAAGCGATGATCTTGCTATGCAGTGGTTAAACTATAGGCAGACAAGTTCTCCCACACATCTGGTGAGCAATGTTGGAGCAGGTGGGAGGATGTGGAAAAAATTCTGATTACCTTCTTTTTATCTTTCTTTTGCGGCTCAAGTACGTGTTTATCATCAAATTTACAATCTCTGTAATTTAAGTTGAGGTTAGTGATATCTAGGAATGTTCTGAAAATGGCACTCATACTTTTACCTTGGTGAAAAAGTTTTTAGACATTCTGTAAATGACAAAAGCAATTGTTGCTTCTTAAATAGTAATTAAAAAAAAAAAGTTATGGTTTTAGGATAGCCTGCATATTGCAGATTTGGAAAATCTGAGGGGTCATTTCATGTAAAAAACCAAACCAGGAGAATTGAGACTGAATTAAGACAGTTCAGCATCTAAAATTTGTGATGTATATTAATGTAAATGTAAAAGGCAAAATTTGAGTTTTGCTGCGCGTTAGAGGTATTGGATGTTCTTCAAGAAGACTTGGTTGTGTACTGTCGTAAAACAGACTTCTTCAAGTGTCCAACTTAGGGTTTTTCTAAGGATGCAGTAGTCAAGTATCAACATGCTATAATTTTGTTGCCTTACAGTATAAGCAAACAAGCAATTTCCTGTTTCAATTTGTCTTTCAGGTTTTGACACAGATGGTTTGCCTTCTGCAGTATGGCCAGGGGGAGAAACTGAAGCTCTCACACGCTTAGAAAGACATTTAGAACGAAAGGTGTGTTTCAGATCACTGCAAGTCTGACAAAGCTGGGCAACATAGTTACTCTTTACTGTGAAACTTAAAGGGACTTGGGCAAGTTGTGTTAATGAAAAAATCAAACTCACACACTTGAACTCAAAGCCTCAATTATATAAATCAATAGTTTGTTTTTTAAAGATAAAATTTATATCTTTGATATGAATTTTAGAGACAGTCTGTTTTACTCCTCTATACTATAAATAAATTAATTAGAAAGGCACAGATAGCTCTGGAAGACAGTCCATGTCTTTTGCATTGAGTTGAATTACCTTCTAGAGGTTCTGCTGATTCAAAATGAACACCTGTGTATCGTAGGTGACCTGACCATCTGTCCACTGTTTGGATTCAGTTACAGACAGTGTGTGATTTCTCCCTTTCTAAGTTGCTATGTAGCCTCTAGTCTAATTTTGCTGTGTGGGTTTTGTTTTGTTTTGTTTTTTTTAAGGCTTGGGTAGCAAACTTTGAGAGACCACGAATGAATGCAAATTCCCTTCTGGCAAGCCCTACGGGGCTTAGTCCCTACCTCCGCTTTGGCTGTTTGTCCTGTCGGCTCTTTTATTTCAAGTTAACGGATCTGTACAAAAAGGTAGGACTTCTGTACAGTCAGATACATGTTGTTAGATGCCATGGTTATCCCCTACTTCTCCTAATAAAATGTCTTTCTTTAATGGTGTTCTTCAGGTAAAAAAGAACAGCTCCCCTCCCCTCTCCCTCTATGGCCAGCTGTTATGGCGTGAATTTTTCTACACAGCGGCGACTAACAATCCACGGTTTGATAAAATGGAGGGGAATCCTATCTGTGTTCAAATTCCATGGGATAAGAATCCTGAGGCTTTGGCCAAATGGGCAGAAGGCAGGACAGGTTTTCCTTGGATTGATGCAATTATGACACAACTTCGTCAGGAAGGTTGGATTCACCATTTAGCCCGGCATGCTGTAGCATGCTTTCTGACTCGAGGGGACCTCTGGATTAGCTGGGAAGAAGGAATGAAGGTATTGTTTCTTATTCTCGAATTTCTTAAAGTGCCTGTTAAAGTTTCAGGTGGTCATTCTAGAATTGTTGCTGTGTGGTGTAAGTTGAATTTTAAACTTGAACTGTGGGCAAAACTAAATCAGTTCTGATAAATCAGGTGTGCTGAAATTTTGCCTCTTGAATCTCCCCTTTTATTGGAATGTTATATTCTTGCAGTCAGAGTAGGTCTGAAGTTTCTTTCAAATTTGAGATTTCTTCCTAAATCTTGACAAATAATTACAGTAATAATATTGTAATTTAATTTTTTTTCCAATCATTCTGTGTGTGAACAATTTCTGTTTATATCTTGCATCTGCTTCCCTGCTAAGGGTAAATACTGTGGGAATAAAAGGGAGAAAACTAAAAACTGAGAATGTCCTTTCAGCAATTTCTGTCGCTTTGCCCAATGTTAGAACTGTGAGTAAAGGCAACATGATTTAGCTGAAGGCTCAATGCAGTTAATTTTATGCAAGTATAAGATGCTGAAGTTCAAATCTAAGATGTCAGATTTTTGAAGAAAACAAGGGAATAATTTATTCTCACTAATTAAGCCTTTGAATCAATTTTACCTTTTTAGAAGCATAGCATAACTTTTACTGAGCAATAATAACCTGTGAAAAATTGAGAATCAGACAGTTTTATTTTTGAAATCTAAACAATTTAATTGCCATCAGGACTTTGACATCATATTTCTATATGTATATAATCATATGAAATTTTCTTCCTTAACAAATCAGTAGTAAGCAAACGCCTTTCAAGAAATTTTGGTTACTTCTGTAGTTGACAAAACCGATATTGAAGATGCACATACATAGGTAACTCAGTATGTTCCAGATAAGTTATGCTGTAATTTATAGCTACATGGCAGCTTGTTCTTACTTCTGCAATAATACAGATATTTGAAGGCCCCAGACTTGTGCAGTGGAAAGATGTTCAACTCAAGTTTCCACAGCTAACAAAAGTTAATCTGGCATTCCCCGTGGTGTTACTTCCAAAGTCTTACTACATGGCAGCATCTAGTGGAACAATTGTGTGCTTACACACTTCATGTCTAAAGATCTTGTTGCATTATGAGTCACCATCTATTTGAAACATTTTTTGAAAGTGTTTTAAGATAAATCCTGTTTTTTCAAAACACTTTTTCAAGTAGGTGCAGATATTTAGTAAAAGATACTTTTGTAACACTTAGTGTATACTGTGGAATAAATGCCTTATTGAGTATATGGAGAAAGAGATTGAGAGTCCATTGCTTAATAGTATTACCTTATTTAGACCATGTACAGGAATAATACTTGTTGAAGTTGGATGGCAGTACTATGATGTTGAGTTTTTAGTGCCTTAGCATGAAGAAAGGTGGTCAATTTGGAATTTATGCAAGTTCAAAAGGAAAATCAGAACTTGCAAAAATATGTTTTAAATAAGTATCTGTTCTTAAAACTACTTCTAGGGGCACTCTTTTTTAAAAGGTCCTTGAGGTTGTCCTTCACAGAATGAGGCTTCGCTCTGTTTTTTGTAAGCCTGCATTGCTAGTGATCTGACTGAGCAGATAAACTTCCTTTTATACAAGTTAGTACTGTCTGTGTTGAAGATGAAAAAGCAATCAGTGCTGGAAACCTGAATGTTTCACAGCTACTGAGCTCCAGATTGAAAGTAAAACCCTCATAAATCTTCAGCTTACTAATGTTTTGGAGTTTTTGGGGTTTTTTTGTTTGGGTTTTTTTTTTTTTTGTTTTTGGTTTTTTGTGTGTGTGGGTTTTTTATGTTTTTGTTTTGTTTTTGTGGGGTTTTTTTGTTGTTTTTTGTTTGTTTTGGGGGTTTTTTGGTTGTTTTTTGTTTGGTTGGTTTTTTGGGGTTTGTTTTGTTTTGGTTTTGTTGTTGTTTTGGGTTTTTTTTATATATATATAATAGGGGTAACCAATTAGAATCAAAGTGTTTGGAAGATTTTTTTTTTTGGTCTTCAGACCCAAATTTCTTATTTGTCATACCATTCTTCAGTGTTCTTGGTGGTTCATAATGCCTCCAGGAATTTGAATGTGTTGTCAGAACTGTGACTTGCTAGATAAACTATTAGCTTTAAGAACACAACTTCTGCATGTTTGGGGTGCCCAGAAACTCTTGAATTCTACTCTTGGGATTCCTCACATAGTGAAAGGTGCTGTGCAAGTTGAGGTATTCAGACCAGCAATTTGAGTTCAAAATGTCCTTTGTATGTTCCCCATTTTCTGGAAGTTTGCAAAGCTTACTCAGCTGTGATGTGATGAAGCAATTCTTCTGAAAATAGCAAATGCCACTTGGAAGCCATGAGGCTCCAGCCATCCTTTGGGGATTTATTTTTCAAGATGAATATGTAGCTTGCTGAGATGTTTACAAGTTTGTTTACAGTATAAAAGCCTGGTTATGAATTTTTTCTTTTGCTCTTGAGTTTGGCATTAAGGCATTTGCAATTGCATACTGAGCATTCTGTGAATGCTACCAGTTAAGAAGGAGCTTAAATCAGAAACTCAGGAGCTAATCCTGAAAAAGTAAATGTCTTGAAGATGCGCCATGCCCAGACTAACGTGCTGCACTGATTTCTTAAGGTCTTTGAAGAGCTGTTACTTGATGCAGATTGGAGTGTGAATGCTGGAAGCTGGATGTGGCTGTCCTGTAGTTCCTTCTTTCAACAGTTTTTTCACTGCTACTGCCCAGTGGGTTTTGGCAGAAGAACTGACCCAAATGGGGATTATATCAGGTAACTCACAATCTGGAAATTGCAGTGGGTGTTGCTTAAACTATTGAACAGCTTTATGCTTAACATGATCTTTTTACCCTTTTGTTATTTTTTTAAGACGTTACTTGCCAGTCCTTAGAGGTTTCCCTGCAAAATACATCTATGATCCTTGGAATGCCCCAGAAAGCATCCAGAAGGCTGCAAAATGTATTATAGGAGTTAATTATCCCAAGCCAATGGTAAACCATGCAGAGGCAAGCCGTCTGAATATTGAGAGGATGAAACAGATCTACCAGCAGCTTTCACGATACAGAGGACTGGGTATGATTATAGATTATTTGCTTTATTTATTTATATGAAACTTTTCTCACCTTCTAGCAATTAATAATTTAGTCTTATAGCAGTGAGAATCAGGTCTAAGCTCAGGGTGGTGACCAGGGTTTGTATCCAAGAAAATATTATATGTAACTGAGAAAGGAAAGAGTTTGAGGGGAGTGCCTCTCCAAATATTGCTTGGATTATTTTTCTCTGGGTCTTTGGAAGTGTTTTTGTTAAGCTGGGTCTTTTGTGCATTCTGATAAACTCTTGTACAGTTAAGTTTAAGTACTGGTGATTAGAAATTTAATATGGTTTGTAACTTTGGCAATACTCTATTTGCTTATGCAAATGCTGTTGCAGAAGTAAGAAGAAGAATCCACCAGCCCAGCCCCTGGTGGATTCTTCCCCTTTGCTCTGAGAGTTAAACCAGGTGCACTGTATTGCTCAGGAAGGTGTGAGCAGTCAGCATGTTCAGATACTGAGTATTGAATCAGGATATATTGCACTTAAACCCAACATACTCGATATGTGTAACTAAGGAATATTGGAAAAGTTATGCAGAATATGGTGTAGAAAAAATTAAGTAAATGTGAACTAAAATTGTTTGGCAAGAAACAGAAGCAGGCAAGACAGAGGTCATAAAGTAAACCACTCAAGGTGAGGGTAAAGAGTTGGCTATCACAAGGAAAACAGAATGCTGCACTTGATTTTTTTTTTTCCTCTAGCTATCTTTCTTTATATATTTTGTCTTGTTTTTTAGGTCTTCTTGCAACTGTGCCTTCTAATCCAAATGGAAATGGAAATGGTGGCCTAATGGGCTATTCACCAGGAGAAAGCATTTCTGGTTGTGGTAGTACAGGAGGTCAGTCAAATTATTTCAATACATAGAATTATTGATACTGAACTACATGAACTTCTTTTATAATGCCCTTGCGTTTTTGTATTATAAGAAAGAACTGCTTTCATAAGACAATTCTGAATGCAAGTCACAAGTGTTTCAAATTTATTCACTGCTTCATAGTGCTTGTATATAGACATCTTTAAATTATTTTTTTAATCTCAAATATGCAAATATTTTTCATCTGTTTGTCCCCCTCCAAAAATTACATATTAACTGCTCTCAAACAATTTGATTTCAAAAGCATTTGAATATGATTTTGTCCTAGAAGTGTATAAGCATCCTGATATGTGTAATAAGGAGTGACTTGTGAACTTTCAAGTGAGAATTGTTAACTTGTAAAGGTTTCTAATGCTGGCATTAGATTGCTTACTGGTATTTATTTATTTCTATTAAATGTATTAATTTTATTTATTTCTACTGGGAAAAAATAAGAACAGTATTAAGACTGTATTAACCCATGGTGTATCTTAAATGCTATATACACCTTAGACTCCTCAATGTAAAAGGATACATCAGAACTGGAAATCTAATGGTTTTATATTCTTTGTAGGCTTTGGTCAAGGTTAGAAGCAGATTGTGGAGGAAGGTGGACCTTATTGTTTTTAACCAGTACAGTTCTCCTAAAGATTTAAAATACAAACTCCTTAAAGCAGGGTACTGGTGCTTTTTTTTCTTATAAGTTGAGGACATGTATAAGACAAGAAAGGTTTATTTTTAAAAAATCATGTGCACTCTTTTCTCTTTAAAATGCATTCATATATACATGTACTTATGCTTTTCACATCAGAAATGTATTCCTTTTGTAGGAGGTTCAGTGAATTTGGAAAGACAATAACCTTTAGAGCTTCAGACCAGTAATGAGGGGGTTTGGAAAAAAAAAAAAAAGTTTAAAACCCACAATAAAAAGCCAATGTCTTGAAGAGTGGGATAAGCCCCCCACATTTTAAATCCCAAAACCGGAGTTTTACCTTCTGGTATGTTTAAGCCTTTTCCCTGCCTCTCCAGGAGCTCAGCTGGGAACTGGTGATGGTCATTCTGTTGTTCAGTCATGTGCCCTGGGAGACTCTCATACAGGAACAAGTGGAATTCAGCAGCAAGGTATTATGGCAGTGCCTGTCTGTAGAGGATCTCCAAATCCTTGCAACTATGGAAAACCAGACAAAACATCAAAGTAGCATGGATAGATTTTGGGTGACAGCTGCTGTATACAACATGAACTGACCTTGTTTCTGTTCTTGAAACATAGAAATTATTTCTTAGAGTGAACTTGCTTGTCTTGTCATTTTTATCTCTAAAGTGCTCATCTAGAGCAGTATTTGTATGCTTTGAGTGGGAGGGCTCACAAATGTGGCTAAAAAAATAAATAAACATTATCCTAGGCTACTTTAAGAGAAACTGAAAGCCAGAAGTTCATTTTGTGTATTGGATTTCAAAATTTGTATGTTATCTTTTCCCCGATTTCACTACCGCTCTTTCCATATATAATTTATTTCCGCAGTTTTGTGTGGATAGTCTCTTATTGTGGAAGCAAATTTGTGTTACTTTAAGTATACAGAACCTTAAGCTGTGGTTTGTGATAGATCCAAGTTGCAATGAAATTTAACCCAATTGTTTGTTTCTTTGCAGTCTTAACAGAGGTGGTGTGTTTACTGATCAGGAAAGGCTGTAATCTGTGTTTTGTTTAAGCACCCAGAATGTAACTGGAACACCGCAACTGTTCAGAACAAGAAACCTTGCAACTGCTTCTGCTGATTGCACTATTCACGCAGAACACTCAGTTTCAAGGTTGCCAGTAGATAGTTCACATGGATCAGAAGAAAGTTCTCATCTTTCTTTTAATTTGCTTTTTTTTTGTTTTTCCACATCTAAGTTATGCCAGGGATTAATTTGCGTTGCTATAACAAAATAATAAAAAGGACTTGGCAGAAGTAAAATTTAAATTTAGAATTTAATTTAAAATTTATAACAACTTATAATTAAAGTGTTTGAGTATATAAGCATTCTACTTGTTGCAAATACAATGCATAAATATGTAGGCACTAAATGTTCACTCTGCAGATATCAGTGCATATATGTTTAACTGCTACAGACTACCATGAGGCTTATTTTTCTTTTGCATAAGAACTCTTCTGCATTCAGGATAGTTTCTGGCAGGATTATTCTTGATGATGGAAAATAAATCAATTGGCTCCTTTTTGTTGTGGTACAGAACATGATTTTACACTTGCTTGCAGCTCTAAATTTTATGTAGTATAATAAATATCTACTGTATCTGAACAGGTTACTGTCAAGCAAGTAGTATCTTACACTATGCTCATGGAGACAATCAGCAATCACACTTATTGCAAGCAGGTAATTTAAACAATAATGAAAAAAAAATCCAAAAACTTTTCTTGGATGTATAAGGGTGCAATAGAGTCTTAATGTAAACACTGATTTTAAATTATCAGGAAGAACGGCCCTTGGTACTGGCATTAGTGCAGGGAAACGCCCAAATCCAGAAGAAGAAACTCAGAGCGTTGGACCAAAAGTCCAGCGACAGAGCACAAATTAAACTGGTAAGATCTGAGGCACCTTCAAGTTATCAAAGTTCTGTACAGATTTTGTGTCTGTGATAACATTTATGTCACTGCAATGCAAAGGATCCTCAACTATTGCTGTAGATATTTCTTTTCTGGGGATTGTACAGACAGTATGAAATTCTGGCTCCAAGAGTTTGTGAAGTATGAGATAGGAAGTAGTTGCAAAAATACAGCCAGACTGAAGATCATCAGACACAGATCCAGGTGTTAGTGAAAGGAAGATGGATAAACTGTGGTTTTAATACATTAGCAGAGCTGCTTAAGTAGCTTCAGTTACTCTCTGTTCCCACATCTCACCTTAAGCTGTGCCAGTAGCATGGTTTGTATGAATGTATGGTGATCTGAATCAGGAGACTAAGACAACTTAAAAGGAAGAGCTCAGGGCCTGGATTAGTTTAGATATATAAGTGGACTAAGCAGTACATGTTTTAGACTGGCGAAAACCTGCAAAATGCTGATGTGGTTCTTGAGTGTGAAGATGTAGGGACAAATAAGATTTGAAGATGTGAGCCTTTGTCATTGGCCTGTAATTGAAGCAGGTTACTCAGAGTGCCCAACTTTGTCACGCTGTGGTGTAAAAGACTTGAATTTGGAGAAGGCATTGCAGATGGATGCACATAAACAGGTGTGACAATGCGGAGAGAGAAGTAGAAAACTGGAGAAGGAGTTCTGTATGTGTAAAATCACCAACATAGAGAAGATAAGTCAGTTGTGGTTTTTAAAGTTGGGAACAGGATAGAGGAAAGAGAAGGCCAAAATTGTTGTACCTCTTCCCCCAGTAAGCTTGATTTGAGAGGAACAAGGAAGGTGACCTGAAAAGAATTAAGACTAAATTAAATCAAAGAGTAATTACTAAGGAAGGAAGCCAAATAAAGGAGGACTGTCTGAAATGAGAGAGGACAGGATTTCAAGACTGGAAGTGTGTCTGCAAAGGTTAAAAGTGATCAAGATGTTTAAAAAAAACTAAGTGGAGCACTGGTCAATTATGAAATTTGAAGAATAAGAACAGCACAACAAGCGAGATAATAGCACATGGAGAGACATTATTGGAACTGGAAAACAGGGATTCCATGCAACAAGTGTAGGAGATACATTCATCACCTCTAGAGATAAAAAGGGGAATTCAGTCTACTTTATTTGGTTTTGACAGCAAGATCTAATTTTGCTTGTTATACAGTGGCAGCACTTCGTCGAAGTTACTGCAGTGCATTTGGAACAATTGTGTCGTACTGATTTGATTCAGTGCACAACCACAGCATTGTTTCCATAACGCTGTCAATTGAGCAAGTGAGCTGAGACCTTAGTGAGTGATCCATCTGCTATTTTCTCACATACTGGAAGCCCTATAAACTGCTTCTGTGTCCTCAAACTGATTTCTGTTACTTGGATGGGCCTGAGTGGAACATAATTCCAACAGAGTCTGTGTTTCAGTAGCTGTCTAATCCTTAGTATGTGTAGATTCATTCAGCATCCGTGTTTTGTATTGCAGAATTCCTTAGGTGCTCGTGTCTGTGTAGAAGAAGTACCTGCAGAGCGAACGTCTGGTTCCTGTCTAAGTTCTTTTTCAATTGAGAGACAGGTTGGAGGGGTTTTTAGTTTGGCAGAGAAGATGATTTGGTTAGGGGTGTTCAAAGCATGCTGCAAAAGCATTATAGTCCATACAAACATCAGCCAAGATCATACTCAAAACCACTGCTGGCAAAAGGTCGTGCACTTCTGAATAGCACTCAAGTACAGAGTACAGAGGCTTTTGTTGGGTTTCTCTTGTTTTGTTTCCTTCTTTTAGCCTCTAAGGTGAGAAATAAGAATTCAGAGTATTTGGGCCAATACAGATTGGGACAGGGCTTCCTGCATTGAGAAGGGGGGAAACAATATTGGTCCCTTGAATTCTGTCTTCAAAGACTCACATCAAACTGCTTAAGAATGTTTTTTTCTTTTTTTCTTGCAGCTTGATTGGAAGAGAAGTTTGCCACTCAAAGAACACTTGGGACAAAATTCCTGCTACTCTGTATTGGAGCTAAAGTGTTGTGAGAGTTCATGTTCTAAAAGTACATACTTTTTCATAAATTATTTTCAATTGTTCTCAGTTGTTGTAAACAAGTCCAATTTTTGCAATGCATTATTTCTAACTGGCATTTCTATGGTTTTTAACTTTTTAATGACTCTTTCACAAAGGGCAAATTGAGTTTTGTATATAAAGTATTTGGTGAAGAATTTGCTAACTTATTGTAAATATAAATATTCATGATTAGTGATAGACCCATCAATATATTTTTGATAATCTTTCATGTATATGGTAGTAGGAAAAGCTATAGTGCTGTTCTGAAAAACAGATGAAAATAGAAAGTTTCAAAGTTTTTAAATCATTATTTTTAGATTCCATACTTGAGCTCTGTATGATCAATTTCATATTTTCATATTGTAAGTGCTTAGGACTGTGTTTAATCAAATACAGTAGAGTTGTAACCGTAATTACTCACATCTGTATATAAAACACATGCCAATTTTAGTCCAGTTGTAAAATTTTCATGTATATGTCCAGTCCTTGTATTTCTCAGTTGCCTTGTTCAGTAATGACATACCTTGTTAATAAAAGAAAATTGTATATATAGATACATATGATTGTCTTTTGTGTAGTCTGTTGCTCCTGCTTACATTTCCAAACAGAACTGTTTCAGGAAAAAAGAGAAATAGTCTTTTTAGACTTAATCTGGACGTCATAAACAATTAACTATATTACCTTTTACTTCCAAGTAATCATGAAGCAAAACAATATTCAAATTATCCAGGCCTGTTTCTTGAAACTGACCATTTCTGACCATGAAATGTTTTTTACCAATGTATTTAATAACTGTTTCTTCACAATCTAGGTGTTTGAGTTGGGTTTTTTTTTCCCTGCTGTAATTGCAATTTGCTTGATAGCTGCAAAGTCTTTCCTGCAGTGCATTAATTTGCTGCTTTTTGAGGATCTTGATTTCAGACTTGCTTGAATGCTCAGTCAATACTCTCAGATTTTTAGAGAAGTTGTATCTAAGTGTTTTCTTAGACCATTAAGATCTCTGAAGAAGCAGTATGAATTTGCATATGACTAAGTTAGTTTCCTACTTGAGTGGGTGCCCAGATTAAAATCCTAGAATATCCTGAGTTGGAAGGGACCCAGAAGGATCACCGAATCCAACTTCTGGCCTTGCATAGCACCATCCCCAAGAATCTCAGGCACCATGTACCTGAGAGCGTTGTCCAAATGCTTCGTGAGCTCTGTCAGGTGTGGTGCTGTGACCACTCCTCTGAGGAGCCTGTTCCAGTGCCCAACCATCCTCTGGTGAAGAACCTTTTCCTAATGTCCAACCTAAACTGCTCCTGACACAACTTCAGGCCAGTCCTCCAGGCTCTGTCACTGGTCACCAGAGAGGAGATCAGTGCCTGCCCCTCCTCTTTACCCTCACGAGGAAGTTGCAGACTGCAATGAGATTTCCTCTCAATCTCCTCGAGGCTGAACAGACCAAGTGACCTCAGCCACTCCTCACATGGCTTCCCCTCCAAACCCCTCACCATCCCTGCTGCCATCCTTTGGGATCTCTGAGAGCTTTTGATCCTTCTTCTATTGGCACCCAAAACTGCCCCCAGCACTGAGGCTGCCCCAGCTCAGAGCAGAGCAGGACAATCCCCTCCTTTGCCCAGCTGTGATGCTGTGCCTGATGCCTCCAGGGCAGGGCTGGCCCTCCTGGCTGCCAGGGCACTGCTGGATCCTGTTTGGCTTGCCATGAGCCAGGACCCTCAGTTCCCTTTTGTGGCACTGCTCTCCAGCATCACATTTCCCAGTCCATACATCCAGGGCTGCCCCATCCCAGGTGCAGAATCCAGCACTTGTCTTTGTTAAACTTCATATGGTTGGTATTAATTGTTAATTAATTCTAAAGTGAGAATAGTTAATTATCTTGTTCTTAGTATTACATTGGTGACTTCTAGACAGTGGACACTTCTGTGTGTTGGTTTAAAATTCAGATTAGATTTTTGCAACAACATATGCAGCATGGCTCTTGTGGCAGAATAAATTACTGTGTTACTAGATTTTAGATTATAGTTGTTAATGTAAATATCTCTGCATACTGATTTGTATACAAGAGCAAAATCAAAAGCACTATGAAGAAAACAGAGGTATGTCTACTCTCTTGAGGCAGAGAATGTTTGAAATTGGTGAAAAAACTCAAAGGTAACAATAGAGAAGCAGATGCTATTTTCCACAGATCAGTCCAAATAAAATGGAGGGGTTCCCTAGGGACATACATAATGAGGAAAAGAAACAATTTTTTTGTTTGTTTGTTTAAGTAGTCTGAAAATAGAAAAAAAATAGACCCAGAGTGCTTTAAGACATGTTTTACTCTGTCAAGATAATGCTGAATTTTTCTGCTAACCTTATATTAAAAAAACATGCCATCTAAATTAAATATTCCACCTAGATTTTCTGAATGATTAAGCTATGAAACCCCCACAGAGAAACTTCATCAAGGTAAGAACATCTGCTTAAATACTACCTTCCCCCAACCAGTCTGGAAGTTCAGTTGGTGAAAGAAGAAATTTCCCAAGGAGTTTATTTTTATGGTAAGTTAATTCCCCCCTTCTTAAGTGCTGAAAAGCATATTCCTCTTATTGGTGTAGGCAAATCCTTGGATTTGCAAAGGAAAATTTATGGAGATGCTGTTTGACTTGTGTGCTGGCTTGGAGGAGTTCTGGTGTCAGGACTGTGGTGGAAAAAATGGTCTGTGGTTAGTTTAGTGTGAAAGAGGGGAGAAGTTGCCTTCAGATTAGCAATAGCTTCATAAAAGCCCTTTGCCTTATATTCTTCCCCTCCAACTTAAGTGCTGTGACTACATAAAAATAAATTTAAAAAGGTGAAGGCTCTGTTTGCACATTAAAAAATTACTAAAACCATTATAACATAGAGTTTTTCTCCCCACAGCCCCGCTACCCCCTTGTGACTTTTCGAGGGGTTGGACATGTGCTGTAAATCCAGTATGGAATAAGGGCCGGGCTGTTGTTGCTTATGGAGCTCTCCTCCAGAAATGGAGCTTAAAACATTCCTCAAGAAAGTTCTGCTTCCAAGGGATTTAGCTGGCCCTTCCCTGAGCTTGTAGGAGATGGGGGAGAAGAGAGTTTTTGGAAACAAAAAAAATGTACTCTGGAAGCATGCGGGGACAGCTTTAGGGGATATTTGGGATGAAAAAATACTTTTAAGTGTCTTCAAGCATTCAGAACTTGAGAGTTTGCAAAGGAACTTTGTGTGGCCCGTAGCGTACAGGTGCTACCTGCTTACAGAGGTTTTTGAACAGAGGGGAACAAGAGGAGTGAAAACACAAACGCCTTGAGGCTGGCGAGGTGTGTTCGTGGGGCAGAGTTAATTTCCCTTTTTCCGGAGTCCCGGCGCGGAGCCGGGCTGGATTCCCGCCCCGCGGAGCCGGGCTGGATTCCCGCCCCGCGGAGCCGGGCTGGGTTCCTCCCGCCCCGCGGAGCCAGGCTGGGTTCCCGCGCCGCGGAGCCGGGCTGGGTTCTTACCGCGGAGCCGGGCTGGGTTCCTCCCGCCCCGCGGAGCCGGGCTGGGTTCCTCCCGCCCCGCGGAGCCGGGCTGGGTTCTTACCGCGGAGCCGGGCTGGGTTCCTCCCGCCCCGCGGAGCCGGGCTGGGTTCTTACCGCGGAGCCGGGCTGGGTTCCTCCCGCCCCGCGGAGCCGGGCTGGGTTCTTACCGCGGAGCCGGGCTGGGTTCCTCCCGCCCCGCGGAGCCGGGCTGGGTTCTTACCGCGGAGCCGGGCTGGGTTCCGGCCGCCCCGCGGAGCCGGGCTGGGTTCCTGCCGCCAGCGCGGCCTGCAGGGGGCGCTGTGCGCGCGGCCGTGAGGGCAGCCGGCGCTGGGCGGGGAGCGGAGCCGGCCCCTCGTCTGCCCAGGGTTCTGGGGACAAAGTGCTCCGGAGAAGGGAAAATACGTGGGAATTGTGGAATGGCTGCATAATAGCTACCCTGTGCTTCCCGGTCAGAAACCAAACCTCTGAAAGTTGCTTTTCAGGAATACTGCCTTGTGTGCTTGCCTGCACAGACATAGATTCTCTTTTTCAAGAGCACTTTGACTAGAGATTGTTTCCAAAAGCCAGTTTTTAAGTATTGTCGATATTTCACCTATTTGAAATGTTTACTGGGCAGTTGCCAGGGAGCCTTTTGGGACCAGAGATGGAGCAGGACACCTGAGGTCGGGGTTCTTGTCTCTGCTCCATCGCAGAGCTGCTGAACAGACTCGGGTAAAACTCTCCCCGTTCCCAGAGCCTTCGGGCACAGGCTCCTGCTGGCAGCCGTGCTGTTCCAGATTAGATTAGATTAGATTAGATTAGATTAGATTAGATAAAACAGGCTGCAAAGAGAGGCTCCTTTCTCTTCTTTGTGCTCCCTATTTCCAATAGAGAAAGTGTTCTTTGGGCAAGAATTCCCGCCCTTAAAGGACACGGGGAATGAAATTCTCACGCTTCGCTTGCTACCTCAGCTTTCAACTTGAATGCTCGTTGCAGCTTTTTGCCCCAGAAATTTAAAGTTTCAAAAGCGGTGAAAATTTCTGGGTAGAGGGGAAATTTGCATTGATCCAAAAAGCACAGGGAAATTTAAAGCAGACATAGAGAAATAATTTTAATGTTGATTTCAAGGGATCTAAGCTCCTGCTTTTGAATAGTATGCACCGCAAATGCAAAATTAATTAAATATTAAACTAAAAAATGCAAATAGAGTTGATTTCAGTATTTTTTTTACAAAATTGCCTGCAGAACAGCATGGCAGAAGATGGATAAAAGAAATGGAAAAGAGACCCAAAGGGAGATTCTTTCTTTGGGGTGCTGTTGGTTTGCTTGCTTGCAAGAGGTTTTAGTGCAAATTTCAAAATCCATAACTCTTAAAGATGACCTGCAAAATGCCAATGTGCAGGATTGCATCCAAGAATCTGTAGTTAGTGGAAGCTTGTGCGCCTAATACAAGGTAAATATACTTTTCTCTGTTTTTCTTACTCCTGCTAATTACACAAAACACAAGCAGATAATCTTATTAGCTGTGATTATTTTGATTGGGAGTAACCAATAAGCACATTAATTAATAATGAGAGCAATTTATAAGCAGCAATTGCAGAGGGAGAATTTTCTTCAGATCTGTTTGGCTTTCTAGAGCTTCAGATTGTGTGGTCATCACAAGGTCTTTAATTATCTGGACCATACTTTTTTCTCAAGTGCCTTTTACCCTGACCAAGCTAGGAATTTTTTTAAGCAAAGTCATCTTTACCTGATAGTGGTGGAAACTCATCCCTGTTGTGAGGAGTGGCTTGCACCAAAAAACCTCAATGATATTGCATTCAGGCTTCAGAGTGGCTGCTACACATTCAAGAACAGGGAATTTCAAGAGAACTTGGCAAATGGATGGAAGGAAGATGATGGAATTAGGGAAGGATTTTTGCAGAAGCCTTAGGGAGGGAAGAAGGAAAATTAAAGGGATGGTGCAAGGAAAGTTGCCAGCTGAAGGAAAGAAAGAAAAAACAGGTAGGAAATTAAGGTCCACTGGTAGATAAGGGTTTATGGAGACATTAAGCATCTATTATGTCTTGGCTAACTGCATAATTGTTATAACATAAACCTTTCTTTTAAAAGGGTGAAGAAAGGGAGGAAATAATCCTTGCAGGTATTTTAGGTGCTACACAATGTTATAATTTTCTGAAATACCTGCATTGCATAGGGTTTGTTTCCAAGTGCTTGTGGGTTTTGATGGATTTGGTCCCAGTTCTGCTGCCAGCCCCTCCAGGAAAGAAGAGTTCTGTGGTAGCACACTGGGCTTTTCTCCCTCCTGCAGGGCAGCTGCCCTGGCTGCTTCAGCATCCCTCTTGCACGGTCAGCAGAGCTTGCCTGGGACTTAAGAGACTGTCTTGCCTCATGTAAAATGTTTGCATATGTGTATTTTTTTGTAATTAGCACAGTCAGGCCTGTAGATGAAGCCTGTAAACGGTCCCACTTTGGAAAGCACTGGTTTAATCCTCTGGTTTAATATCAAAAGTGTAACACAAACATGTAAAAAACCCAAATCAACTCACAGCTGGTAATGGCAAAATCACCTTAGTGCAAATTTGAAGGTACTATCTGAAATATTTATTATGGTTTTACACTCCATACCATAAAATATCACCCAAAATAATGAAGTCTGTAGATAGAAGAAAAATTATTGAGATGTACTCTTTATGAATGTGTAGCACTGGTACTGCAAAGCACTTTGTCATGTACTTACAGGCCTAATCAAACCTGTGTTTGTGGATCCAGATAAAGAATAATGCAATTTTGAAGCCCCTGAAATCAGCACTGCTTGATGAGCTGTCATTTAAGTGACAGTTTACAAACACCAAAAAAAATCCTGGGCTGGTTTTCAGGCTACATATGTACATCCCTTGGAACTGGTGGGCTGGGAGGATGTGCACTGGTGAAAGAAGTCACTCTCCTCTTACTGCTGTTAACATATGTGAAAATCCTGACAGAAATTAAGCCACGGGAGATGGAAATACACCAAGACTTTCAAATTTGAAAATGAACTGACCTCAGGATCTAAATCAGATTTAGATGGTTTCTAAATAATTGATGACATCCACATGTAGTCAGAGCTATTTCTCATCTGACACTGACAGGCACATAGCCTCTTTCACACAGGTGCTCTGGCTGTGTAGCTCCCGCCCAAATTCAATCTAGTAGTCCTTACATGGGCCTCTGCTGGCACACTGAGCACTAGCAGTGTGTCCTACAAGCAGGATAGCAGTAAAATACACAGCAGTGTGAGTTTTCTGTGAGGTCTGGGTCCCAGGTTTGAGTCTTCCTCCCCACGATGTGAGCAGAGCCTGGAGCCTCTCCTCTGGCTGCCCTAGCAAATGCTCCAAGTTTAGGCACGGCTCTCTGCAGGCAGAGCCAAGCCTCGGTCTGCAGCCATTCTGCATTGTTTGGTGGGTGCTGTTCCGAGTTAGTGTGATTTATGTTTTACTATTGCTCCTGCCAGAGCTGGCATCACTGTATGGAGCTTGTTTACAATGGAAAGAGATTCCTGTGGCTTCACTGAGGTGGTGGTGGATTCTGTTTCCCATGTAACTATTTTTATCAGATGATCTGGGGTGAGTTTCTGTCTCTACAGCTATCATGACATGATGCATTTTAATGTGGTAAATACTATGATCCGTAAGTTTCTTTCAGCATCCAATGCCTGAAAAAAGGAAACCTAGGCCCACCCCCACCCAAAGAAGTCTTTCTGGTATGCAAGAGTACTCATTTTTCAAGCCAATCTCTTCTCCTGAGACAAGTATAAATGAATGGGTCCTTTTTTCTCCGATGCTAACTGCAGTCTGATGGTTGTGGTGTCTCCACTGGATGCTGGAGGCAGGCAGGGGTGGGATCTCTTCCCACTAGAATCCCTGCCATGCTGTGTCTTATGATGAGAACTTGCTGGCTGAGTTTCCCTCCAATCTCCCTCTCTAATTTTAATCTGCAGTTCTTGTGCCCATCTATACACAGCAGACTAGACTTCACTGCTTATAATTAAGATAATTTCAAAATATCTCTTGAACCCTTGACCTTCAGAATTCCCTCAGATGACATCCCTCTGATCTAGGGAGAGCTCCCTCATGGGTTGCCACTCTTCATGCGAAAATAGGTAGGGAGTAATTTGCAAATATTTATAAAATTCTGTTCTGGGTAATTGAAACAACTGTTAATTGCTCATGGTTTCAATCCAGACAGCTGGTCTGTTTTTCTGCACCGCTCCCACAGGAGAAGTTGGCTTTCTCCCTGCCTCAAACCCCCAAAGGCCTGACGGTTTGCATAGCATATTGTCTCTCTACAAGGTGTTCTCAGTAATACTTGACTGTGTGGTGAAGGCATGGCTTGTTCCAGGCATTGAGACAGAGAAGAGACAATATGTAAAGCTTTTTGGCTTTGAAACTTTGGGAATGACTGCACTGGGAGCTGAATGAGCATGAAGAGGAGGGGAAGCAGAGCTGTCTGCTGGGACTCTGAGCAACGTGGTAGATCTTGTTAGGAGGATAGATGTTGTAAAGCCTCTTAAATGATAATCTGAGGTTACTAAGAATCTACCTTTGACTGAAACTAACTCTCCGAAGGTCAGAATGGATATTTTTCACTGCTGAAGAGCACATTTCAGCAAAAAATTATGCATGAGTCGATAGATCCCACTGGACAGCTAGCAAGCAGGAATGGCATAGAAAGGGAATAACAGGAAAGTTGTTAATACGTTTCCTGAGGGACATGTAAGAGAGAGTATTGGGGACAACAATAAATCAGTAAGGTAATCAAAGACCAGGTAATTGCAAGAATGTTGTGAACAACTTAAACACAGCAAAGAACAAAAAGACAGAAGGAAAGAAATCTTCTCTATACACACATATATGTGTGTGTGTATGGCCTTGCATATAAAAGGAATATAGGATCAGTAAAAGCAGCAGTGCTTTTGAAAGGAAAGATTGATGAGCTGGATATTGCTGTGGAATGAATGTCTCATTACAGATAGTGAATGAAAAATGATCTCAGAAAATGGGAAAAAAATTAGTAGGAGCTGAACTAAAATCCAGACAGCAAGGAAGTCAAAGCACCTTCATATAAGTGGAGAAACTACTCCAGCTGTGTCTGTGGAACCAGAGCACCCAGCAGTGGCCTCCTCCAGCTCCATGACCATCCCAGAGGGAGCAGCCTCTCCCACACAGCTTGGGCCCAGGAGGAATGTCTGATTTGGGCTGCAACACAGGTGAGCATGGGCTGTGGCGTTCAACATGCAGGGTCTAGAAACCACAGAGCAGTTTGCTTCTATTGCTTTGTGGAGGCTTCTCTCCCAGGTGCAGCTGGAGGCAAAGGGTAGTCAGTCATGCCTGGGTGACCAGGTGGCTTCTTTCTGTAAGGACATTGTTTTACAAGCAGAGTGAACCAGGAGGGCTCAGTCTCCCCACTTCACACCAGGACTTTACCAACCTTGCCTGGCCAGCAAGCCTGGCAGCTCCCAGCCCTCAGCTGTGTCTGGGGAAACAGGTAATAATTAGGGCATGAGGAGCAATTCAAACCAAGCAAAACGTAAGTAGTCTACAGCAGCAGCCAGCAGTGTGTGCCTTTCGGTCAGTTTGCGAATGAAGGAATGTGCGTGTGCCAGACCCAAAGCCCCTGCAGCAAGAGCAGATGCCCAGTGGTTTGAGCTTTTGGTTATACACTCATGGCTGCACAAACTTCAGTGCATTGTGGTGCCTTAAGCACATGCTAAATGTGACATACATGATTTAAGTTACTTTTTGTTTCTAAGAACTGCTCATTTCGAGATGCATTTAGAAGAAACACTGTAAGTTAAACAAAAAAAAGGCTATCCCAGGAGGAGGGTTATGTCTAAAAGCAGACAGATCAATGGTAATGTTGATAAGTTTTAATTGTAGCACACAGAAAAAAATGGAATGAAAATGCTTTATATAGAAAAAGAATTTATTTAGATAATTCTTACTAATGTAACAATTGTAAACCCTATGCCTGTTTATACTTGATATATTATATGGGGTGAAATGTCCTAATTTAATTTTTAAAGAGTGGCTTCATGCGCGTGAATTGCAACATCCACCCTTTTTTTTTTAAATAAAAGAAGACTTTTGTAGCTGGTGGTTGTATTAATTAGGGAGAGATGGTGGGAGTCAAGGGAAGAGGCAAATATGTCCATCTGCTATGTATGAAAATCATTGTGTTGTCCATTCCTCATTTATTGCCGTTTCCCTGTCTTTAATGGCCAAAGCTAATGACTGCACAACTACAGAAAATACCAAGGAGACAGAGTACACCCAGTAAAACCCTCCAGCCAAACTGAAACTCCCCATAAGATCTCCATTAATTGAAATCTCTACAGATGGGCTCCCTTAATTGTAGGAAATGGAATACAATCCCTATAATTAACTCTCTTCTCAAAGGCTTTCCCCCCCCCATAGCATCTGGAAGGAGCAGCAGTGGTTGTTTGGCACCTCATTGCTGGAGGGTGCGGCTGACTCTCCCGAGTGCCCCAGTGCCCAGGGCCCCTACCAGAACGAGTCTCATCTCTTCTCCCAGATCCTGCACAACCCACCATGCTGCACTGAGAGGTTTCTGCCTTTGCATGGTCACAACACCAGTATCTACTAGCACAGTGCCTATTTCTTCTCACCTTGGAGGGAAATGTTAGTTCTTCTCTAGTCTTGTCTGCCCTGGAGGGCTGGAGGGTGAGCAACTCTTTTGTGCTGCAGCACAGGCAGAAATGTCAAAATGTGGAAAAAGTGTTATTGAGGCATAGCCAAAGAAAGCTTGCTGTTCCCCTTGGAGCAGCATGTGATCTTGGGGCAGACCTTGCCTTATGACAGGTTTGTGAAGCATGTCTGCATGGTACCAGCAGTACTCAAGGAATGTCAGCCAATCCTGTGAGAATTTCTGCCTCTGTTTCCTGAGCTTATTGTTTCTTCTAGCATAGCTCTGTGTTGCATTTTCTCTCTGCTTTGTAATTAAAAGACTTTGTCCAAATCTTCAGATCTCTGTCCTGGTTACTACCTCTTTCTCCTCTTCCATCCCATCATCCTCTAGTTATCACCCTCCTTTGCACACTCTACGTCCTATAATCATCTCAGTCTTCTTACTCAGAGAATTGTTTTCCCTCTCTACCTGATCCACTATCCAACACTGAATCCTATCTACTGTTCTGCTTTTCTTCTTCAATCTCTTTGAGTCAGTGTGCCAAAAGCAGGGCACAAAATGCCTTCTCCCCCTGGTAGCTGTAAAACTGTTTTTCTATTTTCCTTTCTGCTTCAGTGTGAGGCTCTGTGGTGCAGTGAAAAAAACTTCCCAGGAAGTGTAAGATGGTGCCAGGCAAACTGAAAATTGTGTGCTCTGGCTTCAGGCTGCCCAGCATCCCTGGTCTTGAGAGACACCTTGTTTGTACTGCTGGTGGTAAAACAAACCAAGGCACTGAGTGTGGAGAGGCCCTGGTTCTAAAGGGAACAGTAAGGAGCAGCTACTACCAGGAGCAGTTGCTGCAGAAGCACTTGCCCACATGCCTTAGCTAAGGGTTGAATCATCATGGCTGGTGTTAAATGTACTTGTGCTCTGCCATAGGGTGAACCACACGTGTGGAAGAAGTGATGACACCTGGCATGTGGTGGTTTTCAGTACCAAAGAAATGTATTTCTGGCCATGTACCAACTCACCTGAGGAAATCTGCCACGTTTGGGGGCAGCCAGGGGATACCATCTAGAGAGAGTTAATATGGTAGAAGGGTCCTAGGGGACCTGTGGGCCTACAAGTAAAGCAAATACTTGGGGTCACTTCACAGATTTCAGCCCTTCCTAATATCACTGTGGAACCTGGAGGATTTACAGCTCTCCTGAATACAGGGCAGCTCTTTAGAGCTACTTTCTGCCTGCTATGGCTAGCATGGGTTCTGGTGTCTTGTCTTAGAGGAGCTTCCACACAAATCCTTTTCTTGGGGCTCCCAGGTATGTCAAAGCTGTTCTTGTGGGACTGTGGGGCCAGCTGCAAAGCTGATGTGCATGTTGGCTGCAAAGGCTCCCTCAGGAAGTTGCAGCTCCTGCACAAGAGAAGTGTGGAGTGTAGAGGGCTGCCTTCCCCCCTGCCAAAATGACCAAGATGAAGGCCTCTGCTGGAAGTTCAGAGCACATCTAGCTCACAATTGTCACAGACAAACAATCCAAGAGAAGACATGGTCACACATGAACCTGAGGTACGTGCTGTGAAAGGATCTGGTGTCTTGCCCATGGACTTGAGTAGGGAAATGTATGTCATGTAACGTTGGCTCCCCAGGCCAGCCCTGACCAGGAGCAGCACATTCTATGTACACACAAGAGGGGTAATTTGAAAAAAGCCATTAGATTTCCCTTTTTGCTGCTCAGTATTTATTTTACTGCAGTGTGTAAGTACCCACACTGTACAAATCACCAAATCACTGGACACTTGTGCTGAAGGTATTTCCATGTTATGCAGCAAAGCACTGTGTAAGGCAGATGTTTTATGTTGGTCCCCATGCAAGAAAGCCAGTCACTGAAATACTGATGGTTTAATGCTCATTTGCCCTTGCTTTGTCTGCAGCAGCTTTGTCGGAGTTTTCAATCTATGGAGCCTGTTTTTTTTCTTGATATTTGGTCTGAGTTAGTTTATGACCCCAAGTCTGCTTTTAATCAGTGTTTTATAAAACTGGGTTTTTTTCCTTGGAAATAAGTCAAGCATTGGTATCACTGAAGCTGCTTGCTCCCTGAGATGAGCTGTCAGCTGCTGTGAAACACTAGGGTCTGCTGACTACTCTGCAGACAGTTTCAAGCATTAAAGAATTACACATTTTGCTCTTTGTAGACAAACCAGACATGCTTCAAACTGCAAAGGTTCACCTTCAGAATGGCAGCACTTTTCTGAATTGAAGCAGGATCACTGTGTGCTTCTGCCCATGTATAGCACTAACCTGCATCTCAGGGGCCTTTGCCCAGTTTTCTACATTCACATATTCAAGAGCAATTGAGTTCAGTTTTCAGAAATGATGGAGTCCTCAGACTACATCCTCAAAAGTTACATAACTACTGTAAAAGACTTTCACTGCAAGTTAATTTTGAAAACAGGACATGCTTGACAAAATAAGAAAAGGTAATCATATTTACACCTTGTAAAACCATAGGACATCATGCAGTGCTGCCGTACAGGGCCCCAAGATGTCCCTTTGTCACACTCATTGAAGATGATGTACCACCCCTCTTACTCTTGTGCACAGTGTTTACTTTCTGCTGTACTCTCATCTTCTGGCTCTACCTGGCCCTTCTCTCTGAGAGCCCAGAGGAAGAGCAGTCCAGTCTAAACCATTGCTTCTGATTGCAGTGTTCTTAGCAGAATGAGTTCATTCACTTGGCAGAGGGGTTTGTAGAAAAGTGCAGAACAGCATGAGGGGTGCAGCAGAACATGTGTACGATTTACTAGAGACAAATCTAAGCATGTGTTTAAGGGCATTGCTGGGTTGCTACTGTAACCCCTCAGTCACCAACAGACATGCAGGTAGATAATTTACCATCAGTCTGAATTGTACATAATATAGGATAAACAATACAAAAATCCCTTGTTTTTTGCTCACTAGCACTGAGCTGGCTGTAAGCTGAGTCCCACAGTGTCTCCTGCAGTCTGCAGCACCCCAAATGTGCCACAGCCTCCTCTACCCTGCACTGAGCCACAAGTGGTGTGGAGGCACAGGTTACCTGTCTGCAGAGGGCAAACCCTGCTGTCACTGGACAGCCTCTTCTCTAAAAGCTTGAACTGCTCAAAGGGCAGACGTGCTTCTCAGTGCCCTAAACAGTGCTTCTGCACATGCTTGAAGTTGGGAATGTGACATGGGAGGACTTCATTCACTGCTTGCAAGAGGACTGGTTTGAATTTTTTTAATTCTTCTCCTTCTACCAAGTGTATTTAATCTGCAGGGATATGCCCAGCAAGTGATTTTTCTTTGTAGAGTTTGCTAGCTATTTCAAGAGACTGCTTCATGAAAATTGCTATCTCAGTGAATGTAGCTTGTAAACCTTTCTGATGACCCAATTAATTTTGCTAAAGTCTCTTTAGTAGAGGCATTTCCTACACAAATGCAAGGTACCCACTGTCACCCAATGAATTTTTAAATGCCTCTGGTTTTTGGTTTTTTTTTTCTATTTTTCTTTAACAGCCATTGTTGTTTTGCCATCAGATATCATGACTGGAATATAAGCTTTTCCATCCACTGCCTGTGTAAGAGTGTAAAACTGAAAGTATTGATTCAATTGTACACTCAGCTTGTGAGAGGCTGTCTAGTAGCTGTTGCTTTTCTACTGCTTACTGAGTGAAAAACAGTTCTGCTTAGCATTTCCTGCAGAAGGTATCCTGCTGGCTTTTCACACCATAGGCTTGTTCCCAAGCCTCTAGAGGCACAGGGGTTTCATCTCTGATTTAGTTAATCTTTTGTAACTCTTTATTTTGTAAAGTAGGTTATAGGCAGTAAGGTGATAGAGAGTCTGATCCTGTCTGTACTAAAGTCAGTATAAGATGCTAATGGATTTTGATGTCACTGAATTAACTAATTCGTTGTAGCTGTATTTGCAGGGTGGTAAGGAGTGTGAAACACACCTCTCCTACCTGCCCTGGCATAGGCATAGACACAGATTCTAATCTGAAATCCTTATCCATGATCACATGGGAAATCACTAGATTTAACAGAATTACCAACTCCACAAAACCAAAGCACTGCCTGGCAGTTCTCATATCAGTCATTCGAGGAGTGACCTGTGGATGCCAAGGCATCTCCACCCAGAATAATTTCTTAGGCATAAAACGGCAGGCTGAAATCATCCAACATGAAAGAAAACATGGTGTGTCAAAAGATGATAATCTTTGGACATTTAATTTATCAGCTAATGGAATGGATACCTGTCCTTCCCAATGATCTCTCTGGTGAATGGAAACTGCTGCTTTTTTTCCTCAGCTTTGTCCCATGCAATGCTATAGTCAAGGGTAAATAAAAGTGAAATGTATTCACTTCTCAACTGAGCAATGTCAACTTTAACTGCTTTTCATATACCAAACTCATGTTATATATTTAAATTGGCTTTCTGTTTTGCTTTCTACAATTGATGTCTTGTAGTAGGCATGAGCCTGTCATAGAAATACAAGGAAAAAGAGCCTTGAAGGGGCTGTGCTTCTGGCTAGTTTGATTTGTTGATGTCATTTTTCATCTCAACTTGCTCTCCTAACAGTATCTAATGTCTCTCATGCAAGACTTGTTCCTTTTTGTAGTCCTGCTAGGGAGAATTGTGTGCAGTGGAATTCTTTAGGGGGGCATTTTTATAAATGTTCATGGATGCTAAATGACTCATTCTCAAATACAGGCCATTCAGTCTGAGAGGGGAATTTAAACTTGGGAAGAAACAATGGGACTAAAACCAGTGGAGAACAGCAGTACTTGCCACTAGCTAAATGTAGCTGGAAAGATAAAATGGTTTTGTGGAAATAACTCTACTTAACTTTTTCAAAATTTCTGGGGCCAAATCTGACCCATTAATATTTTTAATTTTGTGAACTTCCAGTAGAAATATTGATGCACAGGAAGGCACAGACTGACAGTCAGTGACTCATCAGTCTTATTTTACAGATAGCCTTTGCCTCTCAGTTCTTCTAGTCAAATATATTGTTTGGAAATGCCCTCCCAGTGCATCCTTGCTGGTTAATTAGAATCCCCTCACCTTGACTCTGAAACTTCTCACACAGATGGAATGGAGCAGACTTCTGCTTTTTATCCAGGCAAATCTTCCAGCAGCTCCCTGGGTTTGTACAGGGGGATGTTGAGCCCGAGCTGCTGCTGAGACCCTGCTGGTTCTGCTGTCAGCCACAGGAGAAGCCATGGCAGCTTCTGATTGAAGAAAACCCTCTGTCTTTATCAGTGCTCAGAGTCCCAACCTACAAACTCAGTGAAAGTTGTTGAAATTTGAAGAGGACTAGTCTCCTGTTGGAGTGAACTGGAGCAATGGCAGTAAATGAAAAAACAAACAAACACACCTCACCAAACCACAAGCAAAAAACAACCCACGTCTTCTCCAGCTCCACAGATAAATGAGTCTAAGTCAAATGTAAGCAAAGCCCAAAGATTAGATCTACCACTTTTCTCTGATCAAGACAAGCACCTATCCAAACAAGTTTATTCTAATGTGATCTGTCTTTCCTAAAATCACATTGCCTTTTGGCCTCCTTTTGTTTCTGCATCTTGATTATTATTTTCTCCAATATCTCTTTGAACAAGTTGTACATGATAGAGGTCAGACTAATGAACTGTACTTTTTAAACTACTTCTCTTCCCAGCTCAAGATCTGACCCCAAATCTTTATCTTTCTGTCATTTAAGTGCCTGCACAATTTCCACTACTTCTTGAATGTTAACATACATTGCAACACCTATGGAAGATATGCAAAACCTTGTAATGTCAGTAGACACAGGTCTTCTGGCTGTTCATCATCAAATGATATTTCCAAGAAGTTGAACCAGATGCAGTTTAAAACTCTACCACCATCCTTACATTTGCATATGACTACCTCTGCTCAGCACTGACATTTTATTAGTAGTTCACAAACACAGACAAAAGTTTGAATCTGTTTCATTTATTTGAATCTTTCAGATCAATAGGAAGTGTGTCTTTGGGATTTTTTTCTTTCCGATGCAAAAATGTCATCAATTATTAGTCAAAGCTGACTAGATTTCATTGAAGATCTGACTTCCTGCAGCACAATACAGTATACCTGAATGTTAAAGGTACATTCTTTCTTAAACTGCTGCATGCTAGAGTAGCTTTTAATTGCAATATGAAATGGATCCCCTGGTAAAGCCTAAATGAGTGTAAGAGTGAAATGTGTGCTGCAACGTTTTCACATGCAAAGAGTTTTAACGTAAGTACTGAAACTGCAGAAGTGGTTACACAGATGGTCCTGTGGGACTTCAGCAGAAAGCCTGAAAAATTGTCCTGCTCCTCCAGGGGTGGGGCACAGCAGGAATGTTCACCCCTGTACAGAGGGCAAATAGGCCCCAAATCCAGATCGGCTTTGCAAGAGGAAATGGAGGCATGACAAAAGTTGAATTTCAAGGCTGGGTGTTTATTTCCTGCAGATATTTCTGGTGACCCTCACCATGGCTAACAAAGAATCCTCAGCCTGCCAGGCCATGCCAGGACTGGAGTTATTGAGGGAAATGGGGATGTTTGCCAGACCGGGACTCAGACCTTGCATCAACATTGAGCAAGAACTTTCAGGATTTATTTTAAAGCTCTGTGGGCTCAGTTGAAGCCATGCCTGTCACGATAATTATGTTCAAATGCAAGCTAAAATGACTTAAGGACACATTTAGAAGGACTGTGAACCCTGTCAGAATTGATAACTGATGCCTCACTTCCTTTATTATTTTCACATGCTCATTTTATTGAATATGTACAGAGAATGAATTGAAAACCAAGTGCTGTATTTGTGAGACATTTAAATTATGTATTAGTAGCTCGAGACACTGTGGTTAGCCATTAAATAAATAATCGTAAACAGACCAATTCAGAATGATCTATTTCTATATTTATGTTTGTGGTCTAAGAGAGGAAATGGATGCTTTTCAATGAGAGAAAAAAAAATCCATCCATCATGGTGTCCTCCAACCAAGGTATCCAGTGCTAGTATAAATGGTGTTCTAAAACATAGCATCAAATGGCTTTCTAGCATCTCCTAGGAGTGGAAGGAAGCCAAGTTCTTTTCTTTGTATTTCCTTCTTGTTTCCTATATGATGTATATATTAATTTTGAAGGAATTGTAGGAACAGTTTGTTGTCTGGGCTTTTTTTTTTTTTTGTCTCTTTCAGAAGTCTGTTTTCTCTTAATTAAATTGGAAGTCATCCCACTGAAACTCACCTGCTACAGAGCCCAGCAGGCAGGAAAAGGCAGTCCTGCTGGCCTTGGAAAACAGTAGCAATGTTCCAATTAATTGCAGTTGGACCAGAAAAAATGGCACTTCTCACAATGACCTCATGGTTTCAATGTGTGCACTCAATTGTTTGTGCATTTCTTTTTACAGCTGCAGCTCTTGGACTCATGAGAGCCCTGCTGCTTTTCAGTTGTCCTTGTCAAAAAGAAAAGAGGTAAGAAGTTTCTCCCTCTACCTGTGGATGAGAATGAAAAAGGGGTCCCTTAGGACTCAGGCATGAGAAGGTACATAAAGGTGTCTCACACTGTCATAGTAAACTTACCATGCAAAAGCTTTTATGGAATCCTTGTGTCATAAATTTGAGAGCCCAGACGTTGGTTATGCCGCAGCAGAATCAGGGCCTGTTGTTCAGAGCTGTAAGTTCAGTTGTGCAGGTGACTTGCATAGGTGATGAGAAGTTAAATGCACACCTGGAATGCATAATCCTCAAGCACATGACTGTCATGGGAGCTGACTTTCTTGAAGTATCCTACCCCGGGGTCTGTTTGGGCAAAATATCCTGTCTATCAGAACACCTTAATGTAAGGAAAATGTAAGTTAGTAAAGATGAGGTGCCTTTTGGATTCTGCTCTGCATTTTGATAATTGTATTATTTATCAAATTTACATGTCCGTTCAGTTGAGAAAAGTAAAATTCAAGCTTTCTTGGAACTTGTTTTTTTTCAAATCTTCTGATTGATTTAAGATTTCTATTCTCCACCCATAGCACAGAGCTGTAATAGCAGCAATAATTGCTCTAAGGGAGTCCTTGGCTTTGGGGGTTACCTTTCTAGGGGAATATGTACATAGAAGGAGCATTTTTGTTGTTTAAAGAAAAGGATCTTAACCTGCTAACTTCCCTCCCATTTTATGTGCTGACCTCACTGGGTTACATCAGCAGAGATCTGAACCCATGTGGGAAACCAAGAAGCTGTATCCAAGTGTCAGGAACAGGAGCTCCTATATTAATACCTTGTAAATGCAGGAACAAGCTGTTCTTTGGAAGGAAAAAAAATTGCACAGCTCTGTATATGAATGATGGATCTGTTACACTTGCACAATTTCACTAAAAATTCTCCTGGCAAGAAAAATGCTCTGGGAAAGCATCCCTAAAAAATCCAACACTGCCAATAGTGTCAGCCATGCAAACACCCGCTCTGTGTATGTCATCATATGTAAATCCTGCATAAATGTTTAACTGAGATAAATGTTTAACTGAATATTTCTGCTATTTTCCTCTCACCCTGAAAGCTGTTTGCATTAATAAACAAATTCTAATGTTTATGTACACAGACACCCACTCTGTCTCACTCCATCATTTAGCTTTCATTCTGGAGAATTATTCTCTCTGGTGATGCAAGGCTGCAAGGGTGCTGTAATAGCTCCATGAGGGATGCTGCTTCCCAAAAGAGAGCTTTACCAGTGGGGCAAGATGATAAAAACTGTGTCAGTGCCCTTTAATGGATGCCCAAGGTTCTTTAAATCAAAAGCAAAAGGCACTGCCATGGTCTGTCTATGATTGGAGGAGATACAGACAAGGATAGAAAGCAGGTCCCTCACTTTCTGTGAAAGTTAATCCAGGTAGAACAAGAGGAAATAGTAGTTTTCCTCTTTTGCCTTTCAAAAGAGGAAAAATACTGCAATTGGGCGCTTGGAACCCATGCAGTTCTGGTGAGCAGAGGAGTCCACAATGGTCCTTGCAAGTGTGTACTGTGTTTGTTCCTGGAGGCTAAGCCATGGCATGGAGGTGAGAGGTTTCTTTGAGGCTGGAGAGATTTGGGCGAAAAAAACAGGAAGAAAAAATGATATTTTGTGATGCCACAGTTGCTGCTGGAGCCCTGCACATGTAACAGAGGAACAAGTGAGATGCTGTCTGAAGCTTCAACAATTTTCTCCTCTCTCTGGCTGGTGAGTACTGTTGTTAAAATAGACTCTTTCCAGTCATCCCCCTCATTGCTCCTACAAACCACAATAGTAAAAGTGGCAGGGTATGCCTTCCTCTGCCTGTGAGTTACTAGGAAACGTTATCTGTTCCCTTAATTTTTGTCCAGTCTTTTGTTGTCTATAAATTATTTTCCTTAACCTCAAAGAAGAACACTGCACTGGGTTTGCAGCATGCACCATGTCTAGTATTGTGCTCAGATATTGTAGTGATGGGCTATATTTTAAAACTCAGTGGACAGAGGAAGCAGGCTGCATAAATATGTTAGAAAACCTGTAGAGTGTGTTTGTCATTTGTAGCTGAGTTAGGGCTGTTTGCAGAGGAGTACTTCTGCCCTGTGGGATGTTGTACTTTGTGCTGAAGGACGGGGAATGTGGGTGATGGGTGCTGGTGTTCACCAGATTTTACTAGGAAAGACTCACCTTGCTGTGGTTGTGGATGACAAACCTGCCACAGAGACCTTCATGCAGCTGTCAGCAGACAAATTGTGAGGAGGAAAAAGCAGTCACTCGAGGATGCTGCCTGACTGTGTCCACTCAGCTTCAGTCCTGCTCCCTCCAGCCTGGTTCTGGGGGCTGATGTGTGATGGAAACCAGCCCAAAGGCAGCTCAGGCTGTGGCAAGAGCAGTCTCATCCCCAGGTGAGAAAACCCAGCAAGGCACAGTCCCTGTGAGCACAAGCACTAACCTTGCAGGCAGGGAGGGGCCCCATGGCGTGGCAGGGTGCTGGGCAGTCGGCAAGGTCGCCTTGTGTGCCTGGCACTGGGAAGCAAACTCTCTCAGAGCAGTTTTGCTATTGATTTCAGCAGAGCTGGGATTTTGACACTGGTGGTGCCACACAAAGGAAAACCCTCTCATCCTGCACGAGCTCAGCTGCTCTGAGAAACGGGTGTCCTACCACAGTTTGGAGTAAAAATTTGGGGACTGGAGATAGCAGACAAAGCACAGAGCCATGTGAAACAGAGCTCTGTTCTTCCATCTTTACACAAACAAAAGTCCCATTGAAAACTGTAAGACATTGAGTCCTCTGATTGAAATATATATATATAAATACATGTAAAAATTCGATGTATTACAGTTTCAGCTCTACATTTTCCCTTGATTTTAATTTTCTCTGTAGAGTTCAAATACAGAATGTTCCTTCACAGCTTCTTTTCAAAGCCATTTTCTGACTTTCATATTTAAACTTATTTAAGGCCCTTAGATTTTTCTCCCAGCTGTAGAAGGCAAAGACAGGAAGAGACAGAAAAGTCAAAGACTCTTTTACAGTCCTGGAACCTCTAAAGAGCATCCTTGAAATAAAGGAAAAAAAAAAACCCAACCAAAAAAACCCCCCACAATAAATAATGCTTCAATTTTTTAAAAGGAAGTTATCTTTTTGAATATAGCCTTTTCCCATTTCAAGGGTATGAAATAATTAAAGTGTGTGTTTGCATAATTATGCTTTGTCTCTATACCTGCAAGTATTGTGGTTTGGGTTTTTTTTCCTCACTTTTGCTCCTGTTTTCTCTCTCTTATGTTACCAATCAGGCTCTGCTTCCCAAGTAGGTGCCCTTGGAAAGGAGAAATGCCTGAGCTTATGCCAGAATCACTGTCCTTGTTCTTTGGCAAAACCAGGTTTCTGACATGTGTCACATGCAGCACATGCCCTTCCCAGGCAGGCGACTTTCTGAGAGATTTTCTTCAGCTAGGATGGGTGTTGCTGTCTTTCCATCCTTCCCTGTAGCTGATGTGACCGCTTCAAATGTTCTATTCTTGTTGTGGGGAGAAAACAGCAGGTTTTGCATTCAAGCAGATTTGTGCAGAAACAAGCGTGTGTGTCCAGGTGCGCCTCTGACATCTGAGCATCCCTGGGTGACTGAAGCTCTCATTAATGGGTCTGCAGTCTTGGTCTCACTCCTTTGCAGTCCTTTGGAGCCCAAGGTGCCTGGGCAAGCTTATTGAGTGCAGCTGGCAGATGCAGCAGCTTGTGCAGCAGTTTTTGGGCTCTAAATCTGAGACTGGAGAGGTAGAGGCTCTTGGGAGCCCTTTGCAGACTGTGAGGTGAGGGAACAATGTCCACTAGTGAGCTCTGGTAGTCTAGAGTTTATCTGCCCTCTGCAACCTGTATTGCTGTAGGATGTCAATTCACTGAAACACTTTGCAGATATTTGCCTGTTTTGGCAACCATTTGATGGAGTGACCAGTGGTGAGAGCACTCAGCCCTGACCTGCATTGTGCACACTATGATTTTGCCCTCCAAACCTATGTCCAGGTAAGATTTTTGCTTGCTCTCCCAAAGAATTTTTATGTGCTTAACTTCATCCTGGGCAGGGATTGGCAATGTCTAAAACCACACCTTTTTTCTTCCCTTTCAGAGAGCAAAGTTTTATTTCTTTATCTGACAAAAAATCTGAGAATTTTCATATTGCAAAACTAGATTTATTGTATCACATTTCTCCTGTACTGTTCTTCCTCCTCCAAAAGCTTCTTTCTCTATAGTTGTTCAGATGACTTCTTATGTTCATATCTGTCTTACGACATTTGGAAGTTCAGTGGATAAAGAAGAAGACAGGGAAAGAGGCCTCTTCCCCCAGGACAGAAACAAACCAGGCTGGTACTGGAGTCACTCAGACTTGTGGGGTGGGCTCTCTCCTGAATTGCTTTTCAAATGCTGGAATCTTTGTGCTCTAGTAGGAGCAGTTTGGTTTGCCTTTTCAAGAGTACAATAAACTCTAAACAACCCTTGGGCATGTCTTTTAAATATTGTTGTGCAGGTGTATCAGTCAGACAGCCTAGGGAGTGTGGAGGTGATCCTGGAGGGTTGCCTCCATGGCCAGTTTCTTATAGACCCTTCTTACCCTGGATAAGAGGGAGATTCTCTTCCCATGGAGGAAGGTCCTCTAACTGAAGCAGGACAGCTTTCCATTTAAAAAGTTTGAAGCAATCCAAGGTGCTGCCTGGTGCTTCCTGTCAGCAGCTGTGTAGCCTCCTCGCAGGTCATACACAGGTTATGTTATTGCCCTGAAGCTTGGGGGCATTGCCAGGGATGCTGTGTTTGTAAAATACCCTTTTAATATAGCTGGGGAGGATGACGAGTTAATTCCTTCCTCCTTTATTTTCTCTGGATGAAGCATTTATTTGTGCAGTGTAATTAGCTGGGTTTTTTGCAGGTGTCTGCCACCTGGAGCACACCCAGTTAAGTGAGGAGATTCAAAAATGGGCTGTGAGACTCACAGAGCATGAGAGGGAAGGGCATACCAAGTGGGAATAGCACCCCAAGGAAGACTGCCACTGCCACTCTGCCACAGCTTGCCCTCCTCCTTGCCTCCCAGAAACAGTTGCAGCAGCAGTGTAACCCACTGTGTGAGGAGGGGAAGTAGAAGGAGGTGAAGGGATGTAGGCATACTTAGTTGTTTGACACTACCATTACATTTTGATCCCACTGGCCAAATGCATCAAAGTTTGAGAGAAATTTAAGAGTCTCAAAGTTAATTATATGTTCTCAGTAGATCTATGAAGAGGCTCATTAAATCAAGAAGCTGAGCTCAGCCAGGGATCCACAAAGAGGGTCCATGCTCATTGCTCAGTCTATCTGATGCTGATCCAGCATCTCGCCCATCCATAGGGCAGTGGAAGCAGAGAGTGGAACTGATTATTGCTGGGATGGTGAGGACTGTTGGGGAACAGAATATGTACATCTGTAGAACCACAGGCTCTATTAATTTCACTGCTTTTTAAATGAGGATGGGGAAGAAGAAGGAAGTGCAATCATTACTAGGATGCTTGTGATTATTAGGACAAATCCATTAGAGCCATGAAATTAATATTCTTAAGTGTGGTACGTCTCTGGATGGTCTTATTCATAAGTCACTTTTTTTTTCTCTCAGATTTTTTTGCTAGATTGTTAAAAAATAATTAGAGGCCCAGTTAGAGCTCAGGGTGGTCAACCACACGAATAAGACTGGACATGAGCAGAAGCTCATCAGATAAAAGCTGAAGAAGTAGAAGGAAGGGGAGAAAAGCTAAATGTTCTGCCTGTCTACAGGCATACATCTCTCCAGTTAGATTTTTCAGAGATATTACTCTGAAGAGACTGTTGTGACTTTATTTCTGAAGTGTGTCAGAGAGACCCTTCTAAGATAGTACATGTATTTTCACTCCCTTTTGTGACAGTTGCAGATTCTCAGCAATGCTTGTTATGAAGTCTTGTTCTCAAGTGCCTTTTAAAAAAAGCTGTAGAGCCACACTTATCCAAATTTCTATGGGGACTTGATAGATTTTCTGCATGCTATACGACTCTTAACGTCTCATGAACAACTCAAGTATTTTCTATTTTAAAATGGCACAAACGCACTTTCCAAATCAGAGATTGAGACATGACATTGAAATAGTCAACAAAATGTTTGTTCTTTATATTTTAAAAACAAGTAAACATGTTCTGCTCCTGCAAATGCAGGTCACTCAGGTCTGCCTAGACTATAAGCTGCAGGACAGGACCTGGAACCGATTTGTCTCATTAAGATGGGTGTTAGGGTCTTTTTCTGCATCACTTTAAGCTGAGATCATTCATAATATGTTGTGTAACAGTACATGGGGGCTTCATTAGAAATTGGGTTTCCTTGAAAGCACTATCAGACAGGTTTGCTGGGAAGCACTCACATTAAAGGTACTGTCTGCCTTGAGGATCTTCTACCACAGATATAAACGGTGAAGGGTGCTGGGGGTAAAGAAGGGCCCATCATGTCACTGGTGAGCCTGGTAGTGGAGGCAGGGAAAACAGCAGAGGTTTCCTTGGTCCCAGCCCAACATCTGTGCTAAAGCTGCCCTCCTGCACAGCCCTGTCTTGCTGTGGCTCAGCCAGTGGGGGCAGGCACAGGAGCTCTTGCTCAGCCTCTTGGTGGTAAAGAGTTTGGGGATGACTTGCTAATTGGACAGCATTGCTTTTGCTGGTGGACATGCCTCAGGAGCTGCTCAGCTGGTGGCACTTGCTTTCCTCAGTCAATGAAGCAATATAAAACACTGTGCCAAACTCTGCCAAAACACTGCACATCTGCCAGGCAGTATAATTAGAAATAATCATGTTCTGGAGGGACTGTGCTGCAGAAGGCACTGGTATCCATCCAGGCCAGCTCCACATTTGGGGTACTGCTTTGCTGCCAGTACAGCTGAAGTTAACCCCTGAGTGTGATGTTGTCAGGGCAGTGACATTGCACTGTGGCTGCACAGGCTGGGCGAGCAGGCAGTGAGCCCAATTGGTTGTGTAGGTGCTGCCCATGATGCCCACTAGGTTTTATATCTTGCCATAATGCCCTTTTGGCACGACTTGGGGGGTGAATGTATTGGGTGTAGGAAGTGTCACAGTCAATCCCAAAAGACCGAAAGCAGCAGCACATGCAAGCCAGAGCAAACCTCTAATGTTGTCCAAAGCTGTTTTGATGTAAGGCTCTTTGGTGCCTCTGGTTTCATATGCAGCAAGCCTATAGCTGCTCTGGTCTCTTGTTTGCTGAATGAGCGCGAGCTGGCTTTGTTACACGGCACCATTGTGACTGCTGGCAGAGCTCTCAATCGCTTTGATAAACGATGTGCTGAAACATGACTGCCACTCTTTCATGTGCTTTCACAGCACCAAGGTGTCATTTTCAATTCTTAGGCAACTTTCTGTATCCACACAAGAAAAAAAATCAGGGAGCTCATTATTCACAACTCGTGAAACAAATCATAAGTCTTCCTCCTATATAAAATCCCCACAGTAAGTGGGGTGTAAGTGCTGTTAAGACAGAATTCAGAATCCCTTGGGGCTTGGCACATGGTATGCTTGAGAAATCTCCAAGCCATTTGCTCCTTTTTGGAATAGGAAGAGAAATTTAAACAGGACTCATAAAAAATATTCCCTTTGCGCTTTCTGTTTCAAACTTATGTGCCTTGCCTTGTCTCAACTTCCTTACTGATTGTCTCTTCTTTCCTTCATACCGTTATCTTTGAAATTGTTTGGACAATTAGCTGTTTCTTGTCACCTTTGGTCCTTTTTCTTAAAATTAAGAAATGTTAGATACCTAGAAATACTCATGCATAGTTCCTTCTCATCTTTTTCTTGTTCTGACAGCATTTCTTAGGTCTGTCTCACACTCAGACCCATTGGCTTTGTAATATTGGAATACAGCTAATAAGCAGTATGATTTTTATCCAGATTAGTGTAAGTCATTATTTTTACCTTAAAGGTGGCATGATTTTGAGAGCAAGGATGCTGACCTTGCTGTGGCCAGGAAGGGAGAGGATCTCTGCTGTAAGCAGCACTGGAAACACAGAACAGTGGCCTTCTCTTCCCTGCCTTGTCTTTAGCAGCTGTGTGAACTCATTCAAAATTGTTTTCCCAGTTAAACTGAACACTAAGAATTAATAATAATTTAGAAGAATTGTAATTACTTTTTCTGCTCTTCCTGGAAATTAGGAGTGTTTCTATCCATGTTTACCTCAAAGCATTCAGATTTCTTTCTTGTTCCTCAGTAAAAGTGCACAGACAACCACGTCTCTGTTCTGATGTGACAACACAATTAGAAAATTGTATCTTTAAATACCAACTTAATCTAATCTGGGACAAAAACAATAAAAAGCTTTAATCATAATTGCACGGTGCCTGTAGGCTGTCACCAGAGGGCAGAGACAAGGTTGTTCATTGCCACATGTGGATAGTTTAGAAATTAAATCCCCTTTTCACAAAGGCAATAAATTCTGTCTCACTTGTGTCCTTTCCAAATATTTCAGCTCTGTAACCAGATAGCTCATTTCATCAGCATCTGTCAGAGACTTTCTCTTGCTTCTGTCAAGCTATGTACAAAGGGACAAGGAGAAATGTCTTATAAAACTACACACACTTGACTTTGTAACGTCACAGCTTATATGAAATACTAGCTCTAAATATAAACAAGGTACAAACTTTTCCTTCACAGGGATTTTTCCACTGTTTTGTATTTATAGTGCACACACACTGAGGATTCATATCACCCTGGGTATCCACAGCAAGTACAAGGGTGATTTACTGGGAATGCATCTTTGATCAAAAACTGCTCTCACATATTATATGTAGAAATCTAAGAAGAGAATGGGTTTTAAATCCCAAACCAGTAAGGTACAATTTCTACACTGCCTACCCTGTGTAGGAAAGACAGATTCTGAGAATAACTCCATTTTCCATTACCTAAGTTGGAAAGACAGCAAGGGTTTTGAGATCATCAGTGGCAGCCTATGAATTCATTTCTGTTCTGAAGAATACTGTGAGGCTTTTGGCACCAGGAAACCAGCTCAGCCTCAGACACTGAAGCAAGGCACACCCCACCCCATCAAGGCACACCCACCTTGACAAAATCCCTGGCAGCAATGGGTAGTCATGGACTCAAAATAGCTCTGTCAGTGTTTCCACTTGAGGACGGGCACATGGAAAATCCTAGTAGAGAGCCAATGGACAGAAGTGCCACAGGCTAGCTGGTTTGGAGAGAAAAGGCTTCCACCAAGAAACAGGGACACTCTGGAGTAAGAGGCAGAAGTAGGAGACTTGGAGTCCCTGGGTTTCCTGCAAATATCAGGGACCTGATGGCAACATGGGTACCTGGTGGGTGGCAGATGTGCCCGGTGTTCTGCTTTTCCATGACTGCACACCTCCTTGTTGTAATTTCTAAGCAACTTTGTTTTGTTTTTAGGAAGAGGCTTTTAAAAGTCCTTGCAATTCTCCCTGCTTGTTTCTTGGATAGTTTAACTAAAAAATAACATCTAAGGACTCTGCACCTTGGGGAGGCTGAAGTTCCTGGATCCAATGATTCCAGGCAGGAAACATGTGCAGGAGACCAGGATTACATACAGTACCTGACTGCTGCTCATAGCCTTGGAAGGAGCAAGGCAGGCTGGCTCCAAAGGATAGCATGGGAGTAGAAGTAAATTCATGAATCTTAGAGCACAGACTAAATATCTAATGTACTTTCTGTTTTAGCATAGAATAAAACATTCAGCTCTGTATGTATTCCTCTCTGAAGAGTGAAAAAATATCAGAAGAATCCATAGCTTGGAAAGGATTTCTCCTATGTCTGAACTCCAGTGATGTAGAAAGATCCTGGGTGCTATTCATAGTATTCCAAGATCTTAAAATCCATTACTCTGCACAAGGAAAACAAAGAAATTAAGTGGGTATGCAACAAGCAGATTCACCATCACCAGTGTTGACCATGCTGGTACAGCTGTGATCAGCTTTTTTACCATCAAGTTCCCTCTTGCTCCCATCTCCTGCAGGTTTGATGACGAGCAAAGACGTCAAATGCAGAAGCTCAGCATACGTGGGAGTTTGGCAAGAAGGCAGAGCAGCAAAAAGAGCAAGGGAGCTGTGGTTCTTTCAGCGTGTCTGGTTTTAAGGAGCTACTGGTGCAGGATGCACTTGAGAACTCGAGAGGCAACACTTGCAATTATTTGCACTCTTGCAATTCAGGTATTGATGTTTCCCTCTCCTTCCTCTCTCCATGCTGCGGCTGGCCATTGCACTAGTGCCATCCCCAGGGAATGTGTTTTTCCATGGACATCTCTTTACTACCAGCTTCCACACAACTCCATAGAGGGGAGTTGCTCCTCACGTTAAGAGGCAGAGGCTTCATTCTGCTCTCTCCTTTCCATCCATCCTGTTGTTTAGATTGTGAATATGATGAGGGATCAGATACTTATGTATTTCTGAACTGATATTTTGGGATCAAGAATGGAATAAAATGTGTTGGAAAGCAGACTTGCCCTTTCACATGTCCCCTTTTCCTCATTCCCTAAGGACTTAATCAGAGTCCAGTTTTTCCCCACTTACACCAGGATATTTTATTTTTTAATTAGAAAATACACTAGTTCAGGCAATGGAACAAGGGAAGGGAGAAGAGCCTTGTCAAAGTATATTACAAATATATTGTAGGGTAATGGTACTTTGACCCACTAGCTAATGTTCAGGATCTGCATTTATTCATTTATTTATGTTAACATCTTTAAACCTTAATTTTTTTTTTTTTTTGTAAAATAATCCAGCTGTAGCTCTGATCACACTTACCTGCCCAAAGTTTTAGATTAGTTTCATGGTCATGATACTGAACCATCTTAAAACAGATGCAAGGTAGTTTGACTGCAGTAATGATTTATTTCAGTGTTCAGTCAGCCTTGTGTTATTTCTCAGTGCACTTTTCATGCTGAACATCTAATACAGATTTTGGATTTCTGCAGTGTCTGTAGCTTTTTACCCCAAAATGCTATTTTGAACCGTCTCCCTTCCGCAATACCTTAATGCAGCTTTGGCTTGGGAGAAGTTTTGTTACACAGAGCAGTGCTGCCAGGCTACATGATGAACTGCAAGAAGACTGAAGAATGCTGCTTATTTTGTTTTTGCTTGCTTTAGCAGAACTGAGCCCAGTTTTTCACCTCATGACTATGGAGACTGAATTTCTGACCCAGCTTGCTGCTACCACACTCTTGGGACAACCAGTGCTTCCAGAAAGTTGCTATCTGTCTTCTGAGGTGGATCCAGAGAGGTAGCAGCAGATGGCTGCTGCCAGGGAAGGTGATTTCTGCCAAGTACCACTAAACAATCAGTTTTGGAATCTATTTGGAGTCTATAAATGATCTCTTGGGTCTGCTGTTCGTCACTTCAGTGCAAGGGCTTAACTGGAGTTAAGCCTTCACTCAGCAAGTGTGGAAACACTTTTAATCAGAAGCAGGAATCGTTGGCCCAGCTTGCCAAATCAGATTAAGAGCAGTTTATATGACCATTGTAAGTATCATAAAGTGCCTGGACATGGGAAACATCAATATATAAACAAGATACCCCCTGATTTTTTTATTATTTTGGCCTGCAACAGTGAGAAGCATTTGAAAGGCCAGATCCTTTGTAGTGCTGAATATCCTCAACTCCAGCTGCACTCCTTGAAAGACCATGTGCTCAGTGACTCCTCAGGAGGCCCATCTGGTAACAGCCCCATGCTGCTCTCCCTGCCAGGGAGCAGCCACTACCACCCCAAGAATGGAAATTAAAAAAGCAACCTGACTCCTTTGAGAACCGCAAGACATTCCTTGTATGAGAAATTACTTCATATTCAAGATTTCTGCATAGCTGTGCTGCCACTTACAGAAACATGTTTTCACAGTATAATACATTCACCCCCACTGAACCTCAGAACTCCGTTTAGGATTTGACATGTCTTCAGGAGATCTTCAGGACCCACACAGGGTCCTGAATATATGTGAACTAAGTAGTGACAGGAAGAAAAAAAGCCACTCCTGGAAATTAAAAAATAACTGAATTTAGATCAAACACATGGAAAGTCTGGCTTTTGCCCTAGAAGGTTAATCACTACTTGGAATTTTTTGCCGTGGGAGATTCCTTGTGTAATTGTTGAAAGGCGAGATCAAAACCCAATATCATCTTTTGAGTGCCAGTGTCACGCCTGGATAAAAACAAGCTGTATCAGCACTAATTATATTTGCTCCCAGACATGCTGCTGAAGCTCTGACTATGTTTGGGATAGGAAGGAATTTCCTCATGTGGTGAATTGGTAAAGTTTGGGATTTGTCTTGTTCTTGTGCATTGCTTAAGGACCATTTTTTGGAGTCTTGTTTCAAATTCTTTGACTTTCTGCAGCCTTGTGATCAGAGCTAAATATTCAGCTTTTCCCACTACTGGGCCCTGCTTTGGTTCTAAAGGTTTTTTCTGCTTTACCAAATATGTATGGAGGATCTCATTTTGCTGCATTTTAAAGATACTCTAGCAATGGCAAAAATAATCTACATTATTACTTATCTAAAAATAATATACAGGGAAAGAAAAAGGGCAAAGGGAATAATGAACTGTACAGTCAGTTGCAACCTTCAACTTCATTCTCTGGAAAACAAATGAATTGTAGGATGCTCTAGTGTACAGAGGTATGGTCAAAGTACCCATTGTGTTGGGGCAGCACTACATGTAAGGAGCAACCACTCTTCTTTCATGTGTGACTAAATCATTGTTATTGATCAGTATGAAGCAAGGGAAATATTTACTAAACCTCACAGTTAAAGACAAAATTCCTTTATTATTCGCTTGGTGTTACAGATATGAAAATGGTCTGCAGGTCTGATAGATGCTTACAGCACACTTGATTACTCTTTAGGCATATTTTAATACTCTTTAGATTATATTAGGCATGTTAGGTCCAGACCTTTATGAGCAACCCCAGTCCTTTCTTTTGGTGTTCTCAGCAACCCCTGTGTACTTGAGCCTGGCATGATGCCAGTGTGAGGCTTTGTACTGGACTGGCTGAGAGCAACCTTTGACTTGCATCGAGTAGGGCCAACAGCTCCATGCAGCAACAGCTACTTGAGCTTATGCTTCTCCAGCTGTTTTTTTTTTTTTTCCTGTTCTGCAAAAATACTTGTTTTAAACAGCAGTTTCTGGCTTGTTACACCTCTCTTACAAAAACCTGCGGTTTGAAACCTACCAAAACCAGACAGCTATGTAAAGCTTGCCTTGTGAGGATGTGAGCATATGAGAAAAGTGAAAATTTGAGCACAAAGAGAAGAGTAAATTAAATCTTTCCCCCCAAAGCAATATTAACTTCAGCGTGTTGTAATAGTAAGCAACGTTTATGTTAGTTCAATACCTAATTCCATTAGCTACAGTTACACTGGTCCGTTCTGTGGAGTGGTGGGGCACTTTCCCAGACAGAGCACTGCTGTCAGCCCTTCCCCCTTCCTTGGCAGTGCATATTTGGGTTTAATATCAACTGTGTTGTTCATGGGCTGCCACATGGAGCTGATGATCAGAGGCTGATGAGGATGCTGGTGCAGGACAGCAGCCCCCGCACAAATCCGACAGGCATCACCACAACTGTGTGACCAACAAAATGCCCATTGCTGCTGTGACTCCAGCATCATCCAGCATGCAAAGCTTAAAGGGCTCTTTGACAGGCCCCAGATCATACTGAAATCCTTTCACTTATCTCTGCTTTGCCCCTGTCCTGCTGCTGCTGAAGTCCATAGCACAAATGCTCTGCCCACAGTTGTGCTGGAGAATGTGTCCTGCTTGGTCAAAAAAGGAGTAAGCTGTGATGGTGCATAAACAAATGGAGAGTCAGGAACTACTGCTCCTTTCATTGTTTTATTATTGTTCATAATTTATCACAACTGTTGTTTCACTGTTAATTGCTGTTCATCTGAGGAGTGCACATGGAGCATGTTTCCTACTGGGAACTGAAAAAGAGGGAGCATCTTAAAAAACCCCGGAGGATTTTTGAGATCACAAACCTTAGAAAGATAACAAAATTAGCACACATAATTCCCCTTGATTTTCTTTATGCCTGCAGACAAGGTTAGCAGCAACTCTTGTTTCTAAGAATTTGTTTTGTCTCCTCAACCAAAAAATCTGGAATGGTGTTAGGTCTGATTTATTATTATATGTCTTGTTTTTCTTATAGAAAATATGGCAAAATTAGAAACAAATTACATGAAAACATAATAAATTACAAAAACTGAATACTGAGAGAAATTAATAAAAACCAATGTTTTTGTTTCCTTCATAATTATCTAAAAGTGAGACCTGAAGACTGTCCCTAATAGACTCCTTTTTAATACATCTTCACACTAACTTGAACTGGGGGAGGGTTTAAGCAGCACCCTTGTGAGGTGAATTATGAAGCCAAGCTTGGTGAAACTCTGCAGTGTGGTCTCTGAGTGTAGTCTACAGTAGAGCTGTCTGTCCTCAGACAAGTTCTTCTTGCGTTACAGTAACTCAAGTAATTCTGGCTATCACCTAGATGTCTCTCATCTATCCCTGAAATTGAATTCTAGACCAGTAGCACATATTTTAATAGCAAAACATCTATTTTTTTTCTCCAATTTTTTTCATTCTCATATAGAAAAGGTAATTTCTCTAATTTCTGTTGATTTTTTCCCATGCACCTCCTACTTCCCCCACACATTCCAACTTGTGACAGAGGTGCTTCCGTGATGAAAGAAAGTAGGACCTGGGAAAAGGCAGGCGTGATGCTTCAGAGGATCATCTTGTAAGTACCTTGTCTTTATTGTCTCATGGTATGAACATGTTAATTGTTCATTGTTAGTCTGGTTGACTCCAGAGGTAGGAATGGAGTGCACTGGTATCAATGGGTTATCCCTAGGACTGAAGAATGAGACTACTCATTACGTATATTTGAAAATCTCAGTTACTTATGTTCTCAGCAAAAGCTCCTAATTTTCTCAGCTCTTTCTGTAAACTCAGCATAAAAGGATTGCATAATGGACACGGCGACTCCCACAACTATTGTTTACATCTGTCAGCTAATCCTTTCTGTGAGTCAGGCGGTGCCTGCTGGGTTGGGCACTTGATTTGGATTAGAAACTCATTATTATGATGATGCATATTGCAGTGCTGCCTGGAGGCCTCAGCAGGATTATGGCCACATTGTGCTAGACAGCACACAGACCTAGAGCTTGTAGCCTATTGTTAGAGCACCCTCACTCTAATTCTGGATTAGACCCCATTTCTTCTCATGGCCCTTGTGGGTAAAACATCTAATCCTGTTCTGTTTCCGTATCTTTTCAGGGGAGATGATAACTCATTTCCTACCATCAGTCAATGTCTATAACCACCTGCTTTTGGAGGAGAATGCCAGGATGATGTCACCCAAAGGCTGCAGGTAAATGCTGCATCAAGTGGGAACCAGCATTTTCCCTGTTTGAGTGCCTCTACTATTCAGTGGAATGGTTTTGCAATGGGAATTTGTGGCTTTTCCAGCAGTGCTGCTGCAGCCAGAGAATATGCAAGGTGAAAAGCACAACAAGTCTTGAGTTGCTCCTAGGCTGTTTGCAGCCCTGAGTTGTTCACTAAGACCTCAGCTTAGTAAATGACATTAGGATCTCCCTTCTTCCCTCTCAGGGCTGCACATGTGTCCATCCTAGTGAGTGGCCCTTGTTGGGTAGCAGGCAGACTGTCCTCCCCCCGTCCTTTCAGGCTCTAGGTGTTCCTGCTGCTGTTGCAGGTGCCAGCACACCCTGTTTGTACTCCACCTGTGCTGCCACAGCCACGCACCTGTGACTGCAGCTAAGCCTGAGCCTGGTCTGTGCTTGCCCTTCACTCACTGGCACCTACTGCTCTACAATGTTGCTCAAGTGTGAGGCTTGACAAGGATCTTACAGTTTCTGACTGACCTTATCGTTTCAGATCAAGGTGAACTTGACTGGCTTTTATCACCCTATAGAAGCTGCTTCTTGTCTGTCCTGGTTGTTTACTGAGGTAGCCATACAAATAGCTTGGAAAATGGTGCTGAGTTGTGTACAGGTGAACTCTTTGAGTGTTGTCCACTACCTCATTTCCCTTGCTGAGAATACTGTGGGTCAGTGGGGCCACTCTGCAAGATGCTCCTAAGGAAGAAAAAAGTTGTGTGAGACATCTTTCAAGGACAGGAGCAAGGCTGGCGCTTGCTGAGGAATTCTTGAACAGCTTCAGCTTCATCTCTTTCCTCTTTAAGCCCAAAGTCCTTCTCTACAAGCTATTACAATGTGCTGGCATTGTTACAGCCATCACAGGCTGGAGCTGGCACACACAGGATTATCCTGTTGTAAATTTGTTTGTCTCATGGGAAATTTGAGACTTAAGCACTCACTTGGTCTGCACCTCTTTATTTGAGACTGACCAGTCTGAATCACTTTTGATAAAACATCAGTAGGAGTCTCAACCAAAGTTAAGTTCCTATCAGTTTAATTAAAGAAGATCACTGGAGAGACAACCCCTGTGAAATGCTCCCATAGTGTAGAAAGCTACACTGTGAGTGCTGCCCTCAGTAATCACTAGAGGCTGCTATCAGCAGTGCAATCAGAAATGACTGAAGAGCTTAACTTGAAACTTAGACATCAACACATGGCAAAGAAAATACGAGACAACAGTGACTGGGGACTAATCACATCCATTGTATCATGACAATAACAGAAAAGTAAATAGAGAAGGCACTGTAAGGTGGTCTGAGACACAGATCTGTAGGAAACTGGGCTTTGTTACATACTAGTCCTATGCTATTATAGGCACAAGGTCAGTCAGTAAAAATCTTGATAACCAAAGCAAAGTTATATTTAAAGACTTTCTTTACCTATTGCATTCTAGCTCTTTCCCTTTCCTTCAATAGCTTTTGTGGGTGTGGTACCACGTGAATGAGGCTGGATGTTAGAAGCTGGAAAAGACTGCAGGGAGAAGAAAGCATGTAGGGTCAGCATGGAGTTTACTTCTTGCTTCTTCTTCACTGTTGAGTTAATGGTATTGGCCACAGTGGTATGGACTATACCAGGTCACCTTTGGGGACAAAAAGGCATTTGAGAGATACATCTTCCATAGTTTTTGTTTTGTCTTCACAAATTAGTGTTTATAGAAACTAACCAGAGATTAGATTAGTGCACTGCTCCTGTGGGATGCAGACTTCAGGGTTCAGGCAATGTTCTATGGCCAACAAGACCCAACAAGTTATACCTGAGTCATTCCCCTGGGTGTATCATGCCCTGGACTGACAATGACAGGAGCCAGCTGAGCATCCTCACAGGAGATGACAAGTGTCGACACAGGGGCAGTCACCTCCCATTTTTCTAACCAAGCAGAACTGGCAGTGGAAGAGCCACTGAGGTGACTGATCTTAATGTTTATCCTAGTGGTGATATTAGGCTCCCAATGAAATTAGAAGGATGACACTTAATGTAGTCTTTTGGTAGTGGGGCAAGACTTATATTCTTAGCATAAGCTGCTTAGGAAAAGCTTATTTTACTTTGCATTTATCACTTGTTACTAATATTTTATTACATTGATAGCCATCCCCAAAAAATATTTTAATGTTCTTACCTGTTTCATATATAGACATACTCCCTTCAACATCAAACGTGTTTGAGAGAACAAGACTGTAGACAAACTGAGTTAGACCTGCTTAGTTATGCTGACATAAACTTAGTGAAGCTTCTTTTTTGACCAACAAAATAGTGCCTAATGTGCTTTCTGAGTCAGTGTGTTTCTTCCTTCTGGAGCCAAATCCAGCACATGGTGACCACAGATCTGTGGGCCCCACTTAGGAGAAGCTTCCACTGAGCCTAGCAGGATCTCTAGCTTGAGTACGAAATGCCAAATTTGATCAGGTAGGCTAAAACACTGCATTTCCTCAAACATTTCTTTGTCCACTCCCTTCCAGATGAGCCAAGCCAGACACACTCCTTCCAGTTGAAATAGTCCTTTTTTTCACTTTTTTCCCCATTTTTGCCCCCCCCCCAAGTTTCTGAGGTATACAAAAGGATAATGCAGTGTACAGCATAGTCACCTAACGGTGACTGTAATGTGCACTGTGCAGGAGAGTCTCAGGGAGTTGTACAATGAAATTCTACAATAATATTAGTAATGAAGGGCAATTAAGAGCAGTAGTTAACCTATATTTTTCTACCCTACTTTAGGAGTCAACTTACACTGAGGATTTCAAATACTAGTTGGAAGTGCATTGCATTGTCCAGAGGCATAATTACAGAGAGCTGTAGTTGTCTTTATCACAGTTTTAATTAGTAGGACACATTAAATAACCAGCTGATACAGATCTTAATGAATCATTTATAGGCCTACATCTAAGACAATTATATACATAGCTGGTAATACATAATAATTTGCTTACTTCTGGGCTTGTGTGAAATAGAATATGCATCGTCTTCATGTGAAGTAAAGGTGAAAGGGACAGGACAAAACCGGGACAGCAGTCTACTTTAACCAAACAGCTTTTGCCTGGACCACTGTTGACAAGACTGGGGAAGAAATATGAATAGTTGGCTTCAAAAGAAATCCACCTTGAGGAAAAGCAGCAGCTCTGGTTTCCTGAATTGTTGACTGGTTTGGGTTTTGTGTTTTTAAATCGAGCTGGTTGTCCCACATGGACACTTTATGTGGTGCTGCTCAGCAATGAGGGCAGATGCACACCAGGCTGAGAACAGGGTTTCTGGGGCAAGCTAGGACTCTGCTGTCTGCAAGCCATGTCATGGCACTCTTGCTGTGGCTCCCTGACAGGCTAGCCCGCCTTAGATGTGTGCCTCTTTTTTCTCCAGCACTGCCTGCCCAGAAACATGAAGAAGGTCCTTCAGAGAAACCACTACAGTCCCCTAGCAGCCAGATCTTTGCTCCACCAGGGATGTTCCCAGCTCTCTGGTTCTACCAGCTTTCTTGCTGCTCAGTATGTATAGATGAAAAAATGGGAAACATGCCTAAACCTCCAATTGCTCTGGGGCTAATTTTTGCTCTGAGCACTGTTTCAGGGCCAGATTTTCATGGCATTTGTTTGCGAGTGCTCCTTGATAATTAAGAAGATGTATATGTTGTCTGTTTGGCCAAGTGAAGGGGCTATGGGAGCATCTGGCTGTGAAAGTGCATGTATTGTCACTGCTGATTTCTGCAGAGCTCAGTCAGGGTATGTACACAGCATGGTGGAAGACATGGAAACAAATAAATGTGGTGTAAAAGGTGTAACACATGCCTCTTCCTCCTCTTTGCCTAGAAGATGCAGCTGGTCACAGGCAGGCTGCTCTCCTTAATCAGCCCCAGTAGCAGGACGGTCCAACTGAGGGAGTTTGGGAATCTTCTTTTTAGGAGAAACCTGCCAGGCTCCAGGATGCATATATTGAGCATGGTGCCAGTCCTGGATATTTCACAAGGTTTATCCCTCCCATGCACCCTGCTGACCTCTATCATGTTCTTGTTTCTGCCTCTCCCTGCCCCATGGGCCGTTTTGGTATCTGCCTCAGGTCCTTGTACAGTTTTGAGCTACTTGTTTTGTCTCCTGTTTCTTTAACAAAGTAGTACTTTAATGACAGATTGTAGGTAATACAATATGCCCAAAACCACTGCCCAACCCCCCCCCAACTTGTTGCATCAAGTACATGTATTTGTCCATGGTCTTTCTTGCCATGTCTCACTTGGCTTGCTCTGCTTAGTTGGAGCTCCAGTTGAAGCAAAACCTGTGTTTATCTGATTACAAGGCAAAACCTAGCAATAAACAAACCATTGCAAATGTATACTTGAAAAGATTAAGAGAAAAGTATTACCAACCCATGTAATATTGTAATCCAAAGTACTTTAAAAGTAGCATTGAATAATTTTCTCAATTATCCATAGAGTCTGCTGTTAACAGGTTTCCCTGGTTGCCTACCATCAGAGGGACTCTCTGCAACTTCTTTCAGCTTAAGTACAGAGTTCTCCTTAAAATTAGAGGGCTTTTAAGAGTTAATATGTTAATCTCCTGATGTACTACAGCAGGCATCTGGAATAGATCGGACTAGACTGTTTACATTGTGCTTCCTTTCAGGGTGGTTAGAAGTGAGGGAGCACTTGTGGCAAGAGCTGATGTGGTGTAGGGTTTGACAGTGTCTTTCCACACCTAGTTGTTGCTTTTGTGGAGGAGGGAGGAGCAGAAACTGCCAGTATGGCTCTCAGTATGGCTTTTCAGCTTCTCCCATCAGGGGAGGAGGCTGTCACAGGGCAGGGGGTGATCCCATGCTTAGTTTTCCCTAGCATGTCCAAGGTGGCAGAAGTTTCCTTTGCTGTCTTCTCCTGGAAGAAAATAAGAAACCTAATGAAAGAGGTTTACTTTCTCTGAGGCAAAATATAGTTAGTATGAGCTTCAAGCCTCTGAGCCTAGGGGCACCTATACCAGAGAAGCATGAGGTCTGCTCCATCCAACAGGGCAGCTGCTGGGAATGCACTCAGCACCGGGCTGAGGGCAGCCTACATGCTGAAGCTGACAGTCACTCTGGACGGATGGCTGTAATAACTTTGTGCTTTGTGGCTGTCGCTGTTTTTATCCTCCAATTCCCCTGGGAGGTAGGGAAGTGCTGTTAGTCATTTTATAGCGATAAGTTGAGCCATGGTGTGATGAGGCCACACAGGGAGTCAGCAGCAGAGACACTCTGCTGTCAGACCCTCCTCTCCTTCCTTATCAGCTCTGCCTTATCTGTGTGCACAAGTAAGATTTGTGGAAATAGCTCCTGAGTGACTGGGAAGAGTGGGGACGAGCCAGAGAACTGCGAAGAGTAGTGCCTGCTCCCATCACCAAAAGCCTCCCATCAGGCTGCCTAAAAGCCCTCAGTACACTGAGAGATGACAGCTTTGCTCCAGTGCCATGTTTTCAAGCAGAGCAGATTTTTTGCCAGTTCTCGTTTGACTTTCTGTATTGGTTTTCCAGCCACCGCCAACTCTGTCTGGGCACAGGTCCATGTTTACTCAAGCTCCACAGCCAGAAATATGGTGAGCTCTGGTTCATGCTAGTGTGTGGTTGTGCTGAATGCATCAAAATGCGTCATCAAGTGTCACCAGCTACATAAAGTATGAGCCGTGGCAAGGAAATCAGAGAATAGACAACACAACTTTGAGGAGAGTAACAGCTCTGGAAGCCAGAAACCCATTTAAAACAATTTAAAACACTCCGAATTTTTAAAACACTTTATCAGAAGGCCAGTTCCTAAAGTAAAACACTTTGTTTTCTTTTTTTCTTTTTTTTAATGCCATGTTTTGATTTCTGAGCTGGATCAGAAGCACAGTTTATTTTACAAGAGTCAATGGTACCAATTAAAGCCTGAGACTTTCACAGCAGTACACGGGACTCAACTACACATCTTCCATTAATTATCTCTTGGCCAAGTTAACTCTGCACAAGTAATATGTCACAAGCTCATTTTCTGTCATTAAATTCAGCAGCTATGACCTTGATCCGTTCTGGGAGCACACCTTCTCAGTAATAAAATGCTGGTTTATTGCAGACTCTTTTTGAAGAATGCCATTTTAATGTCAGGCTATGCTGAAGAAGAGTTGAACTCCTGCCTTTTCAGACTTTCTGAAGCAGGAAAGAACTAACAGCCTGCACTAGACCTCTTATCAGTGCAGAGCCTGGGCTAAATGTGTCTTTGTTGACCTTCTCCTTCTCTTAGTACAGAAAAGAAATTACCTTCGTTTTAAAAAAAGCTGACATGTAGGTACAGCTGGTACATATTAGCACTTCAGTTGTATATTGCTGGAACACAAATAATTTATCAGCTGTGATTTTACTTGCTTGACTCCTTGATGTATATGCTTAAAAAGTTTTGGGACCAAGTACTCTGGATTCCAAATCCAACATTTTGGCCTCCATGATGAGGCAGCTTTGCCCTGGGAAATGTGTCCTCTGCCCCTTACAGCCATGGTCTGCTATCAGACTATTGAACTAGGGCTTGCCACTGTTTTCCACCTTCAGAAATTGTTTCAGGTTTTCATGCTCCTGTTCCCTCTCCCATCCTTCCATATAAAATTCAGGGACTAAAAGGAAACTATTTCCAGGGCCCACCTCTATGCATTAAAACCCAGTAATGCATTAACTGCCAGAATGACAATTTTTACATCAGCTTGCTCTGCCACAGGTTTTTTCTGAGAAGGAAAAATAAAAAATGCTCAGTTTGGAATAAACCAATAACATGTGTGGGGTTGCCATTTTAAAAAGAAAAAGTGGAAAAAACCAGGCACTGCTGTTTGCCAAATCCTTGTCTTACCCTTCACCAAAAGCAGTGCTGACAGAGCAGTGTTGAACAGGTGAGTACATTGCTCAGTCCATCTGGCTGTCCAGTGCCTCTGAAGACAACAGCTGGCCTCAAAATGGGAAGGAGGTAACCTGCTGAGTGAAGGTGTCCAGATAATAAATTAGCCCCCCAAAAACTGAGAACAAGAAGAAAGAAATTACTGTCCATAAATTTAAGATAAAGGGCTGGGGATAATGCTGTGTTAAGCAGCCTCTTCTGTGGGCAATTATCACTAGGCATCAGCAGCAATTCAGCAGGTTTTCTACCAGCTCTTGGGAGGTCCTCCAGCAGGATGGACATAGAGATTGTGAGGCAGTGAGAAGCACCTGAGCCTCAGCATTTTAGAGGTGATTGTACCTGTGTGGGTTTGTCCTGACAGACACCAGCTGGAGAATGCACCACGTGGCTCAGTTGGGGTCTGCAATCCTGGTGGGATGCTATGCTAATTCAGGCAGTATTAATGGAAGGTTGCAGTTGGAATTTCTTTATGTGAATACCAGTGGGTTTTTATTATTATAATAATAACTGCCACTGCTTCTGAAGAATCTGCTTTTTCTTTAACAGCAGCTATTTTGAGACTAGGAAAAAGTTGATTTGCTCCTCTTGCTGTGCAGGCACTGACCCAAGAAGAGCTGGATGCAGACAGAGCCCAGCTGAAGCCTGGGCAGCAGTGTGTCAGTGTGGATTTTTTTCCTCTCCTGGATTCACAGTAAGATCAGAGGTGGGATTGTGTGCCAGTGGCTGCAACCTAATTTCAGCTGCTTGGTTATATGCACTGGACTCTTGTGTGTATCTGTGGCACAGGGGCTCTGAAGCAGCCCTCTGAATTGCTGTCACAGTGTGGAGGATCTCTATCACCACCTTCATCCACAGCTACAGGCACAGAAAAACAATCAATCTCTTGGAGTGACAAAGCTGCAGAGGCTAAAATCTTCTGTTTCAAGGCTGTCAAGTATGCATATTGCACTTTGTTTCCTCCACACCCTAGAGAGCCTTTCCTAGAAGGGCTCTCTGACATGCTGCAGCAGGGCCCTGGACCTGGTTTCCCACAGGCATAAATATGAGTGCAGGTGAGCAAAGGCTGATAGTGTCTTAACCAAACCCATGAGTGAAGAAATAGCTACTTGACAGGAATGTCTGAAAGTGAAATACACTAAATATTCTGATGAGCTGAAACACTACAGCACTGGGAACTGTATACATCTGCAATAAGCTGCATCCAGTGACCACTAAAAGAAAGTAAAGATTTTGGGAATAAGACGAAACTGTTTTTAAGATTATTTCTAATAAATAAGGCTTACACAGTCATATTATCTCTCTCTCTCTGCTGGCTTATACCCTCCCCATTCTCCATGGTAACTTTTACCTCTATTAGGGTCACTGTTTGCTATCAAAGACAGCAATGATCCTACAATGTCTGTAAATGCCAGCTGTTCATATGGGGAGACATTTGGGGAGATTCTGCCTGTGGACAGTCAGCATTCACACAGTTCCAAGTTCTGCTACAACCAGTGGCCATGGCCAGCCCCAGCTGCTGGCTGATGTAAACTTCCAGTGATGGTTTTCAACCTTTTCCCAGGGGAATAATGTCTGGTTTTCTCTGCTTACTTGTGAATAAGAGAATAATCTTCAAAGTCTAAGACATAGGTTGGCTTCACAGATGGCTTTCAGGCTTATCTGAGTGTCTGTTTTAAGCCAGGAGAAATATTGGTAGAATCTGAGGCTGGCATGGTCTTGCCTGGCTCTTATGCTCTCAGGAAACCAGTTATCAGACAGAATTTTAATGGCTCTTATGGGGCATATGAAAGACCAGAGACATCAGAGAGAATTCTTAAACAGACTTGTTTTGAGCTTTACACAATGTTTTTTGCCTGCAGTAAAAATATACGCCCTTGCATGCTGCAGAACAGTTTGGCTGGTGGGTGCTCTGGGAAGATGGTGCTGGGAAAAGCTGTCTCTTTGCTGGTTCTTTCCAAGGATGGGTTTGCATTTGCTGCTTGTGAAGACAACCTGACTCAAGGGTTGTGCTCCTGCCCTTTGAAAGAAAGGGCTGCACATCACACTACCCCTTGTTCTTCTGGATGGAGCTATCTTTGGGTTCATGGCTTAAAAGCTGAGTGCTGGCAAGGGAACAGAGGAAGGTCAACGATCATTGGAGGGATAAGTAAGACAGTAGCTTAAAGTAAAGCTTCAGAGAGCTCACAGTTATTGTTAGGAGGAACAAGCAGTGATATCTTATTGGCATATCTAATTAGAAATTGCTGGCAGCTACTGGACTGGACAGTCTCCTCAAATGCCAGCAACACTGCAGGAGCTGGATGTAAATGTTGTAATTGATATAAAGATGGAAGCTGCTCCACTACAAAGTGACATTTCAGATATTGTGGGAATGGATGATCTGAAATATCCTCAGTGAGATCTGTTTCCCCCAACTCCTTTGACTCCTGTCAGAGGTGCATGTCGAGCTCTTCTCTGGGCAGATGGCTGCTGCAAATAGAACTGCCTTTGAAATATAAAGTTTTGCTGAATTCATTATATGCCTTCTGACTTCAAAGCTTTGTACTTTTCTCTTTAGTTCTAAATAGAGTCACTTGGCTGCTTTCAGGCCTGTTACATTGGAGGCAGGTGCTGCAGTGGATGTCACTGGTGAGGCACAGCAGTGGTGCTTATTTAAGGTCCACTGAGCAGCTGTATGCCTGCCTTACCTCTGCCCACATCCAGCCAGGAGGTACACAATTCCTACAGTTAGATGGACCTCAGGGAGCTCTCCCTGCCAAGGACTTTCCTGTTTTTCCCTTTCCTCAAGGAGAGAGGTGGCTGCAATAACCTGGCCCTGCATCTGTTGCTCTCCCAAGGTGCAGAGAGCTGTGCAAGGAGGAGGATGGGATGGAGTGAGGATGGTGTTTGTATCAGAAATTGTTCTGCTCATCTAGGCATAAGTTCTCTTCATTGAAGACTTCATAAGAAGCTTCTTTCATGAAAGGGGGGATTTTGATGAATTAATCTTTGTAGAACTTTATATTGAACTGACCTTCTGGAGCATCAGGATTTCCCACATCAGCTCAGCAAGTGGATACCAGTAGTCAGAAATTACTGTCAGTAAAAAGCAGTCATTGTGACTTTGTTTTCACTGTCTGTACTTTAACTGAAATGATGGGGTTTAGGTGTCATATCTCACACTTTCAAGGAGTATTGAAGCAACTTAAAGGGATACCAGTGGGAGACCTTGCTCTTTGTATCTTCTTGCCACACAGAGGGAGGACATTTTGATAGCCAGAGGTTCTCTGGGGGAAAAAAAAAGTTACTTTGGAGACTGAATTATCAGCTTAGTCAAATTGTTCATATGCACAAAATGGGGGGAGAAACAAGCACCCAAACTTCAAAGCAGCTGGACCATTCTTTTCAACATCTTCTGACTTGCCTCAACTTTACATCAAAATTCTTCAGGTTCAATTTGAAAGTTTTAAATGCTCAATGCCAAAATGTTTGAACAATACAAAATATTTGCTTCATCCACAAACTACATTTGTCATATTTTTTAGAACTAGCATCAAGCTGAAAATCTATTCTTCACCCTGCTCTGGTTCCCTACAGCATCTGGGTAAGTTGGAGACAGAGCTTTGTGAACTGAAAATTATTTAAGCAGAAAAATTAGGTTCTTCACCAGAACCTCCTCTCTCAGCAGCTGGGTCCTTTATGGATGAGCTAAACTAGCAGCATATACAGCTTTTGGCATTGCTCCGTATATTTTTTAACTGAGAAGCTTTTGTCGCATTTTTGTCGTATCGGCAGTACATGATTAAAAATGTCAACTCCTTCCAAACCTTTTTTGTTTTGTTGAAAGGATTATTCTTAATTTCAGCCCTGGAGTCAGTTTAGGTGTGGTTTGATCTTCTGTTCTTCCTATGATACAGATGCTATCAGCATGGACAGCAGAGCCGCCCTGTCACACAGGATTAATGGCAGTGTGTGGTGTTGCTTCTGGAACAGTAATGTCGTACCATATGAATAAACACTGAAATTGGGATAATTTTTCTAAATGTTTCAGCATTCTAAGTACAAAGTAATAACCCTGTCAGGAACAATATTCACTGCTGTTTCATCTGGCTGTGCTGGAATTAGTGGCAGTCTCTGAGGAAGAACACAGGTATGTCAGTGTTGGAAACAGGGCACGTGGTTGTATTAGAGCAAAAAGCAAACAAATCACTTGGTCACAGTACAGGCACAGAAACTTAATACTACTTGGAAAATCAGAACTACTCTGAATATGCATTTGTCTTGGTTTCCTCATGAGAAAGATAATGAAAAAAGGGGAGATGGATGGATGGATGGATGGATGGATGGATGGATGGATGGATATGTATTAGTATTTCAGGAAAAATGTGCTGTAGAATTCAGCAGATGAAAACCAGTCTGTGAAATCAAGAATAAGGGGAGGAACAAACAGCAGACAGTGAGGAGAGTGTTAGTGAGTACTTTCTGCTTTAATACAAAACCAAGGAGGAGCAAAGCCTTGATGAAGGATGAGACTTAAAAATATTCCAGTTCACCTCAAAAAAACTCCAGAAATAATTCTGAGGTGTTGCAGGGGTAAAGTGAGGTTCCTCAGCCATTTTTCTGAGTTGTTAAACAATTTGCCTCTAGGTTTCCATGTGTGTTCATTTGTAGAGGTGCCAGCCAAAATATGTTTGATGCTGAGAAAATTGCAAAAATTTAGCTCTTCCTAGCTGCCCCAAGGTCACTGCTTAGATTGTTTAAATTTTGGAAATGCCAGTTTGAGACACCCACATAGAAAAAATAAATGTACAATTACACTGTTTATCCTATCTACTCAAAAACATGTTGAGCTCTAGTCATCTTTGAAATAAAATCTTCCTCCACAACATATTGCTGCCCAGTAGCATGTGTTACAGAGCATATTTAAAGACTTCTTTGGAAGAAGATAAGATCAGACACTGCCAGAAATCAGATATTCCATTAAATGGTCTCATGCTTCAAGCCAATATGACAGGGGTACCTCTTAATGAAAAAAACATTTGCTGGTGTGGCAACATCTGGGAATAAATGGTTATAGAGAGAGAATTTTTACATTAGAAATGTGGTTGCTTATTGTAGCAGCGAGCCCCTGCATGGGGAATGATGAGCATTGACTCCATGATTGCAGAAGGCTGATCAATCCCTTTATTGTTACTATACTATACTATACTATTAAGAAAAAAAACTCATTGCCCTTTTCAGACAGTCATGACACAAGTGGATCCAATTGGTCAATGAATCCAAAACACCATCACCAGAGTCCAATTAAGAAATCACCCTTTGGTAAACAAATCTCCATAACACATTCCACATGTGCACAACAACAGTGCAAGTGGAGATAAGAATTGTTTCTCATTCTTTTTGCTGAGCTTTGTCACAGCTTCCCAGGAAAATCCTGGGGGAGGGCTATGTCTCTCTGTTTGGAGGACAGTCGCTTGCATGGAGGTAACAGTAGGATCTGAAAAATACAGCCATGAATGTGAGCAGTGTTTCCCTTGAGCACTCTTCAGCCTTCAAACATGGTCTAGCCTGAGCTGGGAAAATCAGAGGAGAGACAAAATTTTCTGTATTGAGATGACAGCTTAGTAAAAAGAGGTTGTGCTCCAGCTATGGCTGTTTGAGAAGCATCTGTACTGGGGCTTTGAGCATTGATTTTAACAACAATGCAGGTTTGTGCCTTCACTCCTGCTCCTCCCTTCTCCTCATCTGGCTATATCCACCTAGAAGGCTGACCCAGCTCTGAACCCTATCATAGAGTGGAGCTCATGCCCTCCTATTCCTCTTTTGCTTTCTCCACACTATTTTCCCCACCAGTTCAGCTCTCTGCTGCCATTTGTGGTGCCACCAGTGTCCCCAGTGTGGCTGGGGATTACAGTGCTGGGGCAGGGCCATACTCCAGGGAACAGAAGATTTTCTGTGCCTGTGGGTGGATGTGTGAAGCATTGGTTATTTTATTTGCCTTTGGATCTAACTTCCTTGGTTTAGCTATTGTCAAATAACTGAAAGGACTGACATTAGCTGCCTGGTTCCCATTAGGAAATGTACTTTTAAATTCTGTTGCAATCACTTTGTTTTCTAACACGTAACTAAAGGCTTTGTACCACTTCTCTACATGACTTTCTGCAGTTGGAGCCATGCAAACAGAATTCAGGCATATGCATCTTGCTGATACCAGTATTTTGAAACCCTTTCCAAATATTTTTGCCAGTGGCTGCAGAAAAGCTTTCATACCAGTAAGAATGTGTATATTGGGCTTTCTTCCAGAAGCTGTGAGAGGGGCACAATATGTGCTGCTGGATTATTTTACCAACTGAATAAATGTCATCTCTTTTCCAAATAAGAAACTTGGGCTATGGCAGGAAAATTATTTCAGTGTTTAAATGCATTCTACACATCCTGAGCAGGAATTTGGTGCCTTCATGGGGCAGGGATGTTCAGATATGTGCAAACAAAACCATAGTATTTCTTAATGCGGCAGGTTTTAACTCTCCAATATTGTGCATGCTTTTTCCTGGGATGAATTGTCCTTTTAAAACCGCAGCTGAGACCAAGAGGAATATGTAATGCTTTTACAAAACCTCAGGCTGGATGTCTGATTTTAGGTCACATGATTAAAAATCTGAATCCTGGGCTTGTGCCCCCACATCCCCTGTTGTTCTGGTGGATGATTGGGCTATATGCTGTTTGGTTTAAGGTGATGGGTTATTGCAACCAAAAGCCTCACTGAGACACCTGGTCCTTCTGTCTACTGGTGTGAAAATGTCTGGGGCATTTTTCATTCACAAAATAAGAATGTACCAGGAGCAACAAGTCTCCTTGAGAAATGCATCATGAGACTTAAAGCATTGACTAATATGGAAGGAAGGAATCACATTAAAATAAAGGCTTCTGCTTGTAATTAGGAGATTAGTTAAGTGCTGTGCTCTGCAGCTCTGGAAAAGCCATAGGTAGTAGCTGAAATGCCCTGGGAAGGACTAATAACCATCCTGGCACTTAGGAACCAGCCTGTGTCAAGCTGTGAGTGTTCCCTGAAGTGTAGTGTTGTGTGGACCCTGATGAGCTTATCCTTCAAGACAGCCACCGTGCCAGTCTCACTGTGCTTGGTGAGGGTACCACAGATGTGCTGTACAGGTGGTGACCCCAAGGAGTTCAGCTCCTACGTGCTGACCTGGATGCCCCAGCCAACGGGGCTGTGCAGTGTGTGCAGCATCCTGTGACTGCAGAGGCTGCGCACCAAGCTTTCCCACCAGTTCTTTTTAGAAGAAAATATCCATATAAACCTGTTCCTCTTCTTCCTCACTGTAGGACTTTGGAAAAGGCAGAGGAGTGTCTACCATCCCTGCAGCTCCATTCCTGGGCAGTACAGGGCCATCGCAGATGCTGGTACTCACAGCAGACACTGTACCCACCACCTGGGGCAAGCCTGTGGCACACAACTCTCTGCTCACCAGTGGGTGAAGCACATGTGTCACACACCCTAGTTAAACAAGTAAGAGTTAGGGCATTATCAGAATGAAAGCAATGGACTTCTCTTTGAGTACACTAGGTGTCTTTTGCTTTTGGGGGTAGCTCCTCTAAAGTTTTAATGAGCATTGGCTGGTGATTGTGTAGAGGGAGCGTGGGAAGCAGATGTTTTTCAACAGCAAAGTAACAAGTGGATTCTACTGGCTTTTAGCATAGCATAGAATTAAGCTGTTTTCTTCTGAAGCTTTCCTAGAAAAACCTTGAGTTCATTCTCCTGTTTGCCTCTTTGCTCAGTGGAGTACAGAAGGTGTTCTTTTGAGCTTGCATGGAGTTTGGGATTTTTCATTCCCATTGTCAGCAAACAGGACAGTGCTTTTGTTCGCAGAAAATTTTTAATTTTTAAAGCTGATGAGTGCCTTACTTTGACAGAGTGTTAAACATTTAAATGTGCCTTCATATCAAACTCAGATGGCTCATCTGCAAAAGTAATCCCCAAAACAAACTGAAAACAATTCTTTTCATATGCAGAAAACTTAGCCAAAATAACTTTATTCCTTCTGTGATCAACAAAGAAACTATGTAGTTTGGGTAATGCAATGGGGTTAGATATTTTTTTCCTCCCTGTAACATAGCTTCAGTCAGTTGTCAGCCAAGAGATATGTTTGGATTTTTCATCCCCATGTGGATTTGTGGGAACACACACTAGGAGACCAAATCAACACGGTAATAGTGCCTGCATTGATCTCACACAGTGTTTATGTGGCCATCATTCCAGAGCCATCATTCATTTATTCTCTGGCATCCAGAGGCCATAATGGATTATTTTGTATAATAATCATGATAGTATTTAGATGTTGTCTAACATTTGCAAAGCATTTTATGCAGAAGGTCAATATAATTATCTCAATTTTACAGTTGGAAAGTATAGGCTCAGAGACACAAAGGGATTTGTCCAGGTCCATGAGCACCACGACGTGTGAGGATTCAGGGACTTCCTAAGACTAAACTGAAATTTAGATTGGACTCCAGATGTAGGCAATGGGCTGTCACCGTCACCACAGAGATACTGTGCTTGGGGGTATTACATTTCAGGCATTTTGAGGCTATGGAGAGCTTATCTTACTGCCTTAAACTCAGCCGAAGAAAATCACAGGATGAGTCTTTAACAGAGCCTAAACCATCTGTGCTTACAACCCGGGCCCCACCTAGTTTGTGCAGCATATGCTCAGTGCTTACAGGCACCTGCCTGCACGCAAGCCCTGCCCAGAGGGGGCAGGAGAGAGGGCAGTGTGCTATTAGCCCTTCCCTGCCACACTCCTCCTAACTGCGGGATAAAACTCCATGTGTGCTTAGCCCACACCTCCTCCCAGGCTCGGGCTAAACTCCTGTCCTTTTTTTACAGTCTCCTTCAAGCATCCAGCAGTTGTCAAGTGCGAACACTTCACAGCCCGTGTTTTGGGTACTGGAAATGTTATTTTACCTTTGCAACTGCCATCAGCCTTGAGGTATTTAATGATGTGCAGCAGGGAACTATGAACGGAGAAAAAAGATGCTTGCTTGGAGAGGTGTTTTTACAGGTTTCCAAATGAGACTACAGGTCATTTGAGAGCTTGTGATGTGAGGTAGAAACAGTTTCCAGCCCTTCTCACTGTTTCTGCAATGTTTGTTTTCCAGCCTTTAGGCATCTGCAAATGCAAAAAGTATTTGAAATTACGACAATTGGAAGAGGCAGTTTGGTAGCTCATATTTCTTAAAGTACATGAAACTCCAGTAGGTATCTGGTTGGATAAAGTGGATAAAGCATAATCTCTGTGTGCACCGTAAATAGTTAGTCTACTCCCAGTAATGGGGGAGAAAGAGGGGGAGAGGGTGGAGAAGAATGATGATTATGGGTTGATTAGAGGGAATTATTTCCTACAAACATTTTATTATTTGCTCCTACCTTCACCCTGTGTGAAAGCAGGAGTGTATAATAACTTTCCAATTCCTGAAAACAGCTACTCAGAAAACCTACTCAGCTGCAGTGGGCTCACAGGAGATGTTTGCTCCCCTCTAGAGGCCACCGCTCTTGTGGGGTGAGTCTCAGTTATCCTAAACCAATCATAACCTCATGGAAGTGCATTCCCCAGAGCAGAGAGCTGGCCTTCCCCTTCCCATCCCTTAACCAAGGGAGCTGTGCTGGACCTCACTGCACCATGTCAGGGCCCCATGCATTGATGAAAGGCACTTCATGACAGAGTTCAGAAATATCAGTACTCGTTGCCTAGGGCTCTCTACTGTTAATCTTTAAAATTCATCTTAAAAAAAGATATTTGCATTATATGTTGCTACATGTACCATTGTTGTTGAACCTGGTAGACCACAGTGATGTGATACCTCTGCAAGAAACAGTATTCACAGCAATATGAGTTTTTGTGGAGCTGGTTCTTACTCAATTTGATGTGAGCTGAGTGGAGGGTTTGTTGGTTTGTTTTTTTTTTTTGTTCCTAATTTATGAGCATTTCAGCAATGCTTTTGGTCGGTCAAAGAACGCAGAGAATGCTGTAATGTTTAAAAGAAATGGAGCTTTGATCAACTTTTGAAGGGAAATCAAGCAAAAGAAATTTTAAGTGCTAGGGCAAAGGGAAGGGATAGACTACATTATACTGCTCAGTTCTTTAAATGTTATGCCAAAATCCCTATGTTTTGCTTTCTTATTTTAGGGGGAAAAAAACCCCAAAGTCTTAATCTTAAAATTGTTTATTTTTTGATTTGCCTACAAATAAAAAGTTATCACTTTATATCAGGGAATTACTAGTCTCTTACCTTAATCATGCTTTGCAATAGGGTAGGCCTGCAGCTCACTAATGCCTTCTCCAGCTATTGCAGGGGGAAGGGGAAAAAAGATCTTTGCCTACTTGTAGGGAGCCTGTTTGTAAAAGCCCCTTTTCCTGGAACTGGCCTGGAGGGTGATGGTGTAAGAGCTGTTCCCTGCTGAGATGGCTGAGGCTGCTTGTTTTGCTGCCTGGACATGGATGAGTGGATGTGGTACTGGGGCCACATGGAGAGAGGTGTTGGGAGCAGGACCTCAGCTGTGGCAGTGTGCACAGTGAAGATGGGAGCTTGTGGTGCAGAGGAGAGCTAGAGAATGACAAGGGTTTTGTCTACCTGCAAAGGAACCCTTAAAAAATAAAAGCATTAAATGGGAAAACTGAAAAAGTTTTTACCTGGGATTTTCCATGGTCAAATAATGCTGTCTGGGAATAAGACATCATGCCTTTTTAATAGCAGAAATGTAAGTAAGCCTGAAGTGCTGGCAAGAAGCAGAGGTGTGAATGGATTCAAAGATAACTTTCTCTAGTCTTTTTCCCGCCACTCTGTTTTAAAAGAAGCCCCCATGAGTGGAGAGATGAGAGAATGGAGAGCATGGCTTATGTCTTTCCTTTCCTTTTGCACATGTGCCAGAGGGAAATGTCATGTTTTAGAACCTATTCCTCCTAAAATTGCATGGACAACAGTACCATGAAGAATAGTATTACAAACCTACAAAATACTTATTTTCTTCTAAAGTCAGAACTGAATTTTAAATTGCAAACAAATGACTACAACCCCTTGGGGACTGTACTCACATGCACTGCATGACACACCACAGGCCTAGTGAGCTCCAGAGCCACTTGTCACCTCCTCACAGCATCAGGATGCAGCAAGCATGGTTACAGTGGGAGGGTGAACCCCTGCAAATAGGCAGCAAGTCTGAGCACTCTGCACCTTGAGGAGATAAACTGTCATTCCTGGACTATCTAGTAGGGAGAGGATTTCACTGGTGACAGAGAGAGGCAATTACTTAAAATGTTAGAATAACTTGAAACAGTTTTATGCTGGACATTCCCTCAAGGGAAGACTAAAGGGCTGGCTTACTTGACAGCCACTGCTGATCTCAAGCACATTTGTCACTTCAGATTTCACCTTTAAATTGTTTTCCCATATACTCATATTTATATCCCTTATGCAGGTTTGTCATGTTTTGGGTGGGAATGAAAATTATCACTGGTTGAACAGTCTTTCCTTGTGTCTGTCCTCTGGGAAGCCTGCTATTCCTGTTTCTTTCAGTTCTGATCAAAACATAGTATGTATGTATAATCTGACTGCACATCAAACATGCAGACAACTGTTATGCTTTTTGGAGTGGTGTAGTGCAATGTGAGAAGAACTTCTACCTGCTGGCTGGGGGCTAACTTGTATTCTCCTTGGCTCCATATGCTTTTAACACTGCCTAAGAGTAAATAAGACAGAGCTGCTGTCTTATTTAAGTCCAGACCATAAGTCCAGACCGCTAAAAAGGGTTGCTAGCATCTTTTTATTTTTTTCCATTTGTGGCAAGGTAAAGGTTAGTTAGGAAGGCTGTTTCAAGCAGTATTACTATTTGGACTTGGAAACAGAGCACCCAGAGAAGTTCTAGAGACTTTGTCATGGATGGTTTGAAGAAAAGTTTTAAAACCTGTCGGGATTCATGTAAAGATTGCAGTTGATCCTGTCTTAGAACAAAAGACAGGATCCAATATCTTGTAAAGACAGCAAATACTTCTGCGTTGGCTGTGCAGAACCGAGGTGCACTTGTGAACTGGTGGTAACACCCTTGGCTTGTGTGGAAGTAAGTGTTTAAACCAAACAACTGCCTTGGGGGCTCTGGCCCTGTCTCTGCAGTGAGGTATCTCATCTTGCATAGCCATCAACGACAGACCCATTGAGTAACTGAGCAATTACAAAGTCCTCTGTTCCCTGGCATAAACTCCCTATTTCTGGCAAACAGCTGTTGAGAAACTTTCTGAGATGAAGATTGCACATGCACCATTGTGTTTAATAGTTACCAGTGTCTTTAGCCTCCAGGAATTTGTCAGACCTCTTTCTGAAATAACTTGTGCTCTTCGCTTCCAAACTGTACCATGGCCTTGGGCTCCACAGCTTTGTTATACGAGGTGAGATTTGGTTGAGGCTGGCAGTTTCTCAGGGCTTCCTTGGCTTGTCTATTTTGAGAAATCCCAAGTAATCTCTCCCTTCTATGTCAGGCACAAGTCTACACATCTGTTACAAAACTCCACTCTCAGCACATGGGGGCACGGGGGCTGCAGGAAGAAAGTCAGGAAGGGTTGTGACCTCAGTGGGAAGTTGGCTGCTTTTGCACAGCAGAGGAATATGGGCAGGTGGCTGCCCCTGGCTAAGCAACAGTCAGCTGAAATATAGGGGCAGCCCTATTCCTATTCCCCTGCAAGAGGGAAAACTGTTCCGCTGAATCTTGCTTCTCCGTGGGGCAATGGTTCCTGCTAAATTCCAGCCAGGGGTCCTAATTCAGCTTGTTGCTAAAATCAGCAGGATGGAGCTGATCGGGAAAAAATGGGTGGTGTGGCATCCGCCTGCCACGTGTTCTTCCCTCCCACTCATGCTGGAGACACCACCAGTGCTTCCCTTCCAGCTGGCAAGCCGGTGGCCTCATTGCGTCACTCATTCCCACTGCTTTTGGAGTTGCATGTGTTTGAGGAGCAACACTAGAGTCATCTCTCTGAGCCTGCTTGTCGAAACAGTTGGCAGCAGTCTCCCAGTGGTCCTGCAGGGACTGTGATGCCTGATGCCAGCGCTCGGCTCCTTTGGGGGTGTGCTCTTTGCAGCACACCGTACACATGCTGCAGCTCCAAAGGCTCTTCCGCCAGGGATGTGCATTTCACACCTGCTTTACTGCTACAGAATTACAGCCTTGCTTTGTAAATGAACTCCTGTTTCTGTGATTAGAAACACTAGCACACTGACTTCACCAGTAATATAAGCAAGGACCACTTAAGGTTTACTACTTGTTCCTAGCAGCTGGAGATAACACTGGAGATCCGGCAAATTCTGCTTTTCATCTCAGCTATAACTGCAGTGCAGTATATTGAATTTTGAATACAGAAATTACATAGAGTGGCCTTATCCTAGGTGAATTCCTGCTCTTCTGACAGCCTGTTTGTTGTCATGTTTTTCCCTACTGCTGTCAAAAAGATGCCTTTTGCAGGCAGTTGACTGGGTGGGGAAGGAAAGAATTGCAGCAGTTGGTGCTCTCCCCATAAAAATGCCAACTTCCCATTTACTTAAATTTGCCCTAAGCACCTTTTAAAAATGTGGTTCAGTTTCCCTCTTTCAGAGTTTTAGCAGGCACTTGTCATCCTGATATGTTACTTAATCAGTCTCTGTCTGAATTCTCTGCAAGGATAATTGATGTTCCTGTCTCCAACAAGCTGAAAATTGTTTCCACCCAGCCTTTGACATATAAAGGGACTTTGTTTTCTGCAGTGGGTGTTCTTGTCTCATAGGCAAATGACCCTGGCTGAAAGGCTTGCGGAATGGAGTGCAGCTGCAGACACCTGCCTTTCCTCCCAGGCTAGGAGAGGTGTGGTGCCCTTTCTGGATTAAAGCTAAGGACTGTCTCCAGAGCTCATCCCATGCAGGCACTGTCCATGTTGCAGGATAGCGTTTTGCTCCAAACTGTTTGATCCTGTCTTTTCTGAGGGCGGTTTAAAGAATCCTGTCTGAGCAGCACTTTCCAAATAATGCTGAATCTCATTTCGGGATGCAGCAGCCAGCATATCCACACCTGAGAAAGTGAAATTCTTTGGGTACCAAAAGATCACCGGAGATTCAACCTGGTCACACTGAACTTATTTGAACTTCTGCCCTTTTAATGGAAAGGTAATTAGTCTTCTGAACAAATGAGTCAGAAGTTCTTGCTCCCGCTTTCGAAAGTTTAAACCAGTTTAGTGCTGCTGACATGCCTTTGGTGTGTTCAAGTATTGCAACATCTTTTGAGCTGGTAGTGTGACTACGAATCAAACTGCCATGTGCAAGGTTGCAGTCTACAAAATCTCTAGTAAGACCCAATATTTTGCTTCTGAATTAAAAAATAAAACCCCAATCTCTTTAGAAGTCCAAACTGTTTCTGAGTTAACAATAGAAATGCCTGAGTCTGCATGGTGCCCAAGACAACTGTCCACTCCTCATTTATCCTATTCATCTCAATGTGATGTTGTAGCCTAAAAGTTATGCAGTGCCCAAGGGGAATGTTGACCTCTGCAGCACCATTTATCACAAAGGCCGGTGAACGAAACACCCACTTCTCTTGTTCCATCCTCCCTGGACACCTACCTTGTGTCTCTGTGAAGCCCCACAAGCCAATTACTAGAAAACCTCCCCACCTTGAATTTTCCCTGAATTTGACCTGCTGTCATATGCTCAGAATGCACAGTTGTGGCATTCTGTGAGAACATAAGGACAGAGTCAGGTGAATGGAGTAAGAAAAATAACTATCCTGAGAGGTTTAGTCCTGGTGGTGCCTTCTTTCTCCTACCAAATGAGAAGGGGAATTTTGAGAAACCACTGCACTGAGGTAATGAAGACACCAGAGGGCTCTACTGCCAGATGTACTGCAGGATTGCTGCAAAGTCCATAGGATTTTACTCTCGAGGTATGCTCTCATTTTTGGTGAGCCAGCCCCGAGACAGGCTGTTGCCAGCAGCACGGGCCTCGGCATCTTACTTCACTCGTGACAGTGGCTTAAGTTCTGATCGCTCCTGTTCTCAGCTCTTCTACCTTTTATCAGGATATGGTGGTGTTTGGGAAATCTGTGGAAACCCATTGTGTGCATAATGCATCTTGTGGAAAGGCCAAGACTATGCTGAGAAAGCAGGTTTTGACAGCACTTGACTTCATTTGGAAAGCAATCCCGTCTTGCTGTTTTTGGTGGTGTCATAGTTCTCCCCAGCCTGACTGACAAATGAGCCTACCTGTAGTTGTGCTCGTGCCTTCCCTCTAGGAAGCTGATGTTGAAGGAATGCCAGGCTTGTTTGGATGGGGAAATCTCTTACATGACTTGCCTTGTCTGTCCAAGAATTTTGGCTGCCTCTGTTGGCATGATAATGAAATGTGTTTGCTAGGCTTTTATCCTTAAAGGGATAGAAATTTGCTAGTATTTTACGCTTAAAAGGATGTAAGACTTCTTCAAAACCAGAGCACACAAACATATACATTCTCAGCCTGGGACATTAGTCAGGCAACTCCTAATAAAGCTAAAGCCTAACAATGTGAGATTAAAATACATTAGTTGAGGATAAATTGTCTTGCACAAAAACCCATCTTACTATGCATAGGAAATGTGCCCTAAGCCCAGTACAATTCTTACTTGTCAAAGCCTTCACTATACTTAATGGGTTAACGTCAAGAATGTCAAAGGGTTTTATTGTACTTGCTTTAATTATTTGGAAATTGCTCTTCCTGACTCGAGTGATGGCCGGGATTCTTACGTGGCAGTTTCTGCTCGATTTCAAAACATCTTCTCTGTCTGATGAGATGTGTGAGTGCTTGCGCTCCCTGTCATTTGTTTATAGCAACATCAGGGAGCTGCTGGTGTGAAAACCCAGTGCGGGCCGGAGCGGGACTCCAGCTCGCACGCCTGGGGAACGGCGTAGATGCACGTAGCAGAGCCGCGGGGACAGAGGACACGGATGGCCGCACTCCCCTGGCTGCCGGCGGGCCCAGACCCGCATTAACATATTTTTGCTTTGCAGCGCACAGTCCCAGCCCCGGAGGTGCCGCCTGCGCGGAGGCGGCGGGCGCGGGACACGGCGGGGCCGGCGGCGCCGCACAGGCCGCGCCCATCGCGGAGCGGCCCCGGGCAGCCAACGGAGGCGCGGCCGCCGCAGGGCGCCGTCCCATTGGCCGCCGGGCGCGCTGCTTTGCATGTCTCCGCCCCATGGCCGCCCCATTGGCTGCGAGCCGGCGGCGCTTTGCATAGCCCCGCCCCCCGCGCCCGCTGGCCGGTGCTGCGCTGCGGTGCGGTGTCGGGCCGGCGGCGCGGCGCAGTGCAGGAGCCGGAGCCGGAGCCGGAGCCGGGCCGGCAGCGGGGCTCAGCCCGCGGCAGCAGGAGCAGGGCGCAGGTAGCACCGCCGCTTCGCTGCCGTCTGGCCGAGCGGGGAGAAGCGGAGCGACCGGCTGGTCGCGCCGTGCCCGCTCGCTGCCCTCTCCCCCCGCGTTCCCGTGAGCCGCTCCCCGCCCGGGTCCCTCGGGTGCAGCATGAAGTGCGGCGATGGCCCGGAGAGGTAAGACGGCGGTGAGGACGCTGGAAGACCTGACGCTGGACTCCGGGTATGGTGGTGCGGCGGACTCTGTGCGCTCCTCCAACTTGTCGCTGTGCTGCTCGGATTCGCACCCCGCGTACCCCTATGGAGGAAGCTGCTGGCCGCACCTAACTGACTCCATGCACAGTCGGCACAACAGCTTCGACACCGTCAACACCGTCCTAGCGGAAGACTCCGAGGTGCTGGACTGCGCGGGGCAGCAGTGCTCCCGGCTCCTGCCCGACCTTGAGGAGGTCCCCTGGAGCCTGGAGGAGGTGGAGGCACTGCTGCTGCCGCCGCCGCCGCGCCGGGAGCCGCGGGCGCCGGGTGCCGCCAGCCCCGGGAGCCGGGATGCGGCGGCGCGGCTCTCGACGCTGGTGAGCCGGGCGCTGGTGCGCATCGCTCGGGAGGCACAGCGACTGAGCCTCCGCTTCGCCAAGTGCACCAAGCACGAGGTGCGGAGCGCCATGGAGATCGTCCTGGGCTGGACGCTGGCGGCCCGCTGCACGGCAGCTGCCCTCGGCGCCCTCTCCCTCTACAACATGAGCAGCAGTGGCGGCGACCGCTTCAGCCGCGGCAAGTCGGCCCGGTGCGGACTGGCCTTCTCCGTGGGCAAGTTCTACCGCTGGATGGTGGACAGCCGCGTGGCCCTGCGCATCCACGAGCACGCCGCCATCTACCTCACCGCCGGCACCGAGAGCCTCTTCCGCGACATCCACGCGCGGGTGCTGGCCGGCCCCGCCGCCCCGCTCCCGCCGCCCGGCCGCCCCCCGGCCGCCGCCGCCGCCCCGGCCGAGAAGGAGAAGGAGGGCGGCGAGGCGCCCCGCTTCACCCTGGAGGCGCTGGAGCAGACGGTCAACAACGACCCCGAGCTGTGGGGCTTGCTGCAGCCCTACCAGCACCTCATCTGCGGAAAGAACGCCAGCGGTAAGTGCGGCCGCCGGGCGGGACCGGGCGCCGCCGACCACCTGTTGCGCCGGGCGGGCCCCGTCCGCCCCCCGGCGCTGGGCGGGCCGCCGCCGCACCTGCCGCGGGGCCGGGGGCTGCCAGGGAGGAGCGGCGCGGCTGCCCCTGCACGGCGCTGCCCGGCCCGGGGAGGGCTGCGCGGAGCTGCCGAGCATCCCCCGCACGGCGCTGCCGGGGCTCCCCGCCCGCCTGCCGCGGCGTGATGGGCGTGAATTCAGGGGCAGCTGGCTGGGTGTCGGCGAGGGCTGGCTGAGAGACAGTGGTTCAGAGCTTCAGTTTTCCACAGGAAATGGCAGAAGCGCAGCTGAGCGCTTGCAGGCGAGATCAAACTTTTGTTACATATGCAGTGGTTTGGCCAGCGATTGCGTGGTTGGCGCTGAAATGCAGTCTTTCTGGACAGATTTCATTCATGTTGCTGCATGTTTTCTCAGAGCTTGACACAAATGCAACACCGTGATGCATCAACTTCCTGGGCATTTTTCCCCTTCGTTTTTTAAACGATGAATCTAATATTTTTCATAAGTTATCCTTCGGTAGAGTGGCATTCCAAAGTTGATGTTCCTTATTTCAGCTCCCTCTGTTTGTCAGGGAAGGGAAAATGGAACGAGACGTGTTTCAGGGAGGAAGAGTTAAGATAGGGTGTTTTTTTCATAGCTTCTCCTAAGCGTGCACAGACACATGCAAACACTTTTATTAAGCTAAAATTCAAAATACCTGTCAAGCTGAGATGCAAATATTTGGGGAGGGGGGTGTGGAAGAGGAAGGGAACTGGGAGAACAAGGGTAACTGGAAGCCTAGATCACGTCTCCAGATAAGCCTTGTTAAGTTGTTAAAGCCACAGAGGATGCATTACAGCTAATTATCTATTGTCTTAAGGCACCTTCTATCCCATAAGAGACCCAAAGGAGAACGCCAAGTGGGAGCAAAAGAAAGGAGCAGATATTCCTCTCTGCTGTAAATAGATGTCGCTTAGGTCTGTTCCTCTGGTGGTTTTACTCCAGCAGTGGACCTCCTCCCCAGAGGCTTCGCTGAACCACCTCTCAAAATGCATCTGAGCTCGGGGGCTTGTGTCGCAGGACCCCGGGGTGTTATTCCAGTGCTGGTGCAGGCAGGGATGGCTTCCCCAGGAGTGCCACCGTTGTTTTTTTCCCTGAGTCCTGCTATGGTGCCTGTAGGTTTCAGATGGCACTGTGTTGCGTTTCTGACATTGCAGCACTGGCTGTGCAGGCTCCTACCGAGCCTTTCATTTTGTTCTGCGGCTCTCTCTAACTCCCTCTGTATCAGCTCAGTGGATTTAAATGAACTTCATTCTGACCCTCATTTATCTTCCTTCTAGAGGCACAAAACAGAGTTTTCATCTCCATTTCATTGTAGTTTTAGCTGCCACAAATCTCCTTGGTATCTCAGTCCTGAGTTGAGCAAATAGCATTTTTCTAAGATGTTTGAATCAGACCCTAGCAAGTTATCCATTTTGTGTTGCCTCTCTCCCTATGCCTACCCGATTTCTATGCAAATGTCTATAATGTTGTTTTGCTTTTGAGCATCTTATAATACATAGTTTGGCATGTTAAATATATTTAGAGTTACAGGTGCAAGCAAGAGCCAGGCCTCCTTACAGTAAAAGCCATTTTTTACTGCTGTAAATGTTTATTTACTTTTAATCCAGGGGTGTGTTGCCTGCTCTTAAGTTCTTTCAAGGTAACTAAACCAGGCATTATACACCATTAAACACATCAGTCTGTTTCTTCACCAGTGAAGTGTGTATCTGTTTATATAGTCCTCACCATTTTGATGTCTTGAATGCTCCATGTTTGGTTGCAAATGTTTCTTTCTCAGGCACTAAAAACAGGTGGGGAAGTCTGGTCTGAGAGATTTTTTGACCAGCTTGAAGCTGTTGGGGCCATCTGTGGCAGAAGGCTTGGATTGCTGGAAGCTGCATCTCTGTTTGGTGGCCTAACCACAAGTTCATCCTTCTTCCGTCCTCAGTACTTGAAACACCATGATAGCACAACTTAGCAGGTAGCAGACTTCTCACATCCCTTTGCCCCTCTCCAGGAGAAGAGACAGGTCTTGTACTCCTGAGGTTCTGTAAGCTGGGGTGTCATTTCCCAGCTGGGTTGCACGTGAACACACAAGCACTGGAATCAGTGGATTTGGTCCAGCAGGTGTGGACAAGAAGCAGTGGTGGGGTCCTTTTCATGGCCAGTGTGATTTGAGTGAAGGCAGGGGATGGAAAGCAGTGCAAAAGCAGACTCTGTAGCATTACCTTATCTACAGGCATGTTTTTGTGGGGAGAGGTGCCTCTCATTGGGAGGCAAATGTTAAACCTTTAACAAATTTCCAGGTGAAATTCAACACCTTAAAGTTCATCCAGACTGTGAAACAGGCAACCCATGAAGATCATGGGATGCAAGTATGTAAAGAACATGAGTTTGTGCATGATGCAGTCCAAGATAGCTCTAACAGAGTTTGTGAACACAAGTGTTGGGGAGGATGGTCTGAGGATCTGCCAGACACAAACCAGCCTTTCAGGGCTTCCCTGTAAGTTGTGCAGAGTGTTTTCGTGGTTTCAGCTGAGATTTTTTAGCCTGATGTCATTCTCGGTCATCTTGGAAGCTGCTGAATAAGATCAGTATTGCAAGATAACCTTCTCCTTCCTATAAGTGATGGTCATGTGCCTTCAGACAAAGATGTTTGAGCCGGTTCTTTCTATGGGTCCTTGAGCCTGCTGGGCTCCTTTTGCGTGTGTTTGGCCTGAGCTTGGACAGCTGCCTCAGTGGGAGCCCCACTCTCCAACAGGAGCCTGCTGGTTGCTCTTGCACGGTCAGAAGCCTGTGGATGAAGGTAGTGGCACTCCTTCATGTGTTGCAGGCAGCAGGCCATGTGTCCTGTGATAAGCCCTTTGATAACCTTATGTGTGGGACAGGGCAGGGATGACAAAGGCAAAGCAGGCGATGCCATCGGCTGCGAGCCTCTGGAGTATGGCAGCAACTGCTGGCATATTGACTGAGCTTATCTTTCTGATTACTATATCAGAAAAAATAGACCTTAAAAGCACTCTGAGACAGTAGTTTCCACTCTCCCCCCAGAATTTTAACTCTATGGCTGAATGAAAATGAAAAACTTTACATTTGGGATTTCACTGATGTTTAAATGTTTCAATTATGAGCTTCGTCTGAACAGCACAGTGCACGTTTTACATCCTATAACAGTTGCACGGAGTGTTATTTCCCTTGGAACAGGGGGAGAAAAATACTGTGTGCTCAATGAAAAGCAGTAAAAGCTGGCACCTCTGTGGTTTAAGCCATATTATTTTAGTTTCTTTATTGCTCATCAGACCCTTACTTTTATGCCAGATCTGAAAAATGCTTTGAGATGAATGTGAAGTTTCCCCAGGTCTTGGATCCAATGCAAATCATTGGCGTAAATCCATGGATGTTGTTTTAATGGAGGAGCTTGGATGGCAGGTCCAAGTAGCTCAAAGTCACCTGCTTCGTGTTGTGGAGGTCCTCTTTCACCGGGAGGAGGGATGGTATTAGACAACACTTGAATTAATACAGAGTTGAGAAAATTAATTTTTCCTGTTTCACTCTTCGGGGGTCACCATGTCTTAGTGACACAACTTTTGGTGGGAGGTACACAGCTGGGGGATCACGGGGTGAAGTTTTCTGTGGAGGAGTCAGCATGCACAACTCTGCCTTGTCGGTTTGTGTACAGCTTCTAAAAATAGTAATTTGGAAGCCAACTGCATCCTTGTGGTTTCTTCCTCTTCTTAATATTATTTAGAGAAGCTCAAACTAGTTAGAAACCCAGGATTAGGTCAGGCTTGGCTGACACGTGTCAGCTAACCTCAGTGTAACCTCAGCCTCTTCTCCTAATTCAGGCGAACGAGGGGGACTCCGAGCAAATGAGCAGTAACCAATGTATTAGCACAGCTTAACCAAATCAATAAATTCTTTGCAATTTTGATTCATGTGTATACATACATGTGGGCACACAGAGACCATACCCTTCTTTTACTGGCAAGCGTACTGTTATCTGTTACTTCTCTGCTTTTTGCTGTAATTGAACCATTCAGGATGCCATTATGGCCTTAGGGGCAGCGTAAAAATCAATCTAAAACTTATTTCAGCTAAGATGATAGGGGAATATTTGGGCACAAAATGGAATTTTATGCTATTTTCTTGGCCTTATTTTAAACTGTAATTCCAAGAATATCTTTCCCCCTCCACCCCCCGTTATGTTTCTGTTGTATTTTTTGCTGCTTAAGAAAAAAGAAATATAGTTGAAGTTTCTTATATGTGTCAGTATATTATACTTAGAGGTCATTGCTATTGTGTTTTTCCCCTCTATTCCAGGGCACTTGAGGTTGACATGAGTGGTGGTGCAACAAATAATATGTAGTTTTGTTTGATTCTCTTACCTGACAGCCTCCCAAGCAAACTTCCACACCCTGTTTGAACAAGTTGTGAATTTGTCTCTCCATTCTGGGCGGGGAGAGACGGACAAAACCCCAAAGGGCAGAAGGTTTTGACTGTTTGTGGTTTGTAGCCAGTGATGCTGGTGGGAGCTGGGATGGCAGTGCAGAAACTAGGCTCCTTCTCTGTATTGGGGTGGGTTGCTTTGACACCTGGTGGTGGCAGGAGTGGAACAGAAGGATCATCTTTGTGTGTGTGTGTGCTTCTTGAAAACCTGTGTTGCCTTGAGAGGACACCTTGAAAAGGGAGCAATGGTAGGACTGGCAAATAAAGACCCATTGGGAGATTGAGATTTGACTCACTGGGTGATGAAGTTTTGTTTCCTCTCTGCATGTTTTGATTCATGTAATTTGTTTCAGTTATGAATCTAACATTAAAAAAAAAACCAACCCAGAAATGGTTATACTGGAGGCACCCAGGATAATCATAAAGCTTATGTTTGCCAATATGATTATTCCTTTTGTCATGTTGGAAAGTACCTTAATAGCATTTATAGCCTTGGCCACACTAGGGAGTTTTCAGGCTGCATCTACATTACTTAGTTTCTGATGTAAATGAGGCTTTGGAATGATGATTGGAAATGTGATTGTGTATACAAGGAGCATGTTAGGGGAATAACACTATAGTTTGAGCAGTATATTAGGTTCCTGGGTTTTTTTTGCTGAGTGCTGACAGGCTTCATGTAGTTTTTCAGCCATCCTGTGAACTGATGACATAAGGTGCAGATGAACATTCCGGACAACTTTGCGCCTTTTCCTAGTGCTGCTGCAAATTTTCTCTCTTCCACTGCTCAGAGTTAATAAAAATGAAAAAGACAGCACTCCTGGTGTGTTGGTGTTTCTGCAGTGTGTGTCATACCAAGCAGTTGGTTGTCAGTCACAAACCTTCCACGTTGTCCAGAGTAAATACGCAGTAATGCAGTGGATGGGAACGTGTACAGCCTGAACCCGTTCTCCCCTGCCTGGTTAGGGGTTGAGTTCTCCTATCTCAGAAGTTAGAAAAAAAGGCCTTATGGTCTTTCCCTCAGCTTTCCCCTAATGCAGGTGTGAAAGAAGAAAGCCCTGCTCTATGAGATGACACCAGAGGAGGAGAGAGCTGTTTCTTGTAGCACATGGACATTGGGAATTAAGTCCTCTGCCTGGAATGATTTCCTCTGGCCAATGTGTAGTGCAGAAAGAGCGGGGGGGCTCCTTTTAGGTGGTTTGCTGAAATGAGCAGCTTTCATGCAAAATATTTCTGTTGCTGGCCCAGAAAAAGATGTACAGGAAGACCAAGGAGGGGATGGATGAGGGAGTTCATCACCAGGCTGTGTTTTCTTGCAGTGAGTGTGATGAGCAGCAGAACTGCCACCGTTCATGTCCCTGAGCAGGGTGGCATTCTGTGTCCTTGTGGGGGCTAAAGTGGATGCTTGGTGGATGGTGAATCACATCAGTGCCTGTTCATTTTCCTGGTCTCCTCCCACTTTCAAGATTTCCTGCTGCCTCAGTTTCCCAGGCTGGGCCGTCGTGTCCAGCTCTGGCAGTGATGCCTTCCTGCCAGTCCCTTTGTGCCAGCACTCCTGCCCATGGCTCTGTCTGCAGGCTGTTTTCCTTTGCCCAGGGTATAGGAGGCTTTAGCAAGGCATAAGAAATACGTAGGGGCTATTTTCTTTCTTTGCTCTTGTCCTTGTATACTTGCTGACCAAAAGCAACATACTGCACCATCTCTGTAGAAATCTGTAACTGTTATGTACCTGATAAGTATTGTAAAGATTTCAAAAGACATTAAGTGAAAATTACCCCAGAGCTTGCGTGGCCAGCCTAAACACAGGCATTGTGAAGGACTGTGCTAGCCAAGTGATCACATGTGGTTGGTTCTTGGTCTGCCCTTGCTTTCAGGGGTTTCCTACAACAACAGACTTTCCATCAGTGGCCACATTTGTCTGGCAATGCGTAAGCTTCCCATTTTCCCAGAAGGTAACATAGTTATCCTAAGGATGTGAGGAGATAAAATCTGATGTCAGGTCACTCCTTTTGCTTTCCATAGGGCTGCATTTCTCTCTTGCAAAAACAGAAGAGAGGAGGGCACTGATCTGGTGAAATGAGTCAGTGAAAAGGCTCATTCTGTTGGCTCCTTCTGACAGCAGGAGTGAGGGGCATGTTCCTGGGAGCAGCTGAAGAAGGAGCCAGTGTTGGTGTGGATCAATTCAGCAGCATGGATGGGGCTCAGACACACTGACACCTTGCTGAAGCTTGTCTCAGTTACCTTAATTTAACCTGATGTGCTGATGCTCTTGCATCATCACAATTCCTTACTCTGGCAGTTTGTGGGTAAGGAGAAAATTCTACAGCATGGCTTATGGGACATGACCATTTTCTTGGGCTCCACTGAAGAGGTGCTTGTCATCTTAATGGTATTTTATCCTCTTCCTTGATTCCTAGGCTGAGTTCATAGGAAGCACAGTACCCTTTTTTGGTATAATTGTTCCTGAAAACAATCCAAGAGATTTTATAGTATGGTGAGAGGTTGTCCACTGGTAAATATGTGGATCAGCTTGGAGGCTGAAAAGGTGCTCAAGAGACTTGGAGTTTCCCACAGGAGTTCTCTTGGCTCATAACTGATAAGGAAAAGAAATTGTCTTTGATTTGGTTTAAACAATACTGGATTAATAATAAGGAACAGGACAAAAATTAGACCCCCTGTACGAAGAGACCTCAGGACAGGTGATTGCGTGCCTGATGAATCAAGCTGACAGAAGTGGATAAGGACCCCAGCTGGTTGCAGGTCACTTAAAAGTGTGGTGTTAGACCTGGTGTAAGTCCTGTGGGCAGTGGTGTGTGGCTGCCTGGTGTTGGTGCTTGGTGGGACTTGGCTGGCATGACCCTTGGGACTGGGCTCTTCCTGCCACAGTGATGCAGATGTTGATACTGGGATCTCCTGAATGAAACATGGGAGCACAGGAGACACGTAAAGCTCTTTCTGTGGGGTTTTAAGGCAGCTGAAAGGGAAAGTGCAGGGAGGGATCAGTGCTGCAGGATGTGTGGGAGGCGGCGGGATGCTCGCCAGGAGATAGGAGCACACGAAGGCGTTGCAGCTGAGCCGCGAGGGACTGGTGATACTTCTGGGTCAGCAAATTCACAGCCTTACGTGGCTTTTCCAGAGCTCTTATATGCATAGACCTTGCTCGTGTGAACAGCACATGGACTTCACACAGCCATAAAGGTCTTGGGACAGGCTGGTGAGTGAGCAGGAGAACAGGAATCCCTGAAAGATTAGAGAAGAGGCCTCTTCAAGGACCGGATTTCTGTCCTCAAGTGCTGTGGAGTAGCACCTGGACCTGCAAGAGTCTGAGGCTTTAAAATTCATAAAACCACCCTGTTTTTAAATTGCACTGCTATGAAATATTGCTCCCAGGTGGGGGAAGTGAGCGGGGCTGGGGTTGCAGCAGAGGTATGTTGAATGCATTTGCATTTTTGAGGCAGTTAAATAATTGAAGGAGACTTTGCATCCTGCAGTGTTTTGCAGTTTCTCTGGCCCTGTGGTAGTTTTGGATAAACACTGTTGGGCTGTAGTGCCTTTGCTAATGTGTTATGTTTGGCTGTGATCGAGTTGCTAGTCGGGGAAGGTTGGCTTTTTCTTGCAAAGAGCTGAGCAAGCCTTGCAAGCCTCTCTCTGGGATGTTACCCAGCAGGGATTTGGAAAAACAGAGGTTGTGGTGCTGTGGGCCATATGGACTCCCCAGACTCCCCAGCCCTTTGTCCCAGATGAAGCATCCTCAGCTCTCTGTCACCTCTAAGAAGTGAATGTGGCCAGCAGCACAAATGTGGCAAGCTGCCACTGGGGAGGTGGGCCAGGTGCCTGGGGATGGATGCTGGACTCCCAGACCTTCAGTGGGAAGTGCTTCCAGCACAAATGAGAGAGATTTCAGAGGTCAGAGTCTGCCCACTGAGATGTTTTTTTTTAATGGAGAATACTAAGAAGATTTTTTTTTTCTTTTTGTGTAATACAGGGGCATTTCTTTGCATGCCAGCACATCACAGAAATGGGTTTCATTAAATCATTCACTGTAAGTCTGAGTAGGTGTATCATTTTGCTCTGGGTTGCCATATAGCAAAGACAGCTGCTAGGAGCTAGGTGCAGGTACCTCTGCTGTTATTTCCCTAGGTGCTTATAAAATAAGGGTCACAGACCTCAGTACTTCAGAAAAAGTATCCCTGTGCTACCTGTGTTATTTAACTCCTCTAGTGCATGTCTTGTGCAGGGTGCTGTGTGATACAAGCTGTTCCAAAGGTAGTGCTAAACCCAGTCCTGTAGTCCTTGTTTGGGCAACATTCCCACTGATTTTGGTGCTAAGGACAGCCTGTCAAACACCAAGATCAGCTCTTGCATTTGGTAACAATTGAAAGAATTAAGAATTAAACTCCTGAGTCAAAGCTGTAGGCCCAGGCTTAGTTTTGCTTAAGATAAGCTTTTCCAAAACTGAAGATGAGTATCAGTACCTCACTGTAGATACTCCTAATTTGAAAGGATTTTTTTTTCCATTGTTTCACTGATTAATGGTATTCAGCTTGAAGACTGCACAGGCCTTGTGCTACCTGGCTCTAGCCTATTTCCGCTGGCCCACATAAGAAAAATTCTAAAAATAGTCCGGCAGGGTAGATTTTCAAAAGTAAATTAGATTTTAAAAATAAGTGGTTCAGTTTAATTATCTGGCATACTCTCAGTAAGGAGGAGGAGGAGGAGGAGGAGGAGTTTCAAAATAGGCGATTTTTCTAACCTGGGAAAAAACCCCACCCCAAGTGTAGCTGTCCCTCAGTAGTTAGGACCTGCTGTTGCTTTGCTGTTGTGCTTTACTTATTAACTAGTTCTTCATTATACCAGTATGCTCAGAAGAGAATTGCCTTATGTATCAACTGTTTCTGGAGAATGAAAACAGTTTTGCAAGCTGACTGAGTGCAGGGACAGACACTAGCAAGGTGCAGATTCTTTTTGATGGAAAATACCTGCCTGTGGGAACGCATATGATGCCTTGCTTCCATCTTAAAGAGCGTGTTTGGTAGAGGATGGGTAAGACAAGGAGGAGTTGTCTGAAATATTCCCCAGGATTAAATGTAGGAATGGCATAAACACCTGTGTAATGCAAAGGATGAGCTTAGGCAGCAATGTTCTTGCAGCAGAATGCTGGGAGCCAAGATAAGTAAGTTGGTGACGCTGTCTGTCTGACACGCATCAGCGGTTAGACTGTGGTGGCTGAAGGCTTCTAAAGCAAGATTAAATACAGCAAGAGAAAAACACCCTAGCCAAAACTCATTCCTTCTTAAGTGTACAGATAGTCTAACTGATTTTCCGGAAGGATATATGGGCTGTCACCTCTTTTCAGCACACAGAAACTGCCTATGCGTGGGATAATTGGCAGGTTTTATAAGGAGACCTGTGCTGATGAGAGCCCTCAAACCACCAGAGCAGATGAGGATGCTGGTGTCTGCTGACTCTGCCTCCTCTGACCAGAGGTGTCCTGGGGAGGGAAAGGCACAAGATGGACCTTGAGGTTGTGGAGGGACTCGAGTTACCAGATGGGTGGGAGAACACTGCCTTATCTGGGCTGGTGATGTTCTGATTACAGGCTGTGTGAGGTGTGAGGCAGGACCTGGTGAGTCACAAAGTGTTTTCTGAGGTTTGTGGCTGGATGCTCAGGTGTCAGCCACTATTGCAGGTGACTTCTTTCACTGAGGAGACAGGGCAGGGTTTTCCTCTGGACAGGACCCTGTCCGCCGCCTTTGTCAGCCTGAGATCAGATGGCTCCGATTTGCCCAACCTAGGGCTATGTTTTGAGACTCCCTGGAAGTTTACCTGGAACCAGGCTGCGACTGCCTGCTTAATAGGTCCTTCTCATGCAAACAGTGCAGACACATCCCAACTGCAAAACTGGCTACAAAGCTGGCTGCTGAGCAGATTTAAACCTGTAGCATCGACTGCTTGTGCAATCCATGTTGCATATTTCTGACACTGCTGGTAAGACATTCCTGTCTGGAGTGAGAGGGTGGAGTGCAGACACTGGGGTCTTTAGCATTGGGATTTACACATTTTCTGGTCTGGTAGGGTCTGAGTTGGGTGAGTCTCTGGGAAATATCCTTTTTTTGGGGCAAGGACAGCGCTTGGAGGGAAGAAAATGAGGACTTGTTAGTTTACTTCTCCCCTTGACTGTGACTTGAGAAGCATAATTTAGGTGAGTTCTGTTCCTTCTTCCATTAGAGGTTTGCAGTGCTGTTGACATTGCACTGATACGCAGAAAAAACTGTTGGTATTTAAACACAAATATTGGCCGTGGCATAAGGAAAAATTAAAACAATTCAGCACACCACGTAATACATCCTCTGAGCCTGGAGTAATTAGTTCAGTTTCATAGCCTGATTTCCAGAAAGAGAAAGAACAGAGCAAACAGCAGAAAAGATAATGAAATTTGGTGGGGGGGCCCCATGGGGATTGTTTCTGTACAGTGATAGCCAACCACGGTGGTGTTATTTGGTTCAGAAAGAAGGCATCTGGGGATTCTGTGATTGCACCATGCAAGGGACTGAGTGGCAAAGTGGGAACTTGAGCAACTGCTGAATTTTTTGCATAAAGCCAAGATGCAAGACTGAAAGAGTAAATTTGAAGTTACTCTAAAGAGCTCTCTCCTTTTCCCAGCATAGCAGGGGTTTGTGGAACTGTATAATTGCAAAGGAGTGGCTGGGAAACAGCGTGCTTGGGTTATGCACACGGACTATTTCTAAAGATTATATTAATCCTATATTAATAATTGCAGAGGAAGTACTGGTTTGTGTTTTAGCCAAAGCTTTGCTTGGACAGCCTTTGTAGGCATTGCACAAGATGTGCAATGTGGGTGTTGCTGCCCTTTGTGCTACAGAGCCATTCTCTGCTGATGGGCACTGCAAACTGAGGCTGCTTCCTGCAGTATCACAGGAATAACCTTTATTGCTTTCAGTAATCCTGTGAATGAGTAAGAGCCTCAGGACTGAGTGTTCTACTCTTCTGAGCTCCTTTCATGATCACTTCTCTAGGTTTTCTTTTGCCATTGTGGCATGGGCAACTCTTCCTTCCCTGCATTTCATACGTGCTCTCTTCATTAGGAGTGGTGACCTTCTGGATGCTGCTCCTTTGCTTTCCCCTTAAGTTCAAAGAAGTTCAGTATTTACATAAGCAGCTTGCTTGCTATTTTACTGCTTTCTGGCATAATCTGTCTTGAATGCCTTTCTGAAAATAGTCTGTCCAAGTAAAAATATGAGGTAAAAATATTCACTGTTGAAGCAGAGTATTTAGAAATAGCTGTAATTTTGAGTTGTATCAAATAAAAACCCAAGCCTTTGCAGTTGATTAGGGACAGGTGTTTTAACATCTTCTGCAGCTGTTTTTTAGATTGTTAACTGGAATTTTTGACCTACTGAAAAAAAAAAAACAACCAAAACAACCCTTACTAAATTGGGTATCAGGGCTATAGCACTGTGAACTTAGTGTAAAGCAGAAAAAAGGATGCAAAGCACCACTTCATTACACTGGATTGTTGCATCAATAATGTAGTAATGCAATTTCTTGGAGGGAAAAATAATGGGCTCTAATGATGTGACCAGTGTGTTTACTGATACTGTAGCACAATTAATTGTGGCTTTCTTGCAATTAAGTGCTGCAAACAATTTCTGTTAAAAGTGGATGTAGGGCATTTGAGCTCAACTTCCTCTCTCCAAGGAGTTTGTCCCTGCTTGTTTGGGATTATCCACAGAAAAATTTAAAAAAAAAAGTGTCTCATGGTGGGAGTGGGTTTCTGTGTTCATCATGTAGTAGTGTGCCAGAGGCTGCTGCTCTGCTTTCTTACACCAGTGTTTTGTGACAGCTGTGGGGACTGACCTGGGGGAAAAGTGCCATGGAGGGGGTGTGGACTTCAAGGCTTTGCCTGCGTGTGTTTCCCCGTGGGATTGTGGAAAACAGGAGTGAGGTCTAGGTGGAGGTCTGTCATCTTTCTGACATCACTGATGGATTTGTCTGAGAGGCTGGCGGTGCTTGGCTGAGTGCTGTACCCTCAGGGAAAGGTTTGATCTCACTGGTGGCCCCTTATGTGGAATCCAAGCATGGTGTGGGGAGGAGACCCTGGAGAAAGGCAGAGCAAGACATGAGGCAGGATGGGCTGCTCAAGACAGTGAGTAGTCTCCATATTTTATTCAGTTGTGGCCAAAACCCAGAGGTGGAGATTGGCTACGTGTTTGGGGTGTGTTGATGAATGCTGTTTCTGTCTTTGTGTCATTCAATGCCGTCCTGTGTTGCTTCTCCAATGCCTGACAAACGTTCAGCTTGCTGCCAGCCTTCCCTTCCGTGGGGGAAAATGATGTAATCTCTCCTAAATCTCTAGTTTCCATAACACTTGGAGAGCTGTCAGTGGCCATCCCTCGTGCTGTAGTTGTTGTCCAGAGGGGGTGGAAATCTACTCCTGAGTTGGAAGGTTGTTGGGGGATGGTGGAGGAACAGGCAGGCATGTGCCACCACGTAAAACTCATTTTCTTAGAAACGAGGTAAGAAATGCAACTTCCCATTTCCCAAGGATTTTGATAGATGGGTTTGCCTGCCCTCATCCATATTTCTTGTAAACTCCCTGAACAGTCATGCTTGTGTCATGTACAGAAGACAGAGGCTTACAGGAACTGCAGCTCTGGCTCCTGACAGGGTGGGTTATAGGCACCGCCAAGGATCCTGGTATCTTTGGCAGGCAAAGCTCTGGCTGGTTTTGTATTGGTGGATTCCAAGGTGTTTTCCCACTTTCTTTGCTATGTACTATGGGTGGGAGCGGGGACAGAGAATGGAGGCAATAAATTTCTCAAAGTACTTTATAATGCACTTTTGCCCCCCACTTTGAAACTGAATAGGATGTTTATGAAGAGAATTTAAGTGACAGTTTTCTGTTGGAAGATTTATTTAGTGATATGAAATGAAAGAATTTGTCAGACTCATCTTTTAATTTGTTATAAAAGAGCCAAAATGATACATTTAATCATTTTCTAACCACACACTTTCAAAACTGTGTTTATCTGATCTTTTTACCACAGAGGATAATTGGCTTATACAAAACTTAAGTATTTTTCTGGTAGCGGGTTACTTGCTTTTAAATATGTATGTAGCAGCTTTTCTTTAAAAAGGGCTGTGCCAGGGAGAGGTCATACTTCAGGTCATAGAAGTGACAGTGAGCATTTAAAAAAAGGGATACTGCAAGTAGCAGAGAGAAACAGTTGTGGCTCTCTGTGTGATGTGAGCTCGGGACTGGCACTAAGTGGGAAGATTTCCATTGATTTACCTGAAAAAAGGAGTTCAGCCTTTCACGGGGATTTGCAGGAGTTTTGCTGGTAGCACTTTCTGTTAATAAACACTTGGCTCTACCTGGAGGTGCTATGTACAGACATATATTTAGTGTACTGTAGACTATCTGTAGATATAAATCCCCTGGGGAATGGCAAACTAATGGTGATGATGAAGCTTCCTCCCTGGGAACAAGGGGGATCTTCTTATGTGCTTGGGCCATGGGCCAGGCTTATTTTTTCTTGGATTTGCTACATGAATTTGGTGTCAGCTTTCTTCCAAAGAGTACAAAATTGTAATTTATTTTATTTATAGAGTTGTGTGATTTATACCCTGAGATATGTCTCAGTGGTTTCAAATTACAGAGAAGGATGGAAATACTGGCTGATTTTTTCCCTTACCCTCTCTGTATTGAGCAGCAGGTCCAAGCCTAAAACTCCACAGCTGGTAATGAAAGCACAATTTTGTTTCATGGCCTCAAGGATTACTGTAAACCTTCCCGAAATTTCTGCTTTTAATATCTGGTGCTACAATGACCTTTCTTAGTCTTATCATTAGCGTCAGAGAGAGTGTCTTCAGTTTCATTTAGGTAAATACAACATCGGGCTGATCTAGTGGTTGAAGAGTGGGAAAAATCCATTGAAGTCAATATAACTGTGTTTAAAAAAATGAAAGAAAAAAGAACTCATCCACCAAATGAGTCTGTAACCTGGTATCTGCTTGAGTTATTGAGAGCTGGCCTAGATGTACGTACTTGTGTTAATCACTGTGTTTTACTGTGGTTTCTGCTCCTGAAGTGTGCTTGTTGGAGAAAAGCATCTTATATTTGAACTTTTGTGCAGTACTTCCCTCCTTAGCCAATTTTCAGTGATACCAGCCCTTGTGTCTGAAGCACTGCTGTTAATGGAAGCTGTTGATAGAAGCTGTCCATGGAGGCTGTCAATAATACTTTAAGTCAGTGGCTGGTGGGGATATTAGGAGATAGCATATCACTGCTTGGCATGTCACCCATTTTTAAGGGCAGCTTAAGAATGGTATCCAGATACAGCAAATACTCTCCAGTCTGTTTCCATCAGGTTGCCCCATGCCTTCTCCCGGTGAATGCAAGTGATTTTCTGACAGGGAGTCATTTGAGGCAGTCCTGCTGCCTCAGGGTGCTGGATAAGCTGTCAGCTAGTGCCAATTTGCCTTTGTTTTACATGTGTAAGTGTAGTGTTGGGAAACACCACCTCCCTGGAGCGTGTATCAACCAACCTTGTACTTGTGCAGCTATTCCAGTCTGGGGATGTTGAGGCTTGCTGTCACCTCACTGCTCACGCAGGAGAGCACCAGTGGCAAGTGCAGCTGTAGCCATCTAGGGAAGGAGTTTGATGCCTCTCATTTTGGTGCAGAGCTCAAGAGCTGCCTGACTGTGGGAGCTTTTTCCCTGACTCTTGGGAAGCTGGAAGGGATGTAAAGTAGGGGTAGGTGCTGCGTTTGCATATGGAAATGGTACATCTCCTGGCATGCTCAACCTGGCTCACTGCCCTGCACCAGCCCTGGGCTCTTCCAGGTGAAAACCATGCAGAGATTCTTGAGTGTTGGGGTCTCTGTGCTCTCTTTTTTCTTAGCTGTGAGTCTGGGATGTCAGTGGGTTGGTAAGGAGATGCTCTGTTGCTGTCTAGCTCTCTGTCTCTGTGAGCAGGATGCCTGGCTTTGATCTTTTCAAAGATGGTATCATGGAAGTCTAGTAGAAGCTGAAAGCTTAAGTGCTTTGACATTTTGATCTCTGTTGCAGAGCCAGACCACTCCTTTTAGCCCTGTGCACTGTGTAGACAGTCAGTTCTGAAGCCTGTTTCCAGAGACTTGGGGCCAGGAGGAGGGTCTTTGGAAGCCCCTCTGCTCGGAGGTGACCTTTGCTGCCAGCACCATGTCCCCCAGCTCGGCAGTGCCGTGAGGCTGGCACCATCCCATGGGAGGTTCTCAGGAGGTCTGTGAACTCTGGATGTTTTCCAAGACTGTAGCAGGGCCTCTGTGCAGCAGCTGGTCACATTCGGAAACTCTGCACCTTTTTATGGCAGCAGAGGGAACCAGAAGGCTTAACAAGTCCTGTTGGCTCCTCCAGAGAAGGAAGGAGGGATTTATGGTCTTTAAATAAAAGTAATAAAAGGCCAAATATGTGTTCTGACTTGTGTGGAGTGCCTAAACTTGGAGGAAACTGTGGGGAGATATATGCACCTTGTGTTGTCCTGCATGTGAGTGACTGCTTGAGAGAAATAAGAGTTAAGGGAAGTGGCAAAGAAGGGTGGATCCCTGCAGGAACAGCAATTACCATACTGTGGGAACACAGGACACTGCCCCTTCTGTTCTTGCACATGTGCACTGAACCTCAAAAGACATCTGGAATCTGAACATTTCAGGCCAAGACATCTATCCAGAAAAAAAAAATACATGGAGAAGGGAAATAACCTTGCTTTCCTGAGATGATGCCATTTAGGTGTCCGGATCGATACCTGAAGCAGCACAGGCAGACTCTTCCCTTGCAGTGTATCATTATTCCTTTCTGGAAAGTGCATATGCCTGGATGAAGGGTATGTACCCTTTGTATGTTTGCATTGCAAGGATCCAAATTTGACTGAAATTTAAATGTCCACATTTGTATTTGCTTGCTGCCTGCTAACGAGCAGCACTGTGGAAATTAAGAGATCTGTTTGACCAACTAAATTGAATTTCAGTTTTGGTTGCTCAGGAACACTGCTGTGAGTGGCTTTCATACTGACTCAGCACCCCCCCAAAGTGTGGGTAGCAGATGTCTTAGATCACTTCTTCAGTGGGGCCAGCTGTTGATGTGCCTCAAAGGAAAATACGCAGTTGTTCATTGCATGGGTTTGGCAAATGATACTGTGCTGCCCACATTTGGAAACCTGGCTCAGCATCCGCCTCCATGGTTGGTTTGCAAGGTGTTGATGGTACCTGAGGCAGTGCTGCTCCACCCCCTTGCAGGGTGTGAGCTGGTGCAGAGTCAGGCCTGTAGTAGGTACAATTGTCAGCAGGCAGTGAGGGTGCACTGTGAATTCAGAATAGTTCTGTCCTTGCAGTATTTCATTGACGTGCCCATAATTGCTTCTCTAGTTGTTGTAGATGTTGGGTTTATGTTCTGTAACAAAAGACAAGGGAAGCAGGAAAGAATGTGTAATGTTCCTGTGACAAAAGCACTGGCAGAATTCTTGTGTGTGGAGTGAGTTCTGGAGGCTCTTTGCAGTCCTTCCCTTCTGTCACCCTGCATGAACTGAACTCCATGGGAATTATTTTCTCTCACTTGCTCTTCCTCAAGTAGTGGCTGCATCTTGGGTCAAATGATCCCGTGATTCTTGACAGGATGGTGCTGGGCTGGCCACAAGTCTCTGCAGTTGCAGTTACAGCAGGTGATGCGACATTAGGTGCTGCCCTCTGCCACGTTCTCCTCCCTTTCCTTGTCCATCAGTCAGGGCTAGGTTGAGTTTGAGATTGAAACAGAGAATGGAGGGATAAAACCCTTCCACCCACATGTAATGTATCTGGGGAGCAGTGCAGTCAAACCTCACATTGTATCTGCTGCATGGCTCTCCTCCCACTCCTTTAAGGGTGCCTGGAGGGAAGGATCAGCTTTGCACGGTGCCCAGGAAGGTTGCAGCAAATCCATTCAGTGTTAGAGAGCTTCAACAGTTTTCGAGGCCAATTGCTTATTTTTACCCGTGGATGTGCTGCAAGAAAGCAAAAAGGTTGGCTGCTGAAAGGCAGACATTTGTTTCTGCAGGCAAATTGTCTTCCCAGCACCTCTCTTGCTTTAGTGTAAACGGTGGAGGCAAGAGCAGTGTCAAAAAGCTTTCAGTGGGTGCAGAAAACATGTCTGAGTGCATCCCGCCGTACTGGGCGGTAACGGGAGCTGCCGTGTTTGACTGGAAGTGATGGCGGCAGCTGCCTCTCCCGGTGCTCCCGTGGCCGTGTTCCTGCTGCTGTCATTCCTCCAAGGCACTCTGTGACACGGCCCTTTGCCTGCAGCACTGCTGTGCACCTTCCTAGTGAAGTCCAAGGCAGCACTCCCAGGCTCTCCCAGGGAGTGGCCTCTTCACAGGTTTCTCCTTCACTTCTGATTTTGGATTGTGTGGTTTCATTTAAAATCCACAGGCTTTTTCCACAGGCCTGGAAAGTAGTGGGGCTGATTTGGGATTTTTGCCTGAGGCATAACATTCAGCCTGAATGTTCCTTGACTCTCACTGTGATGTATCCTTCGAACAAATTTCTTAAGCTGAAACTTTTTGTTGTGTTGGGGAGTCTAACCTTGTGCCTGCTTTACCAAACAGGTTGAAGGTTGGTGGAGTGACAGCGTAACTCACATACCATGCATGGTGCAGCATGTTACTAATTATTGTATATTGTACATTTCATATATTCTGACTTGCATTTGTTGCTAATTAGGAGTTACTGTACTGCTGGTGGTCTCTGGTGTTCCATGTGTATCATCCATAGGGTAAACATCTGCCAGAAGGTGATGTTTTTCCCAAAGAAGATCTAACAATCTATCTCCCCAACCTCCCTGCAATTCCCCCAAAGTTTCCTGGCTTCAACGTGAAATGCCTGCAGGCATAGCTGTGAAGAGTTACAGGCAGCCAGTGTTGCTGTGGGTCATGACCTATTGCAAAGGAAAGTTGGGAATGCTAGGTGCTGCACTCCAATCTTATCAAGAATTAAAAGAGGTTTTGAAAATAGAAAGCGGATGTGTGTTTCAATGGTGAATTCTTCAATGTGACCTCTAAAGTGCTGTAAAAATGGAGTTGTCCCTTTAACACTGTGCAAGCAGCAACAGGAAAGGGAGCATTTAGCCATGTACTTAATTTCTTTCTTTAAACCTCTGAAGCTGTTGGGAGCAGCAGCAGTGGGCTGTCCTCACTGTACTGTGGTGTCCTGGGATGCCCTGCTGTCCCTGGTACCCTGCTGGGTGATTGATCTATCCCATACGGGTCCTGTGTGGTGGTGGTAGTGTATTATGAGGTGGCACAGCTTAACGTGGGCTATGATAATGTATTTCATATCCTTTTGAGGTAGTATATATAGAAATGTTTTTAGAAATTGTGTTGCTCTTTTAGAAACACTGTTGCTCTAAGCAGTATTTTTCCATCCTTTCCAAATCCATAATTTTTCCAGTGTGTGGAGAGGTAAACTGAGTAGAGATAGTTGCTGTAGCCATGTGGGCCTGCAAACCAAGTGGATGCACTCCATAGTCTGATTTTCCAATTTTTAGATTTGTATCAGTGCTGCTGAAAATATTTTTTTTCTTTAGATGCTCTTGCTTTTGCTCCTTTAGGATGACACAAAATGTGTCCATAGGATTTAGTAGCTTTTAACTTTTGCAGTTTGGCTTCTGGTGGTTGAGTTGCCTTAATTTTCTCTTGATAGTCTTTCTATCTTGTCCTTCAAATAGGATGAAACTTGAGGTGTGCAGGGATGGGAGGGAGTTGCAAAAGTTTATTCCTAACTGTAGCCACAAAACTTCTGATTACTTAGATCTGCTAAGTATGGTCTTAGGGGTTAGACATAAACTTTTAACATGTCTAACATCTGACTAGGCTTGGGATGGGGAGGGAAAAAGCAGGTCACCACTACAGCACGAGTGGAGGGGATGAAAATAGGATAAGTGGGTTTTGGCTCTACTTTTACTTACTTTTGTAGTAAGTAAAAAACACATTTACTTTTGTGCTTCATAAATGGTTGCTGAATATATGTTGTGCATGATGTTACCTCAAAACCTCAGGACAGTATGCAGCTGGTTAAAAGAGCACAGTGACCATCCTGAGAGACTGTGTGCTGTCACTGGAAGATATATGCTGATACAGGCTCAAAGTTATTAAAACTGTATTTCCAAACACTTTCCCTTCCTCTTAGCGCTCTGCTTTCCCAGCCCTGCAAGAGTCCCTGGTGTTAACCAGAGCACTGGAAATTTGCAAAGATACAGGACTATAGGATATAGGTCAAGAGTGCTGGGGTGGGCTACCCTCCTCCTGCAGCTCCAGTGGTGCTGTGGCTGGTAGGACAGCCAGTGCTGAGGCTCCCTGCCACCAAAGGACCTGGATTTTGGCATCACAGTGCAGGGATTTCTTCCTAGCATGTGGCCAGTGTCTCGTGCATCACCTGGCGCTGTTTCTAGCTCTGCATCATCTGGTGATATGGGAAACAGCCTTGATGGTTGCTCTTGGAGAAGCAGGAGTTCCAGGGACTTCACTGACAGCAGAGAAAAAGAGCTAAAAAGAGATGTGGGGAACAGCCCAGCTTTTGATAATCCCTAATTAAGCCACTTGGCACCAGGCTGATCCCCGAACTGCTGGTAGAGCAGTTGGGAATAGCCTCTCAGGAAGGCCTGGGACTTCCCGAGGAGTCACATTAAGGGTAGACATGCTGCAAATCCCCCCCAGCTGTCAGAGTGGGAATGCCTGTCACCTCTGAGCACCGGCGTGAGGGATGGAGGGATTTCCATGAGGGCGTGAGCTCCATAAAGAGTGGGCGAGCCTGAATAAACTTGTTTTCCTGATCCTGCCTCGACAAGGTAATCTACCTTTTAAAAACACTAAGTACACGACAGGCACTTGTAGTTACTTCTCTGAGGAGCAGAAATGACTGTGTTGTGGGCCCTTTGATCAGCCCTGCTGTGGCAGCCCTGGCCGGGCTTTGAAATCCCCTGGAACTTGCCAGAGCTATTGAGCAGGTCAGGCATTAGCTCTGGGAAATGCCAGGCGTTGGTCTTGCTGTCACTGTGTCCCTTCAAAGCCAAGGGTGGGGCGGTGTGCAGGACCAGTCCCCTCCTGCGTGTGTTAAGTCCCACTTGTGAGGCAAAAGGATGTGCTGGGTGTGATGGGGAGTTTTCTGAAGTGAACACTTCTTAATTATAGAATTATAGGATGGTATGGGTTGGAAGGGACCTTAAAGAACATCTGATTTGACTGCCTTGCCATGGGCAGGGATAATAATGATGTTGCAGGGAGCTCTTGCTTGCTGGTGTGTTATTAGGGATGGTTTATTTACAAAGTACCTCTGCAGGCAGTGTAGACAATGTCAAATAAAAAGCAATTTTGAGGTAGGGTGCCAACAGAGGAGCTGTTTGGTTAAGTACCAGGAAGTCTGTACCCTGGCAGCTTCGTCTGATACTATTTTACCATAACCTGTAGAAATTTTTATTTGAAGCTGCTCAGGACTTTTCATCTATTGTGTTTTATCCCCTGCTTCCCACCTTGTTGCTAAATATTGCTATTTTTCAATTATGCATTAATTGTCTTCACATCCTCTTCTCTCCCTGAACTATAAACAGATTTCCCCATAGCCCCTGTGCTTCCTGAACTTGCTGATCCTCTTGGTGGCATCTCCCCATTTGTGCCTGTCTTCCTCCTCCCATCCCCCCTATCCCCCTAAACCTGCAACATTTGACACAAAATTTTGCTTTTGGGAGGTGTACATGTCAGCCTTGGCTTACAGCTCTACTGAGCTAAATCCCTAGCAGCATGTTATCTAGGTTTACACTGGTGTAGTTGAACAGAGACTTCCCCATTCCCTCTGTTTTTGTGGGGTTTTTGTTGAAATCTGTCTATTCTTCCATGTATGCTTCTAATCCCATAAGAATAAGTAGTAAAGATTGCTTAGTTAAGCTAGGATTCATTCCCTCCAATACATCTTCATATTTGGAAGACATTCAGGTTTTTTTGGGCAGACTCTTTATTGAACTTTGCTTTTACTAATTGTGCTGGTTTATCTTGTGAATTGTATTTCTTCTAAGCAGTTGATTGGAATTTCCTAACTGTGTCTTAGCCCATCCCTGTGTCGTACCTTTTTCCTGCAAAGTGTTTACCTCCAGACTGCTTGTATCTTGCTGGTTCCATATGAGCTCCAAGACTGCTCAACAGCAGTTTTATGGCCTTGGTGTATATTTGTTTTCTTTAGATCCCTTCTGTGCATGTGATTTGGTCTTACTGAGTTGTAAAGTGGTAGGCTAAATTTATCCCTGAAGTCCATTGGCTTCAGTAGATGTTTGCTATAGAAGGAATTTGGCACATTGATTAAATGGATATACTTTCAAATTTTTTTTATTTTTATTTTTCTAGGCTTTTCTAAATCATAAATTTTATCTCTTGTTAAATACATTTGTGTCCTTGGTAGAGAACATACAGGGAAATAACTATTGAGTGCTTCATCCATCTGGATTCTTGTTATGTGATCCCCCTGCCTTGTTGAACAATAGACCCATTCTCTCCCCTATATTTTCTTTGGTTATATTTATAAAAACATATACCTGTTTCCCATTACTCTTTCAAGCTAAAAGCAAAACAAAAACCCTACTGTTTGTTCCCTTAACATTATACCATATAATGTTTTACCTCCAGCATATATTCAGACTTTTAACTTCTTTCCTTTCCTCTCTCATTTCTTTTCTCATTTGAGAAATGAGCTTGCTTCATGCCAAGAGCTAGGGAAGCCATTTATTTTGACCCACTTGTTTCTCTCTAGCAATGGAATTGCTTTCACATGTATTTCTTCAGGTTAGCCTTCAGGATATCCCATCCTCTCCATTTTGAAATGCAGGTCACTGTTTTCCCAGTTTTTTTAGTTGAAGATAAATCTCTTTTCCTGAAGAGAGATTGCAAGTCCTTTCCTTAGTACTCGGTTCACGTAGAAGGGTCACCAAGATTTCTCCTCTGGATTTTTAGTAAACACTTTCCTTCTAGAACCAAATTTAGCATTACCTCATGTCTCATTGCATTTCCCATTGAAATGTGTTATCGTTACCTTCACAGTTCACAACGTCCTCTGACCTATTTATTGCAGAACGGCAGGTCTTTCCCAAGAGCTAGCTCAGCAATTAAAATTTCCCACTGGCACAGATGGTTAAGATAATAGGACATAATATATTTATATATAGAGAGAGTGAGAGAGGAGAGAGAATACTCCTGCGTTTTTCAAAGCAGTGTACAAACATTAGCTAATTAACCCTAATAACAGCTCTGCAAGGAAATTAAAAGTGCTTATTCCCACTTTATAGATGGATAAACTCAAGAAAGTAAACTAAGTGGCATGCCAGAGGCCAGTACAAAATGTCATTAGTGGTGGCTGGGATGAGATTTGAGGACCGAGAACTATCCCGGGAAGGTCGGTGTTCAGTACAGCAGATTGCTGAATGCCAGGTGAGATCTTTCCTGAAATCCAGCTGCTTGATACCTTTTGTATGGTTTCAAATAGTCCCTGGTGTGCTCATTTATTTATGAGTTAAAATTATTATTTTCAAAGCTTGTCCTTTGCATGGCTTGCATTCGTCATCACCCTGAAGCCAGGAGAGGTGCTTGGTGCTGGAAGTTTATTTTCTGTCCATGTTTTTTGGTGACGAAAACAAGTGCATTTGTGTTGTAGCTGCACTGAGGAGTCCATCTGGTTTCAGTGCAGGGATCTTCAACACCATTTTCTACTCGTGGCCGCTGTTGGAGTTGAAATGCAATGTTGTTGGAGGCTTCAACCTCCTGGAAAAAAAAGTAGTTGAGTACTCACTTTTTTTTTGTAATCTTGTCAGCTGCACCCATGTCGAGGAGTGTGTGTCCCAGTCTCATGGATTTGGTCTATATAATGAAATAAAATGTGTAATCCAGTATCACTTTTTAAATCTTTCCTTAACTTGCCTGTGAGTTTTGCTGTGTGAGAACTGGACAGAAATGTTGCATTGTGTTGTCAGCTGCTCTTTTTAACCTCTGCAAGCAGCCCTGTAGGTAGCCTGTCACTTGCAACGGTCCTGGAATGTCTGTCTTTGAAATAACCTTCATCTCGAGAAGCATATGCAAAATCAGATGCAGAGATACAAGTATGCATTTTGGAAAAGGATTGGTGGAGTTTTGAATGTTGGTTGCTTTTTAATTTTAGGTAAGCATCTGGCTGAACACCTAAATGTGGGATAATACAGTGTTTACCCTCTTGTTATCAATCTCCAGTAACAGCGATAGTGAAACTTCTCCTTGGGGAGTTGTCCTGGTGAGGGCACAGCAGGATCATTTGAATTAGAAATGGTTGTGCTAGCTGAAATTTTCTGTGCATAATGGAAACTACAGCAGGGAGCTGGAGGAATAAAAATCAACCCACCTTTCTTTCTCTGCAATGCCACTGTCATAACTTATAATGTCATGCAGCTCAGTTTATCCCTTTTTGGCCTTCCACCCAGAAAACAGGGAAGTAGTGCAAAGCTGTGCTGGGTGATGACGTGCTCTTACTCACCATCCTACCCTCTGCACAACAGAAATGTGTTCTCAGCAGCAGGCATCTGCAAAACCCCAAATCCCTCCTAAAATGAGCGCTGCTCAAGTGCCCGGGAGCTGGACCTGTGTGTGGCCACCTATGCCTGGGACATGTCCAGGGGCTTTCCCTTGGCCCCTGCTGCTGGGGAAACCTGTCTTCCCTTCTTGCCATTGCTCTGAGTGAGCAGGTGAAGCTTTCTTATTCCCGTGCTTTAGAAGGAGGGGAGTGTTTCTGGGAGTCTGGGGCAGTAGAACATTGGTGAATGCCCTGGCAGACTGTGCTCACTGTGAGCTTGGGAGAGAGGCTGAAACTCCTGCCTGGGAGAACTGCCTGGAGCCCAGAACTGCCTGCCCAGGCCCTGGGGGTTGCAGCCAGCAAGGGAGGAGGCAGAAAGCAGGCAGCTGGTGAACTTCAGAATTTTGTGCTGTAAACCCAAGACAAGCAGATGTGAGGATGCACTGCTGTCTCCCCTGGGCAACCATAGCCTCATCACCCCGTGGGTGCTGGCAGGGAGGAGGACCCTGCTGGGATTGCTGCCATCCTACAGCAGTGGCCTCTACCTCATCCACCCTGGGCTTACTGCCTTTGAGAGGAAGCTCCAGGTTGTGTTAATTATCCTTGGTTTGTGTTCAGCTCTATTGTTTGAATGGGGTATTTGGCATAGGTGTGGAATTGGACTTGATAAGGCTGAACGTGGATTTGATTTGTGAAGGAGCTTAAATCCAACAGTGCTGCTTTTGGAGGAGCCTCTTTTTGGAAAGTGATTTCATTACATCTGACTGGTTTACCTTTTTTGGTTTATTATTTCCCAAAACTCAGCGTCTGTGAAGTTACTTGCATGCATTAGAGACTGCATGTTTGCTGGTTGGTGTCAAGGTCCTAGGGTGCTGCTACCCCTCTAGGTGGGCTGGGCCTGGGAGATGGGTACATCACCTGAGCCAAGGTTTTCCATTCTTTCCTAAGAGCAGTGTCATGTGCTGCTGCCCCAAATTCCTGCTTTAGCCGTGGTTTTGGTATGTGCCCTAAAGCTTCCTGTGTGTCTGACCCTTGGGGAGCTCAGCGTCTGGCTGGGATTGTTTCAGTGTGCTGCAGCAAATGGATGAGCAAAGGCTGTGAAAAAGCCACGTGCTATGAAGAGGCATCACAAGAATATGTGGGATTTGAAATGGTCTCTGGAGTTGCTGCTTATATGCAGAGTTAAATTAAGGTTTCTGAAATTTGGAGTCAGGAGGGAAAGAAAGGGGTTTACTGGAAGGTGTAGCTCACAAGAGCTCATTACAGAAGCCTGGGTAAAACAGGCTCTTAGGAATCTGGCAGAGTGGTTTTTATGAAATATTGAGGAAAACCAGACTCTGATCCAAATTTTGCTCTTAAATATGCTCCTGTCTTCATTAAAGCCAGCAGCAACCTTGGATATACATCTGAGGTCAGGGTTTTGCATATTAAAAGAAGCAGGCTTAGGGTGTTTATTGTTGGTGTCCAGAATTGGCTCTGCAGGGGATAAATGCAGTTTACTTTCCTCTGGTCTAACATAAGAATGCTTCAAGTAATTGCATGTACTAGCAGGGGCTTAAAGCAAAATCTGAAAAAATACTCACATACTTAAAAAATTAAAGTACAAATAATAATTTTATTTCAAGGTTACCATTATATTTTTAATTCTGCAGAAAATTAAGATTAAAAAATTGCTTTTTGTATGAGACTAATGGATTGGTTACATAATTTGAGCAGATTTATGCTCAAGCTGTGAAAAATCTTGATTCGTGGCTGCACTGTGTGAAAAAATATTGACAGTGTCTCTTTGGAGTTTTCTATGCATTAACAAGCAGCCTGGCTGAAGCAAGAGTAAGGTGTATAATACTCAGTTATCTGAAGATGGCAAACTGGGCATCCTTTTCACGTGGCTGCAGCAGCTGTGGGATGGAAAGTGTAGGAAGAGCAGGACAGCGAAGAATAATGGGCAGCTCCTTGCAGTGCTGGAATTAGCATAGGTGTGTGGAGATACTAATACACTTGGGGTGAAAATAACTATCAGACAGAAATTAAAAAGAGATTATTAAAATGCAGAGGAGCAGAGAAAGCCTGAGGATACCTCCCATAACTAGCTAATCAAATGTGAGTATTCAGTTTGATGTGCTGCAGAAAGCAAATGTTATTTGCCTTCCAGGACTACAAGAGAACATGACCAAGAGCAAATAATGCATTCTTAAGTGGACCTGCTTAACATTCCTGTGCGCTGGGGTAAAATAAGATGGTTGGTACTTGAGGCACCATGAGAAAGGAATTGGATTTCTTTCTTGGTGTTGGTTATGCCAGTGGGAGCAGCTCTGGCTGGAAGTCACTCTTAAACTTATTGTAGGTTCTTCTGTCATGAAAGAAGCTTAAAACTAAAATCACTTTGGCAGTGCTATTTTTCTTAATTATCTGTTTTGAAGCACCTAGGAAAGGAGAAGAGGAAGTGATGTTCAATATCTACCTGTAACACTGTTGCTTTGTTAGTTTGCAATTATCCAATTATTCCAACAAATCCACTGACTGTAAGGAGGTTTTTGACTCAAAGAGCAGTTTGATGAATGTATAAATAAGGGAGATGTCATCAGCTAGTATCCTTCTCTGCTACCAGCCCGTTTTGCCAGAATTGCCCTCTGTGAGCACTAGTCAGCCTATTGGCAGTGCCACCAGAGGATTTGCTGGTGCACAGGAACAAGAGAGACCATTGCTTTCTCCCTGGTACCACCACGAGGTGTAACCTTCAACTGTGTGAGGCAACCAGCTACTGTGAGAGTGTCTTTTTGCTTAGTTTCTTTTAACAGTCCAAACCTTCCAAAAAACAAATAAACAAAAGCCACCAACAAATAAACAAAAGCCATCATCAACAGCACCCAAAGTTCTTCAAATCAGCTGTGGGTTTTTCTTCTCCTACAAGATGGACTTGATTGCTGGGCAGCTTTTGTCCTGCACCTTGAGAGTCTTTTAGGTTGAACCTGGTGCTTGGGACTGGCTCCTTCAGCCAGTCTCCAAACTATATTGCTTTCCAACATTTTCTACAATTGCTGTATTTCTATTACTGTCTTTCTAAGCTCCTTGATCTTATATTTGAGCAAAGCGTAGGACTGCCATCCCAGTTAGAGTGAAGGTTTTTGTAGGACAACTTGAAGATTTTCCTGGGATTCCAAGGCCTGATTCAGTCACAGAGCAATCTTAATGTTTTGAGCCATAGAGAGCAGCCTTGGGGACTACATCTTGCAGGACACTGGTGATGGAGCACCCACCTTGAGTTCCTTAGGGCTCACACAGCATCCACTGGAAGTGACATTTTATTTTCCTTGTGGTGGGGTGCTCTCCTCCTTCATCCTGAGTTTAAATCCTGCCCTTGGAGCCTACTGCAGTGGCAACAGCTGAAACATAATGAAAGAATATTTATTCATTCAGGGAGCCTTTCAGGGACATAGAAAAACATTTGAGGTGACTCCCTTCCTTTTCAATAATTACGTGTGAGTGTTTTCACGTATATTGAGGAATGCTCTCTGCAAGAGGCTGAAACCACTGCTGACAGCTCTATCCTCTGCATTCTGATGCAGTGTTCAGATAACTCCCTCTACTTCGAACCAGATTGCATCCCGAGAGAAAATCTCTCTGGGAATGAAATTGGGCAGCTTGACTGTATCATTTTATATTGTCATTTGAAAGAATCATTTCTCTGCAGCTGGGACTGTTCCTCTGAAAGTAGTGATGGTTATAATTTACTTAGCTCCAGCAGGGCAGGGGATGCTGCTCAGCAACATGCACAGTCTTATTGTTTTCACAGCACTGAGCAGCACCATCTTCTCAGACTTGGAGCCTAGGGTTTAATACAGCTTATGAGAAATGGCAGCTTTAGCAAGAAAATAGAATAAAAGTGTTAATATGCAATGCCTTTTTAATTCCTACATGAAGTGAAAATTAGCCTCCTTCCACTTCACAGGAAAAAATTTACCAAGTGCGGATTTGAAGAAAAGATTGTTTCATTTTTACTTAATATGCTGTATTGCATTTACTTCCTTGTTATCAGTAACTGGAACTGAACCTCAGTTGTCAAAACAAGCAAAGCATGTTTTGGATATGTGTGGAAGGGGGTCTCTGTGATCCTGGCTGGTCATCACTGACCTATCAAATGTCCACCTTCTCTTCCAGCCTCTAGGGACGGCATTAGTGGTCACCTGTGGTCCGAGCCAGCTCCCAGGTATGTCAGTGGAAAAGCTCTTGTTGACTTATTTTGGAGCTGGCTGGAGTCCCACACTTCAGGATGCTGCAGGGTTACTTGTGTGTGGGGAGGGATGGGACCTAATACCCCACCCTGAAATGAGCTATTTTAGCTTGATAGGCAGCTCCGTGCCGCACGCCTCCTTCTTGAGGGTGATGGGAAGTATTCTCTCACCGGCAGTGCTGGGGCCAGGGAAACATTCCTGCCCTTCCTGCAACAACTGGCAGGGGAAAGCACCTGCTGGGGGATCCCATTGCCTGGTGTGCTGTTACTTGTGCTTTAGCCTGTCAGCTGTTGTGACAGAAGTTACAGTTACTGGCTGTTGATGCTGTGGGATAGGATCAGATTGCTCCTTATGGGTTGGAAGACTTGAATGCATTAGTGGATGGTCCCATGTATAGTGTGCTCTCTGCTTGATATGTAAGTGTCCCAGCAAGCTTACCAAAATAGTGCAGGAGTGGAAGGTACACAGCCAACTGCTCTCTCCATCCCAGTGTGGAATGTGCTGGTTCTGGAGATGAATGCAGCCACGCCCAGCTGGAGAAGTCAGAGGTCAAGAGAGAAGGACCCAGGTATGGAGAGCTGAGAATTGTATGCTGTGCTGAAGCTCTGCAGAAAAGGCCTCTGGGCCAGTGAAGTGGTTTTTGATGGACCCATGGAGAGGATGTGGCTTGGCAGAAGTCAGGCAATGAATCAGATGAACCCTGAGGTCTAATCTCCGAGGAGTGTTCTGTGGCCATTGGCAAACTCCTTCTCCTTGCAGAACCAAGGACAACCAATACATCAAGAACTACTGCAGGAGCCAGATAATACTTTGAGTTCCAAAAAATGGATTTTATGCAGATTTGCATTCAACAGGCTGATACACTTGAATGTGATTCAGTGCAAAAAAAAATTGTTTGCAAAGATAAAATTGTTGCAATGTGATTTTCTTTTTTTTTTTCCTATTTGGCAGAAGTTGTTTTTTGTAGGAAATGACTGGGGGCATTACAAGGGTTACAGGTATGGGTGGTCATAAGCATCCCTGATGTTCTTATAATAAAAATACAGTAAACACACGTGCATGCATTAAAATGTGTATAGCAACACATGTATTTATGCCATTTTAGCAAACTGTGACAGTAAATTCTTTGCATTATGAAATAGAAAAAAAAAGCACATGTTGTTTTCACTTCCAGCTGGCTAAATGTGGGTTTATTTTTTTTCTGGCTAGACTGCTCTGGAAACTTATGTCCAATATTTGCACACACTGCTCGTGCTAGAAGTGATATAATCCTATTTCAGAGCAGTTTAGTCATTTATACCAGTGTAGGTTCACGGAGGTTAGATGATGCGAACATAAATCAGCAGAAGCTGGGTTCCAGTGAGAGTTTAAGTTTTCAGAGCCCTGGAAGGCACTGGCAGTCATCTTAATGTGGAAAACTAACGCACAGACCATAAATATGCTGAGTGCAGTGCTTTTTGTGGCCATGAGCAAAGCATGTATTTATTTCATTTCAGAAAAGAGCTATTTGTATATGTTTGTGCAGCATTTTATGTTGTCACTGCCAATCTAACTTGCCTCTGTCCTCTTTCTAAGCTGTTACAAATACATTCATCTCTCTTCTCCCCCATCCCCTCACTTATCTTTTTTGGGGATGCAAATATCATCGTACTGTGCTTAGTGGAGGTACATACCTATTTCAAAACAAAGCTGCAGCTCAGGAGACGTGTCATGTCATTCTGCTGCAGCTTCTATGATGCGCTGACATGCTCTTGTAGGCATGGTTTTGTCCCACCTCTCCAGCTTGCTTTCTGTGCAGCCTTCCTGTCCTCCGGCAGATCAACACTCCTGTGCAAGTCAGGGTGTCTGTAAACTTAACCTTAGTGGTTGGTCTCTGCTGCCTGAGCCATTGTCTTTGTTTGGTTCCACTTGCAGAGCCTCACATCTCTTGTGTCAGGACAGCTTGGAAATTTGGGTAGTCACAGAGGAGATGTGCCTGTTGTGCTGGCAGATAACTGTAGATACATCCTATCTCTTAAGCCCCCATATCCACGTGTTCATCCTTGCCTTCCAGTGTTTTCTTTTTCCTGTTCCAGAGACTTGTTTGGATGGATCCTGACTGCTGCTCCTGTATGGGACCATGAGGGTCCGTCTGTCTTGGTGCTCACCATGGTACTTTATGTCCTACCTGTCTGGTATCTTTAATTCAGGACTAAAATCATTGTATTCATCAGGCTTAGCTATTGGCTACTGAAGCAGCAGATCCCTATGTTAAAAAACTGAAAGGAGAAGTACAGGTATAAAGCTATAATGCTGTGATGTACTTACACCCCATGTCACTCCCAAGGAAATCAGTGTAAGAGCACAGAAACTGGGGTCTGTGTCATAGATAGGTGTTTTGGAGACAAGGTGATAAGGTGGGCAATATGATCCTTCTCTGTCCCCTGGTTTGTTTGTTTTGTGGTTTGTTTTTGGTTTTTTTCCTGAAAAGTTGTTAAAGTAGCAGTATGTTTGTAGGGCTTTTAAAAAGCCGGTACTTGTGAGCCAAGAGAAAACATGATGTGGTGTGCTTCAGTAATAAGTAGCTCCAACAGAAGGATGTAATTGTGCTGCTGCTTCTGGTGACCTCTTGAACCACATGAGTGGGCTTGGGCTGGCTTCTCACTACATGCCTCAGATGGGAGGTGCTTCAATAGCACAGTTGTATTTGAAAATTACACCAAGAGTACTTTGATAGCTTCAGCTCAGTTTCTGTGCTTCTTACTTGCAGCTGTCTCAAGCCCTCCCCTTCTTCCATCCAAGGGTGATTTTGAAAGTGTGCTGTATTTCAGTATCAGTATGCTGTAGGTCTTCAGCTACTGTCTTTTCTGTCATGATGGCTCCTCTTGGCTTCCTCACCAAGCCCCAAGCCCCCTGTCTGGTGCTAATTTTTGTTCTGACTGGGTGTTTGTGAACGTACTTGTGCAAAATACGGTACTACCTAGCGGTGCAAATTGCCCAGTCTGTGTTCAGTGGTGACTTTGCAAAGCCCAGCCTGTGGTGCAGCAGTTCTGGTGCATTCCTGGTGTTGTGTCGCAGCGCACGGACGCTGGGGCCGTGCCGCTCTCGCTGCTGCATGTGGAGGGGAGGCCGTGAGCCGCGGCTGCCCGTGAGGACGCGGGGCTGTCGCCGTCCTGTTGCAGGGAGATCTGTTTGTTTCAGAGCAGCTGTTGAGGTGCCATTGCAACTCAAACCAGGGTGACATCTCAGATGCAGGGGACACCTGGGGAAACACTGCAGCTGAAATTGGAGGTCTTCATCTGTACGAGTTCCAGAACAGCAGTGGGGTTGGTTGGTGACACCCTGCAGCAGTTTGCAGCTTCGTGTCCCTTCCTTCTGTAGCTTTTCTTCCTGCCCACCCATCCTCCTCCTCCAACCCCAAGGCCTTGTTTCCATCCCAAATTGCTGCAGAGAGGGCCAGAAGGGAAAGAGCCCTCTTTGTGTGCTCTCAGGCTGTTGCTGCTGGGAGTGTTTCCACCACTCTACACCCTCTGCCAGCATTCTTTGACACTTTTATCTTGTGAGTGACAAGATTAGTTTTCTTCTCTGACTCTTGCGAGAGAGCCAATGAATGGCTGCAGTTGAGAGAAAAAGAGATTATGGCACGAGGCTGCACAACAGCTCTACTCAATAGGATCCCTTTCTTTGGCTACTAGGTGCCAGAAACGTGGGTTTATGCTCTTCTTGCATAGCAAGCCTCTGCTGTTACCTGCAGATGGGCGTGGGTTGGGGTAGCAGTAGCTTGACTGGAAGCGGTCCCATGCATGGCACTTGCCCAGGGCCAGGCTTAGGCTGGTGGGCTCCTGTGTGAGATTTCCACCAAGGGATTGTCTGGGTGCCCAGGTGGGGACCCAACCCTACCCCAGGTTATATCTGGTTAACCAAAAGCGTGACTTCAAACCAATTACATTTTCATGTGAGTGTTGCAGGGCTGCCTGGGCCAGGAGATTTGCATCAGCTGTGATAGGATGGTTCCTTTTGGTGGTTTCCTTGAACTGGGACACAAATGATGTGTAAGTCTAGTGATGGGAATGCACATGGGGGATTGTGGTCCAGGGTGCCAATTTCCACGGGACTTCCACCAAGTTCAGTTCAGTGAACAGTAGGTTGGGCACAGCTTTTGTGTAGTACTTAACAGAGCTGATAGCCCTGATTGCCTTCACTTTTTGGGAAAGAATGCCTATTTAGAGGGAGGTATAGCAACTGTGAGCTGGTACATATTGCTTGATGAATAGCAAATACTGGTCCACATACAATCTGTGCTTTGTTCCTTGGTTCAAAATTTCCATTTTTTTCTTGGGGGTTCACTGATTTGTAATGTGAGGTGTGACCCTTACTGTAAGCTGCCTCCCTGTCAGGAAAAAGCCCTGATAAGCAGATGCCTGCCTCTCTCAGCTCCACCAGCTGTTGTGCAGACTGACAGCTAAGGCTGTGTTTTGCATCTTCCATGGGGAGCACTGCATGTTAGGGAGTAATTAGCATTAATAATAATTAAAGTTGGATAAAGATTATACATCTACAATGCATTTATTTTGAGAGTCTTGAAATGCATGTAGTTGTGGGCTAGCAACCTGGAATAAATCTTCATTCAGCTGGAGTTGATGGCTTTAACCTCACTACTGCCTAATAAAAGGTGTGTGAAAGCTGGAAATGAGAGCTTGGCAATTTTGCTTCTCAGCAACAGCAAGTTGTGGGTAGCACCCCTTCTACCCACACAAGGCTGCTTGTTGTGGATCTGGCTTGATATCTATTATAGTAGCTCTTGCACGGGTCAGCAGAGATCCATTGCTGTTCCCGGCGAGCGCAGCTCGCGCAGGACGTGCTCGCTGCCCCGGGCAGCCCCAGTCCCCAGCAGCAGCATGAGGCTGCCCTGGTGTGCACCCCTGGCACTGCCAGGGCTGGCACCCTGCCTGGGAATGCCCGCTGGCTGCCCGCAGAACTTGGGGGCTCTTTGGTGGGGTAGCAGTGGGAGGGGTGGAGGCAAGTGGGGCACCATGGTGGGGCTGCTCAGGAAGGGGACAGTGGGGGTGGTGCCAAAGCAGGGACAAAGCTGGTGTGCTCAGCCTCATCCTGCCACAAGCTGTGGATTGTGAGCTTGTGGAGAGTACCCAGAGCAGAGCTCTCAACAGCCTCATTTCATTTAATGAGCAAAGCCTTGGGAAGGCAAAGATTCTTTTATTGGATCTCTTCCCTGTGTTTTTTTTCCTAGCGCTTAGCTGTGCTTTACGTGTTACTTGGAAGGCTGAAAAGCAGGATCGTGTCTATTTATTAATCTTTGCCTAATAAAGATGACTACCAGATATGTTCTTTGGCCTTAACAAAGAGGTATAATTAGTGATGAGATTAGACATGACCCGAGAGGAGGTGCTTTGCTTAGGAAAATATTCAGCGATGGCATATAATACAGTCTGTCTGAGGCACCACATCCTCCCTGGGGGCCTTGTCTCGAGCTGAGCAGTGACCCTTCCCAGCACTTTGGTGCCGTAGGAAACACAGGAAGAATATTAATGATAAGGGGATACACAAAGCAAGCTTTGCCTCAGTCAAACAGCACACCGCCAACCTAAAATTATTCAGCAGAAGTTAGTTGGCGAAGTTAATAATTTATGGCTCTGGCTGATAGCACCCCATGCAATAGCAGTGTGTTCAGCAGCCCCAGACCTGATTAAATATGCATGGACTCATTGGATGCAATTTCAGTGCAATTAGTGTATGAAGGAAGAAGGAGCTCTGTCATTTCTGGAATTGTACTAAAAGGCCCTGGTAGTTCTTTCGTTATAACATTTTACAGGTTAGTAGTTGTTCCACATCAGCTGTGTTTAAGTACAGTGGTTTAAGGAGTGGCTGCCTGCTGTGTTATGTGCTATATGAGAAGACAAGTGTGTCTGTGTGCCACTAGGCACAGGGACTGGGAATCCTAAACTAGTTCAGGACTAGAGAAAGCTTGTTGCAGTAGATCTTGCAGCTTTGGGTGCAGCAATTTGTGTGTGCTGGTAGTGAGGAGCATAGACTAGGAAAGGTTGGATCAGAAAAGGTCATCCATGTAATTTCTTTTCCCTTTCTTTACTTTAAAAACTTGCATATTGTGCTCATCACAGGCTTCTGAATGCAGGTACTTAAATACTTGCAGAAACTGTTAAATAAGAAAGGGCAGAAAATGGCGCTGGATGTTCCACAGTCAGCATTGTCAGCATCTGGGTGTGTGTGCTGACAAAAGCAGGTGCCCCAGCAGCTTTCCTTCCTACAGCCACATCACCAGTAGCTGAGTTTCACCCATCCCCAGCACGGCCAGCTCTGCAGATGGAGACACGTCTGACAAGTTTGCACCAGTTGCCAATCTGGCTTATTCTGTTGAGTGACCAGGGAAAATCCACACTCTTCTCTACTGCTTCCTTCATTCCTTTCCCTTCTCTCTCCTTCTGCCTTGTTGGTGTTCCCCCATCTCAGCACTGGCTCTGTTTGCCTGCCTTCTAGCTGAATGCTCTTCAGTTTGTTGCCTCCTTGTGAGCCATGTTTGCCTGAAGCTATTCCAGCTTCCTGTGTTTGTGGCCCATGTCCTGTTGTTCTCCAAAATACATCATTTTATTAGCTTTTCACCTGGTGGGGGTTTAAGACAAACCTCAGAAGGGCTGGCTTGCCTTCAGATGTGGTTCCCCCAATGCAGAGTCACCTGTATGAGTAGTTCCCTATAGTGGGTTAAAGGGGGTCAACACCAGAAGGGAGGTGTGGGCTATGGACATGTGCATGGTTTGTAGCGCTGCACTCTGAGCCTTGCAAATCACCAGTGCCAAAAGTGCTCCAGTGCCGTGGTGGAGAGAGCCAGAGAAGGATTGGGGCTTGAACAGACTGCTGGAGAGCATCTAGTCCAGCACCTGGCTCGAGGCAATACCAACTTCAAATTTAGGTCACTTTGCTCAAGGGCAGTCCAGTCAAGTGTGTTAAATGGAAAGAGCAAGAAAAATAACCTGTGTTCCTGCTCTGCAAATAAATATGTAATCCAACTGTTTTGGCCAGCGTAGGTGAATTGTTCAGGCTATGGGAAGAGCTTTCATATTTTTGCTTTGGTTAAAATTCTGAAGATGTGCAACCTGTATTTACTGGTATGAGTTCAGACAGGTGTCTCCTCACCTGGTTGTTTGATCTTGGTGCCTTGTTGTGTCTGTCCAGCAGAGACCTGGGTTTGTGTTCTTTTTTGCAGGTTGATGGTGTGGAGAGGGGACAGCTGTTTGGTCCTGAGCACAAGGCTGAGATTGGGGGCTGCTCATTCCAAAGTGTGATCCTTGGATCCCCCTTTGTCTACATACACACGTACCTGGGAATTTGGTGTAACTGAATGCTGCCCTTAGTGCCTTTCAGTCCCCTTGAATATTCCAGCCTCCAGGTCCATCCCTTGGCATCCTAGTCAGTAATTTGGGGATAACAGAGGTGTCTGCTTCTCAGAAGTGCTGGCAGGATTAATGGGTGAGTGTTTGGGCAGCACTTTGAAGGGGAATGCATGTGTGTGCTGCTGGTGTTGCAGGGTGACAGCTGGTATTTGCTCTGCATGTGCAGAGGGGAGGCTGACTCGAGCCAGCTGTAGCAAAACTGCAGTTCCACTAATGTTTTTAGCATGTACAAATATTTTGTGCCACCTCAAATAAGTATGTGCCCCGTTTTCCTCACCTGTTAGTGGCCTTGCAGGTGCAAGCACAGCTCTGCTCACACAAGTTGCTTCTCTGCCTGTGATGGCCTTCTAATGGGTTGTAGGCACCAAGAATGGGTTCAGGAATGGTGTGATTGTCAAACTGGGGCTCAGTCTAGTTTTTGGAGCCCAGGAAAGGTAGTGCCTGTGCAGTAGTGCTGGAGTTTAATGTACAGTGTCTAAGTTGGCTGTAACACCTGCAAGACACCAAGAAGTCACTGTGTTTCTGGTGCTTTGGAGAAAGATCATGCAAATAGCTTGCTCACCATGGGCACGGTGACTTTGGCCTTCATCAAGGATTTAGTGCTTTTCATCATAGGAGATATTATTCTCAGCTGCAAAACAGCCCTTTGAAGGAGGGAGGTGTTGTGAGGAAGATGCAGAGCTGAGGCATCAGCCGGTCCATCAGGAATTGCAGGGAAAAACCTGCAGGTGGGCAGTGCTTGAAGCTAATCCAATGTGTCTGCCTGCTGGGCTCATCTTCGTTTCTCCCTGGACTCTGTTCAGAGAGAGAAGACTGAGTGCTAACTTGAGTCTGTCCCGTCTGCCTGTTGACTTTTGAGGTACAATGATGGATTTATGGGTGGCTGGTGGTACAGAGAGGACTTACCAAAGGAGAAGTCTGGGGCACAGAAAAGGGGGATGAGGAGGCAGGCAAAGGAAGGCAAAAAGGACCAGGGAGTGATGGTGCAGGCCTGAATGGCTTTTTGCTCATTTATATTGAAGTCACCCTTATAAATCCATGTGGCAGGATGTTGGCTGCCACTTGCACATTAGCTCTGTGAGGGGAGTCTTAAGCAAGAAAGCAGAAGGAAAAGCATGGCCTGATGAGGAGAAAGACTTTGTCAGCACAAAAAATGTAAAAAAGCACATCTTAAAAGTTTGGGCTTTAACATTTGTAGCTCACAGAAATTTTCATTTATGCATCTAAGCTTTAAAAAAATCTTAATAATTGGCTTTTGCTATCTTTAAAAATGTCATTTTAATTCAATCTACATTTTCTACTATGTATGTATTTTGTTTACAATCTGAAAAACAATTTAAAACCATACATTATGAAAAAACAACTAATTCAGCTTTGCACGTGACTGTGAATTATTTATTTTTTCTCTTCCCCTAGGAAAGGATTTCCCATACTTAATTTTTTCATGCTGCTACTTCTAGAGGATCTGATCTTTTCAGAGAATTAGCTTTTGCACATCTGGCTGTCAGTAGTACTTGTATGGTTGTTGGGTTCTTCCCCAACAAAGGAATCTCCTTACATAGCAATCAAATGAAAACAATGTGAGTTTTGTCATCCTGAGTAGTCTTTTGGTTGTTTTCCCTCTAAAACAGTACTTTAGATTTACATTTCCAGAGATGTCCTTCCTTGTGGGAAAAATCATAAATAATAAGGTTTTCATGGATGTTGAATGGACAGTGACTCTTGAAGTATGGGGAAGCCCTTATGGAATTCTCTCCTTTCCCTCCTGTAGGAATAGGTTGCTTTCTTTTGCTTGAAGGATGGGGAGGGTACAGAAATAGATTGCCCAAAAGGGTGGGCAGGGAGTTAGCTGTTCCATTGCTTTACAGGGCATTTAATAGCAATTTGTAAAGCTGAACAGTTCTCTTTGCAGCATTTTTATGTGGTAAAATTGTCTGGTTTAAAAATAGCCTGAGAGTTTTCCTGAACATTTTTATAAAAATTAATTATTGTGATTATTCATTAGGCAAGGCATTCAATAACAAAATGAAGTGTGTATGCAAGGAACAGATTATTGCCTTTAAGGTAAAGATACATTCACATTAAGTTTTGCATAAACATAAATTGATATATAATCAAATAGACCAGTTCTGTTGAGGTTCTGCATATTCAACAGCTCTGAAAGAGATGCTGGTTCATATCTTCCATCAGTTTTCAACAATGGAAGCATGTAAATCATTTTCCCATGAAAATTAAAATTAGAGTTGCAACATTATTAATCTGGTTACTTAAAACAACTTTTCTTGAAAGCAAGGATAAACCAAGGAGCTATTTCTTAAATACTAGCCTGAAAATCAAACCAAAACAAAAAGCAGAATTTTTCAGTGGAAAGCATTGATTAGTTGGGACCATGGGAACTGTTTATTTAATGATTTAACTTTTAATACAGTGGCAGTTTAAAAGCATTGTGTAGGAAGGATTTAAATACTTTTTTATTTCTAGAATATCAGCTGGTAACATGAGTATAAACAAGAAAATCCAAGTTCTTCAGCCACCCAAAGCAAGGTGATACCATCACGTAACTAAAGTTGGGGTTACTGTGGATGGCAAGCAGGAATGCTAGACTCCAAAAAAAAACAAAAAAAAAACCAGTTAGTGTTTTTTTTTATCCCAAACCACAGGGTGTTTTTGATTAACCAGTTATTTCTGGCCTCTCAAGGGAGATCTTGGAAATTCAGAGTAAGAAGAAGTAGCTAAACAGATGGAAGAGATTGACATTGTTCTGTTTCACGTCAGCTTGAATGGTGTTGGGGACAGAACTGGTGTGATTGAAAATGTGACCACAAAGTCTGTCTTCGACTGTGGCTTTTAAACCTGCTTCCTTTTCTGTCAGAAGAAGAAGCATTGAAAACATGCTGCTGTTGGTATATAACCTGCAGGGATTTTTCTTTTTCAATGGTGATGATGATTCTAGATCACCAGTTCACTGAGGTGGTGCCTGTGACCGTGTTGAATAGTGACACTGTTGCCCGCTTCTGTGATTTTATTGCTGTGTTTTTGGGGCTGATGCTTACTCCCTCTAAAGTCCCAAATACTGCTCAGAGATTTCAGAAGAATTCCTGTGCTTATTTAATTTTCTTCCTTTTCTAAAAATCCACCCCCACCGCACACATCAGTTTTTAACACAGCTCTGGCTGTGCAAGAGATTTTTAAAATATGAAGCATGTGTGCTCCAGAGGTTCAGAAAGCTGACAGCAAATAAAAAGAATTATGGTTTGAAAATATATACGTGGGGCTTTTTTAGCCAGTTGCACATTAGAGGGGGAAAGGGTGGCTGGCAGATGAAATAAAAAACTTTGTGGTTGGCTGATCTGAGCCCCTGACCCCATGTACTGGTTATGCATGTCAAAGAAGCTTTAGCCAGGGAGGCACAGCACATTGGGAAAAGTGTTGGAGAACATGTTAAACGTGAATGCATTTCTCATTTTGTTATAAATAAAGTTTAAACAGTCTTTTATTTAAATAATTAACCTTAACATCCTAATGCTGTTGCCACAGTTTCCTCTAAGACATAAGCTTTGCCCAAAGAGTCACGGGTCCAAGATGTCCTGGAGTGTCACCCAGTTTATTCGAGTGAGTCCTCCAGGTTATAGAGAAAATACATGGGGGATATGGCAGGACTTTTCTACCCATGCTGTAGCTGCTGAGTGGATTTTTTGTAGGTCTCAGCCTGGAGAGGCTGTCAAGACCTGGCTGTCTTGGACCAGACCTGTGCAGAACATCAGCCAAAGATGTGGGTATCCATGGACACATTTCCCCCCCTTATGTCAGTGCTAAATTCATACAGGTGGAGACAGCTGACAGAAGGATCCATGTGCTGTTTAAACTCTTATTTGAAATACCAAAACATACCTTGATCTTCTTGATGTGTATGGTTGAAGTTGTTACTGACTCCCTTCTTCTCCCAAATTCTTATTAAGTGAGAAACAGCAGTAGCTGGTAATCAAAGACATGAAATACATTTATTATTCTAAGACTAGCAACCGGGTGTACAAACCCATATCTTGGTCCTCAGAGAAGGGAGGCTTGAACCCCCATCTCCAACTGTGAGAAGTCTGCTTAAAATAACCAGATGTTTTTTTTTCCTTTTATTGCCTTTATTTCAGAAGTGATCCTTGATACTGGCTACTTTTTTTTTTTTTTTTTTGAGTAAAAAACACCCTGTGCTTCTGGGAGGTGACAAATAATTATGCTTTTTGAAAGCCAGACCTCTCCCAGTTCCCTTGGAATTGGCATCCAAAGTCACTGGTCTCTAGTGAGCAGCAGGCATGTCTGATGCAAAGTAGGGTAATTTATTATGTTTTGCTGCCAGTGCTGCTTCCTGTGCTGTATTAACTTTTGGGTACCATTGTTAATCTAAATGGATATTCTAGAAAATAGTCAGAGGGGATCAACAAAAGAAACCATAAAAATGTTTGGAACCAGAAAACTTGTAATAAAAAAGGCTGAGGATGAGCTCTGTGAAAAGATTTGACTGAGAAGACACAATATCTACAAGTACATAAAGAAGTTTCAGAGCAGGCAGAGATCAATTATTTCCAGTCTGTTGGGATATAAATAGTGATGAATGAAGCAGCAGGGGGGGGAAAATAGGTGGAATGAATGGCAAAAAGATGAAGATTGCTTCAGGAGGGGCCACAGAGCCTCCACTGTAGATGCTGCAGGCTTCTGGAGGCAGGGATTGCCTGCTGTGGGGCACAGCCAGTGGGTACCACCATGGGTGGCCCAGGGGCTAGAAATTAATTTAAACCCAGATCCTGGTATTTAGGAAACACTTGAGGAAACTCTTCAGTTTTCATAAGTTGAGGTAATTTCAAAGTGAGTTTTTAAATGGTAAAATGAACCCAGAGCACTGAAGGAGATCTTCCAGTGGCAGCTGGAGCTTGCAGCATTAGTTCCAGGTCAGGCAGGATCTGTATATTTAAAGCCCCTCAAGCTGGAATGACCTGGTAGTCAGCAGAAGAGTGTGAGCGGTTTGCAAGAGGTGGAAGTTATTTCTGCTGTCTCTGGAATGAATCCTATAAATAGACACTGAGATGTTAACTTGGTCGATGGTGAGGAAGATGCTAGTGACAGAGAGAAATTAATGGTTCCATTCTTGAGCATTTCTTTTTTTCTCTAAGTGTAGCTCCAGACGCGTGCCATCATCTGAATGAGCTGCAGAAGTCTCATATGGGCCTGGGACCAGGTGTTGACTTCACTTGAAGCTGGGTGTGCTAAGCTCTGGTGAGACCAGGCCTTTGGTGAGGATAATTTTCAGTAGACATCTGACTTGAAAAGGTGTTTGCTATTATCCTAAATATGCGTTTGCTTGTTGGCGTAGACTTTATTTTGTTGGTACCATGCTATAAAAGCCGGGTTTGGTTGTGGAAGAGTTGTGAACTTTTCCAGTGCTGTGGGGTCAGTTTGGGTTTTCCTGAGGGACGTGTCTTTAGGGCTGTGTAGCTACACGTGTCTGAACAAACCAGGCCTGTTTAGACAAAGGTGTTCCTCTGCATGCTGCTCCTTCTGGGAAGAGAACCAGTGGGTGAGAGATGGCAGTAATTCAGCTTCAGCAGCATAGGAGGAGAGCACCTTGTATCAGAAACCATATGGATTGGTGTGTTTATCGCTATTGACCCTGTGTGCTCACAGCTGCACCCAGACTTCATACCTGTGGCAATTACCATCCATCTTGCCTTTCTCTTCAGCTTCATTGTAAGCTGCAAAGAACCAAGACTCAATTACCCGATCACTGTTGTAGAAGGCATGCTCTTAATCTTTAGCATTTCTCATCCAAATGCAGTTATTCTGGTTGCTACATTTCTAGCCTTTCTACAGATGTTAACCCTCTCCTACCATTTTTTTTATTCCTCCTCTGCAGTGCTTTTAAATCCCCATCTGCTGCTGTGGCTCATGGTCCTATGGTGGTTCTTTGGTTTTGAATTTTTCCCATCAAAAGGAAGCCCTGGACTGAGTGAAGGTCTTTCAGAGGCTGTTCAGACTTATGTGCCTTTGTCCCATTGAGTTCAGTGTAGCATAAAATCATGTTTTGACACCCAGGAAGACCCAGTCCTTCCTTTTGTGAGGCATAGTCTGGAGATGACGGAGCTCAGGAAAATGGAAATTACAGCACCCATACTGCTTTCATTCCTTTTCTTCTGTATCTATTTTTCTTGGCACTTAAAATATACAATACTTCATTGTCTTGGAAACAAAAACAAAACAACCTTTCTTTATTCATGAACTGATGTATGTTTTGAAATCTCATCAGGATGGGAGGAGAAGGAAAAAAAAACCAGACCCATCAATTCCTTTATTTTCTTACTGGGTTGTTTTTCACCACTGGGTGCTGCTGGTAGAAATGCAATAGGCATTGTAAGGGAAAACACATTTCACAAGACTTCCCAATTTAGCACTGTGATTCAGCAGGATCCTAGAAAAGAAGCCTTGGTGCGTGGTGGAATTATGAGCTAAAATCAGGCAGAGGGGGAAAAAAACCCAGCAGAGCCTCAGATGGAAAATGAGTATTTTTTCATTAGTTCTTAAAAGCAACTTTCTCAATGAATTTGTGCATGCCTGTGTTACCCAAGCACATAAATCCTAAATCTTTCCTTGACAAGCCCCCCATGTCCCCTGTTTGTCCCTGTGCTCCCAGGCTCCATCCAGCCCTCTCCCGTCCCCCATGCTGCAGGCAGACAAGAGGCAGTGAGCCCGCTGGCTGCTTCTGACCCTGTGTCTCATTGTCAATTTTCATTCATTTCGGAGAGCCTCGACGTTTTGGAAACCTTGTTCTCTCCTTCAGACAGGAGTGAGGGTGGTCATGGGTTCAGAAGGGACCCCAGGGGAGCCAGGAGGCATGAGACTCCCTGCCCTGCTCTTGAGGGGCACAGTGGGGAAAAACATTAAGGGGAATTTCTGTGTGGATGGAGAGGCAGTGATTGAGCTAATGCAGTCAGCTAACTATATTATATTTATGAGAAAAAAGTGGAAAATTAAAACCATGAGCTTTTCTGGAGGAAATAATGTGTTTTGAAATGTGGTACAGGTTTATAAACAATAATGTTTCACATTAGGTAGGAGATTTGGCTTATCAATGCTGTTAATTTTTTCATTTTCTATTCTCCTGAAACTATGTCTAATAACATTTTAATTATATTTTCAGTGTTGTTCTTTATCATAATGGTTTTACTTTTTGGGACCATTCTGTATTTTCCAGTTAAAAATTAATCTTTTCCTTAAGCTTCCTCTCTCCTTTCATGTTTACTAGGTGCTGTCGAGCCAAGCATCAAAACTACTTATTTATTTATTTATGTATGTATTTATAGAGCTTATATAATTTTATGTCAGATACTCTGTTATTCATATGAAAATAGAAGAAAACAAGTTTTATCCTTCGGGCCACAGCTGCTTGTCTGGTTTGTCGCATTGCACAGTGGCCTGGGTGCCGTGGTCCTGCAAATGGCCAGGGAAGCTTGAACATCCTTGGATGCCCTGTGAAGGCTGGCAACACTTTTACAGGATAGCTTAGGAACCTGAGACTGTGGCCTTTGGCTGTAAAATCCAGTATTGCTCACTGCTGGAGGCAGAAATATCAACCCAGAGACCTTCTATGTTCAAGTAAAGCACAAACCTCTCTTTATCCACTAGAAACTTCTTACATTTTCCATAGTGGGGATCCTATCTCTGCCTCTGCTATTTCAAAATGGAGTATGCAATGCAGGTAGCAAACTCTGCAAAGTCTTTTGACCAGCTTCTTGTGCTTTGGGACTTAATAATCTGTGAGTTGCCAAATTGTAAATCTCTGCACTGAAATTCCCCAAGAAGGTCAGCCAAAGCAGTGCTTTTGCACATTTTATTTATTTTGGAATGGGAGGGAATTACATCCAAAATAGCCTCGATATTTCCAAGAGTGAGATTAAGAGAAATAAGTTGCCTGGCCCTGGTGAGATATTTGTGAGAGTAAGGATTTGGAGTCTGGCAGAGAAGCTGCCTGGTGGCAGGCACACCTCCTCCTTGTCCTCCATGTCCTCCCAAGGATCTGTACAAAGGAGGTGAAGTTGCAAATCCTTGGAAAAATGCCATGCTGGGATTAGACCAGATTTGGCTGCTAGCATCTCCCTTTCCTCCTTCCTGCTGGGGCAGCCCTTGCTGCTGGACTCCTGGGGCAGGCAGGTGCCCTCGCCTTGCTTCCTCAGCTCCTGATGTCCCTGTTACAGCTTTGCCTGCTTGTGTCACGGCTGTGCTGGAGCTGCCCCTGATGGTGTTACCTGCCTGCTCCATGGTGCTCCCATTCTCCCTGAACTCTCCTGGGTTTAACAGATGTATGAAGTAACACACAGATGTTGCATGCCTCTTTGAGACAAATGAGTCCTTGCTTGGATAATCTGGGAAATCCATAATTTATATCCCCAGCCCCTTCATGCATTTCCCGGCCTCAGTGTATGTCTCAGTTCAGAGCTTTTATTGGGCTCAGGTGCCTGGGGTTCCCTGCTGGCTGTTGCAGTCATGGCCAGCGGGTCTGGGAGCTTCTCATCCTGTTCCTGAGCAGCTCGCTTTGCCCGTGGCTGGGCTCACAATCAAACAGCAGTTCTGCCTGCTAAGAAGGGATGTTTTCTATTTGCAGCCTCCTTGTGCAGCCTGCTCTCATAGCTGCCCTATAGTCTCTGAGCAGAGTGTGATCAGCAAATTGCTCAGCCCCTTGCCAGGGCTGTGCTGTTCCCAGTTACCATAGATCCCAGTGGTGGCTCTGCTGGATTAGCTTTCTTCCTTCATGAGAGATTTTTGATAGGTGTCTGCTGCTATTTCACGGTCCTGTTCTCTTGCGCTTCAGTTCAGAAGTGCAGTTGTTTTGCTTCTGCACTTTTCCAATAACTGAGCAACAGTTTATGTTTGCTCTGCAATAAATTTAATTTTCAGTGTATTGGCCTAGTTACATAAGTGATCCGAATCCCTCTGGATCTCTCTTGTACTTGCTTTGTATTTACTACTCCCTTCAGTTTCATGTCATCAGCAATTTAGCAATTTTACAGTTGGTTTCTCCAAGTAATTTATAGACTCTATCAAGGGTGGAATAGATAGTGAAAATTTGCTGCAAAGGTCCCACTCTAAGTGTACTACTTTTGCAGGAGCAAGAGTTGTTGACTGGGAGGTGATGGCAAATACTCCCATCTCAGGCAACATGTACATGCTGATAATCTGGAGGTATTCCAGCCATAAATTTTTGTGCCAGCACTGGGGAGTTTGGTATTGATGCATCTTGACTGTTTCCAGCTGAGTACCTGTGCTGGTAGATATGAGCTCTTGCAGCTGTGTTAACTGCAGACACCATTGTCAGCATCACCTTGCAGGATGCTTGCAGTGAGACACTCAGTTAAGTCCTTCCCTTGGGAGATAGAGGCATTTTTTCTGCTTCTTCTTTGAAAGGAGTGCTTAAGGCAAGGATGCTTTGTCTCTGTGTTCTCCACAAAATAAGAAAAGGAACAGAGATCCTAAGAACCACTACGTAGCTGAAAGTCTTCAGTTTGGCAGCATGAGGAGTTAAAAAAGAAGTAGGTGGATGTTTGTACTGAGCTGCTTGGACATGTCTCCTGTAACCACAGATGTGGGGAGCAGAAACTGCTGAGACTGGGCTGTTCTTCCCTTACAGAGGGTGCCATAGCTGCTGCCCCCTTAGTGGGTATGACAGGAACAGGCTCAGTCCCCCAGGAAACTCCAACCCTGAGGTCACTGGCATCACTGTGTGTAAAACCCACGACATCGCTGACCTCAGGGCTGCGATGGCGGATGTGAAACTGGGAAGATGACTCACTCCAGCTGGTAATTCAGGCTGAAAGATGGGGTTTCCTAACCTTTCTTTGGTATTTAAGAGGTCTCCCCTTCCTCTTGAAGAAAAAGTTAAACCCAGAATGCCCCAACCATGTTCACTATTGCAATGTTGTGTCAAGGACGTTCTTTGTAACCACAGGCACTGAGGGATGAATTAAAACAGTAAAATTAAAGCTGATGGCTGAAAACGCTGGGGAGGGCAGGTCCCTGCTCAGCTGGCTCACTCTTCACTGGGGGGGGGACCTGTGTTTAGAGAGATTTTACTGCAAACATTTATTCTGAAGGGCAGCAAAACAGATCCGTTCTTGTGCAGAATATTAAATGTTGACATTAAGTAATAATTTAATGGATGTTTAAAGTTTTTAGTGAATAATACATGGGCTTCCCCAGTGAGCCTCGGTTTATCTAGGGAAAAACCTCTCTCAGCTCTTCTCTAGGTGAGAGCAGGATGCATCATGAGTGCTACATGGGTCAGTAGAAACCATTGAGTAATGCTGGTGGAGGGCAGCCTGCCCTCTGGTTCCAGTGGGAAAGCGTTACAAGCATCAGAAGAATGAGTTTTGAAAATTGGCAAAATTTGCCCCCATTTCAAAAGAAAAAAAAAAATCAAACAAACTAGCCCTTTGAGAGTAGTGGGGATATTAGATAGTTCTAATTGCTTTTCTCTGCAGTTTGAGAACATTGCCCTCCCTGCCAAACATACCTGTTATCGCTGGTATTTTCTTTTTGCTTATCTGTGCATAACTGTGCCATGTTTTCCTGGTGACATTTCATACTTGGTTTTGAGACTCTTTGTTTTGCTGCTTATGCTTTGCTTCTCAAAAGGGATGAGAAAATTCAATCTTTCAAGGTACAAATAAGCCTCTTAGCATCATAGTATCAAAAGAGTGATTAAAGGATAATTTCACGTCCTTTTTGTGGTTGATTTTCAGGTCATATTCCAGTTTTCCATTTGCCAAAGTAATTCCTCGATCCCAGAGTTAACTTTCTTGATTTCTCAATTGATTGGAGCATTGCTGAAACAAAGAGCAAGACTGGCAAAATGGGTCTGTGAAAAAGCACCTTGGTAATTTAATAGACAGCACAAACTGGGTGTTATTTAAAACCCAGCACATATTCAGTTCCTTATAGGCTTCCAGCAGCTGTATCAGTGGTAGTTTCTGCCATTTAGTCAGTGAAATTCAGGCATGTGTAAGCCAATGGTAGCAGTGAGGAAAATGTCTACAAAAGTATAAAAAGACATATACTGGTCCCAGTACTATTAAGCCAACAATTGTCTAATTTCTGAGGTTTCCCTTCGAAGTGCAGGCTCAGTAGCCTGCCTTGTCAGGTGTGTGTGGTTTTCTTTGTCCTGTATTCATTACTGCATCCTGCCAGTCGTTAGTGGGTCACCTTGGAGGTGCTTGGAATGTCCTGCCTGAAGACCATTAGTGAGGAGCACAGACGGCTCTCAGCCCCACACCTGCTTCTGCCCAAAGCCTGCCCTGCAACAGTGCTGCCCGCACCCATCAGACATCAAGCATTAATGTGGGACTTGCACAGAAACCCTGCACCTCTTGTAGGGTTCCCCCCACCTCGCTGCTCCCCCCTTGGTTTTACGTGACCTGGGGGAGGCTGAATGCACACAGGACCAGACCTGCCAAGGGTCAAAGAAACGAGGCAATCAAGAAGGCAGACTTCTCCCGAGGGGGTTGGACTTGCTGCCTGACAGCTGGGATAATGAAACTGCTGGGGAGAAATGTCAGCTTAAATGAGAATGTGTAAAAAGCCAGTTATTGCAGCAGGACTAGTGGTCCATGGCCCTTTGCAGGACAGCGCGCTGGTTCGGTCTCGCCAGTGGTTAGTTTGTAATGGTTACAAGGATGATTGCTTGCCAATGTAAATACTTGGATAAACAAACGTATAGGAGTGTGACTTGTGGGTGTGAAAACCCCGCTCTTTATTTAGAGGATGTGAGAAAATGTGTAGCTTTAATCACATTTGTTGGGGAAATGACTGCAGGGGAGATCCGGGTGTGATGAGGAATTGGAAGTGTTTGCCTGGAGAAGAGCAGCTGAGCACTGTGGCATGGGAGCCCGAGACCTGCCAGAGGGGAATGCCTGGATCCGTGGGGCCAAAGGGCTTTGGGGCAGTTGTAACCATGTCACTTCCAGGGCTGAGGCTGTGAGAGCAGAGCAGTGATTTTTGTGGCTGCAGGCAGCCGTGGGGACCCAGCTGGTGAATGAGGGGAGGGAGTGGTTTTTTTTCCTTTCCTTCCCCCAGCAGCCTGGGCAGCCTTTGTGCTGAGCCGCGGGGATTGTGTGGAACCTCCTCCTATTGCCTTTCCCTCCACTCGCCCGCAAGGGTGGTGTGAGGTGAAGCATCCTTTCCCCTTCGGGTTGGGCTGCTTCTCTGCAAGACTGGTTGAAAGTCGAGGGCTCAGCCAAAAACTTAGCAGTTGTGTGCTAAATTTGTAACCACCAGGAGTAAGGGTGCTTTAATTCAATGAGTCATTGCTTGTTCTTATTAAAGAGTCTGTGGGGACAGCTTTTCTGGCATACGTGGCAGGGTTGAGGTGCAAAGGGGAGCTATTGTGGTCTATAGCCAAAGAACTGGTCCCAAAGGCATAAAACTTGCTGGAGGAGCTTGTAGAGGCATTTTCTCTCAAGAGGACATTGATAGCCCAGGATCAAACAGGGGAGAGAGCTGGTCAGGAGCGCTGCTGTCGCTTCAGGAGGGTCCTGTCTGCAGGCTGGAACAGAGCCATCCTGCATGGGCAGCCCATGGGGTGGGAACTGGGGTGCCACAGCCATGGAATGTGGGAACAGGGGCAGGATGGATGTGCTGATGGCTGTGTGCTTTTCTCCTTCAATTTCCTGTGTTAAAACAGGAAAATACAGGTTTTTAAATCAGAACATATTTTCAGTCATCTTGTTTTTCCTGCCCCCCCACTGTGGCAAGCAGAAGCTGGTAATTTACTTTCTAGAGTTGATCCCCAAGTGTGTATAAATAGATGATGTCTGAAGGGAAGAGCTTTAGAGAATGGTGATGTTAGGCTGTGCTTTTTGAGAATTTAGGTACTGTTCAAGTCGCTGGCATTACCTTACTACAACTGAAGGTTTTGAGGATGGGTAGTGTTCTCCAGACTGCAGAATTAGCACTGAGATATGCCATGGGTCATGTTGCCAGTCTCTTGCTGGTAGTGGTTTAGTGTGTGACATTGCAGAGAAACCTGTTAAAGTTGAGGTGCAATTTCATAATGTTCAGTGCAATTGCAATACTCAACAGACCTTCTCCAAGTAGCTTCTGCTGTTGATTTAATAAATTAATGGTTCTCTTTTGGCCTGTTCTTAGCTTTGTAACTTCTTAATATAAAACCCATTGCATTGCTTTGTTTTGTTAGGGTCTGGGATTTTGTTGTCTGTGTTGGTGGTATTTTCTGTTTTAAGAGGGTAACCAAGAAAATCACTGAGGAAAGCCCATGAAAAATTGGTGTTATCTCATTCTAGCCTGTACATTGATTGACCTGCTTTGGGTCTAGAGGTTTGGTAGGAGACCTTTTCAAATGAACATTTAACATAAATAGTTGCATTCAAAATAAGCAAAGGTGTGCCTGAGCACTGAGGAAATCCATGTTAGATGGGTGAAAAGCAATGTGCAGCGCTTTGCAAGACAATAAAAAGGCATTCATAAAACTATCTCTTTATCCAGTAACATTTTACATGAAAATTAATTATATGTAAATACATAAAAAGCTAAACTGATACTCACCTAATCTTCATTGCTAATTGGTACTCCAAATAGCTGTATTATGTTTGATAACAGATTGATTGACCTGAGCAAAGCTTGTGTATCTCTAGGATAGAGACAATTGAATTGTCATTCAGAAAAATGCCATGATGATTATATAATATCCTGTAGTTCAGAGATGCTTTCTTCATTATATTACCTTTAGTTTTCAATAGGTAGCAGTGGGCTTAGTATTAATATTGCCATAGCTCAAATACAGCCTTTGTGTGGCTGTAGGAATAGATTCGGGAGTCACCACATTCTGTACTGCAAGTCAGACTTGAAGACCTGATCCACTCCATCAGAGTGGATGATGAAAACTTTAATGAAATTAGCTGTCAGCATATTTTCTCTTTTTCATGTTGGGTGAATATCTAAAACCGGCACATGTAACAGCAGCATCCTTAAGAAGATGAGTAAGAGAGGTGAAAAACACAAACTTGTACATAAATTTCTTGGATTCAGTGTATGCTTGGAACTGAGAGGAAGCAAAAAGCCACAGGGCACAAAGTGCCACATCTTTGTAGGTGGTCCAGAGCTTCAGTGTTCAGACAGGCACACAGGTGTTTTTTTGTTACTCATTTTCCTGTGGAAAAGTTTTAAGATTTCAGGTACGTGCAGAGCTCTGGAAAATCCTCAGCAAAGGCAGCAGCAAGAGGATAATAGAGCTGAGTCTAATTGGAATATTTTTGGCACTTCTCTAAATAATTGATGATGCTTAAGCTGAGCCATTTTGCTGAGATGTTTTTGTCTCCAGAGCATTATATTAAATTCTGAGATTCAGGATGCCTCCCTCATTATCTACCACCCCATTACTTCCAGAGAGGTTGTAAGAGGTGTATTGGGGTGAGGAAGGAAGGGTAAGGGGAGAGGAAATAGAAAGTCTGTTGTGTCCCAAGTTGTTTCCCTGCTACTAGTTGTGCCTGTAAAACTTCCAACTTACCAGGCACAGAGAGATCCCAAAGAGGTAAACTAAATCTAATTCTCAGCTTGAGAAAGTATTTTTCCTGGGAAAAAAAAAATTCTAATGAGCAGCTGCTCCTTCTTAGGCAGCTTGGAAACTTTGGGACTGCCCTGAGGATAGTATTGGTGTATCCATATTCAGTGGTTTGACAGGAAAATGTCTTTTACCATGTGGGCAGGAGTGATCCCTTGGGTGAGAAGAAGAAATCTAAGAGAAATCCTTATTTTGTGGTTGTATCATACTAAATGCAGTACATAGCAAAATCTTACTAGATCAGAGAAGGTTTTAGATAAATATGTTGTCAAATAACACCAGCAGCTAAAACAGATAGGAAAATAACAGCTCTGTGAGCCATCTAGCAATTGAAATGTATCGAAGATGTCCTCAGATGGCTAATCTGAAGATCTAATGGGCATGCTTATAAATAAAGACATCAGAGGCTAACTGAGCCTTCAGGGATTAAAAACGGGGCACAAATCTGTCCTCATTTGGGAGTCTACTGCTGAGAGGTGATACTGAGGAGTGAAATGCCAACCTGAAAGCTGGTTGCCTAGAAGGGGGGTGGTCAGGTTGCATGTAGGGACTTGGATGGATTGGCTGAATGACAGTTTGTTGGTGGGTGGCAGGACCCCAAGAACCGGGATCCTGCCAAAATCTGTGTTCAGCACGGTGTAGAAAGTGGTACCCAGTGTAAGTGATGTTTCCCACAAAAAGCCCTGAGCTGAGCATCATTGCACAAGGCATGCACTGCATGCTGCCCATCTCCCTTTGACAAACCTAATGCACTGGTTCTGTGTTTTTTCAGCACAGTGTACATAAAGCTTCTCCTGACAAGGCTCCTACCTTGGATCGTCTGAAAAGTCCTCGTTAAGCAGGAAGCCACATATGGCAGTGAGTGTCCTTGGCTGCTTATGATGGTGGGCTTTTTTTAGGTGTTGCTAGTATGCAAGGAGTGATTTTTGCTTTTTTTAGTCAAACATATTTCATAAACTTGGGAGTGAGACCCCAAGAACAAATTTATTTTTGACCGCTGTCAAGGAGTTTCAATAGTTTGTTTATCACATCTGTACCAGCTCTTCAGAGAGCCTGAGAAATGATGGTTTGGGATGTTATCTCTTTTCCCAAGCCTCCGTTTGCACTGAAGCAGTATTGTCTTGTTCCCTGGGGACAAGAGTGCTAGCAAGTGCTTGGAGCAGATGCTGCTGAAAAGGTGACTGTGCTGTCATTCCTTTCGCCTGGAAGTGTACTTGTGATTTTAGGATTACATTTGGGTGAAATGTTACTTTATGTTTGTAAATACACCTACACGCCAATTTTTTTTTTAATGTCCTCTAATACAAAGCAGAGGACAGACAGAGGTAGCTGAAGATTGCTTATATTATCTCGTGGTCAAAAAGAAGTATCCTCAGAAAAAAGAAGTATCCTCAGATTCTATGTTCATCAATGATGGCTTTCTAGTCTTCTAAAGAACCATTTTTAGTGGAAAAAACAGAGACAGACATATGGATCTGGAAGCTAATGCAGTTCCAGGGCCTGCTGAGCTCCTGGCAGCCACCTCTGTCAGATAATTTCAGATCCATGCTTTCCCCCCGTGAGTTACTTCTCAGTCCTCTGGAGTCCTTGCCATTCTTCAGTTTAGGTAAAATGCTCTGTCACCTCAGGTAGTCACTAAGAAGTCAGTGGGTTTATATCAGCTGGAAATCTCATGGCAGTTAAAATGGTGCTGGGAGAATGGGAAAATCCTGAGCACTTTGTCTGGGGTGTCTGTACCTCCCATCACCATGACCCGCCTGGAGATGGAAAACCAAGCTCTGTCTGCCTCACCCCTCTGTGTAAAGTGGGGACGTCACTGCCCTGAGTGGGAGCCTGGTTGATGTGCTTTGGGTCCTGACACACGAGGATTTTCGAGTTGTTGTCTGTGTGTTTGATAAAACCTTGTTTGTATTTTTTCACCAGTGATGTGTCTGTGTTTAGCACTAAACAAGCAGTGCCTGTATATTATGGGTTAACCATTTATGTGATAACAGAGCCATTAGTTCGTCATTTTGAGCTTCAGCAATAATAGGAGGAACTTTTCTGTTCTTGATAGTGACATTTACCATTTCCCAGCCCAGGAATCTGTCATACACTCATAAGAATAGCTTGAGGAATTATTTCAGGAGTCTACCTCCTTACACCCTCTAGACTGTCTTTGCCATGTTTGGCAGAATTTGCATGTTCAGTTTGTTAAAGTCTAACATGAGAAGTTCCCCAGTTTCTCTCAGCAAACTTGCCCAGGGTTATCTTTACCATTGGAAAAAAGCCTTCCCCAAAGCCTAAATTAGATCTTCCTTGCTGCAGTTTGAGTCCATAAGTTCATTTTCTGCACAGTGTCATTGTGGAGAACAGATTGGTTTTTTTTTCTATTTGTGCCAACCTTTGATGTGTTTGCTGACCTCAGAGCAAATCTGATCACTCATCTCTCACAGGTCTAAACCTTCGATTATTCTCCTCCTCATCAAAGTGTTTCCTTTAGTTAGCTGATCTTTTGTTCCAAGTGCAGGTGGCACAGATTTGGGGGTTTTTTTGGTAACACTGGATTTTTAGATATGTATGAGTTCTGTTTGGTTGACTGAAGTAGCTCTTGAGTCTTGAAAACTGTCTTTTATAGACTTGGTGCTATCAGTCAAGTTGCCCTTCTATTAATTTCTCATGTCCTTATTTCACAGTCTTGCTGTCCTAAGAAATCCAGCTCTTACTTTTGAAGGTCAAGGCTTCTAGGAATATTCTGATCACTTGTTTCCTTTTGAGATAAATGCTGTGTTTTCTTTCCAGTTACAGATGACAGCAGTTTATTAGCAAGTGCATCATGGTATTCATGCATAAAAATCTTGGGCAAGTCGAGGGGAAAACAGTCGAAACAATAAAATATCACATGGTCCAATAAACTCTGGATTCTGCTTCAAACTCTGTGGTAGTCAGGTGTTACCTGACTGTTCCCTGTAGTATTTGCTTGAATGGTTGCTTTGCTTCCCAGCCCATTTGCACAGTAATTTCTGACCTCTCTTTGGCACTTTATAGTGTATTACCAGTGAGGCCTCTGCAAATTCTCGTTGTCATCAACTGAACCATGAATCTGTGGTGCAGCTAGAAACTTTTTAGGAAATGAAGAGTTTAAAACCACCCTTCTCAATGCTCCAATAATCCTTCCCTTTTCTAAAGTAAATAAATGCTGTTCATATTCTGTAGCTCTAGGCCCCTTTCCTTGAGAAGCACTTCTCTTCATCCTCAGTTTTATCAGAAAAAAGACAGTTTTAGGTATGTTGATTGTGATATGCTGGTTGGGGTGACTACTATTATTTAAATTCTTTGATGTTCAAAACAAACAACATCTGATAACTTTGTTGTTAGCTATTCATTAAATGGAGTAGTAAAGCCCAGAGTATTTTGTGGGATAAGAATTTTTTTCTAAAGCGAATATAGCCATAATTACAAATTTTCCCTATATTTTTTCTCTTTTGAGTGGAGGATGTTTTCACAATAAGCATACATTCAAGAATAATCCCATGTGAAGAACACTGATATGTGTGTGGAGTTGCACTTAAATCATTTACCAGGCTATGCAGGTTATAAATGACTCCCTGTCACTCTGAAAAGCTGCTTTTCTACATTGTACAATAAAATTATTCACAAGGTCACAGAACACTTGCAGGTACTCACAGGGTACCATTCATACAGAATGGCAGGTGAAGAAGGAGTAATAAATAATTGCAGGGTCTTTTCTTTGCCTTGGTGAGTTTGGGATTGGGACACAGCAGCTACCTGGCAAATATAAACTGAGCTAAAAATACTTGCATAAACAATTTGTTTCATGGCCATGAATACTGAACACACTGGGAACCTGTGCAGCCTCTTTGAAGATCATGTGAAGCATATAAGGGTAAATATTTAGGTAAATAATGTACAGCCAGCAACTGGACAAGATTTAGATTTGCTGCTTGCTAAGAGGCGGGTGCTTAAGTGTCCTTGAAATGTGCAGATGAAAAATCTCGCCTTATTTATTGTACAAATTTTAAAAGAAGTGAGAAGGTTTGCTGAGCCTTTGGAATGCCTTGTAAATCTCCTGTAATAGGGGGCTTGCCTCAACACTTACAAAAGACAGAAGCATGTCCAGGTGCATTTATAGAGTGCTTTTGTGAGGAATGAATTCTCCCTTGGCGGAAATGAGGGGAAATTTACCTGGACAGAGGAGGCATAGTGATCTTCTTGTCTCCCTGTCAAGACAGACAGAACCGATGTCAGAAGTGACAACACAGTGAGCTTGGGGGTGTTCAAAACCCATTTGCATTCTCTGAATTTGCTTGCCTAATTTGGCTACAGGTAGTGGTATTTTGATGCTAACACAGGAGAGATGGGGCCTCCCAGACAAGGGTAGGTTCCCACTCCATCCTTGGGGGTACAGCTGAATTTTAAGCGCGATGGAAGTCCCAGGGCCTGGCTTTCCTTGCATACGGAGTGGCGGAGAGTTGGAAGGAGCTCCACACACACAGTGACACTCAAAACCTGAAGCTGCTGATTGGCAGGCAGCTTTTTTTGCAAACCTTGAAAAACTCTGTTATTTATCCTGATTTGTTTTGTGTGTTTTTTTTTTTTTTTTTTTTTTTTTTTTTGGTTTTTTTTTTTTTAATTTAGAATCCAGCTCTGAGAAGCTGGTGGCTTTCAAGAGCAGTCAATAATAGATGCATTGGTTAGAAGGGTGTTTGATGTTTTTTTTTAGGTGTGATGAGGATAAATAGATGAATATGAAGAAAGTTGACTGAAGAAACTTCAAAGTTTTCCTTTGTCGGAAGCAAATCTAAAAGCTGGCACTGGAATTAATCTGTGATTTTTTTTTTTAATTTTTTTACAGTTCTCATAAGCAGACTGTCTCTGGCATGCAAGAATGGCTTGGGTATTCTTTTGGGATGCTGTTTTTGTTGTTGTTTGGGAATTAAAGTTTCTGTACGTGTAACTCACTTCTAAATGTGTAATTTCAAAGAATACCATAAATTTCTTTGCCTGTTGGTATTGCAGGATTGAAGAAGGATTCAACATGAAGTTTTATTAACTGGAGCCCTAGCAATTTCAAAGATACCAGTTGTGCCAGAAGCTTTTCTGACAGGTCTTATTCATAATGGCCTGAATGTGTCCAAGACAGTGTGATCTATAGCTTTTAATCAGCTAATGGATTGAACATCACAGTGAAACTTGGCTATATTCAGGCAGTTTAGAACAGAAAGGATTTTGCAATTTCACAATTTTCAGTCAGGGACAAGTTTCTGAGGGAAGCAGCAGCATCATTTCTGGCCATTGGTGAATGACAAAGCAATGCTGTAACACAGAATAAAAGATTGTGTTTAGCTCACCTTCACCAAAGCAATTGTAGTGGCCTTTGCCCTTGTCCTGGTTTAGGATTTTGGATCTTTATATGGTTGTATTTTGGTCTGGCTGTGGGTAAGAGCAAGTAAGGCAGAACGGAGGGAGATTACCACAATTAAGAGAGAGATTTCTACTGTAAAGCTTCAAAATCTGTGCTTTTCTCCTGGACTGAAAGTTCAAACAAGTGGAAAAAAAAAGGCCATATGGAGAAATAGGCAGTGCCTGGCGTTGCCACATTTTGTCCTGGTGCTGCAGTGCCAGGGAAAATGTGCTGGAAGGCCAGCTGTGGGAGATGAGGGAATGCAGGAGCCATGGCCAGCAATGGCACCTCGGTGTTCATGTGGAGTGTGGGCCCCCTGATACCACTCAGGCAGATACACAAATACACAGGATGTCTGAAGCAATGCACTGGAGTCTGTACAGGTCCCCTTGTCAGAACTTCTTCATGTCTGAGAGCTCTTCAGGTTGATTAGTGAGGTTGCATGTTTCCATATTTAGTCCTTCTGTCAACTCTCTCCTTTTGTCTTTTCATTCAAACTTCCAAGTCCAGGGAAAAGAAAAAATTTTAAAAAGCAAAGAAAAAGAAAAATCAGACAGGTTGATTTAGGTCTTGGGGAGTAGGAATTGCTAAGTGGTAGAGAGGAGGAGTCATTCTGCTTTGAGCAGAGTCAGAAGATGAAAATTGTCCTGTAAATATGAATTCACTGACTTGAACATGAGTGTGATGAAGGTCCCAAGCTCTGTGCCAGTAGTCACAAGGTAAGATGAACCTTTCTCTTCTTCCTCTTGCTGCTCTCCCCTTCTTTTGAAAAAATAAGTAGGGTATTGACTGCAGTATTGGCCAGCATTCAGGTGATGCCCTGGATACAGGTGATGCTCTTTGCAGCAACACTTGGGTGTAGATTGAAGCTGGCTTGCCCATGCTTCCCAATTCTGTGCCTGTAGGGTAAAACCTTCCCTTTAAACAGTGTCAGATTTCTTAAATGTTAAGTGTGGTACTTAAACCGGACTTTGCACAATATTTTGGGTGTTGGTTTGTTTGTTAAAAAAAGCAAGAGAGAAGGAGTTGTATTCCTTGATAATACCTTTTTTTTTTTTAGATTGGATGTTTTGGGGGTTTTTTTGAGGAGAATTTCATTAGGCCCTGCAGAATGGGATGCTGAGATGATTGTTACAAGCACAGGCCTGTCAGGCATCCTGGTATCCAGGGTCATGGAAATGGTGTGGTGTTGCTGGTGGTCCTGGGAGCATCCCAGCTGCCTCCCCTTTCTGCCAGGAGCAAGGTGGCTTCTGCAGGAGTCTTTGTGGGGATGTCCCTGTCCCAGCCCATCACCATGTGCAAAGCAGGACTGAAGGTGCTGGAGAGCTGTGGGAGTGGGTTCCCAAGGTCTCCCCTCTGCTTGGGTGGGCTGTGGCAACACAAGATAGTCCCTGGAATGAAACAGCTTTGGGGAGAGGGCTGACCCACTCTGAGCTCTGCCCCTCACAGCCCTCCATTTTGTCAGGGTGGTGCAGGAGAAGAGCTTGGTGTGGAGCTGCAGTGGTGCAGAACCTCCTTGTCCATGTCCCACTGTTGCACCGGGATGGGTACATGAGCAGGTGTTACACAGGATTATTTTACAAGCTGTTACTGTACAAGCTGGAACATGCTTGCTTGAGCCCTTAATTAAAACGCCCTCGTTAGGGGCTGTCTGCATAGAAGCAGCCCTATTTTCCCACATAAGAAAGGTTCATACTTGAGCTTTCAGGGAACCACCCAGAAAGACAGATTTTAAAGTGTCGTGGAGGAACCCGTCTTCACAGAGCATCATCTGTGGGCCAAGGTAATCTGTGCTTCAAGACTGGCCCTGCCAGCAGCAGCAGGGCTGTACTGAGCCTCCTGTACTATATGGAGAGGCTTTTTGAAATGATGGGTGGAGAAGGAAAAAGAGCAGGAATGAAGTCTTGTTCCACACGGGGCAGGAGTGAGTCACAGCCCACCTTTGCTGCTGTGACTGAGCATTTGCCTGGCCCAGGAGGTATGTGACGGTGAAGTCACTGCATCTGAGCTACAGGAAGGGAAAGAGGGTGGTGGGGGGAAGGTGCTATCTCATGGTGCTGCAAATGGCACACCCATGACCAGTGAGAGTGCCAGTATCACACTCAAAGTCTGCAGTAGATCTGACATGAATACCCTCTGCTTTCTGCAAATCTGTCTGTAGAGGAGAAGCAGTGTTTGATGAAGTGGCTCTTCGATTTTAAATGAGAGTGAGCAAGAGTCTTTTATGGACAAATTAAAAAATGTCCCATATCAAATTCTCTTGAGCGGAAAGGATGTATTGCTCATTTTGATGTGCTTCCATGGGAATGAAGTCTATTGCTGTTGGTGGAATTAGTGATCAGTACTGATCTCCAGCTTGATACGGCACAGGGTGAAATGTGTAGCAAGCTGAATTGCTGCTAGTATAATCCAGGGTAAAGAAGCAAAAAAGACCTTTGCATAATATCCACAGATGTTTTATTCAGCCACATGGTGAAATGACCAGACACACACATAGAGGGTCTGAGTTTCTGTCTGCCAAGGGGCATGGGGGTGAACTTGGTCTTGGGGCAGTACAAAGATGAGGGCCAACCAGGGAATAGGGAGGAATGGCTCAGGAACACAGGAACAGGCATTAGGAACAAGGGAAGCAGCCAATGGGGTCTAGCAGCTTTTTCGGGGAAGCTTCTCGTGTCTCCCAAAACCGGGGAATGCCCCCCCAGGGTCTCCACAGAAGTGATCTGTTCACATCCCTTCTTCTGGGACAGCTGCTTTGCCTGGGCTGTCTAGCCACTGTTTTCATAGTAGACCATATGTGGAAAAAGTTCTGAATATGTTTTGATTGTAGCTTATTATTGCTTGTCTCAGGAGACTGCATCAGAAGCTCTGCAGAGTTTGGTGGTGGTGGAATTAGGTTGTGCCTGGGGAACCTCTGCTCATGGGGAGGTAGCTGAGGACCAGCTCACACCTTGGGTACAAGGAATCCTGGTTTCCCCACAGTGGGGGGGTGCCAGGGGTGGGACCAAGCACAGCCACAGGCTGGGCCCAGTGTCCTGTGCGTTAGAGTGCAGCAGGTTTGGGTGGAGCGAGCCTGCTAAAATCCCACTGTGTGAGCTGCTGGAGCTGCTGCACTCACACCACCTCAGAGTGAAGGCCCGTCTGGGCACCCAGCTGCTCTCAGCATGCAGGCTTCAGCTCCTTGTTTGTAATTAGGAGGTTTTCCAACACCCCATTGCCAGATTCTTCAAGCTCTATGTGCTTCTTGGGGAGGAAGTAACTTTCCCAGAGAACCGAGGATCGGCCTTGTACTGGAGCAGAGTGGGATGGAGGGCTGCAAAAAGCTGCATGGGTGCAGGCTCAGCCCAGCACATGTGTTCCTGGCCCTTTGGCAGCGTGTTAAAAGCCTGATGATCCATCAGGAGCAGGAGGGTGGGTGTCATCTGCAGGCACTGAGGCTGTTGCATAGGGGGGTGCCTATGCTGTCTGTCTGTCATCTCTGTGCTGCAGGCAGATAGATGGACAGTGAACTCTTATTTCTCAGGTGTAGCACTTCTCTCTGTGCATGCCACCTATGAGAGATCACACTGGCAGGCAGATGAATCTCGAATGTTCGTCCTTTGTGGGAGAGACTGGTCTGGAAAGTTTGTGTGTGTGGCCCAAGGTGTGTATCAGAGGGATTGCTCTTTTATAGGGTGTTTCCGCAAGTGGAAATTTTGTCAGTCCCCTCTCATGGCTGCTCTCTGTTGGCTCCAGCTGTCCCCTCAGCGTAATCTTCAAGGGATGGTGTGCTGGGGAGGTGACAGAAAATCCAGTACTGTGGGAAGTTAGCAGGGGTGGGATTTGTGCCAGGGTCAAGGGATAGCTGGGCTTTTCTTTACTGCTCATTTAACTGAAACTCAATTAACACCAGGTGCTTTCCCTCATGGAGATAAATGAGCTCTAGATGTATCTTTCCTAGCTCTATTTTTTGCATATGGAGGCCTCATTATTATCCTTGAGCAGCTGTGGGTCTGTCTTTGTGTGCATGTGGTTTGCTGACCATCTGCCAGCATGGCTGGGTTTGGGGGCACGAGGGAGGGGTTTTAAGTGGGTTTTTCTGATTGATTCAGGTCACAGGTGTGTAACCCCCCAACATTTTTAATGGGAAGATGCTGCCTAAAATACCTGCAAGGAAAGTGAGTTGCAGGATCACAGAGTGCTGGGGCAATCTCCAGGGAGTCCCAGGAAAGCCCTATGGGTGGTGAGCAGGGTTGTATGGCCTATCCCTTTGGGTAAGGGTAGGGTTGGGCTTGAGTAGATGGTTGTGGAGTGATCCAAGACTGCCTGTTCAATGTTCAGCACAAACACCAGGATTTGTCCCATTTAAGTTCAGGCACTTGATCACAGCTTTGGAAGGAGGAAGTGAATTTTCTATTACCAGCTCTGTGATAGAAAATCACTTTTCTATCACCAGCAGGGTTCGAGCCTGTATCTGGAAATGGTTTTATCCAGCCTTTGTGCTGCCACGGAGAGTCTCTTCCTCAGAAGATGCTCTCCAGGGAGACCATGGCTGAGGTGGAGCAGGTGCCTTGGGCTCTGCCCTGCAGATGGCAGGGGGACTGTGGTGGATGTGTTTTCAGGTTGCTCCCCTCCCTCAGAGCTTGGGAGGAAGACAGAAGCTTGAGCCTGGCAGAGGTAGGAGGAGCAATTATTACAGTTAATCTTTCTTTAATTAGAAGACATGCTAAATTAAAAGGCCCAGGAGTGATCTCACAGATGTTGGCTTACTGAGAGATAATAATTGGTGTGAGAATCATGTTTTGCTAAGCTTTGGATCTGTGTTTGATAGCATTGTTATGCTTTTATGTACTTAGTTTAAACTGAGAGAAAATTGACCCAAATAGAGAGCTCACTCATTGTCTTCTGTCTTCTTCAGGACTCGTTGGATAGGTTTACTTAAACATTAATGATAAAGTGATCATAACAAGAAGAAGTGTCGTGATCATCTATTGTCTCTATGCTTGGAGAAAATAGCAACTAGCTGTAGAAATCTCTGGAGAATAAATCTCTCTTATGGCAACTGTGGGCTTAAACTTTTGACAGCAGCATTTCTGTGTAAATTTCCAGCAGGATAAATCCAGGCTGTGAGAGGCAGGATGTTGTTTGCACAGAACAGACAGCCCCTTGCTTTGGGCATGAAATAGCAGAGGCGCCCCAGCTCCGCTCAGCAGCAGTCAGGAAAATCTGCCATCTCCTTTTAAAAGTAAATCAAGAAGTTTTTCTCATTTTATTCTGGGGTGGTTTAGAAAATTCCTCTGCTGCTTTGGAGGGGGAGACTGGCTGTTAAACCCAGGCTTTGTCAGTTCTGCAGGACAAGTTGGAGTCCTTTTCCACACTCCTTGCTGCAGGACCCCAGGATATCTCTGAGCTTATCAGAATGTGGTGTGGGGCATCACCCTTCATGAGCACACAGCAAGAGGCAAGCACTGGATCCTGGTTGGGGACTTTGCTTTTATAAATAAAATTTTAAGCCACCATTTTTTTTTTTTGCTGTGTGCATAGGACCTGGTCTTCCTTTATAGTTAGTAGGGAACATCCACTCTTGCTTTATGGGATGTCAGTGTTGGTGAGGCTGTGCCTTAATCAGAAAAAAAATTGTCTTTCATGCATAGAAGACATTCTGTGGCTATCATTAGAGAAAATAGGAGGAGCACTTCCATTTTTGTTGAGGGAGAAGCACAAAATTGGAGAGGATGATGGTGTTCATGTATGAAGATCCCTCAGCATGCTGGGATGTGCCTTCAGCCTGGGTGTTCTGCAGAAGTAGAACTTGTGGCACATGAGAAGGAAACTTGTGGATTTTTGTAGGCCTTTTTATTTTGACTTGAGAGTGCTTTCTATTACAGTCTGAACCTGAGCAATGGTGTTAGAATGAGCAAAGATAATCATAGAAATTTTATTGATGGTAGGCATAGTTACAAGGAAGTAAGCGCTGTTCTTTTGAAATCAACTTTTCAGTGTAGTAACTCATTTAATCCAGTGCTTTTCTGACTTAAACAAGTTTTATACTAATGTTTACATCAACTGTGATGGAATTATTCCCAGTTTACTTTGATAAGTGAGAGGAAAATCAATTGCAGTGTATCGACCTTGAAATGCACTAATTACTTGCTGTCTTGAGCAGGGTGTAGTGAAGGGCTGCTCTCAGTGTCTCACAGAACTTGCTTCTTTACCCCTCCTTCTTGCAGCAGCCGTGGATATTGGTGGTTTGGCTGCTAAACCAAAGTGTTCCTGCCCTTTCACATGAAAGATCTTGACCCAGAGCTTTTCGTTTGGCAATAGGCATTATGACAAAGGGCAGTTGCTGTTTTCACAGGCATTGACATGGCCAGGTCCCACATCCAAGGGAAGAGAAAAGCCTGGGAGATGCTGTTGGCATCTTGCATTTGCTGTGCGGCCCCCAAGAGGAGAGTCCTGGCAGAGCCTTGAGCCAGGGCAGGAGGTGGGTGAGTGGGGCTTGACTGCTCCCACAGCTGCTTCCACAAAGTGGAACTGGGAAACTCTGAGGTTCCCAGAGCCTTGTCCCAGCCTCAGAAACACCAGCCAGTTGTTCAGCTCTGGCCAGCACGTGCAGGTCCCTTGCCTTCCCCCCACTCCACCTTTTTAGCTTTTCCCAGGGAGAGGGTGAATATCTGACAGTTTCAGTTTTATTTATTTTGGAGTTGCTCTTAATCTCACGCAAGTGTGAAGTGAAACTTGAAGTTGTATCCAATGTTACATAGATAGTTAACCTTTCTCTCACATGCCTTGTCTTCTGTGTGTTATAGCTTCAGGTCACAAAAGGGTGTTTTTTCTCTCCATGTTTAGGTCTTATGGTTTGGCTCAGACATGGGATTAGATACAAGTATAAAGAGATCAAAACATCAATCCAGTAAAGCACTTATATTTAATCCTGTGCCTCCCCTTGACAATAACAACAACAATACTTGTGCTGTGGCTAATATCAGTGTTTACTATCTGAAATGTAAGTGCATGCTTGTGTGCTTGGCTGAATCAGTGCCCAGTTTTATATGTAGGTAGTGGAAGGGAAGAGCACTGCTGGCCAAAGAGCAAATATTGCAGATGCTCTTTTATCTCGTCTGTGTGCTCACACGGTTTACATCCGTGCAGTCAGGCGGTTCTGACAGCAGCCCAGGACCCTGCTGAGGGCCAGGGTGGTTTGGGGATGCTCTGCTGGCTGGTGGAACCATGCACCTCGCCAGGGGCAGAACTGCTGTGCAGTTGTTTTTGCATTGGCCCATGCTGTGGTGACAGATCTAAGGTGCCTTGTAAAACTATTGCAATGAATAAATGGCAGCTTCTTCTAAAAAGCCTTCAAGAAAAGCTGTGACCAGTAACAGCACAGCCTTTAGAACAAGAGCCACATTCACCTTTACAGCAAAGGCTGCTTAGCTATCTGCGTGCTAACGTGTGTCTTCCCTTTTCATCTCAAACACAAGGAAGTCCTTTTTGTGTGTCAGTTGAGAAAGAAAACCACAGAAGTTTCCTCTTCTTTCAATGTACTCTGCCCAAAACACGCTTTCAGGAAGTGCTTGTTCCTGCCTGAGAAGTGCTGGAAGCTTGGCAGTTTGTAGAACAAAACACACGAGGCTAGATCATTTTGCAAGCTGTCTTAATGCAACCCTCAGTAGTCCTAAAATGGGGCTAAATAGTGCCAAGTAGCTGACAATAGTAATTTAAAGAAGATATGCCAATAAGCAAGTTTTTCATCAAACTCATTAAGCTCATTAAATATTGTTACTCCTGCTACTTTTAGATATGACAGCTTGCAACTTCTGGCTACTTGTGTAATTTGTACAACCTTGTTGTATCAATTTAAAACATTTGTTATCTACATTTATGTTTACAGCTTTTTGTTTGTATTTCCTTGGGAGGACAGTGCAGGCTTTGAAGAAAAGAATTAGCTGGTGAATCAATCTATTTTGTCTAGTGGTCAGAAACCATTTATCTGACTTTTGACTAGAGCTCTGACTCTCCATTAGTTTTATCTTAAAGACTTACAGCATTTTTCATTCAGTGAGAAGTCTTTTGTTAAGTAACATAAACCAGACATCTCCTTTTGCAGTCAGCCATGGACTCCGATTGATTGTTTATATAAAGTTTTGTGCAAATGTCAACATAACGCTTTGCTTGCCCATGACTGATGATGATTGATGTGTTTTGGCACACTGTTCATAATTCATGAACTTGCTTTTCTGCCTGGGTTCATAAGTGGCCAGAGTTTACAGCTGTGTAAATCAAGGTGGCACTTGAGCAGTCGCAATCCCTGTTGACCTGAGCTGTCCTTTTGATAAAGACAAGTTAAGATTGTCTCATCTCATTTACAGATGTGGCGTTTGCATTGCTGTGGGGCAGGAAAAGGTGCTTGTGGTGGAGATGTGGTTTGTGATTGCTCATCTCCTTGGGTTTGGATTTGTACCCAGTTCAAGTGGCAGAGCAGCTGAAGCTGGGGTTGAGTGTGGATGCTAACAGGCAGCATTCTGCCAGCCCCTGCTTTCCAACAGAGCTGCAGCGTGTTTTATACACAGGCTATACGCAGGGAGACTCAACAGTGAAAGAAAGGGTGTGTAATGCAAAACATTTCTATTTCTGCTCTTGTTTTCACTGCTAATGAAAATGCTGATGGTAAGCTCTGATTTTTGCAGAGTTTTCTTGCTTTTAACCCAGCTAGTGACCTTCACAGGGCCCTAATCCACACAGTATGGTCTCTGGACAATATTCTGGCCAAATTAGTCATCACGGCGGTACAAGCCCCAAAAGGCTTTAAATGATGCATTAAGCAATGCAGTAGCATCTGCCACATGTGGTTCCTCCTCTCGGGGATGTTTGTGTACGGACAGCTCTGTGTTTTGCTTTGTGCTTTGGAGAGGTGGGATGAGTGTGTGCCTGTGAGTGAGAGAGAAGTGCACATCACCCGCGTGCATGTGGCCGGTCTTGAAGAGGTGCAGCCTTGACCTGGCAGAGACTTCAAACTCACATGGTACGAACAGCAACGGGTGCTTCAAGGAGCACCTTAGGTGTCTCCCTGGATGACAGCCTGATTACTCAGCACCTGCTGGGTCAGAGCCCAGGTGAGGACATTGTGGGTGCTGAAAGTGGTGGAGGTCAGGAAGTTTCTTGTGCAGCACCTGACAAGCAGGATACATGACAGAGTCAGCAGACATTTGGAGCAAGGGCTCCATTCTGTAGAAGTTTAATGCTGTGGGCAGCCCTGCAGGAGCCTGTTGTGTGGTACCAGAGCAAGAGGAATCACCTGCAGTGGAGGGGGAAGCACAGCCCCACTTGCCTGTGCACCTGGCCATGCAGCATGAGTCCCATGTTGGTGTGTGACAGAGCTGGGAAGAAAAACGCTGCTGAAACTGTCCCAGCTTTTGCTCTTGTCACATGTATGAAAGTTGATGTGACAGTGACAGCATGAATTACCCTCCTGGTTCACCTCCAGGGTGACCTCTGTGTGACATAGTGAAGGCTGCACTGCCATTGCCATGACCACGTGAAGGGCTGCCCAATGCCCGGGAGATGTGAGTGCTTGTGCCGTGCATGGAACAGCTACACCTCTGTGTAGACAACTTGCTATAAATATATAGTCTTGTCTGCAAACACCTCTTGAAGCACTATTATCTTAATGAGCAAGGAGGTTAGTAGCACTGAAGATACTTGGCCTGGAAGAATAGGAAGGTGCAATCTTGTGTACATCAGTAAATTCATGCCAGAATTACTGCAGAATTTAAAAATGTCTTCAGTGACAGAGAGATATTTGTGAGGATTAACACTTGCCTTAGCAAATTCACACCCGGAGCACGAGTGGGTTTTACTTGAACCGTATGCATTTGTGATGCTGGGTTAAATAGCTGTGGTTTTGACCCTTAACTGGGCAGTCACAGAATGGTTTGGGTTGGAAGGGACCTTGAAGATCATCTAGTCCTGACACACCTACGAGGGAAGGGACACCTTTCACTAGACCAGGTTGCCCAGAGCCCCATCCAGCCTGGCCTTGAACACATTCAGGGATGGGGCAACGACATTTCCTCTGCTCAACCTGTTCCAGTGTCTCACCAATAACACTGAAAACAGTCTGTGTACAACTGGGCCTTGCGGGTAGTGTGGCTATCACCACATATATATTTTATTACATTATCCAGAAGGATCTGCTGCTGCTGGTTGCATGATGGTAGGAACATTTCTTGCATTCAGAAAGACTGTCTGCTTTCTTTGCAAGCCCAGTATCTTGTGGGAGGATGTGGGTTGAGAGAAGATTGGAGGTTGGATACTGTCACAGCTGCTTTGTCTCAGGCCCCTTGAGGAGTTGGTAGAAATAGACCCCAGGCTTTCCCATTTCAGGCTAATGCCTGAATACTGAGGTGACATTTATTAATGACAAAGCAAAATGTAATAGTTCAGGGAAAAGCATGACATCTCTGACACTGACAGGTGTGTTGTAGTAGTTTTTGGGATCTAGGGCTTGGTATTTCCTTCAGTATAAAGAACCTGAGTTGATTCCTTGCTGAGATTAACACCTCTAAATCAAACCTTTGGACAGCAGGAAAAAATAGATTGCCAATTATTTTTGCTAAGATTAACACCTCCAAATCAACCTGGTGTAGAGCAGGAAAAAGATGCAGATATCCAATTATTCTAGAATGGAAACAATATTTCAAATTCTATTTGGATTTGGAACAGCATCCAAATAATCAGTGGGGTGTTTTTGTGTCTCTTCAACCCCCCTGAAGAGCAAGGAACAGCAAAACAACCCCGTGTCAGGGTTTAAGGTGGTGCAAACCTCTAGGTGAGTAGGTTTGACTGGCAGAAGCCTGAGTTCAGCCTCACCTGCAGTAGCTGCAGTCCCAGCAGCAGTGGATATTGAGAAAGGCCTGTAAGGGGCTGCAGTGCAGAAATGTCTAGCGGGAGGGTATAAAAAAGAACTATATTTCTTGGTTTTTTTTAGCCAAGGGAGATGGAAATAGTTTTACAAGGTTATAACATGCTCCCCAGGATTCAAGCTTCAGAAAATCATTAAACTCTTGAAAGAAAACTCAAGGTAGCTCCATGAAGAGCTGGAAGAGAAAAGACCAAAGAAAATATTTAACTCTAAGTAGAAGTGCAGTTTTTTCTGCAAGGGTCATCAGGATGAGCTGTCTCCCTCCTTTATCTTGGTGAGGTGGCTTTTTTGAGTGCAGGTGGCATAAGTGCTGAACTGCCTTCTCAGTATGTGTTCATTTGTATTATCATAATCTTGAAAAAGGTGAAAATGATAAGGTAAAACATGCTGGCAAACCCAGACACAGTTAATGCAGTACCGTGGATTTTGTGTCAACAAGCTGAGTGATTCTGAGGTTATATTGTTGTCTGTTGTGGAGATATTTAAAACCCCATTGGTAGGAGTGCTGGGAGAAATAAAGGGTTTAGAAAACAGAATATAGCTTCGTTTGGCAAAGAGTAGGTGTGAGCCATATGGAGTCCAGATGTTCTCGATGCCTTCTGAAAAAGTAACAATTCCAGAGTTGCTGAAGGAGGAATTTCAGACTAAACAAATGAGAAAAATATGTGGCTGAACACAACAGAGCTTTTGAGCACAGCAGTCTCTCCTGCCTCTCTCACCTCTTTGCTATCGCCCCGTTTCAGTGCCTTCTGTGGGAATTTTTTAATATCATGTAGAGAAAAGCACATCTTGATAGGCAGAATAGTGTCTCAGCATCTGTCTGCAGTCTGAAGTTAGCAAACAATGCAAGGTGCTCCATTTTGAGGGATAACAAAGAGAAAAATGTTTGAGGCAGAAATAAATAGAAAATATAAAAGATTTTTAAAATTCTCTAATTTTCAAACTCCTTTCTTTCTGTATAGGCATCAGTATTTTCTCTTTATATCCTGATGCTGAATGGTAACTTTTTTATTAATAATACATGATTTGCATTTTCAGCACATCACCTCATTTACATTTTACTTGTCAAGCAACTTGAATACAAGGAGGTAGAGGCCTCAGCTCTGCAAACATCTCTATGTACGAATAACAGTTCAATTAAGCAAAGATATACATATGCATGTGTTTTCAGGGTGGAAGACTGTGTTCCTCGTGAGGTTGATTTTGGAAGTTTAGGGTTTATTCAAGTTGAGAATAGAGTCCATGTCTCTTGATAGGCAGAATACTCTGAAAGCCATTCTTCGTTGAATATGTGAACCTGCCTTGTGTTTGCACGGAAAACAGATTTCCTGATGATTCAAGTTACTTTTCTGTACATGAAGAAAAAAGAAAGGCTGATGGAAATGTGTGTGACAGGTATTGTTTAGGAATTCAGGACCATATTCCTTAAAAACCTGCAACACAATTTCTTAGTCTTGCATCAGCTGTATTTTTCTGCTAAACTTACCAGATCCTTACACTTTGTGTTATCTTCAGCTGAGATACCAGATACCTGTGCCGGTAGAAGTCCCATGCCTAACTGCAGACATAAAGGCAAATTATGTCTGTTGTCAGATTAATTATTTTGGTTTGGGTGTACAAGAGGAAAAAAAGAGAGGTTGAAATGTAAAATTGTTCTCTAGTTGACTGAAATTTCGTGTTAGGAAAAGCCCATTTCTGTAAGCTGTGTGCTAAGAAGATGCATCCCTACTCTCGGACCGTGTCAGGTGTGAGATTGTGCTTTGTAGTATATCTTGCCTTTCTCTGACATCCTTCTAAGGGATGAGTAAATTTAATCTGCTGTAAAATGAGTGATGTCTACTGGAGTAGACTCCTTGTGAGAGTAACAGTCCCAGGTTTGAAGCCAGCAGCCTCCACCTGCCCTAAGCTTGTATGCACAACAGACTAAGTATAACTGCAGTATCTTCTTGTCAGGTTCACCTTGTCCAAATTAAGCTAGGAAATTGGTTTTCTTGAGGCATGCTCCCAGCATTTACTCTCATTAAGACTTCCTGCTAATGTGAGTGCTCAGCAGTATTTTGCCTTCGCAGATTACAAAGCTAATGGGTGAAGGCTGGAGCTAATGAATGGCCTCCTCAGTGTTCTGGGCTGAGAAAAACACCTCTCAACTTGGAGGATTTGGCCTGATTTGTAATGTTTCTCATTTCAGAACAGCTCGTGACACACAGGTACCATGGGCCAGCTGTTCTCCTGGGGTCATGCCAGGTCCAAGCAGGAGAAAATTACCTTGGACCCCTAAATGCAGGTGGTCACAGCTGACATGGTGGCTATTCCTGAGCTTGGAAGTTCACATGGAAATATGTGGAAGGTGATCAGAAGGGCACTTTAATGTCTGTTGCCTTTGGAGCTACAAGTAGGGTCCTGTTTTCTGTGTTAGTGGCACTCAGGGAGAGAAATGCCATTAGGACGTTTTGTTTTCTTGTCTCGCACCTTTTCAGATTTTCTGGATTTATTCAATAGCTGTTCTAGCAAGGTGAAGTTCATGTGCGTGATCATGTGGGAAGGTCAGAGAGGATCATTAAATGACCAACGAATTACCATTGAGAGCACAAATGTCAGTCTAGATTCAGTCACCCCTGCTTCTGACCTCAAATAAATGTGAGGTTTGGGATGTATGGACACACAGCAGTCCTTCAGGTGTTAAAAAAAAATGATGGCTGCACTGTTGTAATGCTCATCATCCTGTTCTGTTGGTGAGCCTCACCCTTGAAACACGTGTTCTCTGTGCTATGTAAAGGTCCTCTTAAATAACTTAGTAATACAAACATTTTTACCATGAATTAGAAGGAGTCAGCAAGCTCCTTCGGAGGATTTTAGCAGTAGAGCTGTGAGAGATGATTCAAGGAGCTGAATTCATAGTCACCAGGAAGTGCTAATGATGCTGATAGTGAAAGACAGAGCTTCCCCTTGGCGATTTAATGATGGAGAGAACAAACTGAAGGCTCCCAACCTCTTGGTGTCAGGGTCCTTAGAGACAGCAGACAAATCTTTGCTCAGTGCAGCAAAGAAAAAGCTCTTGGACATCAGCAGTGCCTGAATTCTCCGGGGTTTTGTGCTGCCTGTTAGAGCAGAGAACCTGCACAATGACCCAGATGGGCTGTTTAATGAGATGGTTCTCTAATGAGGGGATATCGTTTTAAAGCTGAGCAAATAAAGTGTGAGATGTAGTTTCAGATGCTTCCTTTTTTGGGTTTTACTGTGTGTTTGACTGTCCTACAGCCGAACAGGAAAAAAAAATAAGGTGAACAAAAACTCTGGCGTTGCAAAGCAGTATTTCACAAAAGCAGATCTGTCCCGTGTTTCCAGATTGTCTGGAATATTACCTGTTACAGATGGAAAATTTGTTATGGTTTTTTATTTTTTGTCCCAGGAGAAGGTACCATTGTAGCTGTTCAGCCAGAGAAAGGGTGGCTAAGTGTACATTGCAAACACATCGATGTGAAGCCATCCATCTCGATGACAGGAGGACAAAGAAACACAGCGGGTGTTTTGGTTACTTTTTCTTTCTTTGTTATTGTTTTTCTCTAGCATGAGGGACTTATCACTGTAATCTCCTGTTATTTCTGCTTTTCTTCCAACTTTACAGTAGTTTTTGCAGGTCTCTCTCAGTTTTGTGGAAGAGCCCCAAAAACAACAAAATCAAAACCTGGCAATGGAATAAAACCATGTGTGGCAGGGTACATGCACTAGAGAAAAAAAATATGATTGCAGTAGTAAATTTAATCTGGCAGCTCTTAGTTCTGAAATAAATGACTTTGAGACTTTCATTTTCCTTTGGTGTGGTTTGGACATACAGTAACTCACTTATTTCTATGTTATGGTTTCTGATTGAGCTGTGTGTGGAATTTCCTGTAACTTTTATGAATTATCAGCCAAGTAGTATTGATTTGTTTATTTTATTACCTATATATTGATGAGTACAATAATTTCCTCTGTGTGTGTGACTTTTCCCAAGTTTTAAGGATTCTTTGGTTTGTATTTAGTGTGTATCTTAAAATACGTGCAATTTTTGTCAGCCATGTAATATTGGGCTGGTAAGTTTAATTTTAGTCCAAGTCATACTCACACTGGTGAATTAAACACTAGTGGATTGTTAGTAAATGCACTATATTATAAGGTATAGATTTCTTTTGCCATTTAGGGGGATGTATATTGCTGTAAAAAAACCAGTCTTTTTTAAAAATAAGCCTTTATATTTTACAACCTCACAACAAAGATAGTGTGTGCAAAGTATTTAGAGAAACATAAAGATTGTAAAAACAGAAAAGAGGGAATCCCTTCATATCACGTCTCATTTCTAGTTGGTAAGTGCCTCGTCTCTTCTGCAGCTCTATAAAACCTTTCTCTTTGAGTGAAGATCTCTTTGAGTGAAGATATGGGAGGACAGATTTATTGCCATTCCCCCACATACTTGATTGTGGGCAGTTTTTGATGAGTGTTGTATTTTCACACGTGTGACGGTGCAGTGGCCGCCCGTGGTTGCTGGGCATGGGCGTAGGGCAGTGCTGGTGGTGCCAAGTCCTGCTCGTGTGGCTATCAGCTGGCAAAGCCTGACCAGCATAAAGCCCCAAGGGTAGATTCCATTACATGAGTAAAATTGCAGCTTTTTGGTATTTCTGTATTGCTGTGGCCGAGATCTAATGATGCAGCTTTTTATCTGCTTGTGTAGCTGAAGATTAGAAGGAATTACTCCAAAAAGCCACCTGTGCTTGCAGAACTTCCAGTGTAATTTCCACTTTCTGCAGGTCCCCCCTGGCTCCTTCTGTTTAATCCCCACTGCACTTGCCAAATGTTTCCACCCTCTTCCCTGTAACCCTACAGATAAGAGACAGCCTTTGGAGTAACTCCTTGTACCTCCTTATCAATTCATTTTATGCTATACTCAGGTTTTTCTGATACATTTGCTTCTAACAGCATTGATCTGTCTGTACCATTCACGGTATTACAGCTTCCTTGTCTGTATATCAAAGCAGGAATAAGATTTTGAATTGAAGACTTGTAGTCTTCAAGAATTTGAGGTGTAGATAATTTTTTTTTAAATTAGTGAATCCCATTTAAGATGCTAAGCAAAAATGCCCTCTTCTCAGTTGGTGAAATTATCCCAGTTGACTGTGAATCACGCACAGTTACTGTATAAACTGGATCACTTCTAAGGTGGAAGCTGTGTTCTAATTACACTTTTCCCTCTGCAGCAGCCTGCTGACTTCACCACCCTCCAGTGCTGGAGCCAGCTGTTGGCCTGTGTCAGCATTGCGTGTGCGCTAGGCTACACTTGGAGGACTTGAGGACAGCTGCAATGGCCAGATTTTAAAGAGGGCTGTTGTTAAACCTTATATTGTTACACTTACACTTGTTTTCCTAATACAGTCAGTTGCAGTGCCCAGCTATAGAAGTGTGTGATTTCTTGCTGATCTGACACCAGCCTTTGTGTTGAATCCTGTACTTAAATCTCCAAGTTTTCAAGCTGCAGCTTGGTACAAAGGCTTGATGATGTAATTATTTTTGTTGGCAAGCCTAACACTTCAAGATGTTCCAGAGTGAATAGTGATGGAGTCTGTCAAGTGATTTCTTGAAATCTCTGAAGTTTATGATGAGTGAATTTTGCCATTCAGTGCTTTCCTCAGTGATTAGCCTTACAGTGCAAATCTGGTCAACACATGAGCTTTCGGGTCAAACTGTTCACTCCCTTCCTCTTTCAGATTTTCATGGATACTTTTCTTTCATGTTTTTTCTTAAAATCAGTTCTTTGAGTTCACTAAATAAAAGTTTACAGAACTTGATGCAAAGTTTACATAAAATGACAGAGAAAAACATTTAAAAAAAATATTACCAGCAAACTACGTTAAATCGTGCCAGGCTTTTGTGAGTACCCATCACTGAGGCTGGGTATGGCTGCCAAATGTTGTTTCCAGCAAAGATTGACAAACCCCACATGAATTTTAGGTTAAATTGCTTGTAAATACTTGTCTTTTGCATGTGTTTTCAGCTGAGGTGGTTAAACAAAGGCTTTGCAGAGGTGTGTTCTGCCTCTTGTTTGGATGGGTTGCACACCTTCTGGATGGCACTCCTGGCATCTGCTACTTCCCATTGGGATTTTGGAAGGAAGTGATTAGCAAGCTGCTGATGAGATCTAGTTATACCCAAAAAAGAAAGAGGGGACCAGATTTTCCAAAGTGTTTTACTCAGTGGTCATCTCAGCGACTCTGTTGCTGTTGCTTCTCATTTATCTTTAATTAGTGATGAAGAACTTGAACTGGTATAATATTTTTATAGTAGGATTTTAAAAGGCTAAAAAGCAGGTGAATTGATGAATAAAAACGTCCCACCATCCCTAATCTTTATTGTGCTGATGATAAAATCAGTATTTGTTTTACCTTGTCTGAAAGCTGTTTCCTGCAGTCTTCCTCTGGTGTAGAATATTCTGCTGAATCCATGGTTGTGTTAAAGTCATTTATCACTGTCTCTTGGGGTTTTTATTAAACTTCTCTTAAGAGTGAAAAGGTGATTCATTTGTGTTTATAGGAATAGCTGAAAGCAAGGAACTGCTGTGACATCCAATCCAAAATTTTCAAATTGTGTTATACTTAAAATCACCATGGTTTATACAATTACTAATTTCTATTAAGTCCTTAGTGGCATGTTTGCATTCAAAGCATGGCATAGGCGGGTTCTGCAAAGCACTTGGGCACTCCAGTCCCACCAAGCAGTTCCAGCAGGGAGAGGTGTTGGGACCCTGCTCTGGCATTTGGCCCCCAGGTTCTGCCTCTATCCCCAACCCTCTCTTCTGTTTTCATATCGCTAAAGCTCGAAGTGTTGGAGTGATTTAAGAAATAATGGTAAGATCATGAAACAACTTGCGAGACATAATCTCTTGTTTTGGGACTTTTGCATGAATTATATGCGTATTACTCTATATTTTTATAAACCCTGTCAATACAGATTCCTTTCTGTAGCTATGAATTATTTTCACTCTTCTCTTTCCTTAGCAGACAACACAAGCTTTTCTTTGGCATTCTTCTTTATCTTCCCCTCCCCCACGCCCCAAAAAGATGAAAGAAAAGCAGAAGGCTTTGATAGATTTATTGCCTGTAAATCTTTGAAAGGTGCTACTAAAAATCTCAGACTGAATGGTTGGGATACCAGTGAGGATCCAGTTAAGAACCATGTCTGATGTGGTCAGTAAAGTTCTCTGCCTGTTTGATAGTTTTCATAAGGCTGCAGGTCTTGGATTCCTGGGTTTTCTTGAGAACTTTTGCTCTGATGTGCAAGAGAATGTGTTTTCTGTTTTTCTTTTTTGAAGAGATAAGTTTGACAGCATTACTAGAGCAGATTGAGTGCTGAAAGCTGTGGAAATAAAACAGCAAATGAAAGAAGTCCAGTTTTACTCATAAAAAAATTCTTTATTTTTAGGCCAATTTTGGGGCTTTTTAACATTTGGTTTTCCCAGTAATGAAATGCTTTAAAGTATCTTTGAGACTGTTAAACAGTTCAACTAAGCTACTTCCTAACGTTTCACTGCCCTTGAATATTTGTTCTGTATGATTTGAAATGTCTGTACTTTGGTTTTGGGGTTTTCCCCCCTTTCATTCTCCCGGGTAAGCTGTACAGTTGGTGACCTCTTTAATGAATATAAAGTGTGCTTTTGTCCTTGCAGTTTTCTTTAGAGGTTTTTTTGGGGTTTTTTTTTTTTTACAAGGCACAGTTTAAGAATTGAAATATTATACATCTGGATTTATTAAAGTCACAGTGCTGGGTGAGGGGAGCGTTTTATTTTAAGAGCACTTCATTTTCACTTTTGGATAGCCAAGTAATCTTTGAAATGCTCCCAAGGAGAAGAGCCTGTGCCCTTCTGCTACTGAGGCCAAGTCATCTGCCCATGTTTAAATAAGCCACCATTTTCAGAGTTTTCTTTTGACAATTGGTTTGTTGATAAAACCTACTGAGGGAGCTGCTTATGTGCCATAGTGCTTCTCAAGGTGCTTTCTAAATGTCACCGAAACAAGCTTCTGTGGCATCACTAATTTTACACAGGGATAAACAGGAATGTGCATTGGTATTTTTGGAGGCCAGGCAGGGCTGGGCTTGTGGATTAAGTCCACTGAGCTGTGGTTTTGTTGCAGGTACTGATACATCTGCTCCTGTTCGAGGCAGCAGATTGGAAGTAGAACACCTTAACTGTGTCAACTGAGAGGTCTAACCATACCCGCCGGAGTCATGAAGGCCTGAGGAAAATGAATGCTCTAATATTAGTTAATTGCTTTGAAGATATATATTGAAAATAAGAGTTCTAAGTATCTTGGTAAATATTGTTTCCTTTATTACAGCAATGTATCTCATTTTATGGGAGTCATTTGCAGCAGCGCTCAGTTTGTGGTGCTAAAGCAAACCCATCAATGTGCTTTACGAACTCGAGGGCCGCTTTGCGCTGGTGGCTCCCCTAAGCCCGAGGATGCTCACCCACACGTGCAGCTGCACGAGCTGGAAGCCGAGCCCGTTTCCGTGCCTGCCTGCCGCCACAGCCCGCAGACCACACGGCACCTGCGGATGTCACGTTCGTCCCTCAGGGACATGTCGTTCTCACAGGCTGGGGTGGCTGCAGAGCCCTCCTGCAGCAAGGAGGAGCCAGCCCAGCTCAGGGCAGTGCTGCTTTCCCTTCTCTTGGGCTGGCAGTGGTGTGGCTGTGTCATCAGCCTCCCTGCCGTTCCCTGGCCACCCTTGCAGATTCCCGGCTGTAGGCTGTGGTGTGTGGAGATTTGGTCAGCAGCCAAAAAAAACTAACGGAGGGAATTGAATAAAGAGCGGGTGTTGGCACAGGCCCAGCCGCGCCGGTGGGGAGCTGCCGCTGGAACAGGGCTTCCATAGGCAGCCAGTTCACTGGTGTTTGTCACCAGCTGAGTTCCAGCACAGCAGACAGCTTGCAGGCCTGTGGGAGTCACCTTCCACATCCAAAACTCTGGGCTCTGCCCAGCTTAGCGGGAGCTTTTCTGGTGTGTCCTGCGTGAATCTGCATTCAATATCAAAACAGGGTGTTAGCCAAACAATTTAGTTGTTACTAGTCAAGTGTCTTGCACCTGGACTGCAAGGTGGGACACCATGGGGCGCTTAGTTCAGGGGGAAATGTGGTGGCTTAGGTGCTTGCAGGTGTTTGTGTGGCTGAGATGATGGGCTGCACAAGATGGGCTTGGCAGGGCCTGAAGGCTTCATGGTCAGTAGATAAACTGCCATTATCCAGCTAAAAGTTGACAAAAACATGTTTCCACCCAGTCTAGATTCATAGGATCACAGAATGCTTTGGGCTGGAAGAGACCTTGAAAGGCCATGTATTCATACCCCCTGCAATGAACAGAGACATCTTAAACTCAATCAGAATCCTTTGAGCCCCATCCAGTCTGACCCCGAGTGTTTCCAGGGATGGGACATCTGCCATCTCTCTGGGACACCTGTGCCAGTGTTTTACCTCCCTCATTATAAACAAATTTTATCCTTGTACCTAACCTAAATCAACTCTCCTTGTCTCACCAGAGTCTTCTCTTCTGCAGGCTGTAGAACACCAACTCTCTGTCTGTTTTCTTAGAAGTGTTCCACCCCTCTTATTATCTGTGACCTACTCTGGACCCATTTCTACAGGTCCATGTCTTTCATGTGTTGAGGACCCCAGAGCTGGATGCAGTTCATCTCTATTAATGTATTTCTGGTCTTTGGATGAGACATTTCCGTAGTTGTTGTCCTTAATGTTGCCTTCATCTGAAGAAGGTCTGCATGTTCTGGCTGCCTCCAGGATGCATAATCTGTCTCTGCAGTAGTATTACGTATTTGAATTTCTCTGCTTGCTTGCTTCAGCCTGATTTCTTGGTCAATCTGCTTTTGAAGTACCTGAATTAAGGTGGCTGCACGGTTAAAATGAAATGCAAACTGGTGTTTGTTTCAACAGAGCTGTCCTTACATGTTGCTTCCACACACCCCAGTAGGTTGCTGTTAACTCATGAAAGGTATGAGGAATGGTAGATCACGTGAATGTTATCACACACTCAGCTGTCAGTTCGTTCCCCAAAAGCATACAGAGTGGGTTAGTGTAAGGATTATTTCCCATAATTTATGGTTTTATTGTTTTCCTTCTCTACGGCTGCTTGCATTAATCTTTTATGTCCTATCAGTAAACCAGAGTTCACAAGCTCCTTATCTCTCTTTTCTACATTATATTGGTCTGTGCTGACTCTTGAGTTATGTGCCTAAGGACATTTTAATCATACTTTAATGGCACATGAAAGCCATTGCTTCATCCTGCCTATTTCCCATGATTCTGAAGTCATCACAAGAATATTTTCCTCGTTTTCTTCTGAGATCTTCAAGAACTGTCTGTAGCAGTCATATTTTACTTCACCCCCTGTCATGATGTGCCAACCCCAGAATGTATTGTTTGTTGTATGAACAATTCAGATTGTGAAGATCACGAAAAATGAATTCAGGGCAGTGGGTGTCTACATCTGCATCTTGTTTCCCTGTCTCAGAGTGTGCAGGGGAAAACCATGCTGCTGGACTTGCCCTTTCTGAGTCAGATCTCTTCTGAACACTTTTAGCTGAAGAACTCCAGTGGTGGGTGGCAGCTTTAAAATCAATCCATAGCCAAACACAAAGGACAAATCCTCTGTTCCTCTTTCCAGCTGTCTCTGAAGAAGAAAAACTTGGCTCGTAAGTTCCAGTTGTTCACACTGTGATCAGGGCAAATTCAAGGTTTCTTGGGAATCCATAAATGTGAGCTGGTAGAATTTTTAATCTTTATGGCATTCAGTGAAGGGTAAAACCTGTATTCCCAATGTGCGTAATTTTGAGCCCTGGTTTTGAAGGCTTTCAAACTGTTACACTGTCATTACTTTTGCCATGATTGCTACACTCATTGCTTTAAATCACTTGAGCTGGAGGTTTTTTCCCTGATTGTTGGCCATAAAGTTAGCTCTGAATTCAAAGTTTCAAGTAGTGGCTGCCTAAGCAGCGTGGGGAAGAGAGCCCATGGACATAAGTCAGTATGGGTGGTGTGTTCACACAGTTGATTTCAGAAACCAAATAGAAATGTGTCAAATTCCTTAGCTAAGATTAGTGGACAAAGCATACCAGCTGAGTGCTGAACAAAGGTGAAACTGCCCAAGGAAGGAGTTTTAGATACATGAAGTGGATAAGTTTCACTGCTTTCATGTGGCATGGAAATACCAAGAACAATTTATTGGTATGTGGAAGAAGAAAAGGTGCTCACCATTTTTTGTCAAAATTCCTCTGAATTAAACACAATCTTTCAGTTTTCCTACTGGCAGAATTGGAGTGGAGGGAGGTTGCTTCCGTATCTGCTAGTGTTAGAAGCAACTTTATTACACAACAAACCATTTTGAGTATCCACTAAATCCATTGTTAGTCATTTAGAGACATGATTAACATGAAGAATTTGACAAAAGAACTTTCTCATTATGCAAACCTTGCATCAGAAAAGGTGACTCGTGTGCAACATATCTTTCACATGTTGCATCTGTGTAACATATCTATAATGGTGCAAGAGAAAATGATAGTTTCCCATTTAAAATGAACACTTTAACTTTGCCTATTACTAGTTAGTAATTTTTTTTGTCTCTGAGTGCATTAAAACTTCATTTAAAAGACCACAGCAGTAAGAAAAATTGCATTGATTTACTTAATAAGGTATTTTCTTGCTGCTGGGATTGATGCTCTGCACACCATGTTCAAAAGCTGTCAGGTGCCTTTGTGGCAGCACCCTTAGCCCTGTACTGTGGCTTAGCCCTCTCTCAAAATGCTTTGAGGAGAGGAGTCAGACCCTGTGGCCTGGTGACTTTTGAGGTGGAATGGAAGCACAGATAAACAGGGGACAGGGCATGGTGACTCATTGTTTGCATGTTGTCTTTTGGCTCCAGCAAAGACCCACCAAGAGGCCAAGCATCTCTCTGTGCAGCCAAGTCTAACTCCTGTTCCAGCTCTTAGCAGCAAGAATTGCTTCCCTGGTTACATATTTCTGAGCAAATGAGCTCCAAGTGACAATTTTTCAACAGTGGGAACTCTGGATACACATGCCTGCTTTAATTTCACATTGTATGTGCATATATATATATATATGAACTCTGTTTAAATCTCTTAATGAAGCTCATTGATCACTCTTGGCCTTGTGTAGCAGTTCCTGTGGCTAGGGTCAATGGTAGTGTGTTGTCTTCTCATGGCTGGAGACCACAAATCTGCAAATTATTTAAACTGCAGGGTTCTGCCTTTTCACTAGAACAGAAAAAAATAACTAATTACAAATTTATTTTATTTTCAGATTGGAAATTTAATCTATTTTTGTTCTTTTCCCTTCTGACGTGCAGCTGAGACAATGAAAACTTGCTTGTAGTGTTGTGCATTGCAATTAAATTTCATGGTGTGCTTTTATGCTGCAAAACAGTAGTTCTTATTGAGTCAATGTGTTTCCCAAATAAAATGAACTTCATAATTCTCTTGTAATTCCCTGTGCTTCGTATAATTGTTAGTATTAAGAAATCTAAACCAGGGAGCATTTTGTTATGTCTGTCCATAGAGAATATGGTTGGAATAGGTACAACTTTAGTTAGTTTAGGAGCTGTACCCACCTGCGTGACGCCACAAGCACACATCTGTTTGGGGACTGTGCCTGAGTGGAGGAAATTGAGTATATTGTCACTGGTTTAACAGTTAATTTTGGTGTCTTTCCTATCTAAGATTTTGACTTGAATCAATTTTGAAGTGTTATATTCCATTTCTGTGTCCTTCATTGCATATAGTGCTGCTTAAGTCAGCCAGTCAGTTATGTAATGCTGACCCACTGAAGCCCTGCCTGGAAGTTTCCAAACACCGTTTGGTTTCTTTCAGTCTGCTTCAAAGAGAGAAGGCTAGATAAAATCAGCAGATGTAATATAGCTGGCAAGGCAATTACAGATACCTGCTGTATTGTTGCATGTCCCTGATTTCAGTTGCTTCTGATATGGTCCTAGCTTTTCTAGGGCAGTCAGTTCCCCAGAATAATTTAAAAATACTTTTTTTTTTTTTTTAAGTGGTGGGGTTTTTGTGTGTGGTGTGGGGTTTTTTTTGTTTGTTTTTTTCTTTGTAGTTTCAGCAGAGTTGTCTCAGCTGTTTCTAAAACCAAAGCTGTGAGAGCAGAACTGCTCTGTGGTTTGTTCCTGAGCCTGGTTTTGGTGCTTTAGTATTTGGTGGAGCTGTGCTTGGAGGTGAAGCAGCTCCACAGGGCAGCCAAGGCACTGCTGAGGATTTGTCCCAGTCCCTGCAAGGGCACCAGTGGAAAGATGGGAGCCCATAGGGAATGGCATTTATTCAAAGCAAAGGATGGATAAGATGCATCACGTCAAAGTCATGCTGGAAACCACGCTGAACCACAGAGATAAAATAGCGAGTGTGTTTATTCATTAGCTACTGTCTGTTCAGTGCTCTGGAGAAGGCCCTGACATAGAAATGGTCATATATTCCTGTACTACAGGGGTTTTGGTGTTTGTTGGTCTGTGAGTTGCTAGGTGAAGCAGAGGAGAAGATTAATAATGCAAAGGTTCAAGTCTTCAGATTATGCATAAATGAAAACTGTATTTGACCTTTAACCACTTTGAGAATAAATGTGCAGCCATTTCTCTCTGGGAAAAGTAATAGAGGGCATATTTTTTAAAAAAAATATGTTAGCTATTTTAGGAATAAAACTCTGTATCTTCATGTAAAACCCAGAATGTAGGGATGCATACTGTGCATGGACTAAAAGGAACTATTAGATGTCTGTAAAATAAACTTAAGTCTTTTTTGGATAAATCAGTAACCATGTAATGTGCACATGAACACAGTTTGTATTATAGCTGGGTAGGGAAGAGTGTGTCTATCAGCTCTATAAAACCTGAATTATTTGAAATGGGTTCAAGCAGACAATCTGTAGGGGAAACGGTCATAAATGTGTGGTAGCAGCATAGGCTAACCTCTCTTCTTGTAAATTTTTTTCCTTGTCTGTAATGATTTTGCCATATATATGTATGTATATAGGTTAACCTTTACTGGTCAGAACTGATTTATTGTTGTGGGTGTCTGTATATCAAAGGACTGAATGGTAAAACACGTGCTATTAACAGACAATTTCTATTTAGTAAGCCAAGAGGAATTCTGGAAGAATGTAAAGGTTACTTTTAGAAAGGACTGTCATCTGGCTGGTATCCAGGGTTTCCAGTCAGTGAAAGTTTTAGGTGAGTATTTGGCTTTACATACATGGCAAAACCCCACTGAAGTTTCTCCTTCCCTGAGGGAGGATGGGTACCTTGGTCCCATGTGGGTCAAGGCTATCAGTCCCTGAGCTCAGGTGTTTCACAGGTGGGGGCATCTCACCTGCTGGGGATACCCCAGGTGATGCACCAAACCACACAGAGGCTGTAGGGCACGTCCTACTGAGGGCTTGTAGGCAGTTCAGGAGATTGCCATAATCCTGCATGGTAAACTTTGTGGGTAGGTGGTTTTTATCCTGCTGTGATAATCTGTTTGCTTAGTGTATCGTTAGCAGGGTGAGAGGGAATATAGTAAATTCTTGGAGTGATGGGATACTGCCCTAAAGCCAGTAAATAGCAGCTTGTGTTTCTAAATCATCTTATCATTATTTACTTTTATTAAGCATGGGCTTTCATGGTGAAGGTGGAGTGGCTAATCTGATAGTTATCTGTGCAAGCAGTCGAAAGGAAATCCTAATTACTTACCCTTTTTCTGTGGGCTCCACACACTCCAGTGTACCCAAAACTCATTCCTTGGGGGGCTAACATCCTGACCCCCAAGTCAGTGAGAGTTCTGGCAGAGCTGCCTGCATTTTCTTGGTGAGGCACGGCAACATGCAGCAGAAGTGCACTTTTGTTCACATGCATCTATAGGCTATGGGGTTTCCTTGCAGCCCTTGTGTCGTGTGTTTTCAGGTTTGATGGCTTACCGACTGCAGACCTAACTAATTGTATTTACTTTATATTTAGTGACTTTGCAGAAACCTTTAGGACTGATGGTTTAGTTGTACAGATTGAAGAATGGTGATGATTTTAGCAGCTTTGTGATATTATGGTAGCATTGCCTGAGCCAGAGTCCAAGGTTTTGGCAGTCATAGAGGGTGACTTAAAAAGCAAAGAGCAAGCACCCAGCTCTGCAAGCTTTGTCACACTCCCCTCAATCCCATTTCCAGCTGCTTCCACCCAGGAAATGGGAAGGGTGCAGTTGGTACCTACAATGGGAATGCTCCATGCTCAGTCTCAGCACTGTGTGTCTGTGTATGATTGTATTATGTGTCATTAATATGTGTATTATTTATACAGTTCTGTATAAGCTGATGGTGTTCCAAAGTGAAAGGAGTGCTTTTTGGCAAAACAGCTCCTTGTCCTGTAAAGCATGTTAATCTTTGCAAATATTGAAGCAAATGGAAGAAGTGTTTTTTTGGGTTTTCAAACTATTCTTGCCAAGTGTATGGTGGAGTATTAGTGCAACTGCTCAGAAAGAGAAGCACTTGAGTGTTTTTGGAGTGATGTGCCTGACCCTTGAAGTCATCTGAGGCCAAAAGGATGGTGGCACATGGAGAAAGCAATGGAAGATATGCTCTTTTGGACCAGGCATTTTGTGCTGCTTTACTATAGCTGCAGTACCTGGAACACGAGCCTGTTTGGATTGTAGGTCTTGCAAAACCAGAAGATGACGTCCTTGTGTGGGATTACTCATTTGCAGTTTGATACTCAGTCTGTCTTCTCAAGAAGCCCAAACCAGCATTGTTCCAAGAAGCTCACTGCTCACACATGGTAGTGCCCTAAGAGCTTCTGGTGCCGTGTGTGTCAAACCCTGGAGCAGACAGGGCTGGGTACAGGAGAGGTGCTCTATCAGCACTGTGGGGCTCTCAGGCTGTGCCCATATCACGGCTCTGAGGGGGAAGGCTTCACTCTGGGCTGGGCATTTCAGGGGACCAGGTAATGAATGAAGGAAATTACAGGCTCTGGGAAAGCGTATTGTAAGCTGTGAATCACTGAATCCTCTCTCATTCTGCTGTTATCAGCTGACGGGTCTTTGTCCGTAAAATAAAACCCATTAAGGCATTCTTAGTCATTTTTGGTGACTCAAAGGCTTAGACACCTTCTTTGAACTCTCAGTCTAAGAGGAACTTGTGCTTGTTTTTAGCCAAACCCATTTTTGCATGAGTTAATACTTCCGCACATTCCCAGGGTCACATTTCTGCCAGTGCACATTCTTTCCTCCTGGAGTATGTGTCTTAGGTCTTGCTGCAAGAGGCACTCTCATGGTTCAACTGGGTGCCATTAAATCTGCATTTCTTCAAACTTTCTCGCTTGCTGGTACTGTTAACACATTCATTGTGATCTTTTCTTCCATCAGGTTCCCTGTGACCTCTCAGCTTCTTCTTGGGTTGCCACACTGAAGGCTGAATGTGTTATATTTATTTGCATGTAGCAAAGAAGGAAGATGGTACTGGCATTTTTGTTTTCCCCTTTTTTTTTTGTATTTGAATGCCTCCTATCAAAAAGTAAGACAAAACCTTTTTGCCAGACATTGTGAGTTCTAGGGCAGCCTAGCTTAAATCAGGGTAATCTCAAGCTGATGGGTGCTCAACGTGAAATTAATGCACTCTGTCAGCTCTAACATCTCCCTGCCAAAAAAATCACAACTCTCACTGGAACTTTTATGGTCACTGTGACAGTGGAACAGCGTGACTGAGCAGAGTGTGCTTCGTGCAATTTTCCTGTTGAAAAGTTGTCCAAAGTTGATAAAATGCCCCTTTGTGGCCAACAGGGGGAGAGCAGTAGAGAAAATCACAGGCAGGTGAAGGCACAGGGTGCACATCAGTGCCCTCACTTTGGCATCAGCTGCCCCTCTCTGTGCTGTCATCCCACGTGTTGGCTGCCCAGCCTGTGGATGCACGCCGGAAAACAGCATCTTCAGCAGTACCACAAAGACCACTTCAGGAAAGTGGGGCAAGACTTTGGGGATAAGCATGAGGAGATGGATCTCCATTGCTTCTCTTGTGGACTAGCTTGCTCCATGTGTACTGCTTTTGTAGTTGTTTCTGTGGTGGTTTTGAGGATTTTGAAGTTTAGCAATTCAGTTGGCAAGACTTGAGATTTTCTTTTCCCTATATCCTAATAAAAACAAATGTAAAGCTGTAGTTGGTGATTTGGGAGCTCAGTTTCTATGTTTAGGGGGATTTAATTTTCTGATTCTTCTTTGTTTTGTAATATATAGCCTGAACAATGAAATCCATCCCACGTTCCACTTGGTTGTGCACCACTTAACTGCTTGGTGCTAGCAGAATATATCCTAATTTAGTTGAATTGTTGTTACTTGTATGCCATTTTAAGCAGCAGTGATTGCCACTCATTATCATTAGGCAAAAACTATTGCCTTTAGAGGGATCCTAATAGGGAGGACATCCCAGTTAAGTAGAATGTGCTCTGCTAAGAAACTTCATTACAAGAAAAGATGTCACCGTCACATTTTGTAATATAATTCTATTATCTTGTCTTCCTGTAGCATCTGCTCTGGTATCTTACAGAGAGGTGCTCTCTGCTTTGGATGATTTAGTTAGGCTCTCAGTTCTGTAGTTTTGAAGCATTATTCATTTGCTCTTCTCCTGGTTTTTCCAGGAGAGAAAGGGTGATCTCCTGTGGTTTAAATGTGTTAACTAGAGGCCTTATGGTCTTTTCCTGGTTTTCTCTGACACTCTTTATTTCACCTTGAATCAGTTACTAAACTGTCCTATGCTTCACTTTCACTTTCTCACTATATTAGACATGAATAATACCTTACCTGCATAATGCCAGTGTCTTGAGGTGAAGTATAGAGCTTTGTAATGCCTTTTCATGTCGCTGGGTACCGGGTCTTAAAAGCCACACAAAGGCAGCGTCCTTTTAGTCTCCTGATTCCTGTTCCTGCTCCACCCTTGCTCGTTTGTGCTGCTCTGCCTACTGTAAGACTCCAATTCTGGAAACTTGATCTCACCACCTAGCTTTCCCAAGTGCTTTGCATTTTCTCCATGTAAAGCCACTCCTTGTTATTTAACTGGGTTGGAATGTGTGGAAAGAAGACAGTTTGCTCATCTTGCCTTGAATGGTTTCCAGGTCACCCGTTAGCTGAAAGCAGTGGCTGATATGATTGGCTTTAAACTTTCCCCTGTGGTCTCATTTCTGTAAGGAGAATGTTTTCCATCTGCCTTGCCCATCAGGTGGACAAGCTAAGCCTGGGCTTAAACAGGTTGTTTAAAACAGTGGAGACCAGAGGGTTTCCTTCCAGGTGTGAGCTTGGACTGTAGTGTAGTGTGTGTCGCTTCACATTCACCCGCTCCTGTGTCCCTGGTGTGAGGGTGCTGAGCTCGGGGTGCTGCTGATCCCATGTCATCCCTCAAAATCTGCTGAGCACCTGGCTGCTGTCCTTCTCATGTGCTCCTGGTCGCCAGGACCACAGTGTGGGGTCGGGAGAGTTTTTCTGCATGTTGGAATACCAGCAAGAGGGGTTTGCAGCTAGTCAAGTATTTTGCTGTTGCAAAGGCAGCTGGCAATACCTTTGACCCTTTTATTTTTTCCCATACACCTTTATATTGTAGATATCAAGAATGATCTCTGGTGCTGGAAACTATTTTAGTACATGAGCTTGTGGAAGAAAAAGGGATTGTTTTTTGTTGGTGTTGGTGGGCTTTTTTTGTTGGTGTTTTTTTGTGTTTTTTTTTTTTTTTTATTTTATTATTGATGTTTTGTGAGCTCTTGGACTTCTCATGATTATGAGAGAAGACTGGTCTTAAAGACTTTCTAGTCCTGTGTTCCCATGTAATAAAATTTAGATATTGTAATGACTGAGGGGCTTTTCTGCTCCTGAAGGTACTCCTCTTGGGTAAGGCTGGCATTTACTTGAGCAATATAATATGCAGCACCACGTATTGGGGACAGCTCAGGGTTAACTACCATTTTCAGGCTCATTTTGTACAGCAATTTACCTTATATCTATCCTGCACACTTAAATTCTATAAACTCTTAGTAGGATCCAGCTATTCCTTGCAGTGGGAGTATAAAGTCTTCTCCAGATACATACATTTGCTTAAGATGTAATAGATAAAGAGGGAGGTAAAAGATTATTTGAATTACTTTCTCTTGAAAGTAATAGCACTTAAAGAAAAATAACAAGAGAGCAGCAAAGCATTCATGTTTCTATTCAGACTCTAAATTGGTATAAAGAAGTCTGGCCATCTCTCCAAAGGAATGAATGGTGAAATGTGAAGAAAGTATTTTTTGGTGTTTACAGCACTTATATTTTTAGTGAAAGCAAACACATTTGTATTAGGTATCTGCTAGATTCCTCAGCCATGGGTCAATTTGAATCACATTGTTCAGTGGGTGTTTTTATTAATTTCAATGCCTTTGAAAATTTGTTTTGTTTAGAACATGGGATTTGAATACTAAAGGAGAGGGAGGAGGCAAAGAATTTGAGATATTTGAGAGTTGGATGACATTAGATATTGCAGACCCATAAATATAGGCAGTGCACAGTTCTTACTTGCCTTGTTCTATCACTTTACGTGTATATACACACACACACATATATAGGTGCCATCATTTCAGGAATCAAGTGTTTGGGCAAGAGCTGGTATTTAAGTGCAAGTATCTGTCTAAATTAAGAAGTAGAGAAAGCTTTGATTTTAACAAATGTTTTTAAAATGACTCCTCTGTATTTAGGTGAAGTTTGGTCTACAATCCCTGTATTTCTCCTGCTCTGAAAAGCTTTAAGAGGTCACACAATGGCTGCTGTGTCTTGTGTTGGGGTTGCTCTTGGCTCTCGGGTCCTTCAGGCTGTTTTGCTGGGGAGGCACTGAGGAGCTCTGCTGGGACTGCTGCTGGGCACTGAGTTTGGGATATTTGTGTGATGCACTCAGTGCTGCAAGGACAGCATTGGTCAGCTCTGTGGCAAGCTCTGAAAGAAGTATGCAGGAAAGCATGTATTTCTGTGCCAAAATCTGCTTTGCAGGACAGGGTGGTGCATCAGCTAAGCCCAAGCTGGAAGAATTAATAGGTACTCCAGTCTCTGGGTGAGTTTGCATTAAGTTTTAAAATAACTGCTCCTTTTATATAAAAAGTCTGGGTACCTTCACTTGTAATTTTGTGCAATTCTTTGGTTTGGGATTTTTAAGTCCTTAGGGATTGAGTTCTGGCTTGTGCTTTAGCTGAGCCCAGAAGGCAGGGAAATGTGAAATTTATTAATTGTGCATCAGACTTTTTCTGTGATGTTGCTTTTTCTCTAGAGGTTTGGTGGGGGGATCATTAGGAGCTTATCACTGTGATTTTTTTAAGCATCCTGCTGATTTTAAAACATATGGATTTCTTCTCAGTCTTTCACCTATAGATTGCAGGGTACTCTGAGACCGGGGCAAAGAGAACACAGCAATGTTGGGTATGGCCCATTCTGGATGTGTCCACGCAGATCCATGCCCCAAGTAGGGTACAGAGACAAAGGGAAGCACCAAAAGAGGTGCCAAAATCCAAATACCCGGGAGTGCTTTGGCTGTCCTGCCTTGCTCCAGCCCTTCACAGCAGCTGGGCTATGGCTGCTGCTCACTGCTGGGTGGCACAGAGCAGACAGGGATGCACCCATGGGATCTGCCCTGGCATTCATCAGGCAGCTGCTGACTGCTTCATTTCCACTCTAGGGAATCACCGGGAAGAAGAGGGATAAAATAATGGGCAAAGAAGTGCACAGGGCTGAGTAACCATGCAGAAAGGACAGTGCCAGTTGAGAGAAAAGACAGGTACCACTGTTCATTTCTGAAGATACTGCACAGAAATCTTCAGTGTGGAATGACAGATAGAATTGGTAGTGACAGCCAGAAAAGGAACAGGGAAAAACTCCTGGTTTTCAGGCCTTTGGAAACTCAAGGTCCTCACCTTCAACACAATAAAGCTGAAAAAGCAAGTGAATAATACCAATTGGCAGAGAAGTAAAGTAAGGAAGTTGAACTGTAGCCAAACCAGTGAAAGATGGTGGTGGCTTTTTAGATGTTTCTATCTATCAAAAAAGATATTTATAATCACAAAGTGTTTATCTTTTCCCCCTCCTCTTCAGTTTGGTGTGCTCTCTTCTTCCTTGCTGTAGCCTTTCATCAGAAAATTTGAGCTTTACATCAAACACTGATAAAAAGAGAGGGGGTTTTTCTTCTAAAAAGCAGTGTAGTTGCTTTAATATTTTTTTTTGGAAAAAGAGTTGAAGCTAGAAGATTGGCTGAGTTGTGTGCCCATGCCATACAATTCCTTTTCTCCATGCTTGTGAAAACCAGATTTGATCCAGCAAAATTATGAGTTACAAACAAATCTTCCATCACCCCACTGGTCACTGGCCGTGGTCAATTATAGTTTTGAAGCTGATATAAGAATCAGATGTTTGGCTATTGTGTGTCTCTGCTAATCTCCAGCCCAAGTGTAACCCTTTGGCATGACACATCCTATAATTTGTTAGGTTTTCTAACAATAGCTAATTTTGCATTTCATTGGTGCTTTTCTCTCCAAGAGCCTAAGAATATGCTCCCCTCACTAAAGACCAGAGTAATTAATCATTAGGACTGTTTGTAAGGAAAAGGCCTAGTTGTGGGAACAGAGTCATAGGCAGAGTAGAGAATAAAATTTTTATATCCCACTGCATAAATCACTTGGAGAGATATCTTCTGTATATAATTATAATTTAAACAATTTGAATTTTATTTGTGAAGTTATCTTAAAACAGTTTGTTTTTTTCTCTGCACTTAAGGTGTGTTTCTGTAGAAAAATTATCTAATTAATTTTTGAAATATGCCATAAAGCTGATTGTGCTCTATTTCTTGTTTTTAGAAATCTCTTAGAATATTAGATCATTTTTACATCTGTTTTCTGCAGGGAAGACTCTTCAAATTTGGCCCTAATTTCTGTCCATTAAAATGATAAAGAAGAATCTAAAAAAAATGAGAGAGGATACTTACTAAAATATGCAGGCAAGCCTGCATTTTAAATGCAGGTGTTGTACTTCCCGAGCTCTGTGCATCCACAGAATATAAACGTTGATCAGTGCGCCAAGTGTTTATGAGAGTCAGCCACTGAGTGATGGCAGGAAAATTGGAAGAGCTTGTTTGATAAGCTGTTGTCGCTTTTATTTCCTTACCTCTTGGCTTTGAATTGTTCCCTCCCTGGTGCTGTGTGAGGTGTCCTGCTCTTTCTCTCCAGGGCACTTTCTTACAAGTTGTGTTCTGCACCTTCATGTGGTTGTTACAAGCCTGGGAGCAGGGCCAGGGGCTGGGAATTACTTTTGTTCCTGCTCGTCCATCTCCAGGATTTGAACAGGCTATTGGGGATTTTGTTCTGGTGCCACTGCTGCGTGCAGAGGATGATCCTAGTTTAGGTTGCTGTCTCAAGGCCGTGGTGGACAACACCTTTGGTCTTGGTTTTCTCAGGGTATACCCCTGCCTTTTTCTTTGGAATGGGCTTATTGAACCTGTGTCACCTCTCTCCTCCCAGGATGGATGTTTTTAGGTCTGTGCTGCAAATATAACTTGCAGATTCAGTTGGTTGTAGGGAGGAGATGGATGTGAGGAGGGAAATCCAAGGTGGTTTGGTGAAGCTAACAAGATGTCTGAGAAGCATCCCCTTTCAGGAACATTTCCTGATCTTGTAGTGCTCCAACAGTTGGCAGTTCTGTCAATCTACAGACAGAATTATTGGTCACTAGAGTTAGGTGTCATATATTTACTGAGCTGGGAAACTGGGAAAATTCGTCCCTTGAAGAAAACATTAAATATGTACCTCTTCCTTAATGGGTTTTGCAAAATCTGCTTGGCCTATAAGGGCAGAACCTACACTCTGTATTTAAAGGAAGAAGTAGTAAAAGCTAATGGAAAAAATATATTTCCTACTCTAGATTGTTTTCATCAATATTTGGAGATGAGATGAGATGATATTTAATCATTATAAAGAGGTACAATTCCACTGCCTCCAATGGCTCTCCACCTTTACATGTCCCAGAGGGATTAGGAAGGTGATGCTGTGAAAAGCATAGCCAGAGCTGACTGTACACAGAGCTTGAGAAGGGAGGAGAGCTTGCTCTCCAAGCTGGACCAATGCAGCTGTTGCCCAAGGCTGGTAATGCAGTGTTTGCTCTTGTAAATACGTTCTGATTTTTAGCATGACAATGATTTTGGTGAATAAATAGATGCCCTCCATCTATTCCTAAGGGCTTACATGTCATGGCAGAAAGTGACTTTTGTGCCTGAATGAATGTGTATGTAAATCATTTTATGTCAGTAGCTTTACTTTTGCCCTGCACCATAAAAATTCACTGCTCTAAGGGCTTCTGCATAATGGGCTTTTGGATCCCAAGCAGTTCAATTGCTGGGAGCTATATTTACAAAAGAAATTCAATCAGCCATCAATGACACTTACAGCATCTTGATGCTGTCCCTTATTTTGGCAATTGATAGTGAAATCCCCTTGCAGGAAAAAGCTGTAAATGTGTTGTCTGTCAAAAATGTAATTTGAAGGCCAATCTTTAGGAATTCTGGGATACAATTGAATACCATTTTCTGATAATTTTGTGTAGGTTTAGAGTAGTTTCTCCGAGACTTATTTGAAACTTCCTTGAAGTCCCCCTTGAGCAACTCTCCTAAGTTTTTCTGTAAGAATTATCCTGAGGTGACATCGTAATCAGCTTGAAGATATTCAGAAGGGCTAACAAGGGCCACTTCTGCATGAATCATCAGAGACACTGTGTTACAGATGTGGGTTGTCTTCGAGCTCTGCACATGCAGGCTGTGTCTTGGAATGTCCCCAGATCAATGTGGTGGTAGCAGCAAAGTTACCATACTAGCTGAAATTACATTGGGCTTCTCCTTTCTTTTTCTCCACTGTAGGTGTTCTCTGCCTGCCGGACAGCTTGAACCTTCACAAGGACCAGCAAAGGTCAAACAAGCCTGGGGAGGTGCAGATGTTCAGCCAGTCAGAGCTGAGGACCATCGAACAGTCCCTGCTTGCCACGCGCGTGGGGAGCATCGCTGAGCTCAGTAAGTACCAGGCTGCTGAAAGTGTTTGGACTTCTGTCCTTGAAGTAAAGCAAAGTTAGGTACATTTTCCAGTTCTGCTGAGGAGAGATGAGGGGGGCTGCATAATGTTGAAGGAGATGTTGGTCAGATCTAGCTGTGTTCATGCCCCATTGTTAGTTCATGAAGCTGTAGGTGGAAAGAAGTGTTGTGCAAACTCGTGGCAATGCCTGTGGCTTGTTTGCATACATAGCGCTCAGTTTTAAAGGTGAAAGATGCTTTATTCCATCTTCCCTATGTTGTACTTGAGAGCACCTCTCAGCTGGCCAGATTTGTGTCTCTTGTGTTGGTATCCTGTCTCATTTCAGTGGGATGTCTGTTTTATGATGGGCAGGCAGAAAGCTGGAGGCTGCAAAAAGTAAAGGAAATATTGTCACATGTTTAAGGCAGATCTACTTCATCCTCTGTTAGATCCTTTACCCGCCTTTCCTTCTCCAGCTCTACAACTCTAACCTGCACCAGAGGAATGAATAATTGTTTGCTATTAATCAAAGACATTTTTGAGAAATACTGGATTCTGTGATACTTGTCAAAATTTGAAAACTTGGCTTTTGGTGCTAATAAGTGGTAGGAGGCAAAGGCCATATGCATCCTTATGTGACACGGAGATAGAATTACCAGAAGTGCTTTATTTAAACTTCTTTTTTCTTAAGAGAGAAGCATTCCAATCACATGTTTGTGGTCTAGTTAGATACAGGAAGCTATGTATGGGAAAACAGAATAATTCAGACAAAAAAAGTGTGGTTTTTTTCTGAGGTTTGTGAAAAATACTATCAACTATTCTTTTCCTGAGGTCTGTTAGGAAATTTTGGGGAGAAATTGAAAATACTCAAATCCATGAAGATACAGGCTACCCAACCTACTGCTGTTCTTATTGATGAATTGTGTGTGCGGTTTTTAGCAATTCCTGTAGCAATGGGAGTCTCCTCTGTAGCTCCATCCTATCATCATGGTTCAGTTTCCTCCTGTTCATGAGCCATGTGGGTGCACCAAGGGTGTTTGTCTACAAGACACAAGGTGAATTTCTGTTTTCAGCTTGCTAATTTTAATTTGCTCCTGTGCAGCATCAACAAGCCAAGAGCCTTAGTGTGAAGTGTTGCTCGTCTCTGGAGTCAGGTGTTCGGTGTTATTCAAATGAAGTAATTTATGCTCATTTATTTCACGTGCATGAAACCCACAACAGTACTGTCTGTGTGCCAACTAAATTATGCATGATACAGCTCTCTTTCTTACAGTTCATATGGTTGGGGTTTAATATATAAGTAATTTGTGGGTATTTCAGGATGGGTGGGGTTTTTATTCTGGATTTTTTTTTTTACCTTTGTACTCAACCCAAAAAGCCAGACTTCTTAGATGGAGCAGCTCATCCCATTTTACAGGTTGAACTCTATAACCTCTAAGTGTCCTACCTTAGATTCAAATGCTTGTTTGGTAGGGTCTGCTTTCTGTACGTCTGTTGACTGCAAACACAGGCAAAACACTCTTCAGGGTGGCCAGTTGGAAGAACAGAGCCAGTGGGAGTTGGATGCAGCTGTCAGAGAGGCTGGCACATCCAGCAGGCTGGTAGCCCTCCAAAAAGCCCTGTGGCCAACTCGAGGGATCCTCCCTGGCTGCTGCAAGCAGATGCATGTCAGGGAAGAAGCAGTGGGTGGAGCAGTGGCTGGCAAAGCTTGCAAGGCTTGATATGCTCATTTGGGTAGAAATCTGTGCTGTGGAGCAGTGCCGGTGCAGAGTTCAAAAGTGAGCTGTGAAATGTGGAAGGAGCTGCAGCATGTTGGTGGGCAAAGCCCTCTGAGTTTGGAGGAAAAATCATGAAGTGGGAGGAAAATACAAGTTTTTGTGCTTGTGTGTCTGTCTCTGGTGTCAACAGTGGCTGTGAGCCAGAGGTCACAGCAAAACCTCTGCCATGGAGGTGGGTGGGGAACCACAGCGTGGGGCAGCAATGCAGAGCAGTGGGGAGAAGGTGGGGGGAGCACCTGGGGATCATAAAGGTATGAAGGCAGAAGGCAAAAGTGGATTTATTATTGCCCTGGTGGTATGAGGGGGATGGACATTGTGGAGAAGAAAGGATATGGCAAGAATGGAGAAAGGGCCATGGAGAAAGGGAGATACAAGGGAAGGATAGAATAGGGAAAAGCACCTGCTTTTTAGGGGGTGAATAAAGGTGAGGAGAGAGACTCTCTGTATAGGAGGGAATTAAGAGGATAGCACTTGAGAGGAGGAGAAGACAACCAGAAGTATATGACGAGGGCAGAAACTTGCCTCGTGGACCAGCAGAGGAAGTAGTCCCCAGGCATGTGTCTGCATTTTCCCACCAGCTTGCAGCATCCCAGGAGCCAGGATTTAATTTCTGTTCTGTTCAAAAGAGCACAAAAACAAGGGCAAGACTAATCTTGCAATAAAGCAAGTTAATTTTATCTTAGGAAAAAAAAAACCTTTAAAAAGCAATTCTAATTGAATGAGATTTCCTATAGTTTATTGACATGAATAATTTAAGTATTGTAAGTACACAGAACAACTGGAATTAACAAGTGTCTGCATGCAGAGGAAGGGCTTCCCCTGCTCTCAGTTCTACCCAGCATCCTTGCATGGAGCAGTGTGACCAGCTGCTGGAGGCTTTGAGACCAGGGAATCAAATCTGTCCCATGGAAGACAACAGCTTGCAAATGAGACCTGTATTCTGCCCAGACCTGTATTTCTGCTCACACCTTCTTAATTTCTTTACAGTCTGTCCTAGGTGAAGAAGAGATTCACAGGGTGAAAAGCCTTGTATCATGTGGTATCTTTAAGTTGCTCTACCCACGATGGTCCTTGGTCCTTGTGTGTCTGCACCCTTTGTTTTTTCATGCATTATCAGTGTATTAGAAAAGACCATTGAGATCTGGGTCTCCCTAGGTGTGACAGAAGGTAGGAGAAAACTGGGGAAAGGTGGGGTGGCAGATGGGGAGGGCAGCACCATCTGGTGATGCTGCCATTGAAGAGTCCTCCTAGTCAGACAGGTGCAACTGGACTCGTGGATGCTGCTCTGGTCCTGCCAAATCCTGCTTGCCCGGTGCTTCTGCTCTCATCTCCAGGCTCAGCAGGCACTGGTCCTCGCTGGGACATGGCCTGGCTGGCAGTGGCCAGGTGAGGCAGTGCCACTGGCCATGGGGTTCTCTCCAGGAAACAGGAAGAAGAGGTGATGTTGCTGACTTAGGAGGAGAATGTAAATAGATACCTAATTCTGCACCACAATTACAGCAGTAATGCGTGATTCCAAGGCAAAGGCTTAAAAAATTAATGTGAAACCTTATTCATTAAAATATAATGAACATGGCAGAAAGTTAAGGAACAACAATAAATCTGGTCTATATTGTATTGGCATTTAGTATTCAGCAATTGTAATTGCCTACTACAGTGTGTTTTAAAATAATGTAATTTCATTTGAAATGCTATTGTATAGACAACATTGGGAAGAACTGGAGCACAGCAAAAAATAATAGGATTTTCAACAGTAGCCTGACAGTATTTCACTGTTGAATCTTAGAGAAAATATTTCACAAGACTTTTTTTTTTCCTTTTTATTCTCCCTATTTTTTTCCTTGAATGTTCCTGTATTTCTAGACCTGACCTAGCAGAGAAAGGGAGTAGATCTGTTTGGGTTTTTTTCAGAAAGTTTTTGGGATTCTCCTGGATTTCTAGTTAATTTCTTTCATTTCTTCCCTTTCAGATGTGAAAAAATAAGTCGACTGAACAGAAAAAAGACAGGAACATTAGGAAGAGCTTTTGCTGTGGAGAAATCCCATGATACTGCATTTTGACCTTTGAATATTTTTCCTAACTTCTTTATATGCATGTTTGCAATCCACAAAAATTTATGTTATATTTGACTGCATAATGCTCCAAGACACCTATTCATCATCCATCTAAAAATACCGCTGCTGGCTTGGAGACCAAATGCAGAAGGAATGAGGCTCGTAACTGAAGGTCATTGCTGTTTTTTGGGTGAAGAAGGACCCTCTTTCTCTTGAGTGTGCACGCAGGTGGTGAGAAGGCAGAGCAGAGCCTTAAAGTGCACTGGGCACCAATCCTGGCACCAAGAAATACTTGTCCTTCACTGCCTTGGGGTGAAGACTGTCAAGGTGTTAGTGTCTGGGTGGGACAACCACCCTGTGTGTTTGTAGGGCTGCAGAAGGCTGTGTGTTTCAAGCAGCTCAGGGAGATAAACCATGGCTTAGGATGTCATCCAAAACATCTCTTAGTGTGTGTCTTCATGTTAGAACAAAAAGCTGTTAGGGGCTTGTTTTGGGTGCAAAGATGGCCAGTCTCCTTGTGCAAACCTCAGTGACTGGTGCTGGTATCACTCTGAGTGTTAACCACAGAGAATAATAATTTTAATTTTAAACTGTGATAATCAGAAGATGTGATTTAGTACTGCTAGTATCAGAGGTTTTTTGCTTTTGAATGCTTTTTAACTTAGAGCAGTCCCCAGATGTGATGTTCAGGCTGGTATTTCCTTCCTGTCACCACTCAGGTCTCAGCAAGGTTTTCCTTTCTGCCATTGGAAAAATGCCACCCTCCATCCCCTTTTCTCATTACACAGCATCCTCTTTTTGCATCCACAGTGCTGAATGTATATATTTCCAAAATAAAAGCCTCCCAGTTGATCTTGGCACCCTTTTAGAGATGAAAGGAAGGGTTACTGCTCAAGTGTAAGTAGGAATGTGATTGCACATACTGATACTGTTTTTCATTTCTCCTCCTAGCCCCAGCTGAGGAGATGATGAAAGTCTGCATCCCCTCCCTTGCCTTTTCATCTAGTCTCAATCCTCTGCAGCCAATAGGAAGGAGCACTGCAGGAGCTGTACAAATGGATTCATGTGCTCTAAAGAAGAGGTTAAACCTAGGCTTAGAAGCAAATGCCAGGGTAAAGGTGCTTGCTGGAAGGGTGGCATCTGAAGCAGTGTTGTCATAAGTGCTCTGCTAATTTACTGCCAGAACAAAAGCCCTGTTTGTCAGATGTATTTCTCAGACTAAGCAGCACGTGTAGAGTAAGACTAAGCTTATTCCCTGTGAAGGGTTTGGTTCATGGAGCACAGTGCTGAGTTAAGCAGAGGTAGTAGCCCAAGCCTGCCCTTCAGATGGAAGCGCTCCCTTCAGAGTAGTGTTTGGCCATAGACTGACAGCCTGTGTGTTGCCTCTCCAGATACAGTGATGCTTTTCCCAGTGTGCAAGGGCCCTCCACTGAGTTATTGCCCAAGGTCTCTAGGTCCTCGCTCACCCACTTTCTGGGTGTCTAATTAGCAACTCCTTCTTGCTGATACCCACACATCAACCAGTCTGTGAGTAAAAGTTAGAAGCTGTTGAGATGTTCCTCAACAGAGAAAGCCCCCCCCCTCCCAGCAGAGAAGAGAAGGCAGATGAATGCAGTGCTTAAATGGTTAAATGGTAGGTATTTTCTTGGCTCTGTTAAGGGCTGCCTGGTTACAGGCTTCACTAGCTGCTACCCCATTCTCCTTGCTGCCCTCTCAGTGATGGACTACAGCCTCCATTCACTGTCTGCATCTGTGCACAGGAGGGGTTGTGGGTTATTTAATAGTCCCAAACAACATCTTGCTTTTCTTCTCTTCCCCCTAATACCCACTGTCATCAGCCATAAAACAATACATTTATTTATCAGGTGAGATGAAGCGTGAGGAAGGATAATTTGAAAATACCACATTACACCCTACTCAGGCTTTGACTGCCCTCTTGACCAAGGGGATGAATTTCTGTCTTGGGTAGCAAGGGCAGATTGTCTTGTTGCTTGTCTGGGTCCTGAGCTCCTCTGGGAGCTCTTTGCCTGCCTCCACGGGTGAGAGTCAGCCACCATTGCCTTTTGTGGGGACAAGCCCAGGGTGGTTTTGTTCCTCCAGGGCTTGCACCTCCTGTGTTTAAGCCCACTCAGGTTTGATGCTTAGTGGCAAAAGGCATCGCTGTGGTGGCTGGGGAGGGCTGGAGCTCCCACCTCCACCTGCCTTCCCCAGTACACCAATGTGAACTCCCTCAGAACTCCCCATTGTACACCACATTTAAGGTACTGTTCCCTCTGAATCCCTGCATCACAGCACACTTGGGATTCAAATGGCATTTTCCTTTCTCTGCAGTCCTCCTTGTCCCTGCTGTGCAGAGCACAGGCAGTTGGCCAGGTCAGGGTGAGCACTCTTAGCTGGCCTGCTCAGCTATGGGGGCTCTCAAATTTTGTTTAAGGACATGGGCCAAAGAAAATCCAGGAATCATGGTCCATAAGGCAGTGGTATTCTGCAGAGTGAAGGCTCTGCATTAGGTTGGCACACAAATAACTTACCCGAGTCAAAGCTTGTTTTATTTGAAGTTGCTGTGGCTTAAGGGGAATCAGACACAAACATCACGCTTGCCATGTTGGATTGGAGAGTCCAAAGGTGTAAGTGTTGTTATAATAGGTATGTGAACTTGAGAGGGTTTAATTATTATTGTGGCTTTTTAATGGGATATATCCAATCCTAATTTATCAGTCTTCAAAGGCTTTGCAAATGCTAAATTGCATGCAAACACTTATTCTGTAATATAAATAGAAGGTTCTTGTGATAGTGGGGTAAGTGAAGATAAAAAGATTAAATGATCTGTGGGAGGCCACAGAGAAGCCACTGCCAGAAAATGGGCTGCTTGCATCCTGGTCCTCTCTTCTCAGTTCTAAGTCTGGGACCACAGTTCATTCTTTTGCTCTTGTGTGGAAGAGATTAATGGCTTTTAGGAGAAGAAAGGGTTGCCTGTGGTAGCAGATAGGGGCACAGTGTGGGACAGCAGAGATGGCAGAGCTGGGGAAGATTCTACAAGGTGAGCTCAATGATGACTTCGTTGCACATTGGATGCCCCACGGACTGTGGGTTATGGCTCCCCAAGCACACCCACAGCCTGAGGCAGCTGGAATAAAATCTGGAATATATGGTGTGCCAAGAACAACTTTTTATGTTTAAAGATACTTTGTACAAGGAGCATGCATACTGTGAAGTACATTCTGCACACTTCTGAGTGTGCAGCCACCCTATCTCTGCACACACTCCTTTCCTGGTATAGATGAGTAGTGTTCAGTTAACAACAGAAAACCTCACAATAAATCATTTGAGGATGGATTTTGCGCGAGCAGTTTTGGCTCAGCTGCCTTTGAAACGTGGAGATTGATGTACTGCTGGAGACAGAGGAACATGGAGGAACAGTGCAGCTGGAATCGAGAGTGTAGGGATGGCTTGGGTGGCTGAGGGTGACCTGGCACGGGGGACACAGCTCAGCTGCTCATATTCACCTGCAGTGATGTGCTGACAGGTGTGTGCTGGGCTGAACTGCACCAATGTGCCCCTTGGGTGTGGAAACCAGATGCAACAGGAGGTAGAAAGGGAGAGAGACTTAGCTGCGCTTTGGGAAGGATGCAGGACGGCTGTGGCTACCAGCTAGCAGTCTGATTAGATAGACTGTGCTTTATTGTCAGGGTTATAAATTCATGCTTCCAATACAGTCTCTCCGGAGCTGGCTGTGAGCAAAACCATAGATCCAGGACTTTTGTATTGAAGTGTGAAATGAATCTAGGTCAAGAAAATTAGTTTTGCACCTGGCTCACATGCTTGTAAGGGAGGAAATCTACTGACCATGACATGAAGTTGACATCTAGAATGCAGCTCCCTGATGCATACTCCTTCTTTTCATGGTCTGGACAGGACACAGGAGGTTGTTAAGGGCTCTGAAAGATAGACACACCTCTTGCCTGTGGCTATGGCCTGCTCTTTGCAGGAGGAAATACTCACCCAGGAAGCACAGCAAAGCAGTAATGCTGCTGCTATTAACATGTCCCACTGCAGGGCATGATCCCCAAATGCAGACTGCACACACAGGAGTCAAGGACAGCTGGAAGGATGACCAGACCAGCATTACCAAACTGATGGGTGCTACCTGCACAATCCTCTTGTGCTAAAAACATGGTCTCCTGCTGCTTCTCACAGTGTCCCAGCAGGGCACCAGGTGGGAAGACAGCTGCAGTGGAAACAGATGCTTCTCTCTCTCCCCTGGGTTCCAGAGGAAAGACACAGGTCAAAGAACTGTGTGGCTCATTTTCAGTGTGCAAAGATGACATTGCTAAGTTGTTCTGGTAGTTTTAGGACATGCTTTTGGAACAAGAAAAACATAAGGTAGGTGTCACAAGGAGGGGCTGTGTAAGGATCTGTCCGTGTCATTCACGTCAGGGCTGTGGCTCTGCAGGCATACACACTCAGCTGAATGGTTTTGGCTCTGGCAGTTGTTCAGTCTGAAAATAGTTAGGCTGCTCCTAGGCAGGCGGGATAGGATAGCATCATCAGGTCCATCATGATAGATCAGAAAATCCCACAGGAAGCTTCTCAGACATGGGCATTGGGTATCTGTCATTTTCTTTCTCTTCTTTCTTTTTTGCCTTCCTCTGCCCCCCTCCCCAGTACAAAATTTGAAACAGATGTGTTATTCTTTGAACACCAGGCTCTGACATAGTAAAAGCAGTGATAATAGCTTTTACTGAGGCCAAACACAATATTAAAAAAAAACTTCAGTGGTCACTGTGGAGAGGACTTAGGCTGAAGCTGACCACTTGCATGCTGTATGTTGTTGTTGTATTGCACCCCCATGCAGATGGGAGCAGCTTTACTTTGCCTGTCACATCATATCTGTGGCTTGAAGTCAGTGAAGCTGTTCCCTAAATATTCAGTGTTGCCTTAAACCAGGCCCGTGTCACAGCATGCACATTACATAATGTTTTCAATCTCTAAATCAAATGTATGCGGACCTTGCGTTCACCGACCGTGCTGAACTGAGAGCAGCAGCAATGGGCGAGCCCTGCTTCAGCTATGGGCACGGTGAAATGCTGGCAGCTGCAGTGGCAGTTCTGCACACACTGTGCTGCAGAGGTGCTTTCCTGGCTTTTTGGTAGCTGGTGTGCGAGGCACAGCCTTTCTCCTCTGGGCTGACAAGCTCCAGTGTGGCTCTGCATTCCTGGAGCCCTTCCCCATCTGGAGTCAGGGCTGCAAGGCAGTGTCAGCCTGGGGCTTGCTGCTGCCTTTGCTGCCCTCTGGGAGCCTGTCCTCTAGTTGTGGCTTCCGAGCTTTGGCAACAAAAATGTCCTGAAATGTCCCCCACTTGGCTGTTCTTTTTCTTTTTTCTTATGTTTACCCTGCACAATGTGATGTTTTCATCTCCCTGGCTGTGCCTGCAAAGCAGTTTGTGCGTTGGCTCACTTGGCTTATGTTGCATAAATTATGGAAGTTTTCATTGAGTTTAATTTTAAAACAAAATAGAGAGCTTGGCAAGCTCTCTTGTCAGGCAGATCAGCTCCCCAGTCTGTTCTTCAGGTGGTGGTGCAGGGTGAGAATTTGATCAGTGGAGGGCAAGGCAGGGATCCCTGCCAAGCCCCTTGGGTCATGGTGCTGCAGCCATCAGGAACCTCATTCATGGAATCACAAGGTCAATGCAGCTGATGGGAATTTTATTTTAGAAGTGTTCTTTCTGGAAATGATACACCGAGGAATTTATCAGCCTTTCAGATGTGTTCACCTGATACAGCTGAGACATATTTTCAGAGCCAAAAAAATAGCAGAAAAGCCAGCAGTGCTGTGTGCAGGTAACCTGCTGAGCACGGCCCTGAACAGCAGAGGTGGCTGACACTGGTGACGGGATGGCACAGACTTGTGAAGGGGGCTTATCTTTCTGTGCTTGGCCATAAATTCAAGGTTGCCCTCGTTCAACTATAGCATAGCTTTTACAGCTGGCAAGGAGATCATGTGTAGTTTGGGTTTCCTAGATGAGGCTGGAATTGGCTGATTGCTGGAGAGCAGACCAGTGAAGCTGATTTCACATCTTTGGGGTGCCTTGGAATCAGAGTCTCAACTCTTGGTACATTCTTAGGAAGGAAATGGAGAAGCAAAGCATATTAGCAAGGAACTATAGAAGGAGCAAAACCTGGTAGGGGTTCAAGACAACACACACACACACACCTAGAACCAGATGTTGCACTGTGCTACATTTTACAGAGTTTACCTAAGTGCTGGTGTGTAGTGTGTGCGTGCGTCTGTCAGTTCCCTGTGCCTTCCTGGCACTGATCCTGGAGAGCTGATATGCTAAGGCACTGCCTCTGCCCTGGAGAATTGTTGCTGTAACTGGATGCGGCTGAAGGAGGCAGAGGGCACTAGGGCATGTATTGGATTGTTCGAGGTTACGCTGTGGAATAAAACAGAGCAGTGATTCCTGTCCTTCCTCTACAGCTCTGCCCACTGGGTACCAATATAATGGGGCTTTTTATGCTTACTTACTCTTCTCTGTGAAGCTCAATGTTTTACAGGTATTGATTATTTAGGCTTTGAGTTGACCCAAAGAAGTAAATCAACTTATTGGTGAAGAAATGTTACAATAATTGTTGATGTAGAAATTATTTCAAATGTGACCAGAGAAAGCATAGCAAAGGTAAAAGAAAGATCTCACTCATCAGTTCTTGGTATAATGTAATTAAGTGAGGCTTAAATATAAAAAGCATTAATTCAGCTTTAATGGTCTGAATTGTTTTGGGGTTTTTAGGAAGCACTAGAGGAAATACAGCATAAAAGGATGAACTCCTGGTCATATTGATATGGATTGGAGCTTCACCTTTCAGCAAGGCTTGAGTTTCTCCAGCCTTGCATCAGCAGTGATGCTCAGCTGCCCGTCCTGCTCACATCATTCGTGCTGCTGCTTTCCCTCATTCACTGTGCAGCTTCCTCTGGTCCTGGGTGTGCCAGTGAGGTCACATCACCCCAGTGCTCAGGGAGGAGTGGGGTGAAGTAATGCTGCTGCCAGAATCTGGGATGAAATTTCATCTTAATTTTTATTCATCATTCATGACAGAAGTCAGAGGCATTCTCTAGTGCCTGCTGTCTCAATCCACTGAAACGAGACTGGCTGTGTGCTAAGCTTTACCCATGTACTTCAGTGCTGTAATGGCTTGGGTTTGAAAAGGCTGAATTTAGTGTGTGTTTCCCTTTTTCTCTGCCTTTGCTGTTATTGTTAAAACTGGATGTTGCAGCCAGCATTTCTATGCAATTTTTTGCCTTCTGGAGAAAAAGGGAGAAGTTTACTATCAACAAGGCTGCTAGCAGTTGCATGGGCCTGTGCTAGACTTGGCAGTGCTCGTCTGCTGTGACTAGAGTGGGCTGAGTGAAGGAGGTCCCATCGTTTCCTGCTGCTTCTGGTTGTCTGCAGATAGCCTTGTGCAGGACTGGGGAGTCATCTCAGAGGCACATCTGTTTCTTCTGCAGACCTGATCCTGCATAGTTTCCACATGCATAGTTTCTCTTGGAAATTATGAGCATGCAAGGCTGCAAGATTGGTCCTATCATGGCAATTTCCTGGCAGAGGGAAAAGACAGAAGCTATTTTTAAATGAAAGCTTTGAATCAGAAGAATATTGCAGAGTGAAGCAAAAAATTTGTGTCAAAACCCTGAAATCATGGACTCTGCAGTTTCCTCATGCCAGTGGTTTTCTTCTCTTCATGGATTTAAGGCTATGTTTTTGGAGGATTGGGCTGAGATTTTTAAGTGAGACACTTCTGTTCTCCCTGGTACACATTATCACTGCAGCAGCAGCAGCATTTTCTGTGTGAGTCAGGCTGGAGAGAGGTGTTCTAAGGGGTGGGACTTTGCAAAAACCTGTAGTTCAGCCATGCACACGGTTCTCATTTAACACCCGGGAGTTCATTATTTATCCCCCCACAATTGGTTTTATGCTCCTACCTTGGTGTACATCTTAAGCTTTTTCTTCCAAGTTTGTGCTCAGTGGTCACTTGGGAAAAGCAAGTAAGAGAAAGTGCGTGACTTCTTCACAGTGGAAAATTATGTTCTCTTTTTCTCATCACTTGCTTTTGTATAGCTTAAGAATGACCCAAAGGGCTCTTGCTCAGATTTTAATTTAAAACAAACCAACTGATTTGATTCGAGATCCTTATTTCCCCCAAAAGCACTCTCAGAGTGATTTGAACATGTGAAAAAAAGGCAGTTTAAACCACAATTGTTTCCCTGCCTTTGATAGAGTGGTCACTAGTCAATAGACATAAAATTCAGTGCCTCAGAGAGAGATGCTTTAGTTAATTAGTTACAATCAGTGTTGTGCTAAGAGACTGCGCTGCTGCTTGCCCATGTATTGCCTGGTAGTCTAACTTGCTGGCTTTGCTGATCCCATTCCACTTGTTGTGGCTAGATTCCTGTGTTTGCCTTGTGAGGGAGTGCCCCAAACTAAATTGGTGCAGGGGGAATGATGAGAATCTTCCCCTTTGTCCTCCTCTGTGCTCTGGAAACCTGGGGCGGGGGGCAGGTGAGCCTACTTCACAGGTTTTGTTTTTCTGCTAAAAAGTTTTCCAGGCCCAGCCTGGACTTAAAAAATTAATTTTGGTTGCACATTCTTTATGTTGTCTTTTAGCAATATTTTCCCCTTTTTTTCTTCACCCATGTGCCCATTCACATCCTCCTGCAGTGCTTTGTCTGTTATCTGTCTGCCTCCTTCCTCATTCCAAGGGGCTGGATTTCACTGCCCCTCTGACCAGAAGCGTGCAGCTTTTGGTGGCACCCTGCATGGTCATTTTTTGGGGCTGTGGGGTTTTGACATCCTCCAAAGGCTGCTAAGTACGTAACTGTGGTCCTGTCTCAGCATGCCAGCTCTCGTGATGGTGCTGAGGTGGGCCAGCCTGATGCTGCCCACACCACCATCTTTGCAAAAACACGTCTCCTGCAGGCCTTTGTGGGCTTGTCTGCAGCCTGGGTATGTCACACCACAACAGGTAAACCAACAGGAGTTCAGCCTGGTGATGAGTAACACCCAGAATCCTGTCCTAGCCTCTACTGTTTGCATATGTGAGGGTAAATGGAAGGGAAGACCAACCCAGCCTGCCTTTCAGTTTGCAGCTTGGGAGAGGCAGCTGAACAGCCTGGCATTCACCTGGCTCTTGCTTTTTTCCAGGTGACCTGGTGTCTCGAGCGATGCACCACCTGCAGCCCCTCAATGCCAAGCAGCACGGGAATGGGACACCCATGCACCAGAAGCAGGGATCCTTCTACTGGGAGCCAGAGGCCCTGTACACCCTCTGCTACTTCATGCACTGTCCACAGATGGAGTGGGAAAACCCCAACGTGGAGCCCTCCAAAGTCACGCTGCAGACTGAGAGGTAAGAGCCTCTGCACGGTGCTTGGTGTTGTGGTGAGGATGTTGTGTTAATAAATCAGCCTGGCTGGCTAATTGCTAATTACAGCCTGTGTGCGAGAGGCTGCAGAGCAGTCTGCTTCGCTTTGGGATCACCTCCTTCAAATCCGCTTCTCTCCCCGAACTGCTGCGTGCCTGAACCAATATATATCAAAAGTGACACCCAGTGGCTACAGACAGCAAATTGGTTCCAGATGTGCTTGGGAGAGTTTTCCTTTTCCTTTCGTTGTTGCTCAGCTATTCTGTGTTTTGGAAAAGAAAATGAGAACTTCTATTTTTGGCCTAGCAGGTTTGGGTTTAAATGTGTTTTTTTTCCTCTGCGTGTTAATAGGGCTCAGCAGCTGTGAGTGGGGAAGTGGAAAATGAATAGAGTAGTGTGTAGGAAGGAGAAGTCATTAGAGATGCTGGGCTCCTGCCCCACTGAGTAACATGGGGTACAGGAGTGACCTCAGGGCTGCCCTGGCCAGGGATGTGGCAAGTGCCAGCTCTTGTCCCTGCTCCAGGGATGGCAGGGCCAGGGAGGTGTGACTCTGTCCCTGTCCTGGCTCAGGGTCTGATGTAAGGTGAGAAGGAGGCGTCTCTGAAGCTGGCAGGCTGGGTGGCCAGCCCAGGGGACAGATTGCTGACCAAGAAAATAAATCCATCTCCCATGAAAAGCCCAGCAAACCCTCTTTTAAAACATGTCTCCAGCTGTGTGCTGGGGCACACTCTTCTGCTTCCCTGCCACGTTCTCACCAGCCCTAAACCAGGCAGCCCCAGTACAGAGATGAGAGGAGTGGCTGGTGCTTAGAAAATGCTGCATATTAATTTTTAGGTATTGTGGTGATGCAAATGCAAGCTGGTTTGTCAGGCTAGGCTCCACATTTACATCCCAAAGTATGGATGGCAGTGTACATGTGAGCCAAACTCTGATCTGCACATATGGGGGAGCTTGGCTATTGTTGCAGGATGAGGTCTGCATCTCAAAAGCAGCATTTGAGGGTCTCATTATGTGTGTACTTGTAAATGGTATATAATACGATATCTTAATTGAAATACTTTTTTATTAGTTGCAGAAGAGCATACAAGATGAAATTCTGGCATTAATGATGTTACTGGGAATTTTGCCATTTGCCTTTGGATGGCATTTTGTTTCTTTTCAAGTTTGGGTCGTTCTGTGAGCATGTTGTTACTTTTTGTTCTGTTATTTCCAAAGTATGACAAAAAAACAGAAGGGAAATGACAAGAATACAGAATTTTCTCTATTTTTTAAATTGTTTTTAATTTCATGATTTGTCATCCAGTCTTGCTATTTTGGAAGGCCTAACTCATGTCCAGGAGCGGTTAGTATGCACAAAATTTTTTTAAAAATACTAGAATATACTCTCACCAGATCTGTAGTTCTCATCTGTGGGAATAATGCCACGGGAACCGGAGGAAATATAGGGTTGAATAAAGCTAAGCCTCTGGTTTTGTATGACTTCTTCAGACTTTGCTGTGAAAAAGTGAAAAAGGGCAGGGATATTTGGAAAATCACTCTCAGCATTTGCTTTAATAGATTTTCCTTTCTCTGAGGTTGCCTTAATACATGTGCTCTTCATTAGAGCACTAGAAATACTGATTATTTGAGGCGATTGTTGTTCCCTCTATTTTGAGCCCTCCGTCTGGCGGGGCAGCGAACGGCTGCGGCGAGGGCCAGAGCAAGTACTCGGTGTTATTGCCAAGAGCCTGTGGTCACCTCTGGAAGGAGCAGAAACATCTCCTGCTGCCTAATCAAACATGCATTAGGCCTTGGTGCAGGGCTGAGTGTGAGCCTGGACATTCCCATGGAGCTGAGCTCTGGAGTTTCACCAGCTGGATGGAACCACCCTGTGCTGCTCAGGAAGGAGAACAGTGAGGCTGACTTATCAGCAGTGCTCTGAGGAGCCTTCCTACCCATTTCCCATATTTTGTTTTTTACAGGCAGTCATGCTTTGTGGCCCATGACTTATCTCTAGTGGTTTTGGTTTCCATGATGGGGTTTTGTGAGTTGCAGGGAGATGGGTTTGTTAAACATGACACTTTTACATGCAAAATATTTGCAAGATTTGTGACATACCTGTTGCTGTATTCACTCTCCAGCTGCAGCAATTGCTTTTATTTTGTAAGAATCCCAGAAGGAAGCAAGAAGGTCCAGGCATCTTTCCCCGTCCTTGGCCTCTCTGTGTCCCTGGTGGTGCAGAGAAGTCAGGACAGTGTGGATCTGGCTGTAGAGGCAGTATTTTCATGAAACAGGGGTTGTCCTTGGCTCTTTGTGAAGCCAGCCTGGCTACTGTATTGGCCCCCTCCTCCCTGACAGTGCAAGCCCAGGCTAGAGAGGATTGTGTGATGCAGCCAAAGAATTCTCCCAGCACTTGCAGGCCTTGATGGCAGCATGAGACCACCCTGTTCTTCCTACTCATCTCCAGCCCACCTGGATTTCAGCTCTGAATCAGGCTGAGCTACAAAGGCTGTGCATGTCCTCCTGTGCAGAGGCTGGATATGAGAGGGGAATCCAGTATGGTGGCTGCCTGGCTTAGCACTTTCCAGCTCAGAAAGCAGTACCTCCCTCAGAGCCTTGGGGGACACATAAAAAGGGATTTTTACCTTTGAATAAATCTGGCACTTCATTTCTAGGGAGCATTTCTCTGTGCTTGCTCTTCATGGAGATAAAGAAATGAGAATGCAGTATGTTTTTAATAGTGTTTATCTTTACAGAAAATGAAAGGGAAAAATTATTATATAGTGAAACTCTTGTTGTGGGGGAGGAGTGGAGAGTGGCCAGAATTGCTTAGAAAACCTGGAAAATATTCCCCACTTCCTAAATGCTGACAAACCCAACCATAAGATGGATGTGTGATCCCCTCCCTCCCCAAACTCATATTCCTTCAATTTGGCCACTTTGGCTGAGACACTGATTTTTTGGCACCGACACAAGCCAGTTCTGCTGACCCTGGATACCATGGCTCTTTTGTCAGGCATGGAGGTACAAGGAGAGGGTGGACCTCTTTGTGGGGTCCTCTTTCCCTATTGCACCCAGCTGGGATGTGCTGGAGCTTTTTATCTTGTGCTGGTGCTGCCTGCAAAAGCAGTGCTCCTCCAGTGCTTCCACCTGCAGGAGGCTGTGGATTATTTAGGTTTGTGATTCTTTTGCTTTCCTGAGAATTAAAAAAAAAAACAAACCAAAAAGAACTGTAGATGAGGGTACTGTTGTTAAGATTTCTTTCTTGCTGCTTCTGGCTTAATAAAAAGATCTTTCCCATGGTTATGTTTGGCTTGTCAGCCCCTATAATGCTTCCAAAATTATTGCAAGTAATTTCTTAAGCACCGGAAAGTGCAGAATGTGTAGTTGCAGATTTGTGTGATGTTGTTTTTCCTTAAGTGGTTCCTTACCCACTTTTATCCACAGCTGTATTGACAAAGTCCTCATTACTTCCTAACTTGCCATATTCCCTATAAACAACTCATTGAGAAGCTGTGGCTCAGCAGCTCAGCCAGTCCAGAACCACCCATTAATTCTGCTCACAGGCAGCCAAGTCCCTCCTCCAGTGCTTCCTCTGCTGCTCCACCTTGGAGGAGCATTGTGCCACCTGCCAGCTGTTAGCTTTTCTCCTCCAGTCTTAATTGAGTTGATGGATATGAGTCTTGTTTTAACCTTCTTTTCACTTTTCCTTAACTATTATTCCCTGTGTGGGGAGCAGTCCCTTCGGAACCTCCCATGGGCTGTTATTGGTTACTTTTCATCTTTCTGCCTGCCTTGCACACTCACATGGACACAGAGAAAAATATATATGTTCCCTGCACATGCATACACCTGCAAATTTTAGACTGTGGTAATTCATGATTAATGGAAAAGGTTTGGGTCACCACAGTTTTGTTTCATGCTTTGGGTAGCTATTGGTGTAGCTGGCTAATTAATGTGATGCAGCCCCTCTAATGAGAGGAGTGTTCCATGCTATTAAAATATTTTTTAAAAAAATTTGAAATCTTTGAGAGCATTTTTGTAACTGCTACAGCCATATGTGTAGTACAGATTATACCTATAGAAAAATTTCAGTAAGAGAACTAGGGAAAAGTGTCCCTGGTTTAAATTATTATGTTGTACAGACTCCCTGGCTAGGGCAGTCTTCAGCAAAGAGCAGAAGAGAGTGGAGAGAGTGGTGAGGAATTCTAATGAAAAACAAGTAAAGCATTGGGAATATGGGAGCCCTGCAGTGAAACCTGAATGAACCTGTATATACAGAAGGGATTACACGTGCTTGGTGTGCCAGTATGCCATTGCCCCATGTAACCCTATCTATTTTTATCCACTCTTTGGTTGGAAACTTCACATAGTAAAGCTGTAGCCTTGCTGAAGTCAAAATTGAGAGCAGGACTGGTTTCACTTGGAACCACTGAAAAGAAATCCCAGTGCATCCTTACCTAAGTCCTCTAGATTTGCATGCTAAATATCATACTTCCCATTTCCTAGAAATCCCTTCATCAATGTTACTGGAGCTGCCTGCAGCGTGTGAGATGGCACATGTTACAAGAAATAGTTCAGGCTTTCTTTGTAGCTCAGCTGTTCCACGGCAATATCCTTGCTGGGCTGGGTCTGTATTCTGCATCTAATTGATCAAGCTGGACTCCTGCTGTCCATGGGACGGCCATAGGATTTTTTAAATAGAGGAAAATTCATGCAGCCCTGTGAGAACTGCGTGGTATCCAGGCTGTTCTGTGCTGCACTCTGAATGCTGTGTGTCCTCAGGGATTTATGCCATTGCCAGTGGTGTCAAATCCGATGTCCAAACTGCCAGTGAAATATTTGCCTTTTGTGGTTGCTGGCTGAGTCATCACTTTGACTCAGTTGTGTTTCAAGTCTTGGCCATTAATGCTTTTAATGCAGGAGAGGTAACAGGGACAGCTCATTCCAGCCCTGGATGTGGGTTCAAAACCCATGATTTGCAGATACCCATTTGTGGACTCTGGAGCCACCAGTGTCTTGGTGCACAAAAGCCAAAGAATAAATCCTTCTTCTGCCTAGGCAGGTCTCATGAGGCTCATGTGAGAGCAGGGAGGTTTGGTCCTTCAGCCTGAACAAGATGCAGACCTTGCTGCTTAGGTCACCCTTAGCTGGGCTTCTGGGGTGGCAGAGCAGCTGCATGAACTCACATGGAGCATCAGCTGGCACTGCTGAGTTTCTGGGAAGGACTGGGACTGGCAGCTTTTTGAAGGCATCAAAAAATATTTGCTCTCTCTGAAGACAAGTAGCTTATGGTGTAAATATAAATGAGTTTTGCAGGCCAGAAACCATCTGAAATACGTGCTCTACATTGGAAAAAACCGATGCTTTTCTATCTTTCAGTAATGCTAAAAATGGACTAGCATTGCATATATATTTTCATCATATGTTCCTAGTGAAAACTTGTCAGAACTTAAGATGCTTTTCAATTAATATATTGGGATTTTCTTTAAAAACCACCCATGAAAACATAAACAAACCAAACAAATATGAAGAGCTTTTTACAATGTTAAAGTTGCTGACTCACATCTGCAAGAAAAAACATCTTCCTATCTTTTTCTATAAAGACTTTTTCATGTAAAAATACAGCCTTATGCTTCTGGAAAGCATCTTTAACTTTTACTTGGTAGCTTTTGCAAATTTAAACAGCAGCAACCTCTGTGTACCAATTTGCCTGTTGTATCCATAAAGGTTGGCAGTCAGCAATCCTTGGCTGGAGTGAGAGAAGAAACTCCACACCTACAGCACCATCACCCTCCTCAGTAGCCAAAGGATCCTGCAAACGTGTCTTCTGAAGCAATTGTAGCAATTGAACTGAGTTAAAGCAAGGTCAGGGCTTTCAGCTGTGTCCCCTTCACAGCTGGGGAAGCTGAGGCAGGGGCAACAGGAGATAGCTGTGGGAATTCCAATAGGATTGTGCTTCGGGGATTTCTCTCTTCCCATTGTGTCTATAAAGCCAGTCCTCTTCCTAAAGTTTGCTGGGGCAAGAGCTCTGTCGGTGTCTGGAGAAGAGCAGTGTGAAGTGCCCCTGGAGATAGAGAGACTGTTCTGCTGCACTTGAAATGATGATTTTTTTATCTTGGAGCACTCTAATTGTCTGGGAATCTCTCATGTACACTGCTGAGCTCTGGGATGCTGTAGGCTCTGCTGGGAACAAGGGGCTGGTGGCCCATCCAGGGTTTGTGAGCCTGTGTTAGGAGCATTCAAAGGTGATGAGTGTTCTTACTCTCTGTAGGGGAGAGGGAGCAGCTGGTGAGGGGAAGAACTGCTGGAAATCAAGGAGAGAGTGGTCATATGTAGTAGACCTGCTCTAGGCAGAAGGGGGACTGTGAAGCTGGTCAGCAGCCAGCAGGGATTCTGCACCCTGCAAAGATGGTAGGCACTGTGAAAAACCAGGGCCAGGGATTATTTGGAGCTGGAATTTGTCAGAGTGCTGGCCCTAGTGCTTTGCAAATCTGGCATTGCAGCAGCTGGTGTCCAGACAGGAGCTTCATCCATCTTCTCACAGACCCATGCAAAAATAATGAAGCATCCTATTGCATTTTATGGTGCACAATTTCTCACGGTCTTCCACCTGACAATTTCTCCTGTTTACGTACAGGTAGAGTGCTACCATAACAATAACAGTACTACTACTACTGCTAATAATAATGGAAAAGCCTGAGTTATTGCATATGCATGACAGGATTTTTAATACCTCTGTGTGCCAGCAGGCGAGGGAGGGGGAGTGGTGGGCAGCCCAGGAAGGCTGTGTGTGGCTCTGGAGGGAGTGCAGGCTTTAGGGAACCCCTCATATGATTACATTTAGGCTCCCCCCCATAACATCTGCTTTTCTGATGAGTCACTCTGTAATTCAGAGTGCTCTGGAGACATCAGCCCCACAAAACCGAGATAAGTTTGAGGTCTGATAGGGTGGGGAGGGGTTGTTTGCCCCACTCTAGAGGGAGGGTGCTGGCAGGGAGCTGCAGTGTGTGAAGGCAGGGGGGAGAAGGACTTCTGGCAGCCAGCACAGGGAGGACTTGTCCCTTGTGGGGCAGTGCCAGCAGGGTGTTGCTACCTTGCTTCAAGGCACAGGAGCTTATGGGACCTTGTTCAAAAATAGATGTGAGAGGCGTGCTGGTTGGCAGGAGGGAGCAGGGGAGGATGCTGCAGGGAAGAGGAACCAGAGATGTGAGGGCTGGTGGGGCACTCATAATTGTCTTTTCTGATGAAATAGGAGAAGGCACACCCCAAGAGGAGCCAGCTGCCCCCTTGCCAAGGGCAGGGGGACAGGGCCCAGAAGGGTGCAACCCTTTGGGGATGTGCTTTGTGTTGGCCTCCCCAGCTCTTGTGTGTGGGATGTGAGTTGCTCTATGCAGAGACCTCTCCCTGCATCCTGATCTGGCATGTTTTTCCATTTAGATGTGAGCTCAGGAAAACACAAGTGTGTGCCAAAAAGCTTTTTTTTTTTTCTTTTCTTTTTTTTAAGTCCATGCTTAGCTTTAAACTGCATGGAATTAGAGGATGGAAGCATGCATTTAAAGTTAAGCACAGGTACAGAGAAGGGCTGGAGGAGGAATTCAGAGCACTCACTCACCTGCAGCCCAGGTAAGGTGCTTGTGCAGCAGCTGAGCTGCTCCTGATTTCCCACATCTTTCAGGCAGAATCAAGCTGAGCACCATGGTTAGATTAGTTTAATTAAGGCATGTGCTTCCAAAGCATGTAACTAGGTGACTTACGTGCTCTGTGTCTGCTCTGGAACACAAAATTACTGGATTCTCCTGGTTGGTACCTGCCCTTGTACCAGAGATAAATCAGTGTATGTGCCAGTGATGTGATGCATTTGGCTAACCCATTTTCACACAGTGCTGTTTGAAAAGTGAAATATTTCTTGCTGATGTCACATTGTCTTGTGGATTATCACACCCTTATAACTCTGTGTTCCTCTTTCCTCTTTGGCACACAAGCAGTATTTAAAAGAAAAAGCCCAGCCCTTCACATGGTGCACAGATTCTTGGAGGGTATTTTTAACCTATTGCACTCAGCCATATTTGGTTCTCTTCTCAAAATACAAATTTCCTGACATGCTGAGATATGCAGTGATGATTTTTTTCCCTTGGAAAAAGGAATGTAATATGTTGTGAGCAAACTCCATATCATTATCTAGGGACTGAAATTGGACTTTATGGAAAATTTCCCCGCTTCTGCAGAACACTGATTCCCTTTCCTCTTGGGATTTATTGCACCAAATAGCTATGCTCATTTCTATTTCTCTGTTGAAATTTGCAAGGCTGGAAAAGGAAAAAAAAAAAAAAAAAGGCAATTTTATAGTGCAATTATCTGAGTTCCTGTAAATAGTTTTATTTGCTCTGCTCCTTACTGTGGTGGGACAGACTTTTGAGTTTCTGTCCTGCACAAGAGGAGGAAAAAGTGTGAACCTCTGAGCCCCCTGTTCAGCCCCAGCTCTCCACTTTTCAGTTTGCCCAGCAGATGTTACAGGAAGGCCCTGTACAAGCCTGTCTTCATTTCTCTGACCCAAACTGTGTTCACTCATGCAAAACATAACCTTGAATTGAGTTTTTCTTCAATTGTATTCCTAGAACCAAGTTATATCTGTAACTACATGCAATTTTACAGTGTGATTTGCATCTTCCCTTCTGCTGTCTGCTCAGCAAGTGATGAAAAACTCTCACTGATCACTTGTTCCCAGGTATTTTGTGCCTAAAAGAGGGTCCCTTCTGCTCTGAAGATGACCTGGGAAGCAGTCACCTTCCAGGAACAAATACATCCCTGCTTCCCCCCTTTTCCTCCTCTAGCTCCCACCACTCCATGACAAATGAGCTGGGCTAGGAAATTGTTTTGTGTGAGCTGTGGGAGATGATCTTCTGTCCTTACCTGCCTCCTTATGTGGCCCTGGCAGGTCTGGGGAGAGCAGAAGCCTTAGAAACAAATGCAGCCTGGTCTTGAGGTGACGGTCATGTGTTGGAATAGAAAAACTATGGAAGTGGCAGCTCAGCCAAAGATGTCATATTTCAAAAAGAGGTTGTTCATTTACGTGCCTGTGAGATTTGGGAACCCAGCGTCCTAGGGAGAGTCAGTGGCCTCAGGGCTTCTCTGTCCTTCAGCACTTCTGAAGGCTCTCATCCCCCCTCGAGAATATTAATATCAGAGCTATGTAAAGCCAAGTCCTCAGAAAGGGAAATAAATGCATAAAGAGCTATAAATAGGGAAAGAATATTCCAGAGTCAACATCTTCTTAAATAATTTTTCTCAGGGTATAACTTTTTGAGGTAAAGTTGTACATTTAAAATGTAAAATATTTGCCTACTCTGCAGCTAATGCAGGCTTTTTTTCCCCCTTCCTCCATGAAAAGGGACCGCAGGAGGAAAGGCAAGCAAGAGACTTGCAGTGACCTTCAAGGTGTTCAGCTGCAGTTACTTTATTAGTTTTCCTCTGAAACACGACTTGAAGCTATGGTTTTTATTTGTGGTTTGGCATCTTTCTCTTGGTTCCCAAATAATTCCTAGCATAGATGGAGTGAACTGTGTGCTGCATGCTTCATCTCCAGCTTGGGCAGCTCTTGCTGATGAGACATGGGGCTGTCCAGGTATTGTAGAGTGAAGGACCATGTCTCTGATAGTGCTCAGACTTTGTGAGGCTGGGCCCAGAATCCCCACATTTACTTTTGGGGACATTTTTGTATGTTTTTTGGCAGAACAGCTGGCACCCGAAGGTGTAGCAGTTTGATACTGCTAAAGGTGAGACCAAGCACTCTGGTTTCTGATTCCTGACCCTGCTCACAGCTAACCTTCACACTGGCTGCAAAATCCCCCACTTCAGCACTGAGCACCAGGTGCCATTGCATCGGCAGGAGATGCTGGAGACTGCCTGGGGCATTCCCTCTCCATCCTTGGCATCTCAGTGTTGGGGCATCCCTTCTCCCTGCCCAGGTCTGTTCTCCTGTCTCTTGCAAAGAGAACCCAGGCCTGTGCATCAGCTGGGGTGGGATGTGGTCCAGTGCCAGGCTCCTGTCCTCTTTTTGGGATGGCACATGTGAAGGATGGGAGGAGGACTTGCCAGTCAGGAGGACTCGCAGAGCCCCATGGATGAGCACGGCTCATAAATCCCACTCTCCAAACAGTCCTGCCCTGGAGACAGGATGAGACATCTTGATTTAGACCTATTTGAAAATTGCTGAGCTGGTTTGCTCTCCCGTTCTTTCCTTACCCTTGCTCCCTTCTCTCTGTATGTATTTATATTCTCACACACGTGCACACACCCGCACCCCCTGCTCCCTGCTCCTCTCTACCTGCCGTGGTGATGCTGCCGTGTGCCTTGGCCCTGACGCGTGTGTCTCCGCAGGCCGTTCATCGTGCTGCCTCCCCTGATGGAGTGGATTCGGGTGGCGGTGGCTCACGCGGGGCACCGGCGCAGTTTCTCGGTGGACAGCGATGACGTGCGCCAGGCGGCCCGGCTCCTGCTGCCGGGAGTTGACTGCGAGCCCCGACAGCTGAAGTAAGTCGGCGGGATGCAGATCGGCTGCTTTGTGCGGATTGTGGTGTCTCTCTTTCCTGGGGAGCGGCGGGCGGGCGGGCGCAGGGCTCTGTTGTTGCCTGGGCGGCGCAGGGATGCTCCGGTGCTCGCCGTGTGTGTCGCAAAATCAGCTCCCGGTGTTTGCTCTCATCCGTGGATGAGCTGGTTGCATGGTAATGGGTGCCTGACTATCTCACAGCTCGATCGAGCCCGTAATCTGCTCATCAGAGCTTACAGGGTGGTGGTTTGGGGGTTTTTTTTCCCCCTCTTCCTATTAGGTTTTGCTTGCTAATGAGGGGCCGAAACCTTCTGCTAATTGTCTGATTCATGTTGCTTTGCTATAAAATACCGAAATGTAATTGGCAGAGCTGCAGATATTTTTCAGGGCTTTGTTTTCAGCATTAATGCTTAAGGGCACATTAAAACTTAGAGGTAAGACTACTTCTTAGAGTAAAATTGTATTTTTCATGCTAATGTCAACTCAAATTACTTGTAAATGTCAGCCTAGATAATTTGACTTTTTCGTGTATCAGATGTGACCTTTTGGTTTTCTAATGAAGTCTTAAAGTATTTATTGCCAGGATATGTTTTTAGTGTCTGTTTTACCTTATTGTTATGTACTTGGATAAAAGTACGTTCTAGGACTGTTCTGGAGTCAAGAATATGTTTGGCTTTGATGTTTGTATGAAAAGGCATTCTGAATCTGCCAAAGCAGTAATGATTCCCTGCTGTTGCTTCAAAATATGTACCAAAACCCCAATTTCCAGTAGTCTGCCTCTCAATACAGCGGTAGATGCATTCTTTCCTGCAACACAGAGAGCAGAGGACTGATTTACATGATTAGCTGTGACCTGCATGGGAGCAGCTGCCTTCCCTTGAGTCTGGCCTAACGTGCTCTTTCACCAGAGAGTATAATACTTCACTTCCAGATCTACATAGGCTTTTTATAGTCACAGCTAATCAATTTTTAATTGAAAAAATATATGGAATTTCAAAAGCCATATCATGAGCATTTCAGATTTCAAACCTTGGCTGTAATTGCTTCCCTTTGGTGTGCCCACCATGGCCCTCGTTTTCCAGAAGTGCTGCATTCTGTGTCCCCACTGAAATGTCAGGACTCACAGATACAGGTACTACACACTGTCTGAAGGTAGATACAGTAAAATACCTGTGGATTAAAAAAACCCACAATATACGACCCAAAATTTTATTTGGACTGTGTGTATGTGTGTGTGTATATGTATACACAGACACACACATATATATATTTAAAAAAATCTCATCAACTGTTACACAATTTTAGTTTTTATTAGGAAGTTTCAGAATACTTTGAACTTGTGGATATTGGTATTATACTGCAGAAGAATGTATTAATTATGGGGAGCAAATCTGCACTTAGTTGCCATCAAGAATTAATTTCATAAAGAATACAAATGATTGTTGTCCTGCTTGTCTTAAAAGTGGGAATGAGCCTGAAGAGCACAGCCTGAGATCAATCAGACAAGAATGAAAAGGGAAAACTATTCCTGAGACAAATTCTAGATTTTAGAGAGGCCAGCCTTTGCAGTATGCCAGTCTTTGACTGCAGGGGCTGGATTCATCCATTGATGTCCCAAAATGACAATCTCTGCTGTGCTGGCAGATGACTGTTTGTGTACCTTGGGTTTTATTTTGAGGTCTGTGCCTACTGCTGGTGTTGTGCAGCAGGTTCTTTGCGTAGCTGCAAATAAGTCCCTGGCTGCCTGTAATCCTGAGATCAAAGAGAAGACTGAGCTTTTCTGAAGAGCAATGTGAGTCATCAGGATGTTAATTTGGAACTTTGCAGCCTGTAATTTTTTATTTGTATTCCAGCAGACCCTCAGCACTCCTGATTTTCCTAAGCCAAACACCAACCCTTCACTCCTCCCTATTAGGGAGGGTGCCTTTCCAATTCTTAACTCCTCAAGGAGCATCAGTTCCATAAATTTTAACACTGGGGGAGGGAATACAACAACTTTGCAGGGGATGGCTTTTCAAGTAAGCTGCATGACGGATGGAAGCTGGAGGATTTTAAGTGTAGCTAGCTTGATAAATTTTGTACCTTCTGTGGGAAAGGTTTATTAAGTAGAACCTTGAAAATGGTTCAGTTTCCAGGCTTTTTGTAGCAGCCTTCTTTAGTCCCTGAAACACTGAGACCTGAACCTAAACGTTCCCATGGTCCCAGGTGACACTGCATCATTCCACAGTATTGGTTCACAACCTGTCATTGTAAGTGATAAAGCAAAATCAGCTTCCATGTTGGAAAAACATGCATATGGGGAGAGGGAGAGATTGGCAGGATCTCAAAGGCTATGAAGTTCAGGATCAGTTTGGATAAAACCCAAATGTTCAGCTTCTTATCTGAGCTGCAGCATGGAGGTCTCCCTGCAAATCCATGTGACACTTCCCAGCACAATCACATATTCCAGCAGTGAGGCTCCCATTCTGTGGCTTTGTAAATCATCCCTGCCTTCTTCCTGCCTTTCATTCCTCTCTTTTGCCTTTTTTCTGAGCTTTTTAAAGAAACCCATTTAATTTCTTGCAATGTTTTCCTTTTCTGAAAGAGGGGCTGCTCTTGCTCTGTGTAGAGGAGTGAGGGAAGCTGGAATCAGTCAGGAGCTGCTTGTCTCCTTCCTGATCTCCTTTCATTTTACAGCAGCAGATGTGCCAGGAAGTTTCTTCCTCTCGCCAGCTTTGGGAGAGGAGCAGGGCTGTAAGCGTTCACCTTCCCCCAGGAGTGAAAGCTTTAGGCAGAGCAGTTGTTTCCACCTTTTGCAAGGTTTCACAGATGGGTTGAGTTCTGATGCACAACAGTTCACTGAGACAGAAAGCTGAGTTGTGTCCAGGCTATTGTCACAGTGGCAGCACACTTAAATAAAGCCTCACCTGTACCCACCAGAGGCAGCAGGATGTAGTCAGCTGAGGTGGCTCTCTGCTGACATGAATCATGAATAGGGTACTCTGCTGCCTATTTAGACCTTTTATTATTGAAGGCATGAAGGTAATTTGTTGTCTGAAAGGGGCCAGGTGGTAAAAACTGTGTTGACCTGTCTTTGTGTTGTAATAAGGTAGCATCACTGCTCATCCTGCACACAGATGTTGGCTTCTCCTGATCATCGCATCTGCAAGGGGTCCCTTTCCCCTTGCTCCAGCTAAGCACAAGAAGCTCTTTGCACATCTTTCCTTCCTCCATTCTGTGGGATGTTTGTTTGAAACAAACCCCAGTGTGTTAGACATGTGGTGGGGAGGATCTCTGGTGCATGACTGCATCTGGGGGCTGGAGGCTGATGGCAGAGAAACAGAGAAGGGGAGGAACATCCTGTGTTGCTCAACTCAAAGGCTGCTGTGCCTTTTATCAGGGTCAGGGGCTTCATTTCTGGTGGCAATATATCGTGGCAATCCTGGAGAATGTAAAGATGCTGGAACACGTGTGAGATGTGTCCATCAGTGCCAACAGAGGCCATCACCCAAGAACTTTAGTGGATACTTTGCCTCTGGTTTGGGGGGAGAAAATCCTGTTGGAAAAGGAAAAACAAATAATAGCAACAAGGTTATGAAAATGGAAAAACAGTAATAAAAGAAGAGAAAATTATGCAGCTTAATGCACTCAAATCAGGATGACCAAATAACCTCGATTCCAACGATGAGAAAAAGCTGCCTCTCAAAATCAGGGGGTCAGAGGGAAATATTTTTAACAAAGCCTGGAGTGATGCCATAACTCTAAGGATTAATAATAGCAATGCCCAACATTTGAAAAGGATGAGAAATGATCCAAGGAAAATTCCAGGCTGTTAGTGCAAGGCCTCTGAATGTTTTTTCAAGCAAAGACTGATTAAAGACATGTTGTTGAGGGAAAAATGGGATAAAATGTGACACAGATTTTCTAAAGATAGATCTTGCCAGGCTAATCTAATAACTTTTTTGATAAGATAACTGATTTTCTACCCCAAGGAAATTCAATAGAATTTCATCTCTTTGGACTTGAGTGAAGATTTGATACAGTCCATGCAGGGATCTATTAACACAAGAAGATGGGGGTTAGTTAGGAAATTGGAAAGTGAGCAGAGGCTGGCTTTGACAGAGGTGGCAAGGGCTGGGTTGGCTGAGATGGATTTGCAAGCAGGGACCTTCAGCTCTCATTCTTAAAAACTGGTATTTTTTAATTTTCAGAAAGGGTTTTGGCACAAATCATAGCAGTGTGCTCATGAAGCTAAAATTTGCTGATGCCATGATGCTGAGAGGCATTGTCCTGACAGAGGAAGTTTGGGAAATCATCCAGGAAAAAGTGACCTTGAGGGCTGGGACAGAATAAATGGGATGAAATGCAGTTTTTCACAAATGGAAATGCAGTTCTCCACAAATTGAAGGCAAATGTATTTTTAAAATAAAAATACACAAACTGCAGTGTGTATGTAACATATAGACTATATATGCATCTTAATGCATGTTGAGAGCAGAGTGTTGGAAGGGTGGTGGTAAAGGCTGTAGAGCAGTATTTAATCTCAGAATGATTGTAAACCACAAAAGTGGATTTTTCCTCAGCCATGGAAAAAGCAAATGCATTTTGAGTCTGCATTGGGAGAGGTATTTCCAGTAGAAACAGAAAAGTATTGGTGCCATGTGAAAGTGGTAGGAAGTGATGTGGAGGCACAAATCCTGTGTCCTGGTCAAAAAAAATATTCCCTTTGGACCAGGTAGAAAGAAATGGCCTGGGGTGATGTGGTTTTTTAACAGAATGTTCTCATGGAGACAAACATGAAGAAAGGGGCTCATTCAGCTGATCAAAGTGTGTGCTGAAGAAATCCGTGGCTCCTCTCCAGAAATACATCAGGAGTAAACACTTTGGAAGGAAAAATGCACGATTTAAAGGTCAGCATGGGCACAGCAGCATGTGAGTATTAGCAAGTCATGCTAAGCTCAAGTTGAAGGTGCAGATGTACCCAGGCCTGGCTGCAGCACAGGATTTTATTATTTATTAACCTGCAGCCCCGTGTGCTCCCTCGGCTGCTGCCCTTCGCAGGCTCACACAGTTGCATTTGCAGCTGTGATCCAGAAAGATCTCTGGGCAAATGCAGGGTCTGAGCACCTTGGAAAATCTGTCTTTAATTGAAAATCAGATCTGATTTCCAATTAGCTTTGTCCTGGGAATACCTAAGTCTACTTTTCTGTCTGGGATCATTCCTCTTAATGAAGGCTCTCTAGGAAAATTGGATTATCCCTCTCAAAATAAATATTATTTCAGCATCCTTGGCTCACTCAAGAGAGCTTTCTTAAAACTATGGAAAGGGTAAAATACAGTGATGTAAAGGGAAGATTTATTATTTTGTTGTTTCAGAGCAGTCTATACCATTTGCTGTGTCATCCTAATACTATACCACATATGTATAATTCTAACTTTAAAGTGAAAGCAGAAGAGTTGCATTTAATGTTTTATTTATGGAAATCTTGTGCTTGTACTAGAGCATGGAAATACAAATGGACTTTAGGATTAGAAAACAGAAAAAAGCATTTCCACTGCTCTTCCTTTTCACTTAAAATCTGTTGGGTAAAGGGATTGAGTTTCTGGAGAAAGAGAGTATAAAATTGCCAAGAAATTCTGCTATTTAATTAGACACAGCCACCTTCAACTAGGAATGGTTGGTGTTTGCCTAGCTTCTTGAATGTCCTTGTTTTTCCCACAAATTTTCATAATCTTTTAACACCAGCCATGGCTATTGCTGAAATTAGATACAAAAATAGGAGCAGTAGCAAACAAGCTACTTGACCAAAATCCAGCAGTCCCTTGGGACAGATGGTGCCAGCAGATGAAGGAGATTTTATTACTTAAGAGTTAGAGCATGGGTTTCTGAGGTGAATCTCAACCTGTCCTGCCAAATGTCTGCTTGAAGACAGCAGTAATAAAAAAAATTATTGAAGGGAAGGACCTTGGCCTCACAATCTCCTTCACTTTTAGAGGAGAATACACTTGCATTTTTAGGGGCTTTAGGATCCAGCCTTCTCTTTCCCATTGCAAGCAACATCATTATTGCCATCTCATATGCTCTGTCCCTTTTATTGCATTCCTGAATGTCCCTGTGTTACATTCCTGAATACAATAATCAGGATATAGATAACATACCGTTTCCCACTCATTAGAGAAGACTTGTACTATCTATTTATATGAAAGATACCGAAACTTTCCTATGGCACTGTGACCTTGTTCAAAATCTGAGCTCAGATTTAATTTTGAACATGGTTCCTGACCTATATACACAGAACTGGAGTATTAAGAGTGTTTTGAAATACAGATTTGTGTCTTGGCTTGATAGTCACATCACTTTTTTAATGTGTTTTCCAGTATTTGTAACCAATTTATTCTCAGGCCTTTGGCAAGAATAAGAGTTTGGATAATAAACATTCGGAGTATTTTTTTTTCTTGTCTTAATTTAGCTTGTGATTAAAGTAAATGGAGATATTCTATTTCTGCAATAAAAAGTACTGCTCTTCATCACTTTGATCAACATGTTTGTGCCTACATTTTCCTCTCTCCACAACTGAAAATGCAAATAATTGTCTCAATATAGTATTTATATTGCAGTTCTATTAATATCAGCATTATAGTCCTTTGTAAAGCACCACATTGGAAAAAAGAGTGCTCACAAATTTAAATCAAATTGTCTGCTGCTCCCACTCTTGCTGTTTGTGTCTGTAGTCTCACTGAAGAGCCTCAGGCAAGGAACAAGACCCTTTTGTGCTATGGGCTGTGCAGACCAGATCAAAACGGTGATCCATGACCCCAAGAAATTCAGCATTGCAAATGCATGTATATTGCTGCCTGAAAGACAACTCCTTCCAGGCTTCCATCCAGCTGAACTATAATTTCAGACTCAAGACCTCATTTGTATTTAGGACAAACTGGGTAAATTCTACAAAGCTGAAGAGATGGGTCTTATTAGTAGATTATCACTCTTTCAGTCAAAAGGGCTGGTGATGGAGTCCCAGGTGAACAAACAAGGTTCTGATGCTTGGCTATCAGTGCAGTGATCTGTTCATTTGAGCCGTGGGGAGTGTTTGTCCTGCTGCTCGTCACAGACTGCACTCCATTTCTTTTGAACCAACTGCGTCTACCAGTTACGATGGAAACACTTTGCCTTTGAATCATCCATTTTCCCAAATGTATTCAACCCATGAGTAACTTATTAAAGATCTGCACAGACTCCCTCTTAGCCAGTCAGAGTGAAAATGAAAAAACCCAGCATCCCTTGTGTTTAAAGTGCTGCTGTAGAAGTGCTGCGTTATGTTTTTGTAATGTGAGTTTGGGAAAAGAAAAATAATTTGCTGTACTGCTGGGACCCATTACAAATGAAGAAGATTATCTTTGACTCCTTTCAGAGGTTTGAGTACATCAGAGTATGATGGAGTGTCATGGTCACCATGCAGTGTTTGACAGTGACCATTTGCAAATAATTAATGTTACCATGGCATTCCCCATATAAAGCTACAGTCCATTTAATTATGTGCAGAGGCAACACTGTAATGATCTTGAAGATAACAGCTGTAGAGGCAGTATCTGTCAGGAATTAAAAGAGGACTTGAAGAAAATTGTATTGCATTGTGACTTAAAAAATGTGGTCACAATTTTACAGCAAATGTAAAACTGAGATTATTTCATTTGTTTCTAATTTTTCTTTTCTTTTTAAAGGCAACTCTTGGCTTGCTTCACACTAGGGAAGGGAGGGAGTTGACAGGCTCTGTGATTGAACCCCTGAATTGGAGGGGTGAATTTGCTGTTGAGCACAAGGCCTGTGATATGTGTATTATTAATTCAAACATATTATTTCTCAGTTCTGGGAATAAGGGCATTATGCACTGGTGATGGTGGTGGTGCCAAGCAGCCTGCCCAGCCCCATAGGTTGCTAAATAGGGAAGTTCAGAATGGACTGTGTCTTTAGAGAGGGATTATCAATCTCAGAGGATGTTCATCAGTCCTGCCTTTGTCACTGTATCATCTCTGGGAAACCTCAGAGTTTGCCTGACCCAGCCAGCAACTGGTGTGGTGATGGTGACCTACCATCCTGAGACTAGGTAGAAAAGGAGAAGAAGAGCATTGTCCCTCCATGATTCCCTGTTCTTCCCATCAGCCTTCCCAGCCCCACTGATGAAAATGCACCTTTTCTGCAGGGCGAGGTCTTGGGGAAAGGGTGACCTGTGTGAATGCTGATGGCTGGCACTCACACAGGTCATCCTGGTTTGGCAGCAAACCAGGGTAGCCTTGGAGGGGACATCCTGCTGTTGGGCTGGTGTCAGCCTCCTGTGCACTTGGAAAGATCACAAAGACTTTTTGGCGAAAGCACCCCACGCTGACAGTGCAGCTGGGGAGGGCTCCAGCTCTGTGTGCTCATGTGCTCTCTTCCCTTGCTTAGCAGGCACAGTTTCACAGCTCCAAAAAGTGACCCTGAATATTTAGCTGACTTTACTTGTTCCCCATCAGCTTTATATTTCAAGCTTTTTCCCATCCCTTTCCCACCTCTTCAGAGCTTGTTAGTATGTTTGCTTCAGTCCAAAGTGAGTCTTGAGCAAGCCTGGGAGTATATTTGCTTCCTCTTTTTTTATCTTGCGTTCTTTGATGTTTGTGATTCTGGATGGTGTCTACAATGGACTCCCTTACACAGTGTAAGATGGAGAAGACACCCTCTGCTTCTTTTTAGAATCAGTATTATGCAGTGAATGGTAAGAAGGCGAACTTGGGAGAAAATGCAGTGCTGTGTTGGCTTAGGTTTGACTTTTGATGGATTTGGGGTTTTTTTTAATTTTCTAGTTTTCATTTTGAAATGCGACAGCTCGGTCTGTCTGCCATACAGTCCTCCCAGCTGGCCTTCTCCAGTGTTAAAAGTGATGCTGTGCTTGTCTGTTTGTACTTGTAGTTCCTGATCATTTTTGGTGTCTCTTCACTGCTTTTTATCAGTACATGTTAAATCTCTTTTTCTTTAACTCATTCATTTCTCTGGTTTTTTGAGATGTTGTTTTCTCTCCTTGTGCTCTGCTCCTTTCCTTTGTGTCATGCTCCTGTTCTAATAAACTCACCAGTTTGATCACTATCCAGTTTATTAGTCAGCATATGGCAATACTCACATTGGTCCTGCTTGGGGTATAAAAAAGGCAGTGGGCCACTGGTAGTGGTATTAAATTGTGGTTTCTTGTTTTGTGGAACTTGGTCTAGCTCAGACTTTGTCAGCGCTGGTGTCCTACCCCCTGTGCTGCCCAGGCACTCCTCTGCATCCATGTTATTGCTGCACTGTTTTTACAGCTGTAGCACCCTACAGCCCTTGGACCAAGACACTTTTCCCCCCAGCTGATTGAGGAGTACTGATTTGCTGATAGTAAATATCAACAGGAATTTATGGCTGTCCTTCCTTGACTATAGTAAGAGGGTGAAGTGATGCATTTTCAGGAGACCAGAGCCAGTTGATGGAGGAGTTCCTGATGATTTTTGAACCCATGCCAGAGCAGAGATCTGGGAAGTCCATAAAGCTAGGTGAGATAGGTCCTTTCTGTAGTGTGCAACCCAGGTCAAAGTTTGGCTCTTTTTTTGAAGAGGAAATGATCAACTATCATTTCCATGCACTGAGCTGGCCTGACATCATTTGAGCTCTGTCAGAGTCTGACCCATTTTATTCAGTGTATGTTACATACCTCAGTACAAATGATGAAGCAGTGAATTAACACAGGCAGTGATTCATAGCAGCAGATACCTCTGCAGAGGGTGTCTAGATCTTTCCATAGCTGCACTTTGCTGAGGAACCACCTTGTTTCCAGCCCAAAATCATCTGGGAATGCCATCTGCAGCTGGGAGGTCTCTGCACCAACCTCCCCCCACCTAACTTCTGAACATGCTTTATCTTTGCTGTGCCATAAAGGAGGGCACAGATGATCTCCAGCATCTCATGCTATGGGGGTAACAAGCACCAAATGTTGCTGTAGCTCTTGTGTCAGAAATGTGCCATGTGGTGTGAATGCATTTAGCCTCAATTGCTGCCATGGATCTCGGTGTCAGTGAGCTCAGCCCCACATATGTCTGTGCTGGTTTTGCTTTTTACTTAAACTCAGTCAGAAAGTACTGCAGAAAACCTAGCCTTGCTGTGTGTTGCTTTCTCCCTCTCTGCTGTGGGCACGTTGCTGGTGCAGAATCTGTTGTTGCTGTTGCAGTGTGTTTATTGTGGCTGAGTGTTATGCATTAATCTTGCAGCATCCTGTGGTGATGGAACGTCATCCTTGTTCCCCTGAGTGGTGATACTCCAAGCATACCTTTTTTTGCATTCTTAGGACATGAACTTTTTTTAACAGTCAAAACCCAAACTGAGCAGTAGAATGAACACCACCAAAACATCTGGTGTCCTCCAGACTGGTTGTGGACCAGCACAGCAGAGAGCAAGTATGAGATCAGATGCCAGTTTCAAACCTGTAGAAGCTTTGATCAAAACACTTTGTATTTTGCATTTCACTTTCCTTCCTCTGTTGAAAGAGGAAGAGCAGCAACTATTGCTGCATGCCACTGCTTCTATATAAACAGCATATTTGTTGCATAGTGCTGTTAAATATTAAGCAGTGTTATATATTTTATAAAGGTCTGATAAAGCACTTTGAAGAAGGAATTTAAATGATAGTGATGTGCTGTTTCTGTTTTTCTTTTGATTTGCTGGGGTTTTTTTACATAGGAAATAGAAAAACAAATATTTGATGTATGCTTGACCTTTTCACTTTTGATCTCTGTTTTGTTTTTCCTTCACAAGTAGCCCCTCATTTTCTGACCTAGCATTTTTGCAGATTTAAAGCGGTGTTTTTCCAAACAGTCCTTTATCCAAGTTCACACCAAAAGTGCTTTGGATTTGGACTCCACCCTCTGCCCCAGACACTCCTCAGCATGAAAGAAAAGCAAATCTGGCTTTTAGCAAGATGAAAGCAGCTTGGATAAACATTAGATTTGAGTTGCCTGGCTCTCTCTGGAGCTGTAGATTCACATCTTGGCTAAATAACTCCTAGCCCTTCTTTCATTTGAAATGCATATCTGTCCACAGTTTGAAGATCTTTTGAATAAGACCTTGAAAGAACGACATCTCATCTGTAAGACACAGCCAGCAAGGATTTGTGGTGTTTTGCCATGACTGCCTGGTGAGATTGTTTACTCCCCAGGTGCATGGCAGTCTCATGCACATGTGGCCCTGCTTGGAGCAGGTGCCCTCCAGAGGTGCTGCTCAACCTCAGCCAGCCTGTGATTCTGTGACTTGCACTTTGTGTTCCAAAAAACCTTCCTGATTACTGGGACTATGCTGGTAAGATCCTTGAAGGTGTTTGGAGTGACATTATTTTCTCTTTGGTGTATTGTCAATGATAATACATCCGTTTGATGTAAGTTCAAAGCTTACTGAAGTCACTGAAAGTTTTCAAGGATCGGGGGAACTGGATAACCTTGCCACGCAGTGACAAAACTTGTGGTGAGAATGTATTGTGCATTGCCTAAACAGGGAATCAAAATCAAGTGAAAGCTGTGCTTTTTTCCCCCAGTTTTTGTTGACATTTATAACTTGTCCCATGAAAGACAGACCAAGGGCAGTCTCCCATTAGCTTGCATTATCATTTCCCATTCAGCGTTTCCCTTGCACATGCAGGTCAAAGGAGAATGGATGCGTGCATGACCTAAATCCTTCAAAACCAGGGCGCAGTATTATTTTCCCAGGGAGGTCTGTCCTCTGGTTGTCCTCTGAGGGAGTTGGTTTCTCACCCCGCAGGATCGACGACTGTTTCTGTGCCTCTCGGAAGCTGGATGCAGTTGCCACCGAGGCCAAGTTCAAGCAAGACCTGGGTTTCCGGATGCTCAACTGCGGCCGGACGGATCTGGTTAAGCAAGCCATATCCCTGCTGGGGCCAGATGGGATCAACAGCATGAGTGAGCAGGTAACGGGACAGACATGTACAGAAGCAGCTGTGGAATGGGAGAGTTTTGTCTGCTTGGCACAGGAAATGAGCCCCAGCTTTCAGCTCTACATAGACAGGACCTTAATGCTTCCCCTTCATTGAGTTAAAGCACTGCCAGGTGAACGCCTATGTTGTGAGGTCATTTTGAGTTCTATTGATTTGCCAGTACTGAGGTAACTCAGCATGAGGATGACTGCATCCCCTAAAATCTTCTTAACAGTGAACTGAGTCGAGTGAAGGCAGAGGAAGATCCCCAGAGAGCTTGGTGTTGAGCTGAATACTTAAAACTGCTTCAGTGCTGTGCACAGTGCTGTGAGACAGGGCTTTGTGAGGTGAGCAGCCTTGCACTGCACACAGCTCTGGGATCTGTGCACCGCCCAGCCTGTCAGTAAATGGTTAATTTCTGGTGCTCTTTAATGGATTTCAGTCCAGTTCGAACAGACCTCAAAAACATGAAAGTATCTTTTCAGTTACCCCTCCACTGGTCATTGTTGCCAACATCCACCAGTTGAAGAGCCTAAATTTCCTTGGAGTTACACCTCTGTGGGGCTGGTGGTTGTGGCTGGGGATAAGGCTGCCCTCTGCAGCTACCTACTGGCAGCTGTCTGCAGGACTGTGGTGCTCACCAAGGTGGTTCCCCCTTCCCAGAGGGAGATGATGGCTTTGAAAACTAACATTTCCTTTTGAAATGACCTGACCTTTCTGGTGCCCCTGATGAAAGTTTGTCGCTGCATGTTCCAAGAGCTGTGGCATCTTTTTTGACAGGAGCTGGATGGCTGCCACCTCTCAGGTGGTCACAAGGGACAAGATCTGGACCGTTCATGGGTTAGGTCTTCTGAGATGAAAGCTGTTCCAGGAATGTGATTTATGTTGCTGTTCAGTAGCTTCAGTCTGAGTTAGTATTGTGGATTCATCTGAGAAAAGCTTTAGAAGAGGGCAATATTTCCTGCAAAAAAATAGTATCAGACTGCCTATTCCAAGGTTCATACTTTTTAAAATTACTCTTATTTTAAGTTAGTCTGAACCTGGAAACTTCTCACAGCATATTTCCTCTGTCCTCCAGGCTGAAAACTGGGAACACTCTGGCTTGATTCATCAAAGTACCTAATCATATGCTTAACTCTGAACACGTGCTTTTACATCCTATTTGAGCGAAAATTAAGCCTGTGCTTAAATGTTTCGCTGGATCAAATGTCCCACATCTTGCAGGACAGAGCCCTAAGTCATACAAAGCTGAAAGAAAGACAGTAATTTCATATTTTGCCAAAAGCCAAATGCCCTTTGTGTTGATTGCACACATTGTTACTGTGTCCTGTGTGTGCTTCGAACTCTAATGTTGGGCTCATTAAAAATCCATTCCTCCCACGTGCAGAGGGGGGTGAGCACAAGGCTGAGCTGCGGGGCCAGCCTGGGGAGACTGGCAGAGGCAAAAGCACAGGGACAGCAGTGCAAGTGAAGGGGAGGTTAAAATCCTCATTAACTCTTTAAAACCCTGACGCTGCAGCATGACACTCTGGACCCATTTTAGTCAGTGTTAAGTCCTTGTTCAGCTGCAGCAGGATCAGGACACCTTGCTTGGTTTGCAGGCTGAGCTTTTGCTCTGGATGGAGCAGGACTCCTCACTGTGGCTGTCCACGTGCTGTGTCTTGTAGGGAGAGCCCCAGCACTGGGTTTTCAGATTCTTTTCTACAGATCTGATTAGACCCCTTGTGCTCAATGAACACTTGAATTAATTACCCAGTGATGCCACTTAGAGAAACTGAAAAACCAGTTGAAGGAACGTGTTTTAATTTTAAGCTGTTACCCCATCCTCATGTTCCAAGGCCCAAGCACAATTTTTTTTGGTAATTTGCATGGTCCTGTTTGTTCCCATAGTGTTTACTGACTGCCAGAGGAAATGATTTGCCACTGGCTGTGGCTGAAGTCCTTTCAAATTCTCTTTGCAAATAGCTTCAAGTCACCCAAGAACTCTCCTTGCCTAGGATGAACTTACTTTTTCTCAATAATGGCATGAGGCGCCCCAAGTGCTTATTCCACAAGTACACTGCAGATTGGATCCTGTGACATGCTCCATGTCTTTCAGGGAGGACCTAAGGACCTTGCAGGGATAAACATTAATTTATATTGTCTCTACAGGAGCAGCCTTACCATACATAAGCACCCACTACCTTTAGCCCTTCACACAAACAAGAAAACTGGGGTAGTTCAGCAAAAAGAGTGGTGCTGGGCTCTTGCTAGGAAGAGCAGTGTCACAGCTCGCTGTCTGGCCAGGACAGGTACCTCCAGGTTCCCTGAAAATAACTTCCCTTCATAGCAGCACTTGGGTTAAAGAGCAAATGGACTGTGGTCTGACAGCAGATTTAGTGGGGGACTCGAGGCAGGCTGTAAACATGCATCAGAGGTAGCTGTGTGCTTCAGGAGATTTACTGCAAAGCAACTGGTGGCTGTTGGTCAACCCCCCCCCTACTGTATTTAATAAGCAGCTTTTGCTGTTATAATTTGCAGTAGGTTTAATAATTTTGTTCGTGGTTTCATCTGGACTCATTACCACAGCCACAGCAGTGCTTCCCTAAAGGGAAATGGTGATCAGGCATAGCAGGTATTTCAGATTAATATAAATTGTATTGTGATGACTCTGTAGTGAAGGGTTACTTAATCTACTTTTTCTTCAAGCAGGGCTATGTTTTCCTAGATCCAGCAACTTGCAACAAAGCTGTCTGGCATTTCATTTAAAATTAAGTCCATGTTTGCTAGGGAGTGCTATACAAAGCGTTGACATTTCCAGCCCCTTACAGTATCCATGTTGAAAAAGCTGTGCTCAGATCTGGCTGATCTTAAAAGAAGCTTGAGATGTTTTAAAGGCTCTTTCAGTAATTGAAAAGTTAGATTTTAAGACACTCTGATAATAGAAAACTGAATAGAATTCTGGTCTTTCTAAAATACCAGTGGAAATAATGGTTGCTTTGGTGAAAACGTGTCTCTGTCCCCAAAGACAAAAGTGCTCAGTTTAGTATATGATGGAGGTGAGGCTGGCAAGCCTAGTTTCACTCACCATGCTGAAGACAACATGAAAAATCCAAGCAGTAAGGACAAATGACCAAAAAAATGGAGATTTTTACAAAAATGTTTGACTTTTGCTACTCTGAGGGGCATGTTTGTAACAGAGGTAATGGCTTTTATTAAATACATGCTGTTAGTCTTGGTGATATATACTTAAATAATTGTTTTTTTTAAATCAAAGAGAGTTCTGTGTTAAATTTGTCAATTCCTTTGTTTTTTAACTCCAAAAAATGACTAGGGCATGACTCCACTGATGTATGCTTGTGTCAGGGGTGATGAGGCTATGGTGCAGATGCTGCTAGATGCTGGAGCAGATCTGAATGCTGAGGTGAGGACTTTTTGTTGGTTGTATCTTTTTTCTGTTGTTTGTTTACATCTTAAAAACTACCCCCTGAAAATGTAACGGAGCGAAAAATCTCAAGAACGAAAAGAAAACAAATCTGTTTTATCCGGGATTGGGACCACTTGAAATGAACAGTGAAATCAAATGGCATTAGGTTAACACAGGGTTCCGCTGCACAGAAGGGGTCCAGCCACTGGAGTTAACCCACAGGTAACAGTGATTAGTTGTGTTTGCACACTGCAGATGAATGCAGGCGTTAATTGGCACTAACCCTGAGCACAGCTCTAATGCTGCTACAAGGACTCACTGAATCTCAGCTGACTTTAAATGGAGAAGGTGAAAGAAACACCCATCTGGTAACTTGCCAAAGCTCAGCATTTCTATGCATATGGATGTTCCAAGTAAGCATCCCCAGCACACAAGAGCCATATAGTTTCCACTGTTTTGTTTGACAAAGTCCCTTGGGCTAAAAAACTGTTGGATGAGGAGCTTGAAGCTTCCAGAATGTAAATGTCTCATTGATGAATGCATATCACAAACTCAGACAATCTGTCCACCAAAGAGATTGTTGTCCAGCTCAGTGCAATGCAGGTATGTACATTTTTAAAGAGCCATTTAAAATCCGTGTAGAGTTATTTGTTAATGATTCCAGTTTCAATTTGTTGAGGTCATGAGTAAATTAAGCTGTCTGCTTCACTTATCTGTGTTCCATCTGTTCTGTTTGGACTTGAGTGAGCTGATAAATTGGAGTCACTGCTTCAGACAGACGTTTTGCACTTGGAAAAAGTCAAATTTAAAAAGTAGAAAGGGATGTCACCTGTAGGAGACTGGCAGTGTTACTACCATGTCATGGAATCAGCTGGTGATTTCAGTTCCCCACAGTCAAGCACACCACCCTCAAAGCTGGCAGCAGCTGAACAATTGAACCCTAGTCAGTCCCAAGACTGGATGGGCAGGGAGGCTGATGTCTGCCTTAACCCTGCCTTATGGCTCAAATGTGAGGTGGCATTATTTGGTTCCTAGGATGAATTTTCATTAGGAGCAGCCCTCCCGATTGCTCCAGTAATCTTCCAGGCTTGAATCAAATGCAAATTTAAACAGTTTTGTCTTCCTGAAACTGCTGACATATGAGAGAACAGCTCCAGTGAGGAATGTGAACCTCCTCATTTCATTGCTGTAGAGTGTTTGCTCTAAAATCAAATGAAAACACTTTTGGACAAGAACTGTGAATAATTATGGCGTGCAATTATACGATGATTTGTGCACACCACAACCAACTGTGCAAATTGGGCAATTATGGCAAAAAAAAAGGCAAATCAACCATGAACAAAAATAAATACTCTGTCAGGTGCTGCGTAATTTTCTTCCTTTCACTTTGCAAATGTGTTTCTAAAAGTAGCCTCAAATGCTGGGCACCTCCCTTTTTGATTGCCCACCCTTCGTGAAGATGGACTCATTTCCAGATGTGCTGAGAAGCTGCAGTTTGCTCTGTACTCAGTGGGACCTGTAGCTGCTCAGCCAGTTTCATCCTTAAAAGCTCATCCAGGCACAGGTCTTTTGCAAACACTATGTTGGAGAGAACTCTGACTTGGGGAAAAAAAAAAAGAAAAAAACCAAAAAAAACACAACACACCAAGAAAAAAACAACAAAACAAAAAGGAGCAAAGGAGTTTAAATGACTTCATTTTCTTTGCTGCTTTCCATGGACTGCCCCGAACAGTGGTGGGCATCATGCTTGAGGAGGAGCTGGATGCATTCACTGAGCTGTGGTCCTGCCCATCCTTCCCCTGTGCTGCTCTTGCTCCACATCCCAATCCCCAAGGCTTGAGCTGCTCAATCCTCTTCCTTCTGACCCAGCTCAGCCCCTGAGGAGCCCTGTGTCCTTGTTCAGAGGCCAGCATACTCCTTGTGGTGCCCTTTGAGCTCTCTCTTTGGCAAATCTGGGTGGTACCAGCCAGGTGCTGGTGCAGATCTGGTAAGCTGTGGGATCTGCACGGGGTCTTCAGACTTTGCCCTGATCCCTGTCCTTAGGACTGAGGGCCTGCTTCTGGCAAAACGCTGCATGTGGCGCTGGGAAATGAGAGCTGCTGATGGAACTGGATATTTAAAGACTGGCCCTGCTCCCCTGTGTGGACTAAAGTACTTGTGACTAGTGAAAGCAGAGCTGGCTGGTGAGACAGAGATGGTGCATCTTTTACTCTGATTTTAGTCCTCCTCGGAAGATCAATAACAAGATTTTGAATTTTATTGTCACACTCCATCTGAGTGTGCAGCCTTGGATTGCAAATGTTCATTAGATTCTACCAGCTCTGTGAACCTCATCAATATTAATACCCCCGTCATTAAGACAGGGAAACTGAAGCAAAGAATGATTATTCATCTTCCCCAGTGTCTGCATTAGAGGCACCAGGCACTAAGGCATAGAAAATAGAAGAAGCAAACTGAAGAATAGCATTTTGTTTTCTAAGGATATAGTTTGCATCTCTTTTAACTGTCACCACCCAGCACTTTTAGCTCAACTCAGACAGGAAAAGGCAGTAAAAAGGAGATTTTCTTAAACATTTCTGAAGTGACACTCTGACCCATCACTTTTCAGACTTTTTTTTCCCCTCTGGTGAGAGGGGAGGAGCCTGGAAGAATGCCTGCAAACTCCGGGGTAGGGCTTGTCATGTGTCTTTCATGACAGCAGTGACAAAAGTACTGATTTAAGTGCAAAGAAATTTAGCTGGGCCTGGGGCAATCCCAGGATGCAGGACTGTTGGTACGTGGCCTGGTGAAGTCAGTGGGAGTGGTCCTTAGCTGTAAGTGTCCTGATCCATCCTTACTTCCCCAGTGTGTGCTGTTATAACCAGCTGTGGATGTTTTGCCCTTGTGCAAAAGAATCTGGTGGCCAGTGGTTTAGATGGAGCTACAGTAGTTGGTAAAAGACTTCATTTGGTAAGAACTCAAATCAAGCTGTCAAATCAGCACAAACAGTTTTAATATTGAGAAAAATTTTGCAGGAAAAAAATGAAGCCAATCATTTTATAAAGCACCTTTCCCAGGTTTTCTATTTCACTTACTCCCTCACATGCCTGGCTTTCAGGCAGGTTGAATTTTGTTACATATAGCTCTTTAAAAAAATAACTTTAATTTGTTTATAGGTTGTCAGTACTGCTCATAAATACCCATCCGTCCACCCTGAGACCCGCCATTGGACAGCTCTGACATTTGCTGTGTTGCATGGACATATTCCTGTAGTTCAGGTATTATTGTATTTCCCTACCTGCATCTCATTCTTTTTTTTTTTTCTCCTTTTCAGTTCTAATTACATCCATCTCAAACCAGCATCCTCTTGTCATACTCATATTGGTTACTTCTGCTTCTTCAAGAGTGTACTGATATATGATAGACTTACAAAGTGAATATGATCAAACCTTAACCAATATGAGGCTTAAACAGGACAATTTTAAAGCAAAGTTGCACCAAAGAAAGTCTGACAACTCCTTGTGCTCCTTCCTGACCACTTGTTTTATATGTTTGTTTATTCATTCATTGCACTTTCTTATGCTGTAATATTCTAGCAAACACAAAACCACTGCCTTGGTGGGAGAGAGGTGGACAACAGCCCTGGTGCTGCTTCAGAGGGGGAGAATCCCTCACTCTCCTTACCCCATCCAAGTGTCACGTGGGATGTGCTGGTTCTGTGCTTTGGCATCTCAAAAGTTGAGAAGGTTTATTCTTCAAAACAGCTGTGTCTGTGACATGCTCAAGCACCAAAACTTGGAAGGCCTTAAGACAGAAATGGCCAGGAGGGGGCTGGAACACAGGCTCCATCGTGCTCTCCTTGGCCACTTTTGTTTTCAGCGTTGTTGCTACTTATGTGGAAGTGTCCCCCGATGGAGACCACAGCTTTTGGACTCATTGCTGCAATTGGTTCTTAAGAATTGCCTTTCTTTTGGCCATGTCTTCATATAAAAGATGGAGACAATTGAAATCTGACCCATTTTTGGATGGTGCTGGGCTTCTAGAAGACCATGAAGGAAGGATGCTTGTTGGGATAACTTTCTTCCATCTCCAGTGCATTACTTCCTAACACTGACTGTACCCCATTTCCCATTTAAAAACACTGGGTTACACTTTTTTGGCTCTGAAGTTGGACACTGGTGCTTCTGGTGTTTGGCAGTGTAAAATGAGCGAAAAAAGGAATGAATTTGCTCTGTGAAACAATGGGCAGAATTTGCATGTCATGTGTCTCCATTGTATCTGGTTTGCAGATAACAAGAAGCATTAGATTCTCATTTGTCACTGTTCATGAACTCTGAAGACTGTGATACCCCCAGTTGCTCTAAATGGTGAATTTTCTTTCTAGCTATTGCTGGATGCTGGAGCAAAGGTAGAAGGTTCCTTAGATCATGGAGAGGAAAATTACTCCGAAACTCCTTTACAGCTGGCAGCAGCTGCTGGTAAGGGCTTTCTTTTTCCTCCCATTGTAACAATTCCTCAGCTGGGATATGTGATTTAGGTGAGCAAGTACTGGATTTTAAAAGGAGTACAAATGCATCTCTTGCCTTGCAGGAAATTTTGAACTGGTCAGTTTGCTGTTGGAGCGAGGAGCTGACCCCATGATAGGAACAATGTACAGGAATGGCATTTCCATGACTCCACAAGGTGACATGAACTCTTTCAGTCAGGCTGCTGCACATGGACACAGGTAGAGTGGGAACAAGTCTAGTGGCATCCTTCAAGTGCTACTTTTTTGCCTGGGCATCCAATTTGAGCAGATGGGTGAAATTTCTGCATGAACAATTGAACATGCTGCCAACTGAGCAGAGACGTAAGGCTTTCTGCTAGCATGTGAATTAAACCAGTTGGTGGTACAAGCTGCGTTTTGATTTCTGATGTGAAAAAAAAAAAGGTACGGGACTTGTTGTGGTGTCTTCAATGCAGTGGTTGTTAAATGGCAGCTGATGTGACAGCAGAAAGGAATGTCAAAAACATTCCTTTGGAATTTCTTGATATTTTTCTCAGATTTGAGTGAATTATGTCTGTCCTGCTGCAGCCTTAATTTTGTTGAATAGATTTTCTGCATCTATGTTTACTGTACAGTCCTGTGTGCCTTAATGTTGTTTGTATGCTGCAAATTTGAAAAAGAAAACTACTGAGATGAGCACCTGGCATGCATGACCTTGCAACGCTCAGGAGTTGATGGCAGTGTAATGAATTAGTATCATGATCTTCACACTCCTACTTTTCTGATTGTAGCCATCCAGAGGAACATAGATACAGGTTAGAGACAGTACCTACCGTGTGTTTGCTTAGAGACGAGCTGCCAGTCTAACAACACGCTCCCGGCACGTCAGGGCGGGTTCAACAGCTCTGTCCATCTGGAGCCTGCGAGGGATCCCTGGCACACACAGGACACTTTGGGTGTTCAAGTCTCACATTCACCCAGTGTGAATGGGAGCCACAGGCCCGAGGAGAACCTGGGACTCTCCGTGGCTTGGCTGCGGGCTGTCCATATACACAGACTCTAACTCTTGTATTCTTACCTGTGTAACACTCACACACACCTCCTTCCTTCCATCTCTGCCCTAAATTTGTTGGGGACACACCATGCTGCAGTGTAAGCGGGAGCAGGGGGGACACTGGCCTACAAGGAGGGTGGGCTGGCAGTCGGTCTGGTTTCTCTTCTCACAGCTGCAAAACCAAGGGAAACTGCTGAGGTTGATGAGTTATGCTGGTGTGAGCCTGAGGGCACAAAGTCTCTGAGTTTGGGCTTTGTTCTTTGATGGCCCAGCTGGATCAGTGGTTTTGTAGAGTAGTCCCAGCTGTGCTTGAACCTGCCCTGACTGGCCTTGTTGAATGTCTAGCTGCTCTAGCTTTCCCAGACTGCTTTGAGTGTGAATCGAGTGGTGGTGCTTTCAGTAGCTCCAGGCAGCTCCCTTTTCAGGTGGCTGCCATGGTGGGAGTCTCAACAGCTTGTCCAGAGGCACCTTGGCCTTCCCTGGTTGCTGAAGAAGTCTTGAGTCACATTTAGCTCACAAGTCTTTGTTCCCACAAGATGCCACAACTTGTGCGACATCTGTGCGGTTCGTGTCACGACAGCGTGACTTGCAGACGTGTCCCAGGCAGTGCAGGTGGGCTAGCAGGAGCTGTGCTTGCCTTAGGTCTGCTCTCAGCTGGTTCTGCCATTAGCTGGAGTAATTTCTTGGGTAGGTGTCCTAAGTTGCCACACAGCAAAGTAAGCCCAGTGCAGTGAAAGCCTGGCCACTGACTCTGCTCTCCCTTTCCTCTTCTCTCCTGCCCCCCACCTCTGCCATGCTGCGATTGACAGGAATGTTTTCCGCAAGCTGCTTGCTCAGCCGGAGAAGGAGAAGAGCGATATCCTGTCCCTGGAGGAGATCCTGGCCGAGGGCACGGACTTGCCTGACTCAGCAGCAGCTCCACTCTGCGCCAGCCGCAACAGCAAGGCCAAGCTGAAGGCCCTGAAGGAGGCCATGTACCACAGCGCCGAGCACGGCTACGTGGACGTCACCATCGACATCCGGAGCATAGGTCAGTCCTGGGCGCCTTCCTCTGCTTCGGCCGGGGAAGGACCACTGTGAGAAACACGTCCCTCCTGATGGGCTGTGCTTAAACCGACCGTGGTCACATCTTCCTCAGCTCCTCTGGAATAGAAGGTGGTGGGAGATCTGACAGGTTCCCAGCCCATTCCAGCTCCACAGAACACCGTGTTCAGGGGCCAGTGGCTTCTTTCTGCAGGACACAGTGGTTTTCAGGAGCCATCTGCACTGCTGCATGAGTATAGCTCTGGGGCAGTATTTAGCTGTCATGGGCCACCTCCAGCTGCTTCTCTTTGGCACCTGCTTTAAAGCAGTCCACCATTAAAACAGCTTTATTTTCCAAGACTCTGAAGGCAGGAGCAGGGAGCTGACTCCTTGATATGCCAGCTCAGCCAGTGAGGGACTTGAACATCATACCCTGTGAAGTTGCTTCTGCCTGTGGGTAGGGTGGTTGTGTGACGCAGATGGAAATCGATCTGGACTGTGTGTTTACCATCCCCATTCATCTGTTTACAGAGAGAGAGAGACCCAGGTGCCTGGTGTGCCTCTGCCTGGGGCAGTGCTCCAGCCCTGGGGCCATGGGATATAGGTCAGAGTGTGCAGTGGGCTGTGCTGGCAAAGATCTGGAGGTGAATGAGAGGAGGGTGGCAGGGGTGCTCTGCAGGCATTGAACATTTTCTGACATGGAAGGGAAAACCTTCACTTGCCAAACACCAGGCTTGTATTTCCTTCCACTCCATTCTGTAAGGGCAGAAAGTAGGTCACATCCAGCCTCATTCCTGCAGAGGTACATTAGCTCCATGTGCTTTCTCGTTCAGTGCATGGGAGCAGTTCCCTTTAACTTCCTGGAGAGTGGTTCTGCCATGACAAGCTGCTTGAAAGGGCTGATCTGCTTAACTCACTCAGTGCTCTTTAGGGAAAATACTAATGATCAGGAGAGGACATGGGGTATCACTTAAAGCAAGTTTTAATCTGAAGACCACCAATTTGAATCCAGGTTGGTAGTGACCAAAATCAGGTTTTTTCACCATTTAATGGCTCTCCAGGGCCACATTCAAACAAATGAGCTAGTGTAAATCTAGTTTCCAAAAGGCTTTTGCAGCACAGAACACCACAGCAATTACCACAAATTGGTAGTCTCAGCAGAGAAGCTGAAGGCTAGATGAGCAGAGAGACCACAGTCTTCTCTTAGCAGTTGGAGGAAAGCCTCTGTGCATTAGCTCTGGGATGCACTGATACCCATCAGCCTTCTCAATTAGGGATAAATAGGAATTTGATTTCTTGAATGATTTGGCAGCTTTCGCTTAAAATCTTCATATCAGTAAAGGTAAAAAGCAGAAGGGCACGTCCCTGCCAGGGGCTGGGAATGAGCTGTGTCCTCGCTCTGCAGGCGTTCCCTGGACACTGCACACGTGGCTGGAGTCTCTGCGCACGTCCTTCCAGCAGCACCGACGGCCCCTCATCCAGTGCTTGCTGAAGGAGTTCAAGTCCATTCAGGAGGAGGAGTACACTGAGGAGCTCATCACGCAAGGGTTGCCTCTGATGTTTGAGATACTGAAGGCCAGCAAGGTAGGATGAAATTGTGTGCTGTAAAGCAAATCAGCCTTATTCCCATCCTGTAAGACACGAAAGAAAGCTTGCAATACTATTTTTGAACAGCTCTCCCAAAGGTTGTTTAGACTGCACAGGATTATTGTTATCTGTATTATGTATCTCGGGTTTTTTCACTGTGGAAGCATGGGTTATAAACACACAGGCTAATCAGCTCCTACTAGAACAGCCTAATAACAGGTGCTAACAGTAAGCTGGAGAGACAACAAAAGCTGGTACATAGTGGTGAAATTAAAGTCAAAAAGGTCATGGCAGTGTGGCAAGAGATGTTGATAACGAAGCCAACCCAAAGAATAATTTCACCCAGCTTGTTTTACAGAAACGTACAGCAAAGCTAATATCTGTGTTTACTTTGGATTTCTTTCGTCTGTCATGATTTTCTCTTCCCTTCGTGTGGGATTTGGACTTCTAAAACTTGTGAAGAGACTGGTTTCTACAAGCAAAGAAAAGGATAATTTTTCAAATGTTCTGTGTGTGCGGGTTCCCCAGATTTATTCTTTCAGCTGACGTTTTTTTAGCCTAGCAAATCAGACTAATTAAACCTTTCCAAGGAGGTACCATTGAGTATGCAAGTGTCATGGCAAAAGGGATGATCATGGACCTGGAAAGGAGAGGGAAATGTGAAGAATTTAAAACTTGTTAACCAATAGTCTCTTCTCTGCTGGTCCCCCTGGGAGTCAGTCACTCCCAAGGAAGGCTCAGTCACTGTCTACTGTTACCAGAATATCCTTGTAGTGATGAAAAGCATCAAAATTATTTGATTGATATTCTTTTTCCTAATACTCCACAATACATGTTGGTATGGCCTTCTAATTGTTAAACTGAAAGTAAGTAACTTTTATCACCCAACTCTATGTGTAACAGCAAGGAGCAAATAGCGAAAAAGGGAGAGGTTCTGGTATAGGTACTCAATACTAAATATTCCAGACTTGCTGTAGCTAATGATGGCCTGCATGGATTTATTTCTTGTATCTTGCTGAAAAAGCAGGCTTGGACTAGAGTCCTGAGCAAATCCTGCATATTTGTTCCAGCATTGTTCTGATTTTTGCTCCCATGAGCCTTGCCTTTGCAATTAGTTTGTATTGGATGAGTATTTATGGAGAATATTTTGAGATAGGTTTTAGGAAATTGTTCCAAATCCTAGGATTTGTAGATTCCTTGTTCTGTACTCACTTGGGTTAATGTATGTTCATCCAGAAACTACCAGCAAAGTGCTGTTTGGTTTGAAAGTTGATATGAAGCTAATCATACTGAAAACTTAACAGAGAATAAGTTTAGGCCTTGTAATCTAGGAGGAGGCGTGACTTTAATCTCTTTTCTCCTGGGTGGCTGAAGGCAAGGCCAGCAATCATCATTAGAATAAATAATTTGCATAGGATTATATCTTTAGTACATCTACGTGTTCCACAGTCTGTTGTAGGAGACCTGGGAAAAAAATAAGACTGCTACCTTCTGCTTTGGGTTAACTTAGAAACCTAAAATATGGAGGGGCAAAACAACTGAAGTATCATGAAAACCCCTACATGATGAAGAAATCTGTGCTGATCTTTATGCCTGCCCCTGGGCCTGGGGGAACTGCCTGTCTTCATACATATTCACAAACACACACTGCACAGTGTTTCATAGTCTTAGAAAAAATAATTAATCATTCTGGGACACTGTAAGGGTTTACAAATTGTCTGCAAATGTTATGAATTATTGTGGTGGTCTTGTCCAAATGGCCTCTTACAAAGCTTTCCCAGACAGAAATGAGGAAAGAGACTATGCAGCCCTTTGGAAGGAATCTACATAAATTCATTTGTAGGAGAATGAGCCAATAAAAGTTCTCCCTGGTCACTCCATAGAAGGCAGCTGAGGAGAGCTGAGATTTAAAGGATCTTCTGTTCCCCTTCTCTGGAAGGGCTGAGAGCAGAGATTTGTGTGTATACCCACAGAATAGAAATCTCCTTTAAGAGGTGCACAAGGGCCATAACTGTGGTTCACATCCCTCTCTCTTGACAGCAAACTGTAAAGCTCTGCATTTTGTAGAGCTGTGGAGAGAGGAGCTTGATTTGCCCACACGGACATGCTTTTCCCTGTGGGCTGGAAGCTTTGAGAGAGATTATGACTCTTGCTAAACATCACAGTCTGGCCCAGTACATTTCCTTAATGAGTTTTTCAGGGCAAAAAGTATAAAATAAGCAACTAGGAAGCAGAGAGCCACTTAGCAGTTCTTTGCTGATGTAAAACAAGATGTCCCATTTGCTACATATTGTGATGCTCGGTATATTTTAATTGCATGGCAACTTGCACCTTGTAGAAATGGCATTTTGCGTTCCTATAAATAGTTCCAGCTATCCCATAATCTCAGAACAATTTACTAATATTAATGAGTTGAGACATAAAAGATCTTATCTTCCCTTCATCAACAGGGAAACTGAGGTAATTAAACAGGCAGATTTTCAGTGTCTCACGGAGTGACAATCCCAGTCTCAGAGGCTGTGATAACCTGGATAAGCCAGACAGCAATTCATAGTGTTCAGTAATTTGGCCAGAGAAACTCCCCAAAGATCCCATGGAAACATAAGGGCAGGTCTCAGGGTAGGAAGTAAACTTTCTGCCCCCACCTTGTGCTTTGCATTGTCATGCAAAATGTTCTTGCAGGTTCCCAGGCCATGCAAAAAAAAAAAAAGGCCAAATGCTATAGATATGAAAATATTAAAGAAAATGTAACCAGTGTCAGGTATGAGGAATCCCTTTTGTCTTACAGATGGTTTATAAAATGCCTGTTTCTAGAGGATACAGATGTGAGGGTTTATGTGGGAGCTCTGATGCTGGTGACCTGTAGGGTGGCAGGGTGGAACTCCATTCCCATCTGTGTGCTGGGATGCTGACAGTAGAAACAAAAAAAATTGCAGAAGTCCTGATGCTGTTACACAGAACAGCAACAAAAATCGGTGAGTCAGGCAAAACTGGCTGAGCTGAAGTCCCTGGGTTTATTGCCTTTGTTCAAGCTGTGAAGTCAGTGGGGGAGAACAGTGTATAGGTTGCACATGGGTTGTTCACTGCTGCACTGAAGCCCTGGAGGAAGACTTCCAAAAGCACAGCTGAAGGTTTGATACCCGGCTCCTGGTGGCTTCCAGTGGGATGGAGCTCTTTCATTTCCTTTCATCCCTTTAAATGTCTTCTATCGGCTGCACCATTGAGAATTGCATGGGGAGTGGGGAAGTAGCAGTGTTTCCATGCTGCTGAGGCAGAGCTGTGAGGACAGAGAATCAGTCTGCAGTTGCTTCCTCTGCAGCTCCTGCTGTCCTGCAGTGAGTTTGGGTCATCACCAAATTAAAGATCAGGGTCAAAGCACTCTGGGAAAAGCAGCATCTGTGGCAAAGACATGGAGAGCTCAGTTTAAGGCACCTCTCCTAAAAGCAAGCAAAACCCAAACTGGAAAACTCCAAAAACTAAAAACTGTTGATGACACATGATGGTTTTGGGACACTGCATGGATAGGAAAGGCTGCCATTAGGGATGGATTCAAACTCTTTGGAAGACAAGCACACAAACATAACCTGCTAGAAGTGGTTTTGACAGGGCTGTGTGAGGCAGAAGCCAGAGAGTCACCACTTCTGGGAGTGAGTAGCCTTGAGCTAAACTTCAGCTGCTGTGTAGAGCAGAGTCAAGTCCCTCAAAATTAAAATTATGCTGGAGATCTTGTAATGGAAGAATTATAGGAAGATACAACTGAATTCCTGCCTGTGGGCATCTGTGTTGTGCTCTTCGTGGCCTGGGAAAACTCCAAAACTCCTGACTGAAAGCTTTCCTTTCCCTCCAGTTGAAGTTGATGTTTGCAGTGCCTGAGCTTGACTCTGAGCTGGATTGCCCACCTGCCCCATGTCAGAGGACCATATACACCTCTGAGGAGTGCCCCCCACAAATAGAGGCTTTTAAAAGAGCTGTGTGGGGACTGCATCCAGGTCCGTGGGCTTGTAGTACCTGAGGTGAGGCTCACAGGTCAGCTCTTCTGGTTTTGCAGAGATTCTCTTAAGGATAATACACTGCATTCATCTCACTGAACATGCGGAGATGCTTCTGTGTCCTTTGTCTACAAAAATCCTGGAGCTGTTCAGTTTGATCTTGACATTTCCACAACCTGAAAAGACAGACTCAAACCACAGCCTTGGACGTTAAACACATCTGGCCTTTGGAGGAGGTTTGGTTTAGGTTTGCACTCCAGGGCTCTGCATAAGACTGAGTTGTCATTAAATCACCCAGCTCCATCCATGTAGATTAGTCAGCACCTTTGCCAGTTGTAGGAGGTCACGAGCCAGTTTCATCCACTGCTTTTTCTGCCTACAGTAATTTACATCAGCTTGACTTTGGCCTATTTTTTTGAGAAAATACACAATCTTTTAATTCCAAATAATCTCTCTTACAGCTTTCTCCCTTTCCCCCATAGGACTAGTAAGGAAAGGAGCTCTTTGCCATTTCTTTGGATCCTGTGTGGCCATGCATTGCCCAAGTGCATGTGTGAGTCCACACGTGCATTGAGCACATGTGCTGAAGCATTGTCTGAAGCTCCTAGAGGTGCTTCACACCAGGAAAACTTGACTTAGGATTATAAGTGTTCCTGCTATTGTATTGTCTAAGACTAAATCAGCTTGGGAAGTCATAGGAGCAATCCTTCACTGCCATACCTTCATTGCATTCTGAAGCTCGCTCTCCATCCTTCCCATCCATTTCTGTCAGTGACAACATGTTTATTTTATTTAGTTTATTTTAATATTTAGCCCATTAGTGAGGTGCTGGGCAGTCAGGCTTGTTGAAAGATGCAGGAAACTACTTTACAAAGATGTTTCCTCAGGATTTAAAATGCCTGCAGCTTTTGAACCTTTAAAAATGCACCTGCAGGCAGCTGAATAAATGTGCAGGAGTGCACAGGCTCCTTTGGAAGGCTGAGCTGTTTGAATAACAGCCATCAGTCTGGTGTTGACAGTTATTGAGAACAAATAGCAATTCAGAACAATAACCAGTTTTAAAATTCCAAAAGGATTCAGGCATGTGGGTACCTTGAGAAATCTAGCCTATATGGTTTCAAAGCTAAAGTACTCTTTCAGCAGTAACTTCTCCATTTAGAAACCGAAATCTCTTAAAAGGAAAGTTGTGGGCTGTTTTTTAAAATATATCTTCTCAGAGACACCTCTGTCATAGATGCACTAACTACTGAAAAAGTATTTTCATGTCTCCATCAAACAGAAGGCAGCAGGAAAGACTGAAGCATCTGGCTGTTGTGTTCCAAGAAAACTTTCAGAAGCTGAAGCTTGAGATGAGCATTCAGTTTCTCTGTTGCTGGGATTGATTTCTCTTTTTTCTGCATTTGATTCTTCTAAAACAAATGTTGGAGAATGTCAACAGGCTCAGCTCACGCGTCTTCTCTTCTAAGTCCAGGCATGGTGGTCAGCAAAAAATCAGTATTTCCCCAGGGTCTGCATGTGACCTAGAAAGTGGCACTGGAAGACAAAGGAGCTAGAAAATTCCACCTTTTTTCATTGCTTCGTGGTGGGCTGAAATGACCGTTTCAGATGAGCTTGAGTGAAGCTGTATTTTGTTGCATGAAGCCAGAGTGCCCTGTTCTGCGGGAAGGGCTAAGGGTAGAGAGGAGAGGTGAACCCTGCATAGCACTGGGGCAGGCACTCTGTCATAATCGTGTCCCGAGGGAAAGTCTTCTTCCCCTGGGAGAATGCTGTCATGTTTCTCTTACCTGGAGACCATTGGAAAAGTCTCCTCTGTCTTGTTGGACTGCTTTTCAATAGAAAACTGAGCTTTTATTGTAATGAAAGGTTTCACTAGGATATTTGTTTCCCACATAATCTTGAAAAAATTAACACCTGAAAATGGAATATTTTGGCTGACGACTGAAATACTTCAGCTGAAGAAAAATGTGGAGTTTCCACAGAGGAGACAGGCACACCAAAACCTGCACTAAAAATAACCCTGAAGACATCCCAGGATGCTAAATGCTCTGCTTATGGATTCCATGGCATGGCTGATGCCCTTCTGTGTGTCATCCATTGCCCAGCCAGCACGTGGTGATCGATCTTTTGGCTGGGACTTGCTGTGATTTTGTTAGTCAGGTTTCACTGTTCTCAAGCAACTGCAGTGATCTGTAGCATTGCCCATTGTCACTTGTAGCACTTCTGTGTCTGAACAGTTCCGAGCAAGCCGGCGCCAGGTTATCCACACATGTACATCCTGCATTCTGCGTGTGAGATGCGAGCGCCAGGTACTGAGTGGCATGTTAATAACACACTGTTAACCCCGTCCTGTGGTTTCATAACACACATTCAGCTTGCTACTTACTAACACAGGTTTGATTTTGTTCCTGCCCTCTGCTACCTTCTAAAATATTCCCCTGCCAGAGGCAGGAGCCTTCTTCATTTACAATAAATAAATGCCGTGGATGTGACACCTTCCCTTTTCTGGGCTCTCACCCAGGGATTGGACTGTGCCCATGGATCTGAGCTTTTTACATACAATGCACAGCTGGGATACAAAGAGCCTTTTGAAAAGAAGGCTTGGCAGCTTTCCCAGAAGCAACGGAAGGGTCCATTTCTGCCTTACCTGTGATTAATTCTTTTCTGTTTGTGCTTGCAGTGGAGGGGCTTGAGCCCAGTGCTAACAAAACTCATTTTGTTGTGCAGTTTACTGCTTCTAACTGTAGCTCCAACCTCTGGGGCTTCCCTCCCTTTCCAGCTGTTTGACTAATACTAATTATGTGTATGCTGCTTAACCATCTAGGAGTGACAATCTGAAGTGGCATTTCTTTAGTTTTGAGGCATTTGGTGAGCATGAATTATGCAAGAGGACAGTAGTGGGAACACCTGTGCAAGGGTGGAGACAGTTCTGAGATGGAAAAGAAGGTCTCAGAGTTTGAGTGTTCAGGGATGGGGGACAGTAAAAAGCCCTCTCTGTTACTTCATGCTTTGTCATCTTTTTCTGGGAATAGGGAGCATGAATAGAGGACTAATTCAAGGGTATCCCAGCATGTCATGGATAAGTTCTCAATGGGCTCAGGGTATCCTGAGACTACCACTGCTGGAACAGCTGCTGGGGACTGCATGTGAGATGGGTGACTGGAAACAGCACTTCTGCCACTCTGCATTTAGCAGAAAAATGGGTCCCCTGAGCTTCCTCAGGACCAGAGAGAGAAGATACCTTTGCCAGTGCCCCTGTTCTCTGAGCAGGGTGGTTTCTCAGCTTGCTGGGGAGTTGTATATTAACAGGCAGACACCAAGCCCTGAAGAATAAGTGTTACTTTTTCTGCCTTCATGTGGTGAGCTGGGCTTTTGGTGAGCTGTGGTTTTTGGGCTATGTGGTATAGGAATTTGAGGGCCTGGCAGACTTAGGTTAAAACAGCATTAATGGAGCTGAGCTGGTGAGTGTAGCATCAGTAGAAGAAAATCCCAAAATACTGCTTGGGATTTCAGAGATAAAGGAAAGAAGCCTGACTTGTTACCAAGAGGTTAGCCTTGTACAGGGCAGCCACGTGGAGGTGGTAGGCTGTCTGTAGGCTGGTAAGCAGTGGGGTTTGAGCAATCTGCATCACACATTTTACCCTGCAGAGTTTGGGGCATAATACCCTGCAGTAGGGTTTGAGCAATCTGCAACACACATTTTACCCTGCAGAGTTTGGGGCATAGACACGTGTCTTGCACAGGCACTGGACAATATTGGCTGTGTATTCCCCAGTTGTGTCCAGTACCTTGTAGGAACACATCCCAGAATGGCTCTGCTGCATTGATCCGTGTAACCTGGAGTGAAGGAAACTCTCCCAGGGTGTGTGCTGAAGCCTGGAGGAGACTTCCCTGAATTCTGCCACAGACCTTTGTCAGATGGACATTCAGGAAAAAAATATCCCTGCACTTCCCACCCAGGTCTTCACCTCTTCTCAGATCAATCAACAAGGCGTCTCTAGTCCAACAACTTGAAAGCCTCCAGCTTTGCTTCAAAAGAATTTATAAATTCCCCTTGCAGTTCAAGTGCATTCAGCAGGACTGGGGAATTCCTTTAGATCTCTGCTGAAGAATGCTTTTAAGTCAGGGGACTGCTTGTATGTACAAAGCAAAGTTGCTTGCTCACCAACCAGTTCTCTGCTGGAAGCACCATCTCCCTCAGAAGACTTGCTGTTGTTCCCTGTTCCCTCTTCCCTATCTGTAAACTACCCCATGGCTAGGTAAATATTTTTATTATATCCTGTGCCAAGCATTCTTCCCCTTCCCACAGAAGAAGATGTGTGTCGGCTCGCTTGGAGTGCAAATGAACGCCCATGACTAAAGGGAGGCTGGCCTTGCTCCAGGTGCCAGCCTCACACATCCTGGCACAATGTTTTCCAACATCAAACTGCAGCAAGAAAACAAACTTTGGTTTACTTCTTCAGTGTTAATCTTGCTGCCCACAGCTGCTGCAGTTGTGCTTTCACAGGTTGATAGGATGAAAGGATAAACAGGGAAGAATTATCCATCTTGGTGCTTAAGTGGGAGCTTCTGAGCACCTCAGTGTGAAGGTGAAGGTTGAATAGGCTGAACGTGTCCTCCTGTCTTCCAGAGGAATGCTTGCCCCAAGTCATGGACTTCTGCAGTTGCTCCCAGTCACTTCACAGGCAGCCCAAGTCCTCCAAGAGCAGGATTTGGCTTTAAAAAGCCAATTTTTCCCCAGCCATCCAGCTGCAGATGAAATATCCTTTTTCCCTGTCCTATTTCTGCCTGGTTTATTGGTAAAAGTCAGCGGAGGCACTGTGGGAAGCAGGTCCAGTGCCACAGCCCTGTGAGCTTGGCTACGTGCTGGGGGTGTGAGAAGCAAACTTGGTGTGCTGCAATCATTTACCACTCCCCTCCCTTGCTGCTGTTTGTTAGCAATGCCTCTAAATAAGCACATGCTTCAGCTTTCTGGCTGAGCACATTTTTTGGCCTTTGGATGGCATGAAATGTAAGTATTTAATGGTATCAGTAGAAGCCAAAGGTCTCCAGCCTCTCTGCCAAATGAGGTCAGTGTTCTGCATGGGAGGTCTGAAGCCACTGTCAGTCTGATGGCCCTCTTTCTTCGATGTGTCCATCCTAAGGTCTCTTTTCTCTTTGTCCCATCTCTGTTCCATGACTTGGGGTTTTTAAGCATCTCTCCTGTGAGTGTATCACATTTTGAGCTAATTAGATCTAAGTTTACACCATTTTTTTCATGGGCTTGTGGGCAAAGTGGTTTTTTAATGGGCTTGTATCTGTACACCAGAGTTGGTGACCCAGGGAGCTGGCAGCCCCTCGTCCGTGTAGGCAGGCTCCCATGGGATTGTCTGCAGGCATGACTGGTTCTTCATGTTGGTTGGACTTAGTAGTAGGGATCCCCTTCTCCCACTTGGGTGGCTGAGTTTGGCCTGTCCTTCCCTTGTCGCATGGTGCTGTGGTTTGATCTGGTGTGTTGGGCCTCCAGCTCCTAACAAGGCACTGCAAAGCCGATACCCAGATTTTGCATCAGCACGTTCCCACAGACACCCTGGAAGGAGGAGATTCATTGTCTTTATTGATGCATGTGTGTGTTTCTAAGAAGCTGTTGCATAGGCACAGCTGTGGCTGGGACTGGTGAGTTCATGGAACCCAGGAAAACCTCAGTGACACAGACAGGACCTGTGCACCCAGCAGATTGGGGAGGGGGCTGCCAGGAGCTCTCCTCTTCATTGCACTTTGCTTTTATTTATTGCAGGGAAAGGTGAGCATTGTTTCTCCTCTCCAGAAGCTTCCCTCCATTCTAACCATGGAATTGTCCCCATCTTCTGTTGCAGTTTCTGACTTCTAGCATCTGCCAGATGCAGCTGGGAGCTGCCCTGCTGCTAATCAGCATCCCCCTGGACACGCTCCTCCCTGCCTGACTCAGTCGGCCCTGGCGCTCCGGCACAGCCCTTCCGAGCAGAGAAGAAATTGCTCTTTCTGCCCTGTCTGTCTGAAGCTTTCCCTCCCAGCCCTCCCAGCAGCTGAGTCACTTCCTTCTTTAAATCTGGCCTTAAATCTTCCTTTTCTCTTTAGCCTGTGATTCACTCCCTTTGTGAGGCACTTTGCAGAGTCTGACGGGAGGATGCAGAACAGTGGGATGCTCCTGGGGTGAGACGCCCTCCTTGTCTCGGGGCCACAGCAGTGAGCCCCTCTCTGAGGCTGGGCCCTGTGCCTGCTAAATGGTGTCTCTCCGTATGAGAGTTTCTCTTATCTTAGAGTTTCTTTCAGTGCTACATCTGACGTAGTAATAGGAGCCAACTCCTGCCTGCGGCGAGTGCGTGCAATTTCCTTTGACATCAGCATGTGCCTGTGAGGGAACAGCTCTACCCCTTCCCACCCTGTTTGATTAGACTCAGTAAGAGAGTCATTACAGCATCTCTGCCACTCCTCCTTGTCTCTCGTGGGATTTAAGGAGGACTTCTGCAATGTGCTCAGAGCAAGGAAAGCTTCGATTTCTGCTTCTAAAGCCTGGAGATATTTTTAATATAACAACGATATTCCTCAAATTTTTATACTATGATTTTTTTTTTGGTCCCTCACCTGCTTATTTCCTTGGCCTTTGACCTTATGTCTAAGTGTCTTGCCATTTCACAGTTTCCTGGTGTAGAGAGACTCACCAGCCAACAGAGTAGTTAAAAGAAGACACCATGAATTAGCAGTGTGGCACTGCTGAACTTGTCTAGACTTGCTCTGGTTATCAGCAAAGTGTGGGATAAAATTTGCCAAAGCCTTTAAATCCTGCTTTCATCTGGGACTTAGGTAGTTAAGCATTAAATACATTTCATTACTCTTGCATCTTAGGCATACAAATACTCAAGGTTCTTAGGAAAGCATCTTATGGGTGCCTTGCCCCCAAAGCTGGGGCAGAAAGGGGTAATGCCAGGGACCAGACCTGGTTCTACGAGGGTCTGGCTTCCACAGCACAGTGGTGCCCACACTGGTGCCAGAGGTATAAGAGCACATTAATGAGACATTTGGGATTAAATGAGTGGCTGGCTCTGTCACTCTCTAGGGGAAGGGTCTGTTTGTGAGACTGCTGTGCTTCAAAATATGTGCAGGCTGTGCAGCTGCATCTGTCTGTAGCTCGGGTTTTCTAAGACGTGACCAGTGACCATTTTCTAAAGAGCAAAAAAAGTCATTTTCCAGTACAGTAAGTCTGCAAATAAAATGAACTCACTGTTGTAAAGGAACTTTGTTTTTGCAGAGGGGACTGGGCTATGGAATTTTGTAGGCAAAGAAGACTTGTCATCCAAGGAGAAGACTTCTTCATTTAAAATTATTTGTACGGGAGACATAGCAATCAAGTAAATGAGAACTGCAGTTTCTAACAAATGCTAATAATCGTAAGCTCTTATTTTTAATAAAGCTTCAGCAATCACATTTTTCACCTTCAAAACAGGCACCGTTGAGAACAACATAACATGTCCTTTGCGTACTGATCTTATGTTGTGTATATTTGTTTTCTTTTGTGTAGAACGAGGTGATCAGCCAGCAGCTCTCTGTCATTTTCACTCATTGCTATGGACCCTACCCAATTCCAAAGCTGGTGGAAATCAAGCGCAAGCAGACCTCCCGCCTGGGTAAGCGTCACTGCAGATCCTCGCTGGCTCTGCAGTGGGAAGGAGAGCTGTGGGAAAGCTGTTGCTGGCCAGGTGCTTGAGCGGGCCACAAGTCAGAAAAATCTCAATTTGAAAGGCAGAATTAGAGGAAGGAAGGGCCCCAAATTTAACTTGACCTAAAACTCCCACTGACATCAGGAGGGTCATCAGGCGCGCTGGAGTGGGGCCGTAAATCTGCAAAGATCTGTGTTGCTGATTAGGCTGGGATCCAAGCCTTGGCCCTGGAGCAAGGTGTCTGTCTGGATCTCAAACCACCCTGGCTGGCTGCAGGTGATGCTGCACCAGCACAGCCCTCTCAGCCTGGTCAGCAGAGCCCAGGGTGTTTTCAGGGGACTGAGAGAAGAGGCAAACAATTTTCCAGGACCCTCTTCCTCCTGACAGAGACTTCCTGACACAGGGAGTGGCCTAATAGAGTATAAATGAGCAGAGGGCCCCCAGCATCTGCTGAGCTGCAGTTTGCTCTGGGTAGCAGAGCTGGAGGCTGTGCCAGCAGCACACAGCAGGCACGGCTGGCTGTCGTTTCAGCAAAGGTCATCATGGACTTCAGAGCTTTGAATTCCCTTTGTCTGAACTCAGTGTGGTTGTCTCTGTCCAAAACAGCTTTATGGGCTTTACTCATTAAAACCAATATCCTTCTATTCTGTTGCTTTCTTTTGTCAAAACAGGGAAATATACAATATGTTCCTGACTTCTTCCAAATTAAAGTTATTGACTTTTTTGTTTCCTTCTTTTTGCGATTCTAGATCCCCATTTTCTTAACAATAAAGAGATGTCAGATGTCACATTTCTGGTGGAAGGAAGACCATTTTATGCACATCGAGTGTTGCTATTTACTGCATCGCCAAGGTAAAATAGAGACACATCTCTGTTTTTTAACAAAAATAGAATTTGATTTTATGGGTTTGTGGGGTTTTTTTGTTTGTTTTGCTGTCCCAGTTCTTTGAGGGCTAGTGGCCCAATCTTCAAGTTTTTTCTTTCTTTCACAGCTTGTTTCTGGTTGATCTGCCAGATATTTAACAAGTGCTCCTGTCAATAGATTTTTCATCCAGTGAATGATCCATGCTTCTGGCCATGTATCTCCCTTGCACTGAGACACAGTGACATGGTGCTCATTACTGCACGCAGTTCTCCACCATACAAGAGTCATGATACTTTGATTATTAATAATTTAAGAGTGGTTAAATTCTTGTGAGTGGTTAAATCCTGCCTTGCATCAGTTTCAGCAGTCTCCAGGAAAAACAAGCTACTGTCACACAGTTCTTGACAGCATTCGACAACTTTTAAATGAAATTAAATAGCTGTGAAACATATCATACTGTGTCCAAAGGCAGTATTTATAGTTGGTTTCCTGTGCTCAGAAGGCTGAATGTGAGTTTCCCAGCTCAACCCAACCCAAGAGTTGCTCACAAACCTTATTTGTATGCAGCTGTATAATTCAGCGTGTGCTTTTAAACAAATCTTGCTGGCCCTCCATAACAGCTTATTTTGAGATGTGGCAAGGACAGAGCTCTGAGTTTGGATGATTTAAGCAATATGGGAATTGATGCTGGTTGTGTTGCCAACCCACAGCACAAAGAGATTTGCATGAAGTAACTGCAGTACCTGACCCTGCCTTCAACTAAGAAATGGATATTGATGTTTAGAGCTTCTTGGTAGATGTACAAATATTTTCCAAACTCCAGCTTTCAGCCTACTAAATTGTATTCATAATAGAGTTTGGCACTAGTGAAAGCAAGTAAATTGTCATCTGTATTTTAGTAAACAAGATGCAGTCACGATGAGGGGGAAGGTTACCATCCAGCAAATGCTGGTCTTGATAGATAAGCTGAGCTCTGAACTGCTGCTGCAAGGTCAGATGAATTATCAAAGAGAGGAAGTACAAGTGCTGGTGTTTCTGGCAGCACATTTCCCATTTTCACCGTCTGATCAATGGGAATACCTGCTTTTGAGAAGTAAATTCTTTCATATGTATATATCTCACATAAGTTTGCAATTATTAACTAAAAATATGTGGATTTTTGTTCTGAAACTTGTGTCTGAATTTCGGGTTTTGATAATCAGAGAAGAGCAACCTATCCAGTTTTCTCTCCTGCCTCTTCTCACACAATTGTACTGAGCGTGCATAGGAGCATTAAAAGTCTCAGTGTATTTTTTTTGTTTTGTTCCAAAACATTTTTTAAACCAACATAATGGAGCCAAAATCTATCTCCCTCAAAAAAGGAAAACATTCAAGTTTTAAATGTTGCAGATCTTTATAAAAGATCATGTTGCCTTCAAGAAAAAAACAAATTGGATCTGTGTCATTACAGAATCTGAGTTTTGGATGTACATTTTACTCTATTGTTATATTAGATGTATTTTTTTAAAATTTTGAAGTGAAATCTTCTAGAGAGAAGCTTCTTACTTTTGGTTTAAACTTTATGTTAATGTCTAAATCTTGGTGCTTTCTGGTGACAAATATGTTCATTTCAGTACACTGTTTCTGCAAGAATTGATGCTGTCATTCCACTGCACTTCTGTACTGTTTTTACTGCATTTTTCCACTGAGATAACTGGGCTGGTATTTCAGTTTTGCTCCTTTTTATTTAGGTTTAAAGCATTGCTGTCTAGCAAGCCCTCATCTGACAGTACTTGTATTGAGATCAACTATGTGAAGTACCCCATCTTTCAGGTACAGTTCTCACACTGAATTTGAATGGAACTTGTAAAGAGGAGCACCACGCATGCCCTGTCCAAACTGGCACCCATGCATTTGATAAACCAGAGCAGTGGTTTCACAAGCACAGGCTTCATCTCTGTTTGAGCACTGCAGAGTTCTGTGGATTGCAAATGTGCCCCAGCAGATGCAGCATTTCACTGACATGGGCTGTGCACACAAAGCACTGCCTGTCAGCATTTCTTTCTGTAGTTGGCTCTTTCTGTATTTAATGGACAGGTTTGGAAGAGACACACTTCATTCCCTTCCTTAGCAGTGCTCTCCAATCAATTTTGTGCCATGAAAAGGCAGAGCTTGCTCTCTGTACCTGTAGCATGTACATGGATATGCTTCCCTTGCTTTGAGCCAGAGCTGTTACTGCTGCACATAATTCCCAGCTGCCCACAATAACTGGGCTCCCCACAGAGGGATCTTGGCTGGCTTGTATTACTGTGCAAAGCCTCCTCCACCTCTGTCTTATCTTCCATGCGTGCCCACACACAGCTGGATGAAGGTGGCCTTTGCCAGGGAGGGAGTAAGAGAATAATCACTATATGTGCTGTGTTTGCCTGAATCAGTGATGTACTTAACAGACTGGGAAATACACTGAAAATTCAAAATGAGTTAATCAGTTTCCTGCAAGCTGTTTGGAGCTCACCAGGAAATCCAGACAATTTGACGGTGAGGGGTTGAGACATTAGACTACCTGTGAGAAGGAAACACTGAACTTTGCAGAGTGAGAGAATAACCAAGTATATCTTTGAAATCAGGAGGCTTGAGCTATTTTTACCTACAAATCCTTGGTGGTGTTAGGAGAGCCTCGGGCATTGCCTGCATTGTCCCCTGTTCCTCTATGTCTTGGACTGATTTTTATAAACACTCCTTTGTTTTATTACAGCTGGTTATGCAGTATCTTTATTATGGAGGTGCAGAGTCACTCCTGATTAAAAATAATGAAATTATGGAGGTAAGAGACATTTATTTAATTGCAGTGGGAGCGATGCTGACTGATCTGTGTACCATTCACCCGAGGCCACGTGGCCATGGGGCAAGACATGAGCACTCCTGCAAGAGCCAGCAGTGCCTCATCTGGAGTGCCCAGGCTCTCTGCAGTCCTGCAGGAGACTGGGAGACTTTGCAAATACCTGCTTAGAGGCAAAGCTGGTGTTACCACAATCTGGAGCCAATTTCCAGCAATTTAGCCCTATCTCATCAGCATTGAAAACATCTAATTTTGTTTCTCACATGGGAGAAGTCTTGGGAACATGCTGGGCTCTAACCGTGAGAGAAGTCCGCTGGAGACACAGTTCAGTTCAATTTCAATCATGTGACTCTCAGATTTTATGAATAAAACCATAATCTGCTCCCTGAGATACAGAGACTTCTTTGCCCCTTTCTCACTGGATGTAAAACATCCAGGTGCTGTTGTGGCCTTTTGCAAAAGCCAAACCAAGCCAGCTGGAGATGACTGGAATTTCACACAGCCACAGCCACCAGCCATGCAACCACAACCTTATGGATCCAAACACTGTGTGCCATCATTGTCAGCTATGATCAGCAAAACCACTCCAACTAAACAGAAATAGATATATTGAGCAAATTCTTGATAGTCATTCAGGGAGTTTTCAGGCAGCCAGAAAGGACGCAGGTCAGTAAATACTAAATTCAGAGCTCTTTAAACAGCAGGTGACTGTCAGTGCCTGCCACCACAATCACAGAGTATCTCAAGTTGGAAGAGACCCATCAGGACCATCAAGTCCAGCTCCCTGCTCCTTGCAGGGCTGTGTGAGCTAAACCACATCAGAGTGTCGTGCAGATGTGCCATGGACTCTGGCAGGCCTGGTGCCACGAGCACTTCCCTGGGGAGCCTGTGCAGTGACTGACCACCCTCTCAGGGGAGAACCTGTTCCTTATGGCCAATCTGCACTTCCCCTGGTGCAGCTGCTTTCCTTTTCCTCGTGTCCTGTCCCTGTTGCCTGTATTATTCTGTCCCTATAACTCTACAGTCTGGCAGCCAGAGGATGGAACTGGTCAGGACTGAAGTTACCCCTCTCTAGTGCAGGCAGTGGATTTTTAAGTAAGCATACCCACATCGGCTTCCTGAGCTGTATAGGAAGAGTTCCCTAATTCTCTGTTTCACTCAGAGTTCTGAAAGACTTCCTGAATTTCTAACCTTTTCTGAAATGGAGAATTTTAGACTAGGCAGTGCAGTGGCTTTATAGAAATGTGTGTGTTATCACCTAGGCTGTTAAAAAGCTTGTGCTGCATTTCAGCTGGCAGCTTGCTCTACTTTTGTGACATCTCAAAACTTCTGAGACTCCAGAATGTATGACTGATTGATTGATCTCTTGATAACAGATTTGGCCGTGCTTCCTCACAGTTTAAAGTAATTACAAACCAGCACATGACTGCTTGAGCCACAGAGGCAGCTGGAATAGGATTTGTCTTTATCTTTTTAGTAACTTGCCTTATTACACATACGATAACAAGAAGCACCAGAAATACTCCACAGAAATCTTGGCTGCAATTCATAATTGGGGCCAGCTGGCTGCTATCACATCAGCACTGCAGATTTCCAGCACTTGGATTTATTTATGGGATTAAAGTAGATCTTGAGCAGACTGCATAGGAGAAGTCAGAATAATGTCATGGAAGTTTCAGGGTTTTGTTTGTTCCCCAGTGCAGCATGAGAGCCCCTTTGGGATGCACAGGTTAGCTTTTTGTTGTGAGTCCCAAATAATAAGGGCTGTGTAAAAGCCTGAATACCTGAGTAAGTGCTATTTAAACACATGAACAGCTTGATCTAAGGTCTGGCTGGGTTACAGCAAGGTGTCAAGCCATGAAGAACTCCAACCTGCTTTCTAAGGCAAAGAGCCAGAGACAATGGCCTACCATGGAAAGCCAGAAAATTAAATGATTTTCATGTAAAGGACAGAAAAAGGGCAATAGAGGAAATACTAACACTGCTGAAATCAGTTGGAGAACTCAAAATTCAAGCCATTTTCACCCCACAGGCATGCAGAGATGCCAAGGCAGTGCCAGGGTAGACAGTGTAGCCACAGGGCCAAAGAGGGAGGTCAGTGCTGGTGTCAGAAGAGCTGTGGTAGAGCAGTGGCAGACCCATGACACTGACCTGAATGCTGGCTAGGCACTGCCTCACAAAGCTGGTTCCCACTTGTTCCTTGGAGTAAGGTGGACCCCAGACAGTGTTTGAGTGCTCCTGGCCTGGACATCCCCTGACAGCTGCTCACAAGCTAGGACAAGGAGCATCCGGAGAGCTGATTTCCACTCCCTTGAGCCTGCTGAGGTGGCAGATTTGAAGTTTATTGTCTCTCTAGATTAAGTCTGCCCAGGATGGTCGTCATTGTTTGGTTTGAATTCCTCTGTACACTTGATCCTGACCTTTCTGCTGACTTCCTCACATCCAGCCCAGGTGATCTGTTTCAATAAGATCTTGGGGAACAGTTGAACCAGAACTTCGGTTTTGGGGATGTATTTGCAGGTATTTTATTGCAGTCATGTTAGGCAAGTGACAAAATATTCTTCAAACCACTGTTTGCTTTTTCTCCTTGTTCCATTCCAAAGTCAGCATGTGGACCTGAGCAGCCCTTGGTGTTCTCTCTGTGTGTAGATTCCCATTGTGTGATTTAGAAGGGACTGCAGAGGGTTAAAATAACCAAGCAATCTTCTCATTCTGACTTTCTGTCAGTACTTTCATGCTAACTGAAGAAGGGGCAGAGAAAAAAGTATAATGAAACTGTAAAGAAGCAAGTTCTGATTCTGTATCACTCAGCAGTTTTTGACTATTTTTTCCATGCCTTTTGTTTTTTTTTTAGCTTCTCTCTGCTGCTAAATTTTTCCAGCTTGAAGCTTTACAACGACACTGTGAGATCATTTGTGCAAAAAGCATTAATACAGAAAACTGCGTGGATATTTATAATCATGCCAAGGTAAAAATAACTGCATATGCTTGCATGTTGTGTGTCTGCCGTCATTCTTGTAGGTCAGTTCTGTAATAAGTAGTTTTTTATTTATATATATATATATATATATATATATATATATATATATATATATAATATGCTTAGTACATTTGTTGCATGTTTAAAATTTGTAGATTTGTCACTCATTACTGGGACTGACTGATTAACAGGTACCTAGTATAGTGACAATCCAAAATTAGTTCAAGGTGGCAGCTTCTCAGCCCCTTCCCTGAGTGGCTCAAACTCAATTTGAGTGTATCACTATGTGGGCGATCTATCCCTTATTCATGGCAGCACAAACTGGTGAGCTGATTCTACAAGAATCACTAAGAGAAGTAGGCATCTCTGCTTTCTCCTTCCAAGATGCATTTTCCCATTTCCATTACCTGTTTCTTCCTGCCTGAAGCCCAGTGGGTGACACACTCAATGCTGGTGACACCTTGTCAATATATAAAAATGCCATGTTGTGGAAGTGCAATGGCTCAGAGCCCTGCAAGGATGGTAATGAGAATTTTGTGTCTTGGAGAGTTTCTTATTGGAATCAAATTATATACTTAGCTTGTGAGGTTGCCTAAGTCATTAGACAGAAAAGCATGGCATTTCTTGTCCTAGAAAACCTATTTTCACGCATTGGTGGAGGTGGTTACCACATTGATTAGTTTCAGTTTTTTCCCTCCTCATGTGGAGTAGTTAGATTTTCACTTGGAAGATGGAAATGGTACACAAATAAGTGCAGTGAAATATTCTTCAAGCATTTTTTAAGAGATTTTTTCTCTAACTTGCATGGTCTATACAAAAGATAAAACTGATGCATTGTGACATGGAGGTTTGATTGAACAGAGTAATCCTGCAGATTTCTCCAAACCCCTGCAGATCTGACCTCCATTCCCATCATCAGGTATTTCCTACAGAGAATAGTAATGCTGGGTCTTCGTGTACAGATAACATGCAATCAGTGTTTGAAACAGCACAAAGCAAAAAGATCCACCTATACAAATAAGCAATGAGGTGTATCTCTGGGTCCATTTAATGTGAAAGGAAAAAAATTACAGTGCAGGAATCGTTTGAAAAATATTTTATTTGTCATGTAGCTCATGTGCCAACTTCTCAATTTGTATTGCTGTCAGTAAAAACAATAATTTTACTTTAAAATCATATTCGTTTGAATTGTGAAATGGGGCTTTTATTTACATCCTGATTGAAGAAAATTCTTTCATGCTGGGACTTAACAAACCCAGTGGCTAAATCCAGCTCCTGGTTTCCCTGTAAGAGCCCCAACCTGCAAGTTATTTGTGCCTGCACGTCCCTGTGGAAGCAGTGGAAATGGGGTCCTGGGTGGGTTTTACAGCCAGAGCCATGTTGGCACTGCTGTGAGTAGGGCATTGCAGCAATAGCCAACCTGGCTGTGCCTGAATCTTTGACTTCTGGAATTAGTTGGGTTGGAAGGGACCCTTAAAGATCATCTCCTTAGAGCCATGGTCAGGGACACCTTTCTTGACCTTGCTGCTTTGCAGCTCAACTGCACCTGCAGGACCTCCCCGACCTTTCCAGAAGGGGATGTGTGAGCAGGGAAATGTTGGCTCAGAGACAAGTGGAGCACAGCCTTTGTCATCAGGGTTGAGAGACAGATACAGTTTGGTGGATGGTCCCTCGCAGGCCCAGGAGTTGGACTCAGTAATCCTTGTGAGTCCCTTCCAGCCCAGTGTATTCTGTAATTCTCTAATGGGGATTTGGTCATATTTACAAATAAATGCTGATGGCAGAGTACTGATATCATTAATATCCCTATGGGCATTCCATTTTTTAAATGCTATCATAGAACTGTGGAATACCAGCATGGAAGGTACTTCAAGGATCATCTGGTCCAACCTTTCTTTGCAAACATACAGTCTAGACTAGATGGCCCAGCACCCTGCCCAGCTGAATCTTCAAGTGTCCAATGCTGGGAAGTCCACCTCTGCCCTGGGGAGATTTTTTCAATGGCTTATTATTTCCATTTCTCCTCAAAGCATGAAATTTTGCATGACAGCTTTCTGCAGTCATATGTCCCATCCTTGCTAAGGACAGCATTCTTGAAACGTGGTCTGTAATATTTTCCCAAACCTGTAGTTTTAGGGTGTAACTTCTAGAATGAAATCATGGGTCTGGTAAACTCTGTGGTAGAACTTCCATCAGTTTCCAAGGGAGCAAAGCTTCAGTCTGTGGAATTTTGTTTCCCCAACAGCCAGGGTCTTTTAACATGGAATTATTGAGAATCATCATCATAAAATACTGTTTTATTAACTCCTTCCTCTCCACGCATTTATATCTGTAAGTAAGCACATTTTAGACTGTGCCTGTCTAAAAGGCTTAGCTTGTGTATTTGTGTGTAGCTCTTATGCATTGTATCTGCTGCCTGGGTTGTATCAGAATGGTTATCTTTCTCTAATTTCACTTCTTGTAGTTCCTCGGCGTCACAGAACTATCTGCCTATTGTGAAGGCTACTTTCTAAAAAACATGATGGTCCTCATTGAAAACGAAGCTTTCAAACAGTTGTTGTATGACAAGAATGGAGAAACATCTGGTCAGAATGTACTAGAGGACTTACAGAGGACGTTGGCCACAAGGATTCAGTCAATTCATTTGTCTTCTTCAAAGGGCTCCATTGTGTAAAGCTGAGGAAGATGGTAAACCTCTAATTAAAGACCCTGCAAGTTAAGTCTTCTGTTGCAGTTGCTCAAACCTGTTGCAGTTGCTTAAATGACTACAAAAAAAAGAAAATGTAAAAAATTCTACGTCGCATCCAGACAGTTCCGTCTCGGCCAGAGGTGCTGCGCTGGGGCTGTGTCCCCACCTGGATGAGAAATACAGAAAACAAAGTTCCTCCCTGGTTTTGAGCAAGCTGGGTACCAGAGTATCCGGTGAATTGCCCTTGTACTCACATCCTGAACATGAGCCTGTTCATGGAGCTTGATGCCAACAAAAGCCAGAACTCACATCAGTGAACAGCAGAAGTTCCCTGCCTGAAGGGTAGTGCTGGGGAACACCTGAATTGACCAATTAATCATTTAAGTCAGATTCGTTTCAGTGTTACACAGTTAAGAACAATATCTATCCCAGAGTCCATTATCTCGTGCATTTAAGAAATGTAAGAACTGTTATTGCTGTCCAGCAAAGATCAGCTGTATTAGAGAGTGGGTAAGACTGTTATAGTTGAGGAAATATACTGGCAGATTTTTAGGGGTGGGAACTTTTTAAACTGTTCATAAAAAATAATGGGGTGGCCTTGTAGTTTAAAACCTGTTTCTTAAGCTTAAAATTTCATTTTCAACAGAGCTGTGTTTGAGAATCTATGTAACATGTTTTGGTTTTTTAAATGGTAAAATGTACATTGTGTAAACACACATATGCTCAAGTTTTGCTTGTATTCTTTCCTAGGGTGGTATAATCTTGCCTAAGAGGCTATGGTTACACCAAAGAGGCACATTACCCAGACTGTCTCTAATACAATAGTTGGGGGGGCAGGAGAACTGCATGCTTCTCGTGATTTGGGGTTGAAATCAATGACAAACTCAACAAACATGCGTTTGCATGGTAACTGTACCTGTGAAATGTTCCATTCGTGCTTCGTTTTGCCAAGACAAATGCAATGTTACTTCTTGTCAAACTTCATTTGTGAAATTAGCTTATTTTTTTATCTGGTGTGACTGGCTGTGATATGATACCCCTGGAGCTCCTTCTCAAGATGCTGATTTCTGTTTGTTGCAGTGAAGAGATAACGACAGATCTTTAATTTAGTGATGTGTGGATATTTTGCTACTGGCCAGAGATTGTGTCTGAGTTAGACTTTTTAAAATTATAATTAAATATGTACTGTAGAATGATTTCTCACTGTATCCTGAGAATGTATAGGTAATCTACAATGCAGGGCTTGGGTAGGGTAGGGTGGGGTGGGGGGTGTGATTTAAATATCAAATGTCAGCTTTGTTTATTTTGCAGCATATTGTTAGCAAGACAAATCTGCTATGTGCCACAACATTCTGGATGCCCTCTCTGAAAAAAACCACAGTAAGAAGCAGGCAAAGATGTTGCCTTCTCCATGGCAAAGTGACATTAATACGTTTATTTTCTACTGTGCCATTCTAAGAAATTTAGAAGTTTGCATGTTAACCTCTTTTTCTTTTGTTGAAGCATCTATATTAGGTGCCCTTCCATGTTCCAGTTTTTGATGTGCTCAGAGAACACAGTTTTTGCTTTAGTTATCAACACAGTAGGAACCTGTTTTATGACTCTGAGGTATAAATCCTCCCTTATGCTTCGTCTTCTAAAGCCTCTGCAGTTTCTGCAACAAATAACAAAATGTCTGAACTGCCATTAATGTTGCAGAGACACTGCATGTCAGTCAATTAGATCTTGTTTTCTGCATAGTAGATGTTCACAGAAGACGTTGTCTGGAACTTGTAAGTAATGGCTATTTCTGAGTGAATGTTGTGATATAAAGAAGCAAGACCATAGTTACTGCAGCAGCAACACACAGAGGTGCTTGTTGTTGCTTGGTGTGCCTTCTCATCCATGGAAACCCATCCTTCTATGACAAAAACAACTAGCTAAGAGCAGGCCTCATCCTGCAGCTCATGGTTTAATATGGCAAAGTTTTTCAAACAATAATAATTATATTAAATGGGAGGGAAACACTGGTAACTCCATGCTTGTCCTTCTGAGTTGTGAGTGTCTGTGGTAAAGTTCCCTGGGTTTCTTTCAGCAATAAAGGGGTAATAGGGCCTTTGGTGGCTGTACCTGAGGTGGTCACCGTGTTTGGGCACCCTGAGCTGTTACAGGAAGGGACTGCAGCTAAGGATTTATACAGGAATAACTTTTGCTCTTGGAAATGCTGGTAATCCAAACATCACAGATGTATAGCTGAAGGAAACCTTAAGAAAAAAGAGTAATAACTCTCAATTCTTTTTTGACCAGTGGTCCCCAGGACTTTTGCCAGCAGAAAAGCCAACCTGTGTAAACCTAGCTTTCATTTCTCCTGGAAGCAGCCAGCAAACCTTTGTGGATCCACAAACCAGCATTTGGAAATGGTGATTTTAGTCTGCCTCTCCTGATGTGAGGCTGGGTGAGGTCCAGCTGAGCCATGCCAGACAATGTGCAGTTTGCAGGCTCTTCAAAAATCCAGTGACAGGGATACATGATCTTCACCACTCTCAAAATCAGAAGGTTTTCCTAAGAGACTTCAGAATTTCTTCATTGCAAATCAAGCCACTTTTTCTTTGAGTCCTGATTGACAGGAAAAACAGATGATCTTACAAGATCTTTTTGGAAAGTTATTTTATGTATGAAAGGAATTATCCTCCTTGCATCATAGTATAGTCTTTCCTAGTTCCTTTGTTAGTGTTTTCTGATTTTTGCTGTCATTCCCCTCATGGCTTCTCATTTTCCCCAAATTTCCATTCCTCAGCAGGAGTTTTATACATTAGCAAGCAAAGCAGAGAAACTGTTGCTGTGATTTATGTAAAGCATATCAGAAAATATATCCCCAGATATTTTCTTCAAGAACATCCCATGGCTGACTTTGATCTAGTCTGTTTTATAATTCCTGAGGGATTCACTGCTGCCTTCCCAGGAATTCCATCTTTATTTATGCATTTGTTTACTACACCTTTCAAAGTATAACACTTTCAATTTCTCCTTATTAAATTTGTTCTTCTCTAATCAGAGCAATTTCCCCACTTCATCAAGATCAATTGCAATTCTGATCGTGTCTTCTAGCCTGTTTCATAATCTCCAACCTTTATTATATGTGGCTTCATGCATGGATTCTTCATTCCATTAATCTGGGGCTGGGGGGAAGGGCTCTTGTCAATTTAATCTAAAAAGCAATGTGAGTTTCAGTGGGTGCCCATGAATACCATCCCTATCAGATAAGGCTCTTTCCAACAGAGCATTTTATTAGCATTTTTTTCAGACATGGTGTTATCAACTTGGAAAATAAAAAGCTTTCTCTTCCTTTCGTCTTTGTATGAGTTGCAACAATTTACAAATTTTGAGGCCAAATATTGCTTCCAGTCTTGGTAAAATGGAAAAAAATTACAACATCATTAGAAAAAATTAGGATTTTCTTTATTAATCATAATTTTTCAGCCTCTAATGAGTGAAGTTGCCTTTCCATCTGTCATTTTTATACTAATCCACTGCTGTAAGATTTGAGGACTTACAGACATCTCCTGGCAGATCTTTCCTTATATCCCTGCGCAGTTCTCCCCTTAGTTTCCAGAATTTCCTCACATGCCCACTTTGCTTCACATGCTGCCAGTTTCCACACTTCCCTGTTGTTTTTTTTTTTTCTCTAGAGCCCTGCTGGATTCCTTCCTAAGCCCAGAAGTGGTATCTGTGTTGTCCTGAATAGTTGATTTTCCAATAATTGGCTCAAGAGCTGGGAAGAGAAAAGGATGGGGAATGTGGGAGGGCAAAGGTTTTGGACATCACAGGGGAAGGCTGGCATTCTTTTCATTACAAATTTCAGCACTGTCTGCTTGTTTCTCTGATTTTTCCCTGATCTGTTCCTTAGGCCTGCTGTCCTCTAAACACAGCTGGTGGCCAGATGCTCTCTGTTCTGGAACGGGGCCAGCTTTCTAATGGCTAAGACTACTTTTTCCCCAGCTAAAACTTCTGCCTGCTTGGTTTCAGCTCCAGAGTAGATTAGTAAAAAATGTCTGTTAAAGACAGAGGAAACATCTCTAAAAAGGTGTGAAGGTTTAGTAGCCAGGCTCTGGTTGGCACTAATAAGAGCTGCTTGCTGAATCCTCCACGTGCTGCTTTGGACACTGAGCCTTTTTCTACTGAATATCCACTGGTCCTGGATGGGCTGTACTGTGTGATGTGCTGGGGGCTTTCTTAAATTTCTTTAATTCTTAAATTCTAGTTTTGTTTCAAGGCATAGCAACATGTGCTGCTCTTTCAGCATTAAAAATAAAAAGGGAAGTGGTCTGTTTGCACTGAAATCAACTGCTCTGAGGTGCTGCAGTGAAAAAGAAAGGGCATCTCTTCTTCCCAGCTGTACCTGCCTAAAATCAGAGGAGGCTTCTGTTATGGCCAGGTCTGTGGGGATTCAGGCATACAGGACCTGTTTAAATGGTTTTTTTTTTTAGGTTAACGCATTCACATACTCAAGGTGATGATTAGGCCATCCTAGAAAAAGCAGCCATTTCTAGTGCTCCTATCTATGGATTAAATCCTGAGCAATGCTGGAATCCTGCAGAATTAATTGAAGTCAGTTTCACATATTGAGGGTCCCTCAGGAGCTGGCTCTGTCTTAAAAAACTGCTGAAAGATGACAACCTGAAACCTGCATTCACTAAAGCTGCCTCTGAAGCCACTGGCTTGGGTTTGGGGGTTTTTTGTTTGCTTGTTCGTTTTGGTGTGGTTTTGGTGTTTTGTTTTGTTTGTTTGGGGTTTTTTTGCTGAATGAGAGTTACCTAAAGCCAAAGACTTTATGTTAGTTGGTTTGACAAAGTATCTTTCATGTGAGGCTCTGCAAGTGCTTTACAGAAGTGAAGGGCCTGAGGTTGCTTTCATCTTCTGGCACAGAGATGTTGAGATTTATAAGAATTAAAAGAACTACCTAGGATTTAGTCTAAAATTTAGTAAAGTAGTTTGTAGGAAGTTAGCCTTGAAATAGCCCTCAGATAATATCTGAAACCCCATAAATGAGAACATTACTAATTTTGCAATAACAAACCTGCAGCACTTCCATACATTTATAGCAAAATTATTATGTTATTTTTTAACTTGTTACTTACTTTGAGGTAAGGCCTGTTATCTTCAGTGGGTGAAAACGGAGGCTGGCCACTCTGACCAGATTATCACATTTCAGAACAATTGCACCTGACCTGCTATTTGTAACTGGCCTTCAAGAGCAAAAAACAGCAAAGCCAATTCTTCAGCTGTGGGTCAATGCTCCATGACTTCAGTGAGAGCACTGCTGAGAATATTATTCATGTGGTGCCCAAAGCAGAAAGAAAATCTGGAAACCTGCAGAAAGACTAATGGGAATTTGTCAGCTGCCTTCAGTGAGCCTCTGAGCTGGGGAAGCAAGCTCAGTGTGTAGGAGGAGGGCATTTCTTTTCTTTTTGTTGCCATTAAGCTGTCATTCCTTCAGCTCTGTCCAAGGCTTCTTGCATGGAACAGCCATGAATGGCCTAGAGTGTGTTTGTCTTGGATGCCTGCACAGGACTTAAAATTGGTATCTCAGCACTTCAAAGTCAAGAGTCTCAATAGATGATGGGTTTTGTGCTTGCTTGGACTGCTTGTCACTAAAACAGCCAGGAGTCATGGCAGCAAGTTACAGGAGAGGTTGTGTTGCCTGGATAGGTTAAATTCTACAAACACCTTGTGCTTTGCATGTTTAGTTGACTAAATCTGTCCACTTGATTGTACCAGAACAGCAACTTTGTAGTTTTTTTCCTTTGGAGAGGCATTTTTCACCTTTCTTTGGGCTGACAGTTTTGTTCTTTCATCCTGTAGAGGCAGTGACACCGTGTGAATGGGCATGTTAGCTTAGGCACAGGTTTCTGTCCATGCTGGATGGCACACTAACAGAGGTCTTAGTAAGGGAAGAGGAGTAGGTAAAAGAATTTGAATGTATGACCTTAGATCTTTGCCTCTGATTCCAGAGGTATAGTGTCCACTGCTGCCTAATTCATTTGTTCCCCAACTCAGAGATTCCAGGAAATCAAAGGGAGGGGGAGAGCAGGAAGAGGAGAAGCAGCCCCATCTTGTACCACTTCCTTGGCATTCCCAACCAGCCCCGTTGGCTCCAGTCTCTTCAGTGCTCACAGAGGGTTTGCTTGGTCCCATGCTCAGATATGGCCATGGAGTTGAAGCAATTGGTGGCACTTTCTTGTCCTTACAAACATCTTCACTGCTCTGCTGGTTAACTTTGGTCTTTCCACTCCCCATCTTCTCTGTTGCTGTGTTATCATTAAAACTTCCATTATTCGGCTTTGCCTAGCACAGTGAGAGGCAATCTTGTTTCTTACTGCCTTTCTAAAGCAAACAAAGCCAGGGGAAAAGCCTCGCTGAAATACAATCAAAAATCATTTATGGTTTACAATAAGTCACAAAAGAAAAGGGAGATGCTCAGAAGCAAAAAAGAGACTGCCCCTTTAGGAAAATCCAGTGTGTTAGGGGGTCATTTTAATTAATGAAGGTCAAAACCTTATTCTGGCAGGGACAGATTAACATGTTTCAAAACATCTGGACTTGTTAAAGCTACAGGTTCAAGAGAGTCCAGCCTTACCCTTTCCCCTTCCCAGCAGTGGGTAAATTGAATATCCTGTAGCTTGCTGCGTGAGAGGCTTTCAGATGAGCCTTTCCAAAGTCAGGTTCTCTCTGTTCTGCATAGCTTCTGAAGAGCTCACGGCACATCTGCAGGCTGGGATTTGCCCCTCAGCACAGTAGAAAGCCTCCTGTGCCCCGGTGCTGGTTGTGGGGCAGAAGGTGGGAAGGAGCAGAGGAAGCCCCTGGAGCCTCAGAGTGAAAGCTGCTTCCCCAGCACCCAAGCAGTCTCTTGGTCAAACACCCTGCTTAACCCAGTCAGTTCCATACCTTGGGAACTGACTATTGCCTTGCAGTTATTAAGCCAATGAATAATTGTGCCATTTGGGGATGTGGTAAAATGTGCAGTCTTAACTTCAGTTGTGAGCTATGTTTTTCCATTGCAGAATACATGGACTGTAGGAATGCATCTCAGAGCTTTTTGACCTCATGTTCCTGGCTAAGTTCCAATTAGTACTAGAAAAACTTGACCTGTTCAAGTCCCATCAGTGCATTTGGGCCAGTAGGTTGCTTCCTGTCCCTGTTTCTCTGTTGTGCAGCCATATGTGCTGTGCCAGTGGGGAGCAGAGGTGCCTGAGCATTGTGCAGACACCAAATAAGTAAATCCCACTCTCTGCAGTGCAGGACATTTCTCCTACTGATCTCTTTGGTATTATGGGGAAGGTTGAATAATGGATCATTTACAGCCCCAGGACCAGTGCTTCTCTTCCCCACTCTCTCCTGCCTCTGCCATCTACCACAAAGAGAAGGGAAAAGAAAAACCCACAGGAAATATCACATTCTCTCAGCCTGCCCTCCCCACCACCACTTACAGGTGGGCTGCTAGAGTGTCCTTCAGTCCCACTCCTCTGAAAGCTTCTTGTTTGTACACGAGTTATCCTTAGAGCATGCCTTGCATTAGGTCAAAGTCTGGAAAGCATCTGAAGTCATTCATGGCAGAAGTGAGATTGTAAAACATTGAATTCCAGTCATCCATGCTGAGAATTTTGTTTCTTTTTGGTTTTGGTGTTGTGTTGGTTTGCTGGTTTTGGGGGAAATTTGGGGTTTTTTTTTGGTTTTGTTTTTTTTTTTGTTGTTGTTGTTGTTTGTTTGGGTTTTTTTTTTTTTTGCTTGTTTTGTTTTTTGTTTGCTTTGGTTATTTTTTCATTGGAAAGATAAGATGAAGCATGTGCAATGCTTTGGATTTTGTGTCTATAGTTATCATTGTGTTCAAGAAAGAGAGATGGACAGTAAATAGATCTACAGGATATGTTATGAGGCGTGAAATCATGTTTGTAATGAGATTTCTTGTTAATGGCAGTCAGCCTTCCTTGATGCTAAGCATTAATGCAATATCCATTAGTGCAGCTAAACCTCCCTCTGCTCCACTTTCCCAAATGGGTTTCACTTTGTACCTAGTTTAGCATTTATAAATATTTGATATAGGGTTCAAGGAGTAATTTACATGTTAAAAATATATGAATGTTCTATGAAAAAATGCAAGTTAAGTTTCTACTATAACATCATTCACAAACCAAAACATGAAAGCGTGATGAAATCTGCTCCACTAAAATGGCTGGAAGCCTTTTCATTGATTTCTCTAGTCTGTGGATTAGGTCTGTTTTCCACCTCTCTTTCATACTGTGTGTCACCTTTGAAGTCTTTGCAGGCCAAATGCATATCTGTAATTAGAAAGTACTGTCTTGATCTTTAAATGGAGAAAGGTCCACTTCTGAAAGCAACACCTAAATTAGGAAATCGTGGTGTGAGCATCCTGTAAATACAGAAGAGCATTGTCTGTGGGACAGCTCTTTGCTTCTTTTCTGCCTCTTCACATCCGCTTCCACCTGTCCCTGAGATGTCTTGGAACTGGAAGCTAGGAAAGAAAAGTGAAAACAAGAGGAAAGGATGTGCCAAAATAAGATGTGCAGAACCATTGTGCTGATCTTGATTTTTTGCTGGTTTTAGGCAGACTCCTAATTTGTGTAATACAAACCCAGGAATGGTTATGATTGTTTTGCATTTATTTGGGTTCAGTTTTTTTTCTAACAAAGTGGTTTTGTTTGCTGTCATCTTTTGTTGGGGTTTTATGTGAAGGTTTAATTTCACTTTTTATTGAGAAGGAAATTAAAGATCACGTAACCCAACAGCCATCATTAACAAACAGAGATCCTGTCCTCCATCCCACAGATGTGGCTTAAATACTGGTTTGTGGCTTCACAGGCATGTTTGAGGTCATCTGTAATTAACAACACAGGTGAAACGTTCTTCCCCTTTGCTTACCCATTTACAGTGGATAAAAAAAATAACAGAGTCAGCGTATGGACAATAGGATGGCAGATGTTTTTCAATGAAGAAAGATTATAGCTGAGAAATACAAATGTTTCTGGAACCAAATATTTTTTCTCAAAAGGACAGATAGACATCTGTAGCTCATTCAAAGATGTCATTCTCTTGAGTGTGTTAGATGCTTTTGAAAATTGCCTGGTTTGTGCTGTTAATGATCCAGCACAAACCCTTCCACTGGAGAGACTAACTGAGGGCACTCAGAACCAAGGCAGAAGGGAATGTACGAAAAATAGAGGAGCTCAACCATAATTTGAGGTGGCAGCTTTGTTTGCTTTTGTCCACTGTGTCCACAACTTGACCATTATTTTAAAGGGCATGTTTGTATTTAATTTCTTTTGAATCCTTTTTTTAATTGCTGAAGCACTCTCACAGCATCTTCTCTAAGTGCACCTTAGGTCATCTTAAACACCATTTAATGTCTGTCTGATGCTGATCCTTTTATAATCTCCAATGAGATTACGATTCATTTGTCATTGCTAGATGACAAATGAATTGTAACAGCCTTAACAAAAATCTTATTTTGTTAAGGCTGTATAAAGGCCCTGCAGCATGTGAAACCAGCAAGTTGACTTTTATTATTGCATTACTCTGAAAAAGAAAAAAAACTAATGAGATCTTTGTTTCTAGTGTGAAAGGCTCCCCTTAGCTTGAGAGGACACGTGCAAAGCCTCTACTGTGAATGCCTCCGTATAATCAGCTTACAAAATGGAGGAAAGTGGTATTACAGAAAGATTTTTGAGGAGCACAACATAACTGTGGAGCAGAACACGCACTTGCTAAAGACTGCTCTCTTGCTCTCTCTCCTGAAGTCAGTGGGAATTTTTAATGGGAGTTACTGCAAGGCTGTATGTTTTTTTAATGCACTAGCAGATGTAGTTTCCCATCCAGTCATTTGCACAGTTGTGGTTGGTACCCCATAAAGGCTGAAGGCCAAATCCTGCTGTCATTGCACACAGCCCCTCTGCTTCAGCAGGGATCATAAACATGTACTTATGTTACTTGAGGTTTTTGCTGAAGAGCAGTGGGAGAAGGCAGGCCTTCCTTCTGCTCCGTGATCACAGGCTTTGCATTCCCAATGACTTTTATTAGAAGTATCATATATTTACATGCTGCAGAATGAGGCCTGCGTGGGAGAGATTTTTATGAATTTAGACCAGCCTAAGAAAACAATCATTCTAATTTTAGACAAGTTGCATTCCATATCCGTCTGTTTAGTGCATCAGTCTGATGTTTACTGTTTAGTAAATTGCATTTGGGCTTTTTTTTTATTTCTTTTGAGGGCATTGCCGGTCATCAGCCAATGTAAAATAGCACCAAGGACTTCCAGACATACCCATAGGGCCAAACTGTGCCAGCTTCACACACCACAGTCCCATGAAAAGCAAGGAAAGCTGGACTGGGCACATGAAATGCAATCCCCCTGACATCAAATTACATGTCCTGCCTCATTTCATAGAGATGGATGACATCCTGGGGAAAAAAACCAAACACATGCTGCCACTTCATCCGAGTTTAAAATGTATTAAAATCAAGGAAATTATATTAGACATGGCTGTCGTCTATCAAATCCAACCCTGTGCATAAGCAGAACTCCAAGGGAAAGTAACAGGAGTTTCCATTATGGAGTTTGCAGAAGGAAGCCTACATAATGAATTTGACAAAATGTCAACTTTGTGTAAACTCTCCTGGTGGGTCTGTATAAAGGTTTTTTTAATAAATCTTCATTGGAACACACCAGAGAATAATAAACTTGCACCTTGATAGAATAGCTTTATTTGTATATGCTCTATGTAAATTTTAAAGCAGAGTATACATGTCATTCCTTGTACATATCTGACTAGAATGGTGGCAGTGCTGTGCACTGCTGTTTAGGGGATCCAGCTTCTCAGTCCTGGATTTCCAGCTGTAAAGGTTGCAGGAGACTGCTTGGGACCAGCTAAAACATTGGATGGATAGATGCTCACCACTCACTGCTTGGAAATACAGGAGCAGGATTTGGAACAGATGTTGGCTATGGAGAAGATTGCTTGCCTCTACTTCTGGCTAAGGGACAAGTGCCTCCTTTGCTGTCATCTCCAACAGAAGTGATTTAGTGATTGTCAGAGTGTGGGAATCTTCAGAGCCCTGTTTGGTCTTTCAGAGGGGTCTGAGATTCAGGTATCACATGGGAAGGTCCCTGAAGAAGCAGTGTGTACATACATCTACCTACCTGTCTGTTATTTAATATCCCACTGTTTCTGTATTGAATGGTCTCAGTAACCTGTAAAAAAGTGATCGTTCCTGTTGTGCTACTGCTTTGAAATTCCTTGCATGCACTCTGGCATAGAATTCTTTAAGAAAAGAAATTATACATATTATATATACATATATATATAGTAGCTTGCAAAATATTCATGTTGAAGAGCCATGTTTTGTGCAAATTGTACATATATGTTGTGAGCAATATCGCAATATGAACTTTTATTAGTTGTCAATAGTAGATTTATCACATTATTTTTGAGCGTATGTAGGTATCCCAAGCTTTCAACCTCAGGCATTAGATCAGCTACTGAAGGAGATTTTTTCTGTGCAGTAGAAATAGCACAGGCTTTTGGTAAATAGGTGGGTGTGCAAGTCCCATTCTGTTTAATGTAAGTTGCGAGGCTGATTCTTCATGCAGGTTGTCAGGCAAATACTCTCTTGTCAGTGCTGGAATTCGTGTTTGGTATGAGGACCCTGTTGTGCTCATCTAGAACAGAACTCAAACCCCAACAGTGCAAAACAAAGTGCTTGACTCCTACTGCCCTCTGTCTCCACAGGTGCTCCAATACAAACACAAGGAGGACTTAAGGAACTCCCAGATAGCCAGTGTTATATTCCCAAATGTTCATGCTACATAGTTTTCAGTGTAGGGGCTAGATAAAAGTGTTAATACCAGTATGGCTTTAGAAAAGCTACAGTGTTTGGAGCTTGACCTTGAAACTTTTACCTGATTCCTGAACATCATCAGTGGCTTTGTTTGCTCAATGTTTACCTCTGAGAAATGTATGCTATTGATTTAAATGTTTAATATATTGACTGCCTTTTTTTGTATATTTGTTATCATAAAGGTTTGGTTTAAATGCTAACAATTGTGGTCTATTTTCAGACTTGAAATACTTACGGTTCTGTATTTGGAAGGCAAAGTTATTAATGAATATAGCAATTTGGTATTTTATTCCTGTTTTATACAGCTGCCCCCATAGGTTATTATCAGATAGCAATGAATGAATATTGCTGAACAGCAGGTGGAACTCCTTTGAGTGTGTTTATGAGCCATCTCTGTTCAATAAAAATTCCATTGTTTTCTAGCCTAGGAAATGGCTGCTGTGAGTGGGTTTTTTTTTGTTTTTTCTCCCCTTAAGGTGTTTTGTGATGTATTTCAGAGAGCAGCAGGACTGGGCTTCTCCCAGGAGCCACATGTGTTCAGGATTTTACAACTGGAAGTCCTGGTGCTGTTTTCCCACTTACACTGCTATCAGCAAGCTTGCTGTGTGCATGAAGAAGTGATATGGAGTTGGTTCCCAAAAACCTTTCTCCAAGTGCTGGTCTGCCATAAAATGGGCACATAAGACCTGGGAATGGAGCTCCATGATGCTAATAAATTAAGCATCTGCAAGTGCATCATAGCCAGAGAGGAGTTTGGATGCAGGAGGATCCAAAAGGCTGGAAGTTTGCTCCATTATTATACAGCATATACTGCAAGTGCCTACAAATAAGTTGGAAATGGGTATCTCAAAGGGAAGTCAGGTATAAACAGAGGGACTTGATTAACCTTGACACGAGTGTGAAGATCAGGTTTTAAAAATATTTTTGGTTTTACATTTTACTCCTTAAATTAATTTCCAGTGTATTCTGTCTTGTATCTTTTAGTGGATTTGAAGCCAAGTTCTTTCTTTGTATTTAGAATCTTTCTCCAGATTATTAAGGAACAGGTTGGTTCAGGAGGCAAAAGAGGGTGACATCCTTTCCTGTCTTTTACATAAGGTGTGGGAGAGAGACACCACTCACACCACACTGGGTGACTGCCCAAGCAGTGGTGGCTCTCTCAGGTGCCTTTAGGTTTTGGAAACTCGGCTGTCCAGGAGCAGGCTTTGAAAAGCAGCTCATAGGGAACCCTGTAGTTATCCAAATTCTGCAGGAGATACAGGCTCCCCTTGCTGGCCTCCCCAGTACCTGGAAGAAAACAAAGCAAGCTTTCACTTGTAGCAAACTGGAATGCTTTGTCTCTCTTTCCCAGCTGTGGATACCAAAACAATATAAAACTGTTCTTCATGGGCATTTGAGTTAACGCTTCACTGAGAAAAACAAGGAAGTTCAGCCAGAAATGTTCACACTGTTCTTCCGGGTTCTTTGTAAACTTACCCATGTTTTTTCTACATTCCATTCCCAGTTGTGTTCTTGAGGTTTTCTGTAGAAATTGAAAGCTGTGGCACACATTCACTGGGCTAATTAGTCTTGCCCAGTGCCTCCTCCACAGGGCAGAAATGGACAGTGATGTCTAAACCCAACCTGCTACAAAGCAGAGCTCACCTAGAGGAGCCCAGGTTTTTTCCTGAGGCTAAAGCACTGCCAGAAGTGCTTGATGTTGATCTCTTGATGGAATCAGCAGCAGAAGCATGTGTACAATGTAAAAGTCATTGTGTGTCTCAGTTTGATTACATAGAAGTAACATTTAAACCACTCAGAATTTTTTCCCCCAAATCTGCATAGTGGTTTATACAGATACATTTCTAGGTGTGTGGTGGTATCAGCTAAATTTTTCTATGTTGGCAGAGCCTTACACTTTAATGAACATTTCCTCAGTGGCTTTTATTTTGTCCAATGAGTCTTTCATGGGAAATGTTCCAGAATAAGTGTGTGGGCTGGCTGTCTCTAAGCTTTGCTATGAAGATGTAAAACTGCAAAGTAGAGGGTGTCTGAGAACCTGTGCACATATCCTTGCAGTCTGGAAGGCCAGCATTCCCAGCACAACCTGCAGCCTGGCTACCTTCCTAGGAGCTTATCAGCCCCTTGGGTCTACAAGCCAATGGCTTGTGCAGGAAGCTGTCGTGTCCTCCTGTAATAACGAGTACTTGAAGCATACAGCACTGAGCAACAGACTTAGACACGGAGGAAATAAAGATGTGACACCTCTGAGACAAACACTGGCCCTCATGTCCCCCACTGCTCCCATGGTGGTGGAGAGGTGCAGGCCTTTGGGTGTTTTGAGGTGTCCAGCTGACTGCAGTTGTTGCAGGTGTGATGGGATTCTCATTCCCAAACTCTCCAGCACATTCCCAAACTCTCCAGCACACATTTTGGGGAAGCAGCTGCTCTGATAATGCAGTTCCTGTGTCCCAGTGAGGTTTTAATGTCTTTCACACATATCTGGTTCACATTGAGATCACACTTATTAGATGTAGCTAAAAGAGAAGTGATAGACCTCATTTATTCCATAAAGTTAAACACAGACTACCAAGAGCAATAAGTAAGATCTGGGAGAATAAGCCTTAGCACAAGGATGTTTTATCTTTCAAAGTGAGGAGGTTTGTGGTCTCTCAAAGAACTCCTTAAGGAGATCCTGCATGAAAGAAAACCAAAGCAGCCTTGTTTTAACCACCTGAAAACTTTCTGCTTAGCTATCAGTTCAAGAGTTCTTCCCCCCAGGCTATGCAGCAGTGTGCAAACAAGGCCTGTCATCTCCCTTGATGAGATGCTGCCCTACTGAGAGCTGATACTTCTTTGGTTTCCTGCCACTATTCCTGCTCTGTGTTTCACAGAAACACACAGGGAATGCAAACAGAAAATCAAAAGGTAACCTTGAGGACTTAGATGCCATTGGTGTTTCAAAGTCACTTTAAATACTTCTTTCTTTCTTTCTTTCTTTCTTTCTTTCTTTCTTTCTTTCTTTCTTTCTTTCTTTCTTTCTTTCTTTCTTTCTTTCTTTCTTTCTTTCTTTCTTTCTTTCTTTCTTTCTTTCTTTCTTTCTTTCTTTCTTTCTTTCTTTCTTTCTCTCTTTCTTTCTTTCTTTCTCTCTTTCTTTCTCTCTTTCTTTCTTTCTCTTCCTTCCTTCCTTCCTTCCTTCCTTCCTTCCTTCCTTCCTTCCTTCCTTCCTTCCTTCCTTCCTTCCTTCCTTCCTTCCTTCCTTCCTTCCTTCCTTCCTTCCTTCCTTCCTTCCTTCCTTCCTTCCTTCCTTCCTTCCTTCCTTCCTTCCTTCCGCCACTTCCTTCCGCCACTTCCTTCCGCCACTTCCTTCCGCCACTTCCTTCCGCCACTTCCTTCCGCCACTTCCTTCCGCCACTTCCTTCCGCCACTTCCTTCCTTCCGCCACTTCCTTCCTTCCTTCCGCCACTTCCTTCCTTCCTTCCTTCCTTCCTTCCGCCACTTCCTTCCTTCCTTCCGCCACTTCCTTCCGCCACTTCCTTCCGCCACTTCCTTCCTTCCTTCCTTCCTTCCTTCCTTCCTTCCTTCCTTCCTTCCTTCCTTCCTTCCTTCCTTCCTTCCTTCCTTCCTTCCTTCCTTCCTTCCTTCCTTCCTTCCTTCCTTCCTTCCTTCCTTCCTTCCTTCCTTCCTTCCTTCCTTCCTTCCTTCCTTCCTTCCTTCCTTCCTTCCTTCCTTCCTTCCTTCCTTCCTTCCTTCCTTCCTTCCTTCCTTTTTCTTTTTTCTCTTGATTATGTCACTGCCTGTTTAGCATCCCTGGGACTGCAACACTGGTATTTAGCAGATCATTTGATAAAATAGACAAAAGATAATCTGAGGTGTCAGTGTATTGATCACTTTCCCCTTTTTTTCATCTGAAGAGGTCAGCTTAACCACAGCAGTAAACCTATAGGGTAACTTCTAAAACACATAAAATCTCCTTTATTTTCTCGCCTGCAGTCTGTGTGATTTGCACAATAAATCTTTTCCTGGCCTTGTAGAACCTTCCAGCTGTCATACTAGAGATGTTTACAGTGTCTCTGAGAGTTTCATGACTCAAGGTATATCAAGGTCTCTACAGAGCCATGGGCACTGGAGCTCTTTAAGTTTTCCAGTAGTTACTGGAGAGCCTGCTGGAACCAGCTACTTCAACATCACTTCATCAACCAACTCTCCTCTCTTCCATCTGACTTCATGTCAAGAACAATACTCTGGGTGCTCTCTGGGCACCCTGAAATGTCCCCTAAAAAAGAAGCTGAACCTTTCCTTTCAAGGAGTCATTGAATTTTTCCCACTGGCTCCCCTTCTTTACCTGGTATATCCACTCCAGAACAGAAATTTGCTTTTATCCAGCACTTGCATCCTTGGGATAGGGATGGGTCAAATACAGATCCAGAAACAGGGACAATGTTCCAGTGCTTTTCACTTCAGACAGTCAGAAGCTTCTGACACCAGAATTGGTGACTAAACTGAAAATAAAAATTGCTATTGTCAAGTCTTGCCTTCCTTTATGGATGTTCACAGGGATAAAGAGAATCCCAGCTCTCCTCATCAGAGGTTAAGAAGTGGGTCTAAGGGATTCAGGCACTGCTGTGTCTGACCTCTGACTGGGGCCAGGGGAGTGGAGCTGAATCCTTTCAGGAGATCATTTTTAGGAAAGGCCCAAGGCCAGTCCAGAACAGGCTGTGTCATGAAAATGTCTGATGACAATTCTTTGTTTCCACAGGATCTGAGCTTTGTCCTCACACCCTTCCCAGGACAGCCATTTGAGTCCTTGTCTGCTGTTGGACACACCTTTCTTCATGGCCATTTTTTCCATCTAGCAAAGATTCAGAGACTTCTGTCAGCTGTACAGCCTTGTTCCCAGTTAGGATAGCTCTTTGGGCTCATCCCATAATTCCTCCAGTGATGGAGAATGGCAGAATTCCATCCAAATCAAGAAATTAATATCTGCTTTATTCACTAATCTCCCCATCTCCATGGCTGAGCCATCTTTGGACAGTGGATACCAAGAAGAACATTTTTTATTGGTGTGTAATGTCCCGTCAGTCATCCTGGGGGATTCCTTGCTGTGGCTGTTCTGGGCTGCAGTAGATTTTGGTTCCATGTGTTGGGAGCTTCCTGCCTGGGGCACCACTCTTTCAGCCACATTTCTGTAAATGCCAAGGCGCCGTGGAACACTAATACCTTTAATAGAATAGTTTTAGTTTTGAAAAAAAACCAGCTGCACATCCCCAGAAAGTGTTTGACACAGAAAGGTATTGGAATCACCCAGCATTTATGGACTGGGTCTCAGAAGAAGAATCATTACTACTAACTGCAGCTCTCTAAGCTATAATATCCATTGTGCACAATTGCTCCCTATTTTCCTTCCTTCCGCCTTTTCCAGCTGTCTTTTCTTTGGTACTTCTGCTGTTGAGCCTCCCCACAGTGCACTGCTATCTCGTGATTATGTACACGGTGGGACAGAAGGTAGAGCTTGTGTGCCCCCTCCGAGTACGGCTTCAGTAAAAACAAGTCTGGTTCCACTTTGTTCTGCAAGCCTCCACACTGTAAATGTATACATCTGAAAAAAAACCAAAAACCCAAATATCCAGGAACCACAGCCACTGGAAAATAACCTGCATTTCTTCCTCTTGGCTGCCTAACACTCCCCTCTGCCTGTCCTTTGGGAATAGCAGCCACTTTCACAAAACTTCCCCTGGAATCTGGAGGCAGACTAAGGCTGATTAATGCACACGAGGACAAGAAGGATTTCTTGACCACTGTTAAGAGAAGATGGCCAGAAAAGTAAAAAACAGCCCAGCAAAAAGGGGAGCATGCCAAGCAGGATTACAGGTAGGACTAGCATGTCCATGTCACATTTTACTACAAGGAAAAGCTAGAGGATCCAACTTCTGCCTTGGCATGTTTTATGTGTACATTAAGACAAAACACAACATATCAGTGAAATGAAGGGGAAAGTGAAGAGGTAGTAATGTTTTGTAGATTTTTATTTCTCTCTCACGCCAGACCCACAGAAGAATTAGGATAAAAAATAATGGAAATGCCACAGTGGTGTTGTGGATGGATAACGAGGCCATTTCATCTGCTGCAGTTCGCTTACCGAGCTGAGAAACACTCGCTCTGCTTCCTCAGCTTCCCATCCCTGCACTTTGCACTGAATTAAGATTCCAGTGATGGGAACAGCAGTGATTTCTGCATGTTAGTAGGAGAGTACCACGCTGTACCTCCCAGCTGGCATCTAAAACATTTCCTCTGGCTTAATGGGTTAGCTCGTGTGGGAGGGCAGAAAGCCGCCGCTCCTGGGACACGCCGGACCCTCACAACTCCCTGCTCCTCCCTGTTGCCATTATCTCCGTGCGCTGCTTTCCTTTCCTTGGATAAAATGTAGGCACCAACATCAAAAAAGGCCTTTCTAAGCTTCTCATTTCGGTGGATTGCCGCCGGGGTATCTCAGCGGCAGGGCAGTGGGGGGATGGCCGTGTGGGGAGCGGAGCACTTGGGGGCTGGATTCGGTGATCTCGGAGGGTTTATTCCAGCTGAACTGATCCCGGCATTCTGCACGAGTCCCGGGGGCAGGGAGCGCGCGGCGCGCGCGGCCCCGTCAGGCGGCAGCGCGCGAGCCCGAGCAGCCCGAGCGCGAGCCCGAGCCCGAGCGCGAGCCCGCCCCGCCCCTTCAGGGCCCGCCCATCTCGCGGAGCCGCGCCGCCACCCCGGCGCGCGGGATGACGTCACGGCGCAGTCCCCGCCCCCTCCCCCCGTGCTGGCCGTGGCGGGCGGCCGCCGCTCCCGTGACGTCACTGCGCGGCGCGGCGGTCGGGCGCGTGCGGCGGCGGCGCCATGAGCTGCCCGGTGCCGTGCGCCGGCTGGGTGCGGCGCGGCGCGGCCAAGGAGAGCCCCGACAAGGTGCGGCCGGGACTGGGGGGGCCCGCGGGAGCGCCGCCCGCCCCCGCCGCCCTCACCGCTCTGTGTCCGCCCGCAGGTGCAGCTCAGCGAGGAGGAGCTGAAGGGTCTGATCGAGGAGGCGCAGGACCGGCTGGGGTGAGCCGGGGCGGGAGGGGCTGGCCGCCCTCAGACAGCCGGGAGCGCGGCCCGGGGCCGCAGGGCCGGCCGGGAGCGGGGCTTCCCCCGGGGCCCCGTGCCGCGGCAGCCTGGCGTGCCGGGAGCAGCGGCGGCACACGCTGCACCCTGCGCTCCCCGCGGCTCCCCCGCCGGCCCCGCGGGCTGCCGCATTCCCCCGGGGGCCCCGCGCGGCCTGGCGCTCGCTGGAGCTCCTGCTCCCGCCCGCCGGGAGAGTCAGGGCGCTGCGTTTGTAGCCGCGGCTGCTTTGGGCATGTGGCAGAGCGAGGTGGGAGTCCCGAGCTGACCGGGGAAAAGGAGCCGAGGGTGGGACAGGGCAGTCGGGGTGCACGGTGGAGATCAGGGTGACGGGCTGTTCAGACTTCGGTAAAAAAGGCAAAACATCACTCGGGGGTGTGTTCCTGCTTCACGGTGAAACGGGAGACATCACAACTCCCCTCAGCACCTTAGTTATGTAGTTGTGTTAAGTTTTGTCACTCTGCTTTTAAGAAAAATGTATTTACAAAACCAATACAAGACATATTTAGGAAACACAATAGAACACAAGAAAGAAATGTCTCTTTTATCTAGAAAGAATCTTATTCCGTTTTCTTCTGTTAGATCTGTTCATAAATGTAGGCCTTGAGTGTTTCAGCTGTGTAGGGTGTGTGGTTGCGCCACAGTGTGTGTGGTGGAGCAGATGCAACAGGTAACAGAAAAAGTTTCTATAGTTGGATGAATATTTCCCACCCTGTTTCTGTTAGATGTGGCAAAGTATATCATCCCAGGATGTATTTTATTCTGTTTTTTCTAGTTTTGGTTATTTAACAGTTCCAAAATAATCTTAAACATTTAGAAGGCTCTCATGTCAATTTCTTAACAGATTAATGTTTTTGTTTTCTGGGGAGTTATGTGTTTCCCCTTTCTATGTGTAAACTTTTGGTTTTCTGAGTGATTTTTTTTCTCTTGCAAGTTCAAAGGCATGGAAGGATTTGAGGCGCTTTTTTATATGCATTCTATAAAACTTCAGGATGGAAGTATGAAGACCATCTGAAACAGCTGATCCACTTATAATTTATTGTATTTTGCAGAATTTGTTGCAAGAGCTCACTTTTTTCCCTGTGCAAAGATCTCAAACTCTGATTTAGTTATTTTATTTAATTGTCTTGTTACTCATCTCCAGTTATGTTGCTAAGATGAATTGTTTATTTTGCTGAACAAATTAGGAAAATTAGGTTTCTGATATTTAATTTAGAAGCTGCATATGAGAACCACCTTGGCTCATTGTTGCTTGGGAATTTTGTGTGCAGGACAGAAGTAAGGTGTGTTGAGTAGGGGTTTCTTTGGAGCATGCTCCATTGTGACTTCTTGGGTGTTTGTTATCTTCTCAGCCAGTGTTTAGTGTGCATTTCCTTCTCCTGAATTCCTTGCATGCAGAATTGATGCCACATGATTCTGAATTTTCTAGATGTTGCATGGTTTATCCCAAAGAAAGAATCTGCAGTGTGACCTTACCTAATGAATTCCATGTTATTTTTACTTCGCTTATGTATAGGAAGTATGAGGAAATGAGGTCTTGAAAAGCTTGAGGAAATGTGGGAATTCTCACACATGACCATGCCTCTGAGTGGGGAAAAGAAAGGAATGAATGACATGGACACGTGTGAATGCACAGAAGTGAGGTTGAGAGCATTGTATCCACAAAAAACATGGGAAGAGAAAGGGACTTGCACACACAGTTTACATTGTTGAGGAAAATTTATGCCACATTTTGTCAGGAAAACTTTCAAGAAAAAACTTTCACTAAAAGACTGAGAATTATAAATGCCTTGTACTGTAGGAAGGGCTCTGGAAGGAGTGAATGGATTTCAAAATTATTGGCATAAAGACTTGAAAGCCGTGCGAGCAGCTGGGACTGTGTGCTGAAATCTCTCCAGCAGCCCCTGGGAGTGTTCTGTGTGTCTGCCACAGTTTGTCAGGGCTGTGGTCTTTCCTCAGGGATGGTGCAGGTGGCAGTGATGAAGGCCAGACAGCAGGTGACACAAATGCACCCGTGCCTGGCAGCAGCACTAAGGCTTCCCAAAACAATGAAGAGCTGTCTGATCATGAACTGGATGAGTATGATTTGGACAATTATGATGCAGAGGAATACACAGGTAAGAAGAATTTGTGTGTCAGATGTGCAGTGTAAGTGAAGAACCTTTCCACTTCTTGTGCTTTAGACTTCAGTATCCTAAGGCTACACTGTGTTAAGTTTCAGATGCTGGAAATTCACAGTTGTAATGATTTGCCTGTCCCATCATGGGAAGTCATGTAGTGAGGGAAACAGTTCAGTGTGCCCCTCGCTGACACTAAAACCAGGAGCATGTTGGGAAGGTCACTCTGGCTGCTGTAGTGCTGGAGCAGAGCAGCAGAAGTCCCTGAAAGCACTAAGCAGTTTATCTTACCAATTTCCAAACTTCCACGTTTGGACCGTGGAAGTTCATGTAGCCCACTCCCAATATTTTGCTGTATAGGTAATACAGGTATTGGTACAGGAGTTTCTAACTTTGCCTGTTACAGACATTTATAAAAAGTGTTCTGAAATTCCCATCTAGGTGATTTAAAACTTGGAGACTCTTTGGCTACTCTGGCAGTATACGGGAGCAATGAAAATGATCCTTACATCACTCTAAAAACCACTGTGAGTACTTAAAAATGTTAAATATCTTAAACTGCACAAACTTTAAAATCAGTTAAATTTTCCACTCTGTGTAAGTGCTTGCAGTCCTTTTTCAAAAGTGTGCCAGAGTTTTGATTGGATGGTGCTCTTTTATTTTAAGGTTGCTTTGTGCAGTCTCTTGTTTCTGTGCCTTCTGCATTTAAGTAGGGGGTTAAGGTGAACTGGCTTTTTACTTAAACCATGCACTTCTGTACATGGAGTGGTTTTTCACCTGCCTAGTAGGACACAGAAAACACTTGAAGAAGTAACAAGTCTCAGGCAGCTAGTGGCCAAAATTAGAAAATTTCACAGATTACAAGACTCTTGCACCTTCTTCCAGTTTGTGTAAGAAATCAGGCTGAGGTGGACTCTGGACTCAGGCAATGTGTCTAATATATCAATGTTCTGTGTAAATATATGTGTATACATATATATGTCTAAATAGTACTGTGTCGTTGGCTGCCTCTGCCTGTATTAGTTTCCACTACTGGATGGGGAACATCTTTGCAGAAGCTGGGTTTGTAGACATATAGAAAACCTGTGCTCGAGTCCTTTGCCCAAATTCTGAAAGTTCTTCAGTGTGCATTTTCTGTTGTCATTTGTTATTTACTACTAGAACTATTGAAGACTATGTATTGTGTAACCTCAAGTGAATTCAAAGAATTGCAGAACTTGACAGAATTCAAATATTGAAGTATGCTTGAAATGAGTTAAAAAAAAAAACAACAACTTAAAAGCTTGCAATGAGAAGTCCACAAAGTCTTGTATGTGTTGAAGATGGGAAGGATGCTACTCTGTGTAAGATTATTGACTTCTGTACAGTTCTTCATTTTTCACAACAAAAATTCCCAAGTTCCTTCCATTCCTCAGTAACAATTAAAATCAGATGAGAGGTTACATCTGTTCTGGTACAGCTGAATGCCTGATAGTGCTGTAGACAGTACTTCTTGGGAAATATCTTCCAGGAAGTAGGGAGTGGAAGTATTTCCTGGATGTGAGGAGCAGCTGCAGCATCGTTACTGAGTAAAATGCTGTTATGTTATATAAGTGGTCAAGGCACAGGAGCACAAGGGAAATCACCTTTGCTTGTGGACTGCTACTGATTTTCTTTCCCATAATCAGCTGCATCAGGATAGCCTTGAAATACGTATGTATTGATAATTGATAATATATATTGTTTAATTATATTTGATAATTAAACACCTCTACAAACCCACCTAGGTTCACATAAAAGTCCTTCAATCTAATTTAATGACTGTTCACTCTCCCAGGATTTGGGTCTGAGTCTTGCTTTTGTTTGTTTAGCCCATAACATGGTGTTAGGTTTGGTGGGCATTAGGGTGATTTTGAATGTTTTCAGCTGTGGTTCAAAATTACTGATTCCACCTTTGAACATGCTTTTTTCATGCTTTTGTGTGCTTTTCTCAACACCCTTTGTCTTCTCCTTTTTGCTGTTTAGGAGCAATATGAACAGGAGGACTTTTTGATTAAACCCAGTGACAATCTTGTCCTTTGTGGCAGAGTTGATAGAGACTGCTGTAGTTTGGAGGTCCATGGTGAGTAAAATAGGGTTTGTTCTTTACAGTGAACATAGGGAATGTCTTGCCTAGCATGTTCATGTGGCTCTGTTGAAAAGGGAGTGGATTGGTTTTGAGAAGGATTTTTCTCCCATTCTACTTTATGTTTTGTCCTTTTCCATGTCATGGTGCTTTAGCTACTTTTCAGAACTAGAGTATTTCCTGTGTAGTTATTGTTATTTAAAGGACAGCTTGCTTCCTTCAGGCTGTATAGCAATTCCTTTCCTTATTTCATTTCTTAAAACTTTTAGGAAATACTATGGCATTTTTATTCTCTGAACATGTGCTCTTCAGTCTTACTTTTCATATCCTGCAAGCATCCTCTAGTGGTTTCTTGGTTGTTTTTTTTTTTTTGGTTAGTGTTTTTTTGGTGGTTGGTTTTTTTGGTTTTTTTTGTTTGTTTGTTTGTTTTGGTTTGGTGTTTGTTTGTTGGGGTTTTTCTTAAGCTTTCTCTCCTTCTTTAAGTGGGCTTTCCACAGCTAGGATTAGAAGAGCCAGCACCTTTATCGTCATGGTTTAGAAGAGATAATCCTTAATAGGGCCTGAATACTGCTTGTCTATTTTTTTTGTTTACTTTTGCCATGTAAAAGATTTTTCTGTTGCAGCCAATAAATACTACTGAACGTGCTGACATTATCATCTTTGCTTATTGTGGTTATTTTTGGGAATGTTTCTTGCCACTTGTCCATGTTTCTGTAGGCAAAGTATTTCATTTTAAGCAACCAACATGACCAAAATGTGTGAAAGCATCAGCATGCAGCATTTTCTGTGTCTGGAGGTGTTTACAGATTTTATTAACTAAGTTTATACCCAATATAAACTTACAGAACAATAAGAAAGGCTTCTACATTTTCTAAAATTGGGTAACCTCGTCTTAGTTGACTACTAAGATAACTTAGTTAACTGGAGACTTCAGTGACATCTGTCACATGCACTGTGATTTTGTGTGTGTGATAGGATGTTATTAAAATGATTAATGGGTTTTCTCTGCTGTCCAGTTGGTAAGTTATTTTATTATAAGGAGAAAAATAGCTGGCTACAGAGAAGTTGTGTTTAGTAAATGGCTGCTTTACCAACACTTTTCCTGTATCTCAGTTACCATCTGCTAAAGGTAACTCCTGACTTCTTCACCTTCCTCTGATTTGTCTTTTTACCTTCATTTCCCTTTCAACTTCATCTGGAATAACTGTTTTAATTGCTAATCCTGTAAAATGAATGTATCCTGATGTAGAAAGTGCTGGATATGGAGCACATATGAAGAGATCTTACAAACAAAGTAAAAGTATTGAACCTTGACTGAACTTGTCAAACCTTTATCTAAAGTACACAGAAGAATGCTCATTTTTTGTAATTCTCTGAGGTACAACATTTGTAGAGGGTCTGGCCTTTATAGTAAAACTCTGAAGACTCTTTGAATTTTCCCTTTGAATCTCCTTGAGAATTTAGTTTTTTCCACAACTGCTTTTTGTAGAAGTGACCTGCTGCTAGTTGTTTGCTTTTCTTCTTCACTGATGTCTTGCATAACTTTAATTATTTTTCAGTTTATAATCATGAAGAGGACTCATTTTACGTCCATCATGACATTATCTTGCCTGCTTACCCTCTGTGTCTGGAGTGGCTGAATTTTGATCCTAGTCCAGATGAATCAACAGGTAAATTACAAAGGATACTGTCAGTGTCCAGTTAAAGAATTTTTGCTTGAAAAGTGTGGAAGTGTAATGTTGTCACTAAATAATTTCTTCCTGCAGTACAAAGAAATAAAATCAATGTTAATATCAAGATAATATTGACTTGAGATAAGCAAGATGTGAATATCAAGTATTTTTGCTTGGTGATACAGTCATCTCAGTGATGCTGGTGTAACAAATGCTTTTAATAAATACTGATTTTATTGCAAACAATTAAGTTATTGTCAGCAGACCAGAGCAATCTCTAAAATCTGCTTTATTTTCTGTTTGCAAATGAAATGTTGCTTTTGTTTAGTTTCTTTATGTCCAGTGCAGTTAATTAAATGTAAACCACAGCAAAATTTTTCTATATTTTATATATTTATGTATTTAGTAACATTTTTCCTGTGTTTCTCAGATTTTTTTCTTCCATAGTACCGGGGATGTGGTTTAGTTTTTGGTTGTGTTTTTTTTTTTTCTTTCAAAAACAAACAAAACATGCAATTTTATACAGCTTGTTTGAACAGTTTCTTGTACTGAAGGGGAAGGAGAGCAAGTAAATTTTTTTCTGGCAACATCTTCTGTCAGCTGGTATTTTTAAATAGCTCCTTACCGGTTATAAACATAAATAAATACGTTCAAAGTTCTACTTAACCAAAGAAATAAGGAACAGCTGGATTGCCAAATACACTGTTTCATAACTAAATAAATGTGGTTGCATTTGGTTTTTTGTTTGTAGGAAATTATGTTGCAGTGGGTAACATGACCCCAGTTATTGACATTTGGGACCTTGATGTAGTAGAATCCTTGGAACCAGTCTTTTCTCTTGGAAGCAAGAAAGAGAAAAAGAAGAAAAAGAAAGGAAAGAAGGTAAGTGTTGCAAAAAGGTTTACCTGGTTGGACGGAGGAAATTTATTGCAGGGATAATGCCTTCTTTTTTCCTCCCTACAATATTTGAAATGCTAATTGTTCTCTAAATAACTAAAGCCTGGAATTAAGAGCAGAATGGGAGTGGGGTGGTGTCCCAGTAAACTTTGAATGTTAGCTATTTAAAATTGGAAGTTGCAGGAACTGGCAGTTGGAAGGACCCAAAGCTCAGTTAATTGGGAGGAGAGAGAGGGAACTGCCAGAGAGTTTAGAAAGAAGCTGAAGAAGTTGCACATTAGCTGGAAATAATGAGATTTCTTTTCCTAGCCTGAAGGGAATAACCAGGTCTGTAAACCCAGCAGCTGGAGCAATCTGCGATCTGGGGTAGGAGGCAGGGTGCAGGTGCTGCAGAGATGAGTCTCTCAAAAGCTGTGTTGCAGCAATGAGAGTAATTTAATATGAAGTTGTTTGTGAAGGCTTTAGGAGAATTCATACTAATGTGGAGTAATGCTTGATTTGCACTGAAGCTGTAATTTTCAAGTCTGTTTATGTCATGTGTGTGTACAGAGTTTATCTTCAGAAGGGACTGAAGGACATACGGATGCTGTGCTTGATCTTTCATGGAATAAACAAAGCAGGTAAAAGAATACTCAAATAACAATAAATGTTAAAAAATTGCAGTCTTAATTAGGCATACAGTTTTCACACAAAATCCAAAAAGTTGAAAGCACTGCTGAAACTAATGTATTCTTAAAAATACACTCATTTTTTGTATTTTTTTTTCAACTAGAACTCTTGATTTTTTTTTTTTTAAATACTTGTATATTGCTGCAGCTCATTTTTGATTTGCAGGTTGTCCAGATGAGGGCAGGGCAAAGGTGGGTGTGAACCATTTGATAAATTGTCTACATTTCACTTGTTCACACTGGAGAAGCAGAAGGGCTGCCCTGAGCTATGCTGGTCTGCCAATGGCCTAAACAACCATTTCAACAGAGACAAGTAAATTTATAGAAGGAAAGAGAGTATAAAAGCCCCAATAGCTCTGTTACAGAAATGCCTCTGACCTCTAGGCAGAGAAAATTCCCTGTTGCCTGAATTAACTAGAAATGAAGTTATATATATATAGCAGCAACACAAAGCTGGCCCATCTTGGGGCAGAGGTCAAGGACAGTGTGCTGACTGAAGTAAAGTTGCTGCTGGTTTTTTATCACTTAGGCTGTTGTTAAGAGTTCATCTGTCAGAGGATCCTTAGCAGGGGTCTTGAAATTGCTTCAGTCAGACACAGGCTAATTTTATTTAAATTTTTTTCTGCTGTCATTAATGCCTCTGCCTTTAAACATGTACACAGACAGCTCTGAATATTCTGATGAGCAGGTGTGAGCCTTCACTTGTACTGCTTTCTTTTCTAGATACTGATGAGGAAAACACCCACACAGACCTCAGTAAATGTATATAAATTGCACTCTTAATTTACAGTGTTCTTAAATTAGACACATATGCACAGAGTGTGACAGTGATCAGTCCATCACTCTTACAAAAGAGGAACTTTGGTGTACCTGGGAATAGTCTGGTGATAATACAGACAAAGATGAGAAAAAATTCAGTAGTTAAGTTTGAAATGCATAATTCTGTAACATCCTGAGTTACAAATTCATTGATACTGGTAGGTCTTTCAGGAAATAAAACCAGCCCTGAAGTGGGCAGCTTATGAACAAAACAACAAACTTCTTGGAGCAGCTTGTATATAAAATGTTTTATTGTTGTTTCTTTCTTTTAAGCAAGGCATATTGTGACAACTGTCTACAAATAACTTTCTGCCTATAGGTCATAGTGCTGTTACTGTGAAATGTTCTTACAGCCTTCACTATGCATTTTCTTAACTTTCCTTTGTAACATTGCTTGGGAAAACAGCATTTCCAGGAGAATGTTAACTCTTTCAGTCAGAAACACATGGTTAATATAAAAAGGGGAGGGGGAATATTTTCAACCAGAAACAACATGTTGAGGTAATAAGTCTGATTTTAAGAGCAATGAAGTAGTTACTGGAAATGTAATGTGTGTTTGACAGGCATTTGGGGATGTTTTGATTTGTTTTTTTCTGATAAAACTTTTAAGCTGTTTTTATTGCTCTTAACAAAATTGGTCAAGTTTAAGTTGAAATGTGGGTCTGTAAACTAACTGAAATTTTAGTAGTTATGTTCAGCAGTCTGCAAAGGATATAGTGTTGTGTCTTCAGTAGGAATATAAACAGATATTAGAGAGCAAAATATTTCACAGACTGGTTTGTCAGGTTCTTGGCTGCATGCATATGCAAACAGAACAAAGTAGCATAGGTAATGTTTAAAAATACTATTCAGTGTCAAAGGAAAGAATGTGCTTCAAAGCCTTTATTACTTTGTTTGAAAAATCTTTGAGTAGATGGTATTGTAAGTAATATCAGGGGAAATAGAAGCACAGCTGTCATGGTTGCAAGTGTTCTATAATGTAATTTAATATAGTCTATTTATAATCTTTACTTAAAACTTATAATTGCCTTTAGGGAGTTATCCCTCAGGCTTGAGAGGAATCATCTATAGACCACAGTGTGCTTGTTATCAGCATTGGGCTCTGTGTGTATTTTGGATTTTTGACCATTGTTTGTTTGTATCTGTAGAAAGAGTTTTAAAACTAATTTTTGATCCATTATCAGGAATGTTTTAGCAAGTGCCTCTGCTGACAACACAGTGATTTTGTGGGACATGGCTGTGGGTAAGCCAGCAGCCAGCCTGACACTACATACAGACAAGGTATGGAATAATTGCTGTGTTTCTTCCACTGTAGAATACAGAGAAAAATGTAACTGCAGTTTTTCATTTGCTGCTTGGTAGTGAACCCTCAGAACAACAATCCTCTAACATCTCTGCAGAATTGTTTTAATTTGTTAATTAGTTGCTTTTGCAAACAGCACTGTATTTGCTTTTTAAAATGTTATTTAACTTTTCTTTGAGCAGGTTAAAAAAGCTTTGTAAGTTTATAAAATATCTTTTGTGTATTGGCCCTAATGGTGGGGAATATAATAGTGCTAGTATAAGCTACAAAAATAGATGTCTGAACATAGGTCAAACTGTAAGTCTCCTAAGGAAACAATGAGTGTCACTTACAGTTTGTTCTAGGTGAAAAGGTTTAAAATAAATGATACTAAAATACCATAGTGATGGGTACTTCAGAAATGAATTAATCTCATAGTAATTAAAATGTAAAAGCTAGTTATTAATAGCTGTAACCTTATTTTGCTGCTAACAAAGTCACTGCCCTTGACAAACTCCTGATTTTCATTTTTTGTTAACATCTGCTTTTTTCCCCAAACTGGAAGCAGATATTCTTTTACTTCCAGCTTTCCAACTTTTCTTTTTCTTTTTTTTTTTTTTTAATATCTAGGGCAGAAAAGGGGCATGGGGTTCTGTTCAGTCCAATTATCTTGGAAAATATCTTGTTTTCACCGGGGGGGTGTTTGAAATAATGCACATCTCTTGCACTGATTTTGAGCAATCTGAGTAACATCAAGCTTAATTGGAGGCTTTTTTGGGGAGGACTGTGTGCTGGCTTGGGGTTGGGATGGTTGTGCTTTGTTCCAAGAAAGTTCCTGTATTTGTGTTACATAAAATCTTCCATTATCTAGGTCCAGACACTGCAGTTTCATCCGTTTGAAACTCAGACCCTCGTTTCTGGATCGTTTGATAAGTATGTCAGGGTCATGTTTTCACATGTTGCACCTGGGGAGGGTATTCATATTCAATTAAGCCTTGTGTTTTCTTCCATTTTTTTAATAACTCTGCCAATTTGAGTAATGCTGTTATTTTTTTCCAGCAAGGAAGCCAGGTTTGCATATGGCCAGGATGTAGTTTTCCTTACCTCTTTTTCAGGGGTAGCAAATGCTTTAACCATCTGGACTGACATTTTCTGTGCCAGGTGTCTGCCTGCTCCAAACCAAATTTATTTCTTAATTTGGCCTTATGGCATTTTCTTCATTGGGAACATGTCACTGTTTATTCCTGTGAAAATTTGCCCAGATTTTGCCAGCCAGTAAAGCCAGGGTGGAGGCACAAGGGACTTCAAAATCCCAGTTCTCTCCGTCCAGCCTCTGTAGGCACAGCCAAAGAGTAATGGGCTGTCTCCTGTGACTGCAGCCTGGAGATGCTGGGAAATGGTTTGTGTCTGCACACACTTGGACTACTCTGTGGCTGCCAGTTCTTCTGAGTCCTGCCAGCCAAAAAACTCTCTCTTCGTTCTCCCATCTCAGTAGAGTAACTTTCAAATTTTGTTCTATCACAATTATTTTCTTACACTGATTTTTTTTATTCTGCTTTTAGACTTTGTCCTTATGTTAACATAATTTAGAGACTTACCAATCTTTAGCCAAGCCTTTGAGTTCTTTGGCTTCTGTTTTGTTCTTGCTGCATCTGCTGAAGAATTGGAGGAGGACCTTCTGCTGTTGTTAGGAAGCTGCTTCTGTCTTTTCCTCTCAACTTCCTTTGATAAAAGGAAGCGTTAAGTCCCAGCAGTGACCCGCTGCTGATCCCTTTTTAGCTACCCCTTTGGTACCATGGTAGCCTCTAAACCACTGTGTTATCCAGAAATTAACTGAGTGCCCTTGTGGATTTTTCTTGCAAAGCCTTGCAGGACGACAGGCAATTCAGTGAGCACTGGGAGATGCCTTCATAACCTGGAAATCAGACTTAAAGAAACTGTTGTGTAAAGTGCCTGGGAAACCTACATCACCCTGCTTTAATTGTATGATCGAGTGGGAGTGGGTTACACTGAGGATGTTGATAGTGGTGAGGTGATGCTGGACTGGCATGACCACTCCTCCCTTGCATTTGCACCCAGGATCTTTTTGAGTTGGAGCAGATTCTGCAGCCACTCAGCTGAGCACATGCCTGTAAAGAATCCCAGAGGACTGCCATCCACTCTTTCTCCTTTGTGGAGTAGTGTTTGTCTAACTATTTGTTAAGATTGTTGGTTTTTTAGAAAATACTTTTTTATTAATCATATCTGAAAATGTATGCATATGTATGACAAAATGATTTCCTAATTAATGCATCATTACTTGACTTTACTGAAGTCTGTTCATAATTAAGTGACATATTTGCATAATTATGGTCTGCTATGTGATAAGTATCTTATGTATTGAGTAAATTCAAGCTCTGCTTAGTTTCAACAGAGAGGCTATTGGTAACCAAGATGAAACTTAGAAGCACATGGAAAAATGTCGTGCTTATCTGCAAGATTTTAATCTGTTACTGAATTAGAAGACTGAGTAGTGAAGTTTTTTCTGTAGTTTTTTCCATTTAATTTTTGATTGTAGTTTACATGGAGCTTCTCTAGATGCCAGTGAGAAAGCAGACTATGTAATGAAGTGTTCTGCCCTGATTTTTTTTTTTTAAATTTTATTTCCTGTCCCTTTGTCCCCTAGATCAGCAGTGCTGTACGACTGCAGAAACCCCCAGGACAGCCATCGAGTGTGGCGGTTTAGTGGTCAGGTTGAGAGAGTAATTTGGAATCATTTCTCACCTTGCCATTTCTTGGTGAGTACATGCTTTTCTGTTGTGGTTTTAACCGATCATTTAACCAGTGTTAACCTATTTAGTGTTCATAATGTTTCTGAATCAGAATGGAGCCATGGATATTTGGGTGGTTTGTGCTGCTTATTATAATAATGCAGTCTGGGGGAGGATGTTTTCAGGTAGTTTTTTCAGTAAGTATCTCTAGACCAGCTACTTACTTGGTATCTTCACTGTGACAGTAGAAAAGCTGTTGATGCTGGTGCTTTTTCACTCTGGAGGTGACAACCTTGGTCACATCATTGCAGTGTTCACTGGCTGGGATATATTTTCCTTTGCAGAGTTTCTGTTGTGTTTCATGCAGTGAAGGAACTGCAGCTGAGAAATAGCTAATTAGAACTAAGATCCTGAATATTAACTCAGTGTTTCAAGTCAGCGCTAGAGGGCACTGTCCTCCTGGCTGGTATGGAGTGATTCACTCCTTTAGGTTGGAAAACTCCTCTGAGATGGAGTTTAAATGTTAACCCAGCACTGCCAAGTCCACCACTAAACCATGTCTGTAAGTGCCTCATCGACATGGCTTTTAAATACCTCCAGGGCTGGGGATTCCACCGCTTCCCTGTCCAGCCTGTGCCAGTGCTTGACAGCCCTTTTGATAAAGCCATTTTTGCTGATGTCCAATCTAAACTACCCCTGGTGCAACTTGAGGCCATTTTCTGTTGTTCTGTTACTTATTACCTGGGAGAAGAGACCTACAGCTTGTAATAAAACTTTGCAACAGAATTTAGAAACAAATCTTCACTATTATCTTAGTGGCTGTCTACTTCTCTGTTGCTTTGTGTATATAGCCAATAGAAGTGGCTGCTCAGCTCTGTTGGTTTTATGATGTGGGTCTCCCCTGGTGAAATCACACTTCGTTTGGCACAGGACTACTGTGCAGCTACTGATGGCTCCAAAAGCTTTGCACTGACAGTAAAAAGACTGAAGGTTCTGTGTTTCAGTGCCTGACCTGAGGATCAAACTTAGTGGGGGAACTCTCTTCAAAATACCCTTTAAGAAGTTTGCATGGGATTAAGACTTCGTGTCATCAGTGCAGCATAATTGAGGTTCATAGAATAGCTGGGGTGCCAGCTTGGGTGGTGCCTGACTTTGGGGTGCAGGCCTGGGAACAGTGTAACGTGTCCTAGGGAGAAGCAGTGTCTGCCTCAGATCAGAGGGGTTTACCAGAGGCTGGGTGTTACTTCACTGGCAGTTTTTTCCCAATGAGTGACTGTGGCTGTTTGTTCTGCCAATGCTGTGGTTTCTGTAGGCCAGCACAGACGATGGCTTTGTGTACTGCCTGGATGCTCGTGCTGAGAAGCCCCTGTTTACTCTGAAGGCTCACGACGGAGAGGTGTCAGGTAAATTGCCTTTGTGTCCTGTTTGTCCCAAGTGGGCAGGGCACATCTGGGAGATACCTTTAATCCATAGCACCGAGGTGTAGTGATTCCTTGATTAACACGTAAATTGTGCATGCTAATCATGGTAGCTGGCATGTGAAACAAATCTCTGCTGAAGGGATTGGGAGGCAAAATAGGCCTGCATGGTTCCTCTGGCTCTCACTATAGTGGCAGCATGGAACTTTCATTAATGTTCTGCTCCTTTGTTCTGGAATGGAGTTAGTGTAAGGAGAATATTGGGGTCGTTCTCATATCTTCACTTCAAAATGTATCCTAATCTCTGTGAAGTGGGGATTGCCTGTTGCTCTCACACTGCTGCACTTTTCATCTTCCAGGGCTACAACTAAGCAGTCAGATCAAAGGGTGCCTTGTGACATCATCTGCTGACAAATATGTGAAAATCTGGGATATCCTGGGAGACAGACCAAGTTTAGTCCATTCCAGGGATATGAAAATGGTATAGTAATATTTATGTATTGATTCTACTATGTGTGCTTATTCTTTTTCTGTCCAGTTTGAATCTTGTTCTACCTAAGGTCTCATAGGGAAAAAAATAGCAACCTATTCTGGGTAAATCATTCTCATCTCAGTGCAGTATTCCACATGAAATTGGAAGCCTGCTTTAAAGCCTCAGAGTCCCAAATTCCAGATACAGTGTTCTGTGTAGAATTATGGGTGCTCCAGCTTGCTTCTGCTACATTCAAGACAAAGATGGGATTAACTGTTTATAATTAGCAGCTCTTGACTTTGATTTTATGACTTTACAAAAGAAGTTTCAGAAACTTAATTTGTTAAAACTTACTTGGTGAAAGTATTTTCAGATGACAAATTCATTTTAAGATTTAAAAAAAAAAAATCTCTTCTTTCTCTCCCACCCTGCCAGGGAGTTCTGTTCTGTGCCGCTTGCTGCCCTGACCTCCCGTTTGTCTTTGCCTTCGGAGGAGAGCGGGAAGGGCTGCGTGTCTGGGATATAAGCAAGATCTCTGCAGGTGAGGGTCTCATTTCTTGGAATCTTGTGGTTCTCCCCTTGCTTGCAAGGTGTATTCAGTAATGTATTGTGACTCTGGCAGAAAACCATAGGGGTTAGTATTTTTAAATACTCCAAGACTGTATGTGTGGTCACATTTTCAGCTTCAAAAACCATTTTTTTTTCCTAAATTGGAGAACTGCTTGACACGATTTACATTCTTGCAGCTAATGTGTAATACCTTATTTCTTATAATTCCTGTGTTTTGGTTTTTTTCTTGATAGTCTTGATGTGATTTGGTATCATATTTTTTGAGTACTTACAGGAAGAAAAGTAAGGACTGGTTTTGATCACTTGTAGCTACCTGTAACTAAAGAGCATGGGTTTTTTTGGAGAAGGCTTTTAAGAGCCTATTGGGAACCAGAGACTAAAACCAGAAATAAATTATTTAAACTTAATGATGTAGTCTTCCAACCTCATCAGTTTTACAGTACTTAGGTACAGAATTATGCAAAGGAAACCTCTAGATGCTCTGGAGGAAAAATAACAGAACTTGTAATTGAAGTATCATAGGCAGGCAATTTTCTTACCTTTATGTTCAACTCTGTACTTGGGGTAAGGGGAAGAGTTTTGAAACCACAGCAGGGTGGGATTTCCATTCTGTGCTGCTCACCAGGCTGTCCCTGCTGTACTCCTTTCTCCTCTGGGAGAATAACATGTGAGCAATTCCATTTGTGTTGCAGTGAATGAAGTTTTTGGAAACAGAGAGAGGCTCATCCTGGCTAGTGCAAACTCTGTGGCTTCCAGCTCCGCAGCCAGCAGTAGCAGCAATGATTTGGAGACAGCAATGGAATCATGATGGACCAGACATCAAAAAATCAAAGTAATTAATGGGACTACAACTAATGTGTATTCTACAAATGCCCCTGTTCGGTGGAGTTCATGAAATGACTCTGGTGTCTTGCAATCTGCAGCTTCTTCATCTCAGCCAAAGAAAGGTGGTGGTGTGGTTAAGCTCTAAGCTCCTGCCCTATTACCAGCTCGGAAAGATTGAATCACTTGCCTGATGTAATGATCCCTGAAACAGGGGCTACCATATGTAAAGCTGATACATAAAATGGAACAGTCACTAGCAAAGTATTCTGTGATCACAGAAGTTTGTTGAATACTGCAAAGAGAGTTTTATCTTCTACCTTCTAGGAGCATAAGGAAAAATATTTCACACAACAGTTGTGTAATAAATAAACAATTATTGACTTAAATTACAAGTGTAAATAAATAATTTATCCTTAATTTGAGGCTAGGTTTACAGATTTTGAAAGATCTTCCAGGTAACTTTTTAAATCTTAAGAGTACTTCTCAGGCAACAAGTTTGAGTCTTGAAGCAGAATCTTGGAATGTATTTCTAAACACTGATATCACCAGTATCAAACCAGAAATAACCCAGCTCTGTCCCACCAGGACGGGGGGTTTCTTTTTCCAGGTTCCACAGCACCTGAAGTTTAGTGACACTGCACATAGTATTGGGTTTTTCTTCACACTCCAGATGTATTGCAAGAGAATTTGAACTGAAATAAGGAGCTGCTATTCAAGGAGGATGAGAGGCTGTCAGGACACAAAGTGAGGGTTGGGATCCCAGCTGGTCACTGTTACTGGTGAAAAGCTCTCTCTATTATGTTCTTAACTCTGCTCAGGCATTTCTGCCTGACACCTGAAGGCACAGAAAAGAGTTTTAAGTATCAGTTTAACCACCAACTTAAGCCCCTTGTTTGCAGAATCAGGAACCTAATCAAGGGATGTGACTCAAAGAATTTCCTTACATTATAAATGTAACATCCACCTGCTTTATATCAGGAATGTAATTGATGCTCTTACCTTCCACTGAGCACTTGCCCTCTGCACACACTGAAGGTGCCTTGGAGTGTTCCTGCTGCAAAATACCCTGGGTATTAAATCCACTGATGCAGCTGTAGGATCATACCCACAGCTCCAAGCTCATCCCATTGCTTTTCACCCTAACTCACTATAGTTCATGATGGTGAGGTAAAGCAGGTAAATTGTGTCCCTACAAACTGCAGATGGGGAAAAGGCAAGGTCTGTAGTTTTCCTTCCTGTCCCTTGAGGGCAACTGGCTGCTTTAAAGCTACTTCAGCTGTCTGTAGTCTGGTGAAGGTGTTCAGCATGGCTCTGCAGGAACCAAGAATACTCTGGATGTGTCGGGATTCCTGCCTCCATCCTGTTTCTGCCAAGCAGTAGAGAATGATGTGTGGACAACAAATGAACAATTGCTTTTGTGAAGCTTAAGAAAGTGTACGTACCAGAACCACTGCTGTTCAACTGCTCTCCACTGAAAACTTCTAAGTTTTTCAAAGCTTTAATTTTAAATAAATGCTTTTTGACAAGACCTTTGAGGGTAAGTGATTTCTCTTACCTCTACCTCTAGTAATATATGTAGGTCTCAAAGTTGCTTTTTGTTTCTGGAAGAAATGCCATTACTGGAAGCAACACATATTTGCCTGGACTTACCAAGATCCCAGCACCTGTCTCTCTGGAGCTTTTTGGTCACATACTGATCTGAGGCAAGCATTTTCAGGTTTTAAGAACTCTGGGAGCTCTCTAGGCACTGCAGCATACAGGGAGAGGAACAGCTAAGCTTAGGCCATTTAGGGCCCAAAGCAGAGCCTCTTTTCCAAGGGAACCTTCCATTATCTTGTCAGAGAACACAGCACACCTGAATCTTCTTTTGCAGCACAGCCAGAGGAGTGACACAGCAAATCTAGAGTTCTTTAGCTGCCCCGTTCATGGAAGTGCTCCCTACACATACCATGTCTCAGGAAAGCCTGGGAGAGGCAGATGATCAAAAAGTGGTGTTACATCTCTTAGCATCATTATCAGAAATAGGAACATTCTTTTTCAGTATACGTAAATGTTTAAAAAGAACATTAGAGAAGAGCCACATTTTTAATTATTTCAAAAGAAACCAACCAAATGTAATAATCTTCATTCCATAAATAATATTAGCAGCAAACCTCCCATCATTCTAGGTGGTAAAAGGTCTACAGCACAAGAAGTAACATATACTGTAAACACTGCTTGATCGTCTGTAAGCCCCTTCCTTACTGAATCCATACAGTCTTATCTCTTCACCTGCTTCCATGGGCTGTCAACTAGAGGGAGAAGAGGGTTCTCCAAAAACCAATGGTTGATTTTCTGTAGTGGGATACTTTGTATGGAAGTGCTGATTTCACTGGCCTTTTTTTTAACCTAAAGGTTTTGTTTTAAGAAGGAAACCTGAGCACTGAGAAGTCTTTGCTTTATGCCAAACCACATCCTTCAGTTAAAAAGTTCCACCACCATTTTTTCCTTGTTTCTCTTCATGTCACACCTTGGGCAGTTAAGGACAGTTGGCTTACAGGTCACTGCAACCCCTCAGTTACATTTCTGGCTCATGGCTCTTTGCTCGAAGGGCTATGTGAGGTGTGTCATGTGTTCTGGAACTGGATGGATTAATCTGAGTGATTTGGAGAAGTATGCACAGCGTGTGTGAAAGAAATCTTGCCTCACATTTCCTTCTTAGCAACTCTTCGCTTGTACGTGCATGATCCAGTCTTGTTCAGTGTTCTGGCTACAGATTATAGTAAGTGGTGGTAGTGTGGAGACAAAAACAGAAGGAAAACTCCTCACCTGACATACACTGGTGACTGGGGAAACAAGGAAGAGGGGTTTTTTTCCTTCCCTACTTATAATATCCAAGAAAGTTTCCCTCTCCTTCATTTGTGTCCAGCGAGAACATCACCTGTTGAATAGACTCCATTGTTAATCCTACAGTCTTCAGTCCTCATAGAGTCTATTAATTCCTCCTCTGAATCCTCCTCCTCTTCCTCCTCTGGGGCTGACAGACTGGATGTGGGGCCTTTACATATTTTTAAGTGTCGAGTGAGGTGATATTTGGTTAGATAAGCCTTGGAGCATTTTTCACAGACATAGTCCCTCTTTCCTTCATGTGAATTGAGATGCTTCTTCAGGTGATTTGTCCTCAGAAACAGCTTGTCACACTTGGGGCACTTGATCTGCCTTTCTCTGCAAGACACAAAAAAGTGAGTTTGTTCCTGCCACAAGACAGCTGGTATTAAAATGTTGATTAAGGTCCGTGTTCTAGCAAGGACAGAGATATTGCCCTTGATAAAAAGGTCCATTTCCTTCCCATCCTGCATGAAGGTGAGTGGGGAGGAGGCAGGGAAGAAGTAAGGAAACAAGGCTCCTGCATGTTAACAACCCTCAGCCTGTAAATGCAGAGGAGCTTACCAGACTGCAACACATTCTGTAATGACACTGCAAAATACCTCCCAGCAGTAGTGCTCCTGGCTCATGCTGTAGGAACAAGCAGCAAAGCGAGTCTGTGTTTCTGTCTGCCTCTCTCTCACTCATCTGGCTGTACTACACTGGCTCCTAGACAGCATGACAGAAGCAGCAATGGATTCCAAGTGAGTACAAAAAACAGATGCTGAAAATGAAATAAGCAAAGGGACTAGCTTTGAGCAAGCAGCTTTTAAGGAGGATCTTGGGTTGGGAGTAAATGTACAGGATGGAGAGATTCTCAGAGCAAAAGGCCTGGCCTGGCAGAGGGCTGTGGGTAGGAATTTGCCTACAGGAGCAGCAGGAGAGCAAGCACTTGAGTGAGACCTGCAAGGGGGGGAAAGGGCTGGGAATGGCTGCAGCACACCCCTACAGCAAACAGGTGGAGTTCACTAACAGGGTACTCGGTGACAATAGCACTGAGCAGTTTGTCTTTTTTGGTCACGATGGGATGTGGAAACAGTTCTCAGCAAATAATGAAATATACATCAAACAACCCCCCTTTCTCTTCAAAATGATGAACACTCCAGACTGCCATTTCACAACACAAGGAGCACATTTGGAATTTACTGTGTCATGGAAATATTGCAGACACTTGAACTCCACAACTGCAGCCAGTAGAACAAGGACTTTGTCTAGACTGACTTCTTTGTCATTTCACAGGATGAAACCACCTATGTCCCCCAGGCCAAACTATTTGCAAACTGGAGATTCTGTCTCGTGCTGTTCATTATTTCTTGCACTGGCCAGTCCACCAGCTCCTGTGAAGTCACTTACTGTGTGTGAGTGAGGACATGCTGCTTGAGGTCCTGCCTGCGCATGAAGAGCTTCTCGCAGTAATCGCACTTGAGGTTCTTCTCCCCGGTGTGAATGACCATGTGCGACTCCAGGTGAGCCTTCTGCGTGAACGAT